>NC_059503.1:22500000-25000000 GCF_914767665.1 Harmonia axyridis
AACTGAATAAGTCTAATATTCTTTCAAATCAACAATACCCCATTTACTTCGAAAGAAATTATTTTCTCTATCAATTTCATTATGTATATATTTATAGTATTTGCTGATAAGTTATTTTTTTTCATTTTCCTAAAAATGTATGAACCTAGCAAAGGTTTTAGGGATCAAGATAATGTGGGGCATTTTCAGTGGCAGAAACATCTACTCCAGAGTGTAACCAAATAAAATTGAAATTTCCCTAATCATAAACATGATCTTTATAATTCTCATATATTTTTACTTGTGGACGGGTACGTATATTCACTGTAATTTAAACTATGTATTATTTTTTTAATGAAAATTATTTGAATGCACAGCTCTTAAATGACTCTATAATAGAAAAAAAAATTATAGAGTTATAAATCATTTTTAATCTCTTGTTTTTGAAATGCATCTCATATTATGTGAAATTAGATAATTTCAGTACTGTGATGAAATGGGAAAGCACTGACGTCAAGTCAAGAGCGCAATTGGCGCATGAATTAATGAGCGCCTACAAGTTACCGACTTCAAGGATTACTTTCTTCATTTTTTGTTTTATTATTTCCATCATAGTAGTGATTTAGGTTCCGAGAATGTGGCTGATGGAAATTTGATGTTCCTATTAGGTTTGAAACTGAAGAATATCAATTTTAAGTCTCGTGCGAAATTCCATATTGATCGCATTATCAGAACCATAGCAAATTGAATTTTAATATCGAAAGAAAATTATTCAATATTTCCGTGATCACATAACCGATAGTGTTGAGATTTTAGGTGTATACTGTGTCCGTAAAGTATGGAACAAATTCATTTTCAGCTGAAAAGACCATTTTAAGAAATAATCATGAAACACGACGTTTTTTTATTTTAATTTACCGTATTTTGAAATAATGATCTGATATACAGAGTGAATTACTTTCTAGTAATGACGTCACTGTTTTTTTTTTAATGGAACACCCCCATTTTGTCTCAAGTTTCCGATTACTCTAGCTGAGATGATTCCAAAAATGTATCACATGTTGATTCCAATTGGTACAGGGTGGGCAAAAATACAATAACAATATGATAATAATAATACTATTATTGATGAATTAAAACATTCACGAATACTAAAAATATTGAAGTACTAAACTGTCATTGAACACCAATCAATAACTAAACAAATAATGACATTTCACAAAAAACTAGATGACTATGTTTTTTTTAAATGAATAAGAAATAATTTTTTTCATATTCTGTCTGCTAGACCACAAGTACCAAACATGTTTGGAAACAGCTCATTTTTATTAATCTAAAAATGTAACAAACTACATGGTGTTACATTCAAACCAATTGCCGCTAGACAATAAGTATTTGTGATAATATTGTTAATTTAACTAATAAAGAATGTTACGCGTTACTTTATGAGCACACACAAAACTATTGTATTTTTGTCCACCCTGTACCAATTGGATTCAACATGTGATACATTTTTGGAATCAACTCAGCTAGAGCGGAAAATTGAGACAAAATGAGGGTGTTTCATTTAAAAAAAAATACGGTGTCGGCATTACTCTAAAGTAATTCACCCTGTATATTAGATTATTATTTTAGAATACGGTAAATTAAAATAAAAAATCGACGTGTTTCAGGATTATTTCTTAAAATGGTCTGTTTAGCTAAAAATGAATTTGTTCCATACTTTACGGACACAGTGTATATGAAATATCAATTTCATGCTCCTTCCAAAATTTTTGGTGTATCACCTAATCAGAACCATAGAAATTTCAAGAAGAATATTGAAAAAAATACAAATACATTTGATTTTCATCTATGCACCCTACCTTGAAAATAATCTGTCCATATATTCACCTAAAGTCCACAAGAACCACATCATCAACTCGAGTATCCAAACGTAAAAGATTCTACTGGCCAGAATATCACGTATGGCACAATATTATGACTTGCGACCAAGCACATAGACTGGTCATGAATAATAAATTTTCTACTGTTTCAATGCACATAACACCGTTAAATCATCTGATACTAAAGACTGTTCCTCATTCGGCTTCTTTATTCGTATATTCTTCAAACAACCGAATTGTTTATTTTCTTACAGCATTCTTTGAAAAATTCCAAGCAACATTAAAAAAGTATTGCTAACAAAGCAATCACAAACTACGATTACTCTTTATCGGAAAAGTCTAATTTTCGATAGAAAAAGGTATTGTTTCAATGGTTGATAAAATAATCATTAATATTAACAATCGGAATGAACTTCTGTGAAACACAAAACTATCATGACAACTGACTGTTCGCTCAGAACAGAACAGAAAATTAACTACAAAAAATTTTATTAATAGTTTTATTATTTTCCACCTCATTGATCATTATTGAAAATAATAAACCAAATTGGGTATTTCTACTTTATCGATTTTTAATAGTTGAGGGATAGTTTTTCCATATATTCAATCGAATGTGATTAGATTCATCGTATAATATGAGAAATACTTTTTTTCAGGAAGTAAGTATAGTGACTCATCTTTTGCAGCTTCTTTTGAAATCAATATTATGTTTTTAAGCTGGTTTCACACCAGTATAGAGAAATTCTATATCAACCGGTTCCTTCATTGGGTCAATTCCAATTAAATTCTCCAAGCAACCTACTTTGAACAGATATTCTATTCACCTACAATTTATTCGACTCGAAATTTCTCTGCCTTCTCGTCCTGGTGTGAACTCGGCTTCAAACCGGTATGTAGGAGGTAAATTAACACAAAATTAAATCATCGTCGAATATCTTAAATCATTAAAAAAATAATTTAATAGATTTTGAGTACTCCTTCATTCAAGCGCCTATTACACAGTTTGTACACCACAGGACTCTATATAGGATTATATAACATTTATTGTCATTGTTGTCGGTTATTTCATCCTAATAGTACGATGCTACTGAAATTCGGCTTGCACATTCGAGTTATTATTTGACATATACATACAAACTGAATTCATTCTCTTTTTACAGAAATATTGGTAATTTTTTCTATATTCTGCTTTAATTTTCTATGATTTTGGTTACACCACCAACATGAAATTTTTGTTTTTCTTTATATACGCAAAATTTCTACATCCTCAACCCAATCGGATTGAGTAGGAAATTATTTTCCAATATTTTCGTTGAATTCTGTGGTTTTGATGATGTGATCCGCTTAAAAGTTTGCATGAAGCTTTTTGTTTCATATCTTATCAGCCAAAATATCAACTAGATCTTGTTATAATGGAATTAAGGGGTAATTTTTTTTATATTATTCTTGAATTTTCTTTGGTTTTTGTGATGTGATCAACATGAAATATAGCACGATGATCGACATTGTAATTTTTAACAATTCTGAATTTTCATCTAGATCGAACTATCATGAATCTTCAAACTGCTAATCTAAATCTAAATACAAAATTATAACCCCGTCGAATTCGTATCTTTGAAATTATAAGGAAAACAAAATTTCGAACGACATGTTTACAAAACCTTCATCAGATTTGAACTATCATTGAAACATACCGCGGAATTCGAGATCCGAACCTACCCTGAAAATTTCAAGCCTCTACGTCTCTTTATTTGAGAGTTATCGGTTTTAAAATTTAAAAAAAAATAGTATCACTATGAAGAGTTCCCCTGAACTCCATCGCTGCGTTTTCGAGATCTTCTATGCTGTCTATTGTTGTAGTCTTCTGAAACTTTCGATATTTTTACTTGGTGAACAACTTCTTGTCGATTATCTCTCTCTTATTTTGCACTGGATACTTGCAGTTGTCAATTGGCATGAACCCTGACTTGTTGTTTGTCGATAATGCGTAATGTGTTCATGGTTTTCGACGCTCTTCACTTTGGCTAGATCTAGTATCTATGTGTTCCCTATGGTGTAGTTGTGGTATGGTATGTTAGATCTTCTGGTGGCATTACCACAATTTCTGGGTTCTGAATGGTGAATCCATCCAGAGTGATTCCATTAGAGTTCATGGTTTCAAGTGGATCGCATTGAAATCTCCTGATGCAATTGTTGGGGTGTTGTCTGTAAGGATCACCTCAAGCAGTTGTCTGTTGTCAGCTTTGGTGTAATAAGAAAAAAGAGAGAAGAGAGTCATTTGACATTATTAAAACGATATCTCTTACTTTTACTTGTTGTAGAATGGGTGCTGCTGGTGTGTATGATGTGATTTTTTGCTGCACGTAGATCGCTGTTGCTCCTCACTTTATCCTCAGCTTTATCCTCAGCTTTATCCTTGGATCCTGACATCCTTGCTGGACGGAATTGAAACCGTCGCACAAGGATATCAAGGTTCTCCTGAGTTGTGAACTTTTCCTGCTCATCCCTAACTGGCTATAGACTGTTGGATTCCAGAATGCAATTTTCATATATTGTTGAACTTACCTTTGTTTTCAGTACAATTTCCGACAAGAATACAGGGAAGGCATTTCCTGATCGTATTACAAGAATTCGAAATAATTTATTCTCCTGTTTGAATAAAGAGTAAGTAAACTGAAGAAAATACCAGTTCTAGTTCATATGACAACTATAATTTTGTCGTTAGTTACTCCAAAATAATAGATTTATATAATTTGTCATGTGATCTGGCGAAGTTTGTTTTACTTAAGACGGTATCAACAGCAATCATAATGAATATGTTTGGGCAGTGCAAAATTCATAAACCATTAGACCAACATGATTCAAGCAACGTTTTAGAATCAATGTTTGGGGTAGAATTTTCAACAATGATTTGATGGCAATAGATGTTATAAATGATCGTTTAAATGCAGATTTGCATGCAAATTTTTTGCTGCACCACCACACAGAAAGAGACAAGTAACTGCATGGTTAATTGAAAATTTCTCAAAGAAATAGATAAGTCAGGGGAAACTAATGCCATGACCTCCTCGCCCACCGGATCTCAATCCGTTAGTTGTTTATTTATGGGATCATATGGAGCAGCTTGTCTATTATGTTGAAAACACATCTCATCAATAATTAATATTTTATAGAATTATATAATAATAATAATGTATAAAATTCAAGATTCAGCAAACCAAATAAGAAACGACTCAAATTTGATTATCCTCTTGTTTTAAGAAAAAGGTGGAAATTTCGTTCAATTTTCATTGTTGAAGAAGGTGAATACCAAGTTTAAAAGCCAAACATATTTCTGACTCGAACAAGAAAATGATTTTTTTCAAAGTCTTGTAACTTCAAACGGAAATGGATCGTACCTTTCTTCATTGGAAATAAAATGTTCAGAATGAGTACAGCTATCATCTGTCAAAGTTTGTCATAAACCTCGTAGGACACCCTGTATATACACAGAGTAGATGGATTCCTAAAATGTTCAACTCTTTGAAAAAATTACATTTGAATGAAAAACTCTACGGCAGCTCGTTTAAAATATTGTTTCATCAGACTGTATTTGAGAGATCAATCAATAGCAATCTTTATATTTGACCCGAAAATAATTCGTCTTCCTACAATCGTTCACCCATTTTGTCTTCTCTGACAAGAAAGAAACACTTCCCATAATTTCTGTTGATGCGAACAATTATTTAATAACAACAGGAAGTACTTATTCCATGATTACAACAGTGAATTCAAGGAAAGAAAAAATTAAGACATAATGTTCGAATTATTCTTGGCGCTGAACATATTCTGTGAAAATTATTTATGCTAAATGTTGAATAATCTATGAATAGCCTTAATACTTCAGTTGGTGGGTTTTTGCACCATTCCTAAGAACTAAGGACTAAGAACTAAGAACTAAACCTAAGAATTCAGTGGCATTTATGCACTCTCTTGGTAGTTCTTAGTGAAGTAAAGCGCACGTGCTCGAACTACTTTCTATTTGTTCTATACTTTGATATTTGACATTGATATTGATTGTGAAAAAATTAAATTTAATTTTTTCAGATACACCTAATACTTATCATCGATAAACACGAATAAGTGAACATAAAATGATAGAAACTGGTATTCGTTAATATTGAAATTCTATATGGCGCACAGTCACTTCTATAATTTACCTAAGCCCTTAGTTCTTAGTTAAAAGTTGGTCAACTTTCTAGTGCACTTTACCTAAGAAGGTAAAGTGCATAAATGCCCTCATTGATTTGTTTGCGTTCAATTCTTAGTTCTTAGACTTCTTAGGTTTAGTCTTAGTCCTTAGTTCTTAGGAACGGTGCATAAACCCACCATAAGATGACCAAATGAACCACTTCAAATTTCTAGTTACTCAGGAACTGTCAATAACGGTTACCATACTGTTAGCTTATTCATTCAGACAAAGATTATCTATTTTCAGAAATATCTATTTGAATTCGATAGATTTTTCCGTTAATTTAATATCTTCTACCATTATTTCCGGAATAAAGAGTATTAAGAGGAATTACCAGCACGTGGCTTTTCACGTTTGAGTAAAACTTTCGAATCCTTTCATTTATATTGGCCTCTGGCGCTCCTGCGATGACCAAACTTTGTACGGTGTACGAAGTTTTACATTCACCTCATCTTTTTTCTTTTTTGGAAGCAAATAAGTACCACAGTTGATTATTTCTTTACGAAATTATAATTTTTCCTTCTCTGTCATGATTTTTGGTAGATTTTTTTCAAGAATATTTAAAAATGATATCAGTGCTTTGTACAATGCACATATCATCAATTTTTTTGTGAACAAAGAAAAATTACCAAAATTTTTTTTTTATTCGCAAATTAAAAACATTTATATTCTTCCATGTAGATTATAGTTTAAGGAAATTATGTGAAAACCTCATAAAAATCAGTGATTCGTAAAAAGAAATATCTTGTTTTGAACTGAGCAACCACGTGGTGGTGTTCCTTCTTAAGTGCTCCTTATGTTATTATTTTTTATTTATTTATGTGGAATATTAAGCTCGATTATTTCTTAATTAGAGGGATGATTTGTAGAGAGTCAGAAAGTTACCTCGGTTTCAATATAAACCTTTGAAATCGTTCACTAAAACCTATTTGGCTGTCAGGAAATGAGTTTGAAAATTGTTTTTTTTTTCATTTTATATCATTTGAGTCTTTTCGAATTAAAAAAAAATCATTTGAAGGAAACTTAAAAAGTATTCATCTCAGGATATAAATAATTTGATCCTTGCCTCAGAGTAATAAACATAGATTACTCTATGATTCTTGCCCTAAATAACATAAATCATTTCATTCTTAAAATTCAGTGAGGATAATTGATTCAGTCAAACTGACACTTTCGTTATCGCAGAAACTTCTGATTTGATCTCACCCAGTGTACCTATACAAGATGATGTTTTTACGCAAACAACCTGAAGAAAATGTGTTGCCAGTGGCTACCACTGAACCTGAAAAAAAGTTAACAAAAAAAGAAAAACTAAAACTGAAGAAACTCCAAAAAAGACAAAAATTATTAGAGAAAAGACGTGACTTACTCAGACAACACTTAACAAGAGAGTTAAAGTATGGAGTATACACTCACAAGAAACATGAAAGGAGTTGGAAACAGATGCTCATTGATATAACCTTACCACAGCTCAAGGAAAAGGTAGAATTCACCTGGTATATATCCGAACACCTCATTGATATCAAAGATTATATCATTTCAAATCTTATGGATGAAGTACGACAACAAGAAGATCAAAATTTGGCGAGTATAGTCAATCATGTCACAACAATAGATAGGATGATCGACATGATGAAAGAGCAGTTGAAGACATTGCATGAAAATTACCTTGCTGAAGTGAGATTCCCAAAAATCAATATATTTTTTCTAATTCTATAGAACGATAGGTATAACAGTAGATCATTTAGATTTAGATATATCTCTCAATCTAAGCTAAGTTTTCATGGAGTTATGTCATTATTTATAGCATCTAAGTGAAAAGAAATTTATAATTTTCCTCATTTCAAGGGCCATATATCAGCTTATCCCCTAAGCGCTTGGTATTGGTTGGCTGAAGATGACTTATCCTTAAACTATATATCACTATATATGTACTTTTATAGTCTAAGACTTATCCACTCTGTTCATTCAAGTTAATTTGACCAAATATGAAATATTTTGTATTTCTCATAGACAGTGAATTTTTTGTACTCATTTATTATTACTCATTTCATTAAACGAATAGCCATCTCTTGATAAAGTTTGAAATGAATATCTTTGTTTACGTACAAAAAAAACTCAATTGTTACTTATTCAATACGTCAATAATAATACCTAATGAAAAAAATTCGAGGTTATAGCGTATATAAACCAAAAAATAATAATTATGATCAGAATTTATTCCGAAATGGTTCAGTATTAATACAAAAAGAACCCACAGCATTCGCTATCATGAGACCACAAGAATTGACTAATTGATTGAGTGTATTAATATTTGTTTATAAAGAAGTCATAGTTCTTTGTATACATTACATCGTTTTCGAACACACTTTTTCTTTTCAGTTACAATCACTGACGGACCAACACAAGGAGTTTTTGCAAAGCATCCAGAATACCTGTGGTACAAGCATAAATTACTTGAAAGAAATGATGTACGGAATGGAAATTGAGACTAAAGAAAGAGAAAGAAACCTAAGAGCAGATATGTGTTCCAAAATTGAATTCGAAATAGAAGACAAGCAAGGGGCGACTATGGAAGTAAAAGAAAAACTAGCATTAACATTGCGAAATATGGTGAAAAATACCAACGAATTGTTGGAAAATTTTTTTACCACAACTCGAGAAAGGCTGATAGGATATGACTACTACAAGGCCGCGGACGACAAAGCCCAAAATCTTCTATTAGCTGAACTGAAGAAAATCCAATACCTCAATGTATTGATAAAGAAACTCAGAAAAAAAGAAGAAGACATCGGTCACAATGAGTTGACGAATTTGTACGGTGAGAAAAACTTTTACAAGAAATCTTTCCTCGTATTGAAACTTAAATTAGCTGACGATCTCAAGTTGGATAAATCGAAGCATGAATTCTTCATTGGAGAATTTTATAAGGCTCATGAAAATATCAAAAAATTTTTGAAACGAGGAGAGAATATGATATATCTGTTAAGAGCCGCCAAAAAGTTGGAAACATCCGAAGAAAAAGCTCGTCCCTATCCAGTATTCGAAAATATTGGCGACAATATAAAGGATTCGAAGCTGTTTTTATTCTGGCAGAGAATGGGAAAAATCGAAATTTCAAGGTATAGTTTAGTTTTTCAGAATTAGAATTGTCTCATTTTAGGAAAATAATCGGCAAACTAAGAATTTGAAAAGCTTTTCTTAAAAACGTCCATTTTTCCATTTGTACATTTTATAATCAACAACAATATCAACATCAAGGGAAAAATTTTAATCTCTTAACAAAACAACACTTACTTGTAAATATCACCGTTAAACAGCCTGAAATTAAATGAGGGTCTGAAGATAGTTTTGTCAATCAATAAACTTCAAAACCTACTTTAAAGTGTACCTACTTGTCTTTATCTCTCGATAGCAGCAGCTACTATCACTGACCAAAATATCTTAAATTGCAAACAAAGATTTATTTTATAAATATAGAACTGGCAGAAATCTAAGTTAACTACAGGAAAACATGCTGCTATCGAAGGTGAGCAGCGATAGAACGGTTTCGTTCTTATTGGAGCTCATCAGTATCGCACAACTCCACATCGATTACAACCAAATGAAAACAGAGGCTATTCGATCATTATATTATGTGTGACTGCATCTGTTCATTTATGTTTCATTTTGAGACACACTCTATGTAAAGAAATGGATAAAAAATGTACTCAATTAATATCTTTTTAGAACTGCACTTTACGAGGAAAGAAGTGCACTGTTGATAGAGAATAACTTGCTGAGAAGTCAGATTGAAGATTTATGTTATTGTTTGAGTTGTCCAAAGTTACCACCGATTTGTAGAAAAGAAGGATCAATTCCATTCACAGATGGATTGACACTGATGAGAAAATATGCGAAAAAGAAAGGAGTGAAAAGGAGATAGAGCCTATTCAACATGTCACACCCAGAACGATTCTGTGGTTCTTCATGAGTGATTTGATTAATTAATTAAGTTTTATATTATATTTTAAAGTTTTATTTACATGTAGGTATATATTTCACATTTGTAAAGTTCATTTTATATTTTTAATATATATGTACTTATATTTCTTTCAATTCATTTTTATTATTGATGTTTCGAAAAAACATTGGACTCGATATCAAAACGATAATGTTCGTTTTGTCAAATGTATATTGTATAGTGTTTCCGATTATTTTTGTTTTATATAGTCTTCCCAATTGATTTATGCAATTATTATTATGTGTTGTTAATTATTGTGATGTATCAAATGTGTGGAATTCAATTTCGAACAACAATCTGATTCAAAGTGACATTGCATGGAAACATAGTATGTATTATGTGATAGGTATTTCCAAAAACATTAATTTATGGCATCCCTAATAGGTCCCAGATGGGGTACCATATACAAAATTCAACTAGTGCAAGTCTGCAATCGGCAATTTCGAAAAATCTATTCCAATATTTTCAAGAAAAGAAGTTTTAGATATTACGTCTGCTTTATCATAATCTGTCTTTAAATGTAGGTATCCGTTTTTCGCAAGGGATTATAATACTGTTAAACGCTGATTTTTGTTTTGAATATGTAGCACCTTAAAATTGGAGTAAAAATGATGTCCAAATTCTGCTAACGATCTGCATATGCTGAAAAGGTTTTGTTTCATCACTGATCGATTCCTTCTTTGAAATTATCATTTGAAAAAGGTATTTTACTTTCACTTCGTCCTTATAATTGATCCTTCGAAAAATCATTGCACTCGAGATTGAATCCTACGTCATTATGACATTTTGTCGAATGTATATTGCGTAATTTTTTTAATTACTTTATTTTTGTATATTCTTCTAAACTGATTCATTCGATTGTACGAGATTAGTATTCTTTTTTTCGTCGTTAAAAATTGAAAATGAAAAAAGGGAAAATCAGTAAAGAAGAAGCAAAAAGACTAAAACAAGAGCAAGAAGCTCAGGTCAAACGAGACTACTTGAGTAGAGAACGAATTTATGGTCAAACTAGTGAGCCAAAATATACTAAAATATGGGGTAAGCTTCTAAACGAAATAAGTTCGAAACATCTCAAGAGGGAAGTTCTCGCTTACGCGAATCATTTCAACAAAGCTATTGATTATAAGGATGTAGAAATTTCCCTTTTTTTGGACTGGATAGAGCACGAAAACCTACGCTACTGGATGTGCCTGACTAATCATAATCACTTAATGGAATATATGATCAAATTTTTTTACAGAGGTTATAAATGGATTTACAATGAGCTCGGTGATCAGGTGAGTAATAATATTCCATTGTGAAACTATTTAAAAATGAATGTACTCACGGATTACCATCGATTATCAGGAATAAAGACCTTTTCTCAAACATAAAAACATTGCTAATTTTTTTAAATGGTTCATTATTTTCCTCTTTCCTCGCAAATTATCTCAATTCTTTCGAAAATCATATAATAAATGAATATGACAATATATATTTTCTTTTGAGATAGAGAAATATGAAAATTACTAACTTCAAACAATAAAGCATGTGTAGATGAAATCTCAGTAGATATTAGCAGAGTAAATGTATCATGTATCATACATCATACAAACCTCAGCGAAAACTCTGTGCCGTATAGAATGATTGTTTTGTGTATCCGTATGCAGACTTAGCTGACATATTACTTATATTGAAGGGTCTCTTCTTCATCCAAACAAAATCTTTTCCATTTTTCCTCTTCACCGAAAGTTGACGAGATATATACTATAATTAAAACTGAAATCAAAAAAGGAAAGAACCAGAATGGAGTAATTAATGTAATAGTTTCCATCATAATGATTCGAACTTGGTTTTGAACTATTTTAAAAGAAGAATCTGAAACTGAATGGATAGCTTGGAAACCACCATGAAATATATAAGTTGGATAAGTATTCACCAAGTGGTCAATGGTTTCTTCTACACCACACTCACATAATAAACTTTCAATAGAATGCCATTTGAAGAGTATACTATTGCAACGACTACGACCAGTCCTAATTCAATTTAATATACACCAAATTTTCCTGAGCTGGAACCTTCTCTGAAGGATCAACGATTAGACTTGAGGACATTACAATAACTACATTTCGAGCACCAAATTTCCTTATCACTTTCATTAGATTGTTGGAAAATGTTAATCCATTCAACATTTTGGTGTATGGGACTATAATCTTACTCTTATCAATCAAAACTTTCAAAATTTTTTAACGAGTATTGAACACCAAACATAACTGTTGTATCATAAGGGAGATTCAATGAGCTTTAATGTCCTGACAACTTTTTTCTTCAATTCTTGGTATTCGTATCAGGCTCATCATTTTTCCATCACATAGCGTAAAATGAATCATTTCTGGGTCAATATATCTTGGGCAATATTTTCAATCGATTCAAAATTATTTATTCGAACATACCATTCGATATTTCAGGTCAACAAATTAATATCCTTGTGGGTAATAGACTACGATGAGAACAAAACAAGAACTACTACAAACGAAGAATTTCTTGAAAGAATGAAATACCAAATGGATCTAGTGAAAAAAGGGGAAGAATACGAAACGATCGCGAAAAACTTCTCTATACTAAACGAAAAAACAAGTAAATACAAGTTTTTGTTAGGAGACATCGGCTACACCTTAACCGATAAATTCGAAAAAATGTACTGGTATATGAAAGAGTTCACAGCCGATTATTTAGCCTCCGTCAGAAAAAAACAGAAGGCTGGGGCGGAATCTATGGAACGCTATGATCTTCTACAGAAAGATATCGTTGCCAATCTGAAGAAACGAAATAAACTGGAAAAACTCATTCAAGTGCTGATGCGGAAATATCAACTTTTATCGAATACGAATGAACGGAAGTTATACGAACTGCACCAAGAACACGATTTTTTGCACCATTGCTTCCTCATATTTCGGGAGAACCTATTTGCCGACAAGAGAAACGACACTTTCAAAAGAGAAATTTTAACAGTCAGCTTTAACGACAGTTATCAAGAATTGGAAAAAATAGCGAAGAAAGGTTCTATTATGTTGAAATGTCTCAGAGCCTGTCATAAATACGAAACAGAAGAGGAAAAAGTTCTTCCTTTCCCAGAAGAAATTGTTGTCGTTGAAAAACATCAGGACTCGAAATTTAAAGACTGGCATAAGTACCTTTGCTTATTTTGGAATAGGATGGCTTCTGTGAATGCTAGCAGGTAAGATCTTACGTACTATACCAACATGTTCCCAAGTATATAATGTATGAGAGAAAAAATATTATTGATCTCAAATTCATATTAGAAGGACAAGAACTCAAATCTACCATGTATCGGTAATGTGAAAGAAGTTTGTTTCCTCTTGTTAAAGTATTAATAATATAAATCACAAAGGAGTTGATACTGACCATATTCACCATACCAAATAGCACCCTTAGGGGCAAACATCTAGTTTTTCTGCTGCAGCTCATATTGGAGCACAATCGGTCGAATGTTTCTACTCCCCCTTTAGTTTCATTGTAGTTCTGATTAATTGCTGGATTTTCTGTTTCTTTTGAAATGTCACTACCCTCATGCATTGTAAACAATTAGCAGTACTACTTTACAGAAGAGATGAGATATTTACATTTTACTGTCTTAGCCTTATTTCCAGCAGTTCTGAAGTAATTTCCTTTTTTCTTCCTGAGTATACCAATTATTGTTAGTTTAGAAGGATCTTGGAGTAGTTCATTTGCCAAACTCACGAAAAAAATCATTTTGGTCCTCATCTGATGAGGGTGATTTTTGGCACACATTTTTTTAAAACGAACTGGAATCTACGAGGCGTGAATTTAAAGTAAGGTCTCCAAGGCCATTGTATCACCGCAAGTAACGCTAGATGAAATCCGGCAACACTGTTGTATACGTTAGGCCCCCTTCCACCAATCGACACCTGGTGGAGCTCATTAGGACGCTCAGTCTTGACGTAGCAGCCATTTGCATTGGAAGTGTCGGTTGTCGCTCCCGCCAGGTGCGAGTTACATTCAGTCATTAAGTTTTTGCACTCAAAAAAAACTCCACCTATAGAAATTCATCGTCAATTGGAAGAAGTGTATGGTGAGAAATGTATGGACGTGAAAATCGTTCGAAAATGGTGTAGAGAATTTTCTGCTGGCCGACTAAACGTTTCCCGACGAGGAGCGCAGCGGCAGGCCGTCACACTCGGACGAAACAGTGCGGAAAGTTGAGGCGCTTGTTGACTCTCAATGAGTTGGCCGAAAAACTCCAAGATGTGTGCAGTGGAGACTCTATTCATTCAATTTTGGCGAACGATGAAGAAGTTCATGAAGCGATCATTTCTTTCTTGCGCGAGGCGGCGGGATCGTGGTTCGAGGAAGGGATACAAAAGTTTGTCGTACGAATGAGGAAGCTCATCGAAGTGAATGGCGATTACGTAGAAAAATAGCTTAGATTTCAAGCTTTACAGCAATGTACAAAACTTAGTAAGTAGATGTTTTTTAATGTGAAAAAAATAAATGGAGACTTTACTTTTATTACACGCCTCGTATATTGAAAAGTTCATGTAGTGAAGAAATCATGGAGAGAAAAAGGAAGTAATAAATGCGTGTGAACTTTTACATTGCGTGATTATTGGGAGTTGGCCTGACTTATTGCGCTCAGATAAATAGTTAACACTCACCCCAAGATTCTTTTACACTTCTTCTATTTTATTTATAAGTATCTACTTATATATTTTGTTCATGAAAAATATTGAGAAGACACAAGACTGGTTTTTAATGGAAGGGTAATCGTCACATGTACTTTAGCTTATCCAGAATTGGATATTGATATTTATTTACCTAATGCTTACCTTTTTTTGAGAACTATAATGTATTTATAGTTTTTTGGGAAACTCATATAAATGTTGGCACATAAACATAATAGACATAATAATCAAAATCATTGTTAATCCTGACCAACTACTAAGAAATTGGTTTAGATAACACAATCAATATTACAAATATGTATAACATGAGATCTACTGAATAATATGCAATTCAACTTTGAATGGTATTCAGATAACCATCGAAAATACCTACTTATTCGTTCTATGAATAAGTCTATTATTTAGGAACTCAGAGTAATAAACTACTCTATGATTCGGGATAACCCATAAGAACTCCAATACGTGCAATGCTGTTTCCAAGACTTCGATCAAAATGTCACAAAACGTCACTAGCTCGGTTCAAATGTTGGTTCGGAAAATTTGAAAAATTCACCTCGTTAATTTTTTGTTAGATCAATAGGTTGAATAGGACATGAAAACGGTTGAAAATGTCGAAGAATAAAGCCGCTAAAGAGCAAGCAGCAAAGAATATAAAATTGGCCGAGTTAAGAAGAGAAGTAAATTATGGTAAATACAGTATTTCAAAAGCGGAAAGAGAATGGAAGCAAATATGTATCAAAATCACGTTACCAAGGCTACGAGAGGAATTGGTCAATTGTTGGCACTATTTCGAGAAAATAATTTGTACGAAGGAATTCGTTATTTCGCTGTATATGGATGAAGTACGAAAATATGAAGAGATTTACCGTCGGAACTTTCAAAATCATCAAGAGAATATAAGAAAACTTATAGAGGCGCTTGCTCTGAAACTCCACGAGATCCACCAGGAGAACAATTGCAAAGTAAGATCTTTACTCGATATGAGTTCATTTTAAATACCTATTTAATAAAAGTTGAGCGCTCATTCATTTATACGCCAATTGCACCCGTGGATACCACATGACCATATGAAGGTATATATGTGGTCTTCAAAGGTGCAATTCAGCGCTGAAAAAATTCGGACTTCACGTCAGTACTTTACTCATTTTTTTTTAATATTTTTCCTAAATTTTATATGATATATGAAGCTATTAAAACTAAATTATGCAAAAGGCTTCAAAGTGTTATGCCCAATATACATGCAAAATTTCAACTGGTTCTGATCTGTTTTCTCTGAAATATTAGGTTTTTTCGACATTCTGCGTCAATTTTCAATGATTCTGATGAAACATTAAAACAAAGTTTTGCACGAAGCTTGAAATGTTTGTTCTGTAGTGATTCTGTCTGCTCTGAGTTCTGGGTTTCGCGCCACACTTACTTTGTCCCCGGCGAATTTATAGAGGACGGCGCGTTGCAGCAGAGTCACCTCTCCACCATGGTGTGAGATGGTGTGTCTCAGGCAGAGATCGCTGGATTGTCTAACTGATAAGTCCACCAGCGATCTTGGGATGAAACACCGTAAAAAAAAACCTGAGAGAGAGCGCACCTACACAAACTTGACTCGAGAAAGACTCGCCTAAGTTCTTTTAGGAGGATTGTCGCTTGATTTGAATAACACATTTTCTCGGATAAGAAAAGCAATATAATTTGAAAAATACACATAGATTTCCATATTTTTTTAAAGACTATTATACCTGTAACTCGTTTCCGGCTTTGGGACACGCTTTATACTATACATCATGAACAGATATTCTTGAACATGAGGAAAAGAATGCTTCATTTACCTTCATTGAAAATTCATTTATGTTAATAAAAATAGTGCTGATAAATCGGTATACAGAAACAAGTAAGTTTATCAAAGAATTTATTTCTAGTTGATGGACCTAATTCAAAAATCCTTGGAAGATTGGAATGATCAAATGGAAGAGGCGGACATCTCCGAAAGCTACCTGAAGGTCATGAAGTTTGGCATGGAAGTATTGAGTAAGCGTTGGGACAAGATGGCGAAGACGGAAAACTTTGCAAGACTGAATGAAGAAAGTTCGAAACATGTCCAGGAAGTACAAGAGTTGACGTTCGGTCTCGAACTGAACCTGGAGGGTTTGTGGGATCGGATCAGACTCGTCGAAGAAGATTATTTGCTACACACGCAAGAAAATAAAAAGCACCATGACATCATAAAGGAAATTGACGACGCCACAAACAGGACCGTCCAAAAGGAACTGAAGAAATTGATGAAACTTCAGGTGGTGGCAAGGCGCCTTGCAGCAAAATTCAAGGAACTAGTAACTTCGATTGGGAAAAAACTCAAGTATCTCGAACGTGAGAGGGATTCGCTGCACGAATTCCAGTTCGCCCTGAGGAATAAACTGATGCAGGCTAAAGATAATGACTCGTTGAAACGCGTTTTGCTCTCTGTTGAGTTTGCTAGGGCTTTTGAAACGATTAATGCAAAGTTGAAGAAGGGAGAAAGCATTATGATGGTACTGAAGGGAACACGGAGGTATGAGACAGCCCGTGAGAAAACTCTTCCTTACCCTATACGTTTCTACGGTGCAGACCCGGATAGCTATTCACCTCCTGAACTAAGGTTGTTCTGGCAGAAGGTAGCAGAAGCTGAAGCACTCAGGTAGAAGAAATATTATTCGACGTTTAGACGATGTTCTAATTGGTGTATCTTTCTACAAACATTGTAGGAAAAAACCTTCATTTCTTATTGAAATAATACGGAGTTCACATCAGAACTTTTAGGATATTGATCAGGGTCTTTCTCCTCATTATAAATAATCATCATGCGTTGCAATAATTTTATCAGATCGGGTACCCCGGGACATCGGGTATCGCGGGACATTCAAATTTTTTTACGTTCTTAGGTCCTATAGTACAATCTGTGCTTGGCGGGATGTAAGTTTACTATTGAAAAACAAGTCTCAGACAGTTGGTGTAGCTGGGGCAAGCGAGTGTGACGTTAACAATATTTTTACATTTTCCCCGCAATTTTGATCGTTCAGTGTAAACTTTTGGTGTGTGTTAGGAGCTGGTCAGGTAAGCTAATGTGTTTCTACCTTATGGAGATTATAATTTAGGGATTCTAAAATCGATTTGTATTTAAAATCCGCCAAAAAATCGAGTGGTTAGAAGTCGTCACTGCCCTAACGATTTTTTGCATTACGGGTAACCTGGGACATATTGAATTCGGGTACCTTGGGACAATTTGAATAATGTTTAGTTTTGTATTTTTTTTACAGAATACCAAAATTCAAGGGCAGGACGACTGATCGTGGTTCCTGGACTGAAGAAAACCTCATTCGGGCTATAAAATATGTAACAGAAGAGCACCACGCGATAAGAGATGCAGCTAAAAGGTTTGATGTATCAAAATCTACCTTACACAGACGAGTTACAGCTATAAACAATGGTTTGGAAATACATTCAAAACCTAAAATTGGAAGGTATGATGCCACGTTTCCTTTGAAATATGAAAACCTTCTTGTTGAACATGTCAAAGATATGGATAATAGATTGACCTATTCCGGGCTGTAGCAAGAGAAGATTGGACAAGAGAAGAAGGAAAGCCCAAAGGAGTGAAATTCTTACATCTACCCCTTACAAAAATTCTTTAGAAGAGAAACAGGTGCGATCTAAAGAAGCCGAAATTAAAAAAGTATCAAAAAAAGTAAAATTCGATGGAATTACAGCTAAAAATAAAACAACAAAAATGATGAATAAAAGCACAACACTGAATAAAGAAAATGATATGAACAACAATAATGATAGTTCAAATAAAGATTATTCTTGCTTAATTTGCCAGGAAAATTTTGAAGAAGATTGGATACAATGTCAGAAATGTAAAGAATGGGCACATGAAGACTGCGCAGACCTCGATTTGAAGTCATCTTTTTATACATGCGACTTTTGTAAAGATTATCCCAGTTAAATTGCTTCTTTCAATAAAGTTATTTGATACATTTTCTTCTTTGATTACCTGTCCCATGCTACCCTCCACAATTAAGAGTCTCAAAAAATGTAGCGTTTTGTTATGCATTGAAAACTGGATTGGAGTCATTTCTTAAAAATTATTTCATTTAAAATATTGATTCTCCTTTTCTTGGGATGATCTAGTTATGCCAATTTTCATTTTTTTGTATGTACTTTTCCTCAAAAAAATTAAAAAGCTTAGGTGTCCCGTACTACCCGACTTTCCCCTATCTTTCAAATTGTTTGAAATTGATCGCTTAGGAATGCGACATATACCAACTAAGAGACATATATTAGAAGATGAAATAGTGCCTATCATTTGGCAGAGCAAAACCTGATTCAAGATGTTCAGATATTTGTCCCAAATCATTTTTGTCAGAGCACTGATGTATTTGGTAATTGCGTATGACGAAGGTTAGATAAGAGATGTCAAGCAAAAAGTCACCCCTAAAATTAATGTTTACTCAAAGTAATATCCACTGATGATTAACTGATTCATTTGGTGGAATACAAAATACAATTGAAAAATCAAGAAACTAATCAAAAACTTACCCCATTTTTTCTGTCTGTGCATTTCCCACATTCCATTTTTTTTGGAATATTTTAAACAAGGACAAGTAACTTTTAAATCTCTCTACATCTGATACGCTCGGACAATTAATATGTATTTTTCAGTAATAATATTTCTAATGTATTTTTAGGTATACGTTGAATGAAGAACGAATATACCTGAAAAACGAAAATATAAAATTGAAGAAACAAATTCACGAGTACTGTCAGTGTTTAGATTGTCCTGCTCTGCCACAAGTTCCTAAGAGAGCAGGTAAGATTCCTTATACAGAAGGAACAGAAATGATACAAAAGCATAACGCACATAAAGGAAAGAGAAGTACAATAGGTAAAAATACTGCAAAACTTTCATGACTTCTAATAGGTAGAATCACAATTACATAGGTGTTAAATTGACTATCGGTATGAAATATTAAACAAATATAGAATTAATATGAATTTTATTTCTTACCTTACCTTACTTGTAGTTTGTTTAGATCATCCTATCAATAAAAAATTGTTAAGACGTTCGCGGCACCATATGATAATAGCTTTTCAGTTATCGTTGTAGAGCGCTTGTTCCCTGAACAGATTGCTTCATCACTTCGCCACAATATCTGTATTTTTCAAATTTTGAGCCAAAAAAATTGCTCTTTCCTGCATTGAAATATCTACTGAATTAACTGATTAACAATAAATATCCAAGAAAAATATTCTAAATCTATAAAGCAAGATACCATTGACTTCAAGGTGGCCAGGATCAAAGAGATATTCTAGCAGCTAACATCAACTAGTACAACAAAACAAAACTACATATAATGGTCGACTTTCATTCGGTGACAAATTTCATTAGGTACCATCGTCTCAAAGTAAATGAGCCATGACAAGAAGCACATAATGAAAACCTCTTTGAACTAATTTTTCTTGAAAATTTCTGCACGCCTGTAAAGAAGATACAAAGACCTTGCCAAAAAAAAAAAGTACCACATGATCCACTTTCCCTATTCAAAAAATTTAGAGGGTTGATGGGGATGGCACAGGGTGCAACAAAAATCCATCAAAAATGCATAAAAATTTGGTAAAAGTGAAACAAAAATTGACCTGTTTCAGGATTTTGTTGCCAAATATTTTTCGTCTGAGAAAATGAATTTGTTCCATAATTTTGACGCGCACTGTTAAAATATTCAAGCATCGAAAACAATGAAAATCAAGAGATTTAGAGGAGAATAGAAAAAGATAGCAAAATATATTTCGCAATGAAAATAAAATTCCTTAGAAAAGGGGAAATAAAAGAAAAGACGAAAATGACAATGTACATGGCTGTAATTAGAACATGTAGATTTAACATGGATAACGAAAAGTAAACTTCATGAAGTAGAGATGAAGTTTTGAAAGGCGTAGCAGAAATGACAAGATTGTACAGAATGAGGAATGAAGAGATAGGGAATGAATGGGGTTAGAATGGTTAGAGTAGTTTGTAGGAGAGAGGCAATTGGGATGGTGAGGATACTGGCATTTCATTCAATCATTAATAATTGACAAACAGTGATATAGAAGAGTTTATTATAAAAGTTGAAAATATTAGAACAATAAACAAAATAAATAAAATTAAATTGTAGAGTTATACACTTGATTAAAGCTTTTTAGAAATTGATATAAAGGTTCAAAATACTCGAGAAGTGGTCCAGCGTCCATTTTTTCCTGACCAGTAATAGCTTTCATTGCAACACTCCAATGTTTGCTAGTACCTAGAGATAAACCAGCTCTGAAAACAACAAAATCGTCAGTGATTACAATAGTGATCGGTGTCATGTAACACTCAGTTACACTAAAAAAATTACATTTTTCAAATTATTATTATAATACTCTATTTCAAACATCGTAGGAGGTTATCGAATAGATTTTTGAAGATAATTGCTTCCGAGACATAAAATTTTGTATTTATCCATAGGTAATGATCATATCTAGTTGTCGGTACCTCCACCTTCAATGGGGAAGGTGAATGCTGAAGAACGAATGCTCGTTCTTCACCTAACCTAGTATACATATACATTCATAATACATACTCCCAGGAATAGATAAGTGATTGCAAGACTATAACTGTGCCTAATAAAGTAGAACTTAATTGAAATGACGTTAGTAAGTATGTGAAATAATAAAAATCAACGAAAAAATACGACCAAACGATACCATATCAAATATTACCTTAGTTTTTCACCAGCAGCCTTCGATTGGTAAAAGTCACATTTGTGTAAGGGTTGGTATTTGGTCTGTGGATCATATTCACCAGCTGCTATACATAAACTTTTGAAGAATTGGAACTGAGCTATATGGGCAACAAAATACCTGAAATGAAAAATTAATTAGAAGAATTAGTTCGTTTCTGCACTAACACAAATTTGAGAATGATAATACAAAAATCCCTGATCGATTATCAGGAACCCAACTTTTTAGAGATATAAGTGGGGATGGACAGCACTAAAGTTTGTACAGAGTGCGGCATTTAACTTGAGACAGTGAATTTTCACAAAAATGTACTTTCGAAAAAAATTTATCATTAGTAACTATCGCCGCAACTGTCACCATGAGAACTACTCGATAGTAACTATCGAGTCGAAAAAAAAGAGATTTTCCTCTTTCTTTTTAAATCTATATTGTAACGTCAGGTATATTTACAGTCTGAATCTGCAAATGGATGGATTCCTCACTACGTATCATTTCGAATAAAAATTTCGCTTTCTTTTGAAAGGAATACCCTGTATATTTTTTCAAATGTGATATAGAATGAGGTGTAGAATAGAATTCATAAACATTTTTTGAATCCAAACACCAAAATGTATCATTGGGATTTTAATTATATATATAATATAATATTTTTGATTGTAGATCTCTAAGACGATTTGTAACCATTTTTGAATTGTTGGAACTTAAAAAATTGTGAGTAGCTGTAACTGTAATAATTGACCAAATGTAATAACATCCAAAAACAATGCTATCAATATCTTCTCATATTAATGACTGTTCACATGTTGATTATTCAGAGTAGTGAGAATTATCCAGGGAAACGTTTTGTATTGTTTAACAATGGAGAACTAATAAGAGTTTTCAGGGGCCTCAACAGCTTCGAAACTAGCCTATAGAAAAATTTTACATATTGAATTTTTTGTTTGGAATCACATTGGACTATAACATATCAAAAATTTAGCTAATGTCCTTGTTTTTTATTTTTTGTTAATTCCATATTGTAACGAATTCGCAAGCCCTACGCCACTGCCTCTTTCTAGAAGGTACCGGAAGCACCGGGAGCTGGATAAAAAGATCGAGACGCTTCTAGAGAGAGATGCGAGCGGTATATAACCAATCAAACCGCAGAGCAGGGCAGTGCGATAGAAGCGGTGGTCAGTGCCGTACACTCAATTAGATATAAGTTGTAGAAATAAATTAATGTAGTAGTGAAAATAAATTAGTGTAATAGTTGAAATAAATCATCTGTAAATAGTTATTTATAGTTGTGTACCTGAAATAAATTAGTGTTAGCCAGAAGTACCGATTTAATTAACCGAAAAACGTTACAATTGGTGTCAGGTGTGGGGTTCGCGCGTGTTTTCGAACCGAGAGTTAATTAAATCGTGAACATTTCTGTGGACATTTGTTTAGTGGAAATTCTCGTTAAAATATCTGTGGACAGTAGTGTGAACATTTTTGTGACCATATTTTTGAATGCCATTTACGAGAATCGCAGTCAAGGAAAATGGATCAGACAACCTTGGATTTCTTTAAGCAAGCTTTTGAACAACTGACCAAGGAAGTGCAGGACTATACCACAGAAATAAAGGAAAGTTTCAAATCGTGTAGAAATGAAATAAAGGATAATTGTAGAAGAATGATGGATAACACGAAAAGGTTAGAGAATACTAGGAATGAGGTTGAATCCAAGGAACTGGAGGACCATGAAAGGAACCAGAATAATCAGGAAGTGTCAAAAATGATGGAAGCTATACCAGATAGAAAAAAAGAACGTTTGCAAATGACGGGAGCCAGAAGACTGAAACTAGAAGAATACAGGGCTTTTCAGAAATTCCTGAAGAATGTTTGCAGCGTGGAGATCTGGTTGAATCAAAAGCTTCATATAGCGGCAGATGAGAGCTATAGGGAACCTCATAACCTGGAAAGTGAAATCCAGAAGCATTCTTCATTCGAGGCAGAGGTTATGGACAGCGATGAAAGAGTGCAAAGCGTAATAAACGAGGGAGAACAGTTACTACATTCGAATCACTATGCCAAAGATGAAATAGTCATAAGGCTGGAAGAAATCAAAGAGGATTGGAAGAGACTGTTGGAACTCAAGCAGATGAAACGGGAAAAGCTGAACGAGGCATATCAAGCACTGCTCTTCAGGAGGTCCGTCGAAGAGTTTGAGGTTTGGCTAGGTGAAGTCGAGATTCAAGTTAGTAACGATTTCGGAAACGACTTGGCTTCAGACAACAACATCCTAAGATGCCACCCCGCTCTGGAAAATGAGTACCAACAGCGCCTAGAGAAGTACGAGAGCATCAACGAGATAGACGGAGAGGTACAGTGGTTGAGCGACAGGAAATCGCTGGCAGCGTCTTTGGACCTGGATATCAGTCTTACCGTGGTCCAGAGCATACAGAAAAAGTATCGGACGCTGGAGGTCGAGCTGAACTCGAGGGAACACATCGTAAAGAGTTTGATGGATAGGGCGGTCAACATGATGAGATCCGGTCATGAGTTCTCCAATGATATCAGTGTGAAGGTGAAGGAATTGGAGAATCGATTTGTGATGGTAAAGGATATGGCCAGTCTGAAGATGTTGAGGTTGCAAGATGCCCTGGAATCGGAAAAGTTTTACGAGGAGAGTTCAGAAGCTGAGGCCTGGATTGATGACAAGTTGTCGGCGTTGGCAACAAGTGAGGTTGGTAGAGATGAGATTTCCATTCAGATGTTGCAGGGAGAGCTGAGTATAATAACTGCTGAAGTTGAAGCTTACCAGGAAACGATCGATAAATTATCTCAGAGGTGTAGCAATCTTGTGAAAAGAGAGCACTACGATGCAGATAACATCAAGAAAAGAGAGGAAGAAATAGTGCAAGAGTACAAGAAGTTACGTCAGCTAGTGGCTCAGAGGGAAGTAACCCTCTCTGAAGCCTTCCAGTATTTCGGATTCCTCCAAGAGTGCACCAAGCTCCAAGAATGGATCAAGGACCAGATGATCAATTCCAAAATTGAAAAGCATGGAGTTGATGTCGAGCATGCGGAACTTCTAATTCATGCCTTCGACACTTTTTACGCTAGTTTAATGAATAGCGAGGCAAGGCTCCAATCATGTTTAATCAGTGGAAATGCTCTGATAGAAGCTAAATGCAGATATAGCGCCAAGATCCAGGAGAAGATGATTGAGGTCCAGACTCAATGGAAGGATCTCTTGGAGCTGGTAAACGGTCTGAATGAACTCTTGGTCGGAGCAAAACAGGTGCATATGTTCGATAGAAGAGCTGAAGAAATAATCTCTTGGATAAGCGAGAAAGAGGTTGACTTATGCTACGATACCAATAGTCAAGACTCGGAAAGTTACCAAGATTTGCTCAGAAAACCTCAGACTTTCGAAGGCGAGTTGGAAGTGATCGAGGACAAGGCGAACTTTAGAGAGCAAGAGGCCAAGAAACTTGTCGAGGAATTCCCAGAAACCAATGAGCACATTGACAGCAAGAGGGAAGATACGCTGGAAGCTTACAAATATCTTGCTGTGTGCGCAGAGAGGAAGAAATATAACTTGCAGCAATTGGAACCATCCCGAGGTTATATTAACCAAGACATTGCCGAGAAGTTAAAAATCCTGAAGCTTGGATTAGGGACTTGGAAGAAGCGAAAGGATATCTGCGATCAGAACCTGGACGTTCAGTTATTCAAGAAGGAGGTGTCCGTATTCGTGAATTGGCTGATAACGAGGGACGACGCTCTCAAAGAAGAGAAACTGGAAGATCTGATCGGGAGGTATTGCGACTTCGAGGAGAGGTTCAAAGTTCAAGAGAAGACTGTTAGGTGCTATTTCTGTGAACCAGGAAATTGCAGAAACGGAGAATCCTGTAGTTTCAGCCACCGTGCCGGATATGTTCAGGGACTGAACATCCTAGGAAGGGGGCAGTGTAACGAATTCGCAAGCCCTACGCCACTGCCTCTTTCTAGAAGGTACCGGAAGCACCGGGAGCTGGATAGAAAGATCGAGACGCTTCTAGAGAGAGATGCGAGCGGTATATAACCAATCAAACCGCAGAGCAGGGCAGTGCGATAGAAGCGGTGGTCAGTGCCGTACACTCAATTAGATATAAGTTGTAGAAATAAATTAATGTAGTAGTGAAAATAAATTAGTGTAATAGTTGAAATAAATCATCTGTAAATAGTTATTTATAGTTGTGTACCTGAAATAAATTAGTGTTAGCCAGAAGTACCGATTTAATTAACCGAAAAACGTTACAATATCATTTCGAATAATCAAACTAAATTATTTTTTAATGAAATTAAAGAAACAACATAATGTTTGTGTTTGTATTATTTAAATTTATTAAACGTTTTATTTGCCTCTGATTTCGGTTCAGATTCCGATAAACCATTAAATTCAGTAATGTACATGACCTTCTAAAAAGTCAGTAGAGTAAATGAGGAGGTAGATTTGTTACAGGGCAGACGAGCTGTAGTATTATCTATACAACAATCCTAGGTTTAGAGCTTTTCAATGTTTGCCTTTCATATCACCAATACCGAAATGTTTTGTGGAATAATTTTTGTATACTCACGAAATATACTGAACATCTCCAGCTACGTGAAACTTGGCACCAGGATCGAAGTCATTCTCGGACCTTTCAACTGGTGGTTTCAATTTTTGATACTGCTTACGATATTCCCAATAGTGTGTATTCCAGTTATTCATGGTTATTTTGCCTTTGAAAACGTCCCAACGCCACTTATCCAGCAACAAGCCGTAAGGCAGGAATGCTACCTTAGAGAGGGCTATGGACATTAGTGTGTTTATCGACGTTTGATAGTCATCTACGTATTCATCAAGAAGTCCGATTTTGTGAAGATGCTTTGGAGTGTCGACTGAGAGTGCTATGGTATCACCTATCGCTTCGTGAAAGCCAGGATTGGCTCCTTCGCGGTATATGACTGGTTGGTCCTTGTACAAGAGGAAATATTGGATGTGGCCCATTTCGTGATGAATAGTAATGAAATCTTCAGCGTTGACGTTGGTGCACATCTTGATTCTGCAATATAATAAAGATTCGTTCGGTTGGAGTGCAGCTGGCTACATCTACAAGGTGTTCTTTAATTGGAGGTAAGAACAAAGGGTGATGATTACTTGAATTATATCAATAAAAAGTTCTTGGACCGCAAACGCTTTGTTTACGAAATACAGTACAATAAGTTTGAATGTTTTCCAAGTCTTTTCGTCATTCACTTTTGTAATAACTGGGCTTTTACGCCAGTTCATTCAATCATCCTCTCTTCGTTGGTACCTCCAACTGAAAATATAGGGTTTTTCAATGGGAATGATATCATTTAAAATAGTTATTTTTCGATGCGTTCTCAAGCCATTTTCGAAGGTGCGTCCTTTCTCTGAGGATTGCGGTGTTTCGGCCCGAGATACAGGGTGTAACATAAGTGACTAGCCATAACCTAGTAGTGAATGCAGGTCATTCAGGCCTTTCAGAAAAGTTACTCATTTTGTATCCTAAGACTGTTAGTTTCGGAGATACCGGGTGATTCGTGCAAATTGGCCTAAATTTCTGATCTCCATAACTTGGAAATCAGCAGTCTGATTTCGTTGAAATTTTATGGGTTTATTCACTTCATGCAGCCCTTCAAAGCGATTAATGTAATTTCAATGTTTTCAGGGCAGTACTCAGATTATTGAGTTTTTTCCTTTAGACTTCGAAATCTATATTTTTACACGTTTTAGAGAAATATCGTTATTGGCATGAAAAAATACATAATTCTGTCCAATGAAGTCAATTTTTACTTTGAATGGCACACTGTTTTCAAAGGAGTAGCAAACGAAAGAATTCATGTGTTTGTAACTTTTTTAGATAAGTTCCTGTTTTTATTCCTTTTGTTTTTTTTTATTTGATGTAATCTGATAATTTTTCGGATTTTATAGATTTTTGTTCCACTCAGCATCTACTGATTGTTGTAACAGGCTGCCATCTCTCTGGCAATCATTGATCCACTACAATTTTAAAGTCGTCATAAGAAATGACAAAAAGTAATACACAGTGTTGCCGTTATAATCAGTTTAAATGTTATCAATCCTATTGGAAAACCCTTCTCCGACAAATCAAATTCTCGGAGATTTCCCTTCAAAAATTTACGTCCATATATTAATACCTAAAATTCTTCCTATCGCAAAAATCCCAAGCACTCGCATGGCATACCATCTCCCTTCCATCCTTGGGCTTCTCAATTATGGCACCTTGAGCTGTATTATAGCTCATGTCGTTGGGCAGAAGCCCGAGAGACTTGTAAAAATCATCGGAAGTCTCGAACATCTTCTTCACGTTGTACCCTTTCTTTCTTAGGGCATCAGTTATGTTCTGTCCCTTTGTGGCAGGAAACGGTTTTACGTGTTCGTTTATATTGGTCCATTCTTGAGCCCACATATTTCCCAAAATATGGGCGGGTAGCAGACCATCGGAAATATCCAAGTCATCACCATATCGCGCCTTCAACTTGCTCGAGACGAATTTGTGCAACTCGGTGTAAAGTGGTTCAACTTGGAGCCACAAGTCGTCAATCTGTTTGATGAAATCTAGCGACTCGAAAAGTACCAACCATTCTTCACTATTGTCCTGGTATCCTGAAATTAAAAATCTGGGAGACCTTCAAAGAAATATTGAATCAGTTATATCAGGTCAGTATTGATACTGGTATACAACATTAGGAATTAAAGGCCAAACTAAAAATTTTAAATATACTCACTAACAGTATTAAATAGCTTTAATGTTAATCTTAATATTGTTAATTAGATCAGATTCAATTTGTTTTGGGGTAGATCAGAAATTCTCAACTTGAAAGCTAATGGATGTTTCAAAAATTTTGGCACAAATTTCTTAATACCATATTAAAAAGAAAACATGATTTACGGAAATTTTTCAGAACAGGTTCAATTAGAAGTTTTATAACCTTCAACAATATGCAGTCTTGTGGACGGAGCATCTGGCATCAAGCCTTGGACCGTCCCTGCCTCCATTATACCATAGTATACTATTCCATTCCTTATACTATGATTATACAGGGTGGTCCAGATGATTTTAGTGCAATTACTTAGGCGTCGGATAGAACTACTCTTTTCATGAAAAAGCTTCGTTTTCGAGACACAGGGTGTCAAAGTTTGGAAAAAAAATCATTTTTTACTTATAACTCTAGTATTATTACATTCATTGTTTAAATTTGTAGGTATTGAAGTCTTGATAATGTAATGTTTCGAATTAGGTAAGCGTTTCCTGCCAAACTTGTCTAGTGATATACAAAAGATATACAGAGCTTCATGAAAATGAAAGATCTCTTGAACTTGAATATGTTGCCTTTTCGAAATAATCGAGAGCAAAGCAAATACTATCCACAAAAATCTACAGAAATTAATTTTTCAAATTTTCCCAAGTACAAAAATTGACGTAGTGTATAATAACGTTTTCAGATGGCATTTAATTGAACATACCAGAAAGAAAATTTATCAGGCACTTAAACAATAAAAAATATTCACAACATTTTTTTAATGTTTGAGTGTCTTTCAGAAATGTTCAATTAAATGCAATCTGAAATCGTTATAATTGCATTACGTCCATTCTTTTACCTTCATTTATGAAAAATGGAAAAATTTAATATGTGAAGAATTGTAATTTTCAAAAAGTTGAACTATTTGAGCATTTGGCCTAACTGATTCATAAAAAAAATTTCTGAGCTCCAATTCACGACGGAATCGATTTCGCAAACTAATCCTCACTTAAAATGACATATCATTGAATGACCAAGCAGACTTGACATTTTGAAATATATTTGTTTTTCAAATAATTGAAATTTATGCCAGCTCTTTGAATTGCGTGAGAGAGCTGGTTACCCTCCTAGTGTTTTGACTAAACTGGATAATCGTTTTCGCTCAAGATATGAAATAGGAGAGGAAGAAGATTGATCTTCAGTTATTTACGCATAGACTGGATACACAATTTTAAACTGAATATTTACCGTTGAGTACCGATGCTTCATTAGATAAATTCACGTATCTTTCAAAGAGCGAACGCATCTTCCCACCAGTCTGATCTCTCCAAGCTTTCCAAGAATAGGACAGTTCATTGTAGTCCCTCGAAGATGCAAATAACGAATTCAAGTCTGCAATTAAAATTGGGAAAAACAATCCAGAGTTAACTTCAGCTAGAAAATTCATCGCATAAGTTCATAATACCTGGATCTAAGTTATAACCTTCCGTTGAAATATCGCAGTTTTTTTTTCTGTATGGGCATATTTTACCTGTACTGTATATTTCTACCATAGTATTTGTTATGTTCGTTAACTGAAAATAATAAAGTTTAGTAAGTCGTAAGTAGTAGTAAGTATTCGATGAAAGTTTAGCTAATACTGTTTTATTCATCACCGTTTCCATTTGAAATTAAGCACATTCAATTATATTATTGTATAACCTTCGATTAAATCACATTAGAAATCTTTAATTTGTTGTTATGAACATGGTTTCCTTTAAGTGAACTTAAAAGAAAAGAATCTCTTATGTAAACCTAGAATATAAGATATTCTAAATATTTTCTTGGGATTTATCGCACTAATTTTTGATAAGGTAAAAGTTGTTTACTTTCTCATTCTCATTTTACACATGTTTCGGCCTCATAATGTCCTTTTTTAAGGAAGGATTCTACAACAATAAAACAGTTTTTGACTGTTTTCGCCAAAATTAAATTATTAGTCAAAAACATAAAAACAATGTTTACATTTCAGGAAGAAATCGTTTTTCTATCTGAAATGCGCATAAATCCGCATAACCCTTTCAAAAAAATGTAAGTATAATAATGCCTACCTCTGCCAGCTTATCATTTTCCAACACTGATTTACCCAACATTCTAGCTAACATCACTTTTCTTTTTAGGTCTGGATCTTGATAGTCGTCGGGTGTTACGTCCTTGAAGTACATCTTCCATAATTGCTTGTTATATTCCGCAGCTTGAAGTATCACATTCACCTATATTTGAGCATAAGCTAATAAAAACAATATAGGGTTCCACAAAAGAAAATTCAATTCAAGATTTAAAATCACAAATATTTGAGGTTTTATATAAGAAGAATTTATAAAAAGTCCGGAACTTTGGTTTTGAGCGCTCATCGGAAAAAAAGTTATGGTTCTGATCGCACCATCCTCCTGAAATTTTTTCGGCATAAACATTCTAATGATTAATTAAATTAATTTTCGTACCTATAGGTACCAACAAATCTCAAACTTAAAAATTTCGTAAAATTTCAACTTGGTCAGATGAAGGATGTTTTAACTAGAACACGAACTGAGACCGCGATTAAGAATTTGGTACCAGCACCAAAGCATATACAGGGTGGGTAAAATTGGTAATCCTGAACCATAACCTTCCAGGCTTAAAATATGATATTCCACTAAAATCTAAATTTTCAGGGGCAATTCCTACTTAATCCTATTGAATAGTACCTATATTCTTTGCCAAGTGATGGAATTAAATTCAGTTGTAATACCTACTCACGAAACCAGGTGCTGTGAAATGATAAAAATATTCATTTCGATTCTAATTAAACAGCTTTATTAACTTCTAGATTATTAGGATAATAAGAAATTTATGTATGTATAGAAGTAGCGCTCATAATATAAATATTATTATATATCATAAAGTTCCCCTATCATATTTGGTCATGAATACAGATTGAATTATTGGTTATTGCTTCAAAATATCATAATCGAATTTTTATAGCTTTTTCTCAAAAGTAGTAGGTTACTGCTATTTGGTGGGTAGATACCTACATTTTTGTTTTTTTGGTCCAAAACCAAATATAGCTAATATGACAAGCTAAAAGCTCTTGCAAGGACAAGACCTCATTTTTCGTTGAGTTTTGTAATAAAAATAATTATGTTCTCTTTTTAAGACGCACAATTAATCCACTCACCAAGTTCTCTTCAGCTTCGCTATTTTCCAAATCGGACTCAAATTCCCAATTGGCTTCTTGTAATTTAGTACACCAGTATGTCTCGTTTTGGTCGTAATCATTGTCAAAAAAACTTTTCAATTCAGCTTCTGACAATTTTGAGCTTTCTGTTAGGTAATGTAAAGAAAAGAGCAACACTAAGATGGAAATTAACTGAAAAAGAATGATATTTTCCTAGTTAATTAATCATTGAAAAAGTATTCAATTTATGTGAATAATAATAATTATTTACGCTTCAAAGACTTTGATTCATCACTTTCTCTTACTCAAAGAAATAAAAAGATTCAATTTTAAATTGTATATCTATCAGTTAGGCTATGTTTTGTTGTTATGTATAATATTGATATAAACAAAAAATAAGAGTTCGATGTACTTACATTGGAGTTTGTCATTTCGAATATTTCATCAAGCAGTCATGATAACACAATAGATACAGAGGAATATATTTGTGGATTAATCTTGTGTTATCAACTTCCACCTAATGACTTCAGATTCAGCTGAGTTCATCAAAACATAATTGCATAACTTTTGCGGTCGCTTATTACAAAATAGGTAACTGCTGCAATAATAATAGGCTACTGTATTCTCGTGTACCTATGTTATTTAATATTGAAGGAAGAACTGGCGATTATTTCTGATTCGCAAGTCTTGTCAATTTAAATTGTCAAGTAGAACTGGAATGACTTGATTTCTCCAATGTATAAATAAGTTCATTCACTTTCTAAGAGCTTGTACAGTTATTTTGAGGCGCATCACTTTGTATTCTAATGAACTCTCTCAATGATCATATTTTGATTGATTATATCAGGTATAATTTACTTTAGTCTCTTCAATCACCTATAGAAAGAGCGAAAATGACCTTTGGCCCTTGAGCTCATCAGTTAAAATCCCTATAAGATTGTTTTAAAAATCACGTATTATAGAGTTGATAATAATATGTATGCAAATGAGTAGCTCCTATATGATGAATATTTATTTGCGTGTTAGTGCTATAAATTTCTCTTATTTTCTATATAAATGTAACTAAAGGTAATTTCTTTTTCGTTCTGGAATGATCATCTTCGTAAAGGTGAATTGTGACCTCCACATCTATGAGTTCTTATAAAATTTTCTGTCCAGTTTTTTGAGGCTGCTCTATGTTCATCAATGTATACAGCGAGTGGTTGGTAGTGGTGTTATGGGGTGTCTTATTTAACAAAGCTGTTCTTTCTGCTTGTGCTATTTCCAAATTTTTAATCGCTGGTTTTCTACAATGTACCAAAATGGGATGAGCGTATTCCATTATCGGTCTGAATATCGTGATGTATATCTTGCTAGCACTTTTTATTATAAGACTTCGAATCAGTGACGGCTCGTCAGGGTCGGCAGGGTCGGCCGGGCCGACCCAAAAATTATCGGGAAATAGAAAATAATTCTAGATATTCAATTCATTCAAACTCAATCGGAGTTATCGATTTCGATATCCAAATTCCCTCGGTAATGAATATTTCCACTCAGAACAGGAAAATATAACTTATACCGGCCAATTTTTTCTTTCGGACCCACCTAATATTCGATTTCCAAAGCATCCAGCGTTGTTATTCCCTTTCATAAATTGTAACAAACCACAATCGTAAATGGTTACTTTTCGTAACATCACCCCAAACAGGTTATTCCAGAATTGTACGTAACACCGTAACATTTGGTCTGAAATGTAACACAAATGTTACAATTATATAATTGCAACCCCTGGAATGTCACTGAAAGCATCTCATCACGTTAGGTCGGCCAAGAGCCGATGGCGGAACCAGCGCTACCGAGAGCGCTACGTAAAGAAAAAGATACTACGACATACGCCCAGAATACGACCACTCAATAGAACGGCACAACAACTCGATGTAAGGTCGCTTCCCAATACACAGGGTCGGCTGGCCGGTTATCCTATTGCAGAGCGTCAAGCAGCAACTTTTCACAGTTTATTTCAAATATTTGATAATTAAATGAATGGTTAATTTATGTATTTATTTATATTTTTATTAAATTATGAGACATTATGTCTTAATCAGAAAAGAACTTATTTATGCCGTTCGATAGTAGCTATTGATTTTCAGATCATGAAAATATAATTAATATATTCAAATGAATGGTTAATTATGGGATATTACGTCTTAATCAGAAAAGAACTTATTTATGCCGTTCGATAGTATTTAGGTATTGATTGTCAGATCATGAAAATATAATTAATATATTCCTAACTTTGAAAACATCCTGATTTCAAAAGTTCTGTAATTTCGAGGGAGAAAATTCGCGAGGAAATGAATAATTCTGCGTGCTTTTCTTGGGAAATAGACGAAACAACGGATGTTAAATATTTTTGTCAGATGTCAGTAATTTTCCGCTTCGTTCGAGAAGGTAAAAATATCCGAACGATTTTGGGGTTTTTTCGATGTTAGTAAAGGTCGAACCGCGAATGATATTTTCAATACCTTGTTGGACAATTTTAAAGATTTGAATTTAGCGACTAAATTAGTAGGTCAAACATATGACGGGGCAGCTGTGATGGCGGGGGAAATTAATGGGTTACAAGCGCGAATAAAAACAATTGCTCCTCAAGCACTATTCACGCACTGTTATGCACATAAATTGAATTTAGTGTTACAAGATTCGACCAAGAAAATCAATGAGTGTCGCGTGTTTTTTTCGAATCTTTCAGGATTTTCGTCGTTTTTCACTAAATCAAGTAAACGCACTAATATTCTAGACGAAATTTGCAAAAAAAGATTACCCTCTAGCTCGGAAACTCGTTGGAATTTCAAATCTCGCGCTGTAAAAACAATATTCGATAAGAGAGAAGAATTAATTGAAGTTTTTGATCATATCAGCGACAATTTAGATGAATGGGATGATATTACAATACGTGAAGCTACCGGTCTGAAGAAAATGTTGAATGATTTCGAATTTTTGTTCATTCTCCACTCTTTTAATTTGATTTTTACATACACAGATCCCGTTTTTTCTATAATCCAGCATAAGTTATCAGATATAACATTATTGCAACGCCAGAATCACTTCTTTATTATCGACTCTGAAAAAATTTCGCACAGAAGATGAGTATTTCATTCGCTTATATTCAGAAGTAGAAAAACTCCCAGAAGTAATGCCACCGAGTGCTAGACGTCGAAAACGTAAAATAGATTCCGAAATTCAGCTCACGGATAATTCCTCAATGAAACGGCTTTTTTGTGAAATTCTGGATTTAATTATAACTCAAATTGAAATAAGGTTTAAAGACATTTCATCACTTCATTTTTTGGAACTAATGAATTTTAATAAATTTGATATATACGTTCGTAATTTTCCGGAGTGTGGCCGACCCACATCTCGAGGGCACGAGCCGTCACTGCTTCGAATACTCTCTAGCTAAAGCTTACTTTTTCATAAGCTTATTATGTTGATTGAAGATAAATTTCTGATCTGATCTATATCTACGCCCAAATGCTTGATTGCCTGTTGGGTTGTTTTACATTCATTACACTTTTTGTCAGTTGAGAATTTCGCTGATAATCTAAGGTCGTTTGGCGAGGCGTTTTTAAGGAATCATCAGTATGGCGACTCACCTCCCCTCCTTGGCAGAGCGTGGTGACTTGGCCTCTTTGTCCGTAGGCTGGGTTTATATACAAAGCAGTGCCCTTCTTCCAAGAATTGCGTAGCGTACGGCGTCATCTCTCGAGCTAGCGAAGAGTCACGCACAGTTGTAAGTTGAATAGGGACTTTTCACTTTAGTGGCTTGGGCTTTACCCGCCAGGTGCAGAGCCACAACTCGGGTTTTTCCATGAGTTCTTGTAAATTTTCTAGACATTTTTGATGTGCGATATTAGGAAGTGTGACATTTGCATATTTAATGATGATTTTGAATTGGTATAGTTTGAACAAGGGACCCTGTCAAAAGCATTGTTTTTATCAAGACTGTATGTTGCTACTGTCTTTAGATTCTTCAGGCTCTCATTTTGGACATTTAAAACCGGGTATATTGATCAATTTTTCATTTAAAAGCAAAATTGGGTGGTGGGTATTTTGAATATGTTGAATTATCACTTCTCTGATAATTTTTCCATATCTTACCCAAAACCAGAAAGAGAGTTATTGGTCTGTAATTTTTGCCTCTTGAGTGGTCCAAGTTGTCTTTAGGTATTGTTATTTGTTATAATATATAACCCTCTTTCCAAATCAAGGGAAAATGTTGCAGAATAAGTATAGGTTATTTTCAGAAGATGTTTCTGTCTCTTAATGATTTTCCATGGTATATGGTCATTTCTAGGAGCACTGTTTTTGGAGGCACTGATTATAGAACAGTTATTTATAATACAAGTGCAGAAGGAATTTATATTCTTCACGAGTGTAAGAAATCATTTTTTTGGACAAGTAATATATTTTCTCTAATTCGCTGGATTTTAATTGGAATTCATGGAGTATTTCCATAAATATTGCTTGTCAAAGATATCTCATTCCGATTCTTTACTTTCAAATTTTCAGAGAAATCAAAAAAATTGACGAACTAGGTACTAAATGACCCTTTATGTGCTACATAAAGAGATCATCAGACTTTTGTTTTCATAATTAATATCCAAAAATTGTAGGCAGAAATAAAATTTCAAAAAATTGAGAGAAATAAATTTATTCCTTTACATATTACATTTTATACGTACATAATAAGAAACTATTATTTATACAAAAATAATTCCTTCTGGTTAACCCATCATTCCCATAGGCATGTTTACAGGATAACCAGGTTGGCCAACTTGTCCCATCTGCATAGCAGGGGATTGCATTTGTTGTGGCACCACTGTGTTCGGTTGTTGAGGGTCTGTTGGTAAAACTAAATTAAAAAGTAGTTCCCTTATAGCCGGGAAAATGGAACATTCTGTCATATTGTTCTGGAATTGCATGAACTGCTTGAGTAATTGACTGGCGACAACCACCCCAGGTACACTGGCAGCATTTTTATCAGCTAATTGTGTGATATTAGAGCTAATATCGTAAATGAAAGGCAGTACCAAAGTTGGGGGCTCCATATTGTTAGGGTACTGTATACCAATTCTTGTAATTTGCAACTGAAAAAAAATCATCATTAGAATTTTATTGAGGCAATTCTATTTTAAGCCGTAAGTTAGAAAATAACTATAATATTACAAACTGAGTTAAGGTATGAATATTGAATATCTGACATGTAAGTACACATAATTCATCAAAATAAATAAAAGCGACTGACATTTTGAGAATAGTTAAATTCAGTAAATTTAATATATGGTTCTCCTGATAAGTATAATATTAATTTTTGTAAAATTTGAAAGAACCTCAAAATGTGTTAATCCTATCCATGATGAAAGGCTTAAAATCAATGAATCAAAGTTGAAAAATTGTGTTGGACAATGATGTAATTACAGTAGTTTTTCAGTAGGATGATACGTATTTTTTATAGTATTAGAATAGAACTGTTTTTTCAGTCATATCTCTGTTATAAGCATGGAATACACAAAATGTTTATTGTAGAAAGTTCGAAGTCTTAAATTCGAAAAAAATTCAAACTCAAATATCTACATCAGATTATGAATTTCATTTGGACATATCTCAAACTCTTAGTCTGCACAAAATTCTAGGGGCTACCAGGACTCTGACAAAACGATGCTTGAACATCGAATTATGCTTGAACTCCAATATTTAAATGAGCATGTGTAGTCTTAATTTCGAATGAAAAATAGTAGAATAAAAATACTCACAAAGAAAAGAATTTTATTCTTGAATATGATAACACTGGAGTGACCGGTTGGTACAAGGGGAGTAGCAGATGGTGGAATTCTCAAAATCCATTGCACTGACCACTTTATTCCTTGTAAAGGAATCTGCATAAACTCCAATTTCATAATCTGTATGAAGTCCTTAAGTACATTAACTGGAACATTCAACATCATACAAAAAGTAAATACTGTATTAGGTTTATAAGGGGGGACTGAAGCATGAGCATCAAAGAATTTCTCCAATGTTTGAATTTCTTCAGCAGTCCATATATCTTTATGCTCAATCAACGATGTAATTTTGATATGCAAACTTTGCAGATGTTGAGGGTTCAAACCAATCCTACATTGGAAGGTATCAGCTACTCTGAAATGATAGACTCCAACTTCTGTTGAAGGTATAAGATGAAGCTGCAAACAAAATCAGTTAAACATATTATTGATCAACATTTTCAACAAACTCACGTAATTTTCATTTTGGATGAATCTTTGTAACTGTCTCCTCATATATACACAACCAAGGAATCGTTCCAGTGGCGCTAGCTCCGGCCCAGGATATCCCTGAGGATGGGTTGTGGGACAACACAAATTCTCCAAAGCTTCATGTGTCAAGAGGGTAGGAACCGCACCAGCCCATGACCTCTGTGGAAGGACTCTTGACAGGTGACTTCCTGTTCTGAGTTCTGATTGTGGACTATGCATCACAGGATGACCTACAGGAGACTGTCCCGGCCTTGCTGGTGAAGGTCTAGGCATGTTAGGAGAGCCTGGCCAAGTAGAAGCTGCAGGAGAAGTCATGCTCTGAGCAGCAGGAAAAGGACTACCATCAGTGTGGGCTGTAATTGAAACATTACAAATAAATATTTGATGGATTCAGCCCTCACTTGGAGGAAATTCATTATCAAATAAAATAAAACACAATTTCCACAAATATTTGTGGACTGGTTAATCAAAACTTTTTCCATTAGAAGAGAATGAAATATTAATGGGAGTTTTCCAATCACAATATTGTTTACACAAGTACACAAGGCTTATCACATACAAAAAACACAATTATAATCAGCGATATAGGAATCAAAATCACACAGGTTGAAAAATTCAGTTATCCAGCGCTAAATTTTCTTGAATTACTAATAACTAAAATTTAATTTTGTGCCATCAGCAATGAAAGAATAAAATTCACCAACAAATAAATGATCCATTTGTCAATCATTTGATTAGGTTACTTACGAGGAGGTTTGTTGTACAAAGTCGCAGAAATAAAGACTAGACTGTCGATTGGCTATAAATTACATAGTAGGACAACTGGGAAGAAATAGCATTATTATCCAAAAATTAATTCATACAAAGCAACCCTCTTTTGAAAGTACAATAATTTAATTCGTTCACATAGCAATAAAAAAATTTTAGAAATATTTCACTTTCCTAATCCTAAATGAAGATTTTCACCTAATTGAAGTTAGAGTCAACTGGTTTGAGAATCATTTCACAAAACTATCGTTGCACTACTATATACATAATCTATTTAAAATGACTGGACCCCCTTTTTTATCTAAGGAATGTGTTTGGAACCAGTGATTACATTTGTCCGTGTTCATACAAATTCCATGAACCATTCAAAAGTTCACAACTTGATGTCCGGTGAAAGAGCGAATGAAGAATCTAAAGCAGATGCTTCAAATAAAAAGATGATATTTTCAACAAAAAGTACAGTTTGTGTTTCAGAAACATTCAGGAGAATCGTTGATCCAAAAAAGGAATTGATCTCAAAATGAAACCTTATTCCAAATAGTTTGCATCGCTGAGTATGCATGACACACAAATATTATGTGCACCCTGCCTCATTAGAAATATTTGATCAAATGAATGAATAATATGACATTGAATCCATACTTCTTCAGTTAAGCAAACAGCTCTTATTAAGAACCACAAACAAAAGCATTCGTCAGCACTATGAGCGATGCCAAACATTTATGGATTTTCAAATGAATCCAACATTCCACTGTATCTGTGGTATTTCTCTCCTCCAACTCCAAACGAGTCCCACTTTATATTGAATTCCATCTTGAAATCACAACAGATTACTTTATTATAACATAACCTAAAGTGACTACCAATTGTACATAAAAACAAACTGAAATTTCTGGAAAGTGATGAATATATACGAATTACAAAAATGCCATGATTTTCGATGTTAATAGATGAAATCACACAATGAGTCCCTAATAAAAAGTTGCATACTGTAAGACATCTCTAATCACAAGTGATCTTTGATAAGAATCGTGGAACCTCCTCTAGTTGAGCTGGTTGTATATGAATGTGTTGTGTGCCACATAACCATACCAAAATAAGATATTTCATTCATTCTGACAAACATAATGTAACATCCAATTCATCTGGTTTCGAATAGACTAAACTCTTGAAGTTCATTTATTTCATTCTTCACACTCTGAATTAATGTTTACTTGCCCCTACCTGTTTGCATGAAGCTACTGACTGGTGAGTGTCCTGGTAGGTTCGTTGAAACAGGTCCTGGGGATGAATTAGATAACAGTCCACCAGGACTAGCTAGCTGAGGTGAGTTTGCTACAAATCCAGAACCAGGGCTAGGGTGTGGCATAGGACTAGGATTTATATTAGTTGGTGATGCTAAACTAAAGGAAGTTGCTGGACTATTGCCAAAACTGGTGTGAGTATTTGGCTGATTCATACTAGTCAATGGACTTGCTGGAGTATGTGGGTTTGAACCTGATGGGGGAGTAAGTGGTGGATGGAAACGAAGACCTGGTTCCCTGGTTCCTGCAGGGGATTGTGGACCTCGGTGATGACCTAGAAGTTCATTCAATAGAAATCGATATGTTTGTTTTTATGTCTTTTTTCCTGACTAACTTGGGCCTCTGAGATGTCCCAGAAGCTAGTGTGAGATAGGAGAATCAATTGTTTTCAGTGTAGGCTTTGTTACTGTGTCTCATCGTCACTTTAGAAAGAGCTCTAATAATTTTTTCTGTATATATTTATTGGATGGTCCATAAAACGAGAATATTACTTTCCCTGCCAGTGACTACAACATTTGGATAAGTAGTACAGGCAACAGACCAACCAATTTTCATCTTCTTTGACTTAATTTTATACCTTTATTATGTATAAATTAGAGTTCAAACATAGAACATTTAACATAAAACAGAACAACTGAATACGAGAAGTTTACAAAAAAAATTCATTCCAAATTCATGAATAGTTGCAAGACAATTGCATAAATTGAACTGAAAAAATTCCAGATTCCTGTATAATTATTAGTATATTTCATTTTCATTCCTATTATCTAAATGAACTTACCACCAAGAAAACTACCACCCTCTACTTCCATTGATATCGGTGATGGTGGATTATCATCTTCAGATTGGGATCTTCTTCGAAAAACAGCACTCTCATCAACATACTTTGATAAAAATGCTTTGAGACCAGGAGTTGGTGAAAACACATCAACAACATTCGATCTATCAAAACGACTGTATGCTCCATCCCTAAGTGAAATCAATCCAGATCCTCTAATTCTTAACTCTAAACAATACATTCCTTGGTAGGATATTCTAATGAGTGTACATGATTGAGGAATTATATTAAATGTTTGAACTGGCACTTGAGGTCTCTGAAAATCAAAATTAGTTTAGTTTGTTTCAATAAAATCTGGTCACATATTTTTATCTTATATAATTCTCAAAAATATTTATACCTATTTTGTAAATAAAGTTTATGCTTCACAGTGAACAAAACCAAATAATTAGTACAAACTGAAAAATATATAATTCACAAATAATTGACAATAGAACTTTCAAGTGAAATTTATGAAACTGTATAGAATAATTCTTCTCTGAAAATGATGATAACTATAAATTAAGTAAAGAAAATGAATTTAAAGGAAAACGTCTTATGAATTATTTCGTACTTGGCTTATGTATAAATTTTTTTAAATTATACTTTCTATTCATGTATTAATCAAATTTTTTTTCTCTAATTCTGTGGTTATTCCGTTCATTCTTCCACATCTTGTAGAACAAAATCGTGCGAGAATATATCAGAAACGCACAGTTTTCATGGTTATATTTTATTATTATATGTTGGTACTCCGAACTTTCCGCCACGGCTTTATCTGTCAAATTTGAAATTTGCCTTAAAGAAATCAGTTCTGCCAACCAACATTTTTCAATGCAAAAATCACTAAATGATATTTATGGAAATATTTCATTAATTTCAATAAAAATGCAATGAATTAGAGAAAATAATGTATGATACTCGTACAGAAGGCTCATTCTACCACTCGTTCATTCTAAAACTCGCTACTTCGTGGCTCGTTTTTGAATTTTGAACTCGTGGAAGAATATCAATGCCTTCTGCACTTGTATTATAAATAACTATTCTATTTTTTTTTTTCAATTTATATTAGAACTGATATACTACCAGTTTAATCATAGCTGCGAGAATATGGCATACAAACACAGTACAAAATAACTTGGAGTCTGCTTCCTAGCGAAGAAGAATGCAAGCTAGGAGTTGGCAGTTATTGCATTAATTATCCTCAGTTCTTTAAATATTGAACAAGCTAATATTTTCAAATATACTGCAATACCTTGGGGATACTTTTTATAGATTTTTTTGATTCTTCTTAACAAAAAGATTTCAGATTTTTGTTTTCAATGAAACAAAATAATTAGTAAACTAAAATAGTCGACATTAAGAATTGCAATACTTACATTATTATGTATGCCTAGTTGTGGAAGAGAAGGTAATTTACTGATCGAGATTAGGGGCTCATATGTTTCATGAAGAAGCTGAACTACTTGTGCCAAATTGCGTTGTTCATTTAGATAAGCCTCCAGGTGTTCTTTAATCAGTGAATGTGCATTCAGTGCATTATTCATGGCACCAAATGCAAGTTTGAATAACTTTTGATTATTGTTCCAATTTATTGACACCATTGCACCCTTATCCGGTCCATAACATAACACTAATTTATTATAACTGTATGATTTAACACTGAATAAATTATTGAAGAAGCTGTATTTATCAACCTTCAAATACTCGCTGAGATCATAAACCAAAGTATACAAATGAACTATCTGCGCCCAATCATTCAGAAGTGACTCAACACTAGCTGATGCATTGCTCGAAGACATTTCATATTGAAAATATACTGGTCTCCGGGAGCCTAAAATTATTTTTCAAATAATTAATAAAATTATTTTGTCCAGTCGAATGAAAAAACACAACCTACCTTGTTCTTTAGGATGGGTACTTGCTAGGGGTGTTAAATGAAATACAAATTCCACAACCCAGCTTTTTATCACACCTTTGCTTAGTACCCTGATAGAAACAGACAAAAGATGTTTCAGCAAGGCACGCCAAGCTTGAGAATGCCCTATTTCAGGGGTAGGTGGTGGCAACTGGATAAGTTTCAGAACTAAACCAGTTGCATTCGCTTCTACTTGAACTCCTTGATGGAAAATATTTTTTCTTGTTAATTCAGAGGCTAATGCCACAAACGGAAGTCTTTCATCACACATGGCCACTACGTGCGCCAACTCTGCGATAAAGTATGCTGGTTGCTTGGATCTTCGTATGGATGGTTCTGATTTGTTGTTAGAAATTTTTCTTTTCAAGCTACCTGCTTCTGGTTGGTCTATATCTATACCAACTGAAACAAAATCTATAATTAAAAGCGCGGATCATTTTTTTTTTAGTTAATTATGTTCAATAAAACTTAAAGAAAATATTTTTTAACCAGTATACCTTTTGGAATGTATAGAAGCCAAAAATCAATTAAAAGAATTCATCCGTCCGCCGTCCATACCTTTCCTCAGAAACTACGAAAGCTATTCGCATAAAGTATGATACAAAAATCATTTGATCCTCCAAGCTCGTTATTATGATCCAGAAATTTTTGAGGTAAAAAATCAAAGACTTAAATTTTGAAAGATTCATATTTACAGAAATTGACCACGCAGAATCATGAAACTTCAACCTTTTAATGCCATCGTACTGAATGGAATATTTTTCACCACAATATTCTAGGGTAATTTGTTTTGAAAGTATGTATGAATTTTTCAATTTTCCCCTTTGAATATAATGCCGATTTTATTGAACTCACAATCATCACATTCAATTAGCTATGGGCTTACACACCTTCCTACCAATCTCACAAAGGTTGGAATCCGAAGAGGTTGAATCCTTTGTTTCATTTCACAATTTGGATTTGTTATATTTTCCAAGACAAAGAAATCAATAAATCATCGTGAAAAATTTGCAATATTTGTATATATTCAAGTTCTGATTTTCAATTGTGTTGATCAATTCTGAATTTGTAAATTTTAGTTCATTAGAGTCTACTAATTATATTTTTACATATTATGTACTTACTGTCCACATTTGTGAAAGGTCCATGTGTTACTACAAAAGTATCAAATTCAATCAGAGTTTGGACCTTCAAAAACATTTTAGGAATTTCTGATTCAATGCTCTCATCATCAGGATTATCATCAATACTTGAATGCTTCACCAATATCATATAAAAAGAGAAGTCCATCTCACAGGGACTATGTTCTCTTTCTTTAAGTTCTACAATCTAAGGAAAACCAGAGTTAGTTCAGAATTACAACATAAGAATAAAGATTATATGAGATAACAAAACTTGAAGGACTATGCAACAGTAGGTAAGTCTTTTGCAAAGGTTGATACTTGATATCCTCATAAATTTGAAACAAATACCTATAACTAAATAGATAAAACTCACCAAAACAACATTTGTATGTTTATGAAATTGTATATACATCCTGTGTTTACTTATTTTCGTTATTGGGTGGTCAGGTTGATGAAGAAGTGGTAATTTTTCATGTGCAGTAGCTGGTAAATGTTGTAGAGTTTTCTCACATCGTCTTTGTGTAATCCAGTACCTATTGAATTTGGGGGTGATTATCTCATAATTCAAATTAATTCCACAAAATTAAGAAAGAAATTATTCCAACAAACACTTTCTAATGAATATTGGAGAGCTTCATCGTTTCAATATAATGAGATGTTCTTGTAAACTAATATATGAATATAAACATAATAAATGGTACCATAGCAAAATTCCAAAAATACATTATGGAGATGAATAATTACCTTAATTCAGATATGAGATGTGGCAATTTGGAATGATCACCATTGAGAGCATTGTTCAGTTCATTAATTATGGGTGGTTCATATTGTGGAACATGACACTGTAAAATGCCTGTGTGAGTATCTACAGTTATTAACAACTGCTCAGCTCTTAGACAAGGTTGAAGAATTGCAACGGACAGAATGGCTGGAGATCCTTGTAAACAACCTGAAAATCATAGAGAATATTACTATGAAACAAAATAATGGCTGTTTTATGTCTAATTGCATGGAAATAACAAATTAGTGAATCCAATACATTCAAATTATAGAAAGTGCTAAAATCAATTTTCAGTAATAATTAAGTAATTGGATTTTTTTCATTATGTTCCATGTTTCGCACTTATTTTACAGAAACAGCAGTTTTTAAGTTTGCCCGTTTGTCTGTTATTTTCACATTTTGAGTCATTGTGGTCTCAAACAATTGGGTTTGACCCACTAATGTAGAATTCCAGGTCAAAATCGAAATTTTTATGGTAGGTCTGAATATCTCAGTTAAGTTAGTTAAATCTATCCAATGGTTCCAGAGTTTTATCTAAATGAAACTTTGCTCGATAGAACAGAAATGTAGAAATCAGTAAGCTACTTAATAGTGGAAGAAATGTCCATTCCAAAATTTCGTGAGGTTGTTATCATTGAAAGATAAATTTTTAGTGAAATATTATTCAAAAATTCATTCAGACATATATAAATGCAAAGTTCATAATTTTCTTTGGGTATCAAGATCATGGAAAAACCCAGCATTAATTTTGAAAAAAATTTGTAAATTTCAATAAATACATCAATTTCATCAAAAAAATATAAATTTATATGCAAAGTGTCCTGCCAATATGCAAAGTTTATGCCAATATAATAATAAACATATTGCAAAGGAAAAACATTTCAAGCACGCATTTATTACTTTTATTCATATGCTTTTTTCTTTGCTAAAAAAATGGTTTTGACTCCAGATTTGTGTTCAGAAGTCTAAATTAGGTATATTGAGACAAAAATCTATATCCGAATAAAAGCTATCTTCATGTCAGTGTGTTTCTAATTTTTTTTATATAATTGAAGTCAAGCTTGATGAAGCAAAACTTGTGTTTGACCTCAAGAATAAAAAATATACAGATAAGAAATATATAAAATCCAAGGAGCCGTAAGATATTTGATAAATATAGCTTCTTTCAAAACAATTTCATTTACAAATCTTTAAAGACCAATAGGAAACTTACACTCGACATCATTGAGCATTCCTTGAAGTTCCAACTTGATATCATTCAAACGGCTCTTCGTTCTTACATAGATTGTATGTACAAGTAATCTTTCCATTGATAAAATTTCTGTTCTAATTGCTCTATCAGTTATTTCACACTCCTAAAATTAAAATAATTAATGATTTCAGTGTTTTATAATACTAAATTGCAGTATAAATCATTCGTACTTTATTCCCTAGAGAAGGCACATGGACTACTGTCAATGGACGAGCAGGATCGTGACTATCAACTTGAACAGACAACTTGTACCCCAATTCAGATCTCAAATCTTTATTCAATTGTTCTTTACCTCTTGTTGTTAATTCCCTGAAAAAAATTATTTGAATCAGAAACATTTTCTTTCAACGTTCATTCAAAATAGAATATACAATTAACAATTTACCTCCAATATGATACAGTTAAACACCTTCCAGGACCGTATTCATCCACATGTATATTATCGTCTAATCTATCCCGCATTAAACGAAGTGTTTGTGAGTACAGAACTTCCAACTGTAGGGACTGACAAAAGAAGTGCAAACAATTATAAACTTCTGTTAAAGGTTGTGTATTATCAGCCAATCGGGCCTGTATAAACTGATGTATATAATTAACTTGAAGAGAATGGACAAGCACTTTTCCATCTCCTGTTTCCTTATCTGCTACTAAAATGTCAATTTCTAATAATCTCCAAGGGATATTGGGGTTATCCCCCATCACAGTGAGTGAAACTTCAAACTCATTTGGAACATGAAAAGTCACTCGACCATTGTCAATCTGAAAAATAATTAAGATAAATGAATAAGTAATGGTTTAACGTCTGTGTGTTAATGAATGAAATTAATTTCACGGCATTCAGACAATTTCTCAATTCTGGAAAAAACACTTCCTCGAACGGGACTCGAACCCCCAACCTCTGAATAACTAGTCCGATGCTCAAACCACTAATCCACCGAGGAAGCAGAAGATTCTCCGCAATGAGAGCAGAATCTAGTATTAATATGCTTTACGAACTAAATATAATTCGCAACATTCCTCAACCCTTGAGAATTATATATATATATATATATATATATATATATATATATATATATATATATATATATATATATATATATATATATATATATATAGTTGGTAAAGCATATTAACACGCGCTTCTGGGATTAGTGGTTCCTCATTGCGGAAAATCTTCAGCTTCCTTGGTGGTTTGAGCATCGGACTAGTTATTCAAAGGTTGCGGGCTCGACTCTTGCTCTAGGAGGTACTTTTTATTAATTCAATTGAATTGAATAAAAATTCAAGTGTGTTCACAAGCGCAGACAGAATAGAGTCTAAACAATTGCTGTGGTATGATCACATAAAGAGAATGAACCCAGAAAGGTGGACAAAATTAACAGAGGAATACGAACCACGACTATGGAGTATAGGACAATAACAGAAAAAGAATGGAAGGATAGAAATAAATGGTGGTGGAAATGCGAGATACGTCAGAGGATATAAGAACCGCACAATATAATTATATATACATATAAAATTCAAATGCACCACATGCCGGTGGGTATTTAGAGTCAATGATCTAGTCATATGATAATATTAGTACTACATAGTGACATTTATGAATCATGTGCAAGTTGTCTCATATATAAAGTTTCACCCTCTAAATGCAATACATTGCTGGATACAGAGCGAAACTTTGTGTACCTTTTTTAGAAATCCTAATATAAAAAATCTTGAATCTTGAAATTAAATTCAAAAAGATGTTTACCTTCAAATTTTTCATTTGTGGTAGCAAGTTTCCTGTAACAAGTCGGTGTTGGATAACTTGATTAAGCCTTTGAAGAGTGGTGCGTTTTTCCAAAGTAGTAATTGGATCTGGGGGAACAATTTTTTCCCTTATACATGCTGGCAATCTTCCATAAGTTCCTGTTGTGAGAACCTCAACAGCGGCTGGAATATGAAAGTTTGGAAGACGAGCCTGAACTAAAGTTTCTCTTGCCATTCGAGCAAGCATATCTGCAGTTTCCACAAATAAAGACGATTGTTTTTCGAGAAAAGCCATAATATGCTGAAATGTAATAATTTAGTCTCTTAATTTATTTGATGAATGATTACTTCTCACCGCTGATTTTTCAACTTTAGAAGCACTGCTTGCCCATTTAACAAGTGCTAATAACCTTACGAATAGTTGCCTTGTTCTAGTAGAAAAGTTATAAATTTCAATTTTCCGTTCCATATCAGTTTTTCTTGGCAATCTAAAAATTAGTTATAAAATAAAATTCAGGTTTTGAAATTGTTTAAGAAATGGAAAAATACACAGGAGAAAGATACTATAGATGATATTCCAATGAAATTACCAATACATTGGTAAACACACTATTAAAATGTTAACAATGACCTATGTTCTTCATAAATAATGCATAATTTAACTTCTTTCAATTTTGAAATAATGAAACAAGGACAAAAAAGACAAGAAATATTCTTTGTTATATTATGTATATAGATCCATTCAAAAAATTTCTTCCACTATAGAACATTAACAACTGAACTGAAATTCACTTTCCTATCAATAAAATATATAATAACAGAATATTTAATAATGAAATTTATTACTTACAATTCAGCTAAAATGGTAAGTTCATTGTAGGTTCTCTGTACAATGAAATCTATAAGCATTGCTAAAGATATCATTCCTCCCCGGTTTCCTTCTTGGGGTCCGTTTAAACCACCTTGGGTCATACTATTAGCTACCGGGGTCTGCAAGCCCTCTAATGGGAGTGGAGCCATAATTAAAAGGTCAAATAATTCTCTAAGCTGAAAATTTTTCTGAATTTAATACTTATCGAAATCGATGTCCCAGATAAACTCACCTACAAAATAATTAACATCTATCCATTCTGGGTCAAGGAATATTATCGAACATACTTGAGTAAGCTAAATATTCCTGAAGAACACAGTCCTAAGAATATTTCATAAATAAATCATATCATAAGTAATTTCTCAAGTCACACTAAAAACATTTCTTTCGTTTCAATGTGATGACAGCTTTCTGTCAATTTGCTTCAGAAATTAGAATAGGTTATGTTTCATATTATTGCGATCACAGAAGAAATTAGTTCTATCAATATTATTCTTTTTTAATAAATGATCTCAATCTTTTTAGTTTTGTATCCAGGCCTCAATGGACGCGTTCAGTAGACGGAACAGTTGTCATTATAGCGAAGAATACAAATACCGGGTACTAAACCAATCTGGGTACATGCTAAATGCGAACCCATTAAATCACCAATAAGTGATTTGAGAAGAAGAAGAAACCGGGTACTAACCAGCCTCATTACATTAGCGTGTTTGAATTTTATCTTTTTTAATTTGTTTTCACATATGTGCTCATCCTGCTCCTAATTCCAAAATTTTGAAAGATATTACATTAAATCAGAATAAAATGCTCTATGAAATTGTACTTTAAAACTAATAGCGTATTCGACTGGCTGCACCTGTGCGAATTAATTCGAACTAATTATGTCATTTAGCACTGAAAAAATTCAATTTATTTCGCAATGGTGCAGCCAGTCGAATACGCTGTAAGTCAGTTAGCTCTACAAAAATTCGCATTCGTGCAGCCAGTCGAATACGCTGTAATAAAATTTCTTTCTATTTCTGTTTATCAAGTTCTGAAAGCTGAATTTTGCATTAGACCTTCTATGGCCCTAGTGCATAATCATAACGATTTTTTTTCTAAATCGGATATGAATTGTAGACGTTAAGTCAGCTACAAAGTTGCCTGAAGTAGTGATGGAATGCAGTTACAAAGCCTACACAGAACTCTATTATTTTATTTATTTTCTATTATTTATATTGATACAAACCATACGATGTTATATATTTTTGAAATCAGGAAAAATTAAGCTTTCAAAAAATAGCACAGAAATCTAGTGTTCCTATTTGAAAAAACATAACTTTGGGTCATAGCTTCGTAATTAAAAACCTTTTTGAAAAGACGAGCACGCCACTGGATTCTACGTGAAGAAGTGCCTGTATGATGTTTTGATTTCAGAGCTCTATCATCAGTATTAACGGAGATAAAAATGTTTTTCGATATCATCATTTTTTCAATTTTCGCTTATTACTCGAAAACAAAAGGTGGCCAAAAATGAATACTACTTTTGTTAGTTTCTCAGAAAAAGAGACCGAGAAGTAGGTATCAGATTTTGTCTATCACTTCTGGTTTAAAAGTTGTAGTGCTAAAACATTGAAATTTGCCCACCCTGTACAGTGACTTATAGCGTATTCGACTAGCTGCACCAGTTCAAATTAATTCAAGCTAATTATGTCGTATAGCACTACAAAAATTCAAAATGGTGCAGCCGTCGAATACGCTATTAATAAACCACAGTGGCGACACGCGTGGTCTCGTTTTTGATTGGCTGAGCCTAAATTTGGCGGCTTTTTGTTTACATTTTCCTTTTGCCTCGTTTTAAGGATTCATTCGAAATGTACCATTTTATTGAGTCACTATAGTAGGTATTCTTCAGTTGAATAAATTTGTTCTATATACAATTAAAACTATCAGGCCAATAATTTTAATTTTGATGAAGTGAACAGTTCAATTCAGTCAATGGTATTCTCAAGTTCTATGGTTAAGCCCCGCCCCATTCGCCATTTTTAGGCTCAATTTGAACGTATTGTCGCCAATATGTTTTATTAAGTCACTGTAATAACATGCAACAGCCTTTATTATTAAATTTAATTTGAATTCAGATTAATATTAATGAATTTCTTGACAACCATACTCACATAAAAGATAGAATTTATAATTCTGACGTCAAATTAAAACAGATTATTCCCTTTTTTATTGGGCATAAAAAATAAATCTGATTTGGCATTGAAAGAATAACAATATTTGATTTGATGATTTTTATTCACAAGTTTTGTAGAACAGAAAACATTTAAAAATGTTAAAAAACATTGTAAATAATAGTAATTCCTAAGTTCGCACATGTAGGGCAACTTGGCAAATCACAATATGTTTATTACATCATGTAAAAAAAGCATTGCACTTTGCCACCATTGCGCATCACAGATAACTCTTTTTCTGTACAATCATCCCATTTAGATTTAATAAGCAGAACTTATAACTCGCGTTCAGCATATAGTATAAGATATATGTCACATGACCTAAAATGTACAGGGAAAATCAGCTTCAGTTCCATAGTAATTATCATCAGAGGTTACATACAAATTTTCATATTCACAAGAATTTATACAACTAAGGAACTTCAAATATTAAAATATAACCATATGAAATTAGAAAAACTCTCTTCAATTCCATTATTGATAAATCGAAAATCATTATAAAATCAAGCTGCCTTTTGCATATTCTGGAAGAGTTTTCAATTGAATTTCATAATATTACTGAAGCTGTTATTCTTTTATATTTACCATACTAACAAGATATATTTGAACTAATGGTAAACACATTTCAAACAAAATCTTCCCTGAGTTAATGATACATGATTGATCAAATAATATAATACTTAGTTCAAATGAGTATCTTTGTTTTTATACAACTGTCTAAAATACTTTTGATTTACTTACTTAATTTTACAATCAAAGCTATATACGCATTTTCAAAATAATTGCACAACTCTCAGTTACTCAATTCATAATGTAGGTTTTTCAATCTTAAAATGTACCTAATTAAGCATGGTAACCCAGGATCATTTTTATTATAACTCTAAATAAAATAAATAAACTTTAATTTAAATTTCATATAAACATAAACAAAATATTACATAGTGGTAATAATGTTAAGTAAATTATTTTAGATGGAGCACCAATACATAAATCAACTAAAATAATTGAATAAAGAACTTATATAGGTAATAAAAAAATAATCATACATAATAAGATGTAATATCACGTCAACACTTATCTATTAAATAGTTTTAGTCAAGTGGTCACCTTGCAGTTATGACAACTTCCTCAATTTTCAAAAGTTCTCTAATTTTATCAGTATATTTAACTAACGCGATTTTCGAAGCACGCAAATTTATTTTTTCACTAGCGTTCAAAAACTGGCAACAATGCGCTTGTTCCATGAAGTCAGAAGATTTCAGTTCTCTCAAGATACTCTTGTAATTTGGTGCAGTACCTGGAGGTGGAGTGGGACATATTTGTTTCAAGAGAGCATCCCGTGACTTTATTTTCAGGATGTTAGAGAGATCTTGAAGTAGTACCCAGCGGTCCCCCTGAGCTTCACCTCGTAGTGTGTACAGATTGGGTAGGAGAAATTCAGATACTTCAAACTCCATATCTTCTTCATCTGATAATGGATCTGGATGCGGAGGTGAGCTGAATATATCAAATCCTGCATCTTTCGAGTCTGTCAAAAAAAATTATTTCCTAGAATTATTGCGAACTGTATATGTATTTGGCTCATATGAAATTAATTTTACTAACCGAAACAAGAAGACGGGCCATTGAAAGACCAAGGAGTCATTGATTTTCCTTCCAAATCAACCATATGATTCAATAGTAACATTTTTGTATTTTCATCAGATGCCAAAGATAACGGAGTCGATCCAGCGTAAGTTGCCAGTTTTGGGTCAGCACCATAGGAAAGTAACAGTCTTATAATTTCTACAAAGCCATTTTCAACGGCTTCATGAAGAGGTCTGAAATAAAAAAGATCTTTTAGTGGAAATAGAAATATAAAGTTTATAATCGTAGTTAATATTTAGGATTATGTGTACAGTAATCTGACCAGATAAATAAATAGTAGATCATAAGTACATAATTCACTAAGTAGCTGTAAATCATTTGAATTTGAGATGTAATCCTTTTTTTTTTAATTTGAGTCGCAATTTCTGAAACTTCAGCAGCATAAAACGTCATTGAAAATTTCTTAATTCAAATTGGTGTGTTCTTGATCAACATTTTACTTATAATTATTTGTATTCTATTGAATTAAATATATAAAGAGGCTGAAGGACCTTAGGTCGATGGCCATTTGTTTGTTTATGAACAATAAAGGACTGTTACTACTACTACTATATAAAGATGTCTATTGAATGATAATATTATTTATTCCAGGATTTCGTATCATGATTATAATTTTAATAATTATAACTATAATAATTATTTTCTTACCTAATGCCACCTTTTGCAGATTCACTAACGTTAGCCCCGTACATCAGCAGTAATCTTGCAATATCGAGATGACCTCTGGAGCAAGCTTCATGCAAAGGAGTGTATCCTGCATTATCTCTTGGAGAGGGAGAACATTCCATTTTTTCCAAACAGTAGGCAGTTACATCCTGAAAAAAAACAACAGTTCAAGCTTTTCCAATTCTTTATCATAAAATAAATCTAATGATCATCTTCTGACTTGAAGTTAAACACTTATTCGATTACAAAAGAATAAACTAATTGTGACGGCTTACCGTATAGCCAAGTCGAGCAGATCGATGAAGGTGGGTTTCACCAACACCTTTGTTGAGAACCCAGCTTTTGATTTCTTTCTGAATATCTTGTTCTGACTCTGGTGAGGCTTTAAGGGCTGGTTCCCGCTTTTTCTTCTTAGTATTCGGTTCTATTTGATCCAAGTCTTTTTTCACATTTTTTTTCTTTTTACGTATGTAGTCAAATCCAGAACTGCATTTTCGTCTAATTTTGTTCATTTTACCACGTTTTTTCGCCGAAATGGTATTGTCTTCACCGTCCAGAGAGACAGTTTCTGATTTACTATCCACATCTTCACTCAACACCGAAGGAGACTGATCACGAGATTTACTTTTTATCTCTTTGTCCGCAGATAACTCATCCAGTACTTCTGATCTCAATCTTTTATCAGCTATAGATTTCAACAGATTATTTTTCGCTTTTCCTCGCCCTAATAGTTTATTTTTGAGTGAATGCATAGAACTAGTATTTAATTTTTTTCTAGTTTCCTCAGTAGAAGTTGGTTCTTCCACTTCTTTTTTAATGTTTTTGAGATCAACGTTGATACAACTCAGAGGAGGTGCAGAGGCTGGCCTGTCTTCACCAAAAACTTCTTTGATTGTAGCTCGTTGTTTCATTACTCTTGTCTCCTTTCGAGTTCTAGATTTCAATATAACTGTTGAAAATTGTTCATTAATACCAACAATATTACTAGCCTTATTTAGGAAAGCATCTTTGAAGTTTTCAACGGTTCTTTTCCTAAAACCTAATATCGGAGCTTCAGTTTTTATAACTGACTTCTTTTTATCATTAGTTTTGATTTCCAAACTTGGAGTAGGCAGCAGTTCAACAGGATTTTCAGCTTTAGGTATGATTTTTGGTCCAGTTTCCTCTTTTTCCTCTTTTTTCTTGTATTTCCTCTTTTTCTTTTTACCACATTTTTGCAATAATTTATCCACTATAGAATCTTTAACAGGAGTGGGTAAACTCCTTATGGATGAACCACCTTCAGAGTCATAATTATTTTTGGAATTGAACAAGTTGAAGCTAGAATTCGACTCAACATCACTATCAAATGGTTCAGACTTCACCTTACTATATATATTCTTCGAATCGTCGTCTCTTTCAGGTATGGTTGACGAAGCAGGGCTATGACAAGGGTCTAAATCTGGGAGAGAGGTGGATAATCTCATAGATGAAGGAGGCCTCACTTGTATCAAACTTGGTGGCATTCTTAGCGATTTTTTATATTTGTAAACTTCTTCTTCCCAACCTGGATAAAAAGCTGATCCATCGCCAAATGGCGGTTTTTTGGTAGGCTTGCTCACAAGAACATGAAGCTCTTTCGGTTGGCTTTTATTGTCTGACTCGCAGCGTGATTTATTCTTCAACTTATTGGATAATTGTTTGATTGTTTCGCTATCACTGTCACTTAATTCATCCTGTTGTACCTTATCTGTTTCTTCTGCAACCTCTTTATTTTTCTCTTCGGGTTCGTCAGGTATCTCTGTCTTAACCATTGTTAAATTTGGTTCTTCTAGAACTTGATCAGATATATTGGTAGGAAGATCCTTTTCATTCATTAGAGATGACGATTGGTTAAGAGAGGAAGGTTCTGTGCTTTGGTATTTGATATCATTCCTACTTTCTAGAATTTCATCTGGTTTTTCTTCTTTAATTTTCACCTCCATTTCAATGGGGTTTTCTTTAGTGACAGTTTCAAGTTTTGCCAGTACATCAGGTTCAAGAGCTTTTTTCCTTCTGCCGCGCTTTTTACCAATCCCTGCTTTCAGTTGATCCATAAACGTATCGCATGCTTGGAGGAAAATATCATCTTCTGGGGTGAGCGGCCTCTGGCTCACCTCAGGTTTAATATCTTTAATTTCAGTATTTGATGATTGCTTCAACGAAGATTTTCTATCTTTTCTCATAGCATTTAGACTCTGCATTTCCAATACTGGCATTTCGCCATCAGATCCCGAATCAGGAAAATCAAATACGGATGTCTCAGAAGAACTCCTTAATCCTGATTTATCCCTAGCGGGTAAATCTTTAGTAGATGCGTGGCCGTTATCGTCTTCTGATCTACTGAATAACCTCTTTCTCGGTTGAGGCAATGGCAGGTACTCTTTCGACAATTTGGGAATATTGATAGAACATGAGGATGCAGATGAATTATTCAAAGACAGATTTTCTTGTTTCGGGGTGGCTCTTATTAGATTTTCAACGTTTTCAACGGTGTTATTGCTGTTGTTGTTCGCTTGTTGATTAGGACTCACTTGTTTCAGTTCAGCCTTCGTTCTGATCCTTGCCGCTAAAAAGGCAGCTAGACCATCTAAATCACTATTTGGATTATTCTGGTCATTTATCACAGCTTCTAATTGCTTATTAGCTACATTCGCAATGCTCTTATTCATCTCGAAGTTGATAGAGTCTATTGCTCTAGGGACGTGTAGTTTGTTGAATAAGGGTGTGGTATTATTACCTTCTGGTAAACTGTTCGGTGTGAACGGTGAAACATTTTGCCTTCCCATGAAAGCTGGTCTAGGTTGTAATGGAGCTGTAACATGAGTAGAGGGCTGTTGAATGTCTGGCCGATGATGAGGTTGTGCCGTATATTTGTTGAATTGCTCTAGACCATATTTTCTTTGAGCCTCTTTCACACCCTTTGTTTCTATACTGTTCCTTAAAAGTGTTAGAACTCGTTTGTCAGCAGCGCCTCCAGAGCTTGCCTTGACTGATGATAATGAAGAACTAGAATTAGAACGACTTAGTTCTCTTGGAGGATAAACGCCTTGATGATAATTCGACGTAGTATTATATTGACTGCCTGGGGATGGTACGTAAGTTTGAGTATGGTTCGGATATGAATTATATTGACTAACATTGAAAGACTGTTGTGTAGGTAATCCAACATGGTATGTGTTGCTATAATTATTACTGAAGGTATCCTTAGTTTTATTTGTATTGCAGTTTCCATTATGTACAAGAGATTCTTTAGTCGTATTAATATAGGATTCTTTAGATTTTTGGTCTTCTTTATATGTTGATAATTTTTGTTCTATCTGTCGATCGATAGTTAGCCTCCATGATTCCGTTTTTGGAACTTTGGGATCAATAGGAGGTGCAGTATCAGCAGGTCTTTTTCTTTGGGTATCCGAAATATGAGTAGAATACACTGCGGTTGTTTTCAAGCCATGGCCAACTGTTGGATTATCCAAAAGTGGAAACGAATTGACAGTATTTGGCGCTGATGCCACAGGATGTCGATCAGAAGTTCCGTTATCCTGTTGTGAAGCGGAGCTGCTACGAGCTCTTTGATTACTAGGTGCATTTTGAAAAGATGACGCTGATCGTTGATCTAATCTGTACATTTGTGACGAGTTTCCTAGCATTCCATAATTCGTATTATACTCCATCTTGGCAGCATTCACTGCGTTCGATTGAGGAACCCTCTGAGCATTCGTGGTCCTCTGGTAAGAAATGCTGAAGGGATCGTAAGTTGGAAAATGGGCTGAAGCAATTGGAGGTACCCGATTTATGTATTGGGATCGATCGTTATCATGATCATCCAACGTAGAATCTGCTGGTGTGCGTACGGTTTTAACTGATAGATCTAAAGGAGGAGACCCCGTTGAGGTTTTCCTTTGATCGCCAACTGATGATATGTCAATTGGCCTATTCTGTTGGACTGTGCTGTTATAATTTGAATTCAAAACATTTTGAGATGGCTTAGATGGAAACTGATTATTGGTTGAAGCGAGTGATTGAACCGAGTACGCACTGGTGCTTCGGGAAGTAACACTATTGAAGGAAGAAGTAGTCGTAGTTACCGCCGACGTAGAAGGTACGTATTGTTGATTTACAGCCCTTTGTTGATACTGATAATCCATTTTGTAGTTTGGATTATACTGATTCACATGAGTATTCGAATTTTGATTCTTCATCATAGGAGCAGAATTCGAAGGGTTTGATGGCGTTCTCACACTGCTTATCTTCGGGTTATCACGCACACTTTTGGAATAACTATCTGAAAACTGAGCTATGGGCGGAAGATTATGTGTTCTCGAAGTTTGATTATTGTAGTTAACATTAGCTTGCTGTTGTTCTGGTTTTGATGAATGAGTTGAAGTACTCGAATTGTACAATGAACTCGAACTTGAATGTGGATAAATGCCTTTATAAAAATTGGAATTACACATTTGGGAAGATTGCTGATAAGGATATCCTTGCGGAGCCGTATAGTTCTTATTATCTGACGAGGTTTGATGGTTGGCATAGGAATTTGCTGGGTAGAACATTCTACTTTGTTGATAGTTTGCATAACCTGTGGATGTTTGAGTCGATGACGTAGTTTGAGGAGTGTAATTCGACGAATGAGGTGGTGTTTTATTCTGGTCTGGTTTCCTCACTGCTTTCGGTGAAGAATTAGGTAACACCGAGTTGAGTGAAGTCGACGGATGGTGATGATATGCAGAATTTTGAGGGATATGTGAAGGATAATGAGGAGTGTTCGAAGGAGCATCTCTGTGATGAGGTCTTGTGAATTGAAAATCTGCAGCACCGGGTTGTTGGTTCATCTGTTGATGTGGTTGTTGATAATGGACTTGTTGGCCATGGTTATTATATTGGTGTTTGGGAGGTTGCGTTCTAGGACTATGCGGTTGTAAGTGGCTCTGTTGTTGCTGCTGTTGCTGAGGGATTTGCTGATGTTGCTGCGGTTGCTGTGGCTGCGTCATTATATGCGAGGGGTAGGACGAAGATTGATCCTGATAACTGGAAGAATAATTTGTCGTCCTCTGTTCTTGAGACGTGTTGATGTAGAGGGGGTGAGAAGGTGGTCTCGATGAGTCTGAATTGTAGGAAGGAGGTCTCTGATTTGGCGTCGTTTCTCGAGAGGGAAGACAGTGTTGTTCTGGTTGACCCATCCAATAAGGCTTAGGCGACTGTTGTGGTTGTTGGTTCCGCTTATTTTCATTGTTACTTCGTTGCTGGCTTTCTGATGGATTTTGATATGCGGAATTTGATGCGGAGCTGGCGTTTATAGGAAGTCCCTGGAAATACTGCCGCGCTCCTTCCAAAACGTTTGTGAAGGTGACATCCATGACCTGCAGGTTCGCCCTGCTCTACTGGAATCTGAAAAAAAAATAGTTGGAGTAAAAAAAATGAAATTAGAGCCTTATATTAAACAAGGTGCAGGTGCTCTCATGAAATATTGAAAAATATTGTTTATCTCTCCGTTTCGAATTCATAACTTTGACGAGAAGTATTGATTTTTGTTCATTATTTTCAGATTTAGCGGAAAACGGGCTAATGTTTCAAGTCAAGTAAGTTGAAGATTCAAATTGGCTGCAGAAAAATTCTTGTTATAATTTCATTTTTATCCATTTTGAGTTTATCATCCCGAATATTCAACTTTTGCAATTCATTCATTATAATCAATATAATCGAACAAGCAGAACGCGAGATATGGAGAAAGGGTATTTGGAATTTCACATTTATACATGCTCAACCCGTATTTTATTTTTAGAAAAACTAAAATCCCATTATTATCGAATGAGAATTGTAAAAGTTAAAGATGTTTATTCAAAAGAAGAATTGAGAATCATTACAAAATAGGTAAAATTATAATTTCGTGAAAGTCGTTGTTAAGTGCGGCCCTCTACCTACTTATTTGTTTAGAGAAAAAAAAGAAAATTAATTGAATGTACAACTTCGTACGCTGTTCAAAGTTTGGTCATCACAGGAACGTCAGAGGGGAAATGGGTACCGAAGTTTGACTGATACGAGAAAAACCACGTGGTGGTAATCCCTCTTAAGTCCTTTACGCCATTTGGAATAATTGTTTTCACAAGTAGATTTTTCATCAATTTTATAATGAAAAATTGACCTTAGCGTATAAAATCGAGATTAATATAAGCCTCGATTCCATGTATTAAGGCTCTCACAAACCAACGCGGCAAATATATTCGTAAATTCGTATCGCATCTGATTCTGGATCCTACTAATATGATTTGATAGTCAGTACTACCGATTATCAAACTATCTTCTTCTTCTTAGTCTTCTAACGAAGGTTGGCGATCCATCTGGCAATCAAAATTAATAATAGATGTAGCAGCCCTAAAAATGTCGGAGGAGGTGAAACCGAACCATCTTCTTAAATTCTTCAGCAAAGAATTTTATCTTCTACCCACCGATCTTCTACCCTTTATCTTACCTTCTATTATCAACCTCAGAAGCTCATATTTCGCACCCCTCATCACATGCCCTATTTATCTGGTCTTTATTTATTTGATGCTGAAGAGGAGCTCAATTGGTTAGGCATTAAGGAAGTACTTTCTCATTGGTAATTTTTTGCACCCAAGATATCCGCAACATGCGTCTATGAAGGTACATATCAAATGCTTTCAGTTTCTTTTCTGTACTCGGATCGAGAGTCCATCCTTTACACCCATATAACAGAATGGAAAACACAGCATCTTACCATTCGCATTCGGAGGTCCAGTGACCAGTCGTATCTCAGGTTTCGTAAAGAATTGTTTCATGCTCATAAAGTCCTTTCTGGTTTGCTCAATACGTGATCTTATTTATATTTTAGGGTCACATTGGCTGATGTTGATGTTAGTGCCCAAATATTTGAAGGACTTCACCTGTTCTATAGTGCGCCCATTTATTTTTAATTGCGCCGTTATACTTGTTTTTGCGAAAACAAGTAGCTTTGTTTTCGCTTCGTTGAGGGCATATTCTTCACTGCATCTAACAATGTAGTTCATCAGTATTTGCAGATCCTCTATATTATCTGCAAGAACTACGGTATCATCGGCTATCAATCGATAATAAATCAGTAGGATCCAAGCTTAGATGCGGTACGAATATTCGAATTTGCCGCGTTGGTTTGTGGGAGCCTTTATACTTAGAAACGATTGTTTATCTAAATAAAGTTTTATTAATTTCTGCAGATGTTTTCAGTGAGCCTCAAATTTGGGTCACTCAGAATTCCCAATATTTGATAAAAAAAAAACACGTCGACCGCCGTCACCGCGGCCCGTCTAGTGCCAAAATTCGATCCGCCGCGCCGTTCCGGAAAAAACGCATCAGGCCGTAATCTCTTATGCAAATAGATTCGTTAATGACATTATCCCGGCGTGCGACGAACATCGGCGAGTAATTGGATACTGCGATCATTCCGGTGCCGGGTCGGAGAGTATTTATATATCTTCTAGTTTTCGAATCTGGAGCGCAAAGATCAAGTTCGCATGGCGGCTGGAATCTGGGTCATCCGTCCGTCGTCGAGAATATAGGCGCGTAGTACCACAAGCTGCTAGGTAGAGGATCAGGAGAAAGTGCTCCTCGGACACTCTCGGCTATCTTCGGCTGCCGCCGTCGTGTTTGACAGTTTGTCTTGTTTACTTACGATTCGCACCAATACGCTCTATTAGTGATGACGTTACACACCGCCATTTTAGTTCTTCTGTCAGTGTTCGGAATCCAAACAAACAAATTGTCATTCAAATTAGTACGTTGTCGTTGAAGAAATTGGCTTATTTTGATAAATAAGATTTTTTAAGGAACGATTTTACTATTAGTTGATAGACAGAAGACATTTAATCTAAAAATGTAACAAACTACAGGGTGTTACATTCAAACCAATTGCCGCTAGACAATAAGTATTTTTGATAATATTGTTAATTAAACTAATAAAGAATGTTACGCGTTACTTTATGAGCACACACAAAACTATTGTATTTTTGTCCATTCTGTACCAATTGAAATCAACATATGATACATTTTTGGAATCAGCTCAGCTAGAGTAATCGGAAGATTGAGACTAAATGGGGGTGACGTCATTACTCGAAAGTAATTCAGCCTGTACCTATATATTAGATTATTATTTTAAAATACGGTAAATTAAAATCAAAAATCGACGTGTTTCAGGATTATTTCTTAAAACGGTCTGTTTAGCTAAAAATGAATTTGTTCCATACTTTACAGACATAGTGTATAGCATGTACCGGGTTTTTCACCATAATTTGACCCCCCCTCTAACTTTGTTACTAAAAGAGTTATAAAAAAATGTTTTTTAATTTGATTTCACAAAACGAAATATATACAGAGTGGGCAACATATTGATTTCAACTTAATTTTTTCAAATGGAACACTCTGTATATTTTTCTATATCTGACTAGTTCTTTTTCCCCTGATTTCGAATATATAACATATGTTTGGTCTATCTTATTCTGAGTACCACAGAGTTTCAAATTTTAAGAACCACCTCAGTAATCAGTTTTCAAGTGGTAAGCTGCGATAACTCAAAATGCCCTTTTTTAAGTTATCTCGTTGGCAACGATATGACATACATTTTTTACTATAAATTGGAATTGGATGATTTGAATGCAACTCCATATATTCTCTCCTTGTAGCTTTCTTATGTTTATTGTTTTTCACATAAAGTGAAAATAATTCAAATTTTTCCGCTTCTGTGTAGTGCATATTCGTAAGTAATATCATAAGGGCATCTAATTTTTCCGAAAAGAATCGAAAAAACACGTTGCTTAGTAATATTTTGACAAGAAGCATGAGTGCTGGTGGCAACAAAAATCCGAGTCGAAGACGAGGATTTTTGCACCTGCACGAATGCTTTTTGTCAAAAAATATTACTTTGCAATGTGTTTTTTCGATTTTTTTCACAGGAAAAATTAGATGCCCGAATGGTATTTGACAAGACTATTTCCTGAGTAACAGATAATTCTGCATGCATTACCTATGTATTGTCTTCACAACTAGTTCTTTGTAATTTTCACAGTTTTCCTTCTTCATATTCCACGCCCAATCTTTCAGAATTAGGTTTAGTTGTTCTAAAGTTGTGTTTTCCATAAGCTCATAGTTATTTGCTTTGCAGAATGTCATGAACTGTTTCCATATTGAAATATGAGTTCTGAAGGTATTATACGGTATACTTTTCTCAATCGCCAGATCAATATTAGACAAAGAATCGCTTCCAAAGCGACTCATTTTCACGATATAAGCTGACTAACTAGCACTTGACAATAAAATCAGAAAAAATTGTTGAGCGTCGTTTTCTGGTGTCCTTGGAGATTATAATTACGTTTGTTTTCAAAGGTATTATAATTTTTGGTGACAACAACTGTCAAGTTTTGCCGCGGGTAAACGCGAATAAACTGCTGACAGGTCCTGCCAAACAGTTTTTCCACCTAGAAACCATTTGTAATTCAAAATTGCGCGTTTCTGATTGGTGCAAATTACGACGAGGGAAATAGTCGATGACATTCAATGACAAACGTATGTTGTGTATCGTTGACAACGAGATAACTCAAAAAGTGCATTTTGAATTATCGCACCCTTCCACTTGAAAACTGATTACTTAGCTTGCCAGGTGGTTCTTAAAATTTGAAACTCTGTGGTACTCAGAATAAGAGAGATAGGCCAAACATATGTTATATATTCGAAATCAGGGGAAAAAGAGCTAGTCAAATATAGAAAAATATACAGGGTGTTCCATTTGAAAAAATGAAGTTGCTATCAATATGTTGCCCACTCTGTATATATTTCGTTTGGTGAAATCATTTTAAAAAAACACTAGTCGAAGTAGTCGATTCCGTGAAACTATTGTAGAAAACATTTTTTTGTAACTCTTTTAGTAACAAAGTTAAAGGGGGGATCAAATTATGGTGAAAAACCCGGTACAATGAATTAAACTTTTAAAAACAATATCATTTCAGCGAGAATCGCAACACAATTCATAAAATCTCAGGAATAAATTATTCTTAGATATCCCGAATTGGTGCGAATCGTAAGTAAACAAGACAAACTGTCAAACATGACCGGCGGCAGTCGAAGATAGTCCGAGGAGCACTTTAGTGATCCTCTACCTAGACGCATGTGCGTAGTACCGCCGCTGAGGATCGGTAGGCCGAAGGCATCGATTCGGCAGAACGTTATTGTTTGGCCTTTTCGCACTTTCGCAATTATGGAATCCGGTTGCGGCACTGCTCGGTTTGTTAATGCCCGTAATTACGGGACTCGCGTAAGGACGGATTGAGTGACGTGCCGACAATGGGCAATTTACGTTCGTCGATTCAATTCGCGAACGGGGCCGGTACGAGACGATCTCTATATAACGGTTCTTTCTTCGAACGATGACGGTCCAGTTTTTGTGCCGGGAGAAAGGCTCGTAACTTGGATTTCCGCATCGTTATCGAAATTTTACGAGATGATTCAATATATTCTCTTCTCTCGCGGAGCATCCCATATAAAAATTAGCGAAAAGCACCGACTTGGCTTGAAGCGCGCGTGTTCTTTCATGTGCCGTTGGAGACTACATAACTAAATATGTGTCTCATCATAAACTTGGCAAACATATAATACAGAGTGTTTCATAATATATACCCAGGATTTCAGGATGTGATGAAAAAAGTTTCTTTCAACTTAAACTCTAAAATGCACCATTTTCGAGATGCAGGGTGTGAAACTGAAAAATAAAATCTTTTTTGGCGAATATTTCCAGAACCTTTTATCGTACTTGAAACAGCTTTTGTAAGCATTGTTCAATTGTTCAGAATTAGTATATTGTGCAACAAGTGGGGAAAGTCCAACTTTTCTCGCGAGTGTGGAAGTTTGTTGCACGAGCCTGAAAGGCGAGAAAAGGACTTTCTCCACATGTTGCACACTATACTTTTCCTACAACAGCACAAATTTCAATAATGCAAGTAATGGACTTGATTCAAATCAAAACGGCCTTCGTTGACAGTATGTGGTAATTTATTGTGTTTCCATAGAAACGACTCAAAAGCCCAATTTCATTGGTCTACCAAGCGAGGTTTGGGCAAAGTGCCGTGAGAAATAATATTTCCCACAGTATGAACAATACATACTTTTGAAATTGAGTAAGCTTTGAAGAATACGCTACTTTTCATAGCAGTTGTAGGAAAAGTATAGTGTGCAACATGTGGAGAAAGTTCTTTTCTCGCTCGTGTGTTTGCGGCACTCGCCTTTCAGGCTCGTGCTACAAACTTCCACACTCGAGAGAAAAGTTGGACTGTCACCACTTGTTGCACAATATACTATTTCCTACAACTGCACAAATCTCAATAATTCAAGTGATGGACTTGATTCAAATCAAAATGGCCTTTGTTGATAGTATGTGCTAATTTATTGCGTTTCCATAGAAACGACTCAAAAGCCCAATTTCATTGGTCTACCAAGCGAGGTGTGGGCAAAGTGCCGTGAGAAATAATATTTCCCACAGTATGATCAATACATAGTTTTGAAATTGAGTAAGCTATGAATAATACGCTACTTTTCATAGCAGTTGTAGGAAATAGTATATTGTGCAAGAAGTGGGGAAAGTCCAACTTTTCTCGCGAGTGTGAAAGTTTGTGGCACGAGCCTGAAAGGCGAGTGCCGTGAACACACGAGCGAGAAAAGGACCTTCCCCACATGTTGCACACTATACTTTTTCTACAACAGCACAAATTTCAATAATTCAAGTATTGGACTTGATTCAAATCAAAATGGCCTTCGTTGACAGTATGTGCAAATTTATTGCGTTTCCATAGAAACGACTCAAAAGCCCAATTTCATTGGTCTACCAAGCGAGGTGTGGGCAAAGTGCCGTGAGAAATGATATTTCCCACAGCATAGTATGAGCAATACATAGTTTTGAAATTGAATAAGCTATGAAGAATACGCTACTTTTCATAGCAGTTTTAGGAAATAGTATATTGTGCAACAAGTGGGGAAAGTCCAACTTTTCTCGCGAGTGAGAAGAGGACTTTCTCTACTTGTGCAGTCAGTCAGTTATGGATAACCTTTAAAGTTACGATTTCTGGCCACATCGAAGAATTTTTGTTTGCTTGATTCAGAAAATGTTAAGAATCCTGAAAAATAACGAAATGGCGGAAAACCTGCATTGCTCGTGATTATTTTTCTCGGTTGCCAAATTGAATTTCATTTACTGAATGAATTAAATTTCCGTGAAAAACAGTTCTTCATTATTAGAACAAAAATTGTTTTTTACATGACCATTGCGAAAAAAAATTTCTTCAGATATTGATGAAATTTTTAATGATTGTACACGATCCTCGAAAAATTTGAGTGGTTATTTTTTCCATATATGTATATATCTACATGCAAACTAAATTTCAACCTAGACGGATCTGCTGTTACAGATAATCTTCTTGAATTTCCTCTCGTTCTGGTAACTCTATCGACAAGAAATTTCTAATGAAGCTTGTAATTGTAATTTTTCATCTAAATGGAAAATGACACCTCCATAGAATTCGTGGTCAGGAAACCTGCTAGTTAGATTTTGCCAATTTTCAAATAAATCGTGGTTTTTGAAATCTAAATATAACCTGTCTTTCAAAAAATACATACTTCCAGGCATCAATTAGTAATTAACAATATGTATACTAAAAATATGGCTTTGTGCGAGTGCTCTAAAAAATTTTTTTTTATACATTTTCAAAAATTCTAAACTTTTTGACTCAACTGCGAGATGTCTAAAAAACAGTATTTTCTCGAAGATATCTTTTTTTTTTATTAATTTGACAGACATTATGATGAAGGCAAACATTTTTATTTAGGTAGTTGAATTTTCAGACAATTATTTCTCTTTATCAAAATTCATTCAACAAATTTTCGGTCGAAATGATAAATATCTAAAATCATCGAAGAGTTTGCAGCACAAAAAGTAATATTGCACGAGTTGTGTTGATAAATCGATTACTGGTTTAGTGGGAGTGGTTTCAATGTCGAAGGCCAATGGCCTCTTATGTGCAATTCGAACCCCCGATAATTAGAGCACACCATGCTTACAGAATTAACTCCTTGACAGAGTCAGGTGTTTGAAAATTAATTTTGTTGATATAATCATCATTTATCATGATAATGCTTAAATTTTCTATTACATATCGTGCTGTCTTACTAATTATACGAGTATGTGTCTGCTGAGATTATTTCCTCTGATTGATCAATTATATAGGTACAGATGTGCGTTTCATTTAAATATTAAGATATTGAAGCTTTTCTTCGAGAAGTGAAATTGTAATTTTTTCAGTTATTTTCGTATAACATTCTCAAATATTTAATGGTAACTGAAGTTTTCTTTTGTAACGTACCTGGGTGAATTGTATTATCAAAAATAATTGTTTGAAACATTTCACATGTTTAGTTCTAGTTAACTTCAACCTATACAAAATGTTCAATCTTGAAATCTACTCGAACCTTCCTAAGCATAAAGGACTTCGAACATTCTATATCGGTCATTATGAAAAGAAAGGATAATCGCATATAATTATAGGTTTCGCTCCCTTCTTGTGTTTTCCAGGACCAGCAATTTAATCTTCTCATTTTCTGTAAGCCGTTATTCACTAATAGAATTAATTTAATAGCTTTCTGTAATTAACGTTTCAATGAAGAATATGGGTTGGTTTCAGTGAAAACAATAATTCGAATTCCGTGTAATGTTCTTTTTTTGAAATTCAACTGCATAATACAGATTTGTTCATCAGCGCATAACTATAATATGATAATTCGAATATTTGTCAATTATATGAAGGACATGAATTTCAAATGAATAGAAACCAAATCGATTTAATACGGTCCGAATTGCTGAACCACATTGGCCCAACTGAAAACCATTCTTTTATCAATTATTTATGATAATGATGTTCAGGTCTATAGGGAATAAATTATAATCATTTTGCATTATTTGGGAGATGGAGAAATTATCTATTTTTGTTCTTGAACCTAAATCAATATTTTTCGAGCGAACAGATCGCAAACCAGAAAGATAGCAAATTTAGGAATATTAGAAAAGAAATACCCAATATCAGACCCGATCGGGTTGAATATGTAACAATTTTGAGGTTTTTGCCAAATTTCGTGTTTAAAGTGTCATTTAAATCATTACAAAATTCTATATTCTAGACAAACTAACTGACAACAATGACATCATGCTAAATCACATCTCACGTATATTTAGTATGCAGTTTTTTGGTTTCGAAAGACCTAAAAATAGGCATATAAATGAACGAGGGCACGAAGGCTCTTGATGATTTTCTAATTTTTTTTATACATTTTAATGATTTATCTACAATGCTGCCAAAATCTGAATATAGGTGAATGAAACAACGGAATAAAAATATCATTTGATGTCATTGAGGATATGTGATGAGTATAAATATATGTAGGTACTTGACTATCTCATCAAAAAACTGAAGTCTGTTATCCGTTTCAAAGAATTTCAAAGTGCTTTTGACTTCACTTTTTTGATGGGACACCTTTTATATAAATATTTTTCATTAATAACGAGATTTAAATAATTTGGGTCCATCGTGTTATTGTAATTCAGTTATATAATAGAGTGTTCCCATTTAATTAGAAATGATCGATTCAGAGATATAGAAGAGGGCTAGTGTTTTTTGAATGGGACTCCCTTTATGACTGGATAACAATTCTACAATGAACACAAAATGAATCAAATCTCCAAATGAATGAAACAAATTTATAAATAGGGTGTCTCATGAAAAAATTAATTGATTACATTTTTGAAAAACCGACAACATACGAGGCGTGTATTTAAAGTAAGGTCTCCAAGGTTATTGTATCGCCGCAAGTAGCGCTAGATGAAATCCGGCAACACTGTTGTATACGTTAGGCCCCCTCCACCAATCGACACCTGGTGGAGCTCATTAGGACGCTCAGTCTTGACGTAGCAGCCATTTGCAATGGAAGTACCGGTTGTCGCTCCCGCCAGGTGCGAGTTATGTTCAGTCATTTAGTTTTTGCACTCAAAAAAGCTCCACCTATAGAAATTCATCGTCAATTGGAAGAAGTGTGTGGTGAGAAATGTATGGACATGAAAAACGTTCGAAAATGGTGTAGAGAATATTCTGCTGGCCGACTGAACGTTCGCGACGAGGAGCGCAGCGGCAGGCCGTCACACTCGGACGAAACAGTGTGGAAAGTTGAGGCGCTTGTGCTGAAAGATCGCAGGTTGACTCTCAATGAGTGGGCCGAAAAACTCCAAGATGTGTGCAGTAGAGACTCTATTCATTCAATTTTGGTGAATAACCTGCAATACCGGAAATTGTCAGTCAGGAGGGTCCCGAAAATGCTTACCCCGGAGCACAAAGTCAAACGTGTCCAATGTGCTTAAGAATTTCTCGCCAGTTTTGAAGAGGAAGGGGAAGAATTTCTTGATTCAATCGTCACAGGAGATCAAACATGGGCTCATTATTACACACCGGAGACGAAGGAGAAGTCCAAGCAATGGAGACACACGCATTTCGTTCTTGCGCGAGGCGGCGGGATCGTAGTTCGAGGAGGGGATACAAAAGTTTGTCGTACGAATGAGGATGCTCATCGAAGTGAATGGCGATTACGTAGAAAAATAGCTTAGATTTCAAGCTTTACAGCAATGTACAAAACTTAGTAAATAATAGTTATTTATGCAACAAGTGCAAAAAGTGAATGTGCGACGTGTTGTCCAACTCGGCCTAACGGCCTCGTCGGACAATTTCACGTCGAGTGCAATAAACAATTTTTGCACGAGTTGCATACAACATTTTTTCTAAGTTCATGCAAAAAGCAAAAAATGATTTATTGAGGTGCGGCACTAGGTGTAGGAAAATGAAAAGCACAACTTGAATACTTTATTATTAATATCGATTTGCATTGAAACAGGAACTAATACGTTACGAACAATTTAACTCAAACTTTATTTTTACCCTCAATGTTGAAAGTGAATGAACAATTGGTGACAGCACTTTGAAGTAGAATGACAGATGAGTGCAATAAAAACTTTATTGCACTAGTGCAATAAAGAACTTCTTTTTCCACTAAATATAGTTCAATAAAGTTTTGCTTTTTGCATGAATGTAGAAAAATGTTATTTAATGTGAAAAAATAAATGGAGACCTTAATTTTAATACACGTCTCGTAGTTCTCTAAATGCTTTCAATGAACATCGAATTTGGGACACCCTGTAGAAAAACAAACCCCACGTGATAATGCGAACGCCGCAAAAGGCCAGGCGCAAACTGTATCATCGTACACGTGAAATATTGACAATTCATTAACCCTAATTCCGGAACTCAGTCGAAACGGCGACGAACGACCGATTTACAATTCAGGAACGAAATTAAATAGTGTTTTATCGCAGATTAAAGGATGATGGATGTTCAGGTGGATGACTGATGAATTATTCGCTTCAGTTCGGCCGACTGAATAATAACACGGGGCAACAAACTGATGTGATTTTCATTTTTATTATAAATGGAATCGTTCCCGGACTCTTTCCGTAACACTGGATAGGCTATTTTGTGCCAGTTCGGGGAGGATTAGGGGTGAGCAGGTGGAGTTCGACTTCCTTGAAACAGGTTTTTCCAACTTGGATAACAAACAAAACGGAAATAAAGCGGAGTTAGTGTAGTCTACCGTGCAGAGGTTGGAACTTGGACTGGTACAGATGCAAAAAGATACGAAGAGATCTTTAGGCTCAGTTTCTGGTAGAATGATTTCGATTACATTAAAAAATGAGTAAAACACTAACGTGAAGTCAGTAGCTTCTGAGCGTTCGTTCATTGTGGTTTAAAACTGTGCACTGCACTAATGTGAAGTCAGGAGCTTCTGAGTGTGAGTACATTGTGGTTTTCAGGGACACGATAAACGAGCGCTGAAAAGCTTCAGCGGAAATACTATATAATTTTTTTTCCAAAAGATCTCTTCTCATTCAAAAGCTTCAAGCGTGATATTGTGATATACAGGGTGTTCCTAAATTGGACGTACAAAGGAAAATGAGATTCCTTGAACAATTTTAAGGAAAAAGAATCCTTTAAACATGGGCCCGCAAACACTTTGTTTTCAAGGTACAGGTTGTTTCTTGTCGTCCTACTTTTTTGTTATGATTATATCAGAACATCAAATTTTTTAAAATCTTCGCTACAGATTGGGTAAATAATTACCAAAACTTATAATCAATTTATTCATCACAGATTACTAACTGGATCTTTATAATAATTTGAATTCCCCTAAGGATTACTAGATTACTTTCTTGAAATCGCAGATACGACAAAAGTACAAGAAACCAAAAAGTGTAGTATTGGACCAAATTTTGTCTTCATTTTTCCTAACTATCAGTGGGCAATAAAAAAAGTTCTGGATGAAAGACGCGAGCACTATTCCAGGAAAAATATCACCCTGTAGATTTGTATTTGAAATTCGCATAGCCTTTAATGAAAACTTCAATATCTATGCCAAATTCAAGTTGAATATCTTGTGAATGGCAGGTGCTATGAGAAGAAAACTCGAAAAAGAAAAAAACAAACTTAAACCCTGTATTTCGAAAACAAAGCAGGCCTATGGTTGTAGGACTTTTTTTTTCTTGAAATAATTCGAGGCATTGTCATTTTCACTTGTACCTCCAATTTCGAAACACCCTGTATGCGCACAATACCTGAACTGGGCTACTGGAAGTTTTGTATGACGCTTGAAATTGGATATTCATATCTAAATGTTAGTCCATATTTACGGAACCCCTAATCAGATTTGCCCTGAAATAATATAACGATCTGTTCAGTGAGCGAGTTTTCCCATCAACGTAGTAAATCATGGTAATTACGAGGGATTACAACCACGTGGCTTTTCGCATATCAGTCAAACTTTGGTACCCATTCATTTCCCCTCTGGCGTTCCTATGCGATGACCAAATTTTGTACGGTGTACGAATTTGTACATTCACTTCATCTGCTTCTTCTTCATTCTTTTTTCGGAGCGAATGAGTAATGGGCGGCACTGTACGACAGTCGATTTTTTTTCGCGAAATTATAGCTTTACTTCTTCGGTAATGATTTTTTTTTCAGTTTTTTTTCACGAATATTTCAAAAATATATCAGTGCATTGTACAAAGTATATATTATCCTTTTTTTTTGTGAAAAACGAAAAATTTCCAATTTTTTTTTTCAATTCGCAAATTAAAAATATTTACTTTCTATTTTCTGCAAATTATTGTTGAAAAAATTATGCGAAACCCCCATAAAATCGGTGATTCTTAAAAATTAATTCCTCTAATATCGTTCTGAACTGAGCAGCCACGTGGTGGTGTTCCCTCTGAGCCTACCCTGAAAATTTTAGACGCTCAATAATGATAGAACAATAGGAAATTATAAAAATGTCCAACAAAGGGTTCAGTATATTGTACTTTAAGACCTTTTTATCGAATTTTATTTCGAAATGATCAAATTAATTCCAGCATAGGACCAAGATGCATAATTGTCTTGTCAGTTTGTCGGCCAAGTACGGCAACTTTGATGAATGCCTTCCCGAAACCCCGATGCGCAAACAACCCTCATAATAATCGCGATGATAACCTGACAGTTAGAGCCATAAATTCTCCATCAATCCGGCCAACAGATAAAATTTCAAGAACCTTCCTTCCTAAATGAGTAATGAGGAATTTCGTTCATCAAATTGCCATTTCGCAGGACTGGGGAGGATAGAGAGAGACCGCGGGGGGGACTGAAATGCACACGCTACAGAATGAAGACAACTGGAAAGATGGGAACAAACAATATTACGTTCGTCTTTATTCAGGGAAAATCAATATTTGACAATACGGGGGGGTTATATACAGTTCCGGTCGAATCGAGCCGTATCATCGTTGGATATTGTGTCGCGATGAATTACTCGATCGCATTATTTTTCGGATGAAATGATAGGAGATTGATTTAGAAAACCTATACTGTAATGTAGGAATACCCCATTTATAAAAAAAATATTTCGGCAGTAAAAACAGTAAACAGTTTTAAGGCAATTTTAATCTGATTTGAATCCATCACGGAAACTCTCTTCGCTTATGACAAAAAGTTACGTAAACCATCCCGTAACTTTTTATTGTGTATTGTGTGACTATGCTGAACGAAGAAAGTCAACAAAATACAGGCTGTTCCTAAATTGGAGGTTCAAACAAAATGAGAGATTCCTTCAATAATTTTGAAGAAAAAGTCCTTCAATTCTCGGCTCAAACGCATTAATTCCGTTCGATAATGATTGCCTGTGATTCTTGGGTCGATTTCAAGATCACATAATACACCACACCGAGCTGGTCCCACCAAATACTGAACATGACTCTGGAACCGTTAATATTCGGCTTGACCGTCGACGTGGAAGCATGGCCGGGATGTCCCCATGATTTTCTGCGCTTGGGATTATCATAATGAACCCATTTTTCGTATCCAGTCCCAAACCGATGCAGAAATCCCTTCCGTATTTACCTTGCAAGAAGCTGTTCACAAGCAAACGCCGATCAACATTTCTCGGCTTCAACTCGTACAGCACCCAATTTTTTTGTTTCTGAATCATTTGCCATGACTTTCAGACGTTTTGAAATGGCTTATTGCGTTACTTCCAATGATCCTGCCAATCTTTGTTGCGTTTGACACGAGTCTTGATCAAGTAATGCCTCCAATTCTTCATCTTCGAAAACCTCCTCCATTCCACCGCCATTTTGGTCTTCGACGTCAAAATCACCGTTCTTGAAGCGTTAAAAACCACTCTCGACACGTTCTTTCACTAATAGTGACCTCACTACTATAAGTATTTGAGAGTATTCGATTTTGTGAGTGTATCCACCTACTATACAGTAGAAATTCTTGAACGATTTAAAAAAAAAGGTATATCTGTATCATGATGCTCATTCTTAAACCTAATCCAATCCCAAAATAAACTACCTACGATTCCTCTAATTGATGATCCAATTCACTTGTCGAAGCTTGTCACTTTGGAGGATCCCCTTCGATTTTTGCTGTGATTAATAGGCCGGTCTAATTCCCCTGCTATCAATCCTACCAACGCAAAATGTGTTTTCCCCCGAACATTCTCACTTTGATGACAAAATGATTGATACTCATGAATTGGGAAATTTTCTACTGGTAGTCAGGCTAGTTGAATTTTTCATCAAATTACGTTTGCATTACCTTGAAATAATATAAAAATAGGTCGACAAATGTAATCTTATTTTTATACACTTGTGATTAGATAATAGAAGATCGCTCAAGGGTTATTCGGAAGTTGTACGTCTGTGGATGATCTTTAATATTTTCAATTTATATTTTATCAATTTTTCATCCTTTCTCAATTAACATCAATCAATTTTGTTGAAGTATGTGTTAAACTTATATATGTAGATTTCAATTTTTTAGAAACTTCAGTTCTTTCATAATAAATTATTTTAGATATACATAGAAATCCTCAATTAATGGTATGTCTTCTTGCCTATATTTTTAAGAACATTCAATGTAGCATCATACTTTTTTCATACTCAGAAGGAATATTCATCGTTTAATCAAACTCCCATAAATACAAGTATAAATTTTCAGTTTTTGCGAATACTGACCGAAACATTCGTTGATAACAGTGTTTTAAATTGCAAAACTATTTAATTGGAAAACTAATTGAAATGGCGATGAAAAACTGAAAAAGATTAATGGTCAATTTGCATCAAAAAGTATCTAGATGAATTTTAACGCATAGCTATGCAGCAATGGATATTATTTTCAATTTAATTGAACGATGTGTGGATGATGGTAAATAATAACACCTTTTTACATTGAATTATTCAATTCAATTCATTGGGTAGACTGATACAATCATTGGATTGTATAAACATGCATTAATTATTTCCATTCGAAATTTTATACTCGAAACTACCGATCACCTTTAAAAAAAAACAAGAATTGATGCCTAACAATAAGGCTGAGTTATAATTACGAAATTAATATTTACTTCTTTTTCTGCTTCTTGCAATTTTTCTGATGTCCTGAAACAATTTCTTCCGAATGAAATTAATTCTATTCAACGCGCTGATAAGCGAGAAATCAATTTCGACTATGTATATTTAACTGACAACGTGAACTTGGCTGCCAACTGCCATAATTATAGTAATAAAGCAGTGACAATGAGTGCCCAACTAGCAGATAAACTTGCCAGATGAACCTACAGATGAGAAATTAGTAATCAATATCAATTATGTCCGTCAGTGTAACAAAATTTTAGTTCTAATTCCAAATAAATATTTATAAATTGTTTTCAACATGTCCTCGTGCAAATAATCTGACAGTTTACCTGTAATTTAATGTTATAACGTACTTAGATATAAACCTAAGTAGAGGTGTGTGATTGATCAAGTGGCATGTTTCGACAAGCCCCATTCAACTAAATAAACCTAACCTAACCTGTCCGGTTACACATAATCTGCCGGGTCACCTGTAACTGAATATTACAACGTACTTGAGTACATACCTAATACATACCATAGTAGAGGTGTGTGATTGATCGAGTAGTGTCATAACAATTCAATTCAACTAAAGAAATGAAGTTTAGCCCGAGGTTTAGCCACGTCCTAATGTGCGTACCTAATATGTATAGAGAATTCTTCAGTTTACGGCATGATCAAAGGTTGTTAAAATGTTCACTCGATCTGATCAGTATGGAGTCGGTAACTTGACATCATTCAAAGGGATATGCAGTTTATACTGGGATGACATTTGTAGTGGCCTCGTTTTGATTCATTATGAGTTGAGTTCATGCGCAGTGCATACAATTCGAGCAATCATTAATCAAAATTGTTTTTTGGTTTGCACCTTTGGAAAAGCCTTCGTGTTCAGCGCGTCAACTATAAACTGTGTCCGTAAAGTACGGAACATATTCATTTTTAGCTAAACAGACCATTTTAAGGAATAATCCTGAAACTCGTCGATTTTTTATTTTAATTTATCGTATTTTAAAATAATAATCTAATATACAGGGTGAATTATTTTCGAGTCATGACGTCACCGTATTTTTTTTTAAAAGGAACACCCCCATTTTGTTTCAATTTTCGGATTACTCTAGCTGATCTGATTCCAAAAATGTATCACATGTTGATTCCAATTGGTACAGGGTGGACAAAAATATAATAGTTTTGTGTGCTCTCATAAAGTAACGCGTAACATCAACTTATTGTCTAGCGGCAATTGAATTGAATGTAACACCCTCTAGTTTGTTACATTTTTAGATTAATAAAAATGAGCAGTTTCCAAACATGTTTGGTACTTATGCTCTAGCAGACAGAATATGAAAGAAATTATTTCTTATTTTGATACATTTTATTAATCTAAAAAGGTAACAAAGTACAGGGTGTTACATTCAAACCAATTGCCGCTAGATTATAAGTATTTTTGATAATATTGTTAATTTAACTAGTAAAGAATGTTACTTTATGAGAACACACAAAACTATTATATTTTTGTCCACGCCGTACCAATTGGAATCAACATGTGATACATTTTTGGAATCAGCTCAGCCATAAAATGTATCAAAATAAGAGATAATTTCTTTCATATTCTGTCTGCTAGAGCACAAGTACCAAACATGTTTGGAAACAGCTCATTTTTATTAATCTAAAAATGTAACAAACTACAGGGTGTTACATTCAAACCAATTGCCGCTAGACAATAATTTTTTTTGATAATATTGTTAATTTAACTAGTAAAGAATGTTACGCGTTACATTATGAGAACACACAGAACTATTATATTTTTGTCGATCCTGTACCAATTGGAATCAACATGTGATACATTTTTGGAATCAGCTCAGCTAGAGTAATCCGAAAATTGACACAAAATGGGGGTGTTCCTTTTAAAAAAAAATACGGTGACGTCATGACTCGAAAATAATTCACCCTGTATATTAGATTATTATTTTATAATACGGTAAATTGAAATAAAAAATCGACGTGTTTCAGGATTATTTATTAAAATGGTCTGTTTAGCTAAAAATGAATTTGTTCCATACTTTACGGACACAGTGTATAGTTGACGCGCTGAACACGAAGGCTTTTCCGAAGGTGCAAACCAAAAAACAATTTTGATTAATGATTGCTCGAATTGTATGCACTGCGCATGAACTCAACTCATGATGAATCAAAACGAGGCCACTACAAATGTCATCCCAGCATAAACTGCATATCCCTTTGAATGGTGTCAAGTTACCGACTCCATACTGATCAGATCGAGTGAACATTTTAACAACCTTTGATCATGCCGTAAACTGAAGAATTCTTTATTATTGTAAAATACGGTAAAATAAAATAATAAATCGACGTGTTTCAGGATTATTTCTTAATATGATCAGTTCAGCTAAAAATGAATTCGTTCCATACTTTACGGACACAGTGTATACATTCATACTGATTGTAATTAACAAAAAAATTAGTTTTCCATTTATATCAATTTGAAAGGTTTTGCATTTTTTTTTTGGACATATTCGCCTAACGGACGAGATTCAGCAGTAAAAGAAATGCGAGATTGCAACATACTCGCGAACATCTTCAGCCTTCAACACTCGGAATCCGAGTAGCGTAAGAGTTTCCTACCTCAAATACCAATTTAACAGTTTCATCATTTCGTTTTACGTAAGGCCGCAGGCACAATTACCTCCAAATCGCGGAAATAACAGCAGAAGAAGCTCAATTCTGAAGCAACGGCAAGTTACAGTGATTAAGATGGATCCGTCGAGTTCTGTAACCGAGAGTTATAATCCGTAATGACTTTCAAGTCGTATGGGGTTTTGTAAACTGCCGAGATCCAAATTTCGGTAGACGACTAACAGGGAAACTTCTCAGCACGAGTTTGACATGTACGGAGATCGTGGAATTCATTCTATTGGTTCGTTGAATTTGGTAACTAATAACTTTTTAACTAACGAACTACTACGAGCTTGCTCGGTTTGCATACTGATCGTGGGAAAAATCATCGGGTGTGAAGACAATGGTGTCTATACTTGTGCCAACAATATACAATGTTTTAATTGATGTAGTAAGATTGTCGTTCGTTCTTCAAAATTTCGTAACTGAATACAATGATTTTTTCTGAGCATTAAATTCTTGATAGTTCTAGAGAACTTTACAACTTTATTATTTATTTATGCAATTACTAGGCCACTTGTAACTGTCTGAACGGTTTACCGCCAGATAAGGTATTTTGCACAGCAGCATTATCAACCCCATCTCTTGTGTTACCTCTGACGGTTGAGCATCGCCGGCAACGATTACAGTGGTGCAGAGAACGTTAACATTGGAATGTGGAATGGCATCAGGTCGTCTTTTCTGATGAATCTGGATTCTCCTTGGGTGCACATGATGGCGGAAGAAGGGTTAGACGACGTCGGGGAGAAAGACGTGAACCTCAGTTTGATGTTGAGCGTCATGTACACCGGACATTAGGCGTTATGGTATGGGGTGCTCTTGCACATGCAAGAAGGTCACCTTTAGTCTTTATTCGAGGTAATATGATAGCGCTGCGTTACCTTCAAGAAATAGTAGAGCCATATGTTCTTCCTTACCCTAACCGGCTCGAAAATCCAATATTTCAGCAAGATAATGCCCGACCTCATGTTGACACAATTAGTTTAAAATTTTTCGAGGTGACCCATGTGAATCTTTTTCCATGGCCGCCATGATCCTCCGATCTTTCGCCCATAGAGTATATTTGGGACATCATGGGTAAGAAGGCTTGGAAATTCACCTCAGCCCCTACGGAATTTGGCGGCTCTTAGACATGAAGTACAGGAAGTTTGGGATAGTTTCCCTCAAGAAGAAATATACCATCTTATTGCATCAATGCCGAGACATGTTGAGGAGTGTATAGATAATCGCGGTGGACAAACACATTATCAACAAATTCATTGAAAAAAGTTGTAAACCCTTCGTTTTTCTACAAATTTCAATCATTTACTCCTTGCTATACTATCTATGTTTTACCAACAGAAAAAAAATCTAAATTTAAACTGCTCCTTTTGGGTGTTGCAGTTTCTTTGTCAGTTAGAAAATAAATCTTCCACTTATAACTGATGGAATGGCTTAGTTTGTTGGGTATGGCTATTTAAGGATTAAGTATAAATGATTCATTGAAGAATAACATGGTTGAAGGTATCCTAGGTGACTTAAAATGCGAATTTCAATCATGTGAACCCTGTATTAAAGCCAAGCAAACAAAATTACCAAATCATATTGTTGATGAACCACGGTCAAACAGGCCATTAGAACTTATTCACACAGATTTTTGTGGACCCATTAATCCAGACACTAAAATGGCTTTAAAGTTCCTAACTTCAGGCCAGTGAATTCTCCATTTATGATTTCAAATATCCAAACAAAAAAAAACTGTGAAACTTTTGAAGGTAGTTAATTTCTTCTCATCAAGAATAGCAAACTAAAATGAGGAAAAGACGGACTCATCGGATTTATCAACTTTCATAAAGCACGACACGAGTGAAGAGAAGTGCAAGAACCGCTACAAGCGAGTGAAAATATACTAACTGACAAAGAAACTGCAACACCCAGAAGGAGCTGTTTAAATTCAATTTTTTTTTGGTAAAACATATATAGTATAGCAAGGAGTAAATGATTCAAATTTGAAGAAGTTTTTTTTTTTATATTTGTTTATAATGTGTTTGTCCACCGCGATTATCTTTACACTCCTCAACACGTCTCGGCATTGATGCAATAAGATGGTCTATTTCTTCTTGAAACATGGATAGTATAGCAAGGAGTGAAGTATTGCATTTGGAGAAAAAAATCGTTAAGGTTTTTCATGTTAACAATTTCTGTTACTTAAATATTGTTGTCGTTTTTTGCAATTTTTTTAAATTTAAAAAAAAACCAGCTCTTCGAGGAGATCCAAAGTAGATGTTTGGTTTACCGGAGGCGGAGTTATCATTTTGAGAAATCGCAAATCGTACGAACAGAAATCCAACTACTGTTATGAGAAATTGTCAAGCATGGTTTGACAATGCCCAAAATCGAAGAAGAGTAGGCACCGGACGTCGAAGGGGCACAAATGAAGTTCAAGATCGACGTCCAAGACTTATGGCCATTAGAGACCGATTTGCGACAACTCGATCTTTGGCATAGAGCATGTTTGGAACATCATAGGCAGAAGACTTGAAAATGTACCCCAGCCCCCACAAACTTTGGCGACTCTGAGAGCCGCTTGGGAGATGTAACTTAGGATAGTATCCCTCAAGAAGAAATAGACCATCTTATTATGAGGATACACAAAACTGATTGGCGTGTTTTTCAATTAACTAGCATCGCTGTGCCAAGTGTTGAAGGACATTTTTAAATTAATTTTAATTTAAGCATTTCTTGTTAGCTTTCCTCAAAACATTGCTATCTATCTCAGAAAATATTTGATACTGAAAACAAAAAAAATATTGCATAAATGCCGAGACGTCTTGGGTAGTGTGTGGATAATCGCGGTGGACAAACGCATTAACAAATTTATTAAAAAGAAATTGTAAACCCTTCGTTTTTTCTCCAAATTTCAATTATTTCCTCCTTGTTTTACTACGTTTTACCAAATAAAATTAAAATTCAAACATCTCTTTCTGGGTGTTGCAGTTAGTATCTTGCCCGAAAAAAAATTGAGAAACTTTTAAGGGTAGTTAATGGACTAGTTTAGTGATGTTGATAATACTACATTCGACACGATAGAATTAAAATATAGAGCAAAACTGATAAATCGGTGAAAACATTTTGAAAATCCATCAATAAATGACTGAGAAATAGATTATTTAAATTTACGTATTTTAGCGCTGAACGTCTTTGGTCTGTGACGTCACGGCTCTTGCCTGTGATCGCTACACCATAAATTACGTTTAAATACTTAGCCGCGCCAAGGCTCTCGCGCCGTTTGTAGTTGTACAGTGTAGTTTTAACTCGAGTTTTGTTTTTATGTCACCATAATGGAAGAAGGCTTCGTGAAAGGACAAAGTGACAATTTGCCTAAAATAGATATATTCGCAGTGATGGAGTTTTTTCTTCAAATCCATCTTATGTCAGTGCAGAAATAAAAGGAGTTAAACTTTTCAAGTAAGTATCAACTTTTGAGTTTGCTTCATCATGGTTCAACTCATAACGATGATTTATTTAAAAAACGTTTCATAAACAGTTTGTAGTTGAGTACTGGTTGTTGAAGTCTATCAATGGCAAAACATATTTATGTGAGGAGTAAAAAGAGAAAAAAGTAATTTATATGTATGTATATAGTAAGTTATTTCAGCCATCGTGTAACGAACAAGACACGACATGAACGACACAAGTGATTGTACACCAATGAATTCGTAAGCACTCTGCGAATACCAGTCGTCTAGTGTGTGACGTCACGCCACTTACACTTACTATGAAATTATTCTTCCAAGCGCAACTTCAAAGTCCCATAACTTTTTCATTTCTAGAGATATTTCAATGATTCTTCCACATTTTTGTTTCATTTTACTTAAATTTTTAGAATTAATCCTTAACAAAAAAAATGAAAACTAGTCCATTGTTTTCACGATTTCACATCATCAAGAACAGCAAACCAAAATGGGAAAAAGAAGAACCCATCGGATATCAACTCTCATAAAACACGACACGAGTGAAGAGGAGTGCAAGAACCGCTATTAGCTAGTGAAAATACTTTCTTCGATTCTCTTCCGCCGATTACGGCGACAACATACCCACGAACACGTTCCGTTATGCAAGAGGTACAGGCGGCCAAACAATAGATACGCCTTTGATTGACTAATTACACACTTGTTTACTCTGCGACTTATCTCTTCAACCTCGTCGACGGAAGGTTAGGAGGATCCGTCAGCTCCGCGATAACATCACTAATTCATTTTCGACGAGGTTTTAATCAATCGAAACCAAGAAGAAATTACGGTTCCCCCGCGAGGAGGATCGATAACCAACGTGAGTTCGTTAGCGGGGAACGTTATTACTTCGTTCCAGAACCGTGAATAAACAAACAACCAATGATAATAATGATATCTTAACGGAGGAAACACTCCGATAAATAAAGTACGTGAAGGTCGTTCACTCGTGTAGAGTTTTTGCTTGTATCACGCACGATAAAAGAGGGTTAAAAGGGAATATCAACCACGGTTCAAACTGAAATATTTCTTTTTACAAATCAAATTTTCGTTTTTCGCAAAAGAATTGATGATATGGTATCCCTACGAAGGACTGATGCATTTTAAAAATATTCTTGAAAAAATCCTTTGAAAAATCATCAAAACTCTAATTTTTGTGAAAATGTATAAAAAGACTCGTAACGTACTTCCTTTCGACGAAATTTGGAATATTGCGAACTTCTACTGATCATTCAATCCTTCTGGCAACACCGCACATTGTTTTTGTCCCTCCTCCTCATGGAAAATATTGACAGATCATAAAAATGTCACGTGGTGTTGTTCCCTCTTAAACGATGTAGGTATAGGGTTTTCCAATAGGGATGAAATAACTCAAAATGGTTATAATTGCAACAAGGTGCATTATTTTCTGACATTTTTTTCCGTCCATAATCCCAGCACTATACCAACTTATGCCAGCGCTCAGAGTCATAGATAGAGGGAGCATATGTCATTTTTAACATGAACTATTATATAAAATTTGACATGAAGCGCGCGGAAATGAAAACATATCAGTGATACGATATTTCACTCAATTCGCGAGTTTCTCCCAAGAACGCACTTCTTGTGAGCCATAGTGAATTAACGTTTCATATTGACTCAAAATATATCGAAATAATTACCTAAATATATCATAAATTCAGAACAAACTTCAAGCGCCAAACGACGTGAAACAACCAATGACACTAGGAGAGCAAAAGTTGCCAAACCTTGTATTTCAACAGGTAGATACAGAAAATAATGAATATTCTGCTCATTATAAATTCAACAATTAGGAAAAATATCGTATTCCAAATATCCAACTTTGCAGATTCAATCGGGAATCACTCCAATAAATTTATTTCATTCAATACAATTTACATTCATAGCGATGTAGTAAAATTGTGGATTTGAAAATATCACAATCCGACAACTCCCTCTATCTATGTTTATTACTCTATGGGCCAGCGTTAACTCCAGTATTGAACCAAAGTATAAGTTGAGCTCAGCAGTAATGTTATGTAGCCATAATCAAGTAATATAAGACAATAAATTAATCGGTAACAGTCAAGTGGAATAATTACTGGGGTCTAGAATTAACCTATATCATTCCACAGAGACAACCACAGTTAATAACAACACTTAAATTATATTATACTTATATTCAATGTCAAAACATCAATTCACTACAATTTCTCATACAACAATAATTTTTTAAACTAACATAAAATTTAGAGCTCCAAAATCGGACGCAAGGAAACTTTAAGGGAAAATTTCACTCATTGAATTATTCTGAAAATTTACATTCAATTATAAGTCTCGATCTTATCGATCTCGGTATCGATCAAGTCAACTCGAGAGCATAGTCCATGAATTTTAAAAGCTGAAAATTAAGGAAAACTCCACTCTCTAAAAATATACAAGATATTAGGCAAATAAAAAGAATATCACAAGTGAACACCATACACAGACATATTCGATTCGTATCTAATTCAGATGCACTGAAGTCTGGTTCAAATCGCGCAAAGTACCATTCATCAAAAATATTTTTGGAATGATATTCTGTGAGGTGAGAAAGAAATTTATTATTACCGAAGTTTTTTAACAAAAATCCTCAGAAATACGGAGCAGAATCAAATTCGCTAATTCATACTAATGAATGAAGCTATCAAGAGCAACACCGAACAGAAAAAAAAAACCTGGCATTTCCCATTCGAAACGTCAGCTCCGTATCAGCTTACCGAAGTACGGAAATTCGTTTTCTGGGGAGAAAGAATGTAACGTCAAACTGCTGTAACATTTCGGAATAAATTACATTCGCCGGCATTACAGCTATGTCGGAATCGAGTGGGTTCTGCTCTTTGACCTACAGTAACCCAATTTTGCAGCGAGTAAACATGTGTCGTTGTGAGCTTACATGCTTTCAACTTCAACCTGACTCAATTTAACAATATCTCGATATTCAGTCAATTAAATGTTACATTGTTTGCGGAACGGCCCCCAATTTTACTAAAACACCCACATGGAATAGAATCGGCACATCAAAAGGAAAAGCTGAAATTCCGCGAAATGTAGGTACCGGGTTTTTCACCATAATTTGACCCCCCCTTTAACTTTGTTACTAAAAGAGGTACAAAAAAATGTTTTCTACAAAAGTTTCACGAAATCGACTAGTCTTTTTTAAAATGATTTCACAAAACGAAATATATACAGGGTGGGCAACATATTGATTGCAACTTTATTTTTTCAAATGTAACACCCTGTATATTTTTCCATATTTGACTAGCTCTTTTTCCCCTGATTTCAAATATATAACATATGTTTGGCCTATCTCTCTTATTCTGAGTACCACAGAGTTTCAAATTTTAAGAAACACCTGGCATGCAAGCTGGCAAGGGAAAAAGAGCTAGTCAAATATAGAAAAATATACAGGGTGTTACATTTGAAAAAATGAAGTTGCTATCAATATGTGGCCCACTCTGTATATATTTCGTTTTGTGAAATCATTTTAAAAAAACATTAGCCGATTTCGTGAAACTTTTGTGGAAAACATTTTTTTGTACCTCTTTTAGTAACAAAGTTAAAGGGGGGGTCAAATTATGGTGAAAAACCCGGTACCTACTATAAAAAACATACTCTTCGATCAGCTAGAGAAAATAATATAATATTTCTGTCTTTCCAAGAGTGAGTCAATTTTATCGTTTTTGCAAACCAAATTTAAATATTGGATTGATTCGGTCTACACTTGATGGCAATTTATTTAAATAGAAATTTAATGACAGTTTTTCTATTTCCACTTTCGATTATATACAACAATTGTTTCGCTACACACTTGAATCTTCATATATTTTAGATTTTTAGATGAACTCATTTCTTATGTAGATAAATATAGTGTGCCTTAGGTAGATACAAGGCATTGACAGTAGATCTTGGGAATTCCAGAAATAAATGGTTACAGAAAGATATTTAAAAGCGGCGAGTTGTAAACGTCCACTTGGTAATTCAACAATATTTCAATTTTATTGTATCGGTTTATTTCTATTTCTAACGCTCCTAGGAAGGTTAAACCATAACTTTTATTTCAATATTTAGAGTTTCGAAATTATGGTTAAACGTATGTCCTAATTCTAACAAGTGATTGGAATATGTAGAATTATTCTTACTATTAAGGAAACTTTTTCATCAATTCTAATTCCAAAAGATTCTGCTTCATCTCTTCTGCTTGTCATGATTTTCGTCTATTTACTTTTTTGGGCAAACAGGGCAATCTTAGTACGTTTCTGAGGTTTAAAAAATAGTATTTATAAAATATCAAGGATGTTCTAGAAACAGATTTGGTTGAAATTTAGTACAGTTATTTGAAGTAATGAGTAACTCATTTAGAACTAACTAGATTGAATTTATTAGTTCCAGTAGCATTCCAGTTTTCATCGCAGACCACAATATTGAGAAAAAGTAAGACACTGACGATCTCCTTGGGTTTCCATGAATGAGTAGGGTGGAGAACAAAAGATCTACATGGTCGCAGTTCTCGGAAGGCTTACCGAGTCACAACGAACCCAGTTAAAATAATAATTATAATAAGCCACTGACTTTTTTGTGTTTTGTGTTCTCTTCATATCGCCTTATTGACTCATTATAAAAACTATGGAAAACGATGAATAAAAACCAAAAATGAAAATGAACAATTCCGAGCTTATTATTTCAAAAATCTGCACCAAATTTCAACCAAATCGGTTGGAGAATATTCAAGATATTTCATAAATACATTTTTTTACACAGTATCTCAGAAAAAAACTCCAGACTAAACCAACTTTTTTTTAAAACAACTGAAGGAATTACCCTCTGAGGAAGTACATAGTAGAGAAAGCACCCAGTACACTGAACAGCAACGGCCCTATGACCGATCCTTGGGGTCCTCTAATATTTATTTATGGCCCAGCATCATTTATTACTTTCGTCTGCTATCGGTAACTTGAAGGGAAAGTATTTATGAGGGGGTTTTATTTGTTCGCCAGTAGGAATCGGAAAAATCCCCGAAAAAAATTCCCTAATTTATTGGGTACATTCACTGACCTGAACTTTGCCATGGCTGCGCTTCACAAAATTCAAGTCGTCTTATATATCAATATAGAAAACTACCATATTTATTATGTAATGATATTCAAATAACGATGCCGGTCAGATAACCTAACACTCACTGTGTCTGAATTGTATATACCAATGTTTCGGAGAATACTTTCCCATAGTAGTTATTATTCGTGCATATCATCAATATGCACTAATAATAATTAATATGGGAAACATTGGTAGATACAGTTCAGACCCAGTGAGTGTTACCAGGCAAATATTATTATTGTGGTACAAAATCTGTATTCAGTATCTTCTAATTATTACTCATTTCTGTTTAATGATTGTATAATATAAGTCGAATTCTCCTTTATTTGAATCTTTAATTTTTAATCTTGAAATACGGATACAATAATAAAATATTCAACTTATTGAATAGTGTTGGTTGAACAATAGGATTTTGTAATCTATTTTTAGATTTTACATTTTTCGGAATAGATTGGGTGTTCGTTAATTGTAGTGCGGAAATGAAATGTTATATATGAAATTGAAGAACATAAAAAAAATACTATTTTTGGAAGAATCAGACCTCTTTTAGAAGATAAACAATGTAAAAATTGAAACAAAAATGATAATCATTAAATTTGTAACATTTTACCCATAGGTGAATGATATAAATCAATAATTAATTAAAAGAAATCAAAAATGGCCCTTCATTTCAAATTCAATAAACAAATTTTCAAAAACATGGATGTCAGCAATTTTCATGACTTTTATGAGCTCATTATAAGCGAATATATAATACGTTGAGTATACATAATTTATATGAACTATTATTATAATTTTTGTTTTCCATTCAATATTATTAAATTATTTGGTATTATGAAGAAATGCCTTATTGATATGATATGCGTATATATTCGACTTTTAAGAATGATATTCGTTTATAGTAATTTGACAAAAATATGTATTTAAATATTGAAAAAAAGCTTAATTCCAGTTCATAATAGTTATTGACAAACGTACAGTTTTAAAGCCACTTAAACTTTTCATCGCCACTTAAAAAATACTGGAAGGAAACAATTCAAACATCTATTGTAGTACGGAGCATCTCAAAAGTCCATCAACCATTCAGTTGATATCAAGTCGACGAAAATTAATTAACTAAAAAGGCCACTCACCTTACAAACGAATTATCGATTATCCTGCCGTACAAGGGAGCCAGCGCATAGTTGGCGCTGATAGGACTAATCTCTGGAACATCCTGAAACAAAGGGATGGTTTACATTAATGAAGGTCGGAAGAGTTTGGGTCTCGACGCTTTACGGTCGAGGACGAATAGGATTCGAATTTTTTACGTTCGTCTCAGTTAACGACCTAATTCACTCCGAGTGAGGAGGCACTAGAGAACAGGAACAGGTTCCGATATAATCATGATTAGAGAGCGGATTATAAACGACATAAAAAGCTTGGAATAAGCTAAAAAAATCTGAAAATATGCATGAAAATTGTCAGTTAAATATTTTATAAAGAATTGGTATTAATAAAAATTTTTATAAAAAATTAATATCGATGACAAATTTTATAAATAATTAATATTAATAAAATAGTTTATGGATAATTAATATTAATAAATTATTTATAATTTAATATAATTTAATTTAATTGACATATAATTTTTTTTTAAATGATTCTTAAGGTCGAAAATAAATTGCAACTAATTGAGTTCGAGTTTTTGAACAAATTTCGGGTAAAATATCGCCCAGAAAAAAATTCCAAAAATTAATCTCTGAAATCATTTAGGCCAAAGTTATTTTCTCACGTATATGTATTCAAATTAGGTATATGATTACATAGATTTTCTTTATGCAATTTTTGTATTCTTCACAATTTAAATTGTTCACTTGAAAAATTTCGGAGAAATTTTTCTTTTCACCGAATTGAAAGATTTTTTTCAGAAATAATAAACCGAAAAGTGTTCATAAGGCATACCTTTTTGATCCATGAATTAAAAAATTAACGACTTATTTTCATTAAATATCTTAATTAATTATAATTGAAAAATATACTGCTTCAACGATACTAATTATGAATTTTTTCACCGAAACGGCCTTATGAAATTTAATTTTTAAATCGTAAATAAATTGAATGATAAATTGAATATTTTAAATGATAAAGGTTATAAGAAACAATTATATAACAATTTCAGTGAAATTTTTATGATTCTCAGGTCCTACAAGAATATTCGGAATGAATAAATTCTACATTTTTTCACCACAATGGAAACAAAGAAAGATCAATGTTACATTCAATTGTATTAATAATTTTCATTTCAAAAGTAATAATAAATAACTGAACCGAATTTCAATCATTATGGAAGAGCCTAAATATGAATTAATTTTCATACTTTCAGTCTGGTCCTTGGACGTATGGGATTTCCTCATTAATCATTTCACTTGTAAATTGATAATTCATATTATCATAAAGCGTGAAACCGTATTTTATTTTCATCGAGTATTAACATTTCGAATTCCACAACTCTCTAATAATTAAATTTGCAGCGATTAATTACTTGAAATTCGATCCAATTGTTATTTTGGCGATGAAAGAACTGTTACCAAAAAAGTAATGTATGTCAACCAAGCCTTCCGATCAATCGTTGAACAATGGACATTCGATTTTGTTGTTACAAAACATAGCTATCCGTGTTGAAATGCAAACAAGTGAACAAATCGCCTGAAACATCTAATGGATTACGAAATATTTTTAATATTATTTAATGATCGGAATTTCCCATGGCTGCTCTTGAAATTCGAATTGATCGAAAGCATTTAACAGATTTATCTTCCATGATTGTACGACCCATCTGATAAAGGAGCATCGTATTCGAGATTACTCAAAACTTGCTAGCTAATAATTGTTTAATGAAACAAATTTCCAACACAGGAGTCGAGTTCAATTTTACGGTTTTCAAATGTACTGAAAATGGTATGAAAATAATAACTGATATTGTATCTATAAGGCAGTCCAGTTAAGTGCTTTATAAGATCAATTTTAACTGATATAAAACATGTCGAACAAACTCTATTTACATTGAAAATATATAAGTGCAGTCATCTCCACTTTCAAAAGAGCAGTGGTAGCAAAGATTGTTCACCACAATAAGTATAAACTAAATTTTATAAAATAATGTATCATATAAACTATTCAATATAAGCCCCTTGAAATTTTAGCACGTGGTATAAGTGACAGTTCGATGGTTTGCCCTATATCAAAGTCCGTCGGTAAGGTTGTGATAATGCCAACAACAAAGAGGTAGAAAAACCTTCTTTGAAAAATATGTAAATAAATCTATCCTTTGGGAAAAAGGACATTTTATGAGACACAGATAAGGAACTAGAAAATAATTATATTTCTAGCTCATAAACTTCCAGAACAGCAATAGAATGCAATTACTAAATACATTTCCAACGGTATCTTCGAAAACTGTAAATAGTCAATCCGTATATTTTCAGGAATTTTACAGTAATAACAACAGAATAGGTTAGAAGAATTGTCCTGTGTTAAGGTGGTCTACGACATCGTTAAAAGTAACATCTCTAATCGCTTTGACATTTTGATGTCATGACGCTGCAGTTGTTTTCACTACAAGGTTTACACTATGATTATTATCTTTCAACGTAAAATATCTTGCGAAGAAAAAATATTAAAAAAAAAAGTCAGTAGTGAATAATGAGCGCTCGTAATTCTTTCGTCAATTGCATCCTTTGAGACCTCATATATTTATATAGGTACTATTATGTGATCTCTGAAAGTGCAATTCGCGCATGAAAGGCGAACGTAAAAAAATCGCTGTCACACGTCAGTGCTTTTCTTATTTGTTTTTGGTTTATTATTTTATTTATTTCAGTAGAATATCGTATTACGTATAAGAGAAATATAATAAACAACAATATAATACCAAATAAGGAAAGCATTTTAAGTCGGCAACTTTTGTACGCTTGTTCAAATTTATAGATGTAGATATAATTATTGATTTTCTCGAAACATTCCTTGTGAAGTTGTGAACCAACAGTCCGCCGTCTCACAACTCAGTAAAATATTTCTGCTTGATTGTGTTAACGATTTTAAGTTAACTTTCATAAAGCTATTTTAAATCGGTGGGATCTGTTGTCACTGAGAAATTAGGTATGTTGTTGTTCGATATTCTACTTCATTTTCCAATGTTGGAGATAAATAGCCTAAAAATACTTGAACAGTTGAATCTTATCTATAAAATGCAAAATGAATTAAACTCAACACAAAGTTGAAGCAAAAGATGTACTATCATGATTATAACCTAAAAACAAGACATAGAATAAGATATTACTATTCCTTCTGGAATTAACAACGTTTCCGATACATTGTTAAACGTTTGTACACTTCGATAGATTGGCGAGTTTTGTGACTTCACAAAATGTTATATATATATATATAGGTTAGGTTATAATCATGATAGTACATCTTTTGCTTCAACTTTGTGTTGAGTTTAATTCATTTTGCATTTTATAGATAAGATTCGACTGTTCAAGTATTTTTAGGCTATTTATCTCCAACATTGGATACTCCCTATACAATGCTTCACCAGCTGTATAGTAATCAATTGAAAAAATAGTTTTTATTGTCTTGTTATGCAGTCTTTGTAATTTAGTCATCACATTCATCGGAGCATTTCCAAAACATGGTATCAGGTGCGGCTCAATGAAACAGTTATACAAGAGATATTTACCACTGTCATTCAATGTGTGAGTATATTTTAAGAACAGAAAATAGATTAATTTAAAGTAGTTTATTGATTTGTCAATTTTTTGATATTTTTATACTAGTTACAGTTTGTAAGTTAAAAGCCTCGGAACCAGTTTTGTTCAACTGGTTTGAGGTCTGAAATAAATGATTTAAAAAAAAATTCAACCCGATCGAATTTGTAATCGTGGAAATATTGAGTGTTTCTTTTACAAAAATACTTGAGAATTTAAAGTTTCTAGGTCCTTTTGTTCATTAGTTATCGTGTAGACGGCAAGACTGTACTTGAGGACGGTTTCACATCACATCAGTGAGTCAAACTCAATCGTTCGAGATCATTCCACCTTAAAATTCGAAAAATACATTGTGACGAAATTATTAAGCGATAAGTTCGAAGAACGCGTGCTCAAAAATTAATGAATAACCAGCTACGTTTCGAAATCCGCATAAAAAATTTCATATATTCACAAACTCCAAAACTACAGGTGCAGGTCGATTCCAAATAAGTATTTCAAAACGTGAAATATGATCATTTCAGGAGGGGTTAAAATTTTTATCAATATCTTTAGTTTACTTACTGTTTAAATATCACTCACGAAAAAACCTTATTCACCAATATATCAACCATATATGTAATTTATATTATATCCACATTTACTTCTTATTTCAGCATGCAATGAAAATTTGTTAAAGTAAGCAAACGGCAATATTATCAACTCACGTCAGATGATGGTTAACACTGAATACTCTTATAACACTATCCATCATAAAATTGATTTCTCGATACGAACTTCACTGTGGGTTCACTTTTATTTTTTTTATTGTAATTTAGTGCTTGAACAATTTGAAGCCTTTCAATAATCAATTTCTATTATTACTTAAATAGCACAAAAATCAAATAAACAACTGTTATTTTTCTGCACTTCTTTGTGGATTCACCTTTATCACTTAAGTAGCACAAAAATGAAATAAACAACTGTTCTTTTTCTGCAATGTATGATTTTATAATCTTAAAAGCGCTCGCAACTCAACAGAACTAGTTGATGCCGAGCGAAACTTTCTTGAAAGGGTCTCTTTTCGGTGTGGGTACCTCTGACGTGGTCAATAGATGTTGGTCTAACAGTCAAATACTTTGGGAGGTTAGAAATTTTAGCACAACGCTCTGCCCAGCCCACGTGATTTATCTTCTGAGATTCTATTGCTACCATTCATGATACCTACCCAGATAACCTCCCTCATTTGGAACAAAGAAGCTCCTAAGTTTGGGTCGATTTTGTATCTTTATTATAACGAAAATAATTCTTTTCGACATATATTAGAAACATATGAGCCACGTTGGAAAATTATTAATGTAAATTGAAATTCAATTCTTCAATGAAGAAGTGAATTATATTTACACGTAATATAAAAAAAGCGTTTTGAAATTTCAAGTATTCTCAGCAATAAATGATTACACATATAAAATATTGTTTATATTATATGTATTGTTATTATATTGATTGTTTTATCATTTTATCAAATAATTGAAATTTTTTCGATTTGATATTGAGCCGAGATCAAAATTGATAGTTAAAATACGTTTGACGGTTTAGGAATTTTAAACATATAAAATTTTGTTTTTTAATAAATGGAAAAAATTCACATCCGATTCAATTTAAATTTAAAAACCAGTTACAAAATAGCAAAACGACTAATCATGAGGATCATTATGCCAAAAAACGTAAAAGTGAAAATTTTCAAATTGAAATTGTGAAAATGTTTACAAAGTTAAAATCCATTTTTAAACTTTAGACACCCGGTATCTCGAATGTTGAACAGAATCATCATAATTTGAGGTACAGAATCTTAAATTCAGAGCTTGGAAATGTTTGATGAATCACCCTGTATAATGACATATATCGAACCTTCCAAGCATTTATTATTTTTTTATACATGTTTGTTTATCGAAGAAAATTATTCCAAAAATGCTTTAGATGACATTTTGTTGAAAGTACCGAGTCATTCTATTTTCAAAGCATATTTAATTGAAATGATTCAGAGTTTAGGGAGAAATTTTGAAATCTAAGATAAGAGCATAGCTTGAAGAGGCTATGGGGCACAGTAACAGAGTCAACATAATCGGTTCTCCCAACTCATAAAGCTCAAAGCTTCTGAGATTTCTACTGAGGCCTAGTAGAGAGGAGAAAATAATCTAATTTTTGTATCCTTACTTTTATTTCTTCCAATTTCACGATCTCGTTTTCTAAATCATATCAGAGTTGAAGAGATGAATTATTTTGAATATGAACAATTGGTTCTCAACACACTTATTCCAATTCTAGTAGTTCAAGTACTACGCGAAAGTCTTCGGATACTCATAAAATATCAGTTTCGATTTTCAGAAACCGCATAGAAATCACAAAGCATATTGGCTGGAGCGCCAAGGCCATATTCCTCGAAAGATAAATACCCATATATACCAACATAACAAAAAGTAAAAGCGCCGCCAATGTCACGTTTGACAACTCAATTACTACATCTCACAGATCCCGACATTCGCAATTCATTGAAGTCGCTTAAAACAAACAGTATACCATCAGTAGGTGATGCTTTTTCTGATGTGGTGACACCGAGCAAGGTTGCACGTTTATTAATAAAATCCTTCTCAAAGTCAATACGGCGGCGTTCAAGACCCCAACTCGGCAACGTAATGACGGTGAAACACAAGAATAGCAATTACATTCAGATAACGGTGTTATTATGTTGGAAACGTCTTGGCTTCGTAATCGTTGTCTAACAATACTTCCATGAATATATTAATAATTTAGCGGAATCTGATCGGCAGAATCGGCATTTTATCTGTAGTTGTTTAATCTCTTTTATTTTGCGCATTTTTTCTCGAAGAACAGTGGGCTAACATTTTGCTCAAATGTCTTTTATTTTGAATTTTCGATATACAGCGTGTATCAACTCAGATCTTCATTTTCTATAAGGATTGGAATTTTCCTTTTATTCCCTTCGCCTCTACTTCAATTTCTCCGATTTCCTACTGATGTCCAATTGGGAGATTTTTCTCCCAACTGCATGTCTCTTTTTTCTTCTGTTTTGTTCTTTGAAAGAGGTATTTCCTTTCATCTGGCATTCTTATTTTGATTTGTAGTATATTTCTTAATTCCTTATTCTCATGCTCTTTCAGTGTCTCTCTTGTCTCCTTTCTTTGTTTGTTAACTATTTCCTCAATAGTTTCAATTTTCAATTCTTCTCTGATTGGTTGGTTGGTTATGGGGCGCCAACCGTTGTTCTGAACTGAATCCTTATTATTGTCTTTCGTATTATACCAGGTTACTCTTGCATACGTAATGCTTGGTATTAGCACTATTTTTATTATCATCAGCTTGTTTTCTAGGGAAAGTTTACTTTTAGATTGAGCAGCATTCTTTGATCTAAAATTACTCCCAGATATTTTGCTTCCTTTTTCCATTCTATCGTCTGATATTCTATTTTGACGTTTCCTGCTTTCTCCCTCTTTACTGTTGTTCCTTCGAAGTAGATTGCAACTGTTTTCAATTAATTCATTTTGAATCTCCATTTCTTGAAGTATTCCATCAGTACAGCGTGTGCCACCGTTGACTCGACGCTATATTACGATTTTTTTGATGGGGCATCCTGTTTTTTATTGAATTTTCAGATTGTATTGAATAAATGAACCCAAGTTTCATAAACTCAAAACTATACCCAAACCGTATTTGAGGAACATCTTCAGATTTTTCATTAATTGAAGAGTTTTTGGAAAAACCTAATACCTTTCAAATGAATGAATTCTTTTTAATGATATTTTGAAAGTTAATACTAGATAAACGGAGGTAACTACTGATTTTTTGATTATCATTGAAAATTCAACTGAGTGTTAAAAATGAGAAGATTTTTTGATGACCTATTCAAACTTTAATATTGGATTTATTTCAAATGGCACACCCTTTATTTAATTTTCTTATTTGGTAGAGAATTTTTCGCATGTAATCGAATTTGCTACTCAATTAGAAATTACATAAAGAGTATTGCATTCGGAATGAGCCAGATATTAAAGTTTGAATAAATCGTTGAAGAATTGTCTGAAAAAAATTTGTTTCGTCATTAACACTTTTTTAGAACACCCAGTGTATTTCCAAACAATTTGGGAATGTAGCGCTAATGAGATGCGAAATAGAAAAACTTCGTATCATGAGGAACATCAAGCAAAAAAAATAAAATCGACTATTTTCAAAGAGCATAAAAAAAATATTACGAAATTGAAATAAAATCCATAATTGAACTTTAAACACCCGTTATATCGGATGTTGAGGTCCAGTATTCACTATTCGGAGATTATAAATTCTTAACGAATCACCCTGTATGATGGCGGAAGAAAAAAATATGTCTGGTAATTTACATTTTTTTTTATGGAACACCCTGTGATTTCACAAACAATTTCAGAATGAAGCGCGAATTAGAATGAAGCACTTCAAGTCAGAGTTTTCCTCATTTTTGAATTATAGACAATCCAGAATGTGCATTGTGAAAAAAGGTTCATAAATAATCGACCAAAAACAAAAGTCTCTTCAAAACTCTACGGTAATTAATTTTTTATATTCAACATGTACCAAGCAGATATAGCTTGATCTCGACCCTTGACCTCTAAGGACCAAGGACTCTTTAGGGAACGAATAAAGGACGAGTGTTTTATAAGTTGCAGAGGCGTGACGATCCAGGAAGATGGCTGAAGCTGTGCAACCGAAGGACCCCCTAAAGACAGTTTCCATTCAACGTTCATTTGCATAACACTGCCTGAATATTTCCACGTGTTCAGTATTCAGGAACTATTTATTGGAATCTTCATTCTACCGTTATGGGAAATGCCCTATTTCCAACGGACGACGGAAACATCTCATTCAGAAAATCTCGACTTTCATTTGTTATTCAATTGGATTAATTTATTTTCAGAATATATGCAGAATCATTGATTTTTATTGAAATATATAAGTCTATTGAATAGAAATGGCATTGGAATATGAACTAAGGAATAAATATAACCAAATGAATTTCCAAAAAAATATAATATGATGATATGACTACGTTTCGCCACACTTTAGCTTCTTCATCTTTATCTACAATTTCACTGAAGATCTGGATTAGAGGGAATGAGGAGGCCAACACACTTGCCAGAAAAGGAGCACGAACTCCTTTCATCGGCCCGGAACCTTTCTGTGGTGTAGACAAATGTACCTACAAGAAAGAGTTTCAGAAAAAGGACATAACCGAAAGAGAAAAACTCTGGCGGAATCTTCCTGGTTTGGATCACTCCAAAAAGTTTCTTCGAAACTTTGACTCTACAAGATCCAAGAAGTATCTGGATCTTAGTAAGAATATGCTACAACTCCTCACTGGATTCCTCACAGGGCATTGCCGCCTTAGGAAACACCTAATGAGAATGGGTCTAACAGAAAACGATGAGTGCAGATTCTGTGGGGAAGAGGAAGAAACTCCGGATCACCTGGTGATCCCTCGCTATCGCAATCCAACGCAAAACCTGCCTTACCAAGAAACTTATAGAAGTGAGGAATTAGCCTTCTTGAAGCCATCCCAGATATAGCAGTTCATCAGAACTCTGGAACTGGAAGGCGAGCTGTAGATCACGTTATGGAGATAATAGCTCTGATGGGGGCACAATAGACCATTAGGTCGCTGTGAAACGAAACCTCCTTAATTAAATCTATCTATCCACTGATGATATGAATAGGTATCGGTGGTTATAAGAATTCTAAAGAAACATTCGAAAAATATAATGGCATAATAGATTTGTTTGAGTTCTCTAATTGTCAAACTGATAACAAAATGGTGAAATGGAATTAGAAAATTACTTTTTAAATCAGTGCCTTCGAATGCGAGACCTATCATGCTGTGAATAAGCAAATCAAAACTTTCATATATTTAATAATTTAGAAAAATAACCCTTCACTCAACAAATCCCAGACCTAACCAGCAAAAACACATTCTTCTTCAAAATTCGACTTGATTCGTTGAAATTGTCACCTTCAAGAATGATACAGGTACTCTATTGCTCCTCTAACTTTTGAATATCTTTTTCGTAGAAAGATTACTGTTTGCTTTTGGATTAGGCAACAACCTCGGCAGCCACTTTTTCATAAGATCTAAATTTAATTCTCTGGAGTCTTTTAAGCGTTGTTATCGTTTTTATGCATCGACATGCAGCAAAGTCTGAATGACTGATCCATCTATTGCTTTTCCTGCACAGTATTTTTCCCATAAAACATTGTTTTATCAACACACGAAGCTTGTTTTTATCCATTTCTCAAACAACAGCCAGGCCTGGGATTTAATGACAGATGTGTTTTCATAACAAAAAAATCTAAGTAATTTATTATGTATTATTTTATAGTTCCAATCTCATATTTAGTCATTCAACAGTTATATTTTGGTTTTCTGGTATAATTAGAAATTTATAATTTATGAAATCACGAGTACAGGACTCGCCCGCCACGCTAACGATTATGTCAGTATTTCATATTCCAACAACGATGACAACCAAACTGAGGCTATTTTATTGAATGCCAGCAGTATCATTAGTCTTGTATGCGCTGATGCAACATCTGATATCCAACTACCTAAATTTTGTCCCCAGTAGTAGACTTAAATACATTTTTCTAATGTGCTATGTGTCTCAAAAACTCACAGTTTCATGCTTTTTACCGGTAGGAGACAAAATAATAAGCCACAGCAGACAATAATACACAAATATATCACAAATAAGAACGTTTTATTTTACGCTAGAGTCCATCGATTCATATGAAATTTTCACTTTTATTTATTTTAGAGAGTTCGACATTACGGAAAGTCCTTATTTATTTATTTATTTTTTTTTTTTTGAAAAAAAAAGAATTAGATGAATTTTTATTGAAGAAGAAATAAATGGATGACATAACTTTCCCAACAAACCTTTATTTTTTTATAAATTTTCACATGAAAATATTATACAAAAAGTCTTGTGGAATACTGAGAATACGATTCTTCTAAAATTTAAAATAAAGACGTAAAAACGTATTCTGTGGTAGGAAAGGTAAATCAGAGAAACGTTTGAGATTGCTCCACTCGTCCTGAAAAGTTGTGGGATCTCAAAAACACTAAAAGGAATAGTTTAACTTTGGTGAATTACGAGAACGCCACATGGTATAAACCCCTCTTAATAATTACGACAAAGCGACGGTATTAGTAAATAGGAATTTATTCTTGAATATTTTGACATACAATTATGAAGCCCCTGGTAGATTCTGCTGCAGTAGAAAAATATGCGATCTAGTTCTACTATTCCAGTCTGAATGGTTTTTGGCTACGATTTTTTCTCAACCACTTCATCATCCCTGATTATATCCTGCATTCATCCTAGATTTTCATCATCAGATATGAAAGATAGCACTACTGAAAACCTCATTCCTCCGGCCTATTGTGAGTTTCCAATCTGCGAACGGAAAGCCAGACCGAAAACTCCGTTAAGAGAGAAGACATTTATAGAAATCAGTTGCCGGTTTCGGCCAACTTTTAATGACTCCGCAGTTTTTGTTCCAAAGTTAATCTTTTTCCGAATTTGCTTGGGTTTAACATTTCTATTGCTTCGTTTTCCTATCAGGAGAGTCCATTTGTTGTTGTCGGTGACGGTTTGCAGGGAACTATCCAGAAGCCCGAAAAACAAGGGTTGCTAGCAGTCCTGGATGTAATTATTTCGCTCTGTTATTTAATCATTCGCCCTAGATGGATTTGACGGCCAGAAATCGGAGAACAAGAGTTGGTGCGAGTTGGGCCGAGTCAGATTTGAATTTAATGGAGTTAAGAAAAATGGGGGGGCAGGCGTAATGGAATTAGGTTCGGAAGTTGACATCCCGGTCAGTATAACGCTAGAAATGATTAGCATCTGTAATTATATACAGGGAAGTATCATTCGCGAAGCAATTATTTTTCGGTTACAAGGAGAAAGTGAAATTAAGGATTATAAAAAGCTTCTTCAATTGTGCGCGATATTAATTTTCTCCAAATTCGTAGATATAGATGGTGAATTTAATTCTTTTGAAAGTTGCGATTAATGAAAGTATATGAATATCATCTAACTTAGTAACTTAGTAGTTTATTTCTTAGCAGCTTTCCTAGATCTTTATGCGTAAAAGGTTGAAACACATTTCCTCTAAATCCAATGAATTTTGAGTAAAATTCTAAAATACTTCAATTGAATGCACACGTTTTGGTAAAAATCTTGAAGTTATGTTATGAAGTGTATGGGTTTTTGTCTCATTCTATGACTAATCCGCACAGATTCCATGGTTATATTTTATTATTATATGTTGGTACTTTGAACTCTCCTACTTCGGATTTATTCTATTATATGTCAAATTTGTGACACAGAAAACTGTTCTGCCAAAGCACATTTTTCAATGTAACAATTACTTGATGATATTTATGGAATATTCTATTCATTTCAATAAAAATCAGGTATGGCAAGATTATGGCATCAGTATTCTGGGATACGCCATCAACAGCGATTATTATATAGCGTTATTGGATCTTTTAAAGGATGAAATCGTTGAAAAACGGCCCCATTTGAAGAAAAAAAAATTGCTGTTTCATCAAGACAATGCGCCGTGTCAAAAATTAATTAAAACAATGGCAAAATTGCACGAATCAGGCTTCGAATTGCTTCTCCATCCACCGTATTCGCTAGATCTGGACACCATCGACTTTTTCCTGTTCTCAGACCTCAAAAGAATGCTCGCTGGAAAGAAATTTAGTGCCAATGAAGAAATAATCGCCGAAACTGAAGCCTATTTTGAAGCGAAAGACAAATCGTACTACAAAAAATTGTATCGAAAAGTTGGAAGATCGCTATAACCGCTGTATTGCTCTCGAAGGCAATTATGTTGAATAATATAATCGAATTTTGCCAAAAAAAATATGTTTTACTACCGGGGACTTTTCAATTGGCATGCTTGTCGTTATAGTACTCTTTTGCAAGAGTTTGCACTAAACGTTCCACATTGTCCTAACCGTTGCTTCTTTATATTCGGTCCCGTCTTTCTTTCTCATATTGACCGCCCAATATTTTAGTCAATCAACGTCAATTCTTCTAAGCTCCTATATTCATTCAATTCATATCCTCGTTCGCAGCAAAAATCCATAAATAATTCCCAAACATATTTGTGACTATATGTATTTCTGGGAATTTTTCTTAGATTAGCGCCTTTCTACTTTGAACATAGGCATTGCCAAAAAGTGACATTTTGATATTTATTATAAGAATGAAGTTGTCAGACTCAATCGTGTTGTCGTATTGATTGATAACTGCACTGAATGCAATTATCATGATTGGGTGAATTTGTTTCATATGACACAAAATGACAACATTTGATTAGTTGTTAGAAATGTCGAAAAATGTTATCCTTAATTAACGAAACTATTGATCCAAATCTAGCTAGTTAATGGAAAAATTACACCAATAATCAAAGGACCAAATTGTTATGGACTCAAAGAGTCTCTAATTACCAATCACGAACTTCTATAATGAGCAGCTGAATTTGGTTCATTCATTGAAATCATGCATATCCGTGACGATTTTATAGGACGACATGGAACATTTGGTTTAATCTATATATAAATAACACGCTCGATTGAATAGCCTAGCCCCAAATAATGCTAGAGGGAAAGCCGACGCTCCATCAATAGAATTTACTTTGAATTCACGTAATCCATCACCGGTTTATGGATTGAATTGATTTTGAGCCTTTCGTGCGTAATTATATCTTGTATATAAATTATGAAACTGCATCTGTGTGATTGATCTGATGCAGATCAACACAAAAATCATGGTATAGATAATTACAATATAACTGGAGATCTATCTAGTCGACTAGGCTAACTGCCTAGTCTATGTGGAAACCATTCAATTAAATTAGTTAGTGTCGAATTATAATTCACAATCCATGAGTTTAACACTAATATCCTTTTAATTGTATTACTGATATAGAGGACTTTTGCAGTAGAGTTTTATTTGATTAATTGTTTTTCAAGTAACTATTCTTTGCTTATGTAAGATAAGACGTCACTAACTTCCTTTGTCTGCCGCACTTCCAGCGCAATATAACTTTTCTTTTCGTTAGTGCAAAGCATCGAATGATTCGTGTCAAAATTTCGGAGTCTGGATCGAGTTATTGAAACTTAAGTAAAGTTACATTTATTGTTTGAAAAATAGATGAAAACGAGTTTCATATATTGATAAAACACTTTTTTATTGGAAAAAATATTGTGTAAACAAAGCGATGGCTTGATGAGAATTATTCAGACTCTACATAGATAACAACTATTTAAAGATGCTCTGAGGAAAAAAAATTGCCTCTTATGAAAGTGATTGATGAGTTTGAGGCCTATGTCGAAAGCAAATAAGAATATTCCTACAGGAATAGTATTGAAAAGTTAGAGAAGCGTATCAATCTTGAAACTGACTATGTTGACGAATGAAGCTGTTTACATACATCTAATAGAGCAATAATTCGATAGATTTTCGAAGGTAAGAGCAAAAATGGTCAAAGATAAAACGTTGACAAAGCTAATAGATAGCATGCTTTAAATACTCATTGTATTGTCAAAAAATAGTCATTTGTTTTACTAGGCAGCAAAGTAGTAGATTGACTGCCGCGATTGATAGTTCAGCCAAGGCAGTCAATCTACTTCGCTGCCGAGTTGAACACTTCTTCGATTGTTTATAATGATATATGTAGGATATTGTATTTGCAAATTATTACAATTCCCAAAATCTCTTTTTATTTTTCCTGTAGTGATAAACTGAAACGGAATTTGATTGAAATCGCAATTGTTGGAATGGTTGGTTTATAGGGAAATGTATATGCCATATATCAATTTGCAGCCTAGGCAGGAAAGTCGTTACTTTGCTGCCTAGGCAGGATAAGTAATACTTTGCTGATTGATGTGTGTCTGCAAAATAAGTATTTGCTGTCAATCGGAGAAAAAATTACTTCCTCTAATATCAATGAATATACTATACTTTCTAGAAAATTCGCCACATAATTATGAAACACCTTGTATTTAATGCCAACAATCTGTCCTTTCGCTGATCCCTAACCTGTTTACCGTCAGCCAACAGGATTCATCCAGCCAAGTAGCTTGACATTTTAACCAACTGCTTGACTTGAAAATCAAGCTCGTGAAAAATTACCTACTTGAGCTTGACTTGACTTGATTTTAGATATTTATTGCTTGACTTGATAAAATGCTACTTGATATTACTTGAGCTTGATATGCACGCGTCGCACGGCATATATTTCTGCAATATCGTGCCCGCCACGGACGAAGCGTTTTTTCGAGACTTTGAACGCCAGGCGTCCAAGAGATTCCAGTCGGGCAGTCAAGTTCATTCTCTGATTTACAGTCGTGCGGTCGTGTCCCGAGCTGCCCGACTGTAAAATTATCCGAACGCTCGAACATTGGTGCCTCGTGAGTGGACCAAATAAGGGGATTACGCGAGCGCCGAGAGATTGAAGCATTCGCCTGTATGACTTTATTAGTAGTTTTCTCACATTTCTATGAAATCTATTGGTAGATTATGGTAGTTTCAGAAATATCTTTACGAACTTGGCCAAAATGGCCAAGAATTTTGTATCAACTCCAGCATATTCAGCTCCTGTTTAAAGACAATTTTGCTCTTACAGTTACAAAAGCCCGTTACAAATAGGTTAGGCGAAAAATCTATAAGATGCCCCAAGTGTTTTCGATACTGGATAGAAAAGTATGAAATCAAGCAAAGCCTAGAGGTTTCTCGATATTAAGAAACTTTATTTTCTTATTATTTTTTATTTTGTTATGACTTATAGTGATTTAATTCATGTTTTTAATTCGAAAAAGTTGATATTTTCGGTTCTTTTATACAAAATGTGTAATAAATAAAAATGTTTTTTTGTGAGATTCCTTCTCATTTCATATTTTTTCTTATTGATGTGACACTACACAATAAAACTGCTAAAAATCAAGAGCTTGATAAGATATAAGAACTTGATAAATAAATACATGACATGACATGACATGAGATTGAAAAACTACTACTTGACTTGAAATCGAATCAAGCTCAAGCAGCTTGAAAATCAAGTCAAGCCGTGAATCCCTGCCCGTAGCTGCTTAAAAATCCATCGGGAATGATGTACTTCCGTTTCCCAGGCATTTAAAACAAACTTCGCAACCTGATAATGCCGAAATGCGACGGGTAGGGAAAAAAGAGAATGATTGGTGCCCGGACGAGTGGAGGGTAACGAAGGGGCGTCCCACTTTCTTGGAGTAACAAGAGGTATCCATCTTGCGTAATTGCCAGTATCTATCACACAAGTCCGGACAATTTGTTTCTTGAATCGTGATCGATACCGGACCGCCGGAGCGTGAAACCGTTTTACTGAGCGTGGACAATCGAAAAAAAATCGCGATTTACATTCGGTAGAAACGGCAAGGCAAACGATGGTTATACAAGTTATCGACATTATCGACTCTTGGAGATAAGATATCTTTTTTTTTAGATTCTCCTTTTATCATCGGAATATATACAAATCAAAAAAATCTTAACTGATTAACTGGATCTATGAATCAATTGTGTATCATTGGCTGTGCAGTTTTCATTTGGGGCTAAGACATAAAATATCGATGAGGCGAATAGCTTTTGAAGAACATAAAGAAGCACTGTTAAGTAAGTCGTTTTGGACTTGACCCTTGCCGGCAGTTCAACTTTCTTCAGACCGTTTTTACAAGCAGCTAACGGAGCTAGTGCAACGAGTACACTGAACTAGTTTACGAGCTGCTTGGGAAAAAGCTGGCTTGTAGCTTGTAAACTCGCCCAGTGTGCTTCATCTTTGAGACTACCAAATCCAATTAGCCAATCCCATTGTCAAATAACCAATTGGTTGATTTTCCTTAGTATTTCTGAAAGATAACCTCGCAATAAAGAAGTATATTTCACATTGCGCGGAATGTATTAGGTGTACAACTTTGCTCCCGACGTTTTGCAAAAGATGACCGTAACGGTAAGTAGTTGTCGAAATAAATAGATCGTAGAAGTCATACAATAATCTTAGGTATTTGTAAACATAACGCCATCGAAATATTAGTCGATTTGTGCCTGCATCATAGAGTTATTCTCGAGTGAACATGTCAGCTTACGAGCCAAATGCTCGTTATTTGGAAAAGGTTTTAATTTTCTGCTTTAATATGAAGAAAACTGCAGCTGAGGATCATCGAATGCTCTTAAATATCTATGTTAAGGCCGCTATTAGTGAAAGAACGTGCCGAGAGTGGTTTCAACGTTTCAAGAACGGTGATTTTGTCGTCGAAGACCAGCATGGCTGTGGAAGAGAGAATGTTTTCTAAGATGCAGCATTGGGATATTACTTGATCAATACCTACTCGTGTCAAACACCACAAAAATTGACGGGATCATTGGCAGTGACGCAACAAGCCAATTCAAGACGCCTGGAAGTCATAGGAATGATTCAGAAACAATAAAATTGGGTGCCGTACGAGTTGAAGTTGAAGCTGCATCGCATTGTGACTGGAGACGAAAAATTCGTTCATTAAGATAATTCCAAGCGCAGACAATCATGGGGATATCCCGTCCATGCTTCCACGTCGACGGCCAAACCGAATTTCCACGGTTTTAAGGTCATGCTCAGTATTTCGTGGGACCAGCTCAGTGTAGTGTATTATGAGTTGTTAAAACCGACTGAAACAAACACAGGCGATCGTTATCCACCGCAATTAATGTGTTTGACCCGAGAAAGACAAACGGCCGCAATACAACGAGAAACATCATAAAGTGATTTTATAGCTTGACAATGCTCGACACCCGCCCTATTCGCCAGACGTTGCTTCCTCTGACTATCACTTGTTTCAATCAATGGCGCACGGCTTGACTGACCAGCACTTGGATAGATTCGTGGATCGCTTCAAAAGATGATCAGTTTTTTAACGCTGGATTTGGTCGCTGTCCGAAAGATAGGAGGAAGTAGTGGCCTGCGATGGACAATGCTTGGAATCATAAAAATGTATAAATGTATAACCAGCTTTTTTCCAATAAATAATCGAATTTCGGGAAAAAACGGAGGAAGCAAAGTAGTTCGCCTATGTATATAATAAACTGCTCTTCAAAAATTAGGAACTAATCTTTTGAAATAATTGTTGTAAGTAGCAAAGTAAAGTAAGAAAAAACCACAAAAACTACGTTTTTATGTAATTAGTTACATACACACATTTCAGAACATTATATTCGTGTGTTGTTCGAAAAATTCAGACTTTCCTAATTTTTGGCAAGCAGTATCTATATATAGGTGAATGTATGATGAGCGTGAATGACTATACAGGGTCGCAAATTAAATATGTTAGAAACGGTAAAAATCTTAGGACACTACCATTGGTGACTCCATTATTGATTCAATTTTATAGGGAATGTTCTTCCAAGCAAACTATTATTCATTTTATATTTAAGACCGACGGAGCGTGAAACCGTTCATTGAGAGTGGACAATCGAAAAAATTGCGATTCCATTCGATAAAAGCGACACGGCAAACGATGGTTATATTCGAGATTGTCAGCTATGGGAAGTACCTAATCATGATTTAGCGCGATTAAAAGTGTTAAGCCGGGATACTCGGCGTGGCTTCAGTCGCTTATCTGGATGAAATTCAGATCGAGAGCGAATAGAATAGAGATTTTCACGATCTCCACGGTCTTCTTTTTCGTCCGTATTTTCTCAAGTGGCTTGGATAAAGATCGTCCTTTTAAAACTTCCGATGTTGGCTTTTGAGATGATCAATCGCAGAAATAGTCATTGTTGGGCTATTTGTGAGATATCGAGAAGAGAATCATTCGATAAATTCCAAGGTAGTTATTATTTTGATTTCTAAGTTTATTTTTAAGTGTTTATCACAGACAAGTGGATTATATCGTTCAATATGGAAATGCGACATATGAATTAGTGAAAAAATATAATAATTGAAAAATTAATTTCGATTACACGCACAATATCATTGTTAGTGCTGAGACCTTTCATAACTGCGATAACTTTAATATTTTCCGAATTTGGTTATGAGAAAAACCACCAAAAAACTTGTTTGGTGTGTATTGTGACCTAAAGGACTAACATCGGTTTTCTTAGAAGCGAAACAGAAACTGCAGTATTATCGAACGGCAAATAATTGAACAGTTTTTCATTTCTGTACAATTTTTTTCAGTGCTCCTTTCCTGAACAAAGTGCTAGGATTATCATTTCGTCACGATGACTGCAGTTTTAAAATTTTAAGCCGGATTTGATCTCAAATCATAGAATTCTACTCACTGATGACGAATCTATTGTCAAAATCAATTATGTTCGTTCGGCCGGTCGTCTGTCAGTAAACACGATAACTCTTGAATTGATACATTCTAAGAATTTTCGGGATAGGTTCGAACCTCGGAGTTGGTTAGGAACGTAAATGGACAAGAAGAGGTTTCGTAGATTAATATAGTATTTAGCTTAAATGAATATCGAAAGAAGCCTTATGTTTCAATGACAATAGATCATGATGTCCCAAACATGCTCTATGGGCAAAAGGTCAGGGGATCCGGGCGGCCATGGTAAAAAATTCACAAGGGTTGCTTCAAAAAAGTTCAAACTTACTCTGGCAACATGAGGTCAGACATTATCTTGCTGAAATATTGGATTCTCGAGCCGGTTAAGGTAAGGGAGAACACATGGCTCCACTATTTCTTGAAGGTAACGCAGCGCTGTCATGTTACCTCGAATAAAGACTAAAGGTTACCTACTTGCATGTGCAATAGCACCCCATACCATAACGCCTACTGACCGGTGTACATGATGCTCAACATCAAACTGAGGTTTACGTCTTTCTCCCCGACGTCGTCTAACAATTCTTCGGCCTTCATGTGCACCCAAAGAGAATCGAGATTCATCAGAAAAGACGACCTAATGCCATTCCACATTCCAATGTTGACGTTCTCTGCACCATTGTAATCGTTGCCGGCGATGCTCAACCGTCAGAGGTAACACAAGATTGGGTCGATAATGCTGCAGTCCGAAAGATCTTATCCGGCGGTAAACCGTTCGGACAGTTACAGGATGGCCTTGTTTTCCTAACCACTCATCAGTCAAAGATCGAGTTGTCGCAAATCGATCTAGAATGGCCGTAAGTCTTAGACGTCAATCTAGAACTTCATTTGTGCCCCTTCGACGTCCGGTGCCTACCTCAGAGGAAAGAAAATATAGAGGTGCCCTTAGAAGTAAATAGCGTTGTATTGTAATCAATTGCAACAGCATGATGATAAAGTGAGATAGGACAACAACAAACCTGCAAAATTGACAACTAGAGGAGCGGTAAACATTTCAGTGGCGTAGTCAATGGTTCTCTTACTGCTTCTTATTAAGTTTTCGGTGCTGAAATGTTTTGAACAAACATATGCATATTTCGGCAAATTGTTCATTTGCAATCTTAACGCGTGGCACCCTATTTTGCTAAATTCGAAGGAAACCTACAAATGTTAGCATTGAATTAAGTTTTCGATATCTCACAAATACTACGCCATAGACGAGATATATTCTACACCTATGGACTCAAAACGTGAACTTACCTATGATAGGTTAGGTTTTCATTTACGATGTTTTACACACTATACATGGTTTTCGAGGTTTTACCATGATTAAAATTAACAATATGTAACTTAAAATTCACAAACTTGTAAAAAATAGCGCCGATTACAAACGTGAAATTAAAATGAACTGTTAACCCTCAACGCACCTCTAGTTGTCACGTGAAATAACAACAACAGAACCGTGTTGCCAAATCCAAAGAATATTCGCAAAACATCTACGCCACAGAACGGAGAAAAGTTTATTTCTTCCTCAGAATGGCAACGCAGTTCATTATAAGTGTTTGTAAACAAAAATGTTATAGCGATATCAACAAATGCTTTAAGGCACCTCTATCTTTTCTTTCCTCTGAGGGTGCCTACTCTTCATGGGCGTAATCAACACATTACTGACAAAGTTGTCAAAAGCTCCTAATGCCAGGGCACACTCACAGCATTTCGTATTTCTTGATTTTTCATTTCGAACAATTCAAAAAGTTAATCATTAGAGAGATTCCAAAGTTATCTCTCAACTATAAAAGCAATACTCAGTCCTCAACCTATCATGATAATAATTTAATTCATCCTCCATGTAGCAGAGTTGAACAACAGGAATTTGGTAGAATATGCCTCGGAAAATGATCAGAAAGCATTCTACGTATAGATGCGAAGAAGAAAGCGGAGAACACAGATGGAAAACTATTATGTTAATTAACATACTGTTCTTTCGTATTTTCCTTTGATCAACGCTTCGCTCTTTATTATAAAAGCAATTAAGCTTGCGATTCCAGCTTTTCAGCTTGTTTGAAGTACCCGTTAACGATGTTTTGTCGAGAGACACTTCGGTACACCTATGACCTGAATTTGGAGAGACTTTATGGAGGTAATATGCCGTTGCCATTAAGGAAATTGAGTCGTATTTGAATTTTTCCACGTAAATTCATAACCGCTCATGAAAATCTATTATATCAACCGCGAAGTTCTGGCGCTCTGGCGGAAAAATGGGCCAAACGACGAAACTACTTTCAATTAAAATTTGTTTCATCGTGTACCTACTACAGGCACTTTCATTATGGCAGATATAAACAGAAATTAACTTCTTTGATAAAGGAAAAGAAGCAATATTTTAATAAAATGAGGAAAGCACTGACGTGAAATCAGGGGCTGTCAAAATTATCAATTTGTTATATACTAGCTGACAAAGAAACTACTGTTTAGTTTTGAATTTTTTTGGTAAAACATAGATAGTATAGCAAAGATTAACTGATTGAATTTGGAGAAAAAGATCGTGGAGTGTTTTTCATGTGAACAATTTTTGTTACTTAAATATTGGTGTTGTTTTTTGCAAGTTTTTTAAATTTAAACAAAATCAGCTGTTCGGGGAGATCCAAAGTCTATGTTTAGTTGCTGTTAAAATGCCTAGATCACGTGTAAGCGGAATTTATCGCCAGATAATTGAATTGGAACAGAAATACAACTACTGTTATAAGATGTTGTCGAGCGTGGTTTGATAATGCCCAAAATCGAAGAAGATTAGGCACCGGAAGTCGAAGGGGCACAAATAAAGTTCAAGATCGACGTCTAAGACGAAAGTCTTAATGGCCATAAGGCCATTAAAGACCGATTTGCGACAACTCGATCTTTGGCTGATGAACAAGGCCATCCTGTGTTACCTCTGACGGTTGAGCACCACCGGCAACGATTACAGTGGTGCAGAGAACGTTAGAATGTGGTATGACATTAGGTCGTCTTTTCTGATGAATATCGATTCTCCTTGGGTGCACATGATGACCGAAGAAGGGTTAGACGACGACGGGGAGAAAAACGTGAACCTCAGTTTGATGTTGAGCGTCATGTACACCAGACAGTAGGGATTATGGTACGGAATGCTATTGCACAAGCACGTAGGTCACCTTAAGACATTAGTCGAAGTAACATGACATACCTGCGTTACCTTCAAGAAACAGTGGAGCCATATGTTGTCCCTTACCTTATCCAGCTCAAGAATCCAAATTTTCAGAAAGATAATGCCCGACCTCATGTTGTCAGAGTTTAAATTTTTTCGAAGTGACCCATGTGAATCTTTTGCCATGGCCGCCCAGATTCCCTGATCCTTCGTTCATAGAGCATGTTTGGAAATTTACCCCAGCCCCCACGGACTTTGGCGGCTCTGAAACATGAAGTACAGATAGCTTGGGATAAAATCCCTCAAGAAGAAATAGACCATCTTATTGCACCAATGCCGAGACGTGTTGGAGAGTGTACAGATAATCGCGGTGGACAAACACATTATTAACAAACTTATTCAGAAAAATTGTAAACCCTTCGTGTTTTTTCCTCCAAATTTCAATCATTTACTTCTTGCTATACTATCTATGTTTTACAAAAAAAATTCAATTTAAACACCTCCATCTGGGTGTTGCAGTTTTTTGTCACTTAGTATATATAGTTCTGCGATCTCCAACGGCGCATGAATGAGCGAACGCTCAAAAGATCTAAGTCGTAGAGAATATTCTTCTGAGAAGAATTCCAAAAATCCATCGCCGAGAATAAATAAAACGCTTCGAAACTCAGCCGACGAAATCGGCCGATCGTACGCGGAAGATAGCTCCAGATTTTTCGGCCGAATATCTTCACGCTCCCGACCAACTTCTTGACCCTCGGGGTCTGCCGATGCGATAACGCTGTTTGCACGTGATCGATCGGCGCGTTTCCGGGATCAACGATGGCGTTCCCCACCTTTCAATTTTAATTAAGGGTTCATTTGTTAACCCGCCTATTTCGCCCGGTCTGATTCGGCACAAGGGATCCGGATCCTCGTGTGTATCCCGTTTACCGAACGTCGAATCTGTGCACAATGCAGAATTAACATTCGACCCCGTGAAGCATTCATTAAGTCCGTCTTACACGCCGATCCATAGCAACTATTCATTAGGAATTTGAATTTGGAGAAAAAATCGTGAAGGTTTTTTCATGTCAACAATTTTTGTTACTTAAATATTGTAGTCGTTTTTTGCAAGTTTTTAAAATTCTACAACAAACCAGCTGTTCGAGGAGATCCAAAATCGATGTTTGGTGGTTGTTAAAATACCTAGAGCACGTGTACGCGGAATTTAACGCCAGCTAAGTGAATTTGAAAGAGGTCGAATTATTGGTCTACGGGAGGCGGGGTTGTCATTTCGAGAAATAGCTAACCGTACGAACAGAAAGCCAACTACTGTTATTAGATGTTGTCAAGCGTGGTTTGATAAAGCCCAAAATCGAAGAAGAGTAGGCACCGGAAGTCGAAGGGGCACAAATGAAGTTCATGATCGACGTCTAAGACTTATGGCCATTAGAGACCGATTTGAGACCACTCGAACTTTGGCTGATGAGTGGTTAGGAGAACAAGGCCATCCCGCAACTGTTTGAACGGTTTACCGTCGGATTAGCTCTTTTGGACTGCAGCATTATCGACCCCATCTTGTGTTACCTCTGACGGTTGAGCATCGCCGGCAACGATTACAGTGGTGCAGAGAACGTCAACATTTGAATGTGGAATGGCATCAGGTCGTCTTTTCTGATGAATCTCGATTCTCCTTGGGTGCACATTATGACCGAAGAAGGGTTAGACGACGTCGGGGATAAAGACGTGAACCTCAGCTTGATGTTGTGCGTCATGTACACCGGACACTAGGCGTTATGGTATGGGGTGCTATCGCACATGCCAGTAGGTCACCGTTAGTCTTTATCTGAGGTAACATGACAGCGCTGCGTTACCTTCAAGAAATAGTGGAGCCATATGTTCTTCCTTACTTTAACCGGCTCGAGAATCCAATATTTCAGCAAGATAATGCTCGACCTCATGTTGCCACAGTTAGTTTAAATTTTTTTGAGGTGACCCATGTGAACCTTTTGTCATGGCCGCCCAGATCCCCCGATCTTTCGCCCATAGATTCATGTACACCGGACATTAGTCGTTATGGTATCGGGTGCTTTTGCACATGCCAGTAGGTCACCGTTATTCTTTATTCGAGGTAACATGACAGCGCTGCGTTACCTTCAAGAAATAGTACAGCCATATGGTGGCGTTCCCCACCTTTCAATTTTAATTAAAGGTTCATTTGTTAACCCGCCCATTTCGCCTGGTCTGATTCGGCACAAGGGATCCGGATCCTTGTGTGTATCCCGTTTACCGAACGTCGAATCTGTGCACAATGCAGAATTAACATTCGACCCCGTGAAGCATCCATTAAGTCCGTCTTACACGCCGATCCATAGCAACTTTTCATTAGGAATTTGAATTTGGAGAAAAAAATCGTGAAGGTTTTTTCATTAAACAATTTTTATTAAATATTGTAGTCGTTTTTTTGCAAGCTTTTTAAATTTTACAAAAAACGGGCTGTTCCGAGGAGATCTAAAGTTAATGTTTAGTTGTTGTTAAAATGCCTAGTGCACGTGTACGTGGAGTTTATCGCCAGGTAAGTGAATTTGGAAGAGGTCGAATTATGGGTCTACGGGAGGCGGTTGTCATTTCGAGAAATCGTTGACCATACGAACAGAAATCCAACTACTGTTATGAGATGTTGTCGAGCGAGGTTTGATAATGCCCAAAATCGAAGGAGAGTAGGAACCGGACGTCGAAGAGGCACAAATGGAGTTCAAAATCGGCGTCTAAAACTTATGGCCATTAGAGACTCGATCTTTGGCTGATGAGTGGTTAGGAGAACAAGGCCATCCTGCAACTGTCCGAACAGTTTACTACAGGTCACTAAACAAGGGACAGTTTATGAGGATGTGGTCGCTGAACTGTGGGCGACCACATGGACAATGTTCATCTTCGACCAGACCCAGCCTGAACAGATTACCTTTGAAAGGACCATGACCTTAGTTAAAACAGGCCAAAGGGAAACTTGGGCGAAACCAAGGGTTGTTGGAAAGAAAATGAACAGAAGGGATCCAGTCGAAGGTACAACGATCCGAGTCAGACGTCTCCCAGTCCGAGTGCCAACAAGAAGAGAAATGGCGCAGTGAAACATCCATGAACCGACGGATCGCAGAGGCTCTACCAGTGTCGTCTTAGGACACGGATGGAATATAGAGCTCTCCGAAACGAAATTCAAATCCTCTCCTCAGAAAATAAGCTGCAGTCCGATGAACGACGGAATAGAGTGCTGGTAAACTACCCGTCACAACTTGAAGAGAAGATGTGGCTGCAGTTTGATACGAAGGAAAAATAAGGAGGAGAAAATCGAGGAGGAAATGCCGCTGAGCCGACAGAATGACCCGTCGGACATGAGAATGACCCAGGAGCTGATAACATGCGGAGGCACAATAAGAAATTATTGGCAGAAAATTACCTTTATAGTACTCGTCGAAGACGAAACAGCCCGGAAGCCACCACCTGGGCCTTTTGATGCAAGGCCTTAGCGTGAGGAATAAAAGTCAGGACAGAGTCAACCACCACGCCAAGGTATCTATACTCCGATGACCAGCAAAACGAGCCCATAGGAGATCGAATTGTTGAAGGACGTTTACGGTTGAGAGAGCCCCTCAACATGACTGCCACAGACTTGCCCTGCGAGATTTTCGCTAAGCCTCCTGTTTACCTCCGGATAAGGTCTTTTAGACTGCATCATTATCGACCCCATCTTTGTTACTTCTGACGGTTGAGCATCGCCGGCAACGATTAGAATGGTGCAAGGAAAGTCAACATTAGAATGTGCAATGGCATCAGGTCGTCTCTTCTGATGAATCTCGATTCTCTTTAGGTGCACATGATAGCCGAAAAAGGGTTAGACGACGTCGGGGAGAAAGACGTGAACCTCAGTTTCGATGTTGAGCGTCATGTACACCGGACAGTAGGCGTTATGGTGTGGGGTGCTATCGCACATGCCAGTAGGTCACCGTTAGTCTTTATTCGAGGTAACACGCTCTTCGTCACCTCCAAGAAATAGTGGAGCCATTGGTGGCGTTCCCCACCTTTCAATTTTAATTAAAGGTTCATTTGTTAACCCGCCTACTTCGCCCGGTCTGATTCGACACAAGGGATCCGGATCCTTGTGTGTATCCCGTTTACAGAACGTCGAATCTGTGCACAATGCAGAATTAACATTCGACCCCGTTTCCCCAATTTATAACGGGGAATTTCGCAACTATAAGTCGGTTTCGGTAATGGCTGTTCCTGTTCCGAGCGTCGAGCAAGAATTTTTACGGGACCGTGAAGCATTCATTAAGTCCGTCTTATACACGCCGATCCATAGCAACTATTCATTAGGGATTTGGTGAGCGGATAATTTGGCTGTAACGATTTCACGTGGTTGGCGAAGACGTGTCCCCAGATATGGAGCGACGGTATCGAAGCAGTAACGACCTGTTTCAGGAATTTGCTGTTAAATATTTTTCTTCTGAGAAAATGAATTTGTTCCATAATTTTGACGCGCACTGTATATCCGTCCATGTCAATTTGATTTTTTGACTCATTATCTCCATAAAATAAATCTTTGGAACCGTTACGAGGGGTTTATACCACGTGGCTTTCTCATGATCTGCCAAAGTTTAACTACTCCTCCCTCCTCAGCATTTTGGAGATTCCACCACTTTTTAGGATGAGAGGAGCAAATTCTAACGTTCCTCTGATTTACCGTCCGTTTCTACCACATGCAAGAATTCAAAATACGTTTTTACGTCTTCATTTATATAAATCGAAGGTCTCTAGCGTAAAATAAAGAATATTAATTATTGAACAGATCGCTGAAACGGTATAGACTCCTCTTAAATCAAATTATTATAAAAACAAACATCGTGAATTGCTCTGAGAAGGTCAAAAGAATTCAAATTAAATATGTGTATCAATTCCTAATTCATTACTTTAATAACGAGTTAATGATTCTGAGCAGTGTTTGAAGTTGTTCAAGTGCAATAAACCTGAATTTTTACGTCGATATGTGACAAAGGATGAAACATGGCTCCATCATTTCACTCCGGAGCCCAATCGACAGTCAGCTGAGTGGACTGCACACGATGAACCGAATCCAAAGCGAGTAAAAACACAACAGTCCGCTGGCAAGGTTATGGCATCAGTATTCTGGAATGCGCAAGGTATAATATTCATTGATTACCTCCAAAAGGATCAGACCATCAATAGCGATTGTTATATAGCGTTATTGGGTCGTTAAAAGGATGAAATCGTTAAAAAACCCCATTTGAAGAAAAAAAAGAAGCTGTTTCATCAAGACAATGCGCCGTGTCACAAATCAATGAAAACAATAGCAAAATTGCATGAATTGGGCTTCGAATTGCTTCTGCATCCACCGTATTCGCCAGATCTGACCCCCAGCGACTTTTTCCTGTTCTCAGACATCAAAAGAATACTCGCTGGAAAGAAATTAAGCGCCAATGAAGAAGTAATCGCCGAAACTGAGGCCTATTTTGAAGCGAAAGACAAATCGTACTACAAGAATGGTATCGAAAAGTTGGAAGATCGCTATAATCGCTGTATCGCCCACGAAAGCAACTATGTTGAATAATAAAATCGAATTTTGCCAAAAAAATGTGTTTTACTATGGTAGACTTTTCAATACGCTCTATTAGTGTGACGCCACACACCTCCATTTTTGGTTCTCCTGTCAGTGTTCGGAATCCAAACAAATAAATTGACATTCAAATTAGTACGATGTCGTTGAAGGAATTGGCTTATTTTGATAAATAAGATTATTTAAGGAACGATTTTACTATTAATTGATAGACAGAAGGCACGAGATTAATGCCAGTAAGTTCGAACTTGAAGTTTAACTAATAAACACGGCTTTTTACAAAATCTGGGGAATGATACAGGATTCAAACTTACTGGTATTAATCTCCTTCCTTCTGCCTATCAATTAATACTGAAGTCGTTCCTCAAATACTTTTATTTATGAAAATAGGCCAATTTCTTCAACGACAACGTACTAATATGAATGACAATTTGTTTGTTTGGATTCCGAACACTGACAGCAGAACCAAAAATGGCGGTGTGTGAAGTCATCACTAATAGAGCGTATTGGCCTGTTAACATCTCGTCTTGACTTCACATTCATAATCACGAAACAAAAAAAAAAAAAGTTCGGCAAAATGAAACGAAATCGATATATCTGCATTCCCCGAAAATTCGTACAAGTACGAAAAAAACGCACCAACCAACTCCTTAATAACGCCTGGGATAATCGTGGGAACGCCGCATGCGAATAGCCTCGGCGATTTTTCAATCCTTCCGACCCGATCCATCTCCCGAATCGGCGAGGGCCTCTTTTTAATGACGTATCACACGCCCCGGGGCACCGAAACGTCTACGGTCGCCAGACGGTCGATCGTCGTTTGTTTGCGTTTCGCGATGTCAACGACCTTCGCAACGGCGCGCGAAACTCCCGCCGCCCGCGGCGGTCGAGAAGCCGAGCGGAATCCGTTTGTTGTTTGATAAAGGCAGCAAGCAGCCTTGGAAGGTCATTCCGATTTTAATCTGTTCCTATGAAAATATGACGTGCATCCTCACGTTTTTCCCATTTGTCGTCGCGCGCGAACGAGGATGCGAAAGTGCAGATGAAAATGCGACGATTGCCCGCGGCTTTTGTTTCATCTGGCCATAGGCGGCTCGGCGCTGGGGCGCGAGAGATATTTTGGCGTCTCCCTCGAGCATTTTTGTTGAGAAGTTAATGGGTTTCAATCAATGGTTGAAAGTTTATTATACTCATTTTTGCTCCAATTTTTCGTCGACCCTGTGTGTCAAAAAGTTTCTTTTCATTTCGGTGATATCATCAAACATCTAAAAACAATTAAATAAACCAGAAAAACAATGATTTTTCAATATTAGTCTATCAAAATAGATCTTTCATTAGTCGTAATAGTAATTTACGTAACAAGTCCGGAAAATAGGGTTTTTTTGGACGAATAGACAAAATTCCAGGACGAGCGTAAGCGAGTCCTGGAAGTCTGTGAGTCCAAAAAAACCATTTTCGGGCGTGTTGCGTACAATATTTTTTCGGCAACCATGTAAAATAACACTATCGCTGCTGCTTTCCATATTTTATTGTGATTGCGATCAAAATACATGCAAATTTTTGACAACCAATTTCATATGAACTGTCAGCCGTTATCTCGGTTGCTATGGATTCTATGATTCTTTTCCGGCCTAGTCCGGGAAGTACGTATTTTCCGGACTAGGCCGGGAAAAGCTACTTTCTCAGAGAAAAAGCGTCCAGGAAGTGAGCACTTCCCGGACGGTTGCCGAAAAAACTAATTATTTCACTGAATAATATGACACAACACTTCAGATATTCACAGTGTCACTCACAGTGTATTTAAATAACTGTTTTTATGAGAAAAATGAGGAGTCACGTCTTATTGCTCCCTCTTAAGGGAAACATCGCCAAGTAAGTGACATTCTCTTGATCTGTCAATATTTGCCAGAGGAGGAACAAAAATGGTGTTGGCAGAACGATTGAATGACCGGTAGAAGTTAGGAATATTAAAATAATTCCAATCTAACTTTCGTCGGAAGGCAGTACTTCACGAGTCTTCATAAATTGCTCTTCAGCACATAAATTAAAGTTACAATTACAATTATTGAATGAAATCCGAAAATAATATTGTACTAAATGCATTCAAAAATTGTATTCAATCTACACCAGGAGAAATATAGGCAGCAATTATCAAATAGAGAATTGTTTTATCCAACAAAAAAAAAAAAACAATGAGACAAATTTTTCTATAGAACTAGTTAATTCAATATCGGATGAAGGAGAAAAAATACCCACAAGAAAGTGATATCTAGTGATTCATCAAGCCAAGAAGCGTGACATTTTAAGCAACTACTTGACTTGAAAATCTAACCTGTGAAAAATTACATACTTGAGCTTGGCTTGACTTGATTTTAGATATTTATTGCTTGACTCGATATCAAGCTACTTGAAATTACTTGAGCTAGATATGGCATATACTTCTGCTTTCTCGGGCGCGCTTAGACTTAATAAGGGGATTCCTTGAGCGCCGAGAAACTGAAGCATTTGTCAGTGTGACTTTATTAGTAGTTTTCTCACATTTCTATGAAATCTATTGGTAGATTTTGGTAATTTCAGAAATATCCTTTTAAACTTGGCCAAAATGGCTAAGGATTTTTCATCAAAGCTAGCATCTTCAGCTCCTATTGAAAGACAATTTTGAAGAGCTGCTCTTACAGTTACAAAAACCTGCAATAGGTAAGGCGACAAATCTATAAGATGGCTCAAGTCTCTTAAATCCTTAATGGAAAATAATGAAATCAAACAAATATTGGAAGTTTATCAATATTAATGAATTTTATTTTTTTATAATTTTTCATTTTGTTATGATTTATAATGATTTAATTCATGTTTCTATTTAAAAAAAAGTTGTTATTTTCGATTCTTTTATACAATAAGTTCAATAAAAAAAATTTTTCTGCAAGCTTCCTTCTCATTTCATAATTTTTCTTATTGATGTGACACTACACAATAAAACTGCTAAAAATCAAGTAGCTTGATAAGATTCACTTACTATTTAAATAAATACTTAACTTGAGATTGAAAAACTACTACTTGACTTTAAGCCAAGTAGCTTGAAAATCAAGCCAAGCCGTGAATCCCTAGTGATAACAGCCCCGATACATAAATTGAATTATAATACAAATACATGAAAAAAATAAAAACGTTCAGCTAAATAAATTTAGATAGAAAAGCGAATAACTCTAACAAAAATGGACCAAATTTTTCACCACCTTTCAATAAGAAAACAATTCCAACCAGATTAGTGGTTACAATAATGTAGCACGTGGACGCCGAATAATGAATTCACACCCTTGCACGCTAGCTAGAACCGCCCCTGCATTTCGCGCCGTAAATCCTCGACTCAGTTTCTTTTCACCGCCGTTCTGCCAAATGATCCGTCATGTTTGCCAGGATTTCGCGTATGAAAAGTGCGGTCATTCGCAAGTTCGTTACGTTATCCGCTGGTCTACTTCGTTTGGGATAGTTAACTATAAAGGTTTTGCATGTTTCAGTTACGGCACCTTTTTCATTATCATTTGAGGTTAGAGAAGAGTCCTCGCCTTTTCTATGTTCTCTCGCATCATTTATGCTTCCTCATTCGCTCGACCTTGACCTCTGCGTTTTGCTTATTGCTCGAGTTCTTTCATCGAGGGAATTGTGGGTAATGAATAAATAAATAAATGGATGGCATATTTTCATGCGGTGTTGGCCACGATGGTAACTTCCGTTATTAGCTGTCCTTACTAATATCTCTCTTTTAAGGCTGCTATCTGCATCCGGACAATATAGAGATCACCCTAAGTCATATATTATGTGGAGGTTTACCCTACTGTCTCGCAAAATCTCCATAGGGCTATTCTGCAAGGTCTATGGCACTCATGTGCTCATTAAACTTGTGATGTCTTTTAAATGGCTATAGTATTCACAGGTTTACTGAAGGGTCTGTGATTAAGTTAAGGAAACAACTCTCTACATGTTTCTTTTCTGTGTGGATTCGCCCATTTTTCATCGGCTGGTGCTATACAAGAAGTATACTCATTTTCTGTTTTATACATCAAGTCCTTTTTTGCTCATAAGGTCGTAATTACCTTATCGAGTCAAAATAGGTGAATGGACTTTAGGTATAATAGATAAAGAGTTTTTTTTATCCACATTCTGAAGGTTTGTTTGGCTACTCATCTTAGTTTATCAAAAGATAAATTAAGGATAATTAAATTTACTTGTAGAAAACATAAAATTTAGTTGGCCTAAGTGAATTATACGTGAACTTAGCGTGGTGGTTGATGCTCTGTTCGTGATTGAGGAATTGCTGGTTCGAATCCAGCAATCAGGAAATACATTATGTGTGGGTCAAGGATGTCCATTCATAATTTCTTTTTCGAGAGGGTAATTGCTGAGCCTGATGATTATACTTCCTACGAAGAATACAACTGTTTTTTTTCCACAAGAGTTATCAGCTTAAGAGAGCGAAGGCAAAAACGGTAGTTATTAAAAACTATTCAATTTATACAAAAATCATTAGATAAACTTCGCAGTTATTTTGGTGTTGATAACTAAAACTCAATCTGAACTCAGAACATTCCAATCTTCTAATGAAAACACAAATTGTCTGCTCAGGAATATTATCAAAATATTCTGAAATATTTCCGGAAATAATTTTTAACCTCTAAATCATTAAAGGTCAGCATGCATTGATTATAGACGGATATATTCAATGTTTGAAAGTGAGATAAACAGGTCGAAAACATTGCCAATATTACAACGCAGTTCATTTCTTAAGAAAACACAACAATAGTTCATCGATTAATTTTTGAAGATTATTTTATTAATCATGAATCGATTAAGGATCCCGTTATTTTTTCTAGATTTAAATGAATTAATACACCTAATTATAGACAAAAGTGCTGTTCCTATAAAAGTTATATTTCTGCTAAATCAGTTTCAGTGAATACCGATTCCAAAATTACCAAAAACAATTGTACTAACTACGTTTTTATTCAATGTGTGTGAATTATTTTGTTATTCAATTAATAATAGTATTTTAAAGTTCGGTCCTTAGTATTCATGGATTTGGATATATTACTACGAAGATGTTGGTAAGTAATTTTGGCTCGGGCAATAGTATATTACATAGCAAGAGTTGTAAAAAGCATATTACGCACGACTAGAAAAAGTTGTGCGTAATTCTAGAATTGCGTACAACTCGAATTGTGTATTATACTTTTTCTACGACCGCAATCATTTCTATGAAAACTTATGCAAATTCAAAAACTGGTGACAAATCGCGACACAAAAGGTTATTGGCTACACGAGCTGTTATTAATTCGTTTCCGTGGCAACTTAATTAATGAATTTTATGTCTCATAACAAATCAAACCTATTTAGTGGTTTTAGCTTCTCTCGCAGGTTTGCGTTCAGCAGCACGTTTCAACTACTAAAGGGTTTATTTTATTGGTTATTCGCCGTGCGATTTACTTTACAGATGCTACCCTATTGGTTGTTGATGGTGTTTTCTGTTTACGGTAAAGTAAATCGCACATTTTACGTTGCACAATGCTTAAAATAGGCAGTTACATAGTTGGTGAGATGTACTAATTTTGTTACTTTCTGTAGGGGGGGAGTTGTAAAAATACTCTACAAATAACGTAGGTAATCCTGAAAGCTGACTCTTGCAGAAAATAAAATAAAAACATATGAGTATTGGTTCGATCAAATATTGTACAACGCAAAGTAGTAACCCTAATTATTTGACCTTTTGAAAATGTTATTTGAAATGCCCTAGTGTGATATTTATTTCATGATAACTTTTCAACCGAGAAAATGACGAATGGAAGTGACAAATTTCCAATTCTATCCCATCATAATTCGAAACGAATTTCCCGTATTTGTCGCATGCCAGAAGTAGGCTTCGCGAAAAAAAAATAACCCAAGTCATTTCAATTCGACATCACCCCACAGTAGCCGAACTGACATTCGGCAATAAATTTCTTTTCGAGACTGTATCGCAGATTCCGCAGTCCTTTTTTCCTCCCGGAATGGAGCTATATTTTCGCCGAGATCAAGTGATTTATTTTTCACACCGACTTTGAATCTGGGCCGGGTCATTCATCCGAGACCGTATCCGCTACCCAAAATTAAGTTTCGAATATTTCATCCTAGCCGAAAACTTATCCGAAATTCAGATCACACTAGCGGCCGAATTTATTTCAAGTTCAGTACTTGACGGAAAAGTTGCCGTAAGTTTTTCCCCGATTATTACGATATTCGGGTGTGCTGTCCCTATAGATTATTCCCCAAACAAATTTTTTGAAAAAAGCATTTTCTGCCGCAAAATTAAAAAAAAAATTGAGTCTTCATCGCCACATTTTTTTATAAGAATTCCATTAATTCATCAACCGTTGAGTTTTTACCCAAGGTATGGCTATATGATGATGCAATAATATACTGAGTGTGTCATTTGAAATAAGAAAGTAGTAGTCTGTTTCCGGTATACCTGGAAGTTGTAGAGACCTGAAAAAAATTTAGGGAGAAAAATCATTGACTCAAACCCCAATATGCAAATTTTCAGCTCAAAATTATGATTAGTTTTCCATAAACGTCTAATAGGCAATCCCGGTGAATCACCCTGTATAGTTCCTACCACGCATTCACGCCATAATGAGCAACATTATTTACATACAGTGGAAGTCCGCAGTACTATTTATTTGTTTCTGCATGTTGTTGACATACTAGAATTTCATGACCTATTTTTAGTTCATTAGAAATTTATTCTCAGTTATAATATCACAAGATCATATACAATATTCGATTATACACCGATTCACGAGACGTTTCGCGAACTACGTCGAGTGAAGAGGTTCGTGTAATCGAAATATATTGTCTGTATTCGAGTGGTATTCGCTACGATTATATAACGAATAATTTCAATAACTATAACCAAAGCACTACATTTTGATAATTCAATGACATTTCATTGAGCTTGACTTTTATTTTTTGGCGAACGTCGAAGAATGTTACTATGGAAACACCAAAACGATTATACCACGTCGTCAAGTAGTATATTCACTTATCAATACGTCGTAACTAGGGGAAATTTACGAATTATATTGGTTCATAAGAACATCAGTTGTATAATCAACTTTATTCCATAGAATACTCGTAGTTCAGTGGAACAGTGCAACAATCAAAATCTGCACGATACGATATAGAATATCGAGTGTCCTCTTTCAATGGCTGAGTGTGGATGGTCGCGGGGTGTCTATTTGGCTTAATAGACAGTCGGTTATTCGAACTAGCCGCTCTCCAACCAACTCAAGTAGTATACTCACTTATCAATATGCCGTAACTATGGGAATTTTTATTGGTTCATCAGAACATGAGTTATATAATCACAAATATCTTTTCCTTCAAATGCTGATAGTCCAAGAGTCCACGACGGCCAAAACTTCGTCATTTTATAAAAACTGAAAGTTTTACTATGCATGTCTCCTATACAGATGAAGACGATCAGTAACTGAACCGGATCATTCATCCGAAACCGTATCCGCTACCCAAAATTAAGTTTCGGATATTTCATCCTCGCCGAAAACTTATCCGAATTCAGATCACACTAGCGCCCGAATTTATTTCAAGTTCAATACTTGACGGAAAAGTTGCCGGAAGTTTTTCCCCGATTATTACGATATTCGGGTGTGCTGTCCCTATCGATTATTCCCCAAGCTGTGTGCAATATCCGTTTTCCTGGAGCGGGATACCTCTCCCCTCGTCAGTTGCAGGGACCGAAATACAACAATGCCATTTGTCGTTGGTTCCGATATTTCGACTATTTGCCGATCACGATTCGGCGACTGGCGCTCTAGATTGCAATATTTGCTTTATGATAGTTGTTGATTCCTTATGAATGAACGGGAATCGGTATATTGTAATTAATTGCGATGCTATAGTGTGATATATGTATTATTAACGCATAAGTACACGCCTCTGGCAGTGGCGGCTCGTGGATATTGTCATGTTGGTAGATAGATAGTTCCTATACCACGCTTCCGCGCCACAATGAGCAATATTATTTACATACAGTGGCATTCTGCAGAACTATTTATTTGTTTTTGTTGTTGAGATGCTGTAATTTCATGACCTATTTTTATTTCCTTCGAAGTACCAACTGTCATAAGTGTCCATAAGTGAATGACATGTTTTCTTGATTTATCCCGAAGAAAATATAAAAAAATTGAGCTTTATACTCTAATGAATTTAAGGTACTATTTTATACACCTTTACTACCTGTTACCTGCCAAAGTAGCCATAACCCAAACTATAGTCGCTGGTCGTTTTAACCAGTGTAGGAGGCATGCACAGAAAAACTTTCACCTTCTTTAAATTATCGAAGGTCTGGTCGTTGTGGACTCTTGCTCTATGATTATGAATTATGATAGTTGATTATTACATTATGTCCTTCCTCATTTTGAATGAAACAATGAAAACTGACTAAAATAATATTATATTATGACTTCAATATGGTAATCGCAAATAAATGCGATAATAAAAATAAATAAATAACACGAATAAAAATAATGAATAACTAGAACATGTGTTGAAGTCAACCGTAGAAATATTTGTTGATAATAATATTTATCTAAACCTGAAAATTATAGAATGACCGAGCGTATCTAGATAAAAAAAACATTTTGTGATGTCCACTTTTCCGCAAATATATTGTTGCGTCCTCGGGGCTATTTATAAATGTGTTTTCTTTGGTTTGAACAATTATAAAGTTCATAGTAATTTTTACTTATCATCGAAAGTGAACTATAATGTGAAATTGCATCTGACAATATTGTATTATGCATAAACATTATTACTGCTCTTATGTCATTACATGACGTGATTGAAGACCTTGTCGAGAGTTTATCACTCGTGTCCGGAACAAATTATATATTGTGGCATAAATTACTTGTATTCCAAGAATTTTAATTAAGAATTCAATATTTATTATATTATAGATTTATGTACAATTATAACAAAGTTCAAAAGTACACATAGGTAGTTGTGGATACATCGTGCACATTACTTATTCACAAACTTGAAATTCTCAGACATTAATATTTCTCGTTCTACTAGACCGATTTTGATGAAATTTATTCATTATAGTTTAGGAACTGGGTTTTCATGAAAATTCGGATTTTCTTGAGGAATTCGTGGGAATTGTTTGAAATTTCTTCTTCGAAATCGGTATCAGATACGACAAAACTACTAGAAACCAAAAAGAAGATCAAAGTTTATATTTACATTTTTTTGAAGTGCAACTAGTGGCCCACCAAAAAAAAAGTTGTTGAACACAAAGCATTTGCAGACCCATGTCCTATATAAATCTAATATTTCCGTTAGTACCTTCAATTTAGGAGCAAACTGTATATCACGCGAACCGAGGTGCGCAGATATAAATTAAACTTTTTCGAAAAATAAATACCAGAGCGAAAATATCGCTATCTAATTGAATGATATGAGGGTTTAATTTCATATACCAAACTGAATTTATACTGAAATTTAGATAAATATTTGTATTCTATGCACCTACTACAACCCTTTGAATGCAAAATTTGGCCGAGGAATTTGTCAACAATTTGCTATAACTATCAGTTTTTCCTAATAAGCATGTTGTAAATATTACGTAGAGAAATACAATATCATTATTCGCATAACCGTCCCCGTCATTGAAAAATGAAAATTCTGATCCTATTTGGTGATCTTGTCTTGAGAACATTCAATTGATTGGCCTTCCCTGTTCCCACTTCCCTTGCGATGAAACTTTACGGTCTTCGCCACAGCTGGCAATCTTGAAAAGTTTTTTTCATGACCATCACCGATGTTGTAGCTGCTATCGTTCGTCTGCTGAGAAATTCTGTTAGTTAAAATTGATGAGGTATATTTTCAAAAGAGGTGTTAAGCAAGTTCTTCGAACTCTATTGAAAGTAGTATCGATTTAGAATTCAGCTTTTTCAGATCATTGGTGTGAGTTAAGTATGCACAAACGTGAAATTCCTGGTAGCAGAATTTCTGTAGAACCACACACTGAATTCTATCAACATCGAATAGAAAGAACGAGAAGTATTGAGGAAGTGATGTGAATATAGATCGTTTTTGGAACTTTGCTGCACTTAAGTACAAAAATAATGCATAAACAAAGGCGCACAACTTTGCTTTAGCCGGTTTTTCTTCCAAAATTCGAGGTTCTAATGTAAAAAAAATGGTTATACATTTATGACTCGAAAGTATTCTCTATCGCTGGGCATTACTTTCTCCCATCTTTCGGGCTGCGTACGAATCCCGGTTTGAAAAAACTGGTCATGTTTTGAAGCGATTCATGAATCGACCAATTTTTCTGCTTTTTCATCAGACCGGAAGTGCTGGTCAGCCAGGCCGTGTGCCATTAATAAAAACAAGTGATAGTCCGAGAGAGCAACGTCTGGAGACGGGTGGAGTAGGATTTCCCATTCCAATGTTTCCATTAATTGTGTTCGATAACGATCGCCTGTGATTGTTTTAGTCGGTTTAAACAACTCATATTACACTACGCCGAGCTGGTTCCACGAAATACTGAGCATGACCTGGGAACCGTGAATATTCGTTGTCGACGTGGAAGCATTTCTATGATTTTCTACGCTTGGGATTATCGTAATGAACCCATTTTTGGTCTCCAGTCACAATACGATGCAGAAGCAGAAATCCCTTCCGTCTTTGCCTTGCAAGCTGCTGTTCACAAGCAAATAAACGCAGTTCAACATCTCTCGGCTTCAACTCGTACGGCATCCAATTTCCTTGTTTCTGAATCGTTCCCATGACTTGCAGGCGTTTTGAAATAAATGGCTTGTTGCTTCACTGCCAATGATCCTGTCAATTCTTGTTGCATTTGACACGAGTCTTGAGCAAGTAATGCCTCCAATTCTACATTTTCGAAAACCTTCTCTCTTGCACCGCCATGCTGGTCTTTGACGTCAAAATCACCGTTCTTGAAGCGTTGGAACCACTCTCAACACTTCCTTTTTTTTAATAGCGGCGTCACCATAGGTATTTGAGAGCATTCGATGAGCCTCAACCGTGAATGTCATCATATTAAAGCAGAAAATTGAAACCTCCCGCAAATGACGAGAATTTGGCTCGTAAGCTGACATCAATCGAGAACAACTTTATGATGCAGGCACAAGTCGACTAATATTTCGATGGCGTTATGTTGACAAATACCTCAGTTTATTGTATGACATCTATGATCTATTTATTTCGACTACCACTTACAGCTGTGGCTACAGCCATCCATTGCAAAACGTCGGGAGCAAAGTTGTACACCTAATACATTCCGCGCAATGTGAAATAAACTTCTTTATTGCGAGGTTATCTTTCAGAAATACTAAGGCAAATCAACCAATTGATTATCTGACAAATGAAAGAGATTGACTAGCAAGTTTACAAGCTCACCATAGCTATTTAAGAGCATTCGATGAGCCTCAGCAGCAGATTTCTTCATATTTAAGCAGAAAATTGAATCTTTTCGCAAATGAGGAGAATTTGGCTCGTAAGCTTACATATTCAATAGAGAATAACTTTATAATGCAGACACAAATCGACTAATATTTCGATGACGTTATGTTGACAAATACCTAAGTTTATTGTATGAGATCTACGATCTATTTATTTCGACTACCACTCACCACAATCATCAATTGCAAAACGGAGGAAGCAAAGTTTCACAGCTAATATTTGTAAGACTACAAATATCATAATATTACATGTTATTATACAAAAGGAAGAAGTTCATCACGAACTCGGTCTTTTTATTTGAATGATTGAATGTAAATGTGACGTACTATACTCCGTAAACATCGTTACCGGAAATATTAAGCATATAAAACGATACGATCTCATTCCGCCAAATTCGCTGCGACTACCACCCAGCTTCAAAAACCCGCGTCGGTATGCGAAAGCCTTTCATTCGGAGAGTTCGAGGGAGGATTCGGCATCGGAACGGAATCTTCAATCTAATACATCCGAGAACGCCTCCAGATGAGCCTCTCTATATCGTGAAAGGCAGTGATTATGGATTTTCATCTCGCCGAAGAAAATATGTATCTATATTTATCGACGCGGGCCGTCGGGACGTGCGGAACATACGCGAACATTGCGATCTCTCTGCCCGGAGGCGAACAGAAGCGATATATCGCGGTAGCAGGAAGTCGTTACGCTGGAAAAACACAAACATGTCTCTGAACGAGCCGTTATTCACAGAAGCTGTATGGGTTAATAGGACGTGACGTTACGAGACGCCCGCGCGTCTGGTCAAATCACGACAGCTGCTCGTTTATGTTTCGTTTATTAGTTTGTTTAGCGTTATTGGGTCTTGAGGAATTATTATTGATGGGATAATGAGTGGGAAACAGTTTTAATGAGCGGTTGAAAGTTGAAACAGTCTTGATTGGCCCCATTTGCGGATCAATCCGCGTATGAGTGAGATATACGAATTGAAGTCGAGTAACGAAGTACGAATTACTTTTGGCCGTCTATTCTCGTTACGTTATTCAGACGCCGATATAACGATTTCGCATGATCGGTTTTTTTTTTGGGAAGATTAGGATACGTGACCTCAAATTCGTTACTTGGTTTATATTTTCGTTCAATATATTGATATTTTGTAGTTGAAATTGAAACTCATTCTGAAGTTGAAAAAAACGTCGTCCACATTCCAATTCCAATTACCGGCCATAAAAATTCATTAATCATTGCTCTATACGCAATCGAAAAAATGGTCTACAGCAGCAATATTCTAACACAATTTCGAAAACATCGTCAAGAGTATATCCACTTATCAATACACCGTTACTATGGGAAATTTAAGGATTCTATTGGTTCATCAAAACATGAGTTATATAAACAGTCATAATATCACAAGAGCATAGACAATATTCGATTATACACCGATTCACGAGATCGAGTGAAGAGGTTTGTATAATCGAAATATATTGTCTGTGCTCGAGTTACGATTATGTAACGAATGATTTCAATAACCAAAGCACTACATTCTGATGATTCAATGACATTTCACTGAGCTTGACTTTTATTTTTTTGGCCGTCCTAGGATGCTACTATGGAAGTGATTCAACTCGGTAGAGACACCGTGCAGAAGAACAGCTTACGACCTAAATAAAAGAGGAAGAAGAAGAAGAAGAAGTGATCCCAATATGGCGGGAGGGGAAACACCAAAACGATTACAGCACATCGTCAAGGGTATACCCACTTATTCATACGCCGTAACTATGGGAAATTTAAGTATTCTATTGGTTCATCAAAACATAAGTTAAATAATCGAATTTACAAACCGAAGATAATATTAAAATAAACCGATAGATTTTTCACTGAATAATTAACGAAAAAGAGAATATCTCGCGATGAAAAGCTAAAGAGCATTTATAATTAATTTCGATGAGTCACTCTAGGTCACATGGGGAACATCAAAACAATCGATATTAATCGCAGACCTCTTGGCCTATTCCGAGTGCAGCGCAGTAATCCTATTAAGGAAACAATCGCCTAGTTTGAATCGACGTTACTTACAAGCAACGCCTGCTTATTCCAACAAAAAAGCGATTAACCCATATGCCGATCCCTTCCTTCAGATACGAATATCAGATTCCTAATTGGGCAACAGCTTTTTTTTTCGGAAGTGATAATTGAATAAATTATTCGATTCATTTGGTCAAACCACCCTTGGGTGCATGGGCATGAGATATTCTATAATGCTGAAGGCTAGTTCGTAGAAATCCTGTGTCTAATTACAATCTAGAAATCACTGAAGATGCCTACTGCAGTTGTAGGCGGAGCATCTGATTAGTTAGACAGCCCGGAATTATCCAACAAGCTATACTTTTAGAAATATACTAACTGACAAAGAACCTACAATACCCAGGAGGAGCTGTTTCAATCTTAAATTTTTTTTGGTAAAACATAGTTATTATAGCAAGGAGAAAATGATTGAATTTGGAGAAAAAAATCGTGAAAGTTTTTTCATGTCAACAATTTTTGTTACCCAAATATTGTAGTCGTTTCTTGAATTTTTCAACGAACCAGCTGTTCGAGAAGGTCCACAGTCGATGTTTAGTTGTTGTTAAAATGCCTAGAGCACGTGTACGCGGAATTTATCGACAGCTAAGTGAATTTGAAAGAGGTCGAATTATTGGTCTACGGGAGGCGGGGTTGCCATTTAGAGAAATCACTAACTCTACGAACAGAAATCCAATTACTGTTATTAGATATTGTCAATCGTGGCTTGATAATGACAGCCCTGCGTTACCTTCAAGCAATAGTGGAGCCATATGTTCTCCCTTACCTTAACCGGCTCGAGAATCCAATATTTCAGCAAGATAATGTCCGAACTCATGTTGCCAGAGATTTGAATCTTTTGCCGTGGCCGCCCAGATCCCCCGATCTTTCGCCCATAGAGCATGTGTGGGACATCATGGGTAGGAGAGGAGGCTTGGAAATTTACCACAGCCCCCACAGACTTTGGCGGCTCTGAGACATGAAGTACAAGTATCTTGGGATAGTATTCCTCAAGAAGAAGTAGACCATCTTATTGCATCAATGCCGAGACGTGTTGGGGAGTGTATAGATAATTGCGGTGGACAAACACATCATTAACAAATTTATAAAAAAAAATTGTAAACCCCTCGTTGTTTTCTTCAAATTTCAATCATTTACTCCTTGCTATACCTATTATCTATGTTTTACAAAAAAAAGTAAATGAAATTTGAACTGCTCCTTTTGGGTGATGTAGTTCCTTTGTCAGTTAGTATATAATTCATTACAATATCGCTAAAATAACTATGGATTTGATCAAGATGAACAGGATTACATTTTGCGTGTATATTTAGAATACCAATTGCAAGCTTCAAGTTGATGACGTTCGCAGAACCATAAAAAATTCAATCAGAATATCGAAGAAGACGAGGAATGCACTGACGTGAAGTCGGAAACTATTGAGTATTCGTTCCTTCATATATCAATTGCATCCTTGGATATATTATAAAGATCTGTGACCTCCAAGGGTGCATGAATGAACTAGATCTCAAAGCCTTTGATGTCACATCAATGCTATCCTGGTTTTTTATTTCGTTTATTTCAAGATTCCGAATAACCCAACCGGTTTGGACTATTTGCCAACAAATGCGGAAGATACACAGGTATGTAATACTAAAATATCTAGATCAACCATATCCCACCTGCTTTTCCTTGAACTAGGTTCGACTTTCAGCTTCCTAAAATGAATCGTTCTATTTAAAGACGGTATTTAAAGATGATTTCTGGCAGGTACTGCAAGCTGGAGAGCGGAGTCAGCCTCAATTTTTATAATTGTCCATTCGGAGACCGACTCATAAATTATACAAATCTTCACAAGGCAGAACACATATTATACTGTCGATTAATTCATTTCTATTGACACTATTACGCCATTTATTGATACTCATGAAGGTTGAATATCTTTCGATGACAACTCGCTGTTTATTATGAAACCTTGAACTTGCCCCCTTGCGGAAATTCATTTGAATTTAAATAGCGAGTACCCCCAACTCATATGTACCATTGAACCTTCAATTATATACATCGATGTCGATTAATAATCATTTAAACTACCTCTCAACGGGATCGTTTCAAAGTTCGACGAACTTGTTGATGATTTATCGAAAATGGAAGAAAGACTTACTTTATCAGACAACGTCGAATATTGATAATGAATCCAATTCCGAATTGCCATTGAAACTAAAGTTCAAAATATAATGTTATCTCAAGGTGCATAATAAATAAAACATAATTTCACCATAGAACGATCCTTTGAAGAAAAATCGACCTAAAATAATAAATAACTATTAGGCCAATTGAAAAGTCCCTGGTCTTATGCACAGATGGCGACATTATAGAGATCATATCATTCACGAATGTTTGTACATGAAAAAGCTGTGTTCAAAATGGGTACCACGCGAGCTCACAATCGATCAAAAGCAACAACGTGTTAATGATTCTGAGCAGTGTTTGAAGTGCAATAAACCTGAATTTTTGCGTTGATATGTGACGATGGATAAAACATGGCTCCATCATTTCACTCCGGAGTCCAATCGACAGTGTTGAGTGAACTGTACACGATGAATTGAATCCAAAGCGAGGAATAACACAACAGTCAGCTGACAAGGTTATGGCATCAGTATTCTAGGATGCGCAAGGTATAATATTCATTGATTACCTCCAAAAGGGCCAGACCATCAACAGCGAGCATTAAATAGCGTTATTGGATCGTTTCAAGCTTAAAGGATGAATTCGTTAAAAAACGGCCCCATTTGAAGCAAAAAAAAAAGTTCTTTTTCATCAAGACAATGCATCGTGTCACAAATTAATGAAAACAATGGCAAAATTGCATGAATTGTTCGAATTAATTCTGCATCGACTGTATTCGCCAGATCTGGCCCCTAGCGACTCTTTCCTGTTCTTAGACCTCAAAGGAATGCTCGCTGGAAAAAAATTTTGCGCCAATGAAGAAGTAATCGCCGAAACTGAAGCCTATTTTGAAGCGAAAGGCAAAGTATACTACCAAAATGGTATCGAAAAGTTGGAAGATCGCTATAATCGCAGTATCGCCCTCGAAGGCAACTATGTTGAATAATAAAATCGAATTTTGCCAAAAAAAAACTGTCTTTTACCATGGTAGGCCAGGGACTTTTCAATTGGCCTGTTATTGTAAAATCAGAAATCTGCAAGTATGAATTGTCGACGAAAGAAAAAACTATAAAATCGATCTGTACAAATTTTAATACAAACATTAATTATTGTTTGGTCACCTGCCACAAAGCATTATTTATATTGGATATCATTAAGTTTTCAATGAAATGAATTCAAATCGAGTACCTATAGATCAAATCGCTCAAATTTTCGATAGATAAGAGACACGTACGCGAAAGAATTTCGCGAATAAAGTTCTCAGGGAATTACTGTGACAGAGGATATTAAACGAAATTTAAAGTTATAATGAACCAAACTAACGGCCAACTACCGAGTTTCTAAAAAGCGAAACTCATAAATATATCATTAAAATTCAAGGTGTATTTTCGGTGATAAACACCGTTATATTTTACATTCATTTATGAGTTTCCTGAACCCAAGGAGTTTTGAAATTCCGTAGTCGTTACACGTTGATTCGAGGTGGCTCATCGTTAGGAATTGAACCTTATGTGCAACTCGATCCTTGGGGAGGGTCTAATAATTTAGGAAATTCCTAAAAATTCATTAGAAGAGTATCGTTGACGCGCGGAGACCTAAATTTACATAACTACTATGTAACGACGTGTTGATATCGTGTTTTAGAGTTCATATCGAGCAGAAATTATGTGACGCCTGGTACTTAGTTCATAATTGGGGGTGGTGTATGATTCGCTAAGGTAGGGTGTGTAATTTTTGCTTGATATAGTGAGGTCGTTCCAATGAGATTTAATCATAATGACTGGATATCAGTTGATTTATATACACTTCTAGAAAAAATCAATTTCATTTTTTCTACTACAGACTATAACAGATTAATCGAAATTGATTCCACGCATATCGCTTGGTGAAACATAACTTTAATATTAATAAAAGAAGATAAAATTATTGAAATTGTGAAACGTCAAGTCAAGTGTTTTATTTTATCTTCTTTTATTATACTCGGCAATCGAAAAAAAATCAAAAAAGCTTCAGATTTGAAGATGAAAGAACATAGTTTTAGCTAGGGGTTTTTATGTTTGTTAAAAATGCGTATTACTAATCGTCCTGGAATAATATGCTGATCGATTTTTTTATTCAAATTCACTTACGATTCGTTTTTGCTTTATTTTCGATGTAGGTAGATGACCATGGATTGCTCACCTGAAACAAACAAAAAATATTCTTTATAATCGGAAACATTGGAACATTGTATTGAATTTAGTTTCGTTATTTTGGTGTGAATAGTTCTTGGGTTGCCATAATTTTGCGAGAAGCACTTATCTAAATCCCTAAGCAGATTCTTCTGACTCAACTATCAGGCAGCAGCGTATACAAATATCGAGACAAATAATGGATAGTCAAATAGCTGTCAAATGGAAATGAAGGTTTTCACACTAGCCATGTTGCCTAAAGTTTTCGAATTTAGGCTACACGATTTTTTTTTGTTATTGCTATCCGTCCCATTCTTATCCCTACCAAAAATCACACAACTCCTCATTTGAAATGAAATCAAGGAAAAGAACGTATTAAAACTCTAGTAAAAAAAATTAACTAATATAAACACATGTAAGAAATTCTACTACCAATAACGGTTTTAAGGCCTACATGACTAAACAAGCTTATAAAAGTACGACCAAAAGTAAACAATTTTTGAAAATACAGAAGTTCTACATGAATTAGAATTGGGCTATCTATTAGAACTATTTTTACTAGATACAAGGCGATAATGGGTCTTATGAGGAATGGTAAATATATAGTCTACAGCTGCTGATCACATCTCAACCACTGATCATGCTATTAGTGATCATTCAATAAAACTATAGATATTGTCGAATAAAACGTTTTTGAACAGAAAAGAATAAAGGTTCTAACTCCTCACAATCGACACCTGTTCATAATTGATTGTTTACTTTGTTACTAGAAAAGTGAAGACCGCTCAAAGAAATATTGAAGGGTTGAAGCAGGTAGAAGGGTGGCTCCCTACTAGGAATTGACTAGGGGGTTTTATATTTTCATGATCTTTTGAATTCAGTTAAACCTTCCATAGTCAATAGTGTTTTCTTTGGCTTTTATGTACAGAGTGACCCAAATTCGATGCTCATTGAGATTATCTCAAGAACTATTAGGGTTGAAAATAAAATATTCAATAAATATGGAATTCTTTCTTTAAAATGATAAAATATTAGAAAGCAGATAATAGATATTTTGATTGGTATTCGAATCGAAAATTACAGTTACGAATATTTCGCTATATGTATCTCCTTTTCTGCTTGACATAATCCAAATCTTTTTTTCCATTGAATAGTTGTGAATGAGAGTTGGTGGTGAGTATCAACAAATTTTTCACCTAACATAAGAACATTCTTCATTCATTTCGTGATTTAATTCATCTAGTGTTTAATTATAAACAATTTATCTTCCTGAATAATAACCTAAAATGGTATGTATCATAATGGAAGAAATAAATTATGTAAGAATTTCTATTCGAACAATTTACAAGGTGTTCCTAAATTGGAGGTACAAACGAAAATGACAATTTCAAGAAAAAAAAACTATAAACATGAGTTCGCAAACGCTTAATTTTTAAGATACATACAGGGTGGTAAAGTTTGATTTTTTTTTAAATTTTTTCCTCATAGCTTCTGCATTTCACAAGATATTCAACTTTGGCATAGTTATTCCTATTCAAAGTTTACATCACGTGATATGCCAATTTCGGTTGAAAATCTACAGGGTGCAATTTTATCGGTAACGGTGTTCCTCCCAAACTTTTTTTAAGTGGATCACTACTTTGGAAAAATTTTAAAGAAACTTCGATCTGGTACTGAACTTTTTGTTTTCCTATAGTTTTATCGTATCTTCTACTGATTTCGAGAAAAACATTCAAAACAATTTCTCGAAATTCTCAGGAAAATTAAATTATGATAGAAATTCAGTTAGTGAGCTGTGATGAATATATTAATTATACGTTTTGGTGCCTATTTGTCTGATCTATAGCAATTTGTCATGAAGATTTCATAAACTCTTATAATTATGACAAAAAAAGTAGGACTACAAGAACCACCTTATAAATACCTTGAATACAGAGCGTTTTCGGCCCCATGTTTATAGGACTTATTTTGCTCAAAATTAACCAAGGAATCTGTCATTTTCCTTTGTATCCCCGATTTCGGAACACCCTGTATAAAATAGGTAACAATTCCTAGCTTCATGCGAACACTTATTGATAGCGTCGTCAGATCCATAGGATATTCTAGCAAAATATAGAAACGAAAATAATGACCGACATGAAGTTAGGAGCTTTCAATTGCAGGAAACTTCCTGTATCTGAAAAATCTGAAATCTGAAAAAAGTCTTGTGATTCATTAAAGGAAACAAAATTTGAGGAAATCAACTGATGGCTTGCTTCTTCGATTTCATTCGTCTAAGATATACAGTTTTTGGTTATTTTCTCTATTCAAGAAGAACAACTGGTTGTAATTATACACTATTTCGAAATAAATGAAAATTATTGTTTCCATTGGAATAGTACGATGTTATGACCATTTCAAATTGTATGTATTCACAAATGAGCAATTTCTGAACGTGTTTGAAGCGTGTATCATTCCATGATCAATTAGCATAACGTACTGAACACAAATGACATGAGTAATGTCAGAAGATAATACAGAACGTTGCACTCTGTATGTAGTGTAGTGTGGATCCAGAATTTCCTGACCCCATATTTGGAGCAATTTCTCACACAACTATAGTAGTGTGAGAAATTGCTCCAAATATGGGGTCAGGAAATTTTGCGTTCATTCCATATATTCAACCTCCACTCGAGAGTCGAAATCTCTTCCATAAAACACAGATATTCAGTACCAACAAAGAAGCATTTAATTAACACTTGATACAATTCGGCCATACCGCCTGCTTTGTATCTCCACTATTTCCGGATGAAAATCTGACATATAAACACACATCCCATCGCGGGATTTAATTGAGAACTCTAATACAGTGCGGCACTTCATCCCCCGAAAAGTAATAGGGCAACGTAATGCGGAACATACCAAATGACCGCTTTTCCGTATGACCCTCACCAGCACAAGCCACGCTGAAGAAAAGAAATAATTCAAAATCAACCAACAAATCTGTCATTTTCCTTTGTATCCCCGATTTAGGAACACCCTGTATAGAATAGGTTACAATTCCTAGCTTTATGCGAACACTTATTGATAGCGTCGTCAGATCCATAGAAAATTCAAGCAAAATACAGAAAAAAAATTATGACTGACATGAAGTAAGGAGCTTTCAATTGCTGGGAACTTCCTGTATCTGAAAAGTTTGAAGCAAGTCTTGTGATTCATTAGAGGAGACAGAATTTGAGGGAACCATTCGAAAGCGTGCTTTTTCGATTTCATTCATTTATGATATCCAGTTTTTGGTTATTTCCTCTATTCAAGAAGATCAAATGGTTATAATTAGACACTAGACGAATTATATTTCGAAATTAATGGAAATTATTGTTTCCAATGGAATAGTACGATTTAAAATGTTTTGACCATTCCAAATTCTATGTATCACAAATGAGCACTGATTTTGATTGAACAATTTAACAATTTCTAAACGTTGTTGAAGCGTCTATCATTCTATAATTAATTGGCATAACCTACTAACACAAATGATATGAGTAATGTCAAAATATAATAGACAGTGTTGCCGTCATAACCGTTTAAAATTGTATTTCAAAGCACCCTGTATAGGTAGTGTAGAATCCAGAATTTCCTGATCCCATATTTGGAGCAATTTCTCAAAATACCATATGATGCGTTATTTCCATATATTCAAACTGCACTCGAGATCCCTTTCGATTAAAAAGCTTCTTTGTTGGTACTGAATATCTGTATTTTACGAAACAGATCGTAAAATATAGATATTAAATACCAACAAAGAAGCATTTAATTAACACTTGATACAATTCGGCCATACCGCCTGCTTTGTATCTCCACTATTTCCGGATGAAAATCTGACATATAAACACACATCCCATCGCGGGATTTAATTGAAAACTCTAATACAGTGCGGCACTTCATCCCCCGAAAAGTAATAGGGCAACGTAATGCGGAACATACCAAATGACCGCTTTTCCGTATGACCCTCACCATCAGCGCAAGCCGCGCTGAATAGAAATAATTCCAGCCTCATCTGATATTCATAGGAGTCCGCGCGGGGAATAGGCGCACTACCAATTCTGACCTGAAATCCAAAGGAAAAACACACGTAGAGCGAGTTGTGTACAGTTAGGCGAACTGACAAATAAATGGAATAAGATGGGAGAGGACGCGGCGGCGAAAGCGGCAAAAAACTTTGCTGCCGGAACCGAGTTCTCTCTCGACTTTTCCTGATCGAATTTTAGTTCTTGTGTATCGGATACTTTTCGGATACGTTTGTAAGTGAAAACAAGCCTTTTTGTAATGAAATCGTGGTGTTTATTCTATTGGTCATCTTGTGGAATAACATGAGAAGCAGGGTAAAAATAAATATTCGGGTAAATTGATACTCTTATTATATTACCTTATTTCAGGATAAATTCATGATCCAGACTTTGAGAGTAACTGAGAACTAACTGTAAGAAGCTCAGAGTTTTTGGGAGTTTGGACATGGTTGTTATAGACAAGGGTTTTGTTGATGTACCATTACTATTTATTTTTATCCCACCAACAATAGTGCAACGATTTTGCACGCTTCATTCTATGTTACGCTACTGGAATTTTTGAAGACGCGGAAATTTGTCAATTAATCGTATCATATCGTGTACCATCGGTCGGAACGCAGATGCGCGGATCTAGAGAGAATCGTCTGAAAGATTTTCAATGATTATTGAAACTTCAGCAAGAATACGTTCCTAAGATATAGATTTCAGTCATTATTAATTTAATTTGAGGTTTGGAATCTGATTTATCGGCGAGAATTGTGTCGGGATTCTCGGTAAGTGTTAACATGAATAACCAGAACGAATCAATTTAATTTGAAACAGTAGTTTTTTTTAGAGTCATCCATCTTGTCGAAACGTATTTCAGGTTTGGTAGAATTCTTTTTGTGTCAAATAATGTCAGCAAAACTCCTTCTCGGGTTTATTTGATAATGAATGTAATGATTTCTTTGTAATTTCTTGGTTAGAAATCCGAGAAGGAGTTGTAAATTCAGTTAACATATTCTGATATCGTTGTTCATTTTCTCAAAGCACCTCCCGTGGGATTGGAACAAAGAAAACCTCCCGTGGAATTGGAACAACAGAAACCTTCCTTAGGATACAGAATTTGGGATAGTACGTATGTTAGATCACTTTGGTTCCTGAATCTGAAAGAATACCTGCGAAATACCTGGCATTATCACATCAACTTCGTTAAATGGAGATTGGAGTACTATAGCTTCCTGATAAGAATTGGTGTTCAGAAGGCTGAAGATAATTTACAGAAGAGGTTCCATCCTAGTAGCAGAGTAACTCATTTAAAATCGTTTTAAGTTCTATTTTATTATTTGTTTAGAGTGAAAAGGATCGATCATTGTATATTTTAATTTAATTAAATTTAACCAGGTAATATACGGGGTCATCCATTTTCAGTATTCGCTATTGGCAGAGTTTTGCTTGAGACAGACAGTGTGTGTGTATTGCTAATCGAATGTATGGATGGTAAGGATTTTTTCTAAAACTACTATGAGAAGTAGCCTTCATTTCATAGCTTACTGAGTTTCCAGACAATGTTTGGTTCATACTGTGAGAAATATTTTTCCTCACGGCACTTTGTCCAATGCTTGATAGTCCAATGAAATTGGGCTTTAGAAAAGTATGTTCTATGGAAAGCAAGAAAAGCATAAGTACTGTCAACAAAAGTCATTTTGAATTGAACCAAGTAAACTTTAAGAAATATTTAAATTTGTGAAGTTGTAGGAAAAATATAGTGTGCAACATTTGGAGAAAGTCCTTTTTCACTGGTATGTTTATGACAAACATTCAACACTCGTGAAAAAAGTTGAACTGTCCTAACTTGTTGCACAATGTTCCACATCTATTTGTATTATTTAGGATAACTTAGAATAAGAGAGGATACCAAGCAATTTTCATCGAAAATTGACAACCAATCGTGAAAAGGTTCATTTCTATAGTGAGTGTACCCTCAAACAACTTCGAATAACCGTTCAGATAGATTTCTGATTTTCGCATATGCAACGTAAGCAGTATATTCAAAAGAGCTGAATTTCTTATTTTGTTTGCACATAAGCAAATGTCACTATTGTGTATCTCAAAGATCTGAAATGTTTACAGAGCCTCTTATTATCCGATTATCTATACAAATTGTCACTAAAATCGAAGACAGAACGCAAAATATTGAAATACCAGGAATTTCACGTTTGTATACATCATGTTCAATGCGCACCTTTTATCTAAAGAAGCTGAATTTTATATGGGACCATCTACGTGTCAAATTGAAAATCCATATCAATATCCGTAAAATCGAATAGAATAGTAAAAGTTGAGGTTTGTTACAATGATTTGTGGACACATAGACCGACAGATAGAAAGACAGACATACATAAATGAAACCAAATTTGTTCAGGATGGTTCCATTTGCATTTTGTGAGTGGAATGTTTGAAATCGGAGATCAACATTTGTTTTCATCCCAAAAGTGATCACAATTCTTTCAATACTATCCATTATGATTCAAATTCAACATCAAGATATAAGATTTTCTAAATATATAAGGTGAACAATCATTAGATTCTTGATTGATGAGAAATACTTTTAAGACGCTGAATATGCAAAATCAGACTAACGTCAAGTTGTTGAAATGATCTGGAAAATATAATATTCTTGAAGTTAACCAATTAAATTAATATAGAAGTCCACCGAAAATGAAATTTCAAAATAACCAATTAAAATCATACTAAACCTAACCTAACCAATGAAAACAAAACTCCACAGGAGAAAGACCAATTAAAAAGCAATGCAAAAAATCAATTTGTCTACTTTTTCCATCCAAACTCAATCAAACTCAACGAGCAACTTCGAAACGTATTCCATGACACCCTAACATTCCGAATGTATAAAGAATCTCCCTTATCAAGTTAGGGCGGTATAACATTCCCCGAATCCATCGAGACATTCACAATATCTAGGGGAAGACATTATTTCTCGACCCTCTACCGTCATGTGGGGATCAAAGAAGCCTCGTCACTTTTTAGGCGTCCACCCCCGATGGAAAACGATTGATTAGAGAAGTTATATTGGCGTAAAGGTTTTCAAGTACTTTCCAAAACATTTTGGGTAATGGGCGATCATTTAACATTTCAGATTTCTTTTGGTTTTGGGTCAGTTAATTAACGAGTAGGTATTTATAGCATACCTAGATATAATGCTCTGCATTTGGAGTGGATATTACTGATAAATCGATGTTTGCGGCATCGACTTCTGAAATAAATACACTTTTCTATATTGAAGACTAATTAAAAATGAAATTCTGCACGAAGCTTGAAATTGTTATTTTATATATACCCGCAAAATATCAATCCCATCGGATCTGTCGTACGAAAATATTGACTATATTTTTTCAATATTCTTCTCGAATTTTTTTTTGGTTGTGACAATGGGAGCATCTTGAAATTTCGCACTAAGCTTGAAATTGGTATTTCATTTCAATACCGAAAATCGGTTTCGTGATCACGGAAATATTGAATTATTATTTTTCGATATCCTTCTTTAGATTTCTATTTATTCATTTATTACAAAATTATATAATTATTAAGATTTCTATATATTTCTATGGTTCTAGTTAGGCGACGAAAGTGAAGTTTTGCATGAAGCTTGAACCTTATCGTCTGAGACCATTCTTGGCTCAAAATTCCGAAATAACAGACATTGTAATGTCTGTGAAGAAATTATCAGAGATGAATAGAGCGATCTGATATGACAATAAAACAAAAATTGATGATATCCAAAAAAAGTTGTGATAACAATTAAAATGTCTCCATTGCCATATTTATTGTACTAATGACTACAATTAAATAATATTATGTTTACAATGAACACCATTTGAAAAGATATCAGTGATTTAAAATGAATTCTGATATTTATAATTGCCGTAATCCGCATCTCATTAAATTTTCTTTTAATTTCAATCTCTTCTGAAATAATTCGATACTGCAGAAAAATATATCGTCATCTCAAATTAGAATATAATTGCAAGAGGACAACTATAAATTTTTCTTACATATTGGATTCAACACCACCCTAAACCTAATCTAATCTACCAGTATTTTAAATAAACAAGGCCTTAAGCGATGTTTTTCCAATTTAGTGTTCCTAGACGATAAAATTTTCCCCATGAACTACCCCAAGTTCTCGATAATGGAGTTATATCCTTGTTTTCAGACTATCGCTCCTAGAATGACTTCAATATCCTTTCGACGTGAAATGAGCTTTCTTGGTTGGCGTAAACTGTTTCGTGTTTTATTCTTCGTAGGAAAAATCGATAAGCCCATGAGTGTGTTATCTATTCTCAGATATTTATCATAACAATCAGTTTTTTCTTCCTCAAGTCAAAGTTTCTACCGTGCCATCTCTTTATTTATAAGAATCTCTTTATTTATAAGAATTCAACTGAATTTATAACACTTATAAATTTATTGTTATTAGAAAACTATAAAATAAATGAAGAAATTAGTCACATAACCTACTTCATTAGCTATTCAACATAAAGATTATATCAATGCATATCTAATAGTAATAGCAGAAAATTTATTCAATAGAAAAATGTAAGCACAATTGTTTACGTTACAATTAGTGTATCACAGCGCACTGGGATTTCATTCATCATCAATCCTAGAGAATCATCGGACCAATTTAAAGATTTTAATGTAATCATAATATCTCCTTCAATATCATTCATGGTTCTTTTTTCACGAATATCGGAAAAATTACATCTAGATGTTTAGAAGTTTTCAAGGTTGCGATTTTGGCATAAAGGGGTTGACGATCTCATCTATTATTCTAAATAGAAGTATATAACCGTAATTTCCGAATTTTCTTGGGAACCTAACACAATTACGAAACAAAAATTAACAACATTATAAATCTTCACTTTCTCACCAGGTCGGCAGAGCCAAGCCTCATTTAAAATTCATGACCCAAGCGTTGTTGCTACTCAGAAGAGTATTCCAAGAGGACTATAGGTATAGTGTATTTATTCTCATTCTCCGGCAATAACTATTTTTTTGTTCTATTCCACCAACCTATATAAATGAAGTGTAAGAACCAAGGTATCAACTTGTACATGAATAGAGAATTGCTGTTGAATGAGAATATTCTTTTCGAATGATCCTAGAAGTCTTTCAGTAAAAAAGAGACAATAAAAAATAAATTGAATACATATTGGAAATTTACAGAAAAAAGTCCAATCTTATCTTCAGAATTTAGTTCAAACGAACATCAAATCATTTTTGTGAAATCTTTTGAATGGAAATTTTATGTGAATATGATTGCCGCTGTTCTGAAGGAGAACATTGTCCAAAACAAATATTACGAATCAGTTGCAAACTCGATCTAATTCTACAAAATATCTTCAACCGTAATTAAAGCTAAGATATTATGTTTTCTTGGCTATAATTAAATTTCACAGAGAAATAAACCTTATTGCATTATTGTTCCCAAGTGAGAGTTGTTATGAAACTCATTCAAACTCGATTTCACTCTTAATCGAAATGCTGACGAATTTTGGCAAGCACCCAGTCGGCCGATTGCTCTACAGATGAGATAAAAGAATACAGGCAATGTATTATTTAAGTTTCCTTCGTCTCACAGGATATCTGAACGAATTAAATTAAGAGAGAGGCATTCATGCGCCAATTCCATCCTAGAAGAACACGAAAAAAACTAATTACAGAACAATCGGCGCATGACTGACGAGTGCTCAAAAGCTCATGACTTCACGTTTGTTTCTCTCTCAATTTTTTGTTCGATATTTTGCTTGAATTATTTATTTTTATTGTATCTGACATCCAGAAACCATGAAATTTTGCGAAATTTGAACTCGATCGGATCTGTTGTTGTGTTGTTACAAAATAAGTAGATATTTTTTGGCCATTCTTCTTGAGTAATCAATGGTTACTTTACCAATACAACACTTTAGTTAAGTAGTGAGGGCAATATTGGGTCATTTTCTCGAGGGTGCTCCATTTATTTTTTCCGAAAAAATATGCATTAGGGGTAGTATGTAGTTTCATACACAGTTGTCACTGCATTTGTTGATAATTTTATGAGATTAGGATTTGAAAATGATTATGTTGAATTCAATATTATTGAATAACGTCACTCATAACTATGCATTTACTGAAGATATTTTATAGTGTGTATCATCTTCAAATAAAGTTTTATGCATGAAGGCATTTTTAGAAAGTACACCAAACATAACACATACACTATTTGTGCATGTGCAAGGTTTCCTAAAAAAAAGAAGTAAATACGTATCTACATTTATATTAATTCCAATCTGAGATGTTTCGAACAAACTTTTGTCATTTAGAAAATTAATTTTCCGAGTAAGCCAAATTCTAATGATTCACGATTCATTACCCATGCACCCCATGCTTGGGGTAAGATTATGCCATACTTGTTTTCAACCATTTTGACACAAATGATTACGGAGCGCATCATTCCCCTTTCGTAACAGCCAGTTGGAATCGAAAAAATTAAAAAAGCATCTTGTGAAGGTTTAGAGCGCATTTTGCACCAATTACGTCCTAAGAACTGAAAAGTTCGTTACTTTACGTCAGTATTTCCTATTTTTTAACACCAGATAAACCAAAATCCGGATTTCCAAAGTTATAAGAGGAAGAGAACATGGAAGGGGCTGATCGGTGTGTTCGTGATGATCCCGACCTCTCTATTTTGAAGCGTAATGTGCGGATTTTAGATGAGTTTTTTGTCTGAACTGCAGATTTTTCCTGGCTATAATGAAAAAACATGGTTCCAGCAGGATGGAACAACTTCAACATATCCGAGGTGTACCTATCTGCCACCAGCTCGTGAAATATTTGCAGGAGATCAATCTCCATTGCCATCAATGATGGAAAACGATATGAATTTTACATGACAAATTTCTCACATTTCCGGCTGTATGTTCTCAACATCTTCACGAATTCCATTTATGAAGTCTTGTGGAACCTTGGCATAGAGCTTATCTTTGTCACGGCCCCAAAGTGACAAGTCCACAGATGATAAATCACAATATCTCGGTGGCCAATTGTGGTCACCTCTTCGAGAAATAACACGGTCAGGAATATTTTCTTGCAGAATTGCGATTGTTTCATTGCTTATTAGATACGTAGAGTCATATTTTGGAAAATAAATGTCACCAACATCAATATTTTCCGATTCCAGCCTTGAAAATCATTGATCATAGCCTAATTTCTAAGGTGTGGTTTGAGCAGCAATATTCTCAGATGTTCTTGAGCGACGAACACGGTTTCTATCGTTCACATCATTAACTTGATGCAACAGCTCAAATTTTTTCAGCAGTTTTAATATTGCCGGCCGAGAAAATGATTCACGACGATCCAAAATGCTTTAGTTTTGCTAACTGTTACTAAAAAATTTTCACTATCGTTATAGTCAATTTTTAACAATTTTAGTGAGTTGTTGAAGCTTGTATCGTTCCATTTTTAGTAATGGCGTAGTTTTCATTTGTCAAATGTTAAAAGATGATAGCTTCAAAGCTGACATCTGCCCAAATAGCGGTCTATTCAAAATGAAAACTCTTATTGGAAATCCTCTATTCAATACTTTCTTCCCATCAATGACACTTATGACGATCTACTAAGTTCATCGCGAAAGTCCAAAAACCTCGTCTGTAACAGAAATAATATATTGTCTTCATATTCTCTGCGATGTTTAGAACAAACTTCTATCATTAAGAGAGTCGAATTTTCCGGTGTAAGCCGGCATTTAGTGATTCACGATTCATTACCTATGCACCCCATTCCCGGGGTAAGATGGTATTATTAGCTAGTTCCCGACTGCGTTCGTCGTTCGGGCGCGGAAATGAGGGTCCTTACAATTTTTCCGTGTCTGATTTCAACTCTCCGAATCGACGTGAAATTCGAAGAGTTTTCTGCGCCGGGAACAAAGAAGTATTTATGTTTTACGAAGTTCGGAGTCAATTATAAATGCGAACTGAGAGTGTAAGAGTTCTTCGGGAGCGCTTCGGAATGAAATTACCAAAACTCTTGGTGTTAATTTGAACAAATTTGGAGGAATCCTTTTGGTTGCGACGGGAGCGAGGAAATTCAACACCCTTTCTACTGGATGCGCATCGTTGATTTGTGTTCATGTTAGTTGTTACTTGTGTTCATGCTCGGATAATAATATTTAATTATAAATTTTCCACCTGAAGAAATGATTATTATGTGCAATAAATCTCTTGAATTGGAATTAATACATGAAAAGAGGTGTCACTGAATGAAAATGTAATAAAATCAGTGTTGAACGGAATGTAAAAAGAGCATGACTTGGCAGAAGCGGTTAAATCTAATAATTTTTTTTTAAGTATATCAACGCAAAACATTTTCCCTATAATTTATGTTGAAAATATAATAAATATATGAATAAATGGAAAGGATTTTTGGGAGTATATTTTATTTTGCGAATAATTGCACCAATTCTCATCCACGAAAAAAAAAGTTAGTATGTATAAATAAAAAAGAATTTGTAGGAGTACGAGAGAAGTAACAAAATAAATATGTTGATGTGTAGGTCAAAAACGCACAAACATTTTGATGAAGTTTTCATCTTGAATGATATCTTTGAGTATTCAACAACCAAATTTAGGAAATAGGTAATTTTTCCAGGAATTCGATTTTTTCCTGAAAATATACAATCTTTCGGGGCCGGATTTTACTGTTCAGTAAATTTACGATACCCTCAATCATTGAAGAAGACGCAATATAAAAATTCATTTGACTTTTTTCAATTAACAAATACAACATTTTCTAGCAGCAATGATGTTTTAGAGATTTGAATATGCAAGAATAGAAACTTAATAAAACTTCTCTATAGAAACATATAAATCAACTAATCTTTAAATTATATAGGCAAATATTTTACTAATTGAAACATTAACATTAATCAAAAAAGAAGCAGTGTTTCATGCAGGTCCAATTGATCATCGAATCTTTATTAATCATTTTTAAAAACACGATAAATCTACAAGAAAAGTGTAGTACTGGACAAAAGTATTCCGTATTTTTCGATTTTTCTAAACTACCAGTGGTCCATCAAAAAAAAGTTTTGGAGAAAAGAAGAGTGCATTGTTTCAGGAAATATATCACTCTGTGAATTGCAATTGGCATATCATGTGATGTAAACTCTAAATTAGAATTACTATGCCAAAATTCAGTTTCAGTTCAATATCCCGTGTGAAAAAACCTGAAGAATCACCAAACTTTTACACCCTTTATATCTCGAAAATAAAGCACCCATGTTTACAGCACTTTTTCTTCTGGAAATTATTCAGGGAGTTTCTAATTTTCGTTGTTGTAATTTAGGAACACCCTGTATTTATAGTCTTTTGGGTGTCATGTTTGATATTTTCTCTATTCAGACTTATCTTCATAGTCTGGTAAATTCTGAATTCAATCAAAAACAATACTGATATGTTCATATCTTATTTCCATGAAAAACGACTAGAAATAAATATAAGAACTGTAATTCAGTCTGCTCGTCAATTTAGGTCAAGTATGAAGAAAAGAAAAAGAAGTACTATTTCCAAGTGTATAAATATCTGATCTGTCTGGTTAATGTTTCGGCAAAATGCCATCCACATAACCATTGTCAAACAGAAGAATTCCACACTGTTACGTAGGAATCAAAATCGAAAGTTACCCAAGGAGAATGCACGCCATCGAAGGAGAGTAGCGATATACCGGTTTCACCCTTGTTAGCGATCATCAGTACCGCATAACTCAACTAAAGATGACGAACAAACGAAATAGCAGGCACCTTATTATTATAGGTAACTTTCGATTTTGATTCCTACGTAACAGTGTGGAAATCTTCTGTTTGACAATGGTTATGTGGATAGCATTTTGCCGAAACATTAACCAGATAGATAAGATATTTAAACACTTGGAAATAGTGCTTCTTTTTCTTTTCTTCATTCATTACCAAGTGTCAGCCATTTTATTTATTTTTCAAGTCAAGTATGTTTTGCTATTTCTGAAATGAATGAATAAACTATCGTACAAAGAAATTGTCTTAAATTTTGTGTTAAAATTGAATTTCTTGTGGTGGGCTGAAAATTTGAAGCTAAGTTTTTTCGAATTCATGAATAATCGACTTGTTAAGTTAGGAAATTGCCATAATTTCATGTGAAATAACTCGTATAGTTTTCGAGAAAAATTCGTTACGACGAAAATATTTTTCATTTATTCTACACATTCTACTTCTAACTTTAAAACTCCCAGGAGGTCAAAGTATTTTCAAACGGTTCCACGTGTTTACAATCGGCACAAATGAACCGAAAGCATCGTATCAACTGTCAACAAAAGCAGGCATCACATAGGAATCGAAAAGAACAAAGCAAATGAGAAGTTGTTATTTTCAAATGAGCTTATCGAATTCAGAAGTGAAAACCCCTTCTCAACGGGTGATTTACTTGGAAAGGTCAGATTTTATGTGCGTTGTGGTCATAAAGCAATCTGAGATACGGGCCTGGGACTCCCTTCATGGCCAACGCACAAAACTCGTTTTCAGAATGAGAGTATTTATAAACGCTCTGACACGAGACAATGCATCCTCTCTCTCTCTATCTGAAACTTGACCTATTGAATGTTTCACATTTTTATGGAATCTTGGAGTTGATTTCGTTTACTACACAGTGAATCAGACACGATTTTAATGACCGTTGTTTTGCATAGTTTTCGTATAGTGTGATCGTTTTGTGCTGCTATAATTGGTTGCTGGTGGGAAAATTCTATAATTCTAACGAAATAGGTAACAAAAAGAAAAAATAAAAGTTTTGTGTACACACGCTTTTGAATAAAGGAGTACAAGAATCTTTGCAATAAATAGTGCATAGAAAAATAAGTGTAGAAAATTATCGAAGATACATTGACAGGGCTGTTTTCATGTTTAGTGAGTTAAAGATTTTCTTTTCTGGAGAAATAGTACCTATTCACTACAACCGTCATCTTATTATCAAAGGCATAATTTCAAGAGGAACTGAAATGATTAAACCATATCCTTTTAGGTCAAAGTGCAACACGACAGGTGTGAAGGCCGGACCTATAAACTACAGTAAAATATAATAAACCACTTGAGTATGATACGTACCAGACGTAAAACGAGTATAGCCAACGAGGACCTTTATGTTCGTTTGATAAATAAATACTTAGAGTTAAAAATAACCACTTTCAATCTCTCGTGGACCTGTCTCATATATCTAACGGAAATGTGAAAGCTTGACTTGTTTCAGATGATCTTGTTGAAGTATTTTTAAGTGGACCGAGTAATTAGCAGTTGAATGTTGACGCATTTATTAAAACTTCTGGAAATACTCAATAACAACAATTGCATTGCATCTTTGAGATGCAGATATCGAATTTTATTCTTCGAATATTGATTCTAATAATTCATCAAATTGTTATATCACGACCTACTTGAAAAAAATGTGTTTTCTGATTTTAATAAAAATCAGAAAACACAGTTAAATACTTTTAAGAAGAATATAAATACTGAAATTAAAACTATAAAAATTCAAATCATTCTTACGTGATATCACATAATGAAAAATAAGTTGGATTGGGCGAACTTACGATGATGACAACTGTGGTCCTAAACACTTTTTGAATGTTTGTTTGTTTGTTTGAGAATTGTGAAATGATTAAATTTACGATGAAAATTGATTGCTATGTTTTAGAGATGTGGATGGAGATTATCCACTGTTTTTTCAATCAATGAATAATTCACAACAATAATAACAATGTGTCAAATAGCCTATTCGAAGAAAGATTATTTGTATTTCACCACAATAGATATGAATGGTAGGTAGTAGGTACAACATATTCGAAAGCGTTCGAGATTTGCATCAGTGTCTTCAATTGGATTTAGATTGAGAACAGTTCCTTCAAATATAAGATAACTGCTGATATTTCTGTCTCGAGAATTGATTTATACTATGTACAACTTTGCTTCCGCCGTTTTGCAATAGATGGCTGTAGCGGCAGATGCTATTTCAAATAAATAGAGCATATATGTCATACAATAAGCTTAGGTATTTGTAAACACAACGCCATCGAAATATAAGTCGATTTGGGTCTGAATCATAAAGTTGTTCTCGATTAAACATGTCAGCTTACGAGAAATCTACGGCTAAGGCTCATCGAATGCTCCCAAATACCTATGGTGAGGCCGCTCATAGTGAAAGAACATTCCGAGAGTGGTTTCAACGCTTCAAGAATGGTAATTTTGACGTCGAAGACCAGCAAGAGAGGTTTTCGCAGAAGCAGAATTGGAGGCATTACCTAATCAAGATTCGAGTCAAACGCAACAAGAATTGGCAGGACATTAGAATTAACACAACAAGTCATTCAGAAACGCCTGAAAGTCATGGGAGTGATCCAGAAACAAGGAAATTGGGCGCCGTTCGAGTTGAAGCCGAGAGACGTTGAACGGCGTTTGTTTACTTGTGAACAGCTGCTTGCAAGGTAAAGACGGGAGATTTCTGCATCGCATTGTGACTGAAGACGAAAAATAGGTTCTTTACGAAAATCCCAAGCGCAGAAAATCTGTCATGTTTCCACATAGACGTCAAACCGAATATTCACGATTCCAAGGTCATGCTCAGTATTTGGTAGAACCAGATCGACGTAGTGTATTATGAGTTGTTAAAACCGACTGAGATAATCACAGGCGATCGTTATCGAACGCTATTAATGCGTTCGAGCCAAGCATTGAAAGACAAACGCAATACAACGACAAACATGATAAAGTGATTTTACAGCATGACAATGCACGACCCCATGTTGCGAGAGTGGTGAAGACATACTTGGAAACGTTAAAATGGGAAATCTGACCAGCACTTCCGGTCTTATGAAGAACTAAAAAATTGGATCGATTCGTGGATCGCTTCAAAAGATGACCAGTTTTTTCAACGCGGGATTCGTACGCTGCCCGATAGATGGGAGAAAGTAGTGTTCGGCGATGGACAATACTTTTAGTCATAAATGTATAACCAGTTTTTTTTAATAAAGCCCCGAATTTCGGGAAAAAACAGCGGAATCAAAGTTGTACGCCTGTGTAATATTCCAGGTACTTTCCCAACAAAGTTCTATTTTATTCATTATCTTTGTATATACTTTGTTATGCTTCGAGGAAGGAACAATTGAAAAACCCAATATTTTTCTTCTCTAAACACCTTTCTTTTCATTTAGAATCTCTGTATCGTGAATTCTTTCTAAGATATCGAAATAATGAACTGGATGGACAGAATTGAATTCGATCACTAATTCTTCATTAGAGTGAGTTTGATTCACAAAATTGGAAAGTTTGGATACAATTATTAGCAGCTTGTTCGCAGAAATGGAGCACCAAAACGAATTAAAAAAAAACCCACTCCGATTGTGCCCCAAAAATGAATATCAACCGTCTTAACGCTAATAGCGAATCCGAGACGACGTCATGATCGATTCCGGCAAAGCCCCTAACAAGTAGAAATGATATTATCGCCTCCCGAAGCAGGAAGGGGGGCGCCCAAACACCAAATTTGTTCGTCGAATTCATTAAAACGTAGATTTTTATCGGCCATTCTCACACCCTCGCCCGAAAATCAACGCGGCGCTGGTCCTCTCTCTCGCCGCTCCCGGAGTACTGGATATGTTGTAGCCCGATGGGTTTGGATAGGGTCGTCATGGAAACGGCCGTGCCGCGAAGACTGATGCTACGTTTTCAATAATGGCGCGTTCGGGGTGACGCGGAACGGTATTTTCTTACGGATCTCTCTCTGGTGTAGGGGTTGTGTGCCTGCCAAACAAGGGATGATTGATAAAGGGCCGAAATAATGTGAAAAGATAATATGAAGACGTTACCGTTACGGCCGGATTCATCTCCGAGAGTTGGGCAAGGTTATGAAGGTGGAGGAGAGAAGGTATTAAAGGAGTTGATTTCTGGATGGTTTCACTCGATGATGACGCCGGACCTTTTTCTGGTGATCGAGATTGGGGCTGCGTTTCCAACTTTGATTCGAAGATAATGAGTGTTTATTGACTTTCATGAAATATTTCAGATATTTCTTGGTAGGATCACTCTTTCGAAGTCATATCATTTTTGGAAAGGACCACGCACTTCATCAAAGGGAAATTTCAGAGAAAAGCTCTCAACAGATGTGTGCCGAACACATATTTGTGCAAACGATTCAACAAAATTAAAATCAAACGAAAGTTCTTTGAAGAAATGATCAGTAAAGGACACCATTTTGTGATCCATCCACCTTGTATATTTTAATTACCTACCCATTCAACTTGAACGATGTAGTTGGTAATCGACTATTCCGGAAATTCAGGCTATGGACTAACGGCTTGGCTTGAGCTTGACTTGATTTCAAGTAAAGTAGTAGTTTTTCAATCGCAAGTCATGTATTTATTTATAAAGTACTCGAATCATATCAAGCTACTTGATTTTTGGAAGTTTTATCGTGTAGTGTCTCATCAATTAGAAAATGATGAAATGAGAAGGAATCTTACAAAAAAAACTTTTATTTATCAAAGTTATTGTTGAAATAATCGAAAATATCAACTTTTTTGAAATAGAAACATGAATTAAATTACTATAAATCATAACAAAACGATAAATATTAAAGAAATAAAGTTTCTCTATATTGAAAACATCCAGGCTTTGTTTGATGTCATAATATTCCTGATACATGAGGCGTCCCATAGATTTGTCGCCTAACCTATTGCGTGTTTTTGTAACTGTAAGAGCAGCTCTGGATAATTGTCTTTCAACGGGAGCTGAATAAAAAATCCTTGGCCAAAATGGCCAGATATTTCTGAAACTACCAAAATCTTCCAATAGATTTCATAAAAATGTGAGAAAAATACTCTTAAAGTCACACTGGCGAATGCTTCAGTCTCTCGGCGCTCGAGGAATCCCCTTATGTAGTCTAAGCGAGCACGAGTTTGCAGAAATATATGCCGTGCGACGCGTGCATATCAAGCTCAAGTATTATCAAATAGCTTGATATCGAGTCAAGGAATAAATATCTAAAATCAAGCCAAGCCAAGCTCAAGTAAATAATTTTTTACGAGCTTGATTTTCGAATCGAGCATTTGGTTAAAATGTCAAGCTACTTGGCTTGATGAACCCCTATTTCAGGCATCCAAATATTTGCAGTTTGATAAGAAATACAATACATACATAATAGATCGGTCAATTCAGGAGATGTAAACATCATCAATCACAATTGATATCACACAAAATATCTGAAAATTAATGAAGTCCTATCAATTTTTTGGAAATTACTGAAGAACTTGATATCTGTGGTCTCACCCTGTATATCTACTGTGCGTACGGGATTCAATTTTTTCTATAGAGAACTTTCATCAGCTGTATGAACAATCGATGCATACTCGATTTGGTTCATATGTATATTTGAAAAAGTTTCTTCACAATGGCCATTTGAAGTTTCAAAAAAGTTTTTTTTAGCACCTTATTTAATCTGAACTGTTGAATTAAGGGCGATGATACAATGAAGACATGTGACCAGTATCACGAGTTCTACAACATAAAAAATTCGAATAGAAAATCAGATAATGAATTGGAAAAAGGGAGCAAAATACCCGGCAGTAATTCTAGATAAAAGAATGAACTTTAACGAACAGATAGAAGAAAACAGAAAAAAGGCAGGGCAATTGCACGAGAGACTGTACCCGCTGCTCGAAACGTAAACTTTCCTTAGAAAACAAACTGAAGATAATAAAAATAGTGCTTAAACCAAGCATTACGTATGCAGGAGTAACCTGGTATAATACGAAAGACAATAATAAGGATCATTTACAAAGTACGCTGAATACTGTAAGCAAAACAATTGTTGGCGCTCCATGGTATATAACCAACCAACAAATAAGAGAAGAATTGAAAATTGAAACTATTGAGGAAAAAGTTAACAAAGAGCATGAGAATAAGAAATTAAGAAAGGTACTACAAATCAAAATAAAAATGACACATAAAAGGAAATACCTCTGTCAAAGAACCAAATAGAAGAAAAAGTGACAACTTCGTCGATTTTGTGGTCAAGTAAATATTGGGTAAATTTTGTTTTGATTCTTCTCGAATTTTCTATGGTTTTAGTAATGCGATAAACATGAAATTTTGCACGTTGCTTGAAATTGTCATTTCACATCCAAATACAAATTTTGAACTAGATCGAATCTGCACTTTAAAAATTATCAGTCGAATTATGCCAACTAGAGAAATTTTCGTTGGTATTAATCGTGTTCATGGCCGTATGGACAGATTTGAATTTGAACACGAATTCGTCATCAGTGAGTCGAATATTATAGTTGCTAAAAATTCGAAACTTACGGACATTGTGGCGAAATGATAGAGGGATATGTTAGGTGAATGAACGCAAAAAAAAACCAATTGGATCGGTTCAGTAATTTTCTCTCATATCCTTTAAAATCCAACTCTATTTGTGAAAACACATATTTGTATAGTCAAAGTTTTGTGCAGTGCAACAATATATCATACAATATGTACGTCAAAACTTGAATTCAAAAGCATATTCAATATTTTCAACTTATCTGCAATCTTATAAATTCTCTCTAACGAAAACACTGAAACTTGGAGCAGAATAGTTTAATTCCCCCGACGTTAGAATACTTCCAGACTAATAAATTCCTCGGTTATTGATTTTCATCTATTCTCATATGATATTCTATAAAGAACAGTTGTGCCGCCATCGCAAGCATTTATGTGTCACTATTCTTGAATAAATGCCCTTTTGAGAGAAATTAGAATCACAGAGGGGAAGAATTATCACTCCGACAAAGAGCGGTTGGGGTTGGAAAAGGGGTTGTTTTCAAAGCCCTTTCAAGGTTTCCATAATTGAGAATATTCAATGTAGATGGCAGAGGGATTATGAAAAGTTTTGGGATAGCATTTTCAGCCTTTATCTTGTTTGGGGAAAGGGCGTTTTGTTCGTCATACGTTTTAGTCATGCCCTACAATTCAGTTTACGCTGAAAAAATGTGCTGCACTTTTGCCCTCGTATTATCGTTCCAAAATCTAAAATACAAGAAAGTGATTGCTAAAAATTGATCATGTCCATTCTTGACGAAGAAGCATACACTTTGTTATTCCATCGCAATGGTTTGTTCCCTATAATTAATGAGATTAATAATACTTTTTACCCATAATATATTTCAAATCAATGAAATGGTAGGTTTAGAAAATGAAAAAAAAATCCAAAACTTGGAATTCGAACCTTCTATGTTCAACCCTCGGTTCAACCTTGGATCGTTACTGCCACGCTGAACTAGAATATTAAAATATTGATAACTTTGACACTAAATGGTGGAAGATATTCTATGTATCATCATAGAAAGCATAACATATTTTCGGATTATGTGTCCACAAATTGGAAATATGTTTCGATTTATTTATAAATAAACAAGAGTTTATTGAGAGAAACGTAAAACACGAAGGTGCGATAAAAAAAGAAGGCTTTTTGTACGTAAGTATTGTAATATTCGTTGCGTTGCGTTATAAAGTAGATAAGTATTTCGGAATCACACAGGGTGAGTCTTTGACTTGTACATATAGGTATTTCAACCGAAGATTTCTGAGGTCAAAAGAAACACTTTTGTCCTTTAATGAACAGCATATCCTGCGAAAGGTCTCTTCGGTTTTCCGGCACATGCTTATTTTTCTTCCAAAATTCTTAATAATGGTATTGGATACACGAACAGTAGATGCAGTCGATACCTGCCGGTATCAAATGCTTCGGTGGTCAAAGATATGTTCTTGGGAAAAACGACTTACTTTAAATAACTTCACGGTAAAAAGTACAAAGGTGTCAAATCCTCACAGTGTAGCGGCCAATTATTATCACCCAATCGAGAGATGACACGTGTTATACATTATCAATTTTCCTAGGCCTGTTGAAACCACTGCAGCTGTAATCGTGGGAAATCATCTGAAATTCTATTAAATCTACTAAGTTCATTATTGTTGCAACCAAAGTGAAGCTCAGTTCTAATTTCGCATTTCATATTGATGCACCCTTTATACAACGATGACGAATATCTGTGTGAAGGCCTTAAGGGAAGATTACCGAACACCATTGACACCCCGATCAGAAAATCGTCCGTTCATCGGATATGTTCGCGTGAATATAGGGGGAACGGCAGGAATTGATTACATCCTCCATTGACATTGCTCGACAGTCTGCACTGCCTGAATTACAGGTTCTTGGAAGCACAATAGGTTCTGAGTAAACTGGGCATCAGCTAGAATCGATGCATTAGGTACCCATTATTTAAAATGAAAATAATATTTTAATTAATTTTTCTCAGAAACTTTGAATGATGGCCTTGTATTTCCACGAGTTTCTGCCGTGGTGCAGATGAATTTTCTTTTTACGGTAATGCTATTTCAAAATTGTGAAATCAACATAATAGACCAATTGAAAAATCCCCGGTCTGATGCACAGATGGCGGTGATAGTAATAAATCCATATGACTATTAAGTTAGTACCGACCTTCAAATGATACGTGTCAAAATTTGACAGCAGTCCAACCATTAGTTTGTGAGATATTGCGTTGTGTGTGTAGCACTTTTGTTATTTGAAAAAAAATTTCGTGTACTGATAAAATATTGTTTTTCAAAGGGAAAAATTACAGTTGAAGCAAAATATTGACTTGATGAAGAGTTTCTGGGGTCTGCACCAGGAAAATCAACCATCATTGATTGGTATGTTGAGTTTAAATGTGGTGAAATGAGCAACGAAGACGGCGAACGCAGTGGACGCCCAAAAGAGGCTGCCACCGACGAAAAAATCCAAAAAGTACACGAAATAATTTTGAATGACCGCAAAGTGAAATTGATTGTGATAGCAGACATTGTTAATATATCATCTGAACGTGTACTTCATATCATTCACGAATATTTGTACATGAGAAAGCTGTGTGCAAAATGGGTGCCGCGCGAGCTCATAATCCATCAAAAGCAACAACGTGGTTCTGAGCAGTGTTTGAATCTGTTTAAGTATATGCGTCGATATGTGACAATGGATGAAACATTGCTCCATTATTTCACTCCTGGGTCCAATCGACATTCAGCTGAGTGGACTGCACACGATGAACCGAATCCAAAGCGAGGAAAAACACAAAGGTCAGCTGGCAAGGTTATGGCATCAGTATTCTGGGAAGGCGCAAGGTATATTATTCATTGAATACCCCCAAAAGGGCCAGACCATCAACAGCGATTATATAGCGTTATTGTATCGTTTGAAGGATAGAATCGTTAAAAAACGGCCCCATTTGAAGAAAAAAAAGGCGCTGTTTCATCAAGACAATGCGCTGTGTCACAAATCAATGGAAACAATGGCAAAATTGCATGAATTGGGCGTCAAATTGCTTCTGCATCCACCGTATTAGCCAGATCTGGTCCCCAGCGACTATTTCCTGTTCTCAGACCTCAAAAAAATGCTCGCTGGCAAAAAATTTAACGCCAATGAAGAAGTAATCGCCGAAACTGAGGCCTATTTTCAAGCGAAAGACAAATCGTACTTCAAAAATGATATCGAAAAGTTGGAAGATCGCTATAATCGCTGTATCGCCCTCGGAAGCAACTATGTTGAATAATGAGAATTCTGTCAAAAAAATGGTTTTACTACGGTAGACCAGAGACTTTTCAATTTTCCTGTTACTTGACTCATGTTCAGCATAGGACCAAGTCAGCATCGGGATGGGCGAGCGCTTTATTGCATTCGAAGCTCTCCTAAGGTCATCATCAATGACAATATTTTCATTTATTTTTCTTAGAAACTTTGATTAATCGTATTTTTACGAGCCTCTTCCATTTTGAAACGGTGTGCATATGAATTTTCTGCTTTACAGTAAAATTATGTCAAGATTGTGAAAAATTCTACATACTTGACTCATATTCAGCGTTGGACCAAGTCAGCATCTGGATGGGCGACCGCTTCGTTGCATTTCAAGGTCAAGGATAACGCAAAGACTTTCAGAAAACATATTTTCGGTGTTAATGGCGTCATTTTCGACGCGGTCGCATGACTCCATGACAACAAATCGATTGATTTCACTTGTCGAATTGTGTGGGATCATCCCATCACTTGACGGCGATGCCTTTGACCGGCCCGTGGTCACTCCATCCTCCGTTGCGTGCGGTGACCTAGATCGATATAAATAATAACGCAATTTCAGCGCGAGGCTTATATTCAGGCGAAGCAATGTTCTGGCCGAGTTCATTCACTTGGAATTGAAACTACACCGCTTAGCGATTGAAGTGAATATTTATGTTCTTCTGAAATATGCATTGGGAAAAGTTTTAATCTCATATAGTGTTCTTGTTGACGGTAAAACTTGTGTTGTTGGGAATAGAACTGTTTATTTTCGTTAAAATTATAGTTTTGAAGCGATCCGAGACGGTGCAACTCGAGCAATTAGTTTGTTGAAGGCGTGAAGGTTGGTCTCAAGTGGATATCACTTTGGCCGGTTAGTTTATCACGTTGAGAGACGAGAATGGATTCGATATTCAGAAAATCGTTCCATAGCTTTCACATGCTAAAGACTATTCAACGGTTATTACTGATTAGTCGAAAAAGACGAAAAAAGGTTTCAAATTTCATATTGATGCACATGCGGTATTTGCATCAATTCTCCTCACCATTCTGCTGTACAAATATGTACAGATTGCAGGTGTGAACATAAAACTGAGATAAAGATATTCAAACCCTTACCTGACATTTATCTCATTCAGAGCCTCCCTATAAGGAGTTATGCGATCCTTGTACGTTTTTTGTTGCATACGTACGGCATACGGAAATCATGAATTTTCAGAATCTTATATTGTTTATCTTCAGTTGAATTACTGTGATAAACAGTCATACAATACCCAACGCATGATACAATCTTTTGTATCCACGCGTTGATTCAATATGGTCTTGTTTGGTCTGATGATCCAACTCTTTCTTGGACCTTTGCAAGTTCTTCAAAAATCATGCCTGCTGCATAGAAGCACACGCGTGAAAAAGTAGTCTTCGAGTCAGACTTACCTTCCTCAAAGATTCGCCCAATTGTAATTTCACTCCCTTCATTTCAATAAATTTGTTTTCCATATCTATTGATCTGCGAAGAGTTCGATTTCCAATGATCAATGCGTTTTGGATCTTGAGAATTTTGCTATTCACATCTAGGCCATTACCCTTTGACGTGTTAGACAACCTATTCAGATCATTGTCTTTGAGTTGGATTCGTCCGGGCTGAAGGGTCAATAGACATGTAGATGTAGTTCATCTGTTTAAAGGTGTATGAGTAGGCATTTCAAAAGAGTATTTCCAAAATAGAATCGGACCTAGACCTAGGATGATTTCACGGAGTCTGGCGGGCTTCACAGCCTGCTTTCTATGAGGCATGTGAAAAAACTAACTCTGTGAGCACCGATCGAACCCTAGCAAACCCAAGCTTCCAATAATTCAACATTGAACAAATTGAATGCGCTACTCCGATCAGTGAGCAGCAGGAGTGCTAGATTGGCTGTATCCAATGAGCAATCCATGTCATTTTCAACCTTCAGCAGGTCAGTGTTGGTAGAATGATGAAGTCTGTAACCGATGGTTTTTCTGAATGACTTCTGTTTCTTTCCCGGTAGTCTCTAATCTGGAGGCTAACAAGACCTTGGTAAGAGTCGGCAAAAAACCAGAAGGAAGTAGGTTTCTAAAGGAAACCTTTGCCTTTTGGAACCGGAAGGAACAAAACCTGCTTCTAGCGATCGGAAATAGTACCAGTTGAAAGTAAGGAGTTGTATATGACACACCAAAAAGGACAGAACCAAATTTAGCATTTTCATTCGAAAACCCTTCGAAGCTTGTGCACTTAACTTTATAGAAGTAGCTGTTTTTAAAAGTTTTGATTCCATTTAGGCCCGGTGCACACATCCGACTTTTGCAGTTACGACACCGTTCTTGTGTCGTACTTGCGGCCTATGGTACAAAGAATCAAATGGGAGCATGCACACTACCCGCCATGCAGTTGCGACGTCGTAACTGCCAGCATACGGTCGTTTTTTGGTAGCATGTCCCTCTAGGCCGCAACTGTGCCGCAGTCGTACATGCGATCTCTCAGTACTCTATTCCAAATTGGCCTGCGCACACATACGACGTTTGTCGTGAGTTCGCACAATGGCAGAGAGGGAATTGGATATTGAGCTCTTCTTTGAAGTGAATTGATCCGGCTCCGCAACCATGACGGTGTCGTATGTAGTGTGCATTGAATAGGTACGACACCGCAACGGGTGTCGTAACTGCAAAAGTCGGATGTGTGCACCGGGCCTTACATTACTTGGACTTGTAGGGACATTTGTTAGATTTGATCGGAGTCAACCTATTTCTGAATTTTGTCCACTCAATACGGGTTTACCTTACTTCAAGTCGTTCGAAGAACTGTCGCTGAAAATTCTCATTTCGTGTAATAATATCCAGTTCAATTGCCAAGCTGTATGCATTCACTAGCGCGGGAGAAGCGGAGAAGTGTTTCTTTTTTAATGAGTTATCGGCTGGCGAACCTTTAGCGAGGTGAAAGTTGCAACTGTTTACTCGACTCTGGAAGTGTCGTGTTCCACTTCGCGAATCTACAACAAGTTGGTTCACGTTGTTCGTCCGTTCCGCGTCTTTCCTGACAAGTCAGCTCCTGAGCGTCACTTTTTATTTGCGTTGTTTTCACCTTCGAGCCCACCTTCGATTCGGCAGTTTTCATGAACAAAGTTTTTCATAAGGAAACATTGAGACCTTTTTCTGACGCTCATTATTTTCAGATTGCATCAAAAGAAATGGAAGTCTCGGAACTTGAAAGGAAATAACTCAACATTTAAAAATAGTATGAATTTAACAGTTCAGTGATCTTTATTTTTTTTAGGACTTTATGCTTCCTAATTGGGGAGCGATTTAAAGAGAAATCACAGAAAGCCAGTTTCAATCCTACCATAATACTTCATGCCATTATGTTTAACTGTAAATTTTGTCCATTGCTTCGAATTTTATCTAGTTGTCATCACTGGAAGCCTTAATGGTAGATCATTACACTATTTTACTATCATGACATGCTTGCGGAAAATTCGAAAGTTATAAAGTCCAAGACTTATGGCCATTAGAGACCTATTTGCGACAACCCCAACTTTGGCTGATGAGTGGTTAGAGGAACAAGGCCATCCAGTAACTTTCCCAACGGTTTACCGCCGGATAAGATCTTTCGGACTGCAGCATTATCGAGCCCATTTTATGTTACCTCTGACGGTTGAGCATCGCCGGCAACGATTACAGTGGTGCAGAGAACGTCAACATCGGAATGTGGAATGGCATCAGGTCGTCTTTTCTGATGAATCTTGATTCTCCTTGGGTACATATAATGGCCGAAGAAGGTTAGACGACGTCGGGGAGAAAGATATGAACCTCAGTTTGATGTTGAGCGTCATGTACACCCGACAGTAGGCGTTATGGTATAGGGTGCTATTGCACATGCAAGTAGGTCGTTTTTAGTCTTTATTCGAGGTAACATGACAGCGATGCGTTACCTTCAAGAAATAGTGTAGTCATATTTTCTCTCTCACCTAAACCGGCTCGAGAATCCAATATTTCGGCAAAATGATGCCCGACCTCATGTTGCCAGAGTTAGTTTAAACTTTTTCGAAGCGAACCATGTGAATCTTCTGCCATGGCCGCCCATATCCCCCGATCTTTCGCCCATAGAGCATGTTTGGGACATCATGGGTAGAAGGCTTGGAAATTCAACCCAGCCCCCACGGACTTTGACGGTTTTGAGACATGACGTACAGGTACCTTGGGATAGTATCCCTCAAGAAGAAATAGACCATCTTATTGCATCAATGCCGAGACTTGTTGGGGAGTGTATAGATAATCGCGGTGGACAAACACAAAAAATTTATTAAAAGTGAATTGTAAACTCTTCGTTTTTTTCTCCAAATTTCAATCATTTACTCCTTGCAATACTATCTATGTTTTACAAAAAGAAAATAATTTAAAATTTAAACAACTCCTTCGGGGTGTTGCAGTTTCATTGTCGGTTAGGCCCGGTGCACACATCCGACTTTTATGGTTACGACACCGTTGCTGTGTCGTACTTGCGGCCTGTGGTACAAAGAATCAAATGGGAGCATGCACACTACCCGCCGCCCGTGCCGTTGCGACGTCGTAACTGCCATCATGCGGTCGTTTTTTGGTAGCATGTCCCTCTAGGCCGCAACTGGGCCGCAGTCGTACATGCGATCTCTCAGTACTCTTTTCTATATTGACCTGTGCACACATACGACTTTTGTCGTGAGTTCGCACAATGGTAGAGAGGGAATTGGATATCGAGTTCTTCATTGAAGAAACTAAAATGAGATGATGTCATCAGAAAAATTTATTGGGTAGTAGTATGTTGTTCTCATAAATTCTTCGAACAACAGGATTTTCAACAATTCATCTCTATTTCTCATGATCGGTGAGTGTGAGTCCGCTGGTAGCCTATATATTTTCTTCCGAACGATTTTATCATTGTCTATATAGTTATTGCGAAAGTAATAAAGTGTCTTATTCAAACTCTTATTGATAAAAATTTAAATTCAATTTTTGAAACAGCTAGAGATTTCAAGATCATATGAGTGACAGTTTCGTAGAAATCATGAAAAACTGAAAAAGTTTTAAATTTTTATGATCCAACAAATACTATAATCAAATAAGTCCAGAAAGTATTACATTCACGATGCTGAATGGGAAACTAGTGCGCATTGAATTGATCCGGCTCCGCAACCATGTAGCATGTAGTGTGCATTGAATAGGTACGACACCGCAACGGGTGTCGTAACTGCAAAAGTCGGATGTGTGCACCGGGCCTTAGTACGTATCCTCAAATCTCCTCGTACCTAATGTTGGAAAGTTCAGTTACGTTATGCTGAATTTCAGGTGACAGCGATCGTATTTATCGAGAGTCTAGTATCTAGTTTCACTGAAATGTGTTGATAAGCACAACACAAACCATTGTCAAAACTTTCACGAACTCACGAAATCTTGTCGAAAAACTTCGCGCCTCAAAACTTTCTCCGAACAAAGATTCGGTCTTCGAATTAGTTCCGTCGCCCATCTATCATCTGAGTGTTTTGAAATCTCTTCCCGGCATCTGTCACAACTTCGAAACACTAGACCTTCCACACTAATTATCGTTGCGCGAGGAGTCGACAGAACTCATTCACGAAATCTTTCCATTCATTCGAAATGAACGAAGAGGCCTACGTGTATATAGAGCTCGTCTCATTGCCGGTGGCAGATCTCCACAATAATTATTCATAACGAAGTCGTCAGCGAAGACGCTATTCGAATGTAGCGCCGCCTTACTGTGCTGCTTCTCGAACGGAGGAGAGATACTTTTCATTCGATAAATTTGACTCGGCCAACAGTACGGAAAATATGACTTGAATCTGAATTTTTATTCAGATTCCAGGAAAGCAATGATGTAAAGTCGAAAGTACTTGAGTTGAGGGCTTGGTATTAATGCGCTAATTGCACTCTTGGGGACCACATATATCCCTATATTTCCGATATTACAGTTCCACTACGATGGAAAGACGACAAAAGGGATGGTAGATGAAAATTTGATTTCAGAAAGCGATGGATAGAGAGCATTGGAAGGAATAAGAGAAGGCCTTTGTCCAGGAGTGGAAGAATGGAGACCGAAAAAGAAGAAGACAGTTCCGATGGGGTTGATATCTTGCGTGTTATCACATACATACGTATGAATGTTTTCAGGTGGTGAAATCTTGTCTGAAATTAAATTATTTAAATTCATATAAAGTATGAACTTTTTGAAAAAGTGGCATTTCGTGATTTTCTCCGAGAACAAAATAAAATAAAAATATGAGAGCCACTTATTGGATATATTAACTGACAAATAAAATGCAACATCCAAAAAGAGCTGTTTGAATTTTAATTTTTTTTTGTGAAACATAGATAGTATAGCAAAGAGTAGATGATTCAAATTTGGAGAAAAAAATGGAGGGTTTACAATAATTTTTAAAAAATCTCTCATTAATTCGTTTTTTTACCGCGATTATCTATACACTCCACAACACGTCTCGTCATTGATGTAATAAGATCGTCGTTTTCTTCTTGAGCGATACTATCCAAAGCTACCTGTACTTCATGTTTCAGAGCCAAAGTCCGTGGGGGCTTGGGTAAATTTCCAAGCCTTCCACCCATGATGCCTCAAACATGCTCTATGGGCGAAGATCGGGAGATCTGGGCGGCCATGCCAAAAGATTCACATGGGTTGCTTCGAAAAAGTTCAAACTAACTCTGGCAACATGAGGTCGGGCATTATTTTGCTCAAATATTGGATTCTCGAGCCGGTTGAGGTAAGGGATAACATATACCTCCACTTTTTCTTGAAGGTAACGCAGCGCTGTCATGTTACCTCGAATGAAGACTAAAGATGACCTACTTGCATGTGCAATAGCACCCCATACCATAACGCCTACTGTCCGGTGTACATGACGCTCAACATCAAACTGAGGTTCACGTCTTTCCTTTGATTCGATTATAGGACGGATTCTGCATCTTGACAGTTTTTGAATGACCTGCACCACTCATTTTATGTTCTTGAGTATTGTCGATTGACCATACGTAATATTCTCAGAACTTCGGCACACGAATTTCCCTTTGCAATGTTAAATCTAGGGCAGATCTTTTTTGGTATAATTTTTTTTTCATGCATCCTAAATATTGCGAAGAAAAACAGAAGATGTCCAACAAAATAAATGACAGATTGCTTCAATTATTTGATTGGCTCGGTCTTAAATTGATAGAAATCATTTTACTCAGAATAACACGTGATGCTAAAACGCCGCACGAGTACAAAGAACGTGTCAACTGTCAACAGAAATAATCACAAACTTCTACAGGCCGGCTTTTCAATCAATCAATTCCTGGTACTCCGTTGATAGAATTGATTAGGTAACTCCATAAAGATTACTTGGAATTTTAAGTGGAGTCCTGAATATTCCTGGTATTCTTCGTTTATAAATATCTAAGGGTCTTGCTTGCAAAGACGTACCGACATAGTAGGGGGCCTGGAGCGGCTATAAATGAGGGGACCTTTATATTGATTCATTTTTTATGATTCAGAACTTTTTGTAGATGGGTTATACTGTCTCATGATAACACCTTAATAACACACATAATAACAGTAATCAGATTTTCAATGACATTCCAACTGTTACGATAACTCTCAGATCTTCATTTTGTATGAGGACTGGATATTTTATTCCTTTCGCCTCTACTTTAATTTCTCCGATTTCCTAGTGTTGTCTAATTAGGAAACTTTTCTCCCTACTGCATGTCACTTTTTTCTTCTATTTGGTTCTTTGAAAAAGCTATTTCCTCTTATCTGTCATTCTTATTTTGATGTATAGTATCTTTCTCAATTCTTTATTCTCATTTGCGTTTCTATTGTCTTCTCTGTTTGTTTGTTAACTATTTCTTCAATACTTCAATTTCTTCTTTGATTTGTTGGTGGGTTGTATATCTTGGGCGCCAACCGCTATTCTGATTACTCTATTTAGCATACTTTGCAACTGATCCTTATTATTGTTTTTCGTATTATACCAGGTTACTCCTTCATACGTAATGCTTGGTATTAGCACTACTTTTATTATCTTCAGCTTTTTTCTAAGGAGAGTTTACTTTTTGGGTTGAGTAGCGGGTACAGTCTCCTGTGCAATTGTCTTGCCTTCTTTCTGTTTTCTTGTAACTGTTTGTTAAAGTTCATTCTTTCATCTAGAATTACTCCCAGATATTTTCCTTCGTTTTCCACTCTATCGTTTGATTTTCTATTTTAACGTTTCCTGCTCTCTCTTTCTTTATTGTTGTTTCTCCGAAGTAGTCTGCAACTATTGTTAATTTATTCAATTTACTCCATTTTTTCGAGTCTACCATCAGTACTGTTCCGATAACAAATATAAAATTCTATCAAGAACCATTAAGGTAACAAAAACAATTAAGGTAACAAAAAACATACACAAATATGTTTATAATGATATTTCATTTTAAAATCATATAATACTATGTTGTACAGAACCTATTAAAAGAAAAACAGACACGACTCAACTTCTTATTCATGACCGTTGTAAATTTTAAAAAGTGAAGAATGATACATTCGTACATCTTGGCCATTTGGAGGGTCAATGCTTCTGTGAACCGCTCCCTCTCCCCCACGATACGCCCCTGCGTTCATGTATCTGACATGTTCTATCACGAATATTTTGTGTAATAAATTTTTGGCATACCGTTCAAGCAGGTAGTAATGCTGTTTTCCTTTGAGATGAAACGCTTTAGAGGCCTTTGAGTAAAGCGAAAGATAACGTAACCATGAATCATTGCATAAATCAACTATGATATAAGTTCAAGGTCCAATATATTCGAATCTTGGCAGATTTCGAACGGAGTGCTACGATACTTGTTTACTTTCGGCTTTATATCAGCCCTGAACTCCCAAGCATTGAGAAATAATTGGATACAAATAGATCTGGAACATCGATGAACTTATAGGTATAACGAACTTGAAGCAAACAAACACATCGAAATAATCTGAGAGATTTGCGGGCATTTAATGTGTTGTATGGAAATGAAAACTGTTCATTCAGATTTAATATAAAGTTTCTGTATGATCAGGAAATTCAGATCTATCCTTTCAGCTGAGCATTTATTCATTAAATAAACCTGATACAATTCCACCAGTAGTGTTTTCATAGAAACATTTATAGAGCGAAATTCTCGACATTGTATTTCTCGGTAATCGATGAATATGGCATTGTTTTCATTCATTAATACATTCTTTGAATGGAATGGTACATGCAATGCTTATCCATTTCTGATTTCAAATTACACTTACAGTGTGCATTCCCCAATAAAAATAACGCTACTTTACATTTGATTGAAGGATTTATACTCTGTGAGAAAAAAATTCAACACCAAAAAAGCATTGGAATTTTTTTAACAAACTTGGCAGGAAAACTGTTTAAAGGTTTACAAACAACCTCGAACTTTAACATTTATTTCGTTCAAAATAGTCTAGAAGCCATGGAACATTAGATTATTTAATTATGTACCTATATTTCTTGAAAGTCTATTTCGGTATTGTTTTTTGGTTGCAATTTATTTGCGTTCGGAGGATGCGATTAAGCCTAGAGAGCAAAAACGTGAAAATTATTGATAGCCGAGTGAATTCCATAGAGGTCGCGGTATTGCATTACATGAAGGTGGTTTTTCATTCAGAGAAATTGCTAACTGTGTTAACCGTAAACAATTCTTTGTAACGGGTGTTCTTTTTCGAGGTATATAACTTTAAGTTGGCATTACTGTTCAAGATGGCGACCGATTTAACAGCTGTCAAGTGATTTATTCTCAGTTTGGTTTGTCAATTCATCATGAATAGACTCACGCCTGAACAACGCATGCAAATAATGCAATTTCATTTCGAAAATGATGGTTCTGTGCGGAATACGTATCGCGCAATACGTCCATTTTATTTTGTTTAGCGATGAAGCGCACTTCTGGTTGAATGGCTACGTCAACAAACAAAACTGCCGCATTTGGAGTGAAGCTAATCCTCAAGTATATGTGGTAACATCCAGAAAACTGACTGTTTGGTGCGCTTTATGGGCTGGTGGAATCATTGGTCCGTACTTCTTAAAAAACGATGATGGCCAGAACGTTAGAGTCAATGGTGATCGGTATAGTGCCATGAATAATAACTTTTTCATTCCTGAATTGAACAACCATGATGTCCAGGAGCTGTGGTTCCAACAAGACGGCGCAACAGGTCACACAGCTCGTGCCACAATCGATTTATTGAAAGACACGTTTGGTGACCGCCTAATTTCACGTTTTGGACCTGTGAATTGCCCTTCAAGATTTTGTGATTTAACACCGCTAGACTACTTTCTGTGGGGCTATGTGAAGTCATTGGTCTATGCGGATAAGCCACAAACCCTTGACCATTTGGAAGACAACATTCGCCGTGTTATTGTCGATATACGGCCACAAATGTTGAAAAAGTCCAGATTGGACTACATCCGAGCCAGCCGTGGCGGTCATATGCCAGAAATCATATTCAAAATGTAATGCCACAAGATTATCTTTTCGGATAAATAAAATTCATGTCAATAGAATAATCCATCGTTGTTTTCTTGCAATTTAAAGTTCTATAGCTCTAAAAAAAGCACCCTTTAGTACGGTTATCAAGCATAGGTCAAGAACGTCTTTGACGAAGATCTCAACAGGATTATGCCTGTCCCCACATTACAAGGCATTCTTTGGAGAACTTCAATATCTTGCAGATCTCGCCTATCGAACATGTGTTAGACATGTTGGGTAGAAGACTGAAGTAATTAACTAATCCTTCACAAACACTAGAAGGTCTCCAGAATAAATTACAGATTGGCTATGATGCAATACTTCTGGGGGAAATCGATCACCTTGTGGAATCCATGCCAAGAAGGGTGGGGGAGTGTCAAACTAATGAAGGTGGTCGAAAAACTTCGACGCTATCTTGGTGTAGGATTTTTTATGTCACTGAGAATATTTTCCTTGATTTCATGTTATGCAGAACTTATTTTTCGAAAGTCTAATCAATTTAATGATCTCACTTTGTGTTGTTCTCTAGAATTGATATTTATTCAATCACTTGAACGAACTTCACAGCAGGGAGGAACAATAATTTAAAAAAATAGAATTTCATCTTCCTAACATTAATAGTTTCTAATAGTTGAAGAGCATGAGAATAAAAATTAAATTTCAATCCGAATTTATATTTTCTCTATTCAAAATGTATACTGATTACTGAGAATACAGAAAGACTTTGAATTGTTTTCCAGCTATTCCAAAGATGTATTATAATAAATAACTCACTGAAAATCTGATATTTCTACTAAGCTCTCAAGAAAGGCATTATATAGAAAATTAATAAGTTATATTCAGATATTGGAGTGATTAATGAATTGATTTGCTTATGATAGGTATCTGTTTTTTGGCTGAGCGACATTGGTACATGAACCAAGAATTTCTATTACATTGGAAGAAAAACAAACTCTTAATATTATTTATTTTCGTTAATAGTTTTATTTGTACCAGCTCAGCTGGGCTCATTTATGGAAACTCTCCTGTTTCTCATGTGTACTTTTATGGAGGCAAATAAAATCTGGTTTATGTCTTTCTTATACTTCGGATCAAGGTAAAAGACATCGGGTTGATGTGAAATCTTTCAGGAGTTTATAGTTCTGAGAAGAAATTCCTCGTACAATAATAAGATTCGATTTCGCAAATGGATTATTCGTTAAATATAAAATGGATATTTTGGCGGACTATTCTTTAGTGCTAATCGATCCAAAAAATTTGATCTGATGTGGAAGGTCATGTCCATGTAATTTATGATCGAACTGATCGTAATTCTGAATTCAATTTCAAAAAGATTCAGTTTCTGAAATTCCAATAATAATTGTTGTTGTGTGTTCTTGGTACAATATATAAAATGTGAAAATTGACATCGAATCATTAATATCACTTATTATCTGATTTCCATAGGTGAAAACAACAAGAGGTAGCGTAGAATTCGATACGTAATTCTTTCAGAGATGTAGACTAAATGATGTATTTATGTATATGCTTCGATTTTGACATTTATGTTTCCTCTTTTTTATTTGAACCAATTTCTTCGAATTACTTAATGATAATGTAAATTTAAAAAAGGAGAAAATACTTTCTATCATACATCGATTGAGCATGAAATGGAAAGAGACGCACTCTCCTAATGAATTTTTTTAAATTTTCGAAATATAGAAATGGATGTAGCTGACGCTGAAAGTCAATGGAATGTTTTATGGAAATGCACGAAAAATCATTAGAAAAAAGTACAAAAGTGGCGATGCAAAAAGCATATAATAATGACCCAGAACTGATGTAAAGATTTTTATAGGATACTCACAAATCAGAGAGAAATAGGGAAATTGGCCTCACCTGCAAAAAAAATAATAACAATTAATAATATACACAATACTTAACTAAAAGTTATAATTTTACGTTTGTACCAAATTCGCCTAAATTATTTCGCCTTGAGATGATACCAAGTTTGAGGATTGCCTTTCTCAATATCAAAAAATATTTCAAGAGTAACTAGATATATTTAATTAGTCTTCTGGCACCAGCCTACTACTTAAACAAAAAAATTAAAATGAAGTTCAAATTTGCCTAGCAAGACTCGATATTTTTATGGAGTGTGATGCATTGTTAAATTTGTAATTTTTTTCTTTATCAACTCATAAGGATAACCAATATGGCGTCCATAAGAATAAAAATGACTATCGCGTCTCTGAAACAATGGAAAATAGAGAAAATCTGACGACACCATTAGAATCTTTATATTGGATTATGACTACAAATTGAATTTCGTGGAGTTATACCAGAAGCAAATGAGTTATATAGAAAAAAAAAATCGCGATTTTTAGTTTTTTCGAGATATTTCGGGAACCATTGGAGATATTTTGGATCTGTTAACACCAATTTTGGTGTTAATCCCTGAATAACGCAACATTTTTGTAATTTAATCCACCGTGTGTTTCTAAAGGTTTTCGACATTTCTGTAGTGTCCCTTTAAATAGTTCTAACCTTGTATATAGGAAGAATAATTTTCACTATTATTTTAAAATACGAGGCGTGTAATTAAAGTAAGGTCTCCATTTATTTTTTTCACATTAAATAATATTTATTCACTAAGTTTTGTACATTGCTGTAAAGCTTGAAATCTAAGCTATTTTTCTACGTAATCGCCATTCACTTCGATGAGCTTCCTCATTCGTACGACAAACTTTTGTATCCCCTCCTCGAACCACGATCCCGCCGCCTCGCGCAAGAACGAAATGACCGCTTCATGAACTTCTTCATCGGTATTGCAGGTTATTTACGAAAATTGAATGAATAGAGTCTCTACTGCACACATCTTGGAGTTTTTCGGCCAACTCATTGAGAGTCAACCTGCGATCTTTCAGCACAAGCGCCTCAACTTTCCGCACTGTTTCGAACGTTTTTCACGTCCATACATTTCTCACCATACACTTCTTCCAATTGACGATGAATTTCTATAGGTGGAGTTTTTTTTTTGAGTGCAAAAACTTAATGATTGAACCTAACTCGCACCTGGCGGGAGCGACAACCGGCACTTCCATTGCAAATGGCTCCTACGTCAAGACTGAACGTCCTAATGAGGTGTCGATTGGTGGAGGGGAGCCTAACGTATACCACAGTATTGCCGGATTTCATCTAGCGCTACTTGCAGCGATACAATGGCCTTGGAGACCTTACTTTAAATACACGCCTCATATATGTTTTGAAGGTTTTCATGTCTATTTTAAGATTCTTATTATGCATATATCGGATAATAATTCACGATATTCTCGCAAGAAATAAGAACGTATGATTTATTTCGAAGATTTCGTGTTGCAAATCATCTTTTAACAACTGGTCATATTCCTCAATACTTTCAAAAGCAGCTTTCGAATGAAAAAGAAACCTGAATAAACCAATCGATATCGAAAAGGACGATTTCCGCTATTCAAGCGACCCAAAACACCCACATTTTGACGTTCAACCATCCGGCCGTGTTTTTTGAGCACCCAGATCGAAGACGCGGTGGATTTAAAAGTGTCTGAATTGTTTATGGGTAATTTAGAGCTTCGCGCTTCCCCGTTCCGAAACGGTCGAAGTTCGTGCCACGCCGGATAACGTAAGTTTCGCATTATCAACAGTTCAGACAAATGATAACTTGTAGCGGGAACTTCTTCTCGCGGCCATTCAATTTATTACCATAGTCACTTCGATTCGAGTGCGCTAGAGATGAAGTCTCGACTTTATTACTTCTCGCAGGACGGGAGATGAAAGAGAGGAGGGTGTGCCGAACGGATCGGCAACTTCAAAGGGTTATTCTAGGTCCGGTTGAGATGGTGCATGGTGCAAAAGGAGAAGTTCGGACGGCTTTTTTTTTCAACTACGGATGATCAAGGGTGGGTTCGTACAATGGTTTTTATCTCAGGTTGCGCGTTAACGCCTTTGATATGAATGTTTCACAAATCCCTAGTTTATCAATTCTTGTTAATATTAGATGTAGTACAAAGAAATCAATTATTTTTCCAATAGATGGCCTCAGTTATCTGTACCTCGCGTTGTGTAAATCAGATCAGGATCCACTAGATCCTGAAATTTAAGAAATTTCGTACTACAAAAACTTTTCTGACAGTTTTGTGATTAGTTGACTCAGCTTAATTTGAGCCCGCCCCGAAGGTGGACACTAGCAAAGAAAAAATACGTAATATTATACAGTTTTTCTTCGATAAAGCCAAAAATGCAAGACAGGCGGCTGAAAATGTAAAGAGTGTTTATGGACCTGATGCTGTAACAGCCAATCACGCGTTATATCGTTTTCGTCGATTCCGTTCAGGTAATTTCGACGTCACCACGCATTGGATGTCAATAAAAACATTGACATTCATTTATTTCCTTAAAATTTACAGGAGGTTTCAACAAAGTGTATGAATAAAAAAAAAAAAGAATGTTTCCACATAAAAATAGTTATCCCAATAAACGACATACGACAAAATATAAATATATTCACATATATCGACAAACATGCCAACATTTAATATGCAATAAATCAGTGACGGATTTGTTAAAACTTTTTAATCATGAATTCTTACACTGAGTAGAATACGCCTTCTACCAAAATGTTTTTTAACGCATGAATTCCGATCGTCACTGTTTCGATTGCCCAAAAGCTAAAGATTTTACAAAACTGTTTAGAACCATTTAACGAGTTGACGCAAAAACCCCATGATCCGAATTTCCACTTGCGAATCGCTGATGAATCGCAACAAAAAAAAAAGAACGGTTGATGACTGGTGATGAAAAGTGGATCACTCACGACAACCTCAAGCAAAAACGGTCGTGGTCTAAACGCGGTGAACCGTCGGAAATGGTGGCCAGGCAAAAATTACGGCCAGGAAGGTTTTGCTGTGTGATTGGTGGGATTGGCAGGGAATTATCGCTATAAACTTAGAACTTTAGATCATTACCGACTCAAAATTCGAAAACCACAGACGCCGCGCGAAATATTCAAGAAACTAGAAAGCAAAAACTACTCAATTAAAGACCATTAATTTGATAACGTATGACGGCATTATAATGATATACAAAGTACTCATAAAATTGTTTGTACAATGAAGACCCATTCCAGGAAAATATGTGAATTTCAAATGCAAAAATCAAAATATTATGGGGAAACTAATAAGCTTGAAGACGTTAATATATTATTTTCACGCTCAGTGAAATAACTAGTCGTTTTTGTTTACGAGCAATAACTTATTTTGTAGTCGATTATTTCTTAGATGCAGATATATAAACGACATAATACTGTGAATATGAGAACTTCCGCTAGATTTTACAGCATAGGTACCATAACATTTATCCAATTGATGTCTTCAGTTAGTGACATAAATAAATAGGTAGACTGGCGATGGATGGGGTACTACGCTTCCTTGTTCTTTGCTCCTAAAAAAACTCCACTCCACTTTATTTTCGGTTTTGTAACGCTATTATTGTATTAATATTTCCATAGAAGTTTCAATTTATGCCACACAACGTGCTAACTACTTGAAAAAGCTGAAATTTCTACAAGTCCTTTCAGTTTCAACCCCGATAGTTATTATTTATTACAACATATTTCAAAATCAACCAAAACCTGTCTTAAACATTTGCATAACGGTCAAAAAAGTTTTATTCTTCTATACCAAATTTTATAGCACTTTTTTGTTTTTTTTTACCATCTTTCTTTGACCTGAATTCATATATGTAAATAAATACAACCATATTGTAGAACCTCCAGTGTTCGAAGATGAACTTGAAATATCATAAGTTCGAAATTGTACGTAAATCCCGAAAATTTTATTGGTAGTGAAAACAAATAAACACTTGTTTAATCATAATCAACCAGATAGTATCGGCTGAAATAGTTCAATATTATGTATATTTCAAAACACAATTATAGGTATTCACTAATTCACTCTCAATTTGAAAAAAACCTTTCCATTCTTTGATATAGAAAGCGCAACTTTGACTGATGACGCTGCAAAAGGATTTCCAACATCAATTAAATTAGGGTTGAACTGATGTTGAAAAAGGTATCCGTCATTTCTGATATTTTGAATTTGGTGTTTGTTTCTGACGTACTCAATAATATCTCATTTCAAAAATGATAAAGTATTTGGCAATGAACATGAATGATTCTAGGTGTAATTAGATATATTTTCAAAACTTCCGAGACTCTGAAGGAAAGTTCATAGAGACTCAGAATTTCATGGTTTGAAATTGTTATTCGATATATACCAGTATATGACAAATTTTAATCAAATTGATATGTGATCACGGAAATATTGGGATTCTTCTTATATTTTTCTCCTTTGGTTCCGGTAGTTCAACGTAGTATTCTATACGGAGCTCGAAACTATTGACTTATACGCAAATCTAAAATTTCCACTTCGTTTTGTGATCGCAGAAATAATGGGTGATTTATTTTCGATATTCTTCTCGAATTTTCTATGGTTCAGGTTATGCGATCATCATGAAATTTTGCACAAGGCCTGAGATTGTCATTCCACATTCAAATGAAAATTTTCAACTTGATCGAATATGCAGTTTTGAAATGAACAGAAAGACAATATTTCAAACGGCCATAATTACGGAACCCTTAGCCGGATGTAGCCCATTTAGGAATCAAAATCCGAATATACCCTTTCAAGCTTTTAGATCCTTCCATTATTGTGTATACTTGGATCGTATGGACGGACAGAATCGATTTCGACTGATTCGTCATCAACGAGTCCAACCTTATCGTTTGAAACCATTCCTGACTCAAAAGTCGAATATTGTAAACGTAGTAATAAAATAATAATGCGTTCTGTTGCAAACGAGCGCTCAAAAATCCGAATTTAAAAATAAATTCTCAAATTTCAAACATTTCCTCATAGTCACAAGTATTTAAGAAAAGCGTACGCTAAATAATACACCTCCCTTGCATCGCGATAGCAAAACGGAAGAAGAAACCAATAACTAGCCATATCCGTGGTCCATTCCACTGGAAATTCCTTAAATAACGATTCAATACTGCGCAATATTGAGGTCAGATACAGTCGAATTCGTTCGAATCCGATGCAAGGCTTCTGGGCACAAGCACAAGTGGAACGAGAAGTTGCCACGTTCCCCCTCCTCTCCGAGCCATCGTCTCAACAGGGGCCGTGGCATTCTCGAGATAGAGATAGAGGCGAGAGCAGAGAGCCGACCGAGGTATTTGAATCGAACGTAGTGTGCCATAGGAAGAACGTTGACCCACGCAATGAAATTCAGAGATTGAATGATGGGCTGACTGAGCAAAAAATTCTTGTGTCAGGAAGTATCCGGCATGAAGTGGATAATGATATTCCCAATGAGATAGAGCGTGCGGGAAGTGGACCTCTTTCTCTGTGGGTTTTCGGTGAATGAATGCAATGAATTCACGTGGTCGACTATACAGTCTGAGAAATTTTTGAAAATCGATAGTACAAAATTGTTTTTTAACTTTGTGTACCTATAAAAGTGCTATTGGAGTAAGAATTAATAAGCGCTCAGAAGCTGTTTCAGTGCTTTTCTCATTTTTGGTCATTTCATAGCACTATTCGTAATATGCGAATATTCGGTACTTTTTTCTACTTTGCAGAAAAGAAAATTCAAAGGTAGTCAGTAGGTTTATTCATACGTAGAATTTATGTAAAGATATTTGACGACGTTGCTTTAGCAAAGCTACAAAAAAATTATAGGTAAAATTCTTTGCATCGATCGATGTAGGGTTGATATCACAGCAAGTCATTGAAGTAGCAAACACACGCTCGGACGATCTTCATTGAAAAATCCGTATTTTCGAATGATCGAAGTAATTGGAGATCTATCGGATGCATGGAGAAAATTGGGTTTCGGGTCGTCTTTTTTTTCGATGCTTCAATTGTCATGAGTGTATTGGTTGAAACCTTCAACATATAGTTTTCCAAAGGTGTCAAATTGTAAAGGTAGCAAGTGGGGAAGAAGGAAAATTCCTTTCTTGAAAATTTTACATTTCAAAGTTGAGAATTTTAAGCCTGTTCTTTCTTTCCTCCAACGGTTTCTCGATTTTTAGACTGACAACGTGAACTCAGTTGAGCGTCAATACTATGTAATTTCGGCAGCTATAAATTCAAGTTGTCAGTGATATTTGATGAACCGGAGTTGAAAATAATGGATCTTAAAACAATATTTCTAGCTGAGGTAGCTAATGCCTTCCAAGTTACGAGAGAATGTGTATTTGTTTCAAAATTTGGAACAAATAAGACAATGTATAAACTACTCGGCACAACATTTATCATCAATTTTTCAACAATGAGTTATTAGTGGACTGGAGGAAATAATAAAGCATTGTGAGAAATTTGCAGCGCTTTTCCAGCGTGGGATAGTCAGTAATGAGTAGGACGTAATTGATTGACTGAGAACATATGAACGACATTAATCAATCCACTTGGAAAATAAGGAATAAAAAGTACAGACTACGGAACAGAAGCTTTTATAGGCTCGTTTCGTAGTAGTCGAATTTATTTTTCCACTGATAAAGTTGAAAGGTTAAATAACTGTGGAAAACATGACATTTGAACCGAATTCTCGTACATTTATATAAATAGTAGTGCAAAAATATACATAACCAAGACCGTTTTCGCTGGACGTTGTCGTAAGTGATCCAATTTTCATCACCAGTCACCAACCGCTTCAAAAAAAGATCTATTTTGTTGTGATTAAGCACGATTCGCAGATGGAAATTCGATCCATGAGGTTTTTTTTGCATTAACTCGTGTGGTACCCATACATCGAGTATCGTCTTGAGACGAGCCTTATGAAAATGGTTCCAAACGGGTTTTTGTGCAATCTTTAGCTTTAAGGCAACTGAAACAGTGGTTACATGATGGTCGGATTCGACAATCCGAATCCGCGTGGTGCATCTTTGACATCGAAATTACTGGAACGGAATCGAAAAAATTAAAATTGTACGTGATTGTCTGTTACAATATCAGGACTCAGGACCATAAATACTATTTGCATTTTAAGCCGCATGTTTTTCATTTCCGCCTTTATCGAAGAAAAACTGTAAAATATAGCGAATTCTCTCTTTGATAGTGACCATATTTGACGCTCGCTCAAACTGATTTGAGTCGACAAATCACAAAACTGTCAGAAAGGTATTTGTAGTACGAAATCACATCTTTCTAACGCCATTAAGTGGAACCCGAACGGACTTAAACAATGCAAGATACAGATAACTGAAGCACTCTGTTGGAAAAATAATGGATTTATTTTTTACTACACCTAATATGATACAAGTGCAGTCATTGATATTCTTCCACTAGTTCAAAATTGAGAACAAGAATTAGAATGAGCCTTCTGTACTGTAGTATTACACAGTATTTTCTCTGATTAACTGAAAAATATTAGTTGGCGGACAAGTTTTATGTATCACAAATTTGACAGATAATAAATAAATTCGTGACAGAAGAGTTCTGAGTACCAACATATTATAATAAATATAACATCTAAATCTTCATGAATCTGCGACATTCTCGCACGTTTAGCTGAATGAAAGGATTTGCTACAGGATTACAGAAATACCTAATACGATATTCATTCAACATCTCACGTAAAAATCAATTAGTTTGATCAAATCCACCGCATTATTCCAAGTTATTCGAAGTTGAGCAGATAAGCGATTATACGCGCCATACGAAAGAATGCGACATGTCGATAAATTAAAATGAGCAATAACCCGATATTAAAGCCAACGATTAATTTCACATTAAAATTCAATATGAATGCCGTGCGAAAAAAGTTGAGCCGGTTACGGTTCGAGAAGGAGCACGCACAGTTGTGTAGCCTGACACCGTCGCAAAAAGAATTTATGCGCGTTACAGCTCCGTTATCGCCTACTTGGTTTTTTGCTCTTCTTCAATAGGTACTCTTCAATCTGTATCGCTTCGCTTGCGTCGACATAATATCTTGACTCCGTACGGTAATAATGATCGATTCGTTCTATTTTTGAGCGACGTTCTCCGAACATATCGGCTCAATATTGTCTTCGCAGATTTCGAATTTTTAGCCGAGAATTGTCTCAAACCTTTTTTTTCTTCAAATGGAGCCGTTTTTTAACGATTTCATCCTTTAAACGATCCAATAACGCTATATAATAATCGCTGTTGATGGTCTGGCCCTTTTGGACTTAATCAATGAATATTATACCTTGTGTATCCCAGAATACTGATATCATAACCTTGCCAGCTGACTGTTGTGATTCTCCTCGCTTTGGATTCGGTTCATTGTGTGCAGTCTACTCAGCTGACTGTTTCATCCATTGTCACATATCGACGCAAATATTCAGGTTTATTGCACTTAAACAGCTTCAAACACTGCTCAGAATCATTAACATGTTGTTGCTTCTGATCGATTATCAGCTCGCGCGGCACCTATTTTGCACACAGCTTTCTCATGTACAAATATTCGTGAATGATATGTTCTTCCCAATGTCTGCTATCTTGATCAACTCCACTTTACGGTCATCCAAAATTATTTTGTGAACTTTTTTCATTCTTTCTTCGGTGGCAACCTCTTTTGGGTGTCCAACTGCGTTCGCCGTCTTCGGTGCTCGTTTCACCACGTTTAAACTTAGCATACCAATTAATGATGGTTGATTTTCCTGGTGCAGACCCCGGAAACTCTTCATCAAGCTAAGATTTTGCTTCAACTGCATTTTTCCCTTCAAAAAGCAATATTTTATTAGCACACGAAATTCTTTTTTTCCATTTTTTTTCGAATAACAAGTAGCTGCTCTCACAACGCAATATCTCACAAACTAAATGTCGGACTGTTGTCAAATTTTGACACGTATCGTTTGCAGGTTGGTACTTACTAAAAATTATAAGGATTTAATACTATCACTGCCATCTGTACATCAGACCGGGGACTTTTCAAATGGCCTAATAGTATGCTATTTACTCGTGAGGCCACTTATTGAATGAAGTCAATTTTTTTTCTCTTCAACAATGCGCTCTATTAGTGATGACATCACACAGCGCCATTTTAGTTCTGTCAGTGTTCGGTACCAAACAAACGAATTGTCATTCAAATTAGTACTTGTCTTTGAAGAAATTGGCTTATTTTGATGAATAAGATTATTTAAGGGACGATATTACTATTGATAGACAAAAGGCACGAGATTAATGCCAGTAAGTTCGAACTTGAAGTTCAACTAATAAACACGGCTTTTTACAAAATCTGGGGAATGATACAGGATTCAAACTTACTGGTATTAACCTCATTCCTTCTGTCTATCAATTAACACTGAAATCGTTCCTCAAATACTCTCATTTATGAAAATAAGCCAATTCCTTCAACGACACCGTAGTAATTTGAATGACAATTTATTTGTTTGGATTCCGAACACTGGCAGGAGAACCAAAAATTGCGCTGTGTGACGTCACACTCATAGAGCGTATTCAAAAGATTGGGCGTTAAAAATAATAAACTTCAATATCAAAAAATAAATATCTTAAAATACTTCTTAATATCTTCGAACACTGTGAATCTTATAAAAGGCAATCTAGATATCTTGATAATTGTAACTTCCCAACGTTATGAAAGGTACTGATCCGTCAAACCCCTCATTAAAACATTATTGGCGTAAAACGTGAACGACGTCTAGGTATCAGCTCCGTTACAGCAATTAAACCTGCGTTTCCTCCGTTGCCAAAGCAGGAAAGAAATTACACGTGAGTCACTGACCCACCTAGTGCTCTTTAATCTCGAACAAGATCATCCGAAGATACACCCATTTAAGACAACTGGCAGGGAGTCCGTGTGTGTATGGACAGGAAATGAATTATCTGACTGACCAGGCAGGTAACACGGTAAGAATCCACCGGAAATAATTTCGTTGCTACGACTTCCGGAAAGAAACCTCGATTTGAATTGGTAAACGTGTAAACAGGAGCAAATTATCAAAGTTATTTTTAGGTGTCTTAGATTTCGATCGAATTTAATTGATTTTCTACACCCATTTTTCAAATAAACCAATCAGCAACACTCAACTTGACTCTTGACACTCTTGACTCAAATTCCCATGTCAAGTTCGACGTGCTCTAATTTTTTTTATGACAGTCTGCCAAATTTAAGTTTTTTTGCCTTTCACTTTGTGAAATAGTCAAATACGATTCCACTCGTAACTAAGTTGTTTCAAGAAAACACTTCGAGTTCGTAGCAAACTCACATTTGTTATGAAATAAATCGAAATACTTATCTTGAAAATCCGTTCATAACTGTGGTTTTTCAAATTACCTTTTCACTGTTAAGTTTGATTCTTTAGGGCATGTATTATTGATATTATTTTTTGGTACTATAATTCACAATATACCAAGACGAAATGTTTAGTTGTCTTTCAATGTTTGGTGTATTGATTCTACATACATGCTCTGTAGATCTCTTAGCTTTTGGGTCATTAGAACTACTTACTATTCAATACGTAATCCAAGTCACTAAGTGTTTTGCTATCAAATTTCATAATGATCCCATTTCATGAAACAAGTTAGTATCTACAATGCATTTAATTTCTTCCACTGTAGGTATTGTAGATTCATTCTAGCAATATTTGGTCTTGAAACCATGACACTAAGAAAGATGTCTTCAAATAAACTAAGGGTAATGAAGAGAGCGATGGAACATGAGATGCTTGGATTGATTATAATAGTAGAGTAAAGAATGGAGAAATACGATGAAGAAAGAATCGCGAATATAATACAGATCAGAAGTGGCAGTGAGTAGGGCACGTGTCCGTCAAGATCCTATAGCATGGACAAATAAGTTGACACACTGACAGCCTAGACAGAAAAAAGCGTGGGGAGATCCTGAAGAAGATGGCTAGACGATATGAAGGCTAAGTAGAGAAATGAGTGGCATCGGATAGCAGATGACAGAGCAAAGTGGATAAATTTGAAGGAGGCCTATGTCCTGGAGTGGATCAACAATGACTGAAGAAGTGAGAAGAGAAATTGTAGATAATCACACAGGATTGGTTGCATTATATCTTCCACAATTATAATTCAGTGAAAAATTCGCCTCTTAATCTATGAGCAAAATAATTAAAGATGAGGTTTTTCAAAGTTATTTTAGATATCAAGAATATCTTGGTTGTGAGCGTTCCATGTATTTGGTCGTGCTAATTTATGGGTTTATTTTTCTTCTAAGCATATCATCAAAGCGCAAGTCCTTAGGCTAACCTCACACTGGCAACAGTTTAGTTTTAGTGATTGAAATATTTACTCGCTTGAAGTTCGCCTGCTGCTTGAACCAAGTGAATAGTTTTTATGCAGAATCTCAACAGATCTGCCAATTGCTCTCGCTTAGAGGAATTCACCGAATATTGTAGGATATATCTATTCCTACCACAAAAAATCGTAGTACGGTAAGTGCATAATTTCAGAACGACTGTGAGGAGACTATCAACCGAGCTGAGAGTTAATGCTTCTTATTTTTATTGGATAATCCCCAACAAGCATCTGCTCTCTACTTACAATGAAAAACGACTACAGGTCTGAGATCCATTTATTATCATGGCGTTGATTTCTAAGCGGCGATGCTGAAGAGCATTAATCCAAATATGGAGTTTATTTTTTTCATAATACACCTAATAGATCTACCTTTATGCATGGAAACATTCGTACTACTCTTATTGCTTTCGCTATTCTTTTCTAGAATTCATAAAATAGTGCACATCAGTTTCTTCTGCTTCATTATAGGTATGTATTGATTTCTTTTACAGTATTCTTTCTATAGTTCTGATAATTTTATTGTGTACGAAGCTTGAAATTCCTATTTTATATCTACACCTAAAATCTCAATTATGTGGGTTCTGAGGAAATATTGGGTGATTTTTTCTGTATTCATCTCCAATTTCTTTTGGTTTTGGAGATCAACATGAAATTTTGCATGGATTTTCAAATTGTTATTCTACATCTAACTTTTCGCGTATCAGTCAAACTTTGGTACCCTTTCATTTCACCTCTGACGCTCCTGCACTGACCAAACTTTATACGGTGTGCGAAGTTGTACATTCACTTTCTTCTTTCGAAGCAAATACGTAGAGGGCAGCACTGTAGGACGGTTTTCCCGAAATTATAATTAGACCTCTTTTGTAATGATTTTTGGTAGGCTTTTTTCACGAATATTTTAAAAATATATCAGTGTTTTGAACAAAATCCAAATCATCAATTTTTTTCGATAAACAAAAAGTTATCAAAATTTTTTTTTATTTTTCATTCGCAAATTACAAATATGCACTTTCTTCGATGCAGATTATTGTTTAAGGAAATCATATGAAAACTCCATAAAAATCGGTGATTTGTAAGAAGAATTATATCTAATTTCGTTTTGAATTGAGCATTCACGTGGTGGTGTTACCTCTTAAGATTTAAGTGGCGACTTTTGAAGGGACCAGCCTTTTTGTAATTGGTCCCTTTTCACTTGATTTCCTATGATGATAGTTTTCTATGGCTCTCCAGTCGTCTTCCAATGAATGTCATGTTTTGAGGTTAAATCAACAATTATAAAAAAAAGTTCATTTTCTGTGAGTTTGAGTTGCGCTTTACTTGTACCATATTCTTCTCAGATTCGAAGTAAGTAAACAAATGTTAGTGATATGGTACAAGCTAAGCGCTACTCGTTGTCACAGAAAATCAACACGAATTTCTCCACAGCACTCTTGACCACGAATTTAAATGAACGCTCGTTATTTTAGACATCTTAGACACTACGTTAGCCAGCTATTGCTAGGCGACGATCAAGAAGAAAAGACCAGTCAGAAGTCAGTTGCAATAATTCATAGAAAACGAGTCGAAGTATTTTAAAGTGCGTTTTTGTTCAGTAAAGATATTCATCGACTTATTGACTGATCTGTTTATATGCCGGAAATGTTGACCATTCAAGACAAACATTTGTGTGAATGAAGATTTATTCGCTTTGCATCTGTGGCCTAGCCTATTCAATTATTTCCCTAGACAACAAGAACAATCCTACATAATTACAAATAAGCGAAAAAACTACATTCCATACCTCCAAAGTAATTACTCGGAGTACTCATAAATAACAAAACCTTTCTGCATTTTCAACAGCTCGTACATCTACGAAGCATTACACCTCAACCTCATTCTCCATAAATTCCAGATAATTATGCAAAAACCGAAAAAGAGTTCCCAGAATGCACCGAAGGTACCGGCATATCAATCGCAACGCAATATATATCGCTCAACGCCAGCATCCGAGCACCTACATAGTTCAATGTTGCTTCTTCCCACATCCAATAAACGGCCGGACTCTGCCTTTCGAATTTATTCGCAGTTAAACGTATCGCTATAAATCCAAGAGTGTCTACCGAGAATCCGCGGAATGTTCGAACAATTCGGGGTTGTGCAAATGCTATCGATGATGAAATGCAGTAGGTCAGAAGGACGGTAAACGGAGGTTATTCATCCGTAATCACCGCACAGATGCAACCCGTAAACATTAACGCGCGATCAGAACGGCCGTACGAGCTCCTGAAAGACCGCCTCTACTGATTGCAAGGTTACTGGGAGGAAATGGAGGTTATTTGATGTATGGTCGCAATATGGACGCGAGCGCATTAATCTTCTCTACGGTATTCGTACTAGGTCTCCAACGGAATAGAGCGGTGGGGCTTTACACCCAGAATAGTAACTTTTCTTATAAGTGCGCAAATTGCTACTTTTCCTAGGGCCTAAGAGCTTTTGTTTATATGAATGATCCCCTTCAATTTTCGACAAAGATCAACACCCTACAAACTTTCACACTTATTTTGGAACACCCTGTATAATAAAGATTTTTTTAAAGGCCCAGATTAATTGGTCTATTACTGTGCGGAATCATTCTACACGGCTTAAATCGTTTAGCCGTAGAAACAAATATTTACATTCAGAATTACTACATCAGAAGTGTGCTACAGTTGAGATGTCAACATTTGGTCTATCATATTTATAGAAGCTTCTCCAAAATGTCTAGAATTCAGAGACACACCTTCAACACCTGATTTGCGTGATTTTAATTTGTCCCAGTTCCAAATTGGCTGTTATATATAAATCACGATGAAGTTATGTGTGGACAAAAAGGTAGAGGAAAATAAAAAACAGGGTGTTAAGTAATTCAGACAACTAGCTCTAAGAAACTGTCTTGCTATCAGTCAATTCGTTGACCGATGCTTCGGAGAAGACAAAACTATTTTTTAGTTTAGTTTAGTTGCAAAATCGAAGAATCCGAGAATAAAGAACTTTCATTCGGGAATATGCTTTACTTAAATTTGTCGTTTCAAACAGTCCTCGAATTTCCAAGTTATGCGTCTCGATCTCTATAGATATTCATCGTTATAACTTTAAAACTACGCACTAGACGCAATTTCTTCGAGCCTCGCGAAAAAATTTCGCGAGGGAATTGCGCCTAGTGTAGACACTCCCCCACCCCTGAGTAATTGTGGCCCGTATGCTTGCAGCTTATCGAGCTCTACAAAAACCTAAATTTTTGTGGAATCCACAAAAACAAAAAGGAAATTTGTACAGAAACTAGATCTGAAGGCAGCTCACTTGAAGGACCCACTTTCGCGATGAATTGCGCTCTGTTTTGGGTAGTGCGAAATTTCACTCGAAGCGAGTAAGCTTCAGCTTAGTGACTTTCGCTAATGTAAACAAATCTTAAGTCCGACAACGAATAGATACAATTTGAAGGACGACTTGCACGAAATTGAGATTTTTTAGATAATTTTTGAAAGCTACTTCTCAAAATTATACCGCATAAGTGGAATGGGTAGTGTATCTGATTCAGGTGGTAACCGGCACTCGTGTATGACTTCTTGAGAGAAATTCAACAAAAAAAGAATATCTACTTTTGTATTTCACTCCCAAAATCTAATCTAATTGAAGAATAAAGTCGTTTAAAAAAAAAAAATAGTTTAAATTACATCGAGTTGATATTTTATCATTGAGTACTGAGAAAAAAGAATTCAAAGGCGGAATCTGTCCTTTGAAGAACTTCACCAGCAGTATTTAGACCTATTATCACCATAATTGATAAGTGAATACGATCTAAACATTTGGGAGCACTTTCAACTCAAAATTCGCGAATTATAAATAATCGTTTAAATTAAAGCATAAGCCCCAATATTGCGTATATACCGTCTGTTTTCCGCAATGAATCATGTCTAAATTGAGATTTATGTGAAAGGTTCGTATATCTCAATAGAAATGCAAATTAGCAAAATAGGAACATGAAAACACAATTTCATATCAACTGCAAGAAACGTTATGATTCATGATATTTCAAAATATCCCAGTCTCAACCTTAACCCACTTCGTTGAGTCTTTGCAAAATTACGTGCTATTCAACTTGACCCAAAAATCAAAAAGCATACGAGTACATTCGAACGCGCGTAACGAATAGAGCTTATTTTCGATTCCACAATAGAATAAATGACAATCAGTAAAAATATATATTGAAAGTATTCTGAAAAATGACTCTGTGTTAGTAACATTTAGATTGAGTAGGAAATATAGCAATCAGCCTTGTCATCCGAAGCACCAATCAGAGCAAATGACATAACTTTTAAATGTAATGCATACGCATACGTAGTGTAGTATAAAATTTCATTAGAAAACAAGCTGAAGATAATAAAAATAGTACTAATGCCAAGCATTACGTATGCAGGAGTAACCTGGTATAATACGGAAGACAATAATAAGAATTAATTTCAAAGTACGCAAAATACAGTAATCAGAACAGCGTTTGGCGCCCCATGGTATTAACCAACCAACAAATCAAAGAAGAACTGAAAATTGAAACTATTGAGGAGATAGTCAACAAATAAAGAAACATGACAATTGAGAGCATGAGAATGAGGAATTAAGAAAGATACTAAAAAAATAAAAGGATGACAGAAAAGAGGAAATACCACTTTCCAAAAAACAAAAAGAAAAAAAAATGACATGCAGTAGAGAGGAGAGTCTTCCGACCAGACAACTGTAGAAAATAGGAGAAATTAAAGTAGAGGCGAGGGGAATAAAACTTCCAGTCCTTAAGGGTGTTCAATACCTTGTTCATACCACTGCTATTTCAGTGCTAATTTCAGTGCATTCCAATTCCAAAGTACAGGTCGGATTCATTTCATTTTTTGAGTGAACAATGACGTGATATAGTGAACTTGAAGATCCCGTCTCGATTTCCAAAAAAAAATCGATAGTATTCCGCAAATCGAACTTTGAAATTGAACACTTTCTTTAAATGACTATTCAGCTTCAGAGAGACTTCTCATTTCAAGTAACTCATCCACAAATGTTCAGTGATATTATGTGTTTTGAATTGGTGCAAAAATTTTTTTAAAATTGCTTGATTTGCTCTAATTGTAGATGTTTTTCATATGGAATTATGCTTTTTGGAACGCCTCCCAAAGGTTTACGCCTTTTTGCAACATGAACGCCAATAGAATCTTGGACTGTATTTTATGGCTCGAGATGAATGACACTTTTATGATTTACGAGGGTAGGGTTTCTCTGATTGGCTAAAATTGTGTACATTACTAGTTTATGATAATATTGCACTGAAGAATAGGGAAAGGTAGAAAACTTGTTATGAAATCATTGTTAGAATTAGAAACGATACTGTTCCTAAAATATATATGCTAGCTGATTTTATTCGTAATGATGTCTGGAGAAGTACATTTTGAGCGCTTAGTATCATAAAGAAAATTTCAAAAGTCATAAAGAAATCAAGATGAAAAAAAGGTATCTGGGTTTTTGCCGAAATATGGAAAATTATTAATATTTCAGAAATCTGACAAAAAATTATCAAAAAAAAAAATTTCTTTTGAAAAACTCCCTACTCCCGAAACTCTATCTACAATATTTACCATTTAAATTTAACCCTGAAAATAGGCAATTCTTGATTAAGAAAATTTTCTCGTACTTCCTTCATTAATATTAACTTGAAAAAATTTATAGTAAAAATTTTTCGCTTCGTGAAGCCATTCTTGTATACATACCTCCTTGAAAATTTCATGTCATAAAAGTTTAAGAAATTGCAATATTTTTTTTAAATAATCTTTTTCGTTAACTCAACTCTCTTGATTTATTGCCCTAGAGAAAGAGAACAATATACATCTCTTTCAACTCGAAGAGTTGAACGTTAAATCGTTATTCCAAATTTGAATTTAAAGCAAAGAATTGTGAAAAATATTGAGAATTTTTCTACCTGAAGTAAAAGAAATATTACCAATTCAAAAGATGATTGAATCGAATATTACTTATCTTCACCTATAGCCAATAAGAGTATTGCTGATTCCTATAAGCAATTATTTATATGTATATTATATTTCCTTGAGATATTAACGAGTCCAACTCATTGTTACATTAAATCCTGTTCCTGTTTTGAAGGCATAACTTATTCCATTTATGAAAAGGAGCTGTCTAATTAGTATATTTTCTATATGCTGAGTACCTACCTATATATTCGAATGGATGCAGCCCTTTCTCACTATCTATATTTTCAAATGAATCTATAAATCAAGTTAAAACCTTATGAAACGTCATTTCTTAGAATATATAAGAAAAGATATTTGTAGATAATTCAATTTTGAAGGCATAACTCATTTCATTTATGAAAAGGAACTGTCTAATTAGTATATTTTCTATATGCTGAGTACCTATATATTCGAATGGATGATAGAAAAAATATTAGTTTACCTGTGGCAGTTCAACTTGAAGCTATAAGCTATTCGTAAAACGTGTGAATAACAGTGCATTTATTATTTATTTGTGATATTTGTTATATTATATTAATTTCGTACCTCAATTATGGCGAAGCGCCCTAATTCAGCAAGAGTGCCTAAAAAAACGTCCAGATCAAGATTAATGAAGAACCTGCAGATAGCAAGGTATGTACATAATATGTAGGTTTATATTTGAAACCATTCTGTAAATCAATGTTCATCGACAGATTCTAGAATTTGGATTCCATTTTACCCTTTTTCAGAGCATTGGCCTTTCAAAATATAAAACGAAATCCTAATCCACTAATGCAATCAACAACGTCTGTAAGAAATGAGTAAGTAAATTATTTCTTCTGTAAATAAGGAAGTATTGAAAATATTTCATTTTAGATTTGAACAAGATTACCCTGCATTAGAAATAGAGGTTGACCAGTCTTATAAGTCAAAAAAAACATTTGTTGAACGGTCGCCGCATTGTAAACTTAGGTCACGTTCTCAGTGAATATGAGAAAATTTGTAAGCATGGAGACAAATGTACGATGGGAAAGATGACTTTCGTAAAAGAAACAAGATTTGGATTGACTTCAAGACTCTATTATCCATATTCGATATACGTCCATGACAGTGGTTCATTGTCATTTCTGTATTCACAATATTTACAGTAATTATCTTATTTAGTAATATATAACGAAACAAATATAACAAATTTTCCTTCTTTTGAAGAAGTTTTCCAAAGAATTTTGCTTACTCATAATAAGATTGTGATATATAAGGTTGTTACATATAATGGATATTCCTTCTGGGGGGTATATATCCCCCTTATCCCCCCCCCCTAGGATACGCCACTGTATCTTAACTGAACTGAATTTCTAAAGTTTACAGAAACACAAATTTACTCTTTGCTGGGCTTCATCGAGAGTTGAGATTTTATTAGGGGTAATAAATACCAAACAGGCGGTTCTTCAACTTGAATGGGTGTGCCAGGTACAAATCTAACAAAAATTTTCGGGTAGCTCCATCTAGCGGAATTGCAGTTTCAGCGCAAAGTAGTCTACAACCTTAAATAAAAAGAAGATCTGAGTATACGTAGTACCTATAGTATAAAATTGTATTCTATGTTTATAATATAACCGTACCTCGAGTTGCTTTGTGTGTTTAGCGTCGATAGTTTATTTTATTTGTTTAGTGAACCACATTCCAGTATATTACGTAGACTTTATCAGTTCACCATCGACAATTAATGCACAATGAAAGGTTATAGAAAGTTCTACTTAATCGTTATATCATAAACAAACGCCATAATGTATAAACGTTTTTATGCTCGATTCAAATAACAGGAGCCGATTTAAAAATCTGTCATCAAGCCTATATTCACATAAACCCCTCGTCATAATGAAAACACGAAATTTCGAACATCAGGTATCGATATAAGCGAACGTACAGCAGAATTTGAAACAGCGTCGAAACGTGCCACGGTTTTTGATCGAATTCGAAAATCCCACGGGATTTGGGAATCGAATAAACAAAAGAGCGCCGGCATCAGAGGGAAATCGGAACAAACTCGTAACTAACAAACGGAGGCTTAAATTATGTAGCGATTTAATGAAATGCATGCACTGGCGGAATATATTATACCGCAAAATCAATCCACACTGGGAATCCATTGAAATTGAGTTTTTCTAGTACAAGATGACCCTTCGACTTTGGCGTCGACTAGTTTTTTGAGGTCAGTGCGATTGAGGTAAACAAAACGAGTTGGTTTTGTGGTGTTTCTCACGCCAATTGCCGTGAATTTTTATTAGTGATTTATTGTTAGCACCACATGTTAATGTCATGTCATTTCGTATGAATTCCCATTTTATTTGTTGCAAACGGATTTTGTTGAAATTGTTTAAATCCTATTATAATAAGGATCGAATTAAACTCGTAAAACTTCAATCACAACTTTGAACGCTCATTCTCCCGAACAGATAATAATAATAAATAGATTGATGTATCATTCGAACGGAATTACTTAGAAACTTGAAACTTTCAGGTTAGATTCGGATCCGAGTTCGGATCTAAAATACATATTGTGATTATTGGGAGAAATCCGACTGTATTTTCCGGAAATAATGAAAAATTCAACAAGAATATAGAAAAATATTATCCAATATTTTCGTTGAAAATATCAAGTTGATCACATCATCAAAACCATAAAAAATTTGAGTAAAATATTTGAAAATAAATATCCCATATTTCCATAACTATATATCCAATTGGGTTGAGATTTTGCGAGATTCAAAACTTTGTGAAAAATTTTATGTTGATAGCGTCATCAGAACCATGATTTAATAATTGAGATTTTTGGGTCTTGATATCAGATGGGCCCTATTCTGTATATTCTGAATAGAAATGAACGAATCGGATCGTAATATGAGAAATCGGGATGTTTCAATTATATCTTGTCCAAATTTGATATTGTTTATCCGATTATCCTTCTAATGCCAAATCTATCTCGTTATTGATATCCATAGTAATTCCACTTCAGTTACAGAATACAAATTCTTGATAATTCTCATGGTTCTTGTGTATTTCTATTCGATCTGTACCATCTCTATTCGATTTGAAGTTATAGAATAGGGCTGAATATCTTCGAGTTGATTGAATGAGCAGAACCATGAAAAAGTGAAAAAGGATATCAAAAGGAAATGAGTCAATATTTTTGTGATCACAAAACCAACGGATGATGATATGAAGTAACTAAATTTCAATCTACTTTCAAATTTTCAAAAAATTGGAAAAAATACCCAATATATCCGTGTCCACAAATCGGTCCGGATCCAAGAATTTGCGTATATCGAATAACCATTTAAAGATTCGTGCAAATTTTCATTTCATCATTAGATAGCGCAGTCAGAAACATAGAAAATTGAATACAAAAAAATAAGGAAACGTGAAAAGGGGCTCAAAAGCTGATTTTCCTTGTCGACATAATGTTCTGATGGAACGTCACAACAGAAACTTCGATTTTATTAAATAGGAACATTTCCCTCCTGTCAAAAATTCTATGTATACGGAGAACAATTATCGAAAATTACAGCGATAATTGCATTGTAGGAAGCGAAACTGCACTGCGATAATTGTTCTGTTCATAGATGCATAGTTTCTATGCATCTTACACAGTTCGAATCTATGGCAATTCCATTCTAAATCAGTTTGACAAGTAATGTAACAGTTTATTCGGGAAATATTCCCCCAAATTACACTCGTGCATCAAAATGACCGGATAATTTTGCATTCCAGCGTGTTTTCTTTGAAAAACTGCATTCGGTCATTTTCATTTTTGGAGAAAGAGCCCTCCACCTTCGGTGTTGGGCTCTTTCTCCAAAAATGAAAATGAACTCATGCAGTTTTTATGACAACACGCTGTCATGCAAAATTATCGGTAATTTTGATGCACTTGTGCAATTACTTATGATAATTTTCAGTTTTCTTTGTTTCGTAGCACTTTCAAGAGTCACTAGCAAACGACTAGCCTAATACAGGGTTTTCCAATAGGATGTTTCACTTTGAATAGCCCGCTATCTGGGCAGCTGTGACTTTTGAAGCTAATATCTTTAGACATTTGACAACCACGCCATGACTAAAAATGGAACGATACATGCTCTAACAATACATTGAGATTGTTTAAATTTACTAGAAAATTGTGAAAATTTTGCAGTCACAGTTTTCAACTTCTATGTGGGCAATAGATTTCCACAAATTTGAGTTGTTGGCACAAGTTAGAGATTTAGACAATCGAAACCATGTGCGCCGCTCAAGAACAACTGAAAATATTTCAGCTGTAACTTGTAGTGTTTACGAAAACCCAGGTTTGTCGATTCCCTCGTCGATCTTGGCTGATTTCCTTTTCTTTTTCGAAAAGCTGATGACAATTGGCCACCGAGCTCTTGTGATTTAACACCTTCAGCCTTTTTTTTTTTTTTTTTGAGGACACGTGAAAGACACGTCTATGCCAATGATCCACAATCGTGTCAAGACAATAAAGATGGAACTCGTGAAGTTATCTAGTCTCAAATATTGGCCACAGAAAATGCTATGAAAAGGATATGGTGCTGCAACTATAGCGGCCATTTTGGCTTTATAGTTTTTCATCATTAATGACATTTCTCTTCACAATGAAATAAACATTCATTGATTTCTCATAAAATAAACTCGTTTTGTTTTATATCAAACTGAAACCTTTTATTGATAAACCCTCTGTTTGAATGGACAACGCGCGTTGCTCTGACAAACAATAATCATTGTCCACCTAGAACAGCATCAAAAAAAGCTAAATCATACCATATCCCATTATTTCATCGATCCGTATAAAACAAATTTTGTTTACACAGCTACTCGACACCGAATCGTATTAACATTGCCAACATATTCTCAATCTGAATATTATGCTTTTATAGCCCCGCCGGTTCCTAGGTCAGTTTCCAATTTGCCAGAAATGAAAGCGATACATCAACGGTGCCCAATATTTGTAATCAATTCCGGAGCATAACGGTATTTCGAACACAGCAGAGAGCAGATTGATTGGGTTGTAACATCCGCGTGACAAGATTAATATCGCTTTTTCGTGAATGATGCGAGATCATTGTTCAAACGCGATGGGAAATGAACAACAATGTACAAGATAACAAGGTGAGAATTAGGTCTCATTCATTCATTGCCGATTCGAAACTATCAATGGATTGTGAAATCCATTTCTCCTCTAATAAAACTTGAATGTTCGAGTAAAAATTTTTTTGGACCCCACTGTTTTTTAAATGTAGAATTCAAAATTTGTCGGTTCATATTGACAACTCGATCTATGAATTATAAAGCCTTAACCTACACGAATAAAACATGTTTTCTCCCGAAATAGAAAAGATATTGAAAAAAGAAAATTTCAATCTGATGACCTTGAGTTTATCTTAATCAATGAATTAGATGAATTCAAATTTCCCGTTAAGGAAATTAGAAAAAACATTCTTTTTTACATGAAATTATAATTTAGTTAGGTATATTTTTGAATGCGTTTCATCAATATCTACAAGAAACTGCCAAAAAATCAAGCAAATGGTACTGAACTTTGATTCTCCAATAATGAAATTATTGATTCCCAATTTCATGGGATAAATAATTTTATAATCATTGAGATATATTTTTTCAATACATCTCACTATAGGAGGGCGACTAATTCGAATAATCGACTGTCACATATTTGGCTATATTCGATAAACCGAATCCAAAGCGAGGAAAAACACAACAGTCAACTAGCAAGGTTATGGCATCAGTATTCTGGGATGCGCAAGGTATAATAAATATATATAAATATAGAAATAAAATAATATTTATTTTATATGTAATGACTTTAGTGATCTAGCTATTTTTTGACCCTCCAAATTGAATTCTAATAAATTAAAAATTGTTTTTGACTCTTTGATATAATGAATATAGATAAACATGAATATTCATTGATTACCTCCAAAAGGGACAGATCATCAACAGCGATTATTATATAGCGTTATTGGATCGTTTAAATGATAAAATCTTTGAACAACGGCCCCATATGAAGGAAAAAAGAAGCCGTTTCATCAAGACAATGAGCTGCGTCACAAATCAATGAAAGCAATGGCAAAATTGCATGAATTGAGCTTTGAATTGCTTCTGCATCCACCGTTTCCGCCATATCTGGCGACCAGCGACTTTTTCCTGTTCTCATACTTCGAAAGAATGCTCGCTGGCAATGAATTCAGCGCCAATGAAGAAGTAATCGCCAATACTGAGGCCTATTTTGAAGTGAAAGACAAATCGTACTACAAAAATGGTATCGAAAAGTCGCTATATCGCCCTCGAACACAACCATGTTGAATAATAAAATAGAATTTTGCCAAAAAAAATGTGTTTAACTATGGTAGACCGGGGACTTTTCAAATGGCCTGTTAGATACCCTGTGACCATCCACACTCAGCCATTGAAAGAGGACACTCGATATCCGAATTCGTATAACGCAGATTATGATTGTAGCACTGTTACACTGAGCTTTGAGAATTCTCTGGAATAACGTTGAATATCCTATCTTTCCAATTTTATTTTCCAAACCTGTATAATATAGATACCGAATAATAATATGCTCAACAAGCATCCTTACAGACAAAATCTGAAATTCCATTTACGAATCAAACAGGATACTCATAACAATTAAGAAATCGATTAAGAATTGTAGAATTCAATACTGTTCAAGTATGTTCGGATACATTCACGCGAGAAGTTGTTCAGAATGGTGTGAAATACATTTTGCGAGACCGAAATTTTCTGTTCACCCCAAAAGCTTCCTCTGCCTCCGGTCGACTCGGACGCAAAAAGGATTTTTCCCTCGGAAAAATCATAAAGAACACAAATGTAGAAAACACATCTTTCATCAAGTGAATCTGGGCGGAAATAGACGGAGAGAGAAACACCTGAAAATTGGATGGAAATAATTCAATGCTCAATTTCCCTGTGCACGCCCAGACACCTACTAATCTAATTTAACCGAAGCCAACAAAGAGACGAAACGAGTGGAGCTAGCATGTAATTTGATGCAATTTCGATTTGCTCGCCATTCGGAACACTTGCCGGTAAATGCACACCACAAAAACCGCAAAAAGTGTGTTTGATCGCAACAACTGCATTTATGACTTGTTTTGGGACACCTCTTTCGTAAACATTGTTTGAATTCAGGTGGAGCATGACACGGAAATAGGTACGGTTTTATTTGGTCCTATTTGAAAAGATACCGGACTACCAGTATGGTTACTCACTCATCACATCGTCCAAAGAATAAACGATGCCTCAGAAAATAAAAGAAAAGAAAAATTGTAACGGTATCGCACACCACAGATGAAACTATCAGTCGATGGTTCGACTAGGCTAGAAATTTGTAAATATAACGCGAAATATTATTCGATTTGTGTCTGCATCATAAAGCTATTCTCGATTAAACATGTCAGCTTACAAGCCAAATTCTTGTTATCTACGGCTGAGGCTCATCGAATGCTCTCAAATACCTATGGTGAGGTTGCTATTAGTGGAAGAACATGCCTGAGAGTGGTTTCAACGCTTCAAGAACGGTGATTTTGACGTCAAAGACCAGCATGGCGATGAAAGAGAGAAGGTTCTCGAAGATACAGAATTGGGGGCATTACTTGATCAAGACTTGTGTCCAACGCAACAAGAATTTGCAGGATCAATGGGAGTGACGCAACAGGCCATTTCAAATCGCCTGAAAGTCATGGGAATGATTCAGAAACAAGAAAATTGGGTGCTTTATGAGTTGAAGCCGAGAGATGTTGAATGGCGTTTATTCGCTTGTGAACAGCTGCTTGCAAGGCAAAAATGGAAGGGATTTTTGGATAGCATTGTGACTAGAGATCATTACGATTACTTCAAGCGCAGAAAATCATGGAGATATCCCGGCCATGCTTTCACTTTGACGGCCAAACCGAATATTCACGGTTCCAAGGCCTCGCTCAGTATTTGATGGGAACATCTTGGCATAGTGTATTATGAGTTGTTAAAACTGACTGAAACAACACAGACCATCGTTAACGAACGTAATTTATATGTTTGAGCCGAGCGTTGAAAGACAAACGGCCGCAATACAATGAGAGACATGATAAAGTGATTTTACAGCATGACAATGCTTGACCCCATGTTGCGAAAGTGGTCAAGACATGCAAACTTGGAAACGTTGAAATGGAAAGTCCTACCCCACTCGCCGTATTCTGCAAACGTTGCTCCCTCGGACTATCACTTGTTTCGATCAATGGCACACGGACTGGCTGACCAGCACTTCCGGTCTTATGAAAAAGTAAAGAATTGGATCGATTCGTGAATCGCTTCAAAAGACGACCAGTTTTTTCAACGCGGGATTCGTACGCTGCTCTAAAGATGAGAGAAAGTAGTGGCCTGCGGTAGACAATACTTTGAATCATAAATGTATAACCAGTTTTATACAATACAGCCTCGAATTTCGAAAAAAAAACGGCGAAAGCAAAGTTGTTCGCCTATGTATTTTAGTTTCACAAGCAAATTGATGAAAATAATTATGAGGGACATTGTTTCAATGATAAACAGGCCCTCCCAATTGACTAACAGGACACTCGATGAATGCTAAATCCATAGACCATTAACTCCACATTCTGTGACCATTACCACAACTATAGAATGGGGCCTTATCTCAATTATTAGAGAAAATCGATGAAATTATCACTCCTTCGAGAACAAAGAGCGCGGAGCGATTAATAAATAATAGCTATTCACGTTCAAGGTCGAAAACAATAATCGCCAGAGCCAATTACGAATTACAAGTCATGAAAAGGGAGATTATTCATGGCACAGTCGGTATTTTCCGCTGGTCGCGCCGCCTATAATCTTTATTGATAGGCGCTGTAACGGTTTTTTGAATTGCCTCTTTCTGTGGACGGATCACTGAACTCTATCGTGAACTATTTTTAGTATGATAAACTGCTCGGGATTCGTATCGGCCATCGGGGAGCGTTGTTTTCGGCTGTCGATGGAGTTGACATTTATTTTTATCCTGTAGCATGTATGTTGGTTATTAATTTTCACTTCCATGTTTATGTTAGAGCGTTTTATTTTCGAAATGCGGTCAAATGTGTTGCGAGCGGAAGTAATCCTTAATGGTGGACGAATCAATTTATGTAATTGAAGAACAAGAGTGATAGAACATAGAATCAGCAGTTTATAAATTGGACTAGAAATTACATTATATCTTGAAGAATAAAAGATGAAATATGATATTGTTTATGCTTCAAATGCAGCTAGTTGATTTAATTGAGTTATAAGTTGCAGAATGGGCTCCTATTGAAACACGAATGCGAAATTCGAAAATGAGCAATGAAGGAGCGAGTTTTCGAACGCACGAGTGTTGGAATTGCCTTCTGCAAAGAGTATTAGACGATATTTTCTCTGTTTCAGTCAAATTTTGTGGAATATTGTCGAAATTAAATGAAAAATTCAGATTATACATCCTATAGGTCTTTTGGGACTGAATCGTGGCAGTTGGTGTGACTGCGAAAATTGACAAATTATGGGATTTGAAGTTGAATCGTAAGTTTCGAATTTTGAAATAATTTATAGTTACGCATTAAATTCGTGAATTATTCCTGACGAAATCGTTTCAACACCATCAGAATTGAGAGAAATTTGAATAATGTTGCAAATCATTTCACCCTATTCAAATTATATTATATTGACATTTGACGAGTGTTGAAATTTGATAGGATCGGAAGTCAGTGACAACCACAAAATGAAAAATATAACTGAAAACAATGCTGTTATGAGTTCATTACAGCACTGTTTTTAGTACTGTAATGAACTCATTACGATATTGAAATAGAGAAAAAATAATCTTCTCAAATACAACTCGTTCTTCAAATTTTATCACATAATTTTTCATTTTCATCACTCAAAATTGTTTATTTGAGGCAAAAACATTCAAACTAACCAAATAAAGATAAAATCACTCGTCCTAACGGACTCGTGATTTTATCAAACAAGTTTTCGTGGAAAAGAAAAAAATTATCGATAATATTTGAAGCACTCGTGGTATTACCTTTCGAAATGTCATCGTTCTTGTTCTATAAAGTGAATGAAAATTTCAGTTCCTGTTTTGTGCAACGTAGAATTCAAAAATGGAAAAAATTTATCTGTGAACCTTTAAGAACTTTTCACGGAAAATATTGAGTTTCCATCATTTATTTTGGTTAGGAAGTGTATTCTGAAAGCTAAGGATTACATTGAGTACAATATATTTTAACGTAAGTCTTAGCAACCCACAATTCGAAATGATGTATTTTTGAAACTCTCCGGGATCCGAATGACCAAAATTAATCAAAATTTTTGCATGCATATCTTCATCACACGTATCCAGTAATCCAGTCATTTTGAGTTAGAAAATCATAAACCGCAGTGCTAAATTTGCAGTGTTCTCGCAACCTCAAGGAACTGTAGATGAACATATTGTTTTGGCATTATCTTTCTGCCCACCGGATTCAAGCATAAACTTTGAACAAACTACCTTTCACCAATCATGGTGGCCAACATAATTGGTTGTCTATAAGCTTCCCAACCACGCACAATCAGGTGCGGCAAATATTGAGGTTATAAAAACACGGAAGAAGTTGCATTAACTGATATGGCCTTGGCTTTTGGTTCACAAGTTTAAAGTGAAAGTCATGAGGTACTTCCACCATTCTATAAAGAAATGCTTTCACTTAAACAAATGGATTTTCACATGTCTAACAATCAATCCTAATCTTTCCTCTCTTTACTCACATGAAAATTCAACGAAATGAATTTAACAGATTGGGTTGTTTAAAATGGAGCCTGCGGCATCGTGTTTATTAGATTATAATGTTGTCAATTATAAAGTTTCTCAGAACTATTATGAAGAAAAGAAGAAAATGTTTTGATAGTTATGCAACAATCTTGTTTTTCAGTTCTAAATATTGATCAGATAAGAGATCATTTCGACTATTATTTGTTGTTTCGCAGCAAATTACGAACTCTGAATGACAAAGAAAGTGTTAAACAGAAACAAAAGGCAGAAAATTATAAAGGGCGTTTCAGAAAAATTTTGATTAATCGTCGAAAAGAAACAACCTATGAACCACAAAATTTTGAGATGTAATATATGGGCAACGTAAATATTACGGGCAAGCTTAAAACAATTTAGTGTTGTGAAATGTGAACAGCTATCAATCAAGCTTATAAAAATCAATTTCTCGGAAACTCAGCAACGCAAATCATGAAATCGTGTATAACATCAGCTTCTCCGTGAAGTCCCCACTATCATCTAAAACTTTATTTGTTGGATTGGGGATTTCGAATTTTTTATAGCGTAATTCATATTTTAAGTCAAATGTCAATTTCAAGGTCGACCTCAACTATGAGACACCTTGTATTTTATTGCATATTCAGATGTTATTCTTAATAAATCATTCATTTTATATGCGTTTCCTACAGCTATACTAAGTAATTCTCGAGTTATTCGCCATTTTTTTTTGAAAAAAAAAATGGTTATTGAAGGTCTATAACAAACTGTATATTTCTCGAAAGCGCAAACTTGAACATCTGAACTGTTTTATGAAAAGAAGTATTCAGTGTTTCTTTGTGGGTTGCGAACAAGATTATCAAAATTTGATTTTTTTTTAAATTTTGAATAATGCTTACTTAATATTCAAGTTTTGTTGACAATTATTAACTCACTTCATGATGGAAAGATTCAATTGATGAAATTAATAGTATATTACCTGCTGATACAATCTGGAGTAAGTAATCTTCTTCTTACCTGAAACAAAACAAAAATCAATGAGTTTATTTCATTTATTCTACATAACGAACAGTTGTGGAATTTGGAATAGGTACTTTATATTCAATAAGCATATTATGCTACTATCATTCACGAAGGTGAAGTTTACGAGAAGAGCCCAAGGCGAGTTTGGGACCTTGCATAATTTCATAATTCCGATTCTCATTGAATTCTACAAAACATGCATCGTGTCCCAAATTCCTTGTTCACTTAGAGCATATCAGAAACTATAAGAATTAAACAAAATATGTAAGCATTCCTGTTTTGCATAATGAGAGCAGATAGATCATTTGTATTATTATCGTAAGTAATTGCACAAGTGCATCAAAATTACCGATAATTTTGCATGACAGCGTGTTGTCATAAAAACTGCATGAGTTCATTTTCATTTTTGGAGAAAGAGCCCTCCACCTTCGGTGTCGGGCTCTTTCTCCAAAAATGAAAATGACCGAATGCAGTTTTTCAAAGAAAACACGCTGGAATGCGAAATTATCCGGTAATTTTGATGCACGAGTGTAATTCGAGGGAATATTTCCCGAATAAACTGTTACATCACTTGTCAAACTGATTTAGAATGGAATTGCCATAGATTCGAACTGTGTAAGATGCATAGAAACTAAGCATCTATGAACAGAACAATTATCGCAGTGCAGTTTCGCTTCCTACAATGCAATTATCGCTGTAATTTTCGATAATTGTTCTCCAGATACATAGAATTTTTGACAGGAGGGAAATATTCGTAAGTAATTGCACAAGTGCATCAAAATTACCGATAATTTTGCATGACAGCGTGTTGTCATAAAAACTGCATGAGTTCATTTTCATTTTTGGAGAAAGAGCCCGACACCGAAGGTGGAGGGCTCTTTCTCCAAAAATGAAAATGACCGAATGCAGTTTTTCAAAGAAAACACGCTGGAATGCGAAATTATCCGGTCATTTTGATGCACGAGTGTAATTCGGGGGAATATTTCCCGAATAAACTGTTGCATTACTTGTCAAACTGATTTAGAATTAAATTGCCATATATTCGAACTGTGTAAGATGCATAGAAACTATGCATCTATGAACAGAACAATTATCGCAGTGCAGTTTCGCTTCCTACAATGCAATTATCGCTGTAATTTTCGATAATTGTTCTCCATATACATAGAATTTTTGACAGGAGGGAAATATTCACAATAAAGTACCAGAAACACTCGAAAACAAAGCGTTTTCAGGCCCATGTTTATGAAAGTTTTTATTATTTAAATTAACCAAAGAACTAATCATTTTCATTTGTACCTCCAATTTAGGAACATCCTACATATAAAGTGTCAGATCTCAAGAACGCACACAGGACTTCTTTTTGTATAATGGCTGAAATTTTATTCCCTACGCCTCTACTAAGATTTCTCCAATTTTCTACTGTTGTTTATTTGGGAAAGCTTGCTCCCTTCTGCATGACACTATTTTCTTTTAATTGATTCTTTGAAAGAGGTATTTTCTCTTGTCTGTCTTTCTTGTTGGAATTTTTATTATCTTTCAAAATTCTCTATTTTCGTGAGCTTTAAGTCTCTATTGTCTTCTTTATTTTTTGTTTACTATTTCCTCAATAGCTTCGATTTTCAATTCTTCTCTGATTTGTTGGTTCCTCATATGCCATGGGGCACCAACCACTGTTCTGATTCTGAACGAAGTCAAAAAACTTCATAACTTCGAAAAAAATTAAATTTTCGGGAAACCTATAAAGTGATATTGACGAATCTGAGGCTGTTATCTATGTTGAAAAATGTAGGGTGTTCCATTTAAAGAACACTAACTAATTTCTCTGATTAGATAACAGGAGGATATAAATAACGAAAATTACGAAAAAAAAAAACAATTTGGAAATTTTGGAATATCTCAAACAGAAACCAAGAAGGAGCAAAATTTTAAACGTAATGAAGATATTAATGATTTTTGCCGGTATCCCATTATTTCAGAATAGGATTTTGGGAGTTCTCAAATATCTCTTATACTTTTCGAGATGCCACCAATAAGCATCGAATTTAGGGCAGCCCGTATAGCGTCCACATCTACATGTATTTAGTTCCGTTAAAATACACGCGACTTGGTAAGTAAACAAAGCGGCTTCTAACCCATCCAAACCTTTTAAATTCTCCGATATTTCCCCGCTTTCTTGAGAGGCCCCAAAGCTTACAACACCGCTGGGCACTGGAATAATCGATTTTCCCCGCTATAAGGTAAGAAGAGGAATCGATGTCAGTCGTCGTAGAATTCGGCCGTTCTCATTATTTTTTCACGTCCGTTCCGAGATCCGGTCGAGTATTCGGAACTTAATTCCGAGTAATCGCTTCTTCCTATTCGGCCTGGTGGATCGGCACGCTCCAGCGACCGGCTCGGATTGCCGCACAGGCCGGTTCCCGACCCCGAACGAAAAGATAATGAATAATTTATACAAATTCTCGAGGTGCACGGACCGGGGAATCTGGAGATGATGACGACGCGAGCAATCAGGTAGTACTGATGGAAGAACGGACACGTGAAGAACGGAACCCGTGACCCAGGAAGAGAACAGACGTTTGTTGAAGCGATTGTTGTCTTCGGCCGCGGGCGGGTGATTCTGCAGCAGGGCGGGCGTCTACGAAAGCTCGTCGCGGCGTCTTTATTTGGACACGTAAAATCGATGCCCTCGGTTCTCTAGCTTGTTGGTTTCGATCTCAACACATAGATAGAGGGAGTATAACAGGCCAATTGAAAAGTCTCCGGTCTAACATATTTTTTGGCAAAATTCGATTTTATTATTCAACATAGTTGCCTTCGAGGGTGACACAACGATTATAGCTCATGAATTCTCAAAGCTCAGTGTAACAGTGCTACAATCAAAATCTGCGCTATACGAATTCGAATATCGAGTGTCCCCTTTCAATGGCTGAGTGTGGATGGTCACAGGGTATCTAACAGGCCAATTGAAAAGTCCCCGGCCTACCATAGTTAAACACATTTTTTTGGCAAAATTCGATTTTACTATTCAACATGGTTGTGTTCGAGGGCGATATAGCGATCTTCCAACTTTTCGATAACATTTTTGTAGTACGATTTGTTTTTCGCTTCAAAATAGGCCTTTGTTACGGCGATTACTTCTTCATTGTCGCCAAATTTCTTTCCATCGAGCATTCTTTTGAGGTCTGAGAACTGGAAAAAGTCGCTGGGGGGCAGATCTGGCGAATACGGTGGATTCAGAAGCAATTCGAAGCCCAATTCATGCAATTCTGCCGTGGTTTTCATTGATTTGTAACACGGCGCCATTGTCTTGAAGAAACAGCACCTTTTTTTTTCAACGATTTCATTCTTTAAACGATTCAATAACGCTATTTAATAATCGCTGTTGATGGTCTGGCACTTTTGGAGGTAATCAATGAATTTCATAGCTTGCGCATCCCAGAATAACCTTGCCAGCTGACTGTTGTGTTTTTCCCTGCTTTGGATTCGGGTCATCGTGTGCAGTCCACTCAGATGACTGTCGATTGGACTCCGGAGTGAAATGATGGAGCCATGTTTTATTTATTGTAAGATATCAACGCAAAAATTCAGGTTGATTGCACTCAAACAGCTTCAAACACTGCTCAGAATCATTAACTCGTTGTTGCTTTTGATCGATTGTGAGCTCGCGCGGAACCCATTTTGCACACAGCTTTCTCATGTACAAATATTCGTGAATGATATGATTTACACTTTTAGATGATATCTTCATAATGTCGGCTATCTCGACCAACTTCACTTTAAGGTCATTCAAAGTTTTTTTGTGAACTTTTTTGATTTTTTCGTCGGTTACAGCCTCTTTTAGGCGTCCACTGCGTTCTTCGTCTTCGGTGCTCATTTCACCACGTTTAAACTCAGCATACCAATCAATGATGGTTGATTTTCCTGGGACAGACCCCGGAAACACTTCATCGAGCCAAGATTCTGCTTCAACTGTATTTTTTTCCTTTCAAAAAGTCATATTTTATGAGCACACGAAATTCTTTTTTTTCCACCTTTTTTCAAATAACAAAAGTAGCTAGACTCACAACGAATATCTCACGAACTAATGGTAGGACTGCTCTCAAATTTTGACACGTATCGTTTGATTTGAAGGTTGGTACTAACTAAAAATCATATAGATTGAATATTAGCACCGTCATTTGTGCATCAGACGGGAAGTGCGCCATCTTTTGTCAATCATTTTTGGCGGTTGTTTTAAATTCTATATCGATATCATGAGGCTATATTTCATGTTTTGGTCTTTATTTATTCAGAACGTAACATTATGGTCTATGAGTTCGATTGAGTGGATGTTGTTTTGAATTAACTGTTGCACGATATCAATTATTAGGAGGGTACACGTTCAAAATATTGATGGGAAGATGTTTGAAATAGATGAGATTAATTGAAAAATTTATTTCTCAATTTTCTCAAAATATATTAGTCCGTTGAAAACAACCCCAACATTAACACAATTTTTTCACCAAGAAGAATAGAATAGGTAACTATTCTTTGCACAAAATTATTCATTCATACTTTTATAACGGATATTTTTAACACCTGACAAAAAGTGTACAATAAAAATCGAATCTCCTATGTCACCACTATGGAAACATAGTCACTCTAAAATGTGACATGATTCCGCTCCATCTGTCAAACGTTGGGGGACAATATTCGCTTACCGAAAATGACGTATGCTCCCTCTATCTGTTTTTATTACATTTCTGATATTTGTTTTCATTTTATTACTCTTGGGACGGAACGGACGCGTGAAGACGCCCGTGACCCAGGAAGCGCACGGACCCCCGATGAAGCGATTGTTGTCGCGGCCGCGGGCAGGTATCGGTTATTCTGCACCGGAGCGGGCGTCCCCGAGTCCGTCGGTCGCGTCACTCGCGTCTTTATTTGGGCACGTTAAAATCGATGCCGGCCCTCTAGCGTGTTGGTTTCGGTTCGCCGAACTTAGTTGCGATGCCTCTTCGCGCTTCTTTCTCCGTTGCCGTTCTTCGTTTATTGTTTCTGATTATCAACCTCGAGAGAACCGTTCTGCAGAAATTCCATAGCATGACTGGAATATTCGCGAATACGATAATCGGATTTATAAATCTGTCAGTTGGTTCCCGTTATTCGTTAATTTCGTCGGAAACTGTGAAAGCTAATTGAACGTTCAAGGAAGATCTTTGAAAGTTTTGTGATTCTATAACAATTTCTGAAGAAATAATTCCACGGTGATAAGAACACAAGATTCGAAAAGATCGATATTGGACCATTAAATATGAAGTAGACTAGAGAAGAGTGTAAACACGACTCTAATCATTGTCTGAGATCGGTAATTCAAAGTAAATTTCTGATATCAATTAAAAACGCACGCATCTGATAGCAACGTCTGTTTCTCTAACAATATATGTTATATAGGTAAGTAGGTACATCTATAAGTACATGAGTAAACCGAGGAGTAAACTAATTTCATCGATGCTCTTTTTGAACTTAAAATTTGATACCCAAATCCATTTTAAATATCATCGGACTGATAAAATATTGCTTTTTGAAGGGAAAAATACAGTTGAAGCAAAATCTTGGCCTCTGCACCAGGAAAATCAACCATCATTGATTGGTATACTAAGTTTGAACGTGGTGAAATGAGCATCGAAGACGGCGAACGCAGTGGACGCCCAAAAAAGGCTGTCACAGACGAAAAAATCCTAAAATGTTCACAAAATAATTTTGGATGTATAATATTCATTGATTACCTCCAAAACTGCCAGACCATCAACAGCGATTATTATATATTGGATCGTTTAAAAGAATGAAATCGTTAAAAAACGGCCCAATTCGAAGAAAAAAAGGTGCTGTTTCATCAAGACATTGCGTCGTGTCACAAATCAATGAAAACAATGGCAAAATTGCAGGAATTGGGCTTCTGTATCCACCGTATTCACCAGATTTGGCCTCCAGCGACTTTTTCCTGTTCTCAGACCTCAAAAGAATGCTCGCTGGAAAGAAATTTAGCGCCAATGAAGAAGTAATCGCCGGAACTGAGGCCTATTTTGAAGCGAAAGACAAATCGTATTACAAAAATGGTACCCCGAAAAGTTGAAAGATAGCTATAATCGCTGTATCGCCCTCGAAGGCAATTATGTTGAATAATAAAATCGAGTTTTGCCCAAAAAAATGTTTTACTATGGTAGACCATGAACTTTTCAATTGGCTTACATCGGACGGGAAACCAGCGGGTCGAACACCATCAGGAAGGCCACCTAAACGATGGGAAGATAGCTAAAATTCTATTTCCCAAAAATCCGCGCCCCACTAAGGCAACCTTCAAAACAAACAGACCTTAAAGTCTGATAGAAAAAGAAGTAGGGAAAGCGAACACATACAGACAGACATATATGGAAGCGAAATAGTTCAGGATGGTCTGAAATGCATTTTGCGAGCGGAAATTATGGAAAAGGTGACCAATACGTGATTACATCTCCAAAAATGAAAGGTCTACTAATTCTACGAAGTAATAGTGACCTTCGGTTCATGAAAAATGGCAATTGAATTGATTAATCATTCAGTTTCAAACTAAGTCACAAAGATATTTAAAAGTTCCACATGAGAAAAGTTATTTGGGTTATTTAGCTATTTGGACAACGATGTGGTCAACTTCAAAAACTATGTACAGTTATTGACCTTTAGTCTCTAAGTTGACGAAACGGGAAAATAATGCAAATAGAACTGTTTCGGACAAAAATACGGTTATTTCAACATTTAAATTTTTGTGTCGTTATAAATACTGTGTTCGAACCACAAATGATTCATCAGCGAGTACAATTTAATCATTTTGCGGTTACGGACCAATTCGCTTATCGGAGATTACGTAGCTTTCGGCACATGGCACACACCGTCCTCATTTCACGTTGTCTCGCTGTTGAATATCGCCATAAGCGAATGACCTTGGCCCAAAAAAGTGGTTCTATCATGGAAACAGGTACAGCAAGACGTGCAAAAGGTAGTCTCATCTGAATTATATCCTCAGTCATTTAGTGTTCAAATTACAAGATAACACACAAGTAACACTTATGACATCAGTCAATAAATTCCGCGCCTGCCCAGTTGAAACACATTTTTCTTCAAGATTCAACATTATTCGTCAATATACTCATCTTCAAGCGTGATGCATCTACTTCAACTCCAACGTTCTTCTTACATTTCAATACCTTTTCTGTCGAAAAATTCCTCTTTGCTTTCGTAAAAGGCTTCAAACTCACAATAACCGTATTTCTTTTCCGGGGCATTCTTTTGATCAATGGGTGTCAGATCTGGAAAATAAACTTGGTGGTCACGCAGTTGGAAGAGCAATTCCTTCAATTTAACCATGATTTTCATCAATTTGTGATAAGGAGCATTGTCTTGGTGAAATAAGATTTTTTCTTTTGCATTTGAAGACTCTCATTTTTTGCGCTCAATCGATACAACTACGTTATGTAATATTCCAGAATGATGGTTTCATTCTTGTCAAGATAGTCCATGAACACTATACCATGTACATCCCAAAGTACGGATGCCATAACTCTGCCACCTGATATTTAAGCACTATCTTACGCAACTGCAGTTTGTAATCGCTCAAAACCATTTTATGGACTTATCTATGCTTTCTTAGACAACTGTCGAATTCGGGTGACCAGAGCGTTCAACATCATTGGTGTATCTCCGACCACGCTTAAAGTCAGCTTAAGAGGGAGAACCACTACGTTACTGCTCAGTTCGAAACGAAATTATAGATTTTCTCCTCTTACAACAACCGATGTTTATGGGGTTTACACATAATTTCTTCAAACAATAATTACATTGTGAAAAGTCAATATTTTCAATTTGCCAGTGAAAAAAAAATGGTAACTTTTCCTTTTTTGCGAAAGAATTAATGATAATTGTAAAAAGCACTGATATATTTTCGTACACCGTACAAAGTTTCGTCATCACAGGACCGCCAGAGGCGAAATGAATGGGTGACAAAGTTTGACTTACAAGCGGAAAGCCACGTGGTGGTAATCCCTCTTAAAAGAGACCTCCTAATATACTGTTTTTTACGGCCAACCATACCCAATCTCGCTTGAAATTTCAAGCTTCTAGGATTTATATACTTTCTTTTCATTTACTATCAATAAAACAGGATATTAATGATTTGTGAATTACATTGTCTAACAGCGCAGTTTCGAACGTTTTTCAAGTTCACCTTCAAACTCTGAAAGAGACAGAATAGACAGAAATAGCATTGTAACGAAATAATAGAAGACCACCACAAAAAAAAAGAGATCCGTCAGAAATTGCAATAAAAACGTTATATTAACCGCAATAACTATATCCGTTATGTACAAAACGCTCATTCAAATCGTCCACCGAATTGGAAAAATAACATAATGGCCTAAATGAAGCGTTTATTACTGACGATCGAGATATCTGAAAATAATTGGGATCGCCAGTTTCATCCCACGATGTTCAGCGGGCAATCTGACATCATCCTAAATCGTTATCCTCTATGCAGCCATGAAATATATGATCAACGTAGTGTAGGTACATCAAGGATACACATTTCTAAAAATAGATCTCAGTGGTGGCAAGAGGAGTCTCGATGCATTCTACAATAGCGATATAATAGCATCGAAATTACGCTACGGAAGTCGGTAGGAAAAACAACTCCATGCTAAATTTGACTAACTATAGAAGGTATTCTAGATAATTATTATTGCTCTCAAGGATAGCGAAAATGGGGGACCTTTCGGGATGATTTTTTTTTAAATTTTCGACTACTCTATGTTGAATAATCACACTAATAAAACAGCGACAAAAATGCAGATAAGAAAATTGAACTAATAGAATCTAGGGAATAATACCTTTGAGTATCTAACAATTCACTCAAGAAAACCCGGTCCTAACCATCAAAAACACATAATCTTATATAATTAAGTTGCGTTTAGTTTTTAGGTGGCCTTTTTAATACTGGCCATATTATAAACTGAATTGGAATGATATTGAAGACTTTGGATCTCTAAGTTTTCACTCAAATACCCAATAACAAAAAAAAACAACCCAAAATCATTAATTAATGAATTAAACTTATATCCTCCATAAGATAATATGTTACATACAGCTCGGAAAATGTTGGAAGTTGTCACTTTTTCTTTGATTATTCAAATGGAAAATGTTTGTAGATAAGTGAAATATCAGTTTCGGAAAACTCCGCAAATTCTGGGAAAATTTTATGATTTACCTAATACAGAATAATAATAATAATAATAATAATTGTTGAGAAATGCTAGGAAAGATTCAATTGCTCTAAACAGGCATGAGTGATGAAAATCCTCAAAAGTTCCAAAGAGAATATTGAAGAACTATCAAAAATAAAGTAAACATAGCAGATGAGATATATTGAGTGTTGAATAAATATGTTAGTACCATGAATGCCGAAGAAGAAAACAGCAATGCCGCTGACTATTCAAGTCTCGTGATATAAACATACAAAAATAGATATAGTAAGCATTCCATATATGTATCATGTATCTAATAACGTTTTTGATAAGAGTTGGTTTTCAACGTATAGAATTCAAAATAAGGATTTGGGAACACATACATAATCACAAACTTGATAATATACATGGCTAAGATATTTTTTTACCTCTAATCCCTATATTTTCAAAGTTATAAATTTTTTAAATTTGGTTTTTCGTTTTTGAGATGGAGAATGAGGAATAAGGAGAAATGTTTCTATGATTTCTATGATTTTTCAAAATGAAACATACCATCCTTATATATTTATCCGAAACCAAACTTCTCAATACAAAGATTTAGTGTTGAAAATTCTTTCTTCGTCAGCGATTACCCTCAGTTCATTTATACTAGTAATGTAATGTAGACCTTATTGATCGTAAATCCACTGGTAAATGATTACTTCATTTAGAACCTTTGAAGACAGTCGATGCTTGACTCTCTTTAATGACTGTTTTCTGGTAATTCTTAAATAATATGTATCTCGATAATTCTTCCTAAGACCCTTGAAATATTTTTAACAGATGCATGATCACAGTGAAAATAGGAAAGTAGGAAAATAAGTCAGTGCTTTGAGAGAGATTACTACCACGTGGCTTTCCGCATTTTCAGTCAAACATTAGCTACCCATTCATGTCCCCTCTAGCGCTCCTGCGATGACCAAACTTTGTAGGGTGTACGAAGTTGTTCATTGATTTTATTTATTTATTAAGGACTTTTCATACAGAATAGATGAACTCTTTCTCTTTACGAAGCAAACAAGTAGAGTGCAGTACTGTACGACGGTCGATTATTTTTTTTCACAAAATTATAGTTTTACGTCTTTTGTAATGATTTTTTGTAGGTTTTTTTGTTCGCGAATATTTTGAAAATACATCACTGCTTCTTACATATACTATATAATTTAAGATATTGAGATACTACAATGTAGATTATTCAAAAAATTCATGGGAAAACCTCATAAAAACTGGTTGTAAGAAGAAAAATCTATGATTTCGTTTTGAACAGAGCAGTCAACTGGTGATATTCCGTCTTAACATTCCATGTTCTAACAGCGCCCCTGGTACAATTTGCAATGTTAATGATTCCACACATTCCGAAACACAACTGTAAATGTATCAAGAGCGATTGTACGATGAAAGTTCACCGTTTGGAATGACAACAAAAAAACTGGATCCACCTACAAATTTAAATTGACTCTACACCTGAAACCTACATGAATAGTTATTTATAATACAAGTGCAGAAGGCATTGATATTCTTCCACGAGTTCAAAATTCAAAAACGAGCCACGAAGTGGCGAGTTTTGGAATGAACGAGTGGTAGAATGAGCCTTCTGTACGAGTATTATACATTATTTTCTCTAATTCATTGCATTTTCATTGAAATTAATGCAATATTTCCATAAATATAATTTAGTGATTTTTGCATTGAAAAATGTTGCTTGGCAGAACTGATTTCTTCAAGGCAAATTGATGAATTGACAGATAAAGCCGTGGCGGAAAGTTCGGAGTACCAACATAGAATAATAAAATATAACTATGAAAACTGTGCGTTTCTGATATATTCTCGCACGATTTTGTTCTACAAGATGTGGAAGAATGAACGGAATAACCACAGAATTAGAGAAAAGAATTTTCGGAACACTGGTCACACTTGAAATATTCCTAACGTCTTAAAGCTAAACAATAAATGCCGCTAGTTATTTTCGAATCCTTGATCCCACGAAATATTCCATTCATATGAATCCGTCCACTAGGAACGAATCCTGATTCTAAATCGGCTCCATCATCCAGAACGGTTTGGCATCGAATACAAAGGATCCATAGAAAATCAACAGTCCATGGAATTCCTCGGAAGAGACCCTATAAAACGTTGGTCAGAGTGTAACCAAGTACATCGTCCCATTTCGGAACAGATTAGCAATTCAATAACGTAGGAATATCAACGACGCGAAGTAATTTATTCAATTATATAGCAAACTATGATAGTTATTATGTCTGCGTCGATTGCTGATATGAGAGAACGTTCTCACAGATGTATATGTAGGAAGTGATCACGCTTTATTATTATTATGTCAGCAGCCGGTGCGCGACCTGTGTACAAGGACTGTTCAGAAATAGTCCTAATTGAATTTTATTAAATTCTGGACTATGTAACTGTCGCGCGTTTCTACGATAATAGAAGAAAATAGAAATTCGTTATGATAAAATTACATTTATATGATGTTATATTTATCAAAGCATTCATTTTTATTTAGCACTTTTCAAAGTGACCTTATTCAATACAAAAACACAAAGTGACATGCCTGAAACTTTTGTAAGAGTGTACTCATTTTCTTTCTGAAATTTCACGGAGATCTTATGAATGATTTTTTAATGAATAAAGGACAAACATACCTAGATATATTCGTTTCCATATTTATAGAAAGATGCATCGTATAATCCTTTTTTCTAGTCCTATTCAACTGCAGTCATCATATTACAAAATTCAATAAGAAAGCCTTAAGGTTGTAGACTACTTTGCGCTGAAACTGCAATTCCGCTAGATGGAGCTACCCGAAAATTTTTGGTAGATTTGTACCTGACACACCCATTCAATTTGAAGAACCGCCTGTTTGGTATTTATTGCCCCTAATAAAATCTCAACTCTCGATGAAGCCCAGCAAAGAGTAAATTTGTGTTTCTGTAAACTTTAGAAATTCAGTTCAGTTTAGATACAGTGGCGTATCCTAGGGGGGGATAAGGGGGATATATACCCCCCAGAAGGAATATCCATTATATGTAACAACCTTATATATCACAATCTTATTATGAGTAAGCAAAATTCTTTGGAAAACTTCTTCAAAAGAAGGAAAATTTGTTATATTTGTTTAGTTATATATTACTAAATAAGATAATTACTGTAAATATTGTGAATACAGAAATGACAATGAACCACTGTCATGGACGTATATCGAATATGGATAATAGAAAAAAATATATGATTATCTCTGAGTGTATGATTTCACAGAGAAAATCATAAAGAGTGCATATTGAGATTTCTAGAATGAAAAATTCGAGAAGCTTTTGAGTTCTCATTTTATGCGCCTTTGGAGACCACAAAAGTGGGTATAGGAATATAAGACATGTGATTTATTAGGTTATTGTTGTCGGTTTGTTTATCTAGATGAGAATTTCTGATATTCTACTGAAATTCAAAATGATTATTTGACATTTGACACGTAAAAAAATGAGTGAAGGCAATAAGAAAAGGAACACTTGGGGTTTTTACAGATATATTCAGCTGATTATTTGATAGTTCAGAGTCTACACTGATTTAGTACCGCATATGAGAACAATCTTAACTCACTAATCACTGAGTCGAGTTAGAACTCAGAGTAATAAACATAGATAGAGGGAGTATATATAATTTTCAATGAGCAAATTTTGTCTCCAACATGAACTATCAAATTTAACATGAAGCGCGCGGAAATGAAAACATATCAGTGATACGATATTCCACTCAATACGCGAGTTTCTCCACAAAGAACACACTTCTCATGTCCCGTAGTGAATCAACGTTTCATATTAACTCAAAATATATTGAAATAAATACCTAAATCTATCAGAATGTCAGAAAACAAACTTCAAACGCGCCAAACGACGTGAAACAACCGATGACACTAGGAGAGCAAAATGTTGCCAAACCTTGGATTTCAACGGTAGATACAGAAAATAATAAATATTCTGTTTGTTACAAATTCGACAATTAGGAAAAATATCAATTCCAAACGTCTATTACTCTATGAATTAGACCTACTCGATTTACTAAATTTATATCTGAACTACATGTGAAAGTGTTTGATTGATTCATAGTATAAGCAGCTACACTGCATCGAGACCTTGAGGTCTATTGTGCCTCCTTAAGAGCTGTTCTCGACACTGCATCATCCACAACTCATCTTCCAATTCAAGAGTTCCAACAGATTCCAGTATCTGGGATGGCTTCAGGGAAGTTACGTCCTCACTCCCACGAGTTTCTCGTCCAAAGCATTCTTCGCGTTGGCTTGCAATGACGGGGCATTCTGTCACCAGGTGATCAATAGTTACTTCCTCGTTCCCGCAGAATCTGCACTTGTCAGTTTCTGATGAGCTATTCTCATGAGGTGGTTCATGAGACGCCAGTGCTCTACATGAAATCAATGAGGTGTGGCATGTTGTTACTTGCTGTCTCGAAGGCACTTTTTGAAGAGATATATCCTTGGTGATATCACCAATGTGTTTTTCTTTCGGTTTATTCCTTCTTAAGAAATTATTTATTATAGGTGCAGTTCGTGTCCCATATCTATCGCATGCATTTTCTCTTGACTATGAGAATGAATTATTATGTCCCATTTCCGATAGTTTTTTTCTAGATTAATTTCCACACTTCTTTCGATTTCTACCTAAAAGACGATGATGAGCACTAAATACTTGTCACAAACACTCCAACGTCAGCTTATGTTGTCGTTTTTGAACAATCTATGTTCCATTTGATGGTAATTCTCTCCAAAGTGTAGGTGGCGAATTTATTCTTTTTCAATACTTAACATAGTAATGGAGTTTTTTTGATACTTCTTCAATCATTTGGCCGAGAACAAGATTCGCTGCTGATGTTTAATCGGTTAAAGGAAGCCAGGCTCTGCGACTTCTAACTCTTTCTCGCCTATGTTATTATATTTTGAGAATGGCCTCATGAGCTGTGGAGGTGATATCTGTAATAACCTCATGCCCTAGTTGGAAACGTTTTCAAAGCTCCAATGATGCACATACAGGATAGCCTTTGTACTTTGTCGAGGATTTTCACGGGGATATTTTAATTCACTTTGGCTGGCACAATCATGAAGTATAAGCGTAACAGCATTCAAGGTTACATCCCCAAGTTTTACCAGCGTGACTTCCGCACTCCTTCAAAGCCATTACTGCTTTACTAGCTTATTACACAAAAGCTTACTGCCTAGGTTTGTTTCAAGATATATAACTTCAGACTTCCATTCTTTGATGTATCCGTTTACAGAGAAGAATTTCATAATTAGCAGTTTTCCTCTCCGAGTAAATATGATTACTATGGTCTTCTTTGGGTTAATATACAACACCACTGACAATCACCATTGCTCAATAATTCTGAGAACGACCTCAGAATTGTACGAGATGTTCTCGAATTCACCTCTGAGTATTAGAACTATGTCATTTGCATATTCTATATATTCAATAGAAACCAAGCTGCTCAATATGTAGAGTACAAGTGACAAAATTTGAAGTATAGGGAAAATGACCTGAATTTAAAATATTCTTCTCCGAAATCTGGAAAGAAAACAGTTAATAACAGGAAGTTGAGAAAACTTTGTTCAATTATTCCGCTCACATCAAATACATTCACGTGCAGAGATATTTTTCGCCGCAGGAACTCGTTGATGTTATATTTTTCAAATATTTTTTCACATTCTCCAGAGGATTATTCGATTGCCACTGAGATTAGGAGAAATGGGTTTTTGCTTGAAAATTCCGTTTGACCAAGATTAATTCCAATGAGATTTGATGAAAGTCTAAGCTGACAAGTCACATCGCCATTTCAGGTACTGGTACAGCACTTTTAATTCATCTCCCAAAATATAAAGAAATTTTCTTTCCGGTACGAGGCTCGAACTTCTGACCTTCGATTAATAAATATGTAGTCATAATCATTGGATCGACCGACTGCAGAAATGTTCTTTTATTTTCTGAAGAGACCCCATACGTTCATTCACTTCAAAGGTTTAGAAACAACCATTAACTCGTGTTACGATTGAGAAGATGTATTGAGAAACAGATTAATTGAACCGAAGGTTAAAACCCGCAATATCGATAAATAACCCGTCATTTGCATACCTACCTCCTAAACATTGCGGAATTTCCTGAAATACGTAGTCCTAACTCAATTCGATCCTGAACATACCAGGTCATTAAGCTCTACGAACTTTGTGTTCTCAACTTGTTCTATTAATAAACATCATTTTAATTCGATTTGACTGGCAATGCATGCACTAAATCTAAAATGAGGTTAAAGAGTCATCCGTAAATGGGAAAAACCCCTCATTCTGATATGAAGCGAAGAAGAAATCGATTTAATTTATCATCGCACAACAAATAATTTTTTCAGACGTTCCTTGTTTTTGCTGTTGGAAGAGTTCTGATAATATCTACTTATTTACTAACTGACGAAGAAACTGCAACACCCAGAAGGAGCTGTTTGAGTCTTAATTTTTTTTTTGGTAAAACATAGATACTATAGCAAGAAGTAATTAATTGAATTTGTAGAGAAAAATCGTTTTTCATGTAAACTATTTTTGTTACTTGAATATTGTCGTCGTTTTTTGAAGGTTTTTTAAATTTTACAACAAACCAGCAGTTCGAGGAGATCCAAAGTCGATGTTTAGTTTTTGTAAAAAATGTCTAGAGCACGTGTACGCGGAATTTATCGCCTCCTAAATTAATATGAAAGAGGTCAAATTTTTGGTCTACAGAAGGCGGGGTTGTCATTTCGAGAAATCACTAACCATACGAACAGAAATACAACTACTGTTATGAGATGTTGTCAAGCGTGGTTTTATAAAGCCGAAAATAGAAGAAGAGTAGGCACCAAACGTCGAAGGGGCACAAATGAAGTTCAAGATAGTCGTCTGAGACTTATGACCATTAGAGACCGATTTGCGACAACTCGATCTTTGGCTGATGAGTGGTTAAGAGAACAAGGCCATCCTGTAACTGTCCGAACCGAACGGTTTACCGCCGTATAAGGTCTTTTGGACTGCAGCATTATCGACCCCATCTTGTGTTACCTCTGACGGTTGAGTATCTCCGGCAACGATTACAGTGGTGCAGAGAACGTCAACAATGGAATGTGGGACGGCATCAGGTCGTCTTTTCTGAAGAATATCGATTCTGCTTGGGTGCACATGATGGCCGAAGAAGGATTAGACGACGTCGGGGAGAAAGACGTGAACCTCAGTTTGATGTTGAGCATCATATACACCGGACAGTAGGCGTTATGGTATGGGGTGCTATTGCACATACAAGTAGGTCACCTTTGGTAACATGACAGCTCTTCAAGAAATAGTGGAGCCATATGTTCTCCCTTACCTTAACCGGCTCAAGAATCCAATATTTCAGCAAGATAAAATCCGATCTCATGTTGCCAGAGTTAGTTTAAACTATTTCGAAGCGATCCATGTGAATCTTTTGCCATGGCCGCCCAGATCCTCCGATCCTTCGCCCATAGAGCATGTTTGTGACATCATGGTTAGAAGACTTGGGAATTTATCCCAGTCCCCACGAACTTTGGCGCATCTGAGACCTGAAGTACATGTAGCTTGTTAGATTTGAATTTTCATTTAGTCTAATATAATGGACCTTGTAAAAGTGTTAGGGAATTCATTAATGAAAATAATGATCTAAAATAGTAATATATTCGAATGAAGCCAAAACCTATCTACATTATCATGATTTCATTCATCACATTATTCTTTCGAGATATTTCATTATATTGAATCAATAATTTTTTGTTGGTACTTGTCTCTTTGTAAAATATATAAATATCGCATAAAAAGCTTCTATTTGTCGTTCCTAATTATTAATTCATCACAAAGCCGCATAGAATGTGCATCAAACAAAATAAAAACGGTTTTACCTTCGTACTAAAGTTGCAGAAGGTGCAACGTTGAAACCATTCAATAGAGACGTAACCAAGGACTCACCAAGCTTTTTTTACATATCCGCTGAAGAATAGCGTTCTATAGTTACCGAGCATAGTGATTTGCTGATTTAATCGAGCAATACATCATTTTGATTATGCACTAAACGACGATTTGCATCCGAAAACCTGTTAAATTCAATGACATTAAGAAGTCAGAAGGAATTCGACTATCGACAATCGATTTCGGATTCCTCCAAGACTTCTTTGCCAAAATGCTACGCGGTCACCGAACTCATTTGCCATAACCGGATAGAAGCGAATCCCTAACAGTACAATGGTATTTTTATGAGCTGTCTAGCAGTCATCAATCCACATTGAAGTATTGAAGATGAAACTAAACAGTAGAATTGCATAAATGTTCGACATTTCAAATTGCGAAATTCAACCTAAATCTTATGAGTCCTTATGTCAATACCAGAGGAGAGTAGAGAAACACAGCATGATATCAGTTGTGAGTTGATCGTTATCAAATTTGAAATATCATTGAGTTATGTATCATTATGTTCAATTAATAAGTTAAAATGGAATAGTAAAAATAGAAGAACGGGTTCATTATTGACGAGTTTTTGCTACTGGAAAAACTCAATAATGAATAAAATTGGTTATTATAATGTACGACTTTCTCTCAATCGCTTTAAAAACAGATAAACATATTAATGATTTATAATGCCAGATCTAAAAATAGACAATAACCGATTTTTGCATCTAAACTCATGCTAATAAAGGGTGTATCAAAAAGAAAGCGAGATTCGAATGAAAAGCCATTTTGGCTATCGTATTAAGCATGTTATTAAAGGTCAAGACAGGTGAAATATAGTGTTACTAACTGACAAAGAAACTGCAACACCCAAAAGGAGCTGTTTAAATTTTAAATTCTTTTTGGTGAAACATAGATAGTATAGCAAGGAATAAATGATTGATATTTGGAGAAAAAAAACGAATGGTTTACAATTTTTTTTAATAAATTTGTGAATAATGTGTTTGTCTACCGCGAATTTCTATACACTCCCCAACACGTCTCGGCATTGATGCAATAAGATGTTCTATTTCTTTCTGAGGCATGCTATCCCAAGATACCTGTACTTCATATCTCAGAGCCCCTAAAGTCTGTGGGGGCTGGGGTAAATTTCAAAGCCTTCTACCCATGATGTCCCAAACATGCTCTATGGGCGGAAGATCGGGGGATCTTGGCGGCCATGGCAAAAGATTCAAATGGGTCGCTTCAAAAAAGTTCAATCTGACTCTTACATCACGAGGTCGGGCATTATCTTGCTGAAATATTGAATTCTCGAGCCGTTTAAGGTAATGGAGAACATATGGCTCCACTATTTCTTGAAGGTAACGCAGCGCTGTCATGTTAACACGAATAAAGACTAAAGGTGACCTACTTGCATGTACAAATAGCACCCCATACCATAACCCCTACTGTCCGGTGTATATGATGCTCAACATCAAACAAAGGTTCACGTCTTTCTCCCCGACGTCGTCTAACCCTTCTTCGGCCATCATGTGCACCCAAGGAGAATCGAGATTCGTCAGAAAAGAGGACTTGATGCCATTCCACATTCCAATGTTGACGTTCTCTGCACCACTTTAATCGTTGCCGGCGATGCTCAACCGTCAAAGGTTACACAAAATGGGGTCGATATTGCTGCAGTCCAAAAGACCTTATACGGCGGTAAACCGTTCCGTTCGGACAGTTACAGAATGGCCTTGTTCTATTAACCACTTATCAGCCAAAGATCGAGTTGTCGCAAATCGGTCTCTAATGGCTAATGAATAATAATCTTCGGCTAAATCTTTGAATTTACAATTGCAAAAAAAAATGAAACCACAAACAATTCTTCACACGATAATTCGTGATATAAAAGATCTAATCTAACTCATGGTTTAAAAATCTAGACGTTTTAATTCGAATTTTTATCATAAACAACTTCACGAGAGGACTGCCTTTGTTTACGCATCTCATTTTAACAATCTCTGCTTCGGAGGCCGCCTATCAAAATATGGCACAAGCAAAAACACATTTATTTATAAACCCTATACGAGAGAGAATCCGATAAACGTAATTAACACCTTCATGTCGATTCTGGAGTTGGCCGGAACCCAGAACACAATCTCGGGTCGGGAGAGAGATCTCGTGTTTTTATGGATGTAATGTTTGGCATTCATTCGAGAGTTTATCGATTCGTTACCCGGATTAATCTGGAACGGATAATGATGATACTCTGCTATCCACCTACATTCAGTTGTTTTCAATTCACGGCCGTTTTAGAACGAAATTTATACACTCAATGAAATTAGAAGCGCTACGTTTGAAGGGATTATTTCTTGAACTAGAGTTTTCGGCAATAGAATGTGGGCGAGAAAAAAGCAGTGGAGTTTGAATGTTATCAATTAGTAAAAAAAATTATAAATCGAGGGCAAAATGAATATCTCTTTACCTTATATTAAATATATCATTCTGTATGTGAAATAATTGAATTTATTGAATATAAGCAGCTAGGTGGTAAAATCAAAATGTGTTCTATAATATATCTATCTATAATAGTTGTGGAACTTATTTTTTCCGTTTTCCAAACTTTTGACGAAATTATAGATCAAGAAACAGACGATACTCTTTCTCAACCCAAATCAGTAACATCTACTATTACACGATTCGTGTGAATAGAAATTATACAAATAATAAATCTACTCGAATCGGAAAAAACACTATCAATTCGATTACATCACAATGCAGTTCTGCGAACCGGATACTGGTATGAACCTCAAATTACAAAAGATCATCATGATACCCAAACGAGGTAAAAAACAGACCGAAATTTCTCTATATAGATTACACTCTTCATCATTTTTATTTGAAAAGATAATGGATTACCAGTATGGTTCACGAGAAAGACATTTAACTCAACAAACTCATCGTTCAAGTAATAAATGTCTTAGAAAAAATATTGCAAGAGTGCATGCGTTCGATGAAATCAGGTATGCAGGCATACTTTTCAAGATCAAAGAATGTTTAACCCAAGAATTATTTTCTATTATCTAATCCTATTTTTGTGAGCGAACATTCCAAACCTCCCTTAATACTGAAATAGAAAATAAAATTCAAATGAACGTAGGTGTTCCGCAAGGTAGTGTTCTTGGGCCGAAACTATTTTTACTGGAACCTAACCATAAACATTGGACAATATAACCGATAATATCTTCACTCTCAGAAAACAAGCATGTCCTGTGTCAATAAAAAAAGTGTATCCATACCATAAATACAGACGCTCAAATACCTCAGTATAAGTCTTGATCAGAAGCCAACGTGGAAGCAGCACTTAGATAATGAAGAAATAAACAGATGAAGATCAAAATGAGAGATTTGCAATATCTATTCTGATAAAATTTGGATATATGGAACTATGAAGTTGTGTCCCAATGTTAAATATTGCCCTAATTCAAAGAAGTCAGTTAAAAATCCTTCGACAGCAGGTCGTTGTTGTTTGGTATGTTACAAACACAGATTTTCACATTCCAACAGTTCAAGAGACAATCCTAAGCAAAATAAATCATGAAAAATTATTTTTATCATCAATATTACGACAATAAAGAAAGGATGATACGAAAATTATATTTCAGAGATTCACCGTAAAATCACACCAACAGTATGTGCACAAATATAAATACAAAAGTAATCATCAAGTTGGCGCAATGCTGAGTCGAGGTTATGAAAATAGACAAAGACATGAAATCAGAATCCTTTTTGAATTGGAGGACATAGGTTCACTAACATGTGCAATCTGCGTCATAAAATTTGGCAAAATCCCAGTTCTATGTCAAGGTTTTCAGTCGAGGAGATTTAGAAGTTGATTGTTTTCTAATTGTGCATTGCAACTGAATTTATGCCAATGAGATGCATTCTCCAATCTTTTGTAGTAGGTTCAATTTGACAATGATTTGATTTGAGTATAAAGTGAAGAGTAGTGACAATCAAGAGAATAGCAATGTTTGGATATCCGCTATCAATCTATCGAAGTTATTCAACTTCATATTTACAGTGAATTAGTAATTTTTAGGAACAATCTGAATTCTACAGTAAGTTATATTCAAAAAGATGTCGAAATTCTCGATAGATTCTCTTACAGGAGAGGTTTCCTACAAAACATTTAAATTAAACGGAATGACCTTGGAGTTTGGATTGTTTGGAATAAAAAATCATGAGAAAGATATCAATCGATCTAGTAGTGACAGCGAATATCGTATTTATAATTGCAGGAAGAATATAATAGCTGTTGTAGTTGCCATCAAAAGCTTGTAGACGTAGGTCGGCGAATGAGGTGAAAAGGACAACGGATAATTGTATTTCATATTTCCCAGGAAACAGAATTGAATTTTTTAAAGGGTGCGACATTTTCTCCAACGAATTGTTAAATGGTCATCGTTGATAATGATACCAAAGAAATTTATTACAAATAATATCGGCCAAATGAACATTTCCTCGTTTGTTACCGATTCAATTGACTAACGAAATTTCTTATCATAGCTGATGGATTTATTTTAATCCACCATGTCTGGGCCTATTTATTGGTGTGTAAGTTCAATTACATTATGCGATGGAGCGTTGAGACTTAGTCCAACTATTACGTTGATGCGATTGAAAAAGTTCTTGCCGTAACCAAAAAACCTGCAAGACAAAGCAACGTCACACTAGTCTATACCGCGTGTTGTTTTAAATAAGTGCTCCAATCTTCTGGTAGCATTGACAGCGCCGCATTAATTATGATGGCTCATATAAAAGACTTCAGACAACAGTTAAATTCCTATTTAGAAAGGATCCCTCATCAATCAAATTGGTGAGTGTACGATCATGCTCTTAAAAGGGATTACCACCACGTGGCTTTCCGTGTATCAGTCACACTCCTGCGATGACCAAACTTTGTACGGTGTATGAAGTTGTATCTTCTTTCTCTTTCCGAAGCAAATACTGTACGACGGTCGATTATTTGTTGCACGAAATTATAGTTTTAACTCTTTTGTAATGATTTTTGGTAAGTTTTTTTCACGAATATTTTAAAAATATACCAATGCTTTGTACATTGAACATATCATGCATCCTTTTGCGAAAAACGAAAATCTACCAATATTTTTTTTATTTGCAAATCAAAAATATTTACTTTCTCCAGTGTAGATTATTGTTCAAGGAAATTATGTGAAAACTCCATATACATCGGTGATTTCTAAGAAGAAATATCTCTAATTCCGTTTTGAACTCAGAGGTGTTCTCTCTTAAGCGGAATAATATAAATTTGGAGATTTTTTAATTCTATGTATAAATATGCTAAAATACTTCTGTTTGGCCTTTATTTCGTTGGAAACAACTCGTTGAAAGCGAAGTGTGAAGAGCATTAACTGTCCGAGTTTCTGAACGACTGTTAGTTATTATGATGTTCAAATTGACTACCGCTCATACTAGACACTACATGTACCTATAGTAGGTATCTTTGTTCTCCCACTTTCCTCAACATGAATCATATCAAGAATTTAAGAAAAACTATTTGAAGTTGATGAGTTAGGTAATCCTTTTTCGTCACAATGTGCAACAAAAAGTCGATTAACACACTGAATGATAATAATCTAATCAGGTATAACTCAGAAGCAATTGCAACATCTCAATACATATTTAGGATTCGTTCAGAAACTCGAACACTTAATGCACTGCACCCATCACTTTCAGCGAGTTTCTACACTGAGGCGCTAAGATAATGTAAATGTAGCTATAACTCCGAAATAATGGCATTTAGGTATAGGGAACAAGAAACACTACATGAAAAATATACAGGATGATCCATTTGAAATAATAAATTCAATTATTCCGGAAAAAGGAAAGATCTGACAACAATGTAAATAGAGATCCACCATATCACAAGATCCTTGCGCTCCAAAACCTATAAAAATCGTGCGTTCCGTTTAGAAGCTCACTTAAAACTCATGGCGGAAGATGCCATGTCCATTTAATAAAAGTAATAAACATAGATGGAGGAAGCATATGTCATTTTTAGTAAGCAAATTTTGTCCCCAACAATAACTATCAAATTTGACATGAAGCGCGCAGAAATGAAAACATATCAGTGATACGATATTTCACTCAATTCGCTAGTTTTTCCACAAAGACTTCTTATATCCCATAGTGAATCAACGATTCGTATTAACTCAAAATATATTGAAATAAATACCAAAATATATCAGAAATTCAGAAAACAAACTTCTAGCGCGCCAAACTGCGGCGTGAAACAATCGATGACACTAGGAGAGCAAAAGTTGCCAAACCTTGGATTTCAGCAGGTAAATACAGAAAATAATAAATATTCTGCTTATTATAAATTCGACTATTAGGAAAATATCGGATTCCAAAAATCCAAATTTGCATATTTAATCGGGGTCCCTCAATCTCAAATGAATATATTTCATTCGATATAATATACATTCATAATGATATAGTAAAACTTTGGATTCGGAAATATATCACAATCCGACAACGTAATCTAACCATGTTGGGGACATGTATAAATTGTGTATCTTCCCTCTATCTATGTTTATTACTCTATGGATCAGCCAAATCTATAAAAATCGTGCGATCCCTTTCCAAGCTTATTTCAAACTCTTTCTGAATATCCCATGTCCATTTATTCATACAAGGATCAGCTGACAAAATATGACTTTCTTCATCATTCAAGTTCAAATCCATCAAATATCCCAATTTTCATCGACCTACTTCGAAACCTTTTCATCAATCGAACCTGAGAAATTGGCATCAAACGCCAATTGACCTCATATAGGCTTCGAAAACAGGTCCTTGCAATTTCATCAAGAAACAACCTTCAGCGGAATTAATGCACGGTCTCTTCTGCAACACCTCGTACAACAGAAAGTCTATTAAGTGAACTCCACTCGAAAAAGCCGAGAGTTCAACCATGACCTTTTCTCGGCGGTTCAATCAACATCAATAGCGTCCAAAAATTTCTCCGTTGAAAAGGCTGAATGGTGTAGCGAGATTCGAGACTTGAAAGTGGGTATTATTCGCAAATATCGATTGAAACTTCGAGGAGAATTCATTATTCATTTATGTTAGTGGGAGTCCCGTTAGAGATACGCCAGACTTGGAATGGAGGGAATAATAACATTGTCTGAATTGTCTTCATCATTAGCTCGCGACAGACAATGTGATGAATAGTATTATTATTTTCAACAATATGGAACTACAAGCATTGCAGAATATTGCATATATCCTCTTTATGGGACACAAAGACAAAGTTATTTTGTAAAAATAGTTTGCAGAAAAAAGAATATTAGTTACTTCATCTTCATAGAAATTCTCACTTTGAAGTATATAAGTTGTTATACTATCTTTTTTTTTCGAAAAAATAACTAGTACATACTTCAAGTACTTTTGAAAAAAATGTATATTGAAACTCAAAAAAGTATCTTGGATGCCGAGCAGTATCTAAGATAGTTTGCACTTTCGCATGTTATATGCTTCCACTGAATTTTTACTGTAACTGAAAGAAATCGATTAACTATTTATAACAGTGAAAATTTCACAAAATGGTTTATTGTTTCCTTCCCTCCAAATATTATTTAAAATTAGTCAATTTACGTAGATATGAATTTTTAAAAATTGATTCTATGATGCGGTAAAAACTCATTGATCGAAATCTCGAGCTTGGAAGATCAATGCGGTACAAAATAAAACTAATTCTTGAACCAAATTTAATATTCCTACTATAATAGAAATTGTTAATAATCACTAAAATATCGTGATGGAAGGATATCCCTGGATATCTACAAATACAGGGTGTTTCAAAATTAGACGTGAACCTTGAAGGAGGTGTTGGAATCACTCATTTGCTATTGCTCTAGATTGAGCCATATTTATTTATTAATGACCGAAAATCAACAGTTTCCGAGGTATTTCTTGTATTTTAAAAGAAATTCTCATCTTACTTAATTTTTCGTCAATTTTTTCTACGTTGACCAAGTTTGATTTGAATTTTGGATTGAGTTCATCAAAAAAGAATATGATATGTGTCTGATGAAAAGAATATTAAATTTCTGATGTAAATTTGCCTGCAACTTTCGATTCCACAATTTATGTATGACAGAATTATTTTGAAAACTTGTCAAATTCTTTCTTTATTTCATATGCAGAATGCAGGCACTAGTTTGGTTTCAGCAGATTTTGATTGGAGAAGGGGAAATAAATGAAAATATTGAATTGAATATTTTTTATTATTATTATTATATTTTTTATTTTGAATTCAAAATTTCAGTAGAAAATGTATTCATAAATTATGTTTTAAATGACCTCCACCATCCCTTGAACAAACACGTGCCCTCTTTCTTATTTCTTTAGTTGTTACTTCCCGCCTGAAATTACTCTGAATCTTCACCCTAATTCTCATCTTTTCTAACGGTATTGAATCCGGACTTATCGCTGACCACGAAAATAATTCAAAATTATAACCAAACTGGGTCAACATCGAAAAAAGTGAGAAAAATGAAGTAAGGTGAAAAATTTTTCTAAAGACACAAGAACTCAATTATCTCGTGAACTGTCGATTTTTGATTACCACCAAATATGGTTCAAACGACAGCAAATGCGTCCTCCAAGAATCACGCCACCCATATGAAGATATCAAGCGGAAGTTGAAATGTCAGGTATCTGAACGTATCTTTCAAAATTACAAACATAAAACATCATCAACGAATAATTATTCAACATAGTTGAAAATTGATTACCACAGGCGACCGTGGCAACAATCGATAGAGCGTTTCATAATTCAGCCACTTTCATTTTCAAGCCATGGGCAATAATAATAATTTACGAAGAACTTGATCGGAATTTGAAATCGAGTTTTATAAAGTTCCACATCGCGTTATAGTCGTACGACTGACTGTTAAAAATGTTTCTGGGGCGAAGAAAGTTGCGAGATGAAGTCGTTCCAGTTAAATTACATATAATTTCAGTCCAACGGGGAATAACCATGAGTGCATGGTGGAACTCGCACATTCTTCAGCAAATTGTTTATTTCGCATTCAGTTTTCAATTGATCTGGAGTGGAGATGAATTATCTGAAGGAATGGAATTGAAGGACTGGAAAAAAAGCGTCATTACTTATATACTAGGCCAATTGAAAAGTCCTCGGTCTGATGACAGATGGCGGTGCTAGTAATTTGTGAGATATTACGTTGTGAGTGTAACTACTTTTACTATTGGAAAAAAGATGAAAAAAAATTTTCGGGTACTGATATTGCTTTTTGAAGGGAAAAAATACATTTGAAGCAAAATCTTGGCTTGATGAAGAGTTTCCGGGGTCTGAAAATCAACCATCATTGATTGGTATGCTTAATGTGAACGTGGTGAAATGAGCACAATCGATTAAATGATTCTGAGCAGTGTTTGAAGCGGTTTAAGTGCAATAAACCTGAATTTTTGCATCAATATGTGACAATGGATGAAACATGGATCCATCTATTCACTCCGGAGTCCAATCGACAGTCAGCTGAGTGGACTGCACACGATGAACCGAATCCAAAGCGAGAAAGAACACAACAGTCAACTGGAAAGGTTATGGCATCAGTATTCTGGGATGCGCAGGGTATAAAATTCATTGATTACCTCCAAAAGGGCCAGACCATCAACAGCGATTATTATATAGCGTTATTGGATCGTTTAAAGGATGAAATCGTTCAAAAACAGCTCCATTCGAGGAAAAAAGGTGCTGTTTCATCAAGACAATGCGCCGTGTCACAAATCAATGAAAACCATGACAACATTCATTAATGGGGCTTCGAATTGCTTCTCCATCCACCGTATTCGCCAGATCTGGCCCCCAGCGACTTGTTTCTATTCTCAGATATCAACAGATTGCTCGTTGGAAAGAAATTTAACTCCAATGAAGAAGTAAACGCCGAAACTGAGACCTATTTTGAAGCGAAAGACAAATCGTTCTACAAAAATGGTATCGAAATGTTGAAAGATTGCTATAATCGCTGTATCACCCTCGAAGGCAACTATGTTGAATAGAAAAAATCGAATTTTGCCAAAAATAAACTTTGTTTTACTATGGAAGACCAGGGATTTTTCAATTGGCCAGGTACCTGAAAAGAAATAAAATCTGTTACGGCTCCATAATTGGAGCCAATTTATTGTTCGAAGGGCAAATATTTTGAACAATCAAAATGTCCATGAATGCCCGACTTCAGCTCGGATTATACATAAGAACTTAAATCGCTATCACAATATGGTGCAGTCTCAAAAACATATCCTTATTTTCTTTTATATCTTCCTAATGATTTGTCTGCAGTTTCAAAGCAAAAAAATATATGAATAGGTTCAATTGTATTGTAATCTGCAATAACGATATATAAGCCAAACAGCGACTTTTAAGTCTTCTTCAATACGCAGGAATACAAAAGAACCAATTTAACAAGTATAATGACGAATAATGAAGGAGAATTCGAATTTCTAGTGTAAAAATATATTCTTGTAATTCGTAATAAACTCATATATCCCATATTAGCGTTTCATGTTTCTGATAAGAAATTGACTGTAAATTATCAAATTTCAATCATTCTGAGCTATCACCATCATCTCCTCAGTTATTAGATAATATATAAAGAAAATCATGTACCTATTTTCCATGGTGATTTTTTAGGAAATAAATAAGGAATATGACAAGTTTTGAAAATAGTATTGTCATAAATAAATTATGGAATTAGCAACTTGCAGGAAAATTTATATGAGAAATTTACCATTCTTTTCTTCATACATTAACTTTCAGATCATACTCATTCTTATCCAAAATCTTTCACAGCATAGTTTTGCTTTTTTAATACATATCACATCGTTTTCTGGTGAGAATAATCCAAAATTTGAATCGAACGAAAATGAAAAGAGGAACTCCTAAGGAAAGATTCGAAGGAAGTGAAAACAAGATTCGAATTTTGAGATGAGAGTTCATAGTTAGTTCAGAAGTTATTGTTGTTTCCTTTTGAAGAGAAATATAATTCTAACTTTTTTAATTTCAATAGTATATTCTAAAACAAGTTCCAGAATGGGCTCCTATTCCAACACGAATGCAAAATGAGTGTTGGAATTGCCTTCTGCAACGAGTATTAGACGATATTATCTCTATTTCAGTCAAATAGTAGTATAGTGAAATATTATCGATATTCAATGAAAATTCAGATTATACAATCTAGTGACTTTTGTATTGTAACTTGCCGGTTGGTGTGACTGTTAGGAAAATTGACAAATTGCGGAATTTGAATCGTACATTTCGAATTCTGAAATAATTTATAACAACGCATTAAATTCGTGAATTGTATCTGAGAAATCGATTTAACAACAACATAATTGAGAGAAAATGCGAATAATGTTGCAAATCATTACAAATTATCCAAATTATATTATATTGACAATTGGTGTGTGTTGAAATTTGTTAGGATCGGAAGTCGATGTAGACAACCACAAAAATATAACTGAAAACAATGCTTAAATGACTTCATCACAGCACTGTTTTTAGTAATGTAATGAACTCATTACGGTACTGAAATAGAGAAAAATTTTCAAAATTGTGACTAGATACCACCTCCATTCTCAAAATTCAAAAGAAATATTAAATTATTGATTGAAAAATATAGATTTCTTATTATATTGAAATCATATAAGTACCTAAGATAAATGAAGGGAAAATATCAAGAAAATAAACAAGAGATAAAGTCCAGTAGCATCAACGATAAGGCTTAGCCTTTAGATATTGATAATGTGAATTTCCATAGCTAATTTTCAAAACGTATGAAGTCAATAAATTGCTTCAGATTCGAACGGACAGGCCTTTAGCGTTAATTTCCTAAGGGCCCTTCTCGAACATTGACGAAATTTAATTCCTTGTTTCGACGACCTGGACACATGACGTCCGGTTTAATACCAGTCAGAGTTCAGTGATCCTACGTGAGCAATCTGGTTTGAAACTGGGATTGAGGTTGTTTTGACACGGACATATTTATTGTCGCAATAAAAGCATTCGATAATAAAACTAGTCGGTGCGAATAAATGCAGTTTCGATCGATTTGAATAAATTTGAGAGGCGTAAACGACCTTGATGCACGACGGTAAGAGTTGATGATTGTAATGATAATCGGTCGTTACTGATGCCGATCTGATAATATGTATCGGGCTACGCATGGGAGTATATTGAAATAGGTTATCTCACTATCTTTAATACGGATCACAATAAACATACTTTGCACCTACTGTTCGATCTAGACGGCGAACCGATCAAGAAAAGATTGATTCTCTATTTCAGTATCGTAATGATTCCATTACAGTACTAAAGACAGTGCTGTAATGAACTCATTACAGCTTTCAGGTATTTTTTTCGTTTTGTGGTTGTCTACACTGGCTTCCGATCCTTTCAAATTTCAACACACGTCAATTGTCAATATAATATAATTTGGATATAGTGAAATGATTTGCAACATTATCCGCAATTTCTCTTAATTCTGGTAGTGTTAAATCGATTTCGTCAGACATAGTTCACACAAATTCAATGCGTATATATTATTTCGTAATTAGAAACGTACGATTCAAATCCAATTTCCGTAATCTGTCATTTTTTGTAACAGTGACACCAACTGCCAAGATACAATACAAAAGTCACTAGGATGTATAATCTGAATTTTTCATTGCATTTCGACAATATTTCACAAAACTTGACTGAAATGGAGATAATATCGTCTGATACTCGTTGCAGAAGGCAATTCCGATACTCATGCGTTCGAAAACTCGCATTTTTGTTAGAATACGAGTACATTCAGCAACTTGTTTCAGAATATACTATTGTGAATGTTTAGAAAAATTAAGTTTAAACAAGAATAAAATTAATTTTGGTAATTTTTAATATCATACAAATTTCTTGTAAACGAACGAGTAAAATAAATTAGACTTGGGAGTTAAAGCAAGCTCTCTATTCGTTATTGTTCTTCATTTGAGAAATATCTCGACATATATTGAATCCAAATCCTATTGCTAATTCAGAGTCTTTGTAAATGATTGTATCGAGTAAAGTAAATTAGGCTTGGGAGACAGTTAAAGCAAGCATATTGCCGATTGTTCCAATAGGAATAACACAGAAAGTTTGTCACTATTAGTGAGTATTTAGTTTTATTGAACAATACCTCAACATGTATTTAAACCAAATCCTGTAAGTAATACAGGGTCTTTATTTATGATTGTAACATCGTGATGGTCATCTGAATGTTCTTCACCGCTATTCACTTATACTGGCAACAATTCTATATGATAAAATTTTGGTTATTCGTTTACAAATCGCGTAAATTTTTGATTCTCTATTTCCCAACCTATGTTGAGTAATTTGGAAATATTGCAAGGGCCACTCCGACGATAAAAATCATTTATAAAGACCCTGGACATAATGAAAATTGAAATGATGTAATTCGTTCCGAATCACCAAAAAACCTTCAAAACTTCATAATTCTGAAATTTTGCGACAAAAATGTCGTATCCAGTAAAATCTAAGCAATACAGCAAGAATACGACAGCCGTAAGAATAGTCTTTGAAAGCTCCATCGAATATAACCAATATGGTCTCAATATCTTGTTGTATAATCTTGAATGTTGAAACTTACGATGAATTTCCAAGAAAGCTCTAGACTAAGTGTGGCAAAGAGTGATTTTTATGAAGAAATTTAGTAATATTCTCAACAGATTTTGATGAATCCACCAAAAAAAAACTCCAAAATTCATAACTCTGCAACTATTAAAGCTAGAACTTTGCTACAAAAAATATAGTATTAAGTAAAATCTCAGCAATACAGCAAGAAGCCGCCAGGCGTAAGGATTTAAAGGACCTAGTCCACCGCTCGATAAAATTATGGGGATTCAGTGAAAATTTATTATCAAGAATATATCTGTTCTGGACTCACCTTATACAGCCATAGGTTGAAAATTCTAGCGATTTTGGAATCCCATGCAATCTGAAACAAAATAATTGTATAAATGGTGTATTTTTGGATAAAAGTTCTACAGGTTTTCAAGAAAAATGAATGATCTCCGATTCAATGCTCTTCTTTGTACAATAAAAAAACTGAATGTCATCAAAGTAAAAGTTCAGTGTGACAAACATGTAGACCATTTGCTCAACATTTAATGTTCGTGTTCGTTCAAGATTAGATCTTGAATGACTATTTACAGTTATATCATTATGAACAATCTAGACTTTCTACACTGGTAGAATTTTAGAGTTCGATCAGTAAATTGTTCTCTATAAAAAAAATAAGCACCTTCGTCCGACTATAGGTATTGAATCAAAATACTCAGCGAACAGTTTATTTCTCTTTCTTCGATCAGCAAAGATGTTCTAATTTACTAACTCACAACACAACCCTATGTTCGACATAGTTGAAATTGCTATGGAAAAATTCAGAGCTCAGCCCAAATACCAAATTTCATCAAGATCGGACTGCTATAACGCAAAAAAACGAGGTCCCGAGAATTTTCCATTTACGAATGAGCAATTGGGCACCGTATATCTGGAAGAGCTCAAATTCTTTTGGAATCATTTATAATCCAATCAGAACATTAACATCAGGATCAATCCAGTAGAACGCGAAATTTCAAGACCCTATATAGCTGAAAAACTGAATAATTGAAAAAATTTAGTCTTTACATAAATCGAATGATAGTTATTCAATTTCTCCTTTTCAATTATATTGAATAGCAATTGTTTCTTGGAATTTTATATTTCAGGTAACTCCTTAATAAGAATAATTTATGTTAAATCTGCAAATTGTAATTTATATGATTATAAAGTATTCAAATGAATTTCCTTCTGGCAAGGGCCGAGCTCGGGGCCGAGTCAACCCAATATGTTACAAATATTTACGAACACAGGCTTCAGAAATAAGTGATAACACACAATGAAAACGTTCTTCAAACTTCGTATTTTCGATAAACGGTTATGTGTCTAAAATGTCCAAAGAACACAGTAACATTGCCTACACTGAACCTCGACTCTCACAAGTATAGTAACCTAGTAAAGTCGGAAAAAAAAAACAATAGACAAATCTATAATTTTATTCACTAGATAATGACGAAATCAAGTTGAAAATATCACTCCGCATTTTGCATGTACCGCGATCGAATCGAGGACTACAAAACGCGAATCGTTAGCCCCGATAGGTTTCAGGACAAGGTTAATAACAACTCGGAATATTTACGGTTGAAAAATGCAAGGTCATCAAACAAGCAATATAATTTTTTGTAGATCCGAAGTTGAATACAGCGTGATTCATGGCAGATTAAAGATAACTAAAGGAAAACAAACTGTTTCTTCTCGCTGAAAATGTACATTATAGCGTATGATACGCGTTCTATGAAAAAAAAAATTGATGGAACAATAAAAGATATTGTTCGGTATTTTCACATGGATCATTTATGTACACTAAATAGATAATAGAGTTCTGATTGTTGAGGAATACGAAACTTTCGAGTCATATTTACAATATTTCAAGCTATTTCCGCTAGATAATATATTGTTTTCATTGAAGGAAAACTAATCTTGTGTTTATTAATATGAGGTTACATAGACATAGAATAGTTTTCATCAGTGGATTGCATATCGCTTTTTCATATAAATATCTGATAATCATGACGTTATCATTTATTGATCGTGATTGCTGATGAAAAAGGAGTAACAGAACACAAAATATATTTTTTTATTTTTGTCTATCTATGTTCACTCTAATCACTGAAACTTCTACACGGATTTCAATTTATCAGTTGGATTAAGCTCAGCTTGGAGCAACATTATGGCTTTACTTCATTAAAATGGAATGAATGTTCAAAAAGTAGTAATTTCAAGATAGTCATGAGCTCAAACTAGTCCTATATTATAAATATGTACTGTGGAATGAGCTTCATCAACGAACAAATGTCAATTTTGTACTTCCAAATCATATGAATCAATAATCAAAACCTGCAATCATAGATTGTATGTTATAAAATGTAGTTAAATTAGCAGATCCATTGGTGAATTAGACAAATAATTTTCAACTTGAAAAATCTTGGCCTTCAAATTCAATGAATTGTAGTTCCAACTAAAAAGATCAATATCGGATAGATACTGAATTTAATACCCTAATTATATCTCTTTTAGAATAAACTCAACATCTTCTTAATAGATAATAGCCATCTCCATACGGAGATGGCTATCATCATGACAACGATAGGTGTGATAAAGAGTTGTCTTGTTCTAATCAAAAACGCTTTCTGAACTCTTATGCAAGAATCTCTTAATTCCATGGGTTGACAAGATTCTCAACACGGAGGATATCAAGAGAATGAGAAAACCTCGGAGAAAACCAATAATTAACCTTCTTTCATGCAGGGCAGAAAATTTAAGTTCATGTGTTGCTCAGAAAAGTATCTCATCAGAAAGGCTTGAGTAGCTTCATCAAACCAGAAGATGAAGACTACGATTAAGGAAATGGATGCATAGCCACAAGTATGGTCTGAATATCTCTCTATCATAATCTTGGATGACACAACTCATGATGAGTTTAGGAGAAAGCTTTAGACGAAGTTGGCAGGCGGACTGACTTTTTTTCAGAAATTTCCACAGATTCTGATTAAATTACGGAAGAATCTCATAGATTGCTGACAACGAAAGATCCATTTGCTCTACACATGATTTGAAACATTACAATGTCAAACTCAAGTGTTCAGCATAAAATTCAACAGAATGCGATAGAAATTTATAATATGAATTTCGAAACCAAAGAGTGATCTAGAAAATTATGAATTGTAATTATTTTAACAACAAGTTCAACCTCCGCGGTATTATGTTTAATATCCGTTATTCTTATTGTTTTCATAGGTAGGTAATATCCTCAAGAATATATTGCGAAACCAAGCTGTTTACTGTCAGATATGAGGTGAATTCATTGACTCTTGCAGAATTCATAGCAACTGAACCATAAAACCTTAAGCTGAGTACCTAAGGTATCATTCTTATTCGACTAACAGAATGAAAAATTAAATAATCTCATTCAAGCGAAACGACTGCCTCTTGTTGCCGATCTCAGTTGAATATTTATTACGATAAAATTAAAAGATGAAACTTTACTCAACTTACGACTGAATCGTAGTAGGTACTCTATCCAGATAATAGAATTATCCCAGGAAATGATACAAGGAACGTGTAAGGTCAGCCGAATAATTCCTTCGTATCTGTTATCACTGAACTGATATCCCAGCACTAATACAATATGGTTTCGCAACAATCATAAACAAACGAGACAACCTTGAGAACGTAGACTTAAGAACTTGACGTTAATTGTAGACCGCAGCTGTTACCTAAGTCACTCCGTTCCTATATTATAAAGACACACTCAAATGTCTATTAGCCTCTCTCGTAGCAGAAAAAACATAATCTTTGAATTATAGCACAAGAGACCCCCAGACCGAGACGAGCGTCTTCGTGGATGGTTCCGTATTAACTAGAGGCAGCGAGAGCGAAATAACACAACATCGGAGTGGTGGAGAGAATGATCCGCGAGTATACGTAGTGGATTCAGCATCTTGCTAATAATAAACTCGCTTTCTATTTTCTTCTGACTCGCTACTTTCCAACGTTAGGTATGTATTTCATAACGGTCTGAAAAAGCATCGGAAACGGTTAACTGTGCTTCGAGATATATTTATGCTTATATGAGTATCACAGATGATACAACATATTGTGCACGACATCCAGCCATGAGCAAACGGTGCAGGTTCATTATTGCAACAATGCGTTTCGAGGTTGAGAATGAATTAATTATGAATTTCTAACCAATGTCCGTACCGCTCGGCGTTATTGCCTTCCTCTCAGCTATTAGGTACCATGAGAGAAATATAATTTCAACAGGTTGAATCATTTATGGTCTTAAAACCCGGAGATTCAAGTGTAAATGATTTACTTTACTCAAACAAATTCCTCCCATTTTCTGCAGCAGAATTGTTGCAGCGAAATATCATCTAAGTGTTTATCATCCTAAATAATTCATTGAAATATAACCTACGAAATGTATTTACCTAAAAGTAAGAATAAAGAAAAAAAAGAAACAAAATTAATGTTTACTCCTTTCAACACCCAAAAAATCTCTCAAATTCTTTCATCATATCATTTTATTTTACATATTAGTTATTGAGGTGAACTCATTTTTGAGCACTCCTATACCTGTAATTCTCGAATTTTAAGGAAGGTCTCAAATGATCTTGACTAAATTATGCCTGTTCGTAAATACAATAACTCATGAACGGAAAGACATATAAACTTGAAATTTCCAGGGTAGGTTCGGTAAGTGTATGGTTAAAATCGTTAATGCAGATTCAATTGGAATGAAAATTTTTATTTGGATATAGAATGACAATTTCAATTGCATGTTGAACAGAAGAAAATTAAAGAAGACTATCGATCAAATCACCCAATATTTCCGTAACCGCAAAATCGACGAAGTTGAGCTTTTGCACGTCGATATGAAATAAGGATTTCAAGCTCTTCGCAAAATTTCAAACACAATCACAACACATCAGAACAAAAATTTTCAAAAAGAATATAGGAAAGGAATACCTAATATTTCTGTGATAAGAGATTTTGCGTGTATTTCAAGGATTACTATTTCAAACTTTCACATTTCGTATAATTCGACCCATTTTGCTAGTATATAGAACAACAATTCTAAGATTCTTGGAGAATTTCGTGATAAAATAGCAACGTCAATAGAAAATGGGAAAGATTATCGATAAAAAGTCAGAACTATTTATCGTTCATATAAATTGTGCCCAAATATTTTGACCAATTTGGGACCACATATACATTTATGTTATCTCCAAAGGCCCAATTGGCGCATGAGTAAACGAACGCTAAAATTGTTTTTCAATTTTTGTTTAACTATATGAAACCACCTATTCAACAACTTAGTCATTGCATTTTTGACTTCAACTTCTGAGGCAGATGATAATAAAATTGTATACTACTGTATACAGTAGTATACAACTAACTCTATTCTCAAAAAGTCACAAAAAGCGCCTTGCGATGTTATTTATATAGAATTGAATTGGAGAATTTTCAAATTAACACAGTCCATAAACTGGTATACATTATGAAAATTGTCTTCTGTGTTCTTGTATGAAATTCATGATACTGGGAGCACTTCTTCAGGGACTGAATATTTTTATTTAATTTGATTTCACATTAATTTTCTCATTCGAGCATTTCGATTCAATCTGTCAAGAAAGTACCGAAAATTGATCATTCACAAAATCTGCTCAAAGAGAACGTCAAAATCCTTTTTGTGAAGTTGGCACCTATTCTGCCATGCAAATTGAGCAGCATCTATCACTTCTCAGTCGGAACCGTAAATGATAAAATTCTATGTGAATAACATCGCATTTTTTTCACAGAAACGCCATTGAACGGATATTATTAACCATTTACTCATCTCCTTATTTTTAGTCACTGACCTAGCATAAAAACATACCCGAAGCGTTGAAGGCTACACGTTCATTATGTTCCTTTAAAACCATCAATAAATTTATGGGAAGTTGTAAGGATTTATTCATCTCAAGATAAGTTTTTATGTGCGCCATTTTTAAATTTTGAGCCAAAAATGGTCTCACACTATTAGGTCAATCGTTCAACGATATAAATATTTTACCCATAAACGCTCAATGATTTTTTGGATTTTTTTAAATTATTTGTAATTAAAATATCAATTAACCTTTAACAATTGTCCATGGGAAAAATGATGACGATCCATTATGATAATTTTGGTGTAGATAATATAGAATCATTTATTATTCAATGAAAAACTTCGTCCATCCACTGGTCAGATCTCCTCTATGAAACTACGAGTATCAGAGCTACTCAGATAAAATTTGGAACGAATAGCAGGTAAATAAAATCACTCAGGTGTGAATTTATTATATAAATGATCTCTATTCGAGTTCAGGTAGTCTGTAATATAAGAGCAAATGATAAACAATAATACAATTTAAAATGGAATGGCAACACTGAATTATTTTTTGACATTTCTTATGTCATTTGTATTCAGTAGGTTATGCCAATGAATCATGCTTCAATGGCACTTAAGAAAGTGTTAAATTGATTAGTCAAAATCAGTGCTCATTTGAGAATACTGAAATAAATTCACACACGATACAAAAGAATCAGTACCAAGTATTGAATCGTACTTGGTACCACTTTGAAAGTTATATAACGGGTGTTTTTTTTTCGAGGTATATAATTTTAAGTTGGCATTACTGTTCAAGATGGCGACCGATTTAACAGCTGTCAAGTGATTTATTCTCAGTTCTGTTTGGCAATTCATCATGAATAGACTCACGCCTAAACAACGCCTGCAAATAGTGAAATTTTATTTCGAAAATAATGGTTCTGTGCGGAATACGTCCATTAGCGATGAAGCGCACTTCTGGTTGAATGGCTACGTCAACAAACAAAACTGCCGCATTTGGAGTGAAGCTAATCCTCAAGTGTATGTCGAAACACCGTTACATCCAGAAAAACTGACTGTTTGGTGCGCTTTATGGGCTGGTGGAATCATTGGTCCGTACTTCTTCAAAAACGATGATGGCCAGAACGTTACAGTTAATGGTGATCGGTATAGAGCCATGATTACTAACTTTTTCATTCCTGAATTGAATAACCATGATGTCCAGGAGCTGTGGTTCCAACAAGACGGCGCAACATGTCACAAAGCTCGTGCCACAATCGATTTATTGAAAGACACGTTTGGTGACCGCCTAATTTCACGTTTTGGACCTGTGAATTGGCCTCCAAGATCTTGTGATTTAACACCGCTAGACTACTTTCTGTGGGGCTATGTAAAGTCATTGGTCTAAGTGGATAAGCCACAAACCCTTGACCATTTGGAAGACAACATTCGCCGTGTTACTGCCGATACACGACCACAAATGTTGGAAAAAGTAATCGAAAATTGAACGTCCAGATTGGACTACATCCGAGCCAGCCGTGGCGGTCATATGCCAGATATTATATTTAAAATGTAATGCCACAAGATTATCTTGCGGATAAATAAAATTCATGTCAATCGAATAATCCACCGTTGTTTTATTGCAATTTAAAGTTCTATAGCTCTAAAAAACACCCTTTAAAATAAGACGAATATTGAGTGGATTAACCTAATAATAGGTAATAATGTCTTCGATGAATTTTACTTAAATTTATCAGTATTTACAAATGAGCACTGATGTTCACAAAACAATTAAACTTTGATGAAGCGTGTATCTTTCCATGATTAAATGGCATAACCTACTGAACACAAATGACATAAGAACTGTCAAAAACTAATACACAACCATTACAACCATTTCAAATTGTATCATTCCAATTGAAAAATCATTTATTTAAACTGCACCAGAAGCAGAAGATAGAAATAAACGTGAAACAATTCATCGATACCGATCGTTCAGCATTAGAATCTAATATTCCCATAAACAGCGAGTAATTCGATCAATTAACGAACTTAATAAGCAACGTATGTAACGAAATACCAACACAATAATAATGGGAATGCAGGCGAGCTGATAAATCCGCCACCAAGGTCAAAGCAGGCCGTGAGTGAATAACACAAAAACACTACTAGTGCGGTGAAATCGGGCGTGAAACGTTTCCAATACGCTGCTATCCGTAGTGCCAACACGGAAAATCCAATTGCCCCCGATACTCGAAGAAACGCTTTGTCCAAATTCGCAAGTTTCGAAATATAATAACGCTAAGGGTTTCTTTTCGGCGAGTTTATTATCAGCTTCTCATTCCGGCGAAAAACTCGCGCTTTCTGGGCTCCCCCCGAAACGAAATTCAATTCGCATAATCGCGGGAGTGGAAGTGGAACGTTCTATATGCCAGATATATCGACTTTCGATTCCGCGAAAGGAAAAAAAAAATTTGCGCGGAAAACTTATTATATCTTCTGGCGATGGGAAATGTCGAATATTGTATAGACAGTTCCAAGAGTTGCGTTCACGGGAGTTTTTTCATAACTCGGAGATGAGTATTTCTTTGAAAATTTTTTGCTGGTTGAGAAGGGGATTGGAGAAAGACAGAAATTTTAATCCGGTGTTCGACGAGAGTTCGCATATTCTCAGTTTCAAACATTGCTTCGAATTGAGATATTATTTTCTTCTTTATCACAAAATATATCAATTTGTATATGGAAATTATTTTAAAAACTCCACACTACGTTGTTTTCGGTCTTGTAACACTATTATCTCCGGAGATGTTCACGTTTGCAAATGCTCAAAGCGCACGTTTCAATCTGGAAAATTTGAAATACCAAATTTCAATTAGAGATAAGGACCTATATTTTTCATGCATTTCGATTCGTAATAACATTCTCAACAACAAAGCTCACCTTTCTTCCTAAAGTGAAAAATGAGCGACTTATTTTGAAATATTTATTTCTTTCACTAGTACAAAAATTTATTTGTTTTGGCGAATAAACCCCATGATTGTCCAAACAACCATTTTTTGTACTTATACGAATGACAATATTATGTTACTAATAGCAGAATAAGACAGTAAAAAGAAAAAAGTACGCTGGGATGTGAACTCGTGATACGTGATCATCATGTTGCACCACTCAATCGACACCACTAGCTATTTGATATCAATAGACAAAACGATAATTTCCATCTTAAAACCATTCCGCTAGCCGCATTCACTTTGTTAATCAATAGTGTCAATAGAAGGGCCCAAATATGTGTTCAACAAGAAGTCGGTGTTTTTGATCATTTACTTGATATTTTATAGTGCTTCATCAAATCAGTTTGTAATTAATTTTTCCTATTAATACAACTGTCTTATTTTCAGCTTTACGAAAAAAAGTCAAATGAGCTTTGTTGTTGAGAATGTTATTACGAATCGAAATGCATGAAAAAATATAGGGTGTTCCATTGAAAATAATATCATTTTAAGAAATATTATGACAACGCGACTGTCAATGTTTTGTTTGTTTTCGGCATCGAGAAGACCATTAAAAATGCTACTAGTTTGCCCATTTAACCGATATCTTTGCATCAATAATAACGAAGTTAGCAATGGTGCCAACTTTACTTGAAACACGCTGTAGATATAGCCCTTCTGCTAAGAATCCAGGTATGTAGGTATATAAAAATCACAGCCTAAACGGGACCATCTAGGGCAAAAATGACCCCCCTCGAAATCGTCTCAAAGCCTTAGGTAAACTTCCAAATCTCGATTTTCTTCACAGTTTTCGTGTATACGGGGTGTTGCGGATTATTTTGACATTCAAGTCTCATTCCTCTGTGTGCAATTTGAAAGTACCACGACGGAAAATCTACTGAGGGTCACAATCTCATATTTGAGGTTTGATGTTTTCTTTAATAATAGAAATTTTGATACTCTTTCTTTCAACCAGTTTTTGTCATAATGAAAAATTATTTGCATCAAATATTTTCATGTGGGCAGGGGCCAAGGAAAAAAAGTCATATGGAGTACCCCTCCGAAAACCAAACGAGTATACCGGGTGGATCGTCTAAAATCAGCTCACGATCCTGGGTGTCCGAAAAAAAATTTTTTTCTTGACGGATATAGAATGACAATACCCAGTGAGGGATCCAACGGTAAGAGACGGAGTCCAATGGGCGGAGCTCCTTCGGCGAGCAAAACGAGTTGTTAAGATAAGGCTGATGTGGATGTGACTGACTCACAAACTGACATAGTGACATTAGATAGACAGAAAACCTAAGTTAATCAGGATGGTGTGAAATGAAATGCGCTTTTGTCGGTTTTTCTGATCGAGACTTTCAATAGGTATTCGACTTATTTAGGTGTATGTTTTTGCTTTCGTTCTAATAAACATTTTATAGATTTTTTATTATCTGTTTTTATCCCTGAAGATTCATATCTTTAAATTAATCATAGTTATCTCATATCAGCCTCAAAATTACAACGCTATCGAAAATATCAGGTAATTTTTTCGATATTCTTCTTGAATTATTCTGGTTATGCGATCGACATGAAATTTCGCAAGGAGCTTGAAATTGGCATATTACATACAAATGCGATTCATCTCGATCGAATCTGCAAAACAAAATTTCGAATGACCTTATTTACGAAACCACTTGTCGAATGATGCTCCTATCAGCGAACTCAACCCGAGATCAAGATAAGAACTTACCCTAAAAATTTCAAGCATCAGCTCTTCTCATTCTGGAGTATTTCGTATTTCGGACAGCAACACAGACCGTCGTTATACAAACATAGTGACGAAATGGTCTGAAAATGAAGCTTCTTATTCTGAAATGATGCAACTTCAAAGAATTCTATACTTAGTTCGATAATTTCCAAGAAAAATATATACGCCGAAAAAAGCACGTATGAAATATTGAAATTTACAATTCTCGGATGTCTTCACTGAAAGAAAACAATGGAAATCGATAATGGAAAATAATGGTGTGATTCTATCGAATAATCTACCGAGTTGAAGAGATAACAGGAAAGTGAACGATCGTATCAGCTATCAACTATATAACGCCACTCTAAACTGACTATAGAGGTTATTATTGTTTATTCTCATTCGAGATCGAGCCTACGTTGTTGATATGTGGTCGATCAACAATTCAATAAAATATTCATAAACAAGAATTGATCTCAAGAAAATTTCAAATCGTAAGATTTTCATTTGTATTGACTTCGAGTAGGATTTGTGAATTATATAATTATTTATTTTATTTTCGCTACAAACAATTTTAAAACTTCGATAACAGGATATTTTTGTCAAAAAATCAGAAGGTTGAAAGAAATTAATAATTAACAGAGAACCACTGATGTGAATTCAAAAGCCATCGAGCTTCGACGTCAATTGCATCCTTGGAGATCACAGAACTGTATTTAGGTATATGTAGACTTCAAGGGTACAATTGGCGTATGAGTTCCATAGATCAATTGAGAATAACACAACATTATATCCCTCGTTAATCGATATCTCCGAGTACACTTTTTAATATTGTTTCGTAATTTACAATATTGTATATAACTCCGTTTTATAAGAAATCGAATAAGCTATTGAAATTTAAAGATTGACATGGACTGGAAATATCTAAGATGTGTAAGGTCAGCATCAGACAAATAAACAAATATATAGATCGAGTGGAAAAAGTTGCAAAATCAGAAATAAATAGAAACGAGCTGTTGTTGAGACTAAACATAAATTAAGACATAGATGACCATGGGAGGAGTAGTCCATATGGTAGTAAAATATCGACAGGGTGCGGCAGAAAAGTTTGTCGCTTTTGAAATGATTGATGGTGCACCCTCTGCTTGGACGACAGCTCTGCGGTAGGTTAGTGAAGTCTCAACTTATTTTTTACCATTCTGAAGACATGAAACCTTGCACGCGGTATTCTGTACGACATTTTTGCCCTGATTATTTCGTTGTAAGCATAAAAATCCTCTACGGCACACGATATTCCACGTGAAACACTATTCTTGAAGCAATGCATACCTGTTTTGATAAACGAAAGAATATGATACTGAATTAAGTATATTGCAATATCTGAAGCGCCGATGAATCAAAGGCAATTTTTCTCGTTCGGCTCTATAGGAGTTGAACCCTTTAATTATTATGTAAGTCCTTGATAGGTACATGTTTCCTTTTAAATCACTTTGTCGTAAAACACATTATGAATGAAGGATAACATCCTTTAACAGCTCTCTTTCAGTTTATAGAACAAAATATTGAATGAAAACTGTCCAAACTATGTTTTATTCAGCTCATTCTCAAATGATACATCACACGATCTCGCATAAAATCGTTATTTCAATAGAAAAACGTGACACAGGTAAATAACTAATCGAACACGTGTGGAAAATGATCAGAATGGATTTCCTTACTCCTGTGTTTGTATTTTATCGGTAAGTCGTTAGAATTGGTTATAAATTACAATAGCTGATTGAATGAATATTGATTAGTATTGAAAACACATATGAATTATGGACGTTCAGATAAATATTGTGTTCATTAAGTTTTTCAAGTGCTCCAATGCTTAAAGTGATATTATGAATTATGATATTATTAGATTCCATTGTAGAAGGCCAGCTTTCTCTGGAGCATGAATAATGGTATAATGAACATGAAACTGCCATTAATTTTGTATTCGCGCATTACTTGAACTTTTTGAAAGACAAACTCCTTATACAGTGTATCCGACATCCGATTAATGATTTTAAAAGCGATAATCTGAGAAACCTACTAGAAGTTTGACTCTACGAGTGGTGTATAGTTGCCCCACCATAACGAACGCAGCTAGATGACGAATTCAATTTTAATGAAAATCAAAAGCAGCAATCTAAAATATACCAATACAGTAGGTATATTAACTCAAAGGTGTTTACGTTTACGTTCACACTAGGCGCAATTCCCTCGCGAAAGAATTTCGCGATCATAAACATTTCATTAAATATACCTCTTTTTCGAAAACAGGTTGATTTTATTAATAGGTGAGTCATACTATACTTCTTTGAAGTAAATGAACTTAGGCAATATGGAGTCGTCATCTTACCTGAATCTATTGATAATCTTACCCCACATTGGGTAAAAAAAAGAAATTGCATCAATTTTTTTCCTAATACTTAGTTATTTCTTTCAAGCTATGTTCGTGAAATTTCTACCAACATTCTAGTATTCCAATGTGCATATTTGCAGAAAGAGTTTACTAGTTTTTGTTTATAATGTTTTTTTCCCTTAAGCCCATCAATTTTCCCCACCTAACTTTAAGAATTTTCGGCCACTATGTGTCATAGTGGACGGGACAATATACCATACCTTGTTATTTTGATGTTATTTCCAATTTAACTTTGAAATCATTCCAGTCGAAAAAATTCTGACCTTTCATCAAAAATTTTAATAGCAGACAATCAAAGACCACCGAAAATATTGAGAGAATTGAGTGTTGACAAAACTCAGTTGAAAGTTGACAACTCTTATTGCAGAAATCGTATTAGTACAAAAAAAAAACGTCTTCAATTCACGAAAAAATTTCTATTAATGAATATTCAGTTTTTGCGTCAAAAAAACTCAGTTTGGTCGAAACTGGATCATATTTGGCAGACCAAAGAATTCAAAGTAATCGTAATATCCATCAAACCTTATTATCGCATGATTCGAGTGGTTTGAATGCTACATTGTATGTCTCCATTGTTATTGTAACTATTTTAACCCTCAGAATATAAACGTTTGTGTTTCTACCTTTACTTTCTCTGAAATAGATGAATTTAATGCGAAAAATTTTGGGCGTACGTTGTAATAAACATCATTCTCCTTTTGCGGATTAAACACTCGATAAATTGTGATTTTCCAAATCGATTTTACAGCGTTGTTCGCTCGACATTCTTGCTCAACCCTTGGGGTTAGATGAATAACAGTGACATCCCATTAATTAGCTGAAACCCAGCTGAAATCTGCCCTGTGTCTCATTATGGCCGAATACTGTGTGGGTCGCGATGTTTATACTGCGTCAGCTTAGTCTGCAAACAACCAACAAAGTAATTTGGGCGGAAGGTTCCGTTACCCAAACGCAAGAACATCATTCCAGATTGTTATCAAGAATTTCACACGAGAAATTGTGTAATTGATAGGCAACACAAATTCCAGATATAAGAAGAAAATATACAAAGAATGAATCACAAGATATCCCATTCCAAATAAAAATTGGCCTGTCTAGGCGTTTTCCAGTAAAACTCGTATTAGGCCAATTTAAAAGTCCCCGATCTGATGTACAGATGGGGGTGCTAGTATTAAATCCATATGATCTTTAGTTAGTACCAACCTTCAAACGATACGTGTCAAAATTCGACAGCAGTCCGACCATTAGTTTATGACATATTGCGTTGTGAGAGTAGCTATACTTTTGTTATTTGAAAGAAGATGAAAAAGAAAGAATTTCGTGTGCTGATAAAATATTGCTTTTTGAAGGGAAAAAAATACAGTTTAAGCAAAATCTTGCCTTGATGAAGGGTTTCCGGGGTCTGCACCAGGAAAATCAACCATCATTGATTGGTATGCTAAGTTTAAACGTGGTGAAATGAGTACCGCCAAAAAAATCAGAAAAGTTCAATAAATAATTTTAAATTACCGTAAAACGAAATTGATCGAGATAGCAGACATTGTGGAGATATCATCTGAACATGTACATCATATCATTCACGAATATTTGTACATGAGAAAGCTGTTTGGAAAATGGGGGCCGCGCGAGCTCACAATCGATCAAAAGCAACAACGTGTTAATGATTCTGAGCTGCTGTTTGAGTACAATAAACCTGAATTTTTGGGTCGATATGTGACAATGGATAGAATATGGCTCCATCATTCCACTCCAGAACCCAATCGACAGTCAGCTGAGTGGACTGCACACGATGAACCGAATCCAAAGCGAGTAAAAACACAACAGTCGGCTGGCAAGGTTAAGGCATCAGTATTCTGAGATGCGCAAGGAATAATATTCATTGATTACCTCCAAAAGGGTCAGACCATCAACAGCGGTTATTATATAGCGTTATTGGATCGTTTAAAGGATGAAATCGTTAAAAAAACGGCCTCATTTGAAGAAAAAAGAGAAGCTCTTTCATCAAGACAATGCGCCGTGTCACAAAACAATGAAAACAATGGCAAAATTGCATGAATTTGGCTTCAAATTGCTTCTGCATCCACCGTATTCGCTAGACATTTTCCTGTTTTCAGACCTCAAAAGAATCCTCGCTGGAAAGAAAATTAGTACTAATGAAGAAGTAATCGCCGAAACTGAGGCCTATTTTGAAGCGAAAGACAAATCGCATTACAAAAATGGTATCGAAAATTTGGGATATTGCTATAATCGCTGCCTCGAAGGCATCTATGTTGAATAATAAAATCGAATTTTGCCAAAGAAAAATGTGTTTTACTATGGTAGACAGGGGACTTTTCAATTAGCCTGTTACATCATAATCTTGCAGAAACTTCAGTTCATAACCATAAACCGAATCCTCTGATTTTCCCTTTACTCACAACTGTCCAACTTTTTAATATGAAAATATTAAATGTGAAATTTTAATAGTGCCCTGATAATCAACATAATTTATGAAACGAACGAGAGCATCAAATAGGCGCACAAACTCAACTTTAGTACTTCGCCCAACAACAATATTGTCCAAGAATATACCAATATCTTGTTTACTCAATGAGTACGTCATCGTGTTTAACTTCCTCCATCATGCATGCATAACATGGAACCAAATTGGATACGAGGTGAACATAGGCCGAGAAGCTTCATTATCATTGCATCGCGTGTACTCTTTCCTGTCGCGTATGAAATTTTGAGGAATACACACCAAAAAAGTGTCTTTATCTACCTACGTATTTTCTAGTTCATAATATCCATTCACTTATACACCCACATCAGATTAAATCAGTAATTATTAGCATGTTGCGGCATTCATATAACAAGCATCCATTAGTACCGATATGTTTTGATTCAATATCATTATAATGATATTGATTTCAATAATCAATGTATTGAAGACTTTCCTACAGTTAAAGTCAAAACTCGACATATCTTAAGCATGATAATTGATCTAAAAATGAAAAGATTCTTTATCACCAAATACAAAAGCGTACAAATATTGTTCGTTCATCAATAAATATTTCAAATATACCTAGTTAAAACGAAAAGAATCCTCACAAAGGCAAACTGTCTGTGAAATTAATTAATTCATATTATTTTACGAAAATAAAAGTGAATTTTTGCAGGTGAAGACTGAAGATATCTTGAAGTCGTCAACCAAATAATTATTGTTTAAATACAGATTTAGGTTTGTCCTATAGCAAAATTGATCGCCGTTGTGGACTGAGGAAAAAGAATGAACACGAAGAGGACCAATTGCCAACCAAGGCGTCGCATAGAGTGTCAAGATAGATGTTTCAGCGCCGGAATTATAAAGGATAACCGACGGTTGAACCGTCCGTTAACTACCAAATTCCGTATATCTAGTAAGGAATTTGGTAGTTGACGGAACGGTTGAACCTTCGTCTAGCCTTCATAATACCGGCCCTCATTCAACTAACTCTACGAGACAGTTTTGTGACTAGGTTTTAAATCGCTGAACGATGGTATTTTAGCATTTGGGCTTTATATATTCCCAAATTAGTGAATTAACCGACAAATTTAAACCCTTAACTAACTGAAGAAAATTTCGTTTCTTGACAAAAATAGATTACAATACAAACTTTGAAAAAATGGTAGCGCTCAGTTTACCAAAACAAGCGGGGAAAAGTTTCTCATATTATATTCGGAGCATATTTTCATAACAAGAAAAGAGTTTTCTTCCATAAAACAATATAATCAGATTCCATCCAAGCGGTAATTAGCCAATTATCCAACAGTTCAAACACGAGTTTTTCGACGAAACATAATTAAACGAAGTGTGGCATTTCGAATTAAAATACAATAAATCCCGGGTCTGTTCTGTTACCTGCGTCTCCTTTTCAGGAGTTATCTCTCTCCGAAGGCTCCGTTCTCTCCAATTTCTCGCGACTTCGTCCGCCTCGTTTGGTTCTGTTTGCGCCGGTCATGTTATTAGGTTTTATCTTCACTCCGCTTCCCCTGTTTCCTGTTCGTTTCTGGATTACGTCTCAGTCGAGAAATAATTGTTGGGGATATCTTTCCGGCAGACTCTGAGGCTGCCTCCATATTCTGCGGACACTGCGGTGAAAGGAACTCGTCTGACCTCTTTTTTTTTCTTTTTCTTTTTTTTTTTTTTTTGATCAATGGTCCTTGACTTTCTCAGACAAATTGATGAGGTCCTTTATTTTTATTAGCGAGAAATATAGATGGATAGCTTTGGTTATTCTAGAGTTAGGAAGAATTTTCACGAATGAATATCTTCGCAGGAGAGATCAATTGAGAAATATTGAGCTCCAGATGTTACCTTAGATACGTGAATTGCATATTTTTTTTATTTTTGATGAATTTCGGCATCGACTGTTGAGGTTATTAGCCTTTCACACCTAATTATCATTGCATCATTCGATAGCTTTTTTTATGACAATTTCTGCAATATGCCATACCTTGGGTAAAAACTCAACGGTTTATGAGTTAATGGGACTCATATGAAAAAATGGTGGCGAAGAGAATTCTTAGTATCATAACTGTTTGCAGTTTGGATCAAAAATATACAGGGTGTTCATTAGATCATGAAATTGGAAAACACAAATTCATCAAAACTCAAGCTTTCAAATTAGAAGCTATATTTTTTATTATTTTAGTCGATTCTACGTACGAAAATAGTAGGAGGTACAAACCCTTTATCTGAAATTAATACTTCAAGAGTTATCGAGGAAGAACTTTAAATAAGGCAAAATCGCAATTTATAACATTTTTTCGACAAGATAGACACCTTTACGAGTGATATATGTACCGGGTTTTTCACTATAATTTGACCCCCCCTTTAACTTTGTTAATAAAAGAGGTACAAAAAAATTTTTTTCACAAAAGTTTCACGAAGTCGACTAGTGTTCTTTAAAATGATTTCACAAAACGAAATATATATAGAGTGGGCAACATATTGATAGCAACTTAATTTTTTCAAATGGAACAGCCTGTATATTTTTCTATATTTGACTAGCTTTTTTTCCCTGATTTCGAATATATAACATATGTTTGGCCTATCTCTCTTATTCTGAGTACCACAGAATTTCAAATTTCAAGAACAACCTGGCAAACTAAGTTATCAGTTTTCAAGTGGAAGGCTGCGATAACTCAAAATGCCCTTTTTTGAGTTATATGGTTGTCAACGATATGATATACGTTTTTCACTATAAATTGGAATAGGATCATTCGGGTGCAACTTCATATATTCTCTCCTTCTAGCTTTCTTATTTTTATTGTTCTCCACAAAAAGCGAAAATATTTCAAATTTTTCCGCTTCTGTATATTGCATATTCGATGACTAGTTTTATTCAATGACAAACGTATGTTGTATATCGTTTCCAACGAGATAACTCAAATAAGGGCAGCCTTCCACTTGAAAACTGATTACTTAGCTTGCCAGGTGGTTCTTAAAATTTGAAACTATGTATGTGGTACTCAGAATAAGAAAGATAGGCTAATCAGATGTTATATATTCGAAATCAGGGGAAAAAGAGCTAGTCAAATATAGAAAAATATACAGGGCATTTGAAAAAATGAAGTTGCTATCGATGTTGTTAAAGGTGGGGTCAAATTATGGTGAAAAACCCGGTACTTCAATACTCCTCTCACTTTTCAATACTCTATTGTTTCAATACGTTGTTGAAAGATTCGTCTTTGCCTTCATTTAAGCAGAATTTCTTTTCCTGGAGCATCCTTCAGAAGTCTTTAAAAAGCAAGTAACCACTGGAGCCATATCTGCAGCATGAGTTGGATGGCCAATTAGAGGGAAGTGGAATTCGTACAATGTGACCATGGTTTTCATCGACTTTTGACGAAACTCGTTCTTATCCATTTTTCAAACAACAACAAATGTTGCGTCACTTAACCTTGAATATCTCGATCAGGGTTCCGAAATTAAAACTCGCATCTTCTGAAGCTTTGTTCTAACGAGAAAAAAAAGGTATGTCACAGCTGGTGTCAACTTATTAGAGTTACGTGTTGAACAAACTTGAGAGTATTCCAGTCCCTAAACATATCTGGTGATTTAAAGGCCGACACTAAACAAGAATTTCGACAGATCCATAAAAACAAGGATCTTTACCGTCGAACATTCCCATGAATATGAGATATAGTCCGTACTTGAATAACCCTACAAACTTCTGGTGTTTGGTGTGTCAGGTGCCTTCGAAACGGGGAAGCCAGAGTTGACTCAATCGATATGATACTGCATTTTTAACCACCCCTATACCGCATTACGCTCAGCACGTTTCTCACTTTGTTGACACTGCTGGTGGAAGTTTTACGTATCGTTCGGGGAAACAGCAATTTTGACATATTACGAATGAGGGATACGGCAAACTTTCCGAAAGGGAATGTCTATTAATAATACGATGCAAGCACGTTATCATTTCAGAGAATGAACGTTTTTTACGAAGGATTTTGGCAGTGAAGTTATGCTACCGAAAGGCATCATTTGATGGAATTTGTTTTCATATGGATGGAGCTCTAATGGCTTATATTTTCTTCCACTTCCACGCGATTCAAAGAGGCCGATACGTTTGAAGATTGTTTCGAGGAGTTCGAGGATTTTATTGTGCCTTTCTTCTTCTTCTTAGTGTGCATCAATATGGAAATCATTAATCCGAATAATCAGGCAAATTTGACATTTTAATTTTTGTTGCTCATATTGTATCATTATGAATGAAACATATGCTATAAGATGCATGTTTTGGTTAGGCTAGGCAATACAGCGTCTCATGTATTATAACGAGCGTTCATTTAAATTCTTGGTCAAGATTGCTGTGGATAAATTCGAGTTGATTTTCTGTGACAAGTAGCGCTTACTACTATATCACTAACATTACATACTTCGAATCAGCGAAGAATATGGTACAAGCTAAGCGCCTCTCACACTCACAGAAAATCAACTCTAATTTCTCCACAGCGCTGTTGACCACAAATTTTAATGAACGCTCGTTATTTTATGTTGATCGACACGCATACATTCTTTGAACACATTATTACTTCTATGTTCCGCGTATAATTTTTCGATATTCCTATGCCGAACTCTTATACATTTTTCCAGAAATGGAAAGACCATTTTTGTAGTAGAGTAAATAGATATGCCTTAAAAATGCTGGAATTGATCGGTGAAACAAAAGTAAATATGTATTGTTGATCAAAATGAATACGCCAATATATATATATATATATAATAATAATAATAATATAATAATAAGTTTATTCAAAAATTTCAAATTTGAGTAAGTAACGTTTTTTACATGTCAAGTATAATTTGGTAAAAGATATTCTCGAATAAACAAGTATCCACTAAGGCAGAGCCTGTGCGTGGGCGAGTTACCTATTCTAAAACACCTATAAACACCTGTACAGGACACTTCAAAATGGGGTTCAGTTAAATTTCCATGTAAAAAATATATCTAAAATTATGGTGTAAAATTTGCTAATATAATCATAACATAATGAAAGTCTACTAAATATAATAAAACAGGGATAAAGAGATACATGTAAATATTGAAACATAAATATCACAATGTAGGTAACGAACAATAATGATAAATAGATCTATAAGATATTGTACTATTCTAACATTTAAACAATGAATGGACAACCATACGTTCTAAAGAAAGAAGATAACACCTAGTCCTTTTTTTGAAGGAGTATATGTCTGAGACTTCTTTGATTTCAGTCGGGAGAAAGTTATAAAATCTACTAGCCAAAAAAATATGATTTCTCTGTCCTATTTTCGTTCTAGATGATATCATTCTCAGAGAGTTATTCGTTTTTAGACGAGTTTGGTAGTTATGGCTGATGAGTGGTAGATTAAATCTGCTTTTGAATTGTCTTATCACAACTTTATAGAAATAGTGCTGACGTAAATCAAGAACTTCCGCCTCCGCAAATATCCGGTCGGATGAGTACCTGATTGGTTTGGATGATATAATTTTCAAAAATCTTTTTTGAATAACTTCGAGATTGTGCAAGTGTGCATCTGCTGCTGCCCCCCAAGCCAAAATACCATAGGTAAGTCGTGTTTCCACCAATGCTTGAAAGAGAATTTTAAGATATTTGAAATCCAATATTTGCTGAAAGTGTTTGAACTTATAAAGTAGCGAACGAAGAGTTTTGCAGACCTGCACCAGATGTTTATCCCACCGAAGATGACTATCAACTATAATGCCCAGATATTTCACGTCATTGGCTCTTTGTATCGTAATGGTTTCCTCAGAACTTATATCAATCTGTAAAGTGTCATATTCAGGAAGGCCACTGGCGTAACAAGAAAAGGGAACGAAACAGGTTTTCTCATAATTTATTGAAAGCACTTTTTGGCCAAAACACTTGATTAAATTTCCCATATCTCTTTCTGCTTTTTCTTTCAACCCGTTCCAAGTTTCATCCTCATATATGACGATAGTGTCGTCTGCAAAACTGGAAACCGTACCGGAGCTATTGAAGGTAAGTATGGAGTTTATATAAATTATAAAAAGTACTGGACCTAGTACAGTTCCTTGTGGTACTCCATATCTTATTTTTAGTTTTTTGCTCAATGTTTCATCAATTTTAACACATTGTTCTCTATTAAGAAGGTAAGTTTCCAACAATTCAAGGGCTTTTCCTCTAAACCCTAGATCCCGCAATACCTCCAACAACTGTGTGTGATTAACAGTGTCGAAGGCTTTTGCAAGATCTAAAAAAACACATAAGGATGGTCTGCCTCTATCCAAATCTTCATAGATTTTAGTTGTAAGTAAGTGAATTGCATCTTCTGCAGATTTACCATCCCGAAACCCGAATTGTCTATTTGATATCAAATCATTTTTTTCTATATACTGCATCATTCTTATTTTTATAACCTTCTCCAGTATTTTCGATAGATTACTTATAAGAGAAATTGGGCGATAGTTACCAGGGCTTTTTTTACAACCTTTTTTAAATAGAGGTTGGACAACACCTTCTTTGAAAATTGACGGAAAATGGCCCTCTATTAATACTTTGTCATTGCAATTTCATTTCTTATCTCTTTTAATGTTTCCGGGACGAATCTCGGGACGAATATCTATTCAGAGGAGGAGTCTCCGGAAGTATGACCTGCCTGGCAAGATTTTCACCGACATTTATATAATAGTTGTTAAAAACATCAGAAATTTCTTCTCTATTATCTGTGAGTTGGCCATTTTCATCCATTATCTGTGCTATCCCCCCATTATTTTGCTTTTCATCAAATGTTTTTATTGTGTTCCACAATGCTTTACTACTATTTTTATTGTTTTCAATTTTTTCCCTATAGTAATTTTTTTTTCTGGTTTTTATCAAACAATTCAGTGTATTTCTATAGTTCAAATATTCCCCCTTCAAAACTGTATCAGACATGTTATTTTTGTACTCCCTGAGTAATCTATTCCTTTTGTTAATGGACCGCACTAGGCCATCAGTAATCCAAGCTTTCCTTTTGATAAATTTGTGTTTGATTTTTTTGTGTTTTGTATTTTTCTCAATTTTCTCAATTTCTTCAACACGTCGAGAAAGAATACTGTTGCATCATCTATGTTATCAATTGACACGAACTGTTTCCAATCGAAATCCTGTAGGTCTTGTTTCAAACCTGGATAATTGATACATTTTGTCATTTGTTTACGGTGGTTTCGCTGAAAATCTTTATTCATTTGTATTTTCGCCATGATAGTGTAATGATCGGTTACGTTAGTTTTTATCACGTATGAATTGATATTACCGTTTTCTCGTTTTGCTTTAATAAAGAAATGATCCAAGCAGGTTCCGCTTCTTGGTCTCGTAACGTTATTGATGTACGACATAAAATCAAACTCGTAAAAAATATTCAAATATTCGGCAACCGCTTGATCTTCCTCTGAAATATTCACATTTATATCACCCGCAAAAACATGGTAACTGCAATTCCTAGATGACGTTTTTAACAGATAGTCCCTGAGTTCCACAACGAAGTCATTCACATCATTTGCAGGCGATCTATAAATAGCTGAAATTAAAATATTTTGTTCAGCCTTGGATTTTACCTCCAATTCAACAGACTTGCATCCTCCAATATTTACTATTGAATAGTTGAAGTCGTAGTCATTTTTTATATACACAACCACGCCATCGTTTCTGTTAACATCACCTTCATTGTAAATCATATAATAATCATCCAAACCGAACACTCCCAGGCAGGGTAGCTTGAACGTCTCTGTTAAGATGATACAGTCAAACTGCTATGAACTTGAGCTAAATAGATCTTGAATTCATCCAAATTTTTGGAAAGACTGCAGATATTTTGATGTATTATATTAAATTCTGGAATATTTTCCAGTTGCTCCGAATGTAAGTTAAATTCACTGAAAGAATCAAACTCTTTAGCTACCTTCACTCTATATTCGTAATCGCGTATGTATGGGTTCATCTTTCGGCAGAAAATATTCACAGATAGTGAGAAATTATGAGAGAAATCAACCACGGAACAGAAAACTGAAGTCTTAGTACTGTAGAGGAATCATTTTTGCGCCTAATTTTTGTTTACTGACCTTGTTCTTGGCTTATCCTGTGTCGCTTTTAGGTTTGGAATCGGTTTTTTTGTTGTTGAGGCCTTGGGGGTACTGGGAGCTTTCGCTTGTTCAGGAACCACTTTCTTCAAAGCATCGATCGTGGGAGTGGAAGGTGCACTGTTGTGTCTAGGCTCCAAGTTTTCGTCTCTCTCGAGGTCTTCAATTCCATATGCAATTCCGTTAACGATGAGTTTGTTTCCTTTTATGAAACAATCCTTATATTTCTCCTCTTGCTTGGCAAGAAAGAGATGCTTCCTCAATATTTTAAATTCTTGTCTTTGGTTATGGGTTAGGTCGTTAGTTATAGATATATTTTTTCCCTTCAACTTGTTGCAACTCTTGAGAACCTCTCTCTTCTTGGGATTTGAGTTAAATTCAATTTTTATGGGACAATTGTCTGATTTTCCCAGTGGATAGAAGTCACCAAAATCACTACCTTTCAGATCAACACCAAGCAACTCCTTCAGATCCTTACATAGACCTTCCGCCGTAATCTCTTCTCGCTTTTTTTTCAGTCCGAATATCAATATATTTTTCTTGTTCTGAACTCTTTTGAGGTTTTCCACTTCCTCTTTAAGTTCCGTATTCTCTTTCTCAAGTTTTGACACTGTATTTTTAAGTTGCTCTATTTTCAGCTGAAGTCGAGCCTCACTAGCTTCTATACAGTTTTTTATGTCGATGCGGGTATTTAGGATCTCCTCTTTGATGTTTTTGACCGCAGCATCCAATTCTAGCATTTTAATCAGTGCCGTTAGACGTAGTGTATGGTCACCTTTATAAATCGATTGTGGTTCTTCTGTATGAATCGTTGTTTACGTTTTTTGTGGGTGAATTCTGATTTACACTGCTGAAAGTGTGAGTAGTTGTTTTCATTCAGGTGTAATATTTGCACGCTTCTTAGGTATCACAGGGTACCTTTACTATTATTCCAACTAAATATCAACTCTGAATATTTTTCTTTGATTTTATCAAACTTGAATTCGAACTTCTCACGAGAGCTGACTAAAACACTGCAAACACTACAACATCTACATATAATCCGATTATCGAAACATTAACACATTTTCAAGAATCAACATTGTCAATTCTTATATCAGGGTATTCTTAGATTTCTTAGGCTTCTGTAAGGTCAATTATGTTGTGGACGAACTTTGTTGTTTGAGCATTTTTCCAAATTATCCACAAAATCGTTACCTATAATATAAATTGTGAAATGTCTCTGATCGATCGTATTCGATTAACTTTTCACCACAAAAACGCCAAATACTGCACTCTGCACTATGTCTATATTATTATATGGAAAAATTCACATTCGCGTTATAGTGTAGCAGATTTGAATCATCCTGGGATGAGTTTTAATTTTTTATATTGCATTATTGTATATTTTTCAAATTATGATCCATAAAAACCCAAGATATATGTTATCTACAATCTGCAACGAACCAGTTGAAAATTTTATAACATCCTATACCTAAGCAGTTAAAAGTCATCCAAGTACCTAAACGTGACTGCATGTACTCTTTGAAAACAAACGAAACATAAAACTTGCGGGTGATGGCTCATACTTTCAGCATATTACATATAATATCCGTTATGTAACTCACAATGTTCACACTTGATTTATTTTGCAGCTATCCAACTATGCGGTTTTTCATCACTAGATTATCGTTTGTTTATTAATGCTTAAAACTTCGATTTCAGATATAACCTATTAAAGTGAGTTTCGTTCTGACAAAATAAACTACAATACTAGGAGTGGATGTTCTACAATAATCATTATTTTCTTCGAAGAATATTAGCTAAGAACGACTAAAAAATTCAAGGAGGGTATTTTATTTCCAAGTTCACAAATATTTTGTAAGACCACTTTTGGCTCTTCTCAATTTAGCAAATAATTGCTGACGTACTTAATTGTTGCGATCTTGACATCAAACTTATTTTAACTCTTTCTTTTGTTGTAAATTTGTAGATGTAATTTTCTGCGCAAACAAGCTCAATGCAATCCATATCCGTCTGACAAGACAAGGTGGTCATTTCATTCTTGTGATCCCAAAATGTTCTACGAAATCTCTCACAATTCTCGCACGTTAAAAATGGCAATTATTATAAATAAACTAATTTGTCGCTTTTTGAATCAGCAAACAGTAAAATTATCATCCCTATAATCCTTGTCGCGGTATCTTGCTGCATTCGGTACTCCATTAATTAAAAATAAGCCAGTGCGCTCATTGTAACATATGCCTCCCTGGGCACTAACTGTACCGGCTGGTAAGTGTCCATTAAATTTTCATTAAGTCATTGTCCTCTTTCTCTCCATGCCAATACTCGACCTTGACAAGTATACGCCCGAAATTTTGTCTCCTCAGAAGAGATACAATGCCTCCAGTTTTCATAATACCAGTGATTGAGTTTATATTTGATTAGAAATCGCTTATCCAGTCTCGTGTATATTTTTTTCTCGACCTCAATATAAATCGATAATCAACATGTCTTCTTTTCTCTAATTTCTAATTGTGTATACACCTCCGATGCATTTAACCGCAAAGCGGCATCCACTTGATAAAAGCTCCACGTTTCCAATGCACTCAATTAAAAAAAGTTGTCGTTTTAAAATCATACCCATCACATTTTCATGAGTAATTACACAAGTGCATCAAAATTACCGATAATTTTGCATGACAGCGTGTTGTCATAAAAACTGCATTCGGTCATTTTCATTTTTGGAGAAAGAGCCCGATACCGAAGGTGGTGGGCTCTTTCTCCAAAAATGAAAATGACCGAATGCAGTTTTTCAAAGAAAACACGCTGGAATGCGAAATTATCCGGTCATTTTGATGCACGAGTGTAATTCGGGGGAATATTTCCCGAATAAACTGTTACATTACTTGTCAAACTGATTTAGAATGGAATTGCCATAGATTCGAACTGTGTAAGATGCATAGAAACTATGCATCTATGAACAGAACAATTATCGCAGTGCAGTTTCGGTTCCTACAATGCAATTTTCGATAATTGTTCTCCATATACATAGAATTTCTGACAGGAGGGGAATATTCATCAAAAATATATCTAAACCAGAAAAAAATTCCAAAATATATTCGTCAGTATATACACGTCAATATATGATGACATTATTTTCTTGTCAATACTGGAGAATACAACTATCTACTATTTTTATAATTAAATTATTGTTCAATGAATATCAATCACTGTAACAGATTGGATGCTGAAAAACATTTTATATTTGAATTTGTGACGCAGACGGTAGGTTTTGATTTACTTATCCCCTAAGAAATTTTTCTTGAACACGGGCTACTAATTCAATAACTTGCAAAAGCTACTAGATCAATAAAACAGTTTTAAAGAATTTTACAAATCGATTTATGGTGAAGAAATTCAATATGATAAAAAAGAGAACGTCCCTGAAAGCCAACTAATTTTGGAGGAATAAGCTGATCAGGTTTTGTTCAAAGTGAGCTGTAGAACGTCCGGACGGTAACTGTAAATTGTAATACAACACAGGTTAGTGAACAGTGAATAACAAATTAAAAATAAACAATTTCATCTGCGCCAGAATTCCTCAATTGATTTCGAATATCTCTACTGTCTCGTTATAAAAGAGCTAATACAGATAAAAGGACTTTATTTTCGATTTGTAATTACCCACTTAACACGACAAGGAAGTGAAGTTATTATTGTCCTACGTTCATTCAGTGAAACTGTTGACCTAATTATGAATTATATCAAATTTTCGCAACCGATTGAAAATTGTTCCAAATAATTTTTGTTATCTTTATAATAGAGCAATATAAAATAAACAAACTGGAATAATACATGACAACTGTAAATGACTACAATCAAATCGCCGAGCTATATTCGCAACTAAAACAGGGCACACTTTCAATAATGATAACTACCAGATTTAGGTACGAAGTACCTATTAAAAAAAACTTAAAATGGAAAGCATCATAAAACTGAAACAGTAATTTCAAGGATTATTACTGATAAACGAAAAAATATTATTCCGAATATCATAGACACTACTACTTTCGATTTCAACTTGGCCTCTGGCCTTCCTAACACAACAATATATTCCTCCTTCTATAAGATTTACAGTTAGTCAAGTGCCCCTATGACAGTCGCCCAGAGATAAAATATGTTATTTATATCGGTTGAAGGATCAGTTCGACTACCTGCGCCTCACCCTCTGCATAGGGTGATACTAATACTACATGTAATGTTTTCGATTGGGGAGAATTCTTTCCTGCAACGATTTAGAACGTTTACCAAAACCAACTTTTTTTTCAATAGAAGAATTGGCCCATGATCGATGTTGGGTATATCACTATGGTGTTTTGATTTGAATAAAGCAAGTCAGGTCATTCGTATGATTTTTCAATAAGAACGATACTACGTGAACTATTAAACTGGAAAAAATTAAATGAACTTGTGAGATGTTAGAATCTTAATTGTTCACAAAAAAATTTCTTTCGCAAAGACAAATTTTTTTCACAAATTGATAAAAACCATGATCAAATTTATGGAATTGCTCTTCCCACTGTTTTATCATCCATCTTATTCTCCAGATCTGTTCCCAGTGATTACTGGTTTTTTGCATACCTCAACAGAATGCTGCAGAAAAAAGAAATTTGGCTTTAATGACGACAGAGTCAAATCTTTCTAAAGAAAAGTTATAAAAACGTTAGAGAAGCGTTGAAAAACACTTATATAACTTTTGAAGGTGATCATGTTTGACGAGTAAAGTCTAATTTAAAAAAAAAAATTTTCACAGTTTATGTCCGGGACTTATTGAGTAAAAAGTGTGTAATGTATCTTTTCCAAAGTTATTATCAATATAATATAAAATAAAATTAAAATAATATGAATATAAAGAATATGGTTCTTTTAACCGTCGCATAGGGATGGGGAATATTGGGACGAAACAGGAAGAATTTGAGTCTTAGATAATCTGATTTCTTTAAGTGGAAAAGAATACTATGCGAGAAGTTGGTAGGTCAAGTTCTAAATTCAAGACGAACATGACGAATAATTCGTGATTGGTTTATGAAATAGTTGTTCCGAAACGTGGTTTCCTGACCTTGATTCCAATGAATCGATTGAAATGAGCCCAACCCGATGATAGATCAATATTACAACTCCAATTACCCAACTCAAAACCTGTTGCTCAAAGCATTGTCTCATTGAAATAATTGTTGCGGTTTTATTCGATATTCTACCAATACTGGCATTCAATAGGAATTTTTCTGATTAGGTACTTACACAAAATTATGCAATTCATAGAAAACAATATTATTACACCTCTTCTAATTTTACCATATCATATTTATCGTCATCCAAAAATTTTGTGCATAACAGTCTGTCCATCCAAGGAGAATGAAGGATAATCAATTTTCTCTCTTAATTCTCAGACTAAATAGTTGCGATTAAGTATTTTCCGAATTTAAATATAGTTTAGTATATGCACCCTTAAATTTCTAAAGTAATGTCACTTTCAATTTCATTTTCGAAAATATTATCTCCATTGGAGATTCAAGTTTACGCTTAATAGACGCATAAAGAAAACATAATTGCTGCTGCTTTATGTAAATAGAGTACTAAATAGAGTCGTTAAGACCCCAAAGTTTTCCCAACACGGTCGATCGAATATGGTTGGTTGTTCATTGACACCGTGACTTCAAACATGCAACGGTTACAGAAGGCTAGACGTTTGTAAGCGGTATACGCAGAAATATATCTTCCATTAGGTAAATACTTTAGCAGGTCATGATGGAGTCGTTTTCAAGTTTAAATGCAAAGACAAATTATTCTATACGAAATGAATATTGCTGTTTTTTGTTCTAATGTTCCTTCTAGAATTAAATAAAGTACATATGTATCAAAATAGAAGGTTTTCACTAAACAACGTAACCCAACTTTGTAACCTTGCGCACTGAATATATATCACTTCCATGGGACGTGATTGGCACTGCAATAAGTAATTTACCCTGAACATGGAATAACCCAATTTACCTTATTCACAGAATTCCATAGAAGCTACCGTAGGCATAAGAAACAATGTTCAAATCGCTCAAAAATGAATGAATGAACAAATACTAATAAATAACCATAATGTAAGATTGTTAATTTTTTTATTACAAAGGTTCATCTGAAATATTAGTTTTAATTCAGATTTTTTTTTCATGCAGATTGTTGAGCATTACCTTTTTTGTATTCAATAATTTTATTATTCATTATAACCTGTGATCATGGCAATAAAGTAAGTACATATATTATTTACCAAAATTTATTGTATCGCCACTAATGAAAACGAATACTTAATGCATAATCAGTAGGACATTAATTTAATCGTATTTAGTAGTCGCTGCAGGAGTTTTGTTTTATGATGTCTTCAATGTCTTCAAACGGTTGTTCGGAAGTGGTAATTTTAGTTATTGGAAACAGAAGGAAGTAGGTTAGAACCATATCAGGGAAATACCTCTGCTTGTTCGATAAAATGTGTTAACTTTTCGGCAAGAAGTTCGTTATCGCGTTAGAAGAATTAATACGTGCTATCAATGAAATGAATGAACTTTTGTCAGATGATAAGTACCCACATTCAAATACTTCCCAGTTAAGCCAATGAATGCAAAGGGGGTTTCGATGGTTATAAAAACAGATCTGTAATTCCTCGTCGATCTTGAGAATTGAGCAATGATTAATACTTTTTAATGACCGGAATGTGGACGACGTTTATTTTCAACAAGAAGGCGCTACGTGCCACACAAACAACGGAACAATCGCAATTTTGCAAGACAAGTTTCCTAGCTGTATTTTGTCTCGAAGGGGTCATGACATTAGCCACTGAGATCTTGTAATTCAACACCTACAGACTTTTTTTCTGGTGAGCCACATGAAATATAAGGTCTATGCCAATGCAACGCAATCGATTCAAGACCTTAAATATGGATTCGTGAAGTTATCGAGCCGCAAATGTGACCCCAGTATCAGAATTCCGATTTTCCACCTGTGCGCGAAATAAATTCATCAGACTAAGTATTTTTCTTGCATATTTCAAGCTTTTTATTTCACTCATATTCCGGTCTCTTGTAATTATAATTACAAGAGAGTATACTCTCCTCTTCCTACTGAATACTTCAAGAAATGGAGATTCAAAGTGAACACATCGAAAACAGTTGCAATCTACTTCGGAGGAACAACAGTAAAGAAAGAGAAAGCAGGACACTTCAAAATAGAAAACCAGACGATAGAATGGAAAAAGGAAGCAAAATATCTGGGAGTAATAAGTAATACTGGATGAAAAAAGAATTTTAACAAACAGATAGAAGAAAACAAAAAAAAGACAAGGCAATTCCACGGCATTTCATTAGAAAACAAGCTGAAGATTATAAAAATAGTCCTGATACCAAGCATTACGTATGCAGGAGTTACCTGGTACAATACGAAGGACAATAATAATGATCAGTACGCTAAATTCAGTAATAAGAACAGCGGTTGGCGCCCCATAGTATATAACTAACCAACAAATCAGAGAAAAACTGAAAATTGAAACTATTGAAGAAATAGTCAATAAACAAAGAAAGAAGACAATAGAGACGCTGAAAGAACACGAGAATAAGGAATTAAGAAAGATAATACAAATCAAAATAAGAAAGACAGATAAGAGGAACAAAATAGAAGAAAAAAGTGACATGAAGTAGGGAGGAAAGCCTTCCGATCAGACAACAGCAGAAAATAGGAGAAATGAAATTAGAGGCGAAGGGAATGTAAATTCCGGATCTTAAACAAATAGAAGATCTGAGTTCCTCTTCCTGACACGATCCATATTCAAATCAAAACCAGATATTTATGATGCGCACAAAATCGTCACCATACGCAAATATTTCTCGATATCCACCCCCCCTCATCATATTATTAAAAAAAAAAAGCGTTGACGTCAGCCGATCGGAGCGATCGAAGCGATAGTCGACAACTGAACGGTACACAACGATCCCCCATTGCAGAACGCCCAAATCACACAGTCAATTTGCAGCAGGGGTGGCGAACACTGGCCCCCGCTTGTGTGTGCTGAATCCCGACTGAAATTCAAACCTGAATCCCCGATCAATATGTCACTTTCGCAGAATAACCTGCGGTAAACTGTTGCGAGATCCACACACACATTGTTCGTCCGCGGCCTACCTGCCCGCGTCCGCATTACGGACAGGTGAAAGCTCTTCAGTCCGTCCATAGCCGACTAGATGGGGGAGAGAAGAATCAAAGGTCATTGTTTTGTTGTTCCGTCGAAGGTTCCACGAAGAGGGCCGCTTTGGAATCTGTGTGACCGTTTTGGGAAATCCTGCGAGAATTTCGTGGAAGTTGGACGTTGAGGATTGTGAGAAGGGAGCATTGGGTCCACTGGGAGGTAACTTGGAATTGACCAAATCGGAAACCTTGCCTAGTTACAAAGAATTTTAAGAGATGAACGATGTTAGATGCGGATGGTGGAGCAATCATTCTATTATTTCTTTTGATATTATAACTGCCAATATCAATCTGAAATTGAAGTGAACTCTTCATTTTCAAAGGAATAGTGAATCTTGATTTGGTTATTCGAAAAAGTAATTGTTAATATAATGTTATGGACATGCCTACCTATGTACACTTATAATTATGATTTGGGCCCTGCATATACTAATCGACACCAACAATTCTCTTATTTTTCATGACAGAATTTTGGATACCTACTTTGAGTGTAGCCCATATCTGAAATTCCTTAAAAATTTGAAATATTTATTTTGAAATGAAACATATACAGAGATAGAACTATTTAGAGGGCCACTATCGGGATATCGAAAGCCGTTAGAAAGACAGGGTGGCTCAAATTACAAAAAAGGTGCGTTATTTGATGAGTGTGATGGTGTGAACAGATCCAAAACATTGGTGCCCGAGATATCTCGAAAAAACTGAAAATCGAGATTTTCTTTTTTTTCTGTAAAACTCATTTGTTTTTGGAGATGAGTTCACGAAATTTGGTTCATAGCCATTATCAAATATAGCGATACTAATGGTATCTTCAGATTTTTTCTGTCTTCCATTGTTTCAGAGACGAGATAGTCAAGTGATGATTTCACATAACAACTCTTCAAATTTGCGTACCTAGACTCGATATATTTGTAGAGTGTAATACATTGTTGAATTCATAATTTTTGTCTTTATCACCTCATAAGGAAAACCAATATGGCGTCCATAAAAAAAGTATAACTCATCCAAACAATGCACACTCAAAATAAATTTCAGAATCCTGATATTAATGAACAGAGATTCATATTATCAATGAATAGAGGTATACGTTAAAGAATGAAATTTCATTATATTGATGTAAAAGTGTATCAATTAAATCAAGTTGATGATTGGTATTTTTAATACAATGAACAAATTGCTTTTCAGTGTTCTGAAACCAGTGTGTGTTTGTTGTACTTTCCCTCAGATTAAGATATCGCAATAAATAAAAAGAGGATATGTTCAGAGAGATGAGGCAACATCTAAGTATTCTCGTCTATTAATAACTCACTTCACAGGGTGTTCTGAATGAAAGCTTACTTTTCATTTTTTTGTTCCCCCCTGTAAATAACGAACAACAAAGTAACTACGGAATTCAAACAATCATGTTCCCGAGGAATCGAGCTACAATTAAAAAAAGAATACCTAAAATAGGATAAATGGTTTTAGATGAAATGAACTACAAAGTTAGTGGAGATTTCGTTCGTTCCCTAATTTCAACGATACCTATATATTTTTTATCCAAGCTACCATGCTTATCTTTTTAAAATCACTCTATATATCACCCAATAACAGCTTCTACTTATTTTATTGTCATACTTTATGAGCTCATAAAAATACAAATAGTCGGAACAACTATTTCACAATATGAATTGGAAAGTTATCGGAAAATTCATATGCATCGGATGAAACATACGGGAGGAAATGACATTATCCTGTCACATCAATGAATGACAGACAATATCCATGCTATTTTTTAATAATTTTTCTGGCACTCTAAAATAATATAATATTAATTGTAAATACTATCCGGAATCAATACACTATCAAGCAAGGCTAAAAACATTTTTGTATACCTACTATATCCCCCAAATTTTCATTTGTGAACCAAATCGACAGAGGACATCCAGATTCAAAGGTTATTCCCTCAAATTCAATAAAGCACTAATTCCTTTGATGTTCGCCGAAAACCAACTGTGATCGATGTGAATCCCTTTGATGTATATTTCTGATATTACGAGCTTTAGGAATAGGTACAGTTTTGTTCAAGTTAATAAACTGAGACTACGAAAATGAAATCCTTTGTTCTGGCATGCGTTTTGTCAAACTGAAAATTTGTATGATATCGTTTCAAACATTCCTTTGTGAATGTTATCACTGATTGGCGAATTAAATTGTCAAATAGACTATAGGTCAGTGACCGAGTGATACAGACGATATTTGGTCCATTTTTTCAATCTGGCAATGGACGATGAATCTATCTTATTCTGTGATAATATATTCATACATGGAAGAAATGGACTTTGTCACATTGAAGGATTTCTCCGGTCGATCCCCATAAACATCGGTATAATGTAATTCTGAAATTTATATAATTTCCAAAACATATACTTAAATACTCGGGGCTTAATACCTCAATATTGAATTAATTCGAATACTAGGAGATATTATACTAGGATTATTTATGCATGAGCTCTTTCACGAAGGAAAATGATTAAACATGTCAACGTACGAGCCAAATTCTTGTAATTTGCGGGAGGTTTTAAGTTTCTGGTTCAATATAAAGAAATCTACGACTGAAGCTCATCGAATGCTCTCAAATACCTATGGTGAGGCCGCTATTAGTGAAAGAACGCGTTGAGAGTGGTTTCAACGCTTCAAGAACGGTGATTTTGACGTCGAAGACTAGCATGGCGGCGGAAGAGAGAAGCTTTCGAAGATGCAGAATTGAAAGTATTTTTGATTAAGACTCGTGTCAAACCCAAAAAGAATTGACAGGATCATTGGGAGTGACGAAACAAGCCATTTCAAAGAATTGGGTGCCGTACGAGTTGAAGCCGAGAGATGTTGAACGGCATTTGTTTGCTTGTGAACACCTGCTTCCAAGGCAAAGACGGAGAGGATTTCTGCAACGCATTGTGACTGGAGACAAAATCCTAAGCGCAGAAAATCATAGGGATATCCCGGCCATGCTTCCACGTCGACGGCCAAACCGAATATTCACGGTTCCAAGGTCATGCTCAGTATTTGGTGAGACCAGATCGACGTAGTGTATTATGAGTTGTTCAAACCAACTGAAACAATCACAGGCGATCGTTATCGAACGCAATTAATGCATTTGAGCCGAACATCGAAAGTCAATAGGCCGCAATACAACGAGAGACATGATAAAATGATTTTACAGCATAACAATTCTCGACGCCATGTTGCGAAAGTGGTCAAGACATACTTGGAATCGTTGAAATGGGAAGTCCCACCCACTCGATGTATTCTCCATACGTTGCTCCATCGGACTATCACTTGTTATGATCAATGGCACACGGCCTGGCTGACCGGCACTTCCGGTCTTATGAAGAAATAAAAAATTGGGAAATAGTTGCCCTACACCTAAATACAGAATTCAATTAAACAAATTCGTAGTTTTCAAATTATTTGAGAAACAGGGAGAAACACAATTTCGAACGGCCATTTGTACGGAACCGATCCTTCTCTGAAAATTCCAAGATTCAATTCTTTCCATTCGATAGTTCACGTCTCAAACATCAAAAATAACAGACATTGTAGCGATCTGTTCAGCAGGGATCAACCGCTCGAAAAAAAAAGTAATAAAAGCAAACAGACCGGAAAAAAAAATCACGGCGAGGGATATTCAGTCGAAACTATATCACAAGTTCGTGAAGTCAGCGGAGAAGCGAAAAATTTCCAAGTTAAACAGAAAGAACAGCAAAAATTCCACGACGCGTTCGAAATTCCGTTCGAAACGAACAAGGCAGAATAAGGATGTTGCGTCATATAATCAAATCAAATGAATTTAGGTTTTCCATATTAAAGGCCGTTTTCAAAATACTAAAATAGCATTTTCATTATCTTATTTCTCGAATTCAATTTAGTAAAATTGATTTAAATTGTGTTAATTCTCATCGACTAGCACGTGACTGCGAACGCCAATCAGAGCAATTTGACGTCATAGCACTGAAACGTTTAGAACATAGACAAACTAATCTTATCTAGAACTAGGTTATCTATGGTTTAGAACTTCAGATGATATAATCAAACTAAGATGTCTAAAAACATGGTGAATGCACTCGTCAAATTTTGAATGCAATGACATTCGACCAAATTGAAAATATTAGTTTTAGTTCGTGGCGGCGCCGCAATGTCATACTTGTCATTTCCGTTGATTTTGATTGGATACATTAATTAAAACCCGATACTGACCAATCAAAAGCGATGTGTAATCGAGTATGATCGTGCAAAGTCGTGAAACAAAACACGAAACGTTTGCTGGAATGAATTCAAATATTTGTAATAGAGAGAGAGAGAGAGAGAGAGAGAGAGAGAGAGAGAGAGAGAGAGAGAGAGAGAGAGAGAGAGAGAGTTAATTTGTTGATAGCGCTACCTACAGTTGACATAACGAAGCTTATCTAATATTCTCAAAATTGGCAAAACAAAAGCTAATCAGTTCATCAACCTGGTTTTTAGACATCTTAAATCAAACCGACTTGACTGTCAATATCAGCTGATATTAGTTCAGTTTGACAGACCGTTAGCACGTGGTGATCATAGATAACCTAGTTAGTTTGTCTATGGTGGTGACTCTTTTATGCAGTGACGTCATCATGATACCGTGACAGAAGGGAGCGTCTCAGCGGGAATTTTGAAAACTTTTTTTATTTACGTATTTTTTATTGGTACTTTCCATATTTTTCCATGAAAATATTTATTTTCGTGTTTATATAAGGCATATCCACAAATTAAAAGCAATTTCAAAATATAGGCAACATCCCTATTGAAATAAGAGTTCGCTAAGAAAACGCCAATCGCGAAGTGATCGCTACGTCGAAAGTGGGGCAAGTGTGCGTGCGTTCCACTGTCGGGGCAATGGCTCCGTTTCTCCTTATCGCCTTTGAGAATGGAAGGCGATATTGCTCGTTCGCGGCACTGCCATACGAGTCCAATAATAATGGGATAACAACTCGTCGTGATATCGCTATATTGTCTGCCTGGCTACGAAACAGATTCGGCGATGCCGAAAGTAACGGCCTGACTAAATAAGACGGCATTCGTTAATAGCGGTATGTAACGGATAGTTCTTTTTGGAATGAAAAACTTATTACGCCATTGATAATGGAACTCATACAATGTGAGTTTTGAGTATGGAAGGCCTCTTTTCATAGATTTTGGTGTGCAAGGATCTTCAGTGGCGTACCCAAAAGGGGGATAAGGGGGATATATATCCCCCTCCCCCCCAGAGGAATATCCATTATAAGTCACAACGCTCAATAATTTGATTGTGCAAAATATTAATCAACGAATTGAAGAAGTACAAAATTGGACCGATTCGTGGATCGCATCAAAAGATGACCAGTTCTTTGCGCGGGATTAGTATGCTGCCCGCAAAATGAGAGAAAGTAGTGGCCAGCGATGAACAATACTCTGAAACAATACTTTGATATACATAAATGTATAACAAGTTTTTCATAATAAAGCCTCGAATTTCGGAAAAAACGGCGGAAGCAAAGTTGTAAGCCTATGTATATACTTCAACCCGATCGGATTTTTTGTCAAGGAAATATTCTCGGAAATATTATTTATTTATTTTCCGATATTTTTATTGAACTTTCTATTGATTGAATGATGCTCGGAAGAATGTCATCAGCTTGAAATTGTCTACACCCTTAATCACAACTCGAAAATATTGGATAATTCACTCATATTCTTCTTGAATTTTCTCTGGTTATGGTTATGCGATCAAAATTAAATTTTGCTTGGAGCTTCAAATAAATGCCCTACATCTAAATACAGAATTCAATCTCCATCAAATTCGTAGTTTACAAATTATATGAGAAACACAATTCTGAACGGCCATCTGTACAGAACCCCTTGTCGGATTTGGCCTATTAACGAAGTTACCGATTCTTCCCGGAAAATTTCAAGATTCAATTCCTTCCACTCGATTGTTATCAACCGCTCGAAAAAAAAGTAATAAAAAAAATAGACCGGAAAAAAATTCACGGCGAGGGATATTCAGTTGAAACTATCTCTCAAGTTCGTAGAGTCAGCGGAGAAACGAAAAATTTACAAAGTTAAACAGAAAGAAGAGCAAAAATTACACTAAGCGTTCGAAATTCCGTTCGAAAGGAACAAGGCAGAATTGAAATGAGACAAGAAAGAGTTCGCTAAGAAAACGCCAGCCGAGAAGTGATCGCTACGTCGAAAGTGGGGCAAGTGTGCGTGCGTTCCACTGTCGGGGCAATGGCTCCGTTTCTCCACATCGCCTTTGAGAATGGAAGGCGATATTGCTCGTTCGCGGCACTGCCATACGAGTCCAATAATAATGGGATAACAACTCATCGTGATATCGCTGTATTGTCTGTCTGGCTACGAAACAGATTCGGCGATGCCGAAAGTAACGGCCCGAATAAATAAGACGGTATTCGTTAATGGGTGTACGTAACGGATAGTTCTTTTTCTGTAATTTTCTTTGGAATGAAAAACTTATTACGCCCTTAGTAATGAAACTCATACAATGTGAGTTTTGAGTATGAAAGGCCTCATTTTATAGATTTTGGTGTGCAAGGATCTTCAGTGGCGTACCCTAAAGGGGGATATATCCCCCCAAGAGAAATATCCATTATAAGTCACAACGCTCAATAATTTAATTGTGCAAAAATTTAATCAACGAGTTCATCAACCAGTAATTACATCAAATGGCTCGATCAGCTCTGACTGTCGTCGGTGTAATCATTATTTACATACGAGATATAAATCGCGTAAAAATGAATGAGATCCTGAAGTAAGAGCTCCGAACTTCTCGAATTGTATGGGTGGCACCTCTGATAGTAATTTCAACATTTTTTTACGACCCCAAAGTAAATAAATAATATCATATTATATATAAATCTAATTATGCCTTTGTCGCATTCTCTTTGTCGGCAGATTCCATTACTTGTTGCGTTAACATTTCGTTCACAAAGATAGGTCACTAGGTTTAGCATATTCTCGAGTATATTCTGTTGATTAGTTTGTGGTGGATGACGTGAAATTTTTCTATTATATTCTGTGTTTAACTTTTAATGTGTGGTGCATGATATCAAAATCTTTTTATGAAAAAGAAACTTCTTTGGAAAACTTCTTCAAAAGAAGGAAAAATGATGCAGGCGAATCTTTAAGTTTTTCACCGGTGTGAAGTTATCCACATCCACAAGTACACTCCGAGGCAAAAGTACGGTCCAAGCAAACAACGGTATAATTATGATTTTCATTATGAAAATGGATGGTAATTTATTATTTGACTCAAGCAATACAGACGGGGAGGGTGAAAACTGCGGTTTTGGGGGTATTTTCTAGATAAAAATTCATAACTTTTTTGTTTGGAATAGTACCGTGTTCTGCTTTTAGTATGTGGTAAACAGAGGAAAACTGAATCGAATGACATACCCCACATAGTTTGTCAGGCCTCGGGGAGGGTGGAAATTGCGGTTTTGGGGGTAATTTCTAGATAAAAATTCATAACTTTTTTGTTTGAATTAGTACCGTGTTCTGCTTTTAGTATGTGGTAAACAGAGGAAAACTGAATCGAATGACATACCCCACATAGTTTGTCAGGCCTCGGGGAGGGTGGAAATTGCGGTTTTGGGGGTATTTTCTAGAAAAAAATTCATAACTTTTTTGTTTGAATTAGTACCGTGTTCTGCTTTTAGTATGTGGTAAACAGAGGAAAACTGAATCGAATGACATACCCCACATAGTTTGTCAGGCCTCGGGGAGGGTGGAAATTGCGGTTTTGGGGGTAATTTCTAGATAAAAATTCATAACTTTTTTGTTTGAATTAGTACCGTGTTCTGCTTTTAGTATGTGGTAAACAGAGGAAAACTGAATCGAATGACATACCCCACATAGTTTGTCAGGCCTCGGGGAGGGTGGAAATTGCGGTTTTGGGGGTATTTTCTAGATAAAAATTCATAACTTTTTTGTTTGAATTAGTACCGTGTTCTGCTTTTAGTATGTGGTAAACAGAGGAAAACTGAATCGAATGACATACCCCACATAGTTTGTCAGGCCTCGGGGAGGGTGGAAATTGCGGTTTTGGGGTATTTTCTAGATAAAAATTCATAACTTTTTTGTTTGAATTAGTGCCGTGTTCTGCTTTTAGTATGTGGTGAACAGAGAAAAACTGAATTAAATGACATACCTCACATAGTTTGACAGGCCTCGGGGAGGGGGGAAACTGCGGTTTTGGGGGTATTTTCTAGATAAAAATTCATAACTTTTTTGTTTGAATTAGTACCGTGTTCTGCTTTAAGTATGTGGTAAACAGAGGAAAACTGAATGAAATGACATACCTCACATAGTTTGTCAGGCCTCGGGGAGGGGGGGAACTGCGGTTTTGGGGGTATTTTCTAGATAAAAATTCATCTAGAAAATACCCCCAAAACAGCAATTTCCACCCTCCCCGAGGCCTGACAAACTATGTGGGGTATGTCATTCGATTCAGTTTTCCTCTGTTTACCACATACTAAAAGCAGAACACGGTAATAATTCAAACAAAAAAGTTATGAATTTTTATCTAGAAAATACCCCCAAAACCGCAATTTCCACCCTCCCCGAGGCCTGACAAACTATGTGGGGTATGTCATTCGATTCAGTTTTCCTCTGTTTACCACATACTAAAAGCAGAACACGGTAATAATTCAAACAAAAAAGTTATGAATTTTTATCTAGAAAATACCCCCAAAACCGCAATTTCCACCCTCCCCGAGGCCTGACAAACTATAAGGGGTATGTCATTCAATTCAGTTTTCCTCTGTTTACCACATACTAAAAGCAGAACACGGTACTAATTCAAACAAAAAAGTTATGAATTTTTATCTAGAAATTACCCCCAAAACCGCAATTTCCACCCTCCCCGAGGCCTGACAAACTATGTGGGGTATGTCATTCGATTCAGTTTTCCTCTGTTTACCACATACTAAAAGCAGAACACGGTAATAATTCAAACAAAAAAGTTATGAATTTTTATCTAGAAAATACCCCCAAAACCGCAATTTCCACCCTCCCCGAGGCCTGACAAACTATAAGGGGTATGTCATTCAATTCAGTTTTCCTCTGTTTACCACATACTAAAAGCAGAACACGGTAATAATTCAAACAAAAAGGTTATGAATTTTTATCTAGAAAATACCCCCAAAACCGCAATTTCCACCCTCCCCGAGGCCTGACAAACTATAAGGGGTATGTCATTCAATTCAGTTTTCCTCTGTTTACCACATACTAAAAGCAGAACACGGTACTAATTCAAACAAAAAAGTTATGAATTTTTATCTAGAAAATACCCCCAAAACCGCAATTTCCACCCTCCCCGAGGCCTGACAAACTAAGTGGGGTATGTCATTCGATTCAGTTTTCCTCTGTTTACCACATACTAAAAGCAGAACACGGTAATAATTCAAACAAAAAAGTTATGAATTTTTATCTAGAAAATACCCCCAAAACCGCAATTTCCACCCTCCCCGAGGCCTGACAAACTATAAGGGGTATGTCATTCAATTCAGTTTTCCTCTGTTTACCACATACTAAAAGCAGAACACGGTACTAATTCAAACAAAAAAGTTATGAATTTTTATCTAGAAAATACCCCCAAAACCGCAGTTTCCCCCCTCCCCGAGGCCTGACAAACTATGTGGGGTATGTCATTCGATTCAGTTTTCCTCTGTTTACCACATACTAAAAGCAGAACACGGTACTAATTCAAACAAAAAAGTTGTAAATTTTTATCTAGAAATTACCCCCAAAACCGCAATTTCCACCCTCCCCGAGGCCTGACAAACTATGTGGGGTATGTCATTCGATTCAGTTTTCCTCTGTTTACCACATACTAAAAGCAGCACACGGTACTAATTCAAACAAAAAAGTTATGAATTTTTATCTAGAAAATACCCCCAAAACCGCAATTTCCACCCTCCCCGAGGCCTGACAAACTAAGTGGGGTATGTCATTCGATTCAGTTTTCCTCTGTTTACCACATACTAAAAGCAGAACACGGTAATAATTCAAACAAAAAAGTTATGAATTTTTATCTAGAAAATACCCCTAAAACCGCAATTTCCACCCTCCCCGAGGCCTGACAAACTATAAGGGGTATGTCATTCGATTCAGTTTTCCTCTGTTTACCACATACTAAAAGCAGAACACGGTACTAATTCAAACAAAAAAGTTATGAATTTTTAACTAGAAACGGCCCCATATAACAACATTAACAACCCCCTGAATTGCTAAAAAATGTTCAATAATGGAAAAAAATATGAAAAGTCTGTATTGCTTGAGTCAAATAATAAATTACCATCCATTTTCATAATGAAAATCATAATTATACCGTTTTTTGCTTGGACCGTACTTTTGCCTCGGAGTGTACTTGTGGATGTGGATAACTTCACACCGGTAAGTTTTTCGCGTTTGAATACAAAATACAGCCGTTCGATAGGTGAAAATTAATCTCAAAAATTTTCTGTATAGGTACCTAATCCAAGGGCTTGCAACTCTGCAAATTTATAAGTATTAATTTCCTCTTTCAATGCAAAATACCTCGAAACTTGACGTTAAAAATGTGTAGTATTAATGCATAATGGATTTGTTTCCATTATTATCGAAAATAAAAATATCATATACTCATATATCCGTCTATGTCCTATTGAAGGAAAACTTTACTAAAAATTTCGTTGATAAGATGACGATTACGTAACATATGGCTCAATTTCCTTAATCAAATTTACCTGAATGTGCTACAAAATACGAAACAAAATATTGAATGAAACTCCCAATCAAAAACATGAGGTTTGAAAATGATATAAATAAAAAGCTCGACGAGGAAAACGTAATAGTTGATGTACATTGCGGTTGTACTCGAGTGTTTCGTGTAAACGTAACGGATAGGTCTTGCCTGCCTTTTGCGCCATAGGGAATACAATTCCCTAATTTATAGTTTAAATTAGTAACACCCAATCTTGTAAACCAAACCAGCAAACGAAACCTTTAAATTCAACTGCATCATGTATAAAAAATAATAAATAAAAAGGTTGATTGAACCTCCTCTGAAAGGAATATGAACATTTTAATGGATATTTCCACAAAAATCCGTCGACAAGAATTGGTGCAAGCATCAGAAACCTTTACTGTGAGTCATCTTTGAAGTTACCTTTCGAAAAATATTGCTATGGAAAAAGCTACACCTTAATTATGTGCGGAATATATCTATGACCTATGTAAACAATGGCAATATCAATTCGAAGATAATCTGCCAATCAAATTTACATCCTCGTTTACATCTGAAACAGTTTTTCACCATACCTTATGATGAACAATTCTATGACTTATCTCGACTTTCAATTTCAATTAAAGGTATATAATTAATTTCAATGTCAGATGAATCATGATTAAGTGTTGTTCAGCATGAAAAGAGTATGGTCTGTCTCATCCCGATCAAAAAATCGAATGATTCACGGATCTAGAATGAAACAATTGATTCTATTTCATTATTCCAAACTATAAACCTTCCTTTAGAAGATTTCACAAGAATAAAATCTTTTTATACTTTTCATTGAAAAAACTATAATACATATATTTATATAAGTACAATAAATTACTGACAAAAAATGGATACGAGTCAGGTATAAGAAATCGTATCACATCAAAAATATAATATCAGAAAAACTCTATAAAGTATATTTGCGAATGTAGAAGATGTAGCTGAAATTTCAGATAAACAATTTTATCGAAGAACTTCTTTCTATGCAAATTTCAGTCAAGTCTAACGGTCAGATTCAAGATTTTTTTCGTTTCGTGTCGATTTTCATGCCTCTACTGACAGATATGTGGCATGATCACACTATTATGCTTTTTAAACAATTGCTTTCTGTTATTTTTTCAATATAACTTACATCATGATGAAAAATTATATTGTTCGACCTGCATTTTGACTTTTCAGAGGAAAAAGTGGTGCTGAATTTCATGCCTGATTCAAGCTTCAAAAATAGGCCGAAGACATGCGCATTTGAAGTCAGGAGGACAATCAGGCTCAGAAATAGACACGAAAATGGCCAAGTGCAATACGTGACTAACGTAACGATTCCCATGAAAATTTGCATGAACATTCGGAATAGAATTTCAAAATTTGATTTGTTAGCAATGAAAGGATTGTTTCGGCAGTCTGGCAACGACATTTCTCTTCGGTTGCTGACGTCATGCAATCGCTAAAGTAAATCAACTATACCTCCACCGTTCTGAAGAACGGGTCGAATATCCACATCATCGAACTGGAGACACATGTTTCAAAAAGTGTTCTCGGTTATTTTCTGCGATAAGATAACAGCGCTATCACCACAAACGCCGTATCATGCTTCCAGCCGATTCAGCATATTATTTCTGAACTCCAAACTGGCGCGAGAATCTCGTCTGGTAGTAGGATCTCTCTGTATGGATCTAAAACATGACTTTCCCAAAAGTTTAAGCTCGTTTCCTAATCTCGATAAGATTCGCGGGTTCGTCAGTATCCTACTCTAGAACACTTCGCTGCGATGCCATCAAAGAGAAATGAGTGATCTGACCTAGAATGATTGGGGTCACCGTACAGGAATTGGAAGTGCGCAATAAGCCTTATGATTTACTCGATAATCGTCAGATAATCAACCGATGTCAGATTTCTATTTGAACACATATCAGACAAATCAACGAGATTGAATGAAATGGTCCAAATAAATAACGTTTTGTTCACTATATTATAGGATTTCATAATTACATGTTTCGCTTGATAATGTTTCATATTTGAACTAATCTATATTTTAGATTATTCAGTATTATTTATGAAACTCAAATTAAGTAGTTTCATAAATACATTATGTCCTCAAATTGAAGAATTTTTGGCCTGGGATAAACTTCTTATTTAGCGATATTTCAAACGAAATATTACACATTATTTGCTAGTGAGAACTAGTTCTGTTGAATGAGAATTTTTTTGGTATTTGACATTCATTTAAAAGTGGATTGTGGCTAATACTAGGCTATAGAGTCATTTTTTCCGAGTTAAACTCTTCATATACAACACGTACCTATATATATATATATAAATAAATTCTAAAAGAAACAAAGTAGGCTTCGAGACCTATACAGGGAGATCCTCGGGGATATCCACTTTTATATTAAAACATGATGGAATATAACGGGACTAAACAAAGAAGGTAATACGCTCGGTAATACGTGATGATGTTTGAACGTCACGAATCCAACTCGAGCCACACATTAATTCTTGCTATGTCACGAGAATCGAAAGTGTGACTTTTCTTTGACTCGCGTTCGAAAACGACTGACCAACAGCTCGCAAATCAACTCCCTAACTTCATATATGTTAATCAAACGGTTTATACGAGTACATTATCTTCCAGGCGCGAGTCATACTCGCGAGTGAATTTCGCGAGGAAATTCGCGCCTGATTATGTGAATCGATTTCATGAGAATTTTCGTGAGCACTTGGTAGATTTTGAAAAAGTTATTAATCCATATCCCTAGTAAACTCCGTATTATACTAGGCATTTTTTGTGTCTATTGCGACGCCTATTTTCATTTATAGTTCTGGACTGATTTTCTGAATATGGCGCGATTACACTACTTTTTTTACGCTTGTTTCAGGACTAATTACAGACCTTGGAAGTTATATTGCTGAAAGCTTACACGGTAGGATGCTTCAACAGAATTGAAAAATTCCGGACCTCAGAAGATGCCTGCCACAGTAGTAACCGAAACGTCAGGCTACAAGCTACAACTAGACCAAAAACCTTCGAATTTTCCGATTCTTTGGAATTATTTATGAGGTTATGTGTATTTTTTGTTTATAAGTATTTTCCGCATTATTAGAATAATGCAAGCAACAAAAAATGAAGTGAAACAATAAAAAGCATTATTTAACTGTAACAGATATTGTGCTTCCTATAAATTTAGTTGAGTGAAGTTGAACAAATAAAAATTCTGTAGGTCGACCTTGTAACGATTCAACGGACCGTATATAATTTTGCCCAGCTCATGTTTAAGAGACGCCACTGATCCCCGATGTAATTTATCGAACACTATCGATTCTCATATTTGATACAGAGAGTGCGCGGAGATTGTCGTTCAATGTGAAAATTTTTCAGATTTCAGCTGAAAGATTATTATTGATTTGACGACTGATTGAAAACAGGTGGAGAGTGAGTGTGATATTTTTTGGTGGCTTTACGTATGGTTGAGTACCTTATTATTAGATATTGAATATTACCTAATTATTTCTTTGAATAACAGTAATTCTATCTGACGATTTGATATCTGATAGTTTAATTTGACATTCCATTGTCTCTTTTCTTTTTTTCTCTTAACACACAGTAGTGTGTAAGGATTTTTTTTCCTTCTTTCTTTTGAGAGCCGCCAGGAAGTACATATTCCCTTTCTTGCTGTAATTAACTATAAATTTCATTCAAATTACATAAATTTCCTTCTTATAATAACTCTCGGATCATATGTACATTTTTTTTTATTCTTTGTATTTAATTGTTTCTTATAACATAAGTTTTTTTCACTTTCCGGAAAGTATTCAATAATTAACTCATTTTTATATAATAGTTTATAATTTCTGTCAATTCCAAATTTCATACAATACTTTTGATACTATTTTTCTAAATTCAACCAGAACATTTTTATCTCCAACAATTGTACAAATCTAATTTCCTGAATTTTTCTCTCCACGCATGCTCAAGCATCCATTTTGATACGAAGAAGATTCCACAATTCCTGTACAAGTTTTTAACCAGGCTGCACTGAATCTTCATCCTGATCAAGGTTACACAGAAACCTTCATCCAATATTTGGACGAAATACTGCAAGTGCTGTTGAGTTTCACTTCAGGCGAGCATCCACCAAATTGGAACCCGAGATTTGAATTGTTTTTCACCACTTCGATCCAAGAGCAATATTCTGATATCAAGCAACTATCAAAATTGAGAAACGAGATCTACCACGTGAGATATCAAAATTCATCTTTCGATAACCTACTTATTCCAAATTCTGTCTGGAGACCTAATATTCGAATTGTAAGATCAGTGAAATTTTCATCATTTGTAAATGTTCTGAGTATATTTTTTTCTCAGCCTTCAGCAATATTTTTTTTGTAAATTCTGAATTTATTTTTTTCAGCCTTCAGCAATATATATATTTTTTTAAATAGTTTTAATATATTTGTAAAATTTAATTCGTTTTATTTCTTACCACTAAGCAAGATCTCTCTTATCTATCTCCCGTTTCTCTTACTTAACTTCATTTTTATTTTATCATCTCTATTAATTTTTTTTCGAGGAATTTCATTTTTATGAAATTTGGTTTACTTTAGTAAGCCTGGCGCCCAACAATTAATTAGTCAAGTTAACAAGTTCATTTGGTGCCCACACCCTCACCGTATCAACTGAGCAGCCGATAGGCATACGTGTGATTTCACTTTACACAATTGGCGCCCAACGTGGGGCCCTCAAGGGATGCGTTGGCTTGACATAATTTTTTTCTTTTCTAAATCTTGCTGAGTGGAATTTTTTGTTATACATTTGATCCGACAGAATTTGGTACATTGTTATTCAGTATTAATATTTTTTCGTATTCTCATTTCTATACCATATTGAACGACCATCTTTCTCTTTAAATTCACTTTTCTTATTTTATATTTTCGCTTTTTTACACTAATTTGCGTTACTGATTTCTATAATTTGATAAAGTATGAATCCCAATCATTTGAAGGCCTATGAATTGGTCTATGAAATTAAAATTCGCGGCGTTGAACCAACTGCCGATGTTGAAAGTAAGAGGAAAGTTTTGAGAGGGCTTTTGAGCCAAGAAAAGGCAAATCGTAGTTTTTATATCGTAACAAATCCCTATACTCATGACCAGGATGTAACTGAAATGAAAGAAACTATTAAAGATCTTAAAGATATTATTTCTAAATTCGGTGGAACTAAAGATGATCCTATCTTTCATAGAGTATCGAGTCGTTTAGCTCATTTATCGAATCGTTTGGCCATGCTTGTTGCTGAGGAGGATGCCGAAATCTTGGCAAAGAAGGAAATTCAGTATGAGGTGTTAGAGTTAGAGGCAGATCTCGATTTAAAAATTTCTCCAGCTAGAACTTCTACTCCAACTGAGAAGAATGCTCCTGTCAATTATGCTAGTCCTTCGAATAGTAGGTTCGTTCCTCCCTATAAATGGAATATTTATTTCACAGGTTCTGTTAAGGATGAGTCAGTTACTTCATTCTTGGAAAAGGTGGAACTATTGAGGCAAGCTCGAGGTGTGTCCGAACAGGAGTTATTTCAGTCTGCTTGCGATCTGTTCAGAGGTTCTGCGTGGACGTGGTTTGTGAATAATAGATGCAAGTTTCAAAATTGGGGTGAATTGGTCAAGGAGTTGAAAAAAGATTTCCTTCCATACTTTTATGAAGAAGATTTAGAGCAAGAAATAAATTCCAGAACTCAAGGTTGTAATGAGCGAGTTTCTTTGTATATTTCTTCAATGGAGGGTCTTTTTAACAGGTTAACTGTCAAGCCAGATGAGGAGATCAGGGTTAGGAAAATTCGCCGAAATTTGTTGCCTTTTTATATTTCAGGTTTAGCGTTGTATAGTCCCAAGACTGTGAGTGAGTTGTCTGAACTTTGCAAGAAGTTGGAAGAGTCTCGAATATGGGCTGATCGCTACAGAGCCCCTTCGAATCATGATACTGGCCTATTGGAACCAGATCTCAGCAGACCTTTGCCTGAATCAAACTTTTCATCCCCAAGTCACCGACCAAATTTCCGAAAAAATAATATCTCCACTAATATATCTATTGTATCTAATTCTCGATGTTGGAACTGTGGTTTAACTGGTCATAATTATCCTCAATGTCGAAAACCTAGAACTGTTTTTTGTTATGGTTGTGGTCTAAAAAATACCGTTAAATCTAGGTGTAATAATTGCAATTCAAAAAACGTGAATCGGGGTGGCGAAAAACTGAACGTCGTCACCAGTCGAGAAACCAAAAGTTCAGTAAATCGGCCATCAGCCAGTCACACTTCAACCCAATCGAAGGGGAGAACAAACACTCAGAACCAGTAGAACTTTCATCATCTCGCCCATCCTCTGTTAATATGAATCCTCTTTTCGTCATGAAACCTAACGATAACCGCCCTTATCTCAATGTCGAGGTCTTTGATCAGAAAATTCTCGCTCTCGCCGATACTGGCAGCACATCTTCTATTTTAGGTTCCGCAGGGTTTGCTCTTCTTCAAAGATATAATATTCCGATACAGTATGAGTTCCCAATTAATGTTACAACTGCTGATGGTAAACCTCAAGATTTCCTAGGGTATATTTTGGTTCCTATTTCACTTGAAGGTGTCGTGAGGCAGTTAAAAATTTTAATAATTCCATCAGTTACTCATAATCTCATTTTAGGAATGGATTTCTTCAAATTGTTCGGTATTGAAGTTAGGTTTTCTGATCTTTCCTATTCTCTCGATTCTTCCGTGTGTACAATCAATGCCATTCAACCATTTTCTAAATTAACACCCTCTCAGAAAAATGATCTTCAGAATATAATAAAATGTTTCGAATATATCGCTCCTAAAGATAGGATAGGTCGTACTCCCTTAATAACTCATCATATCGACACCGGAAATGCTAAACCTATTGTCCAACGACAATATCCCTTATCTCCTGCTATGCAGACTCATTTGAATAAAGAAATCGACGAAATGTTGAAACTAAAGGTAATTCAACCTTCTCAATCTCCTTGGTGTAGCCCTTTATGGTTAGTTCCAAAACGTTCGGGGGAATATCGTGTATGTTTTGACGGTAGAAAGTTAAATGAAGTAACGGTGGATGATACGTATCCTATGCCTCTAATAGATGGTATACTTAATAAACTAAGGGATGCTAAATATCTCTCATCAATTGACTTAACGAAAGCTTTTTTCCAAATTCCGTTAGATAGATCTTCCTGTGCGAAAACCGCTTTTGCAGTGCATGGACGTGGTTTGTTTGAATTTGTCGTTTGTCCGTTTGGATTAAAGAATAGTCCAAAAGCAATGTCTCGTTTAATGGATAAGGTAATAGGACCTGATTTAGCGCCGTATTGCTTCGTTTATCTCGACGATATAATTATAGCTACTCCTACATTTGAACTCCACATCAAAGTTTTGGAGGAAGTATATCAGCGACTTAAGAATGCTAATCTTACTGTAAACTTAGATAAATGTGAATTTTGTCGTCCATCTCTGATCTATCTCGGTTTTGTAGTTGATGAACATGGTTTACGAACTGATCCAGAAAAGGTTTCCGCGATAGTAAATTATCCAACTCCTAAAAATACAACTGAAATTAAACGTTTAATAGGTCTTGTCAGTTGGTACCGTCGTTTCATTAGGGATTTTTCATCTATTTGTTCCCCAATTTCAGATCTCTTACATGGTAGGAAGAAAGGACAACCGATAGTCTGGACTCCGGAAGCCGAAGTAGCTTTCAACGAAATAAAATCTCGCCTAGTTTCTGCACCAGTATTAGCCAGCCCTGATTTTTCAAAACCTTTTGTCATTCAGTGTGATGCTTCTGATACCGGCGTAGGTGCAATTTTATACCAAGAATGCGATGGCGTAGAACATCCAGTAGCTTACGCTAGTAAGACACTTACATCTTGTCAACGTAAATATACCGTCACAGAAAAAGAACTCCTAGCGGTCATTTTTGGTATCGAAAAATTTCGAAGTTATGTAGAAGGTACGAAATTCACGATAGAAACGGATCATGCTTCTCTTATATATCTTCATAACCTTTCAAACCCATCAGGACGTTTGACTAGATGGGCAGTTAAACTTTCTCAATTTGATTTCACTATTAAACATCGAAAAGGTTCTTTAAACGTAGTGGCCGATGCATTGTCTCGTTCGGTAGCTGATATCTCTGTTATTGATGTTTCTTATTTTCAACCAGATAAATGGTATAAATCGATGGTTAAGAATGTTCAAAAGAATCCCGAACTTTATCCTTCATTTCGTGTCGAGAATGGAATACTTTATAAGCATATTGTATCACGAAATACTATTGTCAGTAATTTGACCGATTGGAAAATTGTTGTGCCTTCAGCCAATCGACATGAAATTCTTCAATTCTATCACGATAAAGAAACTTCAGGTCATTTAGGGATATCTAAAACGCTAGCTCGAATATCTGAATTATATTACTGGCCAAAAATTAGGAAAGATGTGTATAAATATGTAAGAAAATGTCCTGTTTGTGCTGCGTGTAAAAGTTCAAATTTACCCCAAGCTGGTCACATGGGTTCTTACAAGAACATTAATTTCCCATTTCAGTGTATCTCTGCTGATTTGTTGGGTCCATACCCAAGATCTAAAAATGGTAACCAGTATGTCTTGGTAGTTGTCGATTGGTTCACCAAATTCGTGTTAGTACACCCCATGTCAAAGGCTACCTCTAAAAGTATTCTCAAGTTCATAGAAAATAATATATTTCTTATTTACGGTGTACCGCAGATTTTTATTGTCGATAATGGAAGTCAATTTGTCAGTAAAGAGTTCAAGAAGTTGATGGAAACTTATCGTGTTCAGAAAATTTGGTATAATGCTAAATATCATCCCCAAGTAAATTTCACGGAAAGAGTCAACAAAGTTATTGTAACTTCAATTCGGTGTTATATTCATGAAAACCATAAAACCTGGGATTCTTCTATATTTAAAGTGGCTCAAGCCATCAGGTTGGCAAAACATGATGTCACAGGTTATTCTCCGGCTTTCCTTAATTTCGCTAGAAATATTCCCGTTACTGGAGATTTCTATGGAAAGATTTCTGACAATCAAAATAATACAATTTCTATATCTGAGAAGTCTCAACGCATTGATGATGTGCAGAAACTGCCCGAATTATTTGTAGATATTCGCAAGAAATTACATCAGGCCTATCTTAGAAATGCTCATCAATACAATTTAAGAAAACGAAAAGTAAGATTTTATGTCGGCGATAAAGTCTGGAAAAGAAATGTAACTTTGTCTTCAGCGGCTAATAATTATTCTGCGAAATTAGCTCCTAAATATTTGCCTTGCATTATTACTAGGGTTGTTTCAGATTTGGTATACGAGCTTAAGGACGTGGATGGTAACGATTTGGGTCGTTGGCACATTAAAGATCTTAAATCATCTTATGATGATGATTCGGATTCGGCTGAGGAGGAGTATTTTAGCGCAGATTCGGATGACTCATAAATATTTTCTCTATTTTTCTCTATTGCAAGTATTATGCGTGAATACATAATGAATTACTGTTGGATGGTGAAATGTTATGAAAGAATCTATCTTTGGTAGCTCCTTTATGGAAAATTTGTGCTTTCATGATGTGAACTATTCAGCAGGGATGTGTTGTGTTGATTCTGAATTACTTCGGTATTTATGATATTTGGGAATCAATGCATTTTTCATATCATTTTGATTTATGTTACATGCCTTATTTATCTTACCTATCTGTATCTCTCAAAGTTTTCCTTGCATCGTATCTTTTCATATAATATGAATATTGAGTCTGATTTAAATTTGTTGCTTCCTAAGTCAATTCCTTTGCTGTATAGCGAATTCAAAAATAAAAAAAAAAATATTGTAAACTTCTAAAGTTTCCAAATTTTTTTTCGCCCAGTTGGGGTGGTGTGTAACGATTCAACGGACCGTATATAATTTTGCCCAGCTCATGTTTAAGAGACGCCACTGATCCCCGATGTAATTTATCGAACACTATCGATTCTCATATTTGATACAGAGAGTGCGCGGAGATTGTCGTTCAATGTGAAAATTTTTCAGATTTCAGCTGAAAGATTATTATTGATTTGACGACTGATTGAAAACAGGTGGAGAGTGAGTGTGATATTTTTTGGTGGCTTTACGTATGGTTGAGTACCTTATTATTAGATATTGAATATTACCTAATTATTTCTTTGAATAACAGTAATTCTATCTGACGATTTGATATCTGATAGTTTAATTTGACATTCCATTGTCTCTTTTCTTTTTTTCTCTTAACACACAGTAGTGTGTAAGGATTTTTTTTCCTTCTTTCTTTTGAGAGCCGCCAGGAAGTACATATTCCCTTTCTTGCTGTAATTAACTATAAATTTCATTCAAATTACATAAATTTCCTTCTTATAATAACTCTCGGATCATATGTACATTTTTTTTTATTCTTTGTATTTAATTGTTTCTTATAACATAAGTTTTTTTCACTTTCCGGAAAGTATTCAATAATTAACTCATTTTTATATAATAGTTTATAATTTCTGTCAATTCCAAATTTCATACAATACTTTTGATACTATTTTTCTAAATTCAACCAGAACATTTTTATCTCCAACAATTGTACAAATCTAATTTCCTGAATTTTTCTCTCCACGCATGCTCAAGCATCCATTTTGATACGAAGAAGATTCCACAATTCCTGTACAAGTTTTTAACCAGGCTGCACTGAATCTTCATCCTGATCAAGGTTACACAGAAACCTTCATCCAATATTTGGACGAAATACTGCAAGTGCTGTTGAGTTTCACTTCAGGCGAGCATCCACCAAATTGGAACCCGAGATTTGAATTGTTTTTCACCACTTCGATCCAAGAGCAATATTCTGATATCAAGCAACTATCAAAATTGAGAAACGAGATCTACCACGTGAGATATCAAAATTCATCTTTCGATAACCTACTTATTCCAAATTCTGTCTGGAGACCTAATATTCGAATTGTAAGATCAGTGAAATTTTCATCATTTGTAAATGTTCTGAGTATATTTTTTTCTCAGCCTTCAGCAATATTTTTTTTGTAAATTCTGAATTTATTTTTTTCAGCCTTCAGCAATATATATATTTTTTTAAATAGTTTTAATATATTTGTAAAATTTAATTCGTTTTATTTCTTACCACTAAGCAAGATCTCTCTTATCTATCTCCCGTTTCTCTTACTTAACTTCATTTTTATTTTATCATCTCTATTAATTTTTTTTCGAGGAATTTCATTTTTATGAAATTTGGTTTACTTTAGTAAGCCTGGCGCCCAACAATTAATTAGTCAAGTTAACAAGTTCATTTGGTGCCCACACCCTCACCGTATCAACTGAGCAGCCGATAGGCATACGTGTGATTTCACTTTACAACCTACCTTTTGGCATTTCAGGGGAAGAGTTCGGCTGAATTACAGCGTCAAAAATATGGCTGGAGGCAAAAGCATTTCAAGCACAGATCATAGGCAAGAAAAAGCCACATTGTACTTAATACGGGATTATTGAAAAGCTGCATTGAAGGGCGAAATAGACAATAATTTATAGTTACATTTGTTCCTCATTGTAATATGGACCTATTATAGACTACCATTTTCCGAATAAACTCTGTTTGAATAATTCCACAAAAATAATAATATTCTCAAGACATTCTTCATCTCGGTCTTCATCAAGATTATTTTTTGCTCGATTTTTTGTTTGTCCTCCAAAGTGCAGGTTTCCATTTTTCCGTTTATCAGTTACTATCATTATTCTTGCCAAGATATTCTGAAAAACATTAATTTCTTGATCGTTTCAATGACCTTGTTTGATATTTAGGTACCTTCAAAAACTCTAAATGCGATCGAATTTTCAGATCGAAAATTTTGACAGGAAGATGACAATATCACAGAATTTCATAAACAAATTTTGCTCAGACGGTTTTTTGAATGAATTGAAGGTAAATCAATACCCAAAAACAACTAAAAATGCATCATATTATGGACAAACATCTGTTGTATGATTTTAATAGTAAAATATTTGTTTGGTATTAAGGTGTCTAGTCCTTCAAAAAATAATCTAGCCGACCTATGAATTTGAATACAATGAACTAACACAAAATTTTCTGAATTATTTTGGTTTTTGGAAACGTGATATAACCTGTGAAAATTTGCATAATCAATGAACTAATGATGTTTGTTCGCTGAAAGTTGATTCATCCTGTATCAAATGACTACATCTACTGTAAGTATCTACATTCGTTGGAAATTCTATGAACCTGTATCCCGATTAATCTACTCACATGGCCGCTTCAACAACGTGGGTTACGTTCAACATTCGCTTTCTTTTTAGGCAGAGAGAAGAGAACTAGCGAATCAAATACATTCTTAGCATGCGCACGCAAACAGGTCACTCAAACTTTCTACCTCTTTCGTTATATTAACTCTGTTATCGCGTAGTTTAACTCCGATATCTTATGCAATGGTTGGTAAATATTGTAAATAATGATTCCAGTCAAGGTCTGACGATGACAAAAATCTTGCAGTTGAGCTTGGTCAGCAGAATAACCAGCAGTGCAGTAATGAGGCCAGAACTGTATGGTGAATACAGGGACCAACTGGTTTGACTGTGAAACCGCTGAACTTGAGATCTTGTATTACTACATTCCCGATTATTTGAATTCTTTCGATGGACTTATGATGATGCATTCATGGCTAATATCTATAAATTTCGGGGCCCGGCAGATATCAATCAGATTTTGGTATTTTCATATATCACGAGATCTATGAATTTAATGGAATCGATGATTCTGCTTGGGGAATAGTTGAATGTATAATGTACATTTTCCTAATAGCAAAATTGGGCAAAAACGAGGGCAAAAATATTTTGACAATTTTTTCCATTGAATTTATAGGTCGAGTGATAATCGACTAGATTATTTCCTGAATAGCTCGAGTTCTTACTTATTTTATTAACAATGAAATTTTCGAAAAATTCCACCTGAAGTTGAAAATATAAAGATGATTTTGATTTTTGCTTTGGTTTCCTTCGTTACGATTACGAATCACAACAATTCATTCAAAAAATCATATAAGCATAATAATATACAGGGTGTTTCCTAAACATGCGGCAAAAATTCAGGGGGTTGTTCCTTGGACTATTCTAAGAATATTTTGTCCTTTAATGATTTTTGAAAAACCTATTTGTTTCGAAGATATAGGGGAAACAAAATTTCAGATAATAACATTTTATTATGAAAAATTATATGAAAATTCAACTCAACCTACAAAAACTGTTGAAAATGACCACCTCTAGCCAGCATACAAGCATCCAATCTTCTCCTCATTGACTGCCGAACCCTATAGCGATTCATAATAGTCAAAGATAAAATGTTAATTGCTAATACATCACAAAACGAATTCAAATGAAAACCGTGTTTAATCTGTATTCCTCGCTGTATTCCTTTACCATCTGCACTTATCAATTTTTAGTCAAAAAACTGGCCGTTTTTAGTAATTGGAATGTTGTTAAACAAATTTAAAAATAAATTGTACCTACTTAGTAAACACAGTGCGGTACGCATTTTTATTTAAACTATTATTAATTTTAAAAATATGAAAAATGTTGTTCGCCCTGTATCTTCGAAACAAAGAGGTTTTTCAAAAATCATCCAAGGACAAAACATGCTTAAAATAGTTCAAGGAACAACCCCCTGAATTTTTGCCGCATGTTTAGGATATATCATAATTAATATGTTTGAAAATAGATGTTCAAAAAAATATTTCCAGATATCTTATGTAGCCATTTCTGAACCTCCCAAATATTCCGTCACAATTTTATAGTATTGTCACCTTCCTGTCAAAATATTTGTGCTGTTTCACACTTTTGTTAAATGGACCAATCAGAAACACTATTCAAGTTTGGATTATTGGTAACCCAAACTTGACTCTTAGTTCTGATTAGTGATAAGCCTGTCAAGTTCGGTGTTTCAGTTTTGTGTATGTGACAGTTCCTCAAATTCTGACTTTTCAGATTTTTCACCTTCCATTATGTTCATCAATACTCTAATTAAATTCGACTTATGAATGAATTTATTTCTTGATTATGTTTTTTATTTCAAACATTAAGTTGTTGACATGTTCTGCAGATAATTATGAAATGAATCGACCTCGGAATCGACAGACTTATTCCAAAAATTCAAACACATATGGTATTTCTACTGAAAATCAATTCAGGTCATTTGGACGATCAGAAAATTCATCTTTTGTAAACTTTTAGCGAAAATTATGAGAATAATATAAATAATAATACATAATTTAGTTAGAGGCAACACTAAAAAGGACAAATAAAAAAATAAGCGCGATGAAAATCTCTTGTGCAATATTCGTTTATTTATCCCAAACTCTAATCTGAAAATGGTCGTCCCTGATTTCACAATAAGAGACATAATTACACTCAAATTGATCTCATGAAGAAAAAAATTAAGTTAAAACAGGATGGTCTGTCGTCAATTTTTTTGATTTCAAAACAACCACAGATCCAGACGAAAAGCCTTCAAATCTTTTTATAATACCAAATCTCTATATTTCTCAATACATACGAGGTATTCATACTTAATATAATAATAATAATAATATAATAATAAGTCCTTTATTTCCAACAGGGTTGACCCCCAATTACTGGAAAACACAACTTTAATTACAGTATTTTAACAATATAACAATCATTACGAATGGCAATGTACATAATCATAAAAAAAGAGATGAAAAAAAGAGATACACCAACCCAACCCAAGATCAGCTCACAGAGCTGTGAAAATAATAGGCCTCCACGATGGACCGAGGAGAATCGTGTTGTATGTCACATATACTTGCGAGCGAGTTGAACAACTTACATGAATAACAAATTGGTGATCTACGACTCGAATTTGTTCTCCCCACTCCACAGTAGAACACCTCCTCACTCCTGGAACCCAAACGGGGAACCAGAAATGGCAAACTAGACAAAATCTCCGAACAATCAATTCCGCCATTAACTATTTTATAAAGAAACATCAATGCACACACTTTTACCCTATCTACAATGGACTGTGCACAGAATCTTGAAAGTAATAAATTATGATCACAACCTATAGGTGGGTAAACACCATCCTCCCTCCAAATTAAATATTTATAAAATTTTCTCTGAACTGACTCAATTCTTCTCCTGTGATATTCATATATAGGTCTCCAAACTATGTTACAATATTCCAACCTACTTCTAATTAAACTATTGAATAGAGCTATCAAAGTTTTTGAACAACAGAAGTATTTTGTGTTTCTGACTATAAATCCATAAGTTTTATTGGCAGCAAGTATTAACTGATTTATATGTGGTACAAAAGAACAAGTAGAGTCACATAAAATCCCCAGATCCCTAATTTCTGTTACACGAGTAAGTACTGAGCTGCTGATCCTGTAATCATATTCAACCATAGTTTTCTTTTTTGTGTATGTCATAACGTAACATTTGGAGATATTCAAGCTCAATATATTACTAGCGCACCACATTGATAGCCGATCAAGAGCCGACTGAAGTCTGATACAACGTATATATATACGATATACGTAACAGAAGAGAAAAACAAAAAATTTGAACAAATCGATTGATCGATTTCGGAACTGTAAAACTTTATGATGAAGAAATGTAAGTTTTTACGCAATTATTAAATGTGATTCAAGAATTTCTTCAACGTGGTTCTTTAGAGATAATTCTTTTCAATATTCTTGGTTTGTTTTTTCTTTTGTTGTGTCTTGATACGATACGCTAAAAATCTTCAATATTGCTGGAATGAAATGTTTTGTTCGCCAAAGTTAATCAAATATTCTCTTTGAAATCCTAAAGTGAAAGTAATCCGAGAAATTAAGTCAATCCTCGGGTTAACTTAATTTCTCGGATTACTTTCAAGTAATCAATTTTCCATCAATCTTGTAATTTCTTATTGAGCTACATTTACAGAAAATCTAAAATATTTGCCAAAATGAAACTTCAATGTGTGAAATTTTCAATAAAATTTATCATAACGAAGAATAAAAATAAACATCGATACTTATAGAGGGAAATTATCCGATAAATATAGGTTAACAATTAACACCGATAAAAACACATGGCCTACTGGAGTCACGTGCTTGCATTTCGTTTTATCACGATATATGATCAGACAATAATAGAAATACACGCCTGTTCATTATTCCATTACTGAATGATCGGTAACTCGAACTTCAGTAAATATTTCCGGAAACGTGTCGAATTAAAATCCAATTCGTAATACTGCAGTAATTTTTCATTTTCATGTTCAGCATCGCTTATTACGTACCTGATGGTTTTGAATTAGCGTTTAGAAAGTAGGTGACTTCACGAAATCGTTTGGGTATAAAAAGGATTGTTTCGTATTTTGATAATTCTCGGATATCTCTCTGGATTTTTCATTCATAATTAATTGGTAAAACACAAGCATCATAAACATAGATAGAGGGAGCATATATAATTTTCAGTAAGCAACTTTTGTCCCTAACATGAACTTTCAAATTTGACATGAAGCGCGCGGAAATGAATACATATCAGTGATAGGATATTTCACTCAATACGCGAGTTTCTCCACAAAGAACGCACTTCAAACGCGCCAAACAACGTGAAACAACAGATGACATTAGGAGATCAATATCTCAATATCAATATCAATCCAAACCTTGGATTTCAGCAAGTAGATACAGAAAATAAAAAATTTTCTGCATTCTATAAATTCGACAATTAGAAAAAATATCGGATTCCAAATATTCAAATTTGCATATTTTATTGAGAATCACTCAAATAAATATATTTTATTCAATATAATACACATTTATAACCATATAGTAAAATTGTGGATTTGAAAATAATTCACAATCCGACAACCGAGCGGACAACGTAATCTAACATTGTTGAGGACATTTGAAAATTGCTCTATCTATGTTTATTACTCTATGGTGTCACTAAACATTTGGAACAAGTATGTAGTTACAAAATTTTTTGAATTCTACACAATGATGGGTCACTCAATTAACACCAAATATGTCAATAAGTATTTTACCAAAGGAGTGGATCCAGGTTTTATGTATGGATTCGAGACTCCGATATTACAGGCTTTAATTAGATTAGATCAGATTGTAAGTCAAAAGAATTGACAGGATATGGCAACCGATATTCATTCAAAATTTAATGCGAATAGCTTTCACATTTCACAGATAAAGCACATGTAATGACTTCGGCAAAACAAAAAGTGTGAAATTTTCAAATAGTTTTAAAACAGTTCTATATTGATCAATCAGTTGGACCAAATAGGGTTTTAAATGAAAAACTAGGGGAATTTGCTAAAACAAAGGGTTTTTACACTGCTTTCCTTGCAGCTGAGCATTGAATTTCAAACGCTATATTATACCTAATTGCGGAGTTATGAATTAAAAAAAAATATCCCCTATTTCAATCCCGAAGGAGCAACATTACATCAACATGTTTTGTTCAACGAGATGAAATATTTTATGAGATAAGGGACATAATAAACCCTTGCATAAAATTGCTGAATATTTTATGGTTAAGCGATATCGATCTCGATTGTTTACTGAAATATATATTCAAGGTTCCAAAATGATAAGTCCGAAGTGAATATATTTGGTTGCAGGGCTTTGTGATTAGGTATTTGGAATTTCAATGACAATAATTATTCATTCTACTTATTTTCTAGGGCTACCGTAAACAAAGTCCGCATTGGAATTTTCCGCATATCCTAAGATTGCAAAATGGAGCAAATACCGATGGATTTTACATTTTCCTCGATGAAATTTCTATTCACGTTCCTTAAATGTGCGGATGTCAACAATTTCAAGCATTTTCATTCTGTAATCGATGTTTACACATCTGTATGAATGGCTCTTTAGAGAAACAGGTGTTTGGCAAGAGTTTTATTTCATTCTGATCGATTCAGATATGTCAGAAAAGATGGAAGAATCCAAACTGAATTTTTCGTATAAGATGAGTATTCTCTACAATTTTGTTTCAATTTGATACAACAATGCACCTTTTTTTTTTTTACTATACATATGTATAGGGATTAGTTTTTAGGAATATTTTCAATCTTTCAGATTCACTAATAATAAATGGAGTTATAAGATAAAGTCGGGAAAATCTATTTAATCTTTTAAGATATTAAGCCAATTCGAACCAATTTAATGGAGTTATCAAGGCAATTTGTTTATTTAATGATTCATTGTGTTAGATTCCGAAATAAAAGGAAATAAATCACAAGCTTTTCGAAGATCCGTATTATCATCGCCAACATTCCATTCCATTAAGAGTATTTTAATGGGATTCTGTAATCGATCTAGGTTGTCCTCAGTATGTTCATTTAAAAATAAAATAATTAAACACATTCATCATTATTTGGAAGCAGGCGATGAAAAATGTAGTCCGACGCTTGAAAATCGTGTGCATTTCAGCAATTTTAAGCATAGTATGAGGTTTCCTGATCGATCAGAGTATTTTCAGATTTCGCAACGAAGGAAAGGTCGGTGCTATTGGAGAATAAATGACATTGTCGTTGAAATTTTGTTTAGCATTGTAGCAATTAGTACGCTTCAACAAACATTACGTATTTCATGGCGTTTCGTCATCTATAAACGTATTGCATATCGAATAGAACAGGATTTCACTCACCGAATAATAGAGTCCCAATGACAGGAAATAATCCGAAAATGGCACTTAAATCCAATCACTTGTCTGAATCAATCCGAATCACTCGTCACACTGTTGCCTCTGCCGGAAACCGAACCGTATTCGAGAAAAACGGTCGGACTCGAGGAAAACCAAGGCTCTAGTGGCAGCAGGTTCGGAATCCTACGGTCGCGGACGTTCTAACGGGCTGCAATAGTGGAACGAACGGGGCCCAAAATAGCCCACCCGTCCTGCTACGTGGCAGCAATGTTGGTAAAGAAACGAAATAAAAATAAGTCACACAAACACTTGGGTTTATCGCAGTGTAAACATTCCTGCGAACCGCACAACGAAAAGATCACTTGCTCCGTTTGAACCAGAGCGGCACAAAGCTACGCAGAGACACTGACCACTACACTTACGCAACCACAGAGCGGACGAAGACACGGTGGAAAAAAAACACTGGATGGTCGCAGGTGAGGAACCGCGTTCTCTTCAGATTTTCCAGGCGGAGTGGAAAACACACAGGCGCGGTTTTTGGCTCGGAAAAGGGCGACACTCACTCCTCAGTCTCTGCTACTCAAATGATGGCGCGAGCGGAGGAGCAGCCAACGCAGGAGCGAGGAGGAGAACGATCGTCTCATCGGGTCGAGGTGGCGGGGGACGAGGATGGAGAGCTACGGTAAAACCACTTTGTCGTTGAAAGGCTGACGGACGGTGTACGGCGAACTGCAATTGGCACTCTCGAAAATCGTTTTGACATTTGACAGTTCACACGTCTGGGTGGATGCAGGTAGTCGGGTTATGAGGAGGACGAACTAGACAAGTGCAGGAGGCGATCGCAGACGTGATCCGACAAGGTGTTGCGATAAATACGTTACCGGTTTCACACATGCATTGCTTTTCGGTTTATTATTCCCAGTTATAAACGTTCGGATGCGTTGAAGAGGAAAATTATCAATCAAATTTTCTGTTTGTTTTGATCAATTAACAGTCGGACAATGGGTTTTATAAAACTTTCATCAACTCATTGATTTTATTTTTATATCTATGGTCGAAGCTACAATGAATCTGAAACCGAATATGAAAATAGTAAACTCAGAAATGGAAGCATTTAAATTGAAAATCCTTATAGCTGATAAATTATAAAATACCTAATAAAGATTAATTGAGTGAGTTTGGAAACTGTATGTAGAATTTAATGATTTTAGTACCAAGTGCTACTATTGTTCCAGACTTTTCCAATTTGGATCTCATTTCATTGAGGAGATGATGATAATAATAATATCATTATGATACGGAGCATTTTGCTGATTCATTCTTGAAAAATATATCTTGAAAGGAAAACGTTCTATGAAGTCAGAACTATATGTATGTATGTTGTCAGAAAATCGTAAATCTTCAACAGTGTCAACCATATAGATAACCATTTAAAAGAAATACAAATCACACCTGTGGAACGGGCATTTATTGGAAATTTATTGACTCATGAAATATCATGAATAATTTCTTTATTCCCAATACTTACTCCGTGGATTTTTATGATTGATTAACACATAACGGATATAAACGCACAACATTAGAAATTGGAACATATAAATGAGGAAAGCAGTGGAATACAGTTAGGAGCTTTTGCGAGCGTTCGTCATTCATGTGCCAATTACACCCTTGGAGACCACATAATTGAATATAGGTATATATGTGGTCTCCAAGGTTGGAATTGGCGTTCGCAATTTTGTTTTTTATTAATTTTGAAGCTACATATTCAATCGGAATGAAAATTTAAATTTATATGTAGAACTTTAATTTAAACCCTCGTGCAGAATTTCATTTTCTTCGCAACAACAACTTTTTTAAGTTTTTTTTCTGATAGCACCTTCCCTCCACAAGATAAGTATTCAACTCGAATTTGGACTTGATATTCCTAGTTTTTATCATGTGATATGCTTGATTTTGAATACAAATCTACAGGGAAATTTTTTTCTGGAATGGTTCTCATTTATTTCCTCCAGGATTTTTATTTTTTTGGTAGACCACTGGTAGGTTCAGTACTACACCTTTTAGTTTCTTGTAGTTATGTCGTATCTGCTACCGACTTAGAGAAAAAAATTTCAAAAAATTCTCTAGTAATCTTCGTTTGCGTTTTGGTACTAAGTTACCCAATATACATATAGTGAAAATAAGTAAAGATTCGATAAACTATTATATTCATAACAAAAAAGTAGGACTACAAAAAACACATTGTATCTCGAAAACAAACCGTTTTCGGGCCCATGTTTATAGGACTTTTTTCCCAAAATCATCCAAGGACTCTCTCATTTTTCTTTGTACCTCCAATTTAGGAACTCCATGTATAAAATATCATTATTAAGCTCCGTCTAAATTTCGAATTAATAAGGGCATCAGAAGCCTAATTGAAATGCAATAGCGAAAAGAAGAGGAAATAACTGACGTATAGTCAAGAACATTTGAGCGCTCGTCATTGATGCGCCAATTTCACACATGTAGAGCAAAACTGTATATAGATTAATATATGCTCTCCAAGGGTGCTTGAAATTTTGTACTGTGCTTAAAATTGCTGTGGCATATCAACACCCAAAATCTCAGTTCCTTTGGTTTATGGTCTTGGAAAAATAAGGTACCAAATATTTGAAATTCTTCTTGAATTTTCTATGGTTCTGGTTATGCGATGAATACGAGACTTTAAATCAATTGTCATTCTACATATAACTTCATCATGATGAAATATACAGTTTTGAGATTAACAGAAAAAACTAAATTTCGATTGACCATATTTACGGAAAAAGGTTCCGTGAAATTTCCTGAAAATTTCTAGCTCTTTTCGTTCGTTATCATGTTTATGGGAGGACGGACAGAAACAAGTTTTTTAAGGATGGATTTGTCATGAGTGAGTCGGACCTTATCATTGTAGACCCTTCACTAATCAAAATTCGAAAATAACAAACATTTTGACGAAATTATAAGGCGATATGATCGATGAAAAAGCGCTCATGAATGCAATATCATTTTATATCAGAATCAGTACAAACCATTCCCTTGTCATCTGAGGATTACTCTTGCAAAGATAACCAGAAAATTCTAATCCTAGAATGAGCTAGCTATACCTCCTATGGGAGATTAAGAGCATTAAAACATGTTACCAATCGAGGTATTGATACATTTGATTAACATAGACGAAACTACTATGAATTCATAATGATCCATTCAATGTTCAAGATGAGATATGCAAATTGTCTGTTCATTTACATAAGTATTGCGCGACAGCACAGGTTTGACTTGCGAGAGAGATCTGCCAAGGTCGTATGGGACGGCATATATAAGCTCAATTTTATAACAGAACTTTTCCTCGTTTTGAATTTTTGATAGGGGGAAAACCTTTGATGCGCAACCCGATAAAAATATTATGCCTGTATAAATGGACGTGAAATGAAGTTTGTCACATTAAAGCGTAGCAGAGCGACTGCTGCGAATGCAAATTGAAAGAGATGCAGATAGCATAGCATCACGTGTTGAATGAACGGAGATTAATGTTCGAATCTGCTCGCCATCAAATGAATATGGAACACTGAATTTCTCTTGCTTTTGATGTTGATCTTTCGAACGGAGCTGAATTCTTCTCGAGTTATACAAAAGTATGTTCATTGCTTTGACAAACTTCAGGAGGTGATTACTCACAATATTCTAATATGAATTGTGTAAATAAATATATGTCCGGAAACGTTTCCAAGTTACAAGGTCTTGAAGTTTCATTTTTAATTTCGTTTTTCTTCAAATAACTTTCTAAATACCTTAATTAAACGAAAATTGGTATTGAGAGGTTTTTTTGAGGTCCTGAATTCAAACCTGATGTTATAATTGCTCACATTCGTAGGGGGTACCACCTTCTCCAGGATTTCTTTTATAGAGGTTTGAATAACTTTTTTGAGCGTACTTCTAGCACATTTTTCAGTTAAATAATGGATTCCTCTATCATATCTTTGTAAAAAAGCTACCCTTGTTACAAGTCGCTATAAGCAATTGTTTTGTATATATTTGGATTTGAAAATTTCAAGTCTGATCGATGCGTTTTTTTCACAAGAATGCTTAAAAAACGAATTTGTTGTTTAAGTACTTACTTTAACAACAAAGAATGCTTAAAAAACGAATTTGTTGTTTAAGTACTTACTTAAACAACAAATGCGTTTTTTAAGCATTCTTGTGAAAAAAACGCATCGATCAGACTTGAAATTTTCAAATCCAAATATATACAAAACAATTGCTTATAGCGACTTGTAACAAGGGTAGCTCGTAGTTATAGTTGTTTGTAGGCAGCGCCGCCTTTTCTATTACTATTTCCTCGTTCGAAAGTTATTCAAAAAAACGAAAATAAAAATAAAACTTCAACACCTCGTATCTTGGTAACGAAGCGTTCGGGCATATATTTATTTGAACAATTCATATCAAAATATTGTGAGGAATTCCCTCTTGAAGTTTTTCAAAGTACCTACTTTTGAATCAAATTGTATAATTCGGCTTATTGAAATTCATTAGGGAATATAAGATAACCCCACTTTCAAGTTCTTGAACGGATCTTAACATAAGAAATGTTTGAGAAATAATTGGAAAATTGCGTTTCTTCAAAGAAACATTTCTCGTATAGGAAAAGAAAATTTAAATAAATATAATGTCAAATAGTATTGGCTTTGCTATGATCAGTTTTTGAAATACACAGGGTAATATATTAAGAAGTGCGATCGTTATTACAAATGTTGTCAATAAATTGTTTATAACGGTAAGAGACACAGTGGCTTTTACTTATTGTTATTTTGTCATTGTATGCTCACTGACAGCATCTCAAGAACTATAAAACTCAGAGAAAAATTCTTTGAAGAACCGTCTTTTTTTCTTAATGATTAGATTTTTGTTTGTTTGTTTGTGTCCAGAATTGACCACATCTGAAAATCTAAAAATTGCTAATTTTTGAAGGGTAGGTTTTTTTGTAAATATAAGGTACACCTACAGAGCTAGATCTGGTCCCAAAGTTTGGAATTGTACCTCCTTTAAAAAAGTAAATGATATGTGGGTAAATAATATGTCTATCAAAAATTATATACAGCAATTTTGGTTGGGTCCTTGCTCCTGGGCCTAGTGCATAAACCAGCAATGTATATTTACATACTTAACAACACGTCAAATTAGTTGTGACTGAAATTGATCATATACTTACATATTCAATTTGAAAATTAGAGAAAACAATTCAAGAAACTGGTTTTTGTTGTTGTTAAACTAATACAAAGTAGGCCAAAAACCGTTGGCAATATTACTGTTATACTGGGGAATTCTTGATAATGAACTATTTCAAAACGTTCGTCAGTATTATGCAATGTTTTTATTTTGTATCGCCTAAATAATTTGTGAAGCAAATTTAAAATGGCTACAATTTTTATATTCAGACTATAATATGGACAAATACCAAACCATTTCAGAGAGAAAGAAACAGCCGAACATAATATGTCACTCTCACTCAATAAATCCCCCTCATAGCCATTTTTTTTTTTTAAATGTACCTTCAAGAGTGATGCATATACTCCTGCGCTCCTCTATCTTTCTAATACATCTGTATAATCATTCGTCTTCGCTTTAGAAATAGGTTTCAACCTCGACAAATTTAGTTCGTAAGTACATGTAAAATAATCGAATGTTCATACCGAATTTCGAGAGTATGGCATAATCAGATTTCATTCAGATAAAATATTCGACAACAATTATTACATCATGATAAATCAGACCTCGTATCGTAATATATAGAACAATTTTGTTATCTCCAAAAGACGCATGAATAACGAGCGCAGAAAAGCTCTAACACTCAGGAAACGTTTTTCTTGGAAGTATTGTCCTTTCAATAGAACTTTTTGGTTGCTCTTTATTGGATTTTATATCATTAATTGCATAACATATCCTCTACATCTCGTTTATAATTATTAAAGAGATCCCTAGAATTGAACATGCATAGACATTCATTTCATACTTGAATTATTCTAGTGATCAGTGGCGACGCTAGGCAAGGGACCAGGGGGGGCCGGGCTCCCCTTAAATTCTGCTGCTCCCCCTGAAATTTGACATACCAAGGCTAAAAAATAAGCAGAACTATAAATTCGTATTACTTTGGTCCCTCCAATGAAAATCCGGCACCCTATTGGCCAGCCCTGTTTTTGAATGCTGGCGTCGCCACGGCTAGTGATTGTTGTTGGTTTTTATAATTTTTCTCATTCTTCCAATGAACTCGTTGTCTAGAAATCGATCCAATAATTTTGTTTCAAATTATAGTTATCGTAAGTAATTGCACAAGTGCATCAAAATTACCGATAATTTTGCATGACAGCGTGTTGTCATAAAAACTGCATGAGTTTATTTTCATTTTTGGAGAAAGAGCCCGACACCGAAGGTGGAGGGCTCTTTCTCCAAAAATGAAAATGACCGAATGCAGTTTTTCAAGGAAAACACGCTGGAATGCGAAATTATCCGGTCATTTTGATGCACGAGTGTAATTCGGGGGAATATTTCCCGAATAAACTGTTACATCACTTGTCAAACTGATGTAGAATGGAATTGCCATAGATTCGAACTGTGTAAGATGCATAGAAACTATGCATCTATGAACAGAACAATTATCGCAGTGCAGTTTCGCTTCCTACAATGCAATTATCGCTGTAATTTTCGATAATTGTTCTCCAGATACATAGAATTTTTGACAGGAGGGAAATATTCATTATAAGCTATTATAATGCGGTCACCGTAATGAATATTTATTCGAGTTAAGTATTCATGAAATATACTCTTTCATAATAAAAATAAACCAAAGATGGTAAATGTTTTCGTCGAAACTACCGCTCTAGAAATTATGTAAACAATATTCTCGTCCGCGTCATTTCTGCGAACTGCATAAATAGGAATATCGCACGATGCTTGCCAGCATTGACCTATTTCGGTTGCACTTTGTCTTTGAGGAAATTGCTGCAGTTTTCATAGGAAATATTTCTCCATTTTGGCATCTGGAATTTTGGTGGTGTGAATTGGATGTAATCGAGATGAATAAGAAGAGCATAACATTAAAACAATAACACAAATTTATTCACTTAATATTTTACAGTATTAACAATTACACAAATAAACATAGATAAGTTAGTACACCAACCTACGAAAGATATCAAAATATCGGAACATACAGTTCAGTCTGGATTAAAATATTAAAGGTTAAGTGATGCTACATTTGCTGTTGCTTGAAAAGTTGATAAGAACGAGTTTGGTGTATTGTATTTTGTGAGGCTAATGAAAAATACTAACATAATCATGAGATTAAGGAAGATAATTGAAAAGTTCCCGGTCTACCATAGTAAAGCACATTTTTTTGGCAAAATTCGATTTTATTATTCAACATAGTTGCCTTCGAGGGCGATACAGCGATTATAGCTATCTTCCAACTTTTCGATACCATTTTTGTAGTACGATTTGTCTTCCGCTTCAAAATAGGCCAAAATTGGCACTAAATTTCTTTCCAGCGAGCATTCTTTCGAGGTCTGAGAACAGGAAAAAGTCGCTGGGGGCCAGATCTGGTGAATACGTAGATGCAGAAGCAATTCGTAGCCCAATTCATGCAATTTCACCATTGCTTTTTGACACGGCGCATTGTCTTGATGAAACAGACCCTTTTTTCCTTCAAATGGGGCCGTTTTTTAACGATTTCATCCTTCAAACGTTCCAATAACGCCACATAATAATCGCTGTTGATGGTCTGGCCCTTTTGGAGGTAATCAATGAATATTATACCTTGCGCATCCTAGAATACTGATGCCATAACCTTGACAGCCGACTGTTGTGTTTTTCTCGCTTCATAGTGTGCAGTCCAGTCAGCTGACTGTCGATTGGACTCCGGAGTGAAATGATGGAGCCATGTTCATCCATTGTCACATATCGATGCAAAAATTCAGGTTTATTGCAATTAAACAGCTTCAAACACTGCTCAGAATCATTAACACGTTGTTGCTTTTGATCGATTGTGAGCTCGCGCGGCACCCATTTTGCACACAGCCTTCTCATGTACAAATATTGGTGAATGATATGATGATGTACACGTTCAGATGATATCTTCACAATGTCTGCTATCTCGATCAACTTGACTTTACGGTTATTAAAAATTATTTTGTGATCATTTTTGATTCTTTTGTCAGTGACAGCCTCTTTTGAGCGTCCACTGCATTCGCCGTCTTCGGTGCTCATTTCACCACGTTTAAACTTAGCGTACCAATCAATAATTTTCCTGGTGCACGCCCAAAAACTCTTCATCTGCCAAGATTTTGCCTCAACTGTATTTTTCCCCTTCAAAAAGCAATATTTTAACAGCATACAAATTTTTTTTACATCTTTTTTGAAATAGCAAAAGTAGTTACACTCACAACGCAATATCTCACAAACTAATGGTCGGACTGTTTTCAAATTTTGATACGTATCGTTTGAAGGTTGGTACTAACTAAAAATCATATGGATTAAATACTAGCACTGCCATCTGTGCATCAGACCAGGGACTTTTCAATTGGCCTAATACCTCTTAGCCTGATACTATCAAATTTATACCCAAACAATTTTAGATCGAAAGTATGCTGTAATTCATTCTAAATCAAATAGGTAATCCAAATATCTCAAATAATTGCTGCTTGCGGTAAAAATATTGTAGTTACATCATGAAACACTTTTTAATTCATTAGTACTAGTGTAGTTAGTACCTACTCAAAAATGATTGCTCTATTTCACTTCTGAATTATTATTCTTATTCTTCAGATTTCAAGATCAATTATTTCAAAGGTTTTCAATTCGAACAATCTTGTCAGAAATAATAGATATATCTACCTCTTTCTTTCGTATACTTATACCTAAAGCGTGATTAGTGCAATTAATAATGTATCCACCACCTTTTGCCATTCATTGTTTTACATTTTATGAGGATTCACAAGAGATAGTCACATTGAGCAACTTTATAAAATTTCACGCTTTCATTAAATTAAACCGTTTAAATCTTCTTTAAATCTTACGCTTCAAAGTAATACGCATTATGATCAGTGATCATTCGCGTTAAAAAAATCAATACAAATTTAGCCATGGAAACTATCTCCTCCTCCACAAGAGGACGGTCGACGGATTATCAATTCTGCAGTGGCGTATAAATAAGATTCAATCGCCTTGAGGCCGTGTTGCAGAACACGCAACAGCTTTGCCCCCCCGAACTCACGTGAGGCCAAAGCAAACCTGACAACGACCTGACTCGCCAGCCCAACATCGAACTAAGCAATAAACGTTTGAATCATGGTTATGGAATGACAAGATTGGGATTCGAGAACGTTAATGTTCTACTAAGGATGGGAGATGGAAAACTAATTAACGGCTGATTGGGTTTAAGGGAAAACAAAAATTTGAATGATGTTCTCCGGGAAGATGGTGAAGAAGGAATATGGATGAAGTTACGTAAGTGTTCTTCCCATTGACACAGAAAGCTTCCGATAAAAAAACGATAACATGAAGTTCTGTTTGGATTTGTCAGGACTTATTCGAGCTTGAATTCAACATCGATTAGGGTTTCTAAGAAACTGTTGACGTCAGTAAACGTAAAAGGCGGTCGAATTCCACAATGGAGTTCTATTATAGTGAGTTATAAAATCATTCAAATGTAATATTAAAGGAGAGACATTCCTTATTATATCACCTATAAAAATGTCTGAAAAAGTATATTATTGCGAAGTATCTGGTTGTTTTGGGTATCTAGATACACAAAGTACCTAAATTCATATTATCCATTGCTGGCCACTACTTTCTCTCATCTTTTGGGCAGCGTACAAATCCCGCGTTGAAAAATCCACGAATCGATCCAATTTTTTACTTCTACATAAGACCGGAAGTTCTGATCAGCCAGGCCGTGTGTAATTGATCGAAACAAGTGATAATCCGAGGGAGCAACGGCTGGAGAATACGGCGAGTGGGGTAGTACTTCCCATGTCAACGTTTTCAAGTATGTCTTGATCACTTTCGCAACATGGGGTCGAGCATTGTCATGCTGTAAAATAACTTCATCGTGTCTCTCGTTGTATTGCGGCCGTTTGTCTTTCAATGCTCGGCTCAAACGCATTAATTGCGTTCGATAGCGATCGCCTGTGATTGTTTCATTCGGTTTTAGCTCATCCCACCAAATACTAAGCATGACTGTGGAACCGTGAATATTCGGTTTGGCCGTTGAAGTGGAAGCATGGCCGGGATATCCCCATGATTTTCTGCGCTTGTGATTTTCGTTATGTACCCATTTTTTGTGTCCAGTCACAATGCGATGCAGAAATCCCTTACGTCTTTGCCTTTCAAGCAGCAAACAAATGCCGTACAACTCGTACGGCACCCAATTTTCTTATTTCTAAATCATTTCCATGTCTTTCATCAGGCGATTTGAAATGGTTTGTTGCGTCACTCCGAATGATACTGCCAATTCACACGAGTCTTGATCAAGTGACGCCTCCAATTTTCGAAAACCTTTTTTCTTCCACCGCCATGCTGGTCTTCGTAGTCAAAATCACCGTTCTTGAAGCGTTGAAACCACTCTCGGCACGTTCTTTCACTAATAGCGGCCTCACCATATGTAGAGCATGAGAGCATTCGATGAGCCTCAGTCGCTGATTTCTTCTTCTAACTGCTGGACCACCGAACTTATTCTCGAGATTATAGGGAGGAGCGTTGTCAACACACGAAACACGTTTTTGAAAACGATTCGTGTACCTATATCGATTTTTCGAACAACAACAAATATAGTGTCACTTAACCTTCAATATCTGGATCCAAACTCAACGCTATGTTTTGAAATGTTGACGAGAATTTTTTGAAGCTTAGCACCCAAGACAAAAAAGGGGTATGGCAGTGCTACCTGCGCGTCAGGATCGGGAATCATTTTAGGAGAGTGTTACTGTTACACAAACTCAAGGATCGTCAAGACGAGAACCAGAAAGATGACGAGGACGGGGCACGATCCAGCTCTCTTATTTTAAATATCCAAAATGAGCGAAAGTTATTCCTCTTACAAAGAAACGGGATATCCCACTTCAACGAAAGGCTGATAATACAATTTGAGGTTTATTCATGGCAAACATCGCATAATATCAATTTGTAATACATTTTTCGATGATTTTCGATCGTCCTTCTGATGGCATTCCTTGAAATTTCAGTTAACACGACTTCCCATTATAAAGAAATTATCAACTAAAAGTTGGAACGTATAGATATTTTATCACAATTTTCCAATTGTCATTAAGGAAACAGAATCATCAGTTCTATTGAAGTCAACTCACTCTTTTTAGAGCTTCCTATCCACAAAAAAGAAGAAATTAACAGTAGGTAGGTATACCAATTAGAAATTCTATCCTCATTAGTAAACTTTGTTGAAAACAAATCCTATATTTGGCTCATTATTTTCTGGAAATACATATTTTCAATTCTGAATGAAAAACTCGAGATCAAAATATAGTTTTCTAGAAATGTTGTTTCGTAAAAATACTGTTATAATAACCCAAACATGTGGTCGAAGATATAAAATAAATATAGAATGCCGCGGAGTGGCCCAATTCAACTTGTATCAATCCAGTTGAGAGGATGAATCATCGTGCCGAAAAAGAAAAATACATTTTAATGGCGTATTTTCGACTGCTTTGGTAACGTAATTATTGAGATTCAGTTATTATCGTTTCCGGTTTTATTCCACTTCTGACAATTTCTTCAATAAAATTTGGTTCGTCGGATCATATTTCTTAATGATGACATTTATAATTCAAACCAAATATTCGCTATTTTCCATTTTTATTAATAATAATAGTATATTGTGCAACAAGTGGGGAAAGTCCAACTTTTCTCGCGAGTTTGGAAGTTGAGTAAGCTGTGGAGAATACGCTACTTTTCATAGCAGTTGTAGGAAAAATATATTTTAGATCTTTACTTGTTGAAGTGTAATTTAATTTCTCTAAACTCAACACAGTGTAAAGAAGAAATACAAAATACGCTGACGTGAAGTCAGGAGCTTTGGAACGCATATTATTTCAAGCATCAGTAGCTCCTTAGGAGCGAATCGTCAAAAAATATAAGATGCCCAACTAAGGTTCCGCTCTTTTTTTGATGAAAATGCAAGGTTATTATGATTTGTGGAAAAATGGTTACAAATAAATTACTCAAAGTGTTTCACATTGCTAGCTACAACTTTTTCCGATCTTTCTCGTAGAGCTTATTTACCGTTACGGTAAGAGCGTTCATCTTTGAGGGCTATTCACGAATTAAGTCATTTTTGATGTCTTCGTATAAATGGAACTGCTGAAGAGACAGACCATGTGCCATTGACCGGAACAAGTAATAATCTGACGGCGGAATATCTGGCGAATACGGCGGGTGGGGATGAAGTCCCATTTGAGCGTTTCAGTAATTTCCAGTAATTCCAGTTTTAATGGATTAAGTAACGTGAGGTCGAGTTTTGTCATGCTGTAGAATCACTTTATCGTGCCTCTACTCGTATTGTGGCCTTTTGTGTGCAATGCTCGGCTCAATCGGATCAATTGAAGTCGATACCGTTCTCCAGTATTGGTTTCACTCGGTTCCAACAGCTTATAATAAATAACACCAACCAGGTCCCGTCAAATACGCAGCGCGATTATTCGGTCGAGGCAACGACGTAGAAGCATGACCGGACAGTCCCCATGACTTAATTTTCTTTGGATTGCTGTAATAGATCCATTTTTAATCATCCTTTACGATGGGATGAATAGAACTCTTCCTTTTTTGCCACTGAAGCAGTTGTTTTATGTCGCAAAAACGCCGTTCAACATCCCTTGGCTTAGGCTAAGGTAAGGGAGAACATATGACTCCACTATTTCTTGAAGGTAACGCAGCGCTTTCATGTTACCTCGAATACAGACTAAAGGTGACCTACTTGCATGTGCATTAACCCCATACCATAACGCCTACTGTCCGGTGACATGAAGCTCAATATCAAACTGAGGTTCACGTCTTTCTCCCCGACGTCGTCTAACCCTTCTTCGGCTATTATATGCACCCAAGGAATATAGGATTCATCAGAAAAGACGACCTGATGCCATTCCACATTCCAATGTTGACATTCTCTACACAACTGTAATCGTTGCTGGTTATGTTCAACCGTCAGAGGTAACACAAGATGGGGTCGATAATGTTGCAGTCTAAAAGACCTTATCCGGCGGTAAACCGTTTGGAAAGTTACAGGATGGCCTTGTTCTCCTAACCACTCATCAGCCAAAGATCGAATTGTCGCAAATCGGTCTTTAATGGTCATAGGTCTTAAAAGTCGATCTTGAACTTCATTTGTGCCCCTTCCACGTCCGGTGCCTACTCTTCTTCGATTTTGGGCATTATCAAACCACGCTTGACAACAATGACAACATCTCATAACAGCAGTTGGATTTCTGTTCGTACGGTTAGCGATTTCTCGAAATGACAACCCCGCCTTCTGTAGACCAATAATTCGACCTCTTTCATATTCACTTAGCTGGCGATAAATTCCGCGGACACGTGCTCTAGGCATTTTAACAACAACTAAACATCGACTTTGGATCTTCGCGATCAGCTAGTTTGTTGTAAAATTTAAAAAACTTGCAAAAAACGACTACAATATTTAAGAAATTGTTCACATGAACAAACCTTCACAATTTTTTTCTCCAAATTCAATCATATACTCCTTGCTTATATTATCTATGTTTTACCAACAAAAAAAATTTAAATTTAAACAGCCCCTTCTGGGTGTTGCAGTTCTTTGTCAGGTAGTATATATAACACCAAAACAAATTCACTAATGTGTTAAAAGTAGGTTTACCACATGTCTCAGCTTGGTTCATGACGTTTTGGATATGTCAAAATGACCAGCACTTACTTCTGAAGCCATCTATTGGCAAACAGCAGAAAATTAGTTGCGCACCTTATATGTATAAAAATAAGTGTGTTTTTTATAAAATTTATATAAAATATACAGGGTGTTTCCTAAACATGCGGCAAAAATTCAGGGGGTTGTTCCTTGGACTATTCTAAGAATATTTTGTCCTTTGATGATTTTTGAAAAACCTATTTGTTTCGAAGATATAGGGGAAACAAAATTTCAGATAATAACATTTTATTATGAAAAATTACATGAAAATTCAACTCAACCTACAAAAACTGTTGAAAATGACCACCTCTAGCCAGCATACAAGCATCCAATCTTCATAATAGTCAAAGATAAAATGTTAATTGCTAATACATCACAAAACGAATTCAAATGAAAACCGTGTTTAATCTGTATTCCTTTACCATCTGCACTTATCAATTTTTAGTCAAAAAACTGGCCGTTTTTAGTAATTGGAATGTTGTTAAACAAATTTAAAAATAAATTGTACCTACTTAGTAAACACAGTGCGGTACGCATTTTTATTTAAACTATTATTAATTTTAAAAATATGAAAAATGTTGTTCGCCCTGTATCTTCGAAACAAAGAGTTTTTTCAAAAATCATCCAAGGACAAAACATGCTTAAAATAGTCCAAGGAACAACCCCCTGAATTTTTGCCGCATGTTTAGGAAACACCCTGTATAAATGAGCGGACTATGGCAGCATTCATTGTAAGCAATTTTCACTGCTACTTCTTTCATCTGCCGAATTCAAAAACAAATTTCAACCTGAAATATTGGTCACAAAATCTAAAGACTTATACCTACCTACATCCATTCATTACTCATTTGTTGAAGATCCACAGCGTTTCTTACGTAAGATCGCATACACCGTATACAAACAGACGGCAGAACTCTTCAAGAACGTAACATATTCAACGGTTCGCAATTAAAACTTCTCTCCGTCATTAGACGCGAGTTAATTATGTTGCTTAGAGTCTACTTAATTTCATTTCTTTCAACCGCTTGAAAAACGGTGTTTGTGAAGGTCGGCCAATCGGCTCCTACGGCTGAGTGAAAGTGAATGAATCTAACGAAAAGAATCGCCGGAAGGAAAATGAAGTCGAGAGAGATTTACTGGCTAAGTTGTGCACGTTCCTGCCCAAGTTCAGTATTTTCGCGGTCCTGTTACGGATTTAGGGTGAGATTGTGATCCCTTAACCCAAATATTAAAACGGGACCTGTTATGTTATTTCCGCATTGAGAAGATTAAGTCTACGTTAATTCGGGGAAGAAGAATCGGAGACTGCAGGGAATTAAGTAACTCAAAGCGAGGCATTATCTAGGATAACCTACTTATAAATGGTTTCCAAATTAAACGTAAACCTTCAAGGACGTGTTAGTTGACCAAAAATCAACAATTACGAGATATTTGAGTTCTTATGATTTATAAAAGATTTCTCACCTTACTTCATTTTTCGTAAATTTTTTCTAGGTTCACCAAATTTGATTATAATTTTGGATTATTGTCGTGGCCAGCTAGAAGTCCTGATTTAATGCCGTTAGAAGAGACGAAGCAGCGAGAAGACTGATAGTAAATTTCTGGCGGAAAGGAACAACTGATGAAATAAGAAAGAGGGCACGTGCTTGTACAAGGAAATGGGAGAGGTCATTTCAAACATAATTTATAAATACATTTTTTACTGAAATTTTGAGTTTAATTGTAATAAAAAAAATTTAATTTATTATTCTCCTTTATTTGCTTCTTTAAAATCAAAATCTGCTGAAATAAAACTTGTGCCTACCTTTTAACGAAACCTTTTTAGGAAATGAAGAAGGAATTTTGCAAGTTTTTAAAATAATTTTGTCATACATAAATTAAGCAACCCGTAACTTTGTAGGCAAATTTATATTTCAGATTTACTATTCTTTCATTCATATACCAACTGTCAAATCATTATTCAACATCTAATACAGCATAGTTTTGCTTGTTTCATACATATCATATATTTTTCTGATGAAAATAATCCAAAATTCTAATCAAACTTGGTCAACGTAGAAAAAAGTCATGAAAAATGAAGTAAGGTAAGAATTTTTTTAAAATACACCAGAACTCAAATATATCGGGAATGTTGATTTTCGGTTTTAAATAAATCTGGCTCAAGGCTCACGTCTAATTTAGAAACACCCTGTATAAGTTGTAAATTAATAAGCCGAAAAAATTCGAGAAATTCTCTAATAAAATATTTACATAGGTAGATATCAATACAAAGGCAAGATTCAAGATTTCGTAACAACATATAAGGTGCGCAGCTAAGTTCCTTCTGTTTTTTTAATGAAAATGCAACTTTTTTGTGAAAAAATGGTCACGAATGAATCGTTTAAAGTATTGACCATTGTTAGCTTCAACTTTTCCCATCTTTCTGGTAAAGCTCGAACATCGTTACGGTAAAAGTATTCTCCTTTTGAGGCTATCCACGAATTAAGGCATTTTTTGATGTGTTCACATAAATAAGTGGAACTGCTGATGAGCCAGACCATGTGCCATCGACCGAAACAAGTAATAATCTGACGGCGCAATATCTGGGGAATACGGCGGGTGGGCTAGGACGTCCCAGATATGTTTAACGGGTTTAGTACTGTGAAACTGAGCGTTATCATGCTGTAAAATCACTTTATCGTGGCCCTGCTCGTATTGTGGCCGTTTTTCGATCAGTGTTCGACTAACACGCATCAATTGAAATCGGTACTGTTTCCCAGTAATGGTTTCACTTGGTTCCAACAGCTCATAATAAATAATACCGACCTGGTCCCACCAAATACACAGCATAACCTTCGCAGCGTGATTATTCGGTCTAGGCGACGACGTAGAAGCAGACCGGACAGTCCCCATGACTTTCTTTTGTTTGGGTTGCTATAAATAGATTTTTCATCTCTCGCCACGATGCGTTGAAGAAAACCCTTTCTCTTTTGCCGCTTAATCAGTTAATCACATGCAAAAAATGTCCTTTGGCTTCATTTCATATTCATAAGGATCCCAAGTTTTTGAAACATTCTCAACGCATTGAGTCGCTTGGAAAAGGCTTGGCAAATAACTCCTAATACTGAAGAAAGTCTCTTTTGCGTTTGGCACGAATTCTCATCTAGCAATACTTCCAATTCAGCGTCTTTAAAGTTTTTTGGCATTCCTTCACGCGTACTGTCATCAACATAGAAATCACCGCCTTTGAAGCGGCGGAACCAATCATGGCATGTTGTTTCATTTAGAGCTGGATCTCCGAAAACTTTTTGGAGCTCTCGATGCGCTTCAGCCGCCGTTTTCTTCGAATCCAAAAAGAAAGTAAATACTTCTCGCAAATGACGATTATTTGGCACAAAATCAGATTTCACACAACCAAAAGTATATAACGCCAAAACAAAATGACTAATGTGTTAAAACAGTTTGTTTGCCATAATATGTCTAAGCTTGGTTCATGTCGTTTTGGATATGACAAAATCGAACAGCATCTAATAAAAGTTATTTATTTTAATGAGTGAGTTCATTATGCCAAAGAATAAGCAACTCACGTATTGTATTCAGAATTTTATCCCATTTTGATGAGGATTTAGGTGAAAAAGACTACCTATATTATATTTGTATGTATAGTTGTTTAGTGATGTAAAGTATAGAAGTGACCTGATCATGAAGTGTGAAATTAATCATACAAATGTTGTTGACGAAAACCAAGGCGAAATCATTAGCTGCTCATGCCACGACTACGGCTTCAGCTGAAGGGTGCAAGATGAAAACATACATTTTACATACTTATATCAGAGTGTTCTTCGCAGATAAAAAACGTTTAAATGAGCTACATTACTGTTTAGACCTCTTCAGACTAATTTTAACCCTTTTTTTCGTCCTTCAGGATTTGTAGATAAAGGAGCAGTTTCAGTGGGGTGGCTATGTGTACATTAATGCACTGCACACCTCTTATAAACCATTTAATCAAACAAACCAATAACAGTTCACTGTTTACCAATATAGGTGAACAAAGCTCACAAGGTAGCACAAGAATTCCAAAATATAAAATTTCAGAATTCTCGCCAAGCGAAATGTTCAAAAATAAAACGTTTTTATAGTTCAATAGTTTCTTTCAATACATCTTATGATATGCAGGTCATTCCATTTGAAACACGCACTTTTTATCATTTAAATATATAGTGATTTTGAACAACCCTATGATTAGGGATGTATTTTATATATAACACGTGGATGATACCCAAAATTTCAACTTTCTAGGGTTCCAAGTCCGATAGAGCAGTGATTACTACACAAGAAACCAAACTTTCAATAAAATCGTACCTTCCGTTTTTCGAATAAGTTTAGGATTCCATCGACCTTGTCCAGCCCTGTAGTACTATAGTATTTGATTCTCTATGTTGGAAGGAGTATTTTAAAAATATCTTTTGTTATGAATTGATGAAATGAAATGTAGTTAAAAAGTATACAAAACGAAGTATTACAGAAATATTTTTCTAGATCAAGTGATAATATTCTTACATTTTGTGATCCAATTCTAATTCTCGTAAGGAAATGAAATATCTGTGACTTTCATCATGAAAAAGTTTGTATTAACAGGAAAACAAAATTTAGAACGGCTATATTTACGGAATACCTAGTTGGATTAAGTGCTGCATTCGAAATCCGAACCAACATTGAAAAATTCAAGCTTCTAAGACTCTCCTTTTGAGAGATATCTTATTTACGACCGGACGGACGGAATCCAATTTAAGCACAGATGCATGATCAGTCAGTCGAACCTTATCGTTTGGTACCATCCACTGTTCAAATTCTAAAAATTACAGACATTGTAGCGAAATGATAGTATGATCTGTTTGGGCATCAAGCGCTCTCAAATAGGACCCATTTCCTGTGAAAATGAAAATAAGTCCTCCAGAATGGGTGGAAACATACAGAGCAATGAAATAAATGACTAGAAGTCGACCAATGCATTCATCGTTTGCATCATTATTCATTCCTTCATTCAAGAATCTCCGTTTTAGTGCCACCATCTTTCATATGCGGGCTGAAATGGGATGTTAGGCATTAGGGTCTGATCCGTGAGAAAAATGTCCTTGTTATTTGTCAGAATGATAAAAATTCCGTATCAAATCACACACCCAATCCGTTCAAAAAAATCACGCTGGTTTATATTTCAATTTCTTCCAAATCCATTCAGGGATTATTGGAAGTCATGATTCAATTCTGAATTCATTGATTTTATATTTTATTCAATACACTCTGTGATCAAATTTATTCTCCTTGAAGAAAGAACGGTACCTAATTAATCAATTGATCAAAGAGGAAATATACTTTGAGACATAAAAAATGCAACACCAAGAACGTGTTGGAATTTTCAACCAAATATGGCATAAATGTTCAACTAGGACTTCGATATTTGTGTTATATTATAACCGTGTTTTTAATTTCTTGAATTTAAGTTTTGAAGAAATAACTTTCATTGGATTTGAGAAATTGATTTTTTTAACCTTTAAAATTCTTGAATTTTTTTTTAGCTAAGAGCCAATCCCATAAGAAAAAAAAACTATTTTTGTACAAATTTCCAGGATAATAGCATACCTAAATTTTCAGAAAATAATCTCGATATGATTATATAAGTATTTAATATCATCAACAATTTCATATTCACTCTTTATAATGATACCTACATGTCATTCCAACGATTAATTTGCAGCCTTATATGATGTATGTATCTCTTAAAAACGATGAAAGAGAAAGTTAACCAACCATATGTTTGTGATTGAAAATAGCCATCAATAACATATTAATTTCAAAACAAAACATTTATTAGTAACTACCTATATTGTACCTATATGATATTATTTGGTCTGTGTTACTTTTTATAGAGGAACAAGGCATCACTGTTTTTTCACCTTGAAGCGGTTCAACTACTTCATACCATCAAGAAGAATATGTATTCCCAAAACTCGCTTATTTTAGTGTTGCTCCACTGGCTACAATTATTCTCATAATAATACACCTTGGCACACTTTCACCGACGAAATTCAACTCCAAAACAAGATCTATTACGTGTTTTCAGCATTTAAAAATATCCCGATCGAATTCAATATGAAAATTTGAATGGTCTCAAACTCACTGATGACGAATCAGTCCTCAAATTCAATTCTGTTCGTCCGTAAACACGATAACTCTCAAACGGAACAACTTACGTATTAGAAATTTTAAGGTAGGATCGGATCTTGAATCATTAAATTTGTTAATGGACAAAAAAATATCGAAAAAAATTACCCAATATTTTCACAACTCAGTTGTGATTTTGATTTGAAATAACGATTTCAAGCTGATCAAATAAATGATAAAATTCAAGCTGAACATGGAAAAAAAGAGGAAAGCACTGACCTGAAGTCGATAACTTTGGACTCTATAATTTTGGAAGCAATAAAATTCATATAGAGTTGATAGGATTACCTTTACCTAATGAATTTAATTTCAGTAGCTCAAAATTCACAATCTAGACTTTTATCAGCTTATTCAAGTGTTGTAGGTATCTTCTATTAAAACTTATAAAATCTAGAAACTAGTTAGGACTTAAAAGATGCCTTGAATTATTTTCAAAAGAAAAAGTTACTATTTACTGAAACCCCTTCAAAAAAAACTAAGGTCTAACCTAAAATTGAATGTTGAATTATAGGAGGGATCAATCAAATATAAACAATTATTGCACCAGATGATAACTCATTGTATTTGAAAGTTTTGGAGATGTTTTTTATCAAATATTGATTTTTAATTTGATCTAAATTCAACTTTTATACAACCTTTAACGAAAGTGACATCTATCGAAGAAAGACTTACCTAAGCAATTTCTTCAGTAGGTTAAACCTCAAGTAGAATTCTGTATGGCTTCTTCCAGAATTAGAAGCTTCTTGGTTTTTTAAATAGATGGCGCTCAATAAAACATAGTGACGACACGAGTGACCTCGTTTTCGATTAACTGGCGGTTTCTGAGCCTAAATATGGCGGCTTTTTATCTACATTCTCCTTTTACCTGATTTTTGGGATGTATTAAGTCACTGTAGTATTCTTCAGTTGAATATATTTGTTCTATATACAATCAAGAGATATCAGGCCCAATAATTTAAATTTTAACCATGTGTAAGTTCAGTCAAAGGATCCCATTTGACTTGCAAATACATATTTACGTATAAAATTAATCCTGAATAATTCAACTCTCCTGAAATTTATGTCTACAATATCAAATAGATTAGTATAAGTTGACGTCACAGAGCAGCTATTGCGGGACATCTGACAATTCAGATGTCTGGAATACACTTCTAAATGGATGACTACCCCAAATCAGTGTAATCGACAGATTAAACTGATTTGAAGCCCATTCGATCCAATGAGCTATCCATATGATTAATTCATTGTTACATTTCTCCCCAGTAGTTGAAGAAACTATAGTGTGATGAGCTTATACTACATCGGTATTACATCTACGGTGCTGACACTACTCCATTATAGTTTCTGTAGAAATTAATATACTAAATATTTCAAACGGCAGAAAAACAAAAAGGTCATTAATGTTTTGTGGGTAATATTGAATTTAATTCCATTCATTATTGTATAGTGACAGCAGTAATCAACACCTGAATTATTATATCAAAAAAACTTCTAATTCAATATATTAAATTTATTTAGGCAATTCTTTCAGTGTTTGAAACATTGAACGTCTCATATGCAGAAGTTCACAATATAAAAAAGGCACTCCAATTATCAAATTGTCATTCAAGTATCAAAAATGGTGAATCTTTATAATTCATCGATTTTATTGAATAACTCAAGTTTTATAACAAATATAATCCACTATCATAATCGAGATAATCTGAGCATTTCATTTCATAATAAAGAAATTATTATATAACCATAGTACACATGTTAATGAAAAGTTTTAAAGCAAATTGAAAGTTAAGAATATTCAGTTTCGGATTTAAAATATAAATATCTTCTCAAATTGAGATTATTTTTGAGCATTCAGCAATTATTATTATTCTTTATTATGAAACGTTTTCAAATTCTCTTAAAATAATTTGGCAGTATTTTTCCTGTATTTAAAGCTTTTAATGTCTATATCTCCTTCTTCATCAGTAAATATTTTCATTTCTACATATTTCAAACAATTACTTGTAGAATCGTTTGTTTGCATATTTGACAACCAATAAAAATCGAATTTTTCTTACAATAATTCCATTGCTTCTACAGGTCTTTATAACAATAAAATTGACCACCCAATTATTTTGATTTTACTGATTAAGGCCTACCTTATGCATTTTGAACTGAAATAAATCCATTCATAGAGTAAAAATAAGGAAAGATATTTTTGAAAGAAACATATGTTAACTAAATTTCATATGTATCAATTTATATAGAAATGTAAGTTTTGACTAAAATTCTATAAAATCTGTCTATTTTGGTATTCTGCAATATCTAGAATTGTATGCGGTATTTACTGTTCGTAGAATTCGTTGACGAAGTCTTGCTTTCTCGTCCAAGAGAAGATCCTCTCCTAAGTTGAGGAGCGCCATACATACCAATTTTAGAAGGTGGCGGCAAAGAAGAAGCGGAATTGTCACTCATTGTGGAAGTAGAATCTCTTTCTCTACCGGAACTGCCGCTTCTGACCCTCACAGCTGGTTTCCTTAGGGAACCGCTTGAGCCACCGCTGTCTACCAATCTGCCATACTCACCCAACTTCCTAGGAGGCGGTATCAAAGATCTGGCAGGTGAGTGCCGAAGACTGCTAGTGTTTGAACTTAGCGAGTCTCCGCCGTCTGATTTTTTCCGCTGCATCTCGCTATCGGGCAATCTGTTATAATCTCCCAATCTTCTGGGAAGCCCACTTCTCTGAGATGTCCTAGGCGGCCTTGGCAGTGAACTTGGCGCTGGACAATGCGGTGCAGGCGATGGACTTTTGGACGCTGCTGAATTGTTATCTACCCCGTCCTGCATCCGTTGCTGTTGGCTGGTCCGGCCCTGTTTCTCTAACAGAAGCATTTCGCCGGACTCGTGTCTGGATGGTGTTAGAAGGAACGATTCTGATTCATACAGGGTGCCATTTTTTGAACCTATACCTGCCAGTAGTGGTTTGGGTATTTTTCCTTTTCTCTGCGCAGAGACTGGATTAGTGAATCCTGGAAAACAGCAAAGACCCCGCTGAAATGGATAATAGAAAAGACACAGTTTGGACGTATCCGGGACCTGCGTGAAATTTGTTAGTATCACGGCAAGCCACCCGGCAGCCATGCAGGATGAGAGGGTGGGAATTTGGGGCGGGTTGGGACAGGAAACACTCACTACAAAAGCTCGGATTCGAAGAATGTCCATGTTTGAGATAGAATTCAATCTTTATCATTTGGAGTATAAGAAGCTAGCGATAATTTTTAAATATTTCGGAATAATTATTTAATATCGCAAGAGTAATATGTTATTACAACCCTAAGTCTAGTAGTTCAAAAAGTATAAAGTATAGCTAGTTTTCAACTGTCAAAGTCTGCATTGAAGAAACTTTTAGAAACCGTCCTTAAAGTTGTTCAGCTGGAAATCAAAGCTTGAAAATAATGAAACAACTTTTAATGTAAGTAGACCCAAAAGTAGTTTTGAATAGCTGTTTTGAAAACCACACAACAGAAGGATAAACAGACAATAGAGTTCGAGATTAATAGATAAGTGAAAGGAGCAAATGAAAGAATGAGAAGACTGTGTGAAAAATTCATTGGTAGAGAACAAGTACAAGATCCTAGAGCAATACATTCAAAAAGAGGAGAAAGTTAATACTACGAAGTATTTTGAAAAAGTCAAGATTAAAAATATTCTTAACAATAATTTTTTCAGCTAAAGATGATAAGGTAATACTCCAAAAATTCAAATCTAAATATTTTCCAAAAAAAAAATTTCTATTTCAAACTCTATATTTTGAGTATCAAACTCCTTTCACTATTTGTATAGAAAAAAATACTTTTGTGTATATGAGATAAAAGTTTTCCAAAGTTTTGATTTAATATAACATCTAGAAGTATAATATATCGATAAAAATTAAAAAATGTAAAAAACCAAAAAATAATTTATAGGAACAAAATTTCATCATGAATGTCCATAACTGCAAATTATGATTTTCTTATATTTGCCTGATTCTAACAGAGGATTGTCCAACTGAGTTTATTATTCCTAAATTTCTCTAGTTCTTGATAAAACGTCAAATCATTGATTGTTCACAAAACAAAAACTATTGTGAACATAGGTATATAGCACTCAACTATAACACGAATGACTAGCAAGTCCAAAAAAATCCTCAATAATTGTTGTTGGACTTATTTTTTGTTGGAAAAGAGATTAATGGATAGGGACAGCAGGTCAATTAGGCCAAATTCAGTAACACTTTACACTTAAAAAATAAATAATTTATTCAAAAAAGCATGCCTTTAATATAAAACGAAAACATGCAATCTTCTTAAATACAACACTGGCCATTGATAGTAGTCAATGAAATAGTGAGTTGATGTTGGTAAAAAAGCAAACTATAACTCATGAATTCTATTAACTCTAAATTTAATTAACAATGAATTCACAGATGCATCAGTATTAATTACCTAATCCCACATGAATGAATATTTTGTTGTGACGAATATGGAAAACAAATTATTTCCTTATGATTCTTTCGACTACCAACGATGCATTTAAAATTGAAATTGTAAAGGATAATTTTTGAATTTTTCGGTACCCTACATAAAATTTCAAATATTGTCAGTCTCAGAAACTCGCAATTAACCCAGTACACAGAAAAACAAACTAAACTAATGAGGGATGTCATTTTTTTTCTTTGCCCTCAAATAATTTCAGACCAATTCTTGTTCCATATTTATCATAAAAAACTTGTAAAATGAAAATTCCAAGGGCAAAAATGAATGAATATCAGATTAAAATTTTACAACTTAATGCTAGGTTTTTGAATATTAAATTGAACCCTACGATGTTAAAACTAATGCATCTATTCTAATAAACTAATGAAAAAGTAAACCTATTTTACTTCAAATTCTGTTCAAGAGTAATCCAGTAATGTTGATATATACTGGTGATATTTGAAAGAATTCCAATAGTAGCAAAATCCATTTGAAAAGTAAAAACCACTCAAAATCTATATCACTTTCAGACTCACGATTGACCTTTCCCAATATTTTTCATTCAGGCATCATCCAACAGATAACATCTAATAGAAAGTCTCCGTTTCACCTACCTTACTCAAAAGTTGGGAATCCAACTGGCTATCTATCTCTTTCAGTTGATTGTCTAGAGATTGTTTTGTTTGGTCAAAACTTTTGTTTGTTTCGAATTTATAGGATGGCATATGGTACGAGGAATCGCTGCTGGCATAAGAATTTCCAGAACCAAATCCAGTGGTGCTAGTAAGTACACTACTCACTGTAAGAGAATATTAGGGTGTTAAATAATAAGTGAAATAGTTCAGGATGAAAAAGTCATAACAAATTTAAAAATAAACTGGATTCTTGTTAATAGCAAAAGGTATTTTGTCCATAGTATGATAAAGGGAAGATCACTGAATTTAACCCAATTATAGTATCATTTGTACTTGTCACTGTAAAAAATTGGTTGAGATGAATAATAATAATAAGTTTATTCATCCATTAAGACACAATACAAAAGGTATATAGGATGAGTCAACATGAAAAAAAAAAATTTACATAGAAGCTTAAATCTAAGACAAAATATCAATACAATATTCCCCAACTGAATAATAACATTTTTTCAACAAAATTTTACTTCAAGTTTGAATTTACGTAAGTCCAGTGATTTCACAGAAGATGGTAAATGATTGAATAACTTAATGCTCTGATAAAGTGGAGAGCATTCAAATTTTTGAGTATGGTGCTTAGGCACTAAAAGAATCTGTGAATTCCTGGTCTTGTATTCATGGTTGCTGGATAGTCTTGTCCAGTTTTCTTCATTTTCCTTTGCATACACAAGACATTTCAAAATATAAATGCAAGGTAAGGGCAATAACCTATTTGCATTAAATACTGGCCGACAACTTGTTCGAGAACTCAAATTAAATATTTTTCTTATTATTCTTTTCTGTGCGATGAAGATTCTTGAGATATCCACACAGCTACCCCACAAAATAATATTGTATGTTAAATGGCAATAAACCAGGCTATAATAAATGTCTAATAGTGAACCAACAGGAAGTACATTTTTAACTCTTAGTATTGCAAAAAAAGTGGTGTCGAGTTTTTTGCAGAGATAATCAACATGGGTAGTCCAACTTAGATTTTGGTCTATATAGACACCCAGGAATTTGGTACATTCACTTGGAACAATGGTGTCCTCCATATAACGAATTCTCAAATTACCCCTCTCGAAATTTTTCAGGCCGAAGTAAACACACACCGTCTTATCTACATTCAACGTCAACCTATTCGAGTGACACCAATTCACAAATTGTGTTACAAGGGTCTCACAAGCTACTTGTAATTCCCCACAGCTCCGGGCCAAAATAACAACCGAAGTGTCATCCGCAAACAGTGTCAGCAACAGGCATGTTAAATGATGAGGCAAATCATTAATAAATAATAGAAACATTAACGGTCCCAGCACGGAGCCCTGGGGAACGCCAAGGTCCACACCATACTCTTCCGAAAAACGATCATCCACTCTAACCGACATGGTTCTCTCGTCGAGAAAACTTCTAAGCCATTCCAAAAATATCCCCCTGAATCCTAAACTATAACATTTATCTAGAATGAACTGAAAGGAAAGTGTGTCGAAAGCACAGGAGAGATCAAAAAATGACTATTTTAGTGCAGTTTTTTTCCATGAGGAGAGCTGGCTATCACTTTGCCTAAATGTTTAATCATTTTGACTCAAGTACAAGTTGACTCTCAACAAAATGAGCTAGATACTTTCTTATCAATGGAGATAAATATTTTTTCCGATAAGTCAAAACATACACATCAGAATTATTTGAAATTTTGTGTGCATTTATAAAGTTGTCAAAGAATAATTTAGGAGTCCTTCATATTTTCTCTAAGTCTTATAATTTTTTAGATGCTCTTAGTGAGTGTCAAATATATTGTCAGTTTAGTCGTTTACTATCGTCTGTCAGATAGTGCATCCGATATATTGAGATCAATGTCTAATTTCTTTTAAATTTTTCTAGAACTTCTATAGAAATTCAATGATCAACCCTGACTTTAGGTGATGGACTTTTGAAAATTAAACATAATAATCATAATAGTCTACAAGTCAATAAAAAAATGTGAATAGAGAATAATTGAAATACCTTCATCTGCAGCTCTTCCATATTTTGGCTAGATCAAAATAACTCAAAACAACATATAATAACGTAAAAATAAAATTGTGAAACTTTTTTCAACTTATGATTCTAAACTATTTCAAAAATTCTGAATAATTGTAAATTTTAATTTCAACTTACCAAGCTCTTCTCTTGATACTGTTGAACCCAATACATGGTCGATATCTGCCCCGGCCAAGCTTCCATGAGGTGTGTGATGGGGAGATCTGCCCAACATACTAGATACATCTTTATCATATGTATGCTTTTGAAGCACCCGAATCATTGCATCTTTTTCTGCTAGTTTAGACTCAAGGTTCTTCAACCTACAAAAAAAAAATATACAAAATAACTTTCACTTTATAAATGGAATAACAACTGACCTTGACTCAAGGTCAGCAACTTTTTTCTGAGCAGCGTGTACTTCATCCATATGACGGATTTTTTCATTTCTAGCTTCTGCAATAATCTTTTCTGTCTCCTGACTTGTTTTTTCCAAGGCAGCTATCTTAGCATCCCTATTGAAAATAAATTCCATATCAATCAAATTTATTACATTAGTTTAATTCACACTTACTTTGGAATACTAGCGGCATCAATAGCTGCCTGTCTCAAAGCGCTTTCTTCAAGATATCTCTGTTCCCATTTGGAACAGTCACCCTCAAGTCGCATTATTTTTTCATCTTTTTCCCTCAGCCTTCTCTTTAGTTCAGAAATAGATTCATTCTCTGGATTATTTGGAGAATCCCAACCAGACTTTGTTTCTTCACCTGATTGTCCCGCCTTAGCTCTTTGGAGTTCCTTCTCGAGTTGAAGCCTAAGTTTTCGCTCAGTTTGTTCTCTTCTATCACTTGCTGATTGCAAGGATGAGAGAGCTCTCTGAAGTTGAGCGACCCTTTCAACATAAACCTGTTTCTTACGGTTCTGAAAAAAAAGAAAAAATCAATCAATAAAAGAAATATTGAAAATACTTTTCGTTAATTTCAAGTGCTTTCCATGTCACCCTGGGGCTTGGCGATTTAAGCTTCTCGCCCTCACTATGACTTGAACACACCAAAATCAAACTGTGAAATTAAACATAAACAAACCAGCAAACCAAGTTTGGAGTTCAAAAGCTGTCGTTAACTGGAAAGCACTTTTTATAAGGAGATAATGTTCAGTACCTCTTCTTCAAGTCTAACTACATTCCCCTGTGCATTAGTCAAAGCAGTGTCTAATATGGCAATGTGTGTCCTCTGTTCTTGAAGTGTGGCTCTTTGGGCTGCTAGTTCTATTTCTTGTCTTTCCTTAGCAGCAACCAACTCTTTATCTGAAAATAAGACCTTCTCAGCAATCTAGTATCTAGCTTCCCCAAAACAAGACATACTATGTATAATGCAGTGTTAAGAATGAAGGACAACAAATGGCATTTTAACATTTAATCAGAAAAATAGTATACTATATTTATTGAGGTGAGTTACCGAATAAAATATATTAAATTTAAGATAATATATGAACATAGTTTCAATTTTCTTACTTTGTGTTATTAATTGTGCAATAAGAACTTCCCGCTTGCTCAATTCTCTCCTCAAACTTTCGGGACCATTCACATCAAGATTTGATGCTCTCGACAACATCTGACTAGACAACAAATCAACTTGCTCTCTTAGAGCTCTGTTGATTTCTTGTAATCTTCTTGCATCAGTCTGTAATTTGGTTCGAGCTGCCCTTTCAAGTATTTCACGTCTCTCACAAGATTGCACTAACTCTTCTTGAGCTCTGTGAATCTTCAAAACCTCTTGCTCCAACTAAATTGACATAGAATTATAGTTATTTATGTATCAAGGGAGTTAAGAGGGTTTTAACCACAGAGGGCAACAGATTTCAATCCCGAGGGACGTAAGTCCCGAGGGATTGTTGCGTTGCCCGAGGTGGTTAAAATCCAATAACTCACAAGATAGATAATTAATTTTATTTCATACTGCATGAAATATAAAAACCAAATTGTTTTGGTTTTCAGAACAAAACGAATTATCTTTATTAAGAATTAAGTAGGCATGGTTGCCATGGAAATGTCACTGACAACTTTGTAGATATTTGTCATATCGTGTTTCTCATCATATTCAAATTTGTGAAAATGAATGCAAACTCAGAGAGAATTGAGATTTCAAGAGATTTGTTGGAAAAGGCTGAAAAAGCTCGTTCCGTACTACTACCGACAAAGTCGGAACTTAAGTACAAAAAGGAATATGACAAATTTCTGCAGTGGATGGAAGTTAACCGTATGGATAGTAAAAACAAGAGTGAAACTGTAATGTTGGCGTATTTTCAAGAGATGGTATCTATTTATTCTTTTAGTCTAATATGTGAATTGGTTTATTTTTCTTACAGTCTGAATTGTATAGTCCTAATTCGCTGTGGACTAAGTGGTCAATGCTAAAATTGATGATGAGAATACATGATGACATAGATGGAAGTAAATTTCACGAATTGGAAGCGTTTCTCAAACGCAAAAGTAAAGGCTATGAGCCAAAAAAGTCTCAAGTGTTTAGTCGGGAAGATATTGTCAAATTTTTGAAGAATGCGTCTGATCAAAAATACTTACTTCATAAGGCATGTAATGCAAACTGTAACGATTGCACATTTATTGTTCTGTTTCACAGGTAGTTTTGATTATGGGTTATTTCGGGGGCTGTAGATGTCAAGAACTTTTGAATATGAAAATTAATCACATCGAAGATAGGGGCTCTGTTATGGTGGTTGACATTCCGGAAAGTAAAACAGATATTCGTAAGAGATTTACTATTGTGGAAGAAAACGAGTGCTCTGCATTGAGTCTAGTGAGGAAGTATATGCTTCTACGTCCATCGGGCCCGGAAAGATTTTTTCTAACGTATCGAGGAAAACGTTGCTCAGTTCAACCGGTTGGAAAAAATACATTCGGGAAAATTCCAAGCAAAATTGCTAGTTTTTTGGAATTGTAGAATCCAGAAGCATTCACAGGACATTGTCTGCGAAGGACTTCTGCGACTGCCTTGGTCAATGCAGGAGCAAATATGACAACATTGAAGAGACATGGTGGATGGCGAAGTTCAACGGTGGCAGAAGGGTATTTGGCCGACAGCATGGAATTGAAAAACAAAACTGCAAGAATGTTAGCTGGCATGTCAGATGAAAGAAGGGAAACAACTTCATGTTTGAATACAGTCATTAACAGTGACAACCGTTTAATAGAAAATCCTTGCAATTCGGGTAACAACTTTAATGGTAAATTCGACAAATGTCGGTTTATTTTTGTGAACACTTTAGAGGGAGTTAAAGATCTATAACTGCCCTGTTTAACTCCCAAGGGAGTTATGACAATGTTTATAGTTACGGTAACTAAGCATTTATGCCTTTGTAATGTATCAGTATGAAATAAAAAAATTAAATCAAAAATGCAAACATGAGGAAGTAAATTATTGTTTTACTTACTTTTTCTGTTTTGGCAATTCTCTGCCAATATTTGTTTAATTCTAATTTCAAGGCACTATTTTCTTTGCTGAGTAAATCTACCATTTCTGCAGAAGGGCAAATTTGTTCACCAGTAGCCTCATGGTCTTCTCTTCCTTTGGTGGGAGGTCTAGGAGCTGAAGTTCCTCTTCGAAATCCAGCTATATCACAATTTTCATTGATAGCTGATAAGTCAGGTTGGGATTTGGAAAGAGTTGCTTTTTCATTCAGCTTATTATTAGCTTTATTTACAGCAGCTTGTATTGGAGATTGTTGTGACCATTTTGGATAATCTGGTGGAGCTGGTAAGTTATTGAGATCTATTGTGCCCATTTGCAGTTGCAAGATATCTATGCTTTCTGGTTTAGGTATTGATGTGGATGGAACTTTAACTTCTTTGGCTAATTGTTTCAATAAAGATGACTGTCCAAGATAATCATCAGGAAGATCGGTGATACCTTGCATACCAGACTCAAACGTATGGATAGAACTAGCTTCAAGACTATTTCTCACAGAATTTCCATTATTGACCAATGATGGGGATGGGGAAGCAGATCCCCTTTTTTGAACTGGAGATAATTTTGGTTCACTGTATAAACTAGAAGACTGATGATAATTTAGGTTAATATCCATAGTTCCTGAGTTTCGCCCTAAAATCAAATTAAAAAAAAGAGAAATTAGAAAATCATATCCTATAAGTCAAAATCCATATACTTACCAGTCCAAGGTTCATCACCGGCACTGTGTATAATTAAAGTATTATAGGAAGAAGATGAAACATCTAAAGAACTTCTATTAGAAGGAAGACTATCTCTTAATGAACTTCTATTTGAGTCCTGCAAATTTTCTTGTCCTTGTGGCTCTTGCCTTGCTGTATGTCTAATAACATATTTTTCTTCATTGGAAAGATTTTCATTTGATGTAGATACATCAGTTTCACTTCCACTGAGTGCTTGATGAAAATTACCCTGGTTATTATTTGGCATATAAGATCTGAACCTATTGTTTGGTTGTAAATTTGAACTCATTTTCACTTTTATCGAGAATTCTATCTGAAAAAAAAAGTTGGAGCAATAAAAAATCAGAAAATTTATTCAGGGAGAAAATAACTGTGACTTTAGGAAATGTATGAAAGTAAATTTTAGTAATCACCTTGAGCTTGTAGGTTATTGTGAAAACTCAAAAATTACCCTTATATTTTAACAATGATGAATCTGTGAATTTTCAGTTGATTTTACAACAAAGACAGGTAAGGTTTAATTTCAAAATTAAGGCAATACTCTCAAATATACTCAATATCAGACATTACAACTACGCTGTTTGATACATTTTATCAAGGAATTTCTGAAGTGGGTCCAATAAACAGCCAAGAATTTTATCTGTACTCTGTACTAGCTTACTGATGATCTAATTAGAAAGATATTCATTTTCTGGAAGCAATAACCTCACTGAATGAAATATGAAGGTGTTACAAGAAAACATTTCATTAATAAAAAAGAATTGTTGCTAATCATCTCATTCGCGGAATAGCATTAACTAGAAGTCAAATTATCAATGTTTTATTGCTTTAATAACTTTCACACAGCCTAGAACTCAGTAGTAATAATATTTGCTATGTACTCACCAAAGAGAAAAATATTCAATATAAGTTACTATATCACTTTACTGTATGGTTTCATTTACTTTTTTGATGACATTTTTAGATATTTTTCAAATAAAAGGTTGAAATAAATAAAAAATTGTAAAGTAACTACCCAACCACCGACAAAATTAGAGATAAAATTCGCCGCCAGATGGTACACGATGCAACGCGCATTTTTCAAATTCCTTTACACCCATTAGTACCTAAAGAGGTCCAGACACGTCACAATGAAAACAATTAGATTTGCCTGATATGAGCTAATATAATGTACCAATCAAAATTATTGAAGTTTAAAAAAAAATGATGATTTTATAATTAAAATTATACAAATATTCATTTTCAGTCTTATGGAGGAAACAAATACATTGGTTTCGAAGTATAGATAAATCCGTCTTATTAATTTTTTAACAATCTAGAGACACATATCGGAATCGGATTGAAAATCAGTATTTAATGATAGTAACGATGACCCGATAGTTTATGTATAATTTGCGAGAAAGAAAAAAACATTTTTTGTGTGATTCGATAAAATGAAAGAAATATTAAATTTAGTTAAGGCTATAAAACAATAAATAGATAGACTAGTTTTTATTTGATGATACAGTGCTACGTATTCCTAAAGTAAACATAAATTTGTTCTGTGCACTTATTTTGTTCGAACTTTCCTCTAATTCTTTGTTTGATTATATAAAATTAGCACCATCTCTAAATCGATTCAATCACAGTATAGAAACAGGTTTCTATTCTGTGGATTCAATTATTCAATAATCAAAACAGCACAGATCAGTGAAAAAAAATGTCTGAAAATTCTATGACAAATGCATAGAATTATACATATTTCTTTGAGACTGGGTACATAACCTATGGTTGAGCCCGAAAAACCAGATAGAAGAAGAAGTATACATATTTCTATGAGTCCTATCAGTTGTATTTATCTATGGTCAAAACTAAACTGTCACATATGTTCAAAAATTTTGGGTTGATTGAGTTTCAAAAGATAAAAAATGGATATGGATATAGCTGAATTAGTCAAGGAAAAAATAACATTTGGTGAACAATTAGTGGAAAGGACGAAAATATACAAAAAATTGGAAGGCATGCCTAAACTTCAACGTAATCTGAAACAAGAAATAAAGTTTCTGGCAAAAGTTAGTCTCTGATGAGTTTTCCGACTGATGACCATTTTGTTGTTTATTTTTCAGGTTCTTGAAAATAGGTCATACAAGAAAGAACACTTACAATGTTCAAATTTATCTCATTTCACTGCAGTATTAAACGTTTTAGATAATTCAAAAGATAGTATTTGTGTGATGAAAACTTTCAAATCAAATGCAACAAGAAATGTTACTGTTGACATAGTTTGTGAAAATGGATTGAAATGGGTGAAAGTGGTAGCAAGAAATCCCAAATCCTTGAGTCAAATTTCAATGGGGGACACATCTTATGGTGGTCGAAGTGTTATAGATAAAGCTAGGGAGTTTGTGGCAGTTTCAAAACAATTTCCTGTTCTCTTTCAAACACCTACTGTGAGTTTTCATTATGTCATAAAGGAGCATATTTTTTATGCCATATTTTTTTAGGTAATCTTTTCATTTGCAAATGGTGTTGGAAAAAACTTAGCCGCTGCTATTGAATCTTATGGTGTCATAGTGGAAGGAGAGAGAATTGAAGATGATTTCTTTTGTTCTGAGGAGTTAGAAGATAACTACTCAGAAGAAAATGGAAATATCAATATTTCCTCACTTTCTACAGAAAATGCTGATGAAATTAAAAAAATTAATTTAGATGTATCGGCAATGCTGGCTTATTGTAGTTCAGTTACCAATGGAAGCGCAGGATTATTCAAGTTTGATGTACCTATACTTTCTCAATTAGCAATTTGTGAATTGCAGAGACCACAAAAACCAATATTAGATAAATTTTTCAAAGGTATACTGAAAATTTGTAATAAATATCAGCTAACATGAGTAATAACTCATTTAGTTTTGATTTGAAACTTTCTTACAGAAAAAACCTTATATTGTTGCCAAACAGCATATGACAGCTTTCATGATATAATTAATACCATTGGAGGTCCTCAAGAGAAGGTTAGAGCTGAAGAATTAATGAAACGTGTGAAAGTATTACCGGACAATGCATCCATAAAGGATGAAGATCTATATACAAATGAATTTTTCAATAATATTCAGTATAGACCAGATAAAGAAATTAAAATAGGTGGGCAAATAACTGAAAGATCCCTAAAAGTGTTCAGGTTTGGAGATCTCATAAGGGCTGTTACAGTATCTGCAAATGCAGGGTTTGTTAGAGCGGCAAAGCAACAGGTGAAGTAATTTCCTTGATTACTGACATAGCCGTTTTTAATTTCATGTTATTTTTTTTCCAGGGTGTGAATTTTGTCGTGTTTCTTCATGAATCAAGAGCCTTAACAGAACAAAAAGAGTTAGTGAAAGGAAACCCAATATAATGTGATATACATATTGATAATATATTTGTTAAATTAATTTTTTTGTAACTTTATCATTAATCATTTATGCATTTTAATAACATGAGTTGTTTTTAATTATTATTGTATACACTTGAATTGGTTGATAGACAAACAAAATCCTCACTGAACACAACTAGCTTTTCCTACTTGCATACAAGTTCTGGGAGCTCTCAAGAGACTATCTGGTTAAATTAATATACATATATGAATTTTTGTATTTAACTTTGTCTAAATCCTAAAATATTCAGAGAGTTCAGAGCACATGCAAGTTAGGCGAAGACTTCTATTATATTATGCTGGTTTTGTTACTATTCCAAAGACCCTTACGCTAACTGTTGTCAAGAGTTGTTAATCAGTAATTTATGATATTCTAGATTATTTCGGTCTCTACTTGACAGAAATTCATCTTAATATGATTAAAAAGGACAACACTTCATTATTATTTTCGCTTATATATATTTATATAAGCGGAAATAGTGTTTCACTTCTAAAAAAAAACTTTTACTTTTTATTATGATAGACTGAGGAAACAAATGATTGATTTCGAGAAGGTTATGAGAACATTAGGGTGTCTTCCAAAAACTTTTTATTTAATACCCCATATTATAAGCGGAAATAAAGTGTTTCACTTTTAAAAAAAACTTTTCCTTTTTTTTATGATAGACTGAAGAAACAAATGATTGATTTCGAGAAGATTATGAGAATATGTAGTGTGTCTTTCAAAAACTTTTTATTTAATACCCCATATTTTTCTGATGCTCATCATCATACTCTGTAATTACTAATTTTCAATGGCATCAGTTAATCCAGAGACAACCTAGTTTTTCATTTTGTTTGACAGTTCATGTTCATACCTTAAATTTGCAATACCGTGAATCACGATTGTAAGTTGACATTAGTGGCAGTTGACGCTATTGACAGATAACATATGAAAGCTGGCAAATGATCAGTTCGAAGTTTTCTGGAGTGTTAGTGTCAGTTCGCATTTCGCTTTATTATTTGGTCGGAAGAGATAGATAGTTGTTTATTTACTGTGAATGGATAATTGACTTAATTTTTCAATTGATCAGTAACGTGGACCACTAATCCTTTATAGTGAGAGCTTTTATTATAATTCTATCAAATTTAATTCTCGATACGATCATGTGTTTAACGGTTTAAATTTAATAACATTTGGTGGTATCGGTAAACATCTGTCTTTTCCTAACTTTCTTGAAGACTAGTGATCGTTGCTTGTTTCCCAGACAGCAGTCTCACCATTCTTGTGGCCAAGGTAAGCTTTTCACCTTTTCCACAAATGTTGTCGGGAGTGGTGAAAAAATATATGGAGTGGTTAAAAATAATTTTTATGTAATGGAAACTGATAATTCGTAATATCAAGTGAATGTATTTTGTATTTCTTGTTTCGAACAACCCTATCCATGTTTAAAAGGATAAAGTATTTATTTAAGGAGTTAATATCCTAATATCATTCATTCTAAAGATTTCATGTAGATTATACATATTTCTTCGTTACAAGGGTGATTATTTACAGGTGGTAATTTAATTTCACTTCAATTCAAGAATTCTCTTTAATCTGAGAAAATAATAAAACATAGTTCTATCTTGAACGATGTTCAAGTTGCACCAGAATATGAATGTTTCGATCTCGTTTTCTATTATATTCATAAATATTGTTCAGAAATTCATCGTCAAAACAAATATTTTAAAACTAAGCTACCATAAATTACAAAATACCTACACCATTATTAATATAACAAAAGTATTTTGTAATTTGTGTTAACCTCTGAAATATTTGAAGAAAAATATTGATTTCACAGTTTTCGGTAGAGTAGAAATTTAGAATACAACCAACAAATAAAAAAGCCCTTCATTTCATGACATTTATCGAATTCCAAAGGAAACCCTTGAAGACTTATTTTTACCTTTATTTCTTTTAATTTGTTTCCTCTTATCCTGAACGGAAATAGAATATTTATTGTCTATAGTTGAGGACTTTTTTCAGGAACTAATTGAATATAATTTTGTACGAAAAGATCTATCATTATTTATTATATACCTAGGCTAAAGGAGGAATCAGAAATGGAATATAATTATTGAAATAATCATCAAATAATGATTTTCGATGCACATTCTACTCTATGAATTTTCAGTGCTTTTCAAGATTTTGAATATTTCATTTTGAGATATGGATTTTTAGACACTTATTCCTTTTTAGAAAAACATTGCACTTATGGGAACCACAACATGGAAATATGTTGAAATATTTTGTTTCGGGACGATAACGATATTCTTTCTTGCACCTATATGATTTTCTTTTATTACTCCTTCAATAAACAGCTGTTCGTGTTCAAAATTAAATATCCTAATTATAAATAGTTGACGATTTGGAAATCAAATTATCTCTACTTAATCAAACTTACCTCTTTCGCTTGTATTGAACAGCACGCTTAATTAAACACGATATATTGCACTCAATTAAATTCTAAATTGGGCCGTATTTCAAACACTCTTTACCAGCAGCCTAGATTATTTATATGGACATGCAACAATTTCATATTGGATCATTGAATTAATTTAATTGAAAATAGTCCAGTTCTGCAATTGTTATAAATATTATATCGTTTCCCAAAATAATGCTTTTGCAAAATATTAAGACGAATGTTCATGCAGAATTATGGTTGAAGATCGCCTAAGGTTGAAGAAAAAATTTTTTAACATTGATCTCATCCCACGTCAGATCTCTGAAATTTTTTGTGTACTTATATGAAGTTAATTGATAAAGTGATCCAAATATTCAGCTATACAGGGTGTTCCTAAATTGGAGGTACAGACAGAAATGAAAGATTCAGCGGATTATTTAAAGAAAAAAAGTTCTATAAATATAGGCCCGCTCTGTTTTCGAGATACAGGGTGTTTCTTGTAGTCCTACTAGTAGTTTGATTTTTTTAAAGTTTTTTTCTGATAGCACCTTCACTTCACAAGACTTCACAACTCAAATTTGGCAAAAATATTCCAAATTAAGGTTTTCATCATATGATATGTTAATTTTGAATGCAAATCTACAGGTTATACTTTTTCTGGAACCTTGCCAAGTGCTTTTCATCCTGAATATGTTTTGGTGGACCACTGGTAGTTTAGAAGAATGCAAAATGAAACTTTGGGGTCCAGAACTACACTTTTTGATTTCTTGTAGTTTTGTTTTATATATGCTACCAATTTCTAGAAAGAAAATTTTAAACAATTCTCTCGTAATCGCTCGTAATCCTCAGAACAATCCAAATTATTATGAAGATCCAGTTACTAAACTGTGATGAATAAATTATTTATAAGTTTTGGTACTTATTTACCCAATCTGTAGCGAGGATTCATAAAGATTCGATAAACTGGTATAATGTATTATCATCGCAATATAGTAGGACTACAAGAAATACCCTGTATCTCGAGAACAAAGCGTTTGTGGGTCCATGTTTGTAGGAGTTTTTTTTTAAATATCCAAGGAATCTCTCATTTTAATTTGCAACTACAATATCAATTCAAGTTTAGTGTATAATTTCGTGTTCTTAGAGTCATTCAATTCAGAATATCGGAGAGATATGACGAAAGCACTGCAGTCAACTTTTGGACGCTCGTTCATTCATGCGGTAATCGGCCTTTGGAGACCACATATACCTATATAGTTCTGTGGACTCCGAGGCCGCAATTGGCGCATAAATGACGACGTCTTTCTGTTAAAGCTGTGTTTCGAGATTGAATCAACAATAATAACAAGATCAACGACTTTTGACCATAGAGTATAGAATTAGTAATAGAATTATGGAATAGTATTCTATGTTTTAAGCTTTTGACAGAACAAATGACAATTTTAAAATGATGCCGTTGATTGGTCAATCCTTTGTGTAGCGCCACCTAAGGGAAGAACAGAGAACTTATCTCAAAAAAATCTAAGATGTCCAAAATACTAGTGAATTCACTGATTAGATTTTGTTTAGATAATTCTGGCGACTCGGCTCGGCATGGGTTCCTTTTCTCTTTTCTACTTTAAGGTGACGCTATACAAAGAATTGACCAATCAAAGGTAACATTTTATCGTTTTCATTTGATCTGTCAAAAGTAGTTTATTGTTGATTTAACCTCACAACTATATTGACAGAAAAACGACGTTAGCGCCGCCATGTAAAACGATGCGGAAATCATGTGCAAAGGGACCAATACCATCAAAATCCAAGGAGGCTGACCCCTTCAAAAGTCGCCACTTTGATTTTACGGTTTTTCAATAGTAAAGTAAGTGGAAACAAGTGCTTTAGACATATTAACAAAATCTAATCAGTGAATACACCAGTAGTTTAAACATTTTAGCTCAGAGTACCCAATGACAACGAGTAAATCTTTCAATCGGCAATATATCATTAAGCGCTATTAATACACAAATAGCTATTTTGGAATTCAAGTAGGGGGCTACATATTTCCTCATTGAAATTAATAAACGAAAACAAAAAAAAAAGGTTTATTTTGTTATAGTTTTTTGCTCTTGTTTATCGCCTGCTAATCGGAATCTGTTAGTTGGACCAGTTAACCTTGTTCTGGAATAATTTGGAGTCTATTAAACACCGTTCAGTTCATCAAATCCCGACCTTCAGTTAGCTAATGAAAATGTATTCGGCAGTAATAGACGCCTTGAGGTGACAGGTGATTTTCTGTTCAATCTAAGCATCTCGAACAGCTCGAAATTGTTAATTGAATTTTGTGGAGGCCTCAACCCCCCACGAGGTGCCAGAAGAGCTTGAAAATATCTGCGTATTGAGGGTCACCCACGTATTTGCTTGCGTATGAACGAAGAAAATGACGCGCAGAACATGTTTACGTCTTGGTCCTTGGTTTGTTCTATTCAATAAAAAAATCCATTGGAATGTGCAGATCCTTTTCTCGGAAATTTGAATATTCAATTCGGAATTCGAAGCCGGCGGCATAATATTGATTTATCATTCCGATAATGGAAAAGAAGCATCGGATGACCTGAGAAGAACCTATTTGGCTAGGTTCTTACGCTGATTTTCGATGTGAAACAGAAGGTATTCATGAAATGAAAAAAGAAGAGAAATAAGGAAAATAACCAAAAATTATTCTAAGAAATTTTTTCGATTCGGTAATGGCAAATATCGAAGAAAAATTTTGTCTATATGTTATCTAGCGAATTTGGAATCTCCTTTTTCCATCAAATTTAATAAAAAAATTTCAAATAATTATTTAATTTAGAATCCGACTAGGGCTCGATAATCATTTTAGCAACTTTGAATAGAGGTAGAATTGTTTTATCAACATTTTCGGTTTGCCTTTGGCAAAGTTATCTGTCCATCGACGCTTATACGTCTGGTTGTGATTGGGAAGAAGTACACGAAAGAAACTAGCTGAACATCCGAGGCGTGTCCAAAGCATCGAAGGATAACAGGCCAATTGAAAAGTCCCCATAGTAAACCACATTTTTTTTTTGGCAAAATTCGATTTTATTATTCAACATAGTTGCCTTCGAGGGCGATACAGCGATTATAGCGATCTTTCAACTTTTCGATATCATTTTTGTAGTACGATTTGTCTTTCGCTTCAAAATAGGCCTTCGTTTCGGCGATTACTTCTTCATTGGCGCTAAATTTCTTTCCAGCGAGCATCTCAGAATAAGAATAAGTCGCTGGGTCCAGATCTGGTGAATTTTGCCATTGATTTGTGACACGGCGCATTGTCTTGATGAAACAGCACATTTTTTCTTCAAATGGGGTTGTTTTTAAACGATTTCATCCTTTAAACGATCCAATAACGCTATATAATAATCGCTTTGATGGTCTGGCACTTTTAAAGGTAATCAATGAATATTATACCTTGCGTATACAGAATACTCATGCCATAACCTTGCCAGTTGACTGTTGTGTTTTCCTCGCTTTGGATTCGGTTCATCGTGTGCAGTCCACTCAACTGATTGTCGATTGGACTCCGGAGTGAAATGATGGAGCCATGTTTCATCCATTGCCACATATCGACGCAAAAATTAAGGTTTATTGCACTTAAACAGCTTCAAACACTGCTCAGAATCATTAACACCTTGTTGCTTTTGATCGATTGTGAGCTCGCGCGGCACCCATTTTGCACACTGCAGCTTTCTCATGTATAAATATTCGTGAATGATATGATGCACACGTTCAGATAATATCTTCACAATGTCTGCTATCTCGATTAACTTCAATTTACGGTCAATCATAATCATTTTGTGAACTTTTTGATTTTTTCGTCGGTGATAGCCTCTTTTGGGCGTCCACTGCGTTCGCTGTCTTCGGTGCTCATTTCACCTCGTTTAAACTTAGCATACCAATCAATGAAGGTTGATTTTCCTGGTGAAGACTCCGGAAACCCTTCATCAAGCCAAGATTTTGCCTCAACTGAATTTTTTCCCTTCAAAAAGAAATATTTTATCAAAACACGAAATTCTTTTTTTTCCCATCTTTTTTCAAATAACAAAAGTAGCCACACTCACAACGAAATATCTCGCAAACTAATGGTCTTACTGCTGTCAAACTTTGACACGTATCGTTTGAAGGTTGACAGTGACTAAAAATCATATAGATTTAGTCTAGCACCTCTATCTGTGCATCAGACCGGGGACTTTACAATTGGTCTAATAACTAGCTTTACGAGACCGTTTTGCTGCCATACGTGTTGTGACCATTGGTTAGCTAATGTTTTCCGTGGCCACCCTGTTCACCATATTTAAATTCTATCTAATATGTGTGGGATATGGGTTGAAACGACTAGCTAAAAACCTTTAGTTTACATCGCGCAACATGTAATTTACCAAATAATTTTATTCAACGGGATATAATGAAATAATGATTCGTTGTTCGAAATTCGCGGTATTCCTTGATGAGCAACTTTTACTACTTGAATTGAATTCTATTTGAGAAAGGGTATTCTAATTATGATCATTATTCGTTAAAGATCCTATAACTTATATCAGTAAATTAATGGTTACGCTTTCATCTTGTAGTTCCATTCATGTTGTTAATAACGAATTATTCAATGAACACAATAACATCAGCTCAAATATTATGAAGATGCTTTAATTCGCATAAACATAAGTGTTATACCAATTAAGTATTACCCTACTTTTCGTATAAACAGTTATTTTCTCATTATTTCTGATGACCTGCTGTTTGTCAACTGGAAATAGATATTTATCAAACGGTTAATGCTTTCATTTTTTTTCATGATGGGATTCAATGAGCACTCATTCCGATTATTTATAAGTTCCTAGTGGGGTTAATTGAAATATTATTCTTTTTTTTTCTAAGTTATTTATACGAAGTAGGAGAAAACCGAGTGATTCAGAAATACTTTGACAAAATTCAGGAAGTGGTTCCTAACAATATTTTAATATGAATTGTCCAAATAAATAATGTCTGGAAACACTTTATTTCCAAGATACAAAGTGTTAAAATTTTATTTTAGTTTAATTTTTTTTAATGATTTTCGAAATACTGTCCTTAATTAAACGAAAATTGGTATTAAGAGGTTTTTTGGAGTGTCGAATTCAAACCTGATGTTATTGATCTTATTCGTAGGAGGCGCCACCTACACCTCTTTTTCTTTTATAAAGATTCAACTTTTTTTAGTGTACTTCTAGCATATTTTTCAGTGAAATAATCGACTTCTTCATCATATCCTGGTAAAAAAGCTACCCTAATTGTTTTAAGCAACCGTGAGAGCAATAATAACATCAGGTTTGAATTCACCTCAAACACCTCAAAAAACCTCTTAATACCAATTTTCGTTTAATTACATTCGATATTTATTTGAAAGATATGAAGGAGAGGTGTTCATTGAATGGGACACCCTATATTTTTTAACGCAGTTTTTCAGCAGCAGAATTGTCCAAATGATTCTGATGGGCTTTCTAAAAATGTTATCCGTTTCAAAGGTATTGAGTGTTTCGACTTCATTTTTTTTATGGGACACCTTATATATCGGGTGTCCCAAGGTGAGTGGCCTATTAGATTATTATGGAAACTATTGATGGTAAAAATTTCAAATTTTGTGGATAGATATTTGGCCATTTTAGGTACATTTTTAAAATAATTTCACATTTCCAGTGTTGCCGGATGTACCACAATTTGGCAACAACTTTGTTATTTTGAATAGGACATCCGGTATTTCTATTTTTTTTATGATACTCCATAAAATATTGAATCTATTCACTCTTACTTGTCCATCCCTATCTTCAACGGTTTTTGAGTTATTAATTATTTTTCGAAATTTTTGATCAAATTGGCGTATTACGAAAATGACTCTAGTTCGTTCAATATTTGAGATTTAAGTCAGAAATTTTGCAAGTCGTTAGATATTGATCTGATCTGTGTCACTGCTCTTGAATTATGGTTGTCAATTATACAGGACGGACCAAAAAAAATCATCATTTGCCAAGTTACAAAATTGTGAAAAAGTCTATTTTTTCAAATTAGATACCTAGTATATTTTTCAATTTTTGGAATCAATACAACACACTCTACAATTTTTCTATTCTCGTCCCTATACCTATCTCAACTGGATTCCGAGTTATATGTGTTTATTAGATTTCACATTGATTCAATAAGTGTTAATATATTTTGTATTGTTATGTTCTCTATGTGGTTCATAGATCGATATATCAATGAATCAGTTCAATCCATAAATGTCAAAATAAACAATAATTGCCTAACAGGTGTTTTGTTCCGAGGTTTTTCTATAAATAATGGCTCAAGAAAGATATACACATATAACGCATATAACTCGGAATCCAGTTGAGATAGGTATAGGGACGTGAATAGAAAAATTGTAGAGTGTGTTGTACTGATTCCAAAAATTGAAAAATATACTAGGTGTCTAATTTGAAAAAATAGACTTTTTTACAATTTTGTAACTTGGCAAATGATGATTTTTTTTGGTCCGTCCTGTATTATTGACAACCATAATTCAAAAGCAGTGACACAGATCAGATCAATATCTAACGACTTGCAAAATTTCTGACTCAAATCTCAAATATTGAGCGAACCAGAGTCATTTTCGTAATACGCCAATTTGATCAAAAATTTCGAAAAATAATTAATAACTCAAAAACCGTTGAAGATAGGGATGGACAAGTAAGAGTGAATAGATTCAATATTTTATGGAGTATCATAAAAAAAATAGAAATACCGGATGTCCTATTCGAAATAACAAAGTTGTTGCCAAATTGTCGTACATCCGGCAACACTGGAAATGTGAAATTATTTTAAAAATGTACCTTACATGGCCAAATATCTATCCACAAAATTTGAAATCTTTACCATCAATAGTTTCCATAATAATCTAATAGGCCACTCACCTTGGGACACCCGATATAAATATTTTTATTTATTTCGAGATTTGATTCATTTTGTGTTCATTGCACAATTCAGGATTTTTTCCTCCGAGTCTTATAGAGATGCTTTCTGTGAGCACCGAATTTGGGACACTCTGTAGGTGCCGTGGTAGGATAATCGAAACCGGAACAAACGTCAATTCAGCTTGAAAATAATCAATTTTCAGTATTTACTTCACAAGAAAGACTTTATATATGACGCACTTTATCAACATCAATATAAACATTAACGTTAATTATCATTCTAATTAGGCACTTGTTTTTAATGAAATAGTTGTTGAATGCATTCGATTCTCCATCATTTCCTCTGAGATTTCCGACGAATTCAATCCCAGAAGGATTAAATGTGACACTTCCTTCAGTTCCGGATGTCCAAAGAGTATTTTATGATAATTATATAATGAAAAGTAGATTCATGATGTTTTCTGATACATTTACATGGAACGAAAAGATGTAAATGCAAGTGAATTGTATTGTTTATTTACTGATTATTGAAATCCAAGGTCGACAAAGAAAAATGGGCTCAGATCGTTGTGAATAACTATGTTTTCCTCTCCAAAATTATATTTATTCATTTTATGAGTAAGCAAGCTATTGATATAAATGATTCCTTCTCTTGATTATTCGAATCACTTCGTTGAGGCATATTAATTGATTGTTTTGATATGCTACAAGTGCTGATAATAAAACATATTTGAAAAGATCTGTTTGTAAATGTGAGGCATCGTCAAAATTTCATTGTTTTCGTTTTCCGTTGTTTAATTCTTATTCTAGCATTCGGAGAAAAAAATCCTCTACAAACGTTTGTAGTGCGCAACTCAGAAATGGTCCTGACCAATTACCACATTATTTTGGCGAAACCTATAATAATCTCTATGTCTTCAAGACTTTATCCGAGACTTTATCGTTTCACCAACGTTGGTACACATGATAATTGTTATAGAAAGAACAAACCGATAACATTGAAATGCTGTGCTTTCAGAGGTTAAGTTTTAAATGCATCCGTTATTTGAACCATCTCTTCTCAGAAGTTATATCTCCGTATTATCTAGAAACAGGTGGACAAAAGGAAGTTTGAAATTGCTGATTTGTAACTATTTTTATATCCCATATCATGAAACGTTTATATTTAGGAAGTTCCTAGGTTTTCAGTAAAATTATTGAATGTTTGGACTTTGAAAGGATTGTGTTTTCAAAAGAGAGCTATTTTTAAACAGGTGGTAGAATCGAGGGTAGAACTCGTCATCAAAATGAAACATTTACTCGAAAATTGCCTTTATGAAATATACAAAATGGCGATGTGAAAATATCAATGAATAATTATTAATAAAATGTATCACACTAAATCGTGTGTACAAGGAACATGTGCTTATCTGGTGATTCGTATTCATCACCAGTGAGTCGAACCTTACCATTTCAGACCATTCCCGGTTTGAAACTTGAAAATCATACAGACATTTTGATGGAATTATGGGAAGATTCACTCTGTGCCTGTTGAAAATTTTAAGTTAATTTTATGCTAGACTTTTGAACAATAAATTATAGAAAGGAGCCGACAAGTATTATAAAATTAAGAAGTTGTGTTTACTTAGTCTTTACTTTCAATTTTCAAATCAATATTCAGATGTCTAGTCACGTATAAACGAAAATTCACAGGACAACATATCAGGAATTTCAATTGAATGGAAGCACTCTCATTATTTTTGTTCATGTACACGCATTTCGTAATGCAGCTAATTGCCAAGTTCGTGATAGAATTTATTCATATTATTTTAATTATCTACGTTTCGACCGAGGAAAGTTACAGCAGCGAAAAGTCACAAGAGATTGAAATGTACATATGTATACATACAGAATTTTTATTGCCATGTATCAGTGATAAGTTAGAAAGCTGCATTACAAATTATGAAGACGTTTTGAAATGAGTGAAATACTTGTGAACTCTTATGCTATACTTACTTTCTTTGTTTCTTCTCTAGACAATGTTTTTCGACATTTTAGTTCTATGATAGATACATATCTACAGCTGCTCTGACCCGTAAATTTTTGGAAATCTCCTAGCCCTCCTAGAATATATTCTTGTTTTAATATTTCAAAATTGATCGTTTTTAGTTATAATTTTTGAGCTAGAAAAAATTAATGGAAAATTTTTTGATGTTATAATACAAACTTGTATCCTTATAATAATCTGTGATCTTCAGATCTTCTTCGATGGTCACCAAGGTATCCGGATTTAACACCGTTAGATTTTTTCCTTTGATCACATTCAAAGAAAAACATTTATCAATTTGAAAAGGTTGAAAAAATCTTACGATGTTCAATCTGGTGACCTGGATTGTCAGCGAATATTTTTTTATTTGAAGTTCACAGATTATCATAGATAGGCATATGGTGGAGTTGTAGTGTGAAACTCAAACTTTTGATGATTTTATAGTTTGATAAGAAATTAATATATCGTGTTCTCTATATATTTTTGAGAATTTTATTTAATACAGAAATCGTTGTTTTTTCTAATGAAAAAACTTGAATTGGTATTTAACTCAAAATCAATTCTACTGAAAAAAGTGCTGTAATATGTCTATAGTAATAAAGAAGTTATGGGAACTTTTCATTTCACGACATTTTCCAATTTTCTCTTGAAAAGCTTTGAAAACAGTTAAATTTATGAAGTTGCAGTTTCACCAAAATCATTCTCTCAAAAATCGAGCCCGGAAATCCGCCATTCATTTTTTCTAGTCCAAAGAGATTTTAAAATCCCTCTCACCAGACAACGAATTTAGGTTAGGATACCCGATACATTTAATAAATTTTTATTTTGATTTGATTTCAATTGTAATATATCGATAGAGGTCAGTAAAACTGAAGTAAATTTGGTATTTTGTTTCTATTTTTTCCGAAATAATGATGGGAATATATAAAATATGGTTCAAATTCTATAATGATAAAACCTAAGGTCACTTAGGTCGGTGTATTCACATTTGATCACTTTATTTACTAATATAACGTCAATATACATTCAAGTTTGTAAACAATCTCAGAATAAATGTTACTCAAAATATCTCACGAGAGCCCAGTTATTTTCTTCAATAAGATAAATGTTGAATATTTTTTCCGATATGTATAGGCCCAAGACATTAATCGAAAGGTTTAGATTACATGAACTCATAGAATGTTTCTAGAAATTGGATTCTCAATTTCGCGAATTATGAATAATCAACCTTTTAGAAAAATGAAATTTAGTCTTTACTCTCCTTCACATTTAAGGTTTAAAATCTTTTTAATATTACCCTAGCAATGATAACTATCAACTATGTCATCTCAGCAAAAATTAATTTAGCATGACAATCGAAACCTGGAAAATTTTCCATTGATCAATCAGTTATTACGATCATTGATATAAATTGTATTTATAGATGGATGTTCAGATATTTATGAACTTCAAAACGTTTGAAAAAAAAATAACATATTTTATTCGGAGTAGAAGTGGCTCTTCAATTTTCATGACTTGCCTTCAATTACCACATTAAACACAGGCTCGCCATAAAAAGTGACACTTCTTCTCCTTATGAAAGAATATACTATTCATTCTTTTCACTTTGGTCTCATTCTGATGACATTTTTATTCATTCCAGACAAGGCGTTATCATTTGATATCCCGAATCGGAAAACCATTGTTTGGATTATGACGATTTGAGAGAGAAAACAGTAAGTATAATTGATATTTACCTTATGAAAATAAAATAGAATCAAGAATGGATTATTTAGAATGACCGTTTGAAAGGATGGTTGAATTTTTGTTATGTCGTTCTGTTGCCCCAACGCCTCACGCGGAGTTTGAACCTCAGTTCTCTAAGGGCCGGTATTATAAAGGATAACCGACGGTTGAACCGTGCTAAACTACCAAATTCCGTATTTCTAGTCAAGAATTTGGTAGTTGACGCAACGGTTGAACCGTCGGTTATCCTTCATAATACCGGCCCTAACTCAGTTATTCGTTGTGTTGAATTTTGTTATTTCTTCTCAAATATCGATGAAAATAAAGAATGAAGAATACGTTTTCAATTCAATATAATGATTAAATTTTATTGTGGTGAATTGCTGAAATAATTATTTGAAAAAAAAAATGAAAAAAAACACACATTGGCGGAAAGAAAAGTTATAGATTCTGAACCGCTCTATGTATGATAACGAATTTCTTGTCTAAAACTAAAAGGTTATATCATCAAGCCACCTTATTCCCCTGATATGATTCCATTTTCCGATTTTTTCCACAAATATAAATACCACTTATAACGACCGTCTACTGCCTACAAAAGACCTGTCAATAAAATAGAATGAATTATACCAATTGTGCGTTTCATTGACCAATTCTCTTTTTCACTCAGTATTATTTCCCATCAAATAAAAATGGCGAAATAGATAGCTTCAACGCTACCTGCGTTGATACATTCACGTTTATTATTTTCAATAATATAAATATTTGGAATGATTCCGAAAAACAAATTAACTTTTCAGAATTCGTGACAATTCACGTTTTGCAATATATAAAATCCAATTTTCCAATAAAAAATTTGCCCATTCGCAGCTCTTTTCAGGGAAACAATTGAAGTTATATGCATGAAATTTGGTATTGAAATGAATTGCTTTGATACATTGGACCTCCTATATTGATAATCTGATTGATGCATTTTGAAGTGTCAAATTCATTCCTCGAATGGTATGAAACATGAAATAATTCTGTCACGAATGTTTATATTGGTTATCGGAAAGTATTCGCTTCAATCTATTGATGCAAAAATTGGTTTGCATATTAATATAAGTCTTATTTTCTAAAAATAAAGAATTGATCTCAATTCTTGGAAAGTCGGAGAACACGTAACTTACTTTCCTGAAATTGAAATTAATTTGTTTTTGTAGGAGTGGACTGATGTTGTTCATAGAATTTTTGTAGTAGCTATTTTTGGTTTTGTTCCACAAACTAGGGACAAATTTATTTCGTTGCAAATTGGCGAAAGCGCACTATTAAATGAATGGTAATTGATTTCGTGAATGCATCAACTGACAAGATGCAGTATCTATTCGTAATATCAAGTAATTGAAATTCTTCCTAATCTATGAATTTCAATATACCTACTTATTTCTCATTTAATTCTGATAAATGTTATCTTTCTTTCATCTTTTTTTTCAAATCTTCGTGTTGGTACTCTTTGATTTCCCCATCCCTTATTTCATTCATCATTGGACTGCCCTAACAGCTGACCCTCAGACCTCTCTTCATACAGGGAGATTTATTATCTGACCAACAAACTTTGTCATATGGAAACGAAAAAACATCATGGAAACAAATTTCCGATTTAAAATTCAAGGAAATAAACGTCTTCAAAAGATTCATTCATGACTACTGATATGATTTATTAATAACAGAAAAGTACGCTTAAAAATAAGCGTTAATACACTTGTGAGTTTACTGACGCGCGAACGTTTTCATTGCAATAACCATAAATGAATATGATCAAAAAAAAAGGTTGTCTCATTCACGGTTTCGCCTTCCAAAAACATTGATTTTCTTCAAATATAATATTTTATTAAAACTTCAGAGTGTACACATAAAATACACTCAGGTGCAAAAAAACGCAACAAGTTGATATTTAGTAAAATCTGAATTCTCATAGTTTTCTTATTTTTTGCTCAATTTTCGAAATTCTTTCAGTAAACTGTAGATAAAATTATTAATTTCAACTTGCATTTACAAAATTTTGTGAAATACTGGCTAATAAGTCACTATACGGGATTAATGAGAAGTTTGTTGTTAAACCCTAATTTTGAAACATCCTGTGGAATAATTTCGTGGTAAAATTTTCTCAAATTTCCAAATCTCATCAGAAACCATTCCTTCTCAATATCATGTTTTCTTGATTCATGGCTTTAATTGCACTAGATCATTTTGATGGGACAAATAAACAGTTTACCCAATCTAAAGAAATTTTTAAATATGTCTTTGCTTATAGTGCCATATTGTCAGTGAGAAAGCTCAGTTTACCAATGATAAGGCAACAATATGTTGTTCTATGTTGTTTTTATCGCAAATAATGTTAAATCATGAATCAATGCATCATGGTTCAATTCGCTTTTTCCAAGTCCGAGAGTAAGAACATTTTTGTAACTCTCGCTTTTACATACAATCGAGAATATACCAGCCGTCAAAACGTCAAAACAAAAAAATTGTTCAGGAGAAATCGTCTGCTGACGTTAATATGACTGCAATGAAACTAATGGCTCTGATTCGTGACTGCCTTGTCTCAGCGAAGACAGCGCCACTTTCAATGAAGCATATTCTTTGCTAGCGACTGATACTTGACGGAACTGACGGAACGGAAACGTGACGTGACTGATGTGTGTGAATCAACCCTTAAAAACTTAGGCGTACAACTTTGCTTCCGCCGTTTTTTTCCGAAATTCGAGGCCTTATTGTAAAAAAACATTTATGATTATTGTCCATCGCTGGCCACTACTCTCTCCCATCTTTCGGGCAGTTTACGAATCCCGCGTTGAAAAAACTGATCATATTTTGAAGAGATCCACGAATTTATCCAATTTTTCAGTTCTTCATAAGACCGAAAGTGCTGGTCATCCAGACCGTGTGTCATTGATCGAAATCCGAGAGAGCTACTTCTGGAGAATATGGTAGGTTGGTTAGGCCTTCCCATTTCAACGTTTCCAAGTATGTCTTGACCACTTTAGCAACATGAGGTCGAGCATTGTCATGCTGTAAAATCACTTTATCATGTCTTCCGTTGTATTGCGGACGTTTGTCTTTCAATGCTCGGCTTAAACGCATTAATTCGAACTAGTAATGCACAACGCCGAGCTGGTCCCAGTAAATACTGACCTTCGACCGTTAATATTCGGTTTGGCCGTCGGAGTGGAAGCATGGCCGGGATATCCCGATGATTTTCTGCGCTTGGGATTATCGTAATGATCCCATTTTTCGTCTCCAGTTACAATGTGATATAGAAATCCCTTTCGTCTTTGCTTTGCAAGCAGCTGTTCCCAAGCAAACAAACGCCGTTCAACGTATCTCGGCTTTAACTTTACGGCACTCAATTTCCTTGTTTCTGAATCCTTGCCATGACTTTCGGGTGTTTTTAAATAACCGGAACTGACGGAACAGAAACGCGACGTGATTGACAGGTGTGAACCGACCTTTAAATAGCTTATTATGGGACCAGCAAATATACATTTTTCTCGAACGACTCCGGATTTTTTTTATCGCAAGTAATGTTAAATCATAAAGCAATGCATCACGGTTCAATTATCTTTGTACAAGTCCGTTAGTAAGAACATATTTTTCTCTATTTCAGTATCGCAATGAGTTCATTACAGTTCCTAAAACAGTGCTGTAATGAACTCGTTACAGCATCGTTTTCAGTTATATTTTTCTATCGAATTTCAACAAACGTCAAAAATGGTCAATATAATATAATTTAGCTTTAGTGAAATGATTGACAACCATATTCGCAATTTCTCTTAATTCTGGTGGTGTTAAATCGACTTCATCAGACATAATTCACGAATTTAATGCGTAATTGTAAATTATTTCAACATACGATTCATATTCAAGTTCCGTAATCTGTCAATTTTCATAACAGTCACACCAACTGCCAAGATACAAAACAATAGTTACTAGCATATATAATCTCAATTTTTCATTGAATTTCGACAATATTCCACAAAACTTGACTGAAATAGAGAAAATATCGTCTAATACTCGTTGCAGAAGGCAATTCCAAAACTCGCTCCTTCGTCGCTCGTTTTCGAATTTCGCATTCGTGTTGGAATAGGAGCCCATTCTGCTACTTGTTTTAGAATTTACTATTGTAACTCTCGCTTTCACGTAAAATTTAGAATATACCATCCGTCAAAACAAAAATATCGTTCAGAAGAGATCGTCTGCATATGTTTTGGTGACTGCAGTGAAACTAATGCCTCTGATTCGTGACTGAGCCGGCTGAGTGTAGACAGCGCCACTTTCAATGAACCATATTCTTTGCGACTGATACTTCACGGAACGGAAACGCGACGTGACTGACGCGTGTGAGACGACCTTAAATAGCTTATTATGGGTCCAGCAAATGTACATTTTTCTCAAACGACTCCCAAATGTTTTTTATCGCAAATAACGTTAAATCATAAAGCAATGCATCACGGTTCAATTCGCTTTGTCCATATCCGTGAGTAACTGGCTTTATGCGATTGCCGCCAGACCTGAATGGATCAACGGATTGAAAACGGTCTTTCGGGGCATTCAAAGCTTCCTCCGACAGAGATTCTGAATGGGCCCATGGTACGTGCATGGTCGCCGCGCTTTTGTCTTTCGTATCCCATTGAAAAAAAACGTTTCCCACCAGCGACCAAACGAGCCGTAGTTCGTTATCTGACCGGTCTCACGCATACTCGGACCGAGTGCGATATGAGATATCGTCGGAAAATGTAAACTTACAAATTCACAATACGCCTATTTACTCGCAGTTCGCATCGCACAACCAGTACGGTCGTTGGCGCGATAGGTAGCGTTTTGGTGGTTCTCGTTAGCGCGATCTAAGCGAAAGTTCGCGTATTCGATCGATCCGTCTTGGAGATTATCGGTCGATACCGCGGTTTGCGGTTTACTCGTGTTTACGTTATACTTGAGGTTTCTGTGAAAAACGCTTATTTGTGATAAGTTTCCGAACATCTGTGAAGGTGTTTCTCGAAGCCCGATCACAAAGTAAGTTGTTATTTTCGTCTCGAAGGTGCTCGCTGTGTTGCGGTCCCAATTATAAATCGGCAGGTTGGAATTCGTGATGAATTTTCTATACGAAGGTACAGGTTGTTTCACGTAAGCGGGTTGCTGGATTTTGTGGCTTATCCTTCGAGCAAAATTGGAAAGTGACCCATCACAAAGATAGTATTTTTCATGGGCTATCCAAATATGTTATTGGGAAAACTATCGAACTTAAGGCATGGAAAGTTATTGAGGAAAATTTGTTGTTTTCAGATTTGACTGGTTTTCAAAATAAGAAGGTATAGAGATTCCTCACCAATTGTTTCTTCATTTGAACTTCCGGTTTTCAAGAAAACCATTTTTTTCTGCAAAATATTTGTATAGGGTGGGCAAATTTCGATGTTTTAGCACTACAACTTTTAAACCAGAGGAGATAGACAAAATCTGATACCCCATTCTCGGTCTCTCTTTCTGAGAAACTAACAAGGGTAGTGGTGTTCATTTTTGACCACCTTCTTTTGTTTTCGAGTTATAAGCGAAAATTGGAAAAATGGCGTTATCGAAAAACATTTATATCTCCGCTAATACTGATGAAAAAGCTCTGAAATTAAAACATTATACAGGCACTTTTTTACTAGAATCCAGTGGCGTGCTCGTATTTTCAAAAGGGTTTTCAATTACGAAGCTATGACCCAAAGTTATGTTTTTTCAAATGGGAACACTAGATTTCTGTGACATTTTTTGAAAGCTTATTTCTTCCTGATTTCAAAAATGTAATGATTGACGGAAGCACACTGCTCTTGTTATAGAAAGCTCAATTTTTCTGTGCACGTCAACAGTTGAAACCATAAAAATATTGAGACTCTTAGGTGAAAAAAGGTTTTTGATCATTTTCTATTATTTATATTGACACGAATCATACGATGTTATATATTTTTGAAATCAGGAAAAAATAAGCTTTCAAAAAATGTCACAGAAATCTAGTGTTCCCATTTGAAATAACATATAACTTTGGGTCATAGCTTCGTAATTAAAAACCCTTTTGAAAATACGAGCACGCCACTGGATTCTACGTAAAAAAGTGCCTGTATAATGTGTTAATTTCAGAGCTCTATCATCAGTATTAGCGGAGATATAAATGTTTTTCGATATCACCATTTTTCCAATTTTCGCTTATAACTCGAAAACAAAAGAAGGAGGCCAAAAATGAATACTACCCTTGTTAGTTTCTCAGGAAAAGAGATCGAGAATGGGGTATCAGATTTTGTCTATCTCCTCTGGTTTAAAAGTTGTAGTGCTAAAACATCGAAATTTGCCCACCCTGTACTTCATAATATTTTTCATATTTTCTGAATGCTCTGGAACCGGAAGATCTGACAATAGGCGAGAAATAGTATCTAGGCCTTCTTATTTTGAAAATCAGTGAAATTTGCCAATTTTTTTCTTTTTGAAAAACGGTTTTTTCTCAATAACTTTCCCTGTCCTGAATCGATAGTTTTTCTGATAACATATTCGGATAGTCCGTGAAAAATACTATCTTTGTGATGGGTCACTTTTCAATATTGCTCAAAGGATAAGCCACAAAATCCAGTGACCCGCTTACGTGAAACACCCTGTACAGGCTGTCCCAAATTCGATGCTCACTGAAAGCATCTCGAGAACTATAAAATCTTCAAAGACCACCCGAGCTCTTTTTTCGAAATAATCATATCACAAAGCAGATCATAGATATCTTGATTCGTTATCCAGTTACAGGGCGTTTCTGAAAAATTACCGTTTCAAATATTTCGCTATATCTTGGTTGCTGTTCGAGATATTCGAAAAATTCTAACATGTTTTTTTGCAGTAATTTTTATGATTTATGTCAGCATTTCTCGAACTGTGGGGCACGTCCTCTAAGGAAGACTAATCAGTTAACGACATGATTGGGGGGCGCACAAAAGATTGAAAATAAAAAAATACAGATGAAGTGCTAAAGAGCCAAATATTTATTGGAATTTTATTTACCAATGCAAAGAAACATTTTGAGGCTTAATTAATGGCTAACCTGAATTTGGTTCCTTGTTAGAGATGGCCACTCTGAGTTAATTTTCTACTCGAAGTTTTTTTGTGTATTTGGATTTCAAGTTAGCAGAAAATCCAATTTTACAAAGATAAGACATTGGAGAAGGCAAGAGAACCCTAAGCTATTTGGCTTTTATAACGGGGTGGTCGTTGGGAAGGTCAATCCAGAAGTTTGTTGAAGATTTATTAACAAAGTTTGACTTTTGTAAGGTACTTGATGAAACATCTATCAGTTCTTCTTCTTCTTGTAGTGATTGTTCAACAGGTCTATTCTCAAATGGAGTGTAATTGAATTCCTACGTCTAAAGTTAAGGGTGTTTTCAAACTATAACAAGGGGGCACGAAGAGCAATAGTTTTAGAACCGCTGGTTTATGTGATACTTAACATATCATAGGAATCAATTACCGTTTGAGAGATATGAAGGAAAGTTGGTGTTTTTTGAATGGAAGACTATATTTTTCAACGCAGTATTTCAGCCGTCATTTCTTGAATGAGACACCTTATATGTATATAAATATTTCTCATTTATTTTGTCATTTCATGTTGTGTCCATCGTATAATTGTAGAAATAAAGTCATATATAGTGTATCTCATATAAAAAACACAAACTCCCCTCTATATGTATCTTTAAAACGAGAATTAAATTCTTCTTAAATGGGACATTCTATATAAGACCTAATTACAATCATACAATGGACTAAAAATGAATTAAATATCGAAATAAATGAAAAATATTCATATAAAAGATAGTCCATAAATTTTTTTTTTGAACACTGATAATGGGATGCTTTTCGTCAAATATGCAGCTAAAAAATTGCGTTGGATTCAAGGAACACCATTTCTGAAACGATAATTAGTTTCTATAATCTGTTGTGAATATACACAAGCCATAATTTAGAATTTTTCGAATATCTCGAACAGAAACCTAGACGAGCTAAATATTTGAACAAGTCATTTTTCAGAAAAACGCCTTGTAACTAGATAACGAATAGAGATATCTACAACCTGCTTTCTGATATCTTATTATTTCGAAAATATAGATCTGGGGTCGTTGAAGATTTTTTTCTTAAGACTTATAGTTCCCGATATGCTTTCAGTGAGCATCGAAATTTGGGACATCCTTTACAAGGTGTTTTGTCAATTGGGTGCCAAAAATGTCTTAGTCGTTTGATGCTTATAGAAATACGCGCAGTTTATTTTAACGAATAATTTTTTCGAGGATTCATCCATCGGCTATACAGCATTCAAAAATTTTGTTTCTTCTAAACTATTCAGGGTATGACTGTAGTCCTGAGAAATAAGTAACTCGCAAGAGGACTGGAATAGTGGAGTCATATTACCATTCAGTTATGTGTTGATTCATCTCATCGAATTTCTCAAACCTTGACCCGATTTCATATCCTCAAAAAATTAGGTTGAATGGCTCTGTCAATGAAAACATAATGGTGGAGTTATTAAAATTTAACAGAACATTACTAACATTACACAACAATTTATCATTTTCTATATTTTATGTAATATTATAACTCATTTGAAAAATTAATTTATAACAGTATATAATGTCTCACGGTTCGATCTCGAGGTTAGTTGTTCAGAATTACAAAATGAATCATTTAACTTTCATGACACCGAAACTTTTGGGTGAACTTTTTTTTAAATTTTTTATTCGATGTTAAATTTAATGGTCTGATGATGTCGCTAAATTAAGTACCAAAAATACAAGCATGAAATGAGGACTAGTGAATATCATTACCTTTATTACCATAAAAAAGTTACTATGATGCTTGACGAATAAATTCCAATAGTTACGAAGTATGAAATTTCAAATATTTACCTAATTCGGAATGGGAAAAAAATAACCCTGCGGCATAATACATATTTCCCATTAGATTTTATTGAAATGGTCTAAGATCTATGACGAAAGAGAAAAATAATTGATCATAATTTGCAGGTTATATTTAAATTTGAATATAAAGTTTCGAAACTTCAGAAATATAATTGTTTTTGGAACAATTCCAATGATCATTATTGAGACATTCTGATAGAGGTAATAATGAACCGTTTTGTAAAATCTCGAGTGTTTTTTCAGATTTATGGTGCGCTTTCTTATCGTAAGCTAATTTAATCCCATCTCACTCAAATATTGATGGCACCGTCTTAACTCGGTAAATCCTTGTTACTTAATCGGATACCAACCTTTTTTGAATTTGCAGATTGCACAGGTGAGACCATTATTTTATGTATAAGCCTGAGGCATTTTATTATGAGGTATTCTTCTGAATTGAGGAGAGTAATGTCAAACCTGATGGCTTGTCTTTTGCTGCTTTGGCTTATTATTATTATTTACACAATACTTTTGAAATGTATAGAATCCAAATTTCGAATGAAAAAAACTCTCCTTTCGCCTGCCATCCAGATCTTTTCTCGGAAACTATGAGAGCTGTTAGCATTAAATTTGGTACAAAAATCATTTGTTATATCACGTTGATCCCCCTAGCTAGAAATTTTGGTCTACTCCTTTTTAAGGCAAAAAATTGAGGAATTTTCTACACAGAATTATGAAATTTTGAAAGTGTAATGCTATGATCGTACTGAATACAATTTTTTTTATAGCAAAGCTTCAGCTCAATTAGTGTAGGAGAGATGAATTTTTCAATATTTTTCTTTCTCAGATCGGGCAATGTCTTTATATTCTGGAATAAATTTTAAGTTGGCAACATATTACGTTCAGGGAACTTAGTCTTGGTTTCGTTTGATCTACTCGTGAACTTTCTACCGATTATCATATTTTGCTTTTCAATAACGTAAAGGATACTTTAAAGAATATCCTGTGTCACTTCGTGGGCGACTTATTTTTTAATTACTTTGTTATTGCGATTGCATGAAAATTTTTTGGAATTAACGCCGGACAATTTCCTGAATTTCCATGATTTAAACAGACTCTTAATTGAATTTGAATTCAGAAAGTGCGGTGCTGGTTTAGCAATTGTTAATGCACAGCTATAGTGTTTATCTCGGAAGAGAATTCTTTGGATAATTGTTAAACCTAATCTTGTGTGGGCATGAGATAATATAGGCAGGGTTTCATTTATTTTCTTGGAAAGTTGATTTGTTCCAAGTTTTATCGTGTAATGTGAATGACCACGAAGAGTGAACTCCAACGTTATAGGTTTTTCGCTTTTTGTGCATTTCTGTCGTTACTTCGTGACTATCATTTGATCCGATAGGAGGATAAGGTAATTCGGTTGCTGTTTTCCATGTTATTTTGACCGCACGTTAGCAACAGGATTTGGAACGGTGGCTCGCCTTTAATACATACATTCTTTTAACGTCCCTTTTCACTAAAATTTGTCAAAGGAATATAGTATTCGAAATACCAACTGTATTTCAATTAGAAAAACTCACTGAAAATTTTCTAATGTTTGTGTTGCCAAGCCTTCTTCATCTTGTCTCTTTACAAGAATTGATTTTGATTGTTTTTGATTTAATTTCCATCAGGTATATTCATGTATACCCAGGCAGCAAAGTAACGGCTTTCCTGTCTAGGCAGCAGAATAATTTTTTGAAACGAGAATGAAACATTCGACATTTTGTTACAATCAATATTTTTTGCCAACTTCCTTGTTCTGGAGGAGTAAGTACTTCTAAGTCGATATCACTGTCCATAATTTTTTATTTTTCCAAAAAAACTGTCAGATATTTTATAAATTGGCAAATTATAATTATTATGGACATACATTTTCATAGCAACCAACCATTCCAACAGAAAAAATAAAAAGATTGTGGGAATTGTAATAATTTGCAAATACAATATCCTAGATATAACATTATAAACAATCAAAGAAAAAATTATATGTTAAAATCGGCAGCAAAGTAGATTGACTGCCTTGGCTGCATTCCTACTACTTTGCTGCCTGGTAAAACAAATAACTATTCTTTTGCATTAAATGACTTTTCTTAATTTCTATCGATCCAATTAAGTTATGTAATATTTACTGTTTATGATTTTACCTGTGTTAAGATAGTCGATGAATATCTACATCCAGACTCAACTCAACTGTTATATAAAATATTTGTTTCATACAACTTTTAATAAATCATCATTAATTAATTTTCCAGTATACAATGAAACGTTCCGAATAGAATCTAAAAATTTGTTTTCCTTCTCACAGTCTAACAGTCTTCCTTCGATTACTGATGTCATTGCTTGAATGAGTGAAGTATAATTGTTTTTTATTAGCAATTACAAGTATTTTTGTGTTATGTTGAGATGCAGTATTTGATTACTGGCAATTTACGTCTAATATTAATATCAAACCAAAACATCGATGGTAAGTAAACAATGCCTCATCTCTGGTTAACATTGATGGTAACTAATCGATTAAGCCTCCTCTAATTGCAGCTCGTCATTTTACCGACAACACAACTGTGTATCGATTTGAAGAAGCTTATCTACCGTACGCAGACCTGGTTCAATATCCGTGATGTTAATTAAATCTCTGATTCCTATCATTAATTTGATTTATCTCTGATAGTAAACTTGAGAATTTTCTTAAAGCGCTTGCTGACCTTTCCCGATATCGAATATTTTTATTGGTAGCAGAAATATTTGAAGATTTATTTCGGAATGATACGCCGTTTAAAGATTTAATGAGATTATAATTAGAATATCAAATATCATTTCGTTCCAGCTCAAAGTCAGCCTGCATAAATAAGTAGGTATATATCATTATTTCAACATCCAAATGAACTTTTTCATCTCGAAATATTTTCAATTCGCTTCAGAATGTAATCAATAATCAGCAATTCAAATTTCTCGATATGTTATTTTTGGAACGCTCCAACGTTCGGTCTCATGCAAATAAATTCATTATTTGAATAAACGGGAGAAATATATTTTAAAATTCAAATGGTATTATTCTCACTTCTCAGTGAATCCCAGGGAAATCGAAATTCAAATCTTTTCATTATTGATTAGAGAGTTGGAAATTTTGGTGCTTGAAGTGTTGATTTTTTTCTTAGATTTGATGAATATTTGAAAATTCGCTTTCTAATTGCGTTTATACTAGGCGCAATTCCCTCGCGAAATAATTTCGCGAGGGAATTGAGCCCCTCCACCCCCGAGTAATTGCGATAAGTGCAGGGGCCTTGTTCAGTCGCTGCGAGCCGGATCTCAGACAGTTTTTGTGCGCGCGTTATGGAGTTTCAGTAATTGGGATTTGCCTAGTGTTAACGTGGTCCACTTGCTCCACCATATTCGAGAGCAATTTTTCTTCTTTCTTTTCTTGGTCAAAAATAACATTGATAAAATATAAAACGCGGCTGGAGGAACAAAGCAAATTTCAATGTTGGCTGCAAAACTGGAAAGTTGAGGCAATTTTTCGCGCTGAATTGCGCTCTGTTTTGAGTAGTGCGAAATTTCATTCGAAGCGAGCAAGTTTCGCGCGAGTGACTTTTGCGAGGAATTTTCGCTATTCTTAACGCAGCTTAAAATCGGTACTACCTAAACTTTTCACCTCTTGTCTTTGGAAAATTGCTTCACAGTGTTTGTTATTGCTGAAGGCCGAAGAGATATTCTTTTTTTTTAACTGTTTGCATCTACTCCTGAACATAGGCATCCCTTGAATTCTCCAATTCAGTCCAATAATCATATTAAAACGTTGCTTTAATTTCATCATAACTTGAGGAAGTCAACATATTGTTCAACAATTATGTTGAAAAGTGTTATTTTACTTCCAACCAATTCAAGATAAATTTCCGTGATAATAAAAATCAAAAACGATCACACATGAAAAGAATTTGAAATTTCAACTCTTTCTTGTTGGTTTCAATTAATGTCCCTCATTTTTTAATATTATGTATATGGGTATCAGCATTTATGGTAGTTGGGCTGAGAAAGTTTATTAGCTATTTACTTCTTGTGGATTTGGACAAGGCGAATAATTTATATTCGTTCGAGATACTCTGGATAAGGCTTGTTGAATCAGTTTAATAATAGCCTGTATTCAAATAAGTTTATGATCTGAGAGTTGCTCTTGTTCACTCTCATGATTGTATAATTATAATGGTATGACGCATCAATGACATAATGGTTGAATAGTAAGTAAGCCACTTCAGTTCCGTATTAGCATAAAGAGAAATGATCATAATTTGAGATTTTTGATTATCGACTCACCTTCGGAATTTTGAATTGAATGGATAATTTTCGAATTATCGCTGCAAACGACAAAAATTATTCATCTGAATGGCCTTTTTACCATTCTGCTCTATTGGAATAATGATAACTACATTTAGAATTTTTCCTTCAATCGAAATCAAGAAAAAATTTTTTAATATTATTAACAGACTTTTCGCATAATATATTTCATCTTTATTTTTCACGGCTGAAATTCACGTATCAAACTTTTTAATATCGAAAATATTCGTAATATAATTTTTTGGTGCATTGTTTGAGCTTGTGTTCTCATTTTCTCACCGTATATTGAAATGAAACCTTAATACAACCGGATTTGACATACCGCTTCCACAAATTTGATTGTGATTCCATGAGTCAAGATCACATTCGGTTTCCGAAATATGAAGAAGTTTGCAACCTTTCAGGATGTCGTTATGTGTTTGTAAATTGATACTACTTTTGAACTGAATATTCATGATGCGGTCTTTATTTAATGAAACCTTTAAACAAACTTCAACTTCCTATTCGCACGGTTATTAAAATCATGACCATTAAATATTTTTCTTGCACTTCGAAAATTGTTGTGATGTTTATTAAGGGTTTTCTAATAGGAAGACAAGCATTTTTGTGTTTGAAAAGGGGAGCGAAACGAATATTGTGGATTATTGGCCGCTATTGGTAACTCTTTTGACACAATATAGTATAGCTTGATTTTTCATGAATATAATAATTTTTATATGTATGTAGTTATATATCGATGTTTGTCTTAGTCAGAATACCCTATTCACTTTCAAACCGCTGAATAAATCTAAGATTTCTAATAACTTTATATTTTTTGTTTCAGCTATTCAGTATAGTCTAGGAGAAAACGCCATCCATACCCAGTAAGTTTCTAAAAAAAAACATGAAAATACGAATTTAACACAATGGTTCTTTATTATTTCCTCCTATCTAATATAATACCTAGCCAAAATTATTGCAGAAACTGTTTATAAAATGGAAAAAGTTACTGGTCCTCTTCGGATTCGAACTTGTCGAGGCTCGGGTATCGATCAAAGCGCTGTGAAGAAGTAACAATTCAAATTTCATAACTCCTTAACTACTAGTACTAGGACTTTACAGTTGAAAATATTCTCCGATATTTTGATCGTTTTCTTGAATTAGGAAGAACGAAGTATAACAAAAGATTTATGTAGTTAATTTCACTTTGAGTATAGAAATTATTTTCTATTCTATGGAATTTCACGTGAAGAATTTTTGGATTGTGTTTTCACCTTTTTGACAAGGAAAAAATATTTAACTACAATTTATTCCAGAATATTATATTCAGAATTTTAGGGAACCAAGGTGTAAACTTTAGAGGTATCAGGAATCGATTCAAATGTCTTAAATTATTGAACAGCTAATCAACTCTCAAATTAATAAACATCTAATCAACAGCTAATGCCTAGAGTTTTTGAGTTATGAAAGCTTTATGTTGCATCCACAAATTGGCAGATTCTTATACATATTTCGAAGTTAGGCTTACAACTTGTTCAAATCCCAAATACTATAATATTACCGTCCAATTCATACAAAAACACATTGTTGATTTTTTCGAATTTCCTTACGTAAAACACAATTTTTTCTTCAAAATCCGACATAATTCGTCAACATAATCGTCTTCAAAAGTGAGACATGTACTCGAACGCTCTTCTAACTTTTGAATACCGTTTCTGTAAAAAGTGTCATCGTTGCTTTCAAAATATGCTTCAACTTTGGCATTCACTTCTTCATTACAACCTTGGCATTCACTTCTTCATTACAGTCGAATTTCTTCTCTTGGAGCATTCTTTTGAGGTCTGCAAAGAGCCAGTGATTACTGGGAGCCAGATCTGGAGATAACCAACTTCACCGCTATCTCACGCAAATTGAATTGACTATCCCTTCAAAACTATTTCGTGGACTATTATGATTTTTTCTGAAACATCTGTCGAATTTGAGCGACCGTCAGCATACCACCTTTCAACCGTTGTTGTCGCTGGAGCAGAGACTGAATAACAATTGTTAAGCCATTGTCTTGCTTGCACAGTATTTTTCCCATCAAAAACAATGTTTTATCAATTTTTCAAACAACAAATTCAATGTAGCGTCATTCAACCTTAAATATCTCGATCCAGACTTAACTGCAATCCGTGCGCCAGTCCCGGGACTTATAGTTTAACGTTGTATATCTCTTTCTACTGATGTTGATGAAGTTTGGTATGTATATTTGGAATGGGTTGTAAGAAGTTTCATCAAAAATTTTGGTGGATACACAGTGCCGCTTTCATCATCTTATTCCTCATTCCAATAGAACTACGTCCTGTGTCTTCTGTCTGTTATCAATATATGTCCCGTATGATCGAGCTCTCGTTTTCTTCAGTCTTTTTCCATCGCTTTGGTGGTCAGCTCAAAGGTTTGCGTGCTTTGGATTTCTGCCCATTTGGTCAATCTTTCCTCTGGTCTCTTTTCTATATGATTTCTCCAAAACCTTCTACGTGCTCTCACCCATCTGAGGGAATACTGTACCTTCAGTTCCTATTCTATATTTTTACATGGCTTGGACTAATGTTACTCCTCTGATAGATCTTCTGCTGATCTCGCTATTTTCTTGGTTGTTGACACTTTTCATTTCTGAATATTTATGGAACAACGTAATTTATTTGAAAGGTGAAAATTTGCAAATATATTGGTGCTACATACCTTGTCGCGGTCTACTGTTCAATTTTGATAATTTTGGCATGTCTATTGGGTTTGGGTCGTTTGGGATGTTCGAGGTTCCATAGAAATTTCATCTCTTTCTGATATACGGTTGAGCATGTCCAAATTAGAACTTCTCGGGAGATAAAAGTGTTACATGACGGATACGTATGACCTGTGGTACTGTTGAGGAGCGAATCATACTGCCACAACCGTTGGTAGAGTTTTTCATCTTAAATTCTATCGGTACATAATTATTCAACGGTCTTCAATATCATCAATTTTCTTTTCAAAAATGAAGATTGGGGTTTCTTCCAAATGTCGAGTTCTTGTTTCACTTTAATCATCATTTAGCCTAACTATATTGAACATGGTTGAACCGTCGTTGTAACCGAGATTTCCGAGCCTTGACCTCTTTTTCGTAGCAGTTAATCGTTGGGAACACCGGTTCTGCACTTCGACATTCAATTCTGAACCGCCGACAGACCCGAAAACGATTTCTTCACCGCCTCGATTACCGAATCGTTTTGTAATCGCCTAGGTAAGGTAATCGCATCCTCAAATCTGGAACCGGTATCTTTAATTGACCTGAAAATTGAGATCCGAAATTTCGTGTGTTTCGTAATCGGTGTTTGTGTTTTTTATTGTTACTCTGTACTAATAAATAGTGATCTGAGTTTGTGTGTTATGTTGATGGGTTCTCGAACCGATAGAAATTGATGCGATTATCGTGTTCGTCTGATTGCCCAATTAATTTATATTGTTCTGTTTTATATGAGTTTTTGGTTGAAGTGGTTTTGGTATTGTTTCCCATAACATTTTGTTCGCAGAAATTATTTTTTCATTCTACTATAAATCTTTTTTGATTGATCAAGTTTTTTCAAATTTCATTATGTATGTGAATACTCCAAAAATTAAGAAGAAGTTTTGTTAATCAAAAAAATTCGCAGTTGCTATATCACATTGTTCCCCCCAGGCTTGAGAGAAGTAGTTATTGTTTCTGTAGGTATCTGCGTTCTCTGCATAACTTAGCGAAAGTTGGTCTGCTGGTTAAAATCCTGTGTTCCTTATTCAAGGCCGACAGTTCAGTCTCCAGACTGGAAAAGAAATTTCTAGTTTCAACAGTGGTGTGCCTGAAGTAGCGATGTGGCCCGAGAATAATGCCTACACACATCAGATTCCACCTTACTTACACAGGTCTGAACCTTCAAGAGTTCTCACACAGACCCAGGAAAATTCTATGAAAATACAGGGTATTTCTTAATTAATGCAGAAGATGGATAGTCTCCTTTAATTTTTTGTTCTGAACCCCTTCCCCTACAACTTGCAGACTATTGAAATTGGAAAATCTCCAATAATTTCGAGAATTTAAAAAGTAATAGATGTATAGATATTTGTTTTTGAGACTACATTACCAACTTGCCTATTTGATATTAATCAATTCATATGACTTTCCCAACATAGAGCCTTTCATGTGTAAAAATCTAAACAATACTTCAAGTTTCAGGAAGAAAAGTCGGTATACAAAAAAGCTGCATATAAAATTTTTTTTTTTGATGAATTTTTATTTTGAAAAATGTTAATGGAAACTCTGAGGCGAAATATTTACGGTTTGATTTTTCCACCCCTTCATTATGAAATTTCAATATTGAAATTACTGTCAAAAAGGATCATTTCAGCCTTATCAGTGTAACCAAATTTTATTGGTCTAAATTTTTCCCCTATAGAAAATATTTACCAAAAACAAAATATTTGGTGAAGAGTTACAGGTATAGGACGAAAATTATATAAAAGATCCTCTCACTAAAATCTTTTGCATCAATTTAGAAACTTTCTGTGTATGCATTATTTTTCATTTATACATATACAGAGTGAGTCTTTATTCCGAAAATCATTTCCTTCGATTCCATTCCATTTGCGAGATATAACTAAAAATTAATTCTTTTTATGGATTTTCCCCAGCCTATATCTTTTCAACTGGGTCGAATCAGAAAAAATGGTAAAGGAAAAAAGTGTGTCCTTTGACCTCAAAAATCTTCGGTCGAAATATATATACAGGTCGAAGACTCACCCTGTATATATTAACGTTCCCTGAGAGCACTGTATTCAATTTGATGTGAAAAATTTGATTGGTCTTATGTTGGATTGAAAAAACTTTTATCGTGGTGATTTGCTCGATAAAATGATTTCTGTGTTCAATTTCAGTTCATTTTTGGCATTTCCATAGATTTAAAACTCCATACAATCAACGAGTTGATAGGTGAATCAAAGGTTTATGAAACCTATTGATAATAATGTACAACAGTTCTGTGGTCTCCTATGTCGCATGAATGAAGGAGTGCTCAAAAGATCCTGACATCAAATTATAACTTCTCACGAATATTGCTATAGATTGGTCGAAATATAAAAATGGCGATGTAATTTTTAATGAAAGCAATTTCTTTTTTATTTTGATTATTTCTGTGAGGTCGTCATGGTTAGGCTATCTCAGGTGAGAATTTCAAACGACTTTCAATGTTTTTTTTATCTGTATTCCCCAGTGTATAACAATATAATATGAAAAACAAACTGTGACCTTTCACAAGAAAGGAGAGAGCCTGGATAGTGGAAACTGTGTAATTGAAGCCGCTTTAATATTCACACGTAGCTGATTATGAATTTATGCTGACTTTGAAGCCATTATGTTTCTCTTAGATAATCACGTAGTTGTGATATGTACTGTCACCAGAACTTCATTTCAATGGCTACCGAAGAAATTCTTGTTTTCTTGGAAAAAACCTTGCGAAGATAAGTCTCGTGCAAAGTAGTGTTCAATTTACCGTTTTCAAATTCTTTTTTTATTTTCAATCTACGGTGCCTCGAAAAAGTTAACCGTTAGATTTCATTCATTGACAGCAGTCTCTCTAAAATGTATGAAACCTCACTGCACAACTCGTGAAATAATTTGTTTCAATATGTAATAACACTATGAAATTCGTTTCATACAACATAACTTCCGAATGGTTCTTAAACAACACTGAACCTCAATAACTTTATAAAACTACACAACTCACAATAAATCTATTCTAAATGTAGTAATGCTTAATATGAAATTTGGATTGCTGTATACCTTTCTTAAAAAAAAGAAGGAAAAAAGTAATTTTTATCAAACATGCACTCTCAAATGCGTGCGAAATCTCACTCCGTGTTTCAAAGATTACCGTCCGAACTCCCAATAAAAAGAATTTCTGGATTTTTTCTAATGTCAATTTTGGTTCAGCATAATCAATTAAATTTAAAATATCTGATGAGACTTCTCGCTTCGCATTCATTTTTTTTAATCAGTCATATGAATTGTCAAATGAGCTTGTGATTAAAAATTGAAAGGAACATTATTCTGATATAAAATTTCCGGCATTGTTTTTGAAGTTATGATGCAATAAAAAATAAGTATAATATACGTGCGCGTAAGTACGCTCAAAGCACATACTGTCCCCGTCGGGCCATCAAGCCTGTTGCGCTTGCAACCTATATCATTAATATGCTATTTTCTTGTCCTATTTCAAAGTACAGTAACGTAAGACTCCATCTCATACTCGAGAAGATCTAATTTTTTATTTAGGATTATATCTGTTTTCTATTTGTGCAAGTTTTGAGAATACGTTCATTCCCTACTGTTATTTTGAAGTAAAATACAACGGCGCACGGATGACACCATACCATTTTTGGTGTGGTTAGTAGCAAGAAAAAAGCGTATCAAAATTTCGGTACAGTTGAGTCTGAATCGAGACCTTGAAAAAAAAATAGGTAAAAACGAGTTTCGTGTACTGAGAATGCTCTTTTCACAAAGCTCATTATTCAGATCTGGTCCCCACTGATTTCTGGCTTCTCGAAGACCTCAAAATAATACTTTAAGGAAAGAAATTTGGCTTCAATGAAGGCAAAGACGAATTTTCTCCAAAAAAAGGTATTAAAAATAAAATGTAAAAGCCTGTTGGAGTACATGTATCACCCTTGAAGGTGACTATGTTGAAGATCAAATGTGTTTTTAGTGGTTAGGACCAAGACTCTTATTGAATGAAGTGTCATATTTTTTTGGAGACCAGAGCTTTATATTCTCCTGTTGTATTATAATCTCATAATGATAAGACTCGGTACTTTCTGTGCATCAACTCAAGATTACCATTCATGTAATCGTCAAATTCCGTAATAAAATGAATTTTAAGAGCAACCCATTGTTTAATAGGATGATTCAAAACTTGCACAGCATTCAGGTTTTTCTCAATACCGTCTCAAAACAAATTTAAACCTTGACTTGATTCTTCTTTCTGCGTAGGTAATTCGGAAAGATAGTTTACATGAATTTTGATTAATTGCTGTTTATTATCAAAACGATCTTCGAGTAATTCACAAGCCACTTCGTAATTATCATAGCACATATTCAAAAAGTTCATCTTGTCTGCAGCATAACCCTTCAATGATAGATGTAGATCTCAATTCCTTTTCGATATCGCTTCACTTTTTCTGCGATTCTGATGACATGATCAACTCGAAATTGAGCATGAAGCTTGAAATTGTTATTTTATATCAACTCCCAAAATTTCAACCCAGTAATCGATGAAATATTAAGTATTATCGATATTCTGCTGCAATTATCTATGCTTCTGATGTCGTTGTCAACAAGAAATTGTCCACGAAGTTTGATCTGATCTGAATGACAAATTTACATCTCGATTTGAATCTAATCTGCTTTTTTGAACGTAACAGAAAGCAACCAAAGTCACGGAATCCCTAGTCGAATTATGGACATCAACGAACCTAACCGCCATATTAGAGATCCAAACTTAGGTAACTTGAAAATTTTAAGTTTCTAGGCATTTTTGTTCGGGAGTTATGGTCAGTTGGAAGAACATTCCTGATTTTTACCTCGCCGAATTCGTTATCAGTGAGTCGAATCGTTTGGAGCCATTCCCGGCTCAAAATTCTAAAATTGTAGACATTGTGACGAAATTATTGATCGACATCTGTTCAGGGAACGAACTTGAATAAACTAGTTCATCTTCGTATTCCACGTTTTTTCATTTGATCAAATTGAATAGACAACTTTCAATACAGATCATATATCACCTCTGACGTTATTCCAAAATACATAGTAAAAATAATTCGAGTTAGAACAAAATCGATCAAGTAAACAATAGCTTCGAGATTGAAATCGATCTTGTTGATTCACGTGGTCGTTGAATTGATTTGACCGGATTGCATTTGTGGAGTGTCACGTAAGCCTGCCATAAAATTGTCGACACTGAATCGACTGAGATCTAGAGATATCTCTTGTTCTTGGGCAGCAAGTAAATTTTATTTCCACCCACGAATACGAATCAGGAGAAGTCAGCAATTGCATTCTAATGAGATCTCTCAACAGTCAAGAAACAATTTTTGAGTTATGTACTCAAATGTGGCCTGGGTTATTTTCAATGATAAACCCTGTTAGTTATTGAGATGAAAAAATTAAACAAACTATAGAAAAATCGTAGAACAGTTGGGTGATTAACCAAAACAAAAATGAAAAATGTTAAGGATGATTCTCATTGAGAAAGAATCTTGCTTTATTTCAGTATCGTAATGAGTTCATTACAGTACTGAAAATAATGCGGCAATGAGTTCATTACATTACATTAGGTATATTTCTCTTTTTGTGGTTGTCTACACTGACTTTCGATCCTATCAAATTTCAACACACATCAAGTGTCAATATAATATAATTTAGATAAAGTCAAATGATTTTCAACTTTATTCGCAATTTCTCTTAATTCTGGTGATATTGAATCGATTTCGTCAGACATAATTCACGAATTTAATGCGTAATTATAAATTATTTCAAAATTCGAAAGGTACGATTGGAATTCCGTAATCTGTCAATTTTCGTAACAGTCACACCAACTGCCAAGATACAATACAAAAGTCACTAGGATGTATAATCTGAATTTAGCATTGAATTTCGACAATATTTCACAAAACTTCACTGAAATAGAGAAAATATCGTCTAACACTCATCGCAGAAGGCAATTCCAACACTAGAAAACGTTCGAAAACGGCAGATATAAAAATAATAGCACGTGAATTATACAGGGTGATTCACCGCGATGGCTTATTAGACGCAGAAACATTAAAAAAATGTGAATCCTCGTCGCCAGCAATTTTTCATAAGAATTTCACTAACTGATGAACCGTTGAGTTTTCACCCAAGGTATGGCATATTGCTGAAATTTTCGTCAAAAAAGCTATCTAACGATGCAATAATATACCGAGTGTGTCATGTGAAATAAGAAAGTAGTAGTCTGTTTCCGGTATAACCGGAAGTTGTAGAAATCTGAAAATATTTTTGGAAGAAAGATCATTGTCTCAAACTCCAACATGCAAATTTTCAGCACAAAATTGTTAGTTTTCCATAAACGTCTAATAGGCCTTTGCAGCGAATCACCCTGTATATGTGACTTGTGTTTATTCGATATTTCATATGGGTACATACCTACATGGTAGAGTAGATAACTAATTTATCAGAAGGGATATTAAGATATCAAGAAATTCCAGCAATCAGCTCTGATTTAAGAGTTCATATATTTTTATTGCTATAAACCATTCTTACTTCCTTGTAGTGAGTGAAAGAGATTTTCATTTCACGTATATACGTGATTAGAGGTCAACTAGTATCTTTATCTCGATCAAAGACGTTGCACACCATCATTTTCATTTCTTGATTAACGCAATAATTATTGTTATTCTGGTACCTACTTCTGTATCCCTATGTATTTTGAAATAGATTTCTCTCGGATCTTTCTAATTAGGAAGCTTCTCTCATTTGATTAACTAGACTTGGAATTATGAAATTGTGTGAACTTTTTTTTTATCTGTGATTCAAGTTCTGATATGATATAATTTTTTTTTTTTCGTTATGTGTTGATCAAATAACGAAGTTTGTTCTGTATCAAAAAAAAGTATACACTAATTACTACACCATTCCATATGTGACATAATCCATTAAACAATTTGTAAACTTGGCTAATTGATATATTTTGTTCTAATTGAAACACCCTCGACATAAAAACTCTCCTAACATCCTCTATGTTTATGTAATTGCATCCTCTGTACGTTGCACACGTATTGGTATCAATAAATGAACGTGTCTGACAAACTGTTTCAACTTCCATTTATCTACCATATGAGCTAGATATTCATCAAAAATTCACCATTATTGATATTTTTCAATGACGTGTTCAAGTTCTGTAGGAGATCCACTTTGAATCATAAATATAAGATTTCGTTTTGCTTTGTGGACATTTTTGGGATGAATACTTACAAATTTGGATCACTGATCCCTAAATTTCCGCTAACAAAAGCATTTCAGACCATCATGAACAAATTTGTTTTCGTGTATGCCTGCCTGTGAGTATGTCTGTCGGTATGTAAGTACGCACATGTTTGGCTTGAATGTTTGAGATTGAATTGAGTTTGACTTGAATTTAAGTCAAACTCAAGTCGATCTTTCTGAAAAATAATTCAAATCAAACTGGAAAATGGTTACAGGTTTGAAAATTCAAACTGTTTGTCAAGCTAGTTTTTTTTTTTAGTTTTTTCGCCTAGGAACTTAGTTTCGAACAAATATAGCATCGAATTACTTAGCTTTTCTGAATGAATCATTATAATATTCTTTATCTCAGAAACGTGAATTTTTTAACCAATAGCTCAGAAAATTTCTTATCTGACCGGAGGATTCGAACCAACAACCTCTTGGTTATGGGCGGAAGTTATAACTCATTAATATTCTCTTATTCATTATCATTATTCATACAAATGGATAAAATGTTATGATTTTTTTTCTAAAGGTAGGAAAAATATGCTTGCTGTGTTATTTTCCAAATTATATAGGTACGTTATGCTATTTTAATTCGACACTTGTTTCAAGGTGCATCCCAAACAATCAAAAATCAGTGATATGTTTATGTAATATATTATAAATAATATCCGCAACTTCTTTCCATATGTTTCCTGTAGGATAAATCAAGCGAGAATGAATTCTAACTGACAGATGAATAATAAACATTCATCGTGTCAAAATCTCGGCGTTTCTAGGATTTATTTCATGTATATCGTTACGACGCAGAATTTGAGCACGACTGAAATACACGATTCGCTTGTTGTTTCACCAGATAACGCAATCTGGTAACAAAGACATTCTTTTCGCTCATATTCATGCCAATCCGTTCTTGTTAAAATACGAATATTATTCCGAGAACCGGCAATGTTCAGAGGTCTGCCGGTTTTTCGATTTCATTTTTCATTGAAATGATCCAGGAAATGAATACTTGCGTCTGACATTTAGCTGAGTGGTGCAGTTTTATTAAATTCATTGCATTCACCATCACAGAGGGACTATTTTTGAGCGTTCGTTTTTGAATCACTATATCATTTTGTCGATATATCTGTCATTTTCGAAATTTAAGCAGGGATGGTCTCAAAGATAAGATTGGACTCAATTATTATGACTCTCGAACTAACAAACCTAGAAATTTGAAATTTTCAAGATAATTTCGTAACTAGAATGCTGCCGATAAGTTCGTTAAGAGACTACAGCTGGTTTCTGAAAGGCCAATCAACGTAAAATTCAACTTGACAGATGTCAATTCTATGGTCAAGCGTCATTTGGGTTGCTGAAAGGGTTAACTCCTTTTATTTGAACAGTTAACACAGGGTTCAAATATTACACTTAAATTGTACGTCAAGCGTAATTTTGGATTTCTGAAACACATTTTAATTTTTCTTTTCAAATAAAAAGCTCCAGAAAACAGAGATTAGTTAATTTTACACTGTACAACATTTCAGAAAATTGTGGTTTCGATTGAGATGAAGTTCATATATTAAAAAAATATTACAGGCTTCGTTCAAAATGCAATATTGTGCGCGTCACCAGAACCAGAACAGTTTTATTCTATTCGAAATCATCGAAAAAAAATTGCCCAATATTCTTTGAGCACAATACCGACGGGGTTGAGATTTTGGTTGGATATATAAAATATGAATTTCAAGCTTCATCCAAAGTTTTGAGCAGTTCACTTCTTCGGAACCATAGGAAATTCGAGAGTTATAAAGAGTGTTATAGAGTATAAAGAGGTATCATTTTGACTAACCTGAAAAATTGAACGATTCAAACACCAACAATGCATTGGAATTATTAAAATTCACGACAAAAATGGAAGAAATTTTGCATAGTCACAGTTCGAAAAACTGAGTTTTGAGTCGTCGTGAAGCACCTTCTTGGCCGGCAATAGTGAAACTGGTGGAAAAACTTGAACTGTTGAAACAAGTTAGTGATGTGTAGAATCGAAACCGTGTGCGTCGCTCAAGAACAACTGAGAATATTGCTGCTGTAGCCTTATTCGAAAATGAAGCTGTTACGGTGAATGGATTGCGCAACAGAGCTATGATTAATGATTTTTTTATGGCTGGAAATGGAAAATATTGGTGTGGACGACGTTCTTTTCCAACAAGATACGTGCTACGAAAGAAACGAAAAAATGGCAATTTTGCAAGGAATGTTTTCTGGTCGTGAAACTTTTTTACAGGTAAAAACAATCTGGCCACCCAGATCTTGTGATCTAACATCTTTGAACTCTTTCCTTTGGGGCCCCGTGAAAGATACAGTTCATGCCAATGCTCAACAATCGATTCAAGCCCTTAAAGGTGGAATTCTCTAAGTTATCGAGGATATAGAGCCGCAAATGTGCGAATTGGTCATGAAAAATTTTTGGTAAAGGGTATGATGTTGTAACCGTAGCGGTCATTTGGCTGATATTATTTTCCATCGTTTCTTGTTTCCATAAGATGTTTTTTGATTAACTGATTCACCTCGAAAAATTCACCCTTTAGATTGAACTGAACAGGAAATATTAAGTTATTTCAATCGAATATTTTTGAACCCAAAATACAATCATTTACGCGACCTTATGTAACTTTTATATTCGTCATCACTGATCGTCAAATACAAATAACCAAAAAATCAGGACAATCAAAACAGTTAAAAGAAAAATCAATCTGAAAACGATTATCGATCGTTAATACTTCATTAACATCAATTGAATCATTGATTTGTATAAAATAGATAATAATTAATACGTTACGAAGCACACGTACCATGATTTACCCATTATTTTTTTTATTCGATTGTTATAGCTAATTGTTAGTCATCATATCGCACACCTGACTTTGAGCACAAACAAAGTTATAAATATTGTTCACCCAAATTCATCTTAAACAGGATAAAAATGGCAATAAGGAACGTACCAACATGATTATGAAACAACAACAGATAATTCTGAGGATAAGGAATTAGTCATTTGCTCCAGAAAATGTTGCAATAAAAACTCTAGCTGACTCAGCTTGACCATGATAACGGTCAGATTAGCGATTGCAGCAACAAACTTCGATGTTTTATTGCTTCAAACATATTCTAAAAGCAACAAATATTTTTTTTTTAAATTACGACTTCTCGTCGAAAATAAAAATTCATATATCTACGAGCTACAATACCGCAACAACAAGTAAACAATGTATATAACACGATAACTTAACGTCGGGAACTTTTGAGCTTTCATTCATTTCGCCCCTGGGTACCACATTCCAACCCAAATGCGACTCTTCTCTTTATTTACTTACTCTCCGAAGTGAAAATGGGCCTCATCACTGAAGATGATTTTTCAATGAAAATCCTGATCTTTTTGATGCATTTTAAGGAATCGATCAGCAAAATTACGAGGTTGCTGGTGATCAACCAGCTTGTGTTTTTATGTTTTCGAATAAGGCAATAGCATCTACAGCGCAGCGTGAGCAACTCACACGTTTTCGATTCTTCACATCAATCACTTGTCCGAAGAGCTCAAAATTTTCCGCCAGTTTTACTATTGTCTGTCGAGAAGGTGCTTCACGACGATACATAAGAGATTTAGTTTTGCGAACTGTGAAAATTTTAATAATTTCATAGCGTAATTGATGTGTGATGTGTCGTTCCATTTTTAGTAATGGCGAGGTTTTTGTCAAATTCGAAATCAAACCTCTCATTTTAAAACCCTTCATAATGAATTCTGTCTTATCATCCACTTAGTAATGTTCCAAGTCGAAAATGAAAGGACAGTTATTATATTCTAGTTCGATAAATAACAATTATTTCGCTACACAGTATATATAATAACAATAATAAATAAATAACAACTATCGTTTTTTCTATTTAAAATTAATTTCCATCAAATAAAGACCGAGTATATATATCCAATAGGTGATGTTCTATTTTCATCCTTCGAAAAAGGTTATAGTTTTATTTTTAATCTCTTTGCTCCTTCCGAGAGCCATCATCTGAACTTTGCCCTTCAGGATTGTTATATTACTATGTTCGTCTGGGATCATAGAGTTGAATTCAAGCGCCAGTAGACACATCCCAGAATGACCCTTTTGTGGGTGAATATATCATGTTGACCTATAGCTTTAATTATACCATAATAATGACTGTACGCAAGGGGGTATAAAATCGTTGTAACTTTTTTTTATATAGAATAAAGGAAAATCTCATATGAACCCTTCTCTGATTAAACTGACAATAAGAACCCAGTCTCATCAACAGCACTCTTTAATTTCTTATCTATAAAGAAGTGAATCACATAAACACGTGCTTTCTAATTCGAAGATAAAAAAATTCAGTCTAATTTTTTTTATCCCAGTGGATCAAACCATTATAATAGATTGTAGGTATGATGGTATAAAAAAATAGTTTTATTTTGAAATGCGTGATCTTTTTTGAAAAATTGTTGGCCAATTATTTAAAATTTCCGCATGCAAAATGCACATCAGACCATTCTGAACAACATTGGTTTAGTGTTATTGGCCGAATTCAAAATAAATTTAAGTCTTATACATTGAATGAATACGTCCATCTTTCAATGAAACAAACTTATTGATGATTTCATCGGCGGACAAAACAATTCTTGTCAGCCAGGACAAACAATCTCTTCTCAATGGATTTCGTCAATAAGTTTTGATATGTAGGTATTGTTCAGGCAAGAAAAATTTCTTCTAATGGAATCTTTGTAACTGGAATCGAAGCTGTTAATGAAATGGTTATCTTTCAAGTCTATGGAAATATATTTTGAATATCATTATTGATGAGGTAATTCAAACTTGAATGTTTAGTCACATACTTAATTCATTAATTGATCGTTGTTTGTAAAACTGATTTTTATAAAATTTAGTTAGATATTTTACTGAATCGGTGAACTAGTGTATGTTTTATATTTTGTATAACCTGCTAAAAAAATATAATAATTCTGACATTTCTACAAATCTACTGTCAACTAGCCTCACAATTTTAACGATTATTGTTAATCTTGTCTTTTATAATTTGATCATTTTGGGAATGTTGCCTGTAAATTTTAACAAATACCCTAGTCCCATTTAAAGATTCTGTACATGAGATTTTACAAAGTTCAATCTGTAAATGGAAGAGAAAAATCATTTAGATAAATATACTTATCGGCTTTTGTCACTTTCAGATATTCTCCAAATAAAGATATGAACCCAATATAGCAAACACAATATAGAAAAACGAATTTTCACCACCACAAAAAGCAATCTTTATCGTTAATATCATTAATAACTACTGCTCATGCGCTGCAATCCTGCGATCTTGATCGCAACGGCCAATGGCGAAGTTTCCCGAAAGTACTCGAAGGCGGACGAGTTGGGATCGCTGTCGGGCTTTCTGAACGAAAAATTTTTCCATAGCTGGAAATTGAAATAATATGAAGCATCTGATACTTAAAAATATAATTATATGTAATATTGAAAATTTACAATTGCAATTAGTGGTGTCGCCAACTTTTACTTCACACAGTATTTTTTTTTTTTTACTATTAGCACTACCTATTGGGTTTTTGTTTGAGAAACACGATATACAGGGTGTTCTGATTTGTTTCCGACAAACTGAAACGGGTGATAGATCACATCATTTTAAGCAAAAAATTCCTATGAACATGGGTCCGGAAATGCTTCGTTTCCGAGATACAGGGTGTTAAAGTTGAAAAAATAATTCGCGTTTTCTTAAATATCTTTCGACTGATTCCAAATAATTGCATGAAAGTTGGTACATAGGGTTTTTTGAGATGAGAAATTCAAATTTGTGGTCGCTTTGGTTGTATTTTCTAGAGGGCGCCACTGGCAATCATTTCGTCCCCTTTAAACCGTAGCAACTTTTCTGTGCTACCCTGTACGTCATTCTGGACTATAAAAATCGATTCCCCTGACTTTTCTTGTTAAAAAAGGTATAACTCATTTAAGTTGCTATGGGCAACCGTTTCAGAGAAAAACGCATTTAAAGCCAAATCCATATTTTTGTAATCTCTAAAACATGTAGAAACAAATTAAATATTTTTTAGAACTAACAATTTAGAACAAAACAAAATAACATAATAATTTTTAAAGAAGGTGTTCGAAATGTCCACCATTCTGTTGAATGCACAAATGACATCTTCGATTGATTGTTCTACATTCAACAATTGTTGCGGCAATAGATTTAAAATGGCTATACACAATGACAGATTTAAAGTGTGTTAGGTTCAGATGTCATTAATTATAATTATAGTTAACTAAGTTAATAGCTTATCAACAAATACAGGAAAATGGTATTGGTTACCAAAGGCCCGAACGAAGCATACAAAGAAGAAATCATCTACAGAGAAATAGGATTTTACAGACCTTCGAAGAAAATAAAAACTCAGTATTCGTAAAGCATCCCAACAACGCAATATTTCAGGAAACAGAATATTCAGAACACTTAAAAACAACAATTACATAGCATACCACTTCTACTTATTAGTGGGCAATAGAAAATCCGCATGCATTTCGCCTTAGAAATTTTCAAAATGAATTTAAATTTAATATTTGAATAGGAATAATTTCATGAAAGGATTTCGAAGCAGTCAAAACATATTAAAGAAAACGCGAATTATTTTTTCAACTTTAACACCCTGTATCTCGGAAACGAAGCATTTCCGGACCCATGTTCATAGGAACTTTTTTGCTTAAAATGATGTGATCTATCACCCATTTCAGTTTGTCGGAAACAAATCAGAACACCCTGCATGTAAATTATTAAAGCCTTGCTTCAATGCATAAAGCAATATAAACTTTGGCAGAGTCTTTGAGAGAGCTTTATTATATTCTGAACCAAAAGTGTTCACGTCTTTTTTTTTCACTTGTAAAATTCCTTCAGAGTTCGAGCCATCATGATTAGAGGCTATGCAAATTTCTTCGACAATTCCTGTTAATAACTCACTATAACAAGAAAACGAAGAGTGATATCCTCGCAATATTGAAGTTGAGACATACGCGAGTTCGCTTGTTGCGTTTTATTGACGTCACATTACAAACTGCCTTGTTTGCTAATAACGTTTTACCAATATATCCTATGATAATATTAATGTTCGCTAATGTTTCACAGTACCATAAAACGAAAATCGAAGTGCTGTATTAGTAGAAATAATACTTCATCTAATAGTCAATTCAATTAAAACTGGTACTTTTTATAACAATGATTCTATTCTCATCAAGTATGAATACAAAGTTTCAGCATCAAGTTCGGTCGTGAATATCGATAACGTAATCTTTCTGTTGTTATCGAGTGATTCGAAAAGTATATCACGAAAATCACAGGAAGGCGAAGCAAACGCAACATGTTTCATTAATAAGCCTCTTGTGAAGAGATCGTGTAAACAAAGGAATTGACTGTTCGGCATAAGCTCGGAGTTGTCTTATTCCCTCTTTGTTTATCAGCAGTTTTCGTTGTTCTTCTGGCTATAATTCTTGGTTGCGGGTGGACAGTCAATTGTTACTTATTATTCGTATTTCAAGGTCTAGTTATTTCTGTGTGTATAAATGTCAAAGGTCTTTTTTGTGTTCGAAGAGCTTTATCGGCCTCTATTTTATCGACTCGTTTCGGTGAAAAACGTTTATTTCTGTTTATTAATTCATATTATAACAATGAAGTAATTAGCTATGCATTATCACATCTATTGATTGATTGGGTGATTGGCAACGTAGAGGACAATGTTTCAGAGAAGATACGAGTAGAGGACCGTAAAGTGAATAGGAATCAGGGGCTCAAATGTCCTGCCATTTAACATGATTATTATGATGCTCATCTTCGAGCTGTTCACTATAAAAATGTTGAAAAATTTCAAGCTTCAACTGGAAAAATTCAAGTTACGTGTTACGGAAGATACGATTTCATTGAAAATTTGATTTCTTGGATATTTCAAATAGAACACCCTGTATATTATTACTCTTTTCGGTTTGTCGTAGTCACTTGATTATGTATGTATTAACTTCCTTGTCCCTTTATCTATCATTACGTCGGTACATAAAATGCTAGAATCCCGAAATTTTGTATATGGATAACCAATATATCTCGAATCATACTAAAATTATAAGAAGTGGATTTTTTCAAATGAAATGACCAGCATAACATAAGATGTATTGAAAGAAAATGAAATTCTCGTTCAGACGATATAACATGTTCTTAGAACTGCACTAAAAAATTTCTTAATTAAGTTTTAATCCCAATGGCAATATTAAGAAAAGTTTGTTTTATTATTAATTTTGAGAGAAGTTTGTACCGATTTGGTACGAAAATCGCTAACTATACCATATTGATCATTGATCAATTAATTTTAAAGTTTACGAATCAACTCATAATTTCTTGTATACTCAAAACCACACAATCATGAATCTCAAAATGTGTTTAACCACATAACAACAAAATAGTAGTCCTTATAGATTATTCAATGAAAATTTTTCACATATCACCACGAAGTCATTATGTAAATATGTTAATTCATTCATCACGCCTAGTTCAGCAAAACATAAAAGAGACATGAATAACTTCGTTCTCAGTTACCTAAGTCCCCTGTTTAAGAAAGTGAAAGTAGATCTTTGAAATGGTAATAATATTAAGTGTCTTATGATTGTAAGAAATTGTCTGATTTGATCAAGGAAGTATAAATTCAATCGATGTATTTAACTTTTAAGAAACGAATGGTTTTTTTTTCAAAATTTTATTCGGATATGTTTTATTTTCAATAAGTGATCTTTATTCTAAGGAAAACGAAATCGAACCCTATTTCATATTCTTCAAATTCATCAATTTTTTTTAGGCATCGTAAAAACGAAACATAATTTAATTTCCTAACTCTAATTAATATAATTGTTTATCGACTTATTATTTCCGATAATTTCTGTAATTTGACGTAACTATCTGAAAACTATAGCTGAAATCCAAGAATCGAAATAAATCATAGTTAAAAATTATTTCTCACAAAAATTGTTCAATGATGAAAAAATGTATACTTAACTCTCCCACTACCTAGTTCGAATGTTATTATTAATCTTCCAATAAATAACACGTGGAGTGTACAAGTCGAATGAAACTTCTTCTAGTTTGCTCGTAGGCAGAGCTTGGAATTACCGTTTGCAACTTTCTGGTTCAGATAGACAATATGATTAGTAAACTTTAATGTGAATTTTGCCGACTCTTTTCATTGTGCCAATTTGTGGAACAAATATTATTCATGAAAACAAATTGAGTAATTGCCAGAACACGTAGAGCAAGCTCAAAGAATATAATTTGACATCGATGCGTTGTTTTCAGCAACTGCAATCGATAAAATAGCCTTGCGTAATTTGGCAAAAGTCATATATTCCGAGAATTATGTGTTCATTGTGTCCTTAATATTAGATGTCGAATTGATTCATTGGGTCGTTTAAAATATGAATCATTCCTTTCAACGCGAGATCTTGCCAGCATATGCCAAGTCGAATCTAGAAAATGAACTTGTTTCGTTATTTATTGAGTGTAATAAAAAATTTTTTTTTCACTCTTTTTCCAAAAATGATACTGAATCTTCAAGAAAATTGTTAGTCGTTTGATAATTTTGTATTAACTAGATGTAAACCTTTCTCCAACTCACCAGTTTTTTTCTAATTTTTCCAAGAATTCAAGGCTAATCTTCCTAGCAACAATAGCAACAAATCAACAACAAAATGAAAAAAATGGATTTTTGCTTGGCGATTAGCTTTGATAAAAAAATTGATTCATTAGTAATTTTAATATTGAAAATGTAGATTTCAATGCATAATTTTAAACTCCACCTGCATTAAAATATTGCAATATTATGCGATAATATTTATAAGTCAGCCAATTAAATTTAATTCCAGTATTTTCGGTTCTAGTATGGAACTAACATATATTATTGAATTCTGGAAATTACCTGTTATGATAAGACAATGCATAAATATAGGCAATTTATGTTATAGTCGACAATTTTTGAGTTATTTCGAAATTCCATTAGTTGAATAGCATCGATAAAAAATGAAATTGTTGGGTATTATTGTACACGTACGATAAATAATTCGGATGTATAAAATAGTGTGACTATTTTAATTAAGGACGAAACACAACATGAATATACACACATCGTCAAAAGTCTTGGCCCCCCTCAGGTGTCTCAAGAAATAAATGGTCTATGTTATGGAAATGAGATGAATATTTTCCCCTTTTTCAACTGCAATATATTTGACAGAAAATCTTTGTTACTTTTTGCTTTATGCAGGATGAGACAAAATAGTAATAATGAGAAAAAATCTAAATTTATCGATTATTTGTTTTTGATTAATTATAGTTATTTTACAATATAGTCCGTATTACCAACTCTTCTTTCAATCAACTACTCACTACGCCTAGGCATTCCACGAATCAAATAATTGATGAAATTTTCAGATATATAATTCCATTTTTCCTGAAGCTCTCAACTCAATTCCTGAAAAGTTTGAGGTGGGTTTTGGCGATTGGGTATTGCTCTCCCTAATGCTCATTTGGATCCATGTCTGGCAAGTTTGCTGGCCAGCTCATTCTCTGAATATTTTTCTCTTGAAGAATGTTTTGTACCCATTGTGGAGCGTTATCATCCTGTTAAATGAAATTATCCCAAAATTCGTTGTGCAGACAATCAATGATCGGTTCAATGTCACCAGTCATTGTTCGTCAAACTATAATAAGAGGGATACGGCGACCGAACATTACACCCCCAAGCACATTATTGATCCACCTTGAAAGGGCACAACTTCCCGGGCGAAACTGAGTCATTCCAGTCTGCCTGGACCTCTCCAAACCTTTTCTCGTCGACTATGACTTTGTAAACCGAATCGTGACTCGTTACAAAAAAGTATGTTGCGCCATTGTGGTAAAAGCCAGTTTTGGTGGTGTTCTGCCCATTGTCGACGGGTGGCTCTATTTCCAGATGATAGTCCCCATATTTAAGGGCAAGAAGACCTTGAAGAGTACCATCAAGGCCTTCTTGTCCTTAAATATGAGGAATGCAACCGTCTCCTTATGGTACTGGTTGAGACTACCTGTCTATAGGTCCTCAAAAAATGACATCGAAGGGCTGTTACAGATACCGTTCGATTCCTTCGAGTAAAATTTGCAGTACAATGGTCTTCCCTTGCAGATGTTATTCTGGGTCGACCAGCACCGCTCTCCGGGCAACGCTGCATGTTTCCAGGAAACGGGCCACAATGCGCCCATGGAATATTCAAACGTTGCGCAATCTAACAATTTGACAAAGCTTTTTGATGTAGGGCTACTATTCTTGACCGGTCAAACTGAGAATTTGGATGTCCCTGTATTTTCCACGTTATTCCCTGAAAGCTGATTAACTTCGAATACACCTGTATTCAGTTGAGAACAGCAAAAGACAGAGAAGCATGGAAAAAACTGGAACAGGCCTATGTCCGACACTGGATGAAAGAGAGCTGAAGAAGAAGAAACATTTTTTGCTGGTTTATTGTTTTCATCTAAGTGATGAGATAGTGAAGATTCCACACACAAGAAGTTTTCATGTTACATTCAATAAGTTCAGAATTGATAGCGGAGGCCAAGTCTCATTACGATGTGTGTATATTTCACTTTCGAGTCAAAATATTCTAGGAGCTATTATTTTATTTATTCTGTTTATTGTTCATTATATGTATATTTCTATTATTACAGTACAAAATCCAGTTGAAAATCCTCTATATGAAGTGATAACCATTGATCGCTAGTTGTTTAAATGAAAATGCTGAATTGAAGTCTTGACCTTGACCTGCTGTGAAGAGCTAAGAACGTTTTGGATGAAATGCAACGAAACGATCATTGAAGTTTTTATGTCTCGTAACTTTCAATTCCTAAATTGGGTTTAAATGGCAAGGTCTGCTGTATATACTTGGTCAGTTACACATATAAAGAAAGGAAAAGATAAACATAAATAGAATATCCGATAAAGCAGTTTTGCAATTTTTATACCATTCGTGGTTACACATATAAAGAAAGAAAAAGATAAACAGAAATTGAATATCTGATGAAGTGATTTCGCAATTTTTATATTATTCGTGATTTGTTCATCAAAACCGCAAGACGTTATTACTATTCCAATGTTTTTTTTTAATTACGTTTCCATAATTCAGATTATCTACGTTAAGGTGACATCGATTATTTACTTCAATTAATTTATAATTATTTTCAATTGGAATTTAGGTATGCTTGCTTATATGATCTTACTTGCACAGTTGACTAGCTAAAAATATTCAACATACAAGGTATACATTTCATTATCTTGTGTATCTATCTACAATATTATTTCGAATGAAACATCCTTTACTTTTTCTTTATATCGGTTCTACACCAAATGAGCAATGAAAATTTGTTTGAAAAATTCTGGTTCTAGGAGTTATTGTCCAAGTTATGCACTAATTCTTGGAATTTTAAACTACTGCATCAGAGGTTCGGAAGTTCGATTCCTAAAAATACAGAGCCTTTCATTTAAAATGAAAGGGTGTTCTTCTTTTCAAGCAACTTTAAAAATTTCAAAACGCAATAGTCACTAGATTTCGAAATATAATGAAAGGCCAATTTGAAAGACCCTGTATTCTCCTTCATGTATTTTTCTATAATTTAGATTTGAACGATATATTCGTCTAGGAAATCTTTTGTAAGACGGTACATCAAATATCTTGATTCTCGAATGAAATGAATCAATTCTATGAAAATTTTCATTCTTTTTGTTCGATGGAAAAACAAAACGTGAAACAATATGATGATATTTCATTTATAATAATTATAATAATAATGTTTCTACTTTCTGAAACTGTTGAATTCCAATTCGAGATCTTTGAAAATTAAAATTTCAATCGAATTTCTATTAATTTATTTCATTTCATATTTAAAAGTTGAAGGATGATATTCCGTATGTTTCTTCTCAATGAGTTGAGAATGTTGATATACAGAATGAGACATGGAGAATAATTAAACCTTGTGTAAAATTTACAGCATCTTCAAAACCCCCAATTTATGAATTCTTGCGAATGCACTGCAACTTCCATAATCCGAAAATACACAACCATAGAAATAAATAGCACGAAGTTATATACATAAATAGAAATGTCAACAACCGTGTAGTCCTCACAGCAGATGCCCAGAGTAGAACCAAGATGATCATTGCAATTCGGTATGGTATTCGTCTTACAGTTTCACGTTGCCGCCAAGCATGACGAATTAAAAGCAAATTTATCTAACATTAAGGCGGATCCGTTAGTCCTTCGAGTCTGGATCTGGACAGAACGGTATCCCGCATAGGGTGACGTACCGCGCGAAACGGTCCGTAGGTGAACTAGCACCAATGAATAATTCAGTTTTAGCGAACGGAACGTACGAAGGGGCAGGATCCTACAACTGTTTCGATTGTAAAATTTTAATTAGACGAATCGGATCGTAATTTGTCTTCATTATCATCGCTCGTATTGTATTCGACTTTATGCAAATCGATTCCAGCGTTGGATGTACCTGCTGTGAAGGAACTAATGGGTTTTAAGCTCAACTGTGTATTTCCTAAAGTCGATTTATATGAGTTTAATTGAATTCGCCAAAACTTACTGCAAGCTTCAATATTCTATAAACTCTATGACAAACTTTGACAGATGACAGTTGCACTCGTTTTGAACATAGAGTAATAAACATAGATAGAAGGAGTATACGCAATTTTTACATGTCCCCAACATGGTTAAATTACGTTGTCGGATTGTGATATATTTTCAAATTCAAATCCACAAATTTCTTATATCGTTATGAATGTATATTATATTGAATTCAATATATTAATTTGAGTATTTCACGATTAAATATGCAAATTTGAATATTTGGAATCCCATATTTTCTCTAATTGACGAATTTATAATGAGCAGAGCTCTCCTAGTGTTATCGGTTGTTTCAGGTCGTTTGGCGCGCTTGAAGTTTGTTTTCTGAATTTCTGATATATTTAGGTATTGATTTCAATATATTTTTAGTTAATATGAAATATGAATCACTATGGGACATAAGAAATGCGTTCTTTGTGGAGGAACTCGCAAATTGAGTGAAATATCGTATCACTGATATGTTTTCATTTCCGCGCGCTCAATGTCAAATTTAATAGTTCATGTTGGGGACAGAATTTGCTTACTGAAAATGGCATATGCTCCCTTTATCTATGTTTTTTACTCCGAACATTTTTTTTTCTATGGGCTTAGGCCCGATCCGTTTTAGTTCTAAAAGTACAATAATTATTTAGAATTCTGCTTACTCATAATAAGATGTGATATATAAGGTTGTTACATATAATGGATATTCTTCCTGGGGGTTATAGATCTCCTTAACCCCCCCCCCCCTAGGATACGCCACTGTATCTGAACTGAATTTCTAAAGTTTACAGAAACACAAATTTACTCTTTGCTGGCCTTCATCGAGAGTTGAGATTTTATTAGGGGCAATAAATACCAAACAGGCGGTTCTTCAAGTAGAATGGGTGTGTCAGGTACAAATCTACCAAAAATTTTCGGGTAGCTCCATCTAGCGGAATTGCAGTTTCAGCGCAAAGTAGTCTACAACCTTGAATAATTTATTCTCATGTTTGAATTCATCCCTCAACTAGTTGGAACCTATTGCAAACTATGTTTTGAACCATTCAGTTGGTGAAATGTGTTTTCAACGTGTTCAACATGATTTTATCAAAATATCGGATGAACATTATACATGATGGATTTCTCTTGTGGAATACTTTCATTCCGTTGACAGCAAGCTGAAATTGAATATATTCGATTTATAACGATGAATAGGTATTCCAAAAAAATCCAGTGAAATCAAGTCAAGTGATACTCACATTATATCAATACCATAATATTTTATGATATCCGGGAAATCATTTTTTCAAGAGGTAATTGGGAATACAATAGAACTCGTACTACATAGGATAAACCAGTATCCGTCTAAACAATTATTATTCAATATATTTTCAAGTTGCGAAACAGATTCCCCAAAAAAAAAAATAAAAAAATAAAAGAGGAAATCACTGATGTGCTAGGAGTATTAAGCGCTTTTCAGCGCCCTTGGATCTACAACTCTCTAACCTCCGAGCGCGCGGTTCTGATGATGCGATCAACTTGAAATTTTGCGCTGAAGTTGAAATCGTCATTTCATATCAACCAATCAGTCGGTTTTATGGACACAGAAATATTGGGTAATTTTTTCGATGTTCTTGTTGAATTTTCTATGGCATAAGGGCATCAATTTTTTTCGAAGAAATCGGAAAAACACGTTGCTAAGTAATATTTCAACAAAAAGCATGAGTGCTGGTGGCAACAAAAATCCGTGTCGAAAACGAGGATTCTTGCACTTGCAAGAATGCTTTTTGTTAAAATAATACTTAGCCACATGTTTTCCCGATTTTTGCACAGGTAAAATTGAATACCCGAACGGTATTAGACAAGACTATTTCACGAGACCAGTTGTCAAATTTTGCATCGGATAAACTCAAAAAAACTGCTTATAGTTGCTGTCATACAGTTTTTCATCTAGAAACGATTTGTAATTCAAAATTGAGCGTTTGTGATTGGTATAATTTAAGACGAGAGAAATAGTCATCAAGATACCAATTTTAATCTAGATGAGTCTGAAGTTTTAAAATTATCAGGAAAACAAAATTTTGAATGGCTTCAGTCGTATTTACGAAATCACCTGCAAATAAATTCTAAAATGGAAAATTATCAGTAGACAGAAGTGCCTTACTTCCTCTCAGGCTTTAAAGTATTTTTTAGCTCGTTTAAATTATACATATGCACAAAGGTTAGATTCTTAATATTACCTAATCATTAATTAGAAGAGCTATTTCGGTTTTTACTACTAGTGTTATGAATAATTGAAGTTGGCCATCATTAACAAACAATTTATTCTTCCTTTGTCAATATCTTTCCCAATTTCACATGAATTCGATATGAAAATTAAATTACAAAAGGATGAGTCTATCAATTGAAGAACATTCCAGATAATATGCCTATAATAAAATTTTTTATGGACCATTGTTGTTAGGGATTTGCATTTATTTGAAAAGCTACAAGAAAAGCAAATCAATTAAAGTACAATTGATGTATATTGTTCAAAAATTTGTTGATGGCTGTGATGACGAAGGATTTTAAATTTATGGAATATGTAAGCTCTTTTGTTTCAAAAGAAAATATTATTCACTTATTTGATTTCTTCATTATTTACCACCTAGAAACATATTTTCCAGAGAATATGGATGGATGAAGTGAGGTCATTTGTAGAAATATAACTTCAATATAACAAGGTTTTTTATTGCATATCTTGTGAAGATAGTGTGGATATAAGTTTTGCTAAAATAAATTGAACATATATTGTTCATTATATTGAATTACTTTGGTCTTCTGTACTTTGCTCCTTCTGTCTAGGAATGGAGATAACCTCACATTCAATTCACGTGAAAAATGTTGCCTGGTATTTCCTAATTATATTTTTTCTTACGGAAACTAAACCCTTGGATAGTTCTTTACTGAAAACTGGTTCATATTCATGTAAAATTTCCATTCCATTATTTGCTCCCTGTGATTATGCAAATATTCCCTTCATATTAGTCTTCCTTCAATTGTTTTAGACCAGATTAATTGAATGAGAGATGAATATTTTTCTATTCGTCTTCTGAAAACCTGTTTGTTAATATTTAAAGTTAATAACTAGTGCAGTATTCCATTATGTAAATTATTCATATAAATTCGAGGTCTGTCCACCCAGATTTTTTTGGAATATCCTTAATCGTACCTACGGAAGTCGATCTCATTGTCGGTCATCCTGATAAAAATTTCGGAATACGAATTCTTCCTCTTCAGATATATCCTGGAAAAAACCTTCTAGGACATTTTAGCGATAAGAATGGCGAGATAAATTTAAATGGGTAATTAACCTTCGATTGGCTGCTATTAAAGTAGCTAATCAGTACTTTGCCGTACTTGAATAGTTTTATGCGTTATTTTTATTGAACTCATTTTTGCCAAAGGCGTTTGGGAAAAATGGTATCTACACAAATTATTCCAATTTTTGAATTTCGAATCGGGAATGGTCTGCAACCATTGAATTCGACTCGCTTATGAACAATTTGAGCTCAAAATCGTTTCTGTTCGACCGTATAAGTTGAATTTTGGATGGAATGTGATAGATTTGAAATTTTCAGAGTAAGTTCAGAGTCGGAATATTCCAGCTATAAGTTTGTTAATTAATCCAACTGATATTTAGGAATCAGTTGAATAATAGAATAGTGTGAGATAATAAAGTTCATGAATAAAGTGAATTATCCAAGGGGTTTTACACTCATAAAAAAATTAAGCTTTTCCAATCTGATAAACTTATGAAACAAAGAATATTTTTCGGAGAACTGACTGCTTTATTTCGAATATTTGCTTTTTTTTTTGCAGGAGAATTACGAAAAATGCCAAATTGTTAGAGGATACAACAGAGAAGATGTTTTCGCATGGCGTCGAGCATTAATTTTTCGAAAAATTGTTTGTTCCAAAAAATATTGATTTCATCCGAATAGATAAATTTGAATGGAGAATATTCTCTGCATGAAATATTTCCAGTTCTCTGTGGACTCGGTATTGAATTTCGGAATATTCTTCTGTCATGAGTTGTAATTGATCGATGGGGTGATTCATTCAGAATGACCGTTTTCGAATTCTAGATTCTAGAGCTCAGAATATGATGATTCTGTTCAACATGCCTTATGAAATAAATAATAATAAACTGCTAATTTCCACAAAATTTATTTATTATTATTTATTTAAAATGAATTTTCATCAAGTGAAGACCGAATCAATCAAATATATGCCTTATGAAATATTACTGAGATACCAGATGGATTTCGATTTTCGAAATAATTTTTGCATATTTTCAAAAATTTTATTTGAAAATTGTTCGTTTCATGTTCTTTGGCATGAGGATTGCCTCCTAGTATCTCGTTAACAAGTAATAATCTTATAATACAGCATACTGGACACAATCATCATATTTTGAGGTCTAAAATTTACAATTATAATAAAGGACATTCTTAATGAAGCAAAAGCATCTGCTTTTACATCAGTTTTTTTCTTTTGATTTATTACTACTCAAAAGATGAATATAGTTACGAATTCGAAATCTGATAATTACACAACCATTAGAGGCAAAAAATGTTGCATTCAACATCATCATATTCATGAAGTTGATTAATATTATTCTGCTTGAATGTCGGCTGACTTGTGAATATTTTGCCGAAAAAGGCATCAAATAATTAGATAAGACTCGCTGAATATGTTCAAATGAAATTATGACGTTAATTTGGCTAACCGGAAACACTTTTGGGAGAGTAGAACTGAATTTTCAAGGAATTTTTTTGATAGGTATAAATACTCTGAAAGAGTTCAGTAATGAGCAGAGTCTTCTCAATAGTTTCCGATTCATATACCTACATACATATACGATTTTCACAATAATTCAACAATTGCTATTTTGCTACAATACAATTATTTTTTATTGCAGATTCCTCGAGGCATGCCCTCATCAATTGCATTGGAATAGATAGGAAATACACGAGATAATTATGAAAAATTCTTTGGAGAAAGATGCGACGCCCTGCGTTGCGGGTCAGCGAAAAAAAAGATTCCCAGGAAGGTGGTCAATCCGCCAGCTCATCTACTCCAGTCCCTTGTTGAACCGAAGACGTAATCAAGGTAATGGTTCAACCCCAAAACCTTCAAGAAGTCATGGTAAGATCAAGCACGAATCAATAGTGTTATTTTTATCTATTATTATTTATTTCATTAGCCTTATTTTATTGAAGAAAAAATAATAATTTTGAGCCGGGCGTTTAACCACATCTAACCTAACTGGTTTCACATGGTGTACCTAACTTTAAAAAGAAACAAAATTGTCATAAGTCAATTCAAGGTTATAACATACCGGAGTATCCATTCCCTTCACAAACGTTTACGTTAAGGGCCTGCTTCTCCACTTGCTACTAAAGTCCCCTTGCTGGATAAACGTGTCTCATCTCAACCGAAGCCTCAACCCCCTAAACACCCCCTCTGTCTACGCTCGTGTAGGACCAGAATGCTGTTGTGCAAGGAAATTTTCAAATCAGTCTTCTGAAAACTCGAAAAAATACATGTTCATACAAAAAGTAATCACACCAGAAGCAGTTCTGTAAATATTGAATTACCTAACCTATTCTCCTCACTTTTATTCGAAACACACCGATCAATTACGTATAATGTCGCCTGTCATGAAGGAAATTCTTGGATAAGAATATATTTTCCACGTGATCTAGGTCTTAATTATCCGGAAGTTTACCGGCCACTTCAACCTATCCGACACTTCTGAAACACAATTTAGATATCTGTTAGATAAGTTAAGGCTATTTGGGACTTCAACAGAAGGTGGTGAAACAGGTCATGAGAGAAAAAAACCTTATTTGTGATTCATACAGCGCATAAGGTGATGTCAAAATAACACATAATTTGTTACTGCACTCCCTTATTCAGCTGTCAAAACTCCCTAATGTACATCCTTTTATATTAACTATCGATAATGAAATCATCAAATTCGCTGAAAATTTCCCGGAAATTCTAATTTGTTCTCTTTCAAACTCGCATTGCCTAGTCTATTTAATTAAATCGGTGAATTTTTCATCGAAGTCGCTGATTTAAACTTTAGTTCCATCTTTACTCTTTAATGAGTTGAAACTGTCTTGACAACGGTTCCCTAATTTAGTCATAACTTCATCTGAATATTCCTCCCCGTGGAAATTTCAACCTCGTTGAAGGATGCACAGGGGGAAATGGAGAGAGTCACTTTTATGCTCGGAAAATTTTTTATAGGAGTTCTCTACATAACTAATCCACGAAGCTCACAAAATTGTTCATTATTATCAATAATACTCTTGGTATCATTCAACGCAATTTTTTTTCTATTTATCCTTGAAATTTTCACAATTTACAGTTTAGAACGTGAGAACATTTGTCGAAAATTATAAGAGCATTGATGCTTCTAGCTTAAGATCTATGGATTAAAAAAATCATTCTCTGAAAACAAAAAGATAAAGGTAAAATAATACAATTGAAATCATGTAATATGTTTCGCTGAATGAAATATTTCTCTGCGCAAAGTTTTACTGATTTCGAAGTTATAAGTCCGAGGGGTCAATTCTGAAGTTACCACATTTTTGTGCCTGCTGTTTGAATCATTCAAATTAGAAAGAAGGAAATAAAAAAACCAAAGTGTAAATGTTGCAGTAGTTTTTCGACATAGAAGCCTTTTCGAGAATGTTTGCTTTGATAAATGGCTAAAATTCCTTTCCATTCTTGGGTTTATTTCATTGTCTTTTGTCGATCGAAAAACCTACCTGTTTTGGAAGGTTCTTCAGTCACCTTATTCTTCTGATACCCAACGTGTTCTTGAACTGTTAGGTTCTTTGTATTTTCCGATACCTCTGTTCCTAATATAAATGTAAACTCCTTTGACCCTTTGCTCACTTTTTCATATTATATTTTATATTATAGATTCCATAATTTACATAATTGCGTTTTGTAAATTTCTATCTGGTTCTGTCTTAGATAGTTATTAGTTCCGCCAAATTATGATTCTCATTTAATTTGTATGATTTTGGCTACCTGCCGTAAAAACATAAACCCAAAATATTCATGAGCAATATACACTTTGCTCATGCATATTGCAAGTGAATCATGTAATCCATTATGTAGTTAAGTTCTGTATTATTGTTCACCTTTAAAAATAGCGTTAATATTGTTGTTGTTTGACCGTATTGCAAGTTCGAAATAACTTTTAAGATTTCCTCTATTTTTTGCAGAAAAAGAGGCGGATATTCGATCGGGAAACTCATCTAGAGATGTCGAATGTGGCCTTCCTCATCCTGTGGAAATTCATCAGGCAGCTAGTAGAACTTCCGTGTTTACCGGTAGTACTAAAGTAAGTAACCAATACATTTTTATGGGTGTATCAATAAAACCTCAAGATCTGAAATGCCAGCTATATTCACGAATTTGTCATCACGTATGAGAGTTGACGAAGATCCAGTGTTGCACAATAGAAATCCTAAGAATAATTCATGAGGCTGATGATGGGCATTTAGCTTGAATCCCTATTTTCTTCGAAGACAAATAAGTATTATCCGTCAACCTTTCGCGATATGATACCTTTGTTCTTTTAAATTGATATTATTAAAAGTCATAGTGCCAGTTTAGGGGCAAATACCATTGTAGTTCGAAATTTAACGCTGCTTCAATAAAATGCAATATTGTTAAGAAACACGTCGCCAAAGATACCTCTTGTGCCAGAATGCGGGATTTTTTTGAAGCGATCCACGAATCGATCCAATTTTTTTATCATAAGACCGGAAGTGCTGGTCTCCAGTCACAATGCGATGCAGAATTCCGTTCCGTCTTTGCCTTGCAAGCAGCTGTTTATAAGCAAACAGACGCCATTCAAAATCTCTCGGCTTCAACTCGTAGGGCATTCAATTTCCTTGTTTCTGAATCATTCCCATGACTTTCAGGCGTTCTGAAAAGGCTTGTTACGTCACTCCCAATGATCCTGCCAATTCTTGCGTTCGACACGTGTCTTGATCAAGTGATGCCTCCAATTCTGCAGCTTCGAAAACCTTCTCTCTTCCATCATGCTCGTCTTCGATGTCAAAATCACTGTTCTAAAGCGTTGAAACCACTCTCGGCATGTTCTTTCACTGATAACGGCCTCTCATAGGTATTTGAGAGCATTTGATGATCCTCAGCCGCAGATTTCTTCATATTAAAGCAGAAAATTAAAACCTCGCAAGTGACGAGAATTTGGCTCGTAAGCTGACATGTTCAATCGGGAATAACTTCATGATATAGACACAAATCGACTCATATTTCGATCGCATTATGTTTACAAATATCTTAGCTTATTGTATGAGATCTACGATCTATTAATTTTGACTACCACTTACCGCTTCAGCAATCTATTGCAAAACGGCGGAAGCAAAGTTGTACACCTAATACATAAGAAATTCGAAACCTGAGAATATTTGGACAACCAATTGGTGATGTTGATTTTATGGTGAAACTTGGAATGAATCTCAAGTCTGACAACGTTATTGGGAAACGTTTTATGACCTTTTCTCACTGCTAAGATGAATATGTATTATACATTTGTTCTTTTTTCATGGATCCGATCATTCATTGTGCAATTTTCTATAGAGCGCTGACGTTCCACCTGCATCCCTAGAATGCCCGTTGTGTTTCGCGGAACTCGGCCCCGAGGAATTCTTCGAGGTGGCAAGTTGCGGTCATCGAGCCTGCCTGCAATGCATGAAGCAATATCTGAGGGTGGAGATTTCCGAATCACGTGTTATCATCACCTGTCACGAATGCCCGGAACCCATTCATCCGAACGGTAAGTAGCCTGTGACCAAGAAGGTGATTTTCGTTCTATTTGGAGAACTAACCTTCGAACGTCGACAAGTAAAGGTTTTTCCAAAATAGTTTCAATGGCAACAATGCCGTGTATTATTTTTTGACGACATATAATCATGAAAGATACACGTTTCAACAACTTTTTGAAATTGTTGAATTATTTTATCAAACTCTGTGCTCATTTTTGAAAACGTACTGAAATAAATTTAAGAGGGGTAACCACCACGTGATTTTTTGCGTATCATTCAAACTTTGTTACCCATTCATTTCCCCTCTGACGCTCCGAACTTTGTACGGTGTACGAAGTTTTACATTCACTTTATCTTCCTTCTTTTTTCGAAGCAAATAACTTTCACGAAATTATAATTTTACCTCTTCTGTAATGATTTTTGGTAGGTTTTTTCACGAATATTTAACAAATATATCAGTGCTTTATACAAAGTCGTTGTTACATCAATTTTTTTTGTTGCAAAAAACGAAAAGTTACCAAAAATATTTTTTCTTTCATTCGCAAATTAAAAATATTTACTTTCCACCATGTAGATTGTTGTTTGAGGTAATTATGTGAAAACCCCCATAAAAATCGGTGATTGTAAGAAGAAATATCTCTAATTTCATTTTGAACTGAGCAACCACATGTTGGTGTTCCCTCTTCAGAAGAATTGATAATAGTTATTTATAATACAAGTGCAGAAGGCATTGATATTCTTCCACGAGTTCAAAATTCAAAAACGAGCCACGAAGTGGCTAGTTTTGGAATGAACGAGTGGTAGAATGACCCTTCTGTATTATACATTATTTTCTCTAATTCATTGCATTTTCATTGAAATTAATGAAATATTTCCATAAATATAATTTAGTAATTTTTGCATTGAAAAATGTTGGTTGGCAGAACTGATTTCTTTAAGGCAAATTGATGAATTGACAGATAAAGCCGTGGCGGAAAGTTCGGAGTACCAACATAGAATAATAAAATATAACCATGAAAACTGTGCGTTTCTGATATATTCTCGCACGATTTTGTTCTACAAGATGTGGAAGAATGAACGGAATAACCACAGAATTAGAGAAACGACGTTATTCAGATAATCGATTCACTAATCGTCATATCATGGACAAATTTGATGTGAGTTTCGATACAAGAGTAGCATTTATCTACAATACGACAAATAATGAGTCGATTAACTGAATAATGTCGAACATGAATTCTTTTTGAATTTTGAATTACGGTTTAAATTTTGTCTAAAGTCTTAATCTTTTTAAATTGAATTCATAAATGAACAGTGATTTTGATAAAAAAAAAAGTTGTCAATTTCTAAACGTGTATATCTATGATTACCTTTAAGGCATAAACTACTCAACACAGATGACGTGATAAATGTCAAAAAATACAAAAAAATATATTGACATTATACCCATTTTAAATTGTATCATCCCTTTTGGAAAACCCTTGAATTAGTGTTTTAAACTCGAAATTCACGAAAAAAATATGGAAAGTATTTTGTGTGTTTATTCAGTAATCGCTTAATGAATCATTTTAAGATCAAAATGGCGACTTTTGAAGAGACCATTCTTCATCTCAGAACATTAATAATTTAATAAGAGAAACGGAAATCGTCTTGTAACTGATCCATTCGTTTCGATGCTAACATTCGTCACTCCTTGTCTGACGGGACAATATTAAAAGGTCTTCATATATTGTAGTTAGGCAGGCGACAATTAAAGTTGCTTTATAAATATTTTCAGAGAAATGAAAAATATTCATCAGAAAAAAGTTACAGCAATATTTTGAAAATGAGCATTTTCGCACTCATCGTTTGAGAGCATTCCCGGCACATATTTCGAAAAATACAGGCATCATGAAGAAATGATCAATTTGTTCGAGGAACGACCGCTCAAAAACAAAATCGATGGCATCTATCTTATAATATCCTGTACGCTTAGCGCAATTTGAATATTTATGTCTACTACACTAGCTAGACAAGTATTATCGATTCATTCGCGATAACAAAACGAACCGGTATGCCAATTATTTATTACTATTTTTGCGTAAGGCTTATGAAATTCGTTATCCTTACCTTACCTATTTATTTTCAGTTGTGGTATCTATTTTATTTGATATACATATGTATTTAAGATTAATGCTATTTCTGTACACCGATGTTCGTTATCATTGCAATCAGGTGATTTGAATTACACGCCCAGAAATCAGTGATAATCGAATATTACCATTAAGGTATGATTATGATTATTATCATACCCATCTGTCGCTTCAATCGCAGACGATAGATTATATGCGATATCCATTCTTATAAATAGATAGTAGGTGTTTACTTCGAATAAAGAGTTTACAATAGATGCGCCAAAATTCAAATAGGTGTTATTTCAGATCATTTTATGAAAATTATGTATGTGCCAAAATGCATAGTGTTGAAATTTATTCACATTGTTCCTATATTCTCAAAAATTAGGCAACATTGTAAATATGTTTCGGCTTGATACATTGATATGTAATAAAATTCTTTCAATTTTTTATTTCAAGAATAAAGCAACGAAAAACTTATATTTGTAGTTGAAGAAAAATCAAAGGAGTACATTTTTTGGTTAAAAATATGGGTTGAAGTGTTCCGGACGCCACTGGGCTTAAAAATTTTAATTCTAGTGATTTGAAATTTCGAGAAAATCTTCAAGAAGGTTCATTAAAAGAAAAGTAAAAGTTAATCAGGCTGATTTCCCTGGAGTTAAAACCATATGAAATCCTCTTTTTTCAATAATTTAATGAATATCCATCTGATTGAACTGAAATTAATTTAAAAATAGCAATATCCTTGTAAAATTTTATTGAAAAAATTTTGGCTTATTCTCAGAATCCATTCATCAGATTTCTGATGAAAAAAAATCGATATCTTGTGAATATATGAAGTTCATCGTTGAAGTAAGTTATCCAAAAATTCAGCTATGTAGCATTTGAACCAAAAAAAAATATTCAAGTTTTTCTGATCTTATATCCCTGTAAAACAGAATATCTTTCACATAACGGACTGATTTATTTAGAATTCTTTCGTTTTTTTTTTTCGAAAGAAACTAGAAAAATTGACAAGATATAAGAAAATAGACAAAATTTTCGTTAGTTATCTAGTTCAGACCAAGAAATATGAAGACTAATCTCGTACGACACTAATTCGATATGCAGAATGTTCTTCTTTCATGATTTTGTGCCAATTTATTCGAATGGAAAATAGGAACAGTCAACACCTTCAATAATGCATTTATTATTTTTACATTCTTTTTCGTTTCCTGAAGAAAATTGTTCCAAAAATGTGATAATTGACATTTTCTTGAAATAACACGATATTATTCTATCAATAGGAAGCTTTGGCTTCATATATGTGTTAAGAAAAATCTAAATGTGAAAAAATAATATGAATACTAATTTGAACAAACCCGCAAAAGTTCAACGCCATCGCTCTCTAGTTTTTTTCTATTTTCATTTTTGATGAGGCCAACTTCATTACCCATGTTTTAAATTTTAAATTCGATGTTATCATGTTATCTATAATATTTGTTTAAGTACTGAGGGAGGCATTTCCATTTGCTTAAAACATGGCATGATGGGCCTGATACACCCAAACCTAATTCCAAGACATCTTTTGGGGAATTCAGTCCTCTTCGTAGTTTTACTACTGGCAGTACATTTAGTTTTTTTTTTCTTTTTTCAGAAATCAAATTCATCCTCGACGACCCTGCCATGATGGACAAATATGAAGACTTTATGGTTAGAAGAGTATTAGCAGTTGAACCAGATACAAGATGGTGTCCTGCTCCGGACTGCGGGTAATGACAAAATTAAATGATTCATACCATCTACCATGTATCTCTTTATTCTTGTCAAAATTAATTTTTTTGCTATTTCTGATCCTTCCTCGTTTCTTATAGCATCACAAGATGGCGAGTTTGTGCCGTTTGAGCTGATCTGCAATATCTGAATGAAAAGGTATCTTAGCGTAAACGAACAAAAGAAACCCTGTTTAATTTGGTTACTCCCTTCAAAAAAAAAAGAAGCGGTTAAATTCCAAGAAAAAACATAGGAAACTTTCATATGGGTCATTATCACTCGATACATAATTTTTGGCAAAGTTCGTTTTTAACTCTTATAAATCCTTTTCCATTAATGGAATATTCTTATTCATAGGTATCCATAAAAAAATTCCATATCTTACCGTCATATCTCTTCTCTAATTTCTCTATGATGGTTTTTCCAAAATCAACTTATAGGATCGTAATGGAAATGTTTTAAATGGAATATTTTTACCGACAAATGTTACTCCTAATGTCTTTGGAGTTGATTGCTAGTTCGATAGATGTGTCAGTGATATGCATATTGCATATTTTTTACTAATGTTAAAGAAAATTGTATGATTCATGTAATTTATGCAAATAAATTGTATTGATATAGATCCTCATATAAAATTCTTAATGTTTTTTTTGTTACAGATTCGCTGTAATAGCAAGTGAATGCGCTAGTTGTCCAAAACTAAGATGTGAGCGACCAGGATGTGATTCGTTTTTCTGTTATCACTGTAAGGCTGAATGGCATCCCAATCAGACATGTGATGCTGCGCGTGCTCAGAGATCTCCCAATGTCGTTAGGTCTTCGTCAATTGCATATAGTACAGACTCTCAATATAGTAAGTATGAGCTTCCCAAAATTGCCTTTTGAACCCTTTTTTTTAATATTAAATGCTAAATTTTACACTCCTACTTCTTCACAATTGTTATTTATATATGTAAATAACATCACGGCTTGCAGAAAATGTTTCAACTCTGGAAAAAGTATCTCCTCGAGCGGGACTCGAACCCGTAACCCCCGAATCACTAGTCCGATGCTCTAACCAATCGAGCTACCGAGGAAGCTGAAATTTCCAGAATTAAAAATTATCTGCAAGTCGTGATGTTATTCATATATCAACACACATACGTCAAACCATTATTTTCATATATATAACTATAATGTCTAGAGTCAAATACTATTTTTCAAAAGGATCTCATTTTCATTCAGTTGACTTACAGTACATAAAAATATGTAAACTTTCAATATCTAATGATCTATTTCTATTTCAGAAGAAGATATAAAGCCCTGTCCGAGATGTGAAGTATTAATCGTTAAAATGGACGATGGTTCGTGCAATCATATGATGTGTGCTGTCTGTGGTGCAGAATTTTGTTGGCTGTGCATGAAGGAAATTAGTGATTTGCATTATTTGAGGTTTGTTTCATGTTTTATGATAAAAAAATACACTGTATAAGATGAAGTTAAAACACTCTTGTTCACGTGATTTCTCCATTAGCGCTTGGCGCACGTTTCGGCAAGTTGTCTTTATCAGAATCTTAGAAGATTACTAACAAAATTACAAAACATACAATGCCCACGATTTTTCCTCATCAGTACATAATACAAATCTACCTTACTATTGGCTACAATTTTTACTTGTCCACCCACCATTTTCTATTAATGAATTATTAATGACGATGAAGTCGTTATTGAGCTCAGATCTTTTTTTTTTTGTACAAGGAATGGAATTTTATTCCCTACGTCTCTACTATAATTTCTTCCATTTCCTACTGTTGTCTAATTGGGAAACTTTTCCCTTCTAGATATCACTATTTTCTTCTATTTGGTCTCTTATCTGTCTTTCTCATTGGGATTTGTATCATCTCTCTGAATTCCCTATTCTCATGCTCTTTCAGCGTCTCTATTGTCTATCTTTGTTGACTATTTCTTCAATAGTTTCAATTTTTAATTCATCTCTGATTTGTTGATTGCTTATATACCATGATGCGCCAACTGCTGTTCTGAATACTGAATTTAGTGTGCTTTGCAACTGATCTTTCTTTTTGTTTTTCGTATTATACCAGGTTACTCCTGCATACTTTATGCTTGGTTTTAGCACTATTTTTATTATCTTCAGTTTGTTTTCTAAGGAAAGTTTACTTTTTGAGTTGAGCAGCGGGTAGAGTCTCCCTCTACCTTGCCTTTTTTCTGTTTTCTTCTATTTTTTTTTGTCAAAGTTCATTCTTTCATCTAGAATGTCCCCCAGATGTTTTGCTTCCTTTTATCTCTATCGTCGTTATTGAGCAAATTATCTCTTTATTTATAGATTTCAATACCTCCTATTGTACCCAAAAAACTTGTTTAGGAAATATTGTATTAATAGAAATCGAAATTTTTAGTTAGTGATTAAGTGAATTGAATAATATAAATAACCTGATATCATTCTGCAAATCTATTCAATCTATGTATTATTATATAATTATTATCTTATGCTTCCAGTCCCTCAGGATGCACATTTTGGGGTAAAAAGCCATGGTCTAGAAAGAAGAAAATTTTATGGCAGCTGGGTACTTTAGTAGGAGCACCTGTTGGTATAGCTTTAGTCGCCGGTATTACAGTACCAGCCATGATTATAGGTATGTTAATTATTAGGAATGTAATTTTTTTTCAAAATATTTATTAATTATATATCAGTAACAGGAATATAACTCCTGAATTGTATGAAAAAAAAAGTAATCAATGCTACATGTTCGTTCATTTAGAAAATAATAATGTCTCACAATTTTATTAAAATGCTGTTATTTGGTCGATTAATTATTTCACGAATAATAATAATAGATCTGTCCGATTTTCCATTTCATTTTCCTCGTTATTTTTCTTCGAAATTTTTTCCTCCAAGAACTTTGCCTAATTTTATAAATTCTTATACTCATATCTTTGAATGTTTGGTATTTCCGATACTTGAGATCATAACATTTTTTCCAGGTATTCCTGTTTGGATTGGCAGAAAAATATACACTAGGTATCAGACGGCCAACAAACATAAAAGAAATGCTGCCATTGTAGGAGGAGTATTAGCTGCGGTGAGTAAATTTTTTTCGCGATCTAACCTTTTGAACGAAAATCTAGAGATACAAAAATTAATCAACAAAATAATTTGAAATTTACGCAACACTTCCTATCTCATTTATGTATGTACAACCATGCATATAATATGATTGTTTTATGGATGCTTGACATTCAACAGATCAAGGTGGATTAAACTCATTTCCGATCATTATGTGGTACAAATTTAAAACATGTATGTCTGCGGTTTGTGGTCGTTTTGAATATGTAAAAAGTAATCTCGACATTCTCGACCAGATGAAGCATGAAGTTTTGGTTGAATGACCCTGAAAGAAAAGAAAAGGTCTTGAGTCATTTTACTACGATATTGTTGCATGAACTTTTTGCGGATTCGTTTTTGTTATTCGTGCTATCGTTTTCATGTTATACAGGAAAAATATTCCTTTCTTTGGTTCTCTGAATTGGAGGCCTTGGTGAGGAGTATCTGTCTTCACCTAAAATAATCTGTATTGTAGAACGTGACTCACATTGAAATATGCCACTTTTCAATATTTTTTAAGTTGTAGTTTTATTAATTCTGGATGATGCCGATTCTTACCCATAAACACTGCACTTTGTACAAATTTTACCACGGGCAAATCAAAATCGCTCATTTGATCTTTTCCTAAATGTTAAATGTGATGATTCATATCGGCAAAGAGTTCTTCATCATTATTTAATTTTAAATTCTGAAATAAAAAAATATTCGACATAAAATAACACTATCTACCTATCTCTGTATCTATCAGGTCCCCAACATGGGGATATGGGCTCAACCGAGGTTATGTACCCAGTCTCAAACTTTATAAAAACTATTTTCCACATTTATGACGATTCGCTATGTTATATTATCAATTCAGTACTTAATCTCACAAACTACAACAATATTTTTAACAGTTACAAAAATTTTTGAGCTCCAAAATGGGACGCAAAGAAAGGTAGTCATCTCGCTGTAACAACCATTTTGGAACTCCAAATAGCAATTACCGTTGTCATACTTAAGATGTAGATGTACCTCAGTCATACTACATATATTCATGACAGCTTCAGTTCTCTGAGAAGTAAATTTTAGTAGTGCTCTGCGATCTATGACAAGTGATATCCTGAACTTTCTATATTGCTATTGCAGAGCCAACTAATTAAACTGTTTGTAATTGTTTCATACTACTACAGACAAGTGAACACGAGTTGTACAAATTAATCTGTCGTACCAAATGATGTACAAACCGGTCTTGTTAATACAAATGTTCACTCTGCGAAATGAGAGTTGTATACCACTTAAGCCATTAAATTTACCAGCTTGATACATCTGATTTTTTGATGCGAATTTTGTCGTTTCACGGTGTTGTAATTCCTGTTTCAATTTCCTCTGAAAAGGGCATTTAAAAAATGTTATCAAATGAATATAAATTGTTTCGAAAATATTCAGTTCAGATTTCGCTCGTTATTTCAGGTGAAGTCAGTAATTCTTAAACGCTCTTTCTTTAAGCGCCAATTGCACCCTTGGAGACCTCAGAACTGTATATGTATATACCCAGTTTTTGGTTTCCAGGGATACAATGGGAGCCTGAGTGACGAGCACTCAAAAGCTAGTGACTGCACGTCAGTGCTTCATTTCTCTTAAATTGTTTTGAAATTATGTTTGGATTTTCTATTTATACACGTATAAATATAATGACGTGGTCAACACGAAATTTGGTTTGAAGATTAATATTGTTATTTTATATTTACTTCCAAATTCTCCAATTGGTTGGATGTGTTCTTACGGAATTATTAGATCATTTTTTTCGATGATTGGATGGAATTCAGTATTTTTCCTAATATGTCTTCTGATTCTGATTATTCGATGAGCCCTCAGAGTAGTAAATATACACAGATAGAGGGAGCATGTGTCATTTTTAGTAAGCAAATTTTGTCCCCAACATGAACTATCAAATTTGGCATGAAGTTCGTGGAAATGAAAACATATCAGTGGTACGATATTTCACTCAATTCGCGAGTTTCTCCACAAAGAACGCACTTCTTATGTCCCATAGTGAATTAACGTTTCATATTAACTCAAAATGTATTGAAATAAATACCTAAATATATCAGAAATTCAGAAAACAAACTTCAAGCGCATCAAACGACGTGAAACAACCGATGACACTAGGAGAGCAAAAGTTGCCAAACCTTGGATTTCATCAGGTATATACAGATAATAAATATTCTGCTTATTATAAATTCGACAATTAGGAAAAATATCGGATGCCAAATATTCAAATTTGCATATTTTAATCGGGAATCACTCAAATAAATATATTTCATTTAATATAATATACATTCATAACGATATAGTAAAATTGTAGATTTGAAAATATAACTCAACACGAAAATGTAATCTAACCATGTTGGGGACATTCAAAAATTGGGTAAACTCCCTCTATCTATGTTTATTACTATATCAACTCTTAATGTTTTTCGATATTTTTTTCAATTAACCAATTAAAAACAGCAACGGCGCAAGAAGAAACGAGCTCTCAAAAGTTTTTGTTGCTGAGTCGGTGGTTTGAACCTCCTTACCCCCCTGGCTACGCCCGTGCTTCATGCTCTATTTGTAAATTAATATATTTGTCCTGTGTTCATTACATTACATTCAACCGATCGTTATGACGTCATTGGAAGTTGTCAAGTATACCCCCGCAAATGTTTCCGACATTGTAAAATGATAATTTACTTGAAGAAATTTTTATTTAAACTGGCGCATTCGCCATTTTGTCGTGATACACGTATTTTCATAGACAAAAAAATGAAAAGTTGCAATTAAAATGACACAATGAAAACAGAATATTTTCAAAACGAGCCTCCTCGAATTTTCCGCCTCCCGTGATCGTAATAACTGGTGACGGGTAAGCTGATATCGAATAATTTTCAGGAAAAACTCTCCTGCTCCATTTTCCCGTTGGAGTGGGCGGCCACGGTATCTCCAACGCCCGGAAAATAAAACCGGAGAGACCATTTACCGACCTCTCGAACTTTTCAATATGGAAATGTGCGGGCTAAACACTTTTTCGCGAACTTTTCAGGTTGACCTATAAATCTCAACTATACCCCCCGACGATCGATATGTAGTACACTTTCCTCTACACGTCTCTCAAATACGCCGCGCGAAGTCCCATTTCGACCGAGATTTATCTTACGAGAGCCTCGGCTTTCAAACCTTCGGAGAGCGAGGCGACCTATTAATTGTTCCGTGGATTCTATCCGAGCAAGTGTTTCCGTGTAAATGACGCAGCTGTGGAAGACCTGGGTCAGGTCATGGGGAGATGTTTTCCCCATTTTACCGGAGATGGGGAGATTGAAGTATTTGCCCTCGGTGCTCATCACGGCTAAGATGGAATATTAGACGAGATTGGATTGTAGTTGGGGGTTTTTAACGTGATTCATTTTTACGTCGATGTTGTGGAAATCCTCACCTTTCTGCGTTGAAGACTAATTGTAGTAGATCCTTGATGTGTCTTTGAAGTAGTGTCTAACAGCTTTCAGTTTTGATTCACTTACATTCATGTAAAATACATTCTGTCAAGAAGTACCTACGGGAAATTAATTATTTTAAAAGCCCGCTTCAGGGGATGGTGACATTTTTTTGCTCCAGCATTGTTACATAGGTCTTTATACCCTTGCAGAATTTGAGCAGCATCGGTCCTTCAACTCGAAAATGATGGATTATAGTGTCTGTGTATTGAATATAAGGAAATAGTTTGTTGGCCAGAAAAAAAAATTTCAATTCCCGAAAAATTACCTCCTCGAACGAGACTCGAACCCGCAACCTCCGAATCAATAGTCCAGCGCTCTAACCTCTAAGCCACCGAGGAAGCTAAAGACTCTCCGCAATGAGAAACCACTAATCCCAAAATCGAGTGTTAGTGTGTAATGCCTTACAAACTATCAGTATAATTCGCAAGGGTTGTGGATGTTGAAATGTTAGGATGTACTCAATAACGTCAGTGAGTCGACGATGCTAGACGATAGGTGAATGGAATCAGGATGATCACTGACGTTATTGAGTACATACTAACATTTCATCATCCACAGCCCTTACGAATTATACCTATAGTTACATACTAACACTCGATTCTGGGATTAGTGGTTCCTCATTGCGGAGAATCTTCAGCTTCCTCGGTGGCTTAGTGGTTAAAGCGCTGGACTAGCACAATGAAAACAGGTTTTTCTCCATTTTTTACTGTAAATACTTTAAATATTAGTACTAATTTGAAACATAAAAAAAATGAAACCTCTGATCATCTAAAGGCGTCCAGCCAAAAAATATTATTATTGTAGGTAAATCATGTATAGGAACTACTAAAATATGAAACAAAAAATGATGTAAACCATTTTAACATGTACATATTAAAATATAATAAAGACTATAAAAGCAAACGCTAGACTAGTGATTCTGAGGTTGCGGGTTCGAGTCCTCCTCGAGGAGGTACTTTTTCCGGAATTGAAAATTTGTCTGCACGCCAACAAACGATGTATTTACCTTATCAGTCCTTTAGTTGTTTCAAAGTACTAAATTTTGTCATGTCATCTAAAGTGTGTTGCAATTTTTAGATTAAATTATAGAAGAATCTTATATATTGCATTTGAAATGAATTTTGGTTTTCCATTTGTGCTGAAAATATCACATGGTTCGTGGTTGAATACTAAATTTGTAAAAAGGGCAGTCTCTATCTCAATTGAAAACAAAATATCATCGCAGCGAGTATTAAAATCGAAAATGTGTATAATTGAAAAAAACTATAAATTTGAGGGCTATACAAAAATATAATAACCTTCAAACACAAAGACAATTTTAAAAATGAATGAACGGTCAACTTCATTTTTTAATACAGTTGTAGAAGTAAATTTCTCCTTATCGTTATCGTTCATTCAAAAAGTAAGAATTTGAATGGAAGAAATCTTCACTGACTTTAAATATAATCTATCGGTGTTAGTTTCATGAGAATTTTTTTGGAACATTTTTCATTTTGAATGACTGAAAAATTGTCTCCGGTTGATACAAAATATTTACCAACAACAATCAATCATATTCCTTGGACCCTTTAGGGTCTATTTTATTAGGTATGGTAATTAAAGACTCTTTCCTGGAAATTACTTTATTAGTACTCTCTCGATAAATACTATAGAAATTCATCCGGAACTATATAAATTTTATAAGTATAATTATTAATTTCTGGCGAGTATTTCAATGAAGCATAGCGAAGGTGATTCCTTTCACTCTATCAATATTCGAACTAAATTTGAAAACTCTCGGTGATCTGAGTTTCTAACCCCGATACATTCCAAGCTTCAGCACTTCACTTTTCCTGCCTTATAACTTCAGCACTCAAAAGCCCCTCCGTGTGGAGGTCCTGCAGCAATTCTATCAGTCTCTCCTCCATCTGCGCGTTGCCCAAAGCCAAATCTACACTACCTATGCACAGTAACAATGCCAACAGTTGCGAGCGTTTGTAGTCTTCCTCTAGCTGTTGACGGTCGTACTCGAGTGTCGTTTCCACATCCAGTCCCAAGCAGCGGCAAGAACTCACTAGGATTTCCCAATAGTTGTCCAGTAGTTTTCTGGTGTGAAGCCTCCGCAGTTCAGCAGGGACGGAGCTGATGAGGAGTAGAGCGAGATCGTTAGTAGCCCTGCTGTACGTCACCATCTGCCAGTCCAAGATGGAGCACTGGCAGTTTGTGTCGTCCTCCTTGAACATGAGGTTGTTGCACCAGAAGTCGGTGTGCGTGATCAACGCCAACGGCTCCTTGGGTGTCAGGAGACTCTCGATGATGTTCTTGGTGTGCGGTCGCAGCTCGTTCAAGGCCGCTAGAATGTCGGCCAGTCCGGGTCTCGACTCCAGGAACTGGGATAGCTGGGGCAGGCCCCTTTCGATGAGCTGTTGGTAGGAATCCGAAGCTCTGGTGGTCTGGAAGAGGAACGGATACTTGTCCGTCAGGCTCTTGGCCTCCAGCACCTTGTAGGAGAGCGAGAGGGCGTGTATTTGGGCGATCGCTTGGACGGCGGCCTTGGTCTGTTTGAGCGTGAGCCCCCTGGAGAAGTCTGAACCTACGTAGCCGCTCGTTTTGATGTTCTCCAGGACGAGGACGGATTCGGGAGGGCTGGGATCGGGTTCGTTCGTTCCTGCGAAATAGTGTCCGTAGAAACACTTGGGGATGGGTATCTTTATGTCGGAACCGTCCAAGTTTGCCAGTTGGGTCTCCTTGAATTTCTCCAGGTCCGGCACTACCTGAAAATCGAATACAGAATTAAACTTCACGGCAAATTTTTTTATCACTTCATGATTAAATTACAAGTATGTGTATCCAATAATTTGATGATGACTCTAAGATTTATTCACCTCGAGCTTCGTTAAATCTCAAATTAAATTTACCGTTCTATAAAAATGCAATTATAATGATGTTGTAACTAGCTGAAGTATTTCTGACATTGATTGTTCATTTAACAAGCCACGAGGAAAACAAATGTTTGCTTAATCTACGGTTTGAGCTCTAGCAATTACATGAAGTATTAATTTTTAATTCGACATTAAAACATCGGTGAACGGATGAAAACAAGCATGAAGCTATCGATCATTGAACAAAATTATAGGTGATTATTAATTGATACTGTTTACTCTAATGCTAATGTTTGCTCTGATACTCAATTATTTACTTTACTTTGTGAGCAATTTCTTTCACCATGTTCGGTTGTTATAACGACAATCGTGAAAAATGTGATTGCTAATTCAGATATAGTAATGAGTTGATTTGTTCATTCACTTTTTCTTAAATAGATCAATTCATTCTCAACATGTCAAGGTTGAATCATTTGCCATCGACGAATAAAAACATAATTAGGTAATTTTATGTTCGAAATTGCGCTATTGGTAATATTCAATTGGCCGTTTCGAATGTGACATCCAATTTGATTGTCATCGAATATTTGGCGTGATGAACGCATTTTCCCAATTTAGTGCATTCATCAATTGTACACAAACAATTTGGCGGGACAATCAGGGAACAATTCATTTTATACTGGGTTCCATTGTTTGAGTTGGGAGTGTTCGTTGTTATTTTGCCATATTTCCTCTATTGCAAGTACCTAACTGTATTTCGAATTATGTAAACATAAGATTTTAGACGAATCGTAGTATTTAAATGAAAAAACTGTTCGAAAAATACAAGGTTGTTATTTATGTCTCATGAATCTTGCATTATGCATTAATGTGACAGATTCATCAATTTGTTGAAGAATTATACCACTAATTGCACTAATGTTGGGTACAATGATAAGCTGAATTCTGATTGATTATAATCATTCAGAGAAAATTAAATAATTTTATTCTTCATTCATTAATTGAATACATTGTATATCGTGATATATGCTCTGAGACCACTTAATCTCAATGATATGATTGAGTCATTCAATTTCTTCGAATTGTTGATGACTCTTATGTGTTTGAAGTACGTATATCAGGATTATGTACGACTCTCGAATTAATTCATAAATAAATTTTTCTTTACCTGAAAATTAATTTAAGCAGGATTTTTTTCATTTGAATATAAATTTTAAAATATTCATTTTGATCACATCTTTACGACTATTGGCTTTTAAGAAATTTCAGTCGATATATCGGATATCCCAAAATCTTTGTCTAGTGAGAGGATCTCAGAATCCCTTTGGGTTAGGGAATAATGGGTGGCATATTTTCAGGTTCGATTTTTGTCACTGAAACCGCAAATTCGTGAATTAAACTGTTTTCAAGATAAAAAAGAAAATTCGGAAATGGCTTCGAATGAAAAGTTCTTATAACTCATTCAAAACTGGTGCTATAAATATAAAACAAAAATATTTTATAGGCACTTTTTTCAGTAGAATTATTTAGTGTAATCATTTGTTTTTTTTTTGAAGTTATAATACAAAATTGTGTTTTTTTAATGTTAGTCATAAAAATTTGTAAAACAAATCAAATTGCTCGGCCCGAAAATGTGCAATTCATTTTCGTCTCGCTCAAAGGGATTCTGAAATCCCCTCATCAGACAACAAATTTGGGACACCCGATACATATTTTCAAACGAACTTTGTCATAATCTAAAGTAAAACCTCACAACTTACTTCAGTATAAAACTTGATTTCTCTGAGATCGAACTGCGCCTCCGTGACGAAGAACCTGCTGAAGGGGTCCTGCGGCAGCATCTTGATGATGAGCCTGAGGCTGTGAGTGTCCGAGGAGCCGTCATTTTTGATGCAATACTGCACCGACACCGCCACTATGTGGCTCAGAACACTTTCACTAGGTTCGCATCCGGGCTTCACACTGAACGCTATTATGGTGATGGCCGGGTCCTCCAGGTCCTTGTGGTGATTCTTGAGTATGTTCTGAAGCCATTCCGCCGACACCGGCCAGTCGGACTCGCTGGTGGCGTCTTCTTCGCTCTCCGACATCTCTGCACGACGTTTTCTTCCTCGATTATTTGACTTTCATCTGGCGAGACCGAACAGGAGAAGATCGGAGGTTCTTGTCCTGATGGGCGTGGAGGAGGGCGCCAGGACGCGCGTTCCGTGACTCGATGCGTTAAACTGAGCTCGTCGCGTCCCTACAACGGGCGACGCTATCATTGAATAAAGTGTTCCACTCTCTTTCTCTCCAGTTGTAGCCGGGTTGCCAGACTGCGCAGTAGGGATTTCCCGGGGATTTTCCTGTCCTCGGCGTTCTTCCCGACTGGACGGATTTCTGAGGTATCGTTTTCAACGGGGGCAGAAGCCGAGGGAATAAAATACCGGGTCTTCTTCGTAACTGCGGGGTCTTTCAAATTGAGTTTTCAAAAGTAAATAATCGAATGATATAAAATTCGAATTGAAACTGAAGAAGTTTTTATTCATTTTTGAAATACATTGTTCATCATGGAATAATTGGATGGGGGGGAGTATTAGATTGCCACAAAAGAGGATTGGACATTATACAGAAATACATCTTAAAAATAATGTACGGAAAAAAGTTAGCATTCCCTAGTCGAGAGATTTATGAACTGTCGAAGGCATTGGATATAAGACAAATATTTGCGAGTAAAATAATCATAAACATACAGCAGAACAAGATACCTCTGGAAATAAAGGAACATAATTTCTCAACAAGAACAAAGAAAGACAACTATAGAAGACCGAAAGCGCAAAAGAGAATAGGACAACGAAGCTGCACATATTTAGCCTCAATACTCTACCCAAAAGTGCCCACTAGAATAAAAGAATTGAAGAATATGAAAAAATTCAAGAGGGAACTAAAAAATTGGTTGATTGCAGAAGATAGATCATGGGTTCACAAAATAATAAACTCTTCATGAAATAGTTGAGGGGCAAAAGAGCAAATGAAGACAGAAGTTCCCGAGTTCTACAAAACTGAATCCCAAACTATGAGGAAAAACACCCGATTGAGACAGGATATCTGATTAGGAGTCAAACAAACCGAATGTGACAGAAAATAATTGAGATAGTTTAATTTAATAAGTGGCAAATTTCTATCTTGATGATGGTTCCGCGGCCGTTAGAATCAAATTTATTTTTCAAAACTGTGAACAGTTATATAATAATAACTCACAGTTTTTTTAAATTTTTTCTTCAGAGTTTACTTCATATTTCATACTGTATAATACATTATATTATGTTGAATATTATGTTGAATAAACTCATATCTATCTATCTATCATTTATACACTGAATATGATCTCTCCCATGTGACCACTTCTTGCGTATCTACAGTAGGTAGCCGATTCTTTTATTAAAATTTCCAATCACATTCTGGCACAGTTGCGGCTCTATCTCACCAATAACTCAAATAATGTCTGCTTACAATACTTCTACTTTTCAAGGATTATCCTTGTAGACCTTTCTTATGGTCCCATTCTCACATGGTCCCAGAGAAAGAAGTCTAACGGCGTCAAATCACAGGCTTTTGAAAGCCGATTCGTGTCACCCAATCTGGAAATAACATGTTCTGGATAATTACAAAGTTTCCCGGGCTTTATGACTGGTAGTCCATATTGTTGAAACAACATGTCCTCAGTATCAATATTTCTCTGTTTTGGCCATAAAAAAGTGTGATAATGTCGCAATATCTGATACCGTTAACGGTTATGGCTTTTCCAGAATCATTTTGAAAAATACGGTCACACCACCAGACCACAATGCGCACGAAACAGGGACTCTTCGTGGGTGCGTTGGCCACCCATGGATAATGCGAGGGTTTTCCTCTCCAAATATGGCAGTTTGGTTTATTAACGTAGCCACCAATCTCGAAATGTGTTTCGTCTGAAAAAAAAAGAAGATTCACTTGTACAGGGTTTGGCGTAATTAATGGATAATCCTGTACTGGCGAATAGGGAAGGTCATGGCCGACCAGAAAATAACATAGTTTTCGAGATATCGGACAATTTCATTTTTTTCTGAAAAGTGCAAACATAAGGATTATCATACTTTTTTTCTCTTAAGTAAGCAAGATGGTAGGAATTTGGTAGTTTATCTCATAGTACAGCTATTTTAGAGTAAAATAAAGAACAATGCCCAAAGAAATAACAAGATTTGTGATCACAGCAATGAATTTAGTGAGTAAAGTTGCACTTTTTAGAAAAAAATGAAATTGTCCGATATCTCGAAAACTATGATATTTTTACTGAACATTACTTTACATTTTCTGGTCGGCCATGACCTCCTCTATTCGCCAGTACAGGATTATCCATTAATTACGCCACACCCTGAATATGTATAGCAGTTGTTGTTAAAAAGATGAAGAAATAATCAACCAAATTTGCACCTTGTTCCCGGACTATTATATTTGAGCTTGATCCATAAAATAGGATTCTGTATCTTAATTTTGATTCAAATGAGGTTTTATAGATTATTTTCAAAGTCGAAGTCTAAATACTGTTTCATTACTCTCAGCAGATGACAAGTTTTTGAAAGATGTTTCGATAACTCTTGAATATGTTCTGTCCAGCTTAACTTTTCATTTATTCACAATCCAAGGAATTTTGTTTTGTTTCACTGAATTGTATCTTAGAGCTTGTCAATTTAAGATATTTTGGGGTATCATAGCCTGCATGACCAGTTTTGAAAAGGATGATGCTTGTCTTGTCTACATTCATACTCAATTTGTTTTGATGAACCAATTTTCTGTTCTATTCAGAACTGTTTCTGCCATGATGGTCTTTTCAGGGAAGGTATTTGCTTTAAGTAATATATTTGTATCATCGGCATGGCATAATTTTTAGTTTTTTCATTTTCATTGAAACTAGTGTGGAGATCGTTTATGAAAAGAGTAACGATGATTGGACCGAGTACACTTCCTTATTATTATTATTACCTAACTTTATGAAGTTAGGTTCTGAATATCTGATAACCATTCATTTACTCTGTTGTTATCCAAATGTTATCTTTTGAAGCCACTCCCCATTCAAAATTGGAAAAATACAGACATCGTTATTATAATAACAGAGCGATCTGTTCGGAGGACGAATGCTCAAAAATCACGACGAAAAGTCGACGGCCCGGCGCATTCGCCATTTCGCCTACATTTCTATTCGGTTCGAGAATAATTGATGAATCATCGTAAAGAACGGATTGCGAATTATATCAGAAGAAGCGGCATCGATGCTGTCTCCTCACGTTTGTAGTACACGCTCGATGGACGCCCTTTCGTGCGTCCTGCGCGTCGTCTGGCTGCCAGTCTGATACAAATTTCTCGCTGTGGGTTCCGTATCCGCCGCAGGAACAAACACGCTAGGACCCATCCTCCTCGATACTTTCACATAAATGACTTCATCTGTCCCATACGTTCGCTAGTTACGGTCGGTTTTTTTTCTCCATCGTTTGCCCTCTTCCTTTTATGTCTGCCGATAATGGCCAAGTTTTTGATCGTTCGATGGAAACGATGATAAATTTCCGCACTTTTTTATGTTTCTATATAGTAACGGGATGGTTATGTTAGGATTTTTTTCCAAGGATAGCCTGCCTTTATTGTCGATTCTTTGCCTCCTGCTTCCAGCGTATCGTTGAACCCTCCTTGTGGATTTTATATTTTCATTAATGAACCTTATGAACTTTTCTGGTCAAGACATTTTTTTTAGTGGAATATAGAATTCAAAATCCGTTAGTCTATTTTTCTCTTGAACCAAAATAAGTGATCCAATTCATAGGATGAGGTTTTGGAGGAAACTCGTGTAATTGCACGAGAACGTTTCACCTCATAAGCATTGATGGACTAACCATCGAAGTTAATGCCCCCTTTGGAAAGGGGTTAGCACCCATTTGTAGCTTCAGTTACAAACTGGGAGAGCGGTTAGATCGCATCTATAAGATTAATAACGAGAGAAGAGAAAATACAACAATATTGAGATTCTGAAAACAGTTGCGTGTGTTGACCTTTTTTTCGTGGACTACTGATAGTTTAAAAAAATGTGAAAAGACTTTGATCTAGTACCAAACTTTTGATATATATTTCGAGAAAAAATACAATCATCTCAAAATCTCCAGGAAAATCGAAATCATGTATCGAAAAAATCCAGTTAGAAAGCTGTGATGAATCGAATAATTATTAGTTTTGGAGCTTATTTTTCCGATCAGTATCAATGATTCATTAAAATTCGATAAAATCGTATAATCATCACAAAAAAAGTAGAACTACAAGGAAAACCCTGTATATCGAAAAAACATTCCGAAAAAAATCGAAAAAACGCGTTGCAAAGTAATATTTTTACAAAATTCATGAGTGCTGGTGGCAACAAAAATCCCAGTCAAAAAAGAGGATTTTTGCACCTGCACGAATGCTTTTTATTGAAAGAATATTACTTTGCATTGTGTTTTTTCGATTTTTTTCAGGAAAAATTGAATGTCCGAATGGTATTTGACAAGACTATTTCATGATACCATAATTACTTGTTTTCAAAGGTATTGTAATTTTCTTAGCAACAAGTTTTGCCGCGAGTAAACTCAAAAAAAAAAAAAAAAGTTTTCCCATTTGTAATTCAAAATTGAGCGTTTGTGATTGGTGGAAATCGAGACGAGGGAAATAGTCATTTATAAATATTTCAAAATAAAATATCACTCAGCGTCTAAACACACTACAATATAAATAAAAAAGCCAAAAAATTCCATAAGTATTTCGTAATGCAAAATATCGGTTAGAGTTTCTCCTTATCGTTCCTAAAAGATGCACTCTGGATGAAGGAAATAGACATATCCGATTATTGATTTTTTTTCACGTGGGAATGTTAAGAGGGATGTCCCTGTTAATTGAGTATTATAAGCCGGGCTTGTTGTCGTCGAAATTGGCCGGCGAGATCCGAAGGGCGCGACCCGCCTTTAGGGAAATGCAAGCACGGGCGTGGCCCTCTCTGTCGGCACCCCTACGGTGCAGGCACGGGAGCAGAAAATTCCTGCTGAGGGTTGAACGATGATCGGTGTGAACGAGGTTTCTTTGTTGGCATGCAAATAGTGTTGAGGGTGTTGTTGAATAATTAAAACGACAGGTCACGGTCGGCCGAGGGATTTCAAGTGTAGGTTCAAGTGACCCACTTTAGGAAATTGTATATAGAATAAAACAGAAGGGGAGTATACAGGTGGACTGAAAAAAATTATTAGGGAAGTGCCATTTCATAATATTTCTTATGCTCATAACATAAACACATAATTGTTTTTAACGGAACGACAGAGATAAATACAAAACAACAAATACAAATAAATATCCTGGCCGTGATCTATTCGGTGTTTCACCTGACGTTTCGCTTACTACTACGTTAAGCATCTTCACACGTTTATAAATTCGGTACTGTGCATAATACCCTCCCTCTGAAAAAATTCTGGATCCGCCCCTGTATCGGAACAATCCTGCATCGGGTAAAGAACCTACCAAATCACGGCTAAAAAGTCCGAAACTTTCTAATATAATATTGGAAAGGTACAAGAACGTATAAAGGGATGAAAAAGCGCGTTACTCAATTGAAAATACATACCACAGTTGCTCATTATAATTATTATTTTCAAAGAAAAAATAAATTCAATGTTTTAGTAAAACATTGTTGTTGAAAATTACAAAGTAGCTGAATTGTTTTCTCCGTGAGCTGTTCCAAAGGTTCATAATTGGAAATAATAAATCAAAATAGGCCCTTTTCCTTTCAAGCAATCTGATTCCTTGATAAATATTATTTCAAAGGTATTTCCATTGAGGTCACGGAAGTTCTACCCGATACTTCAGGAATATCATTAAAGACAGTCACGCCAGTATGAAAAAGCGCTGAAACATGACTAAACAGAATCATGATAATATGTTTCATAAAACATGGTGAGCCTGGCTTCGAAATTTAACGTATATCTCGAACAGAGTGGTATTCCATGTATTTTCTCGTTAGATTGTATGTAATAAAACGTTGATAAATATATTTTTCACCTTGGAACAATAAAAATCATTGGTCGTATTTCGTTTATGCTTCTCTTCCATACTTATCGAACAGAGCAGCTGAGGATAAGAGGGTTTATTTTTAACTCTTCATAGTGGTATTATAATTTATTTCCATCATTTCATCACATTCAGTGGAGATCCTGCATATTGTGGAAGATGTTTAGGTAATCAAGAAAAAATTCAATATTAAGTATTTTGTTCAAGTTGTAATTGTAAAACAATTATATTCGCATTTGTGAATTCATTGATCTACTAAAGACATAATAATACTTGAAAAGAAAATAAAACCATAAGAAAAAAAAATTAAGACAACAGTATTGATAATGATCACAGCAGAAGGTTTTTGATCCTTTTAGATATTTTTTATTGGCCCAATTCGAATTAAGAGAAAAGTCATTAATATAAAATACTTTTCAATTGAAAGATAACGAAAATGCAATAAAAACAAGAAATCTTCGATTATACCGAAAGATCATACTGAGTAGTAATAAATAAAAAAATCACGGTACGCAACGCAGCTCAAAAATGTGGGAAAGTCATAAATTTGTGATCACATGTGCCTTCACACGTTCATTAATTCATTTTTGATTATTTAGTTTTCTGAAGTTCTCACTGCCCCAGGAGTTCACGAAATGATTTCGAGGAAAATGTGCTAATGCCTTCCTGTATAATTAGTCTTTCTGTTTTAGCAAATTAAGCTTATACGGCGCCTTTCGTCTCTCCCCCTATTCTCTCAATCTGATGATCGATACATCGCTAACACCATTGGCAATTTTTTTTTTCGTACAATATTCAAACGATTCTAAAGGAGACTTTCCACACAACAAAATTATTCTGTGAAGCTTATGCAATACAAAAATTTCTTCACAAAGAAAAAATCTTAAAACAAATAGAACTAAGACATGAATATTGAAAGATGTGAAATTTTCAGTATGAAAAACACTCCCAACTAAAAACTTGTTCTTCACATTTGGTGGCGTAGATTTATCTTCGTTTACTTTCTCCCATATTTCACATTTTGATATATCAACCACATCTTTTATTAACCACTTGAACAAGATTTGTCTTGTATTGCTAATTCGACTAGTCGTATTTTAAACACATTACATTCACTCAAGAAAAAAGCATCCAATGAGGAATAGCTCGTGCTATATGCAGGCGATTTTCAAAATGAGAATTTTCTTTTACGCTTAAATTGCAATTTATTTATTTATTTATTACAATATAAAAATGTAAATCAAACTGAGTTTGTCAACACAACTATTAATGAAACTATTTGATATATTTTTCAACTCTTCTTTAAACTTGTATCTTATTCAAGTGTTTGGGAATTCGTTATATGATTGCAGGGATATTGAAAATTTTGACCCTCTTGTTGTCTTGAATATGAAGTCACTGTACAGTTCATTGGCATTCCTTGTAATGTATTTGTGGTCATCGGAATGTTTCTGTAGAATCATCCTGATGCCAAGTCGATGCGTTTCTTGAAATTTATTTTAAGACATTATCAGCATTTTCCACTTTTAATACAATAAGCACTTTTCTTTCAGGTTGTAATATCTCCGATACTTGCCGGCTTAGCTGTAGGAATAGGTGTACCAATTCTTCTCTTCTACGTCTACGGGGTAGTTCCAGTTTCGCTGTGCCGTTCCGGTGGATGCGGAGGAGGATCGACAACAGACGACAATGACGTCATAGACTGCAACAGAATTGACAGAAACTCCATCGACGCCGTGAGTGTAAACACGAAAATCAACCCATCGATAGGAGAGGCCAGCTTATCCTTGGCTAGCGATAGTCACGTCCTACGGGAAGCAGATCGGGAATCCGCCAGTACAGTTGCCCTGGCCGGAAGCATGGCTGGACATCGTTTGGAGGTGCAAGCCGATCTGAACTCGACGCAGAGATATAGTATCACCAGTTTATCAGCCGAATCTGGCAACGCAAGTTTCGATGAAACTGGAGCTTCGATGAGAGCTTTAGCCGGATCCATTTTCAATTATAAGGTAAATATGATAAAAGTCGAAGAAAACCAATCGCTAGTGGATCTATTTAATAATAAATATACTCGATGGTGATTTAGAAGTGTTAACACCCCAGAAATAATGATGATGTAGTGACTCTGTCTGATCCAGAGATGGAGTTATGGGTTTCGCGACATATTTACTTTGGCCCCGGCGGATTTATAGGAGTCACCTCTCCACGACGGTGTGAGAGAGTGTGTCTTAGGCAGAGGTCGATGGATTGCCTAACTGAAGAGTCCACCAGCGATCTCGAGACGAAACACCGTAATCTTGGCTCGAGAAAGACTCTCCAAAATGATTTATGCCTTACATAAAAAATGAATCGATAGCCTTTGCAAGAAATTTCATCAGCATGTACACAACATCAAAATGTTCAGCGATTACACTTCTTTCTGTACTTGTTGTGAAGTAAGCAGCAATCATGAAGGTGCGTTGAGTTACCGAATGCATATAGCCCTGTACATCATTGACAAGTGGCGTGAGAAACAATTTGAGCCTTAAGAGGGAATAACACCACGTAATTGGTCAGTTCAAAACGAAATTATAGATTTTTCCTCTTACAGCCACCGGTTTTGATGGGTTTTTGACATAATTTCTTAAAACAAGCATCTACATCATACATAAATCAATACAAAAGAATTGAAACTATAATTTTGCGAAAAGAATAATCGACCATCGTACAGTGCTGCCCACTACTTATATGCTTTGTAAAGAGAAAAAAGATAAAGGTAATGTAGAACTTCATACACCGTACAGGGGCAATGAATGGGAGTACCTAATGCTTTACTGATACGCGGAAAGCCACGTGGTGGTAATCCCTCTTGAAGCCAGACTTTGGTATTTTTCGGTTAATGTAAATATCTGGATATTACACTAGATAGAAAACTTAACTGGAAGGAAGGCCACAGCAGATGTGTTGACTTGAAAAATATTTTTTGGGTAACTTGGGGGCTGAACCGAAAAAGGAGTTGTGTATGTTCCATTGTACCCTATGTTTCCTTTACATGGAGGACAAAAACCGAAGCCGATGAACTTGCGAAAAAGACATCAAGGGTTACAGCTGCCGGACTTGAACCCTTCTGTGGGCTTGGAGAATAACACTAATAACCACTGATCCTGCAGTGAGAACTGAGAAGTAAAGAGACCATATCCAGATTTGTGCAAGCAAAAAGATTTGTAGGATTTTGCAACTTCTGCAGCTGTGTCTTTGGGTCATTGTGTGACTGCTAATAGGACACAGTCAGTACATATATCATTTGTTCCGAATGGGCCTATCGGTGGATGAAATTTGCAGGCTCTGCAAAGTGCTGTACTAATGTTCAGATTTGGCCTGTATCAGGATACCACACACACCTAGGCAGGCCAGGCTCTTACAATGTGGGAACTTTGATATCAGTAGTTCGCAATTGAAAGAACAGTTGTGTGGGCTGTTTGAATAAACTAGAGATTTGAATAGGCGAGGTAACAATTCTCACAGAGGCATGCGAAAGTTGGGATGAAAATATTGTTTTCCAAACCTCAGGTCAGCGATTTGACACATTGTTGCAAAACTATCTCTCGGAAATGATTGCTCCTATTCTGTCACTCTTCGTTAAAGAGTGCCTTGGTTAATCAGTTATTGTTAGTCTTAATATACCATCTTCTGTCAACACAAGGGTTACGGTCATTGCAATACAATTAAGTACCTATGGGCAACAATTCTACCTCTATCAGAGTAATGATAATTATATTGTCTTTGAACTTTGTTCAATCTATTATCTTACAAGTACTTGATTGCTGAATAATGTTTTGTTTTTCAGGGAAATGGAAGTGATTCATGCAGTTATAATACCAACGAAGATGGTGCATCAGAAAGAGTAAGATTTGATGATAATGTGAGTTACAAGGCGTCTCAAGCTGAGAAAGTCAGCATTGGAAGCAGTTGCAGTTATCTATCAAAATCCAAGAATGTTTTGAGACACGATCGTTTGCATGATACAGTTAGTAATGATAGTATCTACATAGACATAACCCCAACGGAGGAAAACCCAGCTAGGAAATTCGTTTCACAAACTGCGTTCCTGAGGAGTCAATTTTTTCACAGTAGCATAAACGAACAAAAACCAATCACAAAAAGCATGGAGGAAAGAACCATTATTGAGGTATCCAACGAAACTCTCGATAAACCATCCTGTTCAGGATCTCTGAATTCACTAAATTCCAAGTCCACCCACGAAACAACTGAACTATGAGTTACCTTGTAAATTTAATTTTACCAAGACTGATGTCCATAATAAATATTAAATAATTTATTTTATATCAAATTTAGCTTAGAGTCGAAAATTTCCGATTTGTGAATATTTGTGAGTTCAATGTTGGTTCTACTTTTGTATTTTAATGATAGAAGAACTTGTTTTGTAAATGGTGAATTCTCAAACACCAAAAATCTTTTAGTTTTTTATATCTAGCTTTTAAAACGATGTTAATTCTCGAATTCATTTGGACTGGAAATGAAAAGATAATATTTAATTGAGTGGAATTTTCTGTATTTCTTGGAAATTATATTTATTTGTTGGAATGTATGTATTGCGATTAAAATAAAAAATTGTCCTTGTAAATTTTGGAATATTTCAACCTAAAGCAAATTTCAGCTGTAATTTGTAATTATTGATCTCCCCTGAGGCTAAAAATGGAAATTAAACAAGTTTGATTTGCACAGGTAAAGGATGCAAAAATTTAGAGATCTTACGAAATGTATAGCCAAATTCTGAAGAGAAATGGTGTCATTACGGGAAAAAATCTTGAAAATGAAAATTATGGAGTTAGTGGAAAAATACAAAAATTAACTCTTTAAGCCTCCTCTTATATTGACGTCTTCAAAATTACCCTTTTTTTTTGTGACCACACAAAAAAAATTCCGGTGAGTGTTGAGGCCAGGCAACAAGACCTCTAAGACCCACAAAAATAACCTTTGTACTGATTGATATCAGCAAAAAACTTAAAACAAACGCTTCATTGCAGCGTTATTCTTAATTATTATTGGAACATAAAAATACTGATACTACTCGGGCAGTGCAGTTGCATGGGAATTCAGTCAGAATATAATAACTTTTGAATCATTGAATTCAGAACGCCAACGTTAGGGATCCACTTCATTGCAGTTTTGAAAAAACTGCAGGATTACAGTATCCATAAGTTTGCACTCAATATTAAATGAATATTAGCTGTTAAGATATTTTTCTGAAAGCTTTTCTTTTTGTCCATCAGCCAACACCAAGATTATAACTGTGTGATATTGCAAAGCCATTATTCAAATAATTAGCTGAAGGTCATGCGCCACATCGAAGACACCGTAATTTGGAGGGTGTGAGGAGGTAACTCCAATATGGGGGATTTTTGGTGCATAAAATCAACCATGGAAACTTCCTTTGAAGTTTTGTTACTACTAACCCTCAAAGCCTGCATATTATATTATAATGAACATTCAAGAATACACAATATCTTTACAAACTAAAATTTATTTTTTCAACTTTATATACATAGGTAATTCAAAAAAGTTCGATTCAATGAACACTAATTACTTATCAAATCATCAACCTTATAATAGATTTTTCAGTAGCTAGTTACAATTGTAGAAGATATGGAATATAATATTTACAAATTATTTAATATTCTAGTAAATTTTACCAGGCTTCGATAATTAAAATCATTTACTGAATAAGTACAAAATCAAGGCAGAAACATCCGCATCTCAAATTCAATCACATTGTATATATTGAAAACAAATGTTGTGATCTTAACAATAAATAAAAATGTTTTTGGATGAATTGTGAACTTTGGACAGTTTAAAAAAAAAAAAGTTGAAAATAAATAGAAAAAAGCCTATCTCGTTAAACTTTTGTGACGATCGCCAGATCCCTGTTCTTCAAGTCTCTGATTCAAAGGGATTTTATCGAAGAATGGGTGGGTTAAGGCTTGCCTTAGAGTTATCCTCTGAGATGGTTCATATTCTAACATTTTTGAAATAAGGTCAAACAACTGGTTATGCTCAGGATCATCGCACTGTTTATATCTCTGTAAAAAAAGTTTAGTTTTAACAAAAAGAAATGAATTATGACTGTTAATGTATCAACCTCTAGTTGGATGTAAAGCTGCATTCTCACAATAGAGCATGAACAAATTTCACAATAAATTATATCAGTGAACCACAAAAGGGTTCAAAAACTATTGTTCGTTTGTGAGTAAACGTCTGAACACTCCATTACTATTTTTTGATTGTCTACCATGATCAAAATAATTTGTTTTTCAATCACCAAATTAAATAATACGAAATTAGAAAACCAAACTAAGGTTCATATTGAAACAGTCAAAGATGAAGAAGTGGTCACTCGCTTATAAGCCTCTAGAAGCTTTCAACTCATTTATTTCTATAAATGATTGTAAATATTTCAATTTTCCCTTCTAATGAACTCGAAAACAAAAAACCGTAAAAATCATGATTTTCTTTATTTCTAGAAGACGAGAAATAAACTTAGCTCAATTAGCTATCCATCTAATAATAATATCTAGATACGCTTCTAAATCATCCCACATTCTACTTTAACAAGCTAATTCAAAACAAAAAACTTACCAGCAGAGGTTTGCAATTGTCTCTGACATAACGACCTGCCGAACTTTTTTCATCCCATTCTAATTTGCCTTTATAGAAATATTTAGTCTTTGTAGTCCTAGCCATTCTGTAAAGAAAGATTCATTACAACAACTGAATTTGAAAAAAATATTCGATAGCTTACCTCACTGGAATTTCACCTAAAATACGTTGCATCATAGCCAAATGCTCCCTATTGTCATGCGTTTGGAATAATGTAATTCCAAGGTACAGCTCAAACAAAATGCAACCAATGGACCAAACATCACAAGGCTGTGCCCATCCTAACTCTGAAATGAGCAATACATTAACATTTGAAATTTCTAAAGAATATTAATTCCTATATTACCTAATATCACTTCAGGTGCTCTGTAATGACGTGTAGAAACTATTGTACTGTGATGTTCATGATCAAATGTTGCACTTCCAAAGTCTATTAACCGAACATCTGTGCTCAGTACTTTTTTCACTTGTCTTTTCTGGAAAATAAAAAAAATTCTGATTTTTGAGCATTTTCATATACATAATTTAGTATAAACATAATCGATGATCTATTTTGAGAATCCCAAGCAGATTGGTAAAGATAATACACAAAATATTTGGAAAAAAAAAAACCTCAATACAGATCCCTGTATGAGAGTACATATATTGGATAGATGATAGTATAATCACACCTAATAAAGAAATATTGAAAAAAGGAAAAATAATTAACAAATGAACTTCTAAGTGAATTTGGAAAACATATATGATATATTCCTGAGATCAAATCTGATAATGTCGTTAATAGGCATTTTATGAGATTGTTGGCAAATTAAAATTCTAAATTATTTCCTCTCAATAATAAAAATAATACAATTGCTAAGATATGGAACATAGTACTAAAATGGATGGGCTATTCTATATTATGGATGAAGAAGTAATTCCTTTCATTTACTAATGGTAATTTTATCACAATAGAAAACACTATGTTCTTGCACATAAGTATATTTACTACCAACATTTATGTGCAAAGGTTATGAGTTACATTTGAATCATAACATAAGACACCGATATGAAAAATGGGCAGGAGGAATATGACAAATTTAACAAAAAAATTCAAACAGAAGTTAGGGTTTATTGATGATTTTGAACCGATCGAGACACCATTGTACTGGATAGGAGTCCTCTACAAGAAGATGATAAATTTAATTGAAAATGATATTTTCATTGCACTCCTCTTTAAATGAAAGAAATAAATAAAAGAACCCATACACCTTGAGTGAAAATCTGTATATACAGAACTTTTTTCATAGATTGTAATTTAATATTCTTACTTACTTTTTTGTTGTTGAATACAAGTTCATAATCAGAATCGACAAACAATATATTTTCTGGTTTGAGATCAGTGTGTGTCAGTTTGTTGTCATGTAAAAACATCACTGAGAAACACAATTGATAGCCAATGTGCCGCACCTGTTCCAAGGGGTAAGGTTGGTAGTTGTTATCTTTCTGCAATGGAGAAACAAATCATCAGCTTCTTATTAATAATAATGACAAAACAAACACGTTTTATTTTCATACTTTGATATCCAAGCAGCTGGCCAAGAATCACATTATCTAATGCTATAAATAGTTAAGTAGCAAAACTATATAAATAGCCAGTTGTATAAAACGTATTATAAGGAGTTCAAGGCAACAGTGATTTCTGTGGTATACTCACCAAAAAATCAAAAACACTTAGCCCCAGCATCTCAAAGGCTATACACATATGTCCATGGAAATTAAACCAGTCCAACATTTTGACACATAGGCTGTAAAAAAATAAAAATTGATAGCTTTCCTCAACTATACAAAAAATAATAATTTGAAATTAAGCCATACTAATTGAAAGAATTCAACTCACTGGACACCATCCGGATCTTTTTCAGCCAACTCTTCAAGTACATTGATTTCCAACTTAGCTGCTTCCCTATATTTCTCTACATTTTTGATTATTTTCAAGGCAATAAAGTGATCCCTAAAATTAAAAAGAAAATTAAAGATCAAATATCTAGGATTAAATTAAAACATAAATACAAATTTGATTATTATTAAATATTTGATCCATTTTATTTGATCAAACAATTTACTTTTTATAGAAGTAGCAATTTGAATGAGAACAGGCACTATATTATGATTAGTTAGTTATTCGTGAATATGAAGAACTATGTAGATATATTCATGAATTCCAAGATAAAATCAATTTGACCAATATATTAAAATTGTAGTTTACCTATCAACATCTTTCACTTTGACTACTTTTCCAAAGGTGCCTTCTCCCAATGTTCCAAGAATTTTATCTGAAAAAATGACAACAAAAATGTTAGGATGAAAAAACATAGAGACTGAAGCAATTGAATAAATGTCAAAGACTTAAAAATAAATTACAATGAAACAAGTAACTATATAAATTTCAATTGCTTCAGTTCATAACTAAAAAAACCAATTTAACTTGAGGGCATGCAAATTTAATTCTTAACAATTTTGTCAATTAATACTAAATATTTTTTTCTAACAATAAATTTAAGGCCTACTTAATTAACTTTCTCAATAATACATGAAAACCAAGAATATCTTTTGTGAAAATTTGGAGCGGGGCTCTGATATATCAATATTAGTCCCCTGCTGAAAAGAGAGGTATTATATTATAATAATAACTGGAAGGGAATATTGTTTATGGGAGTTGTGAAAGACTTAGCCAATTTCTAAATAACAAAGTGTAGTATTCACGAACATCGTTCTTGAAGGATGTCTCCCGTTCTGTAAATGAGGTGACCTTCCTCGTCATCTTCAATAGAGGGTGCTCGTGAGCTCTGCGATCACAATTCCAACAGGTTGCAGATGTTGTGGACAGTCAGGTAAAGCACAGTGCCGACAGGATGGTCATCGTTTGATGGTTCATCATTTGATTGGGAGGAAAGCATCACAGTCATCATCGTCATCAGCATCAACATCATCATCATCATCAGGAAGATATCATCCAACAGTCATCATTCCAATGCCAATACAATGGAGATGTGTGTGGCCCGATAAGCAGACAGAGGAAAGGGCAAACGGATTGCCAAATCAACAATCATTCTCTTTAATGGCGCAATTATTTGCACCAGAAAAAACAGTTCAAGGTATATATAAGGGAGAAGGACAATGGTAGATCTAAAGGTAGCATATAACGCATTCAATAAATTGAACAGATTATTCTTTGGAAGTTACTGCCATCCCTGAATATACATACCTTTCTCTGTAGAGTTTGAGTATTGCATAATAAAAAAAAAAATAGAAAGCAATGGTTCCAATCTTAATTAAATTAAAAGTGAATCTTTAAGGAAACAAATTTAAAGATAATCTATTTTCATTTGTAGAGAAAATCGTATATATGCCTGGTAGAATATATAAAAATTTAAACTTTACAGCAGATAGTAATTGGTCAAGAACGGAATGAAAATTTAATTTGTATGGTGTTGGTATGTTTAAAAAGAACAAAGGTTCACTCAGAAATGAATTGCGATATTTTGTGGAGCATTTTAGTATATAGTAGCTAGTAGACGATATATCAATGAAAACATGTTGAACAAAAAACTCGACTGGAATTTTATTCAATACAAAACTTTTAACGGGGTGTTGTATTTGAAATATGACTGCTGATGTAGTCAACTCTAGATTACACTTTACATACATTTTTGTAAAAAAAAAATGCGATTAAAGATCAATTGATGTCTCCCAAATATATTTTAGAATAGAGCTTATTATATTATTATTTATTGGCCGATACTCTTTAGATGAAGAGAAATGGAATTTGTATTATTGTTGGTTCTTCATTGCATGAACACTGAAAATTTGAAGGTAAGTATTTGAATTCTTATTGTTGAATTAAAATTAAATAATTTCTTGGTTTTCTTATATTAATATCAACTGTGTTGAACAATGAGAATCTAAGGGATATTTCTTCTTCGAAACTATGTAATTAGAGTACTTTCTAAAAAGACTACTTTTTGTAATTAGACTACTTGAACGACTCCCTATATTCGATTTGTAATTTGACAACCTACAAAATTCTGAATAACTTCTACTTACACCACCTATTGTTTCTTGTGTACTTCCAACCATCTAGCCAATGCATTATTCGCCGGTGAAGGTGAGTTTGTAGTATGGAATTGATTCGTTGTTTGATAGAGCTCACTGGAGTTTCAGTAGGAGTTTGTAACTCCCCATCCGCAGATATAAAAGTTTCTTTCGATGATGCAGAATTTTTTTCGTTGCAATTTTTTCCGCATCTAAGATAGCAAGTAGGGACACAAGAACTACGTGGATCAGGAATTTTATCAGAAACGCTCTTATTGCCTACAGCATCTTCAGAAGATTGAACTGAATTAGAAGAAGCGCCGTTCTCTTCAGGTTCAGAAGTTAATTCATTACAATTTGGGGAAGGTACTTCCGATTTTGATAGAGAAGAAGCAATATTTTGTTCAGACTCGGGTTTGGATTCGGTAAGTGCATTTGTAGTAGATGTACCAGAATTGGATTCAATGCCATAGTCTTTTATTTCGTCAGAAGGTTCATTAAAACCAACTAAAGGAGTTTCACTAGATATTTCAAAAGGATTGGAAATAGTTTTAACTTCGGAGGTTTGTGAAGAACTTTGATAGATGGTGTTTTTATTACGGCGAGAAATAACTTTTTTTGGTTCTGGGGTACTGGTGAAGATTTCGGTATGCTTCCGCTTTCCACTCTTTTCAAGATCGGTTGATCCATTTAAGTCAATTTTTCTCACTTTAATATATGTGTGCGTCCTCTTCAAAGAAGAAATACTACTAGATGTAGTAACACTAGATGTTCGAGGTGAAAAATGTTTGGAATTGTTCTTTGAAATCAAAAAGGTGTTGAGCCTCTTTATACCAAGTGGCTTCGATGAGGAACTGCAATAGCTTTTGGATGAAGAAATGAGTGTTTTTTGAAAGTTTTTTCTAGAAGAAAATGAAGAACTTCCAATAGGAAGAGCCTTTGCTTTGAAACCTGAGAGATAGGGAGAATTGGTGGATTTATTTAACCTAGAAACAGGGACCTTTTCAACAACTTTCTTAGTACACCGAGTTGAACGATGCCCCATTTTGAGATCGGATCCAATTGATGTAGAAAATGAGGATTTTTCAAGAATACTTTTAGAAGAATTAAATGAACGATTTGTCATTTCAGCATTACTGTTGAAACATTTCGCCCTGCGTGTTGGATCATAGGTACTCTCGGGTTTTCCTCTTTTAGATAAGATCGTCCTAGTCACAACTTTCTCAGAAGAAGAAAATGAACTACTTATTACAGAAACTGACATTTCAGTTCTGTTAGATTTGCCTGGCATAGTGAATGTTTTTTTATCAACTTTTGTATTAAAAGAACGAGAGGAAATACTAGACATTTTCGAAATACTACACTTAGAAACCGATTTTACATTGGTACCTAGTTTATATAAGGATTTTCCTATATTTCGTGGCGTATAGGGGGAATTTCGATAATTAGTTCTACGAAAACAAGCAGAATTATTTGCTTTTTTAGAAATGTTGAGTTTAGATTTAGTTGATCTTTCTTCCAAAGATTTAATCATCCAAGACAAGTCAATCGTTGGAATCGAGGTTGGACCTGATACACGAGATTTTCTGGTTTTAATGAGAGTGGGACTAGGGGTTAGAGAAACCATCGACACATTTTCGATGTCAGACGTTGAAACTCCTTTAGAAAAAACCGGGATACGCGACTTGAATTCCGCGTTTACCTCACATCCAGAAACGTCTGGTTTCGATATATCGGAAACCATTTTTCACCACAAATTTCACCAAACTTTTGCGAATCTACCACCAAAATATTCTTCACTCAAGACCATAACGGCACTACTGTTCGGAACAAAACTAAATTTGACTATTCAACGTCCGATTCAAAATACGGTTTCACCTCAAAGTGGTAGCAGGGGGGAGGGGGGTAAGCTTTACCTGTAGTTGTCAACAAATGCAAATGACATTTCCTAAAATTTATGTTATCTTACCGATCTTATCGGTGACTAATGAATGTGTTTTTGAAAACGAAGGATTGCCCACATTAGGCATAAATATCATACTTATTGGCCAATTGCCTTAAAATCTGCCTCAAAATACTTATTAGCTTTCGTTTATCATTTATAAAAAGCCATTAATCTTTGACCGCCTATAAAATTATGGTTAAAGAGCAAAACATTCGTTTTATTCAAATATGATCTGAATATTCAGGTAATGCATCGGTTGAAGAACGATTATTCATTTTGGAAAACTTCGATCAATATACGCCCGACCGAATTCTAGACGTTCTGATGAGATGATCATCAATGCGAATTTCAAAGAATCCCGAACTGCAGCAAAAGCCCGAGTAAGAGGCACTTATCAAAAATTTTTTTTATATGCTCAATTTTTGAGTAAGTTTATTATTTTTGGTGTATTGACAAGTCCTACATATTTCTTTTGTCCCAGAGGAAATGAAGTGGAAAAAATTAAAATGATAAACATGTATACTGGGTTTTTTCATGTTTCAAGAAATTATTTTATGTTATATTATATTCATTACAAACCGAAATAATTCTTAGACGAATTTGGTAAATTAATGTTAGAATTAGTTATTTCGTTTTGTTTTGAATGTAACAACAATCCTATAGAAAAATCCAGGAATTCATTTAGAGCTTCTAAAATGGAATTATTTACATACTTCATACATTTAAAAACCGTTTGAAGTATTGGTGTTTATTTTTTGAATGGATATAAAATAAATCTGTTGAGGGTGTCTCCCTGTTACCTCGAATAATCCTCACGAATTATCTGAATCAATGAAAAATGAATGATTAAATCACGGGATTCGAATCTAGAAATGAAATTTTCAGTTGGCGATTATTAAAACAGGACTATCTATATATTAGGAAAAATGAATTTCTTTTTAGTACTAATATATCATTGTTATAATTTTCAGATCATGTTGTATAATTTTAAAGATGTCATTTTGTGTCTTGATTTCAAGTTGTCAATAGTCACACATCGAATGGTCGATTTGGATTGTTTCGAAGAAATGATCGAAATGGAAGACATTTGTATCTTTTCGACCGTTATTTAATCCCTACAATAACCAAAATTTAATCTCATGGAGATTAGAAACTTTTTTCCTGGAACGAACTCGAAAGGTTCATGAAATAATACCAAAAACGAAGAACGTACCTGGAATATTTTGAAATAATATTCGGAAATGTCATTGATATTCTTCTTATTGTTACCGTTCAACAGTAATGACTCTTATATTTATGATTTCTGAGGTGATTTAGTTTCGCTTGAATATTCGTAAAATTCCCTGAAGCTCATTAACCAACAACAAATATTGACTAAGAATATTTTCGTATTGTATAAATGTTTCACAAAATCTCCCAATTCATTAGGGCTGATAAAGAACATTTAGTTTTCGAACCAACACATCAACAAATAAGATTCATTTATAGTATCTATTTGATTTTTATATTCCATTAGAATTCAATGTTTCTACCGATAAATTAGTTGTGATCTATCAAGTTATAATTATTCCTCAATTATGGAGAAAATATTAGGTAAATTAACCTCAAATAGTATGATCTTGTGAGTTTATATTTATTGAAAACATCTTTAAAAGAACCTATCTCAATTGAAAATGAAAATCACTAGGAACCTGAAGACCTCATTGTCCAAAAGATATATAAGGTGTCTCAAATGTAGATATTAAGTGAATCGATTGAAACTAAAGGTCACAATTCATCGACAAATATCTATTAATCATTGAAGAACATAATTCAGGAATTTATTGTATTGTTTTAATGATCAATAGATATGTCTAAGTAATTGTATTGAGGTTTTCTCTTTTGCCTGATGGAGAATCATGCAAACTATAAATAAATAAGGAAGGAAAGAATATTCATATCAAGAAGAACAATGGACCATACGATATTGCATCTTTTTCAAAACCAAACACTCTAAGAAACTTTAAATGTTAAATTTATTTCTCCAGAAGAAAAAGTGCACCTTTCAACGAATTTTGTTAATATATATGTAGTTCAAAATTCTGATTTTTTTTAATACATAGTTCAAAATTCTTAGTTATTGCAAGAGCATGCGGCTAACTGAAACCTCGAAATGAAATACAAAAATTTTCGAAAATTTTATCTTTCAATTGAATGGAGATTTTATATCCGCAGTGTTCGGAATTTCGCTAACTTTTCTATAAGAACGTTTACTACAACTTCTTGAAAACTTAGACAATTCAGTGGCGTGTAGGACGTGAAGAATTATAAAATAAAACCGTAACTAACTAATCAGAATTTCAGATCTTAGCATATATGTATGTCATATCATATTGGTATATTTGTTGCAATAGTAATTTCAGCATATTCATAATCTCAATATCTCTCCATATATTTTAACTATTTTGCCAATAAAGCATTAATCGAATTAACTGAACTCAATTTTGTTCATTTATAAGTGTAATTCTGATGAACTGTGAATTGATAGAGTTCCAATTTGTATAAACAGTTTGATGGATTAGTTTTACGAAATTCGTTTTCATATTGGTATTTTTTTTACTTAGTTGAATCAGATTTATAATCATCCTGTATTTATTATCATTGAATTGGTAATTTTCTGGATTTGGATATATTATTGATATATAAATATAAATGAAAACAATTTCAGAAGTGTCAAAAGGAAGCAATTCCAGATTTAGGAAAAGATAATCAAAAAGTTCATAATTCACACGTTCAAAAGAACTCAAATTAATTTGATCGAATCTCAAAATGTGCACACCCATTGGCAGAGAATGTTCATTTTAATAATCTCTTTTTATGTATGTTGTTTCATCCCGAAACTCCTAGGTCTGCGTGAGGCCTCTCAGAAGATTAGAGCTTGTGCGAGTTAGGAGAATGATTTAAGACATTCAACGAGGAAATAATAAACCGTAGTGTGAAATTTGTAATGTTTTTTTGTTTCATTTTGGAGATCCACTAATATACACTTTTTTTTTGAGACACCTTTCATATAAAAAATCCCGCAGAATACGAATTCACCTATCAGGACTTACACAATGGTAACGATGGTTAAGTCGTAAGCGGCACTCTGTGTTAGTGACGGAAACCGGGCTTTTGAGGGATGAAGAAACCACACACTTGAACCACGTTACTTACAACCGACGTAGACAACTTATGATGGTAATATTTCTGAGCCACCGACGTGGTGGTAGTGGTCGTGGTACCCTGAACGGATGCCGGACCCAGAGAGTTTTTCTTCTGGGCGGTGGAAGAAGAGGACGACGCAACAGGCGGTTCGAGACGATTATAGAAATCGTCTAGCGCGGAATACTTCTTGATCAAACTCTGTATCTCCTTCCTCTTGGCCTCCCTTTCGGACAGGGCGCCGTCTTGCACCTGAGCATTCTCCTCGACCTTGGTCGGTTTGGGCGCGTGGGTTGCTACATGGACTGGCACAGGTTTTTCTCCGGTCAGGGGTATCTCCACAGGGCACAATTTCAAGTTTCCGGTATTCTTACGTTCGTTGACTTCGCTGATGCCGCTCCGGTGGGGTTTCGAGGACTTCCTTGGTCTGAGTTCGGAATGATTTGATCTGTGACGTACCCTGTAGGCCGAATCTCGGTCCAAGTACGAATAAGGTGGTTCTGGATACTGTTGCTGTCGCCATTGGTTGTTATAATGGGAATTACGCGATTCCCCCCGGTACGGGGTCTTCTCCCTTTGCACCTTGCTGACGTAGGGGTAAGCCTTCTCCGTCAACAAGACGTTGGCCGTGGTCGAGCTCTTGCTCAACGTCCTACCGCTCACCGGACCGTCAGGCTTCTCGGAATACCTCTTCTTATTGTTGTAGATCTTGTCGAGCACATTGGAATATTTGTCCTCCAAACGACTTCTGGTCTGACCGAAGTTCGGCACGACCGTCGTGCTCTTGCTGGTGGTGAGAGGGTGGCCGCCGAAGAAAGGGTTTTGAGGGTAGCCGTTGTTGTTGTTGTTGCTCTTGGTGTCATGGCTGCCGGAAGCAGCGTCCGCCGAAGCCGAAGGGCCGCGCACACGTGTCGTCAACTTTTGCAACAAACTGGTGCACGATTCGCTCAGCAGCTGGGCGACACTGGTGGTCGAGGAGCGCGAATATCGCGTCCTCCTTGCGGTCGCCGAATTGTTGTTCGTCAGATGGGGATTATTGTTCGCCATGAAATCATCGGTACGGCGATTGTTCGCATTCGCGCGGAATTCGCTGAAGCCGTTGTTGTTGGGATTATTATTAGAACGGGGGGTCCACGACTTCTGGCTGGCGTAGTCGCGGACTCTGCCGTCCGAAGGACGGTGGGAACGGAAGGACGCAAAGTCAGGACCGTACATCGAGGCTCGGCATAGCCGCGAAGGGCGCGTCGGATTATCGAAGGGCGCGCACACAAAGACAACGCGATTATCAATCGAAAAAACTCGACCAAACTCTACATCGGCCTGCCAAACACTAACGGTACTAAAAATACCCGATTTTAAAGAGCTCGCGAGTCTAGCGTTCTCATAACTCTCTCTCCCTCTACGTCGCGGGATATATGCCGCGGTGCGGTGTTAAAATAAGGTGGGTGAATACCGACGGTCTTTCCGAGTCGATCGGTCGCGCCAATTTCAAAAATAAAAAGCGGTCAAGTGTGCGTCGCGATTAGAAACGGCGCTTAGGTTACACTACGACGGCAGGGGGCCGGATTGCAACAACGCAATTCTGTTAGAAATATCTGCAATGAATGAAATCGGGATACTTCCACTTAATGAACTGTAGTAGTTTCCATTTTATTTCTGTTCGGCCCACGGGTATATTTGATAGTGACACAATTATTTCGGAAAAGGGGGGAAACGCATCATACTTCGGTACTCTCTAGTAGATATCATATTATATTATATCAATTCAATCTTTGAAATATTATCAGAAAAAAAAACGGAAAATTCAAAACTTTCCTCAACACTTCCTGAAGATGGATAAATCGAATTATAAAAAAAAACGCAAATTTCATACTATTGTTTATTATTTCCCCATAAAACTTCCCAATTCATAAAAAAAAAATTATAGAAAATATGAGATCACATTGGACTTGAACCCAGGTTCTCCGCGTCAAAGGTTGGTACGGTAACCACATACAGGGTATTCCTGAATTGAAGGTACAAATGGAAGCGGGAGGTTCCTTGGATAATTTTAGGAAAATATATTGTATAAACATATAAACGCTTTGTTTTCGAGATACAAGGTCTTTCTTATAATCCTACCTTTTTATACGATTATACGTATCCCCCTTATCCCCCCCTTGGGTACGCCACTGGTGTAGGTATTCTAAGGTCGTTTCTAAATCTTGTATCGAAATTATGATTATACCCATTATTCGTAATTTTTTTTTGTTCTTGTGCACATATACACCACACTCGATTATATATAGACCGGGAAGTGTGGCAATTGAAAATTTTTTAAATAGGTCTCGGCATGATGTCAATCGGTTAACTCCTGTCATTACTCTACTAGCACGTTACATGTTTTCAATTACATGTCTATGTGTTTCTGAAATGATATTTTTAAATTTGTTTCCTTGATTTTTGGTTCGAAAATTCATGGATCATAAATTAGGATGATTAATGGGTTAGCAATTAATTTTTTAACCCAATTTTATGCAAAAAGTTCCTATAGTTCCCTAGAAATTATCTTAACTTATTCAATTTTATTCAATTTAAATTAAATTAAAAAGTTTTTCCTCGAACAATGTCGAAAGATTCATTATTAAAAATAAAAAAACCAAATTTAAAAAAATTATCTATGTTTCAATTATTGTTTTAAGAACATTAGAAATGTTATTCTTAAAATAACGATTTTAGGGGATCAGTTTAAGAAAGAGAAAATGAATTTCAATCAATTAAATCCATGTTAACTAATAACTAAAGCAAAAACTTGAAATTAAGGGATGTTAGAAATATCATGCTTAAAATAAAAACGTTTGTTATTGAAAAAAGTTAAATGAAATGACATTCCAGCATGAAATCATGGAATTTCCCATTCATGAAATCATTCATATTTTTGATTCGCCGCATGGAATTAGATGATAAAGGCATAATAATATTGAAATCGAACCCGCAAGTGAAACGTGTAGACTTATCGACTCCGTTGATTGATAACCTCAAAGAACATAGATACACATCCGATAGAAACGAATGCACACCAACCTTAAGAAGCTTATAAATTTTCCTGGCAAAACTGGAATAGCGAAACTTAAAACCGGCCCTCTTGACGTCGGCCTCGAATTGCATGAATTTCATCTCGCGTCGAAATTCAGGTGTAAGAAAACAAACCTAAGGAGAGCAGCATCGATTGGACGAAGCCATCGTACGATAAGCGACACCGATTAAGACTGTTCACAATATGAACCACGGGTGCTATTCATAAATATTTACAGTATTTGTTATAATTTTAAGAGATAATGTTTTAAATATAGACATAATGCGTCACTTTCTTCCTGAATGGGCCGAGCGTCAAGACGGTAGCATAAATTAATTGCACAACAGTGGCAACAGTTCCTATGTGATGAAGAGATAAACTTTCATAGGTACAATAATATTCTTCGCTTCAATAAGGAAAAGCCTCATTTAAAATATTTTCATGACTCTTCATTCATCCTATAAACACTTCAAAATTTTCTACAAATCTATTCCAGAAACGCTGCCAATTTTTATGCTTTATTATTTCCTCCTATCTAACATAACATATATCGTAGAAAAAACTAATCATAAACATTATTTTGCGAAATAATTATATTCCAATTTCGAATCGAATTTCCGAAATTTAGTAACTGAAACATTGAGAAATGCAGATTATAAATATTATATTTTTTAGAACCGAAATTTAATTGATCGCTTTTCAGCTTATAACATTGAAAGATTGATTTCTCAAACTGGGAATATTAGTGTAGCAAATTTCATGTATCTTGGCCAAAAAAATTTTACACCTCGATTTTCCTACTTTAACATCAAAATCTGAAAAAAAAATTCGTACCCTCAGAGGGGGAAGACCTTGTCTTTTTTCCGATTTCCATGACAGGTGAGGGGTGTAGCAATAGCTCGTTTTGAAGATCTTATCGCAGATCTATTTCGCTTCGAAATATTCATGGATAACGAAATGACAAATAATATAGTACTGATGATCTACGAAAATAGTATATTAAGTATCGAGAACGGTAAGGGCATTTTACCGATCGGAGACAATAGCTTAGAGGAGCGCAGCGACGACTCCAATTCACTTATTGTCTGAGATCGGTAATCCTTGACGTTCGAAATACAGCGTTTTTTGCACGATAGACACACTTTTTTACTTAAACTACAAAATAATTATCAAAAATATTAAAATAATCATTCGTGGCTTTAATGTCAATGCTGTGTAGGAATATAAAAGTATTTCCATCAGCAATTGTAATAATTGTACATTTTCAATATTGAATGAATTGAATTCTAATTGTTGGTGAATTATTTCATTATTTCAATGAATGTGCATTATTTCAATGAATATTTAGTCATTCTCAGAACAAACAGCGTAACTTACTAAAGTCCTATCGTGCAAAAAGGAAAAAAACATAATTTTCGTAAGCCTATTTCAAAACTTTACCAAAATAATCATTAGTTTTTTCAATGAGGAAATAATAAAACAGACTCAAAATTGGAACTGTTACTTCATGCTACAAATTTTATTGTTTATAGAAAAAGATTTTTCTTTTTACCTGAAAATTGATTTAATTTCAATTAAACATTTTTTTTTTTGCAATAACGATCTTGTAGAATCATTCGAGAAAATAGAATGTATAATAACAGTAAATGCTTAAGTTGATTTTGCCAGATGAGAAAATCAAACAATCCGCTATAAAGCTGGCGACTTTATTAATCATAAATTCCTGATCGTGTGAAAATGCGAATGTCGACTGACGGGAAATGGTCTATTTTTGAAACTGCACGAATCGAAATATCCATTTCGGAATAATCTAACTTATATCAGAACCAGAGGAAGTCCGTGGGAAAATATGAGACGTTTTCTAACGAGAAATAACGATATGGGGGTTACAGTGTTGTCTGTGTACATTAAAAATAGCGATTTCACACAAGGCGTAGCTACATTTTGAGAGGAAAAACGTTCGCTAACGTACTAAATTTAGAAATATCCTGATTCACTCGCCACACATCGCCAAGTTAAGTGAGTCAATCAATTGTTATTCGAGAATTACGAAAGATCCTGACCAAAGGAAGATGTTGGGCAATACCCTTCTGGCTATGATTTGTTCGAGAATAACAAACAATGGAAATGCCAAGAAGTTTTCATAGATACAAGACATAGAGGGGATTCGCGGTTCTCAAGAAAAATGTAATGGCTCAAAATTATCCACTCCGATTTTCTTCTTCCTCAAAGAATACCCAGAATCATTCAGAAATGCGGATTATTGCATAATAGAAATGAGGAAATTACTGACGCGAAGTGGAGCTTGTGAGCGCACGTTCACTCATACGCCAATTGCGCATCTCGATCGAATCAGTGGTTTAAAATTTAACAGAAAAACAAAATTTCGAACGGCCACATTTACGGAATCCCTTAACGGATTTTGCTAATCATAGAACTTAAACGCATCATTCAAGAATTGTTCTGTTTACGGACGGGCGGCCAGAATCAAATTTGAGGACGCGTTCGTCCTGGATAAAATCATATCCGGCTCTAAATAAAAAAAAAATTTGGTCTGAAAAAAAATTCAACGCACTGAACTTGCTGGTATTTTTTGCGTATAGAATGTATATTTTACATCAAGTTCGAAACTATTACTGTAGTACTGAATATTAATTAAGCATCTCCTTCCCCGTACACGTATTCACTAACTTTTTGCCTCAATTTCGAGAAATATTTTCATTCAATCGAGCGCTTTTTTAGCCGTTAAAATGCATGGATCAGGTTCTGAACGTGATGAAGTATTGCAGTGTAGAAACCGATGGTTTTCGCAAATAATGAAGGGAAATTAACCATTTTCTCCAAATCCAACGTAGAAGATGGAGTAAGTGTCAGTTGAACCAAAATTGAAAGATATGAAATTATGAATTGCGTAAAATTCTAGATTTTATTGATCTCTAAAGCCCGTTACCATGGACGATACTCCGTACTTGAGATCGTCTTAAATACGGATATACAATAGATAATTGAAATGAGACAGTTAAAAAAAAAATGAAAAAATTCATTCGTCAGAGAAATTTTTCAATCAGTAAGACTGCAAGATTCAAATTGCGCGCCATGTCAGCTGTCATGATATATCTATAGTTGACGAACATTAAGTGTCACAGCTTATAGCAAAATGCATAACTTGTAGCAAAGGTATTGTTATTGGTGTTAATCTAAGGTCCTTCAGCCTTATTGGTAATATTAAATTGAAACATCTTTCAAGTATTCCAGACTCGCATCACATTCTTAATATCTATAATAACAATAATCCGAAAGAACCAAATATTTTTAAATGATCTGCTCATACATGGTATGATCAATTTGCTTTAATATACAAAAGGAAAATTTTCAGTTCAAATACTGTTTCGTCCACATTACGCTCTATATTTTGATAGTGCGATCCCCAATTTAACGGAATTCATCAAAACCCCAACATCGTACTGTTTTTCATAACACCCTAATAAAAAATCTTTGTCAATACCAAACTCAATAGTGTTTCGATGGCAGTAACTTCCGTCCACAATCAAATCATCAGAAATGTATTGTCGATCAATAATCTTACCGTCCATGGTCTCTTACTCATTGAATCCAGCAAAGATAAATATACTGACCTGTCCGGACGTACGAGATCTTCTGGAGCGATTCTTACGAGATGACGACCTCTCATGACGATGGCGATGCCGTTTCTTCGACGTTGGAGACCTGCGGTGACTTCGTTTATAGCGGCGCTCTGCACTGGAACCCCTTTCGTATTGCCTCGATCTATGCGCCCTCTGGCTGCTATAATCAAAACAATTTGTATGACAATCCTTTTCCAGATATGAAACAGACTCATTGCTTTGTATTCCAAATCATGAGGGATGGCTTAAAAACATAGTATACTTAGCGTCAGAAATTATCATATTATCCTAATTTGAAATAAAATTGAATGGTTGTGCTTTAGGTTCATCATTATAAATAGATAAAGGAAAGTTGTGGTTATATGAGAAATAATTCGTTAGTAGATAACGTATTTCAAATTGTTTCAGTTGACAAAATTAACTGATACACATACATTAATTGATCTAATTTGCGGTTAACAAATAGTTATTAATTCAATTCTGGATGACTTGAGAAGGATTTTTCTTTTTAAATTAAAATAATTGTACCTATATTCGTCTATCGATTCATTTTCTCAACTTTCAATTTCTAAGTAAGTACTTGATAAAATGATCTATTTGTGAAATTAAAGAATAAAAATGACATTTTGCAATAATTAATGCAGATGCTGGAAAATATATTGGATATAAACAAAGGAGTTACATAGAATAAATAATTCGATAACAATTATTTGTCGTATATTTAGAGATAAAAAAAATTGAGTGAACATAGAAAATTTATTTAATAAATTCACAACAGTAAATTTTTAAGGAACTGGAAAACGAAAACAATTTGCAATAAGGCACCAGTCACATATATAAGGCACTGAAATGCAACAACAAAAGGATGTTGATCTTGAGCCTCTTATTGAAATGCAATATTACATTCAATATAACAAAATACAAATAGATATGTGATAATGAAACAATATTTCACTTAGTATTATTTAAGCTATTTTCAACAGTATCTTGTATATTAGGCAGCACATAATCAATTTTATATTTGTCAGCTACGTCTTCACTAACAATCCAGCAGTAAGCTTTTATTCCAACATTAAAACTCCATTTGGCGATTTGTGATATTTGTTTCGAAATGTTGGTTTTCGACAATTCCAAACCTACATTATTTGTATGTATATATTCCAAAAATTCCGTAACCAATTTTTCACGTTTTTTTATATTTCCATGCACTAGTTTTGCTAATACTTGCATGAGATTTTCGGGTAGTGGCTTGGTCACTCTCTTCTTTTTCTGTGGATTTCCATCAATTGATTCGAGATCTCTCTTTTTTATTTCAATTCGGCCAGATGTTATAATATTAAATGGACGAAGATATTTGTCTATTGCCTTATCAATATTATCACCAATTTTATTGTACCATATGCAACCAATTGATCTAGGTTTAATTTTTTGTGTCTTAGATTTGATGTCTTCATCGAATTCATCTTTTAGTAATTTCAATTTTTGTTTTTGCGATTCGGGAGAAAGTTTAGAAAATTCTTCGTCGTCAACTTCGTCGTCGCTAAGATGTCCATGAGGTACAAAGAAATCATTGTCAACCTCATAATCGTCGTTTTCAGGCTCATTTTCTTTCTCATCATCAGACAGAACTTCTAAGTTCTCTCCTTGTTCTTCTTCTTCCCAGTCATCGTCGGAGTCTACCTCATAATCAAATAGATCTTCTTTACCCCAAGGCTTTCTGCCTCTGATATTTTTAGATTTTTTCCTCCAGGTTCCATAATAAGCTGGCCTTTGATTTTCGTGGAATTGCAGTAACTTCACCCGCATTTTTTCTGATTTAGGTTGTTCTTCACAAATTGTTTCACCAAGCAATATTTCATCTTCTATTATAATGACCTCATCCGAATCTTTATTGACCCAAGTTCTTGGACATCTTCGTATATTTGATTTTGATTTTTTCAAATCTTTAATATACGAATATTGCGTTTCATTATGTTGTATTAACTTTTCCAATAATTTTTTTTCATCAGTGGTTAGAGGCTCCCTTCTAGGGGGTGGTAATTTCATATCACATTTTACTTCGAAGGGCATAAAAGCAGAGGTTGTTTCTTCGTTTTTCTTATCCTCGGCATTATTGAATTTTTTAGGTACAAAGAAACTAACGAAAGCTGCAGCTGCTTTCTGTTTTTTCTCCTCTTCTTTGAGTTTTTCCTTATTTTTTTCATCTATTTCTTGCTGTTTGCGCATTTTTTCTTCTTCTTTTTGCTTTAATTTCAATTCTTTTTCTTGCCGCTTCTGCTCTTCCTTTTCTTCTTTTTCTTTCTGTTTTTGCTCTATTTCTTTTAATTTTTGTTCCTTCTTTTTTTGCTTTTCCGTTTCTTTCTGTTCTTTTTCTAATTGTTTTTGTCTTTCACGTTCTTCTTTCTCCTTCTCTTTCATTTGCCGTTTCTTCTCAGATTCTAACCTTTTTTCCAATTGTTTCGGTGTGAGCCGTCTGGTCGGGGTTTTATCTTGAATAATTTGTTGTACACTTCCTTTTGTTAATTCATTTTTTAAGATATCGTTATCACAATCCATATTAGAATCCTTTGAGTTTTTTTTAGGTGTGACGTTCGAATCTTTCAGTGTAACTTCATTTTCTTCTACTGATTTTTGTACTTTTGTAGGGGATGTATTTCTTGAACCGCATTCTGAACCGGAATCTACCAAAACGATTACATCACTAGAGACAGAAGCCCTATCTTCCTCACACATCGAAGTTTCAACTTGATCTTCAGCCTTAGATGGATTTTCTTCATGTATTGGGTTGATCGGAGGGCTGCAAAAAAGACTCCGATATAGATGATATACCCAAGACGCCTGCAAGTCATCAGCTCCATCTAGAGACCAAAATAAATACTAGAACAAAACGAAATTTAAGGAAAATTTAGATTTCACTCAAATATTTACATTGTTTCACGTACCTACCTGATCTTGTCTTCTTGACAAATAAAATCTATTTCGGTCTTAAGAGGAAATGATAACCCACAGGAACTGATTTGTTCAATAAAACTCTTTACATGCACTTACACTAACAATATAATTACACGAAAGAGGAAAATCAAAGAGCCTCTGCCGAAAATACAATGAATACCTTTTGATATAGTAAATGTTATATACGAAGGACAATAACTAATTGAATTCAACTACACCGCAGTTTTCTCGTAAACGAACCTACGAATCTTGACACAAAAGTAGTTTTTATATGTATGCCTCACATGAAATATATATATAAATAAATTATACTAATCAACTTTCATTAAAATAAAGTTAGATACATCTTATTAGTTCAACTCTACGCAGTTGTTATAAAATGTTCCTAATGAAGTACTGTATTTTGGATTAACTAATATAAGAAACGATACGAATGATACATACTCGATAATGTGATGGTACACATTGCATTGGGGTATCCAAGTTGCCATGGTTACATATAGTACTGGCTGTTCTCTAGACGTCTCAAGCCGCAGACGATTGAAATTTTGCAGGAAGCTTTCTTGAGTTGATATTCTCGACATCATGTCGTAATCATAATGAATGGCGTAAGTCATTTTGAATCTGATCACAAAAACAGTACACAACACAGAACTTGGGACAAAAATCTCACATTCTTATTTCCATTGATTTCACTACAGAAATTTCATGTCGAAGGGGAAGATAAGTTCGGAATACATATCGACGACAGACATGAATATAGGTAATGAGCACCTGTTGAAGAGTATCAAGAGGAAGATTTTAGAGAATACTCAGTTCTTATAAGCGAGTTTGTTCTCAATTAAAAACTTTCTCAATGAAATATTAAAAATACTAATATCGAAAAACCAATAAATAGCGGAAAGAAATTCGCTTATACAAAAATGCTTTTTCATATGTATCAGTGGTTCATGATACATAGTTCCAGAAAATTCAAAACATGTAATGTACTCATGTATAATGAATTCAGTTGGTAAATTTTTAATGTCCAGGAGATCTTTTTCAAATCCCAGAATTGTGTTTTTAAATTAAACAAACCAACAATAGGAAACCTAACGTACAAAAAGTTAAATCCATCTGCTGCATTATGTGCTGGTTCACTGGTTTGAATAGCTATCATTTTAACCCATTGTAGAAAGAATATTTTGTCAAGAAAGTAACGATTGGAAAAAACTAGATTGTTGACGCAAATATTTTTTTAAACTATAAGTTGACTGTCCTCTAGAATAGTGTATGAGCTTAATTAGTGCTCTCGAATTTGTTATTATAGTGTTTTCTAAGATTTTTATTAAGAAAGATGGAACGAAGAAATTTCCTAAATTTAGCAATGCAAATGAAAATCCAAATGCACAGCAAATTTCACATGATTAATGGACAAAGACCGAATTTGTGAAATGAAGGTTATTGAATTTGCTTCTTCCTTAAAGAAATTTGCCTCTACTATACTAGCCTGACACGGCTAAGGTGGGTTTTTTCATTTTCCAAAATTAAAATAAACAACTTTTGGCCAATGTTTTTTGTGAGTGAACAGAAGGTATAAAATAGAAGTAGCACTAAGAACTGACTAAAGATGTTTGTGTTTCAAAAACCATTTTCCAATATTTTTTGACTTAGAACTTGAACCAGATCTGCATATTTTTTTCTAGTGAATTTTGACTTTACAGGATAAACCCAATCATTACAAAGTGGAACCATAGCGAAAGAATATATCGATTAAAATCTGGGTTAATAACACGTGTAACATATATGTAAAATGTCCCATGCAATGGGCTTATTAACCGACTATTTAAAGCCCTGAAATGACTGTATTTGGAATAAAGTACATAGACAGCGGTGCACGCAGGCAACCTCTATTTTTTAGGAACAAGGTCACAGCCATCTCTTTTTCAAAGTCGTCCACTCTGAACTAACACCCAGCCGAGAAAGATCGCGGGAACTGACCAACATCGAGTCGTGTATACAATGTGATAATTTACAAATTACATACAATTTTGCCACTTCAAAATTGAATCAACACTAATGCGATACTAAAATTTTTGAAAATTTTTTCCTAATTGTATCGATGTAATTAATTTTTTCCGAAGGAAAATATTGTTTTCGAAGTTTTTTATTCTGACAATAACCATTTATAACATAAAGAAAGCACTTACAAAAACACCGGTTTAATAGTAATGACTCAACGTTTCAGATGGAAGTTCTTAAGCGTTCAGCTTTTTACGTCTCATTGTTACCAATGTCGTAGACTCGATTAGCGCCTTTTAAGAGTACCCATAAATGGATGAATAAATTAATTCATAATATGTAGTTGAAACTTGGAATATTTCGATTGGATGCATAGTTTGGACATGGACAATCTAGGTCACATATGCCATTATTTATATAACTAGGCGATATTTATATCGATCCATGATTTTTCTAATGTGGAAGGTTTGCCAGTAACAATTCAAATGAATGTATATTGCCTATTCTGGAAAAACCGATATTTCAAATTGCTCCAAAATATTTTATTTATTCCTCAATATCAGCATACTGATAAAATGAATTTTGAAAAATAACTAGGCAAGAAATATTAATTTTAATTTCCACCTCACATTTCTTATATTTTTATTCCATAATTTTTCCATACATTATCTCAAATTATTTTCAAAAATAATTAATGCAATTCAACAAAATCGTCTAGCAAAATTTAATGTCGCTAGCTATTACAGTTTCCATTAAAAAGCAAATGATTCTTTTTAGTATCGAATACAATCGGAATGAAAATTTATGCATGATTAATTTGAACTTAACCCAAATTATACTGACTTGATGAATAAGAATACAATAGAACCAGGGGATGAAAATATTATATTATATTATCGTCAATAATTTCAAGTTTGCTCAATGCAGATAATTTTTGAACTGAGTTCTCTCAGTTTCATTCTACTAATAATTATCGATTAACTTGCCATTGGCATTACAAAAGTCCACCGGAAGTTTCAGAACATATGTTCCCTTCAATAAAATTAATTCTTTTATTATCGTTTTTTTTTTAATTTCGAGGGTGATATATCAATAGGTTCAAAATGAGAATGTTTTTCATTTGAATTTCACATTCGATTCAATGATTATCTCAGCATTTGTTATGGGACGACAAGAAATTTCTTATATGAAAAATGGGGGGAAAAAACATTTTCCGAGAAGTCAATGTAATGGAAAATTTAAAAAAACACACGGAACTTCTAGACATTTCGAGCCACTACTTCAGCATATTTTATAAGGGAAAAGCTCCTGCTATAGACCAAAAAATTCAATTAATCCTCCTGAAATTATCAGACCTGCACCAAAAAAAAGCAACACAGTATGACAAAGATTTCAATCGATTTTCCCCACAACACCACCGTGAAAGGAGCTCATAGAAAAAAATCGCAAACACTGGTATTTTTCGACGTCGCGATTGGTCACTCTACCTTCTTCCTATTTTCCGAATTTCGAACTGCGTAAAGGTTAAAGCGGTACTGAAAGTAACACCGTACTACTCGAGCTGGTGCTGGAGGCCAGGCGACGACGTTTCGACAACCGTAAACTCGAGGGGAGCATGACATTCGCACGAAACCAATGTCAGTTGCACCCAACTTCGGAGAACAAAAAAAAAAGGAGGAAAAGTAACGTGAATCCAGTCAAGTGTAGCAGCCAATCGGAGAAAGTGATCAAATATTAATTTTACGGTTAACGCTTCATTATACTCGATCGATTTTTGGAAAGGTTATTTCAGACCACCCTAGAATTTTATGGAAAATTTTTCAAAATATATTGAATTGAAGCCAAAGCAGAAGAATAATTTTTAACCCCTTATTACAATAGATTTTTCCGAGTCTATTATGACCCCTTATTTATTTCTATTTCTGGGCTAATTTCTGACAGATGTCTGGTACAGGTGTACTACGTTTAGATTGCCATCCAGCAAATTTATCGTTATTTTATTCTGATGCAAAATTGTATAAAAGTTGTCAAGAAATAATGATTAGAATTTCAATTAAAAAAATTCCATGCAAAAAAAGATGAAAATTCATTTGATCAACTCCAAAAATTGTTGGAAACGTTTCATCCTTCAACTTCAAATAGTTATAATAATTAATCAATAAATTAAATAATTAATCGAAATTATGAGCACACTCAACATGCTACAGCATTTAGTCTAGCAATTGGTAACCCGTTGTAATAATCATAATTGAAGCCAAGTTACAGTTCTGACCAGATAAAATGTAATCGGAATTTTCTACTTAAAATATACACAAACGCGACAGATATACGGAATCGTAGTGAATAAACAACAGGTTCGGAAATATGTTAGATATGCAGATAAAATTAGCATAACAAATTAACATAAAACAAACGGGACTATATTTTCTCGTTAAAGTATTTATCAATGAATACACCAAGTGAAATTGTTGTAGGTTGAATATAGAAAATTACTGTATTACTAAAACGATGACAAGAAGATAATTCGTAGAAAAATATCAATAGGTACTGAATCTTAGTATTAATACTAATTTTTTAGGTTATACATTGATGAAGAAATTTGGATATTTTTTTTCTCCTTGATTTTTAAAATTTTGCAAGAAACTTGAAACTGTTATTTAATATCGACACCCAAATTCCTCAACTTTGTCGAATTTGTGATAAGCGAAATATTAGGTATATAATTTTTTTTCGGTATTCTTTGATCATAGGGAAAATTAAAATTAAAAACAAGATGCAAAGATATCAGAAATATTTCAATTTCCCAACATTTTCCGATTATAAATCAGATCAAGGTGGATCGCCTTACGGTTTAAAAATAAACGTAAGATCCAGGGATAGAGGAGCCAAAGAAAGATTCTTTATTTACTACAAGACCACGTGGGCTTCTTGACAAATTTCGAAAAGAAATTGACAGTATAAATTTCGAGAATTAAACATATGTATTTAGACAAATCATGTTCCCTAATTTCTTTTGGAAATCAATGTGGGATTGTACAGAGCGTTAACCGCAATTTCAAAATCAATTTTCGCATATCTAAACGACTTCGCTGTCAATCAAAGTCACGAAAAATTAACGCTTGCATGAAAAGAAACTGTTACTTTTGCCCCCTCAAGGTGTGGGAGATCTCCGATGAAAAATAGGCTAAATCAGAGCGAGATGAATCTTTATGATAACATTTGCAAATTGGATTGTTTCCTTGTTTGAACTTCACACACACACAATCGTTTCAAGTGTGATATTAGCCACTTGTTGGCACATACACAAACAATGCAGAGAAATTGCATAACTAGAATGTTGAGATTACCTTCTTTGGTAATGTTAGAACGATCGGTTACGTTGAGAGAGGGGAAATATAAAACTATAAATAAACAAAATTGATGATTATTTCGCATGGGAAATGAACATATGAAACGGGAAATTTTTGAAGGTATTAATTATGTATTTGAGAAAAAGGAAAATTGCGATAACAGAATAATGCACGAGCAACTGAAAACTGTCGATACACAATCGATAAACAAATTCAATTCACGTTTCCTTGGTGATGCATCACAAAGAAATAATAATTTTGTGAGTAGATAAAGAAAATGATGATATGCTCAGTTTTCATTGAAAGTACAATAAACCTTTTGTCGGGTACTTTACTGATAGCTGAATTAAATAAAATTATACCCAACCAGCCAACCTTGAAAACGATATGAATTTCGCAGGAATTATTTTGTCCTCAATTCGTTTACGCCATACTCCACAAACTATAACAATAATATGTACAGGGCGTTCTTGAATCTGAACTCTTTTTCCTATGAATATATATCGGATTCGTTTTCGTTTAGTTACAAAAATTTCATTTTATGGAAACATTTTATTTATTTCTTTTTTATTGAAAAAAATATTTTTAGAAATATGTTTGAACTTTGAACATTGTATCAGCCTCCCTCAACAATAAAAATTGTTCGAAATGTCCACCTTCAACTTGAACTCAAGCCTCAGATTTGGATCGTTCCTTATTTGGTTTACTGCATTTTGAATTCTATCAAGTATTTGTTGATGATATGTGATTTTAAAATAAATAAAAATCTAACGGATTGAGATCCGGTGAACGCGGTAGCCATGACCCCATTAATATATCCATTTATTCGGGATATTTTTATTTCACCAAGCAGCTATTCGTGTCTCTCTGTGTAATGATATCATTTCAAAAAATGCTGAACTCTGGATCATTAATGATGTAAAAAAGGTCTAATTCCAAACGCTGACATCAAAACGTTGCAGAAATCGTTTTCGTGTAGGCTTATGAATTTTGCATATACTTTATGATTGGTGATAATAGTGAAGTGCAAACGAAATAAATCTATTGTTTTGTGAATGTTGTTGAAGTAACCATCGAAAAAATTCTAGTTGTTATATCAACTGGTACTTTCGTTAATCGGCCCATTTTTAATTGAAACATGAAAATAAATTATTTCAAATTCTAAACGAAAACCTATCGAACCTATTTTTTTGGGAGAAATGTTCAGAATTATGAGAATTATGTCATAGAGCTTGTAGAAAATGATGTATTAACCAATACCTCGCTTTATGAAAACATCGGTTCACTTCTGTGAGCACTTACCTAGAAGTTGAAACTTTCATAAACCGCAAAATAAGGAGATGGGAATAGTGTGTAATTAAAAATTTTTGCAGGAAATGACGACCTGATTATTAAATACTAGTTTTAATATATTTCACTGGCGCCAATTGAGGAAAGCTCTTGACATCACGTCATTTTTTTTTTCGATATTCTGCTGTAATTTATATGGGTCTGATAATGTGATCACTTAAAATTTGACACGTTGAAACGTGCCAACGTGCAACGGAGAGATTAGGTAATTTTTTTCGATCATCAATTCATTCTGGTCTTGACTATGCGATCAAGACGGAATTTTGAAGAAAGCTTGAAATTGTTATTTAACATCTAAGTAAGTAATATTTCATGTATGCGGACGATACCGTACTAGTCATGTCAGGCAGTGATGTTGAAGAGTTGGAAACGATAATAAACTGTGATCTAGATTTATATTTTGAATGGCTGTGCAATAATAAATTAAGTGTGAATGTAGAAAAAACTGTTTATATGATCATAAAACAGAAGAACAAAAAAAAGATAGATTTAGAGATATATTTAAATAACAAAAAATTGAAAGAAGTTAGTGAATACAATTACCTGGGACTGAAGATAACAAAGGATATGACATGGAACAATCATATAGAAGGCGTAATAGCTAGAATTTCACCCATGGTGGGAGCAATCAGAAAAAGTGCTCACTTACTAAATTGCGAAGGACAAAAATTACTTTATAACAGCTTTATAGAACCGCAACTTAGATATCTTCTGCCATGCTGGGGTGATGCACCAGATTATATAATGAATAGACTACAGAGGACCCAGAACAAAGCAGTTAAAACGATATACATGCTGAATTACCGAACACCAACTGAACAGCTATATAAGGACTCAACAATTATGAATATAGAACAATTGAAGATCTTTGAACAGGTAAAACTTATTTACAAAGAGAAAAACAGAAGACTGAAAACTTTAATAGAACTTAAACAAGTGAAAGAATGTAATAGTTATCAGATAAGAAAGCAAGAGGCCCTGAGAAATAGATTTGCCAGAACAACCAAGGCACAAGATTCGCCAGTATATAGGAGTACTGCAGCATATTATAATAGAATACCAGGGAACATAGTGGAAAATAATGACGATTACAAATTTGTTAAAAACCTTAAAATGTATGTAAAAAATAACTAGGATCTCATAAAAAATTATGTGTTATATATATTAGAATTTAAAGTTTATTTTTGTAACAATTTACAAAGGCTCTGACACCAACATTTGTTGATTAAGAGTCAGAAATAAAGATTATTATTATTATAAGTGCAAAATTATAGACATTTTGATAAAATCATGACAGATCTGTTCAGCGACGAGCGCTCAGAAAGAGAGAGGAGGGTAGTGACGAAGACTCGGTCAATTTTTTTTTTCGAAAATTTGGTTTTTCCATCAGGGTTGACGTCCTTGTTATCGAGAGGTCAGTAACTTGAAACTCAAACAATGACATTTAATATTGGAATAACTATACATCGAGTCACCACGTCTGTCCACGGATGCCCACGCGGTCTATTCCTCCCATTTCAGGAGATGCACGCCATCCTAAGGCGGTTGTTACAACAAGGTCAATTTAAAGGCGGAAAAATTACGCTCGGTCTTGGTTTTCATAGTTTTACGTACGTGAGTGAAAAAACATTGAAAAGACGTTGAACTGGCCCGCTATTTGAGGAATGATTGTGAAATAACAGATCAGGCTCGAAAAACACATTTTCAATTTCTGACATTATCCACAATCATAAAGGCCAGGACCCCTGCAACCGCGCGTGCAACGCGTGCACCGCACGCGGGCGCCACTCTAAAAGGGCGCCAAAACCTCTTATAGACCGCATGAAGAACCGATGGACCTAAGGTTTTCGAAAAAAATCCTCTTGAAATTCAACAATATATTTTTGAAAATAATCTTACTTCTTCTATACCGAATCTTAGTATTGCCTCAAGAATCCTTCTCCCATTACCTGTGTCTGTTGCTTCTGGTGAGAGATCATTAACTAAATTAAAAATAATTGAAAACTATTTGAAGTCTACCATGTCATAAGAAAGATTTTCTGGATTGGCAATCTTAGATATAGAGCAAGAGATACTCGATAAAATTGATTGATTGATTATATAAAAAAATTTGCAACAGCCAAATCTCGAAAAACATCCATTCAATTTCTGGATTGATCCTAATTAAATGTTTATGCCTTTATGAATAATTTATAGAATACAGCTTAAGTTTTGAAACACATTTAAAATGTATTATGTTACAACTAACACCATAAAGTTCTTAAGGCAATGAAGGTTGCTGATAGATTTTCAACCATTCCACACTAAATTCTCAACAAAACAAAAAAAAATTATCCAGCAGTGCTTTTCTCCACCTCCCCCTTTTAAGGGGCGCCAAAATATGTTCCGCACGCGGACGTTTATGTCCCTTGCGGGGGCCCTGATAAAGGCTGACATGTAATAAAAGAGTTGGACGAGATATGTAAATAAATAAAAAGGTCTTGAAACGTAAACCGGGTACCTGTTCCAAGGTTCGGCAGCTTCTGCAAAGCTAGTTACTTGATAAAACACAGTGGCGACACGAGTGATCCCATTTTTGATTGGCTGCCGGTTTTTTAGCCAAAAAATGGCGGCTTTTTGTTCACATTCCCCGTTTACCACATTTACACCATTTGCCATATTTTATGGTTAAATTTGAATGTAATGTCGTTACTGTATTTTATCAAGTCACAGTAGTTAAAGCGTAAGCTATTCCATTGTTACCTACTTATGGAGGGTAGAAGGAAGGAAAATAAAAGTTTCAAAAAGTGTCCATTGAACTGACCTAAATTGGTGGCGCTAGTGTAGCTACAGAGAAAGATCAAAAAGTACCGATAGAGATAAAGCATGTTTGCCTTTTTGGATTGGTTAACCTCTAGCTACACTAGCTCCTCCTATTTTCCATTTCCGCTGGACACTATCTCAACACTTATACAATAATAGACTGATTTCCTTATCTCTACCTTCCATATTGGCAACTCTCACAATTTTATGGAGCATTGTTTTCCGCGTCACCAGTCGACTTGCAATGAAGAGCGAGTAGGTCTGGTTTTGGAAAAAGTGTATCTGTTTTTAGTATTATGTGTAGATTCTGATACCTTTTTGAAAAAGAGTCAATACAAATATAGATGACTATTTGTTTTCAACAACTACCTGATAAGTCTTCAGGACCGCCAGAAACAGACTGACCCTAGCACTTAATGGTCAGAAACTATTCTTTGGTCGATGTTGAAGATATCGATGAAATGCACCATTTTCTTGTTACAAGGTTCATATAGCATATAGCGTCATCTATTAACCATACATGTAAAAAATCCCCAGCCAAGACAGGGACCAAACTGATTCAATAATACCAGCAGATTTTTTTTGAGTAGAGAGCATCACACAAAAAAAAAGGCCAATGTCTACCAACACCCAACCTCTCACAAAAAAATTTAAACCATCATCAGTCTTTCCATCCTAACCCAAGAAGGATATCAATTTGTCAAGGAGAATATTGGCGGAATCGGAGAAGTCAAAAAGAAAACAACTCCATTTGAATGAATCATATTTTTCAGGTTTGTAGACGAAACGTGAGGTGAAAAAACAATTAAACTAGATAAAAACGTAAAAACTATTTTCTTAATGCCTGTACATTGTTGAAAGTAATGAACTAATTTACAACAAAATCATCAATATAGAAACCATCAAGCTGTAAATATAGGGAATAAGGGAATAACTTTTTTATAATTACAATCAACAGAAATTTTGAAAGAATCAGGCAGATCATATTTAAATCTTTCATAACAAAATAAATAAAAAACTATTCTTCAACTTGAGAAGGAAAGGTATCAATGTAACAATTTTTATGTAATCATCAAATATAAAAAACCAATCTTGAACTCCAGAAGGAAGTAACAATAATCTTGTTAGAACATCCAAATCCTGCCAATTGAAAAAAGAAGATGCTTGATGATATTTAACAAGAAAAAAAATGAATTCAGGAGTAGATGAGCAAAGGCTGAAGAAGAACTGAAAAACACAATTTTCAATTTCAAGATGAGTCGAATAAGCCGAAACAGAAATTATATGTCAACGGAACATCATTTTCACCTCGGCGATTGTAATTCAGTATGTGCTCTCCGATTATATGTCACTACTGAATAATTTGACAAGTTATAATTTGTTTGTAGAGAAGTTTCAATGAAAATCAGAGGAATAGAAAATCAACAAGTTAAATACTTTGAGATTGGGATGTTCGTAAAATCTTTCAATTCTCAAGTTTTGGGCTTTGAATGGCAAGCTTTCGTGTATATATATATATATGACAAAATAATAATTCATTCATCAATAGGTTGATAATCAGTTTTCCGTATAAAAGCTCAAAAATAGAAACTTGAAAGTAGCCAAAAACCTCAACTTAATTTAATTCTCAAATAGCTTAAATTGGAAACCATAACCTCAAAATCGAATCCAAAGCAGTGAGCATCAATGTATATTACTGTAATCTAACTTTTACTATTATCAAGCACTGTGTACATACCTTACTGATCTCTTATGGTTCGGGCTGTCATATATTTCTAACTTTCTCCTTTTGGCATCACGGTCTTTATCATGGGAATGAGATCGAGATCTAGACCTGGAATGGTGTTTTCTCCTTTGTCTTGGCATCTAAAAATTTATATCATAATTGCAAAAATTCCTTTATGAAACTAAGAAATTTACAACAATGTTCACATCTTCATAATATATGATGTATTCCAAAGCAATTGACATATCCAAAACTAATTTCAAATTTCGTTGGATGATAAAACTAGCTTATTATAACGAAACCAGGTATTTGCATCAGACTCAAAAAAATTAAGAATTAACAAACAAGGGGACATTGACGTTAGCATTAAAATCTGTGGCATACGACACTTAACAGTTGATTCAATCTCAGCTTACTTGTAAAAATTGTTCTAGTGAGGTCTTAGTAAATAAAATCTTTGATTTGAATAATCTGCGATTCTCTGTAAAAAGGAATGTTCAGTTTACACGGCCGCCATGATGCATTTGATGGCGCCAATTATGCATTACTAATGAACGCCTATCTGAAAAAATGATAAAATTATTCTCTCTACGTATCTCAACTTACAATTGTTTGCCTCAAATTATTGAATTTGTACCACACCAAATTTGTGATTTGATTTATACAATTCCAAGTTCTTTCAGCTGAGCCTTGAATTAATGGACCACTGAAAGACAAACTAAACATTGATCCAACCTCACGACAGGTTCATGTGAATATGCGTGATGTCGTCGACTGCTCCTTCAAATAGAAAATCATGAGTGGAAAACTAAATGATCTGCAGTAGATCCAACTCCAGAGAATTATTTGCACTGTTAGACAAACGTTTAATACAAAAATCAACTGGAAAGCGCGGGTTTTATTAAAGAAAATCATTAAAGTTTCATCAAATAAAGAACGTCGATTACAACGTTCTGTGACTGGAATTCTTCTTTTTTTATAATTTGCTGAATAGAAATCAGTTGTTTTCTGAAAATATTAGCTTTCTATTGAAATAAAATACTTCATCATCATCTTAATAATAATAATCATATTTTCAAAGTAGAAATTTCTGTTAAAGAAACAATGATTTTAGTTGTCAAATTCGGAGAATTAACATCTGTCATTAATGTCCATAGATTAACGAAGTATAATGTCCTCTTGTCAAAACAAAAATTTATGGGAAAACCTTCATCAACTTATAGTGCTTGTATTTCATCCTTAAATTTAATTTGGATTACCACAAAAAATCATTATTTTAGAAAAATCTTTTAACAAATCAAAATGAACAGATTATTTGGTAAAGCTAAACCTAAAGAACCCGGCCCAAGTATTGATGATTGTATAAAAGGAGTACGTCTTACAATCATTTGAAATATTTCTTTTCCATAAAAGATCACTCTTTTCATTTGCAATATCGCTTATAGGTTGATGCACGAGCTGAATCAGTTGAAAAAAAAATTCAAGTCCTTGAAAATGACTTGAGAAAATTCAGAGACCAGATGTCGAAAATGCGAGAAGGACCAGGCAAGAACGCTGTAAAAGCTAAGGCTCTTAGAATTTTGAAACAGAAAAAAATGTATGAACAACAGCTTGATAATTTAAGGGGTCAATCGTTCAACATGGAACAAGCGAATTACGCCAACCAAGCATTGAAAGATACTCATGCCACAGTCGTAGCCATGAAAGATGGTATGACTCAAATGAAAAAAGAATTCAAGAAGATAAACATTGATGATATAGAGGTGTGGTGACTAATTCAACTGATTGAAGAGTGATTTTAAATTGATAGATATATGATTTTTTTAGGATGTCCAAGATGAATTGGCTGATATGATGGAACAAGCTAATGAAGTACAAGAAGCTCTAGGAAGGAGTTACAACACCCCTGAACTTGATGAAGATGAATTGAACGCAGAACTGGAAGCTCTGGGGGATGAAATGGCCTTAGATGACGATACTAGTTATTTAGATAATGTATTAAATGCCCCTGAAGCACCAAGCAACAAACCTGAAGCTGCAACTAACAAAAATAAGGTAAAGTTTCAGTTGAGCTTCGATAACCTGTGATATAATATTTCTGAATATCATAACCTGAATAAATCATTCAAAATATGATTATTTTAATGTAGAAAATCATCAGGGTTCACTAGTTCATAACTAGTTTCAGTTGTAATTACAATCTGTTCGGAAGCTCCAATACTTAAATACATTTTAAAATGCAAGTAAATTTCATATGAAACTATGTATTGCCCAATTCTGGTTCCCAAAATTTCCTTCCATTTATACTTCTTGATAGTGCTTTCATATAATGGCCTTTGAACATTCATCTCATTTCTAAAATTAACTTGGCCTGCCATCTGTTCTGTTCTGAATAAATTTCCCCAATTTCCCAGGTAAACCTATTTGTATTAAGAAATATTGAAGTTTATCAATTCCATTTCCTTTTTCTGGAGATATCATATCGTTCAATCATTTCCTGGTTGTAGTGTCTTACGACCCAACTTTCATTCTTTCCTATCTTGACAGTTGTTTTTCGATATGTTTCTTCCACTCATGAATTTCTTGACACCTTGTAAGTAAGCAATTCTTCTTGGGTCTTCCTTTTCGTCTTCGCCTCCTGGCTGAACAATCTAGTATTTGTAGTTATAGTCTATCTATATGATTTTCTTAACCCAAATAAAATAGTGAAATAAGAATAAAAAAAATATGTTTCGTTTTCTTGAAAACAATTTCAATATTTTTTCATTGAGAAGTTTCCAATAATCAATGAAGATATGAATAGAATATAGTGGGAAGTTTATAATTTAAGTGATCCTAACAAAATTTAAGTATGATGCTTATTTGAATGTCATTATTATTGAGATGCAATAATAGAAGTTGGAGAAAAATTGTTGTTAATGTTATTATTTTATTTTGCAGGATGGCGTTCCTGTTGATGAATTCGGATTGCCCCAAATTACAAATACACATTAATCATAGATTTAAGAGACTAAACAGCTTTTCTGCTTTTCACATTTTTTAAAGTAGTTATGAATGTGCTAATTCTAAGTATCTACAAAGAGATTATTTAAAATTTGTTATGTGTTTCAAGAATTTTTTAGATTATTTTTACAGTTATATATCTATAAATTGTTCGAATATATATTCTAACTGAGAGGATTTTCTGTTAAACCTTAGTAACTTCCAAGAAAAACAATTTTTCAGAAAATGGGGCCTGTTGAATTGAACTACTCTACAACTTTTCTAATAAATTAAGTTGCATAAAAAGAATTCAGAATTGGAAAGTTGCAAAGTAGTTCGGTTCAACAGGTCCTAGCATTAATGAACTCGTGTTGTTGTGCAATAACATTGTTTTTCAATTTACAAAAGTGAAAAGTTGCAAAGTGGTTTTGTTAATAATATTAATTCAGTACATTTTACCCGAAATGTTGACATTTTAGTAAGAAGCCAACATTATTCTGTCTTTCGCCTAATAAAGACGGTTATTATTATATTCTCATAAACATTTCCTTTCAAAATAATCAGTCGATAAATCAGACATCCTTGGGGTTAATAAGTGTCAACACCAATAATGGATTCGAAACTTACTATAAGTACTTTATAGTGCCTTAATAAAAAAGTTCATCTGCCAAAGAAATGAGGTAAATTGATTTGTTGCTTGCAAGAGGGAACAAAATCTGCCTGTGATTTTTCAAATTTTTTTTAGGAACGTTCAGTGTAAGTTACAACTACTTATCAATGTTATTTCAATGAACAATTGAACATTGAAAAATAATATTATTATGTTTATTTTGAAAGTAGGTACTCAATATTGCTGAGTACCGCAATTTCCAAAAATTCAATAGCTATTATGTGGGAAGAAATAATAAAGTTTTTGAGCACTCCTTCCCAGAACAAATCGCTCTATCATTTCATCACAATGTATGACTCACTAATGATGAATCCGTCCGTATAGACGATAACTTTTGAACATAATGACCTAGAAAATTGAAATAAGTTTTTTAAATGGCAAAATCCCACTAGGGGTTCCGTAAACACAGCACTGAAATGAAAATTTACATTTGAATATATTTCATGTTGATCTGGCATCCAGAACCATAGAAAATATCGCAAAAAAATTCAATAAATAGTGACTTTAGAAAGTAATTTACACATCGGCTGATAAATTGGTTCCAATTTTGAAAGTTATAGTACAACTGTGATGTCAAAATATTTCATATACTAAATGGATTCTTTGAATTTTTTTTCTGTCTTATTATGATATGGCTCTTCCATTCAATAAGCTACACTATTTAAATTTATCAACCAGTTTTTTCTGTTTTCTTCACCAGTTTAGACACCACAGTTAAAATGATCCATAAGAGTTATTTGATAAGAATTTAGCATGCAGGTTGGTATCCAGTGTCCATCAGTAATGCAACAATTTTTGAAGAACCTTTGGTGAAAAGGAATATGCATATTTTAATGATCTTCAATGGGATCTTTCATGGGCGACTCTTAAATGAATAGATATCTCTTCATTGGATTTCTCTGAAATGAGATAGCATTTCACTATATTTTTACGTTATATAATCTGAATTTCAAGTTATGAAATCATGACTGTATGCGTCCCTTCGTAATTTCGAAAATTCAGGATCTTTCGGATCCAAAAATGATGAAAATAATTTAAACTGGTTATTTCTATGATAAACCATAGCAATTTTTAGTGTAATTTTTGCTTAGAACATTAATAAGTTCATTATATAATATTTATATTCTAAGAATTTTTGTAACCAGAAATAAAGCCGTGACTAGACGTTCAAGGCCTACTTCGATGTTAATAATTCCTGAATGGACTGTACTCATTTTACCTTGTTATGTTTTACCAAGTAAACATTCGTTTGTTAATTTTGAATTTCCAAAATTTCAATTACTTATTGATTTATTCAAAATGGTGAAGCAATGCAGCGTGTTTAATTGTCGAAACAACAGTATTAATTCAAAAAAAAGATTTCTATTGATTAGGTATATCGATATATTTGTGTGATAAAACAAGATTTCATTTGATATATTATTAAGGTATATGTATAAACGAAGAATATATTCTCTCTTCTCATAATATGTTTGTCTTTAATTGTTTTCAAAAATCTCTGACAAGTTAAAATAATACCTCCAATCAAGACCCTTCTCTCAAATTTTAGTAAGAAAACTAGGAGTAAACATGGGTGACAAAAACAACTAAGTTATTTGGCTAAGTCAATATTTATAAATGACCTGTAAAAAAGGAAAAGATTTTCAATTCAACTGATGTTTTTTGTCCTCATACCTTCGACATATCTAAACCGATTTCGGAACTTTTTTGATAGGTATCTGCTAAGGTTAACCAAATTACAATAATTACCTACGATATTCAGTTCTACTTCAGGTATTATTGTATGACACCGACCCTAAAGCCTTAATTGTACGTAATAACATATTAATTTCCAGTACTTTCTTCATGACAATATTTCTAAATCGATTCTGCTTTTTTGTTAAAAAGCTTTTATGGGAAATTGGTATTTATAATATGGAATTATTATAGGAACGGAATTACTTGAAAAGAATTCATCAAATATTAGTTGCAAGCCAAATGTTAATGATAAAAGTTTCATTGATTTATTGAAAAGTATTTTAGAGGAAAAAATATACAATTTGTATGAGATAATTATGAAATACGTCCTTATTTCTAGTGTCACTATAATAAATATACTAACCATTGGTACATGAAATTCAAAAATACTGAAAAAATGACTTCCAAAGCCACTCTCCTCATTGAAAATCTTAAGATATATACGAAAATTCTAATATACTTTTGAATTCCCGCTCAAATGAATGAAGATCCTAGTGGCTTCCTCCTGCGCTGGGAGGAATGCCCGAATTCCCGATAAGAACAAAATTTCAGTTCATTTTATCGAGACTGTTACTACTGATGTATAGTTCCTATACTGTGGTTTAGGCTCAATCATAGACAAATTCCTCCTTTCTCTATGGGCTCAATGAAGTTTTGGCGAGACGTTCTCGAGCCAAATTTACCCTCTCCCTAAGGATTGTGTGTTTCGTCCCGAGATCGCTGATGGATTCTTCAGTTAGGCAATCCAGCGATCTCCGCCCAAGAGACTCTCTCGGTCATTCATATGAGGATAATTGTTCTCATATGAATGATCGTTCTCGTCTTTTCAAAAACGGAGACAAACCCGAATAGTGCAGAATGCGCCCTTCGGTCCTATAGAAGAGATGACCGCGGATCGAGGCTTGTTTCAAATAAATTTTTTCTTTAATTATGTCTAATTTAAATTATAAATAATTAAAGAAGTAAAGCGACCTGTTTCTGTTCCAAGGGCGGATACAGGGGGGGGGGCATGCCCCCCCTCGCGGACTTTATACATATAAAAATGTGTCCTGAAAAATCGAAAAATATGCGTGGGCACTCACAAAGGTGAAAAATTGGATATGATCTAGAATGGTTAAATGTATTGGCATTAATGCTTAGGTATACATAGAACCATTTGCAGCAGTCTTAATGTTGAAAATATTAGGTATACAAATATACGCTAGTGAAAAAAATAGGAGACTTGAATTTGTTATTAAATTTTTAATATTTGATCATATGTTCTTATTTCATAGGTGTATTAAAAAGGAATTCATTATTTTTCCAATAGATGGTTTTAGTTATCTGTATCTTGTGTTGTACGAGTCTGATCGGGTTTCACTCAATGGCGTTAGAAATGTGAGATTTTGCACCCCAAAAACATTCTGACAGTTTTGTGATCAGTTGGCTCAGTTAAGTTTGAGCCCGCCACAAAGATGGACACTAGCAAAAAGGAAATACGCTAAATTTTATAGTTTTTCTTAGATAAAGACAAAAATACTAGTCGGGCGACTGAAAATGTAAATAGTGTTTTTGGACCTGATACTGTAATAGCCAATCATGTACAATTTTGGTTTCTTCGATTCCGTTCCGGTAATTTTGTTGTCCAAGATGCACCACTGGAAGGCAAATCAGGGCCGCCGCCAGGAGCGGCATACCAGACATTTTGCCGGGGCGCAAATTCAGTTGATAAAACAAGACTTGTTGCACCTTTAAGAACTATGTCGTTTTTTTTTCTACAGATTTATAAACAGAGCGTCATGCTTTTAAACAATGTAGGGCGTTTTGATAAATTTGACAATAAGATTTTGAGTTGAAAAATACGATTTCATATAAAATTGAAAAGATGCCTGATGAGAGGAATAACAGAGGCTCCTTCGAAGAAAATTCAGATAAATAAGCCAAAACGGGCGGTGAAATTTTATTTCGCCGGGGAGCTAAAATGTCTGGCGGCGGCCCTGAGGCCAATTGTCGAAAATATCGAAAAAACCATGGACATGTCGAATCCAGTTTCGATTGCTGAAGAGATTAAGACTGTACAATAAACAGTTCGGATCAGGCTGATCTCAAGAAGATGCTAGATGTATGGATACCACACGAGCTAACGCAAAAAACCGCATGGACCGAATTTCCACAGCGAATCACTGCAGAATCTCAACAAAATAGACCCATTTTTGAAACGCTTGGTACCTGGTGATGAAAAGTGGATCATTTATGACAACCTCAAGCAAAAACGGTCGTGGTCGAAACGCGGTGAGCCTTCGGAAAACGACCAGGAAGGTTTTGCTGTGTGTTTAGTGAGATTGACAGAGAATTATCTACGAAGAGCTGTTCCCCTAAATTACAACTGTTAACTTGGAACCATTAGTTATCGAACGAAACAGCAACCCGAATTGGATCATTCTAACAATGGTAATTGAAACCTTGTTCTTCATGCAAAAATAATGGTTATCTTTTTACTACACCTTATACTTTCTTGCGCTTTTCTTATGAAATGAATTTACATATATTTATGAAATATGTGAAATTTTTTTTGAACTTGTTTTTGACCTACAAAAATTTTGAAAACTGAATATGATATGATTTACTTAAATCCATATTTCTATAAAAAAACACTTGATCCAGTAGGTTTCAACAAAAATTTCCGCTATTTTGCTAACCTATATGAGCCGTGACTTTCTATGCCCCCCCCCTCAAACATCGTCTGAATCCGCCCCTGTTCTGTTCTAAGTGAATGTCTTGTGACAATGGTTGGGGTCGGAAAATCAAATCAGGGGGTTTCAAAATACATGGAATGAAGAATATGACTGGCTTACTGGCAGTAATACTTTAATAATTTATTTTGGTGGCAGTGCATTGTATTCGCAGCATTTAATAGCTGTTTGATGCAAAATAGACCAGTTTAACATTTTCAATCTGAACATGAGCATGAGCGTAAACGATATCAAAATAGATTTACTCATCTTCCTGGTAGAAGAATGACCGATCATACGGGATAAACATTGAAATTATAAATTTCGGGGAGCAAATGAATGGGCAACTGTTATTATTTATTGTATTATTATTTTTAATATCAATCATTTCAATTGGTTCTAAATGGAATCCTGAAATTGCTGCTTCTTTTATGTCTACCTAAAGTTTCATCAAACAGTTAAAGAAAAATTTCTTCGGATCCATTAGGAATGTTGAACTGAGACGCTGCGCTGCATACGTCGACGCAACGCTAAGGAAAGAAGTGAAAAAACCGGCGTGAAATGTTGACAATTTTTGCAGAATTTTATTGGATCAGACTTCCCCTCCAATAATAGTTGGTCCAGAATCCAGGTCCTGGAATTTCCAGAACTTGTAAATTCCAAATAGAAGACTTATTAAGTTCTTTTTTCGACAACTTCACTGGATTTGATTGGAGAACATTGACCTCTACGCTTTTGTTTCCCACTTTCGATATAGCATTTGACACTGCTATTGGAGAAGTAAATGGATTAATTATGTTGAATCGGGCAGTCCAAAATGGTTGCTTCGGAGAGAAAAGTATTTTTTTCTAATGGAGCTAGTTTTTCTTTGTTTTTTTTTCAGTAGAGCCACTTTTACAGTCAGCCCTACTGCGGTTAATGAAGCCGCTTGGTCCGTTACCTGAAGCAGTAAATTAGAAAAATTACTAAACTGTGACTAATTCATCACTGATTTCTTCAGTTGCTTATTTAAAAGGGGTAAAAAGAGCAATAAAATCTTAAATCATATGGACTTGTGAAGTTGCAACAATAAATGGTATATTTTTATTAGACTGTTAGACTTTTTGTAGCTAAAATTTTATCTACAAGAGCAGACAGCTTCATAAATCGCTCCAGCATATACAAACAAGACTTCCAACTGGTGTTAACAGTTTGTATTAATGTCAACACATCCCCTTCTTTTTTTCCAGATGCTTGTTCAGATTGTAATTGATCCATAGCATTAACGGACTATTTGAAAAATGTAACAATACATTTCACCTGGTCGCAGAGTGCTGAAAATGCACTTACTTCTTTCAGTACCCCATCAATAATTAGGTTCAAGAGGTGAGCTATACACGGAATCATATGATCATCACTTAAAAACAATCTCACCACTGCCACCATATTAGAACCGCCATCAGTCATTCGTCACAAATTTCTTTTCAACACTTTTTTATATAATTTCCTGAATGAGTCTGAAAACGAGTAGGTATATTGTCACTTATCACACTATCTGAACTGTAATCATTGCTAATACAATTGATAGATGGGGTGATATCAAAATGGATCAAGTATACCTCGGAAAGTTTTAGAGCACATGCTCTGCATGCATTTGAGATACTAGAATTATTATTTATAACTGAAACCTATGGTATAACAAAGTGTAAACAGTTTGATTTTAATCATTTTATTAGCAACTATCTGAATTAAATGAGACATTCAATTATAAATTTACAATGAAATTCTGTAAAATAAAGTCAATTTCTAGTTTATACAAATCATCTTAAAAGAACTATATAACAATAAGTGATAATATTTCATGTTTTGAAAGAATATTTCCAAATTCATTATGGAAATTGTAAGAAATTTAAAGTATTACTGAACATTTTTCTTATTTATTTGACATAAGTTATACTTAACAATGGTTATGATTCAACTTCATTGATGACTATTCTGTTGATATTACATGAAATTAATACCTGTGTTCTTCAAAATTTCATATTCTTTTTGATGAGTTGTCAACATTTGGTTGTTGAGATTTCTCCGAGTCTGATGCAGCCAATATCCTTTTATGGGGTTATCAACGGAGGCAGGCAAGGGTACATCTAATAACAGGTGTGTATCATTATGAAATTTCTTCATTGATATGATTTCAAATCTCACTGCTCCAAAACAATCTCATCATCGTCTATCCACATTAAATGTGAATATTGTAGAAGATTGTGCAATGATGTATCTTCAACTTCAATTATGATTTTATAAGACAAATTTTCTGCATCTCCTAAATATTGTTCACCATTTATTTTGAATTTATGGTCATCTCCACAACGAAAAGGGTGAAGATAATAATGTAATGGATAACAATCCAACTTTACTTCTACTTTATCTTGGAATTCAATGAATATTTTACATTTCAAATAAGACTCACAAGATTCCAAGCAATATGCACGAAGGGTCATCATACCACTTGGATATTTTCGCAACCACAGCAGAAATAGATTTCCATGTGCTTGAATGATATGTGGAAAATCTTTTGCAATGTTGATTGACCTGAATTTTTCAATAGTATATTTCTGCTCGTAACCTTCTCGAACAAACCTGGCATGCTTTGTCATACAATGTTCCAACATATCTTCCGATTGTCCTCTCCATTCACAACCATTAAAATTATGTAGATGACATACTATTTCAGGACCTACTATTTCTGGACATCCTGTAGTGGTATGCTAAAAACAATTAAATAACATAAGTATTACACAATAACAAATTCACTTTGCAACTGAATTTTTGTGAATAATCTTTATTAATATTGTTATTTTGAAAGGCAACATGAATTCAAGCCATCCAAATTGAAGTTTTATATGGATATACTGATGTTGGAAAATTCGTAAAATATAAATGATAATAAATATTAGACGAACACCTTCCAAATAAACCACAAATCAATAGTGTATAAGAGGAATAAGTTGAAGTTACCTTGGTGAAAATATATATATATTTTTCGAATAACCAAGTGCGATTGCAGTTTGTTGACTTCGGATTCGAAATCTACACCCCAAAGAGTCTGGAAAATTTCATCTCGTTCAGAGAGATATGTTAGCATTAGTCCTACTCAAAATAATTACAAAAGTATTTGTTTTACTTACTTCATTATCTGATTCCATAACAAAACGAAAAAATGTTTCTCGTCAAATAGAATTCTTTTCTAATGCAGTAGGGCAATCATAAAACAATGAAAAAGAATTGGTAATATTGGAACTTGGAAATGATTTCACCTACACTAATTCAAAGATCACCAATAACAACAACAATCAAAGAGCGTTAACGATAACTTAGGTTAGGTTCTTACACAGACTAATCTGTGGTTCTTATATCAATCAAGGTTAAGTTTCAACCATAGATAATGAGTAGAGAAGGGTTTCTTGTTTTTCTTTTAGTTAATGGACTCACTCATTGGACATTGTCCAGCATTCATTTACATCACATTATCAGGGAAATGGTATAACCAAAGATTAGGGAGAGAAAGATAGGAAACTCCGTACTAACTCTAGTGCTAAATAGCGACCCACTTTTAGGCTCGGCCGTTTACAACTGAAACAACAGATGGCGCTGAAATCATGTAACGAAAAGGAAATCTATATTTGGCACGAATTTCAAATCTTCACAGTATTCCACATTCACTAGTAGCTTCTATTTTTTATACCATATTATAATATTAACATATTAAGAGATTATTTAAATAAAAATGCTTTGTCAAATTAGTGGAATTTTTAATTCAATTAAATAAACATAATAAAATGTACAGAAGAATAATATATACATAAAAATAAGTAATAAAATATCTTAAAATTGAATCATTATTCATTGCAGAGATTTCGGAGTTTTTGATTTTTTGTATTGATTTTAGCCTTCATTCTTTTAATTCTCTGGTTGGTTAAGGGGCTCAGCTTACTACCACTATGTTTGGGGGTAGCCGAACTGCTAGTTGCTTCTATAAAACCTTCTGATTCCAGTGTAACATCTAGAAAAACGAAAAAAAAATTTCATCTTATTGCATTTATCACTAATTTGAATTGATAATGTATGAAATACATTCAAATTGAATGTATTTCATGTTGATCTTGCATCCAGAACCATAGAAAATAAAAGAAAAATATCGAAAAAAAACTAATATTTCAGAAACAACAGATCCTATTGAGACCACCTGAGTTGTAATTTTGCAAGTACTTATTATACATGATACTATTGTATATGATTATAGTCCGTAAATTTATATTCAGAATAAATGGCAACAACACATGCCTGCCGCGCAGACTCAATATAAGAATAATGCATTGTAAGATAAACTATGTCGATGATTACAATAGTATATTATTATTTATCAGTATAAAGTGTTATTAAATAGTATAGTGATATAAAAGCAACCAGTTATACGATCCCAACCCTTAGAAAATAGGACTACATATTTTCACTAGAAATACAACACACCAGTATTGGTGTGCCCATTCACTCTTGAAAAAGATTAAGATAATCCTGGCGACTTGAATGATATTCTTAAATTTTGAAAAGCTCGCCCGTTCATCAAATTCCGCCGTCATTTCATGCAAATATAAATATGTCATACGTTTTAACATATAAGCCATAAACTGTTAGAATGTTATTCTCCTTGAAAAAAATTATAAATGATCTAAAGTGGTTATGCCGTTATGCCATTTCCCTGATAATGTGATGTAAATGAATGCTCGACAATGTAATAGGTGAGTCCATTAACTAAAAGAAAAACAAGAAACCCTTCTCTACTCATTATCTATGGTTGAAACTTAACCTTGATTGATATAAGAACCACAGATTAGTCTGTGTAAGAACCTAACCTAAGTTATCGTTAACGCTCTTTGATTGTTGTTGTTATTGGTGATCTTTGAATTAGTGTAGGTGAAATCATTTCCAAGTTCCAATATTACCAATTCTTTTTCATTGTTTTATGATTGCCCTACTGCATTAGAAAAGAATTCTATTTGACGAGAAACATTTTTTCGTTTTGTTATGGAATCAGATAATGAAGTAAGTAAAACAAATACTTTTGTAATTATTTTGAGTAGGACTAATGCTAACATATCTCTCTGAACGAGATGAAATTTTCCAGACTCTTTGGGGTGTAGATTTCGAATCCGAAGTCAACAAACTGCAATCGCACTTGGTTATTCGAAAAATATATATATATTTTCACCAAGGTAACTTCAACTTATTCCTCTTATACACTATTGATTTGTGGTTTATTTGAAAGGTGTTCCTCTAATATTTATTATCATTTATATTTTACGAATTTTCCAACATCAGTATATCCATATAAAACTTCAATTTGGATGGCTTGAATTCATGTTGCCTTTCAAAATAACAATATTAATAAAGATTATTCACAAAAATTCAGTTGCAAAGTGGATTTGTTATTGTGTAATACTTATGTTATTTAATTGTTTTTAGCATACCACTACAGGATGTCCAGAAATAGTAGGTCCTGAAATAGTATGTCATCTACATAATTTTAATGGTTGTGAATGGAGAGGACAATCGGAAGATATGTTGGAACATTGTATGACAAAGCATGCCAGGTTTGTTCGAGAAGGTTACGAGCAGAAATATACTATTGAAAAATTCAGGTCAATCAACATTGCAAAAGATTTTCCACATATCATTCAAGCACATGGAAATCTATTTCTGCTGTGGTTGCGAAAATATCCAAGTGGTATGATGACCCTTCGTGCATATTGCTTGGAATCTTGTGAGTCTTATTTGAAATGTAAAATATTCATTGAATTCCAAGATAAAGTAGAAGTAAAGTTGGATTGTTATCCATTACATTATTATCTTCACCCTTTTCGTTGTGGAGATGACCATAAATTCAAAATAAATGGTGAACAATATTTAGGAGATGCAGAAAATTTGTCTTATAAAATCATAATTGAAGTTGAAGATACATCATTGCACAATCTTCTACAATATTCACATTTAATGTGGATAGACGATGATGAGATTGTTTTGGAGCAGTGAGATTTGAAATCATATCAATGAAGAAATTTCATAATGATACACACCTGTTATTAGATGTACCCTTGCCTGCCTCCGTTGATAACCCCATAAAAGGATATTGGCTGCATCAGACTCGGAGAAATCTCAACAACCAAATGTTGACAACTCATCAAAAAGAATATGAAATTTTGAAGAACACAGGTATTAATTTCATGTAATATCAACAGAATAGTCATCAATGAAGTTGAATCATAACCATTGTTAAGTATAACTTATGTCAAATAAATAAGAAAAATGTTCAGTAATACTTTAAATTTCTTACAATTTCCATAATGAATTTGGAAATATTCTTTCAAAACATGAAATATTATCACTTATTGTTATATAGTTCTTTTAAGATGATTTGTATAAACTAGAAATTGACTTTATTTTACAGAATTTCATTGTAAATTTATAATTGAATGTCTCATTTAATTCAGATAGTTGCTAATAAAATGATTAAAATCAAACTGTTTACACTTTGTTATACCATAGGTTTCAGTTATAAATAATAATTCTAGTATCTCAAATGCATGCAGAGCATGTGCTCTAAAACTTTCCGAGGTATACTTGATCCATTTTGATATCACCCCATCTATCAATTGTATTAGCAATGATTACAGTTCAGATAGTGTGATAAGTGACAATATACCTACTCGTTTTCAGACTCATTCAGGAAATTATATAAAAAAGTGTTGAAAAGAAATTTGTGACGAATGACTGATGGCGGTTCTAATATGGTGGCAGTGGTGAGATTGTTTTTAAGTGATGATCATATGATTCCGTGTATAGCTCACCTCTTGAACCTAATTATTGATGGGGTACTGAAAGAAGTAAGTGCATTTTCAGCACTCTGCGACCAGGTGAAATGTATTGTTACATTTTTCAAATAGTCCGTTAATGCTATGGATCAATTACAATCTGAACAAGCATCTGGAAAAAAAGAAGGGGATGTGTTGATATTAATACAAACTGTTAACACCAGTTGGAAGTCTTGTTTGTATATGCTGGAGCGATTTATGAAGCTGTCTGCTCTTGTAGATAAAATTTTAGCTACAAAAAGTCTAACAGTCTAATAAAAATATACCATTTATTGTTGCAACTTCACAAGTCCATATGATTTAAGATTTTATTGCTCTTTTTACCCCTTTTAAATAAGCAACTGAAGAAATCAGTGATGAATTAGTCACAGTTTAGTAATTTTTCTAATTTACTGCTTCAGGTAACGGACCAAGCGGCTTCATTAACCGCAGTAGGGCTGACTGTAAAAGTGGCTCTACTGAAAAAAAAAACAAAGAAAAACTAGCTCCATTAGAAAAAAATACTTTTCTCTCCGAAGCAACCATTTTGGACTGCCCGGTTCAACATAATTAATCCATTTACTTCTCCAATAGCAGTGTCAAATGCTATATCGAAAGTGGGAAACAAAAGCGTAGAGGTCAATGTTCTCCAATCAAATCCAGTGAAGTTGTCGAAAAAAGAACTTAATAAGTCTTCTATTTGGAATTTACAAGTTCTGGAAATTCCAGGACCTGGATTCTGGACCAACTATTATTGGAGGGGAAGTCTGATCCAATAAAATTCTGCAAAAATTGTCAACATTTAACGCCGGTTTTTTCACTTCTTTCCTTAGCGTTGCGTCGACGTATGCAGCGCAGCGTCTCAGTTCAACATTCCTAATGGATGCGAAGAAATTTTTCTTTAACTGTTTGATGAAACTTTAGGTAGACATAAAAGAAGCAGCAATTTCAGGATTCCCATATAGAACCAATTGAAATGATTGATATTAAAAATAATAATACAATAAATAATAACAGTTGCCCATTCATTTGCTCCCCGAAATTTATAATTTCAATGTTTATCTCCTTTATCCCGTATGATCGGTCATTCTTCTACCAGGAAGATGAGTAAATCTATTTTGATATCGTTTACGCTCATGCTCATGTTCAGATTGAAAATGTTAAACTGGTCTATTTTGCATCAAACAGCTATTAAATGCTGCGAATACAATGCACTGCCACCAAAATAAATTATTAAAGTATTACTGCCAGTAAGCCAGTCATATTCTTCATTCCATGTATTTTGAAACCCCCTGATTTGATTTTCCGACCCCAACCATTGTCACAAGACATTCACTTAGAACAGAACAGGGGCGGATTCAGACGATGTTTGAGGGGGGGGGCCATAGAAAGTCACGGCTCATATAGGTTAGCAAAATAGCGGAAATTTTTGTTGAAACCTACTGGATCAAGTGTTTTTTTATATAAATATGGATTTAAGTAAATCATATCATATTCAGTTTTCAAAATTTTTGTATGTCAAAAACAAGTTCAAAAAAAATTTCACATATTTCATAAATATATGTAAATTCATTTCATAAGAAAAGCGCAAGAAAGTATAAGGTGTAGTAAAAAGATAACCATTATTTTTGCATGAAGAACAAGGCTTCAATTACCATTGTTAGAATGATTCGGGTTGCTGTTTCGTTCGATAACTATGGTTCCAAGTTAACAGTTGTAATTTAGGGGAACAGCTCTTCGTAGATAATTCTCTGTCAATCTCACTAAACACACAGCAAAACCTTCCTGGCCGTTTTCCGAAGGCTCACCGCGTTTCGACCACGACCGTTTTTGCTTGAGGTTGTCATAAATGATCCACTTTTCATCACCAGGTACCAAGCGTTTCAAAAATGGGTCTATTTTGTTGAGATTCTGCAGTGATTCGCTGTGGAAATTCGGTCCATGCGGTTTTTTGCGTTAGCTCGTGTGGTATCCATACATCTAGCATCTTCTTGAGATCAGCCTGATCCGAACTGTTTATTGTACAGTCTTAATCTCTTCAGCAATCGAATCTGGACTCGACATGTCCATGGTTTTTTCGATATTTTCGACAATTGGCCTCAGGGCCGCCGCCAGACATTTTAGCTCCCCGGCGAAATAAAATTTCACCGCCCGTTTTGGCTTATTTATCTGAATTTTCTTTGAAGGAGCCTCTTTTATTCCTCTCAGGCATCTTTTCAATTTTATATGAAATCGTATTTTTCAACTCAAAATCTTATTGTCAAATTTATCAAAACGTCCTACATTGTTTAATAGCATGACGCTCTGTTTATAAATCTGTAGAAAAAAAACGACATTGTTCTTAAAGGTGCAACAAGTCTTGTTTTATTAACTGAATTTGCGCCCCGGCAAAATGTCTGGTATGCCGCTCCTGGCGGCGGCCCTGATTTGCCTTCCAGTGCGTGGTGCATCTTGAACAAAATTACCGGACCAGAATCGAAGAAACCAAAATTGTACGTGATTGGCTATTACAGTATCAGGTCCAAAAACACTATTTACATTTTCAGTCGCTCGACTAGTATTTTTGTCTTTATCTAAGAAAAACTATAAAATTTAGCGTATTTCCTTTTTGCTAGTGTCCATCTTTGTGGCGGGCTCAAACTTAACTGAGCCAACTGATCACAAAACTGTCAGAATGTTTTTGTGGTGCAAAATCTCACATTTCTAACGCCATAGAGTGAAACCCGATCAGACTCGTACAACACGAGATACAGATAACTAAAACCATCTATTGGAAAAATAATGAATTCCTTTTTAATACACCTATGAAATAAGAACATATGATCAAATATTAAAAATTTAATAACAAATTCATTCAAGTCTCCTATTTTTTTCACTAGCGTATTTTTGTATACCTAATATTTTCAACATTAAGACTGCTGCAAATGGTTCTATGTATAAGCATTAATGCCAATACATTTAACCATTCTAGATCATATCCAATTTTTCACCTTTGTGAGTGAATATAAATTTACGGACTATAATCATATACAATACTATCATGTGTAATAGGTACTTGCAAAATTACAACTCAGGTGGTCTCAATGGGATCTGTTGTTTCTGAAATATTAGTTTTTTTTCGATATTTTTCTTTTATTTTCTATGGTTCTGGATGCAAGATCAACATGAAATACATTCAATTTGAATGTATTTCATACGTCTTAACATATAAGCCATAAACTGTTAGAATTGTTATTCTCCATGAAAAAAATTATAAATGACCTATTATTATTTGAACTGGGGTCGTTTTGCTTCGGTGAGCCTTCCGGGAACTGCGACCATGCAGATCTTTTGTTCACTATAAATGACTTAAAGTGGTTATGCCATTTCCCTGATAATGTGATGTTAATGAATGCTGGACAATGTCCAATGAGTGAGTCCATTAACTAAAAGAAAAACAAGAAACCCTCCTCTAATCAGTATCTATGGTTAAAACTTGACCTTGATTGATATAAGAACCTAACCTAAGTTATCGTTAACGCTCTTTGATTGTTGTTGTTATTGGTGATCTTTGAATTAGTGTAGGTGAAATCATTTCCAAGTTCCAATATTACCAATTCTTTTTCATTGTTTTATGATTGCCCTACAGCATTAGAAAAGAATTCTATTTGACGAGAAACATTTTTTCGTTTTGTTATGGAATCAGATAATGAAGTAAGTAAAACAAATACTTTTGTAATTATTTTGAGTAGGACTTAAGCTAACATATCTCTATGAACGAGATGAAATTTTCCAGACTCTTTGGGGTGTAGATTTCGAATCCGAAGTCAACAAAATGCAATCGCACTTGGTTATTCGAAAAAAAAATATATATTTTCACCAAGGTAACTTCAACTTATTCCTCTTATACATTATTGATTTGTGGTTTATTAGTAAGGTGTTCGTCTAATATTTATTATCATTTATATTTTACGAATTTTCCAACATCAGTATATCCATATAAACTTTAATTTGGATGGCTTGAATTCATGTTGCCTTTCAAAATAACAATATTAATAAAGATTATTCACAAAAATTCAGTTGCAAAGTGGATTTGTTATTGTGTAATACTTATGTTATTTAATTGTTTTTAGCATACCACTACCGGATGTCCTGAAATAGTATGTCATCTACATAATTTTAATGGTTGTGAATGGAGAGGACAATCAGAAGATATGTTGGAACATTGTATGACAAAGCATGCCAGGTTTGTTCGAAAAGGTTACAAGCAGAAATATACTATTGAAAAATTCAGGTCAATCAACATTGCAAAAGATTTTCCACATATCATTCAAGCACATGGAAATCTATTTCTGCTGTGGTTGCGAAAATATCCAAGTGGTATGATGACCCTTCGTGCATATTGCTTGGAATGTTGTGTGCCTTATTTGAAATGTAAAATATTCATTGAATTCCAAGATAAAGTAGAAGTTAAGTTGGATTGTTTTCCATTACATTATTACCTTCAGTACTTTCATTATGCAGATGACCATAAATTCAGAATAAATGGTGAACAATATTTAGGAGATGCAGAGGATTTGTCTTATAGAATCATAATTGAAGATACATCATTGCAAAATCTTCTAGAATTTTCACCATTACTTTGGATAAAATAACAAAATCATGTGATATTAACTCTAGACACTGATATAAATACCATAAACATTGGAAAATTACAGTTTATTCCATTCTTGAACAATGGTAACTTAACTCTTCCAGCCGATTCAATCAAAATAAAATTAAAAACTGAACTAAAGATTCCAGCAAGGCTGGTTTGGTAGGGAAATGTGAACATATTTAGTTTTTCTGTTACATATTTAAACTTGCTTATGCAGGGAAAGTTGGTTCCAATCATGATGAGATTGTTTTGGAGCAGTGAGATTCGAAATCATATCAATGAAGAAATTTCATAATGATACACACCTGTTATTAGATGTACCCTTGCCTGCCTCCGCTGATAACCCCATAAAAGGATATTGGCTGCATCAGTCTCGAAGAAATCTCAACAACCAAATGTTGACAACTCATCAAAAAGAATATAAAATTTTGAAGAACACAGGTATTAATTTCATGTAATATCAACAGAATAGTCATCAATGAAGTTGAATCATAACCATTGTTAAGTATAACTTATGTCAAATAAATAAGAAAAATGTTCAGTAATACTTTAAATTTCTTACAATTTCCATAATGAATTTGGAAATATTTTCTCAAAACATGAAATATTATCACTTATTGTTATATAGTTCTTTTAAGATGATTTGTATAAACTAGAAATTGACTTTATTTTACAGAATTTCATTGTAAATTTATAATTGAATGTCTCATTTAATTCAGATAGTTGCTAATAAAATGATTAAAATCAAACTGTTTACACTTTGTTATAAATAATAATTCTAGTATCTCAAATGCATGCAGAGCATGTGCTCTAAAACTTTCCGAGGTATACTTGATCCATTTTGATATCACCCCATCTCTCAATTGTATTAGCAATGATTACAGTTCATATAGTGTGATAAGTGACAATATACCTACTCGTTTTCAGACTCATTCAGGAAATTATGTAAAAAAGTGTTGAAAAGAAATTTGTGACGAATGACTGATGGCGGTTCTAATATGGTGGCAGCGGTGAGATTGTTTTTAAGTGATGATCATATGATTCCGTGTATAGCTCACCTCTTGAACCTAATTATTGATGGGATACTGAAAGAAGTAAGTGCATTTTCAGCACTCTGCGACCAGGTGAAATGTATTGTTACATTTCAAATAGTCCGTTAATGCTATGGATCAATTACAATCTGAACAAGAAGCATCTGGAAAGAAAGAAGGATGTGTTGACATTAATACAAGCTGTAAACACCAGTTGGAAGTCTTGTTTGGATATGCTGGAGCGATTTGTGAAGCCGTCTGCTCTTGTAGATAAAATTTTAGCTACAAAAAGTCTAACAGTCTAATAAAATATACCATTTATTGTTGCAACTTCACAAGTCCATATGATTTAAGATTTTATTGCTCTTTTTAGCCCTTTTAAATAAGCAACTGAAGAAATCAGTGATGAATTAGTCACAGTTTAGTAATTTTTCTAATTTACTGCTTCAGGTAACGGACCAAGCGGCTTCATTAACCGCAGTAGGGCTGACTGTAAAAGTGCCCATTCATTTGCTCCCCGAAATTTATAATTTCAATGTTTATCTCCTTTATCCCGTATGATCGGTCATTCTTCTACCAGGAAGATGAGTAAATCTATTTTGATATCGTTTACGCTCATGCTCATGTTCAGATTGAAAATGTTAAACTGGTCTATTTTGCATCAAACAGCTATTAGATGCTGCGAAGACAATGCACTGCCACCAAAATAAATTATTAAAGTATTACTGCCAGTAAGCCAGTCATATTCTTCATTCCATGTATTTTGAAACCCCCTGATTTGATTTTCCGACCCCAACCATTGTCACAAGACATTCACTTGGAACAGAAACAGGTCGCTTTACTTCTTTAATGATTTATAATTTAAATTAGACATAATTAAAGAAGTAAAGCTTCTAAAAATGTATTTGAAACAAGCCTTGATCCGCGGTCATCTCTTCTATAAGGACCGAAGGGCGCATTCTGCACTATTCGGGTTTGTCTCCGTTTTTGAAAAGACGAGAACGATCATTCATATGAGAAGAATTATCCTCATATGAATGACCGAGAGGGTGTCTTGGGCAGAGATCGCTGGATTGCCTAACTGAAGAATCATATATATTGAGTTATTGGGTATAGGTGACCAAATATATTCCAGTCAATTACTCTTTATTTCTATTCAGTAATGACGACGTTTCGGCTATTGTTTGTAGCCATTCTCAAGTCATTATGAAACAAGTATTTCTAAAACAGAGTAAGCACTATCGTTAGGTACTATTATTCTATTATTCATGATCTCTGAGATGTGAAAATATATGTACAATTATATTCTTGGGAAATATCAGATGGGCAAATGTGTGAATCACACATAACGATAGTGCTTACTCTGTTTTGGAAATACTTGTTTCATAATGACTTGAGAATGGCTATACAAACAATAGCCGAAACGTCGTCATTACTGAATAGAAATAAAGAGTAATTATTTCATAATTATTTCATACAAATTGTATATTTTTTCCTCTAAAATACTTTTCAATAAATCAATGAAACTTTTATTATTAACATTTGGCTTGCAACTAATATTTGATGAATTCTTTTCAAGTAATTCCATTCCTATAATAATTATATATATAATCTGTATCCCATTTGATACCTTTCGGTGTATGGGTTTCATTATCCTATAATAATTCCATATTATAAATACCAATTTCCCATAAAAGCTTTTCAACAAAAAAGCAGAATCGATTTAGAAATATTGTCATGAAGAAAGTACTGGAAATTAACATGTTATTACGTACAATTAAGGCTTTAGGGTCGGTGTCATACAATAATACCTTAAGTAGAACTGAATATCGTAGGTAATTATTGTAATTTGGTTAACCTTAGCAGATACCTATCAAAAAAAGTTCCGAAATCGGTTTAGATATGTCGAAGGTATGAGGACAAAAAACATCAGTTGAATTGAAAATCTTTTCCTTTTTTAGAGGTCAGTTATAAATATTGACTTAGCCAAATAACTTAGTTGTTTTTGTCACTCATGTTTACTCCTAGTTTTCTTACTAAAATTTAAGAGAAGGGTCTTGATTGGAGGTATTATTTTAACTTGTCAGAGATTTTTGGAAACAATTAAAGAAAAACATATTATGAGAAGAGAGAATATATTCTTCGTTTATACATATACCTCAATAATATATCAATAGAAATCTTTTTTTTTTGAATTAATACTGTTGTTTCGACAATTGAACACGCTGCATTGATTCACCATTTTGAATAAATCAATAAGTAATTAAATTTCGGAAATTCAAAATTAACAAACGAATGTTTACTTGGTAACATAACAAGGTAAAATGAGTACAATGTACACATTATGTATAACTTGACACTAAGGTTAGGTTCACGTGCAAATCGACGATTTCTATGATATGGTTCAATTTCTTTAAGCTGCGCTAGGAGGAATGCGCGTGTCCGACAAATGGACAAAAAATCCTCGAAGTGTTACTACTGTGCCTAAACTGCCCAGCGCCGCTACTTGCAACACTGTAAACGACACTAACCAGTGCCCAGTGTTGAATCCTGGCAATTTCCTCTGGGGGTGATATTTCCACATAATCTCCCCCTCTTCGGGCATCCTCGCTGGCATCCCTCTGGATTCAACACTGGCCCTAACTCTAGGATATACTCGATTTCTATTATAAAATAAAATTTTGCACATATTGATACATATTCCGCGAGTAAAATTTATATCGTTATTCATAAACTGGCCGTGAATGTTAGAGTAAGGCTCCATTTAGTAGTTGTAATTATAGTATCTTCGATAAAAGAGAGCCTTTATGCCAAACCTACAGTGTCTATATCTCTCAAATTTAATTTTTGGTGTTTCGAGCCAGTCCGACCCTTTTCACTGCTGTTTTGCATTTATTGAAAACAAATTTTTCCGAGTTAGTCAGTGAATAAAGGTGCGAAATAACCAGCCTATAAGTTATGAAAGAGATACTCAACTAGACAACGAACAACCTACCATAGGCAAAGCAGTAACCGTCAATGTGCCTATAACACTTGTCATTCTGGCTGGGTTGTACCAACGTATTGACTCCGGCCCACTCGATTCTTCTCTCTCAAACTCTTTTTCATTATTTGTATTCAGCATTTCACAATTCATTGTCGACTTTTAAGGCTACGATCAGACTCAAGTTCTCGTTCTTTAGATTTATCGGAATCAGGGATCTTTATCTGATCGTTATCGATGAAATCTATATGCAGATTTTTCAGAGTATTGGCTCATTTATTTACTTTCAGTGTGATGAATCAACAGGAAATTCATTGAATGCAATTCCGATTGGCACTATCTATTTTGTTGTTATAATATTCTTTTCTGATATACGAAAGCAGGCTTCACACGATATTCAACATTCAGTGTAGACTGCAACTCTAGACTAGCTACGCTAATTGGAATTTCCTTTTTATATATATTTTTTCTTATGTGAGTAGAATGCTGGTGCCGGAATTGTCATTTGACAATTCTTGTTACTTCGTTCAGAAGTTTTGTAAACCATCTCTTAATTTTTGTGAAAACCTATATCCTGTTTGATAAGTAACGTCCTATTAATAACATAACCATGCTGATACCAACACTCTACTTAGCGTACAACTGGCAATCTCTGTGGAAATTGTTCTACATAATTTAAAAAACTCAAGTGATGGTTTCACATAACAACTGTCAACAAAGTTATTTGACAATTCTGATAATTATGGATATGCACTGACAGAACTCTTCAAATGGAATGGTTATGAAAATACATCGTTACATGATAAGGTAGCCAGTTGTACGCTATGTAGAGTGTTGGTATCAGCATGATTATGTAATTAATAGGACGTTACTTATCGAACAGTAAATAAGTTTTTACAAAAATTAAGTGATGGTTTTACAAAACAACTGAAGTAACAATTAACAATTCTGGCACCAGCCTATATTAAAGTACTAGTAGTACTACTCAAATAAAAAATAAACAATAAGTTCAAATTTGCATAGCTAGACTCGATATTTTGTAGAGTTTGATACATTGTTGAATTAGTAATTTTTTCTTCATCACCTCATGAGGAGAACCAATATGGCATCCATAAGAAAAAAAAATACTATCGCACCTCTGAAAGAATGGAAAACAGAAAAAATCTGATGACATCGTTAGAATCTCTATATTGGATAATGGCTACAAACCGAACCCAAACAAATGAGTAATAAAGAAAAAGAAAAGAAAATCGTGATTTTTAGTTCGAGGAACCATATTGGAGATATTTTAGATCTGCTCACACCAACACACTCATTCCTAAATAACGCAACTTTTTTGTAATTTAAGTCACCCAGTATTTTAACGGTTTTCGATATCCCTGTAGTGTCCCTCTAAAGTCTAAATAGTTCTAACTTTTAGTATGCCGGACTAATCGTATGAGAAGTCTATCGTATGAATCTCAGCATATGGTTCCCCTTATTATCAGTGCACGCCATTTCACAATTCATTGTGTCGACTTCTTCTCAAACTTGCAATGGATTTCGTTTTTTCCTCACCACACCTCCAAGAGATACGTCCTACTCATTTTGGCCCCCTCCCATTTCTTCCTTTCATTCATGAATCCCACGGTTCGACCTTAATTTCAGATTGCAATTCAGAATTTTTATATGGCCGGTTGTAACATATGGCGCGGAAATAAAAAATGTCTGGTCTGCCATTAACAATTCAAATCGCTAATAGCAGCCATTCATTACATGTTGTATTTGATGAATGAAATTGCGGAATATCCTGGCGTACGAGCCTGCTTTCGAGTTTTCTCAATGAAATGTTGAACCTCGATCGAATATAGGGAAATTTTTTGATTCGATTTATTCTTTGAGATCGAAATTATGAATACATTTGTGTGGGCTTCGTCTGATTGAATAATCTGTTATGAGTTTCCGAAGGGAACCATTTCAATTGGGAAAATTCCTTGCTACCATGAGTTTCATCATTGGTTAATTCAGTTATAATTAATGGGTCTTAAATCTTTGCTTCTATTATTTGAATTATTGATATAAATTTTAAGTTGGTAGGTCTTTTCCTTGGATCTTCATCCTTTTTATAAATGTCGAAAAATTTAATTATGTAGCTATATCAAATTTTCTGGACTGAATCTGAAATTTTTTTCAATCATTTCGATTTCAACTTTCCACTTTACAATTTTTCATTTGAGAACTTTACTCAAGTTGACGTGAAATGATCACGTATTTTGCCAACATTTTCTTTTATCATTTTACCAACGTTTATAGATTTTTCAATTATTATTGAAATATTGTTATATTATTTTTATGTCCATTTTGTAATGTTTGAAGAATATGAATTCTAATTTTGTTCTACCAATCACTCGTTATTATTTATACAGATGCATCTAAAACATAAGATAGAGTTGCGACAGCAATATACATACCTGGGCTCTTCATTCAGCCAGCAGTATTTTCTCAACGGAAATGTATGCTATATCGCAAACGCTAAAAAACTGCGCTAAGTACCTGATGATGAACAATCAATGCATCCTCGATTTGGTCTATATTTGCGGAAAAGTGTCTCCACAATGGCCATTTGAAATTTTAGAAACGTTATTTTTTAGCAACAAATGGAAAATTGAAACAAATTCATCGAAAAAAATTTCCCGTTGATGCGATAGAATTTAATATTTAACTTCTCTGTATATGCTCGAAAGAATGAACAAGTCAATGTTCCCATTGTAATGAAATACCTACTGTTGAACATTTCCTTGTCGACTGTCCTCAAGTTCAAGAAATTCGTAATGAATTAACCATCGGCAATAAATTAGGGGGCATATTGGAGAATGAGTCTGAATCTGAAAGAAAAAAAAAACTGGAAATACCGGATCATATATACTTAATGAAAAAAATTTAACTTACCCCCAAAAATGAGTATTCAATTGTGTACACACAGTGTTTCGTCATATATTTTCATGTTAATTTAATCCTTTTGTTCATTTATTTATCTATTGATTCTTAGCTTTTCATATCACTACTTCTATATTAAAGATAGGAACAATAACACTAACTGAGTTTACTACTTCAACTAAGTTAGTGTAATTATTCCTATTTTTTAATGTACTATTATGTTATGTAGTAACGGATTACCTACTATATCCTATATTTTTTTTTATCTTTATACTTATGTTTGTTACAATTTTATCTATACATCTCATAGTTTTAATCCTTATTTGTATTGTTTTACTATTCATATTTTTGTGGTTTCGTATATGTTAATATTTATCTACATTTCGCATGCATATCTATCAATCTTAAACACCTAATGACCTCAGCAGCCGATTCCACAATTAAAAAAAAACTGATAGTCCTTATGATAACGTTCAATTGAAATTGTGTCATTTTTAAAGAAACTCATTTATTTATTTCATATGAAAACAGTTGAGAATGTCTTAATGCAAAAAGGCGAGGGTGACCAAATGGCGAATGCTACGGTTTTAGATTCATTTGTGTGAAGTCGATTAAGGACTTATAATTACTAATTTCCATCAATAAAAGTTATTACTTAAATTTTTCATTCAACATTATTTATATTAATTTTATTTCAGTATTTCAATGTTATTTCTGTTAGTTTCTTCTGAAACTTAACTTCCGTTCCTTTATGAAATCTTTATTTTGTTCGGTTATATTGATGTCGTTATGGGGTTATGGTTTTCATTGTGTTAATACCATACTTTGAGCCTGAATCCTTATTTATTTTCAATGCCATTTTTGGCACATTTTCTGGTGGTGTATTCGACAATTTCGTTCTCAAAAGACCTACCTATCATGCAAAAAAAAATGTTGTGTGAAAAATTCTTATACCTATAAGTATGTTATAGGTACTGTCTGTTTTATTCCGCTGCAAAAATACTAGAATATTGGTTTGGTTCCAGAACTGTAATTTGCTGCACGAAATTCGATAGTTACGTAGGTTTATAATAGTGAGAAGCAACAAGAGGAGGACAGTATAATAATAACCCAATACTACGTATTTTGTCTTTAACACTGCGCATAATTTACGATCACAATGTCTGTGAACGAAGGTTTCGATCTTCACCTGTCTTTTCAAAGAAACTTCAACACCCTGAACCTCATCGAAAATTTCCCAAGTACCTACCTACCTTCACTTTGCAGACAAAATTTGACAGATTTGAATAGACTCTTCAAATATTGTCATGAAAACTATCTTTTTCTCAATTTCAGTAAATGCCATTTCATAACATTTTCACGCAAAAAAAATATCATCAGTGCCCAGTATGAGATAAACCACAATAAGTTGAATAGAGTCTTTGTTATGAAAGATTTGGGCATTCTATATGATTCTAAGCTCATTTTCGATCACCACATCAATTACATTTCCAAGCTCATAAGATGCTAGGCTTCATAATAAGAGTTTGTAAGAATTTTTGTCAATGCCAGTCTATCCGAGCTCTGTATATAGCATATGTGCAAAGTATTCTAACCTTTGGATCAGTTATTTGGAACCCGTGCTATAATATTTATATCAATCGGTTGGAAAATGTTCAGAATAAGCTCATTAGGCATATAAATAGGAAATTTCATCAAAATAGCATTAATTACAAGGTATAAATTATGAAGAATTTGAAATTATTAAGCCTTACAGATCAACGAATGATAAGAGATGTGAAGTTCATATACAAAATTTTAAATATCACTGACTGTAGCGATCTTGTAGATATGCTCACCTTCAACGTCCCATCATATAACACGCGAAATAAATTTTTATTTCATATAAGTCAAAGTTCCACAAATTATCACCTGAATTCACCTTTGATTAGATGCCTCAGGTCATTCAATTCGATATCCAGTCTTGTAAATGTGGATCCTTTTTCACAATCGTTCGGGGTTTTTTCTGGAATTGTGAAGCGATTCCTTATTGATAACATTTCTCTTTGTAATATGTAGAATTGATTTTATTTTCTCTCCTTATGTATCGATGTATATTGCGGATGCATTGTTAAAAATTTTCGCCATCTTTGTATTATTTTTTTTAATCTTTAAACACCATTGTAACTATTAGTGAGTACATATTTTTGGGTTTGTCCTGTCATGTACTCCATTTGAATAAATAAAATAAAATAAAAAACATTTCATCTATATGATTATTAAAGGCCCAGTTTCACCAAACAGCACTTGATCCCAGATTGATTAAACTCCGCTTGTTACTAAGCAGGCTTAACAGTGTTTTCTGTTTCACCATGCATCAACCCGTCCAAAGATGATCGCGATTAACCAAATCGCGATTAAATAGTCAGACCATTTGGCAACGTTGTGAACAAAGAGTTATAATAGTGTTCTGTATCGTATTAGCAGTGATGACCACCATTGGCGCTAGGTGTCAGGTGTCATTCATTCATAACTTATAACATTTCAAAACATTTGTCATCTTGTAAACAAAAACCAAAGTTAATTTTTGCCGAAAATGTCGAGTGATGTGCTTCGAAATGTCGGAAACTTGCAGAAGTTAAAAAGAAATTATCCCATTTCACAAAACCACACATTCTGGAAAAAAAACTATATAAGTAATTTTATTAACTTATTTATTTTTATTAACAAGTTTAACTGCTTCTTAAATAATATTTCAATCAAACATATCAATAAATTATTCTTTGCAATAAATTTCATAAAACACAAAAACAAAGTTTACCTTTTTTTTTATTTTAAATGGGAAATATTGAGCCTATACATATAGTCATATTTTGATAAAATTGACCCAAAAATTAGAAATTTCCGGAAAAATAATTACAAAGACAAGAGTTCCATACTGATAAATAATTATTAATCTCAGCTTGAAAGGTTATAATCCTCCAAAAATGGCCGATTAGTGCTAAATCGCGATTGGTCGATTAAATGGCGCTTTGGAGTGTGGTGAAACGCTACATTACATTAATCGTGATCTAAGGCCTCACTTAAGAGCTAAGTCAAGATTTAAGCATTTGGTGAAACTGGGCCTAACAGATTTAACAGAGAAATAACGCTCGATATGGAAAAAACTGATCCTACATATACCAATCAATAATAATTTTTCTAGTACAGGGGATTATTATTTTATGTTACTTAGTAAACAATTATTTCCCGCTGAGTGCAAACCTTAATCACAATGTTGAAGAGCAATACAACGATCCTAATGGAAGGTTCTGAAGCAATATTCGAGCATACTTAACCGAAGAGTATTCACTCATCTTACGCAACCAAAGTCAGCAGCCGCTATGACCTGAGGCTAACAGCGTAGTTTACGTAATAAAGACACTCTTTATGGCAAGGAAGAAACACATGAATGAAGGTAAGGAAATAATCAGTGGAAGGGTATCTAGGAACGTGCTCGGAGAATTGTGAATGGCATTCTTCTCAGTTGAAGACAATGTTGAATGAAATGACATCTGAGTGCGATTGCAATCGCAAAACGCATTTTCCACTTTACGCTCACCGTTTTATGTCTCGGTAATGTCAACCTTTTATCTGGCTTTTTTATCCGAACGGTCACGTAGATTGGAGAAGAGATTGTTACCGGACCAGGTCTGTTGGCCGTAAGGTGACTTGATTTAGAACATCGTCTAAATTTGATGATTTTTTTCGGGACTTTTACATTTTTGAATTGAAAGCATAGCTAACTCAATTGAAGATTATTTTATTATATTTACCCAATATTAACATTTATATTAATATTTTAACCATCGTTACTACTAAACAAAATAAATTTCTTTCATTATTCACCCCTTTCAACTTGGTGGAGTATCAGTTTGGTTTTAATTTTCCGGATGTCGCCCCATAAGAATCTCCCCAACAATCACCTTCTCATTTGTTAATGAATTTTCAACATAATTCTCTGCAATAGAGCTAGATTTTCAGCCTGGCGTTTTATTAAGATAATATACATATAGGATGTTTCATTGGGAAACGGAAATACTTCACAGGTGTATAGGTGGCACCAAGGCGGTTCTGGAGATACCGCATTTATTGGGTCTTACTGTGTTCGTAGCCGAGATACAGGGTGTTTTATAAATTTTGCCCGTTTCTTTCTGAGGCCATATCAAACGAACCACCTGGTATATTTTCTTCATATTTGGCAAAAATGTTCCTAATTGAGAGCCCAAACGTTTAATGCAATAACCGCCTTGAAAATCCAGGTCCGGGTTAACAAAAATTATAAATCGTTTGAATCCTCGTAACAACACCCTGTACATCGGAATTTTGAAAATCTGTTTTAATATTCGGGAACACCACTAAAAACTAAACTGAGACGTGTACTTCAAATTTTCGCGCAGACAGTTTTACTACACAAATTTTCAACGTTTTTGAGAACTTGGATACCTGAAAGTGGTTTGAAGTGACTTTTGACAATGAATCATCAAAAATATTGAATCCATAATTATTTCAAGAACCGCCTTGGTGCCACCTATGCACCTGTGAAGTATTTCCGTTTTCCAATGAAACACCCTGTATAAGCATTTGAATCGGCCAACAAACATGTTGATGATCGCAGAAAGCAGTGGCCCTGTAATCCAGGAATCTGAGGTAATATTTGTTATTTCTTCAACTCATAAAAAATGTGTATGTTCTGTTTTCTCTTTCCGCAAAACCATCTAATTTTATCAAAAAATATTGTACATCTCGCCAACTATGTTTTAAGCACGGTGCAACGTAAAACTGTGCGATCAACAACCAATACGGTAGCATCTGTGAAGTGAATCGCACGGCCTATAACCAATAAGATTTGCCACCAGTTTTTGAATTTGCTTAAGTTTTTATAGAAGTGATTGCGGTCGTAGAAAAACTATAGTACACAATTCGAGTTGTAAGACATTTAAAAACTCGCCGCTTTGCGGCTCGTTCGTAACTTTTATTTCTTGTCGTGCGTAATATGTTTCATACAACTCTTGTTTTGTATTATAGGTACTTTTACATGAACTTTAAATGGAAAAACCATAAAGTTTATTCTTGATTAAACATATCAGCTTACCAGCCAAATTCTCGTCATTTGCGGGAGGTTTCAATTTTCTGATTTAATATGAAGAAATCTGAGGCGAAGACTCATCGAATTCTCTCAAATACCTATGGCGAGGCCGTTATTTGTGAAAGAACGTGCCAGAAGTGGTTTCAACGCTTCAAGAACGGTGATTTTGACGTTGAAGACCAGAATGGCGGTGGAAGAGAGACGGTTTTCGAATATGAAGAATTGGAGGTATTACTTCTCATGTCAAACGCAACAAGAATTGGCAGGATCATTTGAAGTGACGCAACAAGCCATTTCAAAACGCCTGGAAGTCATGGGAATGATTCAGAAACAAGGAAATTGGGAACCGTACGAGTTGAAGCCGAAATATGTTGAACGGCGTTTGTTTGCTTGTGAACAGCTGCTTGAAAGGCAAAGACGAAAGCGATTTCTGCACCGCATTGTGACCGGAGACAAAATATGGGTTCATTACGATGATCCCAAGCGCAGCAAATCATGGGGATATCCCGGCCGTGCTTCTACGTCGACGTCAAAACTGAATATTCATAGTTCCAAAGTCATGCTCAGTATTTGGGGGGACCATTTCGGCGTAGTGAATATGAGTTGTTAAAATCGACTGAAACAATCACATGCGATTGTTATCGAACTCAATTAATGCGTTTGAGCTGAGCATTGAAAGACAAACGGCCGCAGTACAACGAGAGACATGATAAAATTATTTAACAGCATGACAATGTTCGTCCCCATGTTACGAAAATGGTCAAGACAAACTTGGAAACGTTGAAAGAGGATGTCCTATACCCCCCCCCCGCATTCTCCAGACATTCCTCCCTCGGACTATCACTTGGTTCCATCAATGGCACAAGACCTGGCTGACCAGCACTTCCGGTTTTATTAGGAAGTGAAAAATTGGATCGATTCGTGGATCGTTTCAAAGATGACCAGTTTTTTCAACGCGGGATTCGTACGCTGCCCGAAAGATGGGAGAAAGTAGTAGACTATACTTTGAATCATAAATGTATAACCAGTTTTTTACAATAAAGCCTCGAATTACGGAAAAAAAAACGGTGGAAGCAAAGTTGTACGTGTATGTTCATTTACATGTACCTACAAAAACATGAAACAGAAGGCTTGGTCACATTCGGAGACAAATAATAGTACTTATTTCCTATCCTTGAAAACCGAATCGATTAACTATCAGTCATTGACATCCCACCAGTTCACTCCGATGAGTGATTCAGGCTGGCTCAGGTGTGATCTGTGGGTTCATTAATAAAAACACAAGCCTTCGTCGATTAAAGTTTACTATAATAGCCCAGACTAGAGATGAAGCGAAGGCGCGGCACGCTCTCCGCAAAGATAAAACTGGCCTAAAATATATGCACAGCGGCGTGCCTATCCATATCGACAATTTATTACAGTTAAAGCTGAGCGACGGTGGCAGTAAGGGAGATGGTGATACAGATCATCGAGTTTCTACGATGAATCAGCTTCGTATGATGGAAACAGGAAGATATATATCGGGCAATTAGAAGGATCTTTTGAGATTTGCAGAGAAACACCTTTTTTGAAAATTCTCTAGCTGTCTTGATTCTTATTTATGTTATAGCTTCCATTTCCAATGATTAAGAATGATCAGCTTTGTCTAATCGTAAGCGATGTATTAAGAGCGAGAGATTCAAGTTGCTCGCTACTACTGAGGAATATCGCCGCTTATAAGATACAGAATAGTTATTTATAATACAAGTGCAGAAGGCATTGATATTCTTCCACGAGTTCAAAATTCAAAAACGAGCCACGAAGTGGCGAGTTTTGGAATGAACGAGTGGTAGAATGAGCCTTCTGTACGAGTATTATACATTATTTTCTCTAATTCATTGCATTTTCATTGAAATTAATGAAATATTTCCATAAATATATTTTCGTGATTTTTGCATTGAAAAATGTTGGTTGGCAGAACTGATTTCTTTAAGGCAAATTGATGAATTGACAGATAAAGCCGTGGCGGAAAGTTCGGAGTACCAACATCTAATAATAAAATATAACCATGAAAACTGTGCGTTTCTGATATATTCTCGCACGATTTTGTTCTACAAGATGTTGAAGAATGAACGGAATAACCACAGAATTAGAGAAATATATAGAATGTTTATGCTGATTTTGAATACAATTGTGAATTCTACACCTAGGGATTAAAATGCTTAATTCACCTATGGTGCCTTTGTAGCTCGAAAGCGAAGCTTGATAGCGCTACAAAGCACTGAGGGAAGAAGCATTTCTCTATGGTATATGGTACTATTTTTTACACAAGAAGAATATTGGTGAAGAAATAACCAATATAACAGACGTGTGCAGTCCACTCAGCTGACTGTCGAATGGACTCCGGAGTGAAATGATGGAGCCATGTTTCATCCATTATCACATATCGACGCAAAAATTCAGGTTTATTGCACTTGAACAGCTTCAAACATTGCTCAGATTCATTAACACGTTGTTGCTTTTGATCGATTGTGAGCTCGCGCGGCACCCATTTTTCACACAGCTTTCTTATGTACAAATATTCGTGAATGATATGATGTACACGTTCAGTAGCTACACTCACAACGTAATATCTCACAAACTAATGCTCGGACTGCTGTCAAATTTCGAAATGCATGGTTTGAAGGTTGGTATTAACTAAAAATCATATGGATTTAATACTAGCACCGCCATCTGCGCATCTGACCCGGGGTTTTTCAATTGATCTAATATCTGTGTCAAGAGGTCCGATCGGGTTGAGATTTTGTGTGTAAAGAATTTCCATTTCAAGCCTCGTGCAAAATTTCGTGTGGATAAAAACCGAAGATGGCGATTCAAGCAGAATGAGAAAAAAAAACCAGAAAAGCATCGACAAGAATTTAGCAGCTTCAAGCTCACATTCGTTAACGCGCCTTGCAGTGTGCCGTGGCCTCCAAGAGTGCAATTGCTGCATGAACGAATGAGCTATAAAGCTCCTGATTTCACACCAGTGTTTTTCTCTTAATTTTTTTCATACTACTTGAGATACTCCGATCGAAAGAAGGAGCAGTTAACCATCTTGTAAAAATCGCAGTATGTATTTTTCTTTCGTGAATATTCATGATCAAGTATCCGTCCGCTTGTGATTCGTAATGGCCAATGATCGGAAACAAATTGTCTACGTGTAGAAACAGTGGGAGTAAGAATAAAACTAATGAATGAATAACACATGTTCTTATGAATGGATGATTAAGTAAACTCGTGCAAAGAGAGCTGAAGTAACGTATGATCGAGCAGGGTCAGCCGGGCGTGGTGCTACAACTGTCAGGGGTCGGAGCTACGTGGGTGCCACGTTCAGCGGCTTAGGGCTAGTCGGCTACGGATGGCACTAGATCTGAAGAGATGGATGATGGATGCACAATAGTCTGTTCTAGGTGTGTCTGTGCTTTTCACTATTTCATCTTGTACAAGCTGTGATTTTTTTCAGGTGTTGAAGGCAGGCCTGTACTTAGACGAAGTCTGTGTTGTGGAAGGGAAAACTGTGAGTCAACTGATGGAGCATGTGTGGGATTATACAACGTGATTGAAACGTTTCTGGAGAAATTTGAATAATAGTAGGTGAACAACTTTACTTCTTCCGTTTTGCAATAGATGGCTGTAGCGGTAAGTGATAGTCGAAATAAATAGATCGTAGATGTCATACAATAAGCTTAGGTATTTGTAAACATAACGCCATCGAAATATTAGTCGATTCGTTTTTCTCTTGAACATATCAGCTTACGAGTTAAATTATCGTCATTTGCTATATGTTTTAATTTTCTGCTTGAATATGAAGAAATGTGCGGTTGAGGCTCATCGAATGCTCTCAAATACCTATGATGAGGCCGCTATTAGTGAGAGATTGTGCCGAGAGTGGTTTCAACACTTCAAGAAGACCAGCATGGCTGTGGAAGAGATGCAGAATTGGAGACATCACTTGATCAAGAATCGTGTCAAACGCAACAAAAATTGGCACGATCATTGGGAGTGACACAACAAGCCATTTCAAAACGCCTGAAAGTTATGGGAATGATTCAGAAACAAGGAAATTGGGTACCGTACGAGTTGAAGCCTAGTATGTTGAACGGCTTTTGTTTGCTTGTAAACAGCTGCTTGCCAAGCAAAGACGAAGGGATTTCTGCATCGAATTGTGACTGGAGACGAAAAATGGGTTCATTGCAATAATCTCATTTGCAGAAAATCATGGGGATATCCAGGCCATGCTTTCACGTCGACGGCCAAAACGAATATTCATGGTTCCAAGGTCATCCTGAGTATTTGGTGGGACCAGCTCGGCGTAATGTACTATGAGTTGTTAAAACCGACTGATACAATCACAGGCGATCGTTATCAGACGCAATTAATGCGTTTGAGCTGAGCATTGAAAGACAAACGGCCGCAATACAACGAGAGACATGATAAAGTGATTTTATAGCTATACCCCATGCTGCGAAAGTGGTCAAGACATACTTGGGAATTTCGTAATGGAAAGTCCTATCACACTCGCCGTATTCTCCAGACGTTGCTCTCTCATACTATCACTTGTTTCGATCAATGGCACACTGCCTGGCTGAACAGCACTTTCGGTCTTATGAAGAAGGAAAAGATTGGATCGATTCGTGGATCGCTTCAAAAAATTACCAGTTTTTTCAACGTGGGATTCGTACGCTGCTCGAAAGATGGAAGAAAGTTGGGCCAGCAATAAACAATACTTTGCATCATAAATGTATAACTAGTTTTTTACTATAAAGCCTCGAATTTCGAAAAAAAAGGGAGAAGCAAAGTTGTACGCCTATGTAAGCAAAGAAGTCTCTATAAACATATGCCCAAAATTAGTTTCTTTCCAAATTACAGCCATTCGAAGTCTTCATTTTCAGTAATACATTTTCTGCGATAACGCTTGAGCGTTGATTTCGATCGAAATATGCTGAACTTTTTTCGGCAAATCTTGGGGTACCCACTTTTCTCGAAAAAATTGGGTAGTACTGCATAAAAATTCCTATTTTTTCTGATAACCGAGAAAAATTCTGAAGGTTTCTTCTAAAAATCCGATACATTTCGAGTAAAAAACATATTTTGTGTTTTTTCGATATAAAGGCTTCTGAAAAAAATATTGTCACCCTTAATTCAGTAAAAAAGTAAGTGAAAGTAGGTAAATAACCATGGCATTATTTTTTCAGAAGTATTCCCAGGTTTTCAGAAATATTCCTAGTTCAATTACATCCCATGGATGTAATTCAGTTTTTGTTCGATTTTCATTTCCTCTTTAGGTAATGGTGGTGGCGCTGTCTCGTGTCTACATTGATGTTTAGACATTTGAGTAATTCTTCTTTTGATTCATCACGTGTGCAGATGACATGTAACATACGAGCTTATGCTCAGGTCACAAGATCATCGTAATCTTCATTATGTAAGAAAAAAAATTTAATTTGATTAAATTGCACTCCCGTACAGAACACAAAACACAGGGGCTTGTTCTATAGCCATCCTGTATAAAAGTACATCTCAGCGAGGAAAGAATTCGTCTTCGAGATTATCAGTCATCTTGTAAGGCGGCCGGGATCGATATAAATTATAACTTAAATCGTTATCCACGGCATCAGCAGCTCAGTTATCGCAGTCACGGTAGTGAAGCATATATTACAAACATCTCGCGCGTCCTTAGGTAAATAAATAAAGGAGTTATCACTAAATTTATACAGATACAATTATGAAATATAAGGCTATAATCGCGAATAATGTGTCACTTTAAGACTATACATCTTTTTCAAGGGGTCTAAGAAGAGGCGCAACCCGTTGTCTTGCAATTTTTATCTGGATATCTTGATTGCGATTGAATTTATTTCTTCAACGAACTCAACTGAGCTGTCAGCATCTTTCCTTATGCTTCAACACTTAATCAGAACTGTAATATTGTAGGAGAACTAGCAGTTAGGTACCGGGTTTTTCACCATAATTTGACCCCCCCTTTAACTTTGTTACTAAAAGAGGTACAAAAAAGTATTTTCCACAAAAGTTTCACGAAATCGACTAATGTTTTTTAAAATGATTTCACAAAATGAAATATATACAGAGTGGGCCACATATTGATAGCAACTTCATTTTTTCAAATGGAATACCCTGTATATTTTTCTATATTTGACTAGATCTTTTTCCCCTGATTTCAAATATATAACATATGTTTGGCCTATCTCGCTTATTCTGAGTACCACAGAGTTTCAAATTTTAAGAACCACCTAGCATGCTCAGTAATGAGTTTTCAAGTGGTAGGCTGCGATAACTCAAAAAAGATCATTTTGAGTTATCGCAGCCTACCACTTGAAGACTGCCAGCTTGCATGCCAGGTGGTTCTTAAAATTTGAAACTTGGGGAAAAAGAGCTAGTCAAATATAGAAAAATATACAGGGTGTTCCATTTGAAAAAATGAAGTTGCTATCAATATGTGGCCCACTCTGTATATATTTCGTTTTGTGAAATCATTTTAAAAAACAATAGTCGATTTCGTGAAACTTTTGCAGAAAACATTTTTTTTACCTCTTTCAGTAATAAAGTTAAAGGGGGGGTCAAGTTATGGTGAAAAACCCGGTACTCTGACTAACACATTTCCCCCGATACTACATAGGCGTACAACTTTGCTTCCGCCGTTTTTTTTCCGTAATTCGAGGCTTTATTGTAAAAAACTGGTTATACATTTATGATTCAAAGTATTGTCCATCGATGGAAACTACTTTCTCCCATCTTTCGGGCAGCATACAAATCCCGCGTTGAAAAAACTGGTCATCTTTTGAAGCGATTCACGAATCGATCCAATTTCTTGCTTCATTATCAGACAGGAAGAGCTGGTCAGCCAGGCCGTGTGCCATTGATCGAAACAAGTGATAGTTCGAGGGAGCAACGTCTAGAGGATACGGCGGGTGGGGTAAGACTTCCCATTTCAACGTTTCCAAGTGTGTATTGACAACTTTCGCATTATGAGGTCGAGCATTGCCATGCTGTAAAATCACGTTATCTTGTCTCTCGTCGTGAAAGCTAGAGATTATCGTAATGAACCCATTTTTCGTCTCTAGTCACAATGCGATGCAGAAATCCTTTCCGCCTTGCAAGTAGCTGTTCACAAGCAAACAAACGCCGTTCAACATCATTCCCATGGCTTTTAAGCATTTTTAAATGACTTGTTTTGTCACTACCAATGATCCTGCCAATTCTTGTTTCGTTTGACATGAGACTTGATCAAGTAATGCCTCCAATTCTACATCTTCGAAAACCTCCTGCCTCATAAATTGGAAACTATCCAAAAAATTTTCTCAGAAGATTTTGTATCAGATGAATGAAAGGAATTACAAAGAGTATGAGAGATAGAACTATTGATGAAGATGACTGGAATGATAGAAAGAAATGGCGAACGAAATCATGGATGGAGAGTTTAAATTTGCATTTGCAGTATTAACCCAAATTGGGGGGAATTCCCCATTGTTCACACAAAATTCCATTGGAGACCTACAATATCAAGATATGTTATTGCCAATAATGCATAGAAGGTTATTTCTCGAGCTTTGTCAGGTTTCTTGCTTAACGCAATATTGGGATCGCCATGCAAAAGGGTTCACTGTTTGGACCTATGACTTGGTTGATCGCCTTATATTGAAAACTGTGTATTTTAGAATCTGGAATTTTGATAGATACTGTAAAAACTGCAATCCAAATTACTTTTCCGAATAGTTAAACAAAAACTAGACAATATTGATATTGATATCTCAATAGGGTATTCTGTCTTAAACGATATTCAATATATTTTGGAGGCAAGACCTTACTTATAAATGAAGCTTGAAGAAGCAATCCTTTAATAGCGACAGTTTCAACCTCTCCAAATTGAATAGGGAAGATGTGAATGATACTTATTATAACTTAATTTTAAAGATTTTGCGAGACTTTCGTTTTAACAGCATAATTTATGTAAGGATATTTTATTTTATTTTCGATTTTAATGGAATAAAGTCATTTTTTTTCTTAAGATGAGCTTAATCTACTTGTGAATCCTCAAGTTAGACATATGAATAAATGTTTTTTTTGTGTGATATCATTCTTTTTTATGGTCCACTAATTTTTAGATAAATTTTTATAATGCACCTAAAAAGTAAAGACACACGATATTTACTTCTTCATTATTGCTATTCGTATTATATGTAGGAATCAAAAATATAAAACAAGAGTATTTTTAAGATGATTGCTGCATGTAGTAGATGTTAAATTTAAGGGTAGTTAGCCTTGTGCATATTAATAATTAAGGAAATATTGTTGCATTTCATTCAAAAGTATGTATATTTTGTTGTCCATCTGATTTTATATTTTCTTTATTCGAAATGCAATATTTGACCAGCATGTAGTAGGTACGTGAACTATTTACAGTATTTGCTATAATTGGTAAAAACTGCTGCCGAAGGATCAAAAAGAGATAGTTTATCATCTATGAAGTCATGGTGAATGAATTCACTGGTTTTTAATTAATTGATGATCGCAGGCGCTGACAGCTTATAACTTTTAACTCCCAACTAACATTTACTGGCTTGTTTCGGTTTTTCTTCTTGAAAAATCTCGAAAATAGCCTGGATATTCAAGGTATGAGATGAAAATTTTATGTTTTGACGTATATCTAATAATATTTCACAATCAAACTTAATCGATGTGTTTTGAAATTTTTCCTATCACAGATCAAGAAATATATGGAGTAATTCGCCTCAGATGATAAATCTTAATATATTAAATGCGATATGTCTATCACAAATATTCCGTAATCTATCGTCAACCTACATGTGTTAATTTATAATATGTTGGACGTTCGAGAGATAGATGGCGTTAGTTTGTATGTTTCATACACTGAACTGGTTGAATTCACTTCGTTATGATGTTAAGAAAGTGCTTGAAATGGAGAGGATTTCGTATGAAGTTTCGTTTCACTATTTTGCAAATGATTTCGAAATTTCAGTTCAATTAGATTCCCATTTTTTCAATCACATAAATGAAAAACAAAATTTCATATTCGTTTCAAGTCTCTAGCATTTTTTTTAATTAATTTCCCAAGTGAAAATTACAGTTTGGGAATCATTTGGATCACATTCACAACAGACGGAATCCGATTTGATGAATGATCTTACCTTGATTTTATTTTCTGAGAATTTTCGTCTCTAATATTTTGAACAAGATTCGAATTATGCTTTGCATCTCGTTGTAGATTTAGTTTTTAGGATTTAAGGAGTGTACACACTAATGCCTCGTAATTCCAGGCGCGGATCCAGGCCCCACTTTTGGGGGGGGGGGGGGAACTTTTAGGCACTCAAAATACTGAAAATGGGGAACCCAGATACTTCCGCCATTTTGGGACGTCATTTTTTTGACGTTAATTATTATGGGTTTTCACAAAATGTATTGATATGAAATTTTTGCTTATCTTGTAATTATTTGAGCCTTATTATGTCAAATTCTAGCAGGGCCGGCAAAATTTAAGAGGTGCCCGGGCCATTTGAGGGGGGAATGTTCCCCAGTTCCCCCCCCCCCCCTGGATCCGCGCCTGCGTAATTCTAATCAACTCTTATTCTTTAGCTTCTTTTTTGACCAATGCTGAAATGGCAGATGCTCTATTCATTATTTTGAACTTTTCGTTTCCTTGAAATTTTTTTGGAAGATCTTGTTGTCCATTTTGATACTGAAATTGTGTTCATATTAAAAATTATCTTCATGTTGAAATTTTATGACTAAAAATCAACTTATTGCATGTTTTATCACTGTGAAGTGTGTGTAGTTATGGGAACTTTTTCAATTTGAAATGAAAGGAGTGAAAGAAACCCAATCGCTTGAGATCACTCTCGCTAAAAATTCGAGAAATACAGACATTTGGGGGAAATGAGAACCCTTTAACAGGCCAGCAAAAATGAGGTGTTTATTCAGATGACCGAACAGTTATCTAATATCGATGAAATTAATGATGATAAGCCCGTTTTTTAGGTGCTGAACGCAGCCCATCATAAATACCTGGTTATTTAAATATTTTTTTGAGGCTCAAGTCACGTCCTTAAAAAGACACTTATTTCCTCGTATTTCAAATGGAGTTATTTAAAAAAGCTCTCCATTTACTTTATCGATAATGATGTTCAATGCAACTCACACCATCAGGTTGAAAACCATTCCATTCAAAACTGGTCGAGGTACCAATAAATGTCCAACGAAGGCCTTGCTCGATTCGAAAACGATTAAATACTGAAATATTCGATCAATTCATTTAAATTGATCTGGAGATAAGATGGAAGTTGGAAGTGCAGTTGCTTTATAAAACAAGCTAGAATATGGATTGAAAATTTTCAATGGAATGTAGATATTCAAGATACTCAAGAAAGAGTTGCACTGTTTTCCCACATTTCGCTATGAATCATTAAATTTGTAGGATGTTTATGCATGAAGGATGCCTGATTTGTATTCATCTAGAATGCCAATAATCAACGTTCATGACATTTTGCATTATTGCTGTATTAATCAATTTTATTGACAATCATATTATACTCGATGATATCAGATGTGATACACCATACGCCTCAAAGAGAAATTTTTTAGTTCGATGTTTAGTTACGTTGATTTTTTCATGAAGGATGTTGGCTTTTGTTGTTGTTTACTTTGTGAGTAATGTCTGGTGAGGATATTAGTTTAATATTTATTTGACTTACTCGAAATTTTTACATTTTACATGATTCATATACAGTATTTAAATCATAAGAGAATTTTCGGACAACAATAGAGTCACAATAATTTTCCTTGAGGAAAAAGATGAATTGCAAAGATATAAATTTTGATGCATAAAGTCCTTCTTTCACAATTTGGGGCCTATATTGTATGTATAATAGCATATATAGGAAGGGGAAAAGTAACGAATCTTGCAAGCATGCATTTATTTCTTTTTTTTCTTTTTCCGTTCCCCAAGTGAATTATTCCAAAAAGTGAATTATTACGTTGTATTAGATTTTCATCTAGAATTAAGTCCAAATTTCTCCTTCCGTCTTTCACTCTACATGATATAATCTTGATCATTCTATGAACTGCTCTTTACTCTTTCAATTTCGTTCCACCGAATCAGAACACATCTGTTTTGGACTTGTTTTCTCCATTTTTGAAGAATAAACTTATTCTACCAACGTCCTGTTGTAGTTGGCTTTCAAGTGTGCAAACTTGGCTATATGTATGTATTGCATTCTAGAAGTATCCAACACTATATTGAATAATAGTGGAACTATGACAGATCTTTGTGGTACGCCTGGTTCAATTATTCTGTTAATATCGTTCCATCTAGGTTGGCCAAACATCTCTTATTCCTTCAAATAGATGATTCCACTATTATAAGTATTGTTCAATATTCTCTCATTTTCATTTTTTTTTTGTCAAATATTGGTGCCAAATTTTTTCGAACTATTTCTTATATCCATGACTGAGGCTGAATTGTTTATGGATAAGGTTATCTGTTCCACTATTCTTAGCAGTTAGTACCTATGCTCTTCACGAATTGGTAGTTCTTTTACTTTTGGGTAGTTTCCTCTCAACGTTAATAATTTGCTAATTCTACTATTTCTTCTGACACTATGATTCTAGAATTGAATCTTATTCCTATTTCTAGTTTCTATTCTCTAGTTTTTCGTTCTTTTATCTCAGGTTATTTCAGTTGATTGTTCTACTTTTTCAATTTTATCTGTTGATGTCAACTTTACTATAGTTTCATTTCTTTATTAAATTTGTAGTCGTTATTTTTCGTTTGAGTAGGTAGTTGAGTTTTTTCATTAAAATTTCAGTTTCTGATTTTGTTTCAATTTTGTTATTTTAATTTTCTGTTGAAGACTCCGTTTTTTCTTGTTTCCCTCCAAGTGTTGCTCATCCCAACACTTTTTTAGAGGTTTTTATTTTCATTTAAGAGATCTTTGCCTGAGGGAAAAAAGAATAATAAAAATTGAATATGAGGAAAAGAGTTAAGCAGATATATTTTCCGCCTAGTCATAAAACTCATAAGTAAGGACGATGAATACCCCCAAAGAATTAAAAAACTTTACCGATCAATGAGGAATACCCTCTTTTGCTGCAAAGTAGCGAAAAACAATTCAAATATGTTCCCTGGTTCAATTTTGATAATTTTACATTTGTAGCTTTTATCGCTATGTCTACTTTGAACACCCTATAAATTTGGGAACCAGCGTTGACCAGAGTATTCTGAAAAAATTTTCTCATTAAGGTCTTAAAGGTCTACAAAAAACAATACTAATATTTGATATTAACCAATGACCATTTTTCATATGTTCAGGTACCTTGTTCCTATTTGAATTATTAGTTTCTGAGCGCTCGTCCCTGAAAATATAGCTCTTTCACTTCATAACAATGTCTGTAATTTTGAGCCAGGCATGGTCTCAAACGATAAGGTTCGACTTACCGAATTCACCCTGAAATTTAAGATTGTACGTCTGCCCATAAGCACGAGAACTCTAGAGTGAAAAGATTTTTTATACTTTCAGTTGACTGGTTCTATATTCTTAGCTAAAACGCCTACAAATATTCTCAATTTGATTTTGATCGTGATCTTAAAACAGATTTTTTTATGAACAACAAAGTAATATGATTTACCTCACTTGTATAGAGGCAAGAATTTACAATTTGAGATTTTTCCAGTACCTACCTATAAAAATTTGTTTTATGTTTATCGTCCATATAAAAAGGTGAGACTGCGACATCGTTCATGATATGGAAACATAAATAAGGCGGATTTATAGCGGGTGGAGTGCCGGACTACCAACAGATCCAACGTCGAAGCGGCAGCCGGACTTCGCCGATTTTATTTATTGCCCAGCCGCTCCCAGCAATAAAATGACCAGTAAATTTATATAATTCCTGTAATAAACTGTTCCAACATCTGATTCGTTTTTTCTTGAGTTATGGACCCAAATGGTTACCTAGAAAAATGAAGCCTGGATGATTACAAGTTATACACAACTGCAGATTTTACTCTACATTATTTTCACATCCATCAAATCAACGTTCAAGCCACACAACTGCTTGAGGAGAAAATTTTTCTTTCGCCAGAGTCGAATGAAATACACAAATCAAATTTCATGCTTGTTCAACATTTTTTCCACAGACACTGATGGTTTGAATCCTAGAATAAGATTTTTTAATATAATCTGAAAAGTACGGACGTCACTGATCTTTTGTGATTCGAAAGTATTTTCTTAAAAAGAAAATGTAACTTCCAGTAGATCATTGTAACCATTGGATTATTCGGGTAATTCCATTGAGTAATAAACATAGATAGAAGAAGTATACGCAATTTTTACATGTCCCCATGGTTAGATTACGTTGTCGGATTGTGATTTATTTTCAAATCCACAATTCTACTATATCGTTATGAATGTATATTATATTGAATGAAACTTATTTTTTTTTGAGTCATTCTCAATTAAATATGCAAATTTAAGTATTTGGAATCTGATATTTTTCTAATTATAATGAGCTGCTGAAGTCTAAGGTTTGGCAACTTTTGCTCTCCTAATGTCATCGGTTCTTCATGTCGTTTGGCGCGCTTGAAGTTTGTTTTCTGAATTTCTGATATATTTAGGTATTTATTTCAATATATTTTGAGTTAATATGAAACGTTGATTCACTATGGGACATAAGAAGAGTATTCTTTGTGAAAAACTTGCGAGTTGATTGAAATATCGTATCACTGATATGTTTTCATTTCCGCGAGCTTCATGCCGATAGTTCATGTTGGGGACAAAATTTGCTTACTGAAAATGACATATGCTCCCTCTATCTATGTTTATTACTCTTAGGGTAATTCAAATAAAATGTGTGAATACAATATTACTTCGTTTCATAACAGAATATTGTATAGTTTTGATGATGCTAAACAGACGAAATTTCACAGGATGCTTGAAATGATTACTCTCTTGATCGGATTTGTAGCATAGTAATATTGAGTATTTCTTTTTCATTTTTTGCATTTTGCAGGGTTCTGATGCTGTGATCTCTCGATATTTTGCACAGAGTTTAAAATTATTATTCATTTTTTTAGAAATTTCAAGGGTTGATGTTACGTGATTAACATAAAATTTTAAACGATACTTGAATTAGTCATTTTACATCCAAGTTTCAATTTTCATCTTGATCGAATGAACAGTTTCGAAATTAATAGGAAAACAAAATGTCTAACGGCCATATTTACGGAACAGCTAATCAGATTTTGTTCATTAACGAATTTGACCTTGGCATTTAAGATATGAACCTTGCCTGCAAAGTTTTTAGGTCGTTGTGTTCGAAGGTTATCGTGTAAAGAGACGGCCTCAGAATCGAATTTGGATGAAGATTTGTCATCAGCAAGTCGAACCTTTTCGTTTAAGACCCTTTCCGCCTCAAAATTAGAAAACAACGCTCCTTTATCATTTTATTATGTCTCATGGAATCCTGTGATTTTGAACAAAACTAGATGCTTAGGGAAAGGGACAACGTTGAACTGAAAAAAATAATAATATATAGGGTGTTTGTTTTCCATTTGAAATATCAAAATTCTTCTTCTTCTTCATACGTTAGGACAAAGTCCTGTGTTTTCCACAATATTCCTCATTCCTGGGATGCAGAGGTCCAAGTCTCATACCAGCGCTTTGGTGGTCTTCCTGGAAGTCTTGCGGTGTTAGGCCTTTCCATTTTTGCTATTTAGGGTAGTCGGTTATCAGGCATCCTATCCACATGGTCTCTCCAATATCTGCGCCTCATCCTTGTCCATCTCACCACATCTTGTATCCCGCAGATATCTCTAATCTCTTCATTTCTCTTATGGTCGAGTAATGAATAGCCTGCTATATGTCTCAGCACTCTCATCTCAGTTGTTCTTAGCTGTCTCTTGGTTTCGACATTTTCGGCTCTTGTTTCAATACCATGCGTCATGATTGGCCTTACATAAGTCTTGAATTTTCTGACCTTGCTAGATAGGCGCATGTATTTGTTCCTCCATATTATGTCGCTCAATTATGCCGATATCAACGAAGGTTTTGTAATTTGGCTGTTCACCTCCTCTTTCAGATTTCTTGTTATATTGAAACCAAGGTATGTGTATGACATAATCTGCTCTATGCAACCGCTAGCTTGCATCTTCTTGGTTCCCTAGATATAGAGAGGCATTGTTTTTTTTTGGTGGAAATAATCGTGTTGAAAGAGTCAGCCGCTCTTTCGAAGGCATAGAGGAGTCTCTGGAGGTTATCTTCATCTTCTGAAATTATGACGGCATCGACCGCATAACACAAAATTTCAATTTCTTCATTTCCCATTCTATATCATCGGCCTTTGATTTTGACCTGTCCTATGATAATATTAATTAAAAAAAAAAGATTTCGTCCATAATAATTTTGAATAATATTGGACTCAGGCTATCTCTTTGTCGTAAATATCAAAGATCCTACCTAAGAAATAAAATTTTCGTAAGTAATTGCACAAGTGCATCAAAATTACCGATAATTTTGCATAACAGCGTGTTGTCATGAAAACTGCATGAGTTCATTTTCATTTTTGGAGAAAGAGCCCTCCACCTTCGGTGTCGGGCTCTTTCTCCAAAAATGAAAATGACCGAATGCAGTTTTTCAAAGAAAACAGGCTGGAATGCGAAATTATCCGGTCATTTTGATGCACGAGTGTAATTCGGGGGAATATTTCCCGAATAAACTGTTACATTACTTGTCAAACTGATTTAGAATGGAATTGCCATAGATTCGAACTGTGTAAGATGCATAGAAACTATGCATCTATGAACAGAACAATTATCGCAGTGCAGTTTCGCTTCCTACAATGCAATTATCGCTGTAATTTTCGATAATTGTTCTCCATATACATAGAATTTTTGACAGGAGGGAAATATTCAATAAAATCGTACCTTCCGTTCTCCGTTAAAGTCCAGGGTACCATAGACCGCGGCCCACCCTGTATATTGCCAAGTTTTTTTTTTAATCGAACATAATAAACCAAAACACTTGGGGTGACCTTTATTTTTTACATAATTGGATTAAGACAGACCGCAGATTATTTAAGAATGATTAGCGGCATCGAGTAATTGGTAATCTTCTGTGAAATCCTGGGTATAAGTCCAGTAGCTACGGCTCCGCCCTCTGCAATAATAATGAACGCACTCAGCAGCAGGTCCGGTCGTCTTGTTGGATCAAAACTGCCGAGATACGCTCGGTTTAATTTATATTGATCGGCTGTAGAATCGACCGGCTCGTTTCTCAAGAGGTTCCCGTTAATTAAAAAGACAATATGACAGGCAAGGAATGGATGGAAAGCTACTTCATTCATTATAGGGAAGTTTTCACTTCATGAAACGTAACTTGCAGAATTTTACAGGGTGATTCATAAATAGATGTTTTTACTCTTTGAGCAGGTTTTTTTCACCAAAAAAGAAAGGAAGAATTTGTCATTTAAATTTATCCCGAATTCTCGTCCCCTGTTTAGATGAACCCCTTCAAATAATGAAACAATTCGACAATTTTCATTTTTTCTCATGAAATGATAACGGCATCCAGACGAAATTATTAGCGATTTTTTGAACCCCCCACTGGGCTCTTGAAGGGTTGAAATCTGCAACCCCTTGCCTCAAAACTTTTTATGGGAAGAGATATTTGAACAATGTTAGCACTAGTGCACAGTTCCATTCACACGTATTTCGAAAATTTCAGCTGTCTTTCATTTGTTCCAAAAGCGATAGTTTTAGAGCGAGTCAGAACTTAATTCACCAGTACTTTGATACTTTATAGTGTATATACTGATTGTTTGATGTGATTATCTTTTTTTCTTGGGACAATTAAACATTGTAGTTGGCTATGTTTACTTTATTTTAGTCCTAGATCCCATAGGCTTAAGCTTTGATAAGAGTTCCATGTACTGGTAATACCCGCGAGTTTGTGAATTTCGCACAGTGATACCTGGCAGATATCAGATGAGAAAACTAATTAAATAAAATATGAATTTCACTTATTTTTAAATGGCTGATTTTACATATATTTTGCAGAATGTTAATCTGAAGTTATATCAAAAACGTCAGACGCTTTCCATGAACCAAAACCTCAGTCAGACGCTGAAAAGCTTTACCAAAATAGTATTATATATTATTCAACAAGCGGTAATATAGGTCATAACTCACGAAGATGAAGTTTGCAGCACGAGCCGCAGGCGAGTGCTGTAATTCATCAAGTGAGTTATGACCATTACCGCCAGTTGAATACTATACTTTATCTACGACTATATCAATAAATACTAAGAAAAAAATACAGACTTAAAATATAGAGAGAAGGAACTGGAAAAAAACATATGTGCTCGATCCCGAGTACAAGAGAGATGGAGACTTAGTGTCACCAATCATAATCGAACTAGCTTCGGCTAGCTCGAATCCAGTACAGAGTACAGACATAGAACTTTGTTGAAAACCTCAATAGTTGCCTATAAATATGCATTAGAATATACCAAAAAACATTCCCTGTCAACGATGACTTACTGCTACACCAATCCTCCTTTATATTTTTTTCGGGCAAGTAATTTTGTATGGTAACATTAGCTGTTTGTCTTTTGGAAATGTATACCTATATAATATTTCATCTTCAGTATCTGAATCAATCGTTTTCAGCAAAACATTCACAATAATTAGATATCAACTTAATTTGAAAACGTCAAAATTATTAAAGTGACATTCCCTCGGACATTCCTCCCCTCAATAACAATAATGGAATGTTCCCTTTCGGCCAATCGAATCAGAGAAGTATAGAAGCACAGATCCATATTTTCCGATTTGTTATAGTGAGTTATAGTACTGAGTTATTATAACTCACGATGTTTGTTAATAGATACTATTAATTGCTCAAAAGCAGTTGAATAATGAATACATAATTCAATAGGAGTAGATAAAAAAACATGAACTTTACTTATTTTCGAATGGCTGATTTTTATATATATTTTGTTGAATGTTAATCTGGAGTTATATCAAAAGCGTCAGACGTGTTCATGGACCAAAACTTTAGTCGTACGCTTTAAAGCTTTACGAAAAAAACATGAACCTCAATTATTTTCAATAATTATTTTATATATATTCGGTAGAATATTATTCTGGAGTTATACCGAAAGCGTCAGACACTTTTCATGGGCCAAAAATTTAGTCAGAAGCTTTTATGTGATGTTCATGCTTTTTTCGTAGAGCTTTAAAGCATCTGACTGAAGTTTCGATCCATGGAAAGTGTTTTTTTAAATTATCTTTCTTACCTGGTATTTGTCAGGCGTCATTGTGGGAACTTCATAAACTTGCAGATAATACAAGTACATGAGACTCTACTCAAAGCCTAAGGTTTCATTCTTCAGAAAATGAGTACGCCCACACCTTTGAGCGATGTTGCTTGTTGAAAAATGAAAAAAGGACCTACACCTACATTTCATGTGAATTCGGTACATTTTCTGTAATTCAGTAATGAGTCCACAAATGGTAGATTCAGGCAAAGGGATACGCAACATAAACATCTTGCAGGCTGAAACTCAACTCTGCTGATGAAGGTTACTAGTAGAACTCAGAAGAATAGAAGAGAAAACATTAAAAATAACATTGTTTCATACAGGCTTTCACAACCGATGCCACCTTCATTCGTCTGCACTTCGCAATCAAAGATTACAGCTAATTATCATCAACTTATTCTGGTGGAATGGACATTCTAATTCATTGACAGAGTGAATTTTTGAACGTTCAAAAATACGTCTTTCTTTTCTTATACAACTGCTAGGAGCTTCAAGTCACAGCATAAATCGCTTATCTGAGAATAACTAACTATTCGAGAGTTTTCAAAATTTGATCTATAGCGCTGAGGAATTACCATTTCCATTAAAATGAATACTTAACACAGTAGGTAGGAGCTCTTCAGCTCACATCAGGACTTCCAAGATACGCCTGGTATAATTTATATCGATCTCTTGTATCATCGACAGCCAGTTAATAAGAACGTGCATGGTTAGTTCCAATTAACCTTTGGTTAGTTATGCTACCCGCCTTGGACTATGTGGCATAAACTTGATTTTATAAGTATTCAGATGAGCATACTGTATTTAAGTTTTATGCCGGTTGTTGATCATCTATTTAAGATTTCCTTGTGTGAATCAAATATTCCTAGTCTATTTTATGGAACAAGTCAACAATAAAAATCGTTCAAGTCAATAATAAATTATGTATTGTTTTTAATTAAAAATCATTCAGACGTATATTGAAATATGGATAATGGAAATATTCGAAACGATTAATCAGTGTTAGTAAAATTGAATTCGGTAATATAATAATAATAATAATCTAACTGACAAAGGAACTGCAACACCCAGAAGGAGCAGTTAAAATTAAAAAATTTTTTTGGTAATACCTAGATATTATAGCAAGGAGTAAATAATTGAAATTTGGAGAAAAAAACGAAAGGTTAAAATTTTTTTCAATAAAGGACCCCGCACGTTTAGTAGGGAAAATGGCTTTCCGTGAATTTGGCTGAATTTTTGATATGTTGTAGTTCTTGATAAACGGATCAGAAAAGTCCCCAGCCATAAAGCTCAAAAATGGACAGTTTTCGAGATATGGAGCTTTGAAAATGGATTTTTTCTAATTTTCGGGGTTTTTGCTCATCAATCAGGGAGCTCTCATTTCTGGTTTTGATGGAATTTGGATGTTCGGCGGCCAGAACCCGACTGAGAAATGATCTTCCTTGGTTATATTAGGCACCGCCATCGATAATTTTTTATACACTGCTCCACATTGGCTATGAAATGAGATACAAAATCCAAGATCTCCCATACATCTTTTCATGCCACAAGATGACGCCAGAATAATTCACATGACCCAGAAACGACATATTGTGAGATTTTTTTAAGAGAGACCATAATAACTGAATCCTCATATATCTGATGTCCAGTAATGTCGAATATGTTAGCCGAAATGTTCATAACCAGGCATCGCGAGCTGTAATGGGGGAAAATGGGAAAATCATTATCATATACCCTCAGGGATAACAATTGTGATCACTATTGATGTCATTTACATATGATATGTGATTTGTTTCTCACAAATCTCGATAATCTGACAATGGGGTACCAAGACATAATAATGTGTTTGCCCACCGCGATTATCTATACACTACCCGACACGTCTCGGTATTGATGCAATAAGATGGTCTATTTCTTCTTGAGGGATACTATCCCAAGCTACTTCATGTCTCAGATCCGCCAAAGTCCGTGGGGGCTGCGCTAACTTTCCAAGCCTTCTACCCATGATGTCCCAAACATGCTCTATGGGTGAAAGATCGGGGGATCTGAGCGGCCATGGCAAAAGATTCACAAGGGTCGCTTCGAAAAAGATTACACTAACTCTGGCAACATGAGGTCGGGCATTATCTTGCTGAAATATTGGAGCCGGTCAAGGTAAGGGAGAACATATGGCTCCACTATTAACGCGGTAACGCAGCGCTGTCATGTTACCTCGTATAAAGACTAAAGGTGACCTTCTTGCATGTACAATAGCACCCCTTACCATAACGCCTACTGCCCGGTTAACATGACGCTCAACATCAAACTGAGGTTCACGTCTTTCTCCCCGACGTCATCTAACCCTTCTCTGGCCATTATGTTCACTCAAGGAAACTCGAGATTAATCAGAAAAGACGACCTGATGCCATTCCACATTCCAATGTTGACGTTCTCTGCACCACTGTAATCGTTGCCGGCGATGCTCAACCGTCAGAGGTAACACAAGATGGGGTCGATAATGCTCCAGTCCAAAAGACCTTATCCAGCGGTAAACCGATCGGGCAGTTACAGGTGGCCTTGTTCTCCTAACCACTCATCAGCCAAAGGTCGAGTCGTCGCGAATGGCCATATGTCTTAGACGTCGATCTTGAATTTCATTTGTGCCCCTTCGACTTCCGGTGCCTACTCTTCTTCGATTTTGGGCATTATCAAACCACTCTTGACAACATCTCATAACAGTAGTTGGATTTCTGTTCGTACGGTAAGCGATTTCTCAAATGACAACCCCGCCTCCCGTAGACCAATAATTGGACCTCTTTCGAATTCACTTAACTGGCGATAAATTTCGCGTACACGTGTTAAGACACGTTTTAACCAGTGGCGACGCCAGGGGGGCCCGGCCCCCCAGGAAATTCTGTTGCCCCCCTCCTAAAAATTGACATACTAAGACTAAAAGATTAGCAGAACTTTAATTTCGCTTTACTTTGGACCCCCCAAAAAAAATACGGCCCCCTCTTGGCCACCCTTGTTTTTGAAAGCTGGCGTCACCAATGATTTTAACAATAATCAAACATCGATTTTGGATCTCCTCGAACAGCTGTTCACATGAAAAAAACTTCACGATTTTCTCCAAATTCAATCATTTACTCCTTGCTATACTATCTACGTTTTACAAAAAAAAAAAAAAAAGAATTTAAACAGCTCCTTCTAGTTGTTGCAGTTTCATTGTCAGTTAGAATACATTAAAATATGGTTAATGGAAATATTCAAAACGATAAACGGTGTTAGTGAAATTAAATTTGGTGATAATAATTCAATGATAAATAATAATAATAAATTTGGTGATAATAATTTGATAATAAATAATTATAAATTTGGTGGTAAAAATTTAATAATAAAAAATAATAATAAATATGGTAATATTCATAAACACGATAATCTTGACGAAGGATCTTTTGTAGAAGACGATAAAATAAAAAACTTCAAATAAATAAAAAATACAGCCCCTACTACTCAATTTTTATTTGATCATATTATTATTTTTCTAATTTTATAGAAAAAATCATATGGTCTCCCGATCTTGTTGCCTTTCGAAAGTTATGATCAATCCTTTGTGACATCTGCCATGACGAGTATAAATCGGATGAATCTAAAAAACTTTCCTAGGATCTGATCCAGAATTGTTTAGATTCTGATCTCCCAAACATGAGTCTTTGGAATGATGGAACGGCACTAGGATACAATAAATAGGCACTAATTACTGGCATAATTCATTTTTTGAAACAGGTAGCACAAGAAATAATCGCTAATAACTCATAATTGATACTTTAAATGTTTTAAACTGCTCTTGGAGGCAGCAATTAACGAGTAGGTTCCGTTTCAGAATTAATGCCTCCAACTTCTGCCAACTTCTTACAGCTGGAATCACCATTCAGAACAAAATGTCAATGTGTAAAGGTTTTACAGAAAAGAAAGCCAGATTCATAATGTAATAACGATCCGATTATTATCCCATGTTATGCAGGAGTAAACAAACATGGACCAAACTGGAAAATAAGAAAGCTATAAATGATAATTGGCTTGAAATGATGTTTGAGAAAATTTGGTAATTCCATGATAATGTTGAATTTTGAAATTTATCATTGAGATAATTGGGATACGATTGAAAAACCTTTGAATTTTCGAAGTGATATACAATAAAAACTATACACTTTTTTTGTGAAGAAAAATGAGTGAGATTTTTCTAAACTGCCATACGTTCCTTCCTAACATTGTATTGATCAAGTGATTTCCGCACAGAATCAAAAAAGAATTTTTTTTTTTTTTAATTTCCTTTACATGTGCTAGGCTTAACCATCCACACATCGAACATTTCATTTTCTATAAGACTCTTTCAAATTTATTACCCATTACCAGACATATACAACATCCATGACCTAGCCGGGATTCGAACCCGGTACCCTCGGCACCACAGTCAACCTCCCAGTCGACCATACTACCGAGGTAGAATCTTGGAGATTTTGGAGACCACCGAACTGTATACATATTAGAATATAAGTGGTATCCATATATGTGATTCAAATATATAAGCAATTATTTCAAAACTCGTGCCAAATTTCGAGTTAATAGTGGTATCAGAACCATAGAAAATTCGAGGACAATATCAAAAGAAATATTAAGGAAGTACCTACATATGCGATGCCAGAGCGTTTTGGCTTTTTGTCATTCAAACGCCAATTGAACCCTTGGATAATACATCTTTACATCTATATACTCCAAAGGTGCAATTGGAGCGTCATTGTACCAGCGCACAAAAGCACCGGTTTCACATCAGTGATTTCTTCGATGATTTTCCCTATTATTTGCTGAAATAACAATTATTTTTGCAATTAATTGGGAATTTTTTGAGATGCAGAAATTAATAATAATAAACCATAGTGTAAAATTTCACTGTTATTATCTCATAATATTAGACTATTAGAGGTACAAAATGAGAATCTAGTAGTATATTGGAAGTATCACGAAAAAAATTGATACGAGAATAAACTAAGAATATGGTGATTCGAATAAAGATTCAAAACTGAGATACAAGAACTATTTGGTAGAGCATTGGACCACTTGAGTTCGGCTATAAGAATTTTTTTGTACAGCGGGATCCTGGTCCATGAGCAGCTCTTGTTGTCTAGATATCATTTTAATTATTCATTTCGATAACCATCCCGGCTTATTTTTGATTGTGATTAATCTCATATCTCTTTCTATTTATACATTCATAAATAAATAAATTCATTAGTAAATCCCGACGTAGCAGCCTCTAGATAGTAAGAGATAGATTCAAGCTACACGCATTATAATTCATTATTATTAATTGATGTTAAAATCTCGTAATGAGCTACTTCTGTATTACATTTTCCTCTGATACCATTGGCGGATCCGCTAAGGCTTATAGCGATACAAGCTGCTTGATTAATGTCGGTATCTCTACGATTTAAAAAAGGAGGAACGTAAATTTTTTCGAGCTGTACCATCAATCACTCTTTTCGACGAATGTCGTAAAAGTTTAGTAGTACCTAGCGGTTTCCGTTTTGAATCACGCGATGTCTTTACATAGTTCAACATCAAAGCGGCTTTTCAACTTACAGTAAACTAAAAGTTTAAGACATGCACGTGCCAGAGCATACCTATTAGCTATAAAAAGCATAAAATGGGTTATTGAGCTGTACTAATTGTCATCATAATAAGAAGAGATCTTTGGAATTTCGTGATTGTTGAAGCTCTTAGTTGTCGGCCGTAGATTCCGTTTTACAATGGAAATAAAACCATTCATCACGTTATTTAGTGTTTTGTTCGATCCCGTGAAAAAGTTGGTAACATTTATACTTTTTTTGAAACCTAAAGAAACAAGGAATTTATGTACGTAATCCGTACGCCAAGTTCTATGAAGTTTTTTCGAGTATTATGAAACTGATTCAAAGAAAATTTCTACAAAAAAAAGTTGCGGCCACTAAACACCAATTAGTTCTAACATGGTATAAGTTTTGGGCAATCATTCTCTATCAACTTTCAGAAAAGCATCAATTGAATTTTCGCACTCATCTTACAGAAACAACTCAAAGATTTTCTGAAAAATTGAAAAACCGCCATAGCTCAGTAACCATATACTTTGGACTCCTTGTTGGCAAGACTTAATTTGTTACAAATAACCTACAGTATTACCACTTCAAGGATCACTTCGAATTCCCATATTCTCTTGTGAATATGCCGTAATTGACTTTTTTTCATTTAATGATTTTTTTGTTCGTTTTCGATTCCATCGATTCGCTTTGTATTTTGTATATTTACACTCCAAAAATTTACCATTTTACCCCTACGCATCGATCATTATTTATTGCATCTTACAATAATTTATAAAAAATATCAAATAAAAAAAAAAATCATTATACTTAGTCCATATTTTGTACAGTTACCTTAAGAGGGAACACCACCACGTGGCTGCTTGGTTCATAATAAAATTAGAGATAATTCACATTCACATACTATTCCACACAGTGAGGAATTCAGGATTTTTTCCTCATTTAATGTTCTTCTTTTATAACTCCTTGAATATTCATTTTAGGTATTGGGTCTGCTTAAATAAATTCTACTATTTTTGTACGTAGAATCAACTGAAATAATAAAAAATATAGAGTCTAATTTGAAAATTTGGGTTTTGATGAATTTGTTGTTGTCCAAGTTCATGCTCTTCTTATAAACACCCTGTACCTACATTTTTGGTCCAAATCGCAAACAATCTTATGAAACTACGTATTTGCAGAATCGAGAAAGAAAAACATTTCTTCGGAAAAAGTTTTTTCCCGAAAAATTCAAAAAAATGTCCTCATCGCTACCATTTTTTTCATAAGAATTCCATTAACTCATGAACCGTTGATTTTTTACCCAAGGTATGACATATTGCCGAAATTGTCATCAAAAAAGCTATCTAATGATGCAATAATATACTGGTTTTGCCATTTGAAATAAGCAAATAAGGAAGTAGTAGTCTGTTTCCGGTATAATCGGAAGTTGTAGAGATCTGAAAATATTTTAGGGAGAAAGATCATCGTCTCAAACCCCTGATCATTTATGTATTATAATGCCTAGTTTGCAAAACTCCTTTACTCCAAAATATTTCAATAGAGATGAAGACAGAAGAATCTTCATGGAATCTTTTTCATCAGAGAATCAATGTCAGCCATGAAGATTCACCTCATTTGAATACCCAATGATTTTGTAACTCCCAATCTACCTTCACTCCTTATCAGATTTTCCAATCTTAATTGATGGAAACAATTAAACCTTCTCAAGTAGCTGTTGAGTATCAACGTCAGGACCTATATGATGCGATGTTTCATGTATAAAGATAATCTCCAACGTCCTGTAACGACAGGTTCAAAGGTACGTCATTAAGTTCGCCGTTGTAACCATTACAGGCGTCATATCTTTGAAAAAATTTACATATCGCTCATTTACAACTCAAGCACAGACTGAATCATGTAAATCGCATGAAAACTGTGTGCCCTTAAGGCGCATCGACAAACTCTCTGAACTCACGTACACTATGAATTTTGTCATGGAGGAGATACGGGAGGTGTCCTTGTATTTGGTCTTCCTCAGTCTGCAAAGGTATAAAAAAACTCTGCAAATTTTACTTTATGGTTTATTATTTCCTCTTCAAACACAAACTTTGATTCTTTGTCCAGCACAGGTCTTCTCTTTGTTTAAGGTCTGGAATTTATTTCTCCAATTTTCTACTGTTGTTTATTTGGGAGACTTTTTTTTATCATATCATTTTGTTCTTCTATTTCATTCCTTGGAAGAGGTATTTCCTCTTGTCTGTCTTTCTTATTGGGATTTGTATTATCTTTCTTAATGCCCTATTCTCATGCTCTTTTAGAGTCTGTATTGCCCTTTTCATTCGTTTGTTAACTATTTCCTCAATAGTTTCAATTTTCAATTCTTCTCTAACTTGTTGGTTACTTATACAGGGTGTAACATGAGTCGTTGGCTATAGCTTAGTGGTGGATGTTGTTCATCCAGACCTTTCAGAAAAGTAGCTTGTTTTGTATCCTTAGACTGTTAGTTTCGGAAATACAGGGTGATTCATGAAAATTGGCCAAAACTTCTGATCTCTATAATATGGGAATCAGCAGGCCGATTTTGTTCAAATTTTGTGGGTTTATTGAGTTCGTGCAACCCTTCACAACGATTAATGTAATTTCAATATTTTCAGGGCAGTACTCAGATTATTCACTTTTATCCTTCAGACTTCGAAATGATCTATATTTTTCACACGTTTCAGGGAAATATTGTTATTGGCATGAAAAAAAAATCAGTCTAATGAATTCAATTTTTACTTTGAAAGGCACACTTTTTTCAAAAGAGTATCGAATGAATGAATTCATGTGTTATGTAACTTTATTGGAATATGGTCTTGTTTTTATTCCTTTTGTGATAATATTTGATGTAATCTGATAATTTTTCGGATTTTATAGCTTTTAGTCTAACTCTCTTCCATTGTTAACCCTCAGAATCTAGTGATTGTTGTAACAGCCTGCTCAAAATATTAATGCATCAAATTAAAAGAACAAATCAAATTGGAAAAATTGCTTCCATAATACTGGACCATATAGATTTCAAATTGATATTCTTTGAAATTAATCAAATTCTCCTTGGGAGAATACAGCCTCAAGGGTATCTGAATATTTTTCGCTCATTACGAAAAGTTTTAATATAAAATTTGAATTTAAAATTCTAGTTCCAGTTCCAATCTCATTGACATTATAGAAACGTCATCCATCACCTCGTATTGGAGTTACAATAAATGAAAAGAAAAGGCCCTACTTATTGTAAAGAAAACAAACAGAGCAATCATTAACATTGTTATAGAATCATGGACAGATTGAATAAGATTCGATAAGCCTTGACTTAATCAAATGATAAAACACATGTCTATTTTGTTTCTTGGTAGAATTTGAATTTACTGATTCAATTAAGACCAACTTTGGTTCAAATTTAGGACAAAATTATTTGTTTCTAAAAGCAACAACAGAAATCATATAGATAGCACATGGAATATAATTTCAATTGAGCAGTCATTTCCATTGTAACATTAATGATTTACACTCGTTGTTCAACACTATATCTTCCCATGATGACTTTCCCAACTAACTATTTAATTTGAAGGCCGCTGTTCCTACGCTGTCAAAACTGCAGCCAATGTTGTGACATAACACATCCGTTTCAACGTTAACATTTCTTTTATTTCCACTTTTTTATATTGGAATTTAGTGAGAGGTCAAGACTTTGTAATATAAATCATTCCTGGTTAGAGAATTAGGCAGTAAAATCTCTATTTAAGAACAGTAACTGTAGTTATTCTGGTTCACTTTATCCCATACTTCCTTTTGCGCCATTTTTCATCCTTAGAATGATCTATTATTTATTGTCTAAATATATTCTTTGTCTTGAAATAGGAATTCCAGTTTTAGTGAGTACATACTCCATAAGAAGTGATTCGTGAACTGATTTGTGAAAGTTAAGTTCTTATAAATATAAGTACATTAATCAGAATTCAAGTTGTAATAGAATACACTGAGGATAATACACATATATTTATTACATATTTACCGCTGATACAGATGCAGAGACAATGCCAACGTTTTTGGACATTATTTTTGGAATTTCTGAAAATATAAGTAATTTTACATATAGCAATACATTGATGATTAATAGAAAAACTGAAACCGTTCAGTTGTTCAATGAGATTAGAGCATTACTTTTTTTTAAGGAGATATTCAGAAAAGTGGGAAAAATGCTTCCACTAACTTCAGTGGACTCACAAGCAAAATGAGAAAGGCTCGAATTCGTATTGAAGTTTTTTCTAGCAAACGATTTCAATTATTCTGTCAAGTAACATTTCATTTTCTGAAAACTTCATCTTTTACTGCTGGATATCTTATTGGGGAAAGATATTATAGTCATGGGCTGTCAACCAAGATTTGATAGCGATGTTTTATTCCAGGATAACTGTAGGAAATGAAGGAAAATCGTCATTGAAACGAATCAGTGGACCCTGCCTTATTCACCTACACACATTTATAGCAGATACCACTTTTCATTTTATGATAGGAATGTTTTCGAAGAATTTTCGATTGTAAATGGTATATCGATATTCATGTTATTGATTTATTTATTTGATGAGCTCAGAAACAAAATAACTACGTTCAAACGAATCATTCGACGATTCAATTTAATGTCCTTTGATATTGTTCATGAAATCAGAAAAAAGGAATTATAAATAAGGATATTAATTACCCAAATTTTCGTGTTTCTTTACAAACTATTCTTATGCTTATTATTATTCTATGCTTATTTATGCTTTATACTGTCACCTCTTCGAATAATTCACACTATTTTCCCAACATCTAGTATGACGCAAAACGCTTTACCATCGATATCGTCTGTTGTCGCACCTCATTACTAAGTCAACACAAAGAAGAAACTCTGATAAATGTATCAAAGTTTCAATCAGGCTAATAACCCTGTCTTCTCCCGAACCACATGATCGCTATATGTGCTGTATGCGTTTCTGTCATAATAATGGCTCCCCAACCTAACCAAAGGCACACTCTCCTCGTATACTAAGCATCTTTCGCAGTTCTGTTCTGTTAATTATAACTAAGAAATTATGTGATGTAACAACATAAGACCCTATCTCCGTCTCTCATTATCCTGGATATATTTTACGATGATTGAGTGCGAGCTCACATCGATAATATGTCTTTTATCACGCGATCGTAGCTCAGTTTTACTATGGAATATTAATTATTCTGTCTATATTTGGATATAATCGAGAACCGGCCACAGAACGGTTTTTCCCCTTTCTACCTATCTGATCGATCGACAGAACTGTTTTTCTTGGAGAATCGAGAGGGTAATAGACTCATTTTAGAGCATCATTGGATAGGACCTACTGCGGAAGTGAGGTAGTGGGTAACTCTTGTTGTCTTGGAATGATCCTCCGTGAAAATAAATCTTGAAATCTTTCGAAAAAGTCGAATGATTCAATATTACCAACCTTCCACAAAAGCCATTTGTATATGGTGGTACAGTGGACTCTCTTTAACTCGGAACACCATGGGACCAAGATTTATCTTCGAGTTACGTATAGTTCCATCTAGGCGTAGTTCGGGTAATACAGGTCATTCTTGATTGAATTCGATTTACAGAGTTGAAGAGTTATATAGGTAAACAATCCCCTTGAAAAAACCTGTCTAAGCCGAAAATATATCCATTCATAACTGGATATTGATTTTACGGATATATACTCAAAAAGAAACTGCAACACCTAGAAAGAGCTGTTTAAATTTAAAATTTTTTTTTTGGTAAAACATAGATACTCACTTTCTTAAATATTGTAGTCGTTTTTTTGCGAGTTTTTCAAATTTTACAACAAAACAGCCAAGTGAATTTGAAAGAGGTCGAATTATTAGTCTACTGGAGGCAGGATTGTCATTTCGAGAAATCGCTAACCGTACGAACAGAAATCCAACTAGTGTTATGATATGTTGTCAGGCGTGGTTTGATAATGTCCAAAATTGAAGAAGATTAGGCACCGGATGAAGTTGAAGATCGACGTCTAAGACTTATGGTCATTAGAGACCGATGTGCGATAACTCGATCTTTGGCTGATGAAAGGTTAGAACAACAAGGCCATCCTGTAACTATCCGAACAGTTTACCGCTGTAAAAGGTCTTTTGGAATTTTTGAAGCAGTATCGACCACATCTTGTGTTACCTCTTACCTGGTGCAGAGAACGGCAACATTGGAATGTGGAATGGCATCAGGTCGTCTTTTCTGATGAATTTCGATTCTCCTTGGGTGCACATTATTGCCAAAGAAGGGTTAGTTAGCCTTCAAGAAATAGTGGAGCCATATGTTCTGCCTAACCTAAATCTCATGTAGCCAGAGTTAGTTTAAACTTTTTCGAAGCGACCCATGTGAATGTTTTGCCATGGCCGCCCAGATCCCCCGATCTTTCGCTCATAGAGCATGTGTGGGGCATCCTGGGTAGAAGGCTTGGAAATTTACCCCAGTCCCCACGGACTTTGACGGCTCTGAGACATGAAGTACAGGTAGCTTGGGGTAGTATCCTTCAAGAAGAAATTAGACCATCTTATTGCATCAATGCCGAGACGTGTTGGGAAGTGTATAGATAATAGCGGTGGACAAATACATTATAAACAAATTTATTAAAGAAAATTGTGAACTTTTCGTTTTTATCTCCAAATTTCAATCATTGCTGTACTATCTATGTTTAAACAAAAAAAAATTACTATTTAAACAGCTCTTTCTGGGTGTTGCAGTTTCTTAGTCAGTTAGTATATTTAACCATTTTCACCTCTATAAGTCGAAGACACACAAAAATTACCTCAATAACTCGAAGTAGTTACTTCTAATTGAAAAGCTGAACGACCTACTATTCTAGGTAATGACGATAGTCAGAGATGATTTTTTAATAGTGAAGATTAGTACCACATTTATAAGCATAGTATTTGAAAGTGGTCTCATTCTACTGAAAATTTCAGAAAAAGTAAAAGAAAAAGAAGATGCAGGAATACAAAATACAACAAAGAAAATGGAGAACCGGGAATTATGCACATTAAACCAAGGAGGTCAAAACTTTAATTGATTTCTACTGGTTTCTATTACCTGTTTAAATATGATCACTCATTCATCTTACTCAAATAAAAAAAAAATTCTAAATATAAATTTCAATCAATTTTTTTCTCCTCATTTATCATTCCGAAAAACATGACTCACTATACCATCACCACGTGGAACAAAGCCATATGGTCATGAAAAACACCACAAAGGTGAAATTACAGAAATATACATAATGTTTAGATAATTATGTTGTTAGCAGTGATAAATATCAATTTCACAGCTGATGATAATCATCTGACAAAATAATTTCAGGTTAAGATAGAGCAAATCGTTTTAATGGATAGGTTTGCCCATTTTGATGATTCTTTAACTATACGGTGGGTCACTGGAGGAATTGTTGCAGAGTCATTAAGGAAGGGCCCGACACAATGTTATTATTAGTAGAGTACAATTTAACACTGTCGGAGGGAACACGTGTCTTGAAGGGGTTCTACACCATGGAGACATTGAATGTTGAACGTCAGTAGTTATGACAAAGGCTGGATCATGTTTAGTCATTGTCATTGTGTTGAGTGTTTTCTCTGAAGGGTTATTAGAATATGAACATGATGTGGTGAAATTGATTTTATTTATATTCTTATTGAATAAGTATGTTGTAGAAGAATTTAACCTCTATGTGTTGACACGTATTTTTTTGAGAACCTGGTTCGAACGCTATGTTAGTGAACCATTTGAAATTGCCAGAAAAATTTTTTAAATCGAGGCAATATTATACTGAAATTCTGGCTCAGTCCAGGTAACTTACCCTATATGTGACAAAAAAGATATACAGGGTTAGAACTATTAAGAAGGGCACTACAGGGATATCAAAAACCGTTGGAAATACAGGGTGGCTTAAGGGTGTTCAATACCTTGTTCATACCACTGCGATTTCAGTGCTAATCAACTGTATTTTTGAATTCCAAAATATGGGTCAGATTCATTTAATTTTTTGAGTGAACAATAACGTGATAGTGAACCTGAACGTATCGTCTCGATTTTCAAAAAAAAATCGATAGTATTCTGTAAATTGAAGTTTGAAATTAAACACATTCTTTAAATGACTATTCAGCTTCAGAGAGACTTCTCATTTCAAGTAAATCAACGTTAAATGTTCAGAAAATTTATGAGTTTTGAATTGGTGTAAACATTTTTTAAAAAGTGCTTGATTTGCTCTAGTTATTGATGTTTTTCAAATAGAATTATGCTTTTTGGAACGCCTCCCAAAGTTTCACGCCTTTTTGTAGCATAAACGCCAATGGAATCTTGAACTGTATTTTATGGCTCAAGATGAATGACACTCTTATGATTTATGAGGGTAGGGTTTCTCTGGTTGGATAAAATTGTGGACATTACTAGTTCATGTCAATATTGCAATAAGGAATAGGGATAGATAGAAAACTTGTAATTAAATCATTGTTAGAATTACAAACCATAATGTTCCTAAAAATATGTATGCTAGTTGATTCTATTCGTAATGATGTCTAGAGAAATACATTCTGAGCGTTTAGTAGCCTAAAGAAAATTTCAAAAGTCATAAAGAAATTAAGATGAAAAAAAGGTATTTGGATTTTTGCCGAAATATGGAAAATTATTAATATTTGAGAAATCTGAAAAAAAATGAGTGCGTTGGTGTGAACAGATCTGAAATATTTCCGATGGTTCCCGATATATCTCGAAAAAAATTAAATTTGAGATTTTCATTCTATTTGTATAACTCATTTGTTTTCGGAGATAACTTCACGAAATTCGGTTTGTAGCCATTATTCAATATAGAGGTTCTGAAAGTGTCGTCAGATTTTTCTCTTTCCATTGTTTCAGGACACAGCTATGCAAATTTGAATCCTGTTTGGTAAGTTACGTCCTATTAATTACATAATCATGCTGATACTAACACTCTACATAGCGTACAACTGGCAATGTCTGTAGAAATTTTTCCACATAATTTAAAAAACTCATGTGGTGTTTTCACAAAAAAATCTGGTAGCGGAGTCTCTTCCAATCAATCACTGTAAAATAATCGAAGGTGCTGTGCTTGAAGTGGTGATAGGTAACTTTAACAAAGCCTACATATAAAAAACTTCTTAAGTAGTACAAGATCTAAGCTTCTGAAAGGTATCAGTTCTCAAGTCAGGTTCTAGTGGTGTAGGTATAGTCGTGTTCTTTAAACACAAAGTTCAACACTATTCGACATCTCATTCGACCTCGTACGTGAAGATTCTCCTTTTTAATAAAAAAAAAATATTAACTTTGTACAAAATTCTGTAAAATTAATGAATAAGACAGAAGGTGTACTGAATTTTTGCGGTGATAAGTGTAATAATTGTAATTTTATAGTCGCTAATTGATAATAATAGATTCGATTTTTTTAAAGTTAATTATGTTTCATGCTTTTTATTTCGATTCTATGTGGACCTTCTAACTTTATATATTTTTAAATCTTTTATAATATTACGTGCTAAACCTGAATACCTATTAGGTATACATTCTGTGATGCCACATTCTTTGTGTAGCGAATTTACATTTACTTTCGAAAACTCGAATTTACCACTCTTGTCCGTTTTTAATCATTACATTACCATTACGTATGCAGCAACTGAAATATCTTGGATGAAAAAGGCAGCTATCTACATCTACCATGAATTTTGGAGATACCGGCCCTTCTGGTAATATCTCAGGAAGAAATATTTTTATTGCTCCGAATGCCCGGAGAAAACACAACCAACTTACGCCAGGCATCTCGTACGAAGATGTAATCTCTCTTTTATTTAGATGCCAAAGTGTTTTTGACCAATGGTCATTCATTATATTCGGTAATAAATATTATTTTTTTGTTATAAATTTTGTTCGAATATATTCTGAGAATGGTGTTGATAGGATATTCGATTTTAATCTGGTTTTTACAGTGAGGTATTTGTGAATTTAAGATGATTTTCGAATTTATGTGTCATAAAATATGTCATTTTTAAATTCATTAAATTAATATTGAATTCCTGGAATATTTTAAGAAATAGTGTGAGTATTTTTAGATACATATTTCCTTGTCGTATTCATTTTTCATTCCTTCTTATTATGTTGCGAAAAGTAGGTATATTGTTGCTTTTATTTTTTTTTTTTTAAACACATGCTTTGAGTCTTTAGATATTGAATTGAATTGAAATTGAATATTCGAATTATTTTTCACATTTACTTGATTGAAAATCCGAAAATTGAATAGAACATCCTCAGAAATAATTACGTTATTCAAATAAATTTGATGAAAAAATTAGTTGTTATAATCTTTATAGCTCTAGAATTTTAATCATAATTTTCTGGTTGAAACAGATGAAGAACGTTACGAATGAATACAAAAGGATTAAATAAATATCTATATATTATGATGTTAGTAATTCTGAAAAATTTACTATTTTTCGAAAATATATCAGTGTTTTGTCGTTGAACATATCATCAATTCTTCTGAGAACGAAAAGTTGCCTAAAATTTTCAATTCATTCGCAAATTGAAAATTTTGTGATTCTAAAATGTAGATTATTGTTTGATGAAATTATGTGAATACCCCATAAAAACCGGTGGCTGGAAGAGGAAAAAGAATTAATAATAACGTGTTTGACGACATCGTAGCTGAGTAGGTACAATCCTGTATAGAACTAGTCATTGAAATAGTACCTATATTGAGTATCTGTGAGTTTGACGCAACCACACGAGAAGGAGAAATATGGTTTTCGTGCATGTTGCACTCCATGACTCCACTATACGATTGTGAACAACCTGTGAACTTCCTCAAAATAAAAATTAATTTTCAAGTCGAATTCATTTATTTTGAAATGACTTTCGTTGACAGTGTATATTTCCTATGCTTTCATAGTAATGACCTTTCATACGCCTGATTTTATCGGTCTATATTGTGCAGAATCATTGTGCTGGATATGTGAGTAGATCCAATTGATTTATTTCAAAATTTCTTTGATAGTGTATATATCCAAATTCCATAATTCCCCGAAGACAAATTATTAGGATAAACTTTACTCGGATACTAATGCGGCACTGGACGCATAACATAAAGGTAGAGAATACCACGAATCTAAAGAAATATGCAAACTACAATTCTAAGACCAAAGATAGCAAGGAACAACGTGAGCACTAAATCAATCACATGCTAACTAAACCGATACAGATATGTAAAGAGATATTCTACGTACTGGTTTACGAGTATAGCACATTTGTATATATCATTCAGCTGGATGTGTTAACAAAACAGTTATAGATGCAGCACGATGTTTTTTAAGGCAGATATTTTTTTTTTAGTAATGATTTATTGGATAGAATGTTGTGGATGTTTTTTGAATATTTGAATTTCATGTTTCGAGTTTTGCAGTTGCACTGACGATATCGAGAGGTGTTAACTCTGTTCTTGTAAGAGACGAAGAAGCGAAAAATCATGATATTCTGAATTCAAATTTGTCTGTTTGGGATGAAATCGGTTATTTTATAAAATTTGAAATGTTATAATGACAAATGATTTAATTCTTTATAGATTTTCCCTTGAATATGCACAGTAGGGTTGTGCAAAAATAGTATACACACATCGTCAAAAGTCTTGCCCATCCCCTATCAACTCTCAACTTTGAATGTACCAACATAACAATGTTTGTGTGTGGAATCTTCACTATCTTATCACTTAGGTACATGAAAACAATAAACCAGAAAAAAATATTTCTTGTTTTGGATAATATAGGTGTATTCAAAGTTCATCAGTTTTCAGCGAATAACGAGAATTGTAATATTGAAAAAATGCTGGGATATCCAATTTCTCAGTTTGACCGGGCAAAAATTGTAGCCCTATATCAAGAAGCTTTGTCAAACCACCAAATTGCGAAACTTCTATGGACTTCAGTGAGGCGCATAGTGGCCCTTTTCCTGGAAACCATCAGCGTTGCTCGGAGATCGGTGCCTGGTCGACCCAGAATAACATCTGCAAGAAAGGACTGTTATATCGCAAATTTTACTCGAAGGAATCGAATGGTATCTGTAACAACACTTCGAAGTCACTTTTTTTCAGGGCCTATAGATCGGCAGTCTCAATCAGTACCATGAGGAGACGGTTGCATTCCTCGAATTTAATGGCTAGAAGACCTCGTCGATATGTGACAATAGATGAAACATGGCTCCATCATTTCACTCCGGAGTCCAATCGACAATCAGCTGAGTGGACTGCACACGATAAATCGAATCCAAAGTGAGGAATAACACAACAGTCAGCTGGCAAGATTATGGGATCACTACTCTAGGATGCGCAAGGTATAATATTCATTGATTAACTCTAAAAGGGCCAGACCATCATCCGAGATTATTATATAGCGTTATTGAATCGTTTGAAGGATGAAATCGTTGAAAAACGGCCCCATTCTAAGAAAAAAAAAATTGCTGTTTCATCAAGACGAAGTGCCGTGTCACAAATCAATGAAAGAAAACAACGGCAAAATTGCATGAATTGGACTTCGAATTGCTTCTGCATTCACCGTAGTCGCCAGATCTGGCCCCAGTTACTTTTTCCTGTTCTCAAACCTCAAAAGAATGCTAGCTGGAAAGAAATTTAGCGCCAATGAAGAAGTAATCGCTGAAAGTCAGGCCTATTTTGAAGCGAGAGACAAATCGTACTACAAAAATGGTATCGAAAAGTTGAAGATCGCTATAATCGCTGTATCGAACTCGAAGGCAATTATGTTAAATAATGAAATCGAATTTTGCCAAAAAAATGTGTTTTACTATGGTAGACCGGGGATTTTTCTATTGGCCTGTTAGATACTATTATACAAAAACTAAGTTTCACTCTCGGGTCGCAAACGCACCTCGGAAAGAAACCAAGCATTTTATTCTCTTGCTGTATAATCTAATATTTAATGCCTTGTATTATTTAATACCTAACCAAGACAACTTGATGATTATAATTCTTTGTTGTATTATTTATCCACTTTAATTGTGAAACCACTCCATAACGAAACCATCCACAATTATAACTTTATTCCCTAATTAAGATTGCTATCGGTACACACGCTATCGATATACATATTCTCATGTCATGACACTTTCTTATATATTACACGCGCCAGAAAAAAATACCCTTCTAATCATCTCGTATCGAATCACATAAAAACAAAAACAAGAATCAATTGATTCGACGATAAATAACGTTTGGTACACCTGAATAATGGGAGCTATAAATGAGTTGCATCTTCGCGAGGCGATCATTTGTTTGTTCATCAGAGTTGGCCCCGCGGCAGAAGAAACGCTCCATAATTCACCGTCACCGCTCTTCTTGTCATGGTGCGGCTCGCTTGCCAGTATTTTAATTATTAATTCGAGTACGAAGACCTGCATCTTTAAATGCAATCAAATATAAAGAGCGGCGGTCATTTCTGGAAGAAGGATCGACAAAGGAGGTTGCCAGGTCTTCGGCACCTTTGGTTGGGGACGGCCAACTGGTCTTCAGACTGGGAACGTTGATATTTTGCATTCTGGCACAATATTAGTTAACTTTGAATACAATGATACAATCATCGAATGACTATCCAGAAATTTGAATCAATATACCAAAATCCAATTTTTTTTTTAATAATAATAATAAAGGTCTTTATTGAGAAAAATTTAAAAAACACATTGAACTACACTATTGCGGCGAGATTTAGCTTTCTGTGCTCCATATTGGGCCAGCCGGGTGTAAGTTACAGAATCATATTTACGTAGACCGTGTATCAATCTCAGACAAGAATTCTGTAGTACTTGAATCCTATTTTTATCGAAAGCTCTTAAGCAGGGACCGTAGACAGCATAGTTCCGTAGACTCACACAGCAGAATTTTACTGGATTCACTCAGAATACACTTGATACAAATTCCTATAAACTTGCATAAGCTTTCAACAAGCAGTTGGATATATGCCTACTGAAACGCATATCAGTATCATATCAGTGTAGCCAGCCATTATTCTTGAGGCCTCATTTGAGATGTTCTTAACATTTTTTTCTTGAAGGATGTTTCAGTTTTGGTTTCCGCCGTATATGTCATTATTGGACGGTTTTATAAATCTTAGTTTCCATAGACATGAATTTGTCTTCCATATGATGTACTTAAGAGCTCCGGATATTCTATTGCTCTTGGTGATTTGTGAGTTTTCTTCCTACTTCTCTCTCTCGTTATGTCTACTTCGAGGTATTTCGTCAGAGTTTGTTCAATTATTTTGTCATTGACGGAGAGTTTTATTTTGTCATTGACGGAGAGTTGTATATTCATGGTTCCGTGGATATCACAATTGATTGTGGTTTTGCAGTTGATATTTGCATATTATACTCTAGTGAGGCTAGATAGAAGCGGTAAATGGATATCTGGATGTCTTCCTCATTTTTGGCCACGATTACGATGTCATCCGCGTATGCTATCAAGCTGATCCTACCATTACCTAGACGTCCTAGACTATAGCCTATATGCCGGTAAGTTTTACCTCGGCTATAACCTGGTCTAAGACCGAGTTGAACAAATTTGAGCTGAGATAATACCTTACCTTATTCCTATAGGGGTGTGTTACTTTGATATAAGTTTGTGGTTGATTCCAATCCTAGTTTCCGAGCTCTTTAATTTATCGGATTCAGAGTGACTGTAAAAACTTCCATTGTGGAACCCAAGAGTGTTATTCTATTCCTCTATAGTGATAACACGTATATAGTATATCCAAAGTCACTTGAACTAGTCTATAAAAATGCTCATTTAAACATTTAAAATAGATTGGTACTTGTGCGTATTCATTCTGGAGACCTATGAAAATAATCTTCTGATACATCCATCTCATTACAACTCTTTCGATTGAAACATTCGATCTTGTGGATCTTTTCGTTATTTCCAATTCAATTTCTGGATAAAAATTTATTAAACATATCTAGATTCGAATTTTGTAGAAATTAGTGAAAAGCGTAGAAATAATCAGATTGACAGAAGGACACTGCTCTTGTTATAGAAAGCTCAATTTTTCTGTGCTCCTCAACAGTTGAAACCATAGAAATATTGGGACTCTTATTATTATTATTCCTATTAATACAAACCATACGATGTTTTATATTTTTGAAATCGGGAAAAATTAAGCTTTCAAAAAATGGCACAGAAATCTAGCGTTCCTATTAGAACAAACATAATTTTGGGTCATAGCTTCGTAATTAAAAACCCTTTCGAAAAGACGAGCACGCCACTGGATTCTACGTAAAAAAGTGCCTGTATAATGTTTTTATTTCTGAGCTTTATCATCAGTATTAGCGGAGATATAAATGTTTTTCGATATCGCCATTTTTCCAATTTTCGCTTATAGCTCGAAAACAAAAGAAGGTAGCCAAAAATGAATACTACCCTTGTTTGTTCCTCAGAAAGAGAGATCGAGAAGGTGTATCAGATTTTGTCTATCTCCTCTGGTTTAAAAGTTGTAGTGCTAAAACATCGAAATTTGCCCACCCTGTACAGCGAAACAATTGTTATTTAGGTATAAAATTGAAAAGTGGAAATAAAATCACTGTCATTCATTTTCGACTGATAATTATGACATTTTCGAAGTGGAGGCTTTTTGTTCACTTAAATCTAGTTGATGGTAGCACATTTAAAAGAATTATCTACATTAGTCAGCACTTATGAGCCGGTAGCTTACAAAAAGTTACAAGAAACCAAATCGAAAAATTTTTTTTGGGTGTGAATACTTCCAATGTGTCTGAGTATATTTAGACCACTCAAGAAAATATTGACACTTCCTGCAATCAACTGGAAGAAATGAGGCATATGTAATTGATTTGTTTCAAATAATCCTTGAGCTAATGATTCAAATATTTCATTATCGAGAACCGATTGTAAAATCCAGAGCTCTTCTTCTATGAAGAAAATCTCAAGAAATTCAATTATTACCTGAAGGGACCTCGGATATATCCGATGAAATAACTCATTCGAAACGTATTATCATAATTTATCAATACATCATTCCCAACACCATTCGTATTGGAAAATAGAGGAGACGATTTATAACTTCGACACAATCTGAAAACACAACAATTTCTGTTGAAAAGATAAGCCTTATTCGGTGCAAGAAATACGTACATCGCCTGCAGCATCTAATTACTTGCGCTACAAGTTCAAAACAAATGGTCGGTGAAAATGTGTCAGTCAATAATCTGCTACAATCTTGGTATGACGGGACAGACAGACAAGAAATGAGCTAGGAACTGGACGAAAGCCATTACAATACGATATAATTATTGGTTGGTACCCATCTAGAGGGTACTGTAGCACGTGTGCTATAAATCTTAAGGTGACTTATTGAATGCATGTGAATATGTGTGTACCTATATGAAGCCATAGGCGCAGACTTAGCATTCCAGACGACATTGTGAGGATTACTTTGAGGTATAAGATAAAATAACTATTTGTTATTTCGTAATACCAAAATATTTGAAGGGATAGTGTTGGAAATATATGTATACCTATATATTATTTTCGAATATATTTTTTTAGAAGACGAAAGTCATCCTTATGTCGAAAAAATTGTTGTTGGTTCTTTCAAGTCGTCGTAATTGAAAAAAAAATATTCAGATTCAATTTGGAATTGAGAATCTCCAAAAATAGACGCAACAAAATTTTTATTCATCCTTCTTTTTTACCAGATCATTAGAAAAATCATCAAGGATTTTTATTAATTTTCAATGTTACATATTGCAGAGATTTATGCTTTTCACAAGTTATTCACAAAAGGTGTGCAAAAATTGACATTTGTTAGCAAGATAAAAAATTATGATCTAGGCATGAATTTTTTTCGAAATTTTCAGCAATTAACAATAAACTGAGAATCGAATATTGAATTCATGAATAGGATTTTCGACCAAATACGAGAAACTTGGAATTTCAAGCAGAATTATATGCAAATATAGTTCGAGAGAAAATCTCTGAAGTAAATAAGAGTTTCTGTTCAATTTTCAATTTCTTACAAATGAAAATCACTTAGGAGTGATTTTCAGACAAAGAAATAATCCATACAAGAGTACGTTTTCCGTTAGATTGTTCATTTCAAAGTTCCCAAATTAAATTCAAGGTTTAGAAATAAGGAAATGTTACTAGTCACACTTAATAATTTGCCCCCTATCAATACAATGATGTCTTGGTAAAATGAAGTATAGTTAGAAATTTGATGTGTACAGTTTCGATAATTCGTTTTCTGGATAAAGCGATTAATTGTTTTTGTTCTGCATTTGTATCTGTAGAGAAATTACTAAAATAGAACAAAACAAATGATGTCAGCATTCATAAGTTCATTTATTTATCTCCCCTGATACTTCGCCACTACTACGTTTATTGAAATATTCGAATGAAATTCTGTTAGAGGTACATGTTGAAATAAAAGTGGAACTTTTCTACACTAGTGGAGCTAAGTAAATATTTGCTCTTTTTGGTCTTGTGCTTAAATTACTCATACCTGTTCATTATTTTTCATTTTTCACCCATTTTATACACATGTATGGCACATTTTTCTCAGACATGAACAGTTTATGCTGTGGGTAATTGATGTTTACAAATCTTATTCTTGTTGTGTATGATATTTGTGTTATTTACTAAACATTCATTTTTATTTCTATGTATATAAGAAAAACAGACATTCATGGATGTGTATGCTTTAGAATCATTAGATTGTTATTATACCTAAATCTTTAAATTATCCTCTATTTGAATCTCGGAACTCCATATTTGGTACCAGTCTAATAACATGTTTTTTATTTTCACAGTTAGATTGCTTAAATCAACTAAAAATCCTAAAAAATTATTATATTTCGTATCTAATTATTGGATTCATGTTTTGAATGGAACTAGATTTTTTTACATTTCCTTGAACATAATTGGTTTCTACAAAGTTTGTTAGTTTTACATCTTTTCAGATATTTAATCATTATCAGAAACAGTAATATCTTTTAAATTTTTTTCTGGTTCACGCCGAATTCCCTTGGCTGCCCCTCAGAAAAAAATGTTTTATTTTCTTTTGTAATCTCAACTTCACGTAGCCTGTCATGAATAAATTCAAGCCATTTCAATGTATTTCAATTGATGCTATAACTTTCTAGTTTTTCGTGTATATTCATTTCATTAAGGCTAACATTATTTTTGTTATCAGACAATAATATTTTATATTTGTTGTACTTTTTTCTCTAAATTGTTTTTATTCTGATTCAACTATAAAAAAATGAATAATAATGAATTAATCATATATTTTCTACATTTTACATAGTATAAACCGATATTTAACTCCATTTTTCTAAACCTATCAAAACTGTTCCTAGTTCACCATGTGCGCTCATGAAGTTAATCATTTTCTATTCCACTTCATCTTCAACCAGTCAAATATCTCCACTCAGTAATTTACGCCGTTCACTTTTTGTCAGAGATATAAGTCCTTTGGCGCCAACCACGTCTTGTAACACCATCTCAATAAATAATATAACTCAAATAAAAATGATGGTCGTTGTTATAAACTGTTGCCCAACCCAGTCAACGAACAATATATTTCTATATGGAATATGTATAGAACTACATGGAGCGGGGTAAAGGTGAAACCCATCGGACAGATATTATACGGTTGAGATATGGGATTTTCCAGCCAGAATTTGGCAATTAATCAAGGTGATCTTGGACGAAGTGCCGACAGCGTTAATTGATACTTTCTCGGATACATTTGCAACAAAAAAAAAACATTAATAGTGGACTATCGAAATATGTATTATTGAATACGACTATGGCACGAGCTGTGTGGGTGGAACCTGAAGATTTGCGCTATTTTGAAGTCTTTCTCGGAGTATCGTGTTAGAACTGTTAAAAGTTAAATGTTGTATCAAGTTTGCGGAAGAAGATGATCAAAGAATTTATCTCCATCGTATCTTTCGTACCAGTTTGAAAATAAAATGTACCGGGTGTCTCAAATTGATTGTCTAGTGAAGGAATCTCGAAACCCTTTTGGTACGGCTCGATTTGGGATAAAATTATTTTGATAAGAACCACAAATTTGTAAGTTCACAGATTATCACCTGATTGATTTACCGTGTGAAACTGAAACTTTTGAGGATTTTTATAGTTTGACAATAAAATTTAAATATCATACTTGTTATTTCAGAAAAGAAAAATTGATTTTCTTTGTCATAGAAAAAAAAACAAGTTTTGTTTATAAACATAGATGGAGGAAGTATACGCAATTTTTACATGTCCCCAACATGGCTAGATTTCGTTGTCGGATTGTGATATATTTTCAAATCCACAATTTTACTATATCTTAATGAATGTATATTTCATTGATGAAATATATTTGTTTCAGTGATTATCAATTAAATATGCCAATTTGAATATTTGGAATCCGATATTTTTCCTATTGGTAGAATATTTATTAAGCAGAATATTTATTATTTTTTGTATCTACCTGCTAAAATCCAAGGTTTGGCAACTTTTGCTCTCCAAGTGTCATCGGTTGTTTCACGTCGTTTGGCGTGCTTGGAGTTTGTTTTCTGAATTTCTGATATATTTAGGTATTTATTTCAATATATTTTGAGCTCGATTTTGAGTTGATATGAAACGCTGATTCAGTATGGGACATAAGAAGTGCGTTCTTTGTGGAGAAACTCGCGAATTGAGTGAAATATCATATCGCTGAAATGCTTCCATTTCCGCGCGCTTCTTGTCAAACTTGAAAGTTCATGATGGGGACAAAATTTGTTTACTGAAAATGACATATGCTCCCTCTATCGATGTTTATTACTCTGAGGATTATACCAATGGATTTTACTGAGAGAAGTCCCTTTAGAATGTTTTGTTTCATGTTGATAGCACGAGTAATGAAGAAGAAATGAGAACTTTTCATTTCATGCCATTTTCCAATTTTTTTTCATACCTTGAAAACAGTTTTCACCAAATGAATTCTTATAAAAGTCAAGCTCGAAAATGTGCCATTCATTTTCTTCTAATTCAAAGAAATTCTGAGATCCCTTCACTAGACAACGAATTTGGTACAGCTCTGATGCATTAATAAATTCTTACCCATCATAAAGCCGTATAATTTTGCAGGATATTTTCACTTAAAAACTTGTGACATATTGATATAATCTTACCAACTTCGATGTAAAATTCAATGTAACGTTTTTCGAGATAAATCATGAGAGAAGAGGAAATAATGAAGCATTGTTTGAAATTTCTTCAGTTTTTTGACACCGATGAGAAGAAACTGAAGAAACGTAGCCTCAATAAACGATAAAGTGATACATAATTTTTTAAATATCGACTACTAAGCATTTATATGCAGGCTATGTGGCCGAATGATTTATGATTCAATAATAAGCTACAAATCTCAATCCACATCTTTTAATGTCGTGCCATACAATCAACATAGCCAGATATCCACAAAGGCTCTTCAACATATGAATAGCCCATAAGGTTCCCATGTTTCATGAGCAATAAACACAAATGCTTCGATTGTGGAATGAAGCGTGAAAAAGAATACAAAAGTGGTATTTGCAGGAATCTTTGAATGGAAACAAATTTCGAAAAAAGTACTGACGTAAAACATAGGTTTTTGTGTGCTAGTTAATCTAATTCTTCCACACTAAAATTCTGCTTCAAAATTTTCTAGTTTCCGAGTTTTCATTGAGAAATCAATACGTAGAATATTAAAAAAAACAAAGAATAAAGCATTCACGCGAAGTCAGGAGCTTTAAAGCGCTCGTTCATTCGTGCGACCATGGCGCCCATGGAGATCACTCATATACATAGTATTCGAGGGTGCAAATGACGCATGGCTGAACAAGCGCTTATAAGTTCTTGACTTAATTTCAAATAAATTTTTTTTTTCGATATTTTGCTCGAATTTTCTAGGCGCTGATGACGCCAACTAAGCGAAATTCTGCAATTAGATTGAAATAGAAATTTTTTTTAAATTAGAGGTATAAACCAAAATGACATTCCCGGGGAATTCTAAGAAGAGAAAGTGTCATAAGCATTGGGCCGCAAACTCTTTGTATGTTTTTTTCAAGTTTTTTCCTCATAGCACTTGCAAAACTCAAGATATTCAATTTTGCATAGTTATTCGAATTTAGAGTTTACATCACGTGATATTCCAATTTCGCTTGCAAATCCACAGGATGGTATTTTTTCTGTACCCTCTTCTTTCTTCCAGAATTTTTTTGTTTTTTTTTTTGTTGAACCACTGATAGTTGAATGTAAATTTAAAAAGACACTGTAATCTAATAACAAACTTTTTGGTTTCTTGAAGTTTTGTCGAATCTACTATCGATTTCGAGAAAAAAATTTTAATTATCTCGAAATCTTCGGGAACATTCAAGTTATCATAAAATCCAATTAGAAAGCTGTGATGCATAAATTAATTAGTATTTTTACTGTTTCTGGCCCCGATATGTAGCAATGATTCATAATGATTCGGAAAACTCATATAATAATCTCAAAAGAATAGGACTAAAAGCAAAATCGTGTATTTCTAAAACAAAGCGTTTTCGAGCCCATGATTCTGGGATTTTTTATTCTTCAAATTATCTAAGAAATCTCATTGTGAATATGTGAAAATATGGAAAGCAGCAGCGATAGTTTTATTCAACACGGGTGCCGAAAAAATATTATACGCAACACGCCCGAAAATAGTTTTTTTGCACTCACAGACGTCCAGGAATCGCTTACGCTCGTCCTGGAATTTTGTCTATACCTCCAAAAAACCCTATTTTCCGGACTTGTTACGTAATAGTGATTTACGTAACAAGTCTGTGAGTCCAAAAAAACCATTTTCGGGCGTGTTGCGTACAATACTTTTTCGGCAACCATGTAAAATAACACTATCGCTGCTGCTTTCCATATTTTATTGCGATTGCGATCAAAAAACATGCAAATTTTTGACAACTAATTTCATATGAACTGTCAGCCGTTATCTCGGTTGCTATGGATTCTATGATTCTTTTCCGGCCTAGTCCGGGAAGTACGTACTTTCCGGACTAGGCCGGGAAATGCTACTTTCTCAGAGAAAAAGCGTCCGGAAAGTGAGCACTTCCCGGACGGTTGCCGAAAAATTACTATTTCAATATTCTTTTAAAAATTTTTAATGGTTCTTGTAATGCGATCAAATTTGCACGAGGCATGAAATTATCAGTCTACATGTAAGTGAAAATTTTCATCTCCATCGATTATGCAGTTAAATTAACAGGAAAACAAAATTCCAAAACTGCCATATTTACGAAACCCCTAGTTGGATTTTGTTCATTAAGAAATCGGGGAAATCGAGATCCGAATTTACTCTGGAACACCTCAATAGGTAAACGAAAGTTAGAAGAGCTCTGTAATCTTTTCCTCTACCTACTTTATCGAACACATAATGAATATACCTTGTTATTCTATTTCAGGTGGTATTTATTAAATTAACCCAAATAAATCCATGTTCAAGTATTTTATACTCAGCAGGAATGACTGTGTCCAAGCATGGTTCGAATAGAAGTTTCAAATTCCCCACATATTCTATTATCTATACGAAAGCCCCAGATAAAACATTCTTTATGTTCTCATAGTTATATAAGATGAGATTAACATATAATGGAAAATTATTTTTTTCACCACAGTATACTTCTAACGATCATCAGTCCAATGAATATCTCCTGAAAATGCTTATATCATGAAGATGCTCTCGCTCCCAACACTTCTTACTATTTATCTAAATATTCACCTCGAGAAGGAATATACGAGAGTATAAAAACATGAATGCACATGATGCAACATCGCTAAACGAGATAATTAGAAACTTATGTAAATTGCGAGTCACTGGCTTATATGAGCCTATTAGTATGAGAGTATAACGAGGAAGTTCAGACTTTAAATACCATTATTATCTAGGTAATTTTTCTCCTGCCATCAGAGATTTATAGATCGATGGAAAATGTTACCATTGTCGTTCATCTTTAGCCTCATCGCTAGTGAATATTAGTTACGTATACAAGCAGAATTTCTGTTTTAATTCTCACCAACATTCGCAGTCGCCACCTCCTTTTACAGTATTTTCAGATTATTAAAAAATACTGAGAACATACTTGGGCTCAAAAAGTTCCCTCGGGGAAAAGTTTTGGGATAGTTGATTGATTGATTTCTTCGATCAAATATGTTTTCTCGGGTGTTGAATCCCAATTTGAGGTTTGCCACCAAAATTTTGTGACGGAAAATTGGTAAAAATACAAAAAAAGGTAAAAAATTAGTTTTTTTTGCGGTTTTTTGCATATTACTCGGAAAATATGAATTTTTCTTGAATGACCTTTTTGTACAGAAACAAAGTTTTTTATTTGAAATTTTTTGTTCTATAAACCGTTCTGGCTCAAACGATAGTTGAAAATTGGCGTATTTTAACTGTCTCTGCAGAAACCCACATTTTGGTGTAGGTCTGGTTTTTTTTGGGGTGCTGAATCGGAATTTGAGAAAATTACGTGACAGAACATTGAAAAAATATGAAAAAAATATTTATTCCAAACTTTTTGTTGGTTTTTTGCATATAACTTTCCTTTTGCTTTTAATTACCACCTTTTTCATCATCCTGACAGTACGATGCTGAACGATTCAAAATACATATATAAGTATCTCAATATAAGGAAAAAAATGAATAAATTAGAGAATAAATAAAAAACGAATTGATTAATGATAAATAAATAAAGAAAAAATAAAATCAATAATAAAATGGATAAATAATATGAGGAATAATTGATTGGAGAAGAGGATAATTTAATAAAATAAAAAATGATATTCAGTGTATTCCTTAATCGGAGGCAGATTCTTTGAACAATTTCAGGAAAAAATGGCCCGCAAAAGCTTTGTTTTCGAGATGCAGGGTGCTTCTTGTAGTTCTACTTTTTGTGATGATCATACCAGTTTATCGAATCTTTATTAATCTTCGCTACAGATTCGGTAAATAAGTACCAAAACTAAAAAAATAAGTGATTCATTTATTCATCCCAGATTCCCATATTATGGATTTTTCTGGGGATTACAAGTGAATTGATTAAAATTTTGCTCGAAATCGGTAGCAGAGACGACAAAACGACAAGAAATCAAAAAGTACTGGACAAGAGATCGTGTTCCACCAAAAAGTTCTGTAGAAAAGAAGCTAGAAGTTATCTACTCTTCCAGAAAAAATATCACACTGTAGATTTGCATTTAAAATCAGCATATTACATGATGGAAACTTTAAATTAAAATATCTCTTCCAAATTTAAGTTGAATATTTTGTGAAGGAAAGGTGCTATGAGAAAGAAACTTGAAAAAAAACTTTAACATACTGTACCTCGAAAACAAAGAGTTTGCGAGTCCATGAATATAGGATTTTTTTTTAAATAATCCGAGGAATCTGTTGTTTTTGTTTGTAATTCCAATTAAGAAATACCTTCTGTATTATGAATGAATAAATAAATAGATATCATGACATCGCATAACCGATGTATTGACAGGATGTCAAAACAGTAGATTTTATGATTGTAACATCAAATAGGCGTGACAGGAGTACAGTAGTAATTTTTTTTGGGTGAGTTAACATCTTGCTTATATTTGGCAGTTGAATAGCGAATTCTCATATTCATAAGAAAATAAGTATTTCATAGCATCTCGATTCTTCATTGAACTGGTAACATAAACTAATATAAGGAGTTTTATTTCATCAGCAGTATCCACTTGTTCAACGCCAATGAAATTTCACCATCACATATGGCTTCATATATTTTTCTTAAATTTTCACATCCGCCGCTGAAGAAATGTCTCACTATTGTTCCTCTCTGCAATTACTCTAATGCTTGCTGGACGCCAGCTTTATTGCTGGATAATTCAGCTCATTATACAATTAGCGACAAGTTGATGAAGATTTAAAGGACTCTCGGCGCTATTACGCTCACTGTAATTCGTAATTGGGAACAGGTACTATCGACTTATTGTTCTTTGTTTGAAGTGCACCTGATCGTTAAGGAAATCGTGCATCAAAACTGACCTAGTTATGAGCTATTGATATTTGTTTTGCTATTCTGATTAACTGTGTGAAAACATACGAATGAACAGTTGTTATCTCAAGACGACATATTATAATGAGCTACTGGGTGGAGTTGAAGATTTTCATTTTTATATTATTATATTTATTATATTTTAGGTGCCTTCTTCGTTCCGAAGCTTGGCTATCATCAAAGCTATGGGTTTTTTGATACTTCAGATCTAAACAGTTGTAATTGTATTATTCTCTTAAGTTTTTCAACCATGAGTTCCTTCTTCTTGCTATATGGATCTTTTGCCCATTATATTTTCTTGGATAATAAGCTGTAGCAACTGGTATTTATCTCGCCTCATGTCACTGCATTCTATTATATTGTTAATTAGTATCTGAAGATCTTCTGGAGTTTCTGCAATTACAACCGTGTCAGTTGTTCATTGGGATATTGGGGTGGATGTTGATTTGATTAATTTGTTTTCAAAGATTCAGTGTGGAAGTGTGAAAAACTCCACACTTTCTCATAAAAACTATTTTAGGAAGAAAAAAATGTATTTTTAATGTAATTATATTTTATGGATTCAAATTTTAATCCAATAGATGATTTAGGATAAGTGGAATGCAATAAACGATAAACGTGCACAACTGAATTCTAATGAATAAATAAAAAATATATGAATTGATTTTAGGTTTCAGATCCATCTGCTGAGTTTTGACTACATATAACGCTCGAACATTTCTTTTTTTTTTCTTTGATATGATGATGCGAATGAATGATTATTTTGAATTCGAATAGATGTTACAGATATTCACGATGCAAAGATGTTTGAGATTAGTAAATTCGATAAAAAAATAATTTGTGAAATTTGTTTGAATCAAAAAAAAAAAAAAATTTAATTCGTTCTTTCAGTAAACCAGATTTCCCAGAAAAAGTTGATAATGCCGCCCTCCATTATTTGCTGTCTATCTAGAGTTTAGATTTTAGAAAAAGCTTGAAAATTTGTTTTTTTGTTTGTTTAAGATTATCGAGTAAAACAATGGGATGATGCGGATGAACCACCATTTAATTCGAATGCGCCCACGCCTAATACTAGATAATTTGATAAAAAAAATGAAGAATTATTTAAAATAATGGTATGAAGTAATGAAACTTCTTAAATTTCTTGAGAAGGATAAGTTGGAAGTGATGAATTGGTTTTTTTCTTATATTTTGCGTTTCATTCCGAGGAATCAACATTCTGATTAGAGAATTGAAAAGAAAATAATCCAGAACTCCAAGTGGCAATAAAATTCGACAACGTAAAGCGAACGCCGACAAGCCTGATGAGTGCATGTGTTTTTTTTAGCGTCAATAACTCGTAAACAGTACTATGAGGGGATCACGCCACATCTGGATATTCATGAGTATAATGTATAATGCGGCACCTTTGATGGTTTTTGATGTTAATTAAATTTGTCGGTATTCCTTCCTGTTGTTGCTGACTGAATTAGATCTCATTCAGTCTTTTGAATTTCTACACATGTAATTTTTGTTGATCAAGCTTGAAATACCGCCCTTGAATTTTGCCGCCCAAGGCGACTGCCTACCCTGCCTACCCCCTAGTGACGTCCCTGTATCTATAAGCTTTGAAAACATATTATTCGTATAAAATTTCATGACAATGTTGCCAGTAGTTTCGTCAAAATCGTAATAAATTTGTAAACCTTTTCTTTTCAACGTCATTTACCTTGATTATGGATGACGTTGAGAACATTTTTTTGAGTAAAACCCAATTATTTTTCAGTTTTCTACCTATCTTAGAGAATGAGTCACCTTTTTTTGAAACACCCTGTATGAATAAGTTTTTCCGTTTGAGAGTTATTTTGATTAAAGAAGGACGAACATCTACTTCTATTTCATGTCGCATTTGGGTTCAATTAGTTGAACTTTATGGTTTCAGACTACACCCGGCTACAAATTCATAAAATACAAATGTCGCGACAAAATGATATGGGACCCTATTCGGGAGAAATTGTTAGTCCTTTAAAAAAAGCAATTAATGAACGAAAGTTGAATTTTTTGCCTTATAACGTATGTCGGTTCACTAGTTCATATATTTCAAGAATTTAATTTTTGAAAATACATTCTCTTCATGATACCAAAATACATTGGCCTCATGATGCAACTACATATTTTGATTCCTTGAGAATAATACTTCATAATAATAAAATATCAAAGGGTTGGTGCTCGCAACATAGCAATAAAAAACGCAAAAGAACCCAACTCATTAAATTCCTAAATTAGCAGAATCCAGAATTCCCGATCTGTTGAATTATATCACATTCTGCAACTCCCCCGGTACTAGGTAGCTGCGAGTATATACTACTTCCATCTTCATCCATCAGATAAGTAAGCAAGGTAGCTTGGCTGGGTTGTAAAACACTCAACACGAAGGCAGATAGCGAATGTCCAGTGGCAAGATGTACCGGGTTTATGTATACGCGATTCAGCGAGTTTCTTCAGCGAGGGAGGAGGATTTGTGAGGATGGTTGGTACTGGACAACTGCTACCTACTTTTTAACACATTGGAAAAACACGACTACTGGCCACCTGTTTTCAAGTCGAACGTTTCCTGAATTATGAGCTGGCGGTTCTCTTGGCTGGGGTACGAATTCATTCTAGTTGCGAGTATACAGACAGACCGACAGATGTGAGGTTTTCTCGTGAAAGTGAAAAAAATACAGTTTTCACTATAGTGGAAAATTATAAATGTACTGAATTACAGTTGAATTAGGTAACCACATTCTTATCCAAAAAAAATTACTTTTCCTACTGGCGTTTCGAAAGTATTACTTTCCACACGCATTGACGTTTGGAAAGTAGTTCCTTTCCAAATTCGTGCGGAAAAAAGACATGCTATTCCGCACGCATATGCACGCGGAAAGTGAATAGCAAGGGTTTTTTCCGCACGCAAATATTAAAGAGTCGCATCAATCAGAAAATTTTGGCATGTCTCTATATGCCAATAATAAAATTCAAATGTTTCTCTATGCGGCTAAGCGCACAAAAATATTATTTCTTATAACGTCAGTCGGTAAAAAGACGAAAACTCTCCGTGAAAGTGTTTCATTTACGCTAGTAAGAAAAATATTGTTCCTAACTCATGTGGAAAGTGCCTTTTCCGCCCTCGACTGCAGTATCTTGCGGAAAAGTATTACTTTACACACTTGTTAGGAAAAAACTATTCGGTACAAGCATGCGCTTTCAACTCTTCTTTCACATTCATTCTCTAACTCTTGCGGAAAGTATTTTTCGTGCACTCACCTGCCTGTTTCGTGCTGGAAAGTACCATTTTCCGCACTTGTTAGGAAAATAACTGTATTATGTTTCGTGGATTTTAATTCTTGGGATGGCAACAACGTTCTCAAAAGTTCTTTAATATATATAAAGATTAATTAATAGGATTGAGAACAATTGTGGATGAAGATTCGTTCACACATTCACATAATTTTTCCGCAAGATATGCTCAGAAGCATTCAAACCATTGTTTTACAACCAAATTCATACCAATATACTATTATAATACCAAGTAGTTCAGAGTTTTTCAATAATAGGTTTAATTTTGAAAAGCCCGCTAATAACTGTCATTTTGACATTTTGCAAGTGAAAACTACGCCATTACGAAAAATTCATACATAAATCTTCAAATTAACGAAATTGTTGAAAGTCACTTTCAAAATGGTGAAAATTTTGTAGTCACAGTTTGCAAAACTAAAGCACTTTTGGGTCATCGTGAAGCACCTTCTCGGTTAGCAATAGTGAAACTGGTGGAAAAATTGGAGCTGTTGGGAGTGATTTTAAGAACTGAAACCTTGTGCTTCGCTCAAGAACTACTGAGAATATTGCTGCTATAGTCCATAGTGTTGACGAAAACCCATATTTCACGATTCCTCGTCGATCTTTCACAAACGACATAACACCATATTTTGGATAAAGTCTTAGGTCTTGAGTCTTTTAAAGTTGAGTTAACACAATAACTCAAACCAGCCAATCACCACCAACGTCGTATCTTCGCTGATTGGGTCCTTGAAAGGCATCAAAATGATTCGGATTTTTATCGAAGAATTTTCTTCAAAGTTATCACCATTACTTGATTACAATTGACTACCATTGACTTGCACAAAGAACTCAATATCTATGGTGTTCCCCATCAGAGCTATTCTCACCCCTATTCATCTGCAGCTCAACTTTCAGTTTCACAGTTATAAGGAACTGCAGTAACTGCAATGGCTTCAAGGAAGTTACATCCTCAATTCTAGCCGAAAGCATTTTTTGCATTGGCTTACAACACAGTCTTCACCAGTTCCATAAAAACCCCTCCAAACTCATCTATACCTCTCAACTGAATCGATATTTTGTAACGTAACGTAATGAACTTGAAACAACAACCATGCAGGAAACTGTTCCTTGCGAGTTTATATCTAAATATGCAATCAAATGTATCATATTGAAGATTTCTCTTCAGATAGTCCTTATCCAAACCAAATCTTGACTCGTCCTAACAATGGAAAATATCGGCGAATCGAATAGGTGGCATTGTGTATTCAACAATATGTCAAGTTCAGCCAAAGTTTACTGTCGTCGATTGTATGGTGTACAAATCGCGACTGTCACATTAGCGCAAATTCTGCTGCGCGAATACATCAGCATTTTACGCCGATAGCAGATCTTCTGGTGGAAGGATTTGTTCAGTTGCCCACCAGGGCGTAATATAGTAGCTGCTGAGGATGGAATTTATTACTGGACGCACATTAGATAAGTGAGAAATGTCCACAGGTTTGGTTTCATTGTCGCATCTGCACTTTTATTGGAGAACAACCGTAAGCCAGATTGGGATCTGACCGTATGAGGTTTAATATTACGAGGTCTTAGTGTTGGCAATGTTCGAAATGTATTGTTAACACTTGATCTTCTTCTACTTTATAAGTATTTTCACCAAAAAATGATGAATTTCTGTAAGAGACCTTCCTGAATTTCAGGATTGGAACAGGCTCTTTAACAGGATGAAAGATCAAAGAACTGATGGTTTCAGTATATAGTTTAATATATACATATGTTAAAATAATTCAAATATTGAGATTAATAAGATAAATCAACAAAATAAGAATATAGAATATAGTAAGCAGATCGAATGACGACACTTTTAAGTGTATAACATTCTATTGTATGTCTATAATATAACCTTACCTCGACATCTAATATGTCTAAAAAACTGGTGTGTTCACTGATTAGATTTTGTTTAGGATAATGCTGGCGACCCAGATCAGTGTCGGGCTTTTTTTTTCTTAAGATTTCGCTATAGAAAGAATCAACATTCAACGGCATCATTTCAAAATTTTCGTTTGTTTTGTCAAAAGTAGTAGTTTATTATTGAATTAACCTCAAAATGGTATTGAATGACCACATATAATTTGGGAAAGCCTAAAATTTCCTCAGTGAGTCTGTTGTTTCTTCCAACCATGATGTGGGGGCTAGCTAAGCTCTGTTGCGGTGGCTTCAGCTACAGTCAGGAGCGACAAGTGTGATAATTTTATGAACTAAAAAAGTTTTTTAGGAGAGCTGCCGTTTGGATATGTCGAATTACAATCTTAAAGCTATTCAATAAAGAGAAAGCAGACGATTATCACAGTTCTGAAGTGGTAGCAGGAATTTTCAAAATAGAAAAAAAATTCTTTCAAAATTATTTTTTTTATTTTAGGATATTGAAGTCTAAATAATGTAATTTTCCAAATTAGATAAGTGTCTCTGACCAACATTATCCAGTGGTGTAGATATAGGAGTGCGATGATCCTCTTTCTATTGAAAATCTACATCATGTGTTTTTTCGAGAAAATTATTTCAATTCTGAAATCAACTAAGCTCCACTAAAAAAAAGTCTCCTGAATTTTCATAGAATGTACAATTTTCGAGAAAATCACTACTCACGTAAATCTACAACAATTATTTTTTTAAATGAATGAAAGTACAAAATTGATGTCCTGTAATTGAAAATTTCAAAAAGAAATATTCACAAACATTTTTTTATGTTTGATATCACTCTCGGCTCAAAATTCGAAAATAACGGACATTTGCGCAAAATTATAGATTGTTATTTCCCTGAAACAAGCGCCCAACAGAAAAATTAGAAATAACATGAATCAATATCCTAATAATTAAGAGATTTTTAAAAGGGGAACTTAATGAAGCAAATCAAGAAAGTCAGATCAAATAACAAAATTTTAATATGAAACTTTGTAATGAAAATTTATGATCTGTTTTTAATGATTTGGCGTTAAAATTTATTGTTTTGAGTGAATGATAAGGATGTGAAATTCCTCATTTTAATGCTCAAAATACTTCAAAGAATTTATCCATAATTGAACCAACAACATATATTCAGATAATCCTATACCGAATAAACTTCTACCTTGGATGGCTGTAAGTATATTAAAGTATATTACCGGCGAAGTATCAATAATAGGAAACGATTAGGTAACAATGGACAAAAAAGACCATCATCCACATCATTATTGATAAAGAAACAAAAGGATCCGAGAAATATAAAAATAGGGGGAAATTAAAAATAGTCTGAGTTTTTCGATGGTTCTTTGCTGGGTCTTTAATAATAGCTCATAGACAATTGATTGCGGGCGACGCCCACTATTGTTTTAGAATCGCCGTAGATTGTCTTCGGTCTCCACATGCCGATAAATAATTGCAGGGACTATCGGACTATCATATCTCTTTGAGAGATTTATTCGCCCCCACCCCTAGCAGGAGTGGAATGGCCATTCAAAGATTCATTTGTTGTGATATTCTCAAGTTCAACTGGATATATTTTGGATATGGTCAATCTGAAAGGTTGATAATATTGTTCCTACTACTTTAGTTGTAATTATTCATTTACGCACTGTTTGAGGTTTTTTACTCAAACATGCTGAAAAGTCTACTTTTCAACGTCAATTCATAAAATTGAAGTTTAATTTAACAAAGGTCACTTTTTCGTCAATATGACATTTCAAATTTACGAACACAAAAATCTGGATGGCATACAAAATTAAATTTGATAACCATGAAGAATGATAAATAAGGAAAGCTAACAGGCCAATTGAAAAGTCCGCGGTCTACCATGATGAAACACATTTTTTTTTTGGGAAAATTCGATTTTAGTATTGAACATAGTTGCCTTCGAGGGCGATACAGCGATTATAGCGATCTTTTCGATACCATTTTTGTAGTACGACTTGTCTCTTTCGCTTCAAAATAGGCCTTAGTTTCTTCGATTACTTCTTCATTGGCGCTAAATTTCCTTCCAGCGAGCATTCTTTTGAGGTCTGAGAACAGGAAAAAGACGCTGGGAGCAAGATCTGGCGAATACGGTGGATGCAGAAGCAATTTGAAGCCCAATTCATGCAATTTTGCCATTGTTCTCATTTGTGACACGGCGTATTGTCTTGATGAAATAGCACCTTTTTTTCTTCAAATAGTGTCGTTTTTTAACGATTTCATCCTTTAAAAGATGGTATGGCCCTTTTGGAGTTAAAAAATGAATATTATACCTTGCGCATCCCATAATACTGATGCCATAACTTTACCAGCTGACTGTTATATTTTTCCTCGCTTTAGATTCGGTTCATCGTGTTCAGTCCACTCAGCTGACTGTCGATTGAACTCCGGAGTGAAATGATGGAGCCATGTTTCATCCATTGTCACAACATTTTGGTTTATTGCACTTAAACAGCTTCAAACACTGCTCAGAATCATTAACATGTTATTGCTTTTGATCGATTGTGCGCGGCACCCATTTTGCACATATCTTTCTCATGTACAAATACTCGTGAATAATATGATGTACACGTTCAGATGATATCTTTACAATGTCTGCCATCTCGATCAACTTCACTTTACGGTCATTCAAAATCATTTTGTGAACTTTTTGTGATTTTTTCGTCGGTGTCAGCCTCTTTTGGGCGTCCACTGCGTTCATCGTCTTCGGTGCTCATTTCACCACGTTAAAACTTAGCATACCAAACAATTATGGTTGATTTTCCTGGTGCAGACCTCGGAAACTCTTCATCAAGCCAAGATTTTGATTCAACTGTATTTTTCCCTTCAAAAAGCAGTTTTATATCAGCACACGAAATTCATTTTTTTTCCATCTGGTGTATGATGACACAAATAAAAGAATTTCATAGCGAGAGTGAGCTCTCGAAATTTTTGAAGTTAATAATTGTTTTTTAATCTTCTACGATCTTTAGGAAAGTTACATAAGCCTTTGTGTTGTTATTTCACTACTAACCACCAAGTTTCAAAGAAATAATTTCTTTCAAATTTTTGAGAAAATGTAGATACCTTTAACTTTCAAGCCATTCGGATTTGACACTCCATTCATCCAATAATCATACAATGAAAGGCAAATATATGCAGTTCGTGTTAAATTCAAATTCATATCGATTCAACCTATTTTTGCAATTTCTGACAATAATACGGCCCTGAACTACAGAGGAATAATTTATCGATTGCATTGATACATGAATTGCTGGATTCCTTCATGGGCCTTATGTTTATTTTCATTGGACACCTATTGTAAACAGAGATTTATCAAAGATCGAGTGAAAAAAACATTTCTCGATTCGAGATGAAGATAAGATGAGAATAATTCGCAGGTATTGATTTTTAGGAACAGTAGGGGAGTTTCAATTTTATCTATGGAATTTATACCTTTCCAACTTATGCAGTATTATTTCTGCTTGTTTATTTTCGGTTATGAACTTTGGAATCCAAAATACTTATCTTACCTTTTAAAAAGAAGAAGGTATTCTAATGAGGCTTTTTCAGCTTTTATTAGCTTGAGAATCATATCAATGAATTTTGTAGGATAAAAATAAGAGTTCAAAATTTAATTCATAATTTTGACCTGTACTACCTACGTTTAATTTTAGGTGATATTTGAAGCATTTTATAACACAACTATGTATCATGATTTTTGCGTATTGTTATCGTTAACGTTTCTTTTAGGTTTTGATGAAATATCTCAAGACTACATTATAAAGCGTTATCCATTTTTTATTCCGAAAAAAACGTAAATAAAGCATAATTTTATTTAGCATATAGATCGAATTTTTATTTCAATATAGAACTTAAACCTGTCCATTATATGTGGAATATAACATAATTTAAATGTCCTCTGCGTGATCTCTCACAGGATCTGATCTTCGTGAGATAATTTTCGAAGGCTTGTCTTCACTTTTCCGTCAATATCTCAACAATAACTTGTTTTTTTTTTGTTTTCATATCGTCAATAGTCTGAGTATTATTGGCATGAACAAGATCCTTAAAATAACCGCACAAAATATCCAAAGACGATAAATCACAAGATCTTCGTAGCCAAATCACATTGCCGAAATGGAAAATTACGCCATCTGGAATTACTGCCCCATATGCGACAATTTTGCTAGTTTAGATAGATAGCAACCGAGTGAAAAAGCTGAAATTCGTATTGGAATACCAAACATAAAAACCATACCGAATATCATTGAAATTGGATAAGAATTCTAGAATAAAGGCTCTATTACATCTGGAGATGGCGAATACGAAATAATCTAAGTAGTTCAGAAAAGGTACTCTGAAATTTATTTCTGGAAACTTTAAAATTGTCCTTTCTCAGAAAGTTTCCCCTATCTTCATTAAACTCTGAAGTGGAATGATTGTCGTCGAAGGTATGTATACTCTAGAAATCCTTGAAGTCAACAGCTACCCTAACCCCAGTCTAATCAGACATTTAATGTTTGGAGACTTCAACAGCCGATTAGGAGGGAAACCACAGATCGAAAGACTCTTCGTTTTGGTTTAGACTGTTTCTATTGAGATGTAATAAGATCTGAATGCTATAATCAGTATCATAGTGACATATTATATTGGGAAGCAGAAGGTATTAGTCCATATACCTATATGAGAAACTTATAATTATAATATATATGTAATTGAATTTGGGGTAAAATAATTTTTTCTTCGATTGACAGCAAACATTTTGCAGGCACATATCAATCAGCAAAGTATTACTTTTCCTGCCTAGGTAGCAAAGTGAGGTCTTTTCTGCCTTGGAAGCAAAATTATTATTCTCAATGAAAAATAAAACATTAGATACATAAGTTGTCAAACTAGAATTATTAGGTATGGACATATACATTTCCGTATACCATTCCAACAATTGGGATTTCTATCAAATTTTGTTTTAATTTGACACTACAGGAGCAATAAAAAGATTGTGGAAATTGTTATGACTTACAAATACAATGTCCTACATACATCATACAAACAACCAAAATAAAATTATATGTTCAACTCGGTAGCAAAGTAGATTGACTGCCTCAGCTGAATTCCTAGCCTCGCTACGCTCAGCTATGAACTATCAGCCGCAATAGTCAATATACTACTTTGATGTCTAGTAAAACTAATAACTATTCAATTAGAGGTAGTTATAGTTTACACAATGAAATTAGGTATATTAGGTAATTGTGTTTCTATATTTTTGTTCTGAAGCAAATATTTCCAAACTTACCCACCTTCTTTCCGAAACATCAATGTCCTTTGTACTTTGTAAAAACAGTTCCACATGGTCCTTTCCTAAAGAACCCATTTTATTTTTGAGATTGATATGTCTTGTAGGAAAGCCTGATTGAAGGTGTAGAATGTTCATGTTAGTATCTAGGCATTTGTACACTATTTTAGGATTTTCTTCTTGAGCACATGGAAGGTAGAATTAATGTCCCTTTGTAGTTAGATGCTTAGTTTTACTCTTCTATCTAACTGCTGTTGTTTTATTAATGTTGAATTTTACATATTGAATTCACTAGATTTGATATTTGATTTTGGGATTGAGATCATAAATTTACTTGCACTTACTTGAAGCTACATAATTTATGTTTAGATATGTCGATTCTAGGAGTATTTTCATAACATTTACAAGATCAGTTGGGGTGTGTGTATGTTGATGCACACCAACAATTCTCTTCGGAATTGAATATTTTCTGAATTGGCGAAACTGTTGAGTAAACAGTGCTGAGCCTAAGATGACAGTATAGGACATAGAAACAAACCCTACTCATAAACGACCGATTCTAAAAATCTCAAACCAAACATGTCATTCTGCAAAATGACAAACAACCACAGAATCTGAAGTTTACATGTATGATGAACCCACCAGGACACTTCACCCTTTGTTTCGAAGAAGAACTTGTTCTGATTTTGAGCAGTCGTATTTTTCTCGGCCTGACATATTCAATTCGACGATTTTTATGTTACAATTGGGAGTGCCTGGTTATGCAAATCTTGGCCATATTGTAAGTCAAGACAAAGTCCCGGGCAGTACTACATTTCTTGTCTCAGTCCTGCCAGACGGCCACGTGCTCCATATATGGACCACTGTCTCCCATGATTTAGCAGAAAAGATATTGGGCGCTTGTAAAGCACTCGGCCGATACGGCGTTTCGCTCTCTATCTTATCGGCCGTGTCGGTTGACTTTTGTGCCGGCATGTGACATACAGGTCTCGGGAATGCTAAACATGGCAATATTGACGCTTGTTGAACAATGAACATGCAGCGAGTTTAGCTATTTCGTCCTGGTGTACATCTTTATTATTGGAGATGAGAATTAAGTTTTCGTTTGTTCGCAGTGAATGAACAACAATTATCGAATCGTTTCACGGTTCGCCTTCGTGTTATATTGTTATACAGTTCTCAGTTGGAGTGAAGAATTGAGTGGAAGTGAAACTGGCAACAAAGAAATATTTATTTATAGAAAAAGACAATATCAACTACCAATTGGAATAGAATGACGTTTTTATCCTCTTTGTAGCTGAGTTGTCAATAATTGCCATAACAGATATCTGGTTCATTGAGAAACAAAGGTTTCTAAATGGTTTACTAACCCAGCAAGGTTTATTCTCTAACTCTGTTTTACACTCAATTTGAATGGTTCATTCAATCTACTTTTCAAATTTGCAGATCATTCCCTATAATTTATCTTATTCTTATTCTTATAATTCACACACAATTATGTCCTCAATATGTCCATTTGTTGAATTTTTATCGAAGAATAATCACGAAATTTTATTTATTTTATCTTGTACATCTTTACAGGCGATACCATTCAAAGTTATTAGGGGAGAAAATTTTCATGAAAATGAGTAATATTTGAAAAAAAAAACAATTCTTCAAATCATTTCTGATTGAACAGAAAGGCTTTTGTATCCACTTATGTGATCGTTAGTTTTTCGTTTTATACTGTAGTCGAAAATAATTGCGTATTTAAACAAAATGAATATGGAGAATATAGGTACTGAGGTGAAAAATAAAAGTTCAAAATTATACAGTGAGTATGACATCGATCTCTTTAGTTCATTCAAGAAATCTCCTGAAAATCAAGCAAATGAAATGGCTTGACGTTATTAAATCAATAAATTCCTTCGGAACCACGTGCTGACACTTGTGAAGAAATTTTAGAATGGTGGAAGAGGCACAAAACTGTTTTCCAAACTGGGCCAAAGTGACCAAAAATTTTTTAGCAACGCCAAGTTGCCAGCATCTTTAGCTATAGTTAGCTATAGGAAATTCACCAGAACTGCTCTGACAGTTACATAAACTAGCAATAGATTAGGTGACAAATCCATAAGATGCCTCATCCTGGAAGGAAAATTATGTAATCAAACAATGCTTGGAGGTTTTCAATACTAGGAAACAGTAATTTTTCGAATATTTCATTTTATAATAATGAATAATGATTGAATTTGTGTTTCCATTTTCAAATAGTTGATATTTTTGGTTCTTTTATACAATAAGTTTAATAAATGAAAGTGCTTTTTGCAAGGTCCCTTCTCATTTTTTCAATGATGTGACACTACACATTAAAACTGCTAAAAATCAAGAAGCTTGATGGAATTCAAGTACTTGATATCAATACTTGACTTGATATTGAAAAACTACTACTTGATTTGAGCTTGACTTGATTTCAAGTCAAGTCAAGTCAAGTAGCTCGAAAATCGAGCAAAGGCGTGAATCCCTACTAGCACAGCAGAAATACTTATAATTTCGAAATTTGAATATACACGATCCACTGCAAATTGCTTGAAGAAGACCATCTTAGGAACATTTCAACATAAATTACTTCTTCATCCAAAATGATTCAATATTTGAGATTTATCATCTTATTGTAAAAACACTTTTCGTAATCAACAATCAACATTCAAGAAATATTTGAACACAATGATGAAATATTTTAAAGACATTTTTCTATTCCTTCACAAAAATATGTTCACGCCTAAATTCATTTTATGCAAAATAGATCATTAGGCCCTCAAGCTGTTTGAAGTCCAGCTATCACTCAACAAGAATAAACATCGCAATCATATTATTACTCCACTTCCATAAAATATTCCTCATTCGCTGTTTCACATTTAAGACCATTTAATTTTTCTCGCTTTCTATACACAAAGGATTTATTATAATTTTAATTTATTCATTTGCGCCAGGGGCAAATGAGCCAGAATGAGGTAAATCATCTTATGGTTCACGAACGGTACAGCCGACACCGAATGTGTTTATAAAAAACGAATTACAAATATAATTACATTTTGATGGAATGCACCTGACTGGATAATCGCGCGCCTTTTGGTCCCGATACCATCGGTATTTTCTCGATCCATCTTTCTGAAGAACCGTGGCGGTTCATTGAAGTACGGCGTAACCCCTCTAGGAATCTTAAATAACTAGATTAGGAGGTAGCAACCACTTTGTGAGTCCAATGGTTCGACTTGGCCGAACAAAGCTCAAAGTGGTTTCGGAAATAGAGCGGTAGCTGACTCAATTTTGGGCTATTAATCAGTTTCTTGTATATAAATTATGTTTAGTAACATTTCGAATTGTATATTCTGCTGGAGGGATAGTGCTGGTAATAAAGATTGGTTTCTTCATGATGTATTGGCTAATATGTGATTGTCTTTGTGTTTGAGTAATGGTTATGTCGTTCTTCAGATGGTTGAAGTGGCCATTTGAATATTAATAATTTCCTTGGGTTGTTCGGTATCGAATATATCTCTATTATATTTGATATTATTCTTAAATTAAATGATATTTTAATTATAAAATAATCTTCATTTGGTCTTAATGAATGGAAGTGTTTTCAGTGTTAATAGATTCTTGAAGGTGCAGATGATAATGAAGATTATGATGATGATAATTCCGCATGAACTATTTTTTTTCTTTGGGTGCATATCACGATTTTTAGATAAAAAAGCAATTAACCTACTCATGATTCTTTCATTACAACAGTATATTTCGCCGTTAATTCATAAGACGAATTCTTGAAAAAATACTACTAATCACCTATGTGAAGTTTTTTCGCGTGTTTGTTTATATTTTTGTTCATGTAATTTTTCCACTCGCATGTAGATTCTTGTTTCAATGTAATTCTGATCTTTTTGAACATAAATCGGAAATTAAAACTTACTCGTAGGTGACAGGGTAGGAGAACTTACAACACAATATCATCGTCATGGAATAGTATATTCTAAAACAAAAAAAACAAATTCGAAAACGAGCGACGAAGGAATTATAATCGTACGCTTCGAATTTTGGAATAATTCATGATTACACATTAAATTCACGAGTTATATGTGACGAAATCGATTTAACACCAACAGAATTGAAAAAATTGCGAATAATGTCGCAAATCATTTCACCTAATACAAATTATATTATTTTGACAATTGATGGGTGTTATATTTTGATGGGATTGGAAGTCTTTGTTGACAACCACAAAACGAAAAATATAACTGAAAACAATGCTGCAATGAGTTCATTACAGCACTGTTTTTAGAACTGTATTTAATTCATTACGATACTGTAATAGAGAAAATGAATTATTGTATCGATTGATTTCATAAGAATATTTTTCAGTGAAATATGACAGATACCTAGAGTGTCAGATATCGAAATCCTACAAAGGAATTGTTTTTAATTTTTGAGTTACGAAATGAACATTTTAGAAAATATTATTTTTTCTGCTTCAAATGGTATAGTCTTTCGAAAATCTGCTTGAACTTCACGAATCTGTATCTTTCCCATTATTGAACTTGTATTTATAAGTCCAATCAAATTCCATCTTTTTAATCGACAGAATTAAAATCTTCATCAATTATAGATATTTTTGCAAACTGAAATTTCATGAAAATTGGAGAAAAATAAAGATTGATTTTGAGCTCTTATTCATTTACAAATTGCGTCCTTATAGACATATAAGGGCGCATTTGAAGAAAAAGAAATGCTCCTAATATGAAGCCAGTGTTTTCATTATTTTTGTTTTGATATTTTGCTCGAATTTTTATGAATGTAACGATGTAACGGTATAAATACGTTTTGCACGAAGCTATTGAGTACTTGCCCAATAATTAATTTATGAATTTATATTTTCCTTCATCTAATGAGAGTGACAAGGAAATTTCCAAGTTTCAATCCCTCCAGAACAAGTTGGTGTATTTTACATCGACTTGGGACCGGTCATTGCAAAAATTATCGTTCAAATGGCAATCTATTGAAAGCCTACTATGAGAGTGTGGCGTAGAAGAAACCATTGACCACTTGAATACTAGTCCAATTTATAAATTTCATGGTAGTTTCCAAGGTATCCATTCAATTTCAGATTTATTTAAAATAGATTTATCATTAAATTTTGGTGAAGGGAAAGGATGGAGAGAAGGCCCTTCAATTTTAATATGTCAGCTTATTCTGTAAACAAATGCAGAAACCAATCACTACACCTCTATACGGGGAGACAGAGTTTTTGCTGGAGTTTTTATCTGTTCTCTTGTATCATAAGTTGAAATGTATGATGCCCCTTTTACATTTCCTTTATTCCTTTGCTAATCATGAGATTTCATCTACACATGCTTTATTGTTTGAAGGTAAAAATTGCTTGTATTGCTCAATCTCAAACGAATATACATATTTGCGATTTGATTTTCTACGGATGTGATCAGTTTGTATTTTGAGTGCAGCCTGAGATTGTATTTTTATATCTACACTGGAAACCTCAATTTCGTTGGTTTCACGGAATTGGATAATTTTTTATAGATATTTTTTTTAAATTTTTTTCTGGCATTGGTGACGCGATCAACATGAAATCCTACTATTTGGGATTTAGTTCATTGAGGAACTTAACCGTGGCACTGTAGATCCGAACCCAAACCTCAAATTTTAAGCTTCAATTCGAAAGTTATCATGTACGCGGACAGACAGAAATGATTTTGAGGATGGATTCGTCATCACTAAGTCGAACCTTGTAGTTTGAGATCATTCCTGGATCAAAATTCGAAAATAACATAAATTAAGAAGAAATGATAGAGAACTCCTAGAGATTTCCTTTTCAAGAATCAAGCGATCAAAAAGCACAGAAACCATCCCCAGTATTTATCGAAAAAAGATTGTTTCTCACAAATGTCCCAAAACCCTCATCATCGATAAAAAGATGTTATCTCTGTTACCTACCTAGCCCTAACTGCATTGTTTACACCTTAAATTACCTAGAAACCTCGTATTTCCGGTTCGAATAATACATCTATTCAACTGCTATACCTTCGGAACCGTCGCACTCTAGACAGCATTAACTCTTCGGCCAATTAATCGAAGGCCATATCAGAGGCGCGAAAGATCGATTGTCCGAGATAGCAGGTTCTCACTTGTCGAGAGATCTCTAGACCCGCAGACGGACATTCACTGATCCCCGACGATAGTTATCTATAAAAGGGTTGTATATGAGACTCTTAATTGCCTTAATTAAATACCAAAAAGATCGAATTCGCATCACGACGATCACTTATCTCGGACATTTATCGTTTATTGGATCTCCTCGCCTGATGCGTTATGCCTTCTCTCGTGATACTTCGACACGTACTCACGTGATAGTGTTTCTTGTCGCATGAAGTTTGGTACACGTTTTTTTTTCGGAGATTATCGGACACGAATACGTTGGATTGTAAAGGCTATCGGTGAAGATTGAAGGGTTGAATCTAGGATCTGTTGGTATCTTTTATTGTGTTCATTACGTTATCTTTATCATTTCTGGTCTGATATCATTTCGATATGCGGTTTGAATGTCAGTTTTGAATCCTTCACCTCAGAAGGATTTGGGAGTTTTAGTGGATTCAAAACTGACATTCAAACTGCATATGGAAAAAACTGAATGACTGTAACAAACTTATCGGTTTCATAAGGAGAACCTGTCTTGTTTTTCGGGAGAGGCCTCTTCTTAATGTTTATTTTGCTTATATTCATAGCAAACTCTGCTTTGCTTCAGTTATCTGGAATCCCCATTATCAGGTTCACATAGATAGGATAGAAAGGGTCCAGAGGAGATTTCTCAGGTTTGTTGCATATACGTCTCAAACTTCCATTGAAAATAGCGACTATACTCTATTGATGCGAAAGCATGGGCTTGTGACACTACAGGGTAAAAGAGCCATCGCGGACTTGATTATGGTCTTCAAGATAATGAATGGACTAACTAAAAGTTCGGAAAACTTTTCTAGGATCCAGTTCTACATCCCGAAAAGAGTGTTGAGATACTCTGAATTGTTTAAGATACCTTTTAGGAGAACAAATGCCGGTCAGAATTCCCCTTTGGGTAGAATGCTCAATGAAAAATGCGGCAATATAGAATACTTGAGCTTATCCCTACTCTCCTTTCGTCGGGGAGTCAGGAGAATTTTTGAGTGCTGAATGCTGTGCCATAGAGGCGTAAATGTTTTTGATCTTTTTCCTTTTTCATGTGCTGCTGGTTGTAAATACTTCTTTTATTTTTGTGTATATGCTTATAACGTTTCTGTTGCTACGTGTTAGTCACTAATTGAAGATTCAATTTTCTTGTTTTTTATTCATAACCCACTCAATTTAAATAGAGTGTTCTATTTTGGATCACTAGATCTGCATGTAACCTCTTTGTATAAATAAATGAATGAGATTGTAGTAACCAAGATTTCTTTCGAATTCATCGCATTAAGATTTTTCGACTTTCTATAAAACCTTACTTACACTTTACATTTCATTGAAAATGTCAAATGAGCTTGCTTAGGGCTCTAGACGGCATGTAAATGAAAACATTTTTTTGTGTCAATTCTTCAATCTCATCCTCACTCACACCAAAGGACTTCAATCCTTTCTCAAGTACTAGACGCAAAGAAATCGTGTGAAGCATTTGTTGAATTACATTTAGTTTTTTTCAATCAATACATATATCGATCGTTAGCAAAAAAATATGTTTACTTAACTTATAATATCAAAAGCTCCGGGATCACAAATATTACTGTTATGAAAAATTCAGTGGTCACATGAAATTTTTTTTTCCACCACAAATTACAATGTATTTTGTATTCTGTATATTCTGTAACTCAAATAGAAACGAACGAATCGGATCGTAATTTGAGGAATATTATCACTTCTATCACGTCCAAATTTGGTATTCTGAATCCAATTCTCCATATACCTATCGTAATTGATATATGTTACGATTCCAGTGCATTTCTATTCGATTGATACCATCTCTATTCGATTCGAAGTTACAGAATACGCTGAATGTCTATTCTAGTGAACAAGCGAAGTTATTTTAGATTCCCACCTCCGAATTATCTCAAGTGGGCAATATTGCGATAATTTGGAAAAAACTGTCAACATCATCGTCATGTCATGTTTGCTTGCCAATGACCCGTAAAGAGTGGATGAAGTCAGCGAAAATCTGGAAGCACTACTTGATTCTGAAACTATATCAGATGTTTAGTGCATAATTAGTGCCTATTAATGCAGTGTAAATTTTTACAAGCAACACGAGGAGAAATAGGCATTCAAGTCTTTGGTATTATATTTCTAAATTATCAAAAATTCCTATACCATCAAAGAGTGCCAATTAGTGCTTTTCAAACTATTATAAAAAATTAATCATTTTCAAGATATTGGTGACATTTCATTTGGTGCTAACTTCGAACCAATATCATCACATTAATAATGCAATACATTAATAGGAGAGTGTTTATTTCAGAAATTCGTAATATTCGGTACGAAATGAACTTTTTGCTTAATTTTGAATGAAATTTATTCCATTTTTTGGATACTGTCGATGAAGCAACGGTTATGACTCGCATACTACTTCATGGATGGCGGCATATAATGAAACATAAATAAGCACCAATATCCCTGAAATTGTAAATTTCTTTTTATGGTTTTATAGGATCTAATTGAGCACTAATTGGTGATATAAGATTTTTGACGTAATTTGGCAATGTTGATGAAGCTAAGTGCAGAGTTAGCACAAAAAAATTAATTTCCCAAAAAATAAGATGAATAAGATGCTCGAAAAGCACCTAATCCAAGCTCTAATAGCCACTAGATATTTAATATAACCAAATATTTTTTTCCAATATGATTATTGAATTTTGTATGGATTTAATGTTGTGCATAAGCTCAAAATTTGACACTTATTATTGAATATGTTGAATATAGATATAGTCTCGAAAATTTGGGTAATTATTTCAATATTCTTCTTGGATTTTTTATTGTTTAGATTATGTGATTATCTTTGCATGGAGCTTGGAATTGTTGTTGTCAAAGTTTCGTAGGTTATAAGTTCCGAAACAGAGCGATCAAAAAGATTTGACTATCTGTCATGATTAGTAGTTGATGGATGTTTGAGCAGGATGTAATCATATTTTGAAATTTTAGGAACCAGATGCAATTAAGAGATTTTTCATTTCTGAAACGACACCATTCGTGAGTTTTGTTCTTGCTACACCAATATGCTTTCAAGAGCCTCTTTCCCCTTTGGCAAAATTCTGGATCCGCCTTTGGTTGACAGGCTGTTATTATCTTCTTGTTAGTTAACTTCTGTACGAGATTGAAAGTTATTTTCCTGAACTATTAATCAATATCCATCCTTAACCATCCGCGTTCAAAATTTCGATCTACTGCTCCTGTGATTGGCGCGATCATTTCTTATCTAATTGGTACGATTTATTCGAAATAATTGGACTTAATGATAACAGGCTAACGATTATTACAAATTGATTATTCGGATGGTATGCAGCCGGCCAAGCACAGTTTTAACAATCACAATGAATCGATGCTGGTGGTCCATAATAAAATCATTATCAGATATAAAGAATAAAAACGAGTTAAGGGAAATATAATAACCTATTATTATCGGTCATGATATTTTCCCATGCTTGAATATGAGACAATGAAGGTACCTAGGTATGTATACCTACTAACAAACGGGGTTTTACCTCGGCGTTTCGCCAATAAAAACATAGTCATTACGCTAATTAAGTTTGACAAAGTATCGTTCTTGCATACCTATTATGAGCATATTCTTTTGGTATTCAGGGAATCGAGACCGTTGTTTTCGTGAAAAATTAAGGAGCAAATTGAAGAAAAAATATTTGACGATAATTGTCTTCATTTCGTACACTGAGAGAAATCCATATTTTTTTATTAATAAAGTTCTTATTTGGAGGTTATTTATTCACAACTATTACAGCAGATTTATATTTAATATATTCATTAATCGTTAAATTATGCATTCAAAAAAGTTTATTAAATATTTGTTTGCAAGGTAATTGATAATATTTAATATATTTTGGTTATAAATAATTTATATGAACTTACGTTACCTCCACAAATAACATAAATTCAGTGTCAACAAATTTTCAACTGGTAGTTAACGAACATTTGATATTTATAAATAAACTCTTACAAGAATTCAATAATTTATTCACTCAGCATATAGGATTTATTAATTATTATCAAACTAACATAATTCTAGCGATCCAATCTGTGGAAAAGTTTAAGGACACATCCCTCAAAGAGAAGCGCATCTCCTTGAAGGATCTGTCCTTGAACTTTTCCTTTGATTTGAATTTACTTTTCAAACATAAAATCTGTGTTACTATTGGCTTATTGAACGCCGCTTAGCACATCTGTACTTAATTTTGAGTTTAGATCGTTTGTACATGCTTAGTTATTAGTGATGTTGGCAAAACAGTGGTCATGAACTATAAAAATTACCTAGTTGGCAAACGGCTCTTCTCAGATCCTAATAATCAGATAATAGAAACAACCAATATAATTATCTATGAAATACGTTAACCATTACTGAATTTGAATATTATTTTTATTACATATAAATAAGGTTTATTAATTATTACTCAATGATATATTAACCTCAACTATATTTATTTCCTTCAAATGGATATTTCTTCAGCATTATTAATTTAGGTTATGCGTAAATAAATGAAGATTATTGGTGGGATTTCAAATAAATTATTTATTTCCATGAAACTAATATTTGTTTGTTCATATATCCAATAAATGATTTATTAACTATAATGCATTTTCGTTTATATGAATAAACACCTCTCTCAGTGTATATGGTTAGTCCTGAATAGTAATGTTGGTCCAAATTTGGGGGAACTTGATGGAATCAAATTAGAAGCTGCTTTAAAGTAACTAATATAAATATGGATTGGCTCAACAGTTGAGGTAAATATTCTATAATTCCAAAATTTTCTGCTTTGACTTTTAAAATGAAAAACTAAGATCAGTTGAACGGAGAGAATATATTTTGACGTTGACTTATTCTATTGAGAAAAAGTGAATGATATATCAAATTACGATACGAAGAATGAAAAGTTGAAAAAAAGGAGATGGTTTTCAAGACTGGGTCTTATTATTTTGCACTAGAGTGAGAATATCAGTATTCATAATATTCTCAATATTAGTATTCATAATGATGAGTATTCTATTCAAAAGTTCGTACTTATATTGAACTGAAATATACTGGACTTAACCTATTAGAAGAATTATTTCGTTGAGGAATCCATCCAAAATACTTGTTACTTATTCAACAATTGTTGTAAATTGTTTGCTGATGTTGATATAATGCCTAAAAATTTTTTTTGAAGAACGTCCTCAATAAATTCATGGTGGAGAGATGACGTCTGTATACTTGTTATCTCATGATATTATAATATTTTTATTTTAACATAGATATGACTGTCAAGAATAAAGTGAGTTAGTATTTAAGAAAGATTGTAGGATTGGTATTATATTGAACCATTTATTTCCTTACTCTATGCTTACTATGTCGCTCAAGGGAGAAAGGATGCATTGAAAAAATGATATGATCTCTTTATTTGTTGGAAATCTACTCATTGAAATCTTCGGTGTTCTTTTAAGATCCCCGGGTGCATGAGAAATCATAGAATAATCTTTTTCATTCATCTGTTCATACATAAACGTTATTACAACTGTTAAAATTAAACGAAACTTTCGCCGTTTCCTTCGTTAGGAGAGCAAAACAACATCAGTTTCTTTCGAATAATGTTATCCTGAAGGCAAAATACGAAGTGACAGAGTTATTATGCTATACTTTATTTGAACAGGGCACATTGGGAGAACTTCTGAAATGAAGTTAGTTCGGTTCGCCAAATAGTTTATTAGCTTTTAAGATAAATATACGAGGTGTATTCACATTTCAATAAGAGCGACAGACATATGGACCGTGGTACATTCAAAAGTAAATGAATATTGTGATGAATGATGTTAGCCTCAGGCGCTCATAGAAGTTCACAAGAGATGAGTAGATGAATGTGTACTGTTCGTTTTTTTTTAAGGAGAAACATTCATCATTAATTTTTCGTTGTCATTCTTATTGATGAATGCGAATTCTTGTGTGTGCAAGATTTGCTAGTTTTCGCATAACCGAAGGGCTAGAAATAATCCAAATATATTTCTATTCTTGCTAGAGCTCCTTTATCCTTGTACTTCACAAGTTCATAAAATTGAATGCATAAGCCAAATGATATTTTAATTCCCTCAATAATTTTAAATTTGGTATATTTAAGTTTTATCATATTTTAGGCAATTATATAAACCATGGATTTTGAATATTCTGTATAAAATAATTAACTCAGATGGTGGCTAAGTTGTGGTCGTTTTGAAGGTATGGACCTCTCAATTTCTGCAAAGAGGCACCTGAATGCCACTTTTCCGATCAGAAACTATAAATCACTACACATGGAAGTGCTGTGTATTCGGTGACTACTAGACCACCATTTTCCTTCACAGTTCCTGATCTTCGTACTGCTATGTTTCAGAAATATTTCTCATAAAATGCGGTAAAGTTTTTGAACGACGTGGACAGTAGCGTTTTCAATCTTACATACCAGGACTTTGAGCGACACATGAAAAGCTCTTTCTTAGAAGGTTGAATTAATTGTTTCTATTTTTTCCCTCTGTTCTGTTTTTCTTTTGCACTATATTTTTGTTTATTGTGAATTCTTAAGAAGATAGACGAGAAGTGTACCAAGGGTAGTCTAAGACCAAACTCCGACTCGGCTTGGTTTGTCTAATAACTCATTTTGTTTATGTATCTGTATACACTTTTCCGAATGGAAATAAAGACGATTTATTATTATTATAACCTATATTAGATAAATTCAGTATCAAGATTTTAGGGGCGTAGTTCTCAGGTCAAAATAAAACTTTTTTTTCCCCATAAACATGTGTACGCATATAACGCTCTGTACTTCGGTAACGAAGCGTTTGCGGACGCATTTTTATAGAAAAAAGCATATTTTGATCTGAAAAATACGCCTCTGAAATGAATTTTTTTTTTCAGAAATGATGAACATAAAATGAAAGAATTCCTAGCAAAAGCACTGGCGCGGAGCCTGTTTCATTCAGTATAAGTATTTAGAATGCATTTAATTTAAAATGTTGAAGGATTTTTGAAGTATGAGGTTTTTATAGGAAATGTGGTTACTCTCGTTTTCATCAGATAGTTCTTCATCAGTTGGTATAGATATATAGATAATTGAATCATTCTCTCAAAAAGATGAAAGCAAAATACCTAAGTAATAAACACGTATTGATGTATTTTGGTTTAATAAATCTTGAAATCTGAAATCTTGAAGAAAGTTTCATAACTCCTCGAAGAGGAATAATTTTTCATCCTTGTCAGCTATGTAGAAATTCACTTTGAAATATAGATATAGTACTATTTGGGAATTTTACACATAATATGAGCAGATAGTATAACAATTTAGCCGTGATTTTCATCCACAAACATTTCAAAAGATTAATTGTTAGAAATAGTGATTCAACTTCATTTCGAATAATTCGCGAGTCGAAGAATTCTGAATACCTTCTGGTTGTTTTGATCGAAGAAGTTGAACTTGGAGATTAACGCCGATATGTTTCAGGGACGGATGTAACACGTCAAACTAGCAGACGTCATCTTATCTATGATCATCAGAAAGAGCTGAAACTACACATGCTGATTAATCTCAGCTTCTCTCGCGTCTTTCAGGTGTGGCACAAGAATGACAACAAGAAATCGAAGAACCGTTTAGAGAACAGAATGGACCCATTCAAACAGAAAGTGAATATCATTCCGAGGCATCGTTATCTGGCTCCGTAGATCACGTACCTATAACTACTGGTTATGATGACGAAACTTATCTTTTATTCACACAAATTGTATATTATGAATAAAATCAGCCACTCCAGCTAGAGGAATCCCGCAGGGAGATATGATATTAAGGATCCAATGGCTTCCATCTAGAGAGCAGAGATGGATTTTGGAAGGTTTTTAATGACACTCGAAATTCTCTGCCAATGGGTGTGGCACCATGTTTCCTCGTCCTCCAGTTCTTAAAAAAAATCAGCCCTCCACACTAATTCATTTTCATTCTTGTAACAGTATCATCTTCCGGAAATATTTAATTTACGCATCCGCAGCGCAATTTCACAAACCGAGTACCCATATTTCACCAAACTTCATCAAAATTGAATGACATATATCGAAACACTGAGAATTTCAAGTTTAGAAGTAGTAGAATGCGAAGTATGGAAGTACCAGGAATTTGCCCATGCTCAAGGCGAACTATCAATGAGAAGAATTTGAATTTTGTACGGGATCATCTACGGCTCAAACTGAATGCTCATTTAAAAATTCATCAGAATCAGCCGAAAACTGGGGAAAATAAGGCTGTTACAAGGATGTACGGACACATATACTGACAGACATACATGAAACTCAAGTTGTTCAGGATAGACTAAAGTGCATTTTGTGAGTGGGAGTGCTTTCAATACCTTCGGTAGACTTGAAAGCAAAAGTGCTATTATAGTGGAAACTTACACTATGATGGAAACTAGATTTTCACTACTTTCTGTAGACCTAACTTTGATATATTTCGGTTTGAAAATGTATGCATCTCATGAGTTTTATTAAATTATTATAAAAGGAAACCACGGTGGAGGATATAATTGGGTTACTTCACTTCTTCACCCATCAGGTCCAATGCTTACAAAGTTTCATGAGCTTTACGGCCTAATTTGGCTTCCAAGCCTATCGAAGGTAGAAGATGCTTTCACCAAAAAAAATCTTTGTTTTCCGCTTTCAAAATTTGTGCTCGAAAAATACATTTCAGACTATTCTGAACAACTTTCTGCTTGTCAGTATGTCCGCATATTCTCGTCATGGCATTATCCATAAATTCAAAGGGATTTGGTACCCTTTTTGGTCTGTAGAAGGTTCCATAGGAATTTCAGCTCATTTCAATATATGTTGAGAAACATTTTTTACAAGACCAAAAATAACGCTCTGTGAAAAGCGAAGAAACTTCATATTCAATAGTTTAAGGCAGTCGCTTGAGTAAATTCATTTTAACCTCAAAACGTCGACAAATCCCAACAATTTGGTTTTGAGTATACATGTGATTTGGTTGACTCCTTTGTTGGACAGTTTTCAAGGTGTATCAGATTTTCATTCTGAAGGCACTACACTTGATTAATATAGGAATTATAATAATTTTGTTTGTTGAATTATAATATATCTACTCATCAAAATGACCCATATTATTACTCTATTTTTCAAAATGCATGTTTTTGAACTTGATACTTAACAACTTAAAACAAGATACAATGAAAAAATCTAACCCAATCCAATTTCATGATTCGGTTGGTATAAGATCTTAGAATTAGTTTGTCATCCCTAGTTTCTCTGGAAACGTTTTTATAAAAAATTCATTCATATGATGATAACTCAGAATAATAAACATAAATTGAGGAAGCATATGTCATTTTCCCAACATGAACTATCAAATTTGACATGAAGCGCGCGGAAATGAAAAAATATCAGTGATACGATATTTCATTCAATTCGCGAGTTTCCCCACAAAAAATGCACTTTCATGTCCCATAGTGAGTCAACGTTTCATATTATCTCAAAATATATTGAAATAAATACCTATAAATATATCATATCAGAAATTCAGAAAACAAACTTCAAGCCCGGCAAACGACGTGAAACACTAGGAGAGCAAAAGTTGCCAAACCTTGGATTTCAGCAGGTAAATACAGAAAAAAATAAATATTCTGTTTATTATAAATTCGACAATTAGGAAAAATATAGGATTCCAAATATTCAAATTTGCATATTCCATCGGGAATCACTCAAATAAAAAATTTCATTCAATATAATATACATTCATAACCATATACCTAGTAAAATTGTGGATTTGGAAATATATCACAATCCGACAACGTAATCTAACCATGTTGGGGGACATGTAAAAATTGCGTATACTTCCTCTATTTATGTTTATTACTCTGTGGATGATAATAATTACTTTATGAGTGTGACAATATGCTTCCGTATCCTTCGCTTTTAAAAATGAGCCCTTCACAGTACTTCATATTCTTGAATTCTTCATTGGAAGGACTTTGAAATTTGTAAAAACTTTGAAATTATTAAGTAATAGTTTTTTCTTGAGTTGAGGAATTGCTTGATGACGAGGAATTAATAGTTTAAAATTAGCAAATATGTTTCTCTGAATCCGTACCTGTCCCACTCGATCCTTCTTCCATTAGACCAGCTCGCTCGACCGTTGGGCCGATCTCGTGGCTCGTGCTAAGCACAAGCACACAAGAGGAGAGCATCTACTCCCAGCCCACGCACGACAACATTTTGAATGAAACAATCGTACACCGGAAACCGACCGCAACATAAACGTGAATATCTAATTTGCGCCATTAGTAAAATCGACAATGATTGGCTCAGATTGTTATTTATCGTGACAGCTTTCCAACAATGCTTCTTGCCGTTTCGTTCCTACCCGTCCCTCGATTTTTCCGTATAGATTTTATACCATATGGCTCGGAGTGAGCCGTTCAAAAACCTGTATTTTATCTGCACGGTTCGGGCTGACACTGCCCCGTACGACCGATTTAAATTCCTAGAATTTCAATGGAATAAATAACATAATAATTTCGGAAAGCTTGATTTAGTTAAGCATTATTTATTTTTCCGCTTCTCGTTTGTGGTTCTATTTTCGATGCTGTGACAGCAGTCCTGCGGTCGATGTGTTTCTTCGTTTACCTATCTACAATTGCTTGTTGCTCTTTCCTGGAAATGGTTTTAAAAGTCTTTTTTTTCGTTCTAGCCATACGACCTTGACTCTCTTGTGACTGGCGAGTACTACGAATGAATGAAAATTGACAAGATTTGTTTTGAAGACATTAGTTCGACAATTTTATGGAAATACAAAATGAGGATATTAAAAGGATGTACCAGGTTTTTCACCATAATTTGACCCTCCCTTTAACTTTGTTACTAGAAGAGGTACAAAAAGATGTTTTCTACAAAAGTTTCACGAAATTGACTAGTGTTTTTTAAAATGATTTCACAAAACGAAATATATACAGAGTGGGCCACATTTTGATAGCAACTTCATTTTTTCAAATGCAACACCCTGTATATTTTTCTATATTTGAATAGCTCTTTTTCCCCTAATTTCAAATATATAACATATGTTTGGCCTATCTCTCTTATTCTGAGTACCACAGAGTTTCAAATTTTAAGAACCACCTGGTATTCAAGCTGGCAGTTTTCAAGTGGTAGGCTGCGATAACTCAAAATGATCTTTTTTGAGTGATCTCGTTGGCAATTTGATTATATGTCATATCGTTGCCAACGAGATAACTCAAAAAAGAGCATTTTGAGTTATCGCAGCCTACCACTTAAAAACTGATTACTGAGCATGCTAGGTGGTTTTTAAAATTTGAAACTCTGTGGTACTCAGAATAAGAGAGATAGGCCAAACATATGTTATATATTTGAAATCAGGGGAAAAAGAGCTAGTCAAATATAGAAAAATATACAGGGTGTTCCATTTGAAAAAATGAAGTTGCTATCAATATGTGGCCCACTCTGTATATATTTCGTTTTGTGAAATCATTTTAAAAAACACTAGTCGATTTCGTGAAACTTTTGTAGGAAACATTTTTTTGTACCTCTTTCAGTAACAAAGTTGAAGGGGGGGTCAAACTATGGTGAAAAAGCCGGTACCTTTCATGAGAATTTCAAACCCAAACAAGGAATGAAAAATTTGACGAAAAAATTGACTTGGATTTTCAGCACATTTTGAGATCATAGAAGTGTATGAATAATTGATATGAGAAGTGATTCTAGCCACAGAGTTTTGAATTTACGAGACACATTTGACTTTTAACAGTTGCTGTGATAATTAACAAGGCCATCCTAAGAATAATTCAACATTTAATCGAAAAGCGGAAAAAATCAAAATTTTCATGTGAAATATAAACATTTCTGAAATCAGCTGAAAAATAGATTCTGAAAAAAGCACTTTCCATTTAAACTTCGAAAAATTTATATCATAAATTCGAAACGACGAGGTTAAAGAATTCAACGAATGGTAATATAATTTGATTAACAAAGAAAAAGCGTTGTGAGGAAATTTTAAGAACACGAAGCATTCAAAATCTAATATATCGAGAGATTTTTTGAATTGAATCAGTCAAAAATCTCGAAAATAAAACAACTTATACGGAAAAATGTTTCGAATAAAAAGTTGATGGTTTTGAGAGTCCACTTATGACAGATCCTCTTCAATTTAATTCCACCTTGTGTGAAGTACGGAGGTCAACTTTGGAATTTTAGATAAAAACATTGCAAATTCGTATTCTACGGCAAAGAGTACAAAAATTCGGATCATTTAAAAATTTCGAAATTATTTGTTTTTGATTCAAAATACTTCCCATTGATCAATTGAAAGAAATATTATTTGGAATATAAAGTTTTTCATTATTTCTATAAATAGTTGGGCAATTTATGACTAAAATTTCATTTGAATGATAATTGAAACTGATACACTGAGGTCGTTTAGACGGAAAATTTTTCGTACAAATTTTTGTATTTTTTTGACGTAGAATACGAATCTGCAATAAAAAACAAGGGTTCTCATTTGAAATTCCAAAGTTGACCCCTGTACTCCCCACAGGGGAGAATTAAATGGAAGAGGTTCTGGTATAAATGTAGTTCCCCTCAAAACCAATAATACTTTATTCGGAAAATTTTTCAGTAATATGTTTCCTTTTCGAGATTTTTGACTGATTCAACTTGAAAAAATCACCCGATAATTCATTAACTATCTTCTTCTTCTTGGCGTGCCTTATCCGTTCCGGACGTTGGCAATCAACATGGCATGCTTTGTTTTTTTAGTTTTATTAGCTATCTACAAAATTATATTCTTTCAAATTTGTTTTATGGTGAAAACATTGATGATAATTTGAGATAAGAAGACTATATTCTTTTTTCTAAAATTATCGTCAATGATTTCACCATAAAATAAATTTGGAAGAATATAATTTGGCAGATGCTTCGTGACCTTGAAATTTCATCACAATGAGATGAAACATTCAATATTCACGATTAATATTTTTCGTAATTTTTCATTGAAAAATGAATTCTAGGGGACGAATTCAATTACTAATATTTCTTCACTTTTTACATTATTTTCCATGAAAATCACTATGGAAACTATCAATTTTACTATCTTAACTACAACAGAAAAATTTTCCAAAATACTCAAAACATTTTTATATTCGAATTCAATTGTAGATTTATTGTTTTTTCTTTAAGTTTCAGAGTTTAATCTTCGTATAAGTTCTAAATGAAGATATCATATAGTACACTTAAAAACTATAAATTCCCAAAATTTGAGCAGAAAAAATTCAATTCTAATGCGTGATTATGGAAGAAATGATAGCATATGTCTCCTAATCTGAAAAGCTCAATGACCCCCCAATAGTTACAGTGCCCTACTAGATATAAATGTACTATCTAATTTGCCTAAAACGAGTTGGACGGCTTCACTGGTCAACTACATGTTTACGTAACGAAAGAAAACTTGTATTTCCTCAAAAATATTCTAGTCGTGATCACTGCCTGCATCTCTGCTAAAGTAACATGAATTTTATTTAGGAGTAGATTTCCTCAGTTTTTAGAATATCTGAAAACCGGAAATCGGAAATAATTTTTTTTATCGCATAATATTTCAAGCCGGTTTGAAATTATAGCAATTAATATTAGTTTGAAGGTTTGGAATCCGCGAGGTTCAATTCCTAATTCGTTTAGTTTATCGTTTTGAAATTTGCTATGATTATTTTACACATACAAATTAATTTTCATCTTAGTCGCATGTTTCATTAGTGCTGGTTAGCTAGGCCGTGTGCCATTGATCGAAACTAGTGAGAGTTAGAAGGAGCAACGTCTGGAGAATACAGCGGGTGGGATAGAACTTGTCTTGACCATTTTCGCAACATGGGGTCGAGCTTTGTCATGCTATAAAATCACTTTATCATAACTCTCGTTGTATTGCGGCCAATTGTCTTTCAATGCTTTGCTCAAACGCATTAATTACATTCGATAACGATCGCCATGCTGGTCTTCGACGTCAAAATCATCATTCTTGACGCTTTGTAACCACTCTCGGCAAGTTCTTTCACTAATAGCGGCAACACCATAAGTATTTGAAAGCATTCGATGAGCCTCAGCCGCAGATGTCTTCATTCATTCTGACATTTTCAATCGAGAATAACTTTATGATGCAGACACGAATCACAAATATTTCGATGGCGTTATATTTACCAATACCTAAGTATATTGTATGATATCTATGATCCATTTATTTCGACTACCACTTACCACTACAGCCAGTACAGTCATCAATAGCAAAACGGTGGAAGCACAGTTGTACACCTATAATACTATTTCGATTTGCACTCGGAAGCTCAAGTTCATCAGATTTTTTTTTTTAATATTATCCTTTATTTTTATATCTGCGCTAATTCGACAACTAGGAAAATATATCAATGAAAGGACAACTTGAACACCTGAAAGGATAATACTGGGATAAAACCGTTTTCTTCAATTCACCTCTATTTCTACCGATTCTTTCACTCTCTAACCTCTTCTCAAAGCCTCGATCTCATCAATCTTCTCGTGTATTGTAACCAGGTAGACGACAGGTGAAAGCACCTGATCATTAAGCCTAGCGACTATTTTTTCGAGCATCGGTTACACTCTATTACCCGGCTGTCCTGAACGAGTGTAGAAAGGACAACAGACCTCAATTGATTAAGTGGCTGTTGATGATGGCAAGATGGATGACTTTTGATTTTTATGACACGCAACACATAATTTGCCCATTAGTGCTGCGTTTGGTGGTAACATCTTATGTGGGTGTGCGTTACATCGAATCACTGTTTGTGTATGATTGTCCTCAGGATGTTTGGTATTTTACATAGCAATTTCATAAACTTAATTGGGTTGAATTACCGGAGCTTTCTGCTTCGCTAAGAATTCAAATGAAGATGAAAAACGAGGAAAGCCTTCGGAGACCAAATGACTGTATATAGGTACATGTAGCCTCTAAAGGCGCAATTGGCGAATGAATGACTTTTTCTACAGTTTAAATGTATTTAATTTCGCACGAAACAAGAAATTCTCTTTTATACAGGATGTTTCCAAAGACGGAACCTTGAAGGAAGTGTTAGTATCATTCATTTACCTACTGACGATTAAGCCATATTTATTCATACCCGAAAATCAACAATATCCGAAATGTTTAAGTTTTTGTGTTTTTAAAAAAAATTCTCTCCTTACTTCATATTCGTCAATTTTTTTCTTCGTTGACCAAGTTTGACTGAAATTTTGGATTATTTTAATCAAAAAAGTAAATGATATGTATGAAGAAAAGCGAAACTATGTTGTATTAGATGTTGAATAATACGTATGATTCGGAAGTTGGTATATGAAGAAGACAATAGTATATTTCTAATACAAATTTGCCTGCAACTTTCGAATTTTCAATTCATGAATGATAAAATTATTTCAAAAACTTGCCAAATTTCTTCTTTATATCCTAGAAAAGTTTTCGTTAGAATGCAGGCACTAGTTTTCTTTCAGCAGATTTTGATGTGGAAGAAAGAAAAAGCAAAGAAAAGAAACTAATGAATTAAGTATTTCTTCATTGCAATTGAACTCAAGATTTCAATAGAAAATGTATCCATCATTTATGTTTGGAATGTCCTTCACCATTCCATATACAAGCTTATGCCCTCTTTCTTATTTCATCAGTTATTTCTTTCCGCCTGAAATTCACTGTCAATCTTCTCGCTACTTCGTCTATTATAACGGTGTCAGATCCGGACTTCTCGCTGGCCAAGATAATAATCCAAAATTATAATCAAATAATCATGGCTCAAACGACAGCAAATGAGTCAAAATAACACGTCCTCTAAGGTTCACGTTCAATTCGGAAAAACACATCCAACATTTTACCCGATACGATACGATCTGTGATCACGGCAATATTAAGTATTTCTTTTCTAATATTCTACTTGAATTTTTTATAGTACCTACGAATAATATGATCAGCATAAAATATTGAAAGAGCTAAATATTATTGTTTCATAGTTCGTTTAATGTATATTTCTTGAATAAACTCTCTTATTAGTATTATATATCAACACCCAGAATCTGGGTGATTTTATTTTTTATTAGATATTTTTATGCTATGCAATCAAATTTGAACTTGTCATTTTACATCCAGACGAAAATTTTCATCTCGGTGGAATTTTTAGAAACAACAAAAAATTTCGACGGCATTCACTAATTTCAGGTTTCAAGGTCTTTACGTTCGAGAGCTATAGTCTTTACGGCAGCCGGATAGAATCGAATTTGAAAAAATTAAATTAAATTAAAGAACCTGTGCAGTGACAAGCGCTCAAAAGCTTTCATTTCAAATACATTTACATTGAATATTTATTTCAGAGCAGGAGGTTGAATTTCAAATACTATTCAATACATTTCCATAAAGGAGTTATAGGCTGAATATTGAAGTATCACTAAAAATATGCTTCATCTAAAAGTTATGAAAGGCACAACTAATTTGAAGAAAAATGGTCGCCTTCTTCTGAAGTAATCATGTTTTGTGAATATCTTCCTTTCCATTGAATGTTTATAAAAACAAAAGAAGTATATTCTTTGGCGATAAGTAGTATCATCATCATTCAATAGAAATTCGTCTCCTCATTGAAATTGTATGTTCGTCTTCCTCTTCCTCACCAAACTCATAAGGACAACATTTTTTACCCATTTTAGTACATCCTATATTATTGTAAAATCCTTGTCCCATAATAAGAAAGAAGAATCCCAATAGCTGAATCCAAAAATTATTATTATGTTACTATTACAAAGTTTTGTGACCTTATCGTCAACTCACCTGGAGGTATTGAAATCTCTGTCCGAAAAAAGCCATACTGCAGACCCATAATGGAATTATTCTCAAACTGTCGAGAACTTTATTCGTTGTGGAAGAAAATTCCTTCGATACAGACAAACCACAAAAGTTGTAGGCTGCCATAGTGAAGACTTTAACTAGAATTTAAATTCATGGTAATCTGAAGCAGTGTAAGGTGAAAAAGATGATATTTTAAAGATTTCTGAATTTCATCCATAAATGTTTTAGATGATCTATTCGGGTATGTCTGGCAGCGTGGAGTAAAATTTATTTTTCATTAGACTTAATTAGAACTTAGAACTTAATATTCTGAAATGTTTCGATGTGAAGAATTCTGAAATTCTGGCCAACCATGAATCCAGTCCCTTTTTCAATGTTTGTTGTCCAACATCCTGCCTCTGACGTAAGAAAATCTGATGTACAACTCATTGTAAGGTCGGTTCTCTAATGTTTGATTTCTTTTATCTGATATCTAACTTTAATCCGATGTCTTATTTCCGAAGTATGCCTAATGTCTGATGTTTAAAGTCCGATGTCCGAAGTATCTGATGAATTTAATCCGTAATCTGATGTTACGTTTATCGGACGTTTCATCTTCTATGTTCAATATCCGATAAAGCTAATGCCTAATGAACGACGTCTAATTTCTGTATTCTGAGGTTAAATATCTAATGTTCTATGTCTAATGTCTGATATGTGTATAATACCGATATCTTATGAAGTGTGCATTGTCCAATGTTTAATTTTTGATGCCCTATGTTGGATATCCTAATGTCTGACGTTTAATGCAAGATATCTATTGCCTGTTGCCTAATAAACGATGCCTAATGTCGGGTATCCAAGTTCCTATTTGTAATATCCAATATCTAATGTTTGGTGTCTTGGTCTATAGTATCTGATTTTTTATTTTCGATGCCTAAATTGCGATATCTAATGTACGATATCTGCTGTCTAAGTCTAATGTCCGGTATGCAATATCCGATGTGTGATTTCAGGTGTCTAGTTATGTATGCCTAAAGTCGGAGGTGAATTTTTTCATAGAAAGCGATTGTAGTTTGCAATGTTTAATGTTAAGTGCTCACTGCTTAGTGTTTGATGATTATAATGAATAAAAATTTATGTAAATAGAATTTTCTCTACATATAGACTAGACATACACTGATGTTTTAATGTTCAATGTTTTATCTCAAATATTTGATATTTGATGTTTAATATTTTGCATAAATCTGGACTAGCAAATTGGTTTGATATTGAGTGGGAGGACAGTGCTATCAGCTGAACTGCTGAAATATATTTGGAACAGGGGAAAGGTAAACGAATATTTTGTATGAAATCTAGTTATTAGTTCTTCTAATTCTTCTATTTTGGATATCTGGATAACTAATACGGTTCATTGAATCGAAACCTTTGCTGTAATGGCAAAGGTAATAATATTATACTCACTGACTAATGTAACTGCTATTTGCCAGTTGTTATATATTTGCACGCATCCATCTGGAAAATCCGAAAGAGTTCCTTGTGAGTTGACACCAAGGGGTAAACCGACAGGAATGAACTGACCAATTAGCTGCACGAAAATCATTATGATGAATCCAAATAAACCTAAAATACAGACAAAAAAGAATTATTCAGAAAAAGTTAAATTCAACTTCTTCACCTTCCCATCCTGCCGCTTGCAAAGGTGGAATATCGTACTGCTTCAGATATTTCTCTTCTAATACCACTTGACAAGCTGCGAGAAATGCACCTACAATAGCCATGCAATCTCCAAGAATGATGGTTGTGGTGTCTTTATCTTCCGATTCTTTCTTATCTAGATAATCGGACAGTCCGACCAGCACTACTCCCAATATGACGCAGACTATACCAAATGATTCTCTATAGCCTGGCACATGACCAAATGCAAAGAAGCTCAAAAAGGCGGTGAACATTATCATTGAACCTAACATCAAATATTACTAGAAATAATATAAATAAGCTAAAATTACACCACAATTATTGAAAAATGTCAGGGTTCTCATGATAAATAAACAAAAGGAATATTCAGAATTATCATAAAATGGAAAAATTTTAGAGAGAACGTACATCACCATATTTTCTGAAAATTGGATCTGATAAAATAGTTATTTATGTATTGGTTGTCCCAAATTTATTGTCTAATACTTAATACTTATGAAATACTTCTTGAAAATATTTGCGAATTTCGTCTTTTACAAATACGCTAAGTGGACAAACCTAATTTAAGATTATTGTCATTTACTTCTCAGCATCGCCAAACTGGACACATACGTGAAGAGCAATCCAAGAACAAGACTTGTTGTTGCAACTATTTCGAATATTCCAGGAAGCAAAAATATGAAGACGTTGAAATGACGATTTCCTTTGGTGAACATATGTTCATCTGGTAGTGTCTCCTAGGAAAAAATACGAATGGAACTGTGGACTTTCAATTGAATTAAAATAAATTGAACGTTTATTCTACGTCAACACATAAGCTCAAACTTTATAGGAATTCTCAGCCGAACAAACTTCGCTTTCGAGATATACGAACTTGGAATGATAGAGGTATCTTTTAAAGGAATCCTACGAAAACGTAGTCTGTTATTTTCATTCGATATGAATTTGAAATTTATACATATTGATTTTCGGAATGATATTTTATCAATTTTTGTTTTATCTTTATCAACAGATGTGTCGGTTGATGAAGTGAATTTAATAGATAAGTACTCACACTTCTCCATTTGAGTATGTAGTACATAACATTGAATAAAACCAAATTCATAAACATTCCGAAAGCTCCAACCCAAGATTGTATGAAGGGATGTTGAAATAATCTAACTTCTCCATCAATACCCACAGATTCTTGCATATTTGCATACCTGTTGAAAAAAGATTTGCTGACATATCTCAGGTACGGAAAATAAAATATTACTTGATAACAAGAGATCCTAGAACTGCTGCAGAAATGAAGACGACTATTATCATTCCATAATAAACCGAGCATATCATGTCTTTCAGTTATATTCATTAATTTCAATATTAGTTTGACATTAATTTTGCACTGACATATCATAGAGATGTTTCTATATTCAGGCGAATATTTTCGACCTAATTTTTGTGGAATTTATTCTTTCACTGATACTTCAAGATTTGGTTTGAACGAAAGTGGAGTTTAATTAAGTGATATCTTTTCAAATACCCCAAGACACCCTCTCTAGCTGGCTGCTCCTACCAATTTTTGGTACATTCATTATTATTTGAGCGTATGGTTTTTCAACAACCAGTATGTTTTTTACTTAACCGAATCGGAAAAAATGGCAAAGGTAAAAAGTGTTTCCTTTGACCTCAGTAATCTTCGGTTGTCAAAGTCAAAAACTCACTGTGTATTTTTTTGTCCTGTTTAATAAAACACCCTATATTAACAACATATTGCCTATTCTCATACAACTAGCGCAGTCAATAGTGGACATTCGGAAATTATAATTGCTACTAGGGCCTAGCTGGCTCAAAGGCTAGATTTCAATGTCATAGAAAAGGTAATGGGCATGCTTGGAAGATGATCATCCGAATAAACCATGTCTCTTAGACTAAATCATCTCTAGAATAATTTTGAAAATGAAACCGTCATAGTGAAGAAGACTTCAGAAATGGACGTCAACAAATGCGCTATTCACTCAATGTGAATTGAATAGGTACTCTGGATTTCATTTTTTTGGAGTGATCCTTTCGTTCATTTCAAATAAAAGGTCGGAGGTATAACTAAAGAACATAGGCGTACAACTTTGATTCCGCCGTTTCTTTCCGAAATTTGAGGTTTCAGCTGAGCTGTCCATCTCTGGCCACCAGTTTCTCCCATATTTCGGGAAGCGTACGAACCCCGCGTTGAAAAAACAGGTCATCTTTTGAAGGGATCCACGAATCGATCCAATTTTTCACTTTTTCATAAGACTGGTCAGTCTGGCAGTGTACCATTCATCGAAACAAGTGATAGTCCGAGGGAGTAGAGTAGGACTTTCCATTTCAACGTTTCAAAGTATGTCTTGACCACTTTCGCGAAATGTGGTCGAGCTTTATCATACTGTAAAATCATCTTCATTATGTCTCTCGTTGTATTGCGGCCGTTTGTCTTTAAATTCTCCGATAAACCCCATTAACTGCGCCTGTGATTGCTTCAGTCGGTTTTAACAACTCATAATACATTACGCCGAGCTGGTCCCTCCAAATACTAAGCATGACCTTTGAACCGTGAATATTCAGAGGAATATTTGGTTTTGCCGTCGACGTGGAATCATTGCCGGGATATCCTAATGATTTTTTGCACTTGGGATTATCGTAATGAAGCCATTTTTCGTCTCAAGTTGCAGAAATCCCTTCCGTCTCAGCCTTGCAAGCTGCTGTTCACAAGTTCACATGCAAACAAACGCCGTTCAACATCTCTCGGCTTCAACTAGAACGGCATCCAATTTCTCTTTTTCTGAATCATTGCCATAACTTTCAGGCGTTTTAAAATAGTTGTTACGTCACTTTCAATCCTACCAATTCTCGTTGCGTTTTACACGAGTCTTGACTAAGTATTGTCTCCAATTCTGCATCTTCGAAAATCCTCTCTCTTCCACCGCCATGCTGGTCGGTCTTCGACGTCAAAATCACCGTTTTTGAAGCGTGGAATCCAGTTTCGGCTTGTTTTTCATTAATAGCGCTCGCACCGTAGATATTCGAGAGCATTCGATAATCCTCAGCCACAGATTTCTTATCATTAAAGAAGAAAATTAAAAACTCCTGCAAATTACCAGGCTCGTAAGCTGATATGTTTAATCGAGAATAACTTTGTGATGCAGACACAAATCGTCTTATATTTCGATGGCGTTATGTTTACACAGCCATCTATTGCAAAATGTCGGAAGAAAGTTATACACCTAATGAGTGTTTCATTTGGCTGCGATCCTGTGCCTAACGAGATTTATCTAGGAATTCACAAAAATTAAATATCCAAACAATACGTTAATTTCTTACAGGGTTCTGTTATGAGCGCTGTAATAACTGTCAACTACTCATGGAAACTGTCAACTCCCATGATAACCGACAAACTCTCATGACTAATGACCATAAAAATTCCGTATCCTAACACTATGGCCAAAACGCCGAAATCCATCTATCAGAAGTCAAACGCGACTAGATACCACAGCCACAAAAACTGTCCATTCATCCATATCTTCCGCTGTCGTCGCGAGCGACAGGTTAACAATTTCTGACAATGGCTTCTATCGGCCTCTCCATCTTCGCGTCAGTAGCGTCGGCACGAGGTCAGCCGCCAGATACACGATCGGAACAAGGAGGACTCGCACAGAAAATAGAAATTTGGTCGCGCGCGTTCAACGCCCACGGTACTCGCGCGAGGCCCACACATCCTTCGGAGTTGCGTTGGCGTCCGTCCCTGGTCAACTGGAGCGACACAAGCGACCATCTGGCCCGCTCTTCTTCTTCATTCAGGACGCGAATAAAATCAATTTGTTAGTCTCGTTCGACTCTCGTCCTATGAGGCGAGAAGGCCGAATGGGATACTGATTGGATATAAATTTATGGGACTCTGGAGGAGAACCACATAAATCTCAATTAAGGGGAGTTTTGTAGTCTGCGGTCTTGCCACGATATGTCGCGGCTATGCCTGATGTACGATAGTTGAATGGAAAAAATGTAACGAAAAAACTACGTATAGTGATCTATTATATGCCGAGGTTTGTGTGCTTGGCAATGTTTGGTACATAATAAACTTAACCCTTGAGTGAAAAAACACTCCATCTAACCGACGGCATCGCGGGTTTCAGTCTATGAATCATGTCAAACATTCTTGTATATAAAAATCTTTACGACGATACCTGGGTTAATTAATTGATGGAGTAGGTAAGGAAAATAACGTCTTCAATTTGGGTTCCTTTCCTAGTCACTCAGGAATCAAAGAAATCAAAGCGGCTAATGCCTTGGCCAAAAGAGGAGCATCTCCTCTTAGTGGCCTGAACCTCTCTTGGCCTTTAAGAAAGAGTATCGTTAGAAGGAGGAAAAAGAAAGGCAAATATTCTGTCGGAATCAATAATACAGAATCCTTTAAGCAGCAAAATGTCTCTTTCCAACAAGCTTCTTCTCTACAAGTCCACCATTCGCCAGGTCATGCATGCACGCTTTGGGGAGACTTCAAGTCATGCAGAATACGATCTTGAGAAGAACCCTAAATGCACCATGGTAGGTCAGCTACTTACGGATACATGAAGACCAGCAAAAACCATTCCTATACGATCATTCTTTAAAACAAAGTGTGAAGAGCGTCAACAAAGCATTAAATCATGCAAGGTGTGCGACTACCATAAAAAGTCTCGAGGAAACACAATGGACCAAATATGGACCTTTCCTAGGAGAAGGAAGTGGTTAAATTGGGAAATTGCCACCTGCTAGAGCAGAACTCACTACTACCAGAGGTGAACAACACTGAGATGAAGCATTGAAGGGATAATGGCCTAACTACAAAAGGGATCGAAGATCAACGTTCGAAGTACAACATCCAAAAACAATTTTGATTTCAGTGAGAATATGCCACACCTCCTCACTGCAACTTTATGCAGCATCTCAATACTTCACCTGACGTGAATAACACTGAGATGAAACATTGAGAGGCTAATAGCCTAACTGCAAAAACGATTGAAGTTCAACGTTCATCATCCAGAAAGTATTTTGATCTGAGAAAGAATATGCCACACCTCTACACTGCCACCTCATGAAGCACCTAATGAGAAAAGGGTTATCAGAAACAGGCAACTCCAATTTATATGAGAAAGAAATAAGGAAGATACTTCTGATCTCGAGGTTAAAGAATGCCCCATCATGGCAAGTCAACGCAAAAATGCTCTGAACGAGAAATTACTAGCAACAACCTCTTTGAAGCCATCCCAGATACTGGAGTTGAACCCTGGAACTAAAAGGCAAACTGAAGATGATGCAGAGGCTTTGATGAAGACACAATAGACCTGAAGGTTGGGTGTAAAGTCACTCTATAACATTAATCAGTAGGTAATCTTTTTCCGTGTTGAATACAGTGAACATTTCCATAATAGTGTTTTCCAGACGGTTTGTCAAGCTCGTTTACATCTGGCTACCGCAGGGTCTTTATAAATGATTGTAACATCATAGTAAGCCTCTGAAATGTCATTTACCGTTTTTAATTAAAACTGGACGCTATTCTACAGAATGAACTCTCGAAAATAATTATAAAATGGGTAATATCAATTCTTAATCAAATTTAGTCTTTTCTGAGTTTTCAAACCCGCGATGAGTTTGAAATTTTTTCAGCGGTCAGAAACCCGTCGGTAGAAACTTGCAGCTATACTCAGTAGTGACAATGAAATTGAGTGCGACGAAGCTATATGTAGAGAAAATTTTAGGCGTTGGAGAACACCTTGGTTCATGGACCATGATCAGAAATTGCCAAATTTATACGTCGATACTTTTATTTCCTGCTTTTTTTGAATCACTGGAATAATGAAAAATTAAAAGATAATATAAAGCTCTGTTCGTGGAAGGAGCACTCAAAAAGTAGAATATTTTTTCCGAAAGTACATTTCAGGATGTCCCAAGTTCAAGTGCTCATCACATGTATCTGGAGAACTGGACCTATTTGAATTCGAAAATTGGAATTATTTAATTGTTCACTATTCTCTACCGAGCTCAAATATTTTTGCGATCTAATACTTTCAGTTATACAGAAAATGAAAATATCTGTCTAAAAATAATATGTGTTGATTTTTATTCAATTTTCAACGTCCCTCTTTTACAGCTGTTGAATTATTTCAAATTGTTTTTGAAATATATATGAAAATACTAAGGATAGAAGTATACGTTGTCAGTATTTCGTTCATTATACATATTCTCAATATTCCGAACGTGAACAGTCTTCACATCTCGAAGTGGATAATTCGTGTAACTATACCTATAAAAATTTTCAATTACTTCCTCGAATCCCAAAAGGCGGCGCCAAGGTCCAATTAAAATTCATTCGCTCGCTTTAGAACTACAGAAGTACGAAGTTCCAGTAAAACATGCAGTCGAAACAAAAATGGACCAAGTCAGAGTTCACGTACAACCGTAGCTGAGAAATTAACGAAGTAATGAACTTCATCATGACGAAGTAAAAAATTCGACGGAAATATCACATGTGGTTGAAAATAAAATAATTCAATTTAGTGTGTCTTAAGAGAATAATGAGACAATGGAATGGTCATTCCATTGGCAAGGAGTAATCTTGGTTGAAACAACGGGAAACATGTAGTCATCGTAGTTAGTAGAGCAGCCGTCAAGTCTCCTGGTCTCATTATAAATCAGAATTATTATGTTATAAAGATAAATTGGCACGCTTATGTCATCTACAACCGTTCGTCAGGAAGACCACAGCTAGTTGTACTTTAAGACGGCCGTTTTTTTATTAATGGGAGTAATTACTTGCGATCTTTGATGTTTCAGTATTATTTAATTATGATTTAGTGCCGGTACCGAAATGAATGGGATATTTCATGGGTGGCTTTTCCCCCCTATCATTTGGATGTTGACAGGAACTTACTTCTTAGTGAGTAATTTCGAAGGAATATACAACTTCCGAGATAATTATGGTGAATGCTTTGCATAATCATCCTTGCTTCTTTACGAGTAATAGAAATTACTTGTTCTTGGCAGTGGCGGACTAAGACAACAGGGGTCCGAGCCACAAGGTAAATATGACACCTCCATCAACCCCATGTCAATGAAGGTCCCCGGATTTAACAACTTTGATATTTTTTTTGGTTACATTTGAAGAGCAACATTTATCCATTTCAAAATATTAAAAAATTTAATGGTGTGAAATCTGGAGAACTTGGTGGCCACCAAGTATGTATTTTAATTATATGAAGTGAACAAATTTATTTGTCGTATGAAACTGAAACTTCTTTTTAGGTTGATAAAAAATTAATGTATCATGCTATATATTTTCGAAAAGGGGGAAAGTAAGCAGTTTTATTTCTTAAAGAAATTTTTATGGTTTTCTTTTATAAAGAACAAAAGTTTGTATTATAACTGCAGAACTAATTTCAATAAAGAACGAAAATTTCACTATTAAATTCTACTGAGAAATGTACTTATAGAATGTTTTTGTTTCATGTTTACAACATCAGTAATAAAAAAGTTATGAGTACTTTTCATTTCACGCCATTCTTCAATATTCTCTTATTGCTTGAAAACAGTTGAACCTATGAAGTTGCTTGATGTTTTCACCAAATTAATTTGAAAAACATCTAGCCCGGCAATGTGTCATTCATTTTTTTCTAGCTCAAAGGGATTCTGAGATACCCTCAGTAGACAACGACTTTAAGACACCAGAAACATGGTTTTTTTTTTATCTTGGTAATCCAAATTTTCTATAAAATGGCTGCATATGTCTTCATTATGTAAGAGACGTTTTATACAAGTTAATGTTGACTGGTGATGCGTGTAAAAGTTGCCGAAAAAAATATAGTCGCCAAGCATTGGGGCGCTGTTTTCCAAGGCACATACCTTTTTTATTATGCCATTCGAAGGATGATTTCATTTTTATTTTTTTCTTTCATAATACTTTTTTCCATTCCTAAGGGTTAGCGATCTGCAGCATATTCAAAATTATTTCTATTCCATTAATTTTTTCTGTACAAAATATGAATTATGCTGCAGATCGTTAACGGTTTTAAATGAAAAAGAAAAAATAAGAACGAAGTCATCTTTCGAATGGCATGATGAAAAGGGTATGTTCCTGGAAAAAAAAAGGTTTCATGATGTTATGTTTCCAGTAGATTTTATTATTTTATTTTCCGTTGATATAAAAATTTTCATACAAAAAATAATTATATTTTTTGATTAATAATTTGGTATTTATATCGAAAAACTTTTATCAAGTATGGATTAAATCAAATTTTATTACTTTTGATTTTTATCCGTCCTAATCATAGAAATTCACACGAAAATATTCATTCCTATTATGTAACTCGAATAGAAACGAACGAATCATGTCGTAATTTGAGAAATCGCGCCCAAATCTGGTATTCTTTATCCAATTCTTCTTCTATAGCCAAATGTAATTCGTAATTGATATCCATAGTAATTCTACTTGAGTTGCAGTATTACCGAGTACTAATTCGAAACGATTCCGATTCGACGGTTGCATTTCTATTCGATCCATACCATTTCTATTCGATTGGACGTTACAGAACGACTGATTATCGCCCATAAATTACTAGGACCAGGACAAAGCACTGAATCTGAATAAGCGTCTAATTCAAAGAAATTAACAATTCAACTGTTTGCTGGAGGAACAAGTATTTACGTGTTTCTAATCGAATTTGTTGGTAATTATTCATTTAGCCCCGAATTGTTAGTTACCTTTGCTTTCTACGTCTAGATGTGTGTTATCAATAAAACGAATTTTCCTTTCATCATCCAAATCAAAGGGATCTGAGAAAAATGTTTCATTTCATGATCCTTATTAGACCTGAAGAGTATTACTCATTACTATTTATTATTGGAAGTTGAACTCTTGTGTCATTCACATTATTAGTGCATTTTCAAAGTGTTTTTGCGGCTTTATTACACTGCATATTTTTGTAAGGATCTGTTCTACGGAACCCCAAGCGCGTTTCCTGCGCTTATGCAGTGATCCGTCACTGGTTCTCGGGCAGTATTATTGAAGAGTTGAATTACCTAATATAAGAAAAGGTAATTTCAAATTTCATAATACATTATCCAGTCTTCGAAGAGTTAAAATTTTATAATCCGAAATGTCTTTAATTGAGTACTACAAGGTTTATTTCTGTAGATTCCGATATTGCTGTTTCTCTTTTCTGGACCATTAAATTTGAATTTTATGTTCGTAAAATGATGCACATATATGTTGATTTCTTTGCTCGAGTCGAAACAACGGGTTTCACTACTTTGTAGCTATTTCATAGTATGGAGAAAATACAATGCAGCAGATACCATAATACCCATAACGCATTCCATTTGAGAGACAGAGCCAACAATAAATCGATATATGCCTGCATAATTCTCACTAAAGTGCAATGAAAGTTTCATGAATTATAGGTGAATCAAAAATTGAAATTCATAGGTGAAGCTTCGAAGAAGTTTGTTTTGAGATTGATTATCGAATTTATTCAGAACTTTTTCGGGACACTATTCTCGAAAAGTATTTTTTCAAAGCGTCTACGTACTTTCAGTGTTCTGAACACTGAATGTACAGGGAGTCCCAAATTCGATACTCACTGAAAGAAGCTCTAGAACTATAAGACTTAGAGAAAAATATTCAAGAACCCCCGAATTCCTTTTTCGAAATAATAAGATATCAGAAAGCAGATCATAGATATCTTGATTCATTCTCGAGTTACAAGGCGTTTCTGAAAAATGCATGTTTCAAATATTTGGTATATCTTAGTTTCTGTTCGAGATATTCAACAAATTTTAAAACTGTGTGCGTATATACGTTTTGAAATATCGCTTGTCGAGAATAGGGTCGCTGATCAGTGATGAGATCCTACTAATTTATTATCTATTGAAAATCGATATCGATATCGATTGATATAAATCGGTATCCTCCCTACCATACTCCTACATTGTAACTATAGCGAAGGAAAGGGAAAGTATTAATTAATAAAGTATCAATCGATGATACATTAGTAGGATCCAAGAACTGATTCGTTCTGCAAATGTACATAATTCTGAAATCAGTAGGAGTTAAAATTCATGTATTTATATCAAGTAGTACCTAATATGATCAATAACAGGATCTACATGGTAATGAGTAGGAACAGGTTAGTGCGAAATAACTTTCAACGCGAATTGTAAATTGTATGAGAAAAAAAAAGGAATTCAGAAATATGGAGAAAATTATCGAAAAGACCAAGGAAATCAATATAAGGATATACTTATTTCACGAATCAATTCAAGATGAATGATACAAATAAGGTAATAACAACTATTATAGGTAGGCGTAACCGTGTATATTCTAGAACAGAATGGACAGTTGGTCCAATGACGCTATAGATAATTGATTTCTTATCCAACGATACGCTAAGATATTTTATGTAATCTTTTTACAATATTCGATTACTAAGAATTGAAGGATAACATTTTATCATCCCAATTATTATTTCATGTACATAGTAACAATTATTCAATAATACTCTATATATGATACCTTCTATAATCTGCTTTCTAGACAAATTCATGATATTTGAAATATACAACCTAGTTTAGTCTAGTTTGTTAGTCGTAGGGGATAAACGTGATCAATATACAACCTTTATAATAATATAAATCCAGTAAAAAAGTCTTCACCAAAATGGAATTGATCATACAGAAAATAATAATAAAAACAAGCTCAAAATTTCACACACTTTTTGTGAATTTAAAATATGATTTTGATTTGTACCAAACGTTTTCAATCATTTTTTATTGATTCCATATAAACAAAAGCATAAAGCGTTAAAGTCTCAACGAAGACATAATCCTCATTTGAAAGATCAATGCTCACTAAAGCTTTTCCCAATGTAATAACTTATCAGTTTGATGCATGACATTTATAATCCATAATTTCTTTTCATTGAAATATCAAGGTAGAAAAATATCTATTGAAACTATCGTGGTTCTTGTTAGTATGTATTTCATTATCGAAACCGTCAAGAAGAGATTGTGATCCATTAGAATTAAGCGTAAGATATGCAGCTTGAGGGCATTCTTTTCCAGGCATCTTTTGATATCGCCATAATTCTGGTTTTTATGAGTAACCTAACAGCCCCTAATAATATAATCGAGACATTTATAGTTTGGCCATTAGCTAAACCACATTTCAATTATAATGGAAATACTAACGAGCGTTGGCTAGGGCTTAATTCCTGTCATCCGCCCTAAAAATTGTGTGAAATAAAAATGCAAATTCAAGATTCAATGGCGCAGTTTATCGGTTGTTTCAAAGCCTCAAGGAACAGGATTTCCATGTAGGTTGAAATTAACCACATACTGGGAGAAGGAAGTTGTTTGCTTGATCAGTTTTAAAAGGTATCAGAGAATTCCAACGATAATAAAGGGTTTTCAAATAAAAGGATTCAATTTGATATTGAGAAAAAAATAGTTTATTTTGAGACAAATGAATGTTTATTGCTTTGTGAAGAGAAAGGTATGCAATTAATGATAGGAAATGATATCAGCCAAACAGCCGCCATGGCTACGGTTGCAGCATCATATCATTTTCATTTATTACTCTTTTTTGGTTTTTCATTTTTGTTTTCAGATTTAATGATAATATACGCTTGACAACTTCTGGTGAAAAAGAAGGATGAAAGAAATTTGTTTGAATGAGGAAGAAGCCCTTCAATATAAATATGTCAGCTTATTTTGTAAACAAATACACAAACCAATCACTACAATTATACGGGAGACATAGTTTTTGCTGAGGTTTTTCATCTGTTCTCTTGTATCATACGTTGAAATGTATAATGCTCCGTTCATATTTCCTCTGCTAATACTGAGATTCACCGACACATGCTTCATTGTTTGAAGCATGATATGTTCCCTAGCAAATTTGCATATTTGATAACCTCACGTTTTCCATCTTTGAGTTATGGAATGGATTGTGGAGCATTGGTATTGACCTTATTTTTCACGTGTTTCACATTTAATGACAAGATTTCGATTGCCAATTGGGATTACCTCTTCGAGAAATAATAATAATAATTAATCATGCTCGGAAGCGCAATTCATTCTCCGTAACAGTTGGACCTGCCTCTTTTTCGAATAAGTAAGGTTCAATCATACCACCAGCCACCGAAAAACTGCATCACAAAGTTACACGTTAGGGATAGAGAGGCTTTTCAACAATCATTTTTCGATTTTCCGTTCCCCAAATGCAACAATTCTGCTTATAAACGTAGCCTACGAGGTGAAAATGGGCCTCAACACTGAAGATGATTTTTAGATCAAAATCTGGAACTTTTTGATGCATATCAAGGATCCAATCTGCTCGGAATCTTTCGGTGGTATAGGCAAATGTACCTACAAGCAAGAGTATCAGGAGAAAGAAAAATCGATAGAGAAACACTCTGGCGGAATCTTCCTAGGTATGATCATTCCGAAAAGTTTCTTAGAAACTTTTTTACTGCGAATAACTACACCTCCTTACTGGATTCCTCACAGGGCAATGTCGCCTCAGGAAACACCCTTTGATGATGAGTTTAACAGAAAATGACGAGTGCAGATTCTGCGAGATGAGGAAGAACCTCCGGAATCCACATGGTGAAGGAATGCCTTGCCATCACTAGTCAACGCAAAATCTGCTTTGGACAAGAAACTTGAAGAAGTGAGGAAGTAGCCTCCTTGAAGCCATTCCAGGTACTGGAGTTCATTAGAACTCTGGAACTGAAAGGCGAGCTGTAGATCTCGTGATGGCGAGAATAGCTCTGATGGAGGTACAATAGAGCCGGAGCCTCGCAACCTGCAACGGAACCCTCTTAATCAACTTATAACGGTTATAGACACAGTCCTTCATACTCTGAATTATATAAAAAAAAACGGGTAAATATTAAAAAAACATATGAAATTGGGAGATAATCGTAAATCGAATATGTTAGGAATATGCAGTTATAATATCACAAGAGCATAGACAATATTCGATTATACACCGATTCACGAGACGTGATTCGCGAAACTTTACGAGAGCGCAGCTCGAGTGGTGTTTCGCGAATTACGTCGAGTGAAGAGGTTCGTATAATCGAATTATATTCTCTATGCTCGAGTGGTATTCGTTACGATTATATAACATAATTTCAATAACTATAACCAAAGCACTGCATTTTGATAATCCAATGACATTTCACTCAGCTTGACTTTTATTTTTTGGTGAACGTCCAAGAATGTTAATGCTGAATTGCTCCTTTTTTGCTTTCAATAAAATTAAGAACTTATTACCCCTAAAATCAATTATAGAAACCTACTACTGTTTATGCTATCCGCATATAGCATATAACATACTCATATGGGGCGGTAAGTCTGAACTGAATAGAGTTCTCGTTTGTCAGAAGAAAATTATAAGACTGATATTTAATATCCATCCACGCACATCTTGTAGACCTTATTTTTGTGACAATGAAATATTAACAGTAGCGGGTATCTACTTGTTTAAATGTTCACTTCATACTAAAAAGAATGAAAAAAATCTCACTAAGTTATCAAGTTACCATTCTTACCCAACAAGGAGCGGTGACATCCTAGTAATTCCTGGGCACAGAACATCAAAATACGAACAATCTTCCAACTATCAGGGGATTGTTCTGTTCAATCATTTACCAGTCTCTATAAGAAGTAGAAATATGTACTACTTCAAAAAATTAGTTAAGAATCTGTTACTGAATAAATGTTACTACACAGTAAGAGAATATTTAGAGGATAATGACTTAAAACTATACGAGTAACAGTCAATTGCAAATATTGTTTAGTTTAATCTTTTTGAATTTTCTTTCTTTTTCTTTATTATGACCTGTCCTATACTTGTTTGTCTTAAAGGATCAATAAATGTTATTATTGTTATTATTATTATTATTATTATGGAAATGATCACAATATGGCAGGAGGCGAAACACCAAAACGATTATACCACGTGGTCAAGTAGTATATTCATTTATCAATACGCGTAACTATGGGAAATTTACGGATTCTATTGGTTCATCAGAACATGAGTTGTATAATCAAAGCAATAACGAGGATAACTTTTCCTTCACAACTCTATAGTATTGAAGGATAAAATGCCTCAGATACGCGGTGAATTCACAAATTCACAATTTTGTTGAAAATTGAAAATTGTTTTCAATCGAAAGGGAAGATCGTTCCCATTTCTTTTGTTCTTCATATTTGGAATACATGAATATATTGGATTTTTAAGCGTGCGTCTTTTGTATCTCCATAGCACCCACTTTATCCGTAATCAGTTCTTCTTTGACCCGAAACATGTAACACATTAATCTTTCTCGTGTTTCAACGCGTCTTACTTATTATATGAAATTTAACACGCTAGCGTATTATAATGTTAATGTGCTAATGTACATAGCCATTACATGACGTGTTCGCCATAAGATCAGTTATCAAAAATACCTATAATTTTGTGTTGGTATACTCGAGGAAGGAAACCCTGTGTGAGGTCCGCATGAACGGTTTTTATTATACAAGTAATACATGTATGAATAACTGCACAGAGAAACATCATCGATAGTACGTAATTTCCATCGATATTTTTTCCAATTCTATTTATGAACAGAAAATATTATATGAATCTGGAGTTGAAGGAAACAACAACTGTGTTTATGATTGGTTTGCTGAATAATGTATTTGTAGGTATATTCGTATTGGATCGATACAAATTAGGTATACAAAGCTGACTTATGTGGTTACGTTCATTTCATTGAGTACTCGTTATTCCAACTGAGCGTTAGTGATTTCGTTACGATGTCTTCATTTTTCGAATACGTGGTCAATTTAAATTTTTTCTTCCCCTCCGTAACAACCTAGAAACTTGCAATTTTCGAATCTCGACTCTCGAATACCATGGTTGAATTTGTTGGAGGACAAAATCCGATTGAAGTTTCCGGAAATGTAACCATTCAAAATTTAGTTCTTCCAATTCTGTGGCAAAGCCGTTCATTTTGACATACTTTGTGGTTCAAAATCGTATGGGAATATCTCAGTTTCACACTGATTTCATGGTTCTATTTCATTATTGAATTCAGAGTAGGGAATATCGGTCTCAGGAATAAAAAAGTCTGACTCTATTTCTTCACCACGTTTCGGTCTTTATTAGGTCTTCTTCAGGAATAACAAAAACATCAATATTTTCATCAACAGAAAATAATTATCCGAAAATAAAACAAGAAAAATGTGTTTCACTCAATCTTAGCATCAATGTTTGTTAGTTTTTCCAGGAAATATGAATGAATTAAATTAAAATTAAATTTAATTTGCTATACAGAAAATAGTAAACGTATATATGGAAATATTCTATGATTTCAATGAAAATCCAGTGAATTAGAGAAAGTAATGTCTAATACTCGTAAATAAATGACTTATTCTAACACCTCTGCACTTGTTTTATAAATAACTACTCCCTTATAAAATACGTATTCGATAGAGATAAATTATTGCATTTATCGGTAAATAACTATTTTAAATCATATCTAAAACATAAGGTTAATCCAGAACCAAACAAAATTCAAGTAGAATGTCGAAAGGAAATCCTCAATATTTCACTGACCAAAGATAAAATTAAGTTAAGATTCAGCAAATTAATATGAAATAACAATATACAATTTTGTGCAGAACTTCGTGTTGATCGTTGTATTAGAACCATAGAAAATTCAAGCAGCATATCAAAAAAATCTCCAATATCTGTGTAACAAATTTTGAAAGATAATTATAAGGTTTTCCAATGAAAACATCATGCAAAATTTAATCAGATTTATTGAAGAACGCTATTTATCCAGTCCCTCGTAACTTGGAGAATGCAGAAGACCATCAAACCATCATTTTCCAACAAGATGGCGCACCTCATTTCGTTCAACCGGTTCTTAGATGAAAATTTTCATCACGCCTGGATTGGAAAAAGAATACATATTGAGTGGCCACCCAGATCACCTGATCTGGCTCCACTGCACTTTTCGCTAAGAGGTCACCTGAAATCGAAGATTTGAGCTACCCAGTCTGAGTCACTGGATGATTTGCGACCTCGAATCGTTAATGAATGTCGTCAAATTATACCAGAAATCTTGAGTAACGTACGTAAAAGTTTTCAGCAAAACTCACGTTACTACATGGAAGTGAATGGTGGCTATTTCCAGCATTTTATAAAATAATCACAAAAGTGAGTTGTCTTCCATTATTTTTCCTGTTATTTCGTTATGGATGGAAATTTTGAAGCGAAATTTCAACATCAGATAGTACTCGATAAGATCTTCAAAATGAGGTATCGCAACATCCTTCGTACCAATTCAAAATCAAAGGGTTGCACTCACCCCCGTTTTGAAGCTGGAAAATCGAGGTATTAAGTTTTCGTTGGACCAAACTGTATATTATGACGAAATGATCTGTTTCTAGAAGGAGCGCTCAAAAGCCAACCATTCCATCACTGATCTTAACAGTCTCTCCTTGACTGCACGAATAATACCTCTCAGCTTACAACAATGGCTGCTGTTATAAATGATGCTCAAAACGCCGTAATTCAAATCATGAGCTTTAATTAATGAAGCACAAGTACCAAAAAGCGATTCGGGATGCGATTAATAAATTCAAATCAAAACACGTTGATGTAATTCATTGGGCAATCGCCGAACACATGGTGGCATCATTTTTCCACATCTCCTCGAGCTCAAAGAAGAAGAAGAAAGACGAGTGAGCGGTAGCCGGTATCAGAGAGATATGACCGACCCACAGCGTAGTCCAAACGGCATTCGATTAATTTCAGTCATACCGGAAAAATTTATGAATAGATGGTAGTATTAGTTCTCCTTTTATTTACCCCTAGAGGCGAACAACATGGCTTTGTTGCTGTGACAATCGTCACAAAAGAACTCAATCAGATATTAGTGTCGTTTAGTTGTGAGGTAGAAGTAATGAATACCTGGGAGAGGGCCAATAACATTTATAAGTTGGACGTGCTTCATTTTCATTCGTTATTTATTTAATTCCATTAGGAGTTGGAGATAGTTGGCTTAGAGTTGAAATCATATTATTTTGACAGTTGACATTATTAGTTTGAAATGTTATCATAGTATTTCAACGCTCCTTTAACTTCTAAATGCCTTTTTTGCAGAAATATTCGGGTTTGTTTTCAAAATATACTTCAACCACGGCAATTACTTCTTCATTGTAGTCAAATGTCTTCTTTTCGAACATTTTTTGGAGGTCTGCAAAAAGTCTCTAATCACAACGAGCGAAATCTGGAGAATAAACTAGATGGTCAAAAAGTTGAAGGCGCAATTCTTTCAATTTGACCAAGATTTTCATCATTTTTGAGAAGGATCATTGTCTTGGTGAAAGATATATTTTTTTTCTTGTATTTGAGAACTTTTTTCAAATGTATGTAAAAATATTGGATTGTGTAGAATGATGTCCTCAGCAAATGAATTTAATTGCAATGAAATCGATCTGTTTATTCTGTATTCTTTAAAACATAAGCTCAAATGCTATTTATTTTTGCGGATTCTGTAGCTGCATAGTTCTTTGTGTTTGAATTAAGCACTTGGAATTTCCTTTTCTCTTTAACCTCATTATTGTACGATGCATTTTTTTAGTTGTTATTTGTGATTACTGCCTCGGGTATATTCTGTTTGTATTCCTGTTTTCTCGAATAAATTAATAAATAAATAAAGTAAATAACGTAATGTAATAATCACTGTTGATGATTTTACCTTTGTTAGGAGAGTCAATGAACAATATACCATGCACGTCCCAAAATTCGAAATCCATAACCTTGACAGCTGATTTGAGTGCTGTTTGAGGTTTTGGTCACTTTGGACGGTTAACAGTGACTGCTTTCCACTCAGCTGATGTTCTTTTTGACTCAAGACTGATTTGGATCAACGTCAGCGGTGGGAAAGCGTGGCACCAATTTCGATCAAAAGTTTCTTATGGACAAATGTTCAGGCAAAATAGTGCCTTACACTGCCTTATGATATATTCGACTCCAACGTTATATCACACAATTTCAATTTACGATCGGTCAAAACCATTTTGTGGACTTTTTTGTTTTGCCAAATTCGAGAGACCAGAGTTATCGATGGAGCAGAGTCTGAATAACCCATTGTTTTGTTTGCACTGTATTTTTTCCCATCAAAAACCAGAGTTTTCTCAATACACGATATTCGTTCCATCCAGTTTTAGATCAACAACAAACATAGAGTCACTTGACCTTACATATCCTGATCCAGACTGAACCTCATGTTCCGAAATTTTGGCTTTTTTTGAAGCTTGGTGCGTGGTGGTGAGAAAAAAAGTGGTAAAGTATATTGGTGGTGCTATTTGTGAGCCAGGTCTGGAATTTATCGAGTAATGAGATATCACTAAGCAAGATTCTTTCACAGAGTAAGATAATTCCGGGTTTTACAAACTTCATAACCCAAATAATTGTTGTCTTTCTGTAACACAAAATGAAAAAACATTACCTCAAAAGATCTTGAAGATTCAGGACTTGAATAACTCTGAGTAAAGTTATTGAGAAATGAACAATCAACACTACCAGCAATAAGAGGGAGATATCTACTGAAAATTGGTAGTGGACTATGGTATTTGTTTCGAAGATTTAGTCAATTATAGACATACCTACTCGAAAGAATCGACTCTTTCAGTTCTTTATTAGATCCATTAACTATTTCATCAGTTTGAAATCAATCGAAAAAAACTCTCGACCTACAAAGTCGGCACTCAGCAGTAATATCTGCCGAGAAGTTCTGATTTACACATAAGCAAAGTAAACCTTATATTCAAAAAGGGCACTGACTAGTAACCAGGAGCTGTTGAGCGTTCTTTCATTAATTCGCGAATTGCTCCCTTGAGGAGCGCATAACAGAAAATCCAAAAAATAAAGTCTTTCATCTCAAAAGAGATGACAATGCAGTTATTGCGGAATTTGACTACTCAGAAAACATATAAGCGTTTGGTTTAATATTTTTAATAATGAATAATTTAAATTTATCGAGGTAAAAAATTACCCTTCTTGATAATATCTCAATTTACGTTATGGAGAATTGTGTAGAATTGAAAAATAAAGTAAACTCCCGTCAGCTGCCCCTTGTACGTCTGCCGTTCAGAGATTTTCTCAGAAATGACAAAAAGCCTTATGCAGCACTTGGAACTTCGTGAGGATCTTATCATTACTTGCTTGTACTTGAATATAAGACGACATTATGATTTAAAACTTAGATAGCTATTTCAAGTGAAAAAATGTGATTTATGAGTAGAGCAAGTCTGGTTGAAGGCACAGTAAAAACAAAAAAAATGAGTCAGTAAGCAAAATCTCTAGACGTGATTTTCTGAAATTTTCGTATTTATACTGCAACAACGATGTATTCGGATTGTGTTCTACGCAAATTTTTTATCGAATTGCAATTATCCAACGTAATAAATATAATTATTTCATTATTCATAAGTACACGCAGTGTAATATTGCCCGAGCGTACTTTTCTTCCATACTTCAATTAATATTCCAATACTGACCCTGCAATTATAGTAAATAGTTATTTTTCTTTCTGTCCATCAAGCATGGGAACTCATTCCGTATCATATCCACCTGGCAAACGCTAAAACGAATTGATTCACACCACCCGGAGGCAGAGAAGCGTTGAGATGCGGTCTGGCATTGGATCTCCACCATTTCGACGTTCGTACTCCTTCTCAATCATGCGTTCATAATAGTTTAATAGTTTTAATAGCACGAATTATTATAAATATCGGAGAATGTCCAGTATGTTTCTGCTTAACGTTGAGCTGCAGCGACGTACTGTTGAAATTAAAATTCATGAAATGAACTGAAACGTTCGGCGTTCCTTGTAATTTCTGACGAAGACCGTGACATCCATTTATTAGCTGGCTTGGTGTAATTCTGTTAGGACAATCGCAAAGGAATTCCTCGGAAGGAATAGTTGGAAGTTGGACGATGTTGGAGGAACCGATATACTCTAATTATCAAAGCAGAACACGTTGTTTCTATAAAGTGCGGGGATTTTTGTTTTATTTTGTAATTTTTTTTCAGATTTATTTTTGAATCAATCACTTAATCCATTCACATAAGAATTCGTACTAGCACGTCATATTAGCCATTTTTAAGGAAAAATTGTTACGCTACCGCTTCTCATTCCATTTGTGAGAAAAAGCCTCTCCTCAATTTTCCCCCAACTAAGCACCCTTCCTCGAGTAGAGAGTAAAATTTTTAAATGATTAATGATTTAATGAAACTATAAATAATGAGACATTCAACGACGAAAATAGAAAATGATTTTAGAGAAATTGTTCGAGATACATTTCACCAAATTCAATAATAATAATAGAACTTTATTTGATATGAAAATATCACAAAAAATGATAAACTCAAATATTAATAGTATATTATTCAACGAGCGGTAATGTAGGTCATAACTCACGCAGATGATGTTTGCAGCACGAGCCGCAGGCGAGTGCTGTAATTCATCAAGTGAGTTATGACCATTACCGCAAGTTGAATACTATACTTTATCTTTATTCCGTACAAGAGAGATGGAAACTTAGTGCCACCAATCACAATCGAACTAGCATCGGCTAGCTCGAATCCAGTATTGAGAACAGACATAGAACTTTATTGAAAAACCTTAATAGTTGCCTATAAAAATGCATTAAAATATACCAAAAAATATTCCCTGAAAACGATGACTTAATGATCTTACTGCTACACCAATCTTGAAAATTTTTTCAAACTCCTACATATTTTTTCGGGCAATTAATTCTATATGGTAACATTAGCTGTTTGTCTTTTGGAAATGTATACCTATATAATATTTCATCTTCACTATCTGAATTAATCATTTTCAGCATAACATTCACAATAATTAGATATCTAATATTAGATAACTTAATTTGAAAACGACAAGAGTGACATTCCCTCGGACATTCCTCCCCTTAATAACAATAATGAAATGTTCCCTTTCGGCCAATCGAATAGAAGCAGAGAAGTATAGAAGCACAGATCCATATTTTCCGATTTATGATAGTGAGTTATAGTAGTGAGTTTTTATAACTCACGCTGTTTGTTAATAGATACTATTAATTGCTCAAAAGCAGTTGAATAATGAATATATAATTCAATAGGAGTAGATAAAGTTCATTAAAGTCTTTTTCAGTCATAAATTCTTTTACACTGTAGTAACCTTGTTCATATAAAAATTTTTTCAAAGTTTTCTTTTGTATAATTTTAGGTCTTGTTTTGAACGTTTTTGGCATTTTGTTCCAAATTTTTACTGAAGAATGAAAGAAATTTTTTTGTATGTAGGCATAATTGGGTTTGGAGTTTTTCCCCTGGTATTATAACAATGATCAAGCATTAACATTTCGAATTTAGTGAAATTATTAATACATTATTATTCCTAAAGATATCCCTATATGATTTGCTATATTTTAATTGGAATACAGTTCTCAAACATTTTTTTGCATGATGAATTCTGTTGATGTTGAAAGACATCAACGGAATTCGCCCAGAAGAAGATTCCATACCTGAGTCTGGAGTGGACGTATGCATGATATTCGGTAAGGGAAGCATCTGATCCAATTGTTCTTGTCAAGATCCTTAAAGCATAGCAGTACTTTGCAAGGCTTGTTGCCATATATTCAATATGTGGCCGCCAATTCAAATCCCGATCTAAATGGATTCCCAATACCTTTTCGGAATCTACTAGTTGCTAATTGTATTGCAACTGAAACTTTGTTCGGATTTTGCCGCATGTTAGTGCACCTTGTAAGCTAGTAAATACTCAAAATCAAATAATCCCTTTATGTTTTATATTTCCCTCCAGACATAACGTCCAGAGTATTAAGATCCGGTTACCAAGGAGGCCAAACCACTGCTACACTGCTTGGAGAGGCTCCATTCAGTTATATCCAGGAATTCAAGAAAATTTTCTGAGTTTAATCTGTTTTTTTTCTAATCCAACTTGAATGCCTGTACTTTGTAAACGAAGCATTCCCGATTATAGTTCATTTTTTGATCGATTTAAGGAAAATAAGGATGCGTGGTAAGTTTATAAGGATTTTCCTTTCGAATCGCGCTTTTCTTGTAAATCATTCGACAATGTTAAATTCGGTTGTAAGTATCCATATAATACTATCAAATAATTGTAATATTCTTTATTTTTCTCTAGTTTTTTCCTTAAATCGTTTCCTGGTTCAGATTATCGTACCAAAACATATAATTTCTTGTTTCTAACCATGTTATCTTATGGATAGAATCAACCCTTGCCATATGTTTTACAGTGAATGGAATTGACAAACTGAATTTTGATAATAGAAGACTCTGTGAAATTTGAAGATGAGAGTTTCCCAAAATTTAGTTGGTCACTCGAAAAATATCTAATGCTTATTAACAAAATTATTCGAAGCCTTGAGCAGGGGTTTTCAAGTGCTTGTTCATTGGAAATAAAATTCTAAAAATCTTTGCAATCCGCCTGAAATTTTTCTACATATACAAACAAACAAAATTCAATCGGTAACAAAAAATTTGGGTATTTTTTTTTCGGTTTTTCCTTGAATTTTCGATGTTCACACACGAAATTTTGTGCTTAGCTTAAAATTGATTTATATTTACAAAAGTTCCACTAGATCGGATATCTTGTCACAAATATTGTTTTTTTCGATATTCTTCTCAATTTTTTCAAAGTGACGTCATCAACATGGTCTTTGAAATTTTTATTTCACATCTAAACTCAAATTCTCATTTTGAATGAATCGATAGGTTTTATATTACTTAATAGAAAAACAAAATTTCGAACGGCCATTTTTTAAAATTTATTTAAATGAAGTACATAGCAGGGCAGACCCAAAAATATGTACTCACTGATAGTTACAGTGGTGCTTTAAACTAACCATAAAAAAAGTAGGTTTAGGTTCAGTTTGATCACAAATAATTTAGTCGTAATAATTAATTCGATTTTAAAGAAATAATTTAGTGGCCTTCAATTAGAACAGCACTTTTGACCGCAGACTTAGGACTTAGGATATCCGAGGAAGTCAAAATGAAAGTTGATACAATAACCAAATTTTAAATAATTGACCATAAAAACAGCAAGTAATAAGTTGATATATCTTTTTTGTCATTTAGAATATCTCTTCTGTCATAAGGTGGAAATTTTTTAGGTCTATAAAAAAATTCGTTTTGTAGAATTTCCATGATTAATATTCAGCAGGCTCCTTCAGTATGTATTATAAATGGAGGTAATGGAATGATGTGGTAAACATCTATCTAGCTTGAAAATTTTTTTCTAGGTCTTCTGAAGAAAGACGAAAATAATTTGATCAATTAATCCAAGATTGACTTTATCTAAAGCTGTCATCTCTGTTCTTCATTCGAGATATCCACTAAGTACTTTCACCTTCTCAAAGATAAAAGAAAATGAGGGCCATTTTCCAGCTTTCAACGCCTCATTGTGCTCTTCCTTGCCCCATGAAATTACCGAACTTGTCACGTATGGAACGAAATGACTACTGGAAAGAAACTCAACATAACAAGCTTTCGTAATTCATGAAGGAATGATTCAGCAGGAGATCGCTTGTGATGCGACTGCGGGATCAATTAGAGTTTATTAATGACTGCACAAGCTGTTTCTTGACATCTCTATTCGAAGATTCAATTACCAGCCAGCTCTATTCCTGTGTGAATAATCAGTTTTTATCGCCATTTTATCGAGAACCTCATGTGCTATGGTCCCAATAATAATTCCTGACACCTATATGTATTTTCTGAGATGGAAATATCCGATGAGGGGCCCAGATTAGACATCACTGTCAATCGTTCCACATCTCCTCGTAATGTACAGGTACTTTCCGCGGCCGCGGACGTGTTTTTGATAACAATGAATAGAAATCGATTGATTTGAATGTTTAATTATCTAGAAGGTAACATTTGGATTTTTTTGAAGAATAGGTTGGGAGAATGGGTTGTTGAGGAAGATGCAAGTATGTAATAAAACATCAATTTCGTGCTTTTAGTTTCGACAGTGGTGGTCCGAGGTGTTCCTTATAACTCTATTAAATGTTTTTATGGAAATTTTTTGAAATAATTTACAGCTGTATACAAAAGGAGACTGTGTTCTGGGTGGGCTGAATGGATACTTGTTCAAACTGGTTATCCTAGTCTTTGATTGTAGTAGTGTGAATTTTCAATTCAAAACAGAGTTCAGATGGAATTTTCATCTTACATTTCATTTTTAATTACAATTCATATTATACTACAGATGAATTTAAAAATTGTTTCTGAATCACTTTTCAAAGTTTACAACAGTCGGTGTTATCTACATATTCAAAAATGAATAAAGCTCCTTACTTCGAAAGTGAAATAATTTCCGTAAAATCATTTCAAATAAGGAGGTTCCTCAGAAACCGAACGAGTTGAAGATGTTTACTTTTATTTGAATATCTTTAGAAACCTACTATACAGGGTAATTCACCGCGATGGCCTATTAGACGTTTTTGGAAAACTAATCAAAAATTTGTGCTGAAACTTAGGGTTTGAGGCAATTATCTTTCTCCCTAAAATATTCTCAGATCTCTACAACTTCCGGTTATACCAGAAACAGACTACTACTTCCTTATTTCAAAGGCACACCCAGTATATTATTGCATCATTGGATAGTTCTTTTGATGGCCATTTCAGCAATATGTCATACCATGGGTATAAACTCAATAGTTTATGAATTAATGGGATTCTTATGAACAAAATGGTGTTTTTTTCGGAAAAAATCTTCTGAATTTTCAATTCTACAAATACGTAGATACTATTATAAGACTGTTTGCTTATCAGAAGATCATGCTGGACAACTCAAATTCATCAAAACTCAAGATTTTCAAATTAGAACATATATTTTTTATTATTTCAGTCGATTCTACGTATGAAGATAGTGGGGGTTACTTAAGCAAACCCTATACCTAAAATGAATACTTCAAGAGTTATCGAGGAAGAACTTCAAATGAAGAAAAACCGCAGATAGTAACTAAAATTCAATATTTCGATAACTAAATTTGGCACTTCATGAATTGTGATTAATTGTTCGTTGGGATTGTTGAGAAATCCATTAACAAATGAAATTTTCAATTACGAATGATTGCAATTCATGAAATGTTCAATTTAGTTATCGAAACATCGAATTTACAGACTACTCCACACAGTTAGGAATTGCGGTTTTTCCTCATTTAAAGTTCTTCCTCGATAACTTTCAGAACTTTTATTTAGAAATTGCGGTTTTTTCTCATTTAAAGTTCTTCCTCGATAACTTTTGAAGTATTCGTTTCAGGTATAGGGTATGATTAATCAACTTCCCTGTTTTTATATGTAGAATAATTCTAAATCTAATTCGAAAATCTTTTTTTGAAGAATTTGAGTTGTCCAACTTCATGATCTTATGATAAAAACCCTGTACATTTTTGATCCGAACCGCAAACACTCTTATAATACTACGTATATGCAGAATCAAAATTTAAAAAAAATTTTTCGAAAAAATACTCGAATGCTGGACAAAATCAGACGGGGGGTTCCGTAGAAATGAAAAAAATTTTGTTTTCTGTTAATTTCGAAACTGCTGAGTCACTCGAGATAAAAGCCTCACACAAAATCTCATGTTGATAACGTATCCAGAACTATAGACAATTTATTTATTTATTTAGCGTATGGCATACATGGGTTTAGTTATAATTAGTTGAAATTGTACACATTCACATTACGTCATAAAACATACAAGTGTATACCCAAAAGTAGAAAAAGCAGAAATAGAGTATAAACATAAACATAAATACAATTATAAATATAGCACAATTTGAAGTTAAATTTTATTATCAAGACAGACAATAAAAAAGAATATAGACAACATAGAAACATTAATAATCTTAGTTTGGAGATGGGAACACCTTCGAGTTTTGGTTGTGGTCTTTTAAAGGTGCATAAATTTGAATTCTAGAGAAATACTGTTTCCAAAACTACTATATATAAGATATCGGCAATACTGATACTATGAACAGTTAAAGGTAATTGTTTATATTCGATGAAACGCAATACTCCAATTTTTTAATCCCAAAACATTTCCATCAAACTAAAATACTGTATTCAATAAGTTTTTGAAAGCTTATTATTTTACTTTATTATTTTATTTTTTTAAGATAAATCTTCCAGGAAAAATGTAGTAAAGTAATTTTTGTAGCTTTTTGTTGTCAGTGTTTCATTTCAATTTATGATTTTATTTGTTATAAAAATAATTACTTGAAGAAATGTTGGATATGGTCTATATTGGTTTTCTTTTTATTCAAAACCGTAATTCAATTAAAATTATTGAACATTTGATACATCGAGGAACGAGTGCTTCCCGAGGTGCTTCCCTATTTCCTTGTGACTGATTACCGAGCCAAATGTTGTTATTATAAATCAATAACTAACTTCACGTTCCTCTACAGTAATTGCAATGTGTGCACAGTAATTCACTTCATGTTCTCCTCTTGGTGGTTGCTATTATCTGATTAATTTAGTTTGCAATCCCAAGATCGTCGAGCAGATATAAAGATACCAAAATGGGACTTAACTGTGTTGAAGCCAATTATACCTCGTTAGGAACTGTGAGGATTTCATTGTTGTGGATCAATTACCCCCCTTTGGAAAAGTTTTGTTGACGTACAATGTTGTGACATATGGATAACATGTGAAAATAAGCTGATGGGAACAAATAGAATTATAAGTGATCAGGTAAGAACGAAATTAAAGGCCTTTACATGAGGAAATTCCATTTATTATTTCCTTTGTATGGCTATTCATAGGTTGAAAATCTCTCATTTTCTGAATTAATGGTTATTGAATGGCATAATAAAATAGGTTTGTACTTACCACGCTGAATAGTGAAGTGAAAAATGTTATTCATTTGGTAAATAAAATTAATTACTAATCGAAAAACACCTCTTGTGTTAATTAGAATTAATTCATGTTGAGCATTTGCATGTGAATTGAATTTTACACAAGCTTTCTGTTTGATTTCTGACTTATAATTGAGCTTATAATGAGGAAATATAACAAACAAACGATATTTCAATGAAAATATTTTCAAACCTGCCAAAACTCTAATACACGTAAACGATAATATCTAGCAGTTCAGGTATAGAATGAATTGTGTCATGTGAAGCCATAATGTATACAGGGTGTTTCAAATTAAGTCAGCACCATTGTCAACTCCGTTATTATTGATGCTATGATGTCGGTTAAATGGGCAAACTGGTACCATTTTTAGTGGCCTTCTCGATGCCGAAAACAAACAAAAAATTGACAGTCGCGTTGTCATAATATTTCATAAACTGATATTTTTTCAATGGAACACCCTTTATTTTTCATGCATTTCGATTCGTAATAACATTCTCAACAACAAAGCTCATTTGACTTTTTGTCGTAAAGGTAAAAATAAGACAGGAAACATGAATGTTTGGACAATCATGAGGTATTATTCTCCGAAACAAAAAACTTTTTTTGTATTATCTTCCTTTTCCTAGCTCTAACCTCCTTCTTTTTTCGCTTCTGTATCGTATGCTATGTCTACATGTCCATTCAGCATATTGTGGATATTTTTCATTGTAATCAATCTGAAAGGGGCTGTTCTGGGATCAAGGCTTGTCTGTGGTTAGTAAGGCGTGAGCTTTTTTCTCAATTGGTTTTTTTTTTCGCACAAGCCTGGCTACATTTTATTATGTTCTTTATTTTCAGTACATAACTTTTAAGTTTCATTTCTTGCATATACATCTTCTCATTCTGTGATTGGACTCGGCTGTAGAATGGTGTAGTTATTCAATATCTACCTACATGACATTGAAATCAGACTTCAAGGCCACATTGAATATCTGCATTCGATTGCAGACTAAATGAAATTTTTGATCCAACTCTTTCCAAGGAGTTGTTTCAGTGAAACTTTTGAAATGGACCACACTGTCTAATGATATTAGCCGCAACTGTAATACAAACAGTCGAACAATAGAAAAATAGTCCAAGCCATAATCACGCGTATTTTCCTATCGAATCATAAAAAGTGAATCAAAAATTTCGTTTTGATTGTTTTAATTGTGTTTTCTATTGGATATTCTTGGATATCTTCTGGGTATTCTTCTTTCGAATCGAAACTTTCTTAATACGTTGTAATTGTTTTAACTTAGCAATATCTTTTAATTGTGTTTTCCATTAGATATTCTCTAATAAGCCAATTGAATCAATACAGTGCACTTCCGCCCAGAATTCACTCTAGGGTGTCCAGTTTTTTATCATAAGAATTATAACTTTTTGTGTTTTCAATTGTGGTTATATCTTGAATTCAATCATTGAATTCTGTTCCAAATATATTTTCCACATTTTCAATTTTTATGTTTCAGCAATCTGCTCTGTATTCCATTGGTGACATGACTTCGTGAGCAAGGCTTCCTTAGGATGTGGGTTTCAATCAGCACATCACCACACACAGAACCAACGAACACGAGCAGTCCCAATTAAATATTTTGATTGTACGGAGTTAAGAACATACCAGAACGAGGAACAGCGAAACAATAGAAACGACCCAACAACGAAAAAATATTTCGATATTCATCTGCGACGGTCTTAGTTAGCCTGTCCTGGTTTATTACCATATTGTATATGGAAAGAGTTAGATCTTATAAAGTAAATGATCCTATAAAAATATAACTAATTTATTACGTTTTGTATCGATGGCGAACAATAGTTCTCTCTCGGAGAGCGCTCGAGCTAAGCCTTAATAGGCACCTATTCTTGCTAGGGTTGTCCCATTGTGTCGTGCGATATACAGTGTGTGATCGAACACCGAATAATGTATCTTTCTGTTCTATCTTTTACCATATGTTACCAATGCCTTCTTCTATATGGGTAGAGGAATCGTTCTTTGTATCCGCAATCTACATACCATTCTGCTACTGTAGTTGGAATTGGTTTTTATTCTATGTATGGAGCATATCCGCAAGAGCCTTTATCAAAGGCCGATGTTTAGTTGGGAAAGCAGGTAATTGTCTGTTAGCGGTGTAGTACATTTCTGCTTCATTAGAGTAAACCAAAGAGATGATATTCTGTATGTTAGAATGATATCCGAATATCGAAATACCTAGGAAGTTTTCTATATAAGATGGGAAATTTTGGCTAAGATTTATTTGGTGCACAATTATAGATTTTGCGCAAAAAGGCGATGAGTGCTGAAACGAATGAAAATTATTACTATGAAGAACAGACTTACATAATATCAATTGAATCAAGGATGTTTCTCATCAGTAAGGTCAGTTACTTCATATCCCTCCCTACATGCGATACGGTCTTCCTTGAAGAAGATGAAATGTCCCTAGTCAAACCTAATGAAATTTGAAAAAATACCATAATAATTCATCCAAAAATTTTCTATAACTTTAACGGAAAGTCCTCTCATAAAAAATACACTTACGTCAACGAATCTAACAACAACCTTCATCGTCTTCTATCGACTGAAAACGGTTGCTCCGCAGAAAAAAATTCCTTCACAACTGAAAATCGATTGAAACAGTCCTTCCATTCTTATAACAGATTCACAGATTCATTTGTTGGAAAATTTATGAATGTTCTACCTTGAACCTCCGAATAGATATTTCGATCCAAACATGTAAATGTATGTGGTGGTCTACTATCACGGATAGCAGCGTCCCTTGGGATCTTTGGCCAGTGGCTGCAAGCAACCAACTCGTATTATGTAGATTATAGCTTCCTTGCAGTCACTTCGCCAAGAGCACGCCAAGCCTAGGAAGGTCACTATTGAGAGTTCAATTTTGAACATATTAATTATTAGATTTCAATTTTGAAAATGTATGTAAAGTATATCATGAATCTGTTTGTGAGTATTCAGGGATTCCTGCTCTTATATTATTATGATGTTCACGATAAATACTTATATAGGTTATTTCAGTTTTCAATTATTCTTAATCTAAATGGTAGATTATTTTCCCTCTGCTAAAGACCCTGTCAATTGATCAACAATTTCTTCTCTTTTTGACTTATGGTGAAATGATTATTTCAAGTTTGATTCGTTGGGTAATTTTTTCTGAATTTTCTACAGTTCCGATTGAGTGATAATATTGGAGTTTTGCACGAAATTTGAAATTTTATTTTATGAATGGAATATTCAATTTTATTGAATATAGAGTTTTGAAATTATCAGGAAAATATAATTTTGAACGGAAATAGTAAGGGAACTTCTTGCCCAATATTTCTCATTAACGAACTCAACCAAGATCCGAACCTAACCTGGAAATTGCAACTTTTTAGGTTCAATTCGAGAGTTAACGTGTTTAAGGCCGGTCGGGCAGAATCATCAGTGAGACGAACCTTATCATTAGAAACTCTTTCCGGTTCAAAATTCGAAAATTACAGACATTGTGATAGATGATACTCATGTATTCGGCAAAGGAACCATAGCAAAGTGAACTAAACGCTGCAAAGATTATGACAGATTATTTTTATTATTATTACATTACAATAGAGAAGGGGGAGGTCGAATCCTATAACCCCACAAAAACTAAACAGAAATTGCATGTATGAGATACAATAAAAAATATCGTTAAAACACAAGAAGTATAAAAAAAATAAAACAAATTATGAAGAAAAGAGTTGGAGATGTTGGAGATCACCTGAACTCTTGTATATGATAAGCTGCAGGCAGAAATGTCAAAACACTTGTCGTATAACGAAACATGTGGCGAGAGATTGCAGAGGTATTTTTATATTTGAAAAATTATCCTGCAAAGGAAACAGCACGAATGTTATGCAAAATTCGGACTGTAAAATCACGGAATTAATAATACAGTACTCGAATAAAAGGAGTTTCCAAATCGCCTTTTATGGAAGAGGGGCCGATCCCAGAAACTCCAGAACCGGCCTCTTTACAGCATGATCTCATATCCTTTCCTAATGACGTAACGAAAAGGACAAAAACAATCGCTACAAAAATGGTCATAGCGTTTAACGGATACCTAATAATAACAAAATCTATTATTATTATTCGTTTAATTATGCGGAGAGAACGAATGAATATTCCATTAACTCAAAAGACCGGCTTTCATTATACGTTGGTTCAGGAATAGAGCCTCGGGCGACGACAACAATCTGTATTAAGTGCATTATGTAGCAGGATGCCTAGTTCACGTTACGTTATTTTCTTTCTTCGGTAATTTGTGTCTGGATACATCTTCGGAATAGTGCAGATTTGCGCGTTCACTTAATTGTTTGAAGAGGACGTCGGCTGGCATGTAACAAGACGTCAAGATTTTGATCCCGCTGAGGTTTACGTTAAACGCTTTGACAGTATTGTTGCTTTTTTCCTCTAGTTCCTTTGAGATTGAACCGAAGAATATAGAATTGTTTTATTACAACATTCTAGAGATGCCTATTGTATGGAAAATTACGATGGTCATCGTGAATTTGGGGGAACAGAATAATGCAGATTTGCAAAAAACATGGCTGATGGATTATAACAAGATGCCAAGATTTTATTACATTTCAATTCTCGAAAACCAGAATAAATCTCAGAACACTATAACACTACGTTATACATATAGAGTGATTCACCGGGATGGCCTATTAGGCGTTTATGGAAAACTAATCATAATTTGAGCTGAAAATTTGCATATTGGAGTTTGAGACAAAGATCTTCCGTTTATACCGGAAACAGACTATTACTTCCTTTTTTCAAATGGCACACCGAGTATATTATTGCATCATTGAATAGCTTTTTTGATGACAATTTTGGCAATATGCCATATCTTAAGAAAAAACTCAACGGTTCATGAGTTAACATCCGGAAAACACAGAATGAAACATAAATTCTATGTTTCCATAACTAAATGCGACATTTCAAGAATTGCAATGAATTATACGTAATTGAAAATTTTATTGGTTTATGGATTTCTCCACAATACCAACGAAAAATTAACTATAATTCATGAAATGTGAATTTTAGTTATCCAAACATCGAATTCTAGTTTCTTTCTGTGTTTTCCTGAAGTCACAGATTACTCCACACAGTGGGGAATTGCGGTTTTTCCTGATTTAATTCCTTCCTAGATAACTTTCAAAGAATTTATTTTAGGTAAAGGGTTTGCTTATTTTGAAATTAGAATCCACTGAAATAATGAAAATTATAGGTTCTAATTTGAAAATTTTGAGTTTTGACGAATTTGAGTTGAGTTCATGATCTTCCTATGAACACCCTGTACATTTTTGGTCCAAACCGCAAACATTTTATAATACTACGTTTTTGCAGAATCGAAAAAGAAAAAAATGTATTCCAAAAAAAACTTTCACTGCCGAAAAATTCGAAAAAATGCGAGTCCTCATGAACCGTTGAGTTTTTACCGAATACATTGCCGAAATTGTCGCCAAAAAAGCTATCTAACGATGCAATAATATACAGGGTGTGCCATTGGAAAAAAGGAAGTAGTAGTCTGTTTTCGGTATAACCGAAAGTTGTAGAGATCTGAAAATATTTTAGAGAGAAAGCGATCATTGTCTGAAACCCCAATATGCAAATGTACTGCTCAAAATTATGATTAGTTTTCCATAAATGTCTAATAAGCCATCCCGGTGAATCACCCTGTATATTAAATATTTATTGTAGTGAAAAGCTGGAATACTCCATATGAGATTAAAAGAGTTGAGCCTTTAGTAGAATAGAATAGAATGGCAGATAAGATTGCAAAACAGAAACTTCGATTTGGTTCTTTCGTTAGCTAATTAGTTATCCGCAACTGAACTATCTGTATTCGGCTATTAAAGTCTGAAATGACAATGTTAATTTTGATGCCACATGTTTCTGTTCTGCAATTATTGCATCCTTACCATATTCCATACCTGGTATGATGTAGTGATTTGCGTTTTGATTGAGCAAAGAACTACCTCTAGTCGAACAAACAATACAAGCTCTGTCGAAATCGCTTAATAGACAGTGATTTATAAATTGACGCACACAAGGTATGATAAAATTCTGAAAACAAAAGATCAGTAGATACAAAACCAATCAAGAAGTACATACCTACTCAAATTTCGCAAAGCTCGAAGCTCTTGAAGGAATCGGAGAGAGAGGGAGAGAGAGAGAGATTTCTTTAAGGAATTCTCTTCAATAATTCCTTGAAACGTACCGCTATTTTACTTTTCGTATAGAAATTCTGACTCTGACAATAACAAATTATTCCTTGTCCTTGGTCTCCTAATAGTCAAACCTCTATAGTAAGTTCTCTCCGGTCATATAACAGCCTCCTCTAATTTTCGAATGCACAACGTGCACTGAATATAGAGATCCTATGAATTTCACCTTTGCGCACTCCGCAAACACAAGCTGATATTCCTCTGGAATGACTTATGAACTAACTTGAAAAGCCTTATCGAATTTCATGAATATCAGTCCAGTAAACCACAAGCTATTGCGGTCCTGCAAATTACACTTCTTCGTGCAAGAAAGACGCTCAAATTTGAATGGTATTCTTCCTACTATTTTACAGTGGAAATACGGATGTGTACAATCTGTTCAAATAGCGACTATACGAGGATCATATTCTTTTCACGCTTTGGTACTATTATATTTCTTATGAGAGAAGAGAGATTAATTTCCAGAGAGTCACTTATGAGATAAATTGATCATATATTATATTCATAGGTGACCATCTACGGCTCAAACACGATACCCACACCAAATTCCATTGAAATTGTAAAATGATAAGGTTAGATTATTACAAGCATTTGAGGATACATAGATCGACACACAGACATGTTCTTAAAAATAATCTGTAAATCATTTTATGCAAAAAGTGATTACAGAGCTTACTCTACCTTTGGTAGACGCGAAATTAATTTTCAATTCTAACTTTGATGTGCTTGTTTTCTTGTATGAATAGCGGTAGTTTTTCCAGGAACTTGTTTCTATTTTGGATTAAGTTGAATTCTGCCGAAAAGTAAAGAGACAAATCAGATACCGAATCCAGGAGAGGTTTTTATATTGTACTAGAAACAATACAGCTTCTGCAACCAAAATTTTTTTTCTCCATTTACTTTTGGTTTCAGTTATATTCTTCAGTAATTGTTCCAAAATCAACTTTTCCCTATGAGTATTTCCACTTCATCTGTTAAATTGGCTAAGAGTATAGCAGTACCGATTGCAATCTATCTAATCATAATTGCAAGTATAGTTATTTATAATACAAGTGCAGAAGGCATTGATATTCTTCCACAAGTTCAAAATTCAAAAACGAGCCACGAAGTGGCGAGTTTTTGAATGAACGAGTGGTAGAATGAGGCTTCTGTACGAGTATTATACATTATTTTCTCTAATTCTGTGGTTATTCCGTTCATTCTTCCACATCTTGTAGAACAAAATCGTGCGAGAATATATCAGAAACGCACAGTTTTCATGGTTATATTTTATTATTCTATGTTGGCACTCCGAACTTTCCGCTACGGCTTTATCTGTCAATTCATCAAATTGCCTTAAAGAAATCAGTTCTGCCAACCAACATTTTTCAATGCAAAAATCACTAAATTATATTTATGGAAATATTTCATTAATTTCAATGAAAATGCAATGAATTAGAGAAAATAATGTATAATACTCGTACAGAAGGCTCATTCTACCACTCGTTCATTCCAAAACTCGCCACTTCGTGGATCGTTTTTGAATTTTGAACTCGTGGAAGAATATCAATGCCTTCTGCACTTGTATTATAAATAACTATTCTCTAATTCATTACATTTTTATTGAAATTAATGAAATATTTCCATGAATATCATTTAGTGGTTTTTGCATTGAAAAATTATGGTTGGCAGAACTGATTTCTTTAAGGCAAATTGATGAATTGACAGATAAAGCCGTGGCGGAAAGTTCGGAGTACCAACATATAATAATAAAATATAACCATGAAAACTGTGCGTTTCTGATATATTCTCGCACGATTTTGTTCTACAAGATGTGGAAGAATGAAAGGAATAACCACAGAATTAGAGAAAAGTACTTACTGAAATTAAATAATGTTGGTTGATTATATTGGAAACTTGAATAAACACTTTTTCAAATTCAGCAATTATTATTTAACTCTCTTTTTCAGATAGCTACTCATAGCTCGTTAAAGCTTAAGGTGTAAACTTTGCGTGGTCTTCCCTACTCACTGGATAAAAATTTCTGATTCAGTAAAGGAGAAATTATCATACATGATACATGAATGAGTATGACGAACAAATATCAACTGCAATTCTAAGATAAAACAATATTATTGGATACCTACCTAGTGGCAAGTACACGTTCATGAATCCAGAAGCAGAGCGGAAGGTGAACCGCAGAGTTAAATCATCAAGCACAGTTATCAACGCACTGGTCAGGTCAATAAATAGCTCACCACAAAATTGATCGTCCATATTATGATTAAATCATACACCTGATTCATTCATGGAATGGAAGGAAATGATTTTAACCATTATAGATTCAATATGAAGTTAATAGGTTGGCAACATGTGAAGAATCAGCTCAATTGATTTCAATCAGCGAATTAATTCTGAAAAGGAGGGATTCTGAGATGATTTGTCGAATCATATAGATAGAGAAGATGATATGGAAGGTAATTCAAATTACAATTGATTATGCAGCATGGAATTTTTTTCAATGGTCCAGTGAACAATTTGGAAGGTTGAAGAGCTTGGAGATGCTCTTGGGCGGAATTGGTTCAACGAATTGGACCGATAAATTGAGTCTTCAAAAAGCCTGAAATTATAAAGTTCCCAGATATCTATTTCTTGAGACAATAATAATAATAAAGATATTCATAAACAAATATTACAATAAGACAAAATGAATTATACAATTAAATCACAAATAAATAACCTATATGTACAAATGTATGATCATCCATAAAAGAAGCTTTGTTCATGGACAAATATGTGGCAATACAACGTGTACTTGTATATGTTATTTAGCTATTTAATAGTTTTTATATTGTGCAGGTTAGGTTGGTTTCTAAAAAATTACTCTCTAGATTACTGATAGGTCTTCAATACAAATGTTTTATTACAACTATTGAATAATTCAATATATCCTCCGATTATCAAATGCTTTAATTTTTTAATTTTTTTCTTCAAACGAGTTCAATTTTTTAATCTCTTCAGGCAGTTTATTAAGTAGTTTTGGTCCTTGGTAAGTAAAACTTTTCAATCCAATAGTGTTCTTAGGAACAATCAAGCTTCTGTTGACAGGTATTAGGTTCATGGTCAATATCTACTATTTAAAAAGTCTTAATCTTTGTGCTGCTTCGCTAGAATAATTCTTGTATGAGATGAAATATATAGTTTTTATAATACCTACAGTATTTTTGATTGGCATTGGCCATTCTCCTGGTATTATAAAATAACTTTCAACTAATGCAAAGAGCAGTAGTTTTATAATTTTTTCTGCTAAATTTTTTATCGAAATTTTGAATTTAAAAAGGAGCACTTAATTTCAGTTAGTTACATACAGATAATCAAACCCTTGAATTTGGTTACCTCTGTAACATATTTTTTCTGTTTGTTGACTGTATGAGAAATAGTTCAATAAACGTTATTATTATTATTATCAATCTCAATTTCGCCATCAAATATTCAATATTTCTATCTGAGATGATTATCAATGTAGACTTCAAGATATTATATATTGCAGCAAATTTCACTATAAAGCACTCATTTTAAATATCATTTATATGTAATTCGGCGTATTCGGGTGTTTAAATGAAGAAAAAGCCACAAAATCCTCTCTCATGTTAATTATAAGAAGTTTTTCATACATCGATTTTAATATATGCATTAGATCAGTTTCAGCTATTTTTTTCAGTTTCTGCAATTTTAATGCCTCGTAGAATATTGCTGTGTCATCCGCGAATGTTCTAATCTTTCCTCTGATCTTCAAATGGCATATTTCCTTGACGTATATAATATATTACAGATCTCCACACAGAGCCTTGCGGTACCGCATGTTTTATTGTTCTCAGCACTCAATTGATGTCCGACACGTTTTGGTTTCTGTTGTGAGTAACTGGTTAACAATTACAAATACAATGATTTCCCAGTATTCAAGCCGTTTGTGAAGGCCAACATTGTCGAATGATTTGACAAATTAAATGTTATAGAGGCAATGGTGAAAAATCCGTAACTTGAAGATAATTCTAGGTTGAAATAATGGAGATAACCCTACCTTCTTCCATCCAAAAATTTAACGTTTTAGTGAGGATAATGACCAGTTGTGGTAATTTTATATAATAGCAAAGTGAGGAAAGTTGACCACAAGTTATAAATAAGATTCAAGAGCCAGAGGCCGTTGAAACTCATCACCACTTGGGGTCTATTAATGGGGCTACGGTTATTTGTCCGTATTTGGAAACACCATTACCAACTGTTTCAAAAATTACGGCCTGGAGATTGAACGGTTTTTAATGAATTATAATATCGACATGTCTAACCCGACTTAGAATACATATACAGACAATGGGATTTCTGAAAAATGAGCAAGGGATAATATGTTGTTTACATTCAAGCACTACTTCGTGTAGGGCAATATCCATTTATTCGAAATTAAATTTTATTTTATTTATAATGATTTTGCAGCAAGTTGAGACCGAATCCACACAAAAATGGAGTCGGTGGTTTTCTTTTTATGGATTTTCTGAAAAAAGTTTTTTACTGATTATCGTGAAGGTCTTAGAATCAAAACATGACTTGGTCCTTGATAATCAAGAATAAAATACTCATAAAAATGGTATAACCATCCAAAATGCTACAAATATTTATAAAAGCATATGTCGACCTTCAATTGAATATGCACACCCAATATATGTAAATTGTAGAGATCCAGCAGTGAAAAATTTCAAGGAGGCAGAGACAACAGCAATTGGGATCATCACAAGAATCAGACATCCCAACAATATAATGCATAAGCCGCCAAAACAAATGCTGTATTCAAAAACCAGCAACGAACCAATGATTCTAGATTTCGTATCCTCAACAGAAAATTTTTCAACAAACTTAAAGAACTCGATGACATAGCTGACCTCTACCACAGTGAATAACATCATACAACTTTTCGAAAATACCCTACACAGACTTCATTTAGAGCATTAGAAAACACATAATATACTTTTTTTTTGGAAATATTTATGTAAATGCAGGCTGAAGGACTTAGGTCAATGGCCATCAATAAACTTCTCTCTCTCTCTCTATCGAAAAAAATTAAGTTATTTCAGTTGAAACACACGAAATAATCGAATACATCATCAGTTATAGTACTGTTTTGTTTCTGATGATGACAATATTGTTGGAAAAACGGCCGATAAGAGTATAGTTGTAGACACAGATCTCTATTCAAATTTATTTAGATTATACAAGCTAGAAGAAAGTTTATATTGAAAAAGCGATAAAAATAAGCTGTTCGTCAAAAAAAAGTTGATTAATCATGCAAAACACTATTTGGGAATTTAGAATTTATTACTGCAAAATTAAGTCGTCCAAATGTCTACCTTCGAACTCATTAAATCTAACACTAAAATTTCTGATGGCGGCTTGTCAAGTATGATCCTACCATTTCATGACAGATAGTTTGTTTTAAGTGAAAAGTTGATTTACTATCGTGAAGTTTCGATTTAAGGAAACTCCACAGGTAAAGGTCGATAGGTGTCAAATCAGGAGTCCGATAAGGCCAAGGATGTAACCTCTACTGGACTACTGGAGATTAATTTTCGTCGAACAATTTTACTAACTCGAACTGTGAATGGCATCTTGAGGTTTCAAATTTTGCACCCATTGAATTTTATGGGGTGGAGCTTAAGATTTTTGTGCAAAATACGATATAGCGATGATCTAGGCACATTCAAAGCACTTACACGCTTCAGGATGGAGGGGTCGGGATCATCACGAACAGACATATTAACCCGTTCCACATACTTTTCCGTTCTCAATGATATTTGGTTTCAGTTATCTAGTCGGTCTCCCCAAATTTTTCATCAATTTTCACATGAGAGGAAAACTTTGCGCATCATTTGAATGACGAAAACCTCGAATTTTGAAGAGAGATTTTTTTTTTAATTATCGTCTAAAGTCTGTTTTTTTCATATTGAAATTTTTCACTAAATTTTTTCTAGCATATATAAATATTTTTCATTTATTTCGAGATTCAATTCATTTTGTATTCATCGTATTAATGTAATTAAGTTATATATAGGGAATAATCAGGTATAATTCCGGGAGTAGATATTTGATCAACTTTTCAAAGAAGGCTGAACAATTCGAAAATATTGAAATGATTTGTAGATGGCGAAATTGAAAAGGAACTGCTTTTTTACTGGTGTTAAGAGTTTCAATCGATGGTTTCCATTTCAGAGAATGACGACAAGAGGAAGTTTTTTGTAGAAGAAAGTTTGATTGATCAATTCAGGAGATGTTATAGAAGATGAGAATTTCCGCTCCACTTATTCATATCAGATACTGCCAATGACAGAATATATTTGAAAATAGACTGGAATTTTTTAATTCAAGAAACTTCTATTTATACTTCAAATTGAAATGGTTGTTCGACTGATTTTTATGCGCTTTCATTTTGCTAGAATTCTGTAATTTGGAGAAATTAGTCTCAAACTATTAGATTGGATTCACTCATGTATTCGCTTGTAATGCAATTCTATCCGGTCATATATTAAATAATTTTCGAATGGAAGACTGAAAATTTTTAAGTAGATTTGAAATCATCATACTTCAACTCGTTGATGAGTAAAAAGTACCGAATAGTTCCGGAGATATAACTATATATAAATTGTTTCATGTATAACTTCCAAAATATAGAATCTCATATTATCAGTTGTGAACTGAGATTTTTCCTCGAGAGGTATATTTGCTTTTGTTTTCAAAGAAAGTAGTCAATTCTTTTTGCTACTTGCTGCTTTCAAGGTATTGATGCGAAGATTAGTAATGTTCCTCCTATTTGTCCTCTGATGTTATTTATGATGAAATAATGCCATGTTTCAGATTTGTTCTATTCATTTGTTTTGTTGATGTTTACTTCGAAGATGCCAAATTTTTTTTAGGAATCATTTCGTAACTTGCCCCCAAATTTTCATTTTATTGAAGAATCTTCTTAATAATCAACCTCAGGTATTATAAAGTAACCCTTGAAATTTTTTGTTTTGTTTTTCTTTAAATTTTGAGTAGAACAATATATACCTTTAGTATTATTTTATATCATTCATATTCTCACTTATTTTCTCTGCTTCATGCAATTCGTTTTTATATTCGAACTAGAAGTCTAAGAATTCAAATTCCTTTCTTGTTACAATTCGAAATTCTTGAGATTTAAGGATTTCTGTAGATTTCAGAAGCAAAATCATGAAATCATAATGAATGCTTTCATCTTATCTACAATTTACATTCAACCTGCTCACCACTCGTAATTTGCAGTCATATACATATACAGTTAGTTACCTCAGATCCAATGATCTATAACTGTAGAGCTTAAGCAAATAGATCACAGATGACGTCCATTTAAGTCCCACAAAATGGGATTAAGAACCAGATAATTGTTATTGATATGATATTGTACTACAGTGAGGGTATGAATAACAAGTTCCAAAGTTTTATTTCACATTATCAAGGTAGATAATGGCTTCTGAGATGCAGATGTATGTTGCAGGAATACGTCAAGAAATTAGAGCTTAACTAACTAGCTTTACGCTTGATTTAGCAACCATGTATTTAGAATACGGGGAATGGAATGTTAGATTTCAGCAAGCCTTTACATAATAATTGAAGTAGGTATCCTTAAGCTCCAAATGTGATTGTGATTATATGTTGAAAATAGGCAAGTCTTATTATTTCCTATAGGTTGTTTTTTTTCGAGGTATATAACTTTAAGTTGACATTTCTGTTCAAGATGGCGACCGCTTCAACAGAGGTCAAGTGATTTATTCTCGGTTTGGTTTGGCAATTCATCATGAATAGACTCACGCCTGAACAACGCTTGCAAATAGTGCAATTTTATTTAGAAAATAATGGTTCTGTACGGAATACGTATCGCACACTACGTCCATTTTATTTTGTTTAGCGATGAAGCGCACTTCTGGTTGAATGGCTACGTCAACAAACAAAACTGCCTCATTTGGAGTGAAGCTAATCCTCAAGTGTATGTCGAAACACCGTTACATCCAGAAAAACTGACTGTTTGGTGCGCTTTATGGGCCGGTGGAATCATTGGTCCGTACTTCTTCAAAAACGATGATGGCCAGAACGTTACAGTCAATGGTGATCGGTATAGAGCCATGATTACTAACTTTTTCATTCCTGAATTGAACAACCATGATGTCCAGGAGCTGTGGTTCCAACCAGACGGCGCAACATGTCACACAGCTCGTGCCACAATCGATTTATTGAAAGACACGTTTGGTGACCGCCTAATTTCACTTTTTGGACCAGTGAATTGGCTTCCAAGATCTTGTGATTTAACACCGCTAGACTACTTTCTGTGGAGCTATGTAAAGTCATTGGTCTATGCAGATAAGCCACAAACCCTTGACCATTTGGAAGACAACATTCGCCGTGTTATTTCCGATATACGGCCACAAATGTTGGAAAAAGTCATCGAAAGTTGGACGTCCAGATTGGACTACATCCGAGCCAGCCGTTGCGGTCATTTGCCATTTAAAATATAATGCCACAAGATTATCTTGCAGATAAATAAAATTCATGTCGATCGAATAATCCATCGTTGTTTTATTACAATTTAAAATTCTATAGCTCTAAAAAAACACCCTTTATAACCTTTCATTCAATTCTTATTGTACTAATGATAAGTTTCTCTTTATTAAAACCTAACCTAATTCCTTTGTTTCCGTTTTCAAATTCAATTCTGTCCGTCCGGTGAACAAGTTAACTTTGAAATAACCTGAGCATTTGAAATTTTCAGGATAGGTTGAGTGCGTTGAATGGTTGAAATAAAAAACTCAAGAACTAAAGTCTCCCCCCGCACAAGAGATAGCATTGATCTTCATGAGCCAATTACACCGTTGGAAACCATATGCACCGATGCACATTATACTATCCACAGTTCTATGTTATTCACAGGTGCAATTGGCGCATAAATAACGATAGCCCAAAAGCTGGTGCCTTCACATTAATGCTTTCCTCTTTTTTTCTCACAGATAAATAAATTGTAATAATGAGAGTAGAACTAGAAAACTCAAGAAGGCGAAATAATAATTAATATATTCTTTTCTTATGCTTTGGTATGGTAGAAGTGAGTTCCAGATGTTCATGTTCCAGTTTTTGCTTTTCTCAATACCAAAGGTTTGTGATTTGCGGATTAGCCAATTTTTATTATCTTGTCTGCTCATTACTTCATTCAGGAGTTGCTTATAGCACTTTGCTCCAGAAATTGCTTCATTTAGAGTATTCCTAAATTGAAAGTACAAACCAGAATGAGAGGTTCCTTGTATAATTTTAGGAAAGAAGTTTTATCAAAGTTTTATGGGGCCTCAAATTTATTGTTTCCGAGATGCAGGGTGTTTCTTGTAGTTCTTCTTTTTATGTGATCATTACACGAGTTTATCGAATTTCAATGAATCATTGCCAAAGATCAAGAGAATGGGCACCAAAACTAATAGTTAATTCATTTATCATAGCTTACTTACTGGATTTATGTTAATTTGGATTCTCGTGAGAATTTCGAGAGCATTGTTTGAAATTTTTTCCTCGAAATTGGTAGCAGATACGATAAAACTACAACAGATCAAGTGTACTCCTAGATTGAAGTTTCTTTTCAAATTTTTAAAACTTCCAATGGTCAACTAAAAAAAGTGGTAGGGGAGACTGTGGAGGGTTGATACAAGGGGAGGTTTGATACACGGTCAAATTATACGCTTCGGTTCTTCAAAGAAGGCGTAATCGCGTGCAGTGCCTCTATGAGTGTGAAAATAGTGTCAGTACAAATCTAGCAACGATCGCGTCAGGAACAAGAGTTTTTAAAATAAAGTGTGTTTTCTACATATTTGATGTAAGAATTTGCATAACAAACGTAAGGCTTAATCTCTTCATCAACAAAATTAACGAAATTCTTTACTTCATTCTTGATGCGCTTTTCATTGAGAACATATAGGCCAGTAGTACAGATCTTCAATCGAATGTCATATGTTCACGACATATATTGTCTAAATTTGTCTTTTAGGGAGGTTTGATACAGAATGTGTAGGGAGGGATGATACACGTATTAAACCTCTCTTTATTTCGACGCAGCAGAAGTTACGAACAGACATTTCAAACATTGTAGGCAACGAATTTAGCCTGTGCAAGTGTCAGTAGTAAAATAAAAATGTTTATTGGGGATTTATGAAGAATTAGGTAGTGTTATGGTAATAAAATATTGATTTCATCATTGCTTGTACCTTATTTCTCATAGTATCAAACCTCCCTTTTAGTGTATCAAGCTTCCCATGGATAGGGAGGTTTGAGATACTTTGCACTAACAATTTCAAGAGCTTATAATCAAGGTTGAAATTTCCATTTTCAGTACTTGAAAATTGTTAAATGTTTAAGCGAAGTCCTTAAATTTCACTCTGACATGAATGGATTGATAGTTGTTGAACACAAATTTTTTATTAACAATTTTGTAAAAAATGTATCAACCCTCCTCAGTCTCCCTTCGGTTCTAGAAAAACTAAAACCCTGTAATCCCTGTAGATTTGCAATTAAAATTTGCATATCAAGCGATATACACTTTAAAATGGAATATCTATACCAAATTTCAGTCAAATACCCGGTAAGTGTGAATGCTATGAGAAGAGAACTCGAAAAAAACTATTACGCCCTATATCTCGAAAATAAAGAGTTTGATGGCCCATGTTTGTGGGACATTTTTTTAATTATCCGGAGAATCTCTTATTTTCATTTGCACCTTCAACCTGTATAATCTCGGTCTTATAGTTTTTTGAAAATTTTATTATATATTCCTAATTACCTAAGAAATCAAGCTGATGAATAATTTATTGGTATTATAAAAATAAAATATAATTATTGAAATCAAAAAAATAAATCAATACAGAAATAGAAGCATGGAATACGATCGCTAGAAAACTTTTGATACATTTCACAATTGTTACGAAAAAAACCTTGATTTGTTGGCAAACTGGAATTTTGTAGGGCATATAAGATATATAGATATAAGGGTGAATAACTCACAGCTTTATTTTTCTGTAGTTTATTTTGTATTTGTACAAAATAAACTCTATTCTATTCTATTCTATTCTAAGGACAATCCACAACTTTGATTAGTCATCCTGGAAGTTTTTAATCTATCCGATTTCTCCACATTTATGAAATATCATCAAACTAATTTAAGAACCGCATCCATCAAATATCATAACTGATTCAAAAAGATAGCAGCACAAATATTCTCGAAATGATGCCTATATGGCCAAGGTGGATCGTAAATCCCGATGTATATTGCAGATTCGCTTCAAGATGACATATCCACTTTCACGGAGAAACTCCTGCTCCATCTGGATATATTATAAATGAGGTGTAAACACAAAAAAATATTAATATTATATTTTTTATAGTGGAACCATATAGTGTGCGAGGTAATTAAAAACTCTCTGGGACTGGTTATACGTTATAAAGATTGTTTTATAAGCAATAAAATATCTTTATCATATCATTAGTGGCGAAGGTCCGAACATCAATGGGCCATGAAATGCACTGGCAATATTAAGCGTTAAATTATTTTGGATGCCCAACGTTCATTACCCTTTGAAATTTTTTTCGGTTAGTTGTTTACATAATCCAATTATTGATTTCGATAAATGCACGAATACATTTGGTATTCGAATAATTGATTTTGATTCGTTGATTACTTCCAACAATTTGATTTCAATTGGATCAAAAATTAAAAAAAATGATCACATAAATTTTTTAGGACTTCGTCAAAATGTATGTATTGTTCAAATATTAATCCTCAAATGGCCGCAAACGACTCACTGATAACGAATCCGTGTTCAAATTCGATGCTGTCCGGCTGTCCGCAAACACGATAACTCTCTAACAATATTGCATACACTATGAAATATTTATGAAATAATTAAAGGTAAGGTTTAAAATATTTCATAAATTTTCAGTGAACTATTTATGAAATGATTATATGTAGTGTGTTTTTCCATGAAACTTTTATGTTATATGTATTTGTGAAATATTCTTACCGTGAATATTTTGTAAAAATTTGGTGAATATTTCAATGTGTTCATTCAGGGAAATATGTTTAACGGCAATATTTCATGCTGTGTGAGAACAGCTAAAATCTAGGTTCGGATCTCTAATGCTGCGATTAAGTTCACTAATAGGCCAAATCTGACTGAGTTCCGTAAATATGGCCGTTCTAAATTTTCAAATTTATCGAAATAAAATTTTGCTTTCAGATGTGAAATAATAATTTCAAGTCCAAGCTAAATTTCGAGCGGATCACATCATCAGTAGTAGAAAAGTAGAAAGAAAAACTCATTCATTTTATGCTAATGAAATGAATTGAGCGACACATTGGTGACATTGAAAATACAATGAAATTTAGAAAATTATTGAATTTAGTGTGAATATTTTTTCATTTTTTTTGTGAAATTTTTTCAATGAATATAATTCGGTTTATTGGTAGAATTGCCAATTGCCTTGTCGCACCATTCGTACTCAGAACGTGTACAGTGCATCCCATTTTGGGTGAGACAGCCAGGTTTCTCGCTCATTATTTGACGTTTTAGTGTTTTTTTAACATTTCTGAACATCCTACCTACATAGTATCATATATCATTTTGAAGGGAAAAAAATAACGAATTCAACGAACTAATTATATATAGGGTGTTCCTTTAAAAAAAATATAGGTTTGTGTTGAATCTTCAAAACCATACCCCGAAAAAAAATATTGAGTACGCCACTGGATTCTACGCAGAATTCTGATTCAGACGTAGTTTTCAGCTCAGCATTATTTCTAATAATTTCGGAGATAAAGGATGGGTCCAAAAAGTATCAATTTCCAAAATCACCCTGTATCTTTTGAACGGAAACAGTTATGCAGAATCTGATTAGACCAACTTGAGTTTCACGAAAAAGTAGGACAGGAACGTGAAAACCGCAAAGCTCTATCTTAAATAACAAGCGAGAAACCTGGCTGTCTCACCCAAAATGGGATGCACTGTACTTCCACGAGCTATTATTGTCAATATTACCTATCGTTGCTCGATACATTCCACCTGATGATCACATTACTAAATAAAACATAATTTCCAGAGCTATGATCACCAATCAGAATTTTATGCCTGGATAATATGCTCCACCTACTTTTAGAACGGTAAAACCACGTAGTCATTCTCATTCTAAATACTGCAAGCAGACCAATCTTGAGGAAGGTTTGCCAGTCTTATTGTTTTGAGCGATCATGACTTCCCCGTGTTGTTTTCAAGGGATGATGTAATAATAATACGTATATAAGGCAAAAAAACACCTCCTTCAATTTGTATGACCTTCAATATTTTTTGCTGAAAGATCGCAATTGTGAACGGTCAAATTAAAATTTCCATAAGTCAGTCAACTACATTTGTTAGAAGGCAATCATTAAGCATTAAATTAAAATTTGTTCAAAATGAGACATGTGTTTAGTAAGCAATGGGGCGAAATTTCTTTGATACAGAAAATTAAGCAAATTGGATTCAATTGTAGTTGGGCTATGATTCAATATAGTTCTGAAGATTTTGTTCAAAAGTAATTCATAAATATAAAGGCTTCATTTATCTTCGATAGCTTGATGTAAATACGAGCTAATTCCATCAATCCTTTTCAGAACTTCTAATTCTGAAAAGCATTAAAATAAGCTCGTTCTAGCTATTGTAAATAAATTGAGCTTTGCATTTATGAATTATTATGATTGAGACGGATACATTAAATTTGAATGTAGAATCTGATTTCAGCACTTCGAAGTTTCAAGTGCTGTAAACACACTTACACTCTTTTTATTTGATCAATGGCGTGATGTCAGCGACCGAAAAAAAATGACATCTATCAAAGCAATCTTATTGCTCCTCACAAAACAAATTGTGGGTATCATTGCACTGAAAAATGAATTATGACCCTTACAAGTTCAGAGGAGAACTGATTGTGAAAAACTATGACTATAGCAGATGAAAATTAAATTGAATAATCAATACATTCGATCGAGTTTGAAAGTTGTATATAAAAAAAATAATTTAATGCTAGGGGCTTTTGAGCGTTTTTTTATTCCAATCTTCCAATTTTACCCTTGCATAAACCTGTATATAGTTTTGTGATCTCCAAGGGCACAATTGGCGCATGAATGAACGAGCTATCAAAAGTTCCTGACTCCACGTCAGTGCTTTGGTCATTTTTCTTTTATGCAATTCTTTCGCATGCATCTCACGACCAAAGCGTCATTTTTTTTTTCTGTCGCCGATATGAAATTCAGATTTACGAGCAACTAATGAAATCCTATTAGAAGGTCTTAACGGGCGCGGAGTCCTCGACGGCGACCATGCCCATCAAGAATCGACAAATTCCGATTTATCTCGGCGCGTTGTAGCCGCGGGACCGCAATTCTTCTTCTTTGATCGCTATCATCTCTCTCGGCCGAGTTGGTGCGATTTCGAGCGGGACGGGCGAGAAAGATTATTATAAGTACGGAATTTATGCAGGTTATTACCGAACGAGCGCTAATGTCCTGGACATGGACTCGCGGATTGAATATCGGCACGTTGGACAGCGCGTATTTTGAAAATAACGGCTGGTTTTGGTGTTGCTGAAAAGCATTGTCGCTGAGTATCGCGCATTCGTTTGGTTTTAATAATAATAATATCTAAAGATTATAGGGTAAAACAGGGAGAGATGACGCGGCGAGAGAGACGACTCAATACGATAATTTGCGTTTTTGGTACACGCAGCGCCAGTTGCCCAAGACAGGTGCATACAGACGGTTTACTCTTGCTGTTCGAAAAAAATCATGTTGAAAGTGATATATATGTACTTACAAGATATTTGGTGGTATATAGTTGATAAGTACCTAAAAAGATTGCCAGGTGTTTGGTTTGATCCACTATTTATTAGAAATACGCTAAAAGTCGACGTTCTGACGAATTTAGTTTGAAGTTGGGTTATTATAAAAGCTATATTCACTAAGCTAACTCTACCTTTCGGAATTTTTTGTAACATAAACAGGTGACGCATGATATTTCGGGACCGATGACGCATTATAGTTTTTTATTTTCTGACCCAAAATACCGACTTTTTACACTTTTTTCAAAAAGAAATCCCACTTTGAGCATTCGAAAGGCCAAAAATTTATTCATATGTACCGAGCTGAAGGTATGAACAAAGAAGTGGCATAAATATTTTGAGCTTTTGTCTGCACAAATCTTGACTGATTGCAGATAAAAAAAAGATTGGAGTGGGAAAAAGTAGGAAACCGTAAGAAGAATAAAATGTCAGAAAAAATAATTAGAAAAACATCACAAAAGACATCAGAAAAAACATACCCAAGAAGTTGATGACAAACAATCTTGCTAGAATAAAACGTGTAAAACGACGTTTGGTAAGTTCTTCCTCCGAAGAAACAGTAGATTTCCGGCACATTCCACAAAAGGTGCGTCATCACTCCCTGTTTTCTTATAATCGTCTTCATTGAGTGAAAGCTTAGCTTATGATACCTTTACACTTCAACCCACAATAAAATAATACCTATATCCCTTAATCCCACCAAAAATTAATTGTTCCACACAACCATTGTGTAAGATGATCAACGATTTTTTTGAACAAGAGCTATTTCCTCAAGAACTCAAGGTCGCAATGATATCACCCTTATCGAAAAGAGAGCCAACTGAGAAATTTCCAACTATCGGCCTATTTCAGTCCGGCCAGCATTCTCGAAACTGTTCGAAATACTCCTGAAAGAACGATTGGTGTGTTTTCTTGAAAGAAATATTTTCATCTAGATAAATCACCCCACGGTTTTAGGAGAAATAAGTCAAGCGTTTCAGCAATGATAGACCTAATGGACACCATAATCGAGGCTTACAATAATAATGAGGAAGTGGAGTTGGCCCGCAGAGACCTGAGCTAGGCTTTCGACAGCGTTTGTTATAAAATTTTCCTCGACAAACTAGAATATTATGGATTAAGAGGAAATCTCTCAACAAGTTCCACTACTACCTAGCAAAGATTTCGCAGGTGGTGAGGTGGAATGGCACGGCTTCCAATTCGAAGGAGATAAATGTAGGGGTGCCGCAGGGATCGATTCTGGATCCGATTCTTTTTATCTTCTTCACAAATGATTTACATGCTAACTTGGAAGCGGATCAACTCTGCAGCTATGCAGTTGACACGGCTTCCATTAATAGGTCGGGAAGTAGAAACATAATAGAAATAAAAACCTCAACATCGTTATTGAGTGCTCAGAGTTGGTTCACTTTGAATGGTCTACTGCTGAACAAAAATAATACCCAGCAGTGACACAGCCAAACTCGTATACTACTCGACCTTTCATGCAAGAATGATATGCAGTATCATGATATGGGGATATAGCAGTGATGCTCAGAGGGTTCTTTCTGCTCAAACAGAAGAAGGCCCTAAGGGCTATTTTTGGGATACATCACACAGAGAGTTGCCGAGATCAAAAGGAAGTGTTATACTCACCTGCACTTCGGTTTTTATCCTCGCCGCCGTGGCTTATATCCACCGAAATCTCAAGAAGTTTCGATCTAACGCCAACTTCCACGAGTACAACACCAGAAGAAAACAATTACATAGTATTCCTTTCAATAGAATAGCGAAAGCGCAGCAGGGGGCACACCACATCGCACTAAAACTGTACAACTTCAAGGGGAGATTATACAAGTAATTTGCAACAAAAAATGTCATATAACATATGGTCGAAATGTTTGGTGGTTATCCTTCAATTTAACATTTCTTGATTTCACGGAATTGATCACTTTTTTCCATAAAACCAATTATATCTCATTCATTCCTCAACGAATTTGATCATATATTCCGAAAGAGCATTAAATTTGCCTTAATATGAGAAGTCATGAGTGGCAAAAGAGTTTTACTAACGAGTGTGGTGAAGTGATGAATATATTCTGAAGAGAGCGAAATAAGTCGTATCTTTCCAATCGTTTTATGAATTAAAAACTATAAATGAGAATATGTTTTATTTGCAGTAAAAACTTCTCCATTTTGCAGGTTTTCGAACGACATATCATTCCTTCTGCTGTAACATCATGACTAACGTGATTACAATGAAAAAGACGAAAATATCAAAACTTTCCTTTGTCCTATTTAAGAGCTTCTTTCGAGTGTATTGTGACTCTTTGTGACTTAAATGTGAGTGGCAAAAGAGTTGGAGCGCATGCCAGTAGAATTTTTTTTATTATTCCCGTCCACAAAAACTTCCTACCATCGTTGAAGTCTCCTTGCAGTTTTCAAAATACGCACTACGTCCGGGACATGGAGGTACTCCGGATTGAATATCGGGCCGAAGCTAGCGGTGCGGCTTCCTCTTGTGTAGCAAATTGCGCCCGATCATCCCGATAATTTATGGCGATTTGTCTCTCTTATTTATGTGTATCGGACGTGATTTCGCTTTCCGAAGATGTACGCCGTTTTTGAACTCTCGTTGACGCTGGGATCATGCCTGTGATAATAACTTATGGAGACAGGTACAAGGACGTTAAGATATTTCGAGAATGAAGATGTAGTATGTAGGGAATTTCCTATATCTCTTCGAGTCATCAAACCATTCCAGCATTTAGATTGAGATTTCACTTATGCGTGCATTGAGACAGTTTAGAATGTTTAAATGTATTACAGAATATGCCAAGTGAGTTTCAGAATCGTTTATGAATAGACCTATACAAAAAGAACTGTTTCTAATAAATGTATAGGACATTTTATAATACGAAATTAAATGACAGTTATTCTATTTCCACTTTTTGATTATACAGAGTGTTTCCAAATTAGACGTGAACGACTTGAAGGATTTGCTACTATCGTTCATTTGCTGTCGATTGAGCCATATTTATTGATAACCGAAAATCAACAGTTTCCAAGACATTTGACTTCTTGTGATTTTTAAAAAATTTCTCACCTTACTTCATTTTCTGTCAATTTTTTCTACGTTGACCAAGGTTGATTTGAATTTTGGATCATTTTCATCAGTAAAGGATATGATATGAATGAAAATGGCCAAACTATGCTGTATTAGATGTTGAATAAGAATTGGTTCGATTAGAAAATTGGTAAATGAAGACAATAATAGTATATTTCTCATACAAATTTGCCTGCAACTTTCGAATTCCACAATTTATGTATGACAAAATCATTTTGAAAACTTGCCAAATTCCTTCTTCATTTCCTGAAAAGATTTTCGTTAGAATTAATGCACTAGTTTTGTTTCAGCAGATTTTGATTTAAAAGGGAAAAGACAGTAATGAATTATATATTTCATAATACAATTAAACTCAAAATTTCAGTGAAAAATGTATTCATGAATTATGTTTGGCATGAACTCCACCATTCCATATACAAGCACGTGCCCTCTTTCTTATTTCTTCAGTTATTACTTGACACCTAAAATTCACTTTCCCTCTTTCATCTATTCTAACGGTGTTAGATCCGGACTTCTCGCTGGCCACGAAAATACATAATCCAAAATCATAATCAATTTGGTTAACGTAGAAATAATTGACGTAAAATGAAGTGAGATGAGAAATTTTTAAAAAATTAAAAGAACTCAATTATCTCGTAAACTGCAGTTGATTTTTGCTTTTCACTAAATATCGCTCAAACGACAGCAAATGAGTCATACTAACACGTCCTACAAGGTTAACGTCTAATTCGGAAACACCCTGTATAAATAACAATTGTTTTAATTTAAACATTTATATAATTGAATTATTTCCGAAATGCAGTTTTCTTGGAGCAGATACAACTATCTCAAGAAAAATGTTACAGACATTTTGACGAAATGTTAGGTCAAAGGGATCTCTTCAGATAAAAAGCACTCGAAAATAATCTTGCAGGAGCTGTTAGTTGCTGTTGCCAAAAGTCTGCATTTCGGAAATAATTCAATTATATCAATGTTTATATTAGAACTGAGCGCTCGTTCTAATCGTATTATAGTAGTTATTTTTCTGTAACAGCATTATATTATTTTTCTTTGAAAATTTCGTAATATGCAAACTACTTTGCATATTGTCAAATATGCAATAGGGCATTAATTATTTTATATACTCTTCAGTCTCCCAAAGTGAATGATTTCAACGAAGTGTCCAGATTTGTGCGAAAAAAAAATACATGAATACGAATTCACGAGAATTCCCGAGTCTGCTGTAGTTAAATGCTATTTTTTTATGATAGGTAGAATGGCACTTCAATTGGCACACACAATTAAAAATTCTTTTATTTCTGTTGCAGGAACATCGCACTTTCCACATCGCAAAATCAATGAACATAATTGCCTGACGTGACAGGAGTCACAATTACCTACACACTATAAAAAGTGTCAAGCTCACGCGTCAATGGACTCCGTGTAATGAATGAAAAAGAATCGGACAATGATGCGGCGACACGATTGTAGACAAGCAACAGTGTTGGAGGCTGCGGCAGTTGTAGAGGATGAATGGCATTCAGGCATATTTCTACTCTGGCTCTTCTACTGGCAGTAATCTTACGTGGTATGCCAGACACGAGCCACATTTTTTGCATAGAGGATTACTGATTGAGGTTATATATCTACACCTTGCCGAATTATAACTGCATTATAGTATTGGAAGTGCAGGGAGAAGAAAAAATTTCGAAATCCATGATGATGATCAACAACAATTTTTTTCCTCGATCCAACTCAACGATATTCCTAAACCGAAATGTGTTACCTTGTGTTATTTACAAAAAAACATTAGACTCCTAAATTGCGCTCTCGAAAAATACACATTTTTATCATTTCATTTTAAGAAAAGGCAACTAACTCGAGAACTACTCTAAACAGCTTAGGAAACGACACAAAATATACGCAGAATAAGAAAATACATCTGAGTATGCAATTAAATACAGAATGTTCTATTTTTCCACATCCCCAATCCAACAGTTGCAATTTTGGATGATTCAGTTTGGAGAATAATCTAAAAAACAGAAAATATTATTGGTAATAATATGAGGTAAATTATGATTATTATGATACGAGTGTATAAGTGAATCCATAATACACGCGCAATTAGTTCAAAAGCACTGAGCGAATTGCCGTTAACGTTTCAAGTGCTTTGAAAGCACTTTTGCCTGGAATTGTGCAAAAAATATCTTTCACTATTGATGACTATTTTAAGGTATGGTTTTTATGATATGGTCTGCTGAATGATTTTTTCATCATCTGTATTAATAGTATTAAATTAATTAATAGTAATGTTACAAGTTAGTGACAGGTGCACAGAAACAATTATGCAAAAATACCAGGTGTATTTCTTAAGTTCGATCAGTCAAAAATCTCAAAAAGTAAACCTCTTAGGGAAAAATGTTTCGAATAAAATATTGATGGTTTTGAGGGGAAACTTTGGATTTTCCAATGGATATCACTGTTTTTATTGCAATTTCGTATTTTACGGTGAAATATAAAGAAGTTTTGTACGAACAATAAACGTATAAGTCCTAGTAATCTTTTCACATGAAATTCTACTGAATAAGTGTTTGTTTTTAGTACATGATGCCATTGATCATTTGAAAGTGAGAAAATTATTTGTTTTTGATTTTCTTTATTCTAAATACTTCCCATTGATGAAAAATGATGTATCAATCGAAAGAAAAAAGGGAAATTGAAATGGATCTTTTTTATTTGAAATTAAGTAGAAATCTCCATCGCCGTACCTTTACGTGCAGAATGTTTTCCATCCTTCCCCAAGTCGTTGGACAATTTACGACTAAAATTTCATGAGAATTATTAATGAAACGTATACATTAAAGCCTATTCAGACAGAAAATTCAAATTTGATTCCAGAGCCATCTGAGACGCATCGTTGAAAATTGTTGGTACAAAATTTTCGTATTTTTTGCCGTAGAATACGGATTGGCTATGAAAAACATCTGCTTTACAAAACTCCTTTATATTTCACCGTAGAATACGAAATTATAATAAAAAATAGGGGTTTCCATTAGAAATACCAAAGTTGTCTCAATATACCCAAAAAAGATTTACCAAAACATGCCCGAATATCGGATCACAAAAGCAACAACATCACGACAATAATCATGTTCCTTGGGCTTTAGTTCAATTTTATATTATTTCAACCTTCGAACGTTTTTTAGTTAGATATTTATTTCAGATTAATTTCATTCAGTTTCATTCAAGTTGTTGGACAAATTGATACTTTGCCTCACAGTTTCATAATAGTTCGCATTTCTAACATTTCTGATACGAATTGGTGAATGTTTATCCAATAACGTGAACTCAATCTGAAATTGGATCTGCAATACCTAATATTTGCGTATCTACTGCTTTTACCAGGTATACAATTCGCACCAAGTTGTCTTCATAAACCTTTGTTTTTGAAAGTGAATTAGGTAAGTTTTCTATGCTGTTGTGAGGTTTATTACAAATATAAGCTAAAAGATGAAAAAGAGTCAATACCTTCCTGATAACAGTTCAATAGTTTTATAGATTTTTATCGAACTTTTAAATTTTTGAATATTAATAAAAAATTATAAAATTACAATTTTTCTTCTGAGATCTCATATTTTCCAAAGACCCTCCATATTGTGTTTAGTTTCTTTTCAATTAATAATATAATTGTTTCCACATCCAATCTTTTTATAGAGTATAGAATATAAATGTGATGATTTCTTTGAAGGCGATGAACTTGATTCATGTGGAATTTTGAGAAATTGTAGTTTTCTTTGATTAGAATGTGGGAGCAATAACCAATATACTATTGACTCGATAACTTGGTAATTCAGGAATTGAAATAATAAAAAAAATATATATTCGTATTCTAAATGCTGGGTTTTCTATTCAAGAATGGAATAACCAAGTAAGTGCATCAGAACTAAGTTGAATGTATTATACATGTCTTGGTATTGTACCATTAAGTCCGCAATATACGATTCGAGCTTTTAAAATTATCAACTGCTCAATAAATTCTAGAACAAGTCGATAAAATAACTGGATATTGTGCAATAAAGATTATATGAAACTTTACTTATGGTGTTGGCTTCGGAGCTTGAATTCACTTGTAGGAAATGCATTGAGCGATCCTTAACATCTCGGTTCCATAAAACAATCATCTAGTTTCTACCTAGATGTATTTTTTTTAAACATTTTCCTCGTAGAAAATATGAACTTCTAACTACGCCAATAGTTGACATCGGTTTCATGTAATTATGGGAACGATTGCAGTTATATTCTTGGAATGGATGATGTTCTGGTTGGATATAAACAGTGCAATTCGCATTTTAAGGCGAGCCTCATTAGGAAACATTTAACTGTATCTGATTTGTAAATCGATACTGAACGACATGGAAAACAATGTAGAATTTTTTAATTAACAATATAAAATTGGCTAACACCTGAACTTGGTAATGAATGATAGAAGAAAATACAAAAAGAAAGAAAAAGAAGTACGATTTCCAAGTGTGTAATATCATACGATATTAATTATCTTTCTGGTTAATGTATCAACAAAAATGCCATCGACTTAACCATTGTCAAACAGAAGATTTCCACGCTATTTCATAGGAAACATTATCGAAAGTAAATCTCATTTCAATGAGATTTCACTGAGCTTGACTTCTATTTTTTGGCGAACGTCTAGGAATGTTTCTATGGAAATTATCCCAATACCAAAACGCTTATACCACGTTGACAAGGGTATATCCATTTATCAATACACCGTAACTAAGGAAAATTTACGAATTATGTTGGTTCATCAAAATATGACTTATATAATCATAAAGATACAGCTACTAAGCTGTGATTAATGAATTTTTAATTTTGGTGCCTATTTTCTCGATCTTTAGCAGTATTTCATATAATGATTTCCCTACTACTTTGCTGCCTAGTAAAATAAATAACTATTCTAACGAACAATTGCCTTATATTATGCGTGGAAAAATAAAGATAACATTCTAAGATGATCGGAGACAAGGCTAAGGATGAATCACAATTAAAAATTTCCAATACTTTCTTGGCATAGTAGTGAATCAATACCGCCCCTTAAAGATATGTAATAAGAATGAATGAAGTGTGCTTCCTTTATTCCTTCAAAAGTGTTCATTACTCATTCGCTAAAATTAAAGAGGATTCGAATTTCCATTGGCCCTTATCTTCCGCTAGTATCTCGAACTACCAGAATGCCTGCCTGGAAGTTCGAGTTCCGGGAAGTAAGATGAGATTGTTTTGGAAGAATTTGTGCGATAATAATTCTACCGAGATCATTAGTTTGTTCGGCTGTTCGACTCGATTTGATATTGTTATGTCAGCTCTAGAGCGGGATAACTACGCATTAAGGTCTCTATAGATTTAATGAAACTGTGTTATTGATACACCTGTTATTCACGAGGAACGAGTTATGGGAATAATATTCAGTAAGGTGTTTGTTGATTCGGTCGACTTCTTGAAGCAGATACATTGAGAGAGTTTAGTTGTAGAAGGAAAATTTAAAAATCTGAGAAAATCGCTTAAGCAAGGCTGGAGCCCTTTCGTGTTTGCAAACAGTATTTAGATGATGGAAAACGCAGTTTTTTTTTCAAAAGTAGAATAAAAACTTAATATTTTGACTGACAAGATCATTGAAAAGTTCTAGTTTTCCTCCCCCGTAGGGCAAACTGATGCTCTGTCAAGGATGAAATGCTTTTCCGTCCGTCAATTACAATGAGCTTAGGTATTTGTGAACATAACGCCATCGAAATATTAGTCGCTTTGTGCCTGCATCATAAAGTTATTCTCGATTAAACATGTCAGCTTACGAGCGAAATTCTCGTCATTTGCGGGACGTTTTAATTTTCTGCTTTAATACGAAGAAATATGCGGCTGAGGCTCATCGAATACTCTCAAATACCAATGGTGAGGCTGCTGTTAGTGGAAGAAGGTTCCGAGAGTGGTTTCAACGCTTCAAGAACGGTAATTTTCACGTCGAAGATCAGCCAGGTGGAAGAGAGAAGGTTTTTGAAGATGCAGAATTGGAGGCATTACTTGATCAAGACGCGATGTCAAACGCAACAAAAATTGGCAAGATCATTGGGAGAGACGAAACAAGCCATTTCAAAAGATAACCAGTTTTTTCAACGCGGTATTCGTACGTGGTCCGAAAGATGGGAGAAATAGTGGCCAGCGATGGACAATACTTTGAATCATAAATGTTTAACCAGTTTTTACAATAAAGCCTCGAATTTCGGAAAAAAACGACGGAAGCAAAGTTGTACACCTATGGATTTCGCTAATTTTATTGGAATATTGAAGGCCAAATAATATAAAAACTGCATTCTTGAATTACACACTATTCAGCAAGTATCTCTGCTCTTAAGCGGGATCCAGCCAGTATCGTCGGCTACAAAGTTGATATCGGTAACCTTGTTCTTTTTTGATCATTTTATTATGATCATCAATTCAAAGGTCTTGCACAGGCGTTTCGTGGGGTGGCATCTTGAACATTTTCCAGCAAAGCATTTTTGGGTACCACGTGTCCAGTCACCCAGTGGATGATGCGCGTATCCTAGAAACCATAAAATGTTCGCAATATGAGCAAAGGTTTGAAATTTGAAAACCTTCACCATTTTATATAACTCCTATGTTTTCAGTAAGCTCAACTTTGCATCTGTAGTTTGGAATCCAAAATATGCACTATATATTACCAGGCTCGAGAGAATTCAGAATAGATTCTTAAAGTTTATTTCTTTCAAGTACAATTTTCGTTTAACACCTAGAAATCCCGAAAACTATAATCTTCGTTTGATTCAATTTGGTTTCATTTCCCTAGAAAATAGAAGAAAAATCAGTGATGTCCTTTTCCTATATAAGCTCCTTAATAATATCTATAATTCCCCTGACCTCCTTTCCTCCATAACTCTCCATGTTCCGTGCCGTCCCCTCAGAAATAGCGAATTGTTCCATATTCCCTTTCGCAAAACTAATAGCGCGATGAATTCACCTCTCTGCAGGATGATGCGATGCTGTAACTATTTAGGTGATATAGATTTATTCCATGTGAGTCAGAATTCAATCAAACAGAGACTCAAAAGGTTGTATTTGAGTCAGTGAGATTTATTTTTTTTTTTGATCATTTTCATTGCTGTTTCAATATATATCATTGTTCTTTTTTTTATTTTATTATTGTCTCACAATAATTGGTTTTCCTTTTTTATTCATACTGTTTCATTATATTATATGTGTATCTATATATTTTTGTTTTGCAATTAAGTTAATCAAGCAATTAAGCACACTTTGAGATTCCAAATAGTGGATACTGTGTTGGGTGATCATCACCTGTATGTATTCCTGCTTATATAAATAAATAAATAAATAAATAAATAAATAAATAAAAGGTTAGTAACGATTTTTATGAAAGGAGCTTCATAAGATGCTAGAAAAATCACCTACAATAAACCGGACATAATGTTGATGTAGATGTTAAGTAAAGTTGAAGACTTTCCCCGACTTACGCTTGATTACATAAAATATCAGACACTGGGAGACAGTCAGATCAATTTGGCTCCTTTCTATATCGAAGAGATGAATTTGAAATCATGGAAATTGACAACTCTACAAAAAATGGATCCGAGTGTATCTCGTCTAGAAAGTGCGTGGCTATGTGGTTCATCCCTTTCACTTCTGATAGTTTAATTATTTTATTTTTATGATTTCGAACGTTTCGAATTATGTAGTCCATAAAAAAACTTTTCCATAGTCAATATTTGTATACGCCATCCTTAAAAAGCACTTCTTGTACCATTTTTTGTGTTGGTTTGTTAATTGGTTCTGTCTGTTGTGGTGTTTTTCCACTTTGTAGGTCTCTGGTGGTGTGGAAGGCATGTATGCTTTCTCACTGAAAATTATTCATGGAGCCCTATTATTTCATGTTAAACGTCGTAGCCTTAATGCTGGTTCGATTTCTTTCGAGATTAAGGGTGTTTTTTTCAGAGCTATAGAACTTTAAATTGCAATACAACAACGATGGATTATTCGATTGACATGAATTTTATTCATCCGCAAGATAATCTTGTGGCATTACATTTTAAATATGATTTCTGGCATATGACCGCCACGGCTGGCTCGGATGTAGTCCAATCTGGACGTCCAATTTTCGATGACTTTTTCCAACATTTGTGGCCGTATATCGGCAATAACACGGCGAATGTTGTCTTCCAAATGGTCAAGGGTTTGTGGCTTATCAGCATAGACCAATGACTTTACATAGCCCCACAGAAGGTAGTCTAACGTAGTTAAATCACAAGATCTTGGAGGCCAATTCACAGGTCCAAAACGTGAAATTAGGCGGTCACCAAACGTGTCTTTCAATAAATCGATTGTGGCACGAGCTGTGTGACATGTTGCGCCGTCTTGTTGGAACCACAGCTCCTGGACATCATGGTTGTTCAATTCAGGAATGAAAAAGTTAGTAATCATGGCTCTATACCGATCACCATTGACTGTAACGTTCTGGCCATCATCGTTTTTGAAGAAGTACGGATCAACGATTCCACCAGCCCATAAAGCGCACCAAACAGTCAGTTGTTCTGGATGTAACGGTGTTTCGACATACACTTGAGGATTAGCTTCACTCCAAATGCGGCAGTTTTGTTTGTTGACGTAGCCATTCAACCAGAAGTTCACTTTATCGCTAAACAAAATTCGCTTATGAAAATCGGGAACAACGGCAATCTCATTTTGGGCCAAATTGCACTATTTGCAAGCGTTGTTCGGGCGTGAGTCTATTCGTGATGAATTGCCAAACCAAACTGAGAATAAATCACTTGACAGCTGTTGAATCGGTCACCATCTTGAACAGTAATGTCAACTTAAAGTTATATACGTCGGAAAAAAACACCCGTTATAACCATTGGAAAAAAAGTCTTTTTTCTCCTGTTTCTTTAGCTGTCTGATACGCCGGAGTCTGTTAACAAGTACTTTGTTGTGGATGGAGATTGGAATCCTTGGGCAAATATCAATCTCTGTGGGTTGGTTTTCTGTGAACAAAATATTCGATACAAATAGCATGTAAATAAACAAAATAAGCTGTGAATGAGTTGAAGGATTCGCAAGTTAACCTTAAAAAAATAAAAACATTGAGGCGTCACGAGTCTTATGTGCATAGATGGTGAGAAAGCGAGTTTCAAAATCTTCTGTGGAAAAACATAGAGAAATAGAGAGCAACATGATCATCGTCGCATTACATCCAGAAGGTAGTAGAACCACATATTCTGCCTCATATATGGACGCTCACTAATCCACTTATTACACAAGATAATGCGCGTCCACATATAGCCAGAATTGCGTTAGCCCATTTTGAAGTCCATCAAATCTATTGGTTGTTTTGGCTCCTTAGATCTCCTGATTTTTGACCAATTGAATTCGTCTCAGACATTGTGTAAATAAGATTATTATGTTTACTTCCATCAGTCCCATCGTTTACTGACTCTAGCGGTACGAGGATCATAGGTTGTCGTGAACCAAGACATTATTAGTTTCTTACATTTTTTTCCAACTGTAGGATTCTCCTGAAATTTTGATTAATTACTAATTACCCAGCTCTTGAGACCAGACGACTACACAATATGGTTAAGATGTGTTATAAGATTTTTCACCAGCACTACAATACTCCACACCTGACAAATCTAATGCAACTAAGAATTTCTCCTCGGACAACTAGACTCAATATTTTTTTCGATATGCCCTCGACCCTACTTTCAATTACTATTCAGCAGGTATGTTCAATGTCTTGCATTTGTATTTCGGACACAAGTATTTTGATTGATTTAAGTTTGTTCTTGCTGTTTTCGTTCTTAATTTGATTTAGTTGAATTTAAAGTTTATTTCTTCAATACTTCAACTTCGATATAGATTGAATGAATTGTTGTGTTTCTCATGCAAAAAGAATTGGTTATCAATTTGAGAAATGAATAAATATAAATATAAAATATAAATATAAATGCCCAATTACTGTACCATCTACAGTTCGTCCTACAGTTCATGAGTTCTTATGAAAAATGAAAATTACAGATTCGATATTTTCCTTGAATTATCCTGTAATTTAATGTTGAATAAAATATTCATAATTAAATATAGGCTATATCTAATTTCTCTCGAAAAAATCAATTTAAAATCCATCATACTCATACAGCTCCCGCATTCCTACACCGACGCCTATAGTTTTCACAAATTCTAATTGACCATGATCGTCCATAGTAAACAAACATTCGATTTTCATAGCATTGATATTCTCAATACCACACAAACTGAAACCTACACTTGTTAAATTCTTTCGTCTATTTTTACAACTGTTTTATTTCGGTCCGCTGTTTCATCGCCCAATTCCATTAGTTCTATTATTTCCCTCTGATCAACCAGATCGGAAATGAAAATTTTGACTCATCGTCACAAGTTCGTTACCTTTCGGTCTCATGACGACATTTTGACGTAATGAACTTCGCGAAAATTTTTGCTACCTTAATGGGCGTCCAAAGCAGTGTTTGCAGATGACGTAATTGTGTGTTTTGTGCCAAACATAAGTACGAATAATGAGGCAACAGAACGAACTCGAATAAAATGTTGCCAGAATTCCCAGTGGAATTAAAAATCTGGCAAGTTTCCTATTTCGAGTTTTAAATCTTGAGAACTAATTCTCAATGATTCATTATCATTGGAACACGCTTGACATATAATTTCTCTGGGACCATGAATAAATTTCGGATGGATATTATACGACCATGTTTTTAGAACATTTATATCAATTTCTCTAACATGATTCATATGGAAAAACGCTAATCATAATGTTTAGATTGTAAATATATATATTCTACGCGGCAAATTGTAGAATTATAGTTTTGTGATGTAAGTAGATGGTGAATTTATTTCGTTCAAGTTCTTTTTGTTCAAACTCCTTGTACTTTTCCTTCTAGTATTTTCATTCCCATTCTCTAACGAACATTGCAATATGCGGGAAAAATATTTAGTTTCTGGGTTGCTGGGGAATTTAGGATGTTTATTGTATGATAAAAAACATTATTGTCATTCCACAATATAACGTTTCCAATGAATTACTAGCCTTCATTGTTCATTAATCATAATAAATATACTGATTCGGTATATTTTTCTCAAAAATGAGACTTTTGAATCGCTAGAGACTCGAGAGAAATGTTTTCAAACTCTTCTGAACATTTAAAAATTTATGTTACGACTTTAAACAAACAGAAATATCTTATAGAGATCGTCCGTTTGTCGTATTAATTGTTAATTGTATGACTTGTTGAGAAGGGAAAAAATAAAGATCTTATACAAAATTTCTACGTTTTTGTCTAAATTTAGGATAGGCATAGATGGCGAGTTCTGGAGGGTTATCTGAATATGGCTATCTTACATAATATGTCCTATCAGTGATGAACCGGGAGAATGATAAAAAATCGTATTATATTCGCTAATTCCCAGTAATTCATCAAATTCGTAATCAGAAATAAAAAAAAGATAGGCAAATCTACTATCGATAAATGACAAGCAGTTTTACCGAAAACCGTAAGTGTTTTTGAATAATTAATTCTATGGGAGATGCACAGGGATATATCCCAAAAAATTTTAGACTCATTTTGAGCATTTGTTTCCCGAACATAGTGCAATATAAAATTTCTTCAGTATTTCTAAAATTTCAATCCAGTAATGGTCTCAAAGAGGTTCGATTCATTATATTAAATCTGTGGTCGAATTCGATTAGATACGTATGTCTAATACTGCCGAAAACACGATAACTTTCCAACCTAACATCCTAGAAGTTTTCAGAATTTTTCAGTTTTCAGTTTTTTTCCTAATAATTTCAAAATCAAGAATTGAATTCTGCATTTAGATGTGAAATAACAATTTCAAGCTTCTTGTGATACTTTTTGTCGATAAAGACCATTAAAACAAGGGAAAATACTAGAGGACTAACATAACATAACACCCAATATTTCCATGACAATCCAGATTCTGTCCAGTCGAAATTTTTCATATTACAATAATTTCAAGCTTTATGTATTAATCCCGTCACAAAAACTAAGCAAAATTCTAACAAAATTCCGAAAAAAAACAATATTTTCATATCAATAGATTTGATTAAATTGAAATTCAGTTAGCATATCTAGAAAGAATAATCACTAGAATATTAACTAACTGAGAACAATAACCCAATAATAATTAACATATCTGATCTTCGAAAGCACAATCGATGCATGAGTGAATAAGCTTTCAAAATGGCCTGACACTAAATCAGTATCTTTCTCAAATTTTATCATTATGCATTTCATTGTAATTCCAGCCTCAAACTACCAAAATTCTATCGGATAATAGAACGAAGATACCGATTTCCTGTTTCATTGCTCTTCAGGAGACTGCACGGCTACGAATATTGCCCATTCTTTATCACAAAGAAAATATTGTGTCACACTGAACTCAGATTCATCTTATTGAGGTTTGATATCCTCGAACATATCTACAACATATATCATAAAGGAAACGGCTCAATGATAACACTTATTTTTAGATGATAAGCAATTACTGGTAATTAACAGTGATTCGCGGACATAAACGCTGTTTCATATACAGCAAACTGATGAGGATTGAACATGCGCTTTTTCACAAACGCCTACTGACAAATTGCTACTGGAAAATATCCGGGAAAAATCAATTCAGGGTGGCAACATCTGTGGAAATTGTGTACTCTCATTGATCCGTTGAGAGGGAAAGCTGAATACCTATGAATGAAAACATGTGTTGCAATACAAAACGAATCAATAACTTGAATTTTCCATTGAATACAAGCAATTTAATACCTATATTTGATCAGATATGAATTTGCAGTCATCAATTTTTTCTGAAATTCTAAATTTGACAATTATTTTCACTAATATAAAAGATCTGGTCAATGAACAGTCAAAAAACGTAAAACCGATGTGAAAAGATATATGTTAAAGATAAGATGATTCCTTGTTTGAAGATCTTCAATGTAGAGTCTCTACTCTCTATATACTTCAAAAGTAAAGAACATGACTTACTGGAAAAGAGTCCAAATACATAAATTCATTAGATCTTAATATTCTAGAACAAATCAATTAATCTCACCACATAGTGAATATTAACGCTAGAACCCTCGGTAGAACCTATTGGCGAGTGTACAAATGTTAAATCTGTGAATTTCCCTGATTTCCAATGAAATAAGATTCATTTGAGAGGTATATCCGAAGTCTTTAAACTTCCATCTATAGACACAATACGCAATCTGTACTGTACATTTCTGACGAACTACAACATGTGATGCAGCATCACGTGAATTTAAGCCCTATCTCCACATTGGTACCCTTTTGGTACCGCTTTTGATGCTGAATAGTGAACTCCCAGTACTAATATATCGACTTTACAAACTTATTTTGTCGAGAAATATCAAGATGGAGCTCTCATTTCATTCTCAAGAAAATTTTCCATTCTCTAATAAATAATTATTTAGAAATGTTGTTGAAAAAGTCTCCTTCCATCAATGAAAATTTTTAGGAGACAATTTTTTCCCTGAAATTTTTGTTGAATTTTGGAATGTTCATCGACTTTTCGCCTCCTCGGTCTTTGTCTTGAATGTTCTGTGGTCTCCAAGCGCGCATATGGCACATGAGCGAGCGCTAAAAGGCTCTTGGCATTCACGTCAGCGCTTTCCTCGTTTTTTTTTTGATAAAACAAATTCTCAACTCAGTCTGATTTGTTGTCACTAAAAAAATCAAGCTTTTTTTCAATACTCTTCTTTAATTTTCCTTGGTTCTGATCAGACATTCACCACGAAATTTTGCACGAGGCTTGAAATTTTCATCTCGATCAAATTTGTCGTTTTGAAATTAGGATACATTAAAAAACATAGATGCTCGTATTAGGAAATAGTTATTTTCCTAACAAGTGTGGAAAGTGATACTTTTCCGCAAGAAACTGCAGTTGTCAAGCTGTCGAGTGCGGAAAAGGTACTTTCCACATGAATTAGGAACAATAGTTTTCCTACAAGCGTAAATGGAAAACTTTCATGGAGAGTTTTCGTCTTGATACCAACTGACGTTATAAGAAATTATATTTTTGTGCGCTCAGCTGCATAGAGAAACGATTGAATTTTATGATTGGCGCATAGAGACATGTCAAAATTTTTTGATTGATGCGACTGTTTTATATTTGCGTGCGGAAAAACCCTATTCACTTTCTGCATGCATATGCGTGCGGAAAGTGATTAGCAGGGCTTTTTTCCGCACGAATTTGGAAAAGTACTACTTTCCATAACGTCGATGCGTGTGGAAAGTTATACTTTTGAAACACTGTAGTAGGAATACTTAATTTCGAACAGTTATATTTTTTGGAACGCCTGTTCGGATTGAGATCTAACCTTACCCTGAAAATGTCGAGTTTCTAGATCTTTCCGTTCGAGAGTTATTGTGATTACGGATGGATGCATCGTTTATCGTTTGAGACCATCCCATCAGGCTCAACATTCCAAAATTACAGACATTATCAACAATCTGTTCAGGAGGGAATGAGTGCTCAAAATGAATCCATGACGAGTATTAAAATGCGATTAAAAAAATCCATTTGGATGACGGAACAATTGATTAATCATATTTTGTCCTCTGTAATTATACATATTTTGTGTTTCGTTTACCTATAACGGGCTGTTTCAGGTTTTAAAATATGTATTTGATTGCAGTTTGTTCCGAAATTGAACCTACAAAGGAAAATGAGAAATTTGTTGGATAATTTTGAGAACAAAAAGTCTATTAACATGAGCCCGCAAACTCTTTGTTTTCGAGATGCAGGACTACAAACTATTTTTTTGTGATGATTTTACCAGTTTATCGAATCTTCATGATTCTTTGCTATTCATTTATTTTCATTTATTCATCACAGTTTACTAACTTCATAATAATTCGGATTTTCCTGAGGATTACTAGAGAATGGTTTTTTCTCGAAATCTATAGCAGATACGATAAAACTACAGGAGACCAAAAGGTATAGTACTGGGCCAAATTTTCTTTATACATTTCTCTAAACTACCAGCTATCCACCAAAAAAAAGTTCTGGAGGAAAAAAGCAGGCACTGCTCCAGAAACAAAAAATCACCATGTAGATTTCCATTCAAAATTAGGATATCACATGATGAAAACTTGAAGTTTTCATCATGCGATTGGAAATCTGAAGAAAGGTGCTATGAGCAAAAAGTTTTAACACCCTCTATTTCGAAAACATTTCGTTTCAACCTCCAATTTGGGAACACCTTGTATAAAGAGGCACATAAAAAAATCCGTACATTTTCTGTAATCGATTATTCGAGTTTCAGTACTCCTTCTAATTTCCCGAACAACATGAGACCGATGAAATATAAGCAGGAATAATAAGGGACAGAATAAAAATGATGCCTTTGTTGAACCAAGCCATTCCTCATCTCCCACCTAAGCCCTTCGTAGCAACATAAGCCAAGCCCTATAATACAACTGTCCAGAGAGATGAATCAAAAACTCCAACGCACCGTTTCAATTTCGGATAGGTCTAAAACTTCATTCACAGCCACCCACACAACCCTCGGAAAATGATAAACTGTCGGCAACGTGGCATGGATCGCGACACTCACGAAATCTCAGATTTTGCAGAGAAACACGGACCACGACCTGGAGCCCAGCTTTGTAGAGATCCACCTTGACGAGGGGATCCATGACGACGAACGCCGTGACGTCACCGTTCTTTGACGACTATTTTCTGTGGAGGCGTCTGGTGGACGCGTGTTGGCGTGGTGCTCGAAAACCTTTGGAGAAGTGAGCCGCGGGTAAATGGTGCCTCGTTTGAATCGCGGTAGGCCGCGTTGGTTGGTTCATTCAAGTGCCGGCGTCGACGGTGCCGTTGCCGTTTTTTGCACCGCGACGCGTTACCCTCATCTCAAGTTTGTGCCGATGTGGTGTACGTGGAGGCCGAGCCGGATCTGTGGTTGATTTCTGTGGTTGTTCGGTTCTGTGTTCTGTGCCTTGTGGTATGGCAAGAGGGAAAGCCGCTGTCGTTGCCATCGACAGGTTGTTGAGGTAAGATAGGTGCCATTTCCTCTATGACTCTGATGGTATAACAGCTGGTAATCAACTCTGTTTGATACCAAAATCATTCATGAATGAGATACTTTTTCCTAAAGAGTTTGAGAATAAAGTGGTAAAATTTTAGTATAGAGATATTTCATGAACTGATTCAATCATCGTAGCCTTTGGACACGGAATCAATGGAGTAACTTATGACATTCCTAATCTAACCTCCAATAGCGTATGACAATATAACCTCTCAATGAGCTTATGACGATTTATGCCAATAATATGCGTATTATAGTATAGTAACTTTTATTTCTTCTGTCATGTATTTAAAATTGGGTATAGTTTCAAGTGTAGCAGCAAATTTATTCACCTTTACCCAATATAAGATTTCTTTATGATTCTAAGCCTACTTTTTTTTTACTGACTGCTTGTTTCTTGAACAAATTCCTCTATGGTTTCATCAAAATGTCTATGAATTTTTAATTTTGAGCCGGGAATGGTCTTAAACGAAAAGAATCGACACACTGATGACGAATACGAATTTGAATATGGCCTCAAACTCGATTCTGTCCTTCCGACCAGAAGATTTTCGTAAATACTATCCAAAGTACAAACCGAGGTACAAACCTACACATTTTCAGACAAGGTTAGGATTTCGAATGCCGCGTTTGAGTTCGTTAATTGATGAAATCTGAGTTTCCGTGAATATGGCTGATCGAATTTTTGTTCCCGATATTTTCAAAACTAGAAATAAAATATCGTATTGAATTAAAATGTGAAGCAACAAATTCAAGCTCCATATGATATTTTATGTCGATCGCTCAAGTAGAACCAGCTAATTATCAAAAAATCTTTATAGACAAAAAGGGCTAAATCTTCCGTTACCACAAAAATGATGGAAATGAGATTATACATGCAGATTCAACATAACATTTTCAAGCTTTTTTTTTTAATTTCGAGCTGAATAATTAAACCTAACCATACAAAATTTAAGAAGAATATTGGAAAATAAATATCCAATATTTCCGTAACAATAGATTCCACCGATTTTTGCATGTTAAATAGATTTAAAATTTCCAACAAAATATAAAACGGATTAGAAAAGTACTGACGTGAAGTCTGGAGCTTTCAAGCGCTCGTTCACTTATACGATAATTACATCCCCTGCTATACCTATGTAAAGTTATGTGGTCTCCAAGGGTACCATTGGCAACTGAATGAATTAGCGCTCGAAATCTCCTGCCTTCAATTCATTGTTTTCCCATTTTTTTTTCAATTTGGTCCAATTCAAACCCAAAAATTATTATGTAAATTTCACTTCACAATTGTTAATCAAAGCTTTATCACTTCATTGCGAAAAGCAGCAGCTACCTCTCTCATTTCCATAGATATCTACTTCCCGTTGCTATTTTCAATAACATATCGGTATGATTATGAGTCATCTGATCGAAAGAAGTAATTTGGTCCTTTAATTGAAGGATTTCTGAAGTGTCAACTAATTTGAATATTGTATGCGACTCCATTTTCGTGGAAATCACTACATTTCAAACATTTTACAATACCCTAAATAATTTTTCTCTAATTCTGTGGTTATTCCGTTCATTCTTCCACATCTTGTAGAACAAAATCGTGCGAGAATATATCAGAAACGCACAGTTTTCATGGTTATATTTTATTATTCTATGTTGGTTCTCTGAACTTTCCGCCACGGCTTTATCTGTCATTTCATCAATTTGCCTTGAAGAAATCAGTTCTGCCAACCAACATTTTTCAATACAAAAATCACTAAATTATATTTATGGAAATATTTCATTAATTTCAATGAAAATGCAATGAATTAGAGAAAATAATGTATAATACTCGTACAGAAGGCTCATTCTTCCACTCGTTCATTCCAAAACTCGCCACTTCGTGGCTCGTTTTTGAATTTTGAACTCGTGGAAGAATATCAATGCCTTCTGCACTTGTATTATAAATAACTATTTCCTAACTTCTTTCCGAATTTACTCGTCACTGAATGTCAAAATACGATATGGATTTGACGGAATGTAAATTCTTTCACTTGATGGATCTGCAAATAAACTCACATATGTAGTAGATATCTAAAAGCAACGCTACATAAGCGTTAAAAGAATAAGAAAGTAAATGAGAACATAAAAATATACCTGCATAACAAACCATTACACAAGTACCTATTGTTCTCATTTAACTAGTTCAGTTGATAAATCATTCATATATTTGTTAGAATGAAAATCAATTTCTCTCTTTCTTCAGTGTAAAACTGCATTTTTGATGTTTGTTGAAATTATCTATTCAATTTGAATTAAATCCTTCAATACAATCAACAATTTTTGAGATTCTAACCTGGAATGAAGTCGAAAACAATGTGCGACAGTATATCTGAATCTGAATATGAATTACAACATCAAAATTTGTGAGAGTAGATTGTAATTATGACATAATAACTCTGCCAAAGTCAAAGCACACTATAAGATTACATAATAACAAAAATATTAAAATATTACTTTGGATAAATTTAATATTATAATAATACCAATCATAAATCAATCTCAAAATAAATCGGATATGCTACCCAAAAAAATTTCTGGAACCTTAAAAATCTGTACGTCAATTTTTTCTGTTCAGAAAATAGCATATCAATTCGAATTATTTTATTTTGATGAACAAAACAAAAAATCAGTATCCTCAAATAAAATTTTGTCAGAAAAATGCCGAAAAGTCGCAATCCGAACAATAATGATAATTTTCGTCTGAATTTGCAGAATATGAATAGAAGCATTGCGAAAAAAAAAATTGCATTCAAAACCAGATGTTACCCCATTCAAACACCTCACAACAACCAACACTTGTTTTTAATAATATGAGCACACTTGTATGATCCCCCCAAATTCTTCAGAGGAATAGTCATTCATGAACCCACCCCTCCCCCCAAAGCTGAAATCTTAAAGGAATATCCTTTCGATAGTTTCAAATGACGAAAGCAATAACGTAAAACCAGGAGCTTTCGAACTCTCGTTCGTTCAAGTATGTGACCAATGAATCTCATTTCAATATAAAGTTCCTTGGTCTCCAAGGACGCAATTGGGACATGAATACGCGCGTTCAAGGGCTCTTGTCTCCACATAAATCCCTTCCTCATCTTTAATAATCAAACGAATGTTCCCTTACAATAGCAGCTTTATGGAAGATGATAACTCTGCTGTCTTCTGGCAAAATATCAAACAGTATTTATCAAAGTGTAATCGCCCTATAATAAAGCATTATTAAATAAATTTTACATCTTTCTCTTAGGATAATGGAAGTTTCCGATATCAGTTTTTCTAGAGAACTGTAACCTGCAACTCTCAAACATATAGGAGACCCAATAATCTCTTTCCTAAATATGTCTTATAAAGGTTCTAATATTTTCGACAAGAAAAGCTTCGCTCATTTGCAGTAATTTGGATAGACCATAAAACTTTCAGTGATATAAAATCAGCTGAAGAACATGGGTGTTATTTCCTCAATTGTTTCCTAGCATATTTCGGTAATATTGGTATTGATTCAATGAATGTACATTTCCGATTTCTTAGATAAATATACATATTCCATAAATGATAATATTCTATCAAATATTATCTTTCATGTTGATTTGATGACGAGTAATTCAACTCGTTCTAAGAATATATTGTCCATTTGCAGACTTACAAACTCAAAGCTTCTGAGAGGTCTTGCAGAGGTCGAGGAACATGACAAACATTGACAACAAAACTGTTGCACAAAAAAAATTCCAAGCTTTCATTTTCTGCATTGTTCAAGATGCACATGATGTACCCGTATAAGGTCATTCTTGTATCAAAGAATGTGCTTAACCTTGAACGATAAGAATACTGAAAAATAGCAGTTTGCTTCTCTTAATCGACCTCAAGGAAACTATGTTTGAAAAGACGTAATAACTATTTCGCTAGCCTCAGTTTTTTCAACATGATAATGTGGAAGTCGTTAATTTTTCATATATATTTTTCCACCCAGACTGTTTCGAGTTATAAAGTTAAGATGGAACACTACCTCGTAGTTGCTCGCTTCAAAACCAAATTAGAGATATTTTTTCTCACGAATCTTTGATTTTTATGAAGTTTTCACTTAATATCTTCAAAAAATAAACTACATGGAAAAAAGTAAATATTTTCATTTTGCGAATAAAAAAAAAATAATTTGGTAACTTTTCGCGAAAAAATCGATGATATTAATTTTGTACAAAGCACTGGTGTATTTTTAAAATATTTGTGAAAAAAACTACCAAAAATGATTACAAAAGAGGTAAAACCATAACTTCGAGTGGAAGTGTACATACAGTATTGCCCTCTATTTATTTGTTTCGAAAAAAGAAAGAAGATGAAGTGAATATTTAACTTCGTACACCATACGAAGTTTGGTCATCGCAGGAGCGCCAAAAGGAAAATGCATGGGTACCAAAGTTTGATTGATACGCGTAAAACCACATGGTGGTAATCCCTCTTAACCACAATGCAATGTATCAAACAGTGTTGAAGACCTAGCGTCATATGCCCCCTTCACCTTGAAACGATTTCACCTCTCTTCAGTTCTCTGCTGGCTATATAGCCAGCATAGTATATACCAAGCTAAATACCCTTTCTTCATCTCCAGGTGTTACTTTTATCAAGATGTTGACCATGTTGACGATGCATCGGGAAAGCGAGGATAGCACAACAGGCGAGGGAACGTCACGTCACTGGCCTCCAGTATCAGCTCAGCCAAGAAGACCTGGGTTGTCATCGGCGGAGGAGGAATTTGTCGACATTTTACAGGTCCAACAGCTTCTTTTGGATAGCGGAAGTAGAGGTCGAGGTGGTGGAGAGCCTTCAAGCTACGTACATCCACCCGCTGTTTATCATTATCATGGTGGTTATGGAGGACACCATCACCAGCCACATTTTCACCAGCACCAACATGCACCAGTATTGCCAACCTCTAGTACTGTTGACGATTTGGTTGCTTTGTGGTTCGCTGGATCCTCTGCATCAGGTAGGAAAAAACTTGAGCATAATATCAATTTTGTTCGGAGATACGTAAAAGGATCGTTGAGATTATTTATAAGAAAATTTCAGATATATAGGACATACGTCCTCCTCTTTAAATAAACTGTGCCAACGGTTGTTACATTATAATTGATGTGCTGGTAAGAGCTTGAGAACTGATAATAATACGGGACAGAAGAATGTTTTTTTTATGATTATAATCTGTCAGATATAGTCATGGCAATTTTTTTTAAATATCGCTACTTCTTCCACTAATTCTGAGCGTGTAGCATCAATGGTGGCCTCCAATCAAAAATTTGTCGGTATCAACCAATTACTTAACATAGCCCCATAAAAAGTAATCGAGAGGCGTTGAATAACACGAAAACAGGGGCCAGTTAATACGACCACTTCTCACCACTTGTCATCAAATTGATTTTGCAATGAATTGATGGTCAAGCGCGATGTATGGCAAGTTGCACATTATTAAAACCAAATGTCGTTGATGTTTATCTGGTTAATTTTTGAGAACAAAATTTTTTTTTACGAAATCGAAGGACAAAGGCCAACAAGTTGAGAACGGCGACGTTTCTACATTCCGGCTTATTCTTCAACTCTTCACGCTATAGCAGTAAAATTCTCTGCGGTACGCACATGTCTTTGACTTGTTGATGGTTTCGAATCGATAAGAATGAAATTAGTGCGAAAACGATCAATAACTGAAAGAATTGCTTGCTCACTAGACTGTTGACTGTAAAATGGACGAAGGGCTCAATCATCTTTGCGTTAAATGATTCATGGAGAATTGCCAAACACAGTTTGAAATTCTCAACTACCAAACCATAGAAAACAACCATTATTTTTTTGTCTTGCAACAGCATTACCTGCAGGGAGCTTCTATTTTGCCTATATGAAATACGCATCGTATATCCGAAAGAACTGAAATTTCTATTGAAGGTATAAAGGTTCCAACCCTTATACCCCACACAAAATTTCAACAAAATCAAACTCGATTTTTGAATTGATTTCGATACTCTTGAGTTTTGTATCCAAGTACTCGTTTTGGATTAGGAAGTAAGTTAGTCATATCGAGGAAATACAATTGTTCTTAAATAATATTTCTTGATTTCTTCGCCTCAAATTAACATTTATACGCTTGCGAGAGACAATAAGAAATTAAGAAAAATATACAATAAATCAAATATTTTGGGAATATGGCATTCAGTTCTCACGAACAATAATACCTACTTGCATCCGCATTTTACGTTGCAATTGAGCTCTCTCAATTCTTAGTTAGATTTACTGAGAAATTTAAATATTTTGATTCGCGTGAATGGATGGAAACAAACCAGTATTCAAAAACCAACAAACCAGTTGAAAACATTCATTCAAATTATTGTGCAACTCTATTGAGTCATCTGATTGTTCTTACAATAGTCATTTCTTTTGTAATTCAGTTAGGTTAAGGATATTGTTGTCATGAAAATTAAGTTATTGGATTTAAAATTTGACACTTCTGGGGGAATTTTGAGAAGGATATAGGTAGAATTTTTTTCATAAAATTTCAAAGGAAATGTATTGAATGAATGATAGATCCATGATCGATTTATGATAAAATTCAAATCGATATAGATAAAGATATTATTTCAGATAAAAGTACTTTTACACGGTTATTGGAATTTGTAGACGATAAATTATTTACTATTTTCTCATAATGTGAATATATTGATATGAATTCAGCAATAGGATTTCTGATGCTAAAATCAATTCAAAAATTTAAATAGTAAATAGTAAACTGTCTAAATATTTGAAGCATGTTAAAATCATTGAAAAAGGGAAAAAAGTCCGAACATCAGTATCTACTGACATATTAATTTGAAAAGTCAAATTGGTATTATCATGAGCTAATAATATACATTACTTATCCCTACTTAGAAAAGTCAAATTGATGTGTCCATCATCAATATAGATACCTTTATCCAGTAGGTATATTATACTTATGCCATTTTCCCCTACTCCTCCGATTTTGACAGCGACTAATTGGAATATTTGCCTAATAGCAAATATTCCGACCTTTGTCGATATTCCATTTTTATCCATTGGTATGGATTAATCAGTTTGACTGAAAAATCGACAGCGAATAGTTTATTAAAAATCATCCCACGTTAAACTAGGCGCCTGCCTCTAAAGAATATAATTCGAAATTGAATTTGCCGTCTAGTTTGAAATACCATTTTAGGAACTACTGAATGGAATAACTGTAAAGCCTGTCCTCTACGTATTTTGCATCACACCTGATTAAGCCCACATTTCGCCAACGCTTGTTGATACGTCATCCTTGTATTTCTTCAATTACTCTGTAAGGAAATAGGATGAAGCTTGTTATTTCTGGTTATTACTCCAGATACCTGATACGGAATAGTGTTAACTGTGTTGTATTTGTGTTCGGTTTTCGGTGTTGACATGATGCAGATTGATAAGAAACCGGATTTGACGTAATTTCTCAGCAAAAATTTCAAACTTAATAATTTGATTTCACATTCCATTGCATCATTTGTAATTTTAGTTGAGAAGATGTATCTTTTTCATCTTCTTTCATAAAAGCGACACTTTGTTTTGTTCTGAATTGAATAATACTTTTGCTTTCGTCACCATCAATCTACAAGGGAATTCATATCTAGGGGATGACGTCACTGCTATTTTTATATCAGAGAAATATTCGATTACGCAGATTATCTCGTGAATAATGAAAAACTTCAACGAAGATAATAATAATAATAAAGGTCTTTATTATTTAGACTCTAGTTACAGAAAATATATCACACAAACAATTTTACTTCAGCACAATGGCCCCTCACCAAATAAAAATTTCATGAAAAATATTCCACATTATTTTCATTGATAATAATAACTTATACTTCTATTAAGGACAATTCGACTGTCCCTTAGCTATCAGAAGAACATTTTTACATAGTCGTACAACTTTGCTTCCGCTTTCTTTTCCGAAATTCGTGGATTTATTGTGAAAAACTGGTTATCCCTTTATGATTCCAAGTATTGCCCATCACTGATCTCTACTTTCTCCCATCTTTCGGGCAATCGGGCACATACGAATCCCGCTTTGGAAAAACTGATTATCTGTTGAAGCGATCCACGAATAGATACAATTTTTCTACTTCTTCATATGACCGGAAGTCCTGGTCAGCCAGGCCGTAACCATTGATCGAAACAAGTGATAGTCCGAGGGAGCAACGTCTGGAGAATTAGGCGGGTGGGGTAGGACTTCTCATTTCAACCTTTCCAAGTATGTCTTGACTACTTTCGCAACAGGGGATCTAGTAATGTTTTGCTGTAAACAGCAGCCACAATGCGATGCAGAAATCCCTTCTGTCTTTGCCTTGCAAGCAGCTGTTCACAAGCAAACAAATGCCATTCAACATCTCTCGGCTTCAAAGAGTATGGCACTCAATTTCCTTGTTTCCCATGACTTTTTAGGCGTTTTGAAATGGCTTGTTGCGTCACTTCCAATGATCCTGCCGATTTATGTTGCGTTTGACACGAGTCTTGATCAAGTAATGACTACAATTCTGTATCTTCGAAAACCTTTTCTTCCACCGCCATGCTGGTCTTTGAATCAAAATCACCGTTCTTGAAGCGTTGAAACCACTATAGGCACGTTCTCTTAATAATAACGACCTCACCATAGGTATTTGAGAGCATTTGATGTCTCAACGCCAGATATATTCATATTGAAGCAGAAAATTAAAACCTCCCGCAAATGACGAGAATTTGGCTCGTAAGCTGACATGTTTAACCAAGAAGGTTAACTAATATTTCGATGGCGTTATGTTTTCAAATTCGTAAACTTATTGTATAACATCTACGATCTATTCATTTCGATTACCACTTACCGCTACAGCCATCTATTTCCAAACGGCGGAAGCAAATTTGTACACCAATAGTTTTCCTTGCAAAATTATTTGCTGCTGAATTCAACAAAGAGAATTCAATGAAGAACACTAACTATTGAAATATTATGATTATGAGTGATGTAATGAAAGCAAAAGATATCTCAAATACAGTCGAGTATGTAATGTGTCACGAGCTTGATTTCCAAGTCGAGTAGTTGGTTAAAATCTCAAGCAACTTGACTTGATGTATCTCTTATCGTTACCGAAACAAAATTTCATACTACAAATTTCTAACCCTAATAGTTTAGTAGATATGAATGAATATTCATCTATATTTTATGGGAGAGAGGGAGCTAATGAACGAAGAATTTTATGTTCGATTGTTTCTCATTCATAGAAAATATAGACTTCCACTAACTAGCTGTTACTATATCGGTACATCATTATTTTTGGATCAATAGGGATTTATGCCCCAAAGAATGCCCACTGGAAACTTTCATCCTTCAAATAATGACATGAAATAAGTCCATCATGTGGGTAGATGAAAATTTCTATTTGCTACGAGTTCAGGTGATTCACCCCCACGTACATTGAAGTATGGGGTAGTTTTTTATTTATAAATTCGGTATCCGTTATGGCATATAAAATTCATGACGTCGTTAACAAAAAAGGAACAAAAATAGAAGCGACAAGGAGATTAATCAATGAAACCATCTTCGCATAACAGGACCTACTACGCACGTTCACGCTCCACAAAAAATTATCAGGGAGTCCATATTATTTAATGAGGCACAGATCATAACACTCCATTAACTAAATATGCTCATGAATGGGTGTGATATACGACGGAGTTTCTGAGCAGCAGGTGATCGTAAGGGGTTTGCAGGGTCAGTCCTCAATGACGTCAATTCATTCATATTTTTCCCCACCACCACGTGCCGTAAAATCGATCATAAGCGCCGCTCCCCACCACACTGCTTCCCCTTCAACCCTGAGCTGAATTTCAGGGACGTCTGTCTCTTGGAATCGCCTGTATCGATGTTTCGGTGTAATGATAAGGGATTGTTGCCAGTTTGGAAGCACGTTCATTCCTGGGTGTTGCGGAATGGATACGAAGTTTTTATGGAAACAGTTTCAAGGACGTATCCTGAAGATGCGGAAAATTTAGAAAATGTGTTTTGGATATTTTGGATTTTAGAAGGTTATTCATTTACCTACTGTTGTTAGGTTGTTTATAATACAATTCGAGAAAATTTGTAAGGTTAAAAATTCACGGCTTTACTTGATATTCAATCTACTTGATTTGAAATGGAGTCAAGTAATAGTTTTTCAATGTCAAGTATTTATTACTTGAAAAATCTATCTATATTTACATTCTATCAAGTCACTTGATTTTTAGCAGTTTCATTTTGAGTGAATTTCAATGAAAATATGATGAAATGAGAAGGAACTTTGCAAAACGCGCATTCATTTATAAAACTTATTTTATAAAAGAACCAAAAATACCAATAATTTTAAAATGTAAACACAAATAGAATCAATATAAAGTATAACAACAATATAAAAATATTCACTCTTAATATTGAGAAACCTTTAAGCACTGTTTGATTACAACATTTTCCATCACGGATCTAAAATAGTTTTTGTAACAATCAGAGCAGACTGCAGAGCTGCTCTGGAAAATTGTCTTTCAACAGGAGATGAAGATGCTGGCGTTGCCATTTTGCTCAAATTTGGAAAAATGTTTTCGTGCCTCTTCCAACATTCTGAAACATCAAATATCTTCAGCAATGTCAGCACGTGGTTCAGTCAGAAATTTGTCTATTTCACAACCCCAAGCCATCTCATTTGCTCGCTCTACAGAAGATTTCTTCGGGAAACTAAGGAAATCGATATCGAACTCACTGTATTTATCCTTTGGAGATGATTATTTTGTCGAGGTTGCCGAAAAATATATATGCCAAGAGACACGTTCATATCAAGTCAAGCAATAAATATCTCAAATCAGGTCAAGTCCAGCGTCAAGTAATTTGCGACGAGCTTGATTTTCAAATCAAGTAGTTGGTTAAAATATCAAGCTACTTGAACTGATGAATCCCTAATTAGATGGACGCACATTTCCATAATATGAAGCAAATTAGGTAGTATTAATAAGCCTATTATACCTTAGCATTAAATTTTGTCCAAATAGCCTAATTCCGAGGAGATGAAGTTGGTCGAGATTTTTTCGATTTTTTTTTGTGATTAAGGTATGTACTCCGGAATTGATACACTTAATTCGATTTCACATATAGGTACCAGTGTGGGGTTGACTCAAAAAATATAATATACAAGTTATGTTTTATTTTTTTCAATTATTCATATTGTCTAATAGTTATTTATAATACAAGTGCAGAAGGCATTGATATTCTTCCACGAGTTCAAAATTCAAAAACGAGCCACGAAGTGGCGAGTTTTGGAATGAACGAGTGGTAGAATGAGCCTTCTTTACGAGTATTATACATTATTTTCTCTAATTCATTGCATTTTCATTGAAATTAATGAAATATTTCCATAAATATAATTTAGTGATTTTTGTATTGAAAAATGTTGGTTGGCAGAACTGATTTCTTTAAGGCAAATTGATGAATTGACAGATAAAGCCGTGGCGGAAAGTTAAGAGAACCAACATAGAATAATAAAATATAACCATGAAAACTGTGCGTTTCTGATATATTCTCGCACGATTTTGTTCTACAAGATGTGGAAGAATGAACAGAATAACCACAGAATTAGAGAAAAATTATTCTAAAATTGTTTGTTTTTTGGTGTGAAAATTTTCGAATCAAACCTGTATTCATATTGAACTGAGAAATGAAGAAACAAATAATCTAATATTCAAAACAAACGTACTAATGTGTATTTTGAAATTCCACATTATAACGCAGAACAAATTGACAAACTATTATTTTGTCCAAATATATGTATCTATTTTCAAATTCCGAACGAAAAATTCTCCCGAATGATAAGATAGATTGATGAAGAGTTTTGGGGTCAAACTCAATTCTGTTCGACTATAAGTTCAAGGTAGGCTTATGAGCAAAATCCGTTGAAATGTCCCGGAGTTTACCTTTATGAAATTCTGTGTCCTCAATAATTGATAAAAATTCATATCCAATTGAGTCTAAATTCTGAAATCAGTTTCAAATAGTGAAAAGACTGATCGTTGCAAAATTTCGTGCGAATAAAGAAAAATGGTTGTAAATACTATCTAAAATCTATGCGTAATATTTCACTGAAATTTCTTGTGCACATCATGAACAAAATGAGTTTTTTACAAATTAAGTTTTTTCACGGGATAAATGATTTTTTGGTTCTTTCACTATAACAGCAACTCGACTGCGTCATTTTAGGCACTATTTAATAAAATGGATATCCATTCAAATCCAAGTGGCCTGATCCTTTCAAAAGTTCGAAAGTTTCTTCTCAAACTTTTTCAAAAGTGAGTAGATATCTCCAGATATCTTACGTGCATCGTTATTTAAAGCACTCAAAACCTCTACAACTCATAATTAAATAACCCATGTCTTTCGTTGCTAAGTAATACCATAAATTGTTACAATAATATTTGCCATTATATTTTCGATGAATGATCCCTTTTGGCTTCATGTATTTATCTAGTCAACAAGCACTCGATCTATTTTTGCGATCAGTGAATTTTTTTAATTCAAATTAGATTAATTTTTAGCAATAATTCAACTCGAACAAATGGCACCAAATTAAAACGCTCCAGTTTCACTGTGTTTTCATCAATCTTGTTTGTGCTCGTTAGATTTATAAACAATCTAGTTTCCTTTGAAAAATAATAGCTTATCCGTTGAAAAGAGCTCTTGTCTGTTATAAAAAAAATTATGTTTTTCTAATTTAATGTTTTAATGAGCAAAGTGATAATCCCCACTGATTTTTTAGAATTCTTTGAATAATTTGCGAAAGAAAATACGAAAAACAAAAAGAACTAAATTTTCATGGCGAAGAATTTATTTCATTTTTTAATTTTGAAAATATCAATGTAAAAATCGATTTTATCCGAAAAAAATCAAAAGCTGAATAATATTTTTCAGTACTTGGTTGCAAGAATATCATCGTATAAAGGTATATGTGGCCTCCAAGAGCTCAATTGACGCATGAAACAACGAGCGCTCAAAAGTTCCTGATTCCATGGCAGTGGTTCTCTAAATTTTAATGCTATCCAGCCATTTCTCTATAATTATCTTGCGCTAGATCGAATGTTCAAATCCAATTCCTACATTCTGTGACATAATGTCTAATTAAGAAAAGATGTGCGAACGATGACTCATCGTGAGCATGAAGTAAGTTCAGAGATTCCACAAACACACAACATAAAGGTATCGAATTTTCTATCTTCTCACTACGTCAAAACTTCATCATAGTTAGATGCCAAAATGAAAACAAATCTATTTTTGAGAAACATCTTCAGCCGCTGTGTGTACCAATTAAAAATAGTACATGAAGAGTAGACAAAAATACCCATCAGCTGAACTGGGCCCACTCAAACTTGAACGAATTTCTAATTTTAAATCCACGCTTCTAAATACCAAACTTTCGTATGATACTTGATATCAGAGGAGGCGTCCAAATACAAACTTTCCGAAATGAAAAAGCTTTCCCAGAAATATTGGAAAGAAAAAGTTCAAAATGTTCAAAAAATCGTCAATCCACCAAGAAAAGATTTCAACGCAGCGAACTGTATAAAGTAGAAAATTAGGTTTTCACCTCGGATATCACTGACGTGAAGTCAGTCTTCTGAATACAAGTTGGAAGTTTATACTTTCTATTCTCTTATTATATTTCATTCAATCAATATAGGAAACATTGCTCAAAAAATTTCAAATTGATCGGATCAGTTAGTTCCAATTTTGTATGAGTAGTCTTATATCAACTAAGATAGAAAAAAACTTATCTTTTAAAACTATTAGTTACGAGGCAGCACTATTTCTCGAAATGGGTTTTTTTGTATTGCTTGATAGAGCTTCAGTAGATAAGAGTTTATTATGGTTACTTTAACCCCAAACCACATCACTCGCTTGAGTATTAAAATATCATATTTTTTAAATAATTTGAATAAATTCAGTACAGAAATAAATATTGAAATAACTTAGTGTTCAGTTCAAATTAACCTTGGATAAGGTTATTCTGATTTCACATATTCATTAAACCTTGGTTATTGTTTTGCTAATACAGTATATTCATCATTATTATGTTGAAGTCATAGTATTTAATTCGCATAAATATAAAAAAAATTAACGCGCATCAACAACCCTTGAAAAATTTTATGTACCATCTTCCTCTTCTATGATGATAACTAGTCAATTTTTGAGTTAGTTACAATTAGGTAATATTAATCTCTCGACAAAAAAACATGAGGTAGAAAAATAAATATACTTCTACTGAAAATTATCAATATTTTGAGCAAAAAAGCACTGTCTTGGCACTTTTAGCTCTTGAGCTCTCGTTATTGGTGTTTCCGTGAAAACCGCAGAAGTGTATACAGGGTGAGTCTTTGACTTGTACATATATTTTAACCCAAGATTCCTGAGGTCAAAAGAAACACTTTTTTCCTTTACCATTTTTTCCGATTCGACCCGGTTAAAAAGATAGAGGCTGTTGAAAATCGTTAAAAAAATGTGATTTTCGTAAGTAATATCATAAGGGCATCTAATTTTTCCGAAAAGAATCGAAAAAACACGTTGCTAAGTAATATTTTGACAAGAAGCATGAGTGCTGGTGGCAACAAAAATCCGAGTCGAAGACGAGGATTTTTGCACCTGCACGAATGCTTTTTGTCAAAAAATATTACTTTGCAATGTGTTTTTTCGATTTTTTTCACAGGAAAAATTAGATGCCCGAATGGTATTTGACAAGACTATTTCCTGAGTAACAGATTATTCTGCATGCATTACCTATGCATAGGTATTAATTTGAAAACTGAAAAACAGATACTCAATTTTATTTCATCCAAAATACTACAAATTTAATTATTTATTGGACAATTAAAATATGAATCGCAATTTTGGTACACGGTAGGGGTATTGTTTGAAACTTTTGTTGATTCATCGAAGATGTGGGGTGTAGGTACATCATTAATGTAATCTGTTGAGTGAGAAGCGGGAGGAGTGACTGCAGGATCTTCTGTTTTCTGCTTTTTAGCTGGAGGTTCTGAGGCGTCACTTCTAAGGGTGTTTATGATGTTGGAGTAGTGCTCATTATCCATTTGCAGATAAGGTTTGATTGAGTTGGCTGAACTGTGGCCAATTATTTTAATTAATTGTTGTTCACCTACCCCTGCTTCAGCTAAGTTACTGACTGCTGTCGACCGCATAGAGTGGTTTGTTATTTTTATTCCTTTTGTATTCAATCCTGCCTTCTCTGCCGCTTCTTTAGTCCATTGCGAAAGTTCATTTTTTCCCACTGGAGTGTTTTTGTACCATCCACTTGAAAGTTCTTTGTTCCATGATGGGTTAATCGTTAAGAATAATCTATCAGTTGTTATTCTGGATGAACGTTTAACCATCAGAATTTTAAATAGGCGGACTGGACAAAAGGCTGGGTTCTTCGTGTTAGGGACCAGCCATTTACTTTCGGCCATTTTTTTTTCTCCACCCTGTGCCGTTTTATTGAAGAGAGGATTATATTCTACTCTTCCTAAAAAGTTGGATTTTTGAAAATCAGTTATTTAAAAAAATGTGTATTCTACCTGTTTTTATCGCAGAATTATCCACTTCCTCTTTAAAATAATGAACTTTGCAGTTTACTGCTTCTCCACCTCTCCAGGCAAGTTCCACTGAAGCGATATGGTAAAATTTCCGTTGGGGTCCTGCTGGAGTGTTTTCATCCCATAATGAAACCATTGCATAATACTCATCCAATTTCAATGAAGCAGAGCAGCACTTCCTTTTATTTGCACACGTCTGCAAATTCCTTCTTTTCGCATTACGAGCTTCCCTACTAGACTTAAAGATAATGTCTTTAAATGGGTCAAAAATTATTTTCCACTTCACAAAATACATTTCTTGCATTTTTTTTGCAACGGTGTTCCACATTGTCTTCAAAACTAGTTCTTTGTAATTTTCACCGTTTTCCTTCTTCATATTCCACGCCCAATCTTTCAGAATTAGGTTTAGTTGTTCTAAAGTTGTGTTTTCCATAAGCTCATAGTTCTTTGCTTTGCAGAATGTCATGAACTGTTTCCATATATGTGCGTCGCTGACTAGGTTGCTATTAAAAACGTAGAGAAATATAACGAGGAAACTGAAAACAATATTAATTTTGATACATATATTTCAAGAATAATAATACTGAAGACCCTAGTTTATTAGGCTGTGTGAAATTAACAATTAAACGGACAAATTATCGAGTTTGTTGTCGGAGGGAAATACATTGTTTACGATCGAGGTTCTTATCTGTGTAAGATAACTCCTTATCGATTCTTGGATGTGACGTCTAAAGAATTACATCGACGGTCCGAATTGTAAATTATGTCAAATACAAGTGAATTAGTCAAAGTGCTGAAACAAGAACTTTCCACACAAACCTCTATTCTAAGAAAAGAGTTGGATGCAATAAAAGATAATATACGATGTGAGGGAGTGAGTACTAGACAGTGCATTGGTCAGATTGAGGGGAGAATATCAAAAGTTGAGTTAGACATTTTGGCTTTAAAAAGAAATATCATAAAGAATAACATTATAGTTACAGGTTTACCTGTGGAAGCTGGAGAGCTGGTCGAGACCACAATCTCACAATTGAATAGTTTGCTAAACATTAATTTAACAATCGACAACATTAACGATTTATATAAACTTGGTAAGAAATCAAATTCACCAATAAAGATCGAGTTCGTATCATGTATTGTCAAAAAAAAAAGGGAATAGAAAATAGGAGTAAGTTGAGGGGAAAAGAAATATTCATAAACGACGACCTATGTCCTGAGGATAGAGCTAAACAGAAAGTCTTGAGAGAGCATTTGCGAGAAGCTAAAAGAAAGAACTTCAATGCTTACATAAAAAACCAATTACTGTTCATAAATGGAGAAAGATTCACTTATGAAGATCTTAAGGTACAGAGTGATGAAATTGACATAGATCAGCAAGGGGAAGGATCAGCTGGAGAATTAAACACCACTATAAGAGGTACAAATAGGAATCCTTCGAGTGCACCAGATACTCCAAATTCCGTTACAAGGACAGAAAAGCTGAATAGAGAGCTGGAAGAATTGTGCAAGACGGATATTATTTTGAGCCGGGAACGTCAGGACAAAAACTCGAAAGTTGCTGGAGAGGGAGACTCTACAGATTCCGACTTAGGTGTTAATAGGAAAACATTCCTCAGATCCCACTCATCCGGTACTTCCAGCCAGAAGACAAAAATTGCGAAGGACAACAAAGGGGGTATGTAACTCAGCAATATTAATTTGTTATATTCTATTATTGGAAATTGGTAAAATTTTGAAGCAAAGGAGAGAAAAAAAAAGAGAAAATTAAAAACGGGAAAAAGGAGATTTTTTTTGTTCTATTTTTTTAATGCTGATATTTGGTATCGTTTGAGATTTTTATTCAATTAAGTTTTTTTTTTACCCAAAATGGATTCATATATTAGAGATTACGAATGTGAAGACCAGGAAACAACCGAACTTGTGGAAGTTGGAGATTTGAATAAACTCATGACATTATCGCAGCTAAAGATCATCCACATGAACATCAGAAGCGCTGCAAAAAACATGGATGAGTTCATTATTCTGATAGAGCAGCTAACCCCGGAGATGGATGTGATTATATTAACCGAGACGTTCATTCTGCAGGATCCAAACTTGTACAGTATACCAGGATATACTGTCATCTACAACTATGGCAGATACAACGGCCACGATGGTGTACTGTGCTATATCAGAAAAGGGTTGGAATTTGACTACCGAACTGTTATAATAGGAGAAACAGAGGCTTTAGAAGTAGACCTAAATTACTCATGTAAAAACGTTAAGTTGACAGCTTTATATAGATCACCGAATTCTTCAGAAAGTGTGTTCATTGATAAAATGTACACATATCTTAAGGAAATTGAAGCTAAATGTGATTGCCATATTCTGGGTGGTGATATTAACATAAATATTTTAGCTCGTCATGATTCAAAAGTGGATGAATATAGGAATGTTATGAGTAACTTTGGATATCGATCATTTATTAACAAATGTACAAGATTTGAAAGCAATACATGTTTGGATCATTACTTCGTGGCTCAGAGAAACGACTCATCTGTTGGAAACATTCATGGTTATATACTACACTGCAATATTACGGATCACTACCCAGTTTTTCTTACAGTAGAAATCGAGCAAACAACCCATCTTGAACAGAAAAAATATAGAAAGGAATACACTAATTATAATGAATTGAGTATAGACTTAGAACAAGAGGAATGGAAAGAGGTATATGGGGAAAATGAAGTAAATCAGAAGATGGAGAACTTTATTAAAATTTTACAGAAACATATAAAAATAATACAAAATTAATTGTGAGTAGTCGGCAGAACATGTCAAAAAATCCTTGGATCACAAGGGCTCTGCTGAAATCAATAAAGGAAAAAAATAAATTATACGCATTACTTCGAAAAAATCCACTTGATAGCAACCTGAAAAATAAATATACTCAATATAGGAATAAACTGAACAAACTTATAATAATATCGAAAAAACAATATTTGAATGAATGCATCAATCGCAGTAAAGGAGAAACAAAAGTTTTATGGAAAGAAGTGAAAAAAATCTACAATAAAAAAAATATAGTTGAAAAAGGTATAGAAAAGATCAAAGACGATAAAGGGCATATTATAAGTGAAAAATCAAAAATTGCTAGTGAATTCAATCGATTTTTCAGTAATCTGGGAAGAAAGTACTCTGACAGAATTATAGAACCTGAAAGACCACTACATGAGGGTGAATTATCCGTAAGAGACAGTTTCTTCTTTGTTCCAACTGATGAAAAAGAGGTCGAAAATAAAATAGAAGATCTGAAAGTGAGAAAGACCCCAGGTATTGACGGGCTCCAGTCGAGATCATTGAAAGAAATTAAATCTAAAATCTCACTACCTCTAGCCCACATCTTTAATGAATGTTTCATCCATGGAATATTTCCGAATTGTTTGAAAAAAGGCATTATAAATCCAGTTCACAAAGGAGGAAACAAACTAGAGATGTCCAATTATAGACCTATATCGATTATTTCCAACTTGGCAAAAATATTTGAAAAGCTTATTAAGACGAGAATAATAATATTCCTGAAGAAAAACAATGTGATATCAGACCGTCAATATGGGTTTAGAGAGGGAATGTCGACAGAAGATGCAATCAAGGATTTGACGAAGTATATATACGATGCTCTAGACCGAAGTGTACCCCAGGTTGGTGTTTTTCTCGATTTATCAAAGGCATTTGATACGGTAAACCATGAAAAACTATTGGAAAAATTATATAACTACGGTATAAGAGGAATAGCCCTTGACTTGTTCAGGAGTTACCTAACTGAAAGAATTCAAATAGTTCGAATGAAGGATGTAACCAGCCATGAGGAGGTGATAACATGTGGGGTCCCCCAAGGCACAGTATTGGGACCGATACTTTTTCTTATCTATGTAAATGCTTTATTGAGTATGAAAATCTTTGGAAAAATCATAGCCTTTGCAGATGATGTGGTTTTAATGGCTGAAGAGAGAACATGGGAGAAACTAAAGGAGAACATAGAATTTGATCTAAGTGTTGTTTCAAGATGGTTCAGACAGAACGGATTGACCCTAAACGCAAAGAAAACTTCCTACTTACCTTTCACATCTTACGAATCCAGTCAACCGGATTTAGGTCCTTTGAAGATTGATGACCAGGAATATATCCATGAAAGTACAGAAGGCCATATTAAGTACCTTGGTATATATATTGATAAACATATGAGATGGGACTATCACTGTGAACATTTGGCAAAGAAACTTCGTGGACTGCTACATACATTTAGGTACCTGAGAAAGCAGATGAATAGTGAACAACTCAAAACTATTTATTACGGTTTGGTGCAGTCACATTTAACATATGGGAATGTTGGTTGGGGAGCTGCACACGCTGTTCATTTGGAGAGACTACACGTCATTCAGAGGATGATTCTCAAAACAATGTTTGGAAAACCATATTTGTTCCCCTCTGTAGAAATTTACAAAATATCAAGAGTTCTGAACATACAACAACTTTACTTTTTAAAATTGACTGGTCTCGTCCAGAGGGGAAAGATAAGACTACAATCGATCGATCACGAGTACCCCACTAGACATAAACTCAGGAATTTCAAGACGATACGTACCCAAAAGACGGTTGGTCAGAGATGCTGGTGGTATTTGGCACCCAAAATGTTCGCTTTTCTTCCTATGGAATGTAGAACACTAAAAAATCGTAGATCATTCAATAGAAAGGTGAAATTGTGGCTACTGAATGGAGATGCGAAGATATTCAATGATTTGGGAATTCAGTGAGTGTTGGTGTGGATTTACTTACCTTATTATTCATATCCATCATGTCTAAACAAAGAGTTATTAAGTGCCCTCAAGAATAGTGACAAATATTTACTCATGATTAAGACATTTTTACCCCGAATTGGACAAAACTAAGAACCAGATTTTGACAGTTTCAACCCGATAATAGACTTTTAGATTTTATATGATTCCATTTGTATTATTGTTCATACCAAACGAAATTTTTTTTTTTTTTTGTATAATGTTGTCATGACGTTCAAGGAAGAGAATTTTTGTATTTTTTTCAGAACTAACAGGCGAACCTCTAGTGAGCCTCTGTTCATCGTGTTTATTTGCAATAATTATTAGAATATTATATTAGGTTGTGTTGAAAGCAAATAAACTTTATTATTATTATTATTATTATATTGAAGTATGGGTTCTGAGGGTATTATACGGTATACTTTTCTCAATCGCCAGATCAATATTAGACAAAGAATCGCTTCCAAAGCGACTCATTTTGACGATATAAGCTGACTAACTAGCACTTGACAATAAAATCAGAAAAAATTGTTGAGCGTCGTTTTCTGGTGTCCTTGGAGATTATAATTACGTTTGTTTTCAAAGGTATTGTAATTTTTGGTGACAACAACTGTCAAGTTTTGCCGCGGGTAAACGCGAATAAACTGCTGACAGGTCCTGCCAAACAGTTTTTCCACCTAGAAACCATTTGTAATTCAAAATTGCGCGTTTCTGATTGGTGCAAATTACGACGAGGGAAATAGTCGGCTATATCTCGGAAATGGTTGTATCGAAGGAAATGATTTTTGAAATATAGCTTTTTTTTGATGTGATACATCTTCTCCGAACACCAGATTCCATACACATTCTTCTGTTTCTTTGTTATGAACATAACATACCATAAAAATACCAGAAATTCGAAGAAACCAACTCTTAATAGTAATTTGAACGTTCATTAAAGAATATTTGGCTAATTTGAAAAATAAAAGTATTCTTCATATTTTCTCGTACAAAGCGCCGTTTTCGAATAACTTGATCTTAAAAAAAAAAATTATCTGTGAAATTCAAAAAATTGGGTACTTTGGCTGAATGCAACTCTGTTCTATTGTGGAAAAAAAAACCACACAAATGAATATTTACTATGAAGTCATGTCTTGAAGTACTAGTCAACTTAGTTTGAAAATGAAGTTATTTGAATAAGCTCACCTCAACTCCTCGATTTGATTAAAAATCACTGAGCTTTGGCACAGCTCTGATAATAAGAAGATACTTCACTAAAATCAACATTCTTTTTGAAAAGTCCAGATTATTCATAAAACCCATGTTTAAAAAAGTTTTCACAAAATAGTACCATTATAATGACAACAATCAATATCCCACTAAAGATTGCTGCTATCGAACAATACTGTATTCTTCTTCGGCTCATTCAAACTCACATCGAAACATACCACTAGGACTAGGTACATACTAGACAAATTTTCATGTGATTGAGATTGAATACTTTTATTCTTTTGCTATTCCATAAATTCATCCTAAGAGCTTATAATTGACATACTTCCAAGAGGGCCATAATTGTTTTAATGTGAAAACAAATTAGGTGAGTTGAAAGAAACCAAATATTCTATTGTGGATATTTACATTGAATACTTCTCATTTATTTTCAATGCCAAAATCAAGATGAATTAAGTAGTAAAGTTGGCTATAATGTAGGTACACATTAACAACAAATTTGATCACAAGTGGAGTCTAACATTTTCCATTGATTACAGAGCCAGAATATTTTCCATATTTTCATACTGATGGTTTCAAAAATATTGATGCATTTCAATATTTTTATGAGATAGATGGAACAAATCAAATGCTTAATTTAATAACAAATATCTTATAACAATAACAGTGTAAACTGTAAATGAAAATTTTAGGTTAGAACATAGATTATTCGAACCGAACTGCTGTGTTTATATTTGGCATCACTCGAAATTTGAAATTCAAACTTAAAACCACAGATTACTATAGTCTGTGTTAGATCTTTCATAGATGAATATTATTTATTTGAGATTTTAAGGTTAATTCTTGCACGAAAAATAAACAACGATATCATATAAATGAAATATAATGAATGAATGGATATGAGTATCAGAGCTAATATGGGTGGTAGCGAGCTCAATTCGTTATAATTATCGAAAATGAAATAGAAATCAAGAGAAGAATATTTAATCTTTAGCGTCAACGAAATTGGAATAACTCATTTATTTGATTATAAACACTACTTTGTTCAACAAATGGAATGTTAAACGTGAGTTTATGATGGTTTTTCTAATTTAGTAGCTTATTTCCAAGGTTCAAGAGGTATATCTTATGCTTGAGAAAACATCAGTGTTCCGGTTTTCAGGGGTGAATTAGCTCATTTTGAAAATTTAAAATGGCTATATCTTTTTAACAGGGCCGAATCGGAAAAAATGGTAAAGGAAAAAAGTGTTTCTTTTGACCTCAAGAATCTTCGGTTAAAATATATGTACAAGTCAAAGACTCACCCTGTATATTATGTATTATGTTAAGTATATTTATTTGAGAGTTGATTTATTTAGATGAGGGGTTCAGATTTTATGATCCTTTTAAAATCTGGCATGTACATTCGAGCGGTTATTTTAAATACTTTAACTGAATTTCATCTTAAACGGATTTGTTGTTACGGAAATACTGAGCATTTTCTTTGGATATTTTGTCGTTCTCTAGTTGAAATTCAAAACTACACGCAGAATCTAATCTCAATCCGATCGGTAATAGTGAGATCTGTTCGGGAAACCATCGTTCAGAAATAAATGAATAAAGAACGTAATTTCATTAATTATATAAGAAAATTATTCGAAAAAGACTTCATACGCATACTCATCATTACGTATGCCAATTCATTTCAACCCTATATGCATAATCCTTATGCAAAATGTATTGAATTCCTGATTATGGTAGGTATATTAGGCACAGGTAAATATTTCGTGTAATTTTTTTAAGTAAATAAACATTATATTATTATTATTATATCATCTTCTACGCATTCATCTAGATTTACATTTTTCAATAATAAACTTTCTCTTTACCCACTTTATATTATCAGAGTATATATTGTGTAGAAATGGAAATTTGAGGAAAAAATGTTCTCAAAAACTGTCATTCGTGTCATTCGAATAAAATTGGTAGAAAAATTAATTTCCGTATACCCTTGAGAACCTTTTCCACGAATGTCATTGAATATCAAGTCGGTAATTATAAAGAATTTTTGCCTCTCGTAGACATGAAAATATCAAATATGAAAAATGGTACTGAACACACAATTTTTTCATGGAAAGGAAAGTCATAATATCCTCAGCAGCTTTGGAGTTATGAGTGTAAAATAATTTTAGTTCGTCCCGCTCAAACCAGAAGTTGTTACAATTTTTTTTTATACCAATTGAGGCGTAATATAGGATGGAATAATGAACCAATCTAGCATTGTTTTTTCTCGAGCTTAGGTACGTATAGTTATATCTTCACATTCGTAATGTATTATCTAACAAACTTCCGTATACGCAGCCTTCAAATCTCACTTTATGATAGAGTAGTACCCACTTTGCCATTAACGAACCATTATTTATTGCATTTTTTAAGGCCTCGAAGTCGACCGGTGGAAAGATTAATTTTTCCTTGCGTCCAACCAAATTGTCTCAAACCTGAATGATGTCAAAATGATAGCCATTAGTCCGAAAGATTTATATACATGTATAATATATTCGGTCTATTTTTGTTTATATTCTAAAGAGTGGAAACTGGCGTCTTGTCTTGTGGCACCAACATATGTTACATCGGGAACCTAAAAATAATACAAATCACCGTTTAAAAAAAAGTTTTTTGGCGTTCCCGTGTACCTCATGGTCGAAATAATTGATGGATAAAGTTTCAGCCAATTATCGCCCTTTTTAATGGCTAAATTTGGCGCTAAAAGCGGCGATTTGTGTAATGGTACAAGAAGAGTACCATCCAAGTCCATTCAGTGACGCGGTGTTGCCGGGTCGCAGATGGTACTCGAGCGGTTATTCCCACTGAGTATAACTACTGTCGGTAAGAAGAAAGAACTGTTAATTAAAGAGTTTACTTTCCATTTGGACTGTTAATTGGTATTGCCTTATTGGTTCAAACCTATAATCTCTGTCTAATTGCATTCAAGATGTTAACGAATCACGCGAATTTCAATGAAATATGTTACTGAATGTTTACTCGCATTTATATGTTGTATTTGAAATTAAAGAAATTTGATCTTGTTATTTCGAATTATGACAACATTAGCTTTGATAGTTGTATAAAAGGGGAATTTCCATAATGAAAGTATCTACCATCTACGAGCAAAATTAAAATAATGTATGCAAAGACTTAATTCATAAAAAAAAATGTGTGGCAATGATAGAGTCATAAAAGGTCATATTTCTTCATTTTTGTTTTTATTTATGTTTATGAAAACATTAAATGGGCTTCTCGCAGTATTCAATGGTAGATTGTCTCCGCTTGAAAACAAAAATCAGATAAGTATTTGATTTCACTGCCAATAGTTATAGCGATTTGAAGATTGACTCGTACGAAATCCTTGGCCAAGGCTCTTCGTCTTATGTCAACTTTTCATTCAACATCCTTTATCAAAAAGAAATTTTTGTATTCATTTCATTCAATTCTTGCATGTTTTTCAAGTATGATGATGAATTATTCGTCTATCACAGACGCATTAGGAATACAGGTGTTCTAAAAGATTTCAATAGGTTTATCATATGATGGATATATACATATCGACAAATTAGTTCATCTGCTTTATATTCCTTCAAAAATTTGAAATCGATACAATTTCGAACTAAATAATTGAATTGAAAGAACTCAATTAGATATGTAGACAAATGGAAAAGTTGAATATACAAATATTTCATCAGTTTCTTTTATGCTCACCTTTTTTTTGATAGTCACTATTTTACCAACATAGGCTATCACAAAATTCTGAAAAAAAAAAGGATTTGGTTCAATATCATCATCATCGTTCATTCACACAAAATATAATAACAAGAATAACAAGACAACATTATGTAAATAAATATTAGAAAACCCACAGAAGCAACAAATGCTGCTTGTATCATTAGATCTATTATAAAAATATTTACAGAATATTTCTACCTACTAAAATAAACAATAAACTATCATAGGAAATTCTAATAAATATTTATTGTTGTTCCCATGAAGTTCTAGATAATCCAATCTAGATACACAATTAGATACCATTAAGATGCTATTACTTTACAAATTTTTCCGAAAAAAAATCGAGAAACACGTTGTTAAGTAATTTTTTAACAAGAATCATGAGTTCTGTTGGCAACAGACTATTTCGCACCTGCACGAATACACGAATTGAAAAATATTACTTTGAATTGTGTTTTTTCGAATTTCACAAGAAAAATTAGATACCCGAATGGGTGGACAAGACTAGGTATTTCATGAGTGGCAGATTATTCTGTATTCACATAGCTTACAAAACATACTTCTATATATGCATACATAATAAATATGTAGGTATTAGTCTAAGTAACTTCTGGAGGCAAGCTGTGAAGTTTTGCCGCGGATAAACTCAAAAAATCTGCTGATAGGTGCTGTCATACAGTTTTTCCATCTAGAAATCACTGGTAATTCGAAATTACGCGTTTGTGATTAGTGGAAATTAAGACGAGGGAAATAGTCGATGATATTATTTCTTATTCTCACATTAGAATCCAAAGAAGAATGAAATTTCGATCGATCTGAATTTTAATCGGGAGTTTACAAAAAATCAAGCCGTGGTGTTACCTAGGTGGCTAGGTGCTAATATATTAAATCTTTAAAAAATAAATATATTGATTTTTCATAATAATCATGAAACCTCCATGAAAATGATATGAAGAAAGAACGTCCCTTATTGATTAGTGCTATTGTAAGGATATTCAATGAATTATTAACCTACCAGAAACCATTGATACCAACGTTATTTCTGAAATATTTCACCGAAATTCAATGAATTAATAATGATTAACGTAGTGGTCAATAAACCTTCAAACCACGAAGGTCAAAACCCATTCTTACAAATTAATAATTCAAACTGGATCTTCACCGCTAAGAATACACGAACCGTAAGGAAATCGTAGCAAACGCGGCAACGTTGTCGAGCGTACAGCAGAAGCAGCGCCTTGTTGCGTCACAGCGACGTCACAGTTCCATCGAGAGGCTGGTAGGGAGAGAATGGAGGGGAAACACAACCTCTAATTCCGATTGGTCGGCACTCAGATTGCGACTTCCAAATATGGAACAGATGCTCCATTCATAAAAGTAAAGTTGCTCTGAACCCACGACTCAGTTCACAGAGAAACGTCAACGCTAGTAGATTCTGTGCCGCAGAGCACAACATAAAAAAAGAAGAAGAGTCGCGCGAACTGTGCGTGGTATTTCGCGGTGCGAGTGCTAAGTAGGTGAACTCGCTTCGAGACGAGTGATAAAGAGGGTACATATAGTGAAGTGCGTCCCGACGCTGCCTCGAGCCCTGCGGCGTCGGCAAACATGATCATGGACGGCTTGGAAACGCTGCAAGTTCAGCACCATCACCATCACCCTCATCACCACGCGTATTTGCTGACGGAAACGGCGGCTTCGGCGGCCGTCGCTCACCACTTCAACGTGCTGAGCTTCGACACGTGCCTCTACAAGACGACCTCCGGAGACGGCGCCGGCAGCCCGGCGTCGGCGTCCGTGTGCTCGACGACAGCGCCCGAGGAAGACGCGACGCTAACTTCGGAGGCGCAGACAGGAGACCTCAACACCCCTGTCACCACCTCCGGGGACATACCCTCTTTCTTCGGACCTTCAACAGTCCTGGAACCTCCACCCATTACAGGTAGGTCCCGATCAAAGACCCGCCAAGTGGTTGCCAACAGGTGTTTGGCATCAGGCTATTGATAGAACAGCGGGGGTGGGCACTGAAATGCGGAGGATTCCCCTTGCTGTTGCACGTACACGATGACCTTTCCAACGCAACCTTTGATAACGATTGTTTTGACACGGGACAGTAGAACATGAATGGGAATTTTCACGTTTTTTACCCTGTTGATATTGAGACGGGACTCTCATGCAAAAACGCATGCAGACATCAATATTATTAGTTGCAAATGAATTATATCTTTCAAATTGAACCAAAAACTTGAACAATTCGAACAAAAATCTGAATTAAGATTAAAATTCTGACATCTTAGACAACTAAGCAAGAATAAGTTCCGAAATATTGAAGCACACTTGATATAAAACTTCCTCCCTAACAAGAAAAGCTTTAATGAAACAGTATTAAGCACAAACATAATACAGGTTATTTTCTATTTGCTGTGATTGGTAACAAAAAAAAAAAAACTGAAGCGGGAGAATAAAATGAAATATGCCATTTCTCAACCAAATGCATCATTGAATATGACAATTTGAGGATACAAAATCTCTGCACAACAACATATTCAAGCTCAAGTGATTTGTTTCTTTTTCGAAATACGTACAAAAATGAATATTGTAAAGAATTTGATGTGTTCGGACATTGTTAATTCCATGAAAAATTGTCAATATTTCCTCAAATATAACTCGGCATTACAAAATATTTCATTAGCAATACCTTCTTCTTTACAACTTCTCTACTTCATTCATGGATTCGAATCATCCAGTTCAAGTGTTCCTTTCTGGGTTCGAAAAAAAAAATTAATTAAAACAATTGTAGTTCATGAATTATGTATATTACTCTCACTTCGATATAATTTTATCAAGATATGCCTCTATTCTCACTGGATATGCATTCTGCTATCTATTCTCAATTTTTCCAGACAACATAGAATGCTCTACCAGTTTGAAATTCATTTTTTCAATTGTCAGTATTTCATACACAATACTCAACAGTATACATGTTGCAGTTGCTGAACTTATTCCACAATTTTGGCCGCTTCCTCCAAATTGCTTTTGAAGCTCTCGAAGTTTCCACACAGTGAGCAGATATTATTTATAATTCGATAATTGTATTAAACTTTCAAATGCTCAATTATAAATATAGCAAAAATATGCTTTATTTTGTGAAAAACCTCCAGCTGATTTATGCTAACATTTTTTATATGGAATTGATTCCGTAAGATAACGACAGTAATGGTAAACCTCGAGTAAACCTAATATACTTTTTTCTCATTATCTGAAAGTTGAGGCATAATTCGTAGTTGAGTTCTTAATAATATTGCCCCATTTTCTATATAAAATGAAATTTCGGATAAATTCAATGTTATTCTGGTACGCAGTTCTTAACAAGCTCTCGTGCGTAATTCCATGATGAAAATTGTGACAATTTGAATAAAATCCCTTTTATATCGCTTTCTCTAAAAACTTTATGGCGTCAATCATACTAATCGATCAATAAAAAAATGAAGGTATACCTTTATTTTGTTTTTGATTTGTCTTCTAGTCTGACTCATTATTTTCGCCAATCTTGAAACCTTCGAAATGATACTAATTAGCATAATTTTGGCTGATTACCGTGCTTAAACCCTACCTGAAACCGAAAACAAAAGACTATGCGCTGTTACCTGCCCCATGATTCAGATCCAGGCATCAAGCATACGAGACTTGGCGCAACCCAAACAAAATACATTATTGTCGGGATAAATGCATACCTCAATCACGAAAGCTTCCAGGCACTGTTCCAGATGCAGCATTTCGATTATGCTCTTCCTCGTACGCTGCACTCATAACAGTCGAAAAACAATTTTTATGGTCCACCAAGCATACTGCTGCAAACTATAGACATAACAGCGTGACGCAACTGCTATTATTAAAGCAGGAACATTCTGAGGTGACCCGCGCCTTCTACAACAACACAAGAGTCTCATTCCTCAGAATCTCCACCAGAGGGTCCAGGGACTCCTGGTGGCGACGTTGCGAGCCTGGTAGAGTAAATATAGAAGACCGCATTCCGTCGGATAGGTATTGTCGCCGGTGTGAACGAGACGATATGAATAAAGTTATTATTCGACTCTTGTTGTTTTGGCGTCATGCTGAAAGAAGTTATGAAGATGCCGAAGATGTGTGCAGCTTGATTAACACGTGTTTGGATGTTTTATGGACTTTTCTCATGTATATTCTTGAGACGCATCAATTTATTCCACTTTGTTTGAGGTTTTTATGCCTAATCCTCATTCTTTTCGGTTTATTTAATTGAAACTTGGTAAACTAATCTCGGTAGGGAAAAGATCTCGTATAGAAATTGGATAATTATTTGTCCTTTTACGAAAAGAGTATCAATTTTTGAAAATTTTAAAATACTGCAATTTTGGATAAACCAAACAAAATATTGACATTTGATATGAAATTTGGGATAAGTGGCGTCAAACACCGCATTATCAGTCTTGATTCGAGATCTCGATTCACACATGTTGAAGAATTGAATATCAAGGAATCAAATTTCCAAGAAATCACTTTTCTTTATGGTAATTTGCAACACAGGCAACATCCACGGATATTTCAGAATTATATAATAAAGAAAAAATTCTATATTCTACACGATTCTACATTATTTGTATGAATGCTTTTCATATTAGTCTATAGAATGGAAATTATACTTGAGGGTTGAACTATTTCAGAGAGTATTGAATCAATAATTGAATAGTTTATTCAAAATCTTACGTCCTCGAATTATTTCTGTAGATTATTGAAAACGTTTAGGACAAAATTGTCGAACATTCTGTAAAGGAAACCAATATGGGCAATTTATGGAATTTTTTGGAAATTTGTAGAATTTCTCAGAAATTTCATAAACTTAAAGGTGGGACATATTGTAGAGGTGAAGTTAGCTATAAAATGTTGGTATAATAAGATGAATTTTCCACTTGTCCATAAAGATGTCATGCTTAGTGTTATTTAGACTGTTACGACAACTGTTTTTTATGGAAATAGATTTTAACATTGGTAATTATATTCCACTTTCCATCCTCTTTAGTACTTGCTCTTTCTTCTCCTCGAAGATTTGTTCGAAACTACTGTTATTATCAATTTTTCAAGCTTCATCGAATTCTGAGTCATATCAACTCCAAAAGCTGAGATGACCCTAGGTCAACTTTTAGAATTACTTAACCATATGGGAAAGTTGTTGGTCCCGTGATTCATTTATGTGTATCAAACCAACATTTAATATTCTGACCGAATTTCAACTGCTTTTCATTCCTAAGCAATCCAGTTCTGTTATACATCCAACGTTTCTACTTTATCGTCATGTTTCATTGTTTACGATCCCCGTATAATACTTATTGCGGTACCTTAATAACCACATAAATTTAGTAATGAATTTGACTCTTCCTGGTCCAGAATATTAAGAATTCTGCTTCATTTAATGTCACATATGTTCGAGTTATTCTCGGACCTGGTTTATTTCGATCATTCTCATTCAAATGACATTCTGAATATGATTCTGTCGTCAATTGAAAGTTTGGAAACCTCGCACAGAGTTGAATTTAGTTTGAGGCAGCCAAGTACGTAGTCTTTCGAATAATAGGCTGGATGACAATATCTAAGATGGTCTTAGAAAGTAATATATGTTGATAGGATTGTAAAAATTTACTGTTTCCGTTTGAACCTCAAAATTGATACGATTTCCAATGTAATAAAAGTATTAAATAAAGCAATCAGACAAGTTATCTGAAATACCAATCAGAGTGAATTACATCACTTCTAAGTGTAACCCATATGAAGTGAAACATTCTATTCTATGTCTAATGTTTATGGTAAAACCGAGGGTAAAACATTATCTGGTGTTGCTTTGGAGTTTTTTTGTTATTTCTGCTGGCGTTTGGATTGATGCGAACCAGCATCCATCTTCTTTTCTGAGATTTTTACGTTCAGAATTATTTGTTGCGTCATATGCAAACGCCATAATACCTATGAGCGGTTTCGCAGATTTTTGAAGATTCTAATGAGATAGAATAAATAAGATTTTCCCTAAAACTTGAGTTCACAACCGAAATAAGGTTTTTTTTCGTAACAGTAGACATTACAGAAGGAGATTTCAGAACTTATTATCTAGCCTACTAAATGTGATAAGAACTATCATCATTTTGTTGGCTAAACGTATGAATGCAACCGATACTCTGAATATTCAATTGGGGTAAGATGACGTCAAATCTAATCAAATCATGATATTAGTTTTTTTCCTATTTATTTTGAACCAGATATATTCAAAGCCTTCCAAATTCATTTGTGATAGGTGAAGAAACTTTTGCTGCAGAAGAGAAAACTAGCAATTTTGTAGTGCATTCTACTAACTACCAAGTTGTTTGGTGATCAGGCTTTAATCTCGATAACCAAAAGCCAGAAAAATTTTAACATGCGAATGAAACTTCGTTCTTACATACATTGCTTATATATGTATTATCGAAATACGCCATCTGGGAGCTGCAAGATGAATCGAGAGATGGGTAGTTGTCACTGATCGAGTCAGATTGTACAAAGAGTGAATCGAACTAAAGTGGAATTTTACGAGGAAGCAGAGATTCCTCAGATGGTGCACTGATTGTCCGGGCACAACTTCGTTATAACACTATATCCCATACCCTTAGCCCTGAAACGTTCAGTTGAGATGGCGATGGCGCCCCACAAATCGATTTCAGCCCAGTTCATTCATGGCAGCAAGATCCATTCATATCTTCTGCGCCTACACATTTGAGCTTCGCGCTTCTCCGTACATAACCTTTCCCTTTACCTTCGGAAACTTGACATTGCAGCCCCGGTAAATCGATATCCTCTATTTATAGGATGGTTGCGCTGAAGGCTATCGATTGAAATGGTGGTTGATGCAACTGGATATATACAACTGCGGTTTGAACTGGAAATTGTAGACTGGAGGAACTGGGTCAACGTTTATTTATTTATAACCCTTTATCATGATTTCCAATAATAAACTGTTGGAATCGTTCACCTCCTGGAACGTTTTGGATAGGAAAAGAATATTACCTATGAATATTTCAGAGTTGATTTCATTGAATTCTTTCAGAATCAATTGTCTTCATCATAATATTTCAATACAAAAATTGCATCATTCCAATTCCGAGAGTTGCGAATTTATTGCATGAAGAATATTTGGCATATAATCATGACTAAAACTCTGCAAAATCTTCAGAATCTTCGTTATCTATTAAGCGAAGAATACAATTAAGATGTGAATGATTGTACTGAATTACTAACCTATTGTTATCATAACTAAATTAAGTACACTAATATTACTTCCAAAACTGTAATTTTCTTTATTAGAAACGGTGAAAGGAACTTTTTTGATTACATTTTTCCATATGATTCGTTGGGTGAAGAACAAATTAGGCAGTTGGTTGAAACTTTTGCTTTAATTTTCGTGTAACAAATATCTCTAGACTTATATTCTGTATGATGGTTTAATTCATGTTTTGAAATGCCAATAATCTGAAATTGGATGAAGAGAACCAACCTTCCATAACATTACTCGGAAGCTACAAAAGCTGTATTCATGAAAATCGATTCATATTCATATTCAAGAGGTTAAAAATCAGAGCAACATAATCAAAAATCAGTTCCTCAAGAACTTCTATATTGATATGTCTTTCTTGCTGTTATGGATTTTGTTTCTTTCTACATATTGATGTGATTTGATAATAATTGAATCGATTTTTTGAATTTCGTGATTTAACTTCATGACTTATGCATAGAATTAATAGCTGTTGGTCTAGTGAGGAGGACTGTGTACTCCTACATAGAAGATCGGAAGTTCGAGTCGCAAACTGGATAACATTTTTTTTCGTTACGATGGCCCGTCAAAGCCTACATATAACACAATTGATTTTTCTTCTCCAACAAGCTCTGAACAAATAAATAAATAATTATAAAATTTTCATGTGAAAAAATCTGCAGGCATTCGCAAACTGTTTCGAGGTAATTCAAGATTCAATCATGGAACCTAGTACAAAGTACATACAGTACAAATGGTCAGTATTCATGTTCTACTTTCGAAGCTATAATGAAAGGCAATAAAACGATGTGATGGTTTCTTTAAAATACTCGCATTCAATTCTAAATGTACAATTCACTAAATTCCAATTTTTTGTTGCAGGTACCTTAGATCCAGAAGAAATCTCAATCGAGCAACAATCATCCCTAGAGCAACAGCAACAGCATCAGCATCACGTCAGTCCGCATCACTCCCCAGCTTCCAGCCATTTAGGTGAAAGAAGTACCCCTCAAGAAAGTGCCCTAAGCCCTGCCCTGAAAGACGATAGTACAAATCATAGCTCCCTCAACATGTATCCCACGCATTCCAACAACAACAATTCCATCGCCAATAAAATGTCCCACAGACAAGTCTACTCGTCTGCACCAAGCCCAAACCTATCCGGAAATCTGCAAATGCAAACCATGGGAGAACTGTCCAATCAGAGTATGAATCACTCTCCAAACACTGTGAATCCTTGGTTGTTATCCAGTGGAGAAAAGTCGATATATTCTGGTATGTTTGGCCTTTTGGGAAACTCGCAGTCCCCACAACATCAATATTCCGCTACTCCAAGTCCAGTCCATCCCCATTATGAAGAAAGATCAGCAGAACAACTCATCTTAAGTATGGACTGTGGAAGCAATATGACGCTTAAACAACCCCCATCCTATCCAAGTTGTTCTTCTGTTGGTCTCCAACTGGACATGCAACAGGATTTGGTGCATACGAGGGTGGGACAACCTTTGGTGGCCAGTTCCGTCAAATACCAATGGGAGACTCAAGACTTCGGCAGTCCTCAGGGCTCAAGTTCATTAATAGTGCCGGGACCAAGTGGTTTAGTTCCAAAACAAGAACCTTTTTCGTCAGGTTGCTCGGGTGATATGGGCCAATCGCAACAGCAACATACTGGTGCGGGATACGGTGTACAGTTAGCCGAGTATAATCCGAGTACTAGCAAAGGACACGAAATTTTATCGCAGGTGTACCAGCAGAGTCCGGTTCCTCTGAAACTGGTACCGGTAAAACCCAGGAAGTATCCGAATCGCCCAAGTAAAACTCCTGTTCACGAGAGGCCGTATGCATGTCCGGTAGAAAATTGTGATAGACGATTCTCGAGATCGGACGAGTTGACCAGGCATATCCGGATACACACTGGGCAGAAACCGTTCCAGTGTAGAATATGCATGCGATCTTTTTCGCGATCCGATCACCTCACGACGCATATAAGGACTCATACCGGTGAAAAACCGTTCTCTTGTGATGTTTGCGGTAGGAAGTTTGCGCGCAGTGACGAAAAGAAAAGGCACGCAAAGGTCCATTTGAAGCATAGACTGAAGAAGGAGAGCAAGATGACGGGAAACTCCTCCAGCAGTCCTGCTCCACAACAGCAAGCACCTCAGGTGCATCACCTACATCCTCACCAGCAGCACCACCTTCACGCAAGCCATACTATCACTAGTGAGGACGGTATGCAATTGCCAGTGGTAACTACAACACTCTGAGAAGAACCTTCAGCCGAGCTGACAGCCGGCGATTGTATTTTGTTTATTCAAGATGACTGTGATTTAGTTGCAAACGATGCTCAGATTATCTATGTGACGATAGAACAGGCTGACGACAACTGAATGCACAAATTGCTGTTGCTACCTGAGTAACCATATGATCTCCGTTTTGAATGTCGTTTCCACCTTGAGTGTGTTTGTTTATGCACAGAACATCCATCCGAAGACATGAACTATTATTTCTAATTCATCAAAAAACAACCATAATTTACACCTAATTGGGTTGATACCATTTGAGGAAAACAAAGTATATACAATCGAATATTATCGGTGATGAATTATTTGGATGGATCTTATGATATGCGTGCCATTATCTGAAGATCGAGGACCTTTTGCATAAGATGCGAAAGTTAACATTATCTATATTTTAAAAATATAACCCACCTAACACATCGAGCCAACAGCCTATGTTACCCATCTAACGAACTCCCCCATTTTCGAAATAAAAATTCGGATAATTCCAAACCAGATTAATTTCGGTAGCGTAGGTCCTCGATGTCTTTATTTTTAAGAAACAATTTAACAAAGGCTTTAATTATTAATTGATAGGTATTTAGTAAGCACATATTATTATTGTTGTTGCCAAATAACACTGTTTAAACTGTTTTTACACATTCCGTACTAGGTTTTTCAAATTGAAAATTGTTAAATATTGTGAAAATTGTAATTTATTTATTTGTTGATATATGTGTTTAAATGTTTGCAATTGACAGTGAATATAGATGAGGCGGTATTAATTTGTGCCATATGCTTCAATAATATATCCTCAACCTAACGATTCATAAAAAGAGAATTTGAGAACCTTGTGTTAGAAAATAGAAATATCCTATATTCACTGTTGCAGATTAAAGTCAATATGAATCAAGTGAGAAGTCTTATACGCACACTGTGAGTGTTATTAATGTTAATTGTTGGATCAAATGAATCTCCTGTTGAATGAAATACTAAGAATATCATTAAAGTTTCAAATTTATCAAAAATGCCTTAAGAAGTGTCTTGAACAACTGCAACTTATTCAGAAATTGAATAACAAGGAATCCTGGTTTTACAATTAGCTAGGAAAAGAAAGTAGTTAACTAGTTGGAACGTGTGGAAAATTTCAATGTGAATCCATCATATTTTAAATTGAAATGAAACCTAACTAAGATTTTGATAATAACTCAATGACAATCCTAAATGAGTTTCCGTTTTTTTTTGTTTCTTATTACATACAAGAGATGCAACTTATAAATTTCTGTGATTGACTTGTGAATTTTCTGATTTCTATATATTTTATGTTTGAAATTTTATTGTTCCTATGTTGAAATTTCGGAACTGACAGGAGTGCACTTTTTCTATTAAGCACTGAGAGGTATAATGACTGTCTTTTCTACCTTTAGAATGTTAATTATGAGAGAATGAAGCTTTCTGTGTGACTTCTTCTTGGTCACAAAACCAAACATCTAACGATTGGTTGCCATAGGCCTAATTTCATATTGATTGCAAAATTTGTATATATTGTATATTTTAACTTTAACAATTGTTGTATATAATGTAACGTGAGATTCAGATAATTGTTGAAAAATTACCCTACCCACACTGAGATATATGTTACCCCTATCCTGACAAATATCCCACTTTATCCTTCTCCTGAAATTGCACTGAAATAATAATCTATTTTTTATATCCTTGGAGAAATTAGATGTTACCTTTATCAATTTTAAAGAATGATGCTGTTAAAATTTCAATTCGACTATTGAGGCTGTTTATTGTAAATGTGATATTTAAAATACATGTTGTAAATTATTATCACAAATTTGAAGATCATGTTTATTTATTTGTTCATGTGAAAGAAAGTACTGTTCGAAGCAAATATAACTGCAATTGATGTTTGAAGTATGAAATATAAAATTATAATTGTGCTCATCTCCGTTGAATCACACAACTCCAATCTGAAAATAAAATAATTTGCTAAGTGACTTATAAATCTATTATTTCAATCCACCTTCTATAACTTTGACGAAATTAACATTAAAATACTAAATCTAAATCACACCGTACCCCGCATTTATAGAATGCCATTTGAATTCCAACTCTAATAATATAAAAAAGAACAAATGATGGAAAAATATATATATTTCTATTTCGAAAAAACTGTGAATTGATCCAGAAAACACAAGATATGTATCATTCATCCAAATTAATTTAATGACATTCAGATTAGGTGGAAAAAGTTTTCAGAAACAGCTGAATATGCAAGCTGATGTTATAAGTTTACTGAAAAAATTTTGAAAATTGAGATTACTAGTAGAAAACTATGAGAATACAAATTTTACTAAATACCAACTTGTTGCGTTATTTTTGCACCTGAGTGTGGTATTCTTTAATTACTTATGCATAAAAAAGTGTCCATGAAAAATAACAATCGATTTGGAATACGAGTTCTAATAAGCCAGTTATTCGAAATGACATTTTCCTAATTTCGATCATAACTCGAAATCTAAAAATTATAATCATAATTTCATTTCATGTTCATAATTATAATGATTTTAGACACGTCAAAATTCAACAATTGAAAATATTGTATTCCTGATGAGAACATTACAAAACCAATTGCAGGGACCTTACAGATTGCTATAACGCAGTAGCCCAGAGAAAAATATGTTGTGTCAAGGTTACAGTGAATCATTTCGAGGTAGAGTCTGAGGAATCACGAGCATCAAATTTTCATTCTAGCCGAGTAACAAAGTATAATTCTTCCTCAACTGTTGAAGTAAAAGAAAAAAAATACTTTTATTTTTATTTAGGAACATTGAACAACAATAAAAACTCCAAAAAATATCTCAAGCATCAAAATCTTTTTTATAAAGACACTTTTATTTATTATGTTTTGATCATAGTGTATTACACTGAGATTTTGACAATCATTGAAATTAAAAACCACATCAGAGGAGATTTGTGAGGAATTATCTATAACATGTTTTTCAGAAAATGAAGTTATGTTGGTTTGCGTTGTACCTATTTGTGGTTTAGGACTTGTTCAATAAAGGGGTTGAAGAGATCAACGTGTTCATATGTTTATCAAATTTCGCATTGAATTTCCAATGTACTTTTCCAATTACTGGATGAATGAAGAAAATATGCCTTGGCACAACATATTTTTCTCTGGGCTACTGCGTTATAGCAATCTGTAAGGTCCCTGCATTACAGATTGCTATAACGCAGTAGCCCAGAGAAAAATATGTTGTGTCAAGGTTACAATGAAAAACCGATGCGAGTGAATCATTTCGAGGTTCGAGGTAGAGTCTGAGGAATCACGAGCATCGAATTTTCATTCTAGCCGAGTAACAGAGTATAATTCTTCCTCAACTGTTGAAGTAAAAGAAAAAAAATACTTTTATTTTTATTTAGGAACATTGAACAACAATAAAAACTCCAAAACATATCTCAAGCATCAAAATCTTTTTCATAAAGACACTTTTATTTATTATGTTTTGATCGTAGTGTATAACACTGAGATTTTGACAATCATTGAAATTAAAAACCACATCAGAGGAGATTTGTGAAGAATTTTCTATAACATGTTTTTCAGAAAATGAAGTTATGTTTGTTTGCGTTGTACCTATTTGTGGTTTAGGACTTGTTCAATAAAGGGGTTGAAGAGATCAACGTATTCATATGTTTATCAAATTTCGCATTGAATTCTCAATGTACTCTTCCAATTACTGGATGAATGATGAAAATATGCCATCAGAAACACGTTTTCCAAGAAAAAATCTTTTTTGTTTCTCACCAACTCTTGAAATGAGTAAACTATTTCTCATATACGTAGGGTGTTCCGTAAACCGACGTCAACTCTAGCTTATGTCAGGCCCAACCAGAATATTCAAGCTTGATTTCAGTAAAATTGTCTTAGTTTTCGAGATATCTACATTTTTATGAATATCGTTAATATTTACACCTCAGTCATTGTTCTAAATGACACGCATACAAATATTGGTATTTTGTAGTTCCTATTTCGATCAAAAATTACAGACGGATCCCAAATGAACAAAGATTTTCCCAAGGTAACTATACCTATAGTATGCTCAGAAAAATTTAATAACAATAATAATAATAACCATTTTTATTAGGTTCTATAGGTGATTATAGGCTGGTTGTCTCTTCAGAAAAAAAAAAACTCGAAACTGTTTTCTCCGTGCTCCTATAGTTCCTACTAGTGCTTGACAGTTGTAGAAGGTGTCCCAAATTCGATGCTCACTGAAAGCATATCGAGAACTATAGGACAATAAGACTTAGAGAAAATCTTTAGAGAACCCGAAATATCAGAGAGCAGATCTTAGGAATCTTGATTCGTTCTTCTTCGAGATATAAGGAGTTCTTGAAAATTTCAAATATTCAAAAACTGGTGAGACGTTTTTTCCGTTATTTTTATGATTATTCATAACTAACATAGGAATTTTTATCAGTACTCATAACAGATCATAGCAATTAATAATCGTTTTAGAAATATATAGCAGAGTTGGTGTTTCTTAAATTGGACACCCAATATATTTCGAAGCAGTATTTTAGCTACAGATTCGTCGAAAAGCATGCCGTTAAAATAAACCAAAAGGAGAAATAGCTATTTCCTAGTTGGACAAAATAAACTTATTATTTTCAGTTTTTTACTCGCTAAAATCCTAAACTGTAGAAGATATTGGTACCAACCATGGCGCTGACCTTTAACGGACAGAAAGTAATGAAAAATATAATTGATAAACAGCTCAGGGATCATCGTTGAATGGCGATTAGAGCATGGATTTAGAGGCGATACAACCTTTCCAGCATAGCGCGTGTCTGTAACTAAAGCGTCTTTATTACGTGGTTGTAGCGAGTGCCCCACCTTGGCCAAGCCCTTATCTTCTGGCCGTAAAAGCTTGTTTCCTAAATAGTTTCTTTTATATTCCTCTCCTTCACTCGATCCATTTATATATTCATGTCATCTGAAAGCCAGAGCGCGATGAATGGCCGTAAGAGCATTATGTTCAATTCTCCCTTGTGGTTTACGAGTGACCATATGACTTAAAGCAATCAATCTTCTTCGAAACTGAAAATGATGCATCAATTATAATGTTTTTTAACAGTTTCGAAATCTTTATATCCTGTTTTCGTACTAAAATTCTCAATATTATTTCCTACTCTTATGCCCGCCAATCACGAGGCGTTTTTTCGAGCGTTTGGAAGCCAGGCGTCCAAATGGCTTGCTTCCAAATGGCAGCTAGTCTACATTGACTGCCATCCCTTGCTGCCATCGAAACCTGCCACTCAAGAGCTTGTTTTATTGAGTATCCGGGTCGGATTTCATATGGTCACAGAGAGCTGGCAATTTATCAGGTACCGTCGGAACTTCGTAGCGTACCAAATTCTTGTGCAAAATGAAAGAATTTTTGATAGGTTTCATCGAAATATTTAGGCAGAAAACCTGTAAATGGAAAATAAAAAGTTCAACATACTCAAACAGGAATATCCAAAATAAAGCCTATGGGGGTAGAACTAGAACTAGTAGAATATTCCAAATGAAAATTACAGAATGAAAGAGTAGATGTAAATTTCTATTTGGCCGATATCGTTTTCCATCGTTATTGACAAATCTTCCTCTACATTGAAATAAACATTCATTAATTTCTCTTGAAATATACTCGTTTTCTTTAATATCAAAATGACAGCCCTTTTTGGAGAACCCCTTCAGTATAACAACTGATATTTTAGCTGATTTAAGTTCAAATTAGCTAATTACATTTATAGTTTCCGACATATTTTTTGATACGACTTTCGCATTCTTCATTCGATAAGTAAACAGAAAATTACAAGCTAGGACAATCGAATTGGTAATAAAAATATATATTTTGAGTAATTTGGTTCAAACTTTCAAATCTCATTTTCTCGCATTACAGATGAATACATGTTGTTGCAAAAAAAATTTCGATTAGGCTTTCAACTTGGTAAAAATACTGATAAAAAGAAACAAATTTTGGACATATGCCAAAAGTCTGAAAGTAAATATCAAAACCCTCTAATTGCATTATTATTTTCAATAATGATCCTTTGGTGGAATTCTTTGTATTGAATGAAGAATCCGAAAGTCTCATCAAAAAATATGTTGGAAACTATAAATGTTATTAGCTAATTTGAAATGAAATTAGCTAAAATAACATTTGTTATGCTGAAGGTGTTTTCCAAAAAGAGCTGTCATTTTGATATTGAAGAAAACGAGTATATTTGATGAGAAATTAAAGAATGTTTATTTCAATGTAGAGGAAGATTTCTCAATAACGATGGAAAACGAAATCGGCCAAATAGAAATTTACATCTACTCTTTCATTCTGTAATTTTCCTTTGGAATATTCTACTAGTTCTAGTTCTACCCCCATAGGCTTTATTTTGGATATTCCTGTTTGAGTATGTTGAACTTTTTATTTTCCATCGACGGGTTTTCTGCCTAAATATTTCGATGACACCTATTAAAAATTCTTTCATTTTGCACAAGAATTTGGTACGCTACGAAGTTCCGACGATATAGTATATCCAAAGTCACTTGGAGGGAGCTGAATATTTCGGTTATACAAGGGTTTTCCAAATTTCCAGAAATTCCTTTGGGGCCAGTGAATTTATGATCCAACAATACTTGCAAATAAACCCTGGTATTTAGCGGATCGCAGTATCCACTTCAAAGGGACATCTATTGCCAAAGCGTTTTTATGGACTAGTTCAAGTGACTTTGGATATACTATACCTGATTATCTGAAATCCGACCCGGATACTCAATAAAACAACCTCTTGAGTGGCAAGTTTCGATGGCAGCAAGGGATGGCAGTCAGTGTAGACTAGCTGCCATTTGGAAGCAAGCCATTTGGACGTCTGGCTTCCAAACGCTCAAAAAACTCCTCGTGAGTGGCGGGCATTAGAGAATATCTCAAGTATTCAAGTGAAGTCAAGAATGCACATCCGTTCGATAATGCGCCAATTGGAGACTACAGAACTGTATAAAGAGAAATGTGTCTGAGACGGCATAATAGGAGAGATCGCAAACGCACTGTTTCTCAGTGAAGGTTCAAAATTTAGCGCTAGTGTAAAATGCGCATACTCTTGAAAGGCGCCTATAGACGACTGCGTAGATCTAGTCCATTCTGCAGTAGACTCTGGTCAGTGCATGCGCATTATATTTTTCGAGGTCAGTGAAAATTCTGCATTGTTGAAGCATGCCTCTTTCAATGATGGCATAACCTATCAAACACAAATGTCAAGACATATTACACTGTGTTATCCTTATAAATGCAGAATCTTAAGTCACTATTAAAATAAGCTGTTTTTTTCAATAATCGGCAAGCTCAACACACAACATAATAATACTTATCCCGTTCTCCTCAAGATCATACACGCAAAATCTTTACCCGATCAAATTTGTTGTCACGGAAAAATTAGGTAATTCTTTTACAATACAATAAAATGAAGTAATTTGCGCTATTTAATTGTTTCGCCACACTGTGGCTTCATCAGGCTAAATTTTTGAATGATAATAGTACAGGAAAATGTATATAAGGAGAACTAATTTGACATTGAAAATATTACTATCGATGGCACATCATAAATTTCACAGGTATATTGGACAATTTGCCACCCATTAATATTTTTCTGTCATTGTCTAGTTTTTTGCCCCTATATAAGTAATGTACTCACTCCTATCAGTCAAAATTGTAACCGGATGAAGCCAAGTGTGGCGAAACAATTGTTGCTAACAATTAATTAGTTCAGCGGAAATTATTTTGTTTCATTTTATTCATAATAAATCCATTGAATATTTCTTTTCCAATATTCTTCTTCAATTTTCTCCGATATGATCACCTCGAAATTTTATAGGAAGCTGAAAATACTTAGGACCATTGAAATCTGGAGATCAATTTGGACTTAGCCAACGTTTCGTTTATACAGGGTGAGTCTTTGACTTGGGCATATATTTCAACCCAAGATTCTTGAGGTCAAAAGAAACGCTTTTTTCCTTTTCTTTTTTTTCCGATTCGATTATACCTCTCGGCTAGTATTGCGGACATTCTGCAGTTACCGGACTAGTCTTATTTAATTTCAATTTTAATTTAATCGGTTTTGTGGTCACTGCTCAAAAATGAAGAAGTATATTCTTGTACTATTCCTGCTGGTTGTAGCAGAAACAATTTGTTTTGAGTGACCTTTGTCATTTTTGGACATTTTCGGGAAACGGTATCATCATGCAAAGGAGAAAAACTGAAAAAAAAATCCATTTGTTGGTACTAAGGATTCGAGAGGAAGATGTCCCTCAAACGTGAAGACAAATGTATGCATTTTAATCAATGATGTTGCTTGCATCACTAAGTTGTGTACAAATCCTATCTATGAATGAAAGAAAGAAACCGATTTCGAAATATATATTTCCTGCCTGCGATGGAGAAGTAAAACGACACAATCCAACGCCTCCTACACGCAAAAAATCAGGACAGCAGGCCTGCCGCTCATAATAAACCACTAATAAATACGAAAACAAGTCTTTATTTACAGGTGATAGCAAACTCCATATTGGTACATCAAGTTTTGTTGGCGCCTTTGACAACCACGCACTCAAGAGTCGACGTCACGTTGCCGTTCTAGAGGTGAACTCAGCGAATGTGAGGATTGCCTTTTATTTCTGGATGGATATGCGATTTAGTTCCTTAAGATATATTTCTTTCAAATTTTTTTTTTCTCAGAACAAGTATTTTTATTAGGGATTCATGGCTTGGCTTGATTTTCGAGCTACTTGACTTGATTTCAAGTCAAGTAGGTAGTAGTTTTTCAATCTCAAGTCTAGTAATTATTTATCAAGTACTTGAATCATATCAAGCTACAACTTGATTTTCAGCAGATTTATTGTGTAGTGGCACATTAAAAAAAATGATGAAATGAGAAGGAAAAATGTTTTATTTATTAAACTCATTGTATAAAAAAACCGAAAATATCAACTTTGAAATAGAAACATAAATTGAATCACTATAAATCATGTTTCTCAATATTGAGAAACCTACAGGCTCTGTTTGACTTTATAATTTTCCATCCAGGATCTAAGACACATGAGACATCTTATAGATTTGTCGCCTGACCTATTGCGGGTTTTTGTAAATCTATGAGCAGTTCTGGAAAATTGTATTTCAACAGGAGCTGAAGATGCTGGCGTTGATAAAAAATCCTTGGCAATTTTGGTCAAGTTTGGAATAGTTATTTATAATACAAGTGCAGAAGGCATTGATATTCTTCCACGAGTTCAAAATTCAAAAACGAGCCACGAAGTGGCGAGTTTTGGAATGAACGAGTGGTAGAATGAGCCTTCTGTACGAGTATTATACATTATTTTCTCTAATTCATTGCATTTTCATTGAAATTAATGAAATATTTCCATAAATATATTTTAGTGATTTTTGCATTGAAAAATGTTGGTTGGCAGAACTGATTTCTCTAAGGCAAATTGATGAATTGACAGATAAAGCCGTGGCGGAAAGTTCGGAGTACCAACATAGAATAATAAAATATAACCATGAAAACTGTGCGTTTCTGATATATTCTCGCACGATTTTGTTCTACAAAATGTGGAAGAATGAACGGAATAACCACAGAATTAGAGAAAGATATTTCTGAAACTATCAAAATCTAACAATAGATTTCATAGAAATGTGAGAACACTACTAATAAAGTCACACTGACAAATGCTTCAGCCTCTCGGCGCTCGAGGAATACCTTATTTAGTCTAAGCGCGCATGAGATTGCTGAAATATATGCCGTGCTACGCGTGCATATTCTGCTCAAGTAATATCAAGTAGCTTGATATCAAGTCAAGCAATAAAAATCATAAATCAAGTCAAGACAAGCTCAAGTATGTAATTTTTCACGAGCTTGATTTTCAAGTCAAGTAGTTGGTTAAATTTTCAAGCTACTTGACTTGATCAATACCTGAATTTTTATTAAACGTGCCCTTGCACAGAACTTCATATAGGTATATGTGGTCTCCAAGGGTGCAAATGGCGCATGAATGATGAATGCTCAAAACCTTCTGGCTGATTTCACATCATACATATTTTATTGAATTTTCGGTGGTTCTGACGACGTGTTAATAGCATCATTAGCATTGTCAAAAACACCAAAAAAGCAATTAGAATATTTATAAGAATATGTATAAGAATTGAGAAAAATTTTGCATTTATCTGGTGTCCCAAATTCGTTGTCAAGTGAGGGAACCTAAGAATCCCTTTGAGCTGAAAAAAAAAATGAATGACACATTTTCGGGCTCGATTTTTGAGAGATTTAAATTGGTGGAAACTGCTACCTTATAAGTTCAACCTTTCTCAAGTTTGAAATTTGTAAAATGGCGTGAAAAAAAAGTACTCATAACTTCTTCATTACTGGTTAACTGGTGCTATAAACATGATAGAAAAACATTCTACAGGCACTGTTTTCAGTAGAATCCATTGGTATAATCATTTGTTTTTTATTGCATTTGTTTTGAAGTTATAATACAAACTTTGTTTGAAAATAAAAAAAAAATTTCTATAGCAATTAAAATCGCTTTTTTTCTTTCGAAAATATGTACGTGATATCTAACTTTTAATCGAATTATAAAAATCTCAAAAAGTTTCAGTTCACACTGCAAATCAACTAAATGCCTACCTTTGATAATCTGTGAACTTCAGATAATTAAAATATTCAGTGGCAAATATTCAAGATTCCGGATTTAAATTCAACAGTCAAATTTTGTTCCATACAACAATTTCAAATTGACAAATGTTGTTCTTTGAATGCGACTAAAGGATAAAATCTAACGATGTTGAATCAGGAGACCTTGGTGGCCACCGAATATTTAAACATCCATTAATTAATTTGTGCCCTTACTCTAATCGTGGAACCTCTAATTGAATGACAATTTTACCACAGAGCTCATAAATTTCTTCATGTGAAACACGAAATTCTCAACTCCAATGAAAATGTGTATTACCATATGATATCTAAGAAATTACATGATGGTTTCATGTAATGTACTCATTAAATAAGTGGTCACAGGCCTATCCAATGCACTCAAATGTTGCAGATAATGAAGAAATAAATTTTTATAGCAACCAAAATTTATTACTCATAACCGATTTGAACATTTAGTATAGGGTGAACCCGGACCTGTATAATTTTATTGCTAAGTTGCAGTAAGTACGGTCAATTCGTTGTGAAAGTAGGTTCAAATGTTTCTGGTAATAATATGTGAATACTGAATGAAATTATGAATGAAAAGGTCGTCCATGTTGTCCTTATTTGTACTTGTTATGTAACTCATTCATATCAGGCAGAAAAGCTATATATATTTAAAGTGGTTGCACATATGTTATTCTCTAGCAGAATGAACTGGGTATATTTCTACTGATTGAATATCATGAATTTTCGAATAGCGATTTCAAATCTTCCTTTTGTTTTGGAGTTGGTCATTATGTTCTATCGGAAGGGTATTTTTTCAATTACTGCAAAAATAAAATTTTACATGAATATAACTGTAGTACCATATAACGGATTTTGTCCATTAACCAATTTTTCCGAGATATTTGGATCCTGAAATTACCCTTAAAATTGCAATCTCTTGCACGCTTCATTCAAGACTTACTTTTTGACCACAAATTTTTTGTGCAAATTGAGAAATGTTTCAATTCAATATACTTGAAATTGCAATGTTCTCTTCATTTGTAATAATATTCTGAAATGTTACCACCGCAATCAATTGAAAGATCTATTTTATACATCCTTAAAAACTCGATTTGCAAGATTTTCTCCTTAACTGTAAATCTGCATCTCTTCATAGTAAATGTGGTTACTAGATGGATATTCCTTGAAAGGGAAAACGAAAAACTGATTACCTTTTTTTTCATTGAATCTAGTTAACAGGGTCATAAAATCAGATCTACCTGTCAGATAAAAACTATTTGATCAGTCTTCGTGATCAGTGTCTTCACGCTGGTATAAAAAACCCAGCTAATGAATTATATATTCCCTCCATTTAATTTTATAGTGTGAATAAATAAGAAATCCGGTCGAGGTTTAAGAATTCTGGTGATCTCTTCGACAGATTTAATCTAGACGTATAATTACCGAAACCTTATTTAACACCCAATTTCGGAAACATTGATATTCAGACGACGACTGGTCCTGAACCTTGCTATCTTGCAAGCAGTTTTTTTTTCAATATTAGTTTTCGATTAGTCACCATATTATTATGAGGTATAATTCGTTTCGAACGAGTAATATTATTTTTAAGATTTGCTTTAGACTTTCCTTCGAAAGTAGCTTAACTGTAGGTATTATTAATCACTTTACATTTTTGAACTGACTATTTCACTCCTTTATAGTGGGAATGTTCTCACAGCGACCCTGGTTTCACACTTATGAAACATGCAACACGGCAAAACCAACAAGTTAGTTTTAAAGCCATAAATTTGGTCGAATAGTCAATTTTAGATCGTATCATAAAATTATTTGTCGTTAATTCATTACAAAATGCTACCAAGAAGTATATATATTTGAGGATAATTCCTGGGGAGAAAATCAATATGAAAATGGATTTTGGAATTTTCGCTGATCGAGAAAAAACTCCAGAAAAACTTGCAGAAATATTACAAGTCTGCGCTTTTAATATGAAATATTGAGATCAAATATTCAAAAAAAAACTTCTAATATTAAATCAGTTGAAATATCTTAGATGATATGGTATTTATTTAATTGCATCTTAATTCAAAAGTTTTGGAGGTATGAGATTTCAAATAAAGGTAGATACTTGAATTTTCACTTTCAAATCCCTCAAGATTATATTCGCTCTCCAATTAATTCCAATGTGACAGGTTCCTAGTAGGTATGCTGTTAGAGAGAAAAAAGAAATGATATTTCCTTGTGTGAAATTATCAGCATTTTTACCTATCTACTAAGAACATTCATTCTTGTTAATCCATCAGTTTTTGAAATACTATTTTAATTTTCAGTACAACTTTCATCTCATTCAGTGTCCCCATGTATCCAATAGGTACTCAATAGTTCTCCCTTATGTTAGGTTTTCTTTTTTTTTTTCTGTAGGTCTGTAGCTCAATACCTAAATTTGTGTCGGGGATTCAGCATCCAAACTTTGCTCAGGCAAAATTCCCGATTATTATAACATTGCATTGAAAATGATGATGAATAAATTATTATTTGTCTTTGTGTTTCAAATTTTATCATTCATTGCCATTTGAAGCATTTCGAAACCTATGTCATTGAAATATGAGAAACTTACATACTCAAATATTCTATCATAAGAAACCTATCTGAGAGGAAGAAAAATAAAATTCATCAATAAAAATTTAATGAGAATAGTGAATTATCTTCGATAATCCGACATAACTGGACTTTGAACAGTCACCACCTACTTCAAGTCAAATAAGGATTGCTCTGAAAATTGTTTTTTACGATCTTCGGGTTGAAGAACCTATAGCCACCTTTGCAAAATTTCAGAACCGGTAAAAAAAAACAAGTTTTTCCATTTCTGGTAGAGCTCCATTTCTGGAAGCTGAAAAATATTCCATGGACTTTCCATCTTAATAATAAGGAAGACTTTCCATAGGGTAAGAATACAATTCAAGTAAGTGATTCAATATTTTTCTATTATGAGTTCAGGTAATTTCATTTTTTCATTTATATATTTGCATAAATTTCTCATGAATACCTCCATAAGAAGAAAAGCTTTACCTATATGTTATAATGTATAAATAATGATTGAACGTCTGTATATTAATAAGATATTAAATTAATTTCAAGGCATTCACACAATTTTTCAATTCTGGGTTATTCGGACTGGTAATTCGGAGATTGCGGGTTCGAGTCCCGCTCGGGGAGGTATTTTTTCCAGAATTCAAAAATTGTCTGAATGCCGTGAAATTGAGTTATAATGTATAAGACTAAATATTACGCCCATACAAAAATTCAAATATTTAGCACTATATGCGTTTACTCATAGATATCAATTGAAATCATGGTTTGATCGATTTCCCTAGGAAAATAACAAATTTCCTTCAAATCAATTTTTTGATGAGTGTTATATGTATATACAAATAAATAAAGGAAATGCATGTATGTATTCCGAAGTTAATCCTTACTCATTTTTATGTTTGGATTTTATGTAATGCCAACCTATTATTTGATTTTCATTTAACTTCTATTGAAACGGATAATGGCTCTTTGAATGGCTCCAATAGGAATGATAAAATTTATATGGACTATGCGTAAAATCATCATACGTATATGTAATATTTTGAGAGTGTGTTATAGCCTTCACCTGATCCAATTATACAATGTTGTGAATGATATGGTAAAACTGGAAAAACCATTCGTCGTCCATTAAATAAATTTTACTCCGTAGAAAAATAAACATAAATATAAACATCATGTTTGTACTCATTCAAATTCTGCATTTTTTAATCCGTGACCTAGTTGGGTTTTCATAGTATGTTCAGTTTACAAATCCGATAGCCGTCTTCAGAGCTTTCAAACCATGGATTGCAATGCAACTCTACCCTGAAATGCTCCGAGCTAATTCTGATGGTATAGCACCCCCTCCATTAGATGAGGATAGGCTGTCAGCATTATAATATGTAGCTGATAACTGCAGATATAAAGGGTGAACATACATTAATGAAGGAATTATCTTCCTTTCTTTAAAATGATTGATTAATTTTATTTTAGAACAAAGGACGATACAGTAATCGTGAGTAATTGCACAAGTGCATCAAAATTACCGATAATTTTGCATGACAGCGTGTTGTCATAAAAACTGCATGAGTTCATTTTCATTTTTGGAGAAAGAGCCCGACACCGAAGGTGGAGGGCTCTTTCTCCAAAAATGAAAATGACCGAATGCAGTTTTTCAAAGAAAACACGCTGGAATGCGAAATTATCCGGTCATTTTGATGCACGAGTGTAATTCGGGGGAATATTTCCCGAATAAACTGTTACATCACTTGTCAAACTGATGTAGAATGAAATTGCCATAGATTCGAACTGTGTAAGATGCATAGAAAGAAACTATGCATCTATGAACAGGACAATTATCGCAGTGCAGTTTCGCTTCCTACAATGCAATTATCGCTGTAATTTTCGATAATTGTTCTCCATATACATAGAATATTTGACAGGAGGGAAATATTCTCAATAAGTTACCCTATAGTAGAAACGCGAATATTTTCTCAGTGATAACTTTGGGTTCATTTTACTCATACTGACTTGAGGTGAAATAAAAAACAGAATTAGATCATTCAATCATCAATATTTGACGTATAGTATTTTCAGCTGTTGCACCATTATTAATAAATCATTCTACATTTTCAACTAAATTTTTATTTAATTTGATATATCATGGAAAATGTTCGGAGTAGAAACATTCATCACATTTGTTTTCTCTGCACCACATATCCCAGATATGCAGTCATGCACGGCACCAACAGCTTTCATTTTATCGAAAAAATTCAGAATCAATTCTAATTATGATATAGATATAACAGCCGTTTCAATTGCTCACCTATACCGTCACAATTATTACTTTTCGCAGATAAATTGTGATAAGAGATTTTAATACGGTTCTTAGTCATTATTGAAACGATCAATTAATTAGCGAAAATGTTCACAAGAAGTCTATCGTAAAATGAATCTTACCAATGTTAGTCAATATGTATCATGAATAAAAATTTCAAGGAACACATTATATGAATAATTCATTTTTCGTGGAAAATTTGTTTGAATGCTGTCATTTGTATGGGATTATCGAAACAATAAATATTCTCTTTAGAATTTAATGCAGTGTAAATATTACTACATAAAAAAATATAATGAATCAGATCCTTCTGCTAGACGTAATAATAGATCAATAAATTTAGAATGAAATAATTAAGATACTAGTTCTGCCTCACAATTCCGAAAGAATCCTTCTGGATACGTTATTATATCTCTGAATTTACTCATAACCACAAAATATCCTGATAAACAGATAAAGTCGGGCTTGGTTTCCATAGTCTTCTGGAAAGTTTTGTTTGGGAGTGATATATTGCTGGAATCAGAGGATAGGAAATATGGTGTCTCTTCTCATGTTGATGTTATTGGCATGTTTGTAAACAGAGTAATTTATTAACTCACCGAAGAACTTTTCCCAATGAAAGATCATATATTTTAACATTTTGGGAAAATATGTTCGATTTCAAGAATGAGTATAGTATATCCAAAGTTACTTGAACTAGTCCCTTAAAACGCTTGGCCATAGATGTCCCTTTGAATGGGATACCGCGATCCGCTAAATACCGGGGTTTATTCGATTGATATTGTTAGGGAATGAATTCACTGGCCCCGAAGGAATTTCTGGAAACTTGGACAACCCTTGTATAATCGAGATATTAAGCTTCCTCCAAGTGACTTTGGATATATTATACATCTATATATATGAGTATTTCTAATTCAATCGTCAACACCTTTTGTGTTCTTGTTCTGGTGTTCGAATACTTTTTGTAGTCCTAATGTAAGCTTCTCCACAATGGCACATTATCTCATGAACGTAAGCCTTGGAAAGAAAGTACCTGTTATTGCATTAGTTTGTACCAAAAATATAAAGAAATGAGAATATGAAAGACTCTTCTTTTTTTATTTTATCAAGATATTTTCTATCGTGATCATGATTTTATCGAGATAATATAAGATCTGTAATGACCCGCTTTATTTATATAAATTTTCAATTGTCAAGGAATCCTCAGACCTTGAAATTGCACAGCCTGTTGATTTCCTTTCAACAGCTTTCATTGAAAATGTTGAACAGAACAGACTCAAACCAGCGAAAAAACCACATTTATTTCGTTTATTTCAAATGTAAAGAAGAATATTACATAGGCGTTTTCCGCCGTTTTTTTTCGAAATTCGAGGCTCTATTGCGACAAACTGGTTATACATTTATGATTCAAAGTATTGTCCATCGCTGGTCACTACTTTCTCCATCTTTCGGGCAATGTACGAATCCCGCGTTGAAAAAACTGGTCATATTTTGAAGCGATCCACGAATCGATCCAATTTTTCACTTCTTCATGAGACCAGAAGTGCTGGACAGCCAAGCCGTGTGCCATTGATCGAAACAAGTGATAGTCCGAGGGAGTAACGTCTGGAGAATAATCTGGGTGGGGTTGGCTTTCCATTTCAACGTTTGCAAGTATGTCTTGACCACTTTTGCAACATAGGGTCATGCTGTAAAATCCCTTTATCATGTCTCTTGTTGTATTGCAGACGTTTGTTTTTCAATGCTCGGCCCCAACGCATTAATTTTATCGATAACGATCGCCTGTGATTGTTTCAGTCGGTTTAAACATACCCAACGCGAGCTGGTCCCACCAAATACTGACAAATTTGGACGTCGACGTGGAAGCATGGCCGGGGTATCCCCATGATTTTTTGCGCTTGGAATTACCGTAATGAACCCATTTTCCGTCTCCAGTCACAATTCGATGCAGAAATCCCTTCCGTCTTTGCCTTGCAAGCAGCTGTTCACAAGCAAACAAACGCGGTTTTACATCTCGTACGGTTTCGTTGTTTCTGAAACATTCCCATGACTTTCAGACGTTTTGAAATGGCTTGTTGCGCCACTCCCAATGATCCTGCCAATTCTTGTTGGAATTAACACTAGTCTTAATCAAGTAATGCCCCCATTCTACATCTTCGAAAACCTGCTCTCTTCTACCACCATACTGGTCTTCGCGGTCAAAATCACCGTTTTTGAAGCGTTGAAACCACTCTCGGCACGTTCTTTCACTTATAGCGGCCTCACCTTAGGAATTTCAGAGCATTCGATGAGCTTCAGCCGCAGATTTCTTTATATTGAAGGAAAAAATTAAAACCTGCAAATGACGAGAATTTGAATCATGATGCAGACACAAATCGACTAATATTTCGATGGCGTTATGTTTACAAATAACTAAGCTTATTGTATGGCATCTATGATCTATTTTTTTCGACTACCACTTACCACTACAGCTATCTAATGCAAAACGGTGGAAGTAAAGTTGTACACCTATACATACGTTCGATTTTTTCACCTAAATATGTGAAATAACCCAATTCGAATCAATCAAAAAGATTGAAATTGAAGTTTGTTTCACAAGAGAATAATATGTAAGTAAGGCCTCAAATGAATTAAGATTCTATGCATGTTTGTTCATTTGAATTTTCGACAAATGGAAGAAAACGCGAGATGAAAATCATCGAACTTACCGAAATCGGACCAATTCCATTAACGACCCAAGGCTCGACAAAGTTGAGATGAACAACGAATATCTGACCTTTGGCAGCTTCTTAATTGAGGGGAACGTAATGCCATTAAGTAATAATTAAAATGTCAGCCAGGTTCACCGACGTAATTCATTCAGTGGAGTCATAAATAGACCTCCGAGTTTCGTTTTGTCGAAGTACGTTTGTTTGATCATCACCGAAGCCCATCTGCTGAAAGATTCAACTTATTCTATGGAATGAATAATTGGATTTAATACTGCTGGATTGTTGAGATCAGTTGAAGGATATTTTAAGTTTTGTTTCACTGAATTGAAAAATCCAGAAAGTACAGAAGCTTGTTCAGTAAGAGTTAAATAAATTTCGCTAATTAAGTTGAGGGAGATAATCTTCTTTCTGAGTTATAAGGTTTCCTGAAAACGAGTTTTATGCCGAAGTGACCTCTTACTAATTGAAAAAGAAAGGCTTATTTCCACTACTAGCCAATACAACAGAGTTTGCCCTATCAGATATTGAGTTTTAATTTTTGAAAAAACTTACATGTTGTTTTCTTTAGCTGGTGATAAATTCCGCGTACTCGTGCTCTAGGCATTTTAACAACAACTAAACATCGACTTTGGATCTCGTCCAACAGCTGTTTTGTTGTAAAATTCAAAAAACTTGCAGAAAACGTAACAAAAATTGTTTACATGAAAATCTTCAGGTTTTTTTCTCCAAATTCAATAACTTACTAATTATCATACTATCTAAGTTGTACCAAAAAAAAAGTAAAATTTAAACAACTCAACAACTTCTGGGTTTGCAGTTTCTTTGTCAGTTAGTACACCTACATACACTGTATCCGTAAAGTATGGAACAAATTCATTTTTAGCTAAACAGACAATTTTGAGGATTAATCCTGAAACACGTCGATTTTTGATTTTAATTCAATAATCTTTTATACAGGGTGAATTACTTTCGAGTAATGAGGTCACCGTCATTTTTTTAAATGGAACACCTAAATTTTGTCTCAATTTTCCGATTACTCTAGCTGAGCTGATTCCAAAAATGTATCACATGTTGATTCCAATTAGTACAGGGTGGACAAAAATACAATAGTTTTGTGTGTGCTCATAAAGTAACGCGTAACATTCTTTATTAGGTAAATTAACAAAATTATCAAAAATACTTATTGTCTAGCGGCAATAAACAAATAATAACATTTCACAAAAAACTAGACAACTATGTTTTTTTTAAATTGATAAGAAATCATTTCTTTCATACTCTGTCTGATAGATCACAAGTACCAAACATGTTTGGAAACAGTTCATTTAATTAATCTAAAAATGTAACAAACTACAGGGTGTTACATTCAAACCAATTGCCGCTAGACAGTAAGTATTTTTGAAAATATTGTTAATTTAACTAATAAAGAATGTTACGCGTTACTTTATGAGCACACACAAAACTATTGTATTTTTGTCCACCCTGTACCAATTGGAATCAACATGTGATACATTTTTGGAATCAGCTCAGCTAGAGTAATCGGAAAATTGAGACAAAATGGGGGTGTTCCATTTAAAAAAATCACGTTGACGTCATTACTCAAAAGTTTCATTCATTCACCCTGTATATAAGATTATTAGTTTAAAATACAGTGAATAATCGACGTGTTTCAGAATTATCTCTTGAAATGGTCTGTTTAGCTAAAAATGAATTTGTTCCACACTTTACGGAGTGTATGTACAATTCTATGCGATCTTCAAGAACGCTATTGGCACATAAATGAACAATATCTCAAAACTTCATAATATGTGGTTGATTAGATTCTTATTTCATTTGAACTTATTATTTTCAGTGAACTAAAGTTTGAAGCATCACATCAAAATATTTTCCTTTGTAGGAATTTTAAATCCAAATCATGCGAAACTTTTAACGAGTAGAAGAAACATATTTTTTGAGGAAGGTGACATAAAAGGAGGCCAATATCAAGTTGGACATTGTTAGCGAGTGCTCGTTATGAATGAAAATCTGATGGAATGCGTGTTGCCTAAGACGCCCACGGGAATTTGTGAATTCGTAATAATGAATTAAACTTATAATTCACGGATTTCCATACTTAACTCATTATTTTATGATTTAATACCTAGTAATTCGAGAGGAAACAACATCCCGAATAATATGCGTATCTGATTCTCTTTTGGAATATAAATCTGTTTTCGAATGAAAATGATTTATTTATGAAATTTCCTCGAATCGAAATATCAACAATAGAAAGGGACATTAATTGAACATACATTCCTGACAGCTATTGACATCATTGAAAATATTCTGTTAACAAACCAATTTTTTTTTAAGGAGAGTTAAAACTATTCAAAATCAGAAAAGATTTCAGAAAAAGTATTAATTTCATAATGAAGCAGTAGTTTGTTTATGAATGGAATAAATTAATCAAAAACTGTGGAAACCCTCTAACTTTAAAGCAGAAGCTTTTGAGCACTCGTCACTCAAGTATCTATTGCTCCTTTGGAGACCACATGTTTATATCTACAGAGTGTGAGGAACATCAACCAATAATTAGAAAATATTACAAAAACAATGAATTTTATTGATTAGGTAAATTTGTCTCAAAATGAAAGTTGACGTGCAAATCATGATGAAGATTTTCAGTCGTTGCAATGCCAAATGATTGAAAAAACTAGATAAATCATTGCGCCTTTGAAGAAGATATAGGTATTCAGCTCTGCAATACAAAGCTTCACACTAGGCACATGTTCCCTATTCAAGTTGTTGTAGGGGTGGCTTTCCCTATATAGGGGTTGAACATACAAGATGGTGAAATGTGTCCGCCCTAATCTAAATTTGACGTGTTAAGGTTCCGCCATTTTTGCAAAATACAGGGTGAGTCTTTGACTTGTATATATATTTCAACCGAAGATTTTTTAGGTCAAAAGAAACACTTTTTTCCTTTACTATTTTTTCCGATTCAGTTATTCTCACTTAGTATAGCGGGCATTATGGAGTTGACCGGACTATGGAATTTTATGTTTGGAAAAGATTCATCTCATATAAAGAACTATATTTTTTTTATATATTTCTTTCATTTTAATTAATAAATATATTTCGGTAATCATTTCCCTCGATTTCATTCCATTTGGGAGATAAAACTAAAAATTACATGTTTTTATGATTTTTCAACAGTGTATCTTTTCAACCAAGCCGAATCGGAAAAAATGGTAAAGGAAAAAAGTGTTTCCTTTGATCTCAGGAATCTTCAGTTGAAATATATGTGTATGTGTGAGTCAATGACTCACCCTGTATGTGTAGGTATATTGGATATGCATTCCTCAAAATGCCAAAATATTAGATAAAGGTATCCATCGAAAAATGAACCGAAACATTGTAATCATGAAGAGTACATAGATTTAATAGAAGTTGTTTCTTGATTCAATGAAAACAATTTATCAATGTTCATTTTTATTGTATAAGTGTTTCTGTTCATGGGTTGAAAAATGATAACTGAATTAATCAATACAATTACATATTTCATGGAATTTATGTAGGTATAGGAACTTTTTAGCGCTTCTTCATGCATGCTCTAATTGTGTCGTTGAAGCCCACAGAACTATAAATATAGGTACATATATCCAAAGATGTAACTGGCTAATGAATGAAGGAACGGTCAAAAACTTGTGCCTTCACCTTAGTAGGTAGGTACATTTTTTTCGATATTCTACATGAATTTTCTATGTTTCTGATGACGCAACGTAATGAAAACGTAGTTACGTAAAACTTTTTTTTATATTTCCCGCATCGGTTGTTACTGGAATATTAAGTTTTTTTTTATATTTTGCTTGAATTTTATATACGGTTTCGATGACGAGGCTAGAAATTTTCATTCTAAATATAAATGCAATATCTGATACCAATCGAATATGTTGTCACGGAAATATTGGGTATTTTTTTCGATATTCTTCATGAATTTTCTATGGTTCTGATGATGTCATCAGCTTGAAATTTTACATGAAACTTGAAATTGCCATTTACAAAATCTCATCCCGATCAGATAGTTTGCAACGAAAATATTGAATATATATTTTTAGATATTCTGTTGGGATATTCATGGTTCTAATGATATAATCAGATGGAAATTTTGCACGGTGCTTAAATTTTTTTTTTCAACAACCAAAGTATTAACTCAACTTGGTAGATTTTGAGGGTGAAGATATTAGGAAATTTTTTTCCATATTCTTCTTGTGCTTCTATGTTTTTCTTGGTTTTACTTGCGCCATCAACATTAAATTTGGTTTGGAGCTTTCAAATATTATTCTAGGTACATCTAAATGCAAAAGTTAATATAAATCAAAATTGTTGTATTGAAATTAGTTAGCATTAACCCACAACCCCTAAATTCGAGATCCGACTGGACCTGATAATTTTAATTTTCTAGGTTCTTCTTAGTTAGTGAATTATTGTGTCTACGGCCTGCCAGAAATAATTGAATTTAACAATCGATTCGAAGGAAGAGAGTTCAAAAATAAGAAACAGAAAAAAGGAAAAGGATTGAAAAGATGAAAGCTTTATCCTGAAAATTTTGTATAAATACTCGATATACCTACATTTTAATCAATTTATGGCTATTTCAGCAACAAGCAGCCATTCTAATAAGCCTCCTTTTTCGCATTCCGTTGGCCATTCTTTATCAAATAAAACGCCATTCCATGCATGAATAATCACCTATTGTGACAGATTACGCTGAGTCGCACTGATGGGACTTTTCACAGATGTGTTATTCATATTACCATAACTGATTATTTTCCTCACGGTCCTGCTGTTGGTCAGGACATTTGAACTAGTAATGATACGCTCTTTATAGCTTCTTATTTCGAATGCGTTAGCGATTACAGCTGATTTTATAATTATCTCAGCGCTGGATTATTGAGTTCCGACAATTTAATAAGCATCTTTGTGATCTTGACTAAACAGGCTCTGTAGAATTGTACCCCAAACGAAATTACAACATAGCTGGAAGGAAATATTCAATCTTAAAATATTTTACTATTATTATTATACAGGGTGTTTCCAAATTAGACTTCGAAGGACGTTTTAGTATGACTCATTTGTTGTCGTTTGAGCCATATTTAGTGATAACCAAAAATCAACAGTTTACGACATATTTGAATTCTTGTGATTTTTAAAAGATTTCTCATCTAACTTCATTTTTCGTCATTTTTTCTACGTTAACCAAATTTGATTATAGTTTTGGATTATTTTCGTGGTCAGCGAGGGGTCTGGATCTAACACAGTTAAAATAGATGAAGCAGCGAGAAGATTCAGAGTAAATTTCAGTCGATTGGATCGATTAAGTGCAGAAATTGAGAAAAAAAACATCCTCAAATGAAAAAAAAAATTTCTTTCACCAAGACAATGCTCCTTTTTTCAAATCGATGAAAACAATGGTCAAATTGAATGAATTCCATTTTCAAATGTTTGACCAACCAGAATATTCTCCAGATTTAGCCACCAGCGATTACTGGCTTTTTGTAGGCCTCTCAAAAAAATGCTCCATCAGCGAAATTTGGTTCTAATGAAAAAGTGATTGCCGAAGTTAAATCTTTTTTCGAAAGCAAGGACAAAGATCTTGTTCAGAAAAGGTGAAAAGTAAAGTAGTTGGAGTATATGAATCACTCTTGAAGGTGACAATGTTATCGAATACACTCGAACTATGCTTTTACAGGTTATGCCCGAGGCAAGTTTAGAACACTCCAGTAAAATAGTCGAAAATAAAGATAACATTGTATAAGAGCAATATTAAAATCGTATTGTCTAATTCTCACTAATAATTTATTTTCATCAAGTACAACTGGTATCGACTGTTGAGTTTTGGGTCATCTTCAGGGTATTCTGAAGTGGAAATTAAGCAAGAGTGTTTTAATGAATTTTATTGACAATATACTTATGAAATAGGTAGGTAAATCATTAATGACATGTTTTAAAAATTGCATTTCCATAAAAAGATGGAGTAAATGTAGGTATGTCTGAATTAATGTAAAATACAAATGAATATGCGAATCATCTTTGACGTCATCTTTTCAATCTCAGAAAAAGGCGTTATTTGTTTGCTCTTCAATCCGCAAGCAAAATCCTTCCTTCTAAGGAGCTTAATATGGTTCCCGAAGTATGGTTATTCATGAATCCTACAAAATTAAAAGCAGAATAAGAGGTAGATCATATTCTCATGAGAATTAGTCGAGAATTTAAAATGCGACTTCATCATTCCAGATAAAAAAGTTGAACTCGAAGTGTAGGCGGTTCATTTGAATTAGATTGAAGATCTTCCAATTTGCTGTTTTCTGAATGGAGATTTTGATACGCTGTTGAGGAATTAAAGGGTAGTATTCCCAGTTATTTATTTTTTCAGTTAATTAAATTCATAAGTTTGGAATCATTTAAGCTGTTTTGATTTCATTTTAAGGTTTTTCTTGGCCGATAATAGCGATAAGAATGTTAGGTTGAGCTATATTCACACGATGAAAGATAGTTCATGGTAGTCCAGTCAAGAAAATATATCACATCATCAACAATCAATGAAAATTTAGCTATTTTTTTAGCGCATTTTCACGGAATAGATCGCTCTATTTTTTCGTCACAATGTCTGTACCTAATTATCCAATGTTGTGCCGGGGATGGTCTGAAATGATAAGGTTCTATTGACTAATGAAGAATTCGTCCTCAAGTTCTGTTGTATACAGAGGTCAACATGACAACTTTCAAACGAAATGACTTTGATTTCTTGTTAATTTAAAAAAAATCAGATCTAATTTTGATGTAGAATGATCACAAGCCTCGTGCAGAATTTCATGCTGATCGAGTATCGAGAACCATAGAAAAGTCAAATAAAATATCGAACAACATTAATTTTCACTACTATAGTTATCACAAAGTTCTCCTGTATCTCCGATAGACTCCGAAGCAGAATTGTTGTGTATGATATGTTTCAAGAGGAAATCAGATCGATCTGTCACTATGATTTCTTTATTCATGCACTCTTAAAAATGGTTCAATTTAACAACAATTATCAACCTAATATACCTACATAAATTGATGCTGAAATAAATAACTGCACGAATCTTGCGTTAAAAATATACACATATTTGTGTATCTTTGATAGTGGAGTAATTCTATCAGATTGTTTTATATTTAACAGTTCTTGTTTTTTTTTATCACTTAGGAAATAATCATCTCCATCTCTCGGGCGAGTAAATATTCACTATTCTGCTTACAAGAAAAAGGAGCATTTGATTCATCAGATGAATGATCTTCTAAATAAGTTATTAATTTGAAAATTAAAAATAAGTATTTAATAATTTGGAATATTCTGCACAATATGTTGAGTTTTAAGTTTAAAAAAACTAGACGATTGTGTATCTTGAAACAATTCTCATCCTTTTAATTCTTGTCGTATTTTTTAATTTGAAACATAAAATTTAGTCTTATATGTACATTTAAAACAATTTTTTCTCAAGGATAGATTAAACAAAAGAGAGTTTGAACTCCTTCTATTTTTTTCCCGGAAATACATCATATTAGTATTAACTTGCAGCGTTGTTTAAACAATCAAAAATTTGCCGTTACCCCAATACGGCCCTGATCAAGTTTCTAATATTCTCATGTTGAACTGTTGAAGAGATGCATAAAAGAGTGAAACCAGTTTTTAAAATCGGTTCTGATACGAGAAGAAACGTGCCCCTAGAGATTTTGATTCTTGCGCGCGTCCAGTGATATTTCAATCCGAAGAGACTTTCAGAATGTATGGGACAAAGGTGAATTAATGACAGTTTCGATGTTCCCACGCTTCGATCACTTAAAGCCGAATAAATGTATCAAATTTTATGCTTTTTCACTGCGACCATTTGTCCGTCCTATCGCTTTCGTTGAAAAAAGCTGAGTTAATGAAATATCAATGGTAATGAAACAATTTAAATTTCGTGAGTCGTCCGCTGTAAAAAGTAGCTATAGAAAACATTCCAGAAAGATAAATGAGGATTGATACGACATCGTTTTCAGCTATATAAAAGTTCAATTCTCCAGTGAGAATTGTTAGTAGGTATTTAGCGGCTTTTTATGAAGACTTTCATTTGAAATTCAGTCCATTCTGCATACACGGTCATCTCTAGGCTAAATTTCTTTTAATAATAATTTTCATGAGAATATGTGGCTGACTCATAAAATAATCAGTTTTTTTTCAAGTGATAGATATTATAATTCTCATATTCATGAAGTTTTCAGCATAGTACAAAACAATTACAACTACAGGTGGATACGATCTTCAATGAGTTGACTGAAGATGTTATTACCTATTTGGCAAATGCAGAAAAGAAGGCGACAGTTTTTCTTCTCATTATTTGTTCCTATTTCATTGGAATCGATCAGAACAAAATATTCCGGAATTGTAAATATTTTGCTATTGATGTATTAGGATTCTAGGTTATTTTATTTATTCAAAGTAGTTAATTGCAAGTAATCCTTCCTACGCAACTCAATGCTTGATCGCAGGCATGGTATCAAATCAAGGACCCAAAACTACCCGACCCAAAAAAAAATTAAATAATTCTTACATTTAGGATATAACATCATAACATATGTGTAGTAACTATGTCACTATTTGTTCGACATTTTCTATCACATTGCTAAATTTAGTTTAGGAATATTCCTTGAGCAAGTTCCGAAGTTTGGCTATCATCAGAGCTATGCGTATTTTTGATAATGTATATATAAACAGTTGTTGCGATTGTACTCCACCATGAATTCCTTCTTCTTCTTATAGATCTTTTGCCCATTATCTTTCCTTGCTATTGCAGTTTACGCTTTTTAATAGTATATCTCAATTTTTTTCTCTTTCTCCATTCTTCACAAAAACTCCACATTCATCACAAACGATAAATTCATTCAACAAACACACCTCTTGAACACCCACATTCATTCATTCAATTCTTCAAAATTTTGTTACATCCAACCGTCTTTAACTCACTTGGAATTGAATTGAACAGTCTTACAGCTATAATATTGGTTTCTATTTTTCTCAAAAACTCTTTTCCTAATTTTTGGCATTTGTTACCTTTGTTCTTGTGTTGTTGACATTAATTCAGTTATTCTTAATAGTGATACATTTACGATTCCAAACTGAATAACTTTTACTCATGGAACTATTGAAAAAATAATCAATCGAAATGATTGCAAACCTTTTTCAAATGATAGTTCGATAAATCAATATTTATATCTATTCCTTAGGGTTAAAAGTTGTATTTAGGGTACCATAAATTTTCTCTACCCTGTAGGTATGTATAATATTTTGTATAGAATATCTAGCGTTCCTATGAAAACATTAAAACATATATCATATTCAAACTCTAAAATATAAATAAGATACCTCACACTTGTCCTAATTGCAGGAAACATAAATCTTATAATATTTTCGAGGTGAGTTTGCTTAATATTGTCGCCAGGAAATAGGAATACGTAGTTTTAGAGCAGAAATCTAGTCCAAAGAGATTGGGGGATTTCTATTACATTTTGCGATATTTTTAATTACTTTTCTCATTTTGCTTACATTTATATTATCGTTACTATTAGATATTTCTGAAATGGCAGTTCTATGAGATATAAATAACTTTTTTTATTAAATCATCTTTTTGAATAATCATTCACATGTATCTATTATCAAAAGCCTTCGATAAATTCATGCCATTATTTCTATATTCAATGGATGAAAAACGAATGCAAGAACCCTGAAAATGTTCTGACTAGAAGCTTGTAGATTCATATTTCATAGTTCGTACTTTCATAGTGTGGGATTACCTAAATCAATGAACATCATTTATTCATTTCTCAACTGTCCAAGAATTATTTGTCTTGTCTTTCAATATCAGAAAACAGGGTATTATCGTTATGACTTTTTTTATTTCCAATTTACTCATCTAAAAAGTATAAAATGTTGTATGATTGTTATATCACATTATGATGAAGGAAATCCATCTCGTTCGAATTCGTAGTTTTTAAATTATCGGTTAAACAAAGTTTCGAACGATCATATCAGTCGGATTTCGAAATCGGAACTTAGCCTGAATATTTCAGGTTTTTCCTTTTGAGAGTTATTGATGATTTGTTCGCTACTCTCGGTTAGAAATTCAGCCAAGGCATAGTCAATTAACTTTGCTGTCGAGTTGAACATATAATTTTTTCTGCGATTATTTAAAATGATATATGTTGGATATTGTATTTGCAAATTATTACAATTCTCAAAATCTTTTTATTCTTCCTAAAGTGATGAATTGAAACGAAATTCAATAGAAATTGCAATTGTTGAAATATATTTGGTAGCTATGGAAATGTATATGTCCATAATAATTTTAGTTTGACAACTTATGAAATATATAACAGTTTTTCGGAAAAATATCGGATATACATATTTATATTATGGACAGTGATATCGACTTACTCCTCCAAAAATGAGGGAGGTAGCAGAAAATATTGATTGTCAGAAAATGTCGAAAATTTTATTGCCATTGAGAATAATCACTTTGCTGCTTAGGCAGGAAAGTCGTTACTTTGCTGCCTAGGGAGAAAAAGTAATATATTGCTGATAGATATGTGCCTGCAAAATCAATATCTGCTGTCATTTGGGGAAAAAACTTTTATCTTCAACCTTTTGTGTGCTGATAATGCTTTCATTCTCTATTTATCATTAGAACCAATTGTGATCTTCTTAAATCTCTGGTAGCACTCATAATAATCAAATAATAAAGAGTTTTAATTAATATACACTCTTTCGAAACCAAAATAAAAGAATCTCCTCCTCTCAGTTCTTATATTTTGCAGCTACATATACCTAATCGAAATATCATCATTATATTATGGCCATTCATTCCTATGTGGTGTCGGAGAATATCAGCACATGTTTAAAATTGTATAAATAACATAAGAATAGTGCGTTTCAGGTATATTCTGAAATAATAACTGATAGTTGCTTAACAGATATACCTAGATCATATTGATCAAGCTATAGATAAAATTCATGGGAAAATAACTAGGGCAATACGTATTGTCAATCTAGATTGGAGCGAAAATGTTAAAAAAATTTGATGGTTTCGATAAACCGTTCACTGTGTGTGGTCTTGCATTAACATAAATCCATCTCTGCCCTTCTCAAAAAGGAACTGAATTAAAAAATCTCCATACTTTGACTTAGAATCCAATTACACACAGCAAAACTTGATGAGATACACCGCAATATATACACTTCATGCACGTCAAAACAAGAGAAGCAGCAAACCTCTAATTGCGAAGGATCTGTAACTCGGTAGCCATAATCAGTCACAACCAACTACGAAGTGACTTTTCGACTGACAACCTACCACCTTGCACCAGTCCAACAAGACTCCTCAACTCCACTACCACATTCGCGATCTGCATCGAATCGAAAAAATGTATTATAAATGCAGATGTATGTAGAGTGAAGAGTAAGAACACGCGACGTGTGTGGTTGTTGTGTGAGACTTTCGGCCCGAGGGCAAAGACTCCTCGATGTCGCCAAGCTAGGGCCGGCCGGGGAAGAAGAAGAAGAAGAAGGTCCGTACGCAATGGATTGTTGTGGCACGTCGAACACCTCGGGCAAACGCCTGTCGCATTATGCACGTCGCTCTTCGGACGATTAGGAACTGGTTATCGCTGGGCTATGAACGCCTGCCACTCCTCCAACTTACAGTGACGTATTCAGAAGGTCCCGAGGGAGACTTGGAATTAATGGTAATCTATAAATCCAGATGTTCGATGGTCTGGTATTAACGATCTGTTCAGTGGTTTAATAACTACGGTTCGTCGTTGATTACTAGATTAAATTTAAAGAAATATTAAACAATGAGGGCAATGAGGCAATGGTGATGGAAATATCATGTGAACTATACTTTTCCAGGAAAAACATCATATCAATTCATATACTTAGTACAATAGGTTATTTGGTTACAGGGCCGGCGTTAGGGGTGAAACAGTGAAGGGACCGTTTCAGGCGCCTCCATTTGAGAGGCGGCAATTTGGCCCAGTTTGATGGCCGCCTTTTCATATTTCAACCTTGATTCTTATAAGCATAAGGTTGTTCCGCTACGCTGTATTTGTCAACATTCTCTGCAATAAAAATCTCCAAACCGGCTTTACTAAGACGCCTGTACACACATGGCAAGCCAACCAATATAAACAGAAAACTCTATTAGCCTCATTGAAAGTGGAATGAAATCATTATGTACTTAATAAAAAAGAAAAACAACACTATCTTCGTTTTCGAATTATTTGGAAGCCCATATTTACTCATTCATCATATGAAAAATTCCTACGATTTTGCATTCAAAACAAGTTTCAATTGAATGCCAAATATTTTCAGCCGAACAATGTTTGTAATAGAAGCAATGCTGAAACTTTGCATGCCCTACCACCCTCTGTATCTTGTGGTGTGATAGGTGATCATTCGTCGATCGTAATCAGTGTCGTGTGGATGTGAAAATCACGTATAGTACATAGGCGTACAACTTTGCTTCCACCATTTTATTTAGAAAATGTCATCTCTAGTCACAATGCGATGCAGAAATCCGTTTCGTCTTGGCCTTGCAAGCAGCTATTCATAAGCAAACAAACACCGTTCAACATGTCTCGGCTTCATCTCGTACAGCACCCAACTTTTCTCGTTTCTGAATCATTCCCATAACTTTCAGGTGTTTTGAAATGGCTTGTTGCATCACTCCCAATGATCCTGCTAATTTTTGTTGCGTTTGACACGAGTCTTAATCAAGTAATGCCTCCAATTCTGCATCTTCGAAAACCATCAGTCTCCCACCGGTATGGTGGTCTTCGACGTTAAAATCATCGTTCTTGAAGCTTTGAAACCACTCTCGGTACGTTTCACTATTAGTGGCCTCACCATAAGTATTTGAGAGCATTCGTTTATCCTCAGGCGCAGATTTTATCATATTAAATCAACAAATTTAAACCTCCCGCAAATGACGAGAATTTGGCTCGTAAGCTGAAATGTTTAATCGAGAATACCAATGATACGGACGACTTGGAATATATAATAATAATAATAATAATAATAGTTTATTGATCCTTTTAGACAAACAAGGTATGTATAGGACAAGTCACAAATGCAAAAATAATAACAATTCAGACATTTTCTAAGCTATCATTATAGTACTCATTAACACTATAAAAACACTTCTTGAGAAGTAAAGACTTAACAACTTTCTTAAATTTAAACAAATTGAGCGACTTAATGTTACTAGGTAGATGGTTAAATAACTTAATACACTGGTACTTAGGTGACATTTCAAATTTTGATGTCTTATGTTTGGGAATTGACAATATTTTCTTATTCCTAGTGTTATGGGAATGAAAGCTTGACAATTTTACAAAACTTTCTTCATTTTCCTTTGCAAAAACCAAACATCTCAATATGAAAATGGAAGCCAGTGTCAATATCCTATTTTCTAAGAAAACTGGTCTACAAGAGGATCGTGGAGATACGTTGAATATCATACGTAAAATTCTTTTTTGTATAATAAATACATACAATATAGCTAGAAAACTCTTGGAGGAATATAAAATTTGGGGACTGGAGATGAATGCGCAGAAGACAAAGTACCTCCCAATCGGAACTCAAAATGCAACGAGTATCATACTGGAGAACAATGAGGAATCGGAATACATACTTAGGTGTAATGTTTGACTCAAGTGGAAGCGACAACAGAGAGATCAGACTCAGAATAAACCAAGCAAAAAGGATCATAGGGTGCTTGAATAGCATACTTTTGGAACACCTTCACTGATAAAAAAACGAAAACTGAATACATACAACACAATGATGAAAAGTAACCTACTGTTTGGCGCTGAAACTTGAAGAATAAAAGAGGAAAAAAAGAGAAGACTGGAAACAGTTGAAATGGACGTCCTCAGAAGATCATTGGGAGTATCACGCCTACCAAAGATCGGAAACAAGGAGATACGTAGACAAATGGGAGAAGAAGGAACGCTGTAACAATATACATATGGAAGCGAAACAACTGATCTGGTATGGATTGTTACAAAGAATGGGCGACCAGAGGTTTTCGAAGAAGGTGCTGGAGTGGATACCCACACAACGATCACTGCTGACAGTCCCGGATAATTTTCTCTGTGTATGTTTTGGTTCTTTCCATTAGGTTTTCTGGTTCTTTAGATATTCGAAAGAACTGTCTACTTAATATTTAGAAGCATGATTTCATTGCTTTTTGTCTGGTATTGTATACAAAGACTTCTTTGGGGAAGTATATTTTTAAGGGACCACACAGAATTGGTCATGTACCGAATAGATATTTCATAACAACTCGTATATTTTTTTCATTCGTTGGAGATGATTCCACCTTAATATATGAAGATGCATATCCTCTGTTGGCTAAAATATTATACCTTGGGGAAGTTAACAATTGAGTTTTGAAGAGACCTGTAATTAGTACTGATTTGCACCAAATAGAACAAATTTGGGATTTCCTCAGAGAACGATACGAGACCTCAAAAATCCCTCAGCTGCCCTGCAACAAATCAAAATGCTTTATTTGAAGGACGGCACAACTTGGAGCAGAAAGAAATGTATACAGAGGTCAGTTCAGAGCATACCGAACCGAATGGAACAATATAAAGTTTAATATTTCGGTGAGTTAAGTTTTTCCTTGAATCTAATCGTTGTATTTTAATAAACATTTAGATCTCAACCAATTCATTCAATATGTTTAATATTGTTTAGGACCAAGCTTTATAAGGGATGTTCAGTGAGTCATAATTATCGTAATAGCTGAATAATTGTATTATTTTTTTACCGTTGTTTATTGACAATTGTCTTACTAAATTTGTTGATTGATTGATTGATTTTTTTACCGATTCTAATAAAATGATTCGATACTTTTTTGGTGGAGTGTAGCTAATCAACATTTAACTGTTAGGCAATGTAGTACGTATCCTTGAGGATTGTACCTACTAGATCGTTTTAATTGAAGCTTTATTTCGTACTCGTAGCTAGCTGTGAACATATTCAGTCGTTCGTGTCAACTGTCGTTGTACATTCTATCAAGAATAGTTGGCGTCCTGCGAAGAGCTACCAACTACTTGATAATTAAGTTACACCCTTAGCAATCCTCAGCTTGAACTGGCAGAAGGATATAGTAGCATAGCTCATACAGAACATATTTGGTTTGTACCAGCTCTTGTCCTTCGGGATGTCCCACAGACACATTTTGGGCGACCCATGGTACTTGACGTATTTGGAACCCGTCAGTTTTGTTTACTATTAGTTCCATATTAATCCCCGTCTGCAACTTTAGGACATTATGCCCTCTAAGAATTTCTTTTTCAAGGTCCTTATAACGGGGGTTTTTTTTGGAGGTATATAACTTTAGGTTGGCATTACTGTTCAAGATGGCGATCGATTTAAGAGCTGTCAAGTGATTTATTCTCAGTTTGGTTTGGCAATTCATCATAAATAGACTCACGCCTGAACAACGCTTGTAAATAGTGCAATTTTATTTCGAAAATAATGGTTCTGTGCGGAATACGTATCGCGCACTACGTCCATTTTATTTTGTTTAGCGATGAAGCGCACTTCTGATTGAATGGCTACGTCAACAAACAAAACTGCCGCATTTGGAGTGAAGTTAATCCTCAAGTGTATGTCGAATCATCGATACATCTAGAAAAACTGACTGTTCGGTGCGCTTTATGAGCTGGTGGAATCATTGGTCCGTACTTCTTCAAAAACGATACGTTACAGTCAATGGTGATCGGTATAGAGCCATGATAACTAACTTTTTCATTTCTGAATTGAACAACCATGATGTCCAGGAGCTGTGGTTCCGACAACGGCGTAACATGTCACACAGCTCGTGCCACAATCGATTTATTGAAAGACACGTTTGGTGACCGCCTGATTTCACGTTTTGGACCTGTGAATTGGCCTCCAAGATCTTGTGATTTAACACCGCTAGACTACTTTCTGTGGGGCTATGTAAAGTCATTGGTCTATGCGGATAAGCCACATACCCTTGACCATTTGGAAGACAACATTCACCGTGTTATTGCCGATATACGGCCACAAATGTTGGAAAAAGTCATCGAAAATTGGACGTCCAGATTGGACTACATCCGAGCCAGCCGTGGGTTATATGCCAGAAATCATATTTAAAATGTAATGCCACAAGATTATCTTGCGGATAAATAAAATTCATGTCAATCGAATAATCCATCGTTGTTTTATTGCAATTTAAAGTTCTATAGCTCTAAAAAAAACTCTCTTTATTACTTGTCATTAATGTTTCTTCAATATTTTTCTTTTTAGAGGAAGTTTCACGAAACTAGTGATCTGATTATAACTCGATCTTCTGAGTTTGCAATTCAAGAAATAAGTAGGTACACATACCATTAAAATTAGAGAAAAGTGATAATTTTACTTTTCGAAAAACTAGATCAACTCGATTTTTGTTTAAGTTGATCGTTCTTTTTCCACGTCATAAAGCAAAATATAGAGTATGTTGGATTTTCTCTTCGAAATTGCATAAATAATAATTAATTAAAGTTTGTTTATTAGGAGATGAATCTACCACTTCGAATAAATGAATCAACAAAAAACAAACTTTCGAATATGACCATAAGATCTTTGATTTTCGAGATCATCCAAGAGAATCCCAACAATCAAAACAACATCGATATTCACAGAAACAATTTCTCGTCGCTACAGACGACCGGAAAAAGCGTAATTGAGTTCAACTGCCATTAAGACACGTTCATGAAGTGTTTTATTGCAAGATTGCGATTCTGGAGCACGTATCAATTCTTTGGACTCTACGTTTTATTGTCGCCTGTGAACTGGCATGATCGTAAGACGAGGTGTGCTCAACTTTCAACTCCAACCGGTGGTCAGTGGTCGATATATCTTGCCGAGTGGAATGCAAACGTCATTCTTGGATCTCTACAAAAATAACAATGGACTGGAATGCATAACATTTCGCTGCTTAGACTTTTGGAGTCATATTGAAACGAGAAAACATTGCTCAACTCGAGATATGACAATCATTCAGTGAGGAATTCGAGTAGAAATCGTTCTGTTATGCATGGCACTGCTCATATTACTCCTGGCTATTTTTAATTAGTCGGTTAACCGGATGGATTTTTGTTAAAAACTCGTATGAATTATTTTAGTTATAGTTAACTACTTGAACGATTACTTCGATATTTTCTACCAGAAATTGAAGGAAATGTTACTTTTTTTTAATATCTATTGCTTGCACATTTTTCATCACAATATCATCAGTTGGGCATTGCAAAATATTCTAAAAAAATTCTTTCAATGAGTGTGGCGTGATACTTCTTCCTCACTCACTGTAATTATTATGGTATAGAAAAGCCTTTAATCCCCATATTCGATTTCATCATAATCAGATGAGTAAAATGCGAGTTATTGATGTTTGCAGCAATACCCTCCTTTTTCATTTGGTGTTCATCGAAGATTGTGTTATGCAGTGCTGATGAGTTTTAAACAGACTGAACATGTCAATCGTTACTCACCTTCGATGGCAGCACGTTTCCTGTTATCTAACTCTTAACCTAGATTTCTACTAGTCTGATTTCTTTTCCATTTGATTTTCCATCTTTTGAAATTTTATTCATTTCATTCCATCTTTACCTATAAGTTTTATTACGAGTTACAAAATACCTAACGTAAAATTATCACCATCTTATCCATTTTGCCAGGGATGGAATTGTCACTTACCTAGATGTTGGTGCGACCTGTCGCAAAATTAGTTATCATATTTATTTTAATGGAATAATGATGATGCGTGTATACCAAAGAAAGTAAGACGTAGCATAGAGCCTCAAATTAAAAATTTGAGGAGCTGGAGCTCTACAAAACCGTTACTAAGCATTACTAATCGCCACTTTCAAGCCTGTGTTTTTCCTTATATTTTTTCTTCATCATTCGAAGAAGGTTTGTTTTTAATTTCTGTATTTACCAGATCCCATAACGTTATGTTATATTCACTGCTGATGGTTTTACCTTTGTGAAGATCATTATCAAAGTCAATGAACCATATACGTTCATGTACCAAAATGCGGATACCATAACCTTGCCAGCTGATGTTTGAGATTTTGATCTCTTTGGACGGCAGCTTTCAACTTCCTTTGCTGACTCTTCCTTTGTGGAGTACAATGAGGAATCCATAATTCATTTTAAGTGACATGTTTACAGCAATATTGGATCAATTGTATAAAAGGCTATTATCTATGGCAACCAATCAATTCTCATCATTCGAAGTATGTTAGCTGTAGCTTAGATTGATAATGTCGTACAAACCAAGTACTGACTCTTTCAAGGACAACCTTTCTATAGGTACTCTTCGTCGAACTATGGACATGAATATATCCATTGCTGCAGTAGGCCTTGGCTCTCATGATATACTCAAGATCCTTAGGAACTCTTTTCTGATTTGTATCAGAATTTCTACAACTAGAATCTTCATAAAGTGTTTCTAGTTGACGTAAAAAGTACAAATACACATACCTTTTATATTCCTGTATTTGAATCCTATTGCAAGAAAGGAATAGGAAGCGCTGAAATATTATAGAAGACAAAAGAGAGACGTAGGACATAGGAAGTGGTCCTTTAACGTATAAAGAGATAGAAGAATGATGGCAATATACAATAGTTGAAATTAAAATGTATGTGAACAAAACAATCATAGGTACTCTAGATGAAAATTATATTCAGGCGATGTTCAGTATTCAGGCTATTTCATTAAACTCATTCCTGACTTTGTCAAAGTTATATCCACAGCAGCTTTAGTCATTTGGCAAATGAATTCGAAAGTTTTCCACAAAGGAAATATGTAAATGAATTATTTCCAACCACACGGGATGTAAAAAACTTTCCTTAACTCGACTAACTAACCCAACTTCTTAACTAAGACCAAGGGCAATCTACAATTTCTCTCGAATAATCTCTGAATAAATCTCGCTATTTTATCGATAACCTGATCATTCCTGTTTACTATTCGGAATGTAATCATACTTTTCAATAGACCGTTTGGTTTTTCTCCACACGCTTGAATTCGTTTCGAGGAAAAAAATAATTTATTTAATGCCTACCACTATAGAAAAATTAATTAGCGTCCATTGTTCGTATTTCACTTTATTATTCTAATCTTAATTAAATAAATATGTCATTGTTCCTGGGGAATTATTTATGGTCTTTCTGCTCCTATTTTCGAAAGTGCAATATGCTCAATCGAGTGTAGAATTGAAAACGATAAAATTGAATCGTATAAGTCGCAATCCACATGCGATAACTCTTGTTTTGCTTCCGTGATTAATCTCGAAGCATAAATGGTAAAATCGTCATCGTCATGGGCGGCGATTTTGTCGAAGAAGAGAAAGCCTGTGCAAAATTTCAAACCTTATTTTTCAATTCTGTATTTTTTCCATTTCAACTGGTACAGGGTGGGCAAATTTCGATGTTTTAGCACTACAACTTTTAAACCAGAGGAGATAGACAAAATCTGATACCCCATTCTCGGTCTCTTTTTCTGAGAAATCAACAAGGGTAGTATTCATTTTTGGCCACCTCCTTTTGTTTTCGAGTTATAAGCGAAAATTGTAAAAATGGCGATATCGAAAAACATTTATATCTCCACTGATACGGATGATAGAGCTCTGAAATCAAAACATTATACAGGCACTTTTCCACGTAGAATCCAGTGGCGTGCTCGTATTTTCAAAAGGGTTTCTAATTACGAAGCTATGACCCAAAGTTATGTTTTTTCGAATGGGAACACTAGATTCTTGTAGAAAGCTCAATTTTTCTGTGTTCATAAACAGTTGAAACCATAGAAATATTGAGACTCTTAGGTAAAAAGAGGTTTTCGGCCATTTTCTATTATTTATATTAATCCAAATTATACGATGTTATATATTTTTGAAATCAGGAAAAATTAAGCTTTCAGAAAATGGCACAAAAATCTAGTGTTCCTATTTGAAAAAACATTACTTTGGGTCATAGCTTCGTGATAAGAAACCCTTTTGAAAATACGAGCACTCCACTGAATTCTACGTAAAAAAGTGCCTGTATAATGTTTTAATTTCAGAGCTCTATCATCAGTATTAGCGGAGATATAAATGTTTTTCGATATCGCCATTTTTCCAATTTTCGCTTATAACTCGAAAACAAAAGAAGGTGGTCAAAAAAGAATACTACCCTTATTAGTTTCTTAGAAAAAGAGACCGTTTATTGTAACAATATCAATTAATTTTCTGAATGAATTGGCTAGAAACTTTGACTATATCCCGCTTAATTAGAATATTCATTAGAAGCAATAATAAATAAAACCTAAGATTCTAAAACAATGATGTATAAAAACAGAACGCTGATGATGATGGTCAAGCTGAAAACACTGCAAACTTTCACGTTGGTTTATTATTTTCTAGGGCAATTTAAAAAATTTCTAAATTTGAATGAATTTTCAACGGCAAAATTCGGCCACAGATTCAATTGTTCTGAAATGAAAATTTCAAGAATTCATACCTCCAAAACAATGAGATCTAGGACTTACTTTCATCGTACATGTTTGCAATTTCATCATTTTTTGTGGTTTTCCAGAAATTATTTCTTCAAAGTTTGTTTCCTTGATTATTTACCTCCAGAATTCATGTATCGTATTCTCAAACTAGGAGGGGCAACCCGATGAAGCAACTTATTTTCTACCTAAATTTATGCAAATAGCTCCCATAGTTCCCGCAAAGATCTATGAACGCCGGACGGACCGTTTTATCGATTAAGGCACTTGTCTACACTTCAATGCTATTCTCATTTAGATATCCTTAGATTAACACAAAATTTAACACTAATATAAGCTTCGAATCGTTATTCTTTAAATAACTACTCCCAAAATTTCAACCCGATCGGATATATGTTGTCACTGAAATATTTTTTTTTTAATATTTTGTTCGAATTTTCTATGATTTTGATGACGCTTTCTATTTCTACACGAAATATCGCACGATCTCAAATTGTTCATTCTACACATGAACAGGTACCCACAAAAATATGAACCCAACCAATACCTTCCCTGAAAATTTTAAGTTTCTACATACTTTCGTTTGTTAGTTATCGTGGTTACGGCTTGCCGGATGAATACAAAATCGAATTTGGGGATGGATTCATCATCAGTGTGTCAAACTTTATCGTTTGAGACAATAGCGAAAAAAGAGATCGGAGGCCCTTGAAGATTTTTTCTTAGCCTCATAGTTCTCCTCTGAGTTCAGTGAACATCGAATTTGGATACTAGCATTAACAAAAAATTAAGATGATTATAACGGATAGTATCTATTTTCTTCAGTCATTTTCAAATGGAATTTCATAAAAAATACACAAAACGTAAAAGGTTAACTGGAAAAATACCCAAAACTCCATACAGTAAAAAATGGGTCACCTCAGTTATCATTTTTCAATATTCTTTATACGGAAATAATTCATAGAAAAAAATATCAATCAATATGTAATGCTTTGACACTCTCATGTAATTTCGATTTCAATAGAAAAATTCAAAATTGTGATTGCAACTACTTCCAAATTGTCATATTTCAAAATATGGTTCAAATAAGGATTCACGAATTCGTGGTCACATATCTTTGTAACATAACATCATACATAATTGATAAAAATGATGAGTGAAATATAAATATCTCAAAACAAGAACCCAAAATTTTTTGTTCAGATCTGTGAAAATTTAATATGAAGTTATCTGAATAAAATCACAACCCAAACTATCAACACCGTGTAGAAAAACAGTGTGAAATGTCAGTGGATAAATACTTGAGAAGATATTATGTCTCTGGGTAGTTTGAGTTATCATAACTGATTTTGGCCTTTTTTTACTATTTTCGAACTTCTCCATAATGACTTTTGTTTATTCAATTCTAGAATATGAGCTAAACAGATTATAATGTCAAAAGCTTTCCCTCAAACTTTAAAAAATTTTATAATTTTCAAAGAACAAAATAGAACTGAATGATAGGATGAAGTTATACCAAAACATAATTTTCAACTGATGAATTTCATGGTTTCAGGATTTTTGAATTTGAACACTGGTTTTCTATGCTATGAGGTAGTAATCCTTTTACGCTTCTCATATCCATATAAATGTTCAATCTTCGATGGAACTATCGGATACTTATAAATTTTCAAAGCATCTTCATTGCATAAATTATTATGAATAATTTATTTGAAAGTTTACGGCGCCAATGATCTGAGCTAATGACCGTAAGTGTGAATTTTAATCTCTTTCTTGGACTACTCGCTACTTTCTCCATAAGAATATGGGGACATAAAACTACGAAATCGAGCGATAAGATGTCATGATTTAACAATCTATGAGATTGATAATAGAAATATTTCATGCTCGTAAGTGCGCTTCAATATCAAATTGGAGCATTTTGAGCAGTCTTTAATTATATCTCAATGCCTCTAATTTTTGAATTTTTTTTATTGATATAATAAGCTTTATTTTTCTATATGTTGAAAAAGTTCAAATTATAGAAAAAATCAGAAAAATATGCAAACAAGAAAACTATCATCAGGTATTACAATATTGAGTTACATATTCAAAGCATAGAATTATTCCTACAAGGAACCAAATGAAACATAGTTCTTATGTGGGCCCTAGGTATACATAAAACTTGACTTTTCTAGTTAATAGGGGCAATCAGTACCACCTTGAACGAAATTGTACAAAACATAAATGGCCTGTAAATTGCGCCCATCAGCCAGTGTTCAATAGTCCCCTCTGTAAGTAAAAAATTTGTAGAATATGAGCTGAAATGATTCCAATCTCATGAATATGCTATCAGATGAATGATACATAGATACTTAAGTTTCGTTCTCACTGAGGTGTTGAACAAAAGAATAAGTGTACCAATATTTATAAGATGTCTTTCGTTGCAAACTATGAAACCACTATGAACTATGAAACTATATGAAGTATTATTCAATGAATTGATGATAAATGAGGAAAAAAAGAAACTGACCTTCAAACAACCCCAAATCCCTAAAAATATTCGTGCTAATCAACATGATATCTTCAAAAGAACACTCAAATATAGATAGATAGATATAGATAAATAGATTGCATTTATGCCCCCCACTCACGAAGCGTTTTTTCGAGCGTTTGGTAGCAAGCGTCGAAGAGATTCCAGTCGGGCAGTCAAGTTCATACTCTGATCTACAGTCGTACGGCCGTGTCCCAAGCTGTCTGACTGGAATCTCTTCGACGCTTGCTACCAAATGCTCGAAAAAACGCTTCGTGAGTGGCGGGCATAATGCCCACCAGAGAAGTTAAACCTCAGTCCATTCGTTTCACACCATACCAGCAATAGTTTTAAAGTTCTCTGCGAAATATAGCAGTCCTGCAAACCAGTAACTCGTAGAAATAATTTACAAACAACAGTTGCACGTGTGAATTATTAAAATTAAGTAATCGATAAACAACAGGAACAGCAGTAAACCAAGATTCGAGCCCTGAGGCTCACCAGAATCAGATGAATATTGAAACGAATGAAGTTCTGTAATGAAGTGAGGTTCTGCACACTGCTCACTATGGGTTCATCATCGAAATCATGAAAAATTCAAAAGGAATATTTCCATGACAACAAATTCGATAAAATCCTGTAAATTAAGGATAATAATTTCAAGCTTGATGAAAATTTCGTGCTTTTCTCATTTTATAGCCGGAATTAGTTTTGAAAACTTTCTTAACTTGGTTTTTGAAATTCAGATTCGCAGGTTACTCAAATTACAAATTTCAAACACATATTATGAGGAGTATCTTTCAATACAAAGTATAAGGTATTTTGATTTTTCCAACTTTTCATTTCCGTACAATTACCAGTAGGTAAGTTTCGACATATAAGAAGCTTAACAATAATTTTCTCTAAGAAAACAACGGGTATCGGGAATAAGAAAGGGCAAGAAAGATTGTTGTTATGCTTCAGCCAAATGAGTACCTGAATCTTCGATGTTTTTCATACTTATACTCTTCTAAGCCTATGTCAAAATTCCAGATATGCAAAGTTTGCGAGAGTTGGTAAAGTAGTGTAGGTGTTTTTGTTTTTGTGTTACTTATTGCTGTGTCTCTTTTGCTTCCATTTCAGCGAATGGTTGGTCTCCCATAATTCCCCAAAATCAGAATTTTTTCTTGGTACAGGGTTCGAACGCCCAATACCAATCTGTGAGTATGCTTGAGTTAATTTCAATCGAAAACAAATTGTTATATGAGAAAAAAATGAACGTTATACTATTTTAACTAGGGACAAATTATAACGTATAGTATAAGTAAAACTCTCAAACAGTCATGCCGAAATGAATTCAAGGTATTCAACTATTAGTCTATACTAAATCCAATAAAAGTGGATACAATGAACTGTGTCCGATATTAACGCTCATGGAGGAATCCAGCAATGAAACTGTCGAACAAATGAACTATGCATTTACGTCATCGTATTGCCTATCATTCACATTATTTTGTAAACGAACTTGATCATAGCAATACCAATATCAGTTATTATGCGATGAACATATAGGTTAGCTTAATGGTAGGTATATTGCCTATACTAAAGGTTATTAACTTTTCTTATATCGAGTAAAACCATTGAAATCCTTGGAATGCCGTAAGGCATTAAAACATCTGATATTTAGGGTAACATCCGCTTAATCATATAACCCTTCTGTGGGCTAGGAAGAGCACACGAAAAATCATTTGTTCGGCAATTAAGTTTAGATATAGGAAAACGATCTAGAGGGATACACACATACTTTCGCAAGCAAAAAGAAGCTTACTCTAGACATCAGTCTAGACATAAACTTTGGACAATTTCAATTTTTATCACTGATAATTTATTGGGAAAAATCTTTCTTATTTGAATATTTTGTGATGAAATATAACTAGTATGACAATTTTTCATTACTGCGCCTTCGTCTTCAAGTGTTCAACCGAACAAATGTCTCAAGTTTATAGATGGTACACAGGCGTACAACTTTGCTTCCAATGTTTTTTTTCCAAAATTCGAGGCTTTATTGTAAAGAACTGGTTGTACATTCATTATTCAAAGTATTTTCCATCGCTGGCCACTACTAACGAATCCCGCGTTAAAAAACTGGTCATTTTTTGAAGCTATCCACGAATCGATCCAATTTTTCACTTCTTCATAAGACCTGAAGTGTTGGTCAGCCAGGCCGTGTGCCATTGATACGGAGGGTGGAGTAGGACTTCCCATTTCAACTTTGCCAAGTACGTCGAGCATTGTCATGTTGTAACATCACTTTATTATGGCTCTCGTTGTATTGCGGCCGTTTGTCTTTCAATGCGCGGCTCAAACGCTTTCGATAACGATCGCCTGTGATTGTTTTAGTCGGTTTTATCAACTCATAATAACACGCCAAGCTAGTCCCACCAAAGATCAAGACCTTGCAACCGTGAATATTCGGTTCGGCAGTCGACGTGGAAGCATGGCCAGGATATCCCCATAATTTTCTGCACTTGGGGTTATCGTAACGAACCCATTTTTTGTCGCAATGCAATTTAGAAATCCCTTCCGTCTTTGCCTTGCAAGCAGCTGTTCACAAGTAAACGAACGCCGTTCAACATCTCTCAGCTTCAACTCTTACGGCACTTAATTTTCTTGTTTCGGAATCATTCCCATGACTTTTAGGCATTTTAAAATGGCTCCTGCCAATTCTTGTAGCCTTTGGTACGACTGTTGATCCTCCAATTCTACATTTTCAAAAATCGTCTCTCTTCCACCGCCATCCTGGTCTTCGACGTCAAATTCAACTTTCCTGAAGCGTTGAAAGCACTCTACGCTCGTTCTTGTATTCATTTCTTTACTACTAGCACCCCTCCATAAGGGTTTGAGAGCATTCGATGAGCCTCAGTTACAGAATTTGCCTTGTAAGCTGACATGTTTAAGCGAGAATAACCTTATGATGCAGACCAATATCTCCTAGACTTCTAGGAGGTATTGTGCAGACACAAATCAACTTATATTTCGATGGCGTTATGCTAACAAATACCTAAACTTATTGTATGACATCTACGATCTCTTTTTTTCGACTACCACTTACCGCTACAACCATCTATTGCAAAACAGCAAAAGCAGAGTTATGTATATTTTTTGTACATTTAATATTGAGATGTTTTTCGTGAAATTAGATTAATCTCGTTCACGAAGTGGTTCAGTGACCTCAACTGTGAAAAACCAGCAATAGTCAATAGTCAGCATCAATAATCAATTTTTGAAATAAACCACCTGCAAGTAGAGCTCCCAACCGTGCACGTACCATATCCTGAACACAGTCATTGAATCAAAATCGCATAATGTGGATTCCACAGCTTCCTTGGTTATAACCCTGCGGCAACTCTCTATAAGTTTACAGGTGTGCAGGACTACAGGGGGGCTACATCGGATAATAAAAGGCAGTGATAGATAATAACAAACGAGGTGAACACTAAATGCCTATTATACGGTGTTCATTGAAAAATAATAATAGATATTGGTCCGCAAATGACTCGACAACATTTAGACCGTTCGTTCCGTTGTAATTTGACGGCACGATCCGATCGCAGTTGGCCTGGCGCGAGCCCTCGGCCCTCTTGATGCCAGGCGGCGCACCGTCAGCGGCGCGTCGCGGTCGGCCGTGATGAGACCGCCGCTATTTTTAAATCTCGTCTCAGAATTGGACGATTCCTCGATGAGACGACAGGGACGGAATGACCCACCTTGAAAATAAGCTTTTTGTGAAAAGGCATCGGCTCAATCGAGGCGAACATTTTTTTTTCATCCATTATATTTTCTAATAGTATTTTTTTGTTCATAATTCAAGTGATATATTCTTGTTTTGTTGATCTTTTGATTGGTACAGGGAGACTCTTCGCTCCTAATGATCTGGATCTGCATGATTTTTTCGCAAAATTTGCCGGCAAAATTGAATTTCGTTGAGGTGAATAATTATGCGAGTAATATTTTCGCACGTAAACAATTGCCATTGTTCACTAAGTAATGCAATATCGAAGATTTCTTAACAGAATTGACAAACTTGATTTTGTCAGAAACGTACCCATTTGGATAAAAACAGCCATATATTTTTTCTTTGAATAACAAATGACTTGTGTGATACCTCTTTGAAATCACTATAAAATAGACAATTTATTGGTGTAATGTGCAGCAGTAGCTCGGTACATTTTTTTGCGACTACGATGGGCTAAACTTCATGAACAAAATAATCCACTACCAAAATTTCCAATAAAAATATTTCTCATAGCCCCCCTTTAAAATGTTCGGAGGATGTTTTTAAGGTAAAAGTTGAAATCATTCTTCAGCAATATTTTACTGAAAAAATTAACCAAAAAGATGTAAAATTGTATCAACCGTAAGGACAAAACTATTGAAAGGGGCAAAAATTCATTATTTTCAATAAAAAAAAATATCTCGGTATATAACGGTAAGACTTTTATAATGGGAATTTTGTCATAGAAGGTGGGTTATCAATTGATTTACATTCTCCCTCGGTTTGACGTGGTCTTTACGGGACACCCTGTATATGAAATCAGAGTTGTGATCTTTCGAATTATTTCGCCTGGTGCTTCAATATTTTTTTCTTTTGATATTTTTGGGCGCCCTTACTGATCATGCGCCCATGGCAATTGCCACCCTTGCCACGACCAAGATGTGGCCCTGTTGATTTGGTCGGTCTGATCAGATTTTTTTGTACCCTCATAAACGAATTACCTTATAAAAAGCCGAATCTAACCTAACCTGCTGTTTTTGAGATTTCCGTTTGTATTTGACTATTGACCTTTTGATTCTTTTTGTTTCCAGCTTTATCGCAAGTGTCGTGTTTGTGTATACCTATGTCTTTCATAGCAGAGTCTCTCGTTTCAAGCATTTGAAATTGAGTTTTACCCAATTTCTCTTCTTTTATAGTTGATCTTGGGGTTTTTGGTAATATATTGGTATCCAAATCACATCCTCGGCAGGGTTTTGATCAACTAGTCATTCTGTCTCGTTATTTGTTGACTTGCCTCTAAGCCTCTTCAAAAATCTTTTCTCATAAAAAAAAATGCTAACAGTTTCCCATTTCCGTCTACGAACCACAGCATCTTCATTGCTGCTCTCAGGGCCGGCATTAGAGGTGTAACAGTGAAGCAACCGTTTCAGGCAACTCTTTTTGAGGGGCGGCTATTCTAGAGAGGGACACCATGTAATACCAAAACCATGGGTTGGCTATTATTTCTTTAAGCAGAATGGCAACCCATTGAGGAATCTTAAATAATGGCAATAGGGGTTAAATAACACATACCTAATTTTGAAAGTTATTCAATTCTTCTCAAGGAATTCACGAAAGTTCTGTTTTACGTTCGTTTCGGTGAAAATTTGGACGAAAAGCATCAATTAGTCGAGTTTCTGAAAGAAATATAATTGACATGAAGTTCAAATCATTTCATACAACATATTCAAAATTTTTTTCTACATTTTGTGATATTTCTGGTTTTTTTATTAACTATTAACACTTGTCTCTTGCGAAATTTTTCTTGAGCGGTAGTTCTTAACACGATACTTGGAAAATAATCCAACAAGATAGTATAGAGGTGTCGAATCAGGGGATCTCGTGGATCATTCAACATGATCTATCCTTCCAATCCAATTCCCATGAAAATGATCTAATGATCAAAACATTTCGACTACTGATACATTTATTTACATGGTGGTCTACATAAAGCAGTGGATCCAAATGCCGAAACTAGTTACTGTTAAATGCCAAATGTTTTCAGCGGAGCATATGTTTTTGATCCCATATACTTTTCGAAGCTTTGCATGCCCTACCGCCCTTTGTATCTTGTATTTTGATAGGTAATCTTTCATCGATCGTACGCTGTGTATTGTGAAAGTGAATATCAGATATATTACTCACGCATTGTTCATCGGCGTCGTAGAAATCCAGGAATAAATCAAGATACCTACAGCGTAAGTAGCTGTTTCATTTAATTGAAAAATCTTGAAAAAACCCGGCATAATATTATATATTTATATTTTTCAATGTTCAATTCACTAAAATTTAATTTTTTTAAGCACGATTACTAGATTCTTCTACGGAAGTAGAAAGTTCTGTATTTTCATCGGAGCAGGTGGTGTTTTTTGGTAGAGGGAGGGTTATGAAGGTAGACATTTGTTATTGTTACTTTTTCAGCAGGGGCGCCAAAAAATTCTTTGCTTCAGGTGCGAAAATTGCTCGGGCCGTCCCTGGTTGGTAGGCCCCCAAAACGTTGGTACGGTAGATGGACGTCAACATCGCAAGAGGCCAGATGACAGAATTGATAGGACTCCGTCCTATTACAAGAGGAAGAAGAAATTTTGTCATGAAGTTGTCCCCTCACAAAATATGTTGGATACAACTCTGATAGGTGTTTTATTTTGCTTCACGCTGTGGAAGCGATCAAGTGTGTGCGTGGTCGTCCTAAAGGAAAGTCCCGTGCTCGTGCCAGCCATGCGCCCATCTGTAGGTTACCCACAACATAGCAACTTAACAATCGTACCCACTTTCTGGGCATCTCGGCTACTAGACTTGCCCACACGGCATTCCTTCAACCCCGCATTCATTCATTCCGGCTATTTATCTGCACTGAATAAACAAGCTACATTTTAATGGAACCGAATCGGTGAATTGGAACTAAAATACTTAATACAATGACTGCACAGGATGACAGTGTTGAAGAATCCAAGAACTATAAGGGTCTTAAGAGGAAATACCACCACGCCACTGCTCAGTTCGAAACGAAATTATAGATTTTTGCTTTTACCCATAATTTCTTCGAACAATAATCTACATTGTAGAATAAGACTATTTTTAATTAGTGAATGAAAAAAAATGTTGGTTTCTTTTCGTTTATCGCAAAAGAATTGATGATAGATTCAATGTACAAAACACTGACATATTCTCAAAATATTCGTGAAAAAAAAAACAAACAAAAAATCATTACAGAGATAAAACTATAATTTTTTTAAAACATAATCGACTGTCGTACAGTGCTGCTCACTACTTCGTAAAGAGAAAGAAGATAAAGGCAATGTACAACTTCGTATACCGTACAAAATTTGGTCATCGAAGGAGCTCTAGAGAGGAAATGAATGGGTACCTTATGTTTGACTGATATGCGTAAAGCCACGTGATGGTAACCCCTCTTAAAAAAATAACACATTATAAAGGAATTTTTAACAATATTCCTTACCAAATCAAACTTTACTGCAGATATGGCAGAATTAACTTTCCCTTCATAAAGAAAAACTCAATTAGAATAAACTTCTTGCTATAGCGAGAAACCCAGTATATTTTTTTATTAGATAGCATATTAGATGACCATTGCAGCAATATGTCATAACTTGGTTCATAAGTTAATAGTTATAGTGTTTCGGGCTTTCGGCCCTCATCAGTACAATGAAAACGTGTTAGATGAGCCACACTTGAAGAAAAACAATAAACAAACGGAGTCCACAACAGAAGTCAGCCATCCATTTGTGGTTTCCGCAGGAAGATCCAATGGGTTTTTGGGCAACAACCAACATCACCACGTGGGAAGCTATAGCTACCTGCGTGAAAACCTAGTCCTGGTAAAGATATGTGGATAACCTCGATAACCTTTCCACATATCTTTACCAGGACTAGGTTTTCACGATGAGGACCGAAACCTCGAAACACGTGTCTACGGTTAGCGCTTCTCCTGAGGGCATGTCCAATATTCTTTTTCCTTGCTTTGTAATTTGACCCTTGATAACCTTTCCACATATCTTCACCAGGACTAGGTTTTAACGCAGGTAGCTATAGCTTCCCACGTGACGATGTTGGTTGTTGCCCGAAAACCCATTGGGTCTTCCTGCGGAAACCACAAATGGACGGCTGGCTTCTGTTGTGGACTCCGTTTGTTTGTTGTTTTTCTTCAAGTGTTGCTCATCTAACACTTTTTCTTCGTACTGATGAGGGCCGAAAGCCCGAAACACGTGTCTACGGTTAGCGCTTCTCCTGAGGGCATGTCCAATATTCTTTTTCCTTGCTTTGTAATTTGACCCTCGATAACCTTTCCAAATTTCAGATTTAGTTATCGAAACACCGATTATTTTGCTTCATTCTGTGTTTTCCGGAAGTAACAGATTACTTCCCACCCCAGTTAGAAATTGCGGGTTGTCCTTAATTCACGTTCTTCCTCGATATCTCTTAAAATTTTCATTTTAGATAAAGGGATCCCTTAAGTAACCCCCTTCTTTTCAAACGTAGAATTGACTGAAAGAATAAAAAAGGTTGTCATTTGAAAATCTTGACTTCTAATGAACTTGAGTTGTACAAATTCATTATCATGTCGTAAACACCCTGTACATTTTTGTTCAAACCACATATAATCTCATAAAACTACGTATGGAAGAATCCAAAATTAAAAATATTCTCTTGAAAGAACTTCTTCTGCAGAAATATTAAAAAACCAACCAATTTTTTCATAAGAATCCTATTAACTTATGAACCGTTGAGTTTTCACCCAAGTTATCATATTGATGAAATTGTTATCAAAAAAGCAATCATATGACGCAATAATATACTGGGTGTGCCATTTGAAATAAGAAAGTAGTAGTCTGTTTCCGGAATAACTGTAAGTTAAAGAGGTCTGAAAATGTATTAGGGTGAAAGATCGTTGTCTTCAACCCCAACATACAAATTTTCAGCAAAAAATTATGATTAGTTCTCCATAAACGTCTGATATGCCATCGTGGTGAATCACCCTGTATAACAATCTGATAGGTAGATGTAATATTATTTTTGCTCCACGTTAGACACCTTTTTAACAACGAAGTAACATCCCTAGTATTCAATGGACACTGTGTATAACTTTTTGAAAAAAAAAAACTTATACTCATCAGATTCAGACAAAACTTAAAAATTTATTCGATTTTATATCATAAATCTTAAATTCATTATTGCGTCCAAATTATCTATTATTCACTTAACGATTTATGTATATAAAAATTGATGAAGGATGATTCATAGAAATACTTCACAAAACAAAAAAAAAGCAAAAACTTTTCTAGGTAAATAACCTCATGTGTAGTGATAATTGGTCAAATCATGCCTTGCGGTATTAAAACTATTAATCATCATTTAGAATAGGTATATCTACGAAAAGCAAAATCGCTATTACCAATTTTAAATGAAGATGTATTATTTTCGCATCAATTCAGCTGTTCTCCCTAGTTCGAAAACCAATAGGAAAGGAAGATTTTTTTTTGAGCATCATCATTTATTTGAAACCTTCATCATTTTATTGAACTTATCAGAAACGAAAATGAGCTTTTTCTAATATTTCATGTGCAAAACTTTTTTGGGCCAAAATGATCAGAACCATAAAGAATTCAGCAGAATATTGGAAGTGAAATACCTAATATTTCTGTGACAACATATCCGATTGTGATGAGATTCTGCGTGTATATTCAACATAATAAGTTTAACCTCCGTGCGAAATTTTATGTTGATAGCGTCATCAGAACCATAGAAAAGTCTAGTAGAATATCGAAAAAAAATTTTCCGTGATCTTGCGAAAATATAAGAAAAAAAATTTAAGGCATCATGCAAAATTTCATATTAATGGTGTCTTTAGAAAATTCTAACAAAATATTGAAAAAAAATGAGGAAAGCACTAAATCAGGAGTTTGTGGTGCCCTTTCATTCAAGAGCTAATTCCAAACTTGATTGTTTGTAATACAGTTCTGTGGTCTCCGAAATGTGAGCGCTTGACAACTCCCGACACCAAGACAGTGCTTTATTTGAAATTTGATGTTGCTCTCCATCCATAAATCGTACTCTTTCTTTCTATTCTTCCAATTATGTATGGATGATTGTATGCATAGATTTCTGAATAAAGATTTGTTATTAGAGAAAAACGTTGCTGATGGGTGTGACTTGAAAATGTACGAGAATTGTAAGAGTTAAAGCTTTCACAATGAAGTACTAACACACAGACAGACTTTACAAAAATTACTCAGAATGGTCTGAAATGCATTTGTGACCGAAAATTTTGAAATCAAGGAACAAAAATGTTTTTTTTTACCGAAAGTGATCACAATGGTTCCTCTATCTTGGATTAACTTCGAAGCAAAATCATACTCATAATAATAATGTTTTTTAAAGTTCCTAGAATACCAGATGGTAGCTTGGTGGTTAGCGCTTCTGACTGACACCGAGGAGTTCGTAATATATATGAATATATTCATATTTTTATTACGCGTGATTCACGTATTTAATAGGATGGAATAGATGACATCTTTTGAACAAGTAATGAATAAGTATCATGCCAAATTATTTTGGCAAACGTTATAATACAATGAACGTTTTGTATTCAGAAAAGTCAATTACACTTCGAGGACAAGAATCATCTCCAATTCCCGTACATAATTCACCAAGGTTCCCCGGACAAAAGTGTTTTCAAGCTCGGATCCCGTCAGCACTTCTAACGCATTTTTCCAACGAGCCTTCCATCAAACCTGTCCGATTGAAATAATTCGTCGATACTGATCGTTTTTGACGCCCCGGGCCATATCATTATTTTGACCAGTCAAATATATTATTAAGCTAAGCCAAATAAATTACTTCTCCACATTATAAATATGCATGAATAGGTAATTTCGATTCATTCATAAGTTTGTGTTGTAACCTTCGAAAGAAAACGTTTAGACATTGGGATTCAACCTTCAATTTTCTCTCCACTAAATAATCTGACACCTGTAATTTAACGCCCATGTAAGCGCTATGCAGTCAGGAATCACTTAATCGTGATAGGAATTAAGTGTGAGTTTGTTTTGAAATGTTGGTGTTTCCTGATGGACCGACCATCTGGTCAGTGACTTGCTTTTGGCGTGGATTGGAATTAATTCGTATCTTCAAATTAGGGAGAAATGGGCTATTCAAGATGGAAATTTCTGTTGTGAAAATTGAGAGAGAATTAGGAATTTTTATATTTAGGTGCCAATTGGCAATTGATAACATCTGTCGTTTTCGATAACAAGTTTATGAAGAAATAAGACATCAATTCTTAAGTTTGAAGTGCTAACTATTTAAATAACTCTTCAAGTAACTTACACTGAGTCCGTAAAGTATGAAACAAATTCATTTCTACCTAAACAGACCATTTTAAGAAATAATCCTGAAACACGTCGATTTTTGATTTTAATTTACCGTATTTTAAAATGATGATCTAATGTGTGCATCCCATTTTGGGTGAGACTGCCAGGTTTCTCGCTTGTTATTTAAGATAGAGCCTTGCGGTTTTCACGTTCCTGTCCTACTTTTTCGTGAAACTCAAGTTGGTCTAATCAGATTTTGGATAACTGTTTCCGTTCAAGAGATACAGGGCGATTTTGGAAATTGATACTTTTCGGACCCCTCCATTATCTCCGAAGTTATTAGGAATAATGCTGAAGTAAAAACTACGTCTGAATCAGAATTCTGCGTAGAATCCAGTGGCATACTCAATATTTTTTTTCGGGGTATGGTTTTGAAGATTCAACACAAACTTATGTTTTTTTTAATGGAACACCATGTGTATCATTACTTCGTTGAATTCGTTATTTTTTTCCCTTCAAAATGATATATGACACTATGTAGGTAGGATGTTCAGAAATGTTAAAAAAACACTAAAACATCAAATAATGATGATTTTTCGTTAATGGGCAATGGATTTCCCATAGAAAAGAAGAATCAATAATGATAACAATAATTTATAGCGATGACAGCTAGATCAGATTGGTTTTTTCCCTCCAATGCCTACTTGATAAAACAAGGCTCCCAAATGCATAGTAGCCATAATAACAACAAGGATGTTTATGTCATCAATGACCTACTACTTTTGAAAATCGAAAGTAATAATCCTCTCCTTGAAACATAGAAAATTCATGGCCCATTTACAAAAACTCATCATTATTTGATGTTTTAGTGTTTTTTTAACATTTCTGAACATCCTACCTACATAGTGTCATATATCATTTTGAAGGGAAAAAAATAACGAATTCAACGAAGTAATGATACACATGGTGTTCCATTAAAAAAAACATAAGTTTGTGTTGAATCTTCAAAACCATACCCCGAAAAAAAATATTGAGTATGCCACTGGATTCTACGCAGAATTCTGATTCAGACGTAGTTTTTACTTCAGCATTATTCCTAATAACTTCGGAGATAATGGAGGGGTCCGAAAAGTATCAATTTCCAAAATCGCCCTGTATCTCTTGAACGGAAAAAGTTATGCAGATTCTGATTAGACCAACTTGAGTTTCACGAAAAAGTAGGACAGGAACGTGAAAACCGCAAGGCTCTATCTTAAATAACAAGCGAGAAACCTGGCTGTCTCACCCAAAATGGGATGCACTGTACAGGGTGAATTACTTCCGAGTAATGTGGTCACCGTCATTTTTTTTAATAGAACACCCACATTTTGTCTCAATTTTCCGATTATTTTAGCTGAGCTGATTCCAAAAATGTATCACATGTTGATTCCAATTGGTACAGGAAGGACAAATATACAATAGTTTTGTGTATGCTCATAAAGTAACGCGTAACATTCTTGATTCGTTAAATTAACAAAATTATCAAAACTACTCATTGTCTAGCGGCAATTGGTTTGAATGTAACACCCTGTAGTTTGTTACATTTTTAGATTAATTAAATAATAATAATAAAATCAGTATATTTGAATGATAATTCGACTTTCGGAGGGTAGGTGAATAGAATCGTGATGATCCCTGATAGTAAATTAGTTCCCTTTCAACATTAACTTTCTACATTTGATTCTGGGAGAAGCGTTTCCTCGGTAGCTCAGTTGGTGAGAGCACTGGACTAGTGTTTCGAAGGTTGCGGGTTTGAGTCCCTCTCGAGGAAGTACTTTTTCCGGAATTCAAAATTTTCTGTCATGCCAATATATATTATCCTAATTATTTTCAGATGAAAAATCATTATTTCAAATTCGAATTTCCTTCCATTTTCATTTTAAGTGAGAGTTTGTTTTGAAATGTAGGTGTTTCCTGATGGGCCATCTGGTCAGTGACTTGCTTTTGGCGTCGATTGGAATTGATTCGTATCTTCAAATTAGGGAGAAATAAGATATTCGAGCTTGAAATTTCTGTTGTGAAAATTGAGAGAGTCTAGAATTTTGATATTTAGGTGCCAATTGGGAGTTGATAACATCTATGGGTTTTCGGTTAAGACAACAAGTTTATAAAGAGAGAAGACATCAATTCTTAAGTTTGAAGTGCTTACTATTTGAAGAACTCTTCAAGTAATTTATATCAATTTCTTTGGATATTATCTGAAGACTAGCAGTATCAACGAATAATAGAAAAATTCTGTTTTTGAGTGTTCGAATAAGTGAATCTCTTACCTATTTATTGGTTGATTTTTAACCTCAACATTTTGTTGATCAGTACTTGTAGAAAATTCACTTTGACTAGCTGATAATGTCGTTCCAGATGTTCTACACGACATTTCAGGAGCTTGTTTTGTAGTCAAACTGTATTTTTCATCTTTGTTATCATTCTTATATGAATTAGTATGTTTCAATATATTTGAATGATAATTCGAATTTCGGAGGATAGGTGAATAGAATCGTGATGATCACCGATAGTGAATAGGTTCCCTCTCAACATTAACTTTTTACTAACATTTGATTCTGGAGGAAGCGGTTCCCCAATATGCGGTTGGAACTTTCAGCTTCCTCGATAGCTCAGTTGGTAAAAGTGCTGGACTAATGATTTAGAGGTTGCGGGCTCTATTCCCGCTCGTGGACGTACTTTTTCGGGATTTAAAAATCGTCTGTCATGGCAATATATATTCTCTTAATTATTTTCAGACGAAAAATCATTATTTAAAATTCGAATTTCCTTCCATTTTCTCGATCTCAAACTTCAAGAATTCTGTTGATTTCAAGGTCAAGTAAAATTTTTGAATAAAGGTTATACATTTTTTGGATAATGTTAATCCTCTTAGAAAATTAACAACATTTTGTTTTTTTCGATATTGCCATAAAATGAATTCCTCTACTGATAATAAGCGTTTTATGTTTTAGATGGTCATGATAAAGTACCCTTAATTTATTTCTTATAGAATTATTTATTTTTGTCTTCGATATGAACATTTTCGAAAATAAAACAAGTTTATTGGTAGTTGACACCGCGATAATAAATCTTATCACATGCCGAATTTTGTAATTGTTACCACTAGAAACAAATGTATAATTTTGAATTTTAGATTCAATATTCTTTAGTATTATTATTTATCTCATTTATTCCTCCTTATTATTATATATATAATCTGTATCCCATTTGTTACCTTTCGGTGTATGTTCATTATCTACATTTTCTAATTTAACAATAACTTAAGCTCCTTATTATTGTGTCCCGTTAATTGGTGCATCTATCAACGGTTTTAAGCATTAAAACACTTCATATCCCCACAACGATTCATTTTATGCCAAAAACGAAAAGGCCAAATGTTTTGTGTTATTCTTGAAGATTAATATTCTGCAACGAAAAATCTACATTACTCATTCGAAAAATCCACTTGACCTTGAAATCAAACTCCAAGGTCACATTGAATGTCTGCATTCAATGCCCTCTGAAGACTAAGGATCTTTGTTTTCAAACATTTTTAGATCCAAGCTCTTCCCAAGGAGTTATTTCGGTGGATCTTTCGAAATTGGTCATTCTGTATATTGAATAAATAGATCTGAAAAGGACTGAACTAAAAATTTTTAAAACGAATTTTTTGATTATTTTTGAACGGTTTCAAACAGAACTGAATAAAACTGGTTTTTATCATCAAAACTAATGTAAGAATAAGGAAAACACACAGTCGTTAGCTTTTGAACGTTCGTTTATGCATGCGCCATTTGCGGCCTTGGAAACAACACCTTACACGTCAGTCTCTGACCTGGCGCATAGATGGCTCCACCAGTACCATATAACTTTTTTTTCATAAGTATAAGAAGCTTCAAAAGATTCCTATCGAAATTTCGGAACATAGCATTAAGTCTGGACCGAGATATTGAAGGTTAAATGACACTACATTTTTTATTGCCTGAAAAATGATCAAAAACGGTTTTCGTGTATTAACAGAACACTATTATTTGAAGGAAAAAAATGTTTTTATTAGTTAGGCTTGGACTTATTGGGTGAAGTGTTAACTATATTCAGTTATGTTGTCTCTAAGGGCGCAATTGTCACAAGAATGAAAGCGAAGGTTATATAGGGACAAACTCGTAATTTCTGATGAATTATACTCTACGGACTATTCCCAAGCAGAGGAAATTCAAAAAAATTGTCTGATGAATTGGAGAAAGCGATAAAACCCTGTCATCTGGTCAAATTCCATTTGGCCTTATTATTCAGTCAGAATGCCATAAAATACGAAATATAACGGCACACTCGGAATGAACCTAAGGTCCTTTCGATAATAATAATAATAACAATGACGGATAAAAACGATGCACAATGATAGGGGACGCCCCCATCTTTCCTGTGAGATCAGAACCTCGATAAGGAAAGGAGATTTATGACAGATATATAAAGCTGAATAAATAAGCACAGTTTGCAGTGCGAATGAGTCGGATTTCTAGAAATAAATATATGGGCAGGTTTTTCAAAAATTCTTGAACCTGCCGTCAGTAACAATTATTTTCAATTGATGGGGAATTTTACGCTTTCATTCATTGTGATTAATCTATAAAAACAGTTCCATGAAATTTTTCACTAGGTACTGTTATGGATCGTCTTATTTTTTTATTTTTCAATAAAATATTTAATTTGATATGATCATCCAATAACAACAAAAAAAATTTGACTTTTCAATATTCTAATTATTTTTCAAGGGGTTTCTCAGGGTTCCAAAAATCAATTCAAAAAATTAGAAGAATTTAGTTCAAAATGAAAAATTGGAAATGAAACTATTAACTCTAATACCTAATTAAATCTAAAATTACTTACCTAAAAACTTTCAATCTTCAAACAAACTTCAAACTTAATTAATTAGTTATATGACGGCTTCTCTTTCTATATTTTATGATTATTATTTGATAACTTGATTCTAGTGATATTATCTATACTATTTTTTTTACTGACTATAAATTGATTATTGAAAAAAATTCATAACACAATCTGCCAAAATTTGTATACTTATATTTGAAAAAGATTTGAAAATTTCCGCAAATGGAAAAAATTTTAACTTATTTCCATTTTCCTTTCTCTTGTACTCATTTTTTTCTCTCCTTATCCTCCTCTTTAATTTTCTAACATTATCTTTTTTTCCAAAAATATTCTTTGAAAATTTTTGGATGAAATGTTCTAATATTCTTGCAAAACTTTTGTTTTCATTCCAATTTTTTTGTATTTTTAAGCATTAAAATTGATTATGTCTCCGTAGGACTGATATTTTCATTCTGTCCATTAGAGATGTTTATCTCAAAAATTTCACCGAGATATCGATATCAAGGATAAAAGCATCAAATCCTAAATTGAAGAATAAGATTCAATAGAGAATTTCAAAATGAAGAGTTCATTGAAAATTTCTAATGAAAACTATATTCAGTAGAAAACATCATGCAAACATATACAGAAATATCATAAAGACAAATTAAAATTAATTCAACAATTGAAACAAATGAAAATCTATATACAGTAGAAAACATCATGCAAATATATACAGAAATATCATAAAGACAAATTTAAATTAATTCAACAATTGAAACAAATGAAAATCTATATACAGTAGAAAACATCATGCAAATATAAACAGAAATATCATAAAGACAAATTAAAATTAATTCAACAATTGAAACAAATGAAAATCTATATACAGTAGAAAACATCATGCAAATATAAACAGAAATATCATAAAGACAAATTAAAATTAATTCATAATTGGTCATACTTTATGAAAGAACTATTTGTTTTTAACCAATCTGCCATTGATTCTATCGTTTCATCATTATAGTATTCTTTTGCACGATCGGGTGAGGTGTGGTAGAAATAATGTTTTCTGGGTAGAATCACATTCTCTTGTTTCAAGGACACATCATACTGGTTAAATTTCATTACCGGAAATCCATTTTTCATCTGGAATACCGGAAATTCAAGCATTCTTCTGAAAAGGTATGCCCTTTGCAAGCATTAATTCAAATGTTCTTCAGCCAGTTCTTCGCCTCTTCTTCTTTCATTTTCATCCTCAGGACAATTCACACACAAAATACCCAAATTTAAGTCTAGTTGTTTTTTTCCTGATTATCGTTCTTCTTGATATTAACTATTTCATTTAATTCTTCAACTGAAAGTTTTCTTATATTTCTAATAATGTTTTTGAAATGTTATGTTCTTCTCATATTGTTCGAATGATTTTTCAGCTTCGCGAATCCTGTTTTCAATATCAACTTTTTATCCATTTTGTTATTTTCGCACATTTTTCAATTTCAAAAAACTATGAAACTATTTTCGTGGCAAGTAATCAATGCACAGCCTACTTGATTGAAGTAACTGAACTAACTGAAGTCATTGCTGAATTGCAATTTGTTTATATACCTTTTCACAAAGGGTCTTCAAAGAAAGTCCATTAAGTACCTATTTATCAATTCTAATGGGTGGGGATTAAAAATTTTTTCCTCTGAAAAATGATATGGATTTGAATCATTTTTAATGTTAGCTACAAAATTTTGAGGAAATTCTGAAATTATGATGTGCAACTCACTTTTAGATATTTTGATAAGTTTCATATACACAGCGACGGATTCACCAGCCTGCTGAATATGCTGAAGCCTGTCGCCTTGAAGGGCGACATATAACATATGACAGAATGATATTATTAATTTTTTATTTTGACTTAAAAAATTAATGAAAAATAATTATATACACACAAAGAACGAGTTTGGAGAAAATATTTTTTAAGATGTATAACTTAATTAATGATTTTGTTAATTCAAAATCTCGCAGAAACTTGTATTGTTCTGTAATTCCACTCAAACTGTAAAAACAACATATGATTAAGAAAGGAAATTTATTGTAATGCTTATAGAAATGTTACCTTCTGAAAAGGTTAGACGTAGTGACTAGTGCGCATAACCGTTATAAAATTTCGACTTTTTAATATCCTAATGACTTTTCCCAAGGTTCCAAAACTGAATTAAAGAAATTAGAAGAATTTAATTCAAAATGAAAAATTGGAAATGAAACTATTAGCTCTAATACCTTTTTAAATCTAAAATTACTTATCTAAATATTTTCCATCTTCAAACGAATTCAAAATTTTTAACCAGCCAATCCCCTTCTGTGGTATATATTTCTCTATGTTTCTGGAGTTAACCTTCATTTTCAATCTGATAACTTATAATGTTTAATTATATGACGTCTTCTATTTCTATATTTTCTGATTCAATTGTTGATATTATCTGTACTAATATTATAATCATAGACGAAAACCAAACTAATATTATCTATACTATTTTTTTTACTGACTATAAATTTTTGATGAAGAAAAAATCCATAACAGTACATAACTATATTACTAATATTTTTAAAACTTTTAGAGCATTCGTTCACAGTACAAATCATTTCGACCTAAAGTTTATTATTTTCAAATTTGAGTCGAGTTTTTCTCTCTTTTTGCTTATGCTTCAATCAAGGATTAGAAGCTGTAGGTTATTTGCGTTTCATTTTTATAGCATTTAATGAATAAGTTTATTTATTTATTTAAATTTTGTTTCGAGTGGAGGACAAGCCTATAAACTCGAAGGTTATAGATTACTTACATGCATACACAAACTGATGTGGATAAACGAAAATGAAAGCGAAAATACAACACTGAAATATAATATACAAAAAAAAATTAGGTATAACACCAAAATTCCTCACAGAGAGGACCTCCACCTGTTATAACTGTTTTTTTAACTATTTTCCGAAGTCGATCGCACTACGCTTTCAGGCAGACAGTTCCAGTTGTGAAATATACGATTGGGGAGAAAGTGTTGACGTTACATTTCCTTTTTTCTCAATCATTTTAGAGCTATAGTATACTATAACCTATATTATTTATATATGAACTCAGAACTCATAATCACCCTATCAACATTGTAAAATCCAAAATTTTGGCATAGACAGACATATAATAATAAACTTACTTCATTACTATACAGGGTACATATTCCTGAAATAAAAAAACACTCTCACTCAGATTAGCACTCAGGATAAAAGCATCAAATCCTAAATTGAAGAATAAGATTCAATAGACAATTTCAAAATGAAGAGTTCACTGAAAATTTTAAATGAAAATTATATTCAGTAGGAAACATCTTGCAAATATATACAGAAATATCATAAAGACAAATTAAAATTAATTCAACAATTGAACATACAATTGGTCTTACTTTATGAAAGAACTATTTGTTTTTAACCAATCTGCCATTGATTCTATCGTTTCATCATTATAGTATTCTTTTGCACGATCGGGTAAGGTGTGGTAGAAATAATGTTTTCTGGGTAGAATCACATTCTCTTGTTTTAAAGACACATCATACTCGTTGAATTTGATTACCGGAAATCCATTTTTCATCTGGAATACCGGAAATTCAAGCATTTTTCTGAAAAGGTATGCCCTTTGCAAGCATTAATTCAAATGTTCTTCAGCCAGTTCTTCGCCTCTTCTTCTTTCATTTTCATCCTCAGGACAATTCACACACAAAATACCCAAATTTATGTCTAGTTGTTTTTTTTTCCTGATTATCGTTCTTCTTGATATTAACTATTTCATTTAATTCTTCAACTGAAAGTTTTCTTATTTCGCTAATAATTTTTTTGAGATGTAATGTTCTTCTCATATTGTTCGAATGATTATGTGTACGAAAATGTAATTTTACCTTGAAATTCTTGCAGTAAAAATTATACATAAGTAAAAACAATTTCGAATAAATGTGTTATATTGCAAATAAAAAAATAAACAGATAAAGATGGTGGTGTCGGTTCCACACACATGTAAGTGTTCTCGAAACAAAGTATTTGTTGAAAAATATTCTTTCGTCAATCCAGCAAATCAACTGAAGATAACAAAATGTATGGTATCGTTTTAGTTGCTATAACTGAATCAATTGAGTGTAAAGCAGCCTATTTCTGGGACATGGGAATCGCTATGAACCAGTATGCGAAATTTTTAATGAACATTATCAAGACAGAAATTCATTTGATATCTCACAATTCATATATTCCTATTTGAAAAAACAGTAGAGGGATGTGGAGCGTAGAGAATATTATAAAATAATGGAATGTGGTATGAAATAATAAAACTTCTTATATTTCTCAAGAAGAATCAGTAGGAAGTGATGAAATGAAATTGTTTTCTTATATTTTGTATTCCATTCTGAGGAATCAACATTCTGATTAGAGAATTGAGAAGAAAATAATCCAGAATCCCAAGTGGCAATAAAATTCGGTAACCTTAAGCGAACGCCGACAAGCCTGATGCATGTGGTTTTTTTTGCGTCAATAACTCGTAAAAAGCACTATGAGGGATCACGCCACATCTGGATATTTATGAGTATAATGTATAATGCGGCATCTTTGATGGTTTTTGATGTTAAATAAATTTGTCGGTATTCCCTACTGTTGTTGCTGACTGAATTGAATCTCATTTGGTACTTTGAATTTCTACACATGTAATTCTTGTTCATCAAGCTTTAAATGCCGTCCTAGGCGACCGCCTACCCTGCCTCCCCCTAGCGACAGTCCTGACTTTGCCTTATCTATTCGCTGAGTATTTTGTTTTTCACAAGTGGAAGTTTTATATTTTTTATGTTTATCATAGTTGTTTTTTCATTTTGATACTTTTTCCAAGGCTTACTGGGGATAGTATTTGCACAATGGTGAATACGTCACTGCTGCTCTAGACACCAAACCTCCAAATGTACTTTAATCAACCAAGTATCAAATTTCCCACCGCAATCCCCAGAATACGTTACTGCATCCGATAAACGCACCATTGCCTTCCAATTCACGGCATGATCGATGGGACGTCATTAATATTTCAAACATTTCAGGTACTCTGATCAATTAGGTAGCTATTATACCACCGTAATAACTTGGACTTTTTATCAGCCCGCCACAACCTGTTTTTCCAGCGGACGTCTTTATAATTAATTATTTATTTTGGATCGGACGGTCAGCCTTAAAACTGATGGGTTCGATAAGAGCCCTTTGTAACGTGGAGACGTTTTTTCGGGAGCACTGTTAAGTGAATTAATTTTTGAAGGTGTTCACCACATGCCTCGAATATTCGGACAATGTCGAGATCATGATGACCGATGAATTTATACATGTCACAAAATTATATCGGGCTCGTTTGTTAGATGTACTGGTCGGTGCTTTAAATTGATGGTGCTTATCAGTGGATGAGAGTATACCCATTCTTCCTCTTTGATATACTTTTTTCTTCAATCAGTTTTATGAATAGAACTTATTTCGTAAGGCACATTTTCAATATATTATAATAATAATAATTGATATTATAGAAATTTGGACAACTTTAATTCAATCGTTTATTAATACATCGCCAACGTTAATAAGAGATTCAATTAAAGTGGTCCAAATTCCTGTAATACCTAATTATTCAACTGTTGAAAACATGGACGTTACCAATAATAATAATAATTTTAATTATATTTATTTCGAATGATTTGAATTTACATAACATAAACTATACAAATCAAGTGATATGACGTCACAATTTAAGTTTTACATTGCTCTTTCAAAATATTCCCGGAGACTATAAGGTTTTAACTCAATTAGTAGATTTTTTACTTTTATTCTCAATTTTTTATATTGTGATATGCCTGTTATCTCGTTTGGTAGTTTATTGAAAGATCTTATACTTATGAAGGTAGGACTTCTTTCAGTCAAAGTTATGGCTAAAGTTCTTGTATTATATGAGTTTATATTTTCGCTTGTGAATTTGTGCCTATTTTTATGTTAAAACATTAAACATTCAAACAAGTAAAGACCGTAAACTGCTAGAATATTTTTCAATCTGAATTTTCCTCTGCATGATTTCCTAAATCCCAATTTATATATTATACGAATTGCTCTCCTCTGTATTAAAAATATTCTTTCCAGATTCGCAGTTGTTCCCCAGAAAATTGTTCTACTCGTATTTTTGTAGGTGGCATCAAAGTTTCCAAAATATACTATTCTTAAGGTGTTCTCATTCATATACTCGGTGATTGATATCAGCGCATAGCAATTTTTGCTTAATATTTTCGATATTATTTCGGTGTTTTGGCGCCAATTCAGAAATTGATCGATGGAAAGAAACTTGACACATTCCAATAGTTGAAATTTATGCTGTGACAAGGTTACTGAATCTGACTTTTGTTTCTGTGATCTGTTTCTATCAAAAATAATGAGTTTAGATTATTTTCATTGAGGATTAAATTGTTTTGGTCAAACCATGTTATTGGTTTTAAGAAAATTTGGTTTGCTCGCCTTGTCAGTTTTTCAAATTCTTCTGCCTCCTCCTCAGTCCTTTCTCCTACGTAAGGAGATGGTGACGTCATGACGTTTGTTCGACTGTGATCGACCATTTGTCTCTTCTGCACCAATTAATAAAATTATATCATCAACGAGAATGACCATGCTACCTTCATTATCTTGAATTATGTTTTCTAGATCTTTAAGATATACTAGGAATATTTCTATCGATTTTTCTAATATTAGACGGGTCAATTGGAATAAATCGGAACCATCATAGCACACTTAAATGGAAAAATAAAAAAAAAATATAAAAAATTTTGACGTTTGAAATGTCACTTATGTAATGTAACAATATACAGGGTGTTCCATTTAAAAATCGAAAGTTGGCATAACAGGAAGTGAAAAAAAAATCATTTGTAGATCAAAAAGAGTTGCTTATTATGTATATGGGATATCCCAAATTTCAATCTATTACCTTCAAAACTAACGGAGATAAGGGGGGTGTACCATGATCCTGTTACACCCGGTATATCGAGAGTCATCAGTTGAAAGCAATTTAATGATGCCGAAGTCGAAGACATCAAAATATTCCAATATTTAACAAGATCTTATAATCCTAGATATTAATTTCGTCGAATGTGAAATAAATGTTTCCATCAATTAAAAGAAATTCCTATTATATGTTAATGGAGAAAATAATTGGATTTCATCATTGCATTGATAAAACCACTGCTGGTTTACTGTGCAACGAATAAAATTGCATACTTAGTTATCTTGATTTTTATTGAGCACCTTCTCTGTTGAATTCAGACAATCAGAGCGCAAGGTACAGTTTTTTATTTATTGTCAAGTTCAATCATGTCCATCCACTCGTGAACATGGTAACTCTCGTAGAGAAACTGGAAATTATTCATTATTAGGGTAAATGGTTGGCTCGGGTATCGAACGCTGTGAATAAGTTCGTTAATGGGAAAAATCTGACTGAGGGTTACGTAAATAAGGTTGTTTTGTTGGAATGCCAAATGTACAAAAACCAAAGAACACAATTTGAAGGGAAAGATAGAATGGAAGACATGGGCGCCCGCAAAAATTATTCTCAGGTGGGGCAAAAAATGAAAATTATTGAAAATTGATAAGGCGTTCATGATTGTCGTAAGCGATATTAGTATTCCGTTTCTTTCTATTTCTGTATTTATATTCATAAGTGGGGGGGAGGACTGTGCAAAATAAAAATTATGAAGTTTTCCACTTCAACATTTTTTTTAAACATCAACAACATAAGGTGATGTAAAATAATACGTTTACTCTTTTCAAAAAAGTCACATTCAATGGAACAATTTACAAAAAAATAAATATAAAAATATGGAGAACGAAATGAAATAATTATTATAATTGCTGATAATTAAAGAAAAAACAACGAGTTATAACGAAATAAAAAATATATACATATATGCTCGATAAAACTATGTTCATAAAAATAATAAAAGAATAATAATAAATCTTGAAATATACAGTGACTGACGCAAACAATGGAGTTTAAAACATGATACTAAAATATGATTCATACATTTGTGATTTATTCCAAATGTTCAATTCACTTTCTAAATTTTCAATTTCATAATTAGATCTGTATATTTGTCTACCGCAAATTCGTGGTTTTCCAATCTCTATATTGAGACTCTGAGCAATTGTTGATGCTTTGGAAAAAATTTCTGTGAAGCATGGATCATCTGAGCGATGTTCTCCACATATTTCTATAATTTTTAAATGACGGTAAAAATCTACAAAATTGATAGAAACACCTTGTAGTGTAATTGCTATTGGTTCCAATATATTTGAATATTTACTTGCTACCGTCAAACAAAGCACAAAAGTGAAAGAGTTTATTGCAGCCCATAACTGAGCAGCTCTTTTTGTTGATGAAGAATTCATTGAGATTTCTCCAGATTTTATAGCAAAAAGAGTTTTGAATATGGTATTGAAGTTTTCAGCGAAAACTCGCAAAGATTTATATTTAGCTGACCAACGAGTTTCACGAAACAAAGGAATATTTGGAATCAGATTTCTTCTTAAGGTACTCTCTCGAAAAAAGACTATAATGTCATTAACGGTGCCAATGCTATTACGAATCTCAGTTATTTTACTGATGTCATTTATTACTAAATTCAACCTAGTGGAGGCACAACGGAAATAAATTGCTTTCTTGTACTTGTCTCTTATGACATTTTGAACCCTGAGAATTTCACCAGCCATTGTTGAGCCTCCATCATAACCTTGTGCTACAAGTTTGTCCAAATTCAAACCAGCTGCGTTGTATGAATGGATCTCTGAATCTTTATCTCCAACGTCTACTCTGAATTTCAAAAGATCACTAAAATTTCCAGAGTTCTTGTTGCTCTTTCGTATAGGCATATCTTGAGTTCTGCAAAAAACTATTGTTTTTATAATCTGTAATTTTTTTTTCTATTTCCTCCAATACTTTTTTTCTTACCCTCATCTATTAAAGACAATAGGAGAGTATATATAAGATGTATTTTTTTTTAAATTGACACTCATGGATTACGTTCGGTTCCACGATTTTTCTTCACCCAAAAAGTGCTCCACACGCCTAAAAAAGTTTTGAATCAAAAAAATACCTCTGCCGATTATGGATGTGTGTATAGAATATTATGGATGTATTTATAGTTATTCCATCGAAAACTGGAAAACTGTTGTGAATCCATTTTTTTTTCCTTGCCCTTTGGATTGAGAAAGTAATACTGAGGGTGTTGTGCTGAAAAATGAGGTAATCAAAATCTCAGGGGGCACCCCCTGCGGGCGCCCATGATGGAAGAAGCTCTCAATATTAACACACCAGACAGCCTCAATCCTCTAGCTCTTATTGAATCTATTAATGTAAAAATTTAATTGAAATTAATGTATATGTTATGTATTTTTTACTTTTACTGTGAATCAATATTATGTTATATTATACATGTAACAGATCCAACTCCGCTAATGACATAGATGTCGAAGCGGCAAACTAATAAATAAATAAAAAAATACGGTATTAAGATGTAAAATGACAATTTCAAGCTTCTCGTCAAATTTCATGTTGATCACGTAACCAAAACCAGAGAAGAATCAAGAAGAATATTTAAAAAAAAACAAATATCCAAGAGGAAAATTTTGTATTTACTAGAACCTAGAACAATAATGAAAATCATTAATTTGAACATAGTTTCGAACTGATTCTGTAACTGTATCCAAAAATAAAACTAACGGATTTTCCTAAAACGAAATAATTTTGCGGTTAAGAAGAGTAGGTCAATTTCGAATGGAGAAAATTAAATGAACATAATGATTCACACTCATGTGTAGGCTCATCTGTTAATTCTTTCAAGGTTCCATTTAGTTCTGCAACAACATATCGAAAGATCATTATATATTCCAATTCCTGTTCTATTCATTGATTTTCTTTATGGAAGCACTACAAGTCCCCCACACACTTCTCTTCGAAAGTTCTAGAATAGATGTGACAAAAATTCGATAATTCTGAGAAGTTGTTAATTTCAAACAAATTCGGAACCCATCAAATATTTTCCACATTGAGATCTCACTACATATCCATTTTCTTTCCTCTTTATTATCTATTGCAGGGAACAGCTGTTTTGGTGTCCAGGTTTTTTGAAATGATTCTATACCTATCACTGTCCAAAATTTAAATAACGTATTCATTTTTATCTAGGAACTCAAATTTTTAAGATATACATTTTTAAAGAAATATAATTTAAATTATTTTAACTCAAATCCAGTGTATTTAACAAAAGTAGATACGAAATTTTCATTACAATATTATGTCGTACTCAAAAACAAATAAAAAAAAAATGAAAAAATCAAATAGTCATTCAACACTTCGAAAGCTTGTTTTCCGAGACATTCTTGAATATTTTTTGAACAGAACTTTTTTAAACTCCTAATTGACGCTAAAAAAACACATGCACCTATCGGCTTGTCGGCGTGGGCTTTACATTGCCGAATTTTATTGCCATTTTTTTTTTCTGCAGTCTGGTATTTGTTTGTATTCCTGAAGAAGGTCAGAACAAAGCATTCTTTAAAGGAAAAGAGATTTTTATTCTCAGGATAATCTCTTTATTAATGTTTTTCTATTGAAACTTGATGATGATTTATTTTTTTCCGCCGGATACGACATTTTTCTTGTCTTCTTCTGTATACTGTAACTTTCTAGCCATATTGGAAATGTTTTTGTGACTGGAAATGAAATATAGCTAATAACCGTCACATATATGATCTGATTCCCGACATTCTTGAAAGAATGGTCAATAAAATCATGAAACAGAGTCACAATCGAATGTCGATTGATGTTGGGGGAAACTTCCAATATTTTTTGAAATTTATATAATAACAGAACTTGAATAATAATCGATAGTTTTCCGTAGAATTGATGATTATTCAGTCTTAGTTATCGACATAAAGTTGTAGGTTGTATCGACAACAAAATTTTTTGTACTTGGGGGTCTATTGAACATACCAACAGAAGAAAAATTAGGTAAAACATAGAAAGTAAGTTTCTGTTAGAAAATCAAAAATCATTTCGCGAGGCCCATTTATCGACATCAGTGTCGATATTTAGGAAACATCATGTTTCAAATCATTATGGATACCCCAATTTCTCATTAATTATGAAATGAATATAACATTTTCCATGAAATTGAAAATAAACGAATATATAGAAGAATGTTTGTGTTCATAAAATTATAATTTATTAACATTTTGTGGATTTCGAGAGACATCAGTAAAAGACGCGCACTAACTATGTCAGCAAGGAAAACGGTATTCTCTCGACGTCGACTGACATTCGACAGATCATCAGCTGAAAGGGATGGATAGGAGATGTTGGTGGTAAATTCATATATGTTCAGGAACCTACAAAGTTGTAGATAACTTGTAGACTGAAAATTTTCATCAGACTTCTCTTCATCTATTTATTTAGAAAACAAATTGAAATCGTCGATAATTGGGAGAGTACCGTATCTAGGGCGTGGCAAAGGTGGCATTTGCCACGGGTGCAAGGTCTGCAGAGGCGCCCAAAAATATCAAGAAAAAAAATATTGGAGCACCACACATAATAATTCGAAAGAACACAACTCGGTTTTCATGTATACGCCTCGTAACGAGCAATGCCGAGGAATCTAGAAACCAAGGACAGAGATCTTTCTTTTTTCTTGGGGGGGTTTTCGAAAAAAAAATTCTTTTTACAACAACGTTTACTCATATCTGTAATGTGAGAAAAAGAGGTTTGATAACAAAGTTGGAACTTAATTACTCAATTTTTTTTTTTTTTAATTACCGATTCAATTGTTCTCACCTTATACTGGGTTTTCCTAAAACGGAGTTACGAAAGATAATATTCCTTGGATATTAAAAAAAATTTTTTCCATAAACATGAGCCCGCAAACGCTTTGTTTTCGAGATACAGGGTGTTTCTTTTATATTCATACTTTTAAGTGAGCTTATATTCATTATTATTGTGGGTCATAATGTACATATTGGGATTAATAAACCTTATTATTATTATTATTATTATTAGTTTATCGGATCTTTATTAATCTTCGCTACAGAATTTGTTGATAAGTACCATAAGTTATAATTAATTTATTCATCACAGCTTACTAACTGGATTTTTATAATAGTTTGGATTTTCCCAAAGATTACCAGAGAGCTGTTTGAATTCGTTTTTCGAAATCGATAGCAGATACGACAAAACTACAACAAACCAAAAAGTGTTGTACTAGACCAGAGTTTCTTTTCACATTTTTCTATAGAACCAGTGCTTCACCAGAAAATAGTTCTGGTGGAAAGAAGCAGGTACCCTTTCGGAAAAAATATCACCCTGTAGATTTGCATACAAAATAAGCATATCACGAAATGAAAACTTCAAATCGGAAGATTTATGCCAATTCAAGTTAAATATCTTGTGAAGGGAAGGTGCTATGAGAAAAAAACTTTAACACCGGTATCTCAAAACCAAAGCGTTTGCAGATTCATGTTATAGGACATTTTCTCAAAATGATCTGAGAAATCATTTTCATTTGTACACATTAGGAACACCGTTTAGATATAATCAATTCAAAACTAATATCTGCACAATTAAATTGCAATTCGAATGAATCATAATAAATTGTATAATACGGCCCAGACAATTTTCCGATGCGAATTACTCAGTTCAGTACTTTGATAACTACAGTATTGAAATTTTGTGATGAGAATGAAACAAAAAACCGAAGACAACGAGTAAGTGCATACCGATTACGAATGCAAAATTTACAGATGGCAAATAAGGGGCGATACCGACAAAGTGGATAGATAAAGGAAAATAATAAACCTCGGACATAGATGTGCTCGTAGTGCAGTAAAAGTACTCATCTTGAAAGCGATAATAAACTCATAAACCGTAAAAGGGTCCGATTTTGTACTCCGTGTCGATTTAAGAGGAAAGTAAAATGATTATTGGTTCTTTTTATGGAAAAATTTTTGTTTTTCGTCTTTGGGAGAATTCTGAAATTTTATATTTTGGAAATATTGTATGGGGTGAGGGATAATTACCACCCATTTCTACGCCCTTGCTGGAAACATTGAAAATATTGCTAACATTCCCTAGAATTTGCGTACTAAGCATAAAATAATCACAAAATATATGACTTAAGTTATGAACAAAAAAGTACCATAAGGAAATATAATCGATGAAAAAAAATCTTCGAAAATTGGGGGCGCTGTCTAAGATATTGCCACAGGCGCAATAGTACCTAGATACGGCTCTGAATTGGGACATTTTCGATAATTGGGACTTTTACCGTACTGTATATATGCAGTGGCGGATTGCGGTTGTAGGCTATTAAAATTTTGCCCCCTCTCAAATTTTGAAACCTTAGTTCACAATCATTAAATTTTCTATTAATAAAAGTCAAACTCTATGATTTGTGCTCCATCATCCTCGTTGCATCAACTTTTCCGGGTGGATAGTAGGTATCTATATCATTGAGAACTAAGGTATCGTGCAGATCCTCGATTATTTTCACAGCAAAGAATGATCAAAAAACATTATTTCAAGCAAAGAATATCTCAATCTATACCACTCTCATAGTAAGAATAGGTATATGTCTTGAAACTATTTACTATCTTGATAAATATTTTTTATTACAATCACAGTTTTTATAATTATTATAAGGTGAAATTTTGCGAGATTTTAAATTAACAAAATCATTAATTAAGTATATCATCTTACGGAATCTTATTCATTAGTAGGTATATTTCACAAAGCGTTCAGCAATTGTTCATGTAAAGATCTCGAAATATTCTTTGGCTCTGGATATAGGACTATATTTCGATTTTTGTTAAATATTTTAATTTTTCTCCAAATTCGTACTTTGTGTGTGTATAATTACCTTTTATTAATTTCGTAAGTCAAAATAAAAAATAAATAAGCTCATTCTTTCGTTTCTGTCTGTCATTTCGTATATAAACAAATTACAATTCATCAATGACTTCAGTCCTCATACCTCTAGAGAGTGCTTTCGACAATTCAGTATTCACCCAGTAATATTCATCAGTGTTAACTCAGTATTCATCAGTCATTTAGCATTCAAGTATCAACAAGTATGCATTCACTTGGTATTCACAAGTTATTACTATTATAACCTTATAGTCATAAACAGTGTTTGTGTTAACATATTAAACAAGTAAAAATCATACGGATTTTCCTTCATCCAAAATCAAGCAAGCATACGCACGTTCAAGTTACTTCAATCAAGTAGGTTGTGCATTGATTATTTGCCACGAAAATAGTTTCATATTTTTTTGAAATTGAAAATGTGGGAAAATAACAAAATGGATAACAAGGTGATATTGAAAACAGGATTGGCGAAACGGAAAAATTATTCGAACAATATGGGAAGAACATTACTTCTCAAAAACATTATTAGCAATATAAAAAAACTTTCAGTTGAAGAATTAAATGAAATAGTTAATATCAAGAAGAACGATAATAAGGAAAAAAAACAACTAGACAATAATCTGGGTATTTTGTGTGTGAATTGCCCTGAGGATGAAGATGAAAGAAGAAAAGGCGAAGAACTGGCTAAAGAACATTTGAATTTATGTTTGCAAAGGGCATACCTTTACAAAAAAATGCTTGAATTTCCGGTATTCCAGATGAAAAATGGATTTCCGGTAATCAAATTTGAAACAAGAAAATGTTATTCTACCCAGAAAACATTATTTCTACCACACCTTACCAAATCGTGCAAAAAAATACTATAATGATGAAACGATAGAATCAATGGCAGATTGGTCAATAACAAATAGTGCTTCCATAAATTATGACCAATTATATGAACAATTGTTAAATTAATATAAATTTGTCTTTATAATATTTCTGTATATATTTGGATAATTTTTTCTACTGTATATAGTTTTTCATTTGAAATTTTCAATGAATTCTTCTTTTTGAAATTGTCTATTGAATCTTATTCTTCAATTTAGGATTTGATCCTTTTATCCTTGATATCGATATCTCGATGAAATAGAAATTTCACCGATATTTTCATTCTGTCCATTACATATGTTTATTTTTTCTAAGATAAACATTTCTAATGGACAGATTGAGAATATCAGTCCTGCCTAGACATAATTACTTCTAATGCTTAAAAATCCAAAAAAATTGGAATGAAAGTCCGGTCAACTCCAGAATGCCCGCTATATTGAGTGAGAAAAAAAATGGAATCGGAAGAAATAATAAAGGAAAAACGTGTTTTTTTTTATCTCAGGAATGTTTGGTTGAAATATATGTACCCTGTATAGTAATGAAGTGAGTTTATTATTATATGTCTGTCTTTGCCAGAATTTTCGATTTGACAATGTTGATATGGTGATTGTGAGTTCATATATTCATATATAAATAATATAGGTTATAGTATAGCTCTAAAATGATCGAGAAAATAAGGAAATGTATTCACATAAATATAGTGGAAAAGACCCTAATCAACAGTAAGTTTCTTGTAATCATTTAATCTCTTTCATTGGATGTTATCATGTTTCAGTGTGACTCTAATAACAAAATAAATAAATATAACTAATTGTAAATATTGTTGTCGAAAGCTAATCTTAAAGAAAATGCGAAAAAATCTTAAGATCCATTAGGTACTAGGTTTACAAGCTCAGCATTTAAACCTATATCAAGGAATTCTTCTTCTTTGAATACTGTAGCCATATTGTGAAAAACTGCAGCAGCTTATAACTTCCAATATTGTGTCAATTTTTTTCAAAGTGATCTCCTTTTGTATATAAGGAAATATACGCTTTCATACCCCTACGTCCCCTATGCACATCTCGATAGTCACCTCGACAGTACCTAATTCTAGTTTTTATTAGGCTTTCGTTGAAATTTCCCGTGGTGGTGTAAACACTTAGGCATGAAATTAGTAAAAAACATCTACAGAATTTTTTGAATAACCAACCACTAAAAACCATCAGACCATCGCTGTTTTTAGTTCCTGTGTTCAATGTCTATTTGATAATTAATATGAATAAAAAAAAAGTATGAAGTAATTTTCTGTGTTGATGTACAAGCATATAGTGGTATTAGAATAAGAAAGGCGTTTTATTCCAATCCAAATACAATATAATCCAGAAAAATATTCTCTATCACCGAGTTAGTCCAAATTTCTATATCAACCACTGATAATATCAACTAATAAACACATATAGTGATGAGTAACTGAAAATCCTGCTGTCATGGACAGATCCTGGCCAATGTATCGGGTGTTCCAAATTCGTTATCTATTGATGAGATCTAAAAGTCCCTTTGAGCCAGAAAAAAAAAAGCCACATTTTCGGGCAAGATTGTTGAGATAATTTATTGAAAACCACGACTTCATAGATTCAACTCTTTTTCAGCTATAAAATGAAGTTGGAAAATGGCGTGAAATGAAAAGTTCTCATAACGTATTCATCAAATGCTATAAAAATGAGACGCAAATAATCTGCAGCTTCTTATCCTTGATTGAAGCATAAGCAAAAAGAGAGAAAAGCTCGACTCAAATTCGAAAATAACAAACTTTAGGTCGAAATGATTTCTACTGTGAAGGAATACTCTGAAAGTGTTGAAAATATTATAATTTAGTTATGTACTGTTATGGATTATTTTTTCTCAAAAATTTAGAGTCAGTAAAAAAAATAATATAAATAAACTGCTCAAATATGGATAATATCAGTTTGGTTTTCGTCTATGATAATAATATTAGTACAGATAATAACACTTGAATCTTGTTATCAAATATTTAATCAGAAAATTTAGATATGATTGAACATTGAAAGTTATCAGAATGAGAATAAAGGTAAGCTCCAGAAACATAGAGAAATATATACCACAGAAGGGGATTGGCTGGTTAAAAATTTTAAGTTCGTTTGAAGATGGAAAATTTTTAGATAAGTGATTTTAGATTTAATTAGGTATTAGAGTTAATAGTTTCATTTCCACTTTTTCATTTTTGATGAAATTCTTCTAATTTCTCGAATTGAGTTCTGGACCCCTGAGAAAAGTCATTAGGATATTAAAAAGTCTAAATTTTATAACGGTTATGCGCACCAGTCACTACGTCTAACATTTCAGAAGGTAACATTTTTATAAGCATTACAATAAATTTCCTTTCTTAAGCATATGTTATTATTACAGTTTGAGTTGAATCACAGAACAATACAATTTTTGCGAGATTACATCTTACGAAATCTTTTCTCCAAATTCGTACTTTGTGTGTGTATAAATATTTTTTATTAATTTCTCAAGTCAAAATAAAAAATTAATAATCTCATTCTGTTATATGTTATATGTCGACCTTCAAAAGTTACCGCACAAGGCTTCAGCATATTCAGCCGGCTGGTAAATCCGTCGCTGTGTATATGAAACTTATCAAAATATCTAAAAGTGAGTTGCACATCATAATTTCAAAATTTCCTCGAAATTTTGTAACTAACATTAAAAATGATTCAAATCCATATCATTCTTCTGAGAAAAAAATTTTTAATCACCATCCATTAGAATTGATAAATAGGTACTTAATGGACTTTCTTTGAAGACCCTTTGTGAAAAGGTATATAAACAAATTTCAATTCAGCAATAACTTCAGTTAGTTTAGTTATGTTAAGGCTTACAGAGGAAGAAGAAGAATTCCTGTGATTCTACTCGATGCTTTCTCGCACTATGGTCCCACCTGTAGAGAGTGCTTACACGTTCAAGTTACTTCAATCAAGTAGGCTGTGCATTGATTATTTGCCACGAAAATAGATTCATATTTTTTTTAAATTGAAAAAAGTGGGAATATAACAAAATGGATAACAAGGTGATATTGAAACAAAGATTGGCAAAACTGAAAAATTATTCGAACAATATGAGAAGAACATTACATCTCAAAAACCTTATTAGCAATATAAGAAAACTTTCAGTTGAAGAATTGAATGAAATTGTTAATATCAAGAAGAACGATAATAAGGAAAATAATCAACTAGACAATAATTTGGGTATTTTGTGTGTGAATTGCCCTGAGGATGAAGATGAAAGAAGAAAAGGCGAAGAACTGGCTAAAGAACATTTGAATTTATGTTTGCAAAGGGCATACCTTTTCAAAAAAATGCTTGAATTTCCGGTATTCCAGATGAAAAATGGATTTCCCGTAATCAAATTTAACCAATATGATGTGTCTTTGAGACAAGGAAATGTTATTCTACCCAGAAAACATTATTTCTACCACACCTTACCAAATCGTGCAAAAAAATGCTATAATGATGAAACGATAGAATCAATGGCAGATTGGTTAATAACAAATAGTGCTTCCATAAATTATGACCAATTATATGAACAATTGTTAAATTAATTTAAATTTGTCTTTATAATATTTCTGTATATATTTGTATAATTTTTTCTACTGTATATAGTTTTTCATTTGAAATTTTCAATAAATTCTTCTTTCTGAAATTGTCTATTGAATCTTATTCTTCAATTTAGGATTTGATCCTTTTATCCTTGATATCCATATCTCGGTGAAATAGAAATTTCACCGATATTTTCATTCTGTCCATTACATATGTTTATCTTTTCTAAGATAAACATTTCTAATGGACAGATTGAGAATATCAGTCCTGCCTAGACATAATTACTTCTAATGCTTAGAAATCCAAAAAAATTGGAATGAAAGTCCGGTCAACTCCAGAATGCCCGCTATATTGAGTGAGAACAAAAATGGAATCGGAAGAAATAATAAAGGAAAAACGTGTTTTTTCATCTCAGGAATATTAGGTTGAAATAAATGTATTGGCTGGTTAAAAATTTTAAGTTCGTTTGAAGATGGAAAATTTTTAGATAAGTAATTTTAGATTTAATTAGGTATTAGAGTTAATAGTTTCATTTCCACTTTTTCATTTTTGATGAAATTCTTCTAATTTCCCGAATTGAGTTCTGGAACCCTGAGAAAAGTCATTAGGATAGTAAAAAGTCGAAATTTTATAACGGTTATGCGCACTAGTCACGACGTCTAACATTTCAGAAGGTAACATTTCTATAAGCATTACAATAAATTTCCTTACGAAATCTTTTCTCCAAATTCGTACTTTGTGTGTGTATAAATATTTTTTATTAATTTCTCAAGTCAAAATAAAAAGTTAATAATCTCATTCTGTTATATGTTATATGTCGACCTTCAAAAGTTACCGCACAAGGCTTCAGCATATTCAGCAGGCTGGTAAATTCGTCGCTGTGTATATGAAACTTATCAAAATATCTAAAAGTGAGTTGCACATCATTAATTCAAAATTTCCTCGAAATTTTGTAGCTAACATTAAAAATGATTCAAATCCATATCATTCTTCTGAGAAAAAAATTTTTAATCACCACCCATTAGAATTGATAAATAGTAACTTAATGGACTTTCTCTGAAGACCCTTTGTGAAAAGGTATATAAACAAATTTCAATTCAGCCATAACTTCAGTTAGTTTAGTTATGTTAAGGCTTACAGAGGAAGAAGAAGAATTCCTGTGATTCTACTCGATGCTTTCTCGCACTATGGTCCCACCTGTAGAGAGTGCTTACACACGTTCAAGTTACTTCAATCAAGTAGGCTGTGCATTGATTATTTGCCACGAAAATAGTTTCATATTTTTTTTAAATTGAAAAAAGGGGGAATATAACAAAATGGATAACAAGGTGATATTGAAAAAAAGATTGGCAAAACTGAAGAATTATTCGAACAATATGAGAAGAACATTACATCTCAAAAACCTCATTAGCAATATAAGAAAACTTTCAGTTGAAGAATTGAATGAAATTGTTAATATCAAGAAGAACGATAATAAGGAAAATAATCAACTAGACAATAATTTGGGTATTTTGTGTGTGAATTGCCCTGAGGATGAAGATGAAAGAAGAAAAGGCGAAGAACTGGCTAAAGAACATTTGAATTTATGTTTGCAAAGGGCATACCTTTTCAAAAAAATGCTTGAATTTCCGGTATTCCAGATGAAAAATGGATTTCCGGTAATCAAATTTAACCAATATGATGTGTCTTTGAGACAAGGAAATGTTATTTTACCCAGAAAACATTATTTCTACCACACCTTACCAAATCGTGCAAAAAAATGCTATAATGATGAAACGATAGAATCAATGGCAGATTGGTTAATAACAAATAGTGCTTCCATAAATTATGACCAATTATATGAACAATTGTTAAATTAATTTAAATTTGTCTTTATAATATTTCTGTATATATTTGTATAATTTTTTCTACTGTATATAGTTTTTCATTTGAAATTTTCAATAAATTCTTCTTTCTGAAATTGTCTATTGAATCTTATTCTTCAATTTAGGATTTGATCCTTTTATCCTTGATATCCATATCTCGGTGAAATAGAAATTTCACCGATATTTTCATTCTGTCCATTACATATGTTTATCTTTTCTAAGATAAACATTTCTAATGGACAGATTGAGAATATCAGTCCTGCATAGACATAATTACTTCTAATGCTTAGAAATCCAAAAAAATTGGAATGAAAATCCGGTCAACTCCAGAATGCCCGCTATATTGAGTGAGAAAAAAAATGGAATCGGAAGAAATAATAAAGGAAAAACGTGTTTTTTTCATCTCAGGAATATTAGGTTGAAATAAATGTATTGGCTGGTTAAAAATTTCAAGTTCGTTTGAAGATGGAAAATTTTTAGATAAGTAATTTTAGATTTAATTAGGTATTAGAGTTAATAGTTTCATTTCCACTTTTTCATTTTTGATGAAATTCTTCTAATTTCCCGAATTGAGTTCTGGAACCCTGAGAAAAGTCATTAGGATAGTAAAAAGTCGAAATTTTATAACGGTTATGCGCACTAGTCACGAAGTCTAACATTTCAGAAGGTAACATTTCTATAAGCATTACAATAAATTTCCTTACGAAATCTTTTCTCCAAATTCGTACTTTGTGTGTGTATAAATATTTTTTATTAATTTCTCAAGTCAAAATAAAAAGTTAATAATCTCATTCTGTTATATGTTATATGTCGACCTTCAAAAGTTACCGCACAAGGCTTCAGCATATTCAGCAGGCTGGTAAATTCGTCGCTGTGTATATGAAACTTATCAAAATATCTAAAAGTGAGTTGCACATCATTAATTCAAAATTTCCTCGAAATTTTGTAGCTAACATTAAAAATGATTCAAATCCATATCATTCTTCTGAGAAAAAAATTTTTAATCACCACCCATTAGAATTGATAAATAGGTACTTAATGGACTTTCTCTGAAGACCCTTTGTGAAAAGGTATATAAACAAATTTCAATTCAGCAATAACTTCAGTTAGTTTAGTTATGTTAAGGCTTACAGAGGAAGAAGAAGAATTCCTGTGATTCTACTCGATGCTTTCTCGCACTATGGTCCCACCTGTAAAGAGTGCTTACACACGTTCAAGTTACTTCAATCAAGTAGGCTGTGCATTGATTATTTGCCACGAAAATAGTTTCATATTTTTTTTAAATTGAAAAAAGTGGGAATATAACAAAATGGATAACAAGGTGATATTGAAAAAAAGATTGGCAAAACTGAAAAATTATTCGAACAATATGAGAAGAACATTACATCTCAAAAACCTTATTAGCAATATAAGAAAACATTCAGTTGAAGAATTGAATGAAATTGTTAATATCAAGAAGAACGATAATAAGGAAAATAATCAACTAGACAACAATTTGGGTAGTTTGTGTGTGAATTGCCCTGAGGATGAAGATGAAAGAAGAAAAGGCGAAGAACTGGCTAAAGAACATTTGGATTTATGTTTGCAAAGGGCATACCTTTTCAAAAAAATGCTTGAATTTCCGGTATTCCAGATGAAAAATGGATTTCCGGTAATCAAATTTAACCAATATGATGTGTCTTTGAGACAAGGAAATGTTATTCTACCCAGAAAACATTATTTCTACCACACCTTACCAAATCGTGCAAAAAAATGCTATAATGATGAAACGATAGAATCAATGGCAGATTGGTTAATAACAAATAGTGCTTCCATAAATTATGACCAATTATATGAACAATTGTTAAATTAATTTAAATTTGTCTTCATAATATTTCTGTATATATTTGTATAATTTTTTTCTAATGTATATAGTTTTTCATTTGAAATTTTCAATAAATTCTTCTTTCTGAAATTGTCTATTGAATCTTATTCTTCAATTTAGGATTTGATCCTTTTATCCTTGATATCCATATCTCGGTGAAATAGAAATTTCACCGATATTTTCATTCTGTCCATTACATATGTTTATCTTTTCTAAGATAAACATTTCTAATGGACAGATTGAGAATATCAGTCCTGCCTAGACATAATTACTTCTAATGCTTAGAAATCCAAAAAAATTGGAATGAAAGTCCGGTCAACTCCAGAATGCCCGCTTTATTGAGTGAGAAAAAAAATGGAATCGGAAGAAATAATAAAGGAAAAACGTGTTTTTTTCATCTCAGGAATATTAGGTTGAAATAAATGTATTGGCTGGTTAAAAATTTTAAGTTCGTTTGAAGATGGAAAATTTTTAGATAAGTAATTTTAGATTTAATTAGGTATTAGAGTTAATAGTTTCATTTCCACTTTTTCATTTTTGATGAAATTCTTCTAATTTCCCGAATTGAGTTCTGGAACCCTGAGAAAAGTCATTAGGATATTAAAAAATCGAAATTTTATAACGGTTATGCGCACTAGTCACGACGTCTAACATTTCAGAAGGTAACATTTCTATAAGCATTACAATAAATTTCCTTACGAAATCTTTTCTCCAAATTCGTACTTTGTGTGTGTATAAATATTTTTTATTAATTTCTCAAGTCAAAATAAAAAGTTAATAATCTCATTCTGTTATATGTTATATGTCGACCTTCAAAAGTTACCGCACAAGGCTTCAGCATATTCAGCAGGCTGGTAAATTCGTCGCTGTGTATATGAAACTCATCAAAATATCTAAAAGTGAGTTGCACATCATAATTTCAAAATTTCCTCGAAATTTTGTAGCTAACATTAAAAATGATTCAAATCCATATCATTCTTCTGAGAAAAAAATTTTTAATCACCACCCATTAGAATTGATAAATAGGTACTTAATGGACTTTCTCTGAAGACCCTTTGTGAAAAGGTATATAAACAAATTTCAATTCAGCAATAACTTCAGTTAGTTTAGTTATGTTAAGGCTTACAGAGGAAGAAGAAGAATTCCTGTGATTCTACTCGATGCTTTCTCGCACTATGGTCCCACCTGTAGAGAGTGCTTACACACGTTCAAGTTACTTCAATCAAGTAGGCTGTGCATTGATTATTTGCCACGAAAATAGTTTCATATTTTTTTTAAATTGAAAAAAGTGGGAATATAACAAAATGGATAACAAGGTGATATTGAAAAAAAGATTGGAAAAACTGAAAAATTATTCGAACAATATGAGAAGAACATTACATCTCAAAAACCTTATTAGCAATATTAGAAAACTTTCAGTTGAAGAATTGAATGAAATTGTTAATATCAAGAAGAACGATAATAAGGAAAATAATCAACTAGACAATAATTTGGGTATTTTGTGTGTGAATTGCCCTGAGGATGAAGATGAAAGAAGAAAAGGCGAAGAACTGGCTAAAGAACATTTGGATTTATGTTTGCAAAGGGCATACCTTTTCAAAAAAATGCTTGAATTTCCGGTATTCCAGATGAAAAATGGATTTCCGGTAATCAAATTTAACCAATATGATGTGTCTTCGAGACAAGGAAATGTTATTCTACCCAGAAAACATTATTTCTACCACACCTTACCAAATCGTGCAAAAAAATGCTATAATGATGAAACGATAGAATCAATGGCAGATTGGTTAATAACAAATAGTGCTTCCATAAATTATGACCAATTATATGAACAATTGTTAAATTAATTTAAATTTGTCTTTATAATATTTCTGTATATATTTGTATAATTTTTTCTACTGTATATAGTTTTTCATTTGAAATTTTCAATAAATTCTTCTTTCTGAAATTGTCTATTGAATCTTATTCTTCAATTTAGGATTTGATCCTTTTATCCTTGATATCCATATCTCGGTGAAATAGAAATTTCACCGATATTTTCATTCTGCCCATCACATATGTTTATCTTTTCTAAGATAAACATTTCTAATGGACAGATTGAGAATATCAGTCCTGCCTAGACATCATTACTTCTAATGCTTAGAAATCCAAAAAAATTGGAATGAAAGTCCGGTCAACTCCAGAATACCCGCTATATTGAGTGAGAAAAAAAATGGAATCGGAAGAAATAATAAAGGAAAAACGTGTTTTTTTCATCTCAGGAATATTAGGTTGAAATAAATGTATTGGCTGGTTAAAAATTATAAGTTCGTTTGAAGATGGAAAATTTTTAGATAAGTAATTTTAGATTTAATTAGGTATTAGAGTTAATAGTTTCATTTTCACTTTTTCATTTTTGATGAAATTCTTCTAATTTCCCGAATTGAGTTCTGGAACCCTGAGAAAAGTCATTAGGATATTAAAAAGTCGAAATTTTATAACGGTTATGCGCACTAGTCACGACGTCTAACATTTCAGAAGGTAACATTTCTATAAGCATTACAATAAATTTCCTTACGAAATCTTTTCTCCAAATTCGTACTTTGTGTGTGTATAAATATTTTTTATTAATTTCTCAAGTCAAAATAAAAAGTTAATAATCTCATTCTGTTATATGTTATATGTCGACCTTCAAAAGTTACCGCACAAGGCTTCAGCATATTCAGCAGGCTGGTAAATTCGTCGCTGTGTATATGAAACTCATCAAAATATCTAAAAGTGAGTTGCACATCATAATTTCAAAATTTCCTCGAAATTTTGTAGCTAACATTAAAAATGATTCAAATCCATATCATTCTTCTGAGAAAAAAATTTTTAATCACCACCCATTAGAATTGATAAATAGGTACTTAATGGACTTTCTCTGAAGACCCTTTGTGAAAAGGTATATAAACAAATTTCAATTCAGCAATAACTTCAGTTAGTTTAGTTATGTTAAGGCTTACAGAGGAAGAAGAAGAATTCCTGTGATTCTACTCGATGCTTTCTCGCACTATGGTCCCACCTGTAGAGAGTGCTTACACACGTTCAAGTTACTTCAATCAAGTAGGCTGTGCATTGATTATTTGCCACGAAAATAGTTTCATATTTTTTTTAAATTGAAAAAAGTGGGAATATAACAAAATGGATAACAAGGTGATATTGAAAAAAAGATTGGAAAAACTGAAAAATTATTCGAACAATATGAGAAGAACATTACATCTCAAAAACCTTATTAGCAATATTAGAAAACTTTCAGTTGAAGAATTGAATGAAATTGTTAATATCAAGAAGAACGATAATAAGGAAAATAATCAACTAGACAATAATTTGGGTATTTTGTGTGTGAATTGCCCTGAGGATGAAGATGAAAGAAGAAAAGGCGAAGAACTGGCTAAAGAACATTTGGATTTATGTTTGCAAAGGGCATACCTTTTCAAAAAAATGCTTGAATTTCCGGTATTCCAGATGAAAAATGGATTTCCGGTAATCAAATTTAACCAATATGATGTGTCTTTGAGACAAGGAAATGTTATTCTACCCAGAAAACATTATTTCTACCACACCTTACCAAATCGTGCAAAAAAATGCTATAATGATGAAACGATAGAATCAATGGCAGATTGGTTAATAACAAATAGTGCTTCCATAAATTATGACCAATTATATGAACAATTGTTAAATTAATTTAAATTTGTCTTTATAATATTTCTGTATATATTTGTATAATTTTTTCTACTGTATATAGTTTTTCATTTGAAATTTTCAATAAATTCTTCTTTCTGAAATTGTCTATTGAATCTTATTCTTCAATTTAGGATTTGATCCTTTTATCCTTGATATCCATATCTCGGTGAAATAGAAATTTCACCGATATTTTCATTCTGCCCATCACATATGTTTATCTTTTCTAAGATAAACATTTCTAATGGACAGATTGAGAATATCAGTCCTGCCTAGACATCATTACTTCTAATGCTTAGAAATCCAAAAAAATTGGAATGAAAGTCCGGTCAACTCCAGAATGCCCGCTATATTGAGTGAGAAAAAAAATGGAATCGGAAGAAATAATAAAGGAAAAACGTGTTTTTTTCATCTCAGGAATATTAGGTTGAAATAAATGTATTGGCTGGTTAAAAATTTTAAGTTCGTTTGAAGATGGAAAATTTTTAGATAAGTAATTTTAGATTTAATTAGGTATTAGAGTTAATAGTTTCATTTTCACTTTTTCATTTTTGATGAAATTCTTCTAATTTCCCGAATTGAGTTCTGGAACCCTGAGAAAAGTCATTAGGATATTAAAAAGTCGAAATTTTATAACGGTTATGCGCACTAGTCACGACGTCTAACATTTCAGAAGGTAACATTTCTATAAGCATTACAATAAATTTCCTTACGAAATCTTTTCTCCAAATTCGTACTTTGTGTGTGTATAAATATTTTTTATTAATTTCTCAAGTCAAAATAAAAAGTTAATAATCTCATTCTGTTATATGTTATATGTCGACCTTCAAAAGTTACCGCACAAGGCTTCAGCATATTCAGCAGGCTGGTAAATTCGTCGCTGTGTATATGAAACTTATCAAAATATCTAAAAGTAAGTTGCACATCATAATTTCAAAATTTCCTCGAAATTTTGTAGCTAACATTAAAAATGATTCAAATCCATATCATTCTTCTGGGAAAAAAATTTTTAATCACCACCCATTAGAATTGATAAATAGGTACTTAATGGACTTTCTCTGAAGACCCTTTGTGAAAAGGTATATAAACAAATTTCAATTCAGCAATAACTTCAGTTAGTTTAGTTATGTTAAGGCTTACAGAGGAAGAAGAAGAATTCCTGTGATTCTACTCGATGCTTTCTTGCACTATGGTCCCACCTGTAGAGAGTGCTTACACACGTTGAAGTTATTTCAATCAAGTAGGCTGTGCATTGATTATTTGCCACGAAAATAGTTTCATATTTTTTTTAAATTGAAAAAAGTGGGAATATAACAAAATGGATAACAAGGTGATATTGAAAAAAAGATTGGCAAAACTGAAAAATTATTCGAACAATATGAGAAGAACATTACATCTCAAAAACCTTATTAGCAATATAAGAAAACTTTCAGTTGAAGAATTGAATGAAATTGTTAATATCAAGAAGAACGATAATAAGGAAAATAATCAACTAGACAATAATTTGGGTATTTTGTGTGTGAATTGCCCTGAGGATGAAGATGAGAAAAGAAAAGGCGAAGAACTGGCTAAAGAACATTTGAATTTATGTTTGCAAAGGGCATACCTTTTCAAAAAAATGCTTGAATTTCCGGTATTCCAGATGAAAAATGGATTTCCGGTAATCAAATTTAACCAATATGATGTGTCTTTGAGACAAGGAAATGTTATTCTACCCAGAAAACATTATTTCTACCACACCTTACCAAATCGTGCAAAAAAATGCTATAATGATGAAACGATAGAATCAATGGCAGATTGGTTAATAACAAATAGTGCTTCCATAAATTATGACCAATTATATGAACAATTGTTAAATTAATTTAAATTTGTCTTTATAATATTTCTGTATATATTTGTATAATTTTTTCTACTGTATATAGTTTTTCATTTGAAATTTTCAATAAATTCTTCTTTCTGAAATTGTCTATTGAATCTTATTCTTCAATTTAGGATTTGATCCTTTTATCCTTGATATCCATATCTCGGTGAAATAGAAATTTCACCGATATTTTCATTCTGTCCATTACATATGTTTATCTTTTCTAAGATAAACATTTCTAATGGACAGATTGAGAATATCAGTCCTGCCTAGACATAATTACTTCTAATGCTTAGAAATCCAAAAAAATTGGAATGAAAGTCCGGTCAACTCCAGAATGCCCGCTATATTGAGTGAGAAAAAAAATGGAATCGGAAGAAATAATAAAGGAAAAACGTGTTTTTTTCATCTCAGGAATATTAGGTTGAAATAAATGTATTGGCTGGTTAAAAATTTTGAGTTCGTTTGAAGATGGAAAATTTTAAGATAAGTAATTTTAGATTTAATTAGGTATTAGAGTTAATAGTTTCATTTCCACTTTTTCATTTTTGATGAAATTCTTCTAATTTCCCGAATTGAGTTCTGGAACCCTGAGAAAAGTCATTAGGATAGTAAAAAGTCGAAATTTTATAACGGTTATGCGCACTAGTCACGACATCTAACATTTCAGAAGGTAACATATCTATAAGCATTACAATAAATTTCCTTACGAAATCTTTTCTCCAAATTCGTACTCTGTGTGTGTATAAATATTTTTTATTAATTTCTCAAGTCAAAATAAAAAGTTAATAATCTCATTCTGTTATATGTTATATGTTATATGTCGACCTTCAAAAGTTACCGCACAAGGCTTCAGCATATTCAGCAGGCTGGTAAATTCGTCGCTTTGTATATGAAACTTATCAAAATATCTAAAAGTGAGTTGCACATCATTATTTCAAAATTTCCTCGAAATTTTGTAGCTAACATTAAAAATGATTCAAATCCATATCATTTTTCTGAGAAAAAAATTTTTAATCACCACCCATTAGAATTGATAAATAGGTACTTAATGGACTTTCTCTGAAGACCCTTTGTGAAAAGGTATATAAACAAATTTCAATTCAGCAATAACTTCAGTTAGTTTAGTTATGTTAAGGCTTACAGAGGAAGAAGAAGAATTCCTGTGATTCTACTCGATGCTTTCTCGCACTATGGTCCCACCTGTAGAGAGTGCTTACACACGTTCAAGTTATTTCAATCAAGTAGGCTGTGCATTGATTATTTGCCACGAAAATAGTTTCATATTTTTTTTAAATTGAAAAAAGTGGGAATATAACAAAATGGATAACAAGGTGATATTGAAAAAAAGATTGGCAAAACTGAAAAATTATTCGAACAATATGAGAAGAACATTACATCTCAAAAACCTTATTAGCAATATAAGAAAACTTTCAGTTGAAGAATTGAATGAAATTGTTAATAACAAGAAGAACGATAATAAGGAAAATAATCAACTAGACAATAATTTGGGTATTTTGTGTGTGAATTGCCCTGGGGATGAAGATGAAAGAAGAAAAGGCGAAGAACTGGCTAAAGAACATTTGAATTTATGTTTGCAAAGAGCATACCTTTTCAAAAAAATGCTTGAATTTCCGGTATTCCAGATGAAAAATGGATTTCCGGTAATCAAATTTAAACAATATGATGTGTCTTTGAGACAAGGAAATGTTATTCTACCCAGAAAACATTATTTCTACCACACCTTACCAAATCGTGCAAAAAAATGCTATAATGATGAAACGATAGAATCAATGGCAGATTGGTTAATAACAAATAGTGCTTCCATAAATTATGACCAATTATATGAACAATTGTTAAATTAATTTAAATTTGTCTTCATAATATTTCTGTATATATTTGTATAATTTTTTCTACGGTATATAGTTTTTCATTTGAAATTTTCAATAAATTCTTCTTTCTGAAATTGTCTATTGATTCTTATTCTTCAATTTAGGATTTGATCCTTTTATCCTTGATATCCATATCTCGGTGAAATAGAAATTTCACCAATATTTTCATTCTGTCCATTACATATGTTTATCTTTTCTAAGATAAACATTTCTAATGGACAGATTGAGAATATCAGTCCTGCCTAGACATAATTACTTCTAATGCTTAGAAATCCAAAAAAATTGGAATGAAAGTCCGGTCAACTCCAGAATGCCCGCTATATTGAGTGAGAAAAAAAAATGGAATCGGAAGAAATAATAAAGGAAAAACGTGTTTTTTTCATCTCAGGAATATTAGGTTGAAATAAATGTATTGGCCGGTTAAAAATTTTAAGTTCGTTTGAAGTTGGAAAATTTTTAGATAAGTAATTTTAGATTTAATTAGGTATTCGAGTTAATAGTTTCATTTCCACTTTTTCATTTTTGATGAAATTCTTCTAATTTCCCGAATTGAGTTCTGGAACCCTGAGAAAAGTCATTAGGATATTAAAAAGTCGAAATTTTATAACGGTTATGCGCACTAGTCACTACGTCTAACATTTCAGAAGGTAACATTTCTATGAGCATTACAATAAATTTCGTTTCTTAATCATATGTTATTATTACAGTTTGAGTTCAATCACAGAACAATACAATTCTTGCGAGATTACATCTTACGAAATCTTTTCTCCAAATTCGCACTTTGTGTGTGTATAAATATTTTTTATTTATTTCTCAAGTCAAAATGAAAAATTAATAATCTCATTTTGTTATATGTTTTATGTCGACCTTCAAAAGTTACCGCACAAGGCTTCAGCATATTCAGCAGGCTGGTAAATCCGTCGCTGTGTATATAAAACTTATCAAAATATCTGAAAGTGAGTTGCACATCATAATTTCAAAATTTCCTCGAAATTTTGTAGCTAACATTAAAAATGATTCAAATCCATATCATTCTTCTGAGAAAAAAATTTTTAATCACCACCCATTAGAATTGATAAATAGGTACTTAATGGACTTTCTCTGAAGACCCTTTGTGAAAAGGTATATAAACAAATTTCAATTCAGCAATAACTTCAGTTAGTTTAGTTATGTCAAGGCTTACAGAGGAAGAAGAAGAATTCCTGTGATTCTACTCGATGCTTTCTCGCACTATGGTCCCACCTGTAGAGAGTGCTTACACACGTTCAAGTTACTTCAATCAAGTAGGCTGTGCATTGATTATTTGCCACGAAAATAGTTTCATATTTTTTTTAAATTGAAAAAAGAGGGAATATAACAAAATGGATAACAAGGTGATATTGAAAAAAGGATTGGCGAAACTGAAAAATTATTCGAACAATATGAGAAGAACATTACATCTCAAAAACCTTATTAGCAATATAAGAAAACTTTCAGTTGAAGAATTGAATGAAATAATTAATATCAAGAAGAACGATAATAAGGAAAAAAATCAACTAGACAATAATTTGGGTATTTTGTGTGTGAATTGCCCTGAGGATGAAGATGAAAGAAGAAAAGGCGAAGAACTGGCTAAAGAACATTTGAATTTATGTTTGCAAAGGGCATACCTTTTCAAAAAAATGCTTGAATTTCCGGTATTCCAGATGAAAAATGGATTTCCGGTAATCAGATTTAACCAATATGATGTGTCTTTGAGACAAGGAAATGTTATTCTACCCAGAAAACATTATTTCTACCACACCTTACCAAATCGTGCAAAAAAATGCTATAATGATGAAACGATAGAATCAATGGCAGATTGGTTAATAACAAATAGTGCTTCCATAAATTATGACCAATTATATGAACAATTGTTAAATTAATTTAAATTTGTCTTTATAATATTTCTGTATATATTTGGATAATTTTTTCTACTGTATATAGTTTTTCATTTGAAATTTTCAATAAATTCTTCTTTCTGAAATTGTCTATTGAATCTTATTCTTCAATTTAGGATTTGATCCTTTTATCCTTGATATCCATATCTCGGTGAAATAGAAATTTCACCGATATTTTCATTCTGTCCATTACAAATGTTTATCTTTTCTAAGATAAACATTTCTAATGGACAGAATGAGAATATCAGTCCTGCCTAGACAACTTCTAATGCTTAAAAATCCAAAAAAATTGGAATGAAAGTCCGGTCAACTCCAGAATGCCCGCTATATTGAGTGAGAAAAAAAATGGAATCGGAAGAAATAATAAAGGAAAAACGTGTTTTTTTTATCTCAGGAATGTTTGGTTGAAATATATGTACCCTGTATAGTAATGAAGTGAGTTTATTATTATATGTCTGTCTTTGCCAGAATTTTCGATTTGACAATGTTGATATGGTGATTGTGAGTTCGTATATTCATATATAAATAATATAGGTTATAGTATAGCTCTAAAATGATCGAGAAAATAAAGAAATTTATTCACATAAATATAGTGGAAAAGACCCTAATCAACAGTAAGTTTCTTGTAATCATTTAATCTCTTTCATTGGATGTTATCATGTTTCAGTGTGACTCTAATAACAAAATAAATAAATATAACTAATTGTAAATATTGTTTACCAAAGCTAATCTTAAAGAAAATGAGAAAAAATCTTAAGATCCATTAAGTACTAGGTTTACAAGCTCAGCATTTAAACCTATATCAAGGAATTCTTCTTCTTTGAATACTGTAGCCATATTGTGAAAAACTGCAGCAGCTTATAACTTCCAATATTGTGTCAATTTTTTTCAAAGTGATCTCCTTTTGTATACAAGGAAATATACGCTTTCATACCCCTATGTCCCCTATGCACATCTCGATAGTCACCTCGACAGTACCTAATTCTAGTTTTTATTAGGCTTTCGTTGAAATTTCCCGTGGTGGTGTAAACACTTAGGCATGAAATTAGTAAAAACTTCTACAGAATTTTTTGAATAACCAGCCACTAAAAACCATCAGACCATCGCTGTTTTTAGTTCCTGTGTTCCATGTCTATTTGATAATTAATATGAATATAAAAAAAGTATGAAGTAATTTTCTGTGTTGATGTACAAGCATATAGTGGTATTAGTATAAGAAAGGCGTTTCATTCCAATCCAAATACAATATAATCCAGAAAAATATTCTCTATCACCGAGTTAGTCCAAATTTCTATATCAACCACTGATAATATCAACTAATGAACACATATAGTGATGAGTAACTGAAAATCCTGCTGTCATGGACAGATCCTGGCCAATGTATCGGGTGTTCCATATTCGTTATCTATTGATGAGATCTAAAAGTCCCTTTGAGCCAGAAAAAAAAAGCCACATTTTCGGGCTAGATTGTTGAGATGATTTATTGAAAACCACGACTTCATAGATTCAACTCTTTTTCAGCTATAAAATGAAGTTGGAAAATGGCGTGAAATGAAAAGTTCTCATAACGTATTCATCAAATGCTATAAAAATGAGACGCAAATAATCTGCAGCTTCTTATACTTGATTGAAGCATAAGCAAAAAGAGAGAAAAGCTCGACTCAAATTCGAAAATAACAAACTTTAGGTCGAAATGATTTCTACTGTGAACGAATACTCTGAAAGTGTTGAAAATATTATAATATAGTTATGTAATGTTATGGATTATTTTTCCTCAAAAATTTAGAGTCAGTAAAAAAAATAATATGAATAAATTGCTCAAATATGGATAATATCAGTTTGGTTTCGTCTATGATAATAATATTAGTACAGATAATATCACTTGAATCTTGTTATCAAATATTTAATCAGAAAATTTAGAAATGGAAGACGTCATATGATTAAACATTGAAAGTTATCAAAATGAAAATAAAGGTAAGCCCCAGAAACATAGAGAAATATATACCACAGAAGGGGATTGGCAGGTTAAAAATTTTAAGTTCGTTTGAAGATGGAAAATTTTTAGATAAGTAATTTTAGATTTAATTAGGTATTAGAGTTAATAGTTTCATTTCCACTTTTTCATTTTTGATGAAATTCTTCTAATTTCTCGAATTGAGTTTTGGAACCCTGAGAAAAGTCATTAGGATATTAAAAAGTCGAAATTTTATAACGGTTATGCGCACTAGTCACTACGTCTAACATTTCAGAAGGTAACATTTCTATAAGCATTACAATAAATTTCCTTTCTTAATCATATGTTATTATTACAGTTTGAGTTGAATCACAGAACAATACAAATTTTTTGCGAGATTTTATATTAACAAAATCATTAATTAAGTATTACATCTTACGAAATCTTTTCTCCAAATTCGTACTTTGTGTGTGTATAAATATTTTTTATTAATTTCTCAAGTCAAAATGAAAAATTAATAATCTCATTCTGTTATATGTTATATGTCGACCTTCAAGAGTTACCGCACAAGGCTTCAGCATATTCAGCAGGCTGGTAAATCCGTCGCTGTGTATATGAAACTTATCAAAATATCTAAAAGTGAGTTGCACATCATAATTTCAAAATTTCCTCGAAATTTTGTAACTAACATTAAAAATGATTCAAATCCATATCATTCTTCTGAGAAAAAAATTTTAATCACCACCTATTAGAATTGATAAATAGGTACTTAATGGACTTTCTTTGAAGACCCTTTGTGAAAAGGTATATAAACAAATTGCAATTAAGCAATAACTTCAGTTAGTTTAGTTATGGTAAGGCTTACAGAGGAAGAAGAAGAATTCCTGTGATTCTACTCGATGCTTTCTCGCACTATGGTCCCACCTGTAGAGAGTACTTTCGACAATTCAGTATTCACCCAGTAATATTCATCAGTGTTAACTCAGTATTTATCAGTCATTTCACATTCAAGTATCAACAAGTATTCATTCACTTGGTAATCACAAGTTATTACTATTATAACATTATAGTCATATATAGTGATTGTGTTAACATATTAAACAAGTAAAAATCATACGTATTTTCCTTCATCCAAAATCAAGCAAGCATACACACGTTCAAGTTACTTCAATCAAGTAGGCTGTGCATTGATTATTTGCCACGAAAATAGTTTCATATTTTTTTGAAATTGAAAAAAGTGGGAAAATAACAAAATGGATAACAAGGTGATATTGAAAACAGGATTGGCGAAACTGAAAAATTATTCGAATAATATGAGAAGAACATTACATCTCAAAAACATTATTAGCAATATAAGAAAACTTTCAGTTGAAGAATTAAATGAAATAGTTAATATCAAGAAGAACGATAATAAGGAAAAAAAACAACTAGACAATAATTTGGGTATTTTGTGTGTGAATTGCCCTGAGGATGAAGATGAAAGAAGAAAAGGCGAAGAACTGGCTAAAGAACATTTGAATTTATGCTTGCAAAGGGCATACCTTTTCAAAAAAATGCTTGAATTTCCGGTATTCCAGATGAATACGGAGACAAGGAAATGTTATTCTACCCAGAAAACATTATTTCTACCACACCTTACCAAATCGTGCAAAAAAATACTATAATGATGAAACGATAGAATCAATGGCAGATTGGTTAATAACAAATAGTGCTTCCATAAATTATGACCAATTATATGAACAATTGTTAAATTAATTTAAATTTGTCTTTATAATATTTCTGTATATATTTGGATAATTTTTTCTACTGTATATAGTTTTTCATTTGAAATTTTCAATAAATTCTTTTGTTTGAAATTGTCTATTGAATCTTATTCTTCAATTTAGGATTTGATCCTTTTATCCTTGATATCAATATCTCGGTGACATAGAAATTTCACCGATATTTTCATTCTGTCCATTACAAATGTTTATCTTTTCTAAGATAAACATTTCTAATGGACAGATTGAGAATATCCGTCCTGCCTAGACATAACTACTGCTAATGCTTAAAAATCCAAAAAAATTGGAATGAAAGTCCGGTCAACTCCAGAATGCCCGCTATATTCAGTGAGAAAAAAAATGGAATCGGAAGAAATAATAAAGGAAAAACGTGTTTTTTTTATCTCAGGAATGTTTGGTTGAAATATATGTACCCTGTATAGTAATGAAGTGAGTTTATTATTATATGTCTGTCTTTGCCAGAATTTTCGATTTGACAATGTTGATATGGTGATTGTGAGTTCATATATTCACATATAAATAATAAAGGTTACAGTATAACTCTGAAATGATCGAGAAAATAAGGAAAAGTATTCACATAAATATAGTGGAAAAGACCCTAATCAACAGTAAGTTTCTTGTAATCATTTAATCTCTTTCATTGGATGTTATCATGTTTCAGTGTGACTCTAATAACAAAATAAATATATATAACTAATTGTAAATATTGTTGACCAAAGCTAATCTTACAGAAAATGAGAAAAAATCTCAAGATCCATAAGGTACTAGGTTTACGAGCCATATTGTGAAAAACTGCAGCAGCTAATAACTTCCAATATTGTGTCAATTTTTTTCAAAATGATTTCCTTTTGTATACAAGGAAATATACGCTTTCATACCCCTATGCACATCTCGATAGTCACCTCGACAGTACGTAATTCTAGTTTTTATTAGGCTTTCGTTGAAATTTTCCCTGTGGTGGTGTAAACACTTAGGCATGAAATTAGTAAAAAACTTCTACAAAATTTCTTGAATAACCAACCACTAAAAACCATCAGACCATTGCTGTTTTTAGTTCCTGCGTTCTATTTTGATTTGATAATTAATATGAATATAAAAAAAGTATGAAAAAGTATAGAAAAACAAAGCCACATTTTGAGGCTAGATTGTTGAGATTATATTTTGAAAACCACGACTTTATAGATTCAACTCTTTTCCAGCTATAAAATGAAGTTGGACAATGGCGTGAAATGAAAAGTTCTCATAACTTATTCATCAAATGCTATAAAAATGAAACGCAAATAATCTGCAGTTTCTAATCCTTGATTGAAGCATAAGCAAAAAGAGAGAAAAGCTCGACTCAAATTCGAAAATAACAAACTTAAGGTGGAAATGATGTCTCCTATGAATGAATACTCTAAAAGTGTTAAAAATATCAGTTATATAGTTATGTACTGTTATGGATTTTATTTGTTCCTCATTTGTAAACGTCAGTTTCCAAAAACACAATATTAATCAAGAAAGTTTATTTTATCAAGTCACTAACTTGTAAAACTGACAGTTAACTTGCAAAATTTTTACAAGTTAGTAGAAATGTCTAGCAAATTATTTCGTAGTAAGGAGAGTACAAATGTTCTGCAGTCCTCGAGTTCAGCAGTTTCTGAGTCAACAGATGGTTCAACATCATCAGTATCAACTCTTTCAGAAAATCTGTATAACATGCAAGGCTTGAAGCTGCAGCCATCATCGGTTATGGTGAATCTTCTTGTTGTTAAATTTTTTGTTTGCCGCAATGTCACAATAACGTATTTTTCCATATCTTCTACATCATTCATGTTCAAGGAGAGAATTTCGTCACATCGACAACATCCAAAAATCCCAAATATTGTTACAATTTTCGCCAGCAACCACTGGTCATCAGGAGCATGTAAAAGAAATTGTTCAGTCTCTTCTTTACTTAATACCTTGGCCTTTTTTGGCGTATAACGCTCATTTTTTCGTTTCAGAAACGCTATTATCTTTTGAAATCTACAAATGACAACTAAACGTCATATTTTTTAATAAATTTTTTGTCTATGATAGCTTACGACATTTGAGACAAATTATTGAGTTTTTTTTGGAATTTATCTAACCTATTTACAAATGAGAAACAAATAAAATATTAAACAATACACGCAAGGTAACGGGTTTTACTGGCTCAAGGAGATAACTGACTCGCCTGCGGCTCGTCAATTATATCCTCCATTCGCCAGTAAAAACCCTCTTACCTTGCTAGTAATGTTATATACTATTGTTATCAAATATTGAATCAGAAAATTTAGAAATAGAAGACGTCATATAATTAAACATTGAAATTATATTGAAAATTAGGGTTAGCTCCAGAAACATAGAGAAATATATACCACAGAACAGGATTGGTTGGTTAAAAATTTTAAGTTCGTTTGAAGATGGAAATTTTTAGATAAGTAATTTCAGATTTAATTCGGTATTAGAGTTAACAGTTTCATTTCCAATTTTTCATTTTTAATGAAATTCTTCTACTTTCTTAAATTGAGTTTTGAAACCCTGAGAGAAGTCATTAGGATATTAAAAACTAGGGATTTTTTTTTTGTTATTGGATGGAAATATCAAATTTCAAATTAAATATTTCATTAAAAAATTTTTTTTTTTTTTTTTTTTTTTTTTTTTTTTTTTTTTTTTTTTGTGTGACATGTTTATTTATTTATTTATTAGAAAGAAGAACACAAACAGGTATTCCAACCCAATACAGTATTCACAATTCAAAAAAACAAAAAACTTTATCATCATACAATCTCAGCATTATATAAACCTAACCCATTGTACATATACTTATTTTAATACTTAACCTAGAAACGCGAAAAGAAAACAAAACAGTTCCCCTGCACTCCAGAGAGAAAAAAAAATGCAGAGAAACACAATATAATAATAAACTAATAGGTACACATCATGAACTTATTCTTCAAACAATTTTTCAGTCGAACAAGAGAAATATTGAAAATATCGACATCAAGAGACAATGAATTGAAAGTTGACATAAATCTACATAGTGGCGAATTCTGTGTAACATTTAATCTACGAAAAGGTATAGCAAACAATTCTTTAGATCTTAACTTCTTCTCAGGAACCCGAAATGTTACCTGCTGAAGGAGGCTCGGGACAGAGAGGACACCATTCGATATTTTGTACAACAAACATAAATCATTTAATTTCCTACGATCTTCCAAGCTGATCAAATTAAACCTCTGTTGAGCTTCTGCATAATCATGGTTATCAATTTGAAAGTAATTACGGAAAGCAAGGTGTTTCAAAAATTTATGCTGCACGCTTTCTAATCTCTTTATATAATATTTGTAATGAGGGTTCCAGATTGGAGATGCGAAATTGAGCTTACTCACCACAAAGGCATGATATAAGGTTAAAACTGATCTATTTCTCCTAAATGATCTACCGTGTCGAAGGACAAATCCCAGCATTCTATTCGATGACGAGATGATGTTTTCTATGTGCTCAATAAAATTTAATTTGCTATCCAGCGTTACCCCCAAATCTCGGATACTACTAACTTGCTGCAGCTGATTTTGATCGATAGAATAAAAGAAATTTATGATGTTTCTATTCCGTGTGAAAGTTATTTTGAAACATTTATCTAAATTTAAAAAGAGAAAATTTTTCTTACAAAATTCACACAGTCTATCCAGATCCTCCTGAAACCGAATACAGTCCTCAACACTATTAATTCTCAGAAATATTTTCAAATCATCTGCATATACTAAAAATTGAGTGTAACGAAAACAGGATGACATATTGTTTAGATATATAATGAAAAAGAGGGGCCCAAGGTGAGAACCTTGGGGCACACCAGATGTACTAAAAAATTGTCTAGATTTTTGACCATTTATGCACACAAATTGGGATCTTTTTAATATGTAGGATTAATATAATATAGACGATCCATTACAGTACCTAGTGAAAAATTTCAAGAAACTGTTTTTTATAGAACAATCACAATGAATGAAAGCGCAAAATTCCCCATCAATTAAAAACACGAGTTAGGAGATTGAAAGGGTCAGTTCAGGTACCTCATAGGCAATGGTTCACTATTTAAAGATTTACCTGGAATTTACTCAATTACAGACTGACAATAAAACCATTGTACCTACATTAATGATTATATAATAATCTAAGAACTCTCATAAATTAATATATTGAATGAAACCCACATTGGTAGATAAGAGTAAGTATCTAAAAAAGTAGAGCATATAGAGCAAAATGGATTGCATGTATAGGCTCCAAAAGAAAATTTTTCTGTCGGCCTGTGTTATCTACATATTATATTTCTTCTTATTTAACTTTCGTTTCAAAATGTTGTGATGATAATCAATGATATTCTCAATGCAAATGCAAACAGTAAAGTCATTATTTTGATGTGGTTTGATCTCCTGAGGAATAAACTGTACCGAATAGATGCAATTCTGATATGGCATCTCATGCTATATGCAACCATGATATACTTACACAATAGATTAATGCTTTGGAGAATTGAAGACATCGTTTTAATCCTCGAAGATATGAATTCATAAATTGAAAAAACCATTGTAAGATTACTTATCTCAGTTTGAATTTCCACCATAGCGGTTGTCCTATTTGGCTAAAGGTTAAGGTGTGCCCGAGCATATTCAGTAACTTTATTAAATCAGGTGGGTAGTTCAAGAAAGAGAGGAAGAGATTGCGCCAAGAAAAGACATATGGTGGAAGTGGGCTGATTTTAGAGAGGCGTTGTTAGACAAATATAAATCTCGAGATTGCGGCGCAACCCATTATTATAAAATCAATGAAAACGACTGAGTCTAATAAGGGAATAGACCGGAACTTGATTTCAGCTTTGTTGATGGCGATGGTATTCATTAGCCGGCCAGATTAGCGAAGTAGATTTGGGAGTTGCGATTAAGTCAATTAACGGATGATTTGGAAAAGAAACTGAGTAGGTAGTAGACGGAATTATCGATTTTGGTGCCTCCGAGATACGCAGAAGAAGAGATTTCACAAGATTCCATCTTAGCAAGCTCTTATAAAAGCCGAGATGTCGATACAAATCAGAAGAATGCCTATTCAATAGAGGAAGGTCGCCTAATTTTGGATAGCTTTTTTTATTCAACTTCTTTTGTGTGAAAAAAAGATATTTTATTATTTTTTTTGTGCCTAAAATATGTTATCAACTCAATTAAAACAGTATACGCTCACAAAAATATTTATATCAACTCAAAAGAACATAATAATAATAAATGGACCAAAGTAAAATATAGCACTTTTTCAAATAAAAAAAAGGGTTCCCAAAATTGGATACCCTATCCAAAATTAGGAACCTATTTTTCCGAGCACGTTTTCTCACTACCAGCACAGTCTTCGTGTGCCCTTCGGAAACAAACTGAGCACTGTATCCAGCCTTTTCCATGTTGATCCTCAGAAAAGTTTCCAGTGCAGAAAATACACGTCTGAGTCAACGTCATAAACAAGATTTTGTGAGGATTCACTTTCTTCTTCAACCTTTTGACTCTTCTTCATCTTTTTACTTTTAACAATCGTCTTGCTTTTAGTTTTTCCAAAGGATTATAGTTTTGGCGACTTTCCTTTTTTTTAAGGGATTCTTTTCTACTGTCTTTCTATAAGAAAATCCTAATTTTGGATATCCAATTTTAGGAAGCCTCTTCATCCAAAATTAGGCAACCAATGGACTCTAGGTTAGGTGATTAAAATCAAAATGTCCATAAGAGTAATTCTTATTTTAAATACACAGGCTTATTCTACCACTATTCTTATACATCCTCGTAAACTTACACTATCCTACGCTAAGTACTTACCTTTTTATAACTGTTTATACGAGGTGAAACAAAAAACTCGTTGTTACAAATAAACACATAATATTATTATGCCACCTAGTATTGAGTAGTAGTAGTATGTGCTTCACACGGGATCATTTTATGTTAGGGGTGCTTCGTTCTGTGTATTCAATCAAAGGAAATTGTAAACGGATATTGAGATAATGCAGTATCCAAAATTAGGCAACTATCCAAAATAAGGCGACTTTCCTCTATTTACCGACTCGATGAATGTTATTTTCTTGATTAACAGGCAAATTGAAAAGTCCTCAGTCTACCATAGTAAAACACATTTTTTTGGCAAAATTCGATTTTATTATTCAACATAGTTGCCTTCGAGGGTGATACAGCGATTATAGCGATCTTCCAACTTTTCGATATCATTTTTGTAGTACGATTTGTCTTTCGCTCTAAATTGAGCCTCAGTTTCGGTGATTACTTCTTCTTTCCAGCGAGCATTCTTTTGGGGTCTGAGAACTGGAAAAAGTCTCTGGGAGCCAGATCTTGCGAATACGATGGATGCATAAGTAATTCGAAGCCCAATTCATGCAATTTTGACATTGTTCTCATTGATTTGTGACACGGCACATTGTCTTGATTAAACAGCACCTTTTTTTCTTCAAATGGGACCATTTTTCAACGATTTCATCTTTTAAACGATCCAATAACGCTTTATAATGATCGCTTTTGATGGTCTGGTCCTTTTGGAGGTAATAAATGAATATTATACCTTGCACATCCCAGAATAATGATGCCATAACCTTGCCAGCTGACTGTTGTGTTTTTCCTCGCTTTCGATTCGGTTCATCGTGTGCAGTCCACTCAGTTGACTATCGATTGGACTCCGGAGTGAAATGATTGAACCATGTTTCATCCATTTTCACATATCGCCGCAAAAATTCAGGTTTATTGCACTTCAAATATTCGTTCAGATGATATCTTCACCATGTCTATTATCTCGATCAACTTCACTTTATGGTCATTCGAAATTATTTTGTGAACTTTTTTGATTTTTTCGTCGGTGACAGCCTCTTTTGGGCGTCTACTGCGTTCGCCGTCTTCGGTGCTCATTTCACCACGTTTAAACTTAGCACACCAATAAAGGATGGTTAATTTTCCCTGGTGCAAACTCCGGAAACTCTTCATCAAGCCAAGATTTTGCTTCAACTGTATTTTTCCCTTCAAAAAGCAATATTTTATCAGCACACGAAATTCTTTTTCTTCCATCTTTCAACAAATAACAAAAGTAGCTACACTCACAACGCAATAACTCACAAACTAAGGGTCGGACTGCTGTTGAATTTTGGCATGTATCGTTTGAAGGTTGGTACTAACGAAAAATCATATGGAATTAATACTAGCACCACCATCCATGCATCAGACCGGGGATTTTTCAATTTGAAATGTTTATGATAAACAAGCTAGGATGTCTGAAATAATGGTTTATTCACTGATTAGATTTTGTTTGAGATTGTTTTCCCTTTTCTTCCTTAAGGTGGCACTAAGAACATTAACCAATCAATGGCATCATTTCAAAATTTTCATTTGTCCTGTCAAAGGTATTGTCGATTTAACCTCAAAACGACATTGACAGAAAGACGACGTGAGCGCCACCAAAAGCAACGATGCAGAAGTCAAAAGAAAAGAGATCAATACCATTAAAATCCAAAAATGCTGCTCCCTTCAAAAGTTGCCAATTTAATCTTAAGGTTTTTCAAGAGTAATTGAGAACACCTAAGTATTTTATACATCTTATAAACTAGCAAACCCAATTAAAGAAGACTTTGTGCTGTCAGAAGTTTGGCTTTCGGGTAGCAAAATTGATTTCGAAAATATGAATAGGGTGCAATCATAACTAATTCAAATCTACTGACCTGTCATTATTGATTATAAATACTGAATGAAGGGTGATTAAGAGAATCTTTTGATAACAACAAAACTTGTCATCGATTATCATTGTACCTTAACTTGGGTAAATGGACCATATCATATCTTGACGTTTACCGTTTTTCTTAAAAATTCCTGTTTATTCATCAACATACACGGTGTTCCATCTCAGACGACCACCCCGTATATTTCTTATTGCATAGTGTTTGAATAAATTTCCAGAAACACGTCGAATGATTTCATTTGGGGGACATTTTTTGACGTATATTTGAGCCTTGAACGAGCAACCGCCAAAGAGGGGGTGTTCAACCTCTCAAAATTGAATAGGAATGAGGGGGTTGAGTGATACTTCATTTGAGAGTTCTTGAAAGCCTCTTCACAACGGTGTATGAAAAACGTTATTTTGATGAACCGTTTTCGCCAAAAATATTATTTTTTTTTGTTCGAATGAGCCACTTTGAATATTTTTGTACAAGCCCATTTTTATTAAGCTCTTTTTACAATTTTGAAGAAATGTTAAAAAAAAATATATTTTAGGCCTCAATTCCCAACGTGGCAACATGTTTTTTGATAGAAACTATTTTTTTTCGTCTTACCAGTGACATCCTTACTGGATATTTTCAAGTGAAAAATTGGTACGCCACTGCTTTTCAATGAAATAAAATCAATTTCGAATTCTTATTCAATTTTTGAGAAAACAGCTTTTTTGATTTTTTCTCAACTGAGTTAACATACTTCTTGCATAAAAAAGAGTGACAATTGAAAATTTAATGTGACCATTAAAAATGAAACATGTAACTACAAAAATAGTGAATAAACCTCACCAAACTCGATACATTTTCGGCATCTCCCAGTTAATAACAGGCTACAGCTGAACTGAATTAACAAAATGAAATCATCTCTTCATTCTGTTGGAGTAGCGTACATTTTATCCTTATATTTCCCTACGTAGGGGACAGGGACGTAGACGTCCGGAGGATTCAGATCCGGTGACCTAGATGGCCAAACCACTGGTCCAATTCCATTGACCATGTAGTTATTGATGTCATCTATCTCTAGTCGGCCTATCCAACGTTGCAGATATTATTATTATTTAGCCATTCGCTAACGGCAACTTTAAAATGCGGAGGGGCTCCACCCAAGGGTATCTAGCTACACCATCCTCAATATAGTCCTGCAATGTTTCGAATGGAAAAATGTCTAAGTTAAATCTAATTTTTTCAGATCAATTTTGAACTATGGAAATGATGCATATCCCGAATATAGTTGAATTAGCAGATTTATATTATTTTTTGATTATTCATCGTCTCCTGGATTTTCCGTCTTTTAAACTAGACCCCCCTGTATTTCTTAAACTACCAATTTCCAAAGACTATAATATAATGTATCAGATTTCCAATCTCCACATTCATTAAGTACCTACATAATAAGATAAACCAGAATATTCATTCTACTTGACGGATGGAGTCCTTTCTCATAGATGGACATTCAGTCCACATTAAGTACTTCGTTTGTATATTTATTGGAGAAAATTACAACGCTAATCACACCCAAAAACACATTAAACTCATCAGATCAAGAAGATAAACCCTGATGGCTCAAGTCATCGATCTAATGGATATTTATATCGCACATTACGAAATAAGATTTTTAATCCACAAAGCAAATATCGATAATGAGCTTCTTAATCTGCTATTCTGCATACTAATTGATACATACATGCGTTTTCCATCTCTGAATTATTATGTTAATTCGCTCTGAATGCGACCCGTTCTGGCGAGAGAAATCTGGTAGGGAAATGTTTCTTATTAACACTGATTCTATCGTGAATTTAGCTGTAAATATCATTGAGTAATGCAACTAGTTCTTGTTCTACGGGTAATTGATATGTACCTACTTCGTTTTGTCAATCCATATGCAAATAGCGATATTTAAATTGAAATCAATGAATTAACGCAGTTATTTCTTCATGGTTATGAATGAAGTGATGCAGAAACAGGCTCTTTCAAAATAGAACTACCATATGGTCTGAAAATTGATTGGGTATACTTCGGTTTTTTCAAGGTCGTATGTTTGAGATCGCGCTGTGGATGGCCAACTGAGAATTCCTCTCGATCTGTATTCGCAATTGTTCACAACCATATTAAAATTTTCTTTTAGTGTGATTTTGCTATTTTCTAGAATTAATTTAAATATACTCACGTGAAATTTTGAAATATAGATTATACACTGTGTCCGTAAAGTATGGAACGAATTCATTTTTAGCTTAACAGACCATTTTAAGAAATAATCCTGAAACACGTCGATTTTCAATTTTACTTTACCGTAATATAAAATAATAAAATAATATTCAGGGTTAATTACTTTCGATTAAGGACGGAGACCCCCCGGCCGACCTCCGAAGAGATGGCACGAAAGCTGGACATCTGTTTCCCAGGAGGCTGAATAGTGGAAGAAACAAGACTAAGTCTTAAGAAAAGAGAAAGAAGAAGAAGAAGAAGATTAAGGACGTCACCGTCATTTTTTTGATTGGAACACCCCCATTTTGTCTCAATTTTCCGATTACTATAGCTGAGCTGATTCCGAAAATGTACCACACGTTGATTTCAATTGGTACAGGATGGATAAAAATACAATAGTTTTGTGTGTGCTCATAAAGTAACGCGTAACATTGTTTATTAGTTAAATCAACAATATTATCAAAAATACTTATTGTCTAGCGGCAATTGGTTTGAATGTATCACCCTGTAGTTTGTTACATTTTTAGATAGTATTTTTGATAATATTCTTAATTTAACTAATAAAGAATGTTACGCGTTACTTTATGAGCACACACAAAACTATTGTATTTTTGTCCACCAATTGTGTACCAATTGGAATCTACATGCGATACATTTTTGGAATCAGCTCAGCTAGAGTAATCCGACAATTGAGACAAAATGGGGGTGTTCCAATAAAAAAAAATGACGATGACGTCATTACTCGAAAGTAATTCATTCTATAGGGTGAATTTTTGATTTCAATTTACCGTATTTTGAAATAATAATCTAATACACAATTAGATTATTATTTTAAAATACGGTAAATTAAAATTAAAAATCGACGTGTTTCAGGATTATTTCTTAAAATGGTCTGTTTAGCTGAAAATGAATTTGTTCTATACTTTACGCACACTGTGTATAGATATTCCTTATTTAATCACTCAAAACAACTATCACATCTTTTATTATAACGTTTTCTATTTGGAATGGTTGATTCATTTCGGAAGCAGACCAGATATGTCAAAAATTAGTGGAAAAAAAGAGGCCGAGAAAATTGAAAACAAAGATACCTCGATTTTCAGATAAGATTAGGAATATTCATCCCATCCACAGAGCTAGAAGTCAGATCCTTCCAAGCAGATTCCTACAAAGCAGTTTTTCAGATAATCATAACTGAAAAAACGACTAGAAGATAGCTAGAAAAAAGACCACGGATAGATCCACGGTGAGTTCAAAATGAGCAACAAAGAGGCAACGAGGAACTTATATTGACTACCTATAGTTCCTTCTAATGTTAGTAATATTCAAAATATTCGGGGTGGCTAAATGTTTCCCTTAACGGGGATTGAGAAAAATGTTTGCAAGAGGACTGAAACTACACCTTTGTTTATGAAATGTTTATTTGCGTGTAACGTAATACTAGAATGAATGCAAGGTCGTCAATGTTTCTTGTCCTTCTGAAGCTACTAACTGAAATTAGAATCGCCCTTCGCCGGCATTTCAACCTGATTCTTCGATACCTACACAGATTGTTCTAAAACTACGACTGATAATGGCGCTGGTGTATTTGGGGCTTGCATTGAATGCTCACTATTGTTAGATCGCTGTCCAAATGTATTTCAGGCAGAGACACTTGAAATCGAAGATATGTGAAAATGAATCTAGTAAGAAACTATCAGAGAGATGATATAGCGATACATTCTGAGAGTCAGGCTGCAATCAAAACATTGAGCTCACATATCATCCGTTCTAAGATGGATCTGTATTGGATTGCCGAAGAAAACTCAACTAAATGTGCAAGAATAACAAGGTATCTTCAGTCTAGATTCCCGTTCACTCAGGAATTAAAGAAAATGAAGAGACCAATACACTTCCCATATAAAAAAGCATAAACTTCTTTCAATGACTCAGAACCTTTCTCTAGTATACATGGTAAAATAGTAGTTAATTGTATCTACGAGAAAAAGTTCGAAGAAAGGGAAGAAACCAAAAGTGAAACACTGCGGAGTTTTTCTGCGTTGGATGATTCAGAAATGTTTCTTCGAGACTTTAATACTGTGAGAAGAACTATCTGGATTTTATTAAGAATATGCTACATCTCCTCACTAGATTTCTTATAGAGCATTCCTGCCTCAGAAAGCACCTCATGAGAATGAGTCTAATAGAAAACGACGAGTGAGATTCTTTGAGGAAAAGGAAGAAACTCCAGGTCGTCTGAATTGCTAGCCAAGCCAAAATTTGCTTCAGACTAGAGACCTATAGAAATGAGGAAGTAATTTCCTCGAAGCCATCCCAGATATTGGAGTTCATTAGAACTCTGGAGGGCGAGCTGTAGACTAAGACTCAGGGCCGTCGCTAGCCAAATTGCCGCCCTAGGCAAATACCCAATTTGCCGCCCTAACAGTCAACTCTGCAGAATGCAAAAAAATTATTTTGGATTATCGGGGTCTCAGATATATATTTCTTAGGAAGGATGAGATGGAAATGATGAAATGGAAACGTTTCTCGTATATTTTGCATTCATCTGGGATAGGCATTCTGGTTGAAGAATTGTAGAGAACAATATCCTCCACCGGCTACCCTAATAAAGCAATAAAATTGAGCAGTATACAAAGAGAAGGCCGACACGCCTGATTAGTACATGTGTTTTTTAGCATCAATATCTCGTAAACAGTAAACAGCTGTGAGAGGGTTTACACGACATCTAGATATTTATGAGTTGTTGTATATAATGCGGCACCTTTGATAGTTTAAAATGTTGATTAAATTGTCTGTATATTTTCGTGTTGTTTCTAACCGATTTAAATCTCATTCCTTACTTTGAATTTCTACACATATGATTTTTGTTGATCAAGATTGAAATGCCGCCCCAGAATTTTGCCGCCCTAGGCGGTCGCCTCCCCTGCCTACCCCCTAGCGACGGCCCTGCTAAGACTACTAATGGCACGAATAGCTCTGATGAGGCACAATGGACCACAAGGTGGCGGTGCAAATGTATAAATACATATCATGTATCTTATGTTAGTTAAGTCCAAACTATTATTTTGTTATGCGGCTGTGGGCAACTAATAAGTCAGGTTAGCCAAACTGTAGTCATTTTGTATATCAGTCTATGGTCCAGAACATAAACGTCATTCTTAAGCAGGAAGAGCTCGCATCATCATTATTCGTTTTTCTACTGTGAGGTTCAGTTATTAATTACGTTCTGTGTAACAAGTGTGAAAAAATAAGCTCATTCGTAATTGATTTTAATTCATTTTAGGCTCCCGAGACGGTCAAAACTTATTCTACAAATTATTGCCTTATTTTCAAAACCGTCGAGGATCTACAAACCTAGGTTTTCGTCAACAATACGGGCTACAGCAGCAATATTTTCAGTTTTTGTTGAGCAATTTGTCCTAACAGCTCAAAATTTTCCACTTTTCACTATTGTCGGCCTAGAAGGTGTTTCACGATGACCCAAAACTTGTTCAGTTTCGCGATCTGTCACTGCAACATTTTTCATTTTTGAATTTTAACAATTTCCATGAATTGTTGAAGCGTGTTTCGTTCTATTTTTAGTAATGACGTAGATTCTACTTGTCAAATGTCAATCGATGACAGCTTCAAATGTGACAGCTGCACAGATAGCGGGATATTCAAAATAAAACCTCTTATTGAAAAACCCTGTATATCAATTCAACTTGAGTAGATCACGTTCGTTGGAACGGTGTACTATTTGCATCATCGGAGAGATCAGACTATCAAGCGTGTTCACTGAAGTGGTTGAATTACAGATTCGGTCTATTAGATTAACAAATTGAGCGTACCAGCATTCGCTATTAACCTTTGGCTAAGTAATAACTCATTATTGAATCTTGTTATCAAATTCGATGTCCTCATCCAATGCATCGTGGAGTTGTTGTGTTCTTCTCTACATGGCTGTTTCTATTCGTATACCAACTAAGAAATGCTTTTCAGGTACAAATCTGTCATTCATCACGTGATTCAAAATTAATATTATTTGTCATATGATTTCAATTTATTTCATTATTATTATTTAACCTGCACAGTTGCACATCAGGTATATGGAATCGAAATAAATTCAAGAACTCTTTAATAAGTGTTCTCAAATTCATTTCGATTCCATACAACCTACATTATTATTATATTCAATACTTATATAATAAAAGCAGTAAAAATTGTATTAGCTTGGTCAGTAGTGGCCAATACATTACATTTTAAAAAATAATGAAGATCTTTTCGATACAATATAATAACAAAATTAATTAAACAACCCAAAAAACAACTGAACCATCGAAAATTATTACAGTTTAATATGGAATAGGCAATAATTTTTAACCTTGTTACTTCTCCCAATACCTTTAAATCGTTAAGCACAGGGATTTAATTTGGGAAAATTGGGCGCTGTAATGAAGATTTTTTCCACATGGTCACAGCAATTCTTTCGGTGTGGTCAAATTACCGAAATCTCATTTTAATTCAGGACTAATACCCTCAGATTCAAATATTGCGAGAAAATACTGGGTCTCCATCAACGATTCCAACATTCTTGTTGCCTTTAAAATATTTTTGCTATAGTTATCACAAGTTTGACGACATAGACTCAACAAAATTTGAATAAGAATTGAAACCTAATACAAGATACATTGTCAATTTCGGAATGCTATCATATAAAATAGTTGCCAATAATAGTGAAAAGCCTATAAAGTACATTTCAAAACCCTCTTCGATATAATATTTTACTCATTTTCTGTATCAATTCAATACGTACCTTAAGTATATTTTTTGACATAAAAAAATAAGTAATCAACAATAAAATAAAACCAGCAAAGTAGGTAGTCATCAGTTTGTATGCATGAAATTTGATTTCCCACTTTAAGTATGTCCCAACGTCTTCATTTTTTGTATATGTGAATGGTGATATTTTTCCCTCTGAAAATTTATAGAGCAATTGAATTATTAAGTAACAACTTTATAGTTAAACTTCTACTGATGTGGATGTGAAATAATCCCCATCTACATCAAATTTTATTCTCGATGTTTAAACTAGATTTTTTATTATCAATATGACATTTTTAAAGAATCAGGTTCCAATATGCTCCAAGAGATATAATCTTTCATTATTATTCGATTTTTACATAGGTTTACGTCATTTCAAATTAAAAAACACTCCATATGAAACTTGTCATACTGCTTTAATATTTTTTTGCTATATATGAATTCAGCAGGAATTACTTAATGTAATTCCTATAAGCTTAAGCTTCTATGGATTGTTCAGAAATTTTTTTCGGTCTCTCTTTTATGATATATTGCTTCTACCAAACATCATTACTTACTGAGGAGTTATTGCTTGATTTATGATATATGATCATATTGTGCAATCAAATGACTCATTGTCAAGAAGCATCTCCGAATTACATCATAATCATAATTCATAGATATATACAGTACTTTATTAACTGTTGAGTCTTTGTATATTCGAGGTACGATATCGAATCTCACAGCACAATCTTTTTAAGGAAATAGTTCTGATGTTACACTCCAACACTGTTTTTTAATAAATATACCTACCTACTAAGATTATATACTATGCTATCCTGTTCTGATAAAAGATAAAAATAATTCAAAATTTAAATCAAACTTGGCCAACGTAGAAAAAATTGACGAAAAATGAAGAAAGGTGGGAAATCTTTCAAAAAACACAAGAACTCAAATATCTCGGAAACTGTTGATTTTCGGATATCAATAAAAATGGCTCAAACGATAGCGAATGAGTGATACTCCAAGGTTCACGTCGAATTTATAAACACCCCGTATAGTTTGTTTTTGTATAGGAAGGTCATTCACAAAAAATTATATTTTCCGAGCAAAATCCGCCAAAAAATGTTTTTACTTCTTTGTATTTTTTGTTCAATGTTACGTCACGAAATTTTGGTGTCAAAACTCAAATTTGGATTCAGCACCCCAAAAAAACATATAGATCGAAGAAATCAAAACTATCCCAAAACTTTCCTGTGAAAAACGCATATGGACTGAACTATACGTCCAGGAGTGTACAAGATGTGGCTGACAAAGAAGAAGAAAGCTGTTACAAAAGTTATCTTTTTTAAACGATTCCCATAGTTGAATAATTATTCACTGATCCCCCCAAACTATTGAACCTATTTTGAATAAATTTCAATTATGTTTCATTTGAGTGTCAATTTTGGTATTTACAATTAATGGCTCAAGCGTTCTTGAAATATTATTCAAAAATCTAATGAAAAGAGATCAAGTTTGACTCTACAGAATCTTAATCAGGAGGTCTGAAAAAACATTCCCTGCAAAATATCGAGGTGTACTTCTTTTTCAGAGTAATTTTGATATTAGAATCCACTGCGTTGAAGATTGATTGGCGTTTAACGCAGTTCTGACATTAACGTATTCATTGTCACTTCCACTAACTTAATCGCTTCTAAGAAAATATAACTTGAAAGACAAAGGTGTACCTATATTATGTTTTATCTACCTAAATGTAGGTATATACAAAGTAATACTTAATACTGCAAATTTGTGTTTTGAGTTATGATCTTGGTAACAGCTAAATCAATCGACTATTCAGAAAGAAATAAGATTGAAATATCCTTACCATCACAATGTCGATGAATACTTTGGCGAGTTTCCTTATGAATTCAAGTCTTACCTCATACAGCATTTTGAATGATTCGGGTTCAAAGAAACCTGTTCGAAAGTACGCGACTTCAAGTCGCGAAGAAGTGAATGGTGAATTATTTTTATGGCTTCAATTGACATAAAACATGAATGGCGCCTCATGCGCCATAGATACATCAAATATTTGAAAGAGGAAAAGAAACGGATGGATGCTGAGGAAGCACTTGAACAAATTGTTCTGGAGTTCACGGTCCCTGATTATTTACTTTAACAGTGGCGTGTTGAATACATAATTTACAAAGGAGAAGTATTGAATACAATTTGATTGAATTGAAAGAATTCGTTGGCTGGTTTTTCATAGCTATCGACAGTCATCTCTTTTCATTCTGGTGAAAAATTATCCAAAATATGTAGAATAAATTTCCACGTTGAAAGCAACAGGAGAATTCCAGGTTTCTAAATTATTCCTTAAGTCACAACAAAGCGGTCACCCATCCAGATTCTAGCCTCAACCAAAACTACTTGAAAAAGATGACGAACAATTCTAAAAAAAATGACAAATTATGATCATATGAAACAACCAAAAATTCGCAAAAATATTTGAAAGCCAAACTTCAAATATTTTTTCTCTATATTATCGAACCGTTAATAGTTCTGGTGATTAAGATCGTACTCCTACTGAGAATATCTGACTTGTGAAGTTTGTACAAACAAAAAAAAAAGGAATATACAAAATATTAATGTTTTTGTTAATAACAATGGAAATATTAATATTTGTGTCTTCTTTAACGTTATTTATTTATCCTTATAAAAATGAAATGCGTCCACCCATGTTTTTACAAACTTCACATTATGAGGAGTAGATGAATTCTTTTGTTTTAAAAAACCGAGAAATAATAAGATAATAAATAATTTTAAACACTTGCTTTAAATGTTTCTTCGTTTTTTGATTTGCATAGTTTGTATTTTGTTTTCAATTCATACTTCACACAATGTTAAAGGGGTACCAAAGGGCTGTCAATTGTAAGAACCTTTTTTATACATCATTGGGATGGTACTTTGATGTTATTCAAAGCAATTTTGGGGATAGCCAGTATATTACTTGATTACAATTCTACAATAGACACGAAATCAATGAAATGTCCGAATAAATGAAAAATATTCATATATAAGGTGTCCCATTTCAAGAATGGAGTCGAAAAACTCAATATCTTGAAACAGATGACATTTTCAAGAAACCCATAACGGGATGCTTTTCGATAAATCTGAAGTTAAAAACGGATTTGAAAAATATACGGTGTCTCATTTAGAAAACACCAACTTTCTTCTATATCTCTATCCAATTATTTCGAAAATAGAGGTAACAGGTCCTCAAATTTTTTTTCGTAAGTCTGTAAGTTAGTTCTCGAAGTGCTTTCTGTGAGTATCGAATTTGGGACACCCTGTGCAAGTATTTGGTGTTGGGTAAAAAATAAACAGCATTGAAGTGGTTGCGGACATGGTAACATGACTTCTTCAAACTCTAAGATTTTCCTTTCATGTTCATTATCGATGAAATTAAACATTTCCATATACAGGGTGTTTGACAAATATTGCGAACAAAATCAAGATCCAGGTTATCCATGAATTTGTTATTTATTTGGAATATACACTCAACGTCCTGTATCAATTGAAAACGAAGCATTTCTGAATAAAGGCCTAAAAGACGGTTCCTTCCCCGAATAGCTCATAGAACAATATCTCGAATTTGAGGAATTTTGCATGTACCTTTCGTTTCATCAAACTATAACTAAGTTTTGAGTTACTCCGATTTGAAGGAGGTTTATGCTCATTCGAAAAATGTATCACTGTTTATTATTTTTATAGCATTTTTGTTGTCATTCATACCATATATTCAAGGTTATCGAAAAATTGACTTTCCAAACAAAAATTTAAACAAAAAATTATTGTAATTGAAAAGTAAAAAATATATCTGTGAGATTTGATAACTTCAAATCAATCCATTGCTATAAAAATACCTTCCCTTGTGTTCAAAGGTATTCAACATATCCTATCAAACTATTTATAAAATAGATTTGTCATGATTAACGATAAATCTCTAACAAACCACAGAATAACACAATGTGATCCTTCTAGGAATTCTGCTTAAATCCATTGACTATTGAAATAAGGTATGTATTAGATTTATACTCAATGCAGATATCTGAATATTTTCTCGTTATGGTTATTCTACGCCACTGCCAACAGTAAGGTAGAGTCTTCTTTAACCACAACTATCCTCTAGAAAATTTCATCCTATGTATAGTTTGCTATTCACACGGTTTTAAAGCTTACCGTTTACGTGTGGATTTGTCCAAATTTGGTAAAGCAGTAATTATTTCTGTTTGGTTTCTATATAGTTCCGAGCTATTTGAATATAATGACGGTAGGTATCTTACTTACCATTTATTTTCTATGTATGCGAGTAACGAAACTTGTTGAAGACTATATTTACCAGCTGATGGCTTCGACTGTATAAAATTATTGTGTTGCTGTGATTTGATGGAAATAATCCTTCTTTGTGTGGAAATCTCAAATGAAATGTTCAGGGACTTCTGACCTTCATAGAACATCTGTTTAAAATAAACTTGATATTATGGTTAGCACGAATTTTTTTGAAAACTTTGTCTGATTTTATTCAACAGTTACAAGAAAAATAGGGTTTTGTGTTTTATTTTATTAAACAGGTACAAGAAAATTAGGAAGGCCCTTTTATTCCGCAGAATATTTCATTCAAAAATTTTCAATATACTTAATCCTACAGGATTTGCAACTAAATTTTTTCATTCTGAAAAATATAATGCGGAGGAATGATTTGAAAGGATACCAAAAATGGTTATATTTGGACAAATCGAACTGTAATTACTTAATTTTTTGGAATTTTAAAATGATAGCTGTTCATCACTTTTGTTACTGGGTATAAAATAATAGTATATTATTCAACGAGCGGTAATGTAGGTCATAACTCACGCAGATGATGTTTGCAGCACGAGCCGCAGGCGAGTGCTGTAATTCATCAAGTGAGTTATGACCATTACCGCAAGTTGAATACTATACTTTATCTACGACTATATAAATAAATACTTAGAAAAAAAAAATACAGACTTAGAATATGGACAGAAGAAACGAGAAATAAACATATATGCTCGATCCCGTACAAGAGAGATGGAAACTTAGTGCCACCAATCACAATCGAACTAGCTTCGGCTAGCTCGAATCCAGTATTGAGTACAGACATAGAACTTTATTGAAAAACCTTAATAGTTGCCTATAAAAATGCATTAAAATATACCAAAAAATATACCCTGTAAACGATGACTCAATGATCTTACTGCTACACCAATCTCGAGAATTTTTTCAAACTCCTTTATTTTTTCGGGAAAATAATTCTATATGGTAACATTAGCTGTTTGTCTTTTGGAAATGTATACCTATATAATATTTCATCTTCACTATATGAATTAATCGTTTCTAGCAAAACATTCACAGTAATTAGATATCAACTTAATTTGAAAACGTCAAGAGTGACATTGCCTCGGACATTCCTCCCCTCAATAACAATAATGGAATGTTCCCTTTCGGCCAATCGAATAGAAGCTGAGAAGTATAGAAGCACAGATCCATATTTCTCGATTCATTATAGTGAGTTATAGCAGTGAGTTATTATAACTCACGGTGTTTGTTAATAGATACTATTAATTGCTCAAAAGCAGTTGAATAATGAATATATAATTCAATAGGAGTAGATAAAAAAACTTTATCAATAAGTATGGTACTATACTTGCTGATCCTAAGGGTTCCAAAAAAACAAACAGTCCTTCAAAGTACACTTTCTCGCTTAAAGCCTTATTTTAGCCCTGAGCAATACCAATAATGAAATTTCTATGGAACCATTAATATCCTTACCCGAATACCTACTCACAAAAAATTTCATGAGAACCATATTACTAAATCGTGAAATCAACATTTTATGACTATACCTACTACTTTTGAATATACGTTCATTCGTAAGTTTCATTCGAACATGATTGTAATCCATCACTTGGATGAAAGTTGACAGTAATAAACATGGATAGAGGGAGCATATGTCATTTTCAGTAAGCAAATTCTGTCCCCAACATAAACTATCAAATTTGACATGAAGTACGCGGAAATGAAAACATATCAGTGATGCGATATTTCACTCAATTCGCGAGTTTCTCCACAAAGAACGCACTTCTTATGTCCCATAGTGAATCAACGCTTCATATTAACTCAAAATATATTGAAATATATACCTAAATATATCCGAAATTCAGAAAACAAACTACAAGCCCGCCAAACGATGTGAAACAACCGATGACACTAGGAGAGCAAAAGTTGCTAAACCTTGGATTTCAGCAGGTAAATACAGAAAATAATAAATATTCTGCTTATTATAAATTCGACAATTAGGAAAAAGATCGGATTTCAAATATTCAAGTTTGCATATTTAATCAGGAATCATTCAAATTAATATATTTCATTCAATATAATATATATTCAAAATGATATAGTAAAATTGTGGATTTGAAAATATATCACGACAACGTAATCTAATCATGTTGGGGACATGTAAAATTGCGTATACCTACTTCCTCTATCTATGTATATTAGTCTATGGATAAAAGCATACTACATTTCCGCAACCATGGGCGCCCGCAGGGGGGGGCAGGGGGGATCATGGCCCCCCCTGAGATTTTGATTGCCTCATTTTTCAGCACGACAACCCTCAATATTACTTTCTAAATCCAGAGGGCATGGAAAAAAAGGAAGTAATGGATTCTCAACAATTTTCCGGTTTTCGATGACAATCATGGACGCCTTATCGTTTTTCAATAATTTTCATTTTGCCCCCCCCTGAGAAAAATTTCTGCGGGCGCCCATGTCCGCAACTGTAGAATATTTTAGATTAAATTTGTACCTAAAAATTCAAAAAATCTGATTCAAAAGAATTTGGATAATATGGAAATTTCTTCAAAAGAGTATTAAAATGCAAGACGAAACTAAGGCGGCTCAGAAATTCAAACATCAATGAACTTTCTGTTAATTGAATAAAAACTATACGATATTCGATTACATGATTGAATAATCAATATAAAACCTGCAGAAAAACTGACTGACAACTTGAAGTACAATTCAAGTTCGTTTTATAATTTCTCACACTCCTTTTAAGAATGTCCCTAATTCTTATCCTCCTAAAATAATATTGATCTTGGTTATGTTAAAGCGTTGAATCAATAAGGTCACTCAACTAAGCAAAAATATAAAAGGTACCATTGAAAGTTTTATTGATTGCTACATGCAAGTACATACAGATCAATCTCGACGAAAATGGATACGTGTTGAAACCAATCCATCACTCATAAATCTAAAAATGCCTCATTAGCACAATTCTCAAGTGTCTGATTTCATAATCATCATCAATATCGAAGAAACATCCCATGTGGACCAAACATCTATAAGTACGAATGATGCAAGACTGATAAATAACGTACTATAGCCACTCAATCATTGGCAATTTTTCTTGGGAGAAATAACATCCGAACCACTTTGAATGCTGATGAGAAGACGGATTTAACCTAGTAAGGAACCCATGGAAAGTTATCTTCAGACATGATCTCCTGTAGAAAGTACCAGCGAGATTCGCATAAACTGTCGTCTTCAGACAATGTGACAAGTCCTGACTACTTGCCGAACGTCAATCATGACGTCACCGATGATCGTGTCCTGAATAAATTCAGTGGAAAAGTGTGTAAGTTTATGTAAGACAAGTTATTGTTCGATATAAAACGATGATAATTATATTAAGCGGGAATGCTCCTCAGCATACAGATGTGGCGATCGGCGTATTTGATACCATCCATGAATGGGTTGCTTGTGAAGAGTTATTCCAACAGATAGGATCTAGTAGATTTTTTCTTGTGTATCGGTTGTAATCGATATCTAATGGCTGAGAGTGATTTATGTTTGAATTTACTCTAACCAGGGGCTGTGCCTGCCATTGGCAGAATAGGTATTGTTTACAATAGCGGATTTTACTTCTGAATAGATATTTATTTCATTGCAAAGAGCACCATATAGTTTCCATGAAATTTTTCATGACCAATTCGACATTTGCTGCTGTATATCCTCAAAAACATCACGAATTTCGTTACAGTCTTGAATCTATTTTGGAGCATTGGCATAGACCTTATATTCGCGTGATCCTATAGAAAAAAGTCTGAAAGTGTTAAGTCACAAGATCTCGGTGGCCAATTGACCATATTCACCGTCGCCATATTGTTGTGCGACAATACCAACTACCCAGTGTTCCCAACGAAGAAATCTTTAGTTAACTAGAAAAATTCCACAATATAAAGTTTATAAGTGAAGTTTATGTGTACCTTTTCTGGCTGCTACGCCAGATAGGCTTGTTTGGGACAATATTTCGCAAAAATTTCACCTTTTGGAAAGAAAAACATTAGTAAAAGTTGTTTCAATGAACAATTCAACTGTGGCCGAGTGTATAAATGAAGGCTTCGCTCCATTTTTGGAAATAGTCAGTGGAAGAAAAATTTTTATGGCTGATAGTAATTTTGATATTAGCGGTATTTTTCTAGTAAACTCAATATTTCTCCGTTGGGAACACTGGGTAGTTGGTATTGTCGCACAACAATATGGCGACAGTGAATATGGTCAATTGTGATCACCTCTTTGAGAAATTACATGGCCAGGAAACTTTTCTTGCAGAATTGATATTATTTCATAGTTTGTATGACAGCTAGCGCCGTCTTGTTGAAAATTAACATCATCCACATAAATAACTTCTAATTCTGGCCATAAAAAATCATCAATCATAGATGGGAAGCAAGACCCAATCACACCACCAGCTGAAAAATTGCACCAAACAGTGACATATCGATCTTCACATCACTAACTTGTCCCAACAGCTCAAATTTTTTAACTGTATCGCTATTGCGGACCGAGAAGGTGCTTCACGCCGACCCAAAAGATTCCAACTGAGACTGCAAAATTTTCTGTATTTTGTAGTGAATTTGAACAATTTCATTGCATTGTTGAAACGAATATCATTCCATTTTTAATAATGGCATAGTTTTTACTATGTCAAATGTCAAAAGTGACAGCTGCCCCCCTGGCGAGTTAGAAACCTTTCATTGGAAAACCCTTCGGAACAAAACTTAATATCTTTGTCCAAGGTTCCGTCAATTCTAGATCTACATTATTACTTCCACTATAAAGAAAATGAAATAATATGTTTTATCTTATCACTTTAAAATTCCATATAGGTTTGAACTGCTGTCGATATTAATGCAAATTTTTGTAATTTTAAAATTTTGGGCCGAGAATGGTCTCAAACAATCTTACCGATGACGAATTCGTGGTTTAATTCCAAGTTTAATTTCCAAGTTGATTGTACCAGCAGAAATTAATAGAATTCAACACTGAACTGAAAGTAGCAGTAAATATATTAGAAAGCACGTTAAGGTAATGATTTGACAGAAATAAATATAATAACTTATTTTTTTATTTCCACAGATTTTCAATTACTTCAACAATTGTTTCGTTGTCTAAGCGGATTATTCAAGAACAGGTCACATCGTATAATGTTTGGGGTAATGAATTCAATCAAAATTGATCCAATGAACGCATTCATTGGCCCAATGAATTATCATATATTGGTACAATGTAGAGAATTTGCGTTGTTTAACACCACTCAAGGAATCTCGGGACTAAGCAGTAGAAACACATTTTTTTTCATAAAATCTTAACCTTATTCATCAACATAGTAACCTTTCAAAAGTGATTCATGTACTCCAAGGCTCATCTAACTCTTCAATACCTTTACTCTAGAAAGTTTTGTCTCTGCTTTCGAAATAGGCTTCTGTCTCGGCAATCACTTCTCATCAACTTGAGACAAATTTCTTTCCATTGAACATCTTTTGAGGTCTGCAAAAAATTGGAGAATAAACTGGGAAGTCAGGGAGTTATAAGCGCTTTTCGCTCAATTTGACCATGGTTTCATCGATTTGTGATTGTCTTGGTGAAAGAGAAATTTTTTTCCCAATCTATCCAAAAACGTTATGTAATATTCACTGTTGATGGTTTTCACTTTGTTAAGATAGTCAATAAAAAAATATACCAGCACGTCTTAAAAAACGAATGCCATAACCTTGCAAGCTGGGATTTTTAGCTACTGTCAGATATATCTACGCAAGAAATCGACGTTGTTTCAATGTGTTGTTGCTTTTAATCAGTAGTGAGCAAACGCAGCACACATTTCAAGCAAAGCTTTCTCATGGACAAATTTTCACGTAAATAGTGAATGCACTGCCTTCTGATATCTTCAACTCCACGTCTATATCATGCAACTTCAAATTGCGATCGCTGATGGAAAGTTGCTGAACTCATAATGGCAGGTATTTATTTGGCTTAATGAAGGTTTATATAGGTTGTTGAAATAGGTTGATGAGAGTTTACTCAACCCATAATGGAAGCTGTTTATATAGCTAGATTTAAAGCAAATGTTGTTTATTTGGCTTGTTGAAGATTGATATGGCTTTAGGTTGTTCAAATGGGTTGATAGAAATACATAATGGTGGTTGTTTTTGTCAATGAGTCTGGATGAAGCTAAATTAACGCAGAGAATCGATTATCGTTTATTTGGCTTGATGAAGGTTGATATAACTCAAGGTTGTCCAAATGAATTGATGGATATTTACTCAACTCATATTGGTAGTTAATTTTACAGCTAGATGAAGCTGAATTTGGAGCAAAAAGCTGTTATTGTTCATTTGGCTTCATGGAGTTTCATATAACTCAAGGTCGTTCAAATAGGTTGATGAAATTTTACTCAACTCAGAATGGCAGTTATTTATAAGAATAGATATAGATGAAGCTAGAGAAAAACATGTTGTTTTTCATTTGGTTTGATTTAGGTTGATATAACTCAAGGTTGTTTGAATGGGTTGATGAAAGTATACTCAACTCATAATGATAGTTGAAGCTTGATTTAACACAGGAAAGTTCTTGGTTCATTTAACTTGATAAAGGTAAATGTAACTTATAGATGTTCAAATGGGTTGATCAGATTCAATGCAGAAAAGCAGTTGTTGAAAATTTGTATTGATGGAGGTAGGTATTAACTCAGAAGACCATCTGTTTAAATCGATGAGATTATTGAGTATTTTTTTCCTCTCTTCGGAAAGGTAGGTATATGTATCTTTACGGCGTATATAGAAAAGTGGATTGTCTCACATAAATGATTGAGGAAATTACTTCTTTTTATAGCTTGATAAAATTCACCATAGACTGTTAGGTACTGTACTGCCTGATTTGTCTGTATAAAACTGACCAGTAGGTCCAAAATAGTAATTCGTCTAGACTACGATACAAAACAAGAAGTGAAACATTTTGAATGCATTGCTTTCTCATCAATTGTTCATGGATATTCTGGACCTGTCATTCAGAGCTTCAATTAGATCCAATTTGTGGTTTGCTTCTATCAAATATATCTCCTACCGATCTGTAGATAATGGCAAAATCAACATGTCTTCATGACAGGCACACAATTAGAACCTTCATACTTATTATACATTCATATTAATGAATATTTCACCACACAAGCTCTACATCTCACATTGAGATAATAAATAGATAAAACTGACCGTGAAATCTATCCACAATTATAAATTCACCTCTACCAAATCGTACGAAGTTCTAACAATCGTTCCGGTTACCAGTGAACAGCATAGCCATCATTCAATGGATTCAATTGTGTCCGTTAACGCTTCGTTTATGCAGAACAATAAATGATGCTTATCATCTCGTCTGAAAAATGATCTCGAGCAAGGTCTGCATCATCCTACCGTCGTCCTATAGGTGGCTAAATGAAATCATTTATGGATGCTCACGCTCATTTCTCAGCAATAAATCGGAACTTATCACTCGGACGATCCGTTGGCAGCAGCGGTCGCGGCACCGAAGTCGTGACATCCTGCAGCATCCATTGACAGCTCGCTCACTTTCACGGAATCGTGACCGGCCAGGAATTATTATTAGATTAGCCACCTCGAGAAAGAAATTATACTTGTGTTATTACCGCTTTTAACCGCAACCCAATAATTCAGCCCTGTTCTACAGGGGCGGATTCTTTGAACCGCAGTTGCGGTAGGTCATCCGACTTGCACTAGGACTTGCAGTAGGGTATGCGATTCGTAAGACGAAGAGGGTTTCTAGACGACGCACCTTATTGGAAGATTTAGTAAGGAATCTGAGTTGCGGTTTCATTTTGATATTAAAAAATATCAATTTTTTTGTGAATTTCCTTTTTATACAAAGCAAGGTACATATACAGAGTGAATCACTGCGATGGCCTATTAGACGTTTATGAATAACTAATCATAATTTTTTGCTGAAAAATTGCATGTTTGGGTTTGAAACAATGATCTTTCTCCCTAAAATATTTTCAGATCTCTACAACTTCCAGTTATACTAGAAGCAGACTACTACTTCCTCATTTCAAATGGCACACCCAATATTTTACTGGATCATCAGATAACTTCTTTCATGGCAATTTCAGCAATATGTCTTACCTTGGGTGAAAACTTAACGGTTCATGAGTTAATGGGATTCTTATGTAAAAATGGTGGTGACGGGGTCTCAGATTTTTTTTAATATTTCTGCAGAAATTTTTTTTTTTTTTTAAAAACCTTTATCATTTTCGATTCTGCAGATACTTAGTATTATGAATCTGTTCACAGTTTGGACGATTAATCTACAGGGTGTTTATCAGAAGATCATGAACTTGAACAATTCAAATCAAAACTCAAGATTCTCAAAGAACCTATATTTTTTATTATTTCAGCCGATACTATGTACAAAAAAGTGGGGGTTACTTAAGCAAACCCTACCTACACTTAACATGAAGACTTTAAGAGTTATCGAGGAAGAACTTCAAATGAGGAAATACCGCAATTCCTAACTATGTGGAGTCTTTGACTTCCGGAAAGCACAGAAAGAAACTAAAATTCGATGTTTAAATAACTATATTTTACATTTCATGAATTATAACTATTTTTTCGTTGGGGTTATTGGGAAATCCATAAACCAATACAATTTTCGATTGCGAATAACCCATTATGATTCTTGGAATGTCACATTTAGTTATCGAAACATCTAATTTTTATTTCTTTCTGTGTTCTGTGTAACAGACTACTCCACACAGTTATAAATTGCGGTTTTTACTCATTTAAAAATCTCCCTCGATAACTCTTGAAGTATTCATTTTAGGTATAGGGTTTGCTTAATTATGCCCCCCACTCTTTAGCTTTAACACCCTGTATCTCGAAAAAAACGGAGCTTGTTAGGATATATATGTTTATAGTAATTTTTTTTCCATGAACTATCCGATGCCAAAGTTATTGCACTAAAATCTGGACCACCCTGTATACGTAAAGTTTTGTGGTCTCCATGTACAGATTAATAAACGAGCGCTCAAAAGCTCAAGTGCTTTGTTTCATCAAAAACTAAACAATATCGTATCACAGTAGATGTGTCTAGATTCAAGATTCGAGGCTAGGTCTCAAGCATAATTATGAACGCTAAGAAGGGGAAGAAGGTTTTTCTGGAGCAGATATTCAGGAGCTGTAAGAGGTATTAGGTAACCCTGAGAGGCGCGTCTGCAGTCACTAGCGTAAGAATGGGTTAATAGGGGATAACAGCTCCCTAAAAATTCAGAATATAAAATTATTTTTTTAGTGGAAGTACTATGTCTGCTATTAAAAATTCCGCTTGACTCAATCAAGCTTGATTTGAATCAATGCAATCGTTTTCATACCAAATTTTATGTAAATTTCTACATAGTGTCCCAGAAAAGCTCTAGATGGTCCCCGACAGCTTTTTTGCGCTTTTGTTTCAGGGTAGCTGCATCAAATGTCTGTAATGAATTTTGCGCCTAGATGTTTAACAAATTCAGGTACTATTCACTGATGAAGTATTCGAAAAAGAGAATTCTGTTTCCTCTGTCATAACTCGCGAGATGCTTTAATTGACCATTGAACACCCTGTATACGATAGCTGTTTTCTCATTGAAAAAATGCCCATTTTTATAATTCCCATTCATTATTGAGTAAGTTAACTAATTTTATTATATTATGAACATGAAGATGAAATCTACTTCTAGATAGACTTGTATTCAGAAGACTAAATTTGATTGTAAAATAACGGTTTTATTCTCAATAGGAAATTTCCTGGAAAAATTACATGAATTTGAACAAACTCTCCAATGCTCTCAATTTCAAGTCTGTTTTCCCATTTTTTGAAAGAATTAATGGTACGCCACTGAGATATTTCAAATCAAAAATCATTTTTAAATTGCTTTTTCAATTTTTGATGAAAAATATCTCACGCCTTTTCAAACTGATTTCGAGGGAATAAATTCAAACAATTTTCTAGTAACCCTGAGGAAAATCCAAATTATTCTAAAGATCCTGTTAGTAAGATGTGATGAATAAATCAATTATAAGTTCTGGTACTTATTCACCCAATCTGTACCAGAGATTCAGAAATATTCGATAAACTGCTATAATCATCATAAAAAATTAGGAAGACAAGAAAATTCTGTATCTCAAAAACAAAGAGTTTGTTTTCATAGGACTTTCTCTTCTTATAATTATTCAAGGAATCTCTCATTTCCTTTATACAATTGAGGAACACCCTATATACTCTCGAAATTTCAACTTGCTCTGTAAATAAGTACGAAAACTTACAATTAATTTGTTCATCACAGCTTATTAAGAGGATATTTATAATAATTTGGATTTTCCTGAGGATCGAGAATTGTTTGAAATTTTTTCTCGAAATCGGTAGCAGATACGACAAAACTAGAAGAAACTAAAAGGTGTAGTACTGAACAAAAGTTTTTTTACATTTACACTACAAGTGGTCCACCTGAAAAAAGTTATTGGGGAAATAAACGGACACTGTTCCAGAAATAATATCACTCTTTAGATTTGCATTCAAAATTAGCATACCTATCTCATGATGAAAACTTTTAATTGGAATATCTATGCCAAATTTAAGTTAATTATCTAGTGAAGGGAAGGTGCTACGAGACAAAAACTTGAAAAAAAAATTATACTTCCTTTGTAGCACCTATTTTTTATTAAAATTATACAAGGAATCTCTCATTTTCCTTCGTATCTCCAATTTAGGAACACCATATATACAGTTCTGTGATCTCTAAAGGCGGAATAGTCGATTTAATGCGCATAAACACTCCTGACGTCAAGTCAGTGCTTTTCACTTTTATTTATAAATATCATCATAAGAGTAGGACTTCCAACCCGAATTATCCACTGAACTATCAAACGTATGGCGGGTCAAGGCCGTCTCCTCGCCCGGGGTTACGCCCTGCCCCTCCCTACCCATTTTCCGAAGAGGCCCGCTTTTCCTGAAATAACCCCGTCTTTTTTTTCCACTGTGAGAGCTGCCTTGACGTCAGCCTATTTGGTCCTGCGTCAACGAGCGATCGATGACCGTGACGTCAGCTACGGCGGTCATGGTTACGCTAGAAGCCTTTCCTGAAGGATCTCTTGCAAATTGGTGAATGGAAGGGAGAGCTCGAGCAGGCTCAACAAGTAACCTGTAACGTTGTTAGGGAAGGTGGCGGCTTCAGGTCCGAACATTAAGAAACTACTTTTAGTATACCTATAGTAATAGTAATTTATTCATTTGATCACAGTTATTGAGTACAATAAAAGGAAAATACTTCATACAAAAGAAAAATAAATCCAATCAATATAACTTCTTGAAAGAGTAGGAGTATTCGAGAAATTCTTGAATTTTATAGGGTTCGCATTCCAAAACCAGTTTCCGTATTCTATTTTTGAAGACTTGTTCATTTTGGATCATGTGATAAAAGGTATATATACAGTATAGATAGAGGAAGATATTATTTTTGGTCGAATACAGATGAATTAATCTGAGTTCAGAGAATATTAGCAATATACGGTAACACTTTGTTAAATGTACATAGGCGTATAACTTTGCTTCCGCGGTTTTTTTCCGAAATTCGAGGCTTTATTGTAAAAAACTGGTTAAACATTTATGACATAAAATATTTTATTGAAATAAAATGCACTGAACACTCACAGGGGACATCGGGACATGATAATATTATTCATGGTTTGGGAAACCCTGAACTAGATTGTTCTGCGAATTGCCTGATACTCAAACTAAAGATGCTACAATTTGGCGAATGCGACGGTTACAACTAGGATTCATCTTTTCATTCTGTATTTTAGATATGTATTCTCAATTTCAACCTCAGAAGTAATTATATCGTTATCGACTCTGTGTTAATAATGAGTACAAAATACTAGAATTTGAATCGCAATAATAATATAAATATTAGATAGACTTCCACACTTCATTATTAGATACTATTCATATTTGGTGCTGTAAAATGAGAGAAAACCAATATTTTTAATGAATCCGATATAATATGTGATAAGTTGAATATTAAATTTTTCCTAAAACTGCTATGAAAAGTAGCGTATTCTTCATAGCTTACTCAATTTCAAAACTATGTATTGCTCATACTGTGGAAAATATTATTTCTCACGGCACTTTGCCCACATCTCGCATGGTGGACCAATGAAATTGGGCTTTTGAGTCGTTTCTATGGAAATGCAATATATTAGCACATACTGTCAACAAAGGCCATTTTGATTTTAATCAAGTCCATTACTTGAATTATTGAAATTTGTGCAGTTATAGGAAAAGTATAGTGTGCAACAAGTGGAGAAAGTCCTTTTCTCGTGCATGTGTTTGCGGCACTTGCCTTTCAGGCTCGTGCCACAAACTTCCACACTCGCGAGAAAAGTTGGACTGTCCCCACTTGTTGCACAATATACTATTTCGATTCTACACATTATCACAGATGGACTCAAAGATCAGAAAAATAACAAAGGTAGAAGACGTAATAGATATAGCATAGCGGAAATGAAAAGGTCCTTGGTGGGACATGTGGCTAGACAGGAAGACAGCCAAAGGACTAAATAAATTGTACAATAGAGACCACGACAAGATATTAGAAATGTAGAAAGACCACTAAAAAGCTAGTTGATATCAGAGCAAATTTCGGACGATGTTGGCACCAGTTGGCTCAAGATCGACCAGGAGTGAATGCAAACAGGCTGTTGAAGAAGAAGAAGACACATTATCAAAGGTAATACTTCGAGTGCTTTAAATTTTATCGTTAATTTTTTCTTTTCCATGAAAACTTGTTTATTTCGCAAAATATGAAAACAAACCGATTGATAATATAATGAGTCCGTTAGGACGAGTGATTTCATTGAAATTCAATTTGTTTGAATGTTTTTGCCTCAAATGAACAAGTTTGAGTGAGGAAAATAAAAAATTACCTGATAAAGTTTGACGAACGAGTACAACTCGTTCTTCGGCAAAGGATTTTTATTCTTGTTTTAAAAATACAATCATTTCATAATTTTTTGTTAATCCATACCTGGATTTCCTTGTGATCATTAAGTGATTCATTTAAACTTTGAATAAGAAAGATGTGTGCCAAATATGAAGAAAATATACTGGGTGGTTCGCTTGTTATGATCTTGAAAAAAAAAAGATCAAAATTCATGAATCAGCCTGAATCTTGGTAACCAAGGCAGTCAGACTCAATAAATGGGGTGTATCTAGAATCGGTGTCCTTTATACACAGTTCAAGTTCTTCCGTTTACCCTGTATATCAAAATTTTGAAAATCCTCATTTAGATTTGAAAAGAGCACAAAAAACTGAACAAAGCCGCAAAATTAAAATTTCCGTGCAGAAAATTTCGCTGCGCCAATTTTCAACCTGAAAGTGAGAATTTGATTATAAAAAACTGAACAAAATTGACAAATTTGACAGAAAATGTTTTGTTGCAAAATATACGAATATGTAAATATAGTAAATATTTATTTCAATATATTCCATTCAAAATCGACCTGACGAAATTCAGATTCCATATTCAGAAAATACAAATTTGCAAATAAATAACTCCCCATACATACATAACTTGGTTCGATATAGTTTTTCCAATAACATATTTAGATAGCCTTTGAAAATAGTTATTTATAATACAAGTGCAGAAGGCATTGATATTCTTCCACGAGTTCAAAATTCAAAAACGAGCCACGAAGTGGCGAGTTTTTGAATGAACGAGTGGTAGAATGAGCCTTCTGTACGAGTATTATACATTATTTTCTCTAATTCATTGCATTTTTATTGAAATTAATAAAATATTTCCATAAATATCATTTAGTGATTTTTGCATTAAAAAATGGTGGTTGGCAGAACTGATTTCTTTAAAGCAAATTGATTAATTGACCATATTCACCGTCGCCATATTGTTATGCGAGAATACCAACTACCCAGTGTTTCCAACGGAGAAATATTGAGTTTACTACAAAAATACCGCTAATATCAAAAATACTATCAGCCATAAAGACTATTCTTCCACTGACTATCTCCAAAAATGGAGCGAAGCATTCATTTATACACTCGGCCACAATTAATTTGTTCAGAAAACCACCTTTCACTAATCTTTTTATTTCCAAAAGGTGAAATTTTTGCACAATGTTGTCCCAAACAAGCCTATCTGGCGTAGCAGCCAGAAAAGGTACACATAAACTTCACTTATAAACTTTATATTGTGGAATTTTTCTAGTAAACTCAATATTTCTCCGTTGGGAACACTGGGTAGTTGGTATTGTCGCATAACAATATGGCGACGGTGAATATGGTCAATTGACAGATAAAGCCGTGGCGGAAAGTTCGGAGTACCAACATATAATAATAAAATATAACCATGAAAACTGTGCGTTTCTGATATATTCTCGCACGATTTTGTTCTACAAGATGTGGAAGAATGAACGGAATAACCACAGAATTAGAGAAATACTATTATATTGTTGGTTCACTTTTCTATTTTGGTTGAAGGATAAGCCACAAAATACCTAATGTTTGACTGATACGCGGAAAGCAACATTGTGGTAATCCCTACACATCTCCTACATGAAACTTGGAACCCGACACGTACCTATACCGGATAATTTTTTTTAGTTGAATAAGTCGAAAACCTCTAAAAGAGGAAATAATGTTACAAATAAAAGGTTAATGGTTTTGAGGGGAAAGTTCATTTATGCCAAAACCTCTTCCATTCAATTCCCCTCTTGTGGGGGTACGGAAGTCAACTTTGGAATTTGAATTGGAAACCCCTGTTTATTATTACAGATCTGTATCCTCCTTGAAATTCTGACGTTTTCCGCTGAATTGTTTGTTTTCAGTACATGTACTGTCATTGATCATTCGAAAATGGCGAAAATATTTGTTTTTTGTTTGAAACATTTACAATATTAAATAAAGATATATTAATTGAAAGAAGATCATTTGGAATCTACTAGAAATCTCCGTCAATCTGTCAATCTTTATGCACATTCTGCGAAATTTTAGTCGTAAATTGTCCGACTATTCGTTGAAATGGAGGAAATCGTTCTGCACAGCACATTTCAACAAATATTAGTTGGACAATTTACGACTAAAATTTCATATGAATGATTATAATGGATCTGATACATTTAGACCCAATTAAGGTTTCTTTGAGAAAAATGAAAAGGACGGTGGATAACATTGCGTTTACTCACTACTATTAGACACTATTATAAAATTGTAATGAGAATAATTGCCATTTAAATGAAAAATTTCCCATTATTTTCAACCAGAGCAGATTAAAAAATATCAAAGGGAGTAATTTTTTATATATTAAACGACGTCGATGGCTGAGATCATTATCTGATTTGTTTTTTGTTCACGTAATGCGTTCATTCAAATTTGTTGTATCAAACAGAGTAAATATTCCCCTTTGCAATATACTGGGCAGGCAATCCACAATACACTCCATAGGATTATTGTCCATCTACCTTGGAGTGACTTCTTGAAGACATCTGAGAATAAGTAAAAAGAAGAGCAACGAAGAAGAATATGAAGTACTTTGGCGGTTAAAAATATTTCCGTCATATTTGAAAAAGCGAGACAAAAACTTATCTTTCTGGAACAGACTTCATTGTTAACGGAAACCATTAAGTTCGATTGCTGTTTTTAAGTTGTTATTTAACTAAACGTGAGTCGATTCTGCAGTTTTAAGTTATTTATTATCAATATTTATCATACTTTTAATTTTATTTGAATTCCATATTTCAATTCAACTGATATTTGAGATAACCTCTCTTCTAATTCATTTCAATTTACACGGCAGATTTTTAAATTTTCTTCACTATGGCGGATGAAAGAATCAGATCTTATAAGAATAAAGGAAAAAATTCCGAGGTGAGTTAATATTTCCGCCCAAGTGATGACAATATTTTTCAAGAAACTTTATTATCTCATAGGAAATGCGCTTGAGACGGATTGGACAAACTGTTGAACTTAGAAAAGCTAAGAAGGAAGAACAATTATTAAAGAGAAGAAATATTGCTATTGAAGAAGATGGACCAACTTCCCCAACAGAGAGTAGTGCTTCAACCAACTCTCCAATTTCTATGTCTACTGAAGAGATCCTCTTTGGTAAGATCATGATTCACATTTTCTTCATAAGATGATTTGAAAGAATATTAAATGCCATGCTTGTTGTAGGTATGATGAACAAAGACGAAGACATTCAACTTAATGCTACAATGGCCTGTAGAAAGATATTGAGCCGGGAAAGAAACCCACCAATTGATCATATGATCAGATTAGGTGTTGTTCCAAAATGTGTTGAATTTTTAGAAAAATCTCACAAGTATGTTATCACCAAATTCATCAAACATGAAATTGAATATTATTTTCTTTCAGTCCTGCACTTCAATTTGAAGCTTGCTGGGCTTTGACCAACATTGCATCAGGTACACCTGAACAAACAGCACAGGTTGTTCAAGAAGGGGCTTTGACTAAATTGAAGATGCTGTTGATGTCCTCTAGGTTGGATATTGTCGAACAAGCTGTTTGGGCGATAGGTAAGATTTTAATTAGTATTCTACAAAAATACTATTTGGTAGTCAATTTTCAACAATAATTTTCAAAAGATATTCAATAACGTATGTGCAAGTACATTTTTTTCAAATTTTTTCGGTAGGGAAAGAATATAAATTAAAGTACAAGAATGTAGCTACTGTGGATGATTTTTGATGTTACCCACTTCTGAATAATCTTTCTCTCTACTTTAATTTTAATGAAATATACACTAGACTTACTCTGGTTTTACATTTCTATCGGTAAAACATAACAAATCATTTGGTCTCTGCATTCAAATTTATTATACTAATGTATTTTCAAATTGAAATTGATTATTCATATGAAATTGAAAAATTTAAGACTTAATGGTTTATAAATATATTTTTTTTTTATAAAATTGAATCCTTGAACTTTGATTTATAATGGACATCATAAATTTCGAAAACAAAACTAAATTTTTAATTATCATAGGCTCACAGGATATCGTTTATATATTTATAACTGTCAAATTTAATAATAGTTAAAAAAGAATTATCCATTTCACATTATTCTATCTCAATCCTAATATTGTGTAAATGAAGTCCAAATTGTGTAATTCACTTAATGACAGGTTTTTCTCCAATTTTTAGGAAACATTGCTGGTGATGGCCCTCTTACAAGAGATTTAGTTCTTCAGTGTGATGTATTAACAGATCTTCTTCGATTAATCTCTCATTATTCACCAAACATACCTATTTCTTTGTTGAGAAACATAGTTTGGGCAATTTCGAATTTGTGCCGTAATAAAAATCCCCCTCCAGATTTTGAAATTGTCAAGCATGCTTTACCAACATTGGCAAAATTATTGCTTTATAAGGATAAAGATGTCTTAGCAGATGCTTGCTGGGCTTTAAGTTATTTGACAGATGGAACCAATGAAAAGATACAAGCAGTGATTGATACTGGAATGGTTAATACTTTAGTGGAACTTTTGGGATGTGATGAAAATACAGTATTGACACCATCACTAAGAACTGTTGGAAATATCGTTACTGGAAACGATGTACAGGTAACTGATTAATATATATTCTAAAAGAAACAACACTGCGAATTTTACACTATGGTTAATTATTCCTTCTTTTAACATCTGTTTTCTCAACAAAGAAGGAATATATGAAAATATAACTAAAATTTTTTAATGAATAACATCAAGGTGTGGTATTCCAATCCTAGGTCATTCATTTCAGGATCCTTTATGAGTTTCAAGAAATTATCAGAAACAATGATTATGTGAACAATGGTGAAAAATATTCAATATCATTGTAGGAAATTATTTTCTCAATTTCATGATTATCAGTTGTATTCAAGAAATACATTTTTTTGGTTTGCCTTCAATTCAAGGACTCATAGGAAGTTAAGGATACTTATTAGCCATTGGTTTTTGAAATACATAAATTAGTTTTTTTTTCCTAACATTTATTGAACAATGACCTGAATTTTCTGATGTTTACTACATTTCAAATTACTGTCTTAGACTTTATTATCAACAATGTTATATAATCTGAAGATGTTTATTGACAATAAAATCATTGAACATGAATTGTAATACACTAGTTTGAACATAAATGAAAAAAATTAAGTAATATATTAAAATTGATGTGAACTATCACAAAGTAATGAGGGCTACTCCATCCAATATTTGAACTCGTAATTTCACACTGTGCTTTGATAAAACATCAATATTTTATTGCGAAACAACTTGAACATATACGTCATACTTACTCATCTCAATGTTGTGAATAAGGTTTCTCAAATTCATTTATATATATATACATATATATTTTTTTTAAATTATCTTAAAAATTCATTATAATTTCAGACGGATATTGTACTCGCTGCTGGTTTATTGAAGTATATGCCACGTTTACTCCAACATCCCAAATTGAACATTGTAAAGGAGGCTGCTTGGACTATATCTAACATTACTGCTGGTAATCCTCAACAATTGGATCAAGTTTTAGCATCTGGTATAATGCCATATCTGATCAGGATCTTACAAGTTGTGAGTAAAAAACTAATGCAATCATATCAGTGACTTGAAAATAAAAATATTCATTTTACATTTTTTTAGGGAGACTTCAAATCACAAAAGGAAGCTGCATGGGCTGTAACCAACTTTACCAGTGGAGGTACAACAGAACAGTTAGTTGCCTTGGTAGGAATGGGTGTAATAAGACCAATGTGTAATTTATTGAATGCCAAAGATGCCAAGACTGTTCTTGTCATTTTGGATGGCTTAGCAAATATCTTAACTGCAGCCTCTAAAGTTGGACAAATGAATGAAATAGCTATTATGGTAGAAGAGTGTGGTGGTCTTGACAGTATAGAGAGCTTGCAAACCCATGAAAATGAGAAGGTTCTCGAAAAGGCCTATGGTATAATCGAAAACTTCTTTTCTGAAGAAGAAGAGGAAACTTTCAACTGCAAACCAACCACCACCATGGATGGAATGCTCAGTATATCAAACTTCACAAATCCACCACCTAATGGTGGTTTTTCTTTTTAAGCTGTTTTGCTTATTAAATTTTTACTCCACATTCAGAAAACAAGTGTTTTTTACTGATGGTGCAAGGAGGTTTTCTTCAAGAAATATCTCAAAAAATTGAACAGATTACCTATATGGACGATTTTTTTTACATTTATAATTGTTAATTTTGTAATTTATCATTACCAATTTTTTAGCGTTTTAGGTGCTTCTGAGATTTTCTATACATATTCTCATATTTGAAGTCAAAAAATTGAATAAACAACACTGCATTTTAACTGTCTTTGTCTTTTCAATTCACCAACTCTCATTACTTTTTTCCACCTTGTTCTAAAGGAACAACCAGTTATCATTTTGTTCTAGTAATTTTCGAATTTTTACCCGATAGTTTTGAATGATTAGCATTGTTCAAAATAAATTTCTCGCTTTTCTAATTTTGAGACAAGAATGATCTTGGGAGACTTGAATTTAATTCTATCAGGCTGCTGGCATAAGACAACTTTAACGAAATGTGTTAGAGATTCAGAAAAACTTGATTATTTTCCTTAAGTGCTAAAATCTGTTTGATGGTTCAAAAATTGTACCCCATAAATTGTAATAAGAAAAATTTTGTCCAGAATAGAATTTTGTAATGATAAAAGAAGGCTAGATTTTTCTGCTTTCGCTATAAACCTAAGCTTGCAAATGTTTCACAAATATGACCAAGAAGTTTTAACTTCAGATGGGTGATTATTATTATAAAAAACAGTTTAAAAGATCATGATTTGAATTACTTTATGCTTTATTCAAAAAGTGCTTCTTAAAGGAAATACGACAATAGAGGAATAGTTATTTATAATACAAGTGCAGAAGGCATTGATATTCTTCCAAGAGTTCAAAAACGAGCCACGAAGTGGCGAGTTTTGGAATGAACGAGTGGTAGAATGAGCCTTCTGTACGAGTATTATACATTATTTTCTTTAATTAATTGCATTTTCATCGAAATTAATGAAATATTTCCATAAATATATTTTAGTGATTTTTGCATTGAAAAATGTTGTTTGGCAGAACTGATTTGAATTGATGAATTGACAGATAAAGCCGTGGCGGAAAGTTCGGAGTACCAACATAGAATAATAAAATATAACCATGAAAACTGTGCGTTTCTGATATATTCTCGCACGATTTCGTTCTACAAGATGTGGAAGAATGAACGGAATAACCACAGAATTAGAGAAAATAAAAGATTAATATTTCTTTTTAATTTATTACAAAAGTATCATCAATTTTGACAGTTGCACTTAACTGACATTGAACTATTGAGGCATTCGTGAAAAGTTCATCAGTGAAGTTGTTTTATAGCCATCTCCATCTCTCACATTGGGAGGTACATCAAATAAAGTCACAAAAGCTGAAATAGTTTCTGAAAAAGATTTTTGCAATTCCTCAATCCTCCCGCTTAAATATTTTTCAACTTCATATCCTAGATTGTGTCCCAAAGTTTCCATTTTTGAATGAACATTTTCGCTCATTGAATTGTTTAAATAAGTTGGAAGATTATCAACTTTAACAAAACTCTCAATATAAGCCATAAGTAATTTAAACTGCCACATTTGAAAATTATTAGGTGAATACGAGTTGTTGTGAATTATCTGAAAAACAAAAAAAAACATGTATGAAAGAATGAAATGATATGAATTTTATAGGAGAAAAGAATGAAAAGTTCTAATTTCAATGAATACTTGATGGTAACATGAACTAGATACCTTAGCAGTTGTCCCATTTTTCATTATGTTTAAAAGAAAACATGGAAAATCACATATGGCAACAATCAACTAATAAAACTGAACTTTGGTAACATAAATGATATTTATCCATTAAAAAAAAAATCTCAGAGTTTTTCATTTCAAGAAACACTGTAGGATAGGACTAATTATGTATCAAGCAGGATTAGTACTTCATAAAATTTGTCCTTTATGCGCTTAATTTAATTCATATAACACAACAACTATAATCAGAGAAGAATTGATTTTTCTACTTTTTTTTAGTATGGATAAGTATTAATTTTGAATTTTTGGTTTGTTTTCAATATCATATATACCTTTACAACTGTTGAATAAGCAGGTATTAACATAAGTTTATCTAGAATTGCAGCCTCATAAGTAATTCTGGTTAGAAGTTTTACGATTTCTTTTTCTTCAGAGGCAAAATCATTTTTTTCCAAGAAAAGATTGTAGAAAAGTTCTAGTCTTTCATTTGGTGAGAAGTTTTTGATTGAATATAAGGATGGGGTCCATTGACTCATCCTGAAGTGACATAGAACGTTAGCCAGTTGATTGTGATGACCATGTCTATCGTCAATATAACTCTGAGAACCAGCTCTCTGCTTCACTTCTATAATACCATCTGATGACACTATATCCCTGTAAAATCAAATATATAATGGGAATTTCAAAACCTTCAAAACATACTCTAAAGTTTTCCAATTGAGGTCTTTCTTGAATATAATTTTCCAATATCTTTCATCATCAATAGTTACTTCAAGAAGATTATTTAAATTAGGTAAAGTTGCTGGAGCCTTCATATCAAAAACTGTTCCATCTATTTGTTTTACTTTCAACTTAGCATAACAACTTTTTCCTGTATTCAGGTTTCTAGGTATAATCAGTCTTGATTCCACAGCCAATACATATAAGTGACGAAATGCTTGAAGATGATATCTAAAAACAATTTATTAATGTATAAGCGTATACTCCTTAGAATTCCAAATAATTAGCAATAATATCTTTGTCCTGAATTATTCAAATTAATCATATATATTTTTCATTCTACTTGAAAATTTCTTCGATTGAGACTATATTGGCTTCATAACTACATCAATAATGAAGCAAAAATATTATTCATTAACTTTATGAAATAGTAACGAATGGCCTATAAAATTCAATAAAAACATTTTTCTATAACTCACCTGTTATCATTACTGTGAGTGGGGAATTTTGGATAAAATGCGCAAATCAAAGCTGCAACACTAGCAGGTGAATTGGATAAGGTGAACTTTCCACCTCCAAGGAACAGTAGGCCCAATGCCATGTGAATTGCCAAATGAGACCCATAAGTGACAATAGCGCTGCTAGATACACCAACTCTCTTTCTCAAATGACGAATAAGTTTCATAACATCTAAGTTTCCTGTTCCTGCCATTACCTACGGTTATCCAATGCTGTTAATTTTATATATTAAAAAGAATTTTTTATATAAATTAGGAGTAGTTGATTGTTCCTTCTTTTTTCAATGGAAAAAAAATAGCATAGTGTGATTTGCTTTCAACCAAATTATATAAAGTCGAGCAAAATTATATACGTAACAGTAGGTTTTGAATAATTGATTGTTATGTTCTTATTTTGGAGCCCTTTAGAATAATTTCTTGAATAATTCTCACCATTTTTTTCAATGTTTACATATAACTTCAGAAAATACCTTCCAGATTTCATGAATACCTTTAGTTGAAGTAATAAGAATTTATTTGTTTAAATTACTATTCACTAATCACTACAAGATTCATTCATTTGACTCTTTTCAAATTTATCAACCATCACCAGACATATACAACAACCATGAACTAGCCAGGATTTGAATCTGGTACCTTTGGCACCACAGCCGACTCTATCAATCCACTGTGCTACCGAGGTAGTCCACTACAAGATTCTTCTGATCACTCACCATAGAAATTGATAATAACATGACATTGAGACAAGTTTCAATGGTAGTTTTTCCTGCTAAATCTGAAATAGACTTTCCTGTCAGAGAAATGAACATATGGCAGAAATGTAGTAGTGCTCTGAAAGCTTCCTCATTAGCAGTTCCTGCATATCTTAATCCCATCGAAAAACATGCTCCTGCTATTATATTACAATATGCTTGACTGAAAAAAATAAGAATGGAATATATTCAAGTAGAATCAATTCAATGAAGATTAGATCCTCTTTTCTACCATTTTTAGTTTCGTTACTTCAGTAGTATGTATTTAGTTTGCATAAACATCTCCCAACAAAAAATTGCAATGGAAAAATCAAAACCCCGGGCCATATATGAAAGCATTTGTTTTCATCGTTAATTAAATCACTATTATCAAATAAATAATGTACACAAATGGTGCCTAGTGCCAAGGTGTACAAATAACAGTATGCTTAATTGAAAATGTTGAAATTCGCCACTGAACACAAAGAAACGAAAATACAAATGTGTTTACTTCAAAGTGACATCATATTAAGTTGGCCATCTCTTGTGATATGATAATAGAAATGAATTATTTGAGGGTAAAGCTTTTTTGCATATCAAATAACATAATATTTTTTTTTAATAATTGATATCATTCTTGGAAGTGTAATATGAGGATATTATTATTTAACTGGGGTCGTTGTGGCTCGGTAAGCCTTCCGGGAACTACAACCATGTAGATCGTTAGTTCTCGAGGGTATTGCTAAATAGTACAATTTTTTTTTTCCATCTACTGTCAAATATCTTTTTTCAGCATCTTATTCCATTCTTCCACAGAAGTTTAATTTGTAAGCAAACATTTACGAAATTCATGAGCGCATGTATCAACAAAATATATAACTCTACTAAATTGAAATTCTTTTAGAAATCCTTTCCGAGTTGATTCTATTTAGCAATTCCTGAATTTATACTAATGTTTTGGAACTATGATAAACTATTCAGTTAGTTAGTTTGGAAAACAATTTGTTTGCTAAAATATAAGTTAGAGAATGTTTTGAAATGCTGTTGATATTTCTACAAATATGGAAAAGGCAATACTCTCAATCTCATAGAAGACACTCACTTCATAGCTTCATAATCAACGTCTCCCCATGATGCAGCAGGTTGGACCATACAATAAGGTCTAATATTTTTGGGAACCTGATTCTCAAGCCAATCTCTAGATGGCTTGATGTCATTCCATAATATTAGCGATTTTGAAATTATCCTCAACATGAGGAAATCAGGTCGGATGAAATCTAATAAGTATTGTGTTTCTGGTGGTGACATCCAATCAGCTATTGTTTTGTTCATAGAACCCAAGTACATAAGACCCAGAGCTAGGGTAGCACCGGGTGCTGTCACATCCAAATTCACAGAGGCACCTTCTCGAATTTGAAATGAAGGAACTTTATATTTATCTTTTTGAGCTCCTGAAACACCAGCCGAAGTAAGTTCGATTCCCGAAAAATTATTCATATTGAGCAAATCTTGTTGAAAAGAGTAATTTTGAAGGAATAATAAATTTAAATACATCACTCACCAGTAAATGGTCTCTTGATTCCGCCTTTCATATAGTAGTGCAACATATCAGAAATATTCATATCTTGTGAGCTTGATTTACCTCCTTTTTGTAGCATAACTAACCCAAGACCCAATCCTGCTGCTAGGGCATAAGACTCTCTGTCTGTACTGTTTTCCATTTCTGGTCCAGGAGGTCTACCAATTTCGGACAAAAGAACTTCTGCCATGTGTGAATGTGCAGTTCCTTGGTAAAGAAGGCCAATACCAAGCAAAGCTGTCACTTGCGGAGCATGTGTAAGATCCAGCTCCATTGAAGTTGGTGGTAGAAGTGCCTCAAGATGAATACTAAGCATTTTAGTAACAGCAGTATGACAAGTACCCCTATGTGCACTTGCAAAACCTTAAAATTTTAATGTTAATTCCTCTAAAAGACTGCTAAAAGGCAAACATACCTAAAAGGAGACCAACCGTGATCATTTCATGTTTTTTACTCAAATGTTGATAAATATTCCATACATCTAAACTTTTGAGATATCCATGTAAGCCCATGGCTAATAAGAATCCACCATATTCCATGTCTTTATCACTGTTTTTAGGTTTATTGAAGACAAGCCAATAACTATCTATAATATTGGAATTTGCTGAAATTGTTAGGCCTGTTGCAACGCCATTATGAAAAAGGGGCCATAAATTCATATTAGACGGTGCATCTATATGTGTCAATTCAATAGTAGTCCCTCTAGGGGCTCCCCTGCCAGTTAAACATAACTGAGGCGTATGAACAGGTTTGATCATTACAGGAACTGTAGTTTGGAGACCAAACATTCCTCTGAAAAAGACAAATAATCAAGATAGAACCTGATTTGAGTGCAACTTCTTACTACTTAGAGTCGAATTGTTTGAATATCATATAACAATTTAAAAACGACCAAAAGACCATCAAAATGACAGTGAAAATACTCAGACATTTACTACCGGATAAGAATTGTAGAAGTTAAGTACTAATTTTTCACTATTTCTGTTTCATAATCACCATAAATATTTATATAATATCATTATTACCTTCCTACTGAGAGTGCCATTGTTCTGGTACAAACAGCAAATAAATGTTTTTCCTGTTCCTCAATGAAATCATGATCAGAAATGTCTGGCCTCTGAATAATTGCAATTTCAACAGGTTTAGAGCTTTGCAACATATTTTTAGTCTCTTCAATTCTCATATCATCTGGGAAAATGAGGTTGGTAATATCGGTGTCGATATCAACCATTCCATCATTATGTGCAAGTACAGGACCATTCGGAATGCTCACTTCCACAGCAGATGCTATTGAGTCAATCATAGAAGGTTCCTTAGAAACCTGGAAACTGGTATATACTAAAAACTTCCTATATCAATATTTTACTATACCTTTTCAGATACTTTCGATATGTAAGCTAAATCCTCTCTTTGTATCAACAAATAAGCTTCAGTAGGCCAATTTGATGGAGGATTTTCTCTACATTTCCATAGAGCATCATAAAAGAAAAGATATAAACCATACGGAAGACTATTGAGGACCTCATTTGTAATATCCATTTGAGTCATCAACAAAACTACCTCTTCCATAGTGTTGCATACAGTGTCGTTAAAAGGTATATCATTGCTGATCTCATTCAATGGTTTGATCAAATTTTCTTGTTTGTGAAGGTTATATATTTTCCCAGATAGAATAGCACAGAGCTGTGAATAAAATGAGGATATTAAGAAAAAACATTTCCTCGATGAACATTCTAAAATTTTGAGTTTTATGAACACTCAAATTAATTAATTAATTTCAATATTTGACTGGTGAATTTGATTGAAGAAATAATTTTATGTATGAAAAAAATTTTAAAGAGTAGGTATTTCAAATTGAAATAATATTTCATGAGTCAATAATATTGTTCGCCTACCTGAACAGTATCCCTAGATCTCTCATTCACATTTTTCAGATAAGGAAATTCAGGAACACAATTTCCCCTCATTAGGTAACTCAAATATTGCATTATATTTACAACTCCCTCATAACCAACATTGTGTAAATTATACTGTTTACTTTCATTTAAAAATCTTCTGTTACCTGGACCAACTGTACACCATTCAGGAAAATCTTTCCAGTAATGCAGAGAAAATTCGAACATACTCATATCGTTACTAATATTATTCAAGAAAATGGCTAATGGTCTTAGTAAACAGGTAAGGAGTTTGTCCAACTTGAAATCTTCATAGAGAAGATGGAGAGAGAAATGAATTAATTTAATATATGGAAAAAGAACAGCATTCGTATTGATTCTGATTTGTTCGGGAGCATCATTGGATGAGACAGGGTCGTCATTATCATGAAATTTTAATAAGGTGCTCAGGTGTTTAGCAGTTTCTTTGTTATATCCTGAATTAATTAAATAAGCCCAATCATCATCATTTCCAAAGAATGACGGCCTTGCTTTCTTAGCAGCCATGGAAGGTGTTTGGGGATCATCCTTTGATGAATCATTTTGTTCCTCTTCATAACCAAGTAACTCTGAAATATGGAAAAATGGTATATTTGCCGGAGAAGTAAAATTGAAACGTTCCAAAGTGCTCATGCTACATCTGATAAGCGGAAATTGAAAAAACCATCAAATAGTTGATATGAATCGATTCCTACAAAAGTATCTATTTTGACTCGAGCCATTTTTTCCCTTCTATTTTACCATCAATTAGTCCAATTGTGGTCTTCATTTTAGGTTCAATTAACATGTACCACATAACAGCCACAATCCAACCATAAAATCATAGCTGGACTGTAGTAAGTAGTAAATCAAACAGGAAATGCTGTAGCGCTCAGATGTACCACAAAATTGTGGGTCCAAAAACTTTTGGTACCTATTGGCTTTACTTTGCATTTACCTACTGATTTGCTATTTACCACATCCGGTTTTGTTATTGGCCATGGTTGCAAAGGGATACTTGCGTGAGAGTGCAATAGATATGATCACTATTTTGCTGATTGCTCACTGCAAAAAGATTTTCTCTGAAATCGTAAGTGAAATTGGAGCACCATTGGTTTTCAAAATTCAAATATTAAAATTTCAATTCATTTATGAGGTGCATCTCACTTGAAGAAACTTATTTCAATTTTTGAACTGATGAGTGACTTTTTAGTCCAAGGGATGGTGCTACACACCGTATATTACCACAAACAACAGAGCCACTTGGAAGATAGCCCAGCTGTTGATATGGCAAAGTCGAGACTATATTGCTGATATTTCTGTTATTATCATCAGATGGCATATCAAATTTTGATAAAGTATGTCTATCCAACATTGAAATGAACTTAATTTAAATCATGTATATTAACTAAATATTATCTTAATATTTCTTTCTGACTAGAAATAACCAGTATTGTCAAATTGGCTCACCCAATAATAAGGAAGTAAACATATCCCACTCTTGTTGATCGGTACAATCTTGTGTACCTAAACCATTCCTGGTAGAATACCATCTTGTAAAAAGAGTCAATACTGCATCTCTCTGAAGACACTGCCGTAGTGTATTCAGACAAAGTTCTACTAGAGGAGAAGTAGCAAGAAGAGGTAATTTTACTCTATAAAATGTTTTATCAGAATATATCAGAGTGATTCGATTTTCTAGAGGATCTCTCAGACCAACTACGGACACAGTATCTGTAAAATTAAAATAAATACTCGGAAGAATTACAAATAAACTAAAGGGAGAGGGTGACTGAAAATTATTATTTCATTTTAAAATTTCTTACCATGAGATGGCATAGAAACTTGGAACATATTTTGTCGGTCAGATGGCAACACTGGAGAAAACATTTGATCATCGAATTCTGGAATGGATTGTTGACAATGAGGCAACAAACTGCTTCTCCTATGAAAAAAATTGTATATACTTTTGAGTAAAACGAAAATAACTATTTGACTTACCTTGGGAATGAGGAATTCAGCTGCGATTGAAATCTTCGAATATAAGGAGTAGGAGTATGTTTTACTAAGGTACCATCGAGATGTAACTTTCCAACTAAAGTCATACCAGAGTATAGACTTACATTTCCTGAATGTTCCAAAATGGCCAACATATGCAAATGCTGAAAAAAATATATAGTTAAGATACAGTAATGAAGTAGTAACAGCACGCTATGGTTTATTCAGCTGCTGGGGGGTACGAGCAGCACCTTGCAAATGTTCTGTGACCTCATGCTCTATTGAAACACAGAAATAAACTTACTGGTATTGGCACTGCATCTTTGGCGCTTATACTAGTTGATGGTCCAAATGAAAAAACTGTTGAATTTGAAAAGTCAGCTTTCACCATAAATAATCTCAATTGGGATACATAACAAAAATATGTTTGACCTGCTAAATCATCACAAACAAACACTTTCGAAGCTGGTGCATTCTGAGAATCCCTAAAATTGAGTTTCAATTATTCATTAGATTCTTCTTCAATGTGTTATTGACTGAATCAACGTACAATGAAATCAGTTTTATAATTATGTTACTCCATCTGCCACTGTGTTTAATTAGCTATTACATTTAGTACATTTCAAATGGTTATTTTCTACTGGATGGTAAGAATAAATGCTTTTGTTAAAATTAAAAATCAAATGTGTTAGTCCATAAGAATATTCTTTGTTTCATAAAAATGGAAATAATTAAGCTATTTCGTCAATAGCTATGTTAATCAAAATATTAAATCATTTTATATTTTCCTGATTGACTGATTGACCAGGGTAGTTTAAAAAAATATGATTGACATTTCCAAGGAAAGCTAGAAGGAAATATAATCTTATCTTAAATAATTATATCTGGCTGAAAATATAGGTACACAAAAATAGTTCAACATAAGAAAAAAATGTGATTATAACAGTGGTTTTTTGACCATAATATGATCCTAATACATTTTCATTCTCCTTGTTCAACATTGATCATTTCCCATTCCCATTGACAAATTTTTTATGTTGCACTGCTATCTACAATGAAGTAGTTAAATAACCTATACTAGATATCTACTGGTAAAGCCTACTGATGGGAATTAAAAAAATTTTGATTTTTTACCTAACCCTTGAAATAAGTTACCTGAGATAAGCTGCCAAATAATAATTGCTGTAAAAATCAAAATAATGAAAACCTGTATGTTTTTTAGAAGAACGAATGGAAAAATTTTATTCACAAATTATTTTATTCGCAAATCAATCTACTAAAAAATTTTGATCTTGATAATTTAATGATAATCTTAATATTTCTTTTCTTAGTCTTTACATCATATTCTCTTTTCCATGAATATTTTATTGAATTCCAAAATAAATTTTTTACTTACCCCCCTACTAATGGTTCAGTCCACACATGTTCTAAACATATGGCCGGAAATTGTTTTATAGGTAGTAAAGATCTAGACATATCCAACGACATAGCTTTATCGTGATTGAAGGTATTTGAAGGTTGATGCATATCATAACTACTAACTGTTGATCCAAATGTAGATTGACAGCGACTGAAAGACGAATTATTATTATTATTACTGAGAAAACTATTTTCAAAATCTTTTTTTTTACCTTGCTGCAGCCATAGAACTATGTGTTTTTGAATTCTGATGAAGATTGGAGAAACTATTTATTCTTCCTATAGAGTTCAATATGGTTGGTGGATTTCCCAAAGCATTATCCCACATAGATAAACGGTTTCTTAACTGTTATTAAATTAATATTTCAATGAAATCTTCCTCAATGACAAAAAAAATGAAATTACCTTCAAAGAATTGTTGACCGTCGAAGATGAATTCAATCCTAGACTTTTTTCATAAAAATCCTTTTCTTCAGGCCGACACTTCCTTATCCTATATGCAAAGTGTTGTTTGAGATCAGTGTCGTACAGGACACACAAACTTGGAGATTCACTAGTAAAAATCATTTTAACTTTAGGATTACTCAATATTTGTGAGTATGAACCTTTACTAAGCACAATTGGATAAATGTCATCAAGGGGATGAGCTAGAGAATATAAAATGGATTTTGCTCCTATTGGTACATCTTTGGAATCGCCTAAAAATTTTTAATATAATGACTGCAGAATAATATTGGTCCAATCACAGATATAAAATTATTAAATTTTTTTTGCATATTAACCATATATCACATTAGACCTTTTTCGTGTTTATTTGGATGCTTTTTTTTGCTCTTGATTTTTGACAGATAATAATATATAACAATTACAGAGCTGCTAACTTTGAAGTTATTTTTGGGGTTATTTTTATGTTTTGTTTAAGAGAGTAATACCACATTTTCTGTATTCATACAATAATACAGTCAACAAAACATGAAATGAAGTTATAAAAAGCAGGGGTACACTGTCTATAACAGTGAATTTCCTAATTTGAGTTATGACATGTCAACAAATAAAAAATCTTGTTAGTCAACCTACTTCATGACACAGTTAAGTTTCATACTTGCCACAATCGTCAAAAATAGAAGTGAAGGAATGCATATTTTTAACATGAACCACCACACTCAAAAATCGACAAAATAAAGACCTATTGTGATAATGGGTTTATCAACAAAATATACATTTATGAATTCTTCATCGGGTTTATTCAAATGAATTTAATTAATATGGAAAAATTCTCAAATTTTCTTTTTTTCTGAACAAGTTACAATTCATATCATTTTTGAAAAACATTTAAAATAAAGGAACCTTACCATCTGTAACTTTTCTACAAATTATTATACCAAATTCAGCACTCCAGACAGTGTCTATAAGAAACGGAACAGCTATTTCAAAATCTTCGCCAGATTCAGCAAACACTTTTATTGTTTGATTGCTTACAACACAAATACATGGCACTTCTATACTTTTGAAGTGAGAATTATTTCCATTCAATGAATTATTATAAGTAGGTCTCTCAGATCTAAAAGTACACCATAAGGTACATACGATTTGATCTTCGCAGGTGTAAGAACAAATAGTCTTTTTCAATGATTCTGATAAAGAACCATATGTGTTCACAATACTTCTGGACCATACTACAGTTTGTCCCTTTACATATAGTTCGTCTTCTACACATCCAGATTTGAGTCTTGTATTCAATTTGATGGATTTATTTTTAAAGGCTCCTTCAACACCCAAAAAAGATTCTGCAAAATTTGTATTATTTGGAATGACATTGCTAGGTGTTAGTCAAACTTACTTTGTGACTTTTCATTCAATGAGGGACTGCCTTTCAAACTGCTTGATGAATTATCACTACCAGTGGAAAATCTACTTTTTAATCTATTGGAAATACTACTCATTCTGAAGTTTAGGGAATCTCCATAAAAGGACTTACTAACATTTTGCTGATAATAATTTCTTAAAATATTTGATGGTAAACTGTTTGATCCAGATGTATCATACAAACTAGGATTTCGGAATATCCAGTATTCCTGTTCACTGTTCATTTTATCTTTTAATGTTATCATAGCAAGCATATCTAATATCTTATTTTCTACTTTTTCCCCTTTGATTGGCATTTTTTTATCATTTTTAGAATTATCATCACAGGATTCCTAGAAACAAATCAATGGTATAATGAGAGCAAGTAAACAATTTGGACACTTCAATTAGAATAACAAATATTATTGCTTTTTTCGATTTGCCATAGCCTCTTGATTATTTATGTATTAATTTCCTTGTCACTATTCACCATTCAGCTTCAAAGAAATAATGTTCAGGAGTTTTCTTCCTCTCTACAGATAGTAGGAGAGTTACAATGACATGAGATTTAAACATTATGAAAAAAGTTTTATATTATATCTAATCAAAATTCTTTCATAGGAATTTACTAGATGGCATTTAATTTTCCTACAAAGAGGGCAATAGTTGTTGATTTCTAAGATATACCTTTTCAATCAGTTGTTGTATACCTTTGAGTTGTTTATTATTTTTGAAAAGTTAAAAAAATCATATAACTCTAAGAAATATGGACAACAGTTTCAGCCAGAAACATTGACAATTTGTTTTTTGAAAAAAGGAAATGAATATTTCTGTACTTTTTCATTTTTCAATAACATGTAATGAAGTAGAAATGTTCACACTATTTAAAAATTCAATAAAACACCGCATAACGAGATCATTAACTAATGAAGAATTTCATTTATACATCAGTCATTACATATGACAAAAAAAATTAAAAATAGATACATCAGTAAAAACCATACCAGATCTGAGTATATAAGGTTATCACTTCCTCCAAAAAAATCAGGTGGAGTGCTTGCAACACTACAAGATTGATTAGATCCTTCCCCAAGAACTTCTTGAAGATTGCTCTATAATATAAAAGAGAGGATCAGTGATTATTTACCTAAGTTGCGAAAATGTATACTCTGAACATTATACTCTCTTAGAGAAATCTCTTACAATAAAATTACTTTTCAAATTTCTCAGAATATCAAAAGTATTTTGGTGCAACAGGCCCTGTACTAACTACAATTAGTAATAATTCTTTGAAAAATAACTCTTATAAAAGCAGTTCAATATTCCACTAAAGGTAAACTTTCTTCAAGTAATCTGCTAATATTACACATTATTATCTATGCAGTCCTAATGGTTTTTCATTTATCATATCCATTTTTTTTTTAATGAAAACATGAGTGGCACTTATTTCTGAACAACTAAAGGAGAAGAATTGGTCAAAGCAAATTCTACTGATAAATTATTAAAACAAACCAAATTTGGTCTTGGGCTACAATTATAATTGGATAAATCTAGAATCTTCAAAAAACTTGTTTAGTTCCCAATGATTATCTGAGTTTCTACTAATCCTTCTTTGGAAAAGAGGGAAAGATACTGTAACCAAAGAAGAAAATCAGCGGCTTAAGACTCATTTATGGAGTGAGAAGAAGAGATCATATTAAACCACTTCTGGAGCGTTTGGGATGAATGAATATGTCTTCTCATTATAGGCTTCATCTTGCTTGTTTCAGTTTCAAGATCTTGAAGTACAAAAAACTGCAATACCTCTATGATAGGAGTCAATTTAAACATGAGATTCAGTCATTCATGTCTTGTTTGTATGAAAGCACCAAAAATAAATTTACAAAGTTTTTTTTATAAATTATCTCCGAGTTGCTTTATTCTTTGTTTGTAATGTCACAATGAAATTATTGTTTTCTTGAATGAAACTTAGAATAATAATTCATTAGTAGTTTGTTTTAATACAAAATGCAAATCTGGCATATTTTCTAGTTTCATGCATACAAAATATTTGTCAATAAATTGTTTTCATGTTTATATATGAAGATTTGTATAGCATTTGAGGATTTTTTATTGCATAAAGATCGTAAGGGGTTGAGCTGAAATACCTTTCTATATATTTCATATACATCCTGTTCAATTCTACACTTTGTTAGTTCTTCATAATGATCTCCTAAAACCAATTTTTTGTATGGGCCAGGGTGATCTTCAACAACTTGACGTCCACTAGGGACGAATTCCTAAAAATCATAGGAAAATAAAATATGGAGAATAGCTTTATGACTCTCGAATATACCTCCGAATTCGCTGCCGAAATCATATTTTCGTTATTTTCATCCAGATTTGCAATGAATTGAAAATAGCCGGGATTTTTTTCAATTTATATTGGACATATGTGAGTTACCCCAAAATGAAAAATATATTGTAGATGTAATAATACTTAATTACTTAATATAAGTAAACCAAGAAATAAATCAATTCAATTACGCTCAAAAGCGTTATTACTTATTATGCATCATCTGCGTTTTCCATTCAAAAATTGTTTGAACGTTTGAACTACAAAATTTTCATAGGTTATTTGCTGTCATTGAAGAAATTTTAATGCATAGAATATTGAATCTGTATCTTGCTTCGAATGAAGAATCACTATTCTATGTTCTAAGGTATCTTGGTTTATCCACACAGTGCTGCCAACCCTACCTAAATTTAGGTAGATCTACCTAAATTCGAACTAATCTACCTATCTACCTTTTTTGAGCTCGATCTACCTTATTTCAGCTCCGCGCGAACTTTACGGTTTTAGATCAACGACAAACCGTTTTACCAGTAACAGTAACGTGACTATGAAAAAAACTATTCCTTATTAAAGCTCTCACATCGTAATTTTTACGCACACCATTGGATATAAAGATCTGTGGAGGTCAGCGCCGGAGTTTCAGAAATATACAGATGCAAAGAAAGGACCGAAATGGGTAATAAACTAATAAATAACGATGGCTGCGCCTCAATACGCACTTGCTTGATAGAAAAATAGCGATGGTAAATATGGTTGCATGTACGTAGGAATAATAGATAAGTTCCTATTGCTCGCAGATTAATTGAATCGATCCTTATGCTTAAAAAAAACAGAATAAAGTAAGATCGTCGAAAGGAATGAGATGAGACCGTCTGAATGCATCGAAGGCTGCATTCTGGAAGCAATAAAAGACCCTTTTGGGTGTTAAAATAATAAAAGTTTTTGGACAACAAGCGTTTTCTTGCAAATTATCCACATCTGTTGAAATGAAATATTTCAAAGACTATTTATTCTTTCGTGTTCAACTATATATTTCTTACTTTATATTTTATTGTTTTTAATTTTTTTTTATTATGTAAATTCTTATATTTTTTTATTAATTCATAAATATTTATCATTAATAAAGTATAATACTATGGACTCAGTTCTTTCAAAACTCCTAAAAATAAAGGAAAAAATAATCTACCTAAATTTGGCAACATCTACCTAAATTTCGAACCCCTATCTACCTTTATTTGAGCTCAGTGGGTTGGCAGCACTGTATCCACATATTATTTATCCTTTAGAACACATATTATTTATCCTTTAGAATATTAATAGGTTTCTGAAAAAGTAATTGAGCATGCATGGCTATATGATCACATCATTACACTATTTTATTGGTCCTCAGCACAGAATACTGATATTTTATTATCATCTGAAGTATAATATTGAAAAAAAATGTACTGACGTGAAGTCAGGAAATTTTGAAGAATCAGGGCATTCATGAGCCAATTACGCCCAGGAGATCCCAGAGCTGTATAGAGTATTATTACTGGGCGTAATTGGCTCATGAATGAATTGATCGTTCAAAATTTCCTGACTTCACGTCAGTACATTTTTTTTCAATATTATAAGAGTATATGCGCAATTGGCGCATGAACGAATATGCGCTCTAATGCTTTTAATTACACGCCTGAGATCCTCATTTTTGTTGAAATTTTGCTAGAATTAAAGAATTTCTATGATTCTGACGTGGTTATAAGCACGAAAATTGTGTTGTTATTCTATTTATATAAATACGTGAAATTTCAACTTGATCTGAATTGTCACTGTCATTTTACGATATTTGCTTGAATTTTTTATGTTTTTTTCGAAGCTATCCACAAAAAATGCAGCTTGGAATGGTTATTCTTTATATACACCATTGAGTGTATAAACGAACAATATCAACCCGATCGGATCTCCTAAATATTTTAGTTATTTATTTCGCAATACATATTCTCTTTGCATTTTTTATGTTTTCGATGACGAGATCAGCTTGTTATTTCATGTTATGATCATATTAGAGGAATGTCGCAAGCCTATAAGGGGGGTCCGTCTAACTACCTCTTATATCTACCTAGGAATAGTATATGTTGAGTGTCCTAGCAGCAGTGTTGAATCCAGGGAGATACCCGGTGGAGTATTAGTCCTCTGGAGTATGTTTGAAATCCCCCCGAAGTAAAGACTTTACCTCAAAATCAAAACGAATTTTTGATTATAACCCCCATCTTACGAGATCTATTAAGGATTGAGAATGTTCAAAAACGAACATGATGTGTACCACGTGCACAACACTTTCGGACTGAGAATATTCCATGGTGAAAACCACCTGATGAATAATCAAGAGTATAGATAAATACAAACGTAGGACACCTTATCTAAGGTTAAGAGTCAGCGGCGGTTTTATAACAGTCAGCGGTTAGAGTCAACAGTAAGCGGTTAGAGTCGAGAGTCAGCGGTTAGTCAGAGTTAAGACGGACTCAAGAGACGGTCAAGATTTTTAGTCAAACGAGTCGCTAACTAAAAGTTGGACGAGTCGGGAAGCCACTTGGCCAGGTTATCGAATAATACCATTAAGCGATCGATAAACCAAGTCTACATATTATACATATGCTCGTATTCATTTGATTTAATGTTAATGTAATAAATCGAAAATTAGGAAAGTATTAGAAATGTTACAAACTTAGGGCTTGTGCCATTAAATAATTGGTTTTCCAGACGATACCTATATATCTGGTAATTGAAAATAATTGCGCACATCGGAAGTAAATTATAAATATATAGACCTGTAATTGTAATAGATGAGTAATTAAATATGTTCCCATTAAAAATCGACGAAATAAAAAAAATAAATGAGGATCATAAATTTTGGCTTGTCATTGTCAGCAAGAAAATTGATGTATTTTGCAGAGAGTGCGATAAAACGGAATCCAACGAATTAGAAAGCAGAATTATTCAAAACTTGCAACTTAGAAATTTGTCAAAGAATGATTGTGCTGTGGGTAGAGTGATTGGTTAATTTTAGGTGAATTGAAAGTAAGACAAAAAGACTCATGAACAGGGGTTTTTGGACGAATCGAAAAAAAGGGAGTATGGCTTAGGGGCTTGCATTGAGAGGGGTCAATTTTGTACTTCGGGTTCGAGAACCAGACGGAAAACCTGAAATGTCTGAAATACTGGTGTGTTCACTGAATGAATTTTGTTTGAGATAATTATGGCGACTCGACTCGGCTCGGCTGGGCCTTTTTCCATTTCTTTCTGAAGGTGGCGCTCTACAAAGAATTTAACCAATCAATCATTTCAAAATTTGCATTTGTTCCATCGAAAGTAGTTTATTTGTTGATTCAACCTTAATTCGGCATTCACAGAAAAATGACGTGAATGCTGCCATAAGAAACGATGCGGAAATCAAGTGAAAAGGAACCAATCCAAGAAGGCTGGTCTCTTCAAAAGTCGCCACTTTAATCTTGAGGTTTTTCAAGAGTTAGTAAGCACACCAGTATTTTAGACATCTTAGGATGGATCAATATCAGAGAGAGGTACTGGCATTGGGGTATATGGACCTAAACGGAGGATCTCTTAAGCCCTATACTGGTTGTTTACGTATGCGTTCAGGAGTGTCTTAAAACGAACCTCAAGGGGACGCATGACTACATCATCACGGACAGCCAGACCACGCCGAGATCCTTGGAATCGTACTGCCAGAGGTCTCTGTTGACATGGGAGTGCCGCAACTGGCCAGAGGAATAGCTATGACTCTACTATAGGTACCAGGGCATTGTAGGGTTGAAGGAAATGAAAAAGCCGATGAACTTGCAAAAAGTGCATCAAGGTTTACACCTGCTGGACCTGAGCCTTTCTGTGGGCTAGGAAAAGACCAAAAAGCGGTCCAGCAATGGGAGTTGAATACCAGGATTACCAACTGGACAAAAACTCCTGGACTTACTCAGGCCAAGAAATTCGTGATGATTTCACCTACCTATGCCACAAAGCTCTTGAAGCTGCCACGGGCTGAGCTTCGGGTGATGGTGGGACTGCTGACCGGGCACTGTCAGTATAGTATATCCAAAGTCACTTGGAGGAATCTGAATATTTCGATTATACAAGGGCTGCCCAAATTTCTAGAAATTCTTTTGGGTTCAGTGAATTTAATGCCTAGCAATACTTTCAAATAAACCTCGGTATTCAGCGGATCCCGGTATCCACTTCAAAGGGACATCTATGGCCAAGCGTTTTCAAAACGCTTGCAATCTCATGTGACTTTGCATATACTATACAAACATCATTTGAACCTTATGTCAATGGAAAGTCAGCAGATGAGATTTGCAGGCTGTGTTGATCAGAAGCAGAAAAAGCTGAACACATGGTATGCAAGTGTCCAGAGCTGGCTAGCCTAAGAACCCTTCATATGGGGAAGCCGGTCCTGGATACCCGAGAGGTAAACACCAAGGCCCCTAAGGAGGTTGTCAGTTTTATCAACGCCATTGACGACCTCATTGGGTTTCCATGAATGAGAAGGGTAGAGAACAAAACATCTACATGGTTGCAGTTCTCGGAAGGCTTACCGAGCTACAACGACCTCAGTTCAAATAATAATAGACATCTTAGGAAAACCCTATAGAAGACGAAGAATAATTTAGAAGTGCCATCAATTAACATCAGAAGTATTTCAAAATGCACGCCAAATGTACGATTTTTTGTGAGACTGAAATAGTAATTTATGTAAAAAGTCCGGAAAATAGGTTTTTTTTTGGACGAATAGACAAAATTGAAAGTCTGTGAGTCCAAATAAACCATTTTCGGGCGTGTTGCGTACAATATTTTTTCGGCAACCGTGAAGAGTAACACTATCGCTGTTGCTTTCCATATTTTATTGCGATTGCGATCAAAAAACATGCAAATTGTTGACAACTAATTTTATAAGAACTGTCAGCTGTTTTCTCGGTTGCTATGGTAATGATCAACTACATTTATTAAAAATATACCTACCAAGATTTTCATATTCACAATGACACAAACGACTTGATTCTTTTCCGGCCTTGTCCGGGAAGTACATACTTTCCGGACTAGGCCGGGAAATGCTACTTTCTCAGAGAAAAAGCGCCCGGGAAGTAAGCACTTCCCGGATGGTTGCCGAAAAATACATTTTTTTTGCAAAATAATTAAATTGAGAAACTCATTGAACGTTTCTGAAAAAGAAAATCAAAAATCTTCAAAATGAGGGGGTTATTCAACCCCAGTTAGTTAATAAAATTCTTGAGATTGTAACGTCGCCTAATAACTTGAAAATACAGCCAAATGAACTAAGGTATAACCCATTAAATTGTGCTCATCATTACAGTATGAAATATATTTGGAGTGGCACATTTTCGGTGGGACATCCTGTATATTTTGACTCTATTTCTTCCCCGGCAGTGTCCGACAATGTCATTATTCTCCGATAACAATATGAGGTCAAAACAGAATGCTTTGGCTCGTTATGAAAGTGTTAAGGCATAAATAATTGAGGGGTTGAAATCCATCACAATAATGTTTCATGTCGAAAAGGACGGAATTCATTTATGGAATGAGGTGTACATTAACCGTTTATTGCTTATTGCTTAGCAACAATTCGTTTTATCGCATATTTAGACCGGTTCTCGTGACTGAAGGATGATGGGTAACAAAGCGTTGAAAAAAATTGGTCGATTCTGAATAATAATTACTTTTGAACATGAAATTTTTATTGGTATTGTTTTACATTGCTTCCTCTTACAACGCACAGGATTCTCAAAAAATATTTGTTTGTAAGTATTTTTCTATATTTCACTTCTTCTTCCGTTGATTGTTTAATGAATTGATCTTGACATTCTTTGGGTGAGACATGTTGGCTGATGCAAATATATTCATTTTTTTGGCATTTTCTTGTTTCTATATTTTTGTGAATAAATATACCTACATACAGAGAGACTTTCAAGTATGGAAAGCCTCAATTATCTCAGAAACAGATAGCACGATTTTTTCAGATTTTGGCGTGCAAGGATTCTGTGATATGATCTATGTATACTATGGTAGTACATATTTATATTGGTTTCAGATCTTTGTTATTTCAAATGGACCAGCCTGTACATTTTTTGTCTTTTGAAGTCCTTGAGAATTACTTAATATTTTTATGTAATATAATTTCGGAGTTATAGCTACATTCTCATTATCATATCTTCGCCAATGTTAAAATAATGCATTTAGATGCCTTTGATTGAAAATAACCGTTTTTTTCAAACGTAAAATAAAAACGCCGGACGGAAAAATGTATAGCCTATCAATGATAACTATCAATTGTATTTCATGTCTGTTAAAATTAATTTAGCATGATAACCGTATTTAGGCAAATTTTCCATTGATCAATCAATTATAACGATTGTTAATATAAATCTTTCGAAATACTCTACTTCTCATCATTTATCTGTAGTACGTTTTGACGTAGGTAACTCTTTTCGTTTCATTGTTATCTAAAATGTATGGTTATAATGGTTTAAACTAAAGATCATATCTTGAAAATCGTTCAAAATGATTGTACGATTTATTTTTCATTGAATTCTGTAAAAGTTTTCAAGTCTTCTGGAAATTCACGGATCACTCTACAGGTGGTCCGAAAGACATTGCATTCTTTCGAAATTGACCTTTAAAAAATGTCATTAAGTCCATTTTTTCAAATGGCTTGCTCTGCAATTGTTTTGCTACGAGTAACTGTAAAAATTTCAGGGGGAATTCCAAACGATTAATATTGACAATAACAACCTCTATTTTGTTTCGTACCAAAAGATACGTTTTCCTTTTCTGGTTAGAGTGGAAAACAATTTAGACATAGATTAATATCTATGTATCATATTTGATATGGAAAGTTTTGTCGAATCGATATCCATTTTCATGGAGGATCATTATATTTCCCTATGACATTTTCCTACAGCAGAATGATTGATGAGTTTGTTTCTAGAGTGAAAATGTGAAAAATGATTTGTTATAATATAGTTTGTAGCAAACCTATTAATGTGATTTTGTGTTTTTGAATAAAGAACTGAACGTAGGGAATAATATTCGTCTAATTCCGCATAAAAAATGGTATTTACGTTTACTTGAGTTCATAAATTAAGAAATTAAGAATCCTTGATTTCTTCTAACTTCATGTCAGTGCTTCGAAGCACTGACATGAAGTCAGAGGCTCTTGTTAATTCATGCACCAATTTTTTCCTTGAAGCCCCCTCATACCTATATATTATTCTATGATCCACAAAGGCGCAATTGGCATATTTAGGGAACCCCTATTGGGTTTCTCGCCATTAATGAACTCGATCCCGAATTCAAGAACCTTACCCTGAAAAATTTTGAGTTTTGCAGGTTAATTGGTTGATCAATCAGCTCGCAGTGTTATACCTATACCACGAAAATATATTATTACGTGATATTTTCAATACGATCTGAAATTTTTGGATCCTTCCGTTCGTTATCGTTCGTTATAAAGACATTATGACAAAATGATAGAATGGTCAATTCGGATAACGACTGCTCAAAAAATTGGTTTTATGTTCAAAAGAGAAGTTGAATTTACTCAAAATGGCAAGGTTTTAGCTCTTCTGATGAAAAACAATTTATAATATACATATAACATTTTTTATCATATATTTTTTATACTTGAACCTAAATATACTCAGGTTGAAACCATTATGTGGATTCTAATTTTCTACATGATCTATTTTATATTTTTCCATTTTTGATTTTTAGTCAATCTTTCTGTTTCTATTCTATGGTCTCAAACCTTTTAACATTTTTCTTGAAATGTGCAATTAAATATATATCAGAATACCAGATATATGGGAATTTATTAGCGATTTTTGAAATTTACATATATGTAGTGGGAACACTGATTGCCTTACTGATGATGATTCGTCAGTGCTCCTTGGATGAAACACCTCAATCCACCTTCAATATTAGATGAAAACGCCTTGCCAAAATCTTAATCGGATCATCGTTCCATCGCCAATTTGTAATCTACGATGTAAAAAGTAAAAGCCTCTGAAAATACTTATTGCAGTTTTTGGCAGAATCTGAGGTGAAATATCGACCAGAATACAGCTAAACATCCCGGAATTTCATGACTTTGTGGAACCCAATTCGAAATAGATTATACAGATTTGTATGGTTCATGTTTGGGCTATCTATTGGATTATCTCAAAGAATTCAAAAAAATAAATATAAAATCATTATTTTTCATTTGCTTGATTTATTATCTATCGATTCTCTAACATTTCTCGAATGTAAATCCATTCCATGTCTATATCTTAATGATAACTTGATGTTGTGACTTGTGAGTCAGTTGAACCATTCTGTATTAAAATTATTTTTAGTATATGTGAACGAGAAGGATAATACAATAGCCGAAAAAGGAGTGGAAGTAGCCCTTGCTTATATAAAAGATAACCCTAAACTAGGAGTGGAGGTGGATTTGACCACAATTTTGAGTAATCGGACTGATGCAGTTGAACTATTGGATCCTTGTGAGTAAACTATATAAATTATATGAACACTGCCCATATCTTTAAGGTCGGGCAAGTGATCCAGCTTAAGTATAAATTTCACAAGTTTAGGAAAAAAACATCGTTTTTTTATTGAAAACACCTTATTTATTCAATGAATGGTACTAGAAAAATTAACAAAATAATAATTCTTTGGTGAAACTTCAGTCATTGAATAAATTGCAAAATGTTCCACTTGCTCCGAATTATTGTTTGAAGTTAATAATTTGTTTATTGTCCTATCTCAAAAAAAAATATATATTCTCTGAATAAAGACGTTGTTTATTCATTTATTTATTTATATATACTAGGTGGTCCAACGAAAACTTAACACCTCAATTTTCTGACTTTAAAATAAAATGTGGAAAATTGCTAGGACCCGTCAATTTCTGATTAGAGGGGGAACAACTTTTCCGCTTTCTTCATCCCCTTAACTTCAACCCCCTAACGGGTGAGCAATACCCCTTGATTTTTAATAGGGATGAGGGGTATTGCGACAACTAATTTTGAAGATCGTAGACCCTAAAATTCGCTTCAAAACATCCATGACAACTATCAAATTTTCTGAAAATTTCATTTATATTCGCTTTTTGAATTTCTTTCTTTAATTCATACTGTCTATCTCATTCAAAATCCAAATGGACGAAAAATTTATCTTACATAAAAATAAAATTTTATTTTCAGTGTGCAAAACTTATGACGATATGGTGAAAGCCTCTAAACCACCTCACTTGGTATTTGATACAACGGTTACAGGCCTATCTTCAGAGACGGTCAAATCAGTTACTGCAGCTCTTGGCTTGCCAACGATTACTGCCTCTTATGGTCAAGATGGGGATCTTGTTAAATGGCGAAAAATAGACGACGACGAGAAAAAATATTTCATTCAAATAAATCCCCCTACAGATATAATTCCTCAAATAATACGAGAGATAGTTGAAAGGCAAAATATAACGAACGCTGCAATAATGTACGATAATAATTTTGGTAAGTAAAATAATCACTTTTAATTTCTTTATAACTTGAGATTATTTCTTCTTAAACATTATTATAAAAACTACGCCATTACCAAAAATGCGACAATACATGCTTTAACAACGCATTGAAATTGTTAAAATTCACTGCAAAAATGTTGAAAACATTGCAGTCACAGTTCCCATAACAGAAGCACTTTGGGTCGTCCTGAAGAATCTTCTAGGCCCACAATAATGAAACTGGTGAAAAAATTTTAGCTGTTGGGTCAAGTTAGTGAACTGAACTGAAAATATTTCTGCTCTAGCCCGTAGTGTTGGAAAAAATCTAGGTTCGAGGATTCATAGTAGATCTTGGTAATGAGGCTATGATTAATGATTTTTAAGGCTGAAATTGGAAGGAATTGATGTGGATGAAGTTGGTTTACAACAACTCTGCTACTTTCCGTGACACATAAACAACGAAATAATCTCAAATTTCCAAGAAAAGTTCTCTGACCTGATTTCTCGAAAAAGGGACCATAACTGGACGTCGAGGTTTTGTGATTTGAGACCTTCAAACTTTATCTTTGGGACCACGAAAAAAATGAGGTATTTGCCAATGCTGCAACCTTAGGTGTGGCCGCCATTTGGCTGGTAATGTTTGCAATCGTTAATGGCATACCTTCCTCTTTATATTCTGGTTTATGCAATTGGTAGAACTGATTTGTGATTCAACTTTTGAACAATAGAAACACAAAACTAGAAAGTTTTCTACGATCGTTTTCAAATTAGTAATTTTGCTCCTAATTATTGAGAGTCCCAATCATACAATTCAATAAGAAGTATGAAAGTTACACCTCAATGATGTACCTCAATGCATTTGTAAATATCTATTATTTATTATTATTTGACTGAATCGGGGTCGTTATGGCTCTGTTAGCTTGCCGGGAACTACGACCAAGTTGATCTTTTGTTGTTCTTCTTCTTCCTCTTTTATTTAGGTCGTAACCTGTTCTTCTTCGTGGTGTCTCTACCGAGGTGGTAGCTCTCCAGCCACCTTTTTCTTGGTTTTCCTACGTCTCTCCTTCCAGTGGGTTTTCGATCTCGTGCTATCTTTATAAGTCTTTTATAGCCCGCTCTACCAACATGATCATTCCATTCTCTGCGTCTCTTCCTGACGAATTTCCCGATGTCTACGACTCCACATTCTTCCCTTATCGCCGAGTTCCTTATGCGATCTCTTCTGGTTTTTCCAACTATATTCCTCAGATCAAAAAAACATATCAGTTTTGTTCTTAACCCTACCTATTCATACGAACCAAGGGAGGCCGTCGATGCCGTTGGCTATTACTTCATGATTAACCAGAACTGACTTTCTCAAATGAGTGGTTCTTAGATTGTGTTCGGCTGTTTCTACCTCCTTTCCACAGAGATCTCATCTGCTGACTTACCCATGCGGTACAAAAGGTATTTGCACCGACAGTGTCCTGTCAGCAGTCTCACCATTACCTGAAGCTCTGCTCGTGGTAGCTTCAGGATTGTAAATATCTGTATCTGTTTCCATCTTCAGTATTTTTTTTGTCCTATGGAGAGCTGATATTGAGCACCATTAGAAATTGAACGTTTTTAGTAAATGAGGGAAAAACCTCGCCAAATTAATTAATAAATATCTCAAATCAAACAATGATATCCATATATTTAAGGTTGAAATTGTTTAATTGTTATTGATAGAGATTAATCAACCATCTTTTCTCTATGTCTATTCACCACGTCTTCAGTATAAAATTCTGATAGACCATTGCTGATTGGAAAGAATTTCAATATTTGCATGTTTTCCTCAGTGACTAAATCAACAGATTACTCCTTAAGTTTATAAGTTTTCTGAAATATTCTTTGATTTTTTCAGTGATGGGACACAAATATAAAACTTTGCTACAAAACATTGCTACTCGTAATATAATAACTGCCATTGACAAGAATAAACTGGAAACTCAAATACAGAAGCTGTCAAAAATGGAAATTCTAAATTTCTTTATACTTGGTAGTTTGGTTACGATCAAGGATGTTCTTACCTTGGCTTCGAGAAATTCTCTCTTGGTGAAAACTTTCGCTTGGCATGCAATAACAGTAGATGAGGGTGATATTACTTGTGACTGCTCAGAAGGAAGAGTTCTATTTATCAAACCAGTCATAGATCCTATGTTCGAAGAACGTATTAAACAGATCAAAAAAACATATCAGTTCGATAATGCCCCTTTGATAACAACAATATTCTACTTCGACTTGGCTTTGCAATCGTTCCTCACCATTAAGTAAGAATTTAATATTTCTATTATGTGGTAGTTTCACATGATTTGAGGAACGTTTGATGTTTTTAGGACAATGCTACAAAAAGGACAATGGCCTGAGAGTATGAATGAGTATTTGACATGTGATGGTTTTAATGGCACCAATAATCCGAAACGTACAGATTTAGATTTATTAACTGCCTTCAGAAAGGTAATGTAGTGATCTGGTATATTTTGTATTCGGGAATGGTTCTGAACGATTGAGTTCGGTTCATAATCGAAAGCACCTATTGGAAAAAGGAAAACATTTCTATTAATTTTGAAGAATCTTCTGTTTATTATTTTCAATCTATCAGAGAAAAAATTGACCTGTCCTGAAATTTTCACTGTTTACGTTTTCAAATGTGATGAATCCAACATTCAATCAACGTTTGGCCAGTCTTTCTCAAGCCAAGTTACGAGGTGCGCCCTCTCCCTGGGGTTGGTTGTTTTGTCCCGAGATCACTGGAGGACTCTTCAGTTGGGCTAGCCAGCGATCACTGCCCAAGACACACCCTCTCACATCATCGTGAGAGGTGACCCTGTTGCAACGCAACGACCCCTTTAAATAGGCCGGGGCCGAAGTAGTGTGGCGTGAACACACATAGCGTCCTCTGTGACCAGACAGAGTCACTACAAAAGGAATCCGCCGTACAATGTAGAATTTGGAGTGACTTTTCGATCACTTCTATTCATTTAGATTTTATTAAATGTGAAAAATATCCGAATATAACACGAGATTAATCGAATCGATTATTCTGAATTTTTTTCTCTTAAATTAAATCTTCTTGAAATAATAATATTTTTCTCGATAGTTCTGCTGAACTGCTTGGTATTAAGATCGAATTTCCACAGGAAAACACCGAGAGTCCAACCTATGGACCATTTGCAGTTATCTCAAATGGAAAAAGTTCGATACAGTTCTTGATGGAGATATTCCTTACCAGTTTCAGCCGGAATATGGTAGAGAGCTCTGTATCTATTGGAACATGGGATGCTAGCTTCGGTAGTAATTTAACTCTGTCAAAACCTGAGATGATGGACAATTTCACATCTGCACAAATATATAGAGTAGTTGTAGTTGAAGTAAGACAAAGATAGATAACAAATTTTTAAGTGATCCTGAGTGTATATTTTTCAGCAAAAACCCTTTATTTTCAAAGATCCAAGACATCCTAAGGGATACAATGGTTATTGCATTGATATGATGGAAATGATAGCACAGAATCTTGGTTTCGATTATGTTGTACATATAGCGTCTGGTAATACATTTGGTCAAATGGATGATCAAGGGAAATGGAATGGCATGGTTAAGGATATAATGGAGAAAAAAGCTGACATTGGTTTGGGCTCAATTTCTATAATGGCTGAGAGAGAAAGTGTTATTGACTTTACTGTACCTTACTACGATCTTGTAGGATATTCTATTATGATGAAATCCTCTTATGTTCCTCCTTCACTCTTCAAATTTTTAAGTGTGCTGGAAGATGAAGTTTGGATTTGTATTTTGGCCGCTTATTTTATAACAAGGTTAGTTTAGCTATTCGCGAATTAGTATAGTGTCCTTTATAATGTTAAATTCTTTTATCATACTAGACAAATGATTATGAAGGAATGCACATATTTTTTTTTGGATTTTATGATATCACATAAAATTACAGTTTCTTTTAGTGTTCTATTATGGATATTCGATAGATATAGTCCTTACAGTTATCAGAATAACATAGAGAAATATAAGGATGATGAGGAGAAAAGGGTTTTCAGTCTGAGGGAGAGTTTATGGTTTTGTATGACATCCTTAACTCCACAAGGGGGTGGAGAAGCTCCCAAGAATTTATCTGGTCGTTTGGTAGCAGCCACCTGGTGGCTCTTTGGCTTTATAATAATAGCCTCATACACTGCAAACTTGGCTGCATTCTTGACAGTATCTAGGTTGGAAACACCTATCGAATCTTTGGACGATCTTTCCAAACAATACAAGGTGAACTATGCACCAGTAAATGGATCAGCAACTATGATTTATTTCAAAAGGATGGCCGCCATTGAGGAGAAATTTTATGAGTTAGTATTTTTTCATTGATTGTTTATTTATTAGACAAATTCTTTTATTCGATTTTTCGATTATACACATTCCAAAACAAAACAACTATGGATCAAAATTTTTTTTATCGAATGCTTTAAAAAAAATTTAATTATTAGAAATAATTAACCCAAATCAAATGGAAAAAAATTATTCCTTAGGGTTTTACTATTGCTAATTAAATTTTTGTTTTGATCCATTCCAAGTCAATTGATTAAGTACAATAGGTATAATAGTTCTGGAAATTTTCAACACAGGATATGGAAAGATATGAGCTTGAACGATAGTCTGAGTGAGATCGAGAGGTCAAAATTGGCAGTATGGGATTATCCTGTGAGCGATAGATATACCAAAATTTGGCAGGCGATGCAAGAAACTGGATTTCCGTCTTCAATCGAAGAAGCTATTGGTAAGGTGAGGCTGTCAAAGTCTGCAACAGATGGTTTCGCTTTCATCGGGGATGCTACTGATATAAAATATTATCAATTAATCACATGTGATTTGGTTTCTGTTGGTGAGGAATTTTCGAAGAAACCTTATGCTCTAGCATTGCAACAAGGCTCGCCTTTGAAAGAGAAATTGAACACAGCGTGAGTATAGATCTATCATATTATAATCAAAATGAAATAAGTGCAATAGTTTTGAAGATATCTCGAACCGACAGACCGACATTAATCTAAAAAAGTAATTTTCTGTTTTATTAGTTTTTCCTATCGTTCAAAGTGATTGATTAATGGATTTATGGAATTTTTGTCGGTCCTCAAAACTTCAAAAAAATCTTGCATACTAATTTCTGAGTTTTATGAGATATTCCAAAAAAGTTTAATCTGAAATGTTAATTTTTGTAGGATTTAATATTATTGCACCCTTTGATTTCAGAATATTGGAATTGGTAAACCAACGAAAACTCGAAGAGCTTCGTTTGAAATGGTGGGATCACAACCCTGAAGCCAAAAAGTGTCCATTACCAGAAGATCCTTCAGATGGAATTAGTGTTGCCAATATCGGTGGAGTCTTCATTGTGATTTTGGTTGGCATAGGTTTAGCAATAGTTATTTTATGTATAGAATATTTCTTTTATAGTAAACAAAAACAAGATAAAGTAGAGTTAGTAAGAGGAATACCTAGTTCTTCTAGGTCACCTTTGGAAATCTTTGATGGGAATCAAATGACCTTGAGAAATAGGGCTAGGATGCCAAATGCTGGATTTAATAAAATGTATCCACCTGAAAAATAAGAAGAAAATTCGTTTATCATGAGCTCTGGTTGAAAAAATAATTGAGAAGTTAAAAATTAATAGGCATTTTACAGTCCTAAAATATTAATAGGTTAGCTAGATTTCATTTTGAAAACACAGAGCTCATGAAAAATATGACTGATAGTGATAGTTTTAAAAAATTCTTTTGAACTTGTTAACTTCGCAGTTTCTATAAGAGCTTTATATAAGTCCATACAAATCCAAATCAATATCAAATGTCTGAGATAATTATTATATATAACTATTTATTTATTCTAATTATATAATAATATATAAGCAGTAGCGACGCCAGCTTTCAAGAATAGGGGGGCCAAGGAGGAACCAGAATTCTTCACGGTTGGCAAAGTTTTTTGGAGGGAATTGGAAAAATCTAAGAATATAGGGAAAATAGGAAGAAGCATATGTATTCATGAATATTCCATAAGGAAAGAAAGTGCTGGTAACGAAAAAAAAATGTTTGAACATATAAAAACAGCGACACCACTGCTTATAAGATGAATGAAAATTAAGGTGTTGAAATGAAGCTTCTAGTGAAGTAATTCAGGTTTTTATTCAGTGTAAAGAATAAAACTTATAATTCCAATTTATATTTGTGAGTTCCTTCGAAGCTCCTCTCACCTCTCCATTTTTAGAAATGATACTGATTCTGCTTATCATTTGGCACATAATTACATCGAATTTCTGATAATAATTTTCTTATTTTCTATTTCCATCTCTATAATCATAGTTTTTTCTAACATTGAAATATATAACATTTATTCTATTTCTCGACTGTATTTGTTTAATCTTTGGTACATAGCACCTTACAGTTTATGCTCAGTTTTAAAAATGTTCAATACATTAAAAAAGCTACAATTAATGATATTCCTATGGTTATCGGTAGAATCATCAATAATTTGATATAATAAAATATTCGGTATCCTGGATTTAAACAGACATATCTATACATCAAAAATTCTTCCCACAGTCTTACAATTAGAACATTTAACTTTTTAACACACTGAGATATGTCTATAATATCTTTCAACAATAAGTTTCATCAATCAATGGAAGTTATAGTACAGTTTCAAAGAACTGTTGGTCATGATTTTGTTATACGATTAACACTCAATAATAGTTTTTACTTTAGTGTCGTTGAATGGAGAATTCGATATTGAGAACAACTTTGATTTGATCACTACAACCATTTTCATTTCTTTGAAATATAATTCACTAGAAATACTCTTTCAACTCTATCAAAATTTGATTTATCGGTATGAAAACTATTTTGATCACTTAGCCTTTGAATACAAGATCATAGATCTTAGTTATGCAATAATTTTTCTCTCGAGGATATTAGTACTTGAGCTCCACAATTTGTGTTGGTACGAACTTCGTATTACGTTTTCAATTTTTCACTAGTTGAATTTCAGAAATGAAGTTACAGTGTATTGTATGATCGGAAGCAATTGAAGAGTTGTTCAATTTGTTCGCTTTTATTATAGCTGTTAAAACATCAAGAATAATACTCGTTACGCCAAATGTGTGACAAGCGGTACGGCAGATTCAGATTTCATAGATTTTCGAATAATCTAAGAAAGAAACGAAACTTCGTCTTATTTATTCCGAAAACGTATTAAAATTAATACTTTTACTTTCCATTCTGTTGTTTAGTTCTGAATGAAAATAGACCAGATAGAGTATTAACTTTGAAAAATCGAATTCACCAATTCTCCGACCTTTTAGACATCTTCTGGATTGAATATGGTTTAGTCTGCAGCACCAACAATTGCCATATACTAAAGAGGAAGCTTTAAGAGTCTTCCAACAATATCGTATTGAAATATATAAACACTTAGCTCGAGTAAACGAGAAATAGTCCAAATATCTCCATCGCTTATTTGTTAGGTATCATCATAAGATCAGTTCAACAGCACATTTGGATATAATAAATGTAGCAGTATAAGGAATTATAATTTGTACCCATTCATTTCTACTCCATTCTTATCACTACCAGAAACAATAATTTACATGTAGCAATTTTGTCGATCATTCTTCCTTATCACCAGTATGTCAAATTTTTTTTTTATTACGTTGGTCAGAGTTATTGGACATGTCCGTCGACATTCGCAGCTCATGTCCAAGATGGAGGAGGTCGAACGCCGACGGGAGACCGTCATATCGAGGAATCGAAGACTGCCATGGACGACGAGATGTCAGCATCTGATTGACAGCATTCGAGGAATTCGTCTAGGGTTACTACGCCATCTTTGTTTTTGTCCATTTTCTGAAAAGATTGATTTGTTGTTAGTATTCATAATGGCATATTGCCAAAAAAGCTTTATAGCTTTGGTTTAGATCTTCAAGGTGGTCTAGAAAGTCAGTTTTTACCTAACAATTAGTAGAGCATGTCTGAAAACTAGACATGCTGTATCCGGAAGTTCGTTAAAACTGCTAGATTCGGAAAAAATTTTGGTTAAACGCTTATAAAGATTCTGTGGAAGGAATTGGGGACTAGGGTTACTACTCTTCAGTGAGGTATTTCAATTTCCACATACTTTGGTATGCTAAAATAAGCAAGTTATTGTAATTTTCGAAATGCTATACTGAAAAGATCTCAAACATAAGGCTAGATTTACAGATGAAAATTCGGTGGTCATATTATTTTTGCCTCTCATCTTGTTGCTCTAGAAAAACAAGATGTAATAGGTGAATAATTTTTTTACTGAGGTCAATTGGCAAAATCCGCCTAGTTATTCTCGATCAAACATGTCAGCTCACGAGCGAAATTCTCGTCATTTGTGGGAAGTCTTAATTTTCTGCTTCAATTTGAAGAAATCTGCGGCAGAGGCTCATCGAATGCTTTCAAATACCTATTGTGAGGCCGCTATTAGTGAAAGAACGTTCCGAGAGTGGTTGCTTCAAGAATGGTGATTTTGAAGGTTTTCGAAGATTCAGAATTGAAGGCATTAATTAATCAAGACTCGTGTCAAACGACACAAGAATTGGCAGGATCATTGGGAGTGACGCAACAATCCATTTCAAAACGCCTGAAAGTCATGGGAATGATTCAGAAACAAGGAAATTGAGTGCCGTACGAGTTGAAGCTGAGAGATGTTGAACGGCGTTCGTTCGCTTATGAACAGCAGCTTGCAAGGCAAAGACGGAAGGGATTTTTGCATCGCACAAAGTGAATGGAGACGAAACATGGGTTCATTATGATAATCCAAAGCGCAGAAAACTATGAGGATATCCTGGTCATGCTTCCACGTCGACGGCCAAACAGAATATTTACGGTTTCAAGGTCATTCTCAGTATTTGGTGGGACCAGCTCGGTGTGTTATGAGTTGTTAAACCGGTTGAAACAATCACAGGCGATAGTTATCGAAAGCAATTAATGTGTTTGAGACAAGCATTGAAAGACAAACGGCCGCAATACAACGAGAGACATAATAAAGTGATTTCACAGCATGACTATGCCCGACTCCATGTTGCGAAAGTGGACAAGACATACTTGGAAACGTTGAAATGGGAAGTCCTACCCCACTCGCCGTATTCTCCAGACGTTGCTATCTTGGACTATCACTTGTTTCGATCAATGGCACACGACCTGGGTGACCAGCACTTCGGTCTTATGAAGAAGTAGAAAATTGGATCAATTCGTGGATCGCTTCAAAAGGCGGGATTCGTACGCTGCCCGAAAGATGGGAAAAAGTAGTGGCCAGCTATGGTCAATAACTTTGAATCATAAATGCAAAACCAGTTTTCTACAAAAAAACCTCGAATTTCGGAAAAAAACGGTGGAAGCAAAGTTTACGCCCGTATAATATGTAGGGAGTATTAGAAATAAATGTGGGAAGTAGCAGGACGAGAATATACGGGAGAAAAACTGAAAATCCAAAGGAGGAGTATATAAGCGACATAATTTTTAATCTTATCTGTCAACGTCAGAGGCACTAATATACTTAATCGAAAAAATCAGTGAAAGAATGTCTTGCGACCAAAGATAAAAGGTTTTACTCGAAATTATTTCCACCGAGTGACATCGCAAGTTGTTGACGTGAAGTTTCAACTCGAAATCTTCACATCATAAACAGCAACACAGAAAGCTCCTCATAGGGAACATAAAATTGGATGTTATCTACATTGTGCCTCTTCGCTAGTTCTAGCACCAATAAATTATATAGAGACTAGGCTCCCCTCGTTAGTGGAGCTAACGACTTTCGCCTGGAAACAGTTTTTAAAAATATGACAGAGCCATCACTGCCCCATTTATGTTCTGGCAAGAATAGGCTACGTAATCCATAAGATGAAACGCTTTGGATTTTATGTATGTCCGTAAAGATGTATGAAAAATTCTTAATTCGAATTTATGTGGCATTAAAAAAGTAATGGGAGAGATTTACTGATGAAAAAAATGAAGCTCATAAGAAATTACATTCAGCCCCCGTTTCTTTTCAATCCATTAATTTTGTAGAAAAAATATCAACACCGTAATGCGTTCTCATATTTTGTCATCATATTCAAAACCAGAGGCAGCTGTCTTTAATAGGGAAATGAGGAAAGGACTTAGATGCGTGAAGTTAAAAGTTTTTGAGCGCTCGTCCATTGATGCGCCATTTGTGCTTTGGATATACCTGTTATAGGTATATCCAAGGATATAATACGCTCTATTAGTGATGACGTCACACACCGCCATTTTAGTTCTCCTGTCAGTGTTCGGAATCCAAACAAACAAATTATCATTCAAATTAATACGTTGTCGTTGAAGAAATTGGCTTATTTTGTTGAATAAGATTATTTAAGGAACGATTTTACTATTAATTGATAGACAGAAGGCACGAGATTAATGCAAGTAAGTTCGGACTTGAAGTTCAACTAATAAACACGGCTTTATATAAAATCTGGGGAATGATACAGGATTCAAACTTACTTGGTATTAACCTTTTTCCTTCAGTTTATCAATTAATACTGAAATCGTTTCTCAAATACTCTTATTTATGAAAATAAGCCAATTCCTTCAACGACACCGTACTAATTCGAATGATGATTTTTTGTTTGGATTCCGAACACTGACAGGAGAACCAGAAAAGGCGGTGTGTGACGTCACACTAATAGAGCGTATTGCCGTATTTACGAGGAGCAGGGCCGCCGCCAGACATTTTGGCGCCTCGGCAAAATAAAAATTTGTCCTACTCGTTTGATTGATGTACCTTCATTGAATTGACATGTTATTGATGATTGTTATTCACCATAAAAAAATGTTTTTCGAAGTGACCCTTGTTAATTTTTTGCCATGGCCGCTTAGATCCCCCGATCTTTCGCCCATAGAGCATACTTGGGACATCATGGGTGGAAAGCTCGGAAATTTACCCCAGCCCCCACGGACTTTGACGGCTTTGAGACATGAAATACAGATAGCTAGGGATAGTATCCCTCAAGAAGAAATAGACCATCTTATTGCATCAATGCCGAGACGTGCTGGGGAGTGTATAGATAATCGCGGTGGATTATCAACAAATTTATTAACAAAAATTGTAACCTTTTGTTTTTTTTTCCAAACGATCATTTACTCCTTGCTATACGATCTATGTTTAAAAAAAAAAATTAATTTAAACAACTCCTTCTGGGTGTTTCTTTGTCAGTTAGTATAATTATAATTTAGTGTTTAAATTCTTTCAAAAAAACCCGATTTCCATACAAAAATCATCCCATGACACTTTTTGCAATTTGTCTCTGAAGAAGAACGATTTTTTTTTTTCAAGAGAAATACAAATGTTCAGAATGTTGCAAAATGTATTACGTAGGTAAGTGAAAATGTTGAATTTCGAATGAAAGAAAGAAAGGTACCTTCAACCTGAGTCAAGTTGATGAATGTCGCTGAAAAAGAAATAGTAGATCTTTACCTGAAATATCCTATCGACTTTTTCTTTCACTGTATTGTCGTCAACGCATGGCTCGGACACTTTTCCCATCAGATCGTATACAGCATTAACGATGTCTGTCATTTCCTCTCGTGTGATGTAGCCATCACCATTTATGTCGTATAATGTGAATGCCCAACGCAGTTTTTCTTCTAGAGAGCCCCTCGACAGGATTGATAGGTTTTGTACAAAGTCCTGTAAAAAAATTCTGGTTAACATTTTATTTCATAAAATTTTTAAGCATAGATGAAAAATGATACACCCACAATTCAATTTGTGTATTATAATGATTTCTATTTGCAACTTTCCCCATCAAGTGAATTTCATTTTTACGTTTTATTCGTATATACTTATTGTTATTTGCGTTTAGAGATATTTTTTCATTGTGTTTTCGAAGAATTCTGATCTCAAACCACATGTTTGACATCTTTGTGTGAAATTTGTAGTATTATTATTTCAGTATTCTCCTCCGAGCGGTTCAGCAAGTGTGAAATAAATTGGTAAAACCACGCAATTCCTATCCAAAACTTTGCTAATGGAACACATTCCCTCAAACATGGATGAATTCACCACTAACACAGTGGAAAAGTTACTTTCCCGACTTGGAAAGAACACAGAAGGAAATTTCAGAACAAAAAAGACTTCCGATTGCCACCCTGCACCCTGGGAGTTAAAACAGAACAACTTCCCCTAAGATCAAAGGAATAATAGAAGGAAACCAAACAATTTCAATACTTCTCTCTAACATTCCGTTATACACGGTAGCTTCAAGAAACTTGGGGTTAGCAACTACGAGATATTTCCGGCTGAAATTCTTCGTGTTCACAGTTCAATAGGAATTTGTTTGTAGGAAATCCCCCTATTGGTTTTTTTGACGAAGGGCCGTTTTAACTGTTCGTAAACTTTTTTCAATTTATTTTCTTCATTCCAGGAATTTCAGGAAAGGTTTGCTCCAATTATCTTGATTGATTTCAGGATGCCTGTGTTTCTTTCGGATCTATGGTTGTTTCGAAACTAAGATGTAAGTATAGGTGATTAAAAAAAAATTCATGGAATTCCTGATTTTATTTTTATTTGTTTTTCATCTATCGCAACAAAATGTTCTTATTCTTAGTTATTTTACAATAATGAATCGTTGATCAACGAATCTATAAATTCTAAATATGATATGATATGGTTTGGGTGTGACATAAGACATTCACTACAATGAAAATATGTATTATGAAACACAGTCATTCACGAAATGTTAATTATAGAGGTTATTGAAGAACTTAATTAAATTCATTTGGATGAGACAGTTTGAACAGGTGAATTTATTGACCAAAACATTTTTATTGTCAACATTCTTTAAAAACTCAATTAATTAAAAACTATCAATAATATGAAAAAAATTTTCGAGCAAGTAAGTCGCCAAATATATAGGGTATTCCTAAATTGGAGATACAAAGGACATTGAGAGATTCCTTAAATGATTTCAGAAAAAAAAGTTCTATAAACAAACTTAAGCACCCTGTATGTCGAAAAACAAACCAGGACCCATAGAGTACCGGGCTTTTCACCATAATTTGACCCCCCCTTTAACTTTGTTACAAAAAGAGGTACAAAAAAATGTTTTCTACAAAAGTTTCACGAAATCGACTAGTATTTTTCAAAATGATTTCACAAAACGAAATATATACAGAGTGAGCCACATATTGATAGCTACTTCATTTTTTCAAATGGAACACCCTGTATATTTTTCTATATTTGACTAGCTCTTTTTCCCCTGATTTCAAATATATAATATATGTTTGGCCTATCTCTCTTATTCTGAGTACCACAGAGTTTCAAATTTTAAGAACCCCCTGGCATGCAAGCTGGCAGTTTTCAAGTGGTAGGCTGCGATAACTCAAAATGATCTTTTTTGAGTTATCTCGTTGGCAATTTGACTATATGTCATATCGTTGCCAACGAGATAACTCAAAAAAGAGCATTTTGAGTTATCGCAGCCTGCCACTTGAAAACTGATTACTGAGCATGCTATAGGTGGTTCTTAAAATTTGAAACTCTGTGGTACTCAGAATAAGAGAGATAGGCCAAACATATGTTATATATTTGAAATCAGGGGAAAAGGAGCTAGTCAAATATAGAAAAATATACAGGGTGTTCCATTTGAAAAAATGAAGTTGCTATCAATATGTGGCCCACTCTGTATATATTTCGTTTTGTGAAATCATTTTAAAAAACACTAGTCGATTTCGTGAAACTTTTGTGAAAAACATTTTTTTGTACCTCTTTTAGTAACAAAGTTAGAGGGGGGGGTCAAATTATGGTGAAAAACCCGGTACATAGACAGAGGAAGTATACGCAATTTTTACATGTCCCCAACATAGTTAGATTACGTTGTCGGATATATTTTCAAATCCACAATTTTAACTTGTTATAAAAGAATCGGCAACTGTAGAGAGGCAAGAGCTGACTACATGAGAGATATCATTTTCAGAATATAAATCGAAAACATTATGTTTCAAAAACAAATAAAAACTTTTTCAGTTTCAATTAAAATTTTATGTCAATTCTCCTTTCGAAATGAATAAAAATTCATAAAAAATAAATAGGTGTTTCATTTCAAATAAGTACCTTTCAATGAAATCAATTGGGTTCCTAAGAAACTTCAAATAAAATCAAGGTTCTCCTTTCCAACAATATTTTATAGGGAATAATACAAAATCCAAATTGATTCGGAATGAAAATACATTTTTTTCATATCCAAATCTGAAATTGTTGTCTATGAGTATATTCAAATCTTGAGTATAATCTGAGGATAGGACTGTCGCTAGGGGGAAGGCAGGGTAGGCGGTTGCCTAGGGCGCCAAAATTCATGGGTGACATTTCAGCTTGATCAACAAAAATCACATGTGTAGAAATTCAAAATACAGAATAAGATTGACTTCGGTCAGCAACAGCAGGAAGGAATACCGACAAATTCAATTAATATCAAAAACTATCAAAGGTCATCTCGTCCTAGTGCTGTTTATGAATTATTGACGTTAAAAAAAATACATGCACCCATCAGTCTAGTCGGCGTTGGATTTGCTAAACATTGCCGAATTTTATTGCAACTTGGGGCGGCTTCTGGATTATTTTTCGTTTTAATTCTCCAATCGGAATGCTGATTCCTCAAAATTGAATGCAAAATATACCAGAAACGATTCCATTTAATTATTTCCAACTTATCCTCCTTAAGAAATATAAGAAGTTTTTTCAGTCCATACCACAAATCATATATTATGATATTTTCCTTTTCTTTATCAAATTAATTAGTGTTGGGCGTGGGCGCATTTTATATTTAAAAAGTTTTCATGTTTGCGACGAACCGAACAAACAAATAGAAATAGTGATTGATCACTAATTATTTGATAGAGTGTTGTTGATCTAATAATTTGAGGTTATGTCATCTCAACACTTTGTTAACTACAAACAAAAACAAGTGCGCAAAAATTAACTTTTGTCAATACACTTCTCCCAAGAGAAAATCCCGTTGCTGATTTGTTGTATACCTTCGGCAAGCCATAAGTGTAGAAAATTTTCGCACGTCCTAGACGGACAAACTGAATTTATTATGTGGTAGTGGTTCGCGTATTTTCTATAGCCCTTCCTAGTGAAAGTTACCGCCGGAAATGGAGGTATGATTCACTGAGGCACGGAGTTGGCAGAGAGTCAGTCTGCCCCAGATTTCATAGTTTAGCGGAATTTTTCCACATACTTTGGCAGACACCGTGATGATTTATCATCATGAAAGTTTCATGAAAGAAACAACTGAAAGGCGTCGCTGGGGAAAGAGATTCTTCTGAGTGGAATATATCATCGTTTGTGGAAAAACAAATTCGTTTCTTAAACTCGCTTTGTAGAACCATAGAGATCGTATTACGAACTTTCTGACGTATTATGACCTACATCGGTGAAGCAATAGTGCCTCAGTACCAAGTTTAATTTCGTTTTTGAGTAACACCAAATTGAACTCAAAATGTGAACTCTCATTATAATTTCGCCAATAATATAACTGTAATAATAGTGTCCAAAATCTAATAGGTATTAACAGTCAAACTAATGATTTATTTTATCAAAACAAGATAATGTTTTAATGTATTTATGAGAAAGAAATACTCAACCATCATTAATTTGTTTTGTGAATATACAGGGTGGCCATTTGAAAACGAAACAGACGAGATTACAGACGAAATAAAGTTTTTCGATAAAAATGCTCGGACAAGTCGATTTCTGTTTCGAGGGGGACAACTTAAGATGTAGGTTACGGACGCATAGCGCTTCAACCCTTGCTGCTACAACCCCCACCCCCAATTTTTGAATAGGGAAGATGGGGTGAGTGATACCTCAATTTAAAGGTATTTTTATACTGATTTCAGCACAGTAATTGTTTTTTCATTTTATGCATTAGTTCTCGAAATATTCATGCGTTAGTTAGTTAGGAAGGAATCCACAGTCATGGTTGTTTTGTAGCTCAAAATGTCGATTTTTCACAAAACACTACAAGTGCCATGAAAACACTACTTCATTTTCAAATACTTAGTTAAGAATATTTCGAGAACTAACGCATAAAATGAAAAAAAAATTACTGTGCTGAAATCAGTATAAAAATACCTTTCAAATGAGGTATCACTCACCCCATCTTCCCTATTCAAAATTTGGGAGTGAGGGTTGTAGTAGCAAGGGTTGAAGCGCTATGCGTCCGTAACCTACATCTTAAGTTGTCCCCCTCGAAACAGAAATCGGCCTGTCCGAGCATTTCTATCGAAAAACTTTATTTCGTCTGTAATCTCGTCTGTTTCGTTTTCAAATGGCCACCCTGTATGTATTTCACACAATGTTTTATACTGACAAAATGTCATAGCATCAACTCGTTTTCTATTAGTTATCTGGGCAGGACAAATACAATGGTTTTTGCAGTAGCAAAATTTTGACATGTTACTATTTAATTCTAAGAAAACAACTGACTTGATGTCATTAGCTTTTGAGCGTACCTTCAGTTATGCGCCATGAATCCATAGGATTTTAAATAAGGGGAAAACAAAATTTCAAACGGCCTTATTTACGAAACTCGTTGTCTGATTTTCTCCATTAACAAATTCAACTGTAGCATTTAAGATCTCAACTGACCCTGAAAAGTTTCTAGGTTTTTCGTTTGAGACTTATCGTGTTTACGGACAGCCAGACGGCCAGACTGAACTGAATTTGAGAATGGATTCGTCATCAATGAATCGAACTTTATCGTTTGCAATAATTCAAAATCGATAATTACTTTAATCTTGGCGATCTGTTCAAGGAACGAGCTTTGAAAAACATTTTTTCATTACAGTACCTACTTGGAATTGATCAGTTGAAAATTCGTCCTAATTGGAAAAATATTTGTTGCTGAATTGGCAAATCTGTCTTCTACACTCTTGCGAAATCACCTGGTTGGCTTTTAATTTTGTCAACAAATGTTATTCACGAAGGTGCTATAGTTTTTTGTTAACAGTCGAAAATTTTGCTGGTCAAATTTTCTCTCCTATAATAAAACCTATAAGCGAACATATTCTATCAAGAAATATACAAATATATGACATTTGGCCTCAATTCTCTCCAACAGCAGATACCGTATTGAATAATGTAATTTTTTCACGTTAGTATAATGAAGATGAAAGAAAAAGACCTCCCTATATTAAAATCAAGAAACGGCTTTTATATCACCAATCATACACAATGTCAACTGGTGCAACATAGTTTTGTATCGTCGTATAGAGTTTTATTGAACATTAAATTCTAGGGAATATGAGAGTGTGCTTGAAGTTAAATTGATACATTTAGGCCAATACGAATAGATCATACTTTATGTATATGGTATGAACATACCTAAGAGGCAGAAAGTTTACATTGTTGTTTCCTATTTTATTATAGTACAATGCGAATAAATTCCATAATTAACGGTGATAAATTTCGTAATTATGATTCAAAATCTTCGAGTTTTGTCAGTTTTATGTTATGACTGAATTCCCGAAATTCGTTATTGCCGCATTTTCTTGATAAGTAAAAACTCCAAAAAAAAGAGAATGAGAACTTATCTAAAAATTCAATACTTTATTAAAGAATGAAAATTAGTTGTGAAATACTCAATGGACTTCGAAATTTTATTTTCAGAAAGAATTCGAGTTGATTTTTTCATCCCAGATAATTATTTGTGAAGACGAAGATTCTTTGCTCCTTGCGAATGAGTACTGAGTCTACCGAAGGTAAAACACAGATTTTGATCACTTTAAATAATAAAATGGTTTTTGGTCTTTGATTTCAGAGATTTCGCACCAAAATGCATTTATATCCTCTTGATCAACTTTGGTTTCGTGTGTCTGTCTGTCTTTCGGTCTAATTGTACCTACACCCTCGTAACGGTCTCAAGTTTTGCAATTCATCCGATTTCAATGAGATTTTGCATGTTATTGACGTGAAGTCAGGAGCTTTTGAGCGCTCGTTTATCTTGCATCAATTGTGGCCTTGGAGACCATATAACTGTGTGAAGGTATATGTGGTCTATAAGGACGCAATCGGTACATGACTGAACATCAATTCTCTTTTCATTTTTCTTCGAATATTCTGCTGAAACTATCTTCTATACTGTTGATGCGATGAAGTCGAAATTTCGCATAAAACTTGAAATTAGTATTTCACCAGTCTCTTCCAGGATCTTAGCTTAGTGGCATTCTATGGAGAGGATCACCTGGTGACAAAATGCCTCGCCATCACTAGCCAACGCAAAATCTAATTTGGACACGAAACTTGTAGAAGTGAGGAATTAGCCTCCTTGAAGCCATCCCATATACTGGAGTTCATCAGAACTCTGGAACTGGAAGATGAGCTGTAGATTACGTTATGGAGACAATAGCTCTGATGGGGGCACAATAGACCATTAGGTCGCAGTGAAACGGAACCTCATTAATTAAATCTGAATCTAAATCTTACTGGCATCTGAACAAAAGAAAGGATTTTTTAGTAGGAATAAGGACAACCACTAAAGAACTTTCTTAAATTATATTTGGCGACGTTTCGCAGACTTAACATTTAAAATAAACAACTGCATTCAAAATCCAAACCTATAAAAAAATTTCAAGTTTGTTGATCCCTTCATTTGAGAGTTATTATGTTCACGGAATTCACGGATTCGTTATCATTAAGACTTACTGATTGAGTCGAACCTTATAGCGACATTTCTTTTATTGATTGTGAAAGAAACATCACTCAACTGGAAACAGATCTGGTGTTATTTTGTTTGGTTGAATGTGTTTTCCCAGATTTTTCTCTAAGGTCCCCTTATTCTGAACTGAAATATCAGAACACTCCTGAAAACCTTCAATAAATGAAGAGAAACAGGCGGTATCGAGAAGCAGTTCACTATTTATATCCCATTCATGCGAATTCCGAACTCGAACTTTGCTAGCAGGAGACATTTCAGAAGTTGTGAAAGTTTTATCTTGTCATTATTCCTGACTATGATTTCTGAGACGAACAATTCCCTCTGGAACTCAGCAATTTCCTCCATTCCCAGCTCACCCCCAACTTCTGATTGATATCCGATTATGTTTTGAATATTCTTCCGAAAATGATTTTATCTGGAACAGACCTATCTGTTCAGGAAATACATTCGGAGACTTCGAATTCACTTCCGGGATGTGTTTGCTAGCTGGCCCTGGGGAAAACGCATTAGCAAACTTCTGAGGAACGTTCCTTGAGAGTCAAGTTGTTATTGGGAATAAAGGAAAGTTAGGAAACGGAATGGATTTTTCTCAGATTGTCAAATTGGAATTTGTAGTTTGCCCATCTTATAGAACACTCTAAGTTGTTCATTGGATTAATGAAATTGATTTTTGGTTCATTTAACAGAGTAGACATCAAGGAGAAAAATGACGAAAGCACTGATGTAAAATCAGGAGGCAACATATGTCCTTTATGTAATAAGTTTTAGCAGTTTTAGCACTACATCTTTGAAACCAGAGGAGACAAAATCTGATACCCCATTCTCGTTTTTTTCTCCTGAAAAACTAACAAGAATACTCTTGTTATAGGAAGCTCTTTTTTTCTAGGCTCATCAACAGTTGAAACCTTAGAAATATAGAGACTCTGAAATGAAAAAAGGGTTTTTGTACATTTTTTATTATCTATACTGATACAACCATCAAAATCTTTGAAATCAGTAAAAACTAAGTTTTCAAAAAATGGCCCAGAAATCTAGTATTCCCATTTGAAAAAACAAAACTTTGGGTCATAGCTTCGAAATTAAAAACCTTGCCAAAAAGACGAGCACGCCATAGAAAAAAGTGTTTTTATGTTTTAATTTGAGAGCTCTAGCATCAGTATTAGCGGAGATATAATTTTTTTTCGATATCGCCATTTTTCCAATTTTCGCTTATAACAAGAACTAGAAAACAAAAGAGGGTGGTCAAAAATAAATATTACTCTTGTTAGTTTCTCGAAAAAAAAAAAACAGAATGAGGTATCAGATTTTGTCAATCTCCTCTGATTTAAAAATTGTAACGGTAAAACATCGGAATTTGCCCACCCTGTATAGCTTCTGCTTGACGCCAGAACTTTCCTCAGTTTTTTCGATATTCCGATTGAATATTCCATGTCTCTGATGACGATATCGAAAAGAAATGTCTCACGATGATTGAAATTGTAATTTTACATAATATTGTCGCCTGAATACAGAACTGTTATGTAAGCGTAGATGGTTTCATCCATTTTTGAAGATGCAATTTTCCTGAACAATTTTTATATGCTGTACCCACTACCCATACATAATACCCAAATACACGACCATTTGTAAGGAATTCCGGTTCAAAAAAATGATATCCAGAATTATTTTTATCATGTATAGTAGCTCATTAGCTTTTTGCAAATTCTGTGTAATATGCATTTTTCCTTTGGTTGTTGAACTGGAAATTTTCTTACTGAATAAATAAGGAATTTATAGTAGGAATTATCCTATTTTTACTTTTTCAATAAGCTGAATAAATGGATAAGTACTCGTAACTCCAGTAAGCGTTTTATAGGAAACTTCTTTGATAAACGCCTACCGGACTTTATATAAGAGAATTACTTCAGTTTCGACATGAAATGGTTCTGCATCTGATATATACGTGCAATGCGCGTCTCTTAGCAACATAAAACCGTATTCGAGGATTTTGGACAATAGTCGACGATATATCCTCAAAATCTCAATCAGATCAGATCGGATCTGTTGGGTATTTCTTTTTCAATATTCTTCTTTTGTTTGCTATGCTTTTGAGTATGCGATCAGCATAAAATTTTTCATGGAGGTTGATATTGTTATTTCATATGAACACTCGAAATCTCAACTCCGTCGGTTTTATAGTCACGGGAGTATTGGGCAATTTCTTTTTATATTATTCTTTTGTCTGGTTCTGATTACACGATCAATATTATATATGGCAGGAAAAAATTGTTATTTCACATCTCATCGCTGAATATCATTGAGAACGAAATTGTAGTTTTGAAATTATCAGGAAAACAAATTTGAATATTGCCCATTAACGAACCTAACCTCGGCATATTAGATCTGATGATAGGACCTATGCACAGAATATGAAATATCATTTGAATTCAGATCATTACATGTTTGATAGTCCTTATAAATAAATTTGATAGTCTCTATAAAATTCTTCAACTGTTCCATTGATAACACAATTCTTTCTGCTATATTTGAATTATATTGATGTGGCCAATATGCGGTATCAGCAAGTCAGCCTGCTATACAGTTCGTGAAATAATTCAAGTACCCTTTGAAACGGTCAGTGATGACCGTCTCAATGCAATGAACTTCGTAAATCGCTTGGTCAAAAAGTCTTCCATATGGTATACCGATGGATAAAAATCAAAGAGAGGCTCAAGTATTCGAGTATACGGGTCTAAAATGAGGAGCTTTAGATTCCTGGGAAGTGACCCCCCTTCCTTGCAAATCGAGACAAAAAAGAAACCTCAACAGATTCGTATTTACATCAGAACTGATAGCCAGCCCATGCTGAGATTCCTGGAATCATACAGCCACTGGTCTCTACTGATATGGGATTGCCGTAATATTATAAAACAACTGGTCAGAGGTAATAAAGTAATAACTATGTGTACCGGGGCATTTTCGCATTGAAAAAAAAAATGAAAAAGCCGATGGTTAACACCTGTTTGTCCTGAGCCCTTCTGTGGGCTTGGACCAATATAAGGCAGCAGTCCTACAATAGGAGAGGGACAATAGATAAACCCTCTGGAGGAACACTACGGGTCCTGCTGAGGCAAATAAATTTGTGGTGCTTTCACCGAGCTATACCAGGAAGCTCTTGAAGCTACCACGAGCTGAGCTTCGGGTAATGGTGGGATAGCTGACAGGACACTGTTGGTTCAAATACATTTTGTACCGAATGGGTTTGTCAGTAGATGAGATATGCAGGCTCTGTGAAAAGGAGGTTGGAACAGTCGAACACATAGTGTGCGAATGTTCGTATTGGACTAAGAACCACTCACATGGGAAAGTCAGTTCTGGATACTCACGAAGTAATAGCTAAGGTTCCTAAGGATGTCGTCGGTTCCGTTAACCGTATCGACAGACACCCTGGGTTTGTATGAATAGGTAGGGTTAAGGACAAAAGATCAATTTGGTCGCAGTTCCCAGAAGACTAACAGAGCCACAACGACCCTGTTGCAGTGAATAATAATAATAATATGAGCCAATTCCTGTTCCTGCAATCTTGCGTTCCGAAGATCAGGATTTTACTACTAGTTCTAGTGATTCAACACCATAGGAGTTCCTCTTCTGGAGTTATTTGAAATGAATGGTCCTTGTCAATGAGTCATTGACTACCTGAGCATTACATGAGGAAATTGTGAGCTGAATCAACGACATTTCGCCACAATTATGGTAATGGAAACTTTCGGCAATAGAGTGCATATTTGTCAGCAAAGCCGTGAAGGCAATTTGCCTGATGTGTTAACCCATCATTATTCTCTAAGACCATTAGTTCTACGTTGTCTGGTCCAACTACTTCTCCAATTTTTAGTTGTTTCACTGTCATCTCTACCTCATAGACCAGTATGGCGGGGCCTGTTGCCTCTTCTGATAGCAGATTATTGAGTCCCGGTCTTTGATCTTCAAAAAGCTTTTCCAAGTGCGATTTCCATCTGTAAATTTGAGTCTTGTTTTTCGTTGATAATAACCCTTCTATTTGTGTCCATGATCTTCATTACTTGTCGCTTTCTGAATATACCAGTTGCTTCTTTCACTTTTTTGTGTACGTTAAAATTGGCGTTCCTGGCTTGAAGCATCTCTATTTTGACACATCTTTCCACAGCTCCCTTCTCTTTGGCTTCTCTGATCTTCCTTCTAATATGTGACTGAACTTTCCTATATTCTTCATGATTTCCTTTCAGTGTTCTTCTCATCTCCATTAGGTTTAGAATGTCATCAGTGATCCAAGATTTCCTTTCGACTAATTTTTCCGGTTTTAAAAACTCTATTTTCGTGTTCTCCACTGTCTTCATCATTTCTTTCATCTCCTTTGGTAAATCATTATTCTCTCTCAATTTACATCTTTTCGTCCATGTATCGAACTGCCTCCTGTCTCATTATAGGTTCCTGTAAAGCTCTGATGTCATAGCTAGGGATCCTATAGCTTAGGTTTCAATTTTACGAGTTGTCTACTGTCACCTAGAAAAGACCAATACAAGCAAAAATATAGAAGTCGTAAACATTGATTCAACTTAATACCTTTCATTCCAACATCCATCGTGCAAGCAAACACAACATCCAACGCACGCTTCATAAAACCCACTAAAATCAAAAAAGCACAGCCGACTGAGCCTCCTGCTTTCAAACCTATAAATCCATCCTCCTCCGTCACTGGCACAGATTAAAAGATCGTTGCGTATGCCGCCATTCATTGCCCGAATTAAAATGCAGGACGAGTTTTATATACTGCAACATCACGGGGGAAATATGTGCGGTGTCTACTTTTAATCGTTACCTCGGAACGCCTGACGCGAACATAATCTGACCAGCATAACGAATTCGTCCTATATCAATCAGGCCTAGGGCTGTGTATCTATCAGACGCATCTGGAGACATGCATTTAATCCCATACTGTCCTGGATCACTGAATAGAAAATGGCCGGCCATTATGTTTGCATTTGGATGATAAAAGACGGTTAAATGTATGAGGTGCTCGTTGGGCTGTATAGCTTTGCTGGACTTTGCTGGCATATTCAACTCATCCGGGTTCACTTAACTTTAACATGAGTTTTCTGTTCTTGTTCTCTGCCTTTAATATGCCTTAATTAACCGAATAGTTTCACGCCGTTAAGCGTTACTACAGTTAACGGTGTGAAACTATTCTGTTAATTAACTATACGATGTACCTAATACTCACCCATAGCTGTTAATGAAATGAAAAACTTCACGTTATATGCAATGCATTTCAAAGTAGAATAGCATGAAACCAAGCAATTTTGCAATTGAAAAAACAGTACCTATTCACTTGCTTCCATCTTGAAAAGTTTACAACGAATGCTTTTGAACATGAGTCTACTTTTATGTCACTTCAAAATAATTCGATTCCCCCTCATTCATTTCGCCACACAATCTTTCCTAGGATGAAATTACCAAAGACCAAATAGGAGAGTCGATGAGAAAAATTAAAAATAGGAAAACTTCAAAATAAGATAGAATAAAAGTGAGATATCAAAAGACACGGAGGAAAGGTAATCGTTAGATGAAGAGAATGAAGAAACAGCATAATAGTTCCAATATTCAAACAAGGGGACAAAACCGATCAAGTAGACTATCGCGGAATAAACATTGCTGAACAACTATTTGAAACTTCTAAAGAAGTTCATCGCTGATAAAATAATCTCAATAACACAAAAAACAGCAGGGATTTCGAAAGAACCGATCTACTACTGTTAAACTTTCTAATGAATAACACGACATACTTATTCTCTCCTCAAAGTGATAATGATTTCAAACTCTTCATACAACCAGTAAAAAATATTATGAAAATTCGAGAATGAACTTTTTCATTTTCCCATGAGGAGTTAAGGTGATACAATATTCTCCTAAAATTCGAAATGGATCGCGGAAAATAATTATATCTTATATCAGATAATAATTCTGTTGGTAGCAAAATGGCGAATGCGCCTATATAAATGTATGTTTGTTTATTTGGAAGTTTACAAGCACATTCATTTTAATTCTTCTCGAGGATCGATGATAACAACAATAAAATTTGAAATTGAAATAAACTAGAAATAGTTCTGCTATTTTCTTTGAATCCTCCTGCATATACAAAACGCAAAATCAACAATCTAAAAGTGGTAAACTAATTATGTATGTATGAGTATTATCAAAATAGAACGAATTGATCTAATGAAAGAGCAGAACACTAAAAAGAGAAGAAAATGAATAATGATGAATTATAAATGTAGCAATTATTTCAACGGGAATGAAAACATACTTGTGCTAATGGAATGAGAAATTATTTAATTCGAGAGCTATTCCAATTATCACGATTAAAGAGAATTAGCTAAGATGAACTGAAAAAATATTCATCAACTTGAACTGCTCCAATACGATTAACATTGATTTTAAATAAATATTTGTTATTCTGAATTTAAATCACCCTAAATCTGAGTAACTATTTGAATTAATGAAAAAAACAGATGGGGAAGTTCCAAATGATTTCTGGCTGTAATATTTTATCTTGGATTCGAACAGTTTGTTACAAAGGGACTCTTTCTTTTTTCCAGTAACGTAGCTAGGAAGTTAACATTGAATGAATAATTTTTTGCGCCAGTTTCCACTTAAACATCTGAGAGTATGAAATCTAAATTACCAATCAAATTTGAATTGACGTGGACACAATAAAATGCTTGGAAAATAAGGCACTGGAATTCCTAATTGCATTTGTGTTTCATTTCCTTCAGTCTATAGTATTTTATCGTGTCCACACAATTTCAATTCAAATGGTTATTGGTATTCAATATACGGAGCTGAACAAGTGGAAAACGGTTCTGAAACGTAGTAGAAAACAAAAGATTTAGAAACAGTAGAAAAAAGTATTTCACTAGTTTGAAAAAATATAGAGTCGATTAAAAAAAAATCTATGTGCGATTAACATTTTTTTTTGTTATTAGTGTTAAAAGATGTTACCGACGAAACCATATACAAGTTGATATCAAAATATAATGCGACAGCCTGTAACATTTGAGGGGATGAAACATTTATCTTATAACAATAAAAAAAATAAAATAATTACGAAATTCATAAAAAAATTGGAATTAAGTATTGTATCAACCAATTCAACAGCTATTAAGTGCAGAATAGTGGAATCAACGTCAATATGAACACAACAAATACCATTTGGATTTTATCAGAGAAGTAACTTTCCCAAATACATATAATAATTGGCATTAAATATTTTCTTCGTAGTTTGAAGAACTCAAGTTTAAAATTTAACGTTGATTTTTCTGAAAAACAATATTGTTTTCCTTTTTTATAGAAGTTTGTTCCGGGCACTCCTTTGATTTCGATATTTCTATTATACAATGGTTGTCCAAGTTTCTAGAAATAAATTTGTGACCAGGGAATTTATTGCATAACATCACATTCAAATAAACCCTGATATTTAGCCGATCGTCTCTGGAATGAGAATGTGTTGTTTCTATTGGCTAAAATAGTCCACGTTCTGTCCAGGGGCCGATTTGGTTACTTTCATTGGCTGCAGCTACGCACATCTATCACTTCTTAATTATCTTTCTCATTATTTGCGTGAATAACTCACAGTTTTTTTTTAGAGTTGTTAGATAGTTGTGAAAACTGACCAATAAACTCTTATATTATTATTATTATATTATCAGTGCTGTCCGTTGGGGATTAATAAAAGGAGCATTCTTACTCGGTTTTATTACGTTGTGTGACTGATTTTCTTTTCATTTGGATGAAGTATATTCAGAGACATTTCCACATCTCATCAATAGAACTATTTTATGGATTTATTAAGAGTCTTTCAAGAAAATTCAATGAAACACCTACGAATGATTCTACAGTCATTGAGAAAATGAGAGAAGTTTTTATTGATAATATTTATGTAGGTACATATAAGTCCAGTTTCAGATGGGTGAATATATTTCGCAAAGTAAGTACCTATACTACTTATATGAACGAACATTGATTTCGTGATGTAAGCAACTGCTAAGGTTTGTAAGATTAAATCAATTCATTCCTATTTATAAATCGTATAAGTACGATTACGTACATTTGAAAGTAGTTCGAGTATTGAAGAGCGGCATCTGAACGTAAGCTCCTCATACTCTTGATAGTTCGAATTATTATTCAGGTGACGGCAAGTTTATTATCTTTGCGAACCTCTTCCGCTGATAATCATGTCTAAGGCTTTCCCAGTTCATTGTTCATCGCGTGAAACGATGTACGAGGCTTGCGTTTGCGAAATTTAAATTGATAGAACAGCATCATGATTAGATTGCAAAACTGGGTGTGATCCAACGTGTTTTCGGGAAGATAGGTATAATGCGAGATTAGGGGGTTATAAAGGTGAATGATTAAAACTCATGCATTATGTAGATGAAGCCTGTTGTTGACGATTGGTGCGGTCGAGCACCTTTATGGTTTGAAATGAAGACTTGTTCTCTTTCTGTTTAGATGTGTGGTTGGATTGAATATGAGTTCTGGAGTGATGTATTGAATTTGCCCTCTATGTTTTACAAAGGATGTATGAATTAGGTTTATTCTTGTCTCGTATCTGCAATTCCGAAGATCTTAAAGCTTCGGCTTGATAAATATTTCGTTATTTCCGGGACGACTGATTGTGAGTCAGTCAAGAGATTTTGAAATATGAATGGAGACCGTGTTGGATATATCCGGGCTTTTCACGGATTGGTTTACCAAATTGACGAAAAATCCCTTTATGAATGAAAGACGTATGTATTTTTGGATTTATTTGAAAATTATACACATATATAGGGTGTTCCTAAATTGAAGTTATGTACAAAGGAAAATGAGAGATTCTTTGAATAATTTTGAGGAAATGAAGGTCTATAATTATGTGCAACTGCTTTGTTTTCGATATAGGTATAGGGTGTTTCTTGTAGTATTACTTATGATGATTATACCAGTCCATCGAATTTTTATCGATATTTGCTCTAGATTGGGTAAATAAGTACCAAAACTTATAATCGATTTTTTCATCGCAACTAACTAAATGGATCTTTCTAATAATTAAGAGTTCAGCTGAAGATTACTTGAAAATTGTTTGATATTTTTCTTATTGATTTTATTGATTCATTTCGAACTTCTTAGATTTTTCCAAAGCCCCTTCAATTTATGAAGAATCGAAATACAGGGTGCGGCAGAGCCGATTAATGAGTTTTGACAGGTCATTGCTTGGGATGTGGTAGGGGTAGGAAGGTGCGGAAGGAGTCTTTGTGTTCCTTAAAGTCAGTTGTTTTCAGTCAGCAACATGATTTGGACCGGAGTGCAATGTGGCTATGCCGTTCGCACGATTTACGAAAATAACCGTTCTGTGATCGGGACACATCGCACATTTCGGAGACATTTCGGCATTTCTGTCAAAGTTTCAGTCCCCTCTGCAAACACAATCAAAACTCGTCAACTGAAGGAAACAGGAAGTACACGATGAGGGCGAAGACATGTACGACCGAGAACGGTAAGAACACCGGAAGATATGCAGACTGATCGAGTAGCAGTAGATCATTGACCAAGACGCTCTGCACGATCTGGGTGACATCTGGTTCCAGTAGGATGGCGCTACAACCCACACAGCTCGAACTTCAATAGCTGTTTTGAGACATGTTCCTAGGGACACAGGACTCACTAAAAGGGGACATGGGTTGGCCTGCGCGCTCACCAGATTTGAGCATCTGCGACTTCTTCTTTTGAAGATAATGTCTTCAAACATCATTCACACACCCTGCCAGAACCCAAGCAGCGAATAACCGAAGAAATCCGGGCCATAACGATCGAGATGAGATATGTCGAAAAGCGGTCGAAAACTTCCAAAATCAACTACAACAGTATGTCTCTGCTGACGCCGCCATGTTAGAGATATCGTTGTCAAAACTTGAGCAAAACAACCATATTTCCTACTGCTTCGAATGACTTTTCTGACCATTTTTTCAATTAGCCCTTCGAAACTCTTCAGTCGGCTCTGCCGCACCCTGTATCTCAAAAACGGTAAGTTTTGAGTTGATGAACTTTAGGACAAACTTGGTTTGCAATCTGAAAATTCGATAAAAACATAAGAAGAAACATATGTTACGTGGTATATACTTTTTTGGTACACCTGTGTATTTCCAAACAATTTTAAAATGTAGCTCTAATGGGGCGAAAATTTCAGCTTTCAACCGTAATAGAGCGTCTTTCCAATGGTCTTGTATACAGTTCTGTAGCATCCAAAGGTGCAATCGGCGCTTCTGAATTCACGTAAGTACTTTTGCCATTTTTTCTTCAAGAGTGATACATCTGGGTTATAAATTAGCAAATCTCTCTTTATTCCCAATAATAATCTCCAACAATATTCGGTAGTTTCGTAAATACGACACTGATGTAGATATCACGCAATAAAAGACAAAATAAAAAATTCCCCCCATCAAATTCAATAAGCCCATCAAGCCTCCTTGTACACTCGATGAATAAAAATCGCTCCCACGCTAATATTTCCGCTGACGAGTCCCTTCATCGGAAGATCGACGAGAGCGTCGAAATCAGGTCGGAGATTGTCCCACTTTCCAGCGCAATAAGCGCCCGTCCCTCAGCGCCTCTTGCCGCCCGTTACGTCGGAGGTCGCATTTGCATCGTTCCCGACGGCCGGCAGGTCATCCCGGAAAGCGACCACCATTTGTATCCGGTTTTGCGACGGCCGGACGGCGAGAACACGCCCGGGCGCTGGTTACGTCCGCGAATAATTTTCACTTCAACGTGTTCACGCCCAGGAGGTTAATTAATCGGAATTTAAAACGATAGGAAAAATGGGAAAACAGAGTTAGCGCCACCGCGGATGACATTCGACCGTGGCGTTTTAAATTATGTGGCCTGGGCTTGATGTTTCGTCGACGTCCTGCGGTGGTTTTCGGGCGGTGACGTATGTTCAGGAACATAGAGGGACATAGTACGGTTTTGGTTTGATATTGAAAAAAATGGTATGAATTAATTACAGGGAAAAATTTAGTTATCTGAATATCCGGAAGCTTTTACAGTTTATACGGCTTGGTTCAGACAGCTCTTGTAATAGGTGATCCTTATGGAATTCATCAATTCAGAGGGATTATTAAATTAATTGTTTATAAATCAATTCCTTTTTGATATTTTAAATTATTGATTATAAACTATAATTGATAAACTGTTATTGTAAAAAAAGGTTTACTTATATTTGTAGAGTTAGAGGGTTTAGTAGATGACATATGTAGATGACATTATTTGATTCACAAGAAATCGATAACGTATCTGACGTTGATGTACAAGTTAGTGCTTCAGTTATTAGCTCCCTTTAATCCGTCCATGAACATGTGTTTTATTTTCGCTCTGTATATACAGGAACTTGTTTTACTGTTTTGATTCTTTTGAATTCTGAACTAGATTAATGAATTTCAAAGTCTCGAAATCAATTTTCAATTTTATATAGAAGTAATAAAGGAACATGAGAGATTCCTTGGATGATTTCAAGAATAAAAAGTTCCATAAATATGAGAATCCAAAAGCATTGTTTTCTAGATACAGGGTGTTTTTTGTAGTCCTAGTTTTTTGAGTTGCTTAACCAGTTTATCGAATCTTCATTAATCCTCACTGCAGAGTGGGTGAATAAGTACTAAAATTTATAATTTATTTATTTATCTCAGCTCACTCAATTGATCTTTATTATAATTCGGATTTTCCTGAGGATTACTAGAGAGCTGTTTGAATTTTTTTTTCTCGAAATCTATAGCAGATACAACAGAACTACAACAAATCAAAAAGTGTAGTACTGAACCAGAATTTCTTTTTACATTTTTCTAAACAACCAGTGGTTCACCAACAAATAGTTCTGGAGGAAAGAATCGGAAACGCTTCCAGAAAAAATATCGCCCTGTAGATTTGCATTCACAATTAGCATATCACATGATGAAAACTTCAATTGGAATATCTATGACAATTCAAGTTGAATATCTTGTGGAGGGAAGGTGCTATGAGAAAAAAACTTGAACTTCAACACCTGTATCTAGAAAACAGAATGTTTGCAGACTCATGTTATAGGACTTTTTTTCTTAAAATGATCCGAGAAATCTGTCATTTTCTTTTATACCTCCAATCAAGGAACACCCTGTGGATAAAGTCAATTCAAAAATTATGTCTTCACAAATGAATTGCAATTTGAATGAAACACAATAAATTGTACAACACAGCCCAGATAATTTTTCGATGCAAATTACTCAGTTCAGTTCAGTGATAACTATAGTATTGAAATTTTGTGACGAAAATGATACAAAAAACAGAAAACAACATGTAAGTATATACTGATGACGAATGCAAAAATCACAAATGGTAAACAAGAGGCGACTGCGAAAAAGCGGATAGATAGAGGAAAATAATGAACCTCGGACATAGACGTGCTCGTAGAGCAATAAAAGAATTCATCTTGAAAGCGATAATAAACTCATAAACCGTAAAGAGTCTGTTTTTTACTGACGTGTCGATTTCACAGGAAAGTGAAGTGATTATTGGTTCATTTTATGGACAAATTTTCGTTCTTCGTCTTAGCGAGAATTCTAAAATTTTATATTTTGTCTTAGGGGGAGGGGGATTACCCCCAGTACCCATCTATGTCTACACCCTTGCTAAAGTCAGGATAATATATTGATCCTTCAAGACATTGCGTGAAATGTTAGAAAAATGGGAAAACATCGACTTCTGATCTTGAATAAGTATGTGTACTCTCAATAAATAACTAAGAAAATATCATTTGAAACCGTTAGGGAAACCGCACGAACCTTTCGGGTTATCTTGGAATACCAACACAACCTAACGGGCGATCGGGGACTATACGAGACGTTCATTTCTCCTCGAAAGACTAAAAACCCTTCCGCCACGATACAGCAGTGACCTTTCACGATGCAACAGAAAAATTTCCGCGGCCTCTCCTCCACGCAACGATCGATTCGTATCGTTATTTCGCCATCTCATCTGTTCCGAGCACTCCCGCAAATTGTACGCCCGTCATTCGATTAATTCGACACAAAGCACATCCGCCTGAAATATCGTCCACGGCCTCCTCGCCAGTCTCGTTTCCGTCGTTCTTCCTCATCCCCGGACGCGACAACCCTTTTCGGTCCATCCTCCGGATTGATGAAAAATGAATTTTGCGACGACGACGTCGTCCCGTTTTGGATAACGGGGACGCTCTAATGGCTGAATATTTTATTCGATTTTAATAAAGGATGTTTCTTGTTCCGCCGTCCCTGTTTTCCGGTGAATTATGGAGTGATATCCCAGTTTGGGGTGGGATGACAAGCGACGTGAGCGATGGAAAAAAAAGGCACGATAATAACTTCTTATATTTTTTGGGACTGTTCCGGAATTATTCCCGCTAGGACGCGATTCCGACTGGAAGTTTCGTTCAGTGGATGACGTGAATTCGGAATGAAGAAAACGCTGTTAATTCCTTACAGGTTTTCAGTATTTTCTTAAACTCACAAATAAACAGACTAGGAATCTACTTTCAAAAGGGCCAAACTTCAAAGAAAGATCGTACAAGTTATTTGCAAAAAAAATCGTATATGACATGCTCGAAATGTAGATGGTAATTTTTCAATTTGACATTTCTTGATTTCACAAAATATATCAAGTTTTTCCTTAAATCAATTACACAAGGGAACAGCTGTTTTCGCTTCGCGGTTTTTTGAGCTGATTCTATATCAATTTGATTTTCTGAATTCAAATAACGTATTCATTTTTACCTAGGAGCTCAAATTTTAATTTACAATTTTAGAGAAATATAAGTTGGGTACATTATTTTAACTCAAATCCGTAAGTGCAGTGAACAAAAGTAGATACAAAATTTTTATTTTAGATATACAAAATACAATATTATGCCGCACTTACAAACAAACAAAAACATTGAAGAAATCAAATAGTCACCCAACTCTTTGACAGCTTCTTTTCCGCAACATTCATGAATGTTTTTTTAAATAGTCCCTTTTAAAACTCCAGCAGTAATCTGCCATCATGTGCATATCCTATCTTCCTTGGTAACGGTCCTCCATAACTTTAATATCTTGGTGAAATCTTTCACCTTGTCTCTCACTCATGTCTCCAAAATTTTCTGGACAAGTGACTGTGTTTTAATACTCATATTGCACTCTGAAGATTTGAAACTATTAAGCATCTTGTTAACCATTTCAACATAGATTTAAGCTTTACGTTCGCCTAGAAAATTTCAGTTTTCCTTGTATAGCCACATAAAATTTGACCAAATATCTGGAAACAGCTTTGAATTTGCTACAAGATAAGAAGTTTTGTGTGTCAAAAATTCTTATTGCGGGCATGGTAATAGTATATTGTGCAACCAGTGGGGAAAGTCCAACTTTTCTGGCGAGTGTGGATTGTGGAAACACTATACTTTTCCTACAATTGCACAAATTTCAATAATTCAAGTAATGGACTTGAATCAAATCAAAATGGCCTTCGTTGACAGTATGTGCTTATTTATTACGTTTCCATAGAAACGACTCAAAAGCCCAATTTCATTGGTCTAACAAGCGAAGTGTGGATAAAGTGCCCTGAGAAATAATATTTCCAACAGTATGAGCAATACATAGTTTTGAAATTGAGTAGCTATGAAGAATACGCTACTTTTCATAGCAGTTGTAGGAAATAGTAAATTGTGCAACAAGTGGGGAAAGTCCAACTTTTCTCGCGAGTGTTGAAGTTTGTGGCACGAGCCTGAAAGGCGAGTGCCGCAAAAACACGAGCGAGAAAAAGACTTTCTCCACATGTTGCACACTATACTTTTCCTACAACTGCACAAATTTCAATAATTCAAGTAATGGACTTGATTCAAATCAAAATGGCCTTCGTTGACAGTATGTGCTAATTTATTGCGTTTCCATAGAAACGACTCAAAAGCGCAATTTCGTTGGTCTACCAAGCGAGGTGTGGGCAAAGTGCCGTGGGGAATAATATTTCCCACAGTATTAGCAATACATAGTTTTGAAATTGAGTAAGCTGTGAAGAATACGCTACTTTTCATAGCAGTTGTAGGAAATAGTAATTTACGTAACAAGTCCGGAAAATAGGGGTTTTTTGGACGAATAGACAAAATTCCAGGTCGAGCGTAAGCGAGTCCTGGAAGTCTGTGAGTTCAAAAAAACCATTTGCGGGCGTGTTGCGTACAATATTTTTTCGGCAACCATGTAAAATAACACTATCGCTGCTGCTTTCCATATTTTATTGCGATTGCGATAAAAAAACATGCAAATTTTTGACAACTAATTTCATACGAACTGTCAGCCGTTATCTCGGTTGCTATGGATTCCATGATTCTTTTCCGGCCTAGTCCGGGAAGTACGTACTTTCCGGACTAGGCCGGAAAATGCTACTTTCTCAGAGAAAAAGCGTCCGGGAAGTGAGCACTTCCCGGACGGTTGCCGAAAAAGAATATTATGACTTTGCAGTGAACAAAATCAGTCATATTTTTCCAATGGTTTTATCGATAAAAAATTATTCATTACGGACATGTTTTCTTTTCAGCAAAAAAAGATCATACAGTGTGCTTCGAATAACATTAAACTTTCACGTTAGCTGCTTGTCATCTTCCATAATATCATGGCTAACAAGTTAACAATGAAAAATTGAAATATTCCAAACCTATTTTTGCTCTATCTTGAAGCTCTTCATGATTAAATATTGGACGAATTCTTTTGGAAATCATGAATTTATCTGTCGAATTCAAATAATTCAAACGAATTTTAATAATACAGATTTTATAAAAAAATGTATAGAAAACAGACATGATATCCATTTCCTTAGCACGAAGGCAATAAGAATTTTTTGACACACAGTACTTCTTATCTTATGGCAAATTCAATGCCTTTTCCAGATATGCTGTCAATCGAAGAAAAAAAAATGTTTCTTTCGCATTTATTCACTACTACTGTAGTGATCTGATCATTATACAATGGAGTTGAATATCGTGTCAGATAGGGTTCTCTTATAAAACAATACTTGTATAGTATATTCAAAGTCACCTGAACTAGTCCATAAAAATCTTGGCCAGATGTCCCTTTGAAGTGGATACCGCGATCCGCTAAATACCGGGATTCATTTGAGAGTATTGTTTGGCAATAATTTCATTGGCCCCAAAGAAATTTCAGGACACTTGGACAACCCTTGTATAATCGAATTATTCTGGCTCCTTCCAAGTGACTGAATATACTATAGAAATCCTAAACCGGCGCATTCGCCATTCTGTTGAACTGTGCTTTTTATAGACTTCGGTCACTTTTGAAACGATTGCGAAACACTTTTACTCTTAATGTGCATATATCGGAATTTTCATCTCAGAGGATTTTGAAGAATGGTGAATTTGAGTAAATTAATAATCCACTCACTGAGAGGAAGAAACATGCAAAAGTGGCAACTTTACTAATTAGATGAAAAATGATATTCTTTTCATCTAATGAAAATTTAGTTTTGAGCTCCCTTCCCCAAATAAATTGTTTTCCAGCAGTTATACTTAATCATACGTAATAATACGTATACTAGAATTTTTTCACCAATTTTCATCCAATTGAGATAATATCAAACATGTTTTTCATTAAAAAGTAACTGAACTTTTAGATGAATACAACTCTAGATTCATTTCATTTTTATATTATTGTAACGAACGAAAATAATAAGCGCATAGAAACGAGTGCGTCGAAATATGAATGCAATTTAAGTTATGAAAACCTGCCAGTTTTGGTTGCCTGATATATAGATAAGAAGTAATTTTGTGGACTGTTCTGACACAATGAAAAATACCGTATCTCTTATTTAACATCCATAGCCATATGTGTATTCCTCACATACAGTTAACGAAAATGAAATCGTTTCCTGTTTTCATCCATCCATCCCACACTCAGTGAGCGTTATGAAAAAGTACGACAGATGTGTTCAAACTGCCACATTTAAAACGCTTAAAATTCTCAATTCTTTCGTTAATTCCTCGAACATGTTGTATATGGAACGCTCGCAAACTTTTCGTATGGATGCCCAAAAATGCCTACAAATTTAATCTGCCAGAAGTTTCCTCGCTAAACGGATTATATGGAGCGGAATCTGCAGAAGCCATCCCTAACTACCATGAATTGACAACCAGCCTACCGTGAAGGCAGCGAAACCCATCGGAGCAATATAATATTTCTGAGTCGGCACCAGATTCTCGTTTCAAGATATCATCATGACACTTTCATTAGAAGCGTACTTTGCACCTCTGTTCCCGCAAATTTCATTCAGAATTTCTAAATATCAAAACTTATTAAATAATTGTCACTAGGAGTATCTGAAGAACCTTTGATTTTTGAACTGAACTTCTTACATGAGGCATTATTCGGAGTAATCTTATGAATTCATAGAATGAAAATTTTCATGCGAAATTTTATGTTGATAGTTTTTTCAGAGGCGAAAAAAATTCTAGAAGAATAACGGAAAAACCTTTCATTTCTGTAACAGATCCGGCAGTTGAAATTTGGTGAATAAATGTGAATATACGGGTGATTCCGGAGGAGACCGTCAGATTTCAGGAGAACTAGTCAAGGCAGTTTCGAAACAATGTGAGGTTTATGGTTGAGGGCCTCTATTGAGAGTCTACAGGGTGATTTGTCCGATTCGCCGGATTTTTCTTTTATTCATAACTTTGGTATGACTTGATCAAATCGCACAAACCACCCTGTAGACTCTCAATAGAGGCTCCAACCATAAACCAAACATTGTTTTTAAACTGCCTTGACTAGTGGAAACTTCTCCTAAAATCTGACGGTCTCCTCCGGAATCACCCTGTATTTTATGTTCATTGGGTCACCAGAACTCGATAAAAAAAAAATTCCGTAACAACAGATTGAATAGGTTTAAATTCGGTTTATAAGGATGTTCCTTTGGTAAATGTAGGTAGGTATGATACATACGGCAACCTGAGATGAGCACAAAACGCCCATATCTACTCCATAGCCATAGGTTGTTGATGTATTAACCAATACTTTCATTTTCTCATGAATTTTGAACCACCTTATATAGTCAGTTGATATTTGGAACAATTCATTATGTTCATCAAGAGTTCTATTTGAAGATAGTTGGTGGGGAACTAGGAGTTCTTCGGCCTGCTGGACCATGGATCTTTCTCTTTTGAATTTTATATATGGGTCGGATTAAGAATTAAATGTATAATGATCAAACTATGAATTACCAGGGTCTGAAAATTGAAATTGTGGATTTCGGTAGTTTGGACTCTGCCGAAATTCGTAGAGTAACTCTTAGAGAAAGGAAATCATGGAATTCCTAAAATTAAAATTAAACTTCGTGAAATATCTCAGGAAATAAGCATTTTAGAGCACTATTTTTTGACATAGATTCAACCTGAACAATGAAAAAAAAAAGAAGAGTTTTGAGGTATTCGTCATGGCTGACATTGACATTGAAATCGAATTACCCTGTACGTTCAATTGAACTTTTAATTGACGGAGGAGAAACATTGATATGCCTTCGGATGGAAGCTAGAAATTTTCATGCGAAAATCACTAGTTTCTGACAATGGAATAACGTCCTATTTGAGAAAATTTAAAATTTTTTTCAGATGTCAGAAAAATATTCTGAGATAACTATGCAAATGATTCATTAAAAGAATATAGAATTGAATGAGTAACCTGATTAGGCATAAAAAACTGGTTGTCAGATTTAGAAAACAAATCGAACAAATCTGACGTTCTTTCCAAATATTCATCTATACCAACAAACAGTAACCATAAAATTTCAAAGTGTTTACTTCGAGACTTTCTTAGAAATATCCTGATCAACGGTCTTCGAGAATCATCCTGAAAATACATAAATACTCCCTATAAATACAGACTGGAGCTCCTTGATGTTACTTCCCTTGTTGGTTTGAGGTTCAGATTGATGATTTTACGATCTGAACAGATAGTGTGATTCGATGGGCTGTGTAAAACAGACCAACATGTTAAGGTTCAGCGTACAACCAAATCAAGAAAAGCTTCCAAACGCCAGCAAAAAATATCAAGAAAATACAAGAAATGTTCAGGGGGAAAATCCGGAAAAATAATATAACCAAAAAATATATGGAACAAAAGTTTCGTTCATTACTTTTAAAGAAAAATTGATTTCACACGAGGAAACTACATATACAATCTGTTTTGATTGAATCAGGAACGGAAAAAAATAAAAATTTTCAACTAGATCCCGTTTCATTATTCCCTGTCTACTTCTGTATTGATCTGAATTTTTCTTTGATTTTCAAACCATACCTAAACATAACAGCGGAGGTAGTAGATGGCAGAAAAGCTGCCGAAATGAACCTATCGATATTTAGGACTATATTTCACGACATCGACTCTAATTCACTGCACTAATGAACCTCTGGAAGCGGTTTGAATAAGAATAAGTCGACCTTGAGAAAATAATTCATGTGGATGATTTTATTTCATGGAACGAGACGAGACTTAAATATTACAAAATAGTCCAGCCAAGTAAAAGTTATATTAATTTATCAAAAAATCATAGGTTTGAATTTCTTCTTGTATTCTTAGTTCTACTGAACGTCGAGAAGACTTCGAAATGAGGGAGAGAAAAATTGACAAAAAATTAACAACTGTAATTTGTCGCTTATAAAATCTGTCTAATTAACATTCGTATCAGTTATAACATATTTAATTTAAATTTTTGATATTCTTCGATGGCATAGTTCTGTGTGCATCTTTCATTCTCATTTTTGTCTTCATGAAACTTCTATTGAGAATTTTTCATCTCAAATGAAGGTTTTATTACCTATCGGGAATCAATCTAATTATTATTATAGAATATCGTATTAATCTAACTCAAGCTAAAAAATAAGGAGATGAAATAAATACATAGTTTAAGATTATAATTCTCTTATGGATAATGTTTTCGAATTTTCTTTTCCTGAGTCGTAGGATGAACCTGTTTTCTACAGAAACTAGTATCATAAAACGTTGATTGTGAAGAAAAATCAAGAATTCTTTTCCTTCACCCTATTTTTGCTTCTTGCTATATTTCACTTTTTACTCCCCTTAATGTCCTTGTAAGTCCATTCTTCCTTTTTTTATCTACGTCATGTTGCGCAGTTTATTTGGAGGAACCTCATTTTTTCGCCTGAACTCCAAAGCTAATGGGGTCGATAACCCAGAGAAGAATGTGTAATATGCAGGGTTTGAAAAGATCTTTGATAAAACTTGTATAGTTGGAATTGATTTATGAATGAATTTCGAACAACGAAACTCAAATAAGCAACCTCAACTGTCGTTTTTACTGACAATAATTGGAAAATAGCACTCACCTCAAAACTAATTAATCCGCTATGATCTTGATCCAAAGTATTGAACACATAATGAGCATACTGACTAGTATTGGCTGAAACAAAATGAACCATATTTAGCATTGTTGATCAGGAAGGATGTTGTAGTTTCTAAACATGAAAATACCATAGATATTTGTGAGAATGGATTTATGTAGTATCAAATAATAAGTACGCAGTGGCGCAGCCAGGGTTTTGTTTTGGGGGGTCTGCCATTCCAACTTAATGATTTTGTTATCAAAAATCGAAAGATTCTGATTGTTACGATAATTTTGGTTTGAATCTGGTTTCAGTATTAAATTTAGGTGAAAATTTGACTTTAAGTTTTCAAAGGTTATTAGTGCGAATAGTCATTCTCACAAAGTATAAGTATCTTTTTACTTGGCTGTATTTGAAACACAATTAAAAACATATATTTCAGTAACAAAACATTTATTTTATGAAAATAAAACTTCGGCACCTTTTTTAGTTACATAAAAGCATATTTTTTTATGAAAGAGCAACACCAGCATTCGTTGGCCACTTCGTCGGCTTTAGGATCGTGCTCAAATATTAATACTTCTTTGTATCGTATAGTGCTCAACTATTGAACTACTACCTAATAGGAGGTGACAATAAAATTTGAATTTTATGGTTATCTTTGGCAAGCAACCCCCAAGAAATCCTTTCAATAATGAAGTAGCCGACTGAAACAATAAATGAATGTAAATTTATTGAGTTTGTTTAACACCAAACAAATATGTTTTACTCGTTATTACATATTTTTACTATTAAATTTAAAATTTTGAATTGTTGGTATTCTTTGGAGGCTACATAACAGGCCAATTGAAAAGTTCCCGGTCTACCGGTTTTTTGGCACTATTCGATTTTATTATTTATAGTTCCTTCGAGGGCGATACAGCGATTATAGCGATCTTCCAACTTTTCGATACCATTTTTGTAGTACGCTTCAAAAGAGGCCTCAGTTTCGGCGTTTACTTCTTAATTAGCACTGAATTTCTTTCCAGCGAGCAGTTTTTTGAGGTCTGAGAACAGGAAAAAGTCGCAGTGGGCCGGATCTGGCGAATAAGGTGGATGCAGAAGCAATTCGAAGCCCAATTCAAGCAATTTTGCCATTGTTTCCATTGATTTGTGACACGGCGCATTGTCTTGATGAAACAACACCTTTTTTCTTCAGATGGGGCCGTTTTTCAACTATTTCATGCTTTAAACGATCCAATATCCCTATATAATAATCGCTGTTGATGGTCTGGCCCTTTTGGGGGTAATCAATGAATATTATACCTTCCGCATCCCAGAATACCGATGCCTTAACCTTGCCAGCTGATTGTTGTGTTTCCTCCCTTTGAATTCGGTTCATCGTGTGCATTCCACTCAGCTGACTGTCGATTGGACTCCGGAGTGAAATGATGGAGCCATGTTTCATCCATTGTCACATATCGACGCAAAAATTCAGGTTTATTGCATTTAATCAGCTTCAAACACTGGGCAGAATCATTAACACGTTGTTGGTTTTGATCGATTGTTAGCTAGAGCGGCACTCATTTTGCACACATTTTTCACATGTACAAATATTCGTGAATGATATGATGTACACGTTCAGATTATATCTTCACAATGTCTGCTGTCTCGATCAACTCCACTTTACGGTCATTCAAAATTATTTTGTGAACTCTTTTGATTTTTTTGTCGGTGACAGCCTCTTTTGGGCATCCACTGCGTTCGCCGACTTCGGTGCTCATTTCACCACGTTTGAACTTAACATACCCATCATTGATGATTGATTTTCCTGGTGCAGACCCCGGAAACTCTTCATCAAGCCAAGATTTTGCTTCAACTGTATTTTTTCCTTTCAAAAAGCAATATTTTATCAGCACACGAAATTCTTTTTCTTCCATCTTTCAACAAATAACAAAAGTAGCTACACTCACAATGCAATATCTCACAAACTAAGGGTCGGACTGCTGTTGAATTCTGGCATGTATCGTTTGAAGGTTGGTACTAACGAAAAATCATATGGATTTAATACTAGCACCATCATCTATGCATCAGACCGGGGATTTTTCAATTGGCCTTGTAGTGAATTTGAAATGTTTATGATAAAATAGCTAGGATGTATGAAATAATGGTTTATTCACTGATTAGATTTTGTTTGAGATTGTTTTCCCTTTTCCCTTTTTTGCTTCAACTGTATTTTTCCCTTCAAAAGCAATATTTTATCAGCACACGAAATTCTTTCTTTGCCATCTTTTTTCAAATAACAAAAGTAGCTACACTCACAATGCAATATGTCACAAACTAATGGTCGGACTGCTATACAATTTTGACACGTATCGTTTGAAGGTCGGTATTAACTGAATTTCATATGGATTTAGTACTATCACCATCATCTGTGCATCTGACTAGGGAATTTTCAATTGGCCCAATAGATAGACTGATAGACTACAATTTTTCTTTAATCCCCAATTGCATTTATAGAATGTCTTGTACCAATTCGAGGCATTATCGGCACGTCAATTGAATGCAATATTCGAATTCAGTCCCAATCCAGGTTTCTACAATTTAATTAAATAAAATACTGTATTTAATCCATGTATATATTCGATTCAATTAAAAAAAATCTTTTCATAGATTGAATGCGTTCAGGTGCGTACAGCGTCAACAATTTATCCTGATGAAATGCAATTTACTGGTAAATTGTTCGATTTCAAAGCACCCGCAACGTCGATATTCGGCTGACTAGTTTGAATCGATGATTACTTCCACCGAACCGTATATTGAATGACAAACAATCATTGATAAATGAAAGGATTGGAATTGATGAATGGAAAATTCGTGCTGAGTATATCACGCATTGACATTTCAAATACGTCGCATTCAAATTGAAATAATTCCAGGAAAATGGATGGTGTAGATATATCAATCAGGGCGGAATCATCAAGTCACTATGTGCTGAATATCTCAATTTACGAAAAAAGGTAGGTATTGTATATTTCGGTGGAATGAATGGTGAAATAGATCAGGTCAACCAACAAAGTTCGTGCTGTTTTTGATGGGATAATTGAGAAAAATATGATTCCGCAATTTTTGTACCTGTTCGTTTTTTGAAACAGAATCAAGGAGAAATGGGTTTCAAATATTTATTTGATCATTTGATCAATCCAGTTTTGTATTCTATGAATTCTATGCCTTTCATTCCATAGGTTGGTGATAATTCCGAATAATATCGATTTGAATAAGATATTAATAATAATAATAATAAAGGTTCTTTATTTTCTACAGGTATATTCCCAGTTAAAGAAAATCTTACAACTATCATTACATTTCACCATATAATAAATATCAAGAAAAAAAAAATAAATATACACATACATAATATATGCATATAAGGAATTAAATTTGACAAAAATTCAGAAGTGAAAATAAAGTAAACGGAACATACAATGGTGGAATTAATAAAGGTAACAAAATCCATACACTAAAATGTTTTCAATATCAAACACCAAAATTTTCTAAACCAACCATTACACTTCGTTTTAACCAAGTAAATAATTCAAAAACCTCCCTTTAAGATATACATTAATTACCTAATTACAGTTGTACCAGCTTCATTTTCGAATAATTAAAGTCGAATCACATCACCACCCCAAACATCAGAGACACGATGAGGATGGAGTGGCTTTTCAACAATCATTCTTGTATTTTCCCAGCCCCAAATGCCACAATTTTGCTTATGATGAAGATGATTTTTCGATGAAAATCCAAATCATTTTGATGCATTTCAAGCACCCAATCATCGAAGATAAAACGTTGCTGTTGATCGATTGGTTTCTTGTGTTAACTGAATTTTAAAAGCCTTCAATACGGTTTGATTCCGTTTGTGGAGAGTTTAATTCCCACGATCAATGAGGAATCGGCAACACTACAAGCTACAATAGCAATATTGTATGTTGTTCTTCAGCGACGAACACGATTTTAATTCTTCACATTACTAACTTGTCCAACAGTTCAAATTTTTCCACCAGTTTTACTATTTCTGGCCAAGAAGCTAATTCAAGACTACTCAAAAGCTTGGTGTACAGTGTGGCCTATTTCAAATATTGTTTATACCTAGTTTTCATCGACTGATATGTCATTGTTTTTTCTGTGAGATATTCTGTTGAAATATCGACTTTAACTGTTGGAACATTATCGATGTACCGGGTTTTTCACCATAATATGACCCCCCCTTTAACTTTGTTACTAAAAGAGGTACCAAAAAATGTTTTCTACAAAAGTTTCACACAATCGAAAAGTGTTTTTCAAAATGATTTCACAAAACGAAATATATACAGAGTGGGCAACATATTGATAGCAACTTCATTTTTTCAAATGGAACACCCTGTATATTTTTATATATTTGACTAGCTTTTTTCCCCTAATTTCAAATATATAACATATGTTTGGCCTATCTCTTTTATTCTGAGTACCACAGAGTTTTAAATTTTAAGAACCACCTGGCATGCTCAGTGATCAGTTTTCTAGTGGTAAACTGCGATAACTCAAAATGCTCTTTTTTGAGTTATCTCGTTGGCAATTTGACTATATGTCATATCGTTGCCAACGAGATAACTCAAAAAAAGGCATTTTGAGTTATCGCAGTCTACCACTTGAAAACTGATCACTGAGCATGCCAGGTGGTTCTTAAAATTTGAAACTCTGTGGTGGTAGTGGTGACATTAATTTAATGAGATCGCACTGTGTTTCCTTGTTGGGAATCATTGTTGATGACACCCTCACTTGGAAGTCCCATTGTGAAAAACTTGCGTCAAGAATAAATAGTGCGTGTTACCTCCTGCGCAGTCTAAAGGGTATTCTAGATCAAAATGATTTGATCAGCCTTTTTCATGCGCAAGTAATGTCAAGACTTAGGTATGGTGTCTGCTTTTGGGGAATATCTGCGGAGTCGCGGGCAGCGTATTTAGGGCACAGAAACGTGCTATTAGAGTGATGACTGGAGTTAACCGATTGACATCATGCCGAGACCTATTTAAAAAGTTTTCAATTGCCATACTTCCCGGTCTATATATAATCGAGTGTGGTGTATATGTGCACAAGAACAAAACAAAATTTACGAATAATGGGTATAATCATAATTTCGATTCAAGATTTAGAAACGACCTTAGAATACCTACACATCGACTCTCGAAAACCCACAACTCTTTCCTCGTGATGTCTTTAAAAATTTATAATAAGATACCAGCCGATATACGACATATCTCGGATCTCGTTCGTTTCAGGAGAAAACTCAGCGAGCTTATTGTCAGTCAATCCTTTTACAGCTCAGAAGAATTTTTTGGAGAAAAAGTTTGATATGAAAGTTTCGATTTTTAAAATGTTTTTTTTTTTTTTTGTGAACTAGGTACATGTTACTTTTTTCTTTTTGTTATGAGTTTTTTTATACCTTGTTGGTCGATGAAAAATTCTTTTCTATTCTATTCTATTCTATTCTATTATTGAAGAAATAAATGTCTCGAAAATAAGGCAACTATTTTATTGAAAAACAAAATGATTTCCTGCTCCTTCCGTCTCAAAAAATACCTTCAAGAGGGTTTTTTTTGTGGTGGTTATCTCGATCAGAATACTGAAATACATTGGATCTAAACTCAAATTGCTCAATAAAGACGAAGTCATATTCATTATAAGTAGAGTGATAAAAATGAATTGTCCCAATTTGATTGGTATTTATTCGTACTATCCGAGAATTGTGAATAATGCCTTCATTAATCACGTGGTTCTAACATGTACATCACTTGAAATTCTCGAAGCTTATATTGAATTTTTGCTCTTAAACGAACGATAAATTTTAACTTCACTCAAAATTGATTTATAACTCGAGAGAGAGACAAAACTTCGACTAATATTCATATGTACCTATTTCCTTATTTTTGAGAGGCACTCGAGCCATATACCCAACTCGAAACGAGAATGATTTATTCTTCTAATCCAAACACCGCTCTACTTTGAATTATGGCCCCGAGAAATGAGAAATGCGTGTTGGTTCCTCTCAGAAAGGTCCTTGGAAATGGCATAGTTTCAACGTCAGTTCTGGAACTGAAGCGAATTACCTAAGTAAAGAACAGAGATGAAACAACGCGAAATATCGTTTCGCCTCTAGAACTTCCGAGTAGAATTTGATTATGTCACAGAGTTTAACCCTATAAAGGTACTTGATGAAATCAGACAGGTATAATTGAATTTAGCCTAAAATCTGGACAAACCCTTTCTTCCAGATTCTACTTGAATTAAGAAGTAATATGAAGGGTGTTTCAGATTCAACACTTCATAAAAAATGCTTCGTTGTTTCAGACAGGAAGAAGAACTAGTTATGCCAAGGTTTTGTCTTTATATTCGAAGATCTACAAGGCTGTAAACCAATCAGTCATCAGTAAAACGGGAGAATAATAAAGAAGAGGGAATTCAAAATGTCTACAATGCGTATAATTTTTTGACATTTCTTATGTCCTTTGTGTTCAGTAGAATATGCCATATTCGTTCAGAAATTTTTAATTTGTTTTGTCGAAATCAGTGCTCATTTGTGAGAATTGAAAGAAAATAGAGAATTCATGGACGACATCATACAGTTAATAGACTCACTGACTGGTATGAATAAAAATGAAGTACGTTCATGCTAGAATTCTTGATTGTTTCGGTCTCTACTTGACGGAAATTCATCTCAATATGATTATGATTTGCGGGCTCATGTTTATAGAACACTTTTTTTCTCAAAATGATCCGATGAATCTGTAATTTTCATTTCACTTCCAATTTAGGAACACTCTGTATATTTAAAGCCAATTCCAAGATTTCTATTAATCTTGTTCGATGTTTATAGTAGTGTCAGGACAATAGATAATTCAAATGTTATACGAAAAAGGTAAGCACTGGAAATTTTCAGCGCTTGTTTATTCTTTAGCCAATTGAGCCCTTGGATACCATAGAACTATACATATAGTTATACTAGGTGTCCCTAAACTATGGTGCCAAATTGAAACAGAATGTTCTCCTTGAAAAATTCAACTTTTTCAATATTTCTTTTCTGTTCGTTGCAGGGATACAGTTTCTTATACCAAACATAAAAAAAAGTAATTTTTTCATAACTTCCACAGTTTCCAAAGTTTTTCAATTCGTGTTCAATAGGTGCTTTATTTCGAAAAAAGAATCATATTTTAAGTTGCCATTAGTGACAAAAAAGATGGGCGGCATGGACCCTTTTCTTCCCTTTTTTTACGCCACTGGTAAAATCGTGAAAATTATGCATTTGTCGCTTTTCTCATTCAATTTTGAGTGAAGTAACTACTGAATACAAACATTCTTCCAAAAAAATTTCGGTAACTGTGGAAGTTATGAAAAAAATCACTTTTAATTTTTCATATTCAGCATCCTGTATCTCTGCAACGAATGATATTTGAGGAAATAAATTAGGAAAGTCTTATTTATTTTATCAAGACGAATCTTCTGTTTAAATTTGGCCTCATAGTTTTGGGACATCAGTTATAAGGCGTTCAAAAGCTTTTGCTTAACGTCAATGCTTTCCTTATGTTTTTATTCATTTTATGAAATGAAATTCGTCTTTGAACTTCGTTCCACTCATCATCAAAGACGAGACATTCATTAAATCGAAAAAATTGTTTTAAATAGAAAGAATATCTTGCTTCGGGATTCCAGTTATGTCTCGTTTCTTATTCATGCAGCCGCTTTGATCAAAATTCTGCCTCATCGGGATTAATCATCGAATAGCACTGGTGTTTTGGTATTCTCAAATACGTTTTCAATACAAACCTCCGTTCTATTCATAACATCGTCCTTTGTGAGCCTTAACTTATGAAGGGAAATAGATCCTAGATTAATTAAACCCAACATCATGGACAACTATGACACTTGCCCAAGTTTTGGGATTAACAGATTTACATATATGGACTGAAATATTAATTCAGCACGGTTTATAACTGTGGTCTTCAATGCGTGGCAGCCTTATGACTTCATTCAACAACCGTCTTGATTACACCAATACTTAGTATTTCATTATTGTACTTTTGATGTAAAAAAATGACTTGACTTGATTTTTGTATCTTTAGGTTAGGCTTGAAATCAAACTTCTTCAAATATTTTGATGTTTGAATATCATATTGCGCAACGTGTCTGAACCTGTACTCTGCTACTCCGGAAATTACTTAGTTATAGTTCTTATTTAGTAGGATACACTTGGGTTGTTTCGTTTTTTTTTAAGGTGTTTGTTGTGCGTTGTGTCTGAACTCGAAATGTCTGAACCTTATTTTTTTTCATGTAGCTCATGCAGCTCGGAATACGTACCAAAAAAATTGATTTAAGACACCCCCCAAAAAACTATGAAAAAAAATCTGAAGACGAGGCAAAATTGATCAATAAGAAAAATAAATATACAGATTTATTTTATGTTGTGGCAGGTGATTCCAAAACAATGAAAATTGGAAAGTGCAAATTATGTAAAAATAAGAGAAACGGTATCAAATATCTATAGTGGAACTAGTTCTTTAACGATATCTGATGAAGAGCCACAAAAAATTTTATGAAGTAGAATTTTTGCAGGATCCAGTAGAATTTGTGGTAGTACCAACATGAAACGTTGGATCCAAAATTGCAAAATATTTTTTGGAGGGTACCTCCTTTATTGCCAAAATTAAAAATATTCGGTTTGTTTTATTGAACTAGTAATTTTTATTAGCAGGGGGCTCTAGGGCCAGATTTCTTGTGCACAGCATTCACTTAATTTGTAAGAACTACTGAAGTAAGAACTTTACTTCACGAAGAAATTTGAGGTGACAAGTTGGAGTTGATTAAAAAAAGTGTCTTTTTGTTTATTTTTAATAAATGTAGGTATTTGTTGTACCTACTTACTATATTTAACATAAATATTTTTCCCATTCAAGGTATATATACTGAATAAATTATTTTTCAAACTAGTTTGACAATTTGAATTTTTAAAGCTGTAACCATTATATATTTGATTTGACTTGATCCATTTGTCAGAAAAATTGACTTGAGTTAGACTTAATTTCAAGTCAATCTCAAACATTCAAGTCAAACTTGAACCCATGGACACATAAAGAATGAACTATCAAAAGCTCACTGAGACCAAATCAGTGGTTTTCTCGAATTTTTCTTCCAAAATTGATGGAAATTGAAGTTTGGCATTACTTTCATGTGCGATGAATTTCTATCCAATTTTAGTATTACAATCTTAACCAACAACTTAATTTTCGGCTTGGCAATTCAAATTCGTTCCAAATTTCCACATCGTCTCCAATTTGTCCCCTGTTCCAAATTCATGGGCAATTATTAATTCATCTTGCGAACAATTCGAACGTACACAGATGTATTGCGGTTTTCTTGCCCGCTATTTACAGGAACCCCGACTGTAATTCAGGCAGCCAATATGGCAACCAAACCCCAACAAACAGCGTTCCAGCCGTTGTCGGGTGTGAAATTTAGTCCATGTGCCGACAAATATGCATGCGAGATTTTGGAATTTGTGTTGAACTTGATACGGTTGAAACCTTGAAACGACTACGGCGAATGAATTTGGGACGCTCAATGAGAAGAATGTCTCCATCTGACACTTCATCAGGAACAACTGTATTACATTTCTCTCAGATGTCTAGAGTTACTGAATACTTTTGAGTATCATTGTTGTAGGGAGTTTTGATTCGGTATGTATTCACTCAAGCATAATGGCATTTACCCACTACTGATTTAGTAACTATTCTCTTACACCATTAATTTGATTGAAGTAAGTGAAGGCTGTCAAGTGATTTACTCTCAGTTTGGTTTGGCAATTCATCATGAATAGACTCACGCCTGAACAACGCTCGCAAATAGTGCAATTTTATTTCGAAAATAATGGTTCTGTGCGGAATACGTATCGCGCACTACGTCCATTTTATTTTGTTTGGCGATGAAGCGCACTTCTGGTTGAATGGCTACGTCAACAAACAAAACTGCGGCATTTGGAGTCAAGCTAATCCTCAAGTGTATGTCGAAACACCGTTACATCCAGAAAAACTGACTGTTTGGTGCGCTTTATGGACTGGTGGAATCATTGGTCCGTACTTCTTCAAAAACGATGATGGCCAGAACGTTACAGTCAATGGTGATCGGTATAAAGCCATGATTACTAACTTTTTCATTCCCGAATTGAACAACCATGATGTCCAGGAGCTGTGGTTCCAACAAGACGGCGCGACATGTCACACAGCTTGTGCCACAATCGATTTATTGAAAGACACGTTTGGTGACCGCCTAATTTCACGTTTTGGACCTGTGAATTGGCCTCCAAGATCTTGTGATTTAACACCGCTAGACTTCTTTCTGTGGGGCTATGTAAAGTCATTGGTCTATGTGGATAAGCCACAAACCATTGACTATTTGGAAGACAACATTCGCCGTGTTATTGCCGATATACGGCCACAAAAGTTGGAAAAAGTCATCGAAAATTGGACGTCCAGATTGGACTACATCCGAGCCAGCCGTGGAGGTCATATGCCAGAAATCATATTTAAAATGTAATGCCACAAGATTATTTTGTGGATAAATAAAATTCATGTCAATCGAATAATCCATCGTTGTTTTATTGCAATTTAAAGTTATATAGCTCTAAAAAAACACCCTTTACTACTTACAGACATTGCTTCGGTTATTACAACGTGAAGGAAGTGAAAACTTGCTTCCCTAAGGAAGAGTGTAAAAATTCAGAACTTTATATTTCATTGTTATTTATGGTACAATTTCCGAATTTCAGTTGACCAAATTAGGTGAAATTTTTGGGCACTCTTCTCATTTCCGTTATCTTCTCGATATAGATATAACTACTAATTCTGCAGACAATACTCACTTTCATCGATATATTATATTATCTATTGAGTTTGGGGATATTTTTGATATTATTATGTCCGATATAAAATGACAACTATTTACAAAGGCCATCTTATTTTTGTTGTAAAGACTATCTGGCTGCGTTCATAAACTTACTCGAGTAAGCTCGTATTACTTTTTGCGTTTATAAACTTATTATGCTCTACTCAGAGTATGCTCCGTGAGCGTTCATAAACATACTCAGAGGAAGCTCGGCATACTCTACTAATTCGTAAGGGTAAGCTTGTACTCTGACAGTTCTGACGTCATTATTGTTATTATTCCGTTCGAAATTTAAATAGTTGTATTTTATGTTTAAAAGTTTAGTCGTAATGATGGAATACGAAATGATTCATATTGGAACTGAAACTATTGATTAATATTTGTATTAATATTCATTATTTCATAGGTAGTGGGGAAATTTTTGAAGTAACTAAATTCGACGAAATAATGGGATTATGTTAGCAACAAAAGAATCTCAGTATGGACACTCCAAATGATGGTCATTAGGTCCCAAGAAGTTTCATGCCTTATTACAACCTGATCCTATAAAACATCAAAAGGTACCTCATCAATATGCACATTGTCTGATGTTGTCACAATAAAACTAATCGAACTATATAAAGCAAAGGAGACCACGTTCAGTTCACACAGAAAAGACACCGTTTGGAAAATTATAGCATCAGCGATGGAAAGCTGTGGCTATATAATTTCAACTGCAAACAATGCAAGTTCAGATGGAAGCACTTCTTAATGAAATCTATAGTTAATATGGGTGTCAAAGGGTCTGAAGAAGAACCTGACCTTTTCAAATATTTCGAGGACGATTTTCTGATGACACAATGTTGCACCAGTCACATTGGCATCTTCTTCCCAAAGGTAGTTTATCATTTTGCAAAATTTATTATATTGTTAGAGTACACTGCTGAAAGTTGATGAGGAACGGAGTGGAAAAAAAATAAAACCAAGGCTCCCAAGCTGAAAAAAATCTTACAAGAGAAAAAAAAATCTGCAACAATTGCCTCCAGAAGAAAATGGCCATTCGAAAAGAATTTCTAGTAGAATTGATGAGCCTGGTGATTGAATCGGAAAACTCCTTTAAACGCACAAAGGAAGTCGCCAAACACAACAACTACTACCGGAGAACGAATAATGGAGTCATGATGGCATAAAAAAGAATACCCAATAATAATTGATGTATCATAACACATTTTTGCGTATTCAAGTCCAAGTTTCAGAAGAATCAACGGATGGAAAAAATTTCAAAATATAATATATTGAGCATTCATGTCTTATACACTCAGAAACACGTCTGGGCATACTCCTAATGAGACGATCGATTTCCTCTTGAAATATTCCAGGCTACTTACACCTCGTGACGAAGTGCCGCTAAAGTCTGTGCAAGATGAGGGAAACGGAGTTATCTTCTTCTCATAATGTCCCAGACGTGTTCAATGGATCAAAAATCGGGATATCGAGTTGATTATTTTCAAAATCGACCAATAAAATTCTGGCTATATGTAGATAGTAATGAGTTATCTTGTTGGAAAAGTGGATTGTTTAGCATCCGTATATAATGTCACATGTGGTTTCACCACTCTGGATGTAACGCACGGCATTTTTCTGATGAACACTAACATTGCATGCCCAAACTGAATTAATCACTAAATACTTCTGTTCAACTAATTTATTATCATTGAAATGAAATATTGCAATAAGATGTGAAATAACGATTTCAACGTTCATGTGATATTTTATGTTATTCGCGTTGCCACAACTATAGAAAATTCAAGAAGAATACCATTATTCATCTGGTAAATTTTTCTGGTCGATGTTATTCGAAAGATCATACTAAGGGGCGAAAAAAGCACTGACATGAGCTTTTGAGCGTTCGTTCATGCTTGAAATTGCTATTTCACGTGTACGCGCAAAATTTCTTTTCCCTCTATTCCGTTTCCACTGAAATAATAGGTTTTATATTTTGCTTGAATTTTCTTTGGTATTTAAGAACCAAAAAAATGTAACTGTTTGAAAGTTGCAGTGCAGAAATCGGTAATAATGGGGATGTCTGTTCGGCCATATCACAAGGCTATTCAGAATAAATTTTCGGAAAGAAGTCAATAAATCTGATCATCACCTTTTCAAAGTAGGTACTGCTTGCATTCCAATAAAAATATTGAAGAGAATTTCTGAGTAGCATAGCTCTCCATTTCTGAAACTGGAGCGAAATATGTTTGAATGTCTTCGTTGGAATGGCTCTATTATTTCAAAAACTGCCCTAATTGATGTTGATAGACGATACATTGAAGTCGAATGATGCATATATTTAAAGTTGAAGTAACCACATCTTATCCAATGAAATTTCATTTGTGTTCAACATCAACAATGATATTTTCAACTTATGGAAGGTTACTTTATCCAGTAGTTTTTTCATTTGAATTAAAGCCCAATTCAATTTTCTTTGCTGTTTAGACTGTATCGTACTATTATTGGATTAGTTTATATAAATATTCTATTGTGTTTATGTGCAATCAAAATGCAAAAACTTCAGAAACAATGTGCCCTTAATTTCCTTCCAAATTGAATTTTTTTGTCCATGTTTCCTCTTTCTTTTGCGAATGCATGCAATTGAAAACACAACTCTAGAAGCTCATGTCCTCGAGCATTCGACTTCATGAATAGAAATGACTTCTGTGTTATATTTTAATAAACTGCTAATTAGGATGTGACAAGTATGAGCTGCAAGCCTCTTATGTGGATGTGGAGTTCGTTAATATAACCTTGAGACATTCAGAGCAACTTCCCTTGTTTTGTACGTTACGACACTTCTGACATATTTGCTTTAATTATTGTGAACTTAGCTGGATCAAATAAAGAAGCCTTTAAAGGCACCATTGTCTTGAAGTTTGTAGATGTTACGTTACTTATTGATTCATGAATTTTGTATGAATGTCTTCAGAAAAACTGATAATATCATTCTCTATATAAAAGAAAGAAAAAAAAATTATTTGTAATATTAATAATGGGCTTTTCGACTTTTTTTGATATTATATCTGAATAATATCACTATTTTTGCTTTTATATATACCCTTTAATTAAGTTTTGATTCCATCTCAACTGATTCGAAGATTATATTCCTTTGACCAAGTGATGACCAAGTCAATCGAATATTTATATTCCTTTCAAAGGAAATATTGAACTAAGTCTTAAACGGCCATTTGAAGTATAAGCCAAGGACAATAAAAATTTACTGCTGGTCGAGAATGTATTGTATTAGGCCAATTGAAAAGTCTCCGGTCTGAAGAATAGATGGCAGTGCTAGTATTAAATCCATATGATTTTTAGTTAATAACCTTCAAAAGATTTGACAAAATGACAGCAGTCCGATTAGTTTGTGAGATATTGCGTTGTGATTGTAGCTACTTCTGTTATTGGAAAAAAGATGGAGAAAAAAGAATTTCGTGTGCTGATAAAATATTGCTTTTTGAAGAGAAAAAATACAATTGAAGGAAAATCTGGCTTGATGAAGAGTTTCCGGGGTCCAAACCAGGAAAATCAACTTTCATTGATAGGAATGCTAAGTTTAAACGAGGTGAAATGAGCACCGAAGACGGCGAACGCAGTGGACGCCCTAAAGAGGCTGTCACCGACAAAAAAATCAAAAAAATTCACAAAATAGTTTTGAATGACCGTAAAGTGAAGCTGATCGAGATAGCAGACATTGTGAATATATCATCTGAACGTGTACATCATATCATTCACGAATATTTGTACATGATAAAGCTGTGTGCAAAATGGATGCCGCGCGAGCTCGCAATCGATCAATAGCAACAACGTGTTAATGATTCTGAGCAGTATTTGAAGCTGTTTAAGTGCAATAAACCTGAATTTTTGCGTCGATATGTGACAATGGATGAAACATGGCTCCCTCATTTCACTCCGGAGTCCAATCAGCTGAGTAGGCTGCACAAGATGAACCGAATCCAAAGCAAGGAGAACACAACAGTCAGCTGTCAAGGATATGGCATCAGTATTCTGGGATGCGCAAGATTCATTGATTACCTCCAAAAGGGCCAGACCATCAACAGCGATTATTATGTTATGTTATGTCTGCATTAAGATATAAACTTCTATATCTTGATGCAGACATAACATAACATAATAATCGCTGTTGATGGTCTGGCCTGGCCCTTTTGGAGGTAATCACTGAATATTATATCTTGCGCAACATTTGTTTTGTTCGAAAAATGGAAAAAATCGAGTTTCGAGTATTGATAATTGTTTTTTGGTGAAAAAAAAATCCGCAATCAAATCAATGGCTTAATATTCAAACTCTGCTCCATCGATAACAATGGCTAAACTTCCGACAAAAAAAGTATTGAAAAGTAAAAGGAGCGCGGGAGTACATGTATAATTCTTAATAGGTGACTATGTTGAAGAATAAAGTCGGACTTTTAAGAAGAAAAAATATGTTTGTTAATTGTTCTTGTGAGGTACAGGTATTATAGAATGAAGTTTTGATGCGATTGTATAGCAAATATTCGATGATTCATAGGATTAAATATTTTGTGGTGATTTGTAGTGTATAACAAAAGGGTCTCCCATCCAAATGCCCAAGACTCGCTCAGTAAGAATTTCACATTGAATTTTATGAAAAAAATTTGGGAATGACTATAAAATAAGAATTCATACTTAGGAGGCTCAATTCTTCGAACTTCAATTCATTGTTATTTTGAAGCTATCATACCTAAGTTTCAGTGTTAAATACTATTTAAGGTTTATTATTTTTCAGTTTTCGAACTTTTCTATTAAATGTAAAGAATACTTTCAAGCATGAAGTTCACAACTACCGTATGAATTTATTACGAGCAAAAGCCAAATAATTAAAAGTTTTCAACGAACTGACCTAAATTCACAGATACTTCTAATAAAACCCGGGGGTGTTGTGAACAAAATGATGCTTCATAACACTGAAGAGTTCCATAAAACGGGAAGTAGGTCACCGTGGGCCACTGACGAAATCATTTCATTCAGAATTCAGGGAGATTATTTAGAATTTCAATCTTCATCCATTAAACAAAATGCAAATCTAACTGAATAAACTCCAGACGAAATCCAAACATCAACAGACGATGGTGGATGACAGTTGTGTTTAAGTTCACACTGCGAAATGGCGAATCTGGCGTATCTGTTGGATTCAACTCGTACAATCGGCGTCTTTATTACCATAAAATTCGTGTGATGATAAACAAGGAATATTCATAATTGCAGTTTCATCTGACGATGGATTCCAGTCATGAAGTTTAAATATAACGAAGCCGAATGTAGTTTGTTTGTTTTGCGGCAGCAGAGGGCGCTGCGTGTTACCACACTCGAGTACACAGAAGATAAAGTAAATAAACTGTGGCGAAATTTACGAGAAAATCAAAGGAAGCAGAACGGACTTCATAAAACTGCTGAAATATGATGTGTGTGCGTCAGAAACATCGTCCTGCTTGATGTGCTCCCCTCCCATGCCAGTCTACTTCTCCAGGTTCAGTATAACTCCGCTGCAATATTCCACTCCTGGGGTTTTTGAACTTCCTTCTTTTTATATCTTCGGGAATAATGTGCGGAAAGATTGATTTATATGTGGTATAAACATTTGATCTATTAAAGCTGCGAATATTTTCCATTAAGAAACAGATGAGAATCACAATCCCACATGAAAGTAGTAAAGATCCTCAAAAATTTCTTCATGATTGTTTCATTTTAGCGTTTTACCATATCACGATTAATAATTCGAAATGAATGATAATCTGGCTATGGTTTCATAATGAAATGATAAGAGATCCCATTATTTAATAATTATTAAAGCTATAAAAGGAAGTGTTTAGGGATCTTTCCACATTATTAAAACTCCTATGGTAAAAACAGTTTCATAGAATATTATTAACGAGTAGTTAATATGTTTCAGTATACTTAGAGGGATAGTGAATAGTTTCATCTCGTTTTCTTCTGAACTAAAGAAAAAAATCATTTCATATTCGAGCAGACCCCATTACGAATTAGAAATGAATGTACTTATTTGAATTGAGAATAACTAACTAAATTTCTTCCATGTATATTGGATGATTGTTTGTCATAGAAACGGCAACAATTGAATAAGGCTGTGTAGAACTCTCAATTTGAAAACTAAACGTTGCATTTGCATGACAGGTTTTGATTCAGTAGAGGCTGTCCTAATTTCATTATTAATTTTCATATGAGATGAGGTCTTGATATTACAAATGTGAGTGTTTTTTCTTGAAGGATTTTCTTTTTTGCTAAGAAATCATTGGAAATCTTATCCCACTTTTCCGTTCAATGTTGAAAAGTTGGTATGTTACCCTCCACTATAGCATATTATGTCTTATATGCATTATTCGTCGTGAACATATCTCTCTTAGACCAGAAACACTGATTGTCCAATCATTTTTGGTTTGATTGCTATTCGCTATTTAATTTGGTCATGTTGTATTTTTCGAATTTTGAGCCGCGAATGCTTTCAAACGATAAGGTTTGAAGTTCTGTGTTTCTGCCGTCCGTCAAAACGATTATTCTCGAACAAAAATATCTGAAAACTTCAGAAAATTTCAGGGTAGATTCGTATTTCGAATGTGAGTGAGTGTAGTTTGTTATTGTTCGAAATCCGACCAGGGGTTTCGTGTCTACTAAATTACTACTGCTACCAGTTATTTAGCGAGTTATTCAGCATTATTAAGAAGGACATTCTGGAAATAAGAAATAGAAAAATGAAAGGTCGGTTCTGTATTCGTATTCAGATTAATTTAGAAAGAAAGAACTAGATGATGTGCTATCTTTTTCCATAGTTCCGCTAGTTTTGAAAAAACCCCTGCTACATCATTAACTTGAATTATTTCAGAAAAAGGCTACATGAACAAAAATATTTGATAAAATTTCGATGAAATATTTGTTCGCTAAACACTACGGTTCAATATACTTATGTTATATATTAGCAAAACAAATCAAAATGGAAAAATTTTGAGCTGAGTAACATCTAAAATCATATACTTGAGTGAATAGGCCGAAATATAAAGTTGTAGGAAAGCTGGGATATAAACACGTTTTACGACTTTATATAAGTGCTCTTATTAAATTTTGATGTCACTATATTTTCACCTAAAACCTACACATTATTGGAATAGCCTGGTTAAACAGCAGTAATTTTCACGTTTAATGAAATTAACCCCTTGGGTAAACATTCCATTTATTTTCGTCTCAGTTATGATCGGGTAACGAATATACCGTTAAGGTTTGAAGTACAATTAAAATTTTAATATGGAAATTCAACAGGTTCATTTTGCACTCAAGCTTCAAAAATAACAACGGTGAATTTCGTTGTTACTATTTAATATATAATCATATCACATCATAATTGGGCTGCTTCGGACCCTAATGATCATATTATTTTAACTAATTGAAAGTTTTTTTCACCCATAACGATATTTTCCTTTGAGGATTGCAAACCTGTAGTTTTTTTTGATAATTCAGAAATATTGTCTCTGCTGAATTTTTGTTTTTTTTTCAGCATCAATCATTTCATAAATCAAACACGTGATGCATACAGGTTACATATATTAGGTATAGAGGACCAGTGGTAATACGAAAAAAATGAAAAAACCATTGACGTAAAGTCAAAATCTTTTGAGCGCTACCGTTATGTGGCTTCCAAAGGCGCAATTAACGCTTGAATGAATGAGTGCTCAAAAGCTCCTGACAACACGAAATTTCATTTCTTTCTATTTTCTGGTTGAATTTTCTATGGTTCTGTATAAGATATCAACACTAAATTCAGAATTATTATTCTATATACATATATACACGAAAATCTAAACTACAACGGCAGTTTTGTCATGAAAATATTGTGTATTATTTTTTTCCAATATTCTATGGTTGTTATTATGTGATCTGTCTGAAATTGTGTAACAAGCTTGAAATTGTTGTTCCACATTTAATGCACAATTCATTCGTTTAGAAACTACCAGGCAAACAAAATTTCGAACGGCTATATTTACGAATCCCTTAGTCAGATTTTGTCCATTAACGAAATCAACCGCTTCATTCGAGATCTACACTAAATCTTTCAAAATTTTCATTCGAGAGCTATCGTGTTCACCAACGATCAGGATTTGAAGACGGATTTATCATCACTGAGCCGAAGCTTATCGTTTGAGACCATTCCCGGCTCAAAAAATTCGAAATATACAGGTATTGTGACAAAATAATCTGTTCAGCCATCAAATCTGAACTTGAATTAATAAGGTTGTTCCAAGTGATATTCTTCACATCATACAAAAATACCAGTACCAGGTACAAGTCGTATATGATAACACTTTCAAATCTGTCAACTATAAGAGTCGATCAACCGAATGTCGTCTTATTGAAATTTTCACAATATTTTTATAGAACAATTAACAATTTCTAAATGATGTTCGAGCGTGTGTCATTCCATAATTAATGGTATAACTTATTGAACACAAATGACTTACTGGTTCAACTGTTTGAATGCTTTATTTCCAGGTTTTTCGAGTCAGTTTTTTCCTTCAACCTTCCTTTCGCATCCAGTGGCTTTCCAAAAGTCATCTTGTACTTCCTAGTAACATTTCTAATAGTCTTTTTCTTTCTGACTTTAATTTTTGATCTTTGGGATTTTTCCAAAATCACCAGGGCATTGGCAATTTCATCTGCTATGAACTGCAGTTTAGTTGTAATTATCTTTTTCTGTACTTTCACTATCGTTGCTTGACGAATATATCTTCTCTGTTCGAAGTGATGTGCTTAGATAAAACCGGTAGAAAAAATACCGCAAATAAAGAAACCATCGTAAACAGGTAGAAATCTGCCGCGGCACACTCAAGACAACACCCCTTCACTCATACCTGAATGATATCCTTGCAAGTGTAAGGTAATCATTATGAATACGAACAAAAGGGAAAGCCTATACTTCTACCTTATTCTTCAATTCAAAACCTTAGACTTCTCTACCTTATACTTAAAAGGATATCCTTCGATTTTCTGAATACGGCTTATTGTGGGATTGGACACTACAAGCTGATTCGACAGTTTTGACACTACAAGCTTGTGGTTTGATGGCTGATTCAGTCTCTTCTTTCATAGTAGAAGCTGCACTCACTCTATACTGAGTAGATCCATCATCCATACCAATGTGCATTGCAGCTCCGATTTTTACAATTGTAGGGTTAATGTCAACTTCCTTAGCCTTCAATAACTTTTTCATTTCATCAGTTTGATTGCTTCATTTCTAGTTTTTTCCAAGTCAATTTCTTTCAACCTTTCATTCATATTGTTAATTTTCTTAAAAAGCCTATCGCTCTGCTTTACCAAATATCACATCGTACTACCTGGTAACATTTCTAGTAGCCTCATCTTTTCTTTTATTTAAGGTGGCAATTTCATCTACCATAAACTACAGTTCGGTTGGACAAATATCCACTTCTGCACTTTCACTATCGCTGCTTGACGCAAACATTTTCTCTGATCGAAGTAATGTGTTCATATAACAACAATAAAATAACAAGACTGTTAATAAACAAACACACAAGCCAACATCTCTTCTTCCTTGGAGGATATCCTTGCAAGTATAAGGTTATCATCATATCATGAATACAAAAAATAGGAAATGTTTATACTGCTACCTTTTTCTTCAATTCAAAACCTTATACTTCCACCTCATACTTATAAGGATATCCTTCAGTTTTATGGATACGGCTGATTGTCTTACTGCTCTCACAAGAACTCTCTCACAAAAAAAGCTCATGAAATCGTATTTCTATATCAACCCTCATTAAAACTACTTGAAAAAGGGGATGTTGATCCTCGAAGGAAATCTATAGATCAAACCGAAGATAATTTATATAGTATTGGCAATATAAGGAGTAGCGAAATAGAAGTGTACTCACCACCCTGTGGGAAGAACTGCGCATAGATCATCTTGAACGTTTCCTCTCTCACGACTCCCGTTGGGCACTCGGCTTTGAAACCCCTATATATACGTTTGATTTCCGCTTGGGTGAAGCGGGTAGCGCGACAAAGGGCCTCCAGGCTATCTGGTCTGTATCTGGGAGGCGTTTCCAAATCTTCCAACTCCGAATCTGGAAAGTAATGACGGATAATAATGAGGCGTTCAGTTGCTATCACATCTTGCTACGAATCAATCTGATGGTTGGGGTTTTCATCGGGTAATTGGAAGCTGAGCAAGCAACCTTAGCTTCGAGAAAAATGCTGCAAATACTGATGAAAATTTTTCGTGGAAATTTTTGGGTTATGATTGCTCGGCACTGTTTGGATTTCGAATGAAAATTTATACCTACTGCTATTCAAATTAAATTAAAGTTGTCGTCTTGGATTTCATCAGATCAGAAGTGAGTGAAATAATAGGGGAGACTGGGGAGGGTCGATACATTTTTTACAAAAATTGTTAATGAAAAATTTGTGTTTAACATTTACCAATCCATTTATTTCAGATTGCAATTTAAGGACTCTGCTTGAACGTTTAGCAATATTTAATAACTGAAAATGGAAATTTCAACCTTGATTGATGAGTTCTTGAAATTGTCGGTGCAAAGTGTCTCAAACCTTCCTATACATAGGAGGCTTGTTACACTGAAAGGGAGGTTTGATACAATAAGAAATAAGGTACAAACAATAATGAGAAATCAATCTTTTATTATCATAATACTAACTAATTCCTACATAATTCGCAAGTAAACATTTTTATTTTACTATACTGACACTTGCACAGGCTAAATGGCATTCCATTCTCTGATGAAGATGACGATCCAGCTTGAATCTATTGCAATTCATTATTTTCGGCGTCTCGTCCTCGAGAACCATGAATTTGTTTCCTGCAATGTTTGAAATGTCTGTTCATAACTTCTGCTGCTGCGAAATATATAGAGAGGTTCAATACGTGTATCATCCCTCCCTACACATTCTGTATCAAACCTCCCTAAAAGACAAATTTAGAAAATATATGTCGTGAACATATTATGATATTCGATTGAAGATCTGTACTACTGGCCTATATGTTCTCAATGAAAAGCGCATCAAGAATGAAGTAAAGAATTTCGTTAGTTTTGTTGATAAAGAGATTAAGCCTTACGTTTGTTATGCAAATTCTTACATCAAATATGTAGAAAACACACTTTATGCTTAAAAATTCTTGTTCGTGACGCGATCGTTGCTAGATTTGTACTGACACTATTTTCACACTCATAGAGGCACTGCACTCGATTACGCCTTCTCTGAAGAACCGAGACGCGAAAATTGATTGTGTATCAAACCTCCTCTTGTATCAACCTTCCCTAGTCTCTAAACTTATTCGCATACCTAGCTTTTCATATTGAGTTCTTCGAAAAAATATTAATAGAAAATGGAAATATATTACTTGCCATGAATCTTAGGATTTCAAATGGATTTTACAGAACCTTTCTGAATTATTCCCTAATCTCCAGGAATATAAGGAATGAGAGTTAATTCCAGCGACTGAGAAATAATGTTATTAATTATTTATAAAGTCTAACGGAAGAGCCAGGATCAAAGGGATTTTATTATGAAAGTTGGCTCTTTTAACCATATTTAATCAATCAAGAAAGTTAATAAACTTCATCATATTATATATTCATTATAAGTATCCTTTTCACATTGATATTGAATTGCTGTGATATAATTAGATAGAGGGAATATTTATATATAAGGCGTCCCTTCTGAAGAATGAAGTCGAAAAACTCGATTAAAACGGATGACATTTTTGGATGCTTTTAAAAAATTTGCTACTAAAAAACTGCTTTGAAAAATATGGGGTCTCTAATTGAAAAAATCTTAACCCTCTTCTATATATCTAAAAATGTAAACAGAATCCAATATATACCGAAATATTTTCATTTTCAGAAACTCGAGAACGATATCAAGATATCTATGATCTGCTTTCTGATATAGTATTTTATTTCGAGAAAAATAATGGCCAGTTGCACCATTTGCCTGAACATTGATTAAAATTTAAACAATGATTATTTTCTGATTTTTCTGAAGAAATCAGAAAGTAATCAATGTTTTAATTTTTAATCAATGTTGAGGCAAATGGTGCAACTGGCCATAAGTCCCTTGTATATTTTTATCTAAGTTTTATAGTTCTCGAGATGCTTTCAGTAAACATCGAATTTGGATACCCATTAGTACTCAGGAAATCAAGTGAGAGGTTGGTGCCCAATGTGATGGAAGGAAAGCAAAGAATAAATATTAACAATGGAACACATCGAATCCATGGCTCAAAACAAGCAGCAGTCAAAACAGTCATAAAGCAATAATCAACTGAATAGCTCAGATACGTTACCTACTGATAAAAAAAAATAAATTCAACGTAGGAACTCAAAATGTTTATTCAGCACAGAATGGAAATTTTTCTGGACATAAATATGCATGAGATCATAGAAATATTTTGAGAGATATCGGAAAGAATTCCAGCTAGTTGTATACCTATATCGAACAACGTTGTTCCATTTCGAGGTAGAATATTCATATTTAGAATAGCGAATATTCATGCCAGTTAGACCTGGTTTGAATTCGATGTTTGTTTCACGTCCAAATTCTGATTTGTATGAAAACAGTTCATCCCTCTGTTGAAGTTACGGCAGTTACGAACTAATTTGAGCAGCTGCGGACAAACAATAACAGAGAGGGACGTACCGAAGTTTCGAATTGATCCTTTCGCCTCTCACTGACTACATTATCAAACCCAAAGCCCCCTAGATTGTTATGAAAATTCACTATTCGAGAAAGATTAAATTTTCCGCTTCGAACTATGCTCCTCCGCCTTTCACGTCACTATTAATGAATTCGCCTCAGGAAATCCCAGTGACTCGTGACTTTAAATCAGGAAACGTCTGGAAGGGCTTTTCAAGTTTCCGTGTTCCAGGCCTTGCCTCACCTCTTTCCGCTCTATGAAAAGTAAAAGATGCTGACGGGACGGATCCTTGGGTCGTATAATTGCCTTACGATCTGTAAACTGGAGCACAAGAAAGAATGGGACATCAATAACTCTCGACTTAGCTCCGAGAGAACCAGCGCGAACCCGTCAGATTCATTTTGTATTCAGTGAGTTTCAGTACTGAAGAAGTAGTTGGGATTTCTTAGGATTTGGTCGTTTGGAGATAGAAGCTGGTTGACGGAACGTAACCGACTTTTAGAAGAGTAATTTGCATGGATTATATTAGGGTAGGTGAATAACTTCTGGTGTACCTAAGGAACCTTGCACATTTAGTTAAGGAAATGACTTTCCATCAGTTTGGCTGAATTTTTGATGTTACAATATACAAAAAAAAATGATTGAAAAAAATAGTATTTTCGAGGATTTGGGGTTAAATATCCAAAGTTCTATTCATAGTTGGCTTCCATTTCCAACAACTGAACTTTCTCATTCTACATAGAAAATACTATAAGGTGCCAAAGATACATACATTTTAACGGATTCGTTTGTCTGTGAGATGTTTCATCCATTTCGAGTCATTCTGAGGAAAATTACTTAGCATTCCATTGTTAGATTATCTTGATTTGGACATGGAAAAATCCATTTTCGAAGCTCCATATCTTGAAAACTGTCCATTTTTGAGGTTTATGGTAATAGAAATTTCTGTTCAGCCCATCAAGAACTACAACATAGCCAAACCATTTCCCCAGCCAAATGTGCCAGGTCCTTTGAAATTTTCCTGGTTCTATAGAATATGGTTTTCTGTATCCACAATTTTTGATATTTATTAGTAGAAGTAGACATTGAAAAATCATAGTTGTCTCTGTAGTTTCGTTGTTATTCCGTTGATAAAGTGTCTAATTTCTGCCTCTAAATGTCTGCTTCCGGAAGAATTCAATTTGACCAATAATTCTAATAAGCAAGTCAAACCTTATTCCTTGATCATTCTTGTTTGGAAATAGTAAATCACAGCCTTTTGAGAAAAATAATAGGATTGCTAACCATTCCGATTCAAGGGAATATGGTGGTCAAAACGAGAATGTATAAAAATAATATGACTGCAAATTCTTAATTCTCAATAGGGATCTAAAATATGGAATCAGAACCTTTGGAAACCTCAAACAGATTTTAACTTCAACTAAATATGATTGGTGAAAAACTTTGTGAAGGTTAAATACATTCAAGACTCCATTAAACAAATATAAATCCATCCATTCAGTTCATTTGAATGTAAATCTTCTTTTGAGATAGAATATAATAGAATAGAATAGAATAGAATAGAATAGAATAGAATGTAATAGAATAGAATAGAATAAAATAGAATAGAATTCATTTGCTCTTAAACATCACAAATAAATCAAATTAACCTTCAATAGTTTACAAGGTGCGTCAAAGTTAAATATTTAAAGAAAATTGATACAATAAATATCCATTACATCACAATAATAAGTCACATTAATAACTTCAATAATAAGTCACAATGAAAACTTCAATAAAAAACCACAATGGCACAATAGAACAATTCAAAAAATTATTAACGTCGAACAATAGGTAAAGCGTGTCTAGATGAAATCTCAGTATTAGCAAAGGAAATGTAAACGCAACATCATATATTTCAAAGTATGACATAAGAGTACACACAAAAACCTTAGCAAAAACTAGGTTTTCTCTTATAGGTGTAGTGATTGGTTTGTGTATATGCTAACAGAATGAGATGTTATATTTATATTGAAGGATTTCTTCATTCTAACAAAATCTTTTCCGTCCTTGCTCTACTCCAAAAGTTGACGACATATTCTTATATAATATAATTAAATCTGGAATCAAAGAGAGAAAAAACCAGGATGAATAAATGTCATAGTTTCCATTATATTGATTCAAAGATAGCGACCCATTCTGAAAAAGAATCTAAAACTGAATGGATAGCTTGGAAACCACCATGAAATTCATAAATTAGTCAATGTTTTCTTCTACACCACATTCACAAAATGGACTTTCAATAGAATGCTATTTGAAGAGCATACTTTTACAACGACCATGACCAGTCCTAAGTCGATTTAAAATACACCAAATTTTCTTAGCAAGATTGAAACCTATAACTTTCTCTGAAGGATCAACGATTAGACCTTTGTTGAAGACATCACAAGAACTTATTCATTTCAATAAAGTTCGGCTAGATGACCAGAATTTGGCATATTTTCGCCAGGTAATAAGGAAAAAAGAAGAATATGGAGGCAAACTTAGAATGAAATGTTAAATTTCGGATTTTTTCGGTCTTGCGTTCTGTGTAAGGTAATTCACTTCCTACATTGTTTTTCAGGGCATTTGGGGTTAGTGTTAACAAAGGTTCATGTTTCCATTAAAACAATAGAAATTCAGTGAAGGGCTATATGATGGGCGATAACAATTGGGTTTTAATGAGAGCAGAAATGACCTCAGAATAAAGGAAGAACACTGTAAGCTTCACACAATGGTTTATTATCTGCTTTCATTTCACAAAATATATAAATCCATCAAAAAAATTTATGAATATAACATGGAATTAAAACCATTCTGGAGTATTAAAACTTTGGAATTGAATAAAGATAAGTCTTGGAATCTATTCATTGGCAGATTTTTCATTTGTTGGAAATATTCATAGAGAAAAAAAATTACTATTCTGTAGCTTAGTCGAGGAATAATATTCTTCAGAAATTAGGGGGTTCTTCAAGGGGTGCTGTTACCAGCACTCTTCCTACGGCAGCTTCCTGGTTTCAATTTTCTTAGGAAAAATTGGTGTATTTTAAATGGACTCAGGACTGGTCATGGTAGTTGCAACAGTATACTCTTCGAATGCCATTCATTCGAAGTCCCACTATGTGAGTGTGGTGTAGAAAAAACCATTGACCACTTAGTGAATACTTGACCAATTCATAAATATTATGCTATCCCTTCAGTTTCAAATTCTTTTTTGATTTCAGATTGAATTATAATATATATGTCATCAACTTTTAATGAAGAGGAAGGATGGAAAATATTTTGTTTGGATGAAGAGAAAGCCCTCTAATATAAATATGTCAGGTTATTCTGTAAACAAAAAGACAAACCAATCACTACACATATACAGGAGGACGGAGTTTTTGCTGAGGTTTTTATCTGTTCTTTTGTATCATACGTTGAAATGTATGACGGCCCGTTAACATTTCCTCTGCTGATACTGAGATTTTATCTGCACATGCTTTATAGTTTAAAATTAATAATATTTGAGTTACAAGATCTCCGATCAATTGAATATTCTTCATATAGATGTATAGTAGCAATTTTAAGCTTAATGCAAAATTTCATGTTGATCGCATCCCCAGAACCAGAGAAAATTCTAGATTTGGAAGAAATTACTCAATATCTCAAAAGATATGAGATTTATATGAAAATATGAAAGTTTCGTGACTTGATATAGAACTTACGTAATGAAAGGTAATTTTCCAAATGGAGAAAGTTATGAAAATTATATATTTTTTCGATTGAATTCCGACAGTTTTTTGGTGATATAATTAACATTTGAAAGAATGAATTCTACAAAAAAGTGCTCTCTTTTTGTTTTGAAACTCTAATTTACAAATTTCTCGAACGTGCATTTGCAAAAAACATGGGATTCCTCAATTTCTACATCCCAAGTGTTAACTCAGATCTGAAAATGCACAGAGAAAATGATTCAAAATTATTCAAATTTTAGTTCAATCCTATCATTAGGCTGATGATCTAAAAAACTAGTTGGAAGTTACATTAAGAACACTTATGGATGCACTTTATCTGTATGAAGCTCAAGCAACGGCCTGACATAAACGAACACAATTTCCAAACATCAACGGCAATAACTGACAGGAAAGGAAGGAATGGCATAATATGAATAATCTCATTCACTACCTCCTCACCCCCACACAGCTACAAACCCGGACACCGAAAGCCAGAAGCCACTGAATATAGGAACAATAATTGTTAATTATAAGGCCATACATACAAAAGCCTGCGAATTATGTGATAAAACGAAGCGCGCACAAACACGCACATTGAGGAACATGAAAACATTAAATTAACTCAAGTTGTACCCCCGAAAAGCTGGTGTAACAGCTTCATTGATGCGCCAAACAGCTGCTAGACGACTTGAATAAACTATGAGATACTGACTTGGAGCTCTCAGCGGAATTTCCCAACTTCGCTGTTTCCGACAACGTGCAACACTCTCTTACACGTGAGTTTATCAAATAACGTGCGAAATTTCTGTGGCGTACATAAATTCTTTGATGAAAGAGGTGTATACGCTGGAATACTGAAAGTGCTTTGGAGTTAGACAACAAACTTTGGAAATAGTTACTTTTCGATTCAAGTTATGCGGAAATGTTACGTCCGAGATTTATTGTCTTCCAATTCCAAATCGGTTTAGATCGGATATTCAACAGAAAAAAAAAGTTTCTTCCTTCCCTGAAATTTTCATAGTTTATATAAGGGGTGTTTTTTTTTAGAGCTATAGAACTTTAAATTGCAATAAAACAACGATGGATTATTCGATTGACATGAATTTTATTTATCCGCAAGATAATCTTGTGGCATTACATTTTGAATATGATTTCTGGCAAATGACCGCCACGGCTGGCTCGGATGTAGTCCAATCTGGACGTCCAATTTTCGATGACTGTTTCCAACATTGGTGGCCGTATATCGGCAATAACAGGGCAAATGTTGTCTTCCAAATGGTCAAGGGTTTGTGGCTTATCCGCAAAGACCAATGACTTTACATAGTCCCACAGAAATTAGTCTAGCGGTGTTAAATCACAAAATCTTGGAGGCCAATTCACAGGTCCAAAACGTGAAATTAGGTGGTCACCAAACGTGTCTTTGAATAAATCGATTGTAGCACGAGCTGTGTAACATGTTGCGCCGTCTTGTTGGAACCACAGCTCCTGGACATCATGGTTGTTCAATTCAGGAATGAAAAGGTTAGTAATCATGGCTCTATACCGATCACCATTGACTGTAACGTTCTGGCCATCATCGTTTTGAAGAAGTACGGACCAATACAGCGCACCAAACAGTCAGCTTTTCTGGATGTAACGGTGTTTCGACATACACTTGATTAGCTTCACTCCAAATGCGGCAGTTTGGTTTGTTGACATAGCCCTTCAACCAGAAGTGCGCTTCATCGCTAAACAAAATTCGCTTATGAAAATCGGGAACAACGGGAATCTCATTTTGGGCCCATTCGACGAATCTACGCCTCACTTGATGATCGTTTGGCTTCAATTCTTGCACGAGTTGGATTTCGTAAGCACGCAAACCAAGATCCTTCCGCAAAATCTTCCATAAAGTGGATGGACACAGATCCTATTCCTGTGCTCGATGGCGGATAGACTCATTCGGGTCTTTCTCAATGCTACGTTCTACAGCAGCGAAAGCTTCTTCTGTACTCACCGTACGGCGTCTCTGGGGATGCGAGTTAATAATGATAAGAGTAAACGTGGTGCGAAAACGTTCCATGGTTAATCGACTTAACTGCTGTGATGGACGATTTTGTCGACGATAAAATGGACGTAGTGCGCGATATGTATTCCGCACAAAACCATTATTTTCGAAATAAAATTGCACTATTTGCAAGCGTTGTTCAGGCGTGAGTCTATTCATGATGAATTGCCAAACCAAACTGAGAATAAATCACTTGACAGCTGTTAAATCGGTCGCCATCTTGAACAGTAATGCCAACTCAATATATACCTCGAAATAAACACCCTTCACTAACTGACAAAGAAACTGCAACACCCAGAAGGAGCTGTTTAAATTCGATTTTTTTTTTTTGGTGAAACATATTTAGTATAGCAAGGAGTGAATGATTGAAATTTGGAAAACAAAACGAAGAGTTTACGATTTTTTTTCAATAAATTTGTTAATAATGTGTTTGTCCACCGCGATTATCTATACACTCCCCAACACTCTCGGCATTGATGCAATAAGATGGTCGATTTCTTCCTGAAGAATACTATCCCAAGTTACCTGTACTTACTGTACTGTGGCAACATGAGGTCGGGCATTATCTTGCTGAAATATTGGATTCTAGAACCGGTTAAGGCAAAGAAGAACATATGACTCCACGATTCCTTGAAGGTAACGCAACGCTGTCATTTTACCTCGAATAGGGACTAAAGGTGACCTACTTGCATGTGCCAATAGTGCCCCATACCATAACGCCTAGTGTCCTGTGCACATGACACTCAACATCGAGTTGAGGTTCGTTTTTGTCCCTGACGTCGTCTAACCCTTCTCTGGCCATCATGTGCACCCAAGGAGAATCGAAATTCATCAGAAAAGACAACCTGATGCCATTCCACATTCGAATGTTGACGTTTTCTGCACCACCGTTACAGGCGATTCTCAACCGTCAGAGATAACACAAGATGGGGTCGATAATGCTGCAGTCCAAAAGACCTTATCCGGCGGTAAACCGTTCGGACAGTTACAGGTTGGCCTTGTTCTCCTAACCACTCATGAGCCAAAGATCGAGTTGTCGCATATCGGTGTCTAATGGCCATAAGTCTTAGACGTCGATCTTGAACTTCATTTGAGCCCCTTCGACGTCTGGTGCCTACTATTCTTCCATTTTGGGCTTTATCAAACCACGCTAACAGTAGTTGGAATTTTGTTTGTACGGTTAGCTATTTTTCCTAAATTTTCTTTGGCAGCCTAACTTGATTCCCATCCACCCAGATTTTACAGCTCTAAGAGATATTTCTACCAGCGTTTACAAAAAAATGTTGCTGACTATATTCTCCCACAATGGACAGTATTCGAACTTGGATTTTTGAGATTAAGATATCTAGCAATTTTCTTTGCTATTTTGGAAAAGAAGGCAATATCACAAGGATATGGAGAGTTTTCTGTATGTAATTAGAGATGGTCGAAAGGTTGAATATTTTTTGAATAATTTCAAAGGGTCAATGCCACTATCAGATGGAAATGCAAATATCTTTTCGTCTAAGTTTTTGTGTCTGCAATAGTCATAATTATCTTGTTTCCCATAATCTCGACATCGTCTGCAGAATTTTCGACCAACTCATTAGTTCCAGAAGCTCCGCAAAGTCCGACTAATGAACCAACTTTCATAATCAATTCCTCGTCTGGGGCTGTGCAAATGAATTGATTGGCTTCTTCTCTCTTGAAAATTTGGATTTTTCAGTTTTCATTCACCTTTTTTTTTACTTAAAGAACATTATCAACGTAGCATATTTCTCAATTTCCACTCTTTCATTCAATTGAGAATAAGGAATATTTTGGCCATGAAGATGAAGGTAGGTACATATTCTTTCGCAAGTTTGAAATTGAATGAATAGTTTTTCGTGTATAAAAACTCGGACTTTTCAGGAATCAAATCAAAGTATTTTTGTGTTATGTAAAGGGTGTTTTTTTAGAGATATAGAACTTTAAATTGCAATGAAACAACGATGGATTATTCGATTGACATGAATTTTATTTATCCGCAAGATAATCTTGTGGCATTACATTTTAAATATGATTTCTGGCATATGACCGCCACGGCTGGCTCGGATGTAGTCCAATCTGGACGTCCAATTTTCGATGACTTTTTCAACTTTTGTGGCCGTATATCGGCAATAACACGGCGAATGTTGTCTTCCAAATAGTCAAGGGTTTGTGGCTTATTCGCATCGACCAATGACTTTACATAGCCCCACAGAAAGTAGTCTAGCGGTGTTAAATCACAAGATCTTGGAGGCCAATTCACAGGTCCAAAACGTGAAATTAGGTGGTCACCAAACGTGTCTTTCAATAAATCGATTGTGGCACGAGCTGTGTGACATGTTGCGCCGTCTTGTTGGAACCACAGCTCCTGGACATCATGGTTGTTCAATTCGGGAATGAAAAAGTTAGTAAGCATGGCTTTATACCGATCACCATTGACTGTAACGTTCTGGCCATCATCGTTTTTGAAGAAGTACGGACCAATGATTCCACCAGCCCATAAAGCGCACCAAACAGTCAGTTTTTCTGGATGTAACGGTGTTTCGACATACACTTGAGGATTAGCTTCACTCCAAATGCGGCAGTTTTGTTTGTTGACGTAGCCATTCAACCAGAAGTGCGCTTCATCGCTAAACAAAATAAAATGGACGTAGTGCGCGATACGTATTCCGCACAATACCATTATTTTCGAGATGAATTTGCACTATTTGCAAATGTTGTTCAGGAGTGAGTCTATCCATAATGAATTGCCAAACCAAATTGAGAATAAATCGTTTGACAGCTCTTAAATCGGTCGGTATCTTGAACAGTAATGCCAACTTGAAGTTATATACCTCGAAAAAAAACACCCGTTATATATTTTTATGACAGTTGAGATTTGTTTCACAATCGACATCCTTGATGATACGATTAAGCAGAAAATATAACTCAAACAATATGAGATTTTAAATGCTCGGGCGTTTTTAGATGACGTCTTCACTATTATGAAGCGCCTAAGTTTCTCATTATAGAGGCTTGTACAGATCTGATTTCAATAACATTTTTCTTGAGAAAAAATTCATATAAAAATATATCCTAAAAAGCTTTGTCTCTGAAAAACAAGGTGTTAAAGTTTGTAAAAATATTCAGTTTTTTACTTATGACTCTAGTATTATTGCATTTATTGTTTTAATTTTTAGGTTTTGAAGTCTGGAAAATGTAATGTTTCGAATTACGAATTAGGAAGTGTCTCCTGTCAAAATTATCGAGTGGCGTAGATATAGGGGTACGATAATCCTTTTCCTATTCAAAATCTACACCACTGTTTTTCTTTCGTGACAATTATTTTCTTTCTGAAATCAACAGTCTTACTAAAAAAAAAAGTTTTCTTGAATTTTTCCATAGAATGTACGGTTTTCGAAATAATCGAGTACCTACAAAGTCAACACTTTCCACAAAAATCTACAAAAATTGATTTTTCAAATTTTCCCATCAGTGATAAATGAAAGTATAAAAATTAGCAAAGTTTATCATAACAGTTTCAGATGGCATTTCACTGAAATTTTCAGAAATAACATTTCTCAGACACTCAAACAAACAATGTTTGTGGTTTTTTTTATTCTTCGATAAATATTCTTTCTGCAATGATCAAATCAATGCCTTCTGAAAGGGTTCAAATTTCACCATCAGTGATAAACGGAATTATAAAAATTGGCGTAGATGATTATAACGCTTTTTGATGGCATTTAATTGAATATATAACATATTATATTCAAGATATATTTGGAGATATTGTGAATAATTGAATGGCTATTACAGATGAAAGAATATTTCATGTGAAGATTTCATTTGAGCGCATTGGAAACCCTGAAACTGACAGACAACATCCCAAACAACCCTTTTCATGACCTGTTAAACAAATTGCTCCATATCTACAAATGTTCAACCATTTCACAACAAAACGTACCTACATCAAAAAGAAATTTGGAGTTCAAAGTAGATAACGAGGATTCATTGAACCATGATTTCATTGAGCGATTAACCTGGTAATTCTGGGAAATGTTCCACCCGCCTATATTATTCATAAGAAAATTCTGTATTACAAACAATTAATATATTTTCCAATGATAAAACTCTTTGTTTATTTTTTCTATGATATTGCTTCAATGAATTTCGTAGTACAATATCTAACATTGAGAATCACATGATATGATAATAATAATGAGTTCTAGTAATATTCTGTTCTCTAGAAAGAGATAATTTTATTATTTATCCTCATTAAATCTTCAGAAAACGTTCAAATTTGAAGTCACATTTCGCTCATCCTAGTGGGAGGTTTATTTGAGTTGAATCAGTCAAAAATCAAATTGGGTTGCCAAAAATATAGAATACGTCTCGATATAATAAGGAATTGGCCAATAAAAATAAAAAATCATTATGTTCACGTACAGGGTTACCCGATATCACCGGAAATAAAGACTAAAATTATACTAGTAAGGTCAGGTTCTGCTTTTTCAATTTGAGGAGAATTTAAGGAAGGCATTCGTAAAGGTTGAAAAACTGCAAAATTTATTAACTGTGAAATTTAAACGGAGATAAATTATAATGTTCACGTACAGTATGATCCAATAGTCTAAACTTTCACTGGTCCAGATCTGATTTATTCAATTTCAGAAATTTGAAGGAACGATTAGTCAAGAGGTTGTTGCATGAACTGTGAAATTTCTCTCATAAGATGAACATCACCTTGTATTCGCAAATCAAGGCACTCAGCCGATTAAAACCTATTGATACGAGTCCTCCATGATAACCTTCATTCATGGTATCTATTTGTCGCATTCTTCTCTGGACACCCTGTATATAAAGAGTTTTAATTCTCTGTATGAACGACATCAACATATTCGTTCCATTTATCATTCGCATGAAATTCTGACGTTTTTTGCTGGACTGTTTGTTTCCAGTATATGTAGGTTGTGTCATTTCTTATTCGAAAATGGCGGAATTATTCATTTTCGGTTCAAAAAACTTCCCATTAATTAATGAGGATCTATCAATTGACAGAACATTATTTGAAATCTACTAGAAATCTCCATCAAGCCATCTATCTTCAAGGCCTTTTTTATTGTTTCAACTAATAGTTGGACAATTCTCTACTAATAGTTCATGCAAAAGAAAAGTAAACGGATACATTGAGGTCCTTTAGACGGAAATTCCAACTCGATTACAGAGCCATCTGTGGCGAATCGTGGAAAATTGTTCGTACAGAATATGAATATGAATATGAATAAGCAATAAAAACAGAGATTTCCATTTTAAATTTCCAAGTTGACCCCTTTTCTCCCCACAAAGAGGAATTAAATGAAAGAGGTTCTGGCATAAGTGGACTTCCCCCTTGACACCATTGACCTTTTATTCGAAGCATTTTTCCGTAAGATGTTTCCTCTTCGAGATTTTCGACTGATTCAACTAAAAAAATCACTAGGTATAAAATCACCCGGTATAATAATTACTAACTGAAACGAATGTTTTTCAATGAAATACAATATATTTAACGTTTACTTCCGCAATTTTACCTTTTCAGCATTTCACAAATGAAGCATCCATACATGTTATTCCCCGACGGCAAATAACTATTCATTTTTGTTTTTCTATTATGTCGCGCAAATATTTGGGGAGCCTTGAGGCATTACCTAATGGTACATATATTTTCCATTAGAACACATAATGGTGTACGCGCGGAAGAAGGAACTCAGTATTTCATTTCTATGATCGGAAAACAGAAACCTTATTTACAGAACTCTCAGATGAAATGGAAAATTTTGAATGGGTGCTCTTACCGCTACTACTTGTCAGAGGTGGAAACTTGTAAATAATTGGTGAAATAAATAAACAGTGTGTCTGGACTGAAGCCAAACAGTAACACAGATTTCGATGATGTGTATGGCAAGTGACTCACTACAGCAAAGTTATGTTGAGGCATGTCCCAGACACATGCCTAAACATAATAATTAATGCTAAGTTTGCCATTGACACTGATTGCTTGGATTAGAATGTTTTTAAAGATGATCGGTGTTTACCATAATCTCGAATATTCATATTTAATGCGGTTTCTGCAAATGGACACTGTTAATTTTAGATGTGTGCTTTATATTTGCTTCATCAATATCAAAACTCACGTTGTGATTACAATAAGAATTGAAAGAAATAGTCATTGAAGAGTTTGTGCTAGTTGTCTTTAGTAGCGAATTCAAAATGGAATTTCAAAAACTTCGAAACTATGATATATTGACTGAGATTTTGCGGTGAATAATATTAGGTTAATTTAGTATCATTGAATTATTTTAACCTCCGTGAAAAATTACAGTCAGAACACATCATACAAAATAGATTTCGATCGAAAATTACAGACGGATTAGCCTACCCCACATGACCAAAGATTTTCCCAAGGTGCCTATGGTATACTCAGGAAAATAAATGGTTCCAACTTTTTAAATCTTTCAAAATTTCGTCATCCATCATTGGTCGTTTTTGCTATGAAAAAATTATATCAGACTAGCTCGGCATGTTATACCAACAGTTAGACTTTCAAGTAAAATTTTCGATCAAATATCATTTTTTGCTTGGCACAGTGAGGAAAAAAATATATTGACATTTCAATGAAACTATCAGCCATAATTAATGCTCAATTGAAGAACTGAATGTTACCGGATGCGCAAGACACTAGGTAATAAAGCGATCATATTTGAAAAGATGCATACTTGCACCATCATTTTTATCTGTGGCACTCAGAATACTAAGGTGTAGATTTTGACGATTTTCATAAAACTATCGATATCTCGAAAGCTTAGATACTTTGACTAAAATCAAATTTAGATATTCTGGGCGGACATGACCTAAGCAGCTTGACGTCGGTTTACGGGACACCCCCTATAGAATAACAAATTCAATATTCGTTGATTTGAATAGTGGCATTAGAACCACAGAAAATTAGAGTAGAATATCGAAAAGAATGCAAAAAAACCCTGTGAAAAGAGAAGTCAGGTATCGACTATCTCTACCTGGTCTCGGCTAAAATACAAAATTCGAAACATGACACAGAGATCATTATTAGGATATTTTTATAAACTTTTTGTGCCCTCGTACTCTAATCCTATTTTTCATGGCATGTTACAGATCAATCAAATAATTGTAGTTATTCCATTATGATGGGACTTCAGAGGCACATAATTTAAAAACGAAATGACCAGGAAGTTCAGGCTTTCAACTAGTGTTCAAAAAACTGAATAGACTATATTGAAGCAAAAATTTTCATTACTGAAAATCATCTATTGTTACGAAAATATAGAAAATTTTTCACAATGTTCTGCTTGAATTTGCTAGTTCTAGTGACCTGATCAACATGAAATTTTGTACACAATTTGAAATCGTTATTGAATATCCGAATCTTGAATTTAAATTCTGTCGGATATGTTGTCACAGAAATATTCGGGTGTTTTTTATTAGTTGGCTGAGTTTTCTGGTATTCAGATGATGTCCATTCGAATTTTGTCCATAAACAAACATAACCGTGGAAATTGAGTTCTGAGCCTATTCTGAAAATATTAGGTTTCTAGATTATTTCATTTAAGAGTTATCATGTTTTCAGACGGATCGGTACCACAGAACTACTAACTGTCATCGTTCTTTGAACTTTGAACTACAATCTGCTCGGGGAACGATAACTCAAAAGCAGTAAAAAATATTCTCCCGCGATTTGGTACTCTAATAATTACAATCAAACGCATAATTACCTTAAAATTATGCTAACCAGAAGTTGATAACATCTGTTGAAGTTCTCTAATAAGCTGGATATCTGGCTGGAAACTTTGAAGACATGGATTTCCTATCGAACACAATCTGGTTCCATCGAATAAAACAAGCGATTAAAGTCCGATTTCCCATCTCAAATATTGAGCCATTTGAATGTATTCATGAAATGCGCATCATATAACGAAGAAAGTTTCTACGAGTGTGGCGAAATTAATCAAAACTTTTCAACAGCCTGTTTACCAACAATATTGAAATTGGAAATGAGTGTGGATTTAGGCTTCTAAAGTAAAAATGCAAATTTCAGCTGAGCCCCAGAATATTGAAAAAAAGATGTCTGAGTTAGGGTCGGACGGAATGAGGAATCATCAATCAATCAATATTATCTTTCAGATGTTTGACGTATGTAAATAACTTTGGAAAACTATGAAAAATTGGACATATACCATGTAGATATTTTATGAAGAAGAAGGGGGGAAAGCATCATATTGAATTATTATTTGCTCGAAGGAAAATTTATGCTCCTGACATGGAAGTTATTGGATATTCAAGAATCAATTTTCTGTAGTCTCATGAAAATAAATTGAACAACTCAAAATTGAAAAACCAGTCAAATATGATGAGAGATGAATCTATATAAATCTGAAAGAAATTTTGTCGGCCGAGATATATTGAGCGTTATAGATAAACTATCCATATTTTCTAAAAGTATTATAGCCAAAAATTTTTTCAATTTTTGGAGATTTTATTTGGTTGTATTTTCCATCTTTTCAATTCATGATTGCTAGACTCAATAAATATTGAGATTTCACGACAGACCTTTTGGTCATTTAAATCATTCCTCATTTGTAATTGGAATGAAGATTTGAGCTTGGAAACCGGATATAAATTTTCAAAAACTTATGAACTCTTTGCATATTGCTGGCTAAAAGGGTCTTGGTTACAAACAAAGACAATGTATTTGTGGATAAATCCCTCAAGGAGGAGCGTTAACCGTAGACACGTGTTTCGGGCTTTCGGCCCTTGTCAGTACGATGAAAAAGTGTTGAAATGAGGAAAAACACTTGGTGGGAAAAAAAAAAAATCGGAGTGAACAACATGCACTCGCCCATTTGTGGTTTCCCTAGGCTAGGCTGACCCTCTGGACCACAGGGCAACAACCAACATTACCACGTAGGCAACCATAGCTACCTGCGTGGCATCCGAGTCCAGGACAATAACTATATGAAAGGAATATGAGGATAATTTATTACAAACAAAGAAATATTTGTGGACAGTTGTTCCGTTGGGGAGCAGCTTATAATAGATAATTCCCTGCCAATCCCATCAAATACACAGCAAAACCTTCTTGGCGTTAATCCTAGTTTGGCCACCGTTTCCGCCGGCTCACTGCGTTTCGACCTCGACCGTTTTCGCTTGACGTTATCGTAAGTCATCCACTTGTCATCACTAGTCACCAACCGCCCCAAAAATGGATCGATTTTGTTGTGATTCATCAGCGATTCGCAGATGGAAATTCGGTTCATGAGGTTTTTTGCGTTAACTCGAGTAGTACCCATACATAGAGCTTCTTCTTAAGACCAGCCTTATGCAAACAGTTCCAAAAGGTCTTTTGTATAATCTTTAGCTCTTGGGAAATCGAAACACTGCTTATAGTTGACAATTGGCCTTCCAGTGGTGCATCTTTGACATCGGAATTACCGCAACGAAATCAACGAAACCAAAATTGCCTGTGATTGGCTATTACAGTATCATGACCATAAACACTATTTACATTTTCAGCCGCCTGGCTTGCATTTTCGCCTATATCGTAGAAAAGCTGTGAAATGTTGCTTATTTTCCTTTTGCTAGTGTACATCTTTAATGCGTGCTCGAACAAAACTGAGTCAACTAGTCACAAAACTGTCACAGATGTTTTTGTAGTACAAAATCTCATATTTCTAACGCCGATCGGACAAATACAATGCGTGATACATATAACTAAAGCCATCTTATGGAAAGATAATGGCATTCTTTTCACAACACCGAATATTGTATGGCAAGATTAATTAATGGTTAACCTTAAGTCCTCCGCAAGATTAATATAATCTCAGAAAAGAAATAAAACTATCAAAAATTGGATCAGTTCGTTCACTTTGAACACAAGTTTTATGCATTACCAGAAAAACAACTTGAAATTGACGTAGATCGATTAGATGAATAAGATGATATTCCTCGATCCAGACTATGTCTCTACTCCAGACCTTTAACCTCCACCAATTAACACCCACCAAATTGCTGGATACGATTAGGTCGTCGCCATAACCACCACTTAATGACAATCGAAAAAATTCAATCGAAAACATTGAAAGGGCGGTGACAGCCAATTTATTCCGCCATTCATCCCTGCTCGAAGCCATCCAAGGCAGCTATATCGTAACCCGGAATCTATAAATTTCACGCTATTGTCCCCTTATAATGGTCCAATAGGTGAGGGCTGTATTTGACTGATATCCACGTCATATTTCAGGATTACCTTCTGGTCTCAATTGTTCAATATTTTATATTCGTGCTTCATTGGTTCGTACTTGTTTTCGAAACAACACTGCTGTCATTCAACATCCAAATACAGATGTTCATCTCGAATGATTATGCCGTTTCGAAATTGATAGGAACACAAAACATTGAATGGCCATATTAATGGAACCCCTAGTCGTATTTTGCACATTCGAGTTTTGAATGTACTCTGAAAATTTTAAGTTTTTATAGGTCCTTCCATACGAAAGTTGTGTGTACGGATGGACAGACAATATCGAATTTGTGGATTTAAAAAAATACTAACGTTGTAACGAAACAATTTGCGATTCAGAGTTCAGCTTCTTTGGGACAGTCTGGAGTAGACCCCCAGAAAGAAGAGAAGAACTTTTACGATAATGGTGGTATGCTATTTTTTTTTTGAATAGGCTTTATTTATTGCTCCTGCTAAATCTTTTGAGTTTAATTGGCATCGTCAGCATTAACGATTTTTTTCAGTTCTCTCAGCTATAACACTTTGCTGCATTATATTATCGACTGTAGTTTATTTTGCTCTTTCCATAACTCAAATTTTTTGAAAGAATCTGTTTTCAGCGGATGGATGCTTTAAAGGAGAATTCGCGAGTATGTATTTTACTCGATTCTGGATAACGCCTTGAAATATTGTGATAATTAGTTCATTCGTCAAAGAAAATATGAATGTATTTTCCTTTGAAGGCAATACGGGGTGGTGCAGATAAGCCGGATGGATTTCAAATAGTCGCTAAATCGTCAATTTTGAAGATATCGGGGTGAAATAAATTTCAAAATGTCAAGTCACATTGAAAATTTGTCGAAGAAATAGTATATTTTAAAACAAGTTGCAGAATGGGCTCCAATTCCAACACGAATGCGACGAAGGAGCGAGTTTTCGAACGCATGAGTGTTGGAATTGCCTTCTGCAACGAGTATTAGACGATATTTTCTCTATTTCAGTCAAGTTTTGCGAAATATTGTCGAAATTCAATGAAAAATTCAGATTATATATCCTAGTGACTTTTGTATTGTATCTTGGCAGTTGGTGTGACTGTTACGAAAATTGACAGATTACGGAATTTGAATATGAATCGTATGTTTCGAATTAAGACATTATTTACAATTACCCATTAAATTCGTGAATTATGTCTGACGAAATCGATTTAACACTACCAGAATTAAGAGAATTTGCGAATAATGTAGCAAATCATTTCACTATATCCCCAAATTATATAATATTGACAATTATTGACGTTTTTTTGAAATTTGATAGGATTAGAAGTCAGCATAGACAATCAAAAAACAAAAAACTTATCTGAAAACGATGCTGTAATGAGTTCATTACAGAACTGTTTTTAGAACTGTAATGAACTCATTACGATACCGAAATAGAGAAACAAATTTTACTTAATAATTCAATTCCTTCCTTCTCGGATGATGCATTCTTGGACCACGTTTCGAACAGCTCTCTGAGTTGTAGATATCGGTTGGAATGGATCGAATTACCGTCTCAATTAATGCCTTCAACATTTATCGATGTAAACTTTTCGGTAATTCTGTCCATTGACGTAGCTGTCAAGGTGGCAATGAGCCTCGTCACTCATCATTATATTCATTCTCCATTTATTCCAACATGCAATTGCTGAACTGGAGCCTTTTTTGATGGTCTGTTGCCAATAGTTACTGAATCAGCATGATTTTGTATTTGTAGGGATGAATTTTATTCTGAGTTGAAAATTTTTTTGTAGGTTCCAACAAGATATCCTAAGCGCTTGAGCTCTACGTTCGATTGAGCGATGAGGGCTTGCAACAACAGAATATCCGACAAATTCCACGTTCTCTAGTGTTCTTGGTTAATCCTTGTTCGAACCCATGAACCTGTTGAACGAAGTTTTTGCTCCTAGTCCTATATCGCATAAGTATATCCTTTACGAACAACACTATGAGAAGGAATGTTGAACTCACCAGGTAGTCTTGGTGACTGAAATTTCCAATCCTCCCCTTTGAGGGAATAAGGTCAGTGACCTTATAACCTCCTCTGTTCGTTCATTTTACCCGTTTCAAAAAACCCTATTCTTGTGCGCCGCCCTATATATAAGGAATTCAATTGAATAAATTTTCCTGTATAATAATACAGGAAAAAGTGTGTAAACTCTGTAAAATATTACAGAGTATTAAATTCACTATTCACGAGACTTAGTTCGCGAAAGATCACGAGAGTACAGCTCGAGAGGTGTTTCGCGTACTACGTCGGGGGAAGAGGTTCGTATAATCGAGATATATGGTTTATGCTCGAGTTGGTATTTGTTACGATTATATAACGAATAATTTCAATAACTACAACCAAAGCACTTCATTTTGATAATTCAATGGCATTTCACTGAGCTTGACTTCCTCTGTTTTTCAATCAACGTCTCAAATCAAGAACTGCATTCAAAGAACCACCCTGTATGAAAAAAGCAATAAATTTGGCACACGGTATTTATATATTTACATATTTCGCAACTTCATACTACTATTAGAATTTTTGTTTTTGTTGTTGAACTTGAATAGCCTAGAAATGGTCCTGCATAATATGATGTATCGTCGTTCGTTGTCGGTAATATTTCACAGATGTATTAAGATCTGACGCAACGAAATCTAATGCCACCTACAATGTACTTTAATTAGTTCCCAGTTTTGTAAACACGTTATTTCAGTTACACAAAATCGGAACACAGTCGCTTTGGGTATCCGTTGAACTCGTAAAATTTTCCATTTCGATTTGTTTACATTTTTCTCACACTGCAGCTCCAGACAGGATGTTTCTGTTAGATATCGATTGCTCATAATGAACGAGTTAAACCCTATTTACAAATATCCCTAATTGTTTTTGATTCTCGTGATCTTGTAGCAGTGATTCATCAGTTTCTATATTAGTGTTCTTGGAAATCCAACTTTATGAATGAAATAAAGAAGGATAAACATAAAATGATAATTGTTCGAGGATGAGCACTTTTACGACGTGAAGATATGAATCCTTTCCTATGTACAGTTAATATAAATATTTGATAATATCAATTGAAAATTATAAGCACAATTTCAATTTTGAAGATAGAAAATGGAGAAGCATGCGGAGTCCAATTAGCTGAACAACTTGTAGTAGGAATTGCAGAGAAATTTAGAAATGAAACATAGATACATCCTGAAATTGTAGATAGAGAGAATATATCTTCTCCTCCACTCATCTATTTCAAATTCTGTGTGAAATATTCCACATCACATAACTATGGAATTATTAGGAATAGTTGAAATAGATGAAGTGATGATTCGATATTCCCAAAATTCGGTATGAACATTCGAGTAATGAGTACAAACTAAATTTCCATCTAGTCAGTAGTCGCATATATCGTCAAGTCAATATTATATTTTTCTCGATATTCTTTTTTAATTTTACGGTTGTGATCAACAAGAACTTTTTCCCATAATTTGAAATTATTGATTTATATTCACTCTAAGAATCTCAACAAGTATTGAGTTTTTTTGTATATTCTGCTTGAAAAAATCTGTTCTGGTGACACTCATTGCATTAAGGACATTTTTTTTACCCTTTTTCGAGATATGAAAGGTTCTATCGAAATAAATGAAAAGATATCCAATTTCTACAAATTGTGTAAATTACATTTTGTCTTATTTAATTTAATGATGAATTTTCATCAAGTAGATGGAATCACTATTGAACAAATATAACATTAAAAAATAAATTGCTTCAGTGTGTATCCATATTTTTTTAATCTTCGAACGAAGGAAACTAGAAGCTTGAAATTTTCAGGGTATGTTCAGATCTCGAACTCTGTTGATGGGCAAAAATCGACTAGGGGTTTCGTAAATATAGCGGCTCGTTATTTTGTTTTCCCTCTATAGAGAAACCCGGAATATCCCAAAAAATTCAATATTTCATATCTGATAGACTTGGGAATTTGAGAGAAGATTGATAATGTCTTCATAAAGCTCAGTGCACCAATTTTTGTTGATCACATTTGATATTAGGTACATAGATGCGCCCTTGGATGATTGTGCAGTGCAGATCATTCATTCCAACATAAGAGAGAAAAAGATCAAGCCCTGGGTCACGAGGTGTACACATCGTGCTTCTCTCTTTTCTTTTATAGTCAATTCCTTTCTTTCTATGCGCTATCTTCTTATTATTAGATCATTGATCGCATCATCAGAATCTCAAAAAAATCTAATATTTCAGTGATAATAGGTCCGAATAAGTTGAAATTCTGCATGAGAAGGTAAAATAACGATGTCAAGCTGTAAACAGAATTTCATGTTGTTCGCGTAAAATCACAAAACAGACTAGATTGATATCAAATTTGTAGACAAATAATAATAGTCACTTGAATGACTATGTCTAATTTTAATAGGATTGTATTACCATCAGTCCTCATCTAGGATGAACTAATCGACAACAACATTATGGTATCTTACATCCCATGAATAGAGCGTTCTAAAGCTCCTGATGCCAAATCTGTTCTCTTTTCGAAATTAGTTTTCTCTCAGTTCCTTTCCGTTCTCATTCTTTAAACCGGAAAACATTAAGGTATCCACGATAATAATAAATTATTATCTTCATAGTAGCGTAGCGATTAGCTTCGTTTTCAAATTGCTAGATTCAGAAAACGAAACAGGTTATATGCGTTTTATCGCAGTGGGGCTTATGCTTCCTGGCAAAACATTATAGCTATTTGAAATTTTCCACACCTCTTCATTTTATGGGTACTGATCAAATTGAATATGTAGTTGTATTGAATATTAATTAATTCAGGGATGCTTCAATATTAGGTGAACAACTTTACTTCCGCCGTTTTGCAATAGTGGTAAATGGTAGTCGAGATAAATAGATCGTAGATGACATACAATAATAATTAAGGTATTTGTAAACATAATGCCATCGAAATATTAGTCGATTTGTGATTGCATGATAAAGTTATTCTCGATTAAACATTTCAGCTTACGAGCCAAATTATCGTCGTTTGCGAGAATTTAATTTTCTGTTTTAATTTGAAGAAATCTGTGGCTGAGGCTGATCGAATGATCTCAAATACCTATGGAGAGGCAGCTATTATAAGTGAAAGAACGTGCCGAGAATGGTTTCAACGCTTCAAGAACGGTGATTTTAACGTCGAAGTCCTGCATCGTGGTGAAAGAGAGAAGGTTTTCGAAGATGCAGAATTGGAGGCATTACTTGATCAAGACTTGTGTCAAACGCAACAAGAATTTTGGCAGGATCATTGAGAGTGACGCAATAAGCAATTTCAAAACGGCTGAAAGTCATGAGAATGATTTAGAAACAAGGAAATTGGGTGCAGTAAGAGTTGAAGCCGAGATGTGTTGAATGGCGTTTGTTTGCATGTAAACACCTGCTTGCAAGGCAAAGACGGAAGGGATTTCTGCATCGCACTGTGATCGGAGACGAAAAATGGGTTCATTACGATAATCCCAAGCGCAGAAAATCATGAGGATATCCCGGACATGCTTCCACGTCTACGGCCAAACCTAATATTCACGGTTCCAAGGTCATGCTTAGTATTTGGTAGGACCAGCTCGGCGTAATGTGTTATGAGTTGTTAAAACCTACTTAAACAAACTCAGGCGATCGTTTTAGAACGCAATTCATGCGTTTTGGGCCGCAAAAGAACGAGAGACATGATAAAGTGATTTTACAGCATAACAATGCTCATCCCTCGGTCTATCACTTATTTAGATCAATGGCACATGATCTGGCTGACCAGCTTTTCCGGTCTTATAAAAAAGTAAAAAATTGGGTCGATTCGTGGATCTCTTCAAAAGATGACCAGTTTGTTCAATGCGGGATTCGTACGCTGCTCGAAAGATGGGAGAAAGTAGTGGCCAGCGATGGACAATACTTTTAATCATGAATGTATAATCAGTTTTTTACATTAAAGCCTCAAATTCCGGATAAAACGGCGGAAGCAAAGTTGTAAGCCTATGTACCTATTAAGATTTTACCGGATTCAAAGCATAGTTGGGAATATTCGGATATTTGCTGTTGGAGTTCATCTCATTACGACATTTTGACCCTTCGTAGACAATACATTTCCCTACTCGACATTATTTACAAAAATAATAATATTCTATTTTCAGAGAAGATAAGAACCGTAAATATCCGTCTAGAATTAGAAGGCTTCTAATGAAAACATTCCAGTTGTAAATCTTCGCAAAATGAATGCAAACCACCCTGGCAAAAATCCGCTGCAGGGCGGAAAATCCAATTAACGCTTCAGCGCGTAAAATAAATCAACGTTACCTAGCGCAAACTTGACTCCTGTCCAAGCCTCTCTGACGTAATTGAAAAATCTCCTGTACAAAGGCCGTCTAGACCGATGTTGCCTCTCCTTCGACGATTCCTCTTCGCACTCCTCCGGATCCTGGTCCAGCTGTTGGATCTGCTGGTGGTGCTCTTGCTGCTGCTGCTGCTGCTGATGATGATGCTGTTGCTGATGCTGCACCATCGGATACATCATGAGTCCGGCATCGTATGGCCGGGGCGCACCCGAACGCGCGGCGTCGCGACGCACCGTCTTCGCGCGTCTTACATTATTCCGACACTTCCTGGAACAATTCGGACGAGAGTGGTGTTAGGTGGTTAGTAGCTCAGGCTTTAGCTGCGGATTAGCTGGTATTAGATCTGAAAAGGAAATTTTGGCATTAGAAGTGTATTGCTTCCTAATTTTTATTGTTCTGTAAGCGCTATTTGAAAACAAATCTAGATAAGCCGAGTAGTCCAGTAGACAGAGCAAAAAAATGGAGTCTGCTGGAAAAAAAAGGTAATGAAACTTCTACAGCTTGTTCGGTGGTGTTGTGCGATGACTCTGTCAGTTATCCAACAGGAGGACCCTGTGCTCACTTGAGGAGGGCCAAAGAACCTCAACATTTTCGGACTTTTTTCGAATTTTTGCTCATAACTTCTAAACTAATAAGTTTGCGACCAAAACGTTCATTTTTAAAGTTGTAGATAATTGAATTCTCTATAATTTTGGTGTCAGAAACATTTTCCGAAACCTCATGTTAACCGAGATACAGCCGATCAAAATTACAGGAATTTTCTCAAAACGGCATAAATTGGCAGAAAACGAAGGTTTTGGCCTTCTAACTATCAATTACCATCGGTTCTATGGTAATTCCAGTAATCATCAATATCGACTTAATGAAACAGGTAGGAAGGATGAAGCTTCGACTAAGTGCCTGTTTTTGTGAAGTGTAGTTATTTCAATGTTGTCGTGGCATGCTATCTCCTATCAAGTTAGCACAGGGCCCTCATGTTGGATAATTTGAAAGAGTCACCCTACAGCATGTCCTAACAACCTCTAGAAGTTTCATTAAGTTCGTATTCTTTTCCACGTAAAATGTGCATATCTACTGGACTAGAGAGACGCCAACTTTAGTCACAGTAAAGAAGCTGAAATGTCCCATCCTAGACGACCATCAGATATACGAGTTGCACTCACTCTCTTATCTCTATCTCAGCAATGCTTTAGAAAGAAGAGTCTTAAGTCTGACCAAAGGGAAATTATGTTAATCACAATAACAAAATCTATTCTAAAAGATATCGTAAAGCAGTCCGGAGATGACAGAAGTCCCTTACAAAAAAGTTATAGTAACCACACCCTAATCCACAAAATATTTATAAGAGTTTAACCAAACAACAATGTTGATATCTTCAGAAAGTTATTGTAACTTATAGAGTCTGAAATTGATAATATCGTTGTGGAAACGCTTCCAAAGATTCTGTGGATTAGATATTGGTTAGTACAACTTCAGAAGATGTATCGGATTCATTTTATCTCGCATCAACTTTTGTTAATTTAAAGTGTTTGAATGAAACATGTCCTTTCTTATGGAATATTTGAACTTTTCACGTACATGGGAAATTCACGGAATTGAAAGTATTTTTATACTAGAATTCGAGCTGTGTTATCTTTAATTATTTTGTTGATTTCGTGATGTTTTATCAATGAATCAAATTTTTCAGAATCACGTCCTGTCGTTACACGATTTCAATTAAGTGAACTTAAGTTTAAACGGTTTGGGACAGACCATTTCTGATGAGTTTCCATAGAACGAATGAAACAAATTATTTGATTTTCAGCATGAAATATTGGGAAACATATGAGATGACAAAATTACTGATAATAAGAAAAATTTCAGAAGAGATAAGTAAGGTGAGCTAGATGTTCTGATATAAATTTGAAATTTCTTACTGAAACTAATCGCAACCCAGAACTACTATTGTTCTTGAGTTTATTTTATGAAGAAAGTAATTAACTTTGGTCCATAAGTTGAAAGTAAAAACTCCTGTGTGGTAAATAGGTTTCAATTCTATTTCAGCAACATTCAAAAAGAAACATCCAAAAACATCTGTAACAATTGATGGATCCGAGCATAAAGTGCCGTTCATGGACAGAACTAATTTATTAGGTTGAGCACATTTATGGGATTTCTTTTCTTGTTATCAACCCCTTCGTAAATCCAATTAAGAAACACCTCGTAAAAAAAGTACTTTACAGGGTGGACCACGATCAATGGTACTCTGAACTCTTACGGAGGACGGAAGGTTTGATTTTATTGAAAATTTGGTTTCTTGGGTAGGAAAAAAAGCGATTTATCTGCTTTCATTAAAAAGTACTTACAACTTCAATATTTCAATCAGAACACCCATATTAATACTTTGTTAGGTTTGCCTAAGCTTCTTGATCCTTTATGTATCAACTTCCTCATCCCTATTTTTAACGGTTTTCAAGTTATTGATTGACTTACTTTTTTTTGATACACAGGATATTTATACACCACAACCGAAATTTTGGCTTTCTAGGATTCCAAGTACAGAAGAGATGAATGTTTAATTGAAACTTCATTTTGAACAAAACGGGAGAAAATCAATCAAATACTCTATTACAAGGAAATTAATATATAAATAATCAAGATGCTACGATAAGCCGGAAAAAGTAATAATATGCATGATATTAGATTGGATATATCGAAGTTGTTAGTACTTTTTGATATAAACGGAAAAATCGCAACGCTGAAAATGTTTCAGATCGATAGAGCAATGGTTTCTACCCAAGAAACCAAATTTCCATTGAAATTCTACCTTCTGTTATCTGTAAAAGTCCAGGGTACCATCTACCGTGGCCCACTTGTATAGTACTTTTTTTACGAGGTGTTTCTTAATTGTAGGTTCAAAGGAAGGGGTTGACAACAAAAAAAGAAATCCCCTAAATGAGATCATACTAACAAATTAGTTCTGTCCAATTTTCAATAAAATCGTACCTTCCGTTCTATATAAAAGACCAAGTAGGTACCATCGCCTTGGACCACCATGTATACTACGAAGTAGCCAAATACCTAGAAGATAAAAAGCCTTTTTTTATAATAAATTGAAGCATTGTACTTTGTCTTCCTCACTTCGAGATTCGAGGATTAATAAATCCAATTCAGTTTATCTGAACTCCGCAAGCTTGGATCTTGGTTTTCAAGGTTTTGCGTATAATTAAGAACAAATAGCCTTTAGTTCTGTCGATAATCTCTACCCCTGCAGAGCGGATAACGGTCAGCTAATGCTGAAGAAAATGACATGAACAGATTCATCGTGTCACACCCACATAATCTCCATAATTGCCTTGTTAAACCTGGAAAAATAAACCATTTATATTCCGCATTGTCGACGCTCGATCCAATGATTACAAATTTATAGATAAGGAATGAAAAATGGCAGTTCAGAATCTGATAAATTGACGTATTTGCGCCATCGCCATCTGCTAATGACTGTTGGTATTTATCTCAGTTATGCCAACATGTCCGAGTGACAGCCCACAGTTGTTTTCTATTGTCATCCATCTGATAACCTAGAAATCATATGTCACGGTGTCGAACGACAAAATTTCGCGCATAAATGGGCTGTTGTGTACAGCAATCCGCAGTTTTTCAGTAGGTGAGTATCAGGGATGATTTATTACCAACGCTGGCAAATTCGGGCTATATTATTATGTGAAGCTTGTCCTGTCGCATGGATGCAGGCAATTTTCGAGATTCATATCTATTTATGAGGATTATTCCTGTTTCGGAATATGGAGGAGTATATTTTATCATGTTCCATCACAGATAACCATTTTTTTTTCGAATCAGGCGATTATTCCTTCATGATCGTGATGTATATTCGACATTATTTGGTTATGTTTGCACAAAATTTTCAGCCAAGCTAGCAAAATTTCTGCATACTCTTCTGATGATTAGATTCCACTAATGGTGTAATAAATCAGGAATAAACCATACAACTTCCTACTAAAATATACACACAATAACAGAAATAGCAGTTGGTTCATTTGAACTCTAATACACGCTAGCAGACATTTTGGTGCCCGCTATTTTTCAGTTTTCAATTTAAACCGAAATTTACACTTTTCAATTTTTTGGAAAAAGCTCTGAGATTTTGTCAAGCAGAACTATTTTTGGAGTTGAGCAGGATAAAGAATTTTTATTATCAAGTTTGACAAAAAAAAAAGTTATTGAACTATTTATTAACAAAAACACTTGGATTTGAGTGGATATTCATTACAAAATTTACATACATACTTGGATTTTTCTGCTGGTGAATACGGCTGTTCTGTTTGGTTTAATAGTGCTCATGTTTATAAAATTGATGCACAGCTTAACGTTTCTATGAGGATTATCAGTAGAACTATTAGATCTACACAGTTACATTGGTTACCAGTGCTATCACATATACTTCCGCCTCATATTTGTAGACAGGTCTCAGTCAAGATATCTTGGGAAAAATTTTATTTCTACCTGAACTTATTTCCAATTGTATTTCAGCTCTCAAATACTAAAACTGCCGAATTAAAGTCACGCAAACCTTTTTGGATTAGGAATAATAGCTTAATTTTACATCGACTCAAGATTGGTCATGGTCATTGTAATAGTATGCACTTCAAATGGTATTCTATTGATAGCCGACTATGTGAGTGTGGTATAGAAGAATCCATTGACCACTTGGTAAATACTTGTGCAATTCATGAATTTAATGGTGGTTTCCAAGCTATCCATTCAATTTCATATTCTTTTCTAGAACGGATCGCTAACTTCAGATCAATAAAATGGAAACTAATATTTATTGCTCCTTTCTGGTTCTTTTCTTTTTTGTTTTCAGATTTTATTATGAAGTCGTCAACCATTGGGGAAGAGAAAGGATAGAGAGGATTTTGTTTGGATGAAGAGGAAGCCCTTCAATATAATCTGTGCTCTGTATCATAGTTGAAAATGTATGACCCGTTTACATTTCCTCTTCTAATATTGAGATTACATTTACATGTAATTATAATTTTTTGTATTGCTCCATCTCAAAAGAATAAATCCAGCATTAACTGAGTCTTACTCTGTAAACATGTCTTACTCTGTGAACATTGATTCGAAGAAAACCATCCTTTTACAGCACGAAATTCGATATTATGCCTCGAGTTCTTGGTCTCAAGTTTATAATTAGGTGCGATAAGGAAAAATATGAAAATGTTGGTAATAATATTTCTCTTCATCCAAGTAGAGAAGTTTAACCATGTCGTCTTCCTAAGTTCAATAGAATTTCCTTTTCCAAACTTTCCGTGTTTCTTATCTTATGCTGTACAAAAACTCCCAGCTCAGAAATGCCCAAACCGATGGAAGATTCCCGAGAGACTAACCCCGAAGAAAGCATAAAACAAAATTGAATTGAGAAAGCATTGCATACCACTCGCACCCTCTTCAAAGGCAAGTAGGTAGTATATTTCACGATTATAGTTCTTTTCACGATGACAATAATTTTAAAGGATGTGTTTTCAGTGAATCCTGGGGAAGATAATTTACATAACATTTTTCCAAAAACCTTATTCCTTCAGAGTCTCAGCTCTTCGAAGAGAGTTATTATTGAACATTCACACTACGAAAGGATTTAAAAGTTTTTTCTGTGTTCAAAATCCTTAGGAAAATTCAAATGATCATAATATCCAGTTATAGTAAAGTGGAATAATTGAATTGATAATTAGTTTTATTGCCTTTTTTCTAAATCTGTGGTAATAATCCGAAAAGATTTTATATAATCGTTCAATAATCACAACGAAAGGACGAGGAGAAACACCCTGTATCTAGAAAACAGAATTTATGGCCTCAAGTTTATAGGAATGACTTTTTTTTAGAATTGACCAGGAAATCTCTCATTATCGTTTGAACTTTCAATTTGTTTTCATCATGTGATATGCTAACTTTGAATGCAAATCTACAGGGTGATATTTATTCTGGAACAGTGCCCGTTTCTTTCCTCCAGAACTTTTTTTGGTGGACCACTGGTAGTTTAGAAAAATTTGAACAGAGACTTTGGTTCAGTATTACACTTTTCGGTTTCTTCTAGATTTTTCGTATCTGCTACCGATTTCGAGAAAAATCTCAAACAATTTTCTACTAATCCTCAGCAAAAGTATTAGGATCCAGTTAGTAAGCTGTGATGAATAAATTAATTTGAAGTTTTGGTACTCATTTACCCAATTTGTAGCGAAGAGTTCGCGCCTTTTCAGCTAATGACTTCAGTGTCGATGATGCATTGCTAAAAAAATCTAAACTAACAACAATACAAGAAACACCATGTATCTCGAGACACAGCGAGATAAGGGGATGGTATAAATCTTAAGTAGAAATTAAATTTTTTTTTTTTGCATACTATTTGCATGTGGCTGGAGATGAAAAATTTCATACTAACATTTTGAGATAGGCTTCTTCTATTTTTGTTACAAATTTACCCCTCAAAATCTATAGCATCAATGCAGCTACGGCTCAAATAATTCAAAATGCAGAAAACCCCTATATTTCATGCTAATGCATGAAATTCCACCATTGGTTAAATGAACTAGAATGGTGTTTGATAACTCATGACCCTTTCCTGCAAAATTTTTATGATTCTCTCGATTCAACTTCGAGCATAGTTTACAGGAAACTGCAATACCTATACAACCAGATAAGAATGAAACAATGGAAACTTTGGAAGTGGCAGATTAGAAAAGGTCGAAAGATTCCAGTCCTAGTTAAAAATCATTCGTAATTGGTTATAGATTGATTCCATGTTTTTATAACAATTATCATTGAGGTTCTTTCGAAATAGTTCGGAAATGATTTTGACAGTACAGACTCAAAATTACCCCACCTAAATTGAAAAAAATTCCTTGTCATGAATTTTTCTCCGAACATCAGAACGGTAGATTAATTAAATTGATAAAATGAGAGCTGAGAGAAACTATTACGCTTTAAAAAAGTTTTTAAGAGGACAATTTTATTTTTATCATTATCATCCCTGTTCATGCGATTTCTAAAGATATAAAAACTAAATACAATGGACTGTAAGATATTAAAATTAATATAAATGAAGAGACAATATGCGCAACTACGTGTAAACACCTACCAATAATCTATTCACTTTGCTTATCAAGAAAAAAAAGAGGGAAGCACTGATTTAAAGTCAAAAGGTTATGAACGCTCATTCATGCATGAGCCAATTATACTTTTCAACATATGCCTACATACATTTATGTAATCTCCAAGGTTGCAATTGGCGCATGATTGAATGAGTGATCAAAAGCTCGTTATTTCACATCAGTTTTTTCCTTCATATTTTATCATATTTTCTATTGTTTTGACGACGCTATAAACAAAACATTTTAGAAACAGTATCCTGTCAGCTCTGTTGTCTATTTCGAAATATTGGATAGTTACCTTATTATTTAGTTTTCATCATTTTTCACGAATTTCCTAGGGTTTGATGTTATGATAAGCTAGAATTTTCGGATGAAACTTCAAATTCTTATTTTAAAACTACACTGGACGCTTGAACAATTTCGGAAATATGAGGTGATTTATTTTCTATATTCTTCCTGAATTTTATCTGTCTCTAGTGATGCGATAAATATGAGATTGACATGTAGGTGCATACCCCTTTTTTCCCGGAAGAGTGTCAACATTTCTGAAGTTTATGGCTTGTTGAGCCAGATATTCTACTCCATCGACAGAGAAAAAAATTTGGTTTTTATGATGAAGTGATTACCGAGGTTAAAGCCTATTTCGAAAGTACAGACGAATTTTCCTTCACGAAAGGTATTGAAAAGTTAGAGAAGTACATGTATCACTATAGAAGATAACTATGTTGACGAATGAATTCGAATTTTAAAAATGAATATATTTTTACTGGTTTTTGAGAAAAGTCTTAGGTAGATAGTGATTTATTCAGGCAAATAGAGCTCAAAAATCTGATCAGAACAGCATTTTATAACTTAGTAGAGGAAAATAGATCAGCTCTACCGAAGTTGCATAAACTCATTTTCAACAGGTAGGCATTGCATGAACCTAGATCCTATTCATAATCCAATCGAATCTGGCCTCAACGAGGTCATGAACTGAACTAAACCCATAGTCCATAGTCCTAATTAAGGGACTATATTATACCTGGAATTTCTAGCCTAATATTTACTCGGTCATCTGAAGCCAGATTTGAATTAATTGTCCCATTTGAAACGCATTAGTGTACAAGTCACTCAAAGCCCTATCGAAGGGAGATCTTATTTTCATGGTCCTTCGCAGCTGGATTTGGATCTGAGTAATTTATACTTTCAATAGAAAAATTTGAAAGAGTCCTGTGCAGCAGATAGTTCAGAAATTAATTACTGATCACAGAATTCGCTTAAGATGATAACATGCATTGTTTGTCCTTTGATTGGGAAATAGACTCATCATAACTTATGAAATGATGTAATTATGATATAGAATTCCAATTCCAATGATTTCCAATAAGAATGAATGCTAATTTTCAGATTATTTGGGTTATTCTATTTTCGCATGACAGTTTGAAGTAGGGCTGGGACTTTTTCGCCTTTTTGTTTTCGAATATTCATCCATAAATTTATTCGATTATTCGAATAATTCATTCAAACAACTATTCATGCTTGATTATTCATGAGTAGTCATGAATATTCATCTATTCGTTGATTATTCAGTGATTATTCAATGATTATTCAGTGGTTATTCAATGATTATTCAGTGATTATTCAATGATTATTCAGTGATTATTCAATGAATATTCAGTGAATATTCAGTGATTGAACTCATGTTTTAATGAACCAATAAATTTCCTAGCGTTTTGATGAGTGAATATACCCTTTGCGACGTGGTATAATCGTTTTGGTGTTTTGCCTCTCGCCATATACGCTCTATTAGTGTGACGTCACAAGCCGCCATTTTTGGTTCTTCTGTCAGTGTTCGGAATACAAACAAATAAATTGTCATTCAAATTAGTACGGTCTCGTTGAAGGAATTGGCTTATTTTCATAAATAAGAGTATTTGAGGAACGATTTCAGTATTAATTGATAGACCGAAGGAACGAGGTTAATACCAGTAACTTTGAATCCTGTATCATTCCCCAGATTTTGTAAAAAGCCGTGTTTATTAGTTGGACCTCAAGTTCGAACTTATGGCATTAATCTCGTTTCTTCTGTCTATCAATTAATCGTTCCTCAAATAATCTTATTTATCAAAATTAGCCAATTTCTTCAACGACAACGTACTAATTTGAATGACAATTTGTTTGTTTGGATTCCGAACACTGACAGGAGTTTATTGATAATTTTAATTCAATTGCATCTATCAATTTCAATATTATGTAATTTCCAGTAATTTTAATATTAATAAAACGATTTGTCCGTAGTGAATCACAAAACCTTGTTTTAATCATTCCTGAATAGTGAGTCAAGTGATCACTCAAACTTCCATTCGTAACTTCATAAATATCCAATTACTCACTGAATAGAAAACTATTCACTGATTATTCATGAATAGAAAAGTAGTTATTGATTATTCAACTATTCAGTGAATACTCGACTATTCACTGATTATTCATGAATAGAAAAGTAGTCATTGATTATTCAACTATTCAGTGAATATTCAGGATTATTCGAATAATGCAAAATGAAATTATTCGAATAATTATTCAATGATAATTCGAATATTCAAATCATTCATTCATGATTCCCAGCCCTAGTTTGAAGATACATGCAAAATTTCGTTGAACAGTACAAATTTGAACAAGAGCACAAAAGCTCCTTTTTGAATTTTTCAACTGATTTGATTGCGGAAAACTAGTTTTTTCCGCACTCGTGTGAAAAAACCATTTTATTATATTTCATAACTACATATATGAAATAATAACGTTTTATGCAAAATTTGCGTGGTGTTCTCATACTCAAGTGTAAAGTTTATGTTCAGACATAAAATCATACAATACATTATTGAAAACACCCTCGTTAATTTCGAGTTAATCTCGGGTTTCGAAATCGGGTTTGAACGAGCTTATTTGAATTCATTCATGATTCAATAAACATTTGGAAAGCGGCAAGCGGAAGTTTATGTTTTATATATCGCAAAACGTGAATTGGGCTACTCTCATTCGATTTGGAATATGTCCACAAATCAACAATAATTTGATAGAGAATTTCGTTTCATTAACCACATAATTCATTTACTCTGCTCTTGCTACATGAGTTTATGTTTCTCGATGAGTTTGGCATATTTGCTATCTCTTCACAATTCAATTCTATCTCCCTATTATTTGATCCAGATAAAAACTACTTATATCTCATTTCTCATTAATTCAAATTAAGAAGAATATATTGAAAGTTATCCCAAACACCGGAAGGTATTATTGGGATTCAGATTATGTATTTTTCCGGGGGAACAACTTTTCCCGCTCTCCACATCCCCGTAAGTGCAACCCCTTGATTTTTAATAGGGATGAGCGATGTTGCGATACTCATTTTTACGATCATATAATATTGATTATCATCAATCAAATACATAATCAAATTAATTTCTCTAAAATTGTTATTTCAATTGTGAATGTTGATTTGCATATCTATTTCACAGAAGAGTAAGAGAGAAGATTTATGACTACCTGTGGAGTTTGCTATCACTTCAAATCGTACCAAAGAAACTTTTCTTCAGTCAGCCTACGTTGTTCTCATATTCAAGTCAGTGAGATGAATATACAAGTTGTACGTTTGTAAATTCATTTGATTTTTTGATGAACAAAAATTGTATTGAAAAAACAAACATACCGAAACGTACGTCTGTCTTAATAATTATGATTAATTCAATTATTCATTTCATTAGTCGTTCGATATTCACAAAAAAATCTTTTACTATGATAGGATCCTAGCAAAATTTCGTATTAATATTCATTTCACTACTTTGCAGAGTTTATATACTACTAAACTGCAACACCCAGAAGGAGGTGTTTAAATTTAATTTTTTTCTTATAAAACATATAGGTATAATAAAGCAAGGAGTAAATGATTGAATTCGGAGAAAAAAATCGTGAAGGTTTTTTTATGAGAACAATTTTTGTTACTTAAATATTGTAGTCATATTTTGCAGGTTTTTTAAATTTTACAACAAACCAGCTGTTCGAGGATATCCAAAGTCGATGTTTAGTTGTTGTTAAAATGCCTAGACCACGTGTACGCGGAATTTTTAGCCAAGTGAATTTGAAAGAGGTCGAATTATTGGTCTACGGGAGGCGGGGTTGTCATTTCGAGAAATCGTTAACCGTACGAACAGAAATTCAACTACTGTTATGAGATGTTGTGAAGCGTGGTCCGATAATGCCCAAAATCGAAGAAGAGTAGGCAGCCAACGTCGAAGGCGCACAAATGAAGTTCAAGATCGACGTCTAATACTGATGGCCATTAGAGACCGATTTGCGACAACTCGATCTTTGGCTGATGTTAGGAGAACAAGGCCACCTTGTAACTGTCCGAACGGTTTACCGCCGGATAAGGTCTTTTGAGCTGCAGCATTATCATTCCCATCTTGTGCTACCTCTGACAGTTGAGCATCGCCGGAAACGATGACAGTGGTGCAGAGAACGTCAACATTAGAATGTGGAATGGCATCAGGTCGTCTTTTCTGATGAATCTCGATTCTCCTTGGGTGCACATGATGGCCGAAGAAGGGTTAGACGACGTCAGGGAGAAAAACGAACCTCAATTTGATGTTGAGCGCCATGTACACCGGACAATAGGCGTTATGTTATGGGGTAGTATTACACATAAATTCTTGGGAGTTGATCTATGTAACTGAACAATCTATACTGAAGCATGACAGCTTTTTGAACGAAGTTGTTTTCCAAATAAACTAGTCATGAAATGTTGCTACTTCAGAATGATAACGAGTATTATACCAACTTCGAAGAAAATATTTAAGGCTCACCCGCTTGATTCAGTTGGACAATTTCGACCACAAATTTTCTCAATTATGTAATACACACAGTGGTTAAATGAGGACTATTGTGATTATTTTACTGAATATAGAGTACGACCAGTTCGTTATAACATTTTATATTCCCCCATCAAAAACCTGAAGAACTGTTATGTCCACCTGGAACATCAAAGAAAATACCTAACAATAAGTTCGAGGCTTACGTCCGAAACACTCCAATCGTTATTTGCGAATGTATTCAAAGCTATCTTACTGAAATAAACCCGCAAAACTCTCTCTACTAAAATGAAAAGCTCTCCGCAAGGCGAAACATCTATTCCAATCCACGTTGTTTATTTTTCGTCCTATCCGTTTTCGGACAACAGACCAGTAAAGGGGATGTAAAATGGTTTGACAAACTCATCCGATGCCCTTCTGCGGATTGAAACACGATCAGAGACAAATACCAAATCGTTCGAAGCCAAGATGCCAGCGATTCGTCTAACGTGCGTTTTTACCTCGATTCAATTTATCATGGCAGTAAGGCATCATGAAAGACTTACGTCCCATCCGATTGCTGGGGTAAAATCTCATTGTCTGACACGAACTCATCCTCTTAAACGAACTTTTTTTTCCTTTTATCTCTCTCACTTCATTTCATCCAATCCTTCGTTTATACTCGAGAAGTGATTTTTAGCTCCTTACGTTATAATACCGTTGAAAGGAGGACATGACCTCTAACTGTCCTTCACAATCTCGAAAAAAAGGTTTGTTGTTGATTGAGGTCAGGAACGTTGGAACGCCAGGAACGTTGAAATATTATACAGGATGATTCGAAATTTAGAATCAAAATTTCAGGGACGTATTTTTCAAGTCAAAGTAAGACTTTTTTCCCTAAACTTGTACCCGCAAACACTTCGTTACAGAGAGTAAAAGTTTCAAGATTTTTTAGTTTTTTCTTCATAACTCTTTCAGTTTTTGAGATATTAAGGTCAAATTGGAAATAAAGGATGGTTAGGTTTCTTATTTCCTCAGCAAAACTTGTATTGAGATCACAAAATAAACACGTAGAAATTTTGGTTTTCATTTTGATAATAATAGGTTCCTACCTTCCGTTAAAAATTTTAACTAAATGTAGATAAAAATGATTTCACCTTTTCCTCGATAACGATTGCAAATGCAAGAAATTACAAGAGACAAACAACTTTATGAACAAAATATAGAATTCATTTCCTTTGTTAGAATTCACCAGGGGCGTACTACAAAAATTGCAAGGGGCGAAAAAGGACTGAAAAATAACTCCCTGTATCTTGTTACAATCATTCGGCATACTAGATGATGTAAACCCTAAAACATTGATCGCGAATTTCGATATCTAAAAAATTGAAAGAGCTATGAAGAAAAATTAAAAAAAAATCATGAAACTGTGTAGTTCGGTAACGAAGCGTTTGAATAATACGCCACTAAAATCTTGATCTGATACTTATCAATATTACAATGTCTTTCAACGCTTCAATCGTTGACGACAATAGTTACTAAACGGTCACGTAGAGCTAGTTGTATGAAACGCCTATTTTGACGATATTTACTCCTATTTGTACTTCTAAGTGCTCCTCTACTTTGTGTTTTCACCAATATGCATAAGCCTGATATCCTACTGTTGTACCGTATCCCTGTCAAAGGCGTTAACATATTGTTACTCAGACGTTTTTGAACTCCATAGGTATTATTTGCTACGCTCAAAGTCACGTCTTATAAATATGTATAATTGTAATCACAAATTACAACATAAAAATTGAAAAAAGTGAGAAAAGCACTGATGTGAAAAGGGGATTTTTTGAGCGCTCTTTTATTCATACCATGCCAATTGCGCCCTTGGCTACCACATACTTGTATACATCATAATGGTATATATTTCTTAGGGCACAAAACGGCACATGAATGAGCGAGCTTGAAATTGTAAATTTTATATTTACTTACAATATCTCAACTTGGTGAGATCTGTTGTCTTACTGAAATGATATGTTTTTTCTATGATTATGATGAATCAACATGAAAGTTTAAATAAAATTCCAAATTGTTGTTTCATTTTTACTTGCAAAATACCAACAATGTCTAAACTGTTGTAATCTTTGAAATTCTTCATGAATTTTCTGTGATTCTGGTTGAACTATGAATATGAAATTCTGCATGAAGCAGAATGGATATTCTATAGCTACAGGCAAAATCTCAACCTGATCTGTTATCCAATCACGGAAATATTCTGTATTTAATTTTTTTTCAGTATTTTTCCTGATATTTCTATTATTCTAGTACTTAGATCAACACGAAATCTCGTACGAAGCTTGGAATTGATATTTCATATCATCAACCAGAATCACATTCCTGTTAGTTTTCTGATCACGGAAAAGTGGTTTTTTTTAATTCTTTTTGAATTCTCTATGGTTCTGATCACGCGATCAACATGAAATATTGCACAATGGTGTCATTCTACATCCCAATGCAAATTTTCTTCTCGATCGAACTGCAAAGCTCCAAAATCTAATATTATTTTCGTAAAAAATGATAAGTTCATATTGTAATCACAGCATGCTTTGAATGAAGTCAATTTGATGCCAGAAAATCAAGTTGGGCAAATTATCCTTTTTGAGTGTATCAGTTTCGATATATTTACATAAACAACAAATATGTCCCTCATAAACATGATTCCAAAATTGATTTTTAATTCACTTTATACATTATTCCTATAATAAATTTTATAGAATTGCAGTATGGGATGTGATTGATTAATTCGAAACTCCATATAGGACATAAATTGATGAATAAAAAAGTCTATAAAATTCATAGGACTGGAATTAAATTTTCCTGAAAACCAGTTGCGATAAGCTTTATTGCTCATATAACTCTGTACTCGCTGCCATTCATCACAACCTCTTTTGTTCAATGATCCAGCACAAGTAGTAAAACATAAATGGGAAACCCGAAACCTCTTGTTTATCATGCTGAGAGTCAAAGAGCAGCTTTTGCTATTGCTTTAACTTTGATTTAAAGGTTATTCATTTGTCTGAATTATGATCGCTATAAGACCTGACATTGGAAACCTTTAGGTTTTCCGTGGTTTCAACCTCAACAGTCGATGAATAATATATTGAAGTGATTTATAATGGCACTCACGGTAACTATCACCTGTTGCTTGCATGCCTTTGAAGGCGTTTTTCGAAGCCATAAGTTCAACTTTGAAAGAACATTATTATTATGAAAACGTGAAGGGTTTCAGAACTTGTTATGAGCCGATCTAAAAGGATTTAACAGAATGGAGAATTATGAGGAATGAGAATTTATTCGCCCAATACCTATATGACACTTTTATATTCTTTCCACTCATAAAAAAATTTCTCTTTTATTTTTTAGAGCTTCGTTATCATAATAACATTATTCCGATAGCATGAATGGAGTAAATTCATTTCAAATTTGAAAGAGATCCATGTTTTTGATGTAACGATAGCTACTGTGAAGGGATAAGGTTTAAAAGCTTCTTGTTTTCCCAATGTACCAACAAAAAGATTTCTGATGATTTCAAATCAACATTTTTCTTAAAGATATTGGCCACTAGAAGTTTAATTTAGTTCGAAGATATCTACTATATAAATAGAAGAAAAATACCGGTAATAAGTCATTAAAACCCAGTTATGAATAAGGTAATAGATGAATGTGGTATTATAAATTCAAATTTATTGTATTGCTTTCAAAATGGAATACATTGATGAATAATTTAATCATAAGAACATCATCATTCAGAAATCTACTTCATTCGGTGTAAATTTTTTTTTTTCTTTCATCGATTTAAATGGTGGCCTTGAAGTGGCAATTGAAGTTTTTGAAAGAGAAATATGTAGGCGAAAATCATATCGGAAGAATATGATGACATTTTCTATGTTTTCGCACATAAATTTTAATTTGCAATATAATATTTGAAACAGATTCTCGGTTCGATATTGTTGACTATTGCAAAAATGCCAATTACACTTCATATAAACTGACAGAATAGAACACTGTAATAGATATTCACTATACAAGTGGGATAAAGGCATCATTACTATATGAGTGTGTAAGTTGCAAACGATTCCGTAGCATGATTTGTGGAATGATTGTGGAATATAGTAATGATGCATTATCACACATGTATTGTACAAAGTTTGTAATGTAATGAACCAAACATCTACAAAACTTGTAAACTCAACATATCATAGTTGATATCATTGATATCATCGGAATACATTGACAACCACGTATATAAAGTTTGATTTTAAACAATTCCTTTCAAGTGGAATTTTCGGCTGGTATTTGATGTGTTTGGTCGAAGTTAGTGATTCAGAAAGACTTGGTTAGGTACAAAATCATTCATTGTTTGAATTGTTCTCCGGAAAAATGTGTTACGTAATGAATTTTAGTTGTGTAATGAGTTTCATTAAGTAACGAAAATGCAGTAAATTCAGTGGTCGAACACCTTCAAAGTGAAGCAGTCGTAGATAAAATAATTAAATGACATTTGATCGAATTTAATTCACATGAAAAATTATGAATGATAATAAAATAACAATAATAAACTTACAGAATTTCGAGAGTGAGTATTTTCTTTGCTACTTTCGGTTCAACCACACATTGAAAAAAACATAAGGTTAAAATAAAGAACTAAATCAAAAAACGAAGTTGTAATTTCCCCGACCCCTACCGTGCATCCAGAGACAAAAGTCCACGTAATCGTAGTTTTCCTATCTCACTTTCCTTTGATTCACACGAGGGCTTTCATTATGACATCTTGGCAGCCCCCAAGTGCGTTATTTCTGGATAGGGACGAAAATCCAATTTTCACAATTCCCAGGTAGACGCAAGAAAATATACACACAAACTCTTGAAAGGACATATCTATTACTCCAACGTGACGTGAAAATAAAGCGCTATTGGGTTGCGATGGCCACAGGAGCGTCCACTTTATTCCCGAAGAAACTTCAACTTTATGGCCTTATTGGGAAATATTCAAACTTCGCCGAAGAAAATGCTGTTTCCGAGTGGTTTCCGGATTATCATGTCCCCAACTTACGATTTCATGAATTTTATTTAGGTCAGCGCCGGACAATAATAAAAGTTATGAATTTAAAAATAGATGAAGTGGACAAGTTCACGTTTTCCCAACCTTTACCGTTCATAGGATATGCTTATGGATCTGCCAATATAAACATTATTCGGGAAACTTCTGGGAAGCTTCAGCTGTGAATTTGTAATGTTAAATGCATTTTGGCGTATTTTATTCCTGGTTTATGCATCATAATTCGCAAAAGAAAATGCAGCATGAATACCCATATGGAACAAATACGTTAGGGTTATAAAATTTAATGTGACAGTTTTAGAGGTTCGATTATTATTCAAAACCGAGAATTGTTATGAGTGGGAATTAGTTACTACTAAAAATATCTTTTCAATCGCATAATTTGAATGTAACATAATATTCTTATGCGAATTTGCATATAGATATATGTATGTAATTATTTTCCTTACTAGTGCGCAAAGAAATCCTTTGTTACTCGTTGAAGCTTAAGTTGGAAACTGAATTTTTTTATGCCAGTAACTATTTTTATAATAACTTCTGAATGCTGAATAATCTATGTATACTGAAAATATTATACAAAATATTTATAGATGGAGTATAAAGCTATCATGATATGAACTCTATTCTCTGACTGAATTAAAATGTGATGAACTCCAGGATATTGGCCTTTGCATGTAAATTTCATTGATTGTTACTGTATTTCCTCAACATTCAAGAATAATACAGCTTAAATTAATACGCCGGCGCATTCGCCAATTTGTCACCAATGTAGAATGTAAATACCTACCTAATTAAGTGTGTAAGATATTCATGGTATTGGCATCGAAATGAGGAAAGAATTGCTTTCAATTTTTCTCAAGTGAAAAAACCTATTAGTTTCAGTTTCCCCATTCGAATTCAAATAAATATAATGATGATAAATACGAATTTGGAATAAAAAATGTATTATGTACCGTTTGACTGTTTCTGATTGACAAATATTCCTGGATAATACCTATACTTCGTTTTTTTGACGTTATAGAATATTGTCTAGCATTTTTGCAAAATTGTGCAGTTTGGCATAATTTTCAGTATTATTAGGAAACTGTGGAAATTAAATGTTATTTGGAACTTGTTACAAGAATTGAAATGAAAAGTGAAAATAACAATAGTATTAAGTGACCTCATAAAATTGATTCTATAATAATTTGAAAACTTTTCTGGGTGATCCTTCAGAAATCAGGAATCAAAAAAGCATATGCAATGGTCAGTTGACCTTTCAATAAACTTTTCTGGCTATCCTTCTGTCTGTAGGGTTTCAAAAGTATATGGAACTGAGCTCATTGAATTAATTCGAGGACATTCTATAATAATTAAGAAAGTTTTCTGAAATATCTTCTACGGATCTAAAAAGGGAAAGTATTGAATTGGGCAGTTGACTTTTCAATAAAGAGCGACAGATATATTGACTGACTCTCGATAGTGTAGGTACGTACTTAAGTACTACTTACGTATCTTGAGTAGAAATCTACTCTAATACTGTTGCTTAGAACTGTTATTTCCAATGAAGAGCGACAGATATAGCGACAACTAACTGGTGACTGACTCTCAGTAGTGTAGGTACGTACTTAAGTACTACTTACATACCTTGAGTAGACATATACTCTAGTACTGTTGCTTAGAATTGTTGTTTTCAATAAATAGCGACAGATATAGCGATAACTGAGTGGTGACTGACTCTCGGTAGTGCATATTCAACGGTAGGTACGTGAGTAGTAGTAAGTACTACTTACGTAAGTAGTAGTAAGTGTTACTTACGTAAGTAGTAGTAAGTGTTACTTAGGTACTCAAGTAAGTACTACTTAAGTAAGTAGAAGTAAGTGTTACTTACGTACTTAGGTAAGTACTACTTACGTACCTTGAGTAGACATCAACTCCAGTACTGTTGCTCAGAACTGTTATTTTCAATAAAAAGCGACAGATATAGCGATAACTGAGTGGTGATTGACTCTCGGTAGTGCATATTCAACGGTAGGTACGTGAGTAGTAGTGAGTACTACTTACGTAAGTAGTAGTAAGTGTTACTTACGTAAGTAGTAGTAAGTGTTACTTACGTACTCAAGTAAGTACTACTTAAGTAAGTAGAAGTAAGTGTTACTTACGTACTTAGGTAAGTACTACTTACGTACCTTGAGTAGACATCAACTCGAGTACTGTTGCTCAGAACTGTTATTTTCAATATAAAGCGAGAGATATAGCTACAACTGAGTGGTGACTACCCCTCGGTAGTATGTATACAACGGTATGAGAATAGTAGTAAGTACTACTTACGTTCTTAACTACGTAAGTACTACTTAGATACCTTCAGTAGACATCTACTCAAGTTCTATTGCTTAGCACCTTTTTTTTAATCTTCAGTTTTCCCTGCACTACCCACAAAACGGCGTTGGTCAGGTCGAGTGTTTCAGTCTGCTAAACACACGTGATTGACGAAAAGCCGACCGATCTAATCTACAGTCTCGCTTTTGGACCTGGTTTACCTCCTTTTGATACAAGATCTGATATGAACGTGTAGTGATTACAGATTAACGTCAGATTTCAAGTCATCCAATTGGTTCGTATATAGAGTACTTCAAATTTTCGTTATCAGATCTATCTAGAGTTTTGATCGTCATGTCGCTACCTATAGTAAGACAACTTCAATAGCTTCCTCTGCAAAGTAACTATAATCACTGTAAATTTTCACGTTAATATGGAATATACTAGATGCTTCGAAGGCCGAACATGGATGGAGTTATTTGAAACTGCATAACAGCCTCCTGTGCCTGAATGTACCAAAAACAAACCTTTTTACTTTTTTTGCTACAACTCTTTATGAACTTAACAGACTTCTTTGATTACACGATTAAGATTGAACCTGAAAACTTTAATTACACACGATCGTTGAATTTAGTTGACGAATTCAGATCGATTTGCAAAATCGCACTTTTTCGGGTATTTTTGATTTCTTCGATTGCATACGTTTTTTAGAGAGCTGAATCTGCGGTTTGCTATCAAAATTTCGTGTGGAAGAGTTGAAAAAAAATGCAAAAAAGGTAAAAAATTTCATTTTTTGGCGTTTTCTTTCATATAACTCTGATAATATCAATTTTTTCAATTTTTATTTGTCATTTTTTCAACGTTTCGTCAAAAAATTCGAGTGGATAACCTCAGATACAGATTCAGCAAATCAAAAAACATATACAATCATAGAAATCAAAACTACCCCAAAACATTCATGTAAAAATACATATTGACTGGATTACTAGTTTTCTCCAGCAATAAGAACTGGCTATGTTCCGTATACCCTTCCCAACAACGAAATGACGAAAGGTTGGTTCCTTGTCAGGTTAAAGAATTCAAACACTAGAATTTCCTCGTCAGAAACTCTAATCATTGTATTACCATATGGTTTCATTGTAGAACAATAGACAATAATCGATCAAAATTTTGTCTCTTCATACGAGAACACTCAATCTTCTTACCGGCTTGTACCAAGGGAAACTGGGGCTCTCAATTTACCCAATTGACTGTGACTGTCGAATTGAAAATAACCTCAAATTTTGGGTTTGACTCACCGATAGAAAAATTGAAGTCATGAATTGATTCAGTAAAAATGCATGTATTTGATTACTGTCGAACTAAATATGGTACAAATTTTCAGGGTATGTCAGGTTCTCAGTATCTTAGTATCTTGAATTCATCAAAGAGCAATTTCCATCATATGCCTCCGGAGTAACCCATATTGATTTTTTTTTGCAATAACTGGAAAAATGTTCATTCTATTAAAACAAGGAAAATCTGACATGACTGTAGAAACAGTATGTACGTTATCCGGAAATTTTACAATTCAGAAGACTGAGCATTCTTAATCAATCTGCGAAATAAATGCAACCATAACCTACAAATACTTCGAGAAAACGAGTAAAAATAAAGAGATAATTTATTGCTGTTCATCTGTCCTTCTTTATGACGTCCAACTCAACTAATCTTTCCAACAGGGTGACAACATCTGTCTAGCGGAGAAGCATACATTTAGCGTGACACAAAAGTTTGAATTCATGGTTTATCTTGTATTTTTTGAGAGTTCTTTTTTCCAAAACCCGTAGTGTGAATATTTCTACTCATTAATCGATTGAAGTATTATTTTTTGAAGTATGTGTAGTTACCACAGAGTAATAAACATAGAGGGAGTATACGCAATTTTTAAATTTCCCCAACATGGTTAGATTACGTTGTCGAATTGTGATATATTTTTGAACCCACAATTTTATTATATGGTTATGAATGTATAATTATATTGAATGAAATATATTTATTTGAGGAATTCACCATTAAATATGCCAATTCGAATATTTGGAATTCGATATTTTTCCTAATTATCGAATTTATAATAAGCAGAATATATATCAGTTTCTGTATCTACCTGCTGAAATCCAAGGTTTGGCAACTTTTGCTCTCCTAGTGTCATCGGTTGTTTCACGTCATTTGGCACGCTTGAAGTTTTTATGAAATGGATTCGGTCCTTACTTGGCATTTGAAATTTTTTTTCTGAATTTCTGATATATTCAGGTATTCATTTCAATATATTTTAAGTTAATATGGAACGTTCATTCACTATGGCACATAAGAGTACGTTCTTTTTAAGGAAACTCGCGAATTGAGTGAAATATCGTATCACTGATATGTTTTCATTTCTGCGCGCTCCATGTCAAATTTGATAGTTCATGTTGGGGACAAAATTTGCTTACTGAAAATGACATATGCTCCCTCTATCTATGTTTATTACTCTGAGGTAGTTACCTTTTTGTTAACTGAATGAACACGAAGGGTTTTTCGGTTGGAACCTCATTGTCTCGATGAGATCATACCATCGTTATGATTCTCAACAATGAATAATTTTGAAATAATTCCAGTTTTCTGATAATTCACCACCACATAGTCTTTCCGCCAACTTGTTTTAAGAAGGATATTGAGAGAAGAATGATGAATAAAATTCAGCTCTATCTCGGTTTGAAGGAATTGCAAGAATAGGAACATTTGCTGACAATGAAATATTATCCCGTTGAATCAATTCAATAAGGTTCTGTACTTGGAGTAGCCTGAATTGTTCTGATACGAACCTGCACTCATCAGTGCACCAGACTTGAGCCTTTACATACCATAGAATCTCTACGACCCATTCAATCACATACCTATCAAGGGTATGAGCAATCAAATCAACGTTAACTCACTTGATACATAAATGGCAACTCCAAGTGGTATACATCCAGCTAATATCCAGAACCTACTATCAATTTCCCTTGACACAAAACAAACATATCGTCCGACCAGTCTGCACACGCGACAAACTAAAATAAGTATTTAGAATGTTCCGACGGCAAGAATAATTTGATACTGTTAGAATCTGCCAAGTCCGTTCTCTATTAAATCCCAGAGCTAGACATTCGAATGCATGGATGTTATGATATTGGCTTACGTTCAAATAATGATAGTTTGCAGTCTCGGAATGTATTTCATAGTAATTGGAAAATGCGGAAATATCTGTCGAGAACCGAGAGGCTATGTCAATATATCTGACTTCAATATGACTGGACCAATTTTAAAAGTTAGGAATTGTTTCAATAATAGAACTTCCATGAATGAAAACGACAGGCAGGTGGTTCGGCAGTTATTTCAGATTACAATGGGAATGAGGCAATGAGCTACTATTTTAAGCATATTCGATGGACTAGCTATGTAGGTTTCCATTTGAAGTCAGATTCCCTTCTAAGATATAGATCGAAGAACTCTTCTGTAACTTGAACTTGATCTTTTATTAATTTGACCTATTTAGCTTGTATCTAAGAATTGTCGTCCTTAATTTATTATCACATATCGTTCTTGATTGTTTGAATTCCTTGCAGCTTTGACTTAAAATGTGAAACTAGTCGTCATTCAAATAAAGATTGTGGGACACTAAGGACTAAGAATTGTCGTCCTTAATTTATTATCACATATCGTTCTTGATTGTTTGAATTCCTTGCAGCTTTGACTTGAAAATGTGAAACTAGTCGTCATTAAAATAAAGATTGTGGGACACTAAGGATTTTTTTCTGAAAATTCAAAAACTTGATGTTCATTCTTTTTATAAACTTTTCATGTTTGTATAGAATATAATATTTTACTATTCATAGTGAGCGGTTCTATTATGTTCCAACTGCACTCTTGGAAAAATCAACAGGCCAATTGAAAAGTCCCCGGTCTACCATAGTAAAACATTTTTTTGGCAAAATTCGATTTTATTATTCAACATACTTGCCTTCAAGGGCGATACAGCGATTATAGCGATTACTTCTTCATTGACGCTAAATTTCTTTCCAGCGAGCATTTTTTTGAGGTCTGAGAACAGGAAAAAGTCGCTGAGGACCAGATCTGGCGAATACAATCTTGTCATTTTTTTCATTGATTTGTGAGATTTGTCTCAATGAAACAGCACCTTTCTTTCTACAAATGGGGCCGTTTTTAAACGATTTCATCCTTCAAATTATCCAATAACGCTATGTAATAATCGCTGTTGATAGTCTGGCCTTTTGGAGGTAATCAATGAATGAATATTAGATATACCTTGCGCATCCCAGAATATTGATGCCATTACCCTACCAGCTGACAGTTGTGTTTTTCCTCGCTTTGAATTCGGTTCATCGTTTGCAGTCCACTCAGCTTACTATCGATTGAACTCCGGAGTGAGATGATGGAGCCATGTTTTATCCATATCGACGCAAAAAGTCAGGTTTATTGCACTTAAACAGCTTCAAACACTTCTCAGAATCATTAACACGTTGTTGCTTTTGATCGATTGTGAGCTCGCGTGGTACCCTTTTTGCAACAGCTTTCTCATGTACAAATATTCGTGAATGATATGATTGATGCACACGTTCACATGACATATTCACAATGTCTGATATCTCGATCAATTCCACTTCACGGTCAATCAAAATTATTTTGTGAACATTTTTGATTTTTTCGTTGGAGACAGCCTTTTTTGGGCGTCCACTGCGTTCGCCGTCTTCGGTGATCATCTCACCACGTTTTAACTTAACATACCAATCAATGATGGTTGATTTTCCTGGTGCAGACCCCGGAAACTCTTCATCAAGCCAAAATTTTGCTTCAACTGTATTTGTTCCCTACAAAACGCAATATTTTATCAGCTCACGGAATTCTTTTATTCCATCTTTTTCCAAATAACAAAAGTAGCTACACTCACAACGCAATATCTCACAAAATGATGGTCGGACTGCTGTCAAATTTTGATATGTATCGTTTGAAGGTTGGTACTAACTAAACATCATATGGATTTAATACTAGCACCGCCATCTGTGCATCAGACCGGGGACTTTTCAATTGGCCTAATACATTCAAAATATCTACTACTTTCAATGTGATCTTGTGTCAATGACCATAGCTGTCGAGACACGTTACTTTAACTAAATAAAAATCAAGAAAATAATAATATAGAGAATTCGAAGTTGATTTTTTCCGCGTATAAATTCTAATAAATTCTACTTTCATTCTGCATTGAGATCTCAGATGAATATAATGAAATGCATTAATTGCCGTAATAAGTTCATGGACTCAACGCAATATTCAACTGGCAGATAGTCAGGGTAATCGAATGTTTAGTTAATCAAACAATTCCATAGGGGCAGATTACAGGGCAAAGTTGTGGGCAAAAGCAGAGAGTTTCGGTAGGTCTGAAGATAGTTACTAACTGAGAAATACCGCCTGAAACCATCATACGTAATTGGTTGAACCCTTCTTGACTAGTTGGAGTAGAAATTTTGTCAGTATCGAGATTTCAATGGAATAGGGATAGTTATTATTTTTTCGAATTTTATAAAAGTACCGAATACTTATTTGCAATTCCAAGATGTTATGTACGCATAAACCAATGTTTCTCTTCTTGAAAAAAACACAAAACATTCATGGGGCTCAATATACAATTTTTTTACATTTCGATATGTTCAGTAGGTTTTCATGTAAAAACCTGAAATTAAAATTTCTATTTCCGAAATATAGATCAATATCTGTGTTATCTCGAAAAGATTTACTAACAAAACTTCATTTCGAAAATTTTTGAAATAAAAAAAAATAGAGTAAAATATGAAATTTAACGTGAATTCCGGAGCTTTTGAGCGCATGTCATTCATACGCCAATTGCACCCTTGATATCCGAATGACTATTATACAGGTTTGTGGTCATGTGCAATTAGAACATAAACTAGTGCTCAACAGCTCCTGACTCCAATTCAGTGCTGTCTAATTTTTTAATCGATATTGTACTCAAATTTTTACCTACTCGAAATCTCAACTCTGTCAATTTTGTGGCTAACGAAATATTGAGTAATTTTTTTTTCGATATTCTTCTTAAAAGTTCCATGATTGATCAACATTGAATTCTGTATTTGGCTTGAAGTTATTATTCAATTTCTCTATTGAAATATAAATTTTTATCGCGATCAAATCTGCAGGTTCGAAAAATATTAGAATAACAGAATTTAATAACGACCATATTTGTGGAACCCATAGTTGAATTTTTCCAACTTTCCGAACTCAACCACGGCATTCGAGATCAGAACGTACTATGAAATAACTCATTTCTAGCTCTCTCCGTTCGTGTTTACAGACGTATGAATATAAGGGCGGATTCTCTATTAGAAAGTCGAACCTCGGAATTCAAAAATTACAGACATTGTGACGAAAAACAAGCTCGTCTATTACATGACAATCAGATGTTGTAAATGACTGTTAGTCATCAGTGTTAAACACTATATTATACTCACTCTACCATCAACTGCATAAATATTTCTTCAACATCAACTCACCTGAAAAAATAAAAAATTTTATGGTTTTTTTATTCTGAAATCAAAATGATAAGTTATTTTCTAGAAAATATAATATCTCAAAAATGAAAGTAATCCTTAATAATATCAAGACCCATGGTTATGTTTGAAATTCATAAATGCGTATTGTCTAGTGATTTTCCCTCCAGTATATATGCAATATCATCTCAAGAAAAGCAATATACCCGTTTAGAATCGATTCCAACTTTCGATCCAGGCCCGGAACTCTATATACTCGCAAAACTCTATAAACTCTATTGGAAGTGGCTTTTTTCAAGGGTGTGTTAGTGCATTCAAACGAAGATTGGATGAAATCGTTCAGGAAGAATTCAGGGACCTACAAAAGGATAACTTCAACATAAAGTAAAGAGCCGTTCAAATTAATTACGTTAAAACCCCTCCAAATTCAGTTCGCTGCCTCTTTGGCGTCCACATATTCATCCGCCGAAATAAAGTCCATACAATTCATTACAGATATCAGGTTTTTACGGGAATAGCTTCAGTAACTATATGTACTATTCGTATATACTCGTATATACACATACAGATATCCCCTCACATTTCATGCAAAGCGGCGAAATATTTTTCATTAGTCATTCGGAATGTTAGGGATTTGCTAGCTTATATTCTGAATTTTGTTTCAAACATAGACGGAAGGCAGAAAAGAGTGAAAGATTGAATAGTTCATTCTAGTCACTTTTCCAATTTTTCCACTATTGATTTTATTGGTTAGCTTTGCTCCACCTGAAAAAGTTTTACGCAGAATGAACTTTACAAATATCTTATATTCTTGGCAATATCTTGAAGAAATTAAAAATAAATGGAAAAAGAAAATGCTGAGTTGGAAAACAAACTGAAACTCTCAAGAAGGGAAAAAATAAATGACAAAAGAGTCTATTGAAAATGAAAAACGAACACAACAAACAAAAGAAATTTAAATCGATTATAGTCATCACGGGAAAACCACTAATTTCGAATACGGAAAAAAAGGTTTTAGAAACAGTCGTTCTTAATCTTGCCAAGAAGTTGGAACTTAATATAACGAAGAAATCCGAACAAAAAACAGATTAAGGTGATTGTTATCATCATTCACCAATATGATACAAGAAATAGAAATAGGTTCAATCTGAATAAGAACAGGAAAATAAACTATGGAAGAAGATGAACTCTAGCTATGCTGCTGTAGAACTTGACAACAAACTACTTCAAGCAATCAAATCTTCCACAAAGCTGACGCTGGGAACATTTCGAGCGAAATTACAAAGATATTTCGAATACTGACAATAAGTAGATATATTTAAACTTGTAGGAGCAAATTTTAGGGCTATTATATATGTTTTTATGTGAGAACAACTGTAAGTTGATTAAAGGAAGGAAGATTATTATAATGATACCATCAAAGATTTCCTCATCTTTGGTATTGTTAATGAACAAGAGGAAGTATTTCCTTCCTGATTTAGCTTTATTATTTTCGATAGAATTTCTTTGAAATAGGCGAGAAAAAACATTCAAACTTCCTGGGAATTTTCACAGTTTACTTTTCAGAAAGTGTAAAATCCGGTCCACTGTTCCCTTTCTGTACTCTTCCCTAAGGTTCTCCATCCACGAAATGATTTGCTGAAGATTTTTTACTGATGTAGGTTATACTTGAAAAAGCTTTCTACGACCCTTTTCTTTTTTTATTTTATTGGCCTCATGTGGAGCCAAGTAGCTCACTTCACTCATTTTATCTTGTATTATAAAATTGCCAGTTTCCATTTTATACACTTCCTCTTGAATAAAAAGGAAAACCTCTTCATTTCCTCTATTCTATTATTAGAATCAACTCGGAGGAAAGAGCATGTATTCTGTAATCAATTTGCTGGAGAGCATCGCTTAAGGATGAATGAACTTTGGGTAATATTGTTCCCAAGGGACAAATAGAGATAGTTACGTGTATTTTTTTTCTAACAATAAAATTACTTCGAGAGTAAAGTGATTGATTTCTATCATTCATAGAGAGCAAAAGCTAATACCATGAGGAAAACGAGATAATCTTGATGAAGTACATTTTTCCGAATCGAATAGAAATATTCAACAGTTCGTATTGCAACAAAATATATATTATAATGCTGAAGGCTTCTTTGACCTTTTGTCACCTGGTGTTTCGAGGATAAGTGCGGTAAGCATCTATAGATCGAAAATGGCCTATCAGTGTTATTGTAAAGCAAAAATTTTGTTTGCATTGTAATTTTAACAAGCAATACCCAAATTCTCAAATTGAAACTCCTAAAAAAATAATTAGTGATCAATCAATATTTCGTATCTTCCAGATTGTATGTTTCATAATATTGAATATTGATCGATATACCTTAATCTCTATAATCCATGAATTTTTGCAATAGTATGTCGCAATCCAAGGAAGATTGTAAAAACAATCATTTTACTGCTCAGAGAACAAATTTCACGATTATATAGTGAAAATTTCATTGCATACTAGAATATTAATTCAGTTTGATTTATTGGAAAAAAGCAACACTATTTCTCCTGTTACTTCTTTTTTGGTGATGTGTGTAAAATGAAAACATAAATTGTTGATTAGTATAGCAGCCGTGTTCAGCCGTGATTAAAAAAAAAGTTAATAGGACTTTTTTAATCTATCAATCATACATCGCCAACGTTTTAAACCTGTTTGAGTCTTTTTCAAGTATTTTACTCACGTCAACTCAAATATCTGATTTTATGAAATTGTAGTCATATGAAGTATTTTTCTCTCTGTAAATTTTCACGAATTTAATTAATGTTACGCTAGAGGAAGGCCGGTCTAGTTACGTCTCGGTGAAACAAGATATTATCAAGTTCATCGCTGCTTTCCTCCAATGACAGCACATTTCTTTGTGGTTAGCTCTTAACCCAGATTTCTTATTTGTCTACGGTTGCTCCTCGTTGTAGAGCGTTATTCTTTATTATTGTTCATAATTATCATTGAAGAAATTCGAAAGCAAATTTAACATTAATTTTCACGAAAATTTCTTTATATAACATGACATTAGTTTCGATATGCTGTGTGGAGAAAAATTCGCTGTTTTAAATGGCACTAAAGAAATGTCAATGACGTCATAGCCGAAACATTAATGACGTCATCATCAATGAGTCTAAAACGTCAAAATATGCGCATCTTGAATAGAATGTTGACGTGTACACAAATTTTTTCGAAAAGCTTTTCCTTTTTTTTACTTTATGTAGGTACACACTTTATAATACTCGTACAGAATGCTCTAACACTCGTTGATTCAATCATTCAAAAACTCCTCACTTCGTGGCTCGTTTCTGAATGTTGAACTATTATAAGAATATAAATCCCTAGCTTCTGTAGGTACTATAAATAACTATTCCGCACACTATCTGAAGGTAAGAGTGACATCTATGGAATCAGATTTCTTTCAACGTTATAATTGACAACAATAGATAATATCATTCGAAGTCTATGGAAAAATTCAATTTTCTATGTTCGAACGGCACTAACAGGAAGTTACAGAATAATTTCATCTGTTCTAAAAATAAGAACAAATTAGAAGGAACAGCGGGTAGAGAATGCGGGAGACTTTAATAACTGTGAAGGGGAATCCAGGGGTGTTTGTGTAATTACACAAATATAAATCTCTTCACTGTTTCGGATGCAAAGAGAATTTCTGATTACCTTTTGTTTTGGTTTCCTCTTTTTCATAAAAAAGGGGAAAATATGGGATACAGTAAAATGATAAGGGAACTTTTTCAGGGGCAAGTTGGAAACATGTTGGCAAAATTTCAAATTCTCAACGTTTTGCTACTCGAATACAACTCTGTCTCATAGAATAATTAGATGTGGCGTACATCTAAAACTTATATCTAAATGAAAAAAAGCTACATGAATCTGAAATTAATTGCATTTTGAGTAATCAGTATCTCTAAATCATTAAACATTGTCATAATTCGACCATAATTCTGAAATGAAAATTCTGCTCATTTTATGAGATAAAAGAGTGAAAATTAATATTGATACTGACACTAACTCAAAACAGGTGTCTCCGATGAAAGCCAAAAAGATGATCTAAGTGTAGGAAGAAGTTTCCTTTAAAATCATGATGAATGGACGAGATTGTCGTAACTCCCAGCTATCTTGAAGCCTACACCTCCAGGCCGTGATCAGCAAGTACCAACAAGCTCTCTTCACGTGCCAGAGGATGTTTGGGGTTAACCTGAGCAAATAAACTGGATCTATAAATCCATTATGCCGTCAAAAATGGTTTTCCCTGTATAGTATGCGGTGTTCTAAGCCGATGGCTCTACAACCGAGAATGTACCTGTTGTGGCTGGATTATATAGTTTCCCAATCTATGTAGCAATTCCAATGGGTTACATTCTCCCAGTATTCTGGCCTAGTCCTACTAGAATTTTACTAGCCTTTAGTTCACTCAAAACAAGTCTGGGAGTAGTAACGCACTCGGAGAAGATAATCAGGTTAACCTTCTATTGGTGCTCACTTTGGGATGTACTCTAACAAAATGGAAGATCAGCTGGCGAGAGAAGGTGGTGTAACTCCCTTCATTGGTAAGAGCCTTTCTGCTATTTCCCAGCCATGTATTGGTCAATGGGAATTGAGGAATGGATACAACAGAGGATCTAACTTTCTGGAATATTTTGAACAAGTAGTTTAAGTTAGTTCTTCTCTTTAGGCAGGCCAAGTTATTCATTTCCTACTCAATGAGCTGGACCAAAGCTGCTCTCTCAAACAGTAAATATCATATGCAGGACATAGGAAAGTTTCCAGAAGAGACCTGTAGCTTTTACCAATGAGTCTCTGAAACATCTGAGCATTTGCTCCGCTTTTTCATACGAAAAAGCTACAACTCCTTAGCTCGTGGTTCTTAAGACCCGAACAAACACCTAATCAGGAAATGAAACTCGTTGAAACTGCTGTCCGAATAGAAAACAGAAAGTAGCAAAATAGATTTTTAGGTCAAGGTGTTTGTGAAGTTAACATAGCTTTATAATATAATTGCAAAGCATTCCTCAGTCTTATTCGATATGTAAAATGACGGTCTTTATGTTCAGGATTGAATTTTGAAAACCAGCAAAACATAATAGATACATAGAACTCTAGTTTTGTTAGTTCATCATATAGTGAATGAAGTTTTAATTGATCATAAAGGTCCAAAATTTACTCGATAAAAATGAACCCATTTTCAGCGAAGAAGAAATTTTTTGCGGAAATATCTTCCATCAAACGAATAGAGTTTCGAGTCGATTTCCATGTTCTCTTGTTAACCCATTTTTCAAGTGAGCCATATCTATCGTTTATCGATTCTGTTAAAGTTAAAGGATCCCTTGAAGGAGGTCGTAAAAGAGATATGAGGCAAATACATCCTCCATCTCGAATCTGAAAAATGAATTCAAGTATATCCTATGAGAATAATATAAGGGAGTAATGATCGATAAAATTTTATAGCTCGAATGGATTGACAACAAAAGGATAGCTTCCATCATAAAGGAAAAGCTGACACCGAAAAAGCTACTCTTTCAGATTGAAAAATTGGGTCAAATTCATTTCATCTTGCGAGATATAGATATCAATAGGTACGTGTTCAACTAAATTTTTCAATTTCTGAAATATGATTAAGGTGCAACTAGCATCTCAAGGCAGTGCAGTTGGGAAGGGTATGTTAAGGTATTTAATATTAAACAGAACCGAATTTGGACCAACAAAAATTATACACAACCATATATCAACCAAAAAAATTTAATCTGTCAGAAAATTACACAAAACAGTAAACTATATTAGTTCATATTGTGCGACATTCTATATTCACAACTGGAAATGGTTATTTATAATACAAGTGCAGAAGGCATTGATATTCTTCCACGAGTTCAAAATTCAAAAACGAGCCACGAAGTGGCGAGTTTTGGAATGAACGAGTGGTAGAATGAGCCTTCTGTACGAGTATTATATTATAAACGTTTAATGAGTCTACGTACGTCTGTCTTTATGTTGATGTAGTTGTTTAATTAGTTAACCGTTTACTTAATTGATACATTTTTAGTAATTTTGAATTTTCTTTTGGTTGATTATTAAATTTGTCATTTAAAATTGGAATATCATTCCAAGACAAAAATAAACTAAATATATCATATAGATATATTATTGTGAAGGATTAGACACAATAGTTGTCAAATTATCGAGTATTATACATTATTTTCTCTAATTCATTGCATTTTCATTGAAATTAATGAAATATTTCCATAAATATATTTTAGTGATTTTTGCATTGAAAAATGTTGGTTGGCAGAACTGATTTCTTTAAGGCAAATTGATGAATTGACAGATAAAGCCGTGGCGAAAAGTTCGGAGTACCAACATAGAATAATAAAATATAACCATGAAAACTGTGCGTTTCTGATATATTCTCGCACGATTTTGTTCTACAAGATGTGGAAGAATGAACGGAATAACCACAGAATTAGAGAAAAAGATATTACATAGTTCATTTTATCTTTTATTACACTCAATTGTAGAACTTCAATGTCGATAATGTTATCAATGAAGTATTATTTAATCTGAAAAGTGGGTGATTCCGAGCAACAGGTAGGTAATATCGTAAATTTGACATTCTTCCGAATTGCCTCTTTCTTTAGAAGAGGTTTCTGATTCTGGTATTACTGGAATAACAGTTAATTTTCTGTTCGCTTCAAGAAATTTTTTTAATAATTCCATATTCTTGAGTCAATAGGTTCAAGCAAATACATTATGGATGTCTGGAATCATTCTTCACCTGAATCAGTAGTCAAAACTCAAAATGGGTAGATAGCTTCTGAGCTAAGATGAGAACAAGAAGAAGAAAAAACTTCTATATAATTAGTTTTATTTCAAAACGGTTCTACAACTGTTAAAATTTAAATAGGTAATGAATATTTTCTCAACTTTAGATGAAAAACTACTTTTAAAAAGCTTTTCAGAAGGATACAATGTCAATAATAGCAATGCATTACGAATATAAGTGATTTTTGAGCTTATCGCAACTTTCAAGATAAACCGTTGCTGAAGCAAAGACAATAAATAATGATCTAATATTAGAATGGAGATTTTTTTAATTGTATTATATAAGGTGGATATATAATGTCTAGGACTTGAAGTCTACCCATGAATTCAAGTGAATTTGATCAACTGAAATCGCATCCACCAAAATGGTTGTTACAGATACAAGGTTTAAGGATGACAGCCAAATAATCTGCATGGCATTTATAGTAGTGGTGTGATATTGGGAGATATAAATCCTATTTGTGTCATCAATAATTCATACTGAACAGCATTATATAGAAATGGAGAATTCCTGTAATTGAAATGGATTATAATACTCGAGATACATTCGACATCATAGAACGTCTACATCAATTGAGTAAATTACTTACCATCTTCTCTGTTAATTATTTTTGATGAAGGTTCATAGTTAGGTGTATTTGGAAAACTTCTAAAAGAAGTTTTATGATCCAAAATTTCATTCACACATACCTAATACTGTCATGAAAGTATCAGTAATTTATTCATCTGAATATATTGTATGAATATCGGAGAAGGTCTCTCCCAAAATATTTCACTGACGTCAACCAATAATCCAATCAAAAAATAATATCATGAAAGCATTTACAGGAACCAAGGACCTCAAGAAGTAGAGTTAGCGTTTTGAGAAGAAAACTCAAGAGAAAAGTTAGTGCTTTTCTAAGTACTGATTTTTTTTATCGCTCGCTCATTCATGCGCCAATTGCACCCTTGGAGTATTTATAGATAGACGTATACGTGATTTTACGTGAAACATGAAATGATTATTCTGCAGGGTGTCCCTAAATTGGAGGTACCTACAAACGAAAATGAGAGATTCCTCAGATAATTTTACGAACAAAATTCCTGTATACATTAGCCCACAAATGCTCTGTTTTCGAGATACAGAGTGTTAAATTTTGAATCTTTTTTTAGTTTTTTTTGTTCTATTTGCTTCTGCACTTCAAAAGATATTCAACTGAAATTTGGCATGGATTCTGCAAATTAGAGTTAACACCACGTGATATGTCAATTTAATATGCAAATCTATAGGATAATCTATTTTCTGGAGCAGGGCCCGCTTTTTCCTCCAGAACTTTTTTTGTTAGACAACTGGTAGTTTTGAAGTAACGTGTGAGAAGGAATTTTGATTTGATGATACTACACTTTCTTGTTCCTTAAAGTTTTGTAGTGCCTGAATTTCGAGAAACATCACTCATCTCGAAATCCTTAGAAAATTATAAATTTTTAAAAAAATCCAGGTATAAAGCTGTGTTTAATAATATTTTTTTAAAATACAATTACTTGAGGCATTGATATTCTCCCACGATTTCAAAATTAAAAAATATGGCAAGTTTCTTTAATGATCCCCTGTTAAAATGAGCCTTCTGTACGATTATTGTACCGGGTTTTCCACCATAATTTGAACCCCCCCTTTCACTTTGATACTAAAAGAGGTACAAAATAAATGTGTTCTACAATAGTTTCACGAAATCGACTAATGGTTTTTGAAATTATTTCACAAAACGAAATATTTACAGAGTGGGCAACATATTGATTGCAATTTCATTTTTTAAATGGAACACACTATATATTTTTCTAAATTTGACTAGCTCTTTTTCCCCTAATTTCGAATATATAACATATGTTTGGTCTATCTCTCTTATTCTGAGTACCACAGAGTTTCAAATTTTAAGAACCACCTGGCATGCTCAATAATCAGTTTTCAAGTGATAGGCTGAGAGAACTCAAAATGGCCCTTTTTTGAGTTATCTCGTTGGCGACGATATGACATACGTTTTTCACTATAAATTGGAATTGGATGATTTGGATGCAACTTCATATATTATCTGCTTGTAGCTTTCTTATTCTTATTGTTCTTCACAAATGAAAATATTTTGAAAATATTTCAAATTTTTCCGCTTCTCTGTAGTTCATATTCGATGAATAGTTTCATTCAATGACAAACGTTGCCTACGGGATATCTCAAAAAAGGACATTTTAAATTATCGCAGCCTTCCACTTGAAAACTCCTCAGTTAGCTTGCCAGGTGGTTCTTACAATTTGAAACTATGTGGTACTCGGAATAAGAGAGATAGGCCAAACAAATAGAGCTAGTCAAATATAAAAAAATATAGAGGGTGTTCCATTTGAAAAAATGAAGTTGGAATCAATATGTTGCCCACTCTGTATATAGGTATTTCGTTTTGTGAAATTATTTTAAAAAACATTAGTAGATTTCGTGAAACTTTTGTAGAACACATTTTTTTGTACTTCTTTTAGTAGCAAAGTTAAAGTGGGGGGCAAATTATGGTGAAAATCCCGGTACCGGTACATCATTGTCTCTAGCTTACTGTATTTTCATTGAAATTTTTCCATAAATATCGTTTAGTGATTTTCGCATCGAAAATTGTGGGTTGGCAGAACTGTTTTCTGTATCACGAATTTGACTGATAAAATAGATAAATATAACTAATAATGAAATATAATCGTGAAATCTGTGTAAATCTGAGATATTCTCGCACTATTTTGTTTTACAAGGAATGGCAGAATGAACGGATCATAGCCACAGAATTGGATAAATTAATCTTGTATTAGATTCGGTGTTGATTTTACCGATCTGTAGCAATAATTCATGAAAAATTGATTAACTCTCATAATCGTATGGAAAGAAGGACTACAAAAAACAACCTGCATCCCAAAAACAAAGGATTTGCGGGGCAATATTTAGAGGAATTTTTTTCCTGAAATATTCAAGGAATCTCCTACTTTCATTAGTACCTCCTATTCAGCCTGTATAAACCGTACCTATTTGTCATTCTACATTCGTCATCGTGATGCAAAATACATAATTTTTTGAATGATCAGTTCGTTTCCACTATCAATATCCTGATAAAATATACAACGTGATTAGAATTATCCAGTGAGGAATTATTCAGAAGATGGGAAACTGAACGTATCGCGAATTAACCAATACAGCTTTGAAATATCCGATCTCACTTCGAAGACGACCATTTTGTCGGGGAATCCATCGTATAATTCCGCTTTGATGATCCTCGAAAACGAGCGGCAATTGAAAATAATGAACGAACATTTTTTATTCGCTTCTCGATCTCATCGGAACTCAATAATGAGCTTATCTGGTATTGAAATTGGAGAATAAAAGTCCACTTTGATTTTTTTCGGAATAAACGATCCCACAAAGAACAATGTAATATCCGATCCGATGGGGCCCCAACAATTGCGTTTTAAATATTGATGCTCATCAATCGATATTGCAAACTTCGCTGAAAAGTATTCTCCTAGGGATTTGGTGCCTCATAAATTCCAACGATTCGATCGGGATCAGGACCATACTCAGCCCTTCTCAATCCACAGAAAAATGTCCAAAAATTTTTATTACAAAACATAATGATTTTCCTTAGTTCTCTCTGAGAAAATTACAGAAAACAATGACTAGAGGTCGGGAGTTTTTGAGCTAATTTATGCGCGAATTGCGCCTTCGAAGACCACATATATAACTATAAGTAACAGTTCTCTGACCTCCAACTGGAAATTAGATAATGAATGATGAACCCTTAAATGCTTCAGACAAATTTATTTTCTTTTGTTTTGACGACGTTATCAACACGAAATTCTACACAAAACTAATCATAGATATACAGGGTGATCCACCATTGACGTGACGCTCTAATGCGGTTAATCGCTGAAGTTGAATTTTTTTTTAACACAGAATCATTAGGCTCCATTAGAGATACATCCTCAAATTGTTTCGAAATATATCCAGTACAGTTGATTATCAGATGATTATCAAAAAGTCAGTATTCACCTCCATTCTTCTAGGATTTATTTCCAAAATTTCATTTAAATGCATTCATTTATTTCGGTGTCATTCAAGTTTCTACGAAGACCCTCCAATTTTGGAAATATCGAAGTATCTTGAAAAAGGTAAGTAAGCACATGAAAATTTGTACAAACTTGAGTTCATTTATTCGATGCAATCTGGAAATTCAATAAAAACAGGGTGTTCCATAAGAAAAAATGTATGTTTGGTCATTTAAACTTTTTTGGTAACGCCTTGTATACTAACTAGCTATATTTTAGGGTTTTTCTGTGTTTTCCGGAAGTCGAAGACTACTCCACACAGTTAGAAATTGCGGATTTACCTCATTTAAAGTTCTTCCTCGATAACTCTTTAAGTATTAATTTTGGGTATAAGGTTTGTTTGAGTGACTTCCCCTTTTTTTACTTAGAATTGACTGAAATAATAAAAAATATAGATTCAAATTGAAAGTCCTGAGTTTTGAAGAATTCGAGTTGTCCAAATTCATGATCTTCTGATAAACACCCTGTACATTTTTGGTCCAAACCGCAAACAGTCTTATAATAATACGTTTTTGAAAAATCGAAAATGAAAAAATTAAAAAAAAGGCTTTTTCTGCCGAAATATTCAAAAATATTCACAAATTTTTCATAAGAATCCCATTAACTTATTTACCATTGAGATTTTACCCAAGCTATGGCATATTGCCGAAATTGTCATAAAAAAAAGATATCAAATGATGCAATAATATAATGAGTATACTATTTGAAATAAGGAAGAAGATATGTGTTTCCGGTATAACCGGGAGTGGAAGAGATCTGAAAATATTTTAGGGAGAAAGATCATTGTCTGAAACCTCAATATGCAAATTTTCAGCTCAAAATTATGATTGGTTTTCTATAAACGTCTAATAGGCCATCCCGGTTAATCACCCTGTATATCCATCAAATAGTACTTACGAATTTCATATTGTTTTTCCCTACAACATCTACTTATATCTAAGAAAACATCGGCAATAAAGAGAAATATACACAAAGTAATACAGGGCAATAAATTCAAAACTGAATAACAATTCTGATACAATACAATGAGGAGAATAAGCAAGTATGTCGAAAATTCCCAGTACGAGACTGAACAGAATGTAATATTCTGAATTTTCCACCTGGAATATCACGATAAACTGTCATTGTAATTTAATACGAGACACGCATATCGCGTTCATGATAAACAAGGCATATTTTCACATGGAAGGTTGTACATGAGGGAAATGGAAAATATGTATGACTTTTCCTTTCGCTGGATATTTGATGATTCAAAATACCAGTTTAGTTAATAGGTACACATACAAATTTTGATTCAATTCTAGAATCAACAACTTCATTACAAATCTACGAATCCCTGAGTAAAACATGGTGTAGCCATTCAAAATTATGGTGTTCAAACAATAAGTATATCAATTAGAGAAGAAAAATTATTAAATCATTTTATTATCAATAGAAGAGCTGAGATGATTTAATTTTTTGTAAGGGAAAATTTTATTTTTTATTTTCCTTCTATGGAATGTTTAAATCACAAACCTTTGGTTTTTTTGATTTTTCAGTCCTTAAAAAAAATTAGTGCGTTTTGGGAAAATATTCATTACGAGATCTCAAAAATTGTCTAACCGTTACTCCTAGGATCTGTTTCCATCAGTTTCAGAAAGTAAAAGCAGCAGTCGTCCAAAAATAGACTTCTTTGATGAATTGAGGGAAATTGCTATTCTTGTAGGGTTTGGGTAAAGAAAACGCTAAGCCTAAGACCGCAAAAGGGGGTCGGAATAAGATTTCTGAGTTAAGCTGGCAAACCAAATCCACCATACCTACCTCACTCTATCGACCTTTTGTCTATTTATTACCATGTTTTCCTGATAATTAGTTCATTCACAATTGTGAAGGTCACGGCTTTCACAAATTCATTTATTGTTCGTCAGCTTTATTGGTTCATCAGGTAATTCTACATTTTAACTGATAAAAATTAGATCTTGCCGTCCAACTTATGAAGATGAATTGGCATTTCTGAATTATCGAAAGATTTTCAAGAATTCACATCTGTTTCTTCATTCAAAATAATATTTTTGGAGTTGTATCCCCGATCTCTCTTTTGAAATAATAGGATATCAAAAATCAGTTCAATTTTGAATCTCAAATTCACTTAGTAATGGCTGAAATCTAAAACAACGTAGGTATCTTTTCTGAAATCTCAACAATTTTTTCAAATCTTCCTGAAAAATTATCTCTCCGTTCCTTTCTCTAGATACGCACACCCGTAAACGATTCATAGGTGATCAATCACGTACGATGAATTGATCTCTTCAAATTCCAGTAGCGTAACATGACTTGAAGCGGGAAAGATCCTTATAATAAGGAATAATAATAGGTCCAAAATTGATTTTTTCAATAGAGAAACCATTCATTTCTCAACAATTCTTCAACATAAGTAACTTTGAAATTCATTTCCATTTCATTCATGACAGTTGAAAATTTAGTGAAATATAATCACTCATAATTATTTTTGAAAATGCAATACTTATATTTCATCAATATTTCTATTGTTAAAATCAATTTCCCATATAAATATCATCCTACATTAATATTAACATTCCATTATAAAATAATTAGGTCCAATTAACGAACACCTTTCATTCAAAATGAAGGCTCAACAGTTATTCCATTATTATTTCAGATATCCTGATGCACAATCGTTTCATGGATATCCAGATAAATCTTTATGCAGATTCGGAAAGCTTTCAATCTATAGTCCAATAAATCCGGTTCAGTATAATCATAAATTATTTTGTTCATTTGCTATTTCAGCGGACTGAAATTTCCAATTAGATAGAGGAGCGATGTTTCCATACGGTTTATTTGCGATGAACAAAAATGGAAATTTTTTCCTGGAAATAATAACATTTGGTGTTTTACACTCTCTGACGTCACGGCTGTAGTGTTTACTCAATAAATCCCGGATCTGGCGCACAGATGGCGCCACCAGTTCATCACTACTTCTTCTTCTCGTTATAACCAATAGTCAAGAAAATGGGCTACGGATGCGAGCCCTCAATATAAGCTGCCCATGGTTCATGGGGTTTGCTGGCCCTGTTTGGTGTCCAGTAGAAATTTGGTCTTGTAAGAGGGTATCCAGTGCTAAGCGTCGTGCCTACCATATGGAATATTATGCCCAAATTAGGCAGAGAGACTATCTTCAATGAAATTACCATCGTTCGCTGACAGGAGGATTCGAGGCGATCTAATCACAACCATGCTGTTCGCAATCTCTTAGCCACATACTCAAACTAAATATCGAAGGCCTATCGAGGGAAAATGTTGAATCATCACAAACACATTTCATCCCTAATAGGGTTTTTGGTACATGGAATGGTTTGCCCTCGACGATTACGAACTCAGGGTCTGTTGATGTCTTCAAAAACAGTTATGACAGTTTGTGCCATCGCGTACGTGAGTGATACTAGTGACGAAGGATCCATTTTTCTATATCACTTTGATGCACTTTTTTTTATGAGTTTTTGGCCTTGACTGCTAAGGACATTAGTCATATTACTGAAAAACGGGAACCACAGAATACAAATAAAACAACATAAATATAAAAAAATCATAGGAGTATAGATAAAACCATAAACTGTATAGATAAAATCGAGGTAAATATTATTAAGATGAATAACTTAAATATAATATAAACAAATACATACATACACATGCACATATATATAAATAAAAATATGTATAAAATACCCATAAATAGTAATATAAATATCTGAAGAATGAACAAATGAATAGACAAATGAATAAACAAACTAATGGACAGAAGAAATAAATTTCCATGAAGATATAATGCGAAATTTTGTATATACAAAATTCAATATAGTTCAACACTCATTTAAGGGATGATTGAATTAAATTCTGTTAAATAAATGTGTTTGATCAAGAAATTTTAGTACCTTTCTTTCAGACTGAGCCTCATACTCAGTACGTCGATTACGTTATTATCGAGGTTCAACTCATTATGCATTTCTCTAAATGAACTTTGTTTTTTGTTTCCTCATTTTCATATATATGTTTTATTCAGAATGTATATATTAATTTTTTTCAGTTTTATGGGCTTTGCCTTAACTTTTTACCTTTATTGAATATCTTAATGTTTCGAAAAAAGGGATCGGGATTTTTTCTATAAGTCTTAATATAGTTCTTCTCATATTTATATTTATTATTATTATTATAGTTATATAGATTATCTCAGTGAGCATCGAATTCGGGCACCCTGTACAGACTGGATATAAAAGCTCAGGAACTCTGAAAGTAAAATTCTAAATCCACGAACATTAAAACTAAAATATTCTTCGTCTCGTTATTCAATGCATCTCGCTTCGATCTCTTTTTCATATCTGAAAATGCCAGCTTTTCATAGCAACCTTTCGATATCCACGGTGGATCAAACAATTCCCGCATCCGACTGAAAGCTAAATTGCCACAAAAATCGGTCTGAAACATCTCGGATCGCAACAAAAACCGCCCCTCTTAAAAATTTCAGGTTTTTACACAAAAGCAGAATAACTCATCTCGCGAAGTGTTCTCGATTCCACGTTGGTATAATGACGTACTTTTAATGAATTCCTTTCCGAATCACCTAGACGTTCTTCGTTTTTTGATTTCCACAAGGCAGGCGCAATTTCGTGGACGTAGACGACGTTCGTTATTGGGTAGAAAGGAGCTAAACCTGGAGACTTCGAATAAATTGAATATTTTTGCATCTTGCATTCAAAGCGGCGGAAGTGAAAATAATGGATTATGAGCTTTATATCACTTGGATCATTTTTCAAGAGGAAAACCGATATTGAAAACACTTTGAAAGATGGCTCAGGTTGGAAGTGTTGAAATTGCTGGGGAGTTATGAAGCTAAACGAATTTCAGCTCATTGATTGAATTTCAGGAATATTGAAAGTGGGATCGTTATCTTTCGTCAACATGTCAGAGTTTCGCTTCTCATAAAATTTTATAATTTGTCAATTGCTTAAGCTTCCTAGGATCAATGGATGAAATTTTCTAAAAAAGCATTGACAGCGGCTCCAATGTTCCTGCTAGCTCTTTCACTAATGTTTAAATCATAGAGTAATAAACATAGATAGAGGGAGTATACGCAATTTTTACATGTCCCCAACATTGTTAGATTACGTTGTCGGATTGTGATATTTTCAAATCCACAATTTTGCTATATCATTATGAGGGAGTATTATATTGAATGAAATATATTTACTTGAGTGATTCCCGATTAAATATGCAAATTTGAATATTTGGAATCCGATATTTTTCCTAATTGTCAAATTTTTAGTGAGCGGAATATTTATTATTTTCTGTATCTACCTGCTGCAATCCAAGGTTCGGCAACTTTTGCTCTCCTAGTGTCATCGGTTGTTTCACGTCGTTAAGTGCGCTTAAAATTTGTTTTCTGAATTTCTGATACATTTAGGTATTTATTTCAATATATTTTGAGTTGATATCGAATATTGATTCACTATAAGAAGTGCGTTCTTTGTGGAGTAACTCGCTAATTGAGTGAAAACACTGAAACACTGATATGTTTCCATTTCCTCTCGCTTCATGTCAAATTTGATAGTTCATGTTGAGGACAGAATTTGCTTACTGAAAATGACATATGCTCCCTCTTTATTACTTTGAGGTTTAAATTAATTGCAACTATTATCAAATATTATAAAAAACAAACTCATTTGTACCAACATTTTTTAATGTTGCAAACAATTGTTTCGCCAACACAGTTGCTTCTTCAGATTTATTTTACATTTTTATTGAGGATTATCATTATCTCAAGATGTAAAATTAACCTGAAATTTTTTTGTTTTATTTCCTAATGAATTTCCATCAAGTAAGGACAAACTAAATCAACTTAAAAAAATCAACAGGAAGAATTTTTCAAATTGAATCAGCTAAAATCTCGCAAAAAAAAGATTGATGGTTTTCAGGGAAAAAGTCTAGGTACTTGTGTCAACACCATTTCCATGTTTTGAATTTGGAATTTCAAATACCTAGGAATGCCCAATTTTTCATTGCAGATTCGTGTTCTTCGGCAAAAAATGTTGAACTTCTGTATGAACAATTTTTCACAATATGTCACAGATGGCTCTGCAATTGAATTCAAATTTTCCGTCTGAACGACCTTAACGTATGATTAATGACACGGATACATTAAGGGGCGTTCAGACGAAAAATTCAAATTCGATTACAGAGCCATCTGTGTCGAATCATGAAAAATTGTTCGTACAAAACTTTTGTATTTTTAGCAGTAAAATACCAATATTCAGTGAAAAAAAAGGGGTTTCCTTTTCTTCCTCTTCTATAGCTCAATAAACCTAAACTTGTCCTCCTTCCTCCCAATATGGCGAACTTTGTAACTTAGACTTCCCCATAAAAAACATCAACTTTTCATTCGAAATATTATTCCATAAGATGTTTGCTTTTCGAGATATTCAACTGATTTAACTTGAAAAATTCACCCGGTACCTATAGGTTCTGATTACGTTTACAGAATACTATAAATCTTCTGATTTGGATATATGAATTAAATGACAAACTTTTCGAATGCTTTCGAATTATTCATTTATGTTTATGGAGCACATAGAATGTAGATATCTTCAATTTTTCATAGTATTTTTCAAAAATATAGAAAACAACAAATGGAAATTCAAAGATATCTATCGCCAAAACAAAAACACAATTTTATAAAATATGGTGTCATTGGTATAAACACTCAAGTGCCATATATGAAAATATTCCTTTTTATCTTTGATTCACTGGTTTTTTGTTCTGAAGATCGTATTGATATGAAATTATAAGCACCCTATAATTTGAAAGTATTTCGGTGAAAAAATTGCTTCGTTTCGTTACATTCTTACTGTATCAATCTATTTGATGTTATAATACAATGTTGTTATTTTATTCTCCATCTTCAGTCGTCATCAAATGATGACTGTGGTATTTGGGAGCTTATATACTATTTAAATGCAATAAAGTCCAGTATCAATATCATTTTTATAAATGCAAATTTTTAGTAACGTTTAGATATGGAGAAAAAGCATCTGTCAAGAATTATTGTACCGAACGCCAGAAGTTATTTTTCATAAATACCTACTAAATTAATGTAGGATCCAGTTTATTGTTCCCTGTAAATAATTGAGATGGTCAACCGGATGCTTGGAGACCTATTAGTCTCTTCAAGTGCCAAGGGCATGACAAATTCAATGAGTTTACAGGGAACGAATTGTTATTGTACATAATGCGAAAAGGATGTGTTATTCTTCGGGGTGTCGAAGAATGTGTTATGTCGATTGTAAAACTTAAGAGATTTATGAGGTTGGGAAAAGTTTCAGAACAAGACGATAATGCCAGATGAGTTACATCTGTTTTCTCAGGCTCTAGTCCTTCTAGAATATTCGATTCCCAGGAATCCGCGAAGATCTTTGGGGGCGGTACGGCAAAAGATTTCATTGGACTAGGAGATGGTACTTTCCCCTAAGGGTGTGGCCGAAACAAAAAGAAGGGATATTCGAGACAGGGTAGTTCCAATCGAGAGAGACGTACGACGTAAAGACGGTTCGCGGATTAGATTAAGACGAGTCGCGAACAAATCAAAGACGAGACGATCGAAAACTTGAAGTACGACGAAGACGTGATAAACGAAGACGTTTCGAGTAATTTAACTAGAGTTAAAGACGAAATTCAGTACCGTAGTGAGAAACTTGTTAATTAAGACGTAATTAGGATCTTCTCAATACTGAGTTTGTACTGTATGAGTGTGGCTTTGTAAATAGATGTAAATAATTCAAAAGAGTTTAATCATTACAAATCCAACAAAGTCACGGAGAAAAAGACGAAAGGCCTGGTAATCGAATCATACCTCTAGACTATCGATTAACCAAGCCTACATTAATATTTTCAGTGACATTGATAGTGTTACTCCCAAGACGAAAAATTCTTGAAAACTCACATGAACCATTCCGGATTTTCCCTCAATTTCTAAATATACTGGTAAAGTGGAAACTTGATCATTTTGTATCGCTTTTCCACATTGACATTCTCCAAGTGTACAATTAATGAAGCACTCCAATTTTATTCTGGATATACGACCGTACAATTATCACAGTCTCGTTTGCATAGGTCCAAATGGGAAAGATAATCACTGGACCTGCTCCGGCATCAAAGATGACTTCATCAAATATTCATGTCGGTTAGCCCCCCTTAATGAAATCAGGGTTAACAGTTTCCCGAAACTATTCACCGCAAAACCTAAAAACATTCCACTCTGAATTATATCTGCTCTTAAATCATCCTGTAAATTGAGAATTAATCGAATCGGTTGAAACGAACGATTCTCGCCACAATACTAAAATTATTGAAATTTGAGCAATTTCAAATTCAATTAATACACCATACTTCTTTATGAGTTGTTCTGCACAGAATGGATTTAATCAATGAAGAGAGCCTCGAACCGTCGAATCAAAAGCAGGTTACTGTTAGTTACCTATTTTAATACTAATTGAAAATGAGTTTGAAGTTCGAAACCAATGAATATTGAATATTATTCCAATACTGAAATTAATTTTGTATTCTATTTACTTCGCAAATTGAGTGGGAGTTTGACTGAAATTACGTATTCACAAGTTTGGGGGAATGCATTTCGTATTTCTTATTGTTTGACTTCGATATTCAGAGTTTTGTGATATAGATATATGTATTTGGTAATTATTTTCTAATAGCACCTGAAATCTCGATTGAATTACGTTTGTTTCAATGAAATTGCTAAAAATAAATACGATTGAAGTTTTAATCTAAAAAAAAGATCAAGTTATTGCTTTTTGGCTAGATAAATTCAAGAAGCCATATCGGTTCATTTGTCAATGAACAATATACATATATTGCTACTGGTAATAGGATAGGAGCCTCTTGATTATAAGCTAGAAAGGTTTTTCTCGTGAGTAATATGAGGAGGGGCATCCAATTTTTCCAATAAAAACGAAAAAACGTTGCTCAGTAATTTTTAAGAAGAAGCATGAGTGCAAGTGGCAACAAACTCATTGTCTAATACATTAGTACAGGTTAAAAAAAATATTAATTTGCATTGTGTTTATTAGATTTTTTTCACAGGAAAAATTAAATTCCCAAATTAAATTTGACGGGATTATTTCATGAGACCCTAATCACTTGTAATCAAAAGTCAAGAAATATTGGGAAAAATTTCATTTCTACTCGAACTTATTTCCAATTGTATCTTACCTCCCAGATACTAGAACAGCCAGATTAAAGTCACGAAAACCTTTATGATTAATACCATTCTTCAATCGAATGAAAGTGACAAGGAAATTTGGCGTTCAGTATGGAGTTCTTGTAATATCTTCAACAAAAGTCTAATCGTTGATCTTTTAGACTTTTAGAGAAAGGTCTAGGTTTCAATCTTCCTAGGGAACTTTATTGTATTTTAAATCGACCTAGTACTGGTCATGGTCGTTGCACTCGTATGCTCTTCAAATGACATTCTATTGAATGCCCACTATGTGAGTGTGGTGTAGTAGAAACCATTGACCACTGGGCGAGTACTTGAATTTCATGATGATTTCCGAACTAACCATTCAGTTTCAGATTCTTCTTTAAAATGGCTCGCTAACATCAAATCAATATAATGAAAACTTTCATTTATTACTGTGTTCTTATTATTCTGGTTCTTTTCTTTTTTGTTTTCAGATTTTATTATAAAGTCGTCAACCGTTGGTGAAGAGAATGGATGAAGAGAAGATTTTGTTTGGATGAAGAGGAAGCCCTACAGTCAGTTTATTCTGTAAACAAATACATAAACCAGTCACCTATACGGGTAGACACAGTTTTTGCTGAGGTTTTTATTTGTGCTCTTGTATCATACGTTGAAATGTATGATGCCCCGTTTACATTACCTTTGCTAATACTGAGATAACATACAGTCCATTCAGGAATTTTTGACATCGAAGCAGGCCTTGAACGTCTAGTCGCGGCTTTATTTATGGTTAAAAAATATCACTAAAAATTGCTATGGTTCATCATAGAAATAACCAGTTTAAATTATTTTCATCATTTTTGTATCCGAAAGAGCCTGAATTTTCCAAATTACGATTATTACGAAGGGATGCATACAGTCATGATTTCATAAATTGAAATTCAGATTATATAACGTAAAAATATAGTGAAATGCTATCTCATTTCAAAGAAATCCCATGAAAGATCCCATTGCAGATCATTAAAATATGCATATTCCTTTTCACCAAAGGCTCTTCAAAAATTGTTGCATTACTGATGGACACTGGATATCAACCTGCTTGCAAAATTGTTATCAAATAACCCTTATCATTTTAACTGTGGTGTCTAAACTTGTGAAGAAAACAGAAAAAACTGGTTGATAAATTTAAATAGTGTAGCTTAGTGAATGGAAGAGCCATATCATGATAAGACAGAAATAAAATTCAAAGAATCCATTTACTATATGAAAAATGTTTACATCACAGTTGTATTGTAACTTTCAAAATTGGAACCAATTTTCAGCCGATTTGTAAATTACTTTCTAAAGTCACTATTTATTGAAACTGTTCATGACATGAATGATTGATTAAACTTGTATGAAAAATATAGGTACTATTTGTACTCAAGTTTTCTGTTTTTTATTGAAATGCTTTTATACTACTATTAAATTACATAAAGTATTTTGCCCATAACAGCTTTGATTCACTCACTAAAAGCATTTTTGCATGAAATTATTTTAATTTGTGAATTTTATAATTTTATTGCATTCTATTATTATCTTCAAGTGGGTAAGAGGTGAAGAAATTCTTGAAGTTACTTTTCCGAATATATTTTTCGATTAAATACTCAGTAAAAATTCTTTGAAGCAATTGGAAGTTATTAGATTATTGGATTACTCATTGAAGAACAAAAAACAGATATAACATTGCTTGATTTCAATATAGAATATAAATAAACTATAGATGCAATGCCAAGACTTTGTTTAGCAACCCAATTATAAAATGATTCACCCTTCATAGATTTATATAATACTCATGATCGCCACTGTCAAAACAAAACATCCAGGTGAAAATCCAAATATCCAGCATTCAAAATAGTGCTCCTTCTACTTTACCCTTGAATATACTTGAAAAACATTTTGTTTTTTTTCTAGAGTCCACTGTTGAATAATGCTGCCATTTTCAAATAACCAACTTTCCTCCAGATAAATGAATTTCACATTTTGTTGCAAATCTGTATTCACCATAAAAATGTACTCAACTAATATTTTTCTGTTCATCAATAATAATTTTCCTTTTATCAACTGTTTTGAACTTGTTACCAATTAAGTTTATGTAATGTTGACGTTGATTGATTAAAATCCAGATGCTTTTTGGTCAAATTTTATCCAGACTGATATATTGATTGCTTTTGGTAACAAATCATTCAATAATTCTTTGAGGGTGAAATCGTTTTGCACAGGTTTTCTTCCACTAAAAATCCAGGTTGTAATGACTTGCCTTCTTCTTTTTCCAAACAGTACTGTGAGAAATACCCAAATAAACTAATCAATGTGTGTTTGAAATTGATACAACTTTTAAGTTTCAAAATTTCTTCGATCAAAACCAGTAACACAAACAAACTGAAATCTAACCTCCTGTCAATGACATTTCCAATTCCAACCCGAAATCTGCAATTGAAAATGTTACTGAATGAGCCAATACCAACTAAATTTCGATTTTCCAAAGCCACCCGGGATGTCAATAATTCCTGAATGGACTATATACACATGCATTGTTGTTTGAAGTTAACCATTCTCGTATTGGTGTATCTCAAAAGAATACACCTAAGGGGAGAGTGAAGTGGATATATGTATCCACTTCACTCTTTCTGCACTTTCTGTACACAGTACTCTACTGCTATCACTAGCACAACCTGCTTAGATAATTCTAGTATGGGAATAATAAGCAATCTAGCACCGAACTCTACTACTAATTATTCCAATGTAAACTAGTCTTAACCACTATTCAGTATTCCAAATCCAAATAGGTATGAGCCGTTTTTCTACATTTCAGTCGAATCAGTTTAATCGCTTAGATAACGTCAATTCAAATTATATCCTCAGGTTTCCAACCTAAACTCATCATCCACATTGGAACATTCATTAACCATCCTGATAGCGATATCGATAGCCGGCCATTGGTGAAATGAATGTGCGATTAGAAAGGCAATTAAATATTAGTTATCTCCCAGATGCGCGTTACTGAGGGATGCCTCTGGTCCTACTTAACTTCGATTGTATCCAGGGAACTGAAAATCCGAGATACGAGCCAACTGAGCTGCGGTAACAAGGGTTCCATCCGACCAAGTTGGAGATTCTGTTATTGCGTTGAATTCATTACAGATGGCTCTTGTGGCATTGATAAATTCCTCGCAAATTGCGTTCTTAATGGAGACCTCGCTATCCACGTGTTAGTTGGGGTAGAGTGAGTGCATACAAAACATTTGAGATTCGGAATTTTTTTCCACTGAATTGAACTTATCAGCTTGAAGCAAAAACGCATTCGACAGTCAAGAGGATGAGTTGCCATAGAAACGATATTTGAGCTCGTGCTTTTGTACCTGTATCTACTTCTATTTCACGTATAGGAGGAAAATGATCACTTGTAATAACCTTGTTACGTTGTCAGAATAGTTATTTATAATACAAGTGCAGAAGGCATTGATATTCTTCCACGAGTTCAAAATTCAAAAACGAGCCACGAAGTGGCGAGTTTTGGAATGAACGAGTGGTAGAATGAGCCTTCTGTACGAGTATTATACATTATTTTCTCTAATTCATTGCATTTTCATTGAAATTAATGAAAGATTTCCATAAATATATTTCAGTGATTTTTGCATTGAAAAATGTTGGTTGGCAGAACTGATTTCTTTAAGGCAAATTGATGAATTGACAGATAAAGCCGTGGCGGAAAGTATGGAGTGCCAACATAGAATAATAAAATATAACCATGAAAACTGTGCGTTTCTGATATATTCTCGCACGATTTTGTTCTACAAGATGTGGAAGAATGAACGGAATAACCACAGAATTAGAGAAAAACATGTAGAATATCTAACACAATTTGTACGTTTTTTCTATTCTTCTGAATTCACATTTCAGGAAAAAAATATCTAAGTAAGGGTATGAGAGCAAACATCCTGATGTTGATTGAATACTATAAAAGGTGTACAGGGTGTCCCAAATTCGTTACTTACTACTACCTGAGAGCATCACGAGAACCATAACAGAGAAAAAGGCTTCAAGGATGACCCACTTGAAAAACACCAACTCTTCTATATATCACTAAAACGGTGATTCATTTTATGAGTATGATATAAACCATCAAAATAACTCAAAAAAAACGTTTCAGAATTGTTCGAATAACTCAAACAGTAAACAAAGTATAGCGAAAGATTTGAAACATTTTTCAGAAACATCCTGTAACTCCAAAACGAAGCAAGATATTTACGATCGCATTTCTGATATCTTCTTATTCCGAAAAGAGAGTTGGGATCTTGAAGATCCCATAGTTCGCGAGATGTTTTCAGTGAGCATCGAATTTGGGACACCCTGCACAGTAGAAATTGATAGTTTAGAAGTGCCTGAAACAGATTTCGTATGCGACGTCAACAAAAATGCAACTTAGCCACGAAACAAAATACACATTGCACTCTTTATTGTAAAACAAAATGAAGAGAACTTCACAGAATGTATAAGAAAATTATTGATAACAATTATGATATAACAAGAGAAATAAAGTACTTTCAATTACTGAATGAAATTTTCCAAAAAAAAAATACATCCACAATTCAGTGAATGAAAATACCAAAAGCTTCGAAATTTTTTGTGTTCGATCAACACAAAATTGTACAAGGATATTGAAATTCAATTTTATTTTATATCTACTTGAAAAAATCTCAACAAAATCGAATTCTTGTTCTCTAGTTCTGATGACGTGATCAATATAAAATATTGCATGAAGCTGTGTACAGTGCATCCCATTTTGGGTGAGACAGCCAGGTTTCTCGCTTGTTATTTAAGATAGAGCCTTGCGGTTTTCACGTTCCGTTCCTACTTTTTCGTGAAACTTAAGCTGGCCTAATCAAATTTTGCATAACTGTTTCCGTTCAAAAGATACAGGGTGATTTTGGAAATTGATACTTTTCGGACCCCTCCTTTATCTCCACAGTTATTAGATATAATGCTGATGTAAAAACTACGTCTGAATCAAAATTCTGCGTAGAATCCAGTGGCGTACTCAATTTTTTTTTCGGGGTATGGTTTTGAAGATTCAACTCAAACCTATATTTTTCTTAATGGAACACCCTATATATCATTACTTCGTTGAATTCGTTATTTTTTCCCTTCAAAATGATGTATAATACTATGTAGGTAGGATGTTCAGAAATGTTGAAAAAACACTAAAACATCAAACCGCAAGGCTCTATCTTAAATAACAAGCGAGAAACCTGGCTGTTTCACCCAAAATGGGATGCACTGTACTGTTATTCTCTAAATGAAAATACGTTGTTTCGAAATTATTTGGATAATAAATGTTTGAATGGTCATATTAACGATTTCGCCCAATAAATGTAGGTACTTAATCTCGATGCGATATTGAAGATCCTAGTCTACCCTGAATATTTTAGGTTTCTATCGTCAGTTCAGAAGGAGTAATATAAATAAGTTCGCTCATAAATAGGAGGCTCTTCGAATATGGAGAGGTCCTATTCGCTCAGAATCAAACAAAAGATAATTCAAAGAATTATACCGTTTGTCCTCTATTTTGATTTACAAATAAAATGAACAAAACGTCTCATCGTGAAATATTTCTCAACAAGTAAAGCCATAGATTGTTTTTTTTCTCTTTTGTGAAATGGATCTACAAATCATGGATGGAATTGTTTTTAACCACATATTCGTCATCAGTAAATCGAATCCTATCGTATGAAACTATCCGCGAATCAGAATTCGAAAAATACATACTCTATTTGGGGAACGAGCGCTCAAAAACCTCAGTGTAACTTCTTGATGAAGTGAAAATTTCTAAAATATCGCTTGAATTAACTCAGGTCCACGATCCATCATTCCGGAAAATCTGAGGGAAAGTTTCATAGAATAAGGTGATCACTGACCGTGCCTGAGTGTATGGCTGGAAAAGTTAGAAAAGTTTTCAATGGAGTTTGAAAACTTACGGAGGACAAGTATGGAGTAGTATCGGTTTATTACCTCCGAAGAAAAACTTGCTAAATTGAAATAGGGTGGTGTGACCTGAAATTTCCAAACCTAATGGCTTCGAAAATTGAATCAAAATTGGCAATTAGATTGTAAATCTAGGCGGACGTCTATCATTCTGAATGTAATAAAGGGACCCGGCGAAATTCATATAAAAGTTCATTATGCTCGAGACAATGCGTCTACTCTCTGCTCATCATTCTCGCTATAATGTTCTTCAGTTCATGCTCTATAGATTCTCCACAATATGGCCTTTGGAATATTTATTTTAACAAAATTCAAAGCCCGGTTTTTCGATCATTTTTCTTTTATTATCCTGCATCTCAAATATTAAAAATTCGTCATCAAGAAGTTCCTACCTATACCTATACTGAAATGGAAAATTTATAACGAAACAAAGGATCATAATATGTTCGAAGAATACTGAACTGCAAGTCAAACAAAATCGAGAACAAAATATAACGCATTATAATATATAGTGCACATTATAATGCGTTTCATTAATTTCATAATCTAATCGACCTGAGTATTCTTATTATTAGTTGTCACCAACTGAAAAAATATATCTCACTGCGTGTATAAGTTGAATGAGATAATTAGATGAATGATAATTAGATAATTAATCTACAAACATTATTCTAAAATGAATAATATTATAGATACCATTTTGAAAACCATTCGTTTCAGCATCTAGCACAGATATGATCAAAGGTTCTTATGATATTATTCCATACACAAGGTATTCTCAAACTGGAGCAACATATGAAAACCATTGATTCCTCGGATCATTTTGAGAAAAAAGTGCAATAAACATTTAAAACAATATTTATTTTTATTTTTCGTTAGTTTACCTGAAGAGTGCGATCTTCATAGAGCCTTCCGTACAAGAATATAACTTATACATATAAGATAATGATGATGGCTCAATAGTTGACACCAAATAAAAAAATAATCTCTGGCAAGCCTTACTCTATTATCAAAGTCCACAAGTTCGTATAATTTTTGACATAATTAATCTATACGGACAGGCAGAATCGACTTTGACTCACCTCCCAAATTTCTGGCATATTTTCAGCATACACTGGATATATGTGTTTGTTTATTTGGTCTTTACATATATCAATGCATATACATGTCCATTTTACATCCTTCTAATTCTTTATAGATGTGATCTGTTTGATATTCTTATATTACAGAATGAAAATCTCAAACCCTGAAACTTTTGCTAATGATAAACTTTTGAGCTCTTGACGAGTTATAGAACTAAAAAAATTAGAAGATTTCCCATCAGTCAATAACATAATTTCCAGCAGATAACGTCATCGCACAAATTAAAAAATGCTAGCCTGTATTGCGAAAACCCTTTTTGTGGGATGTAATTAATACCACACGACAGGAAATCGATTGCTGTTCATCAAAATGATGAGGTAACGCTTTGCTCTTTAATGACATGAATCGATAGGGCTTATCAGTTGCGAGAATTGGCATTCTTGCTGCACACCACGGAGCTGTTTACCAGGAGAAATTTAATCATTAATTATCACCGGATGCATCATGTTCATCAACTTTTTCTAGTTCGTTAACGTGAGTGAGTAATCAGTTCCACTTTGTAACTGATATCCAATTATAAGCTGTTCATTTTTGAAGATCTGCATATAATCAACAGTAGATTCTTCAATACTACCTTCGACCTCCTAGAAATTTTTTCACCGTTCTTGCTGTACCTAAAAATACAGACTCACTTAGTCCTAATTGCTTGAATCTTGATAAAGATTTTTGGGTACTATTCCAGTCGAAATATATATATATATATATATATATATATATATATATATATATATATATATATATATATATATATATATATATATATATATATATATATATATATATATATATATTTATATATATGGGATAGTTCTGGTTGATGTCATCCCCCACTTGCGCTTCATTTAAAACTCGAGATCCCTATATTCTGAAAAAAATTCCCGACCTGCTTACCTGCTTTTGAAGAATGTTGTTGTTATTTGGTATTGATACGTCAATGAGTATTACTGCCTTCTGATGTTTATCGATTAGTAATATATCTGGTGTATTTCAAAATGTATTGCAACGATTTTGCAAGCTTCAATTCATTTTACGCTACTGGAATTTTCAAATACGCGGTGGTGTGTCGATTCGTCGTGTGCCGTTAGTCGCCGATGAAGCGCCAACGGATGCGCATATCTAGGGAAAGAAACAGAGATAATCTTCTGAAAGATTTTCAATAATTCTCGAGATTTCAGGAAAGACGTACCTTGTTTTAGATTTCACCCTTTACTAGTTTAATTTGAGATTTAGAATTTAATTTATCGTGTCGGGAATCTCGCACCTCCCGTGGGATTGGAACAACAGAAACCTCTCTTGGGATTAAAGAATAGAAATCGCCATTGGGATTGAAATATCGTAAAGAAGATCTTCCTTGAGATATAGAAGTTGGAATAGTACGTACGTTAAACCACTTTAGTTCCTGAATCTGTGAGAATACCTGCGTAAAAGCTGGCGTTAAAACATCCACTTCGCTGAAAGGCAATTGGAGTACTATAGCTTCCTGCTAAGATCTGGTGTTCAGAAGGCTGAAAATAATCTACAGAAGATGTTCCATCCTAATAGCACAGTAGTTCATTAAAAACTGTTTTAAGTTAAGTTTTTATTTCAATATTATTTGTTTAGAGTGGAAATGATCGGTCTTTTAATTTTTTTAAGTTTGTAAAAACCTGGGAAGGAGTTTTGTTGCCAAATAAGCCGAACCACCCCTAGAAATCAGTCTTAAAGTCTCATGGGCAATTGTAACGTTATAGTATTACCTAATATGGTTGCCACTTCTTGGTAGAGTGTCTTATCTACTGCATAGTTTCTCTCTTTATAACTTCATCAACATAAATATTCATTTCCTGCAAAAATTTGACATCCCCCGATATATTTTAGATTGTTTCATTCGTTGTATGTACACCCATATCGGCATCATTCGTGATTGATAGTTCGATTCTTTATGATATGCTTGCAGTAGTTTCTCGATCTCAACGATGGATGACTAGAAGAAAACGGATACATTCTACATGATGTGAGCCAATAGTTCGACATGATCCTGTTCCACTCCGTTGAAATGTCCATGTAAGAGCTTCTCTTTCCATCTTTGCAGATTTTCGTCTGCTTCATACAATGTTTGGTAGACCTCTGATGAAACACGCGATGAGTATACAGAATTTTTCAATTTTAGTCATTACTCTTAGTTCGAGTACACTATTATGATGTCAAACAGTAGGTATTGGTTTTGCTAAGACCGGTTTTTGAAATAAAGATAATGTATTAAGAGGGACGAGCGTTATTACAAAAGTTCTCAAAAAGTCTAGTATATATCAATGAAAATTTCATACAGAGTAACAATAAGAGTCACATTGGCATTAACTTATTGTTATTTTGTCACTGATAGACTCTCAAGAACTATAAGAACTAGAGAATAATGCCTTGTCCTTTCAGAAATGATTTTTCGTATTCTCTTTGTTACTTTCAGATTAACAAAATCATCAAAGCTCCACAGAGAATTCTAAGTTTAAAAAAAAATGCAATCATGTTGATGAATGAACTCAATATTATGAATATTACAAGATTTTGTAACACTGATCCATGCGTTCTTCCCCCCAAAAATATAAAGTGTCTCACTGAAACGGCATCATTAATCTGCTTTTTCTACACTTCCGAAATATTCCTATTCCTTTCAGACTACACACGAATTGCGCCCAAAAGCAGTTCCTCATATCTCAACTCCATACAAAAAATGTATGAAAGCGAAAATGAGATTGAAATCCAACGCAGGCCTAAGCTCTTTGAACCTTAAATGTTCATTAATAATTTAGAGGTAAACTTCTAGTCGTTCAGTACATCGTCATTAAAAATCCACGATCCTGGATTTAAGATAATTGGAGTTGAATAAGTATATTCGGAATATTTCAATCATTATAGAGCTTGTTGGGTATTAGGAAATAATTTAATAATAACAATTCAGTAATAATGTATCATATTTACGGCGAAGTAATCACATTTCAAGCAACAAGTTCAGAAATCATGAGTAAAGTTCACAACACGAATAATAACGAGTAACTTTGAAGATATACAGGTTGAATAAAACTACTTTTTTTATGGGATTTGTTAACACTATTTCACATTCTGTGAAAAGACATATCAAGAATTGAGAAAATCTTAAACGATGAGTATTAAACGTTAGGTATCTGTGCAAAATTTACATAACTCAAATGAAGCTTTGATGCGTTCAATTTAGTGAAAATATCGGATTTGAGTTTCAAGAATAATTAGTAATAGAGCTTTCTGCAGCTGGAGGCAATTATTTGGAATATCGCTCAACAGATTTCCAACAGCAACTCAAGAATGCTATTGAAGTAATTTACAATGATAGGAGAATACTATTAAAAAATACAACAAAGAGATAAAAATGGCCAGCGGATTCATCCGAAGAAACTATGAATTTCTTATTTTTTTCCAACAATGTAATTATTATTTTATTTCTAATATACAAATGAACTGAAATGTGGATCGTTTACAAAACAGAAAGCTTCTTGCCATCTTTGAATATCAATTCAACACATAATAGAAGATTATAGAAATAAATTTCATGATTTTTTCAAGGTGCGTTCGAAAACGAAGCTCGAGAGCGCTATAAAGCACTAAGACAAAATCCTTCCCGAAATGTAGGTATATACGATTTTTTAGATGACACAACTGTGGACGTAACAACGATTTTAATTGAAAAAAAAATTCGAAAAGAATAAGTCAGTTTTCAATTTGACATTTCAAATTTACGAACACAAAAACCTGGATAGAGTCTGAATTCCTATGAGAACTGGTAAATTGCTATTGTGAAAATCGAAAAAGTGTCCTTGCATTTTTCCCAAGTAAGTTTTTAAATGAATATTCCAAAAATGTGTGACTAAACTATTGCAAAAGCTGCAATAAAAAGTACATGGTTCTGCGGAAGCAGAAAACAGAACAAATATGTTTTTTGTGAGTTATGGAAATAACAAATGTTTTACCCAGCCAGTAGATAAAAAGGCATTTGGAAGATTGCCAAACTAAATAGCCGAATACCTCAGATTACTCGATTCATCTTCTTAACATACCCGGACCACTGCTTTCGGTGCTCATCAACATCTTTGCTGGCCGACACAGATGCTGGATATTATCGTTTTAAAACACTATGATGGCCGGAAATCTAGCACTGTTGCATCGAGTTAAGTTGAAAATTCATTGACAAATTTGAGATGATCGTTGAGAAGATTTTTGTGCAGAAACATTCAGAACAGGAAAACCAACCTTCAACCAGTTGAAAGAAGTAAATATTAACATACAAATGTAGCTATTAATTCACTAACACCTTTGTTAGTAAAGATTAACAATATTATTGTATGTATTAATATGGAATCAATACGATGAAATAATTGGAAATGAGTTTGCTCAGCCTTTCTAACCAATGGGGTAAAAGATACTTTACTTCCGCCTTTGAGAGAGTAAAATAGGTGGTACAAAAGACGTTTTCGATCACAATTATCATTTAAACGATAAACAGAAAAATAATTTGCTAAATAACGACTTGAACTCTATTGACAACCCATTAGTTTGCTCAATGGAAGGGTGAAAGATGGGGAGTTAAAAGTTGATGCCAATAGTAATCTCAGATTAGATTAGATTAGATTTAAAAGGATTCCGTTGCACTGCGACCTAATGGTCTATTGTGCTCCCTATCAGAGCTATTCTCGCCATTACGTGATCTACAGCTCGCCTTCCAGTTCCAGAGTTCTAATGAAGTCCAGTATCTGGGATGGCTTCAATAGTAAGATAAATCAGATCTTCTTTACAGGGCGCTGACACCTCTGGAAGATCCTATTGAAGTTAGAGTTATCAGGCGAGTGTAGATTATATGAGGAAGAGAAAAAACTCCTGATTTCTTGGTCACAGAATGCCCCAACTTGTTCAGAGATAAAGTTTTTAAATCGAATATAGGGTATGACTTCCTCTCTTATGGGATTCAATGACATTATTTTTCTATATTCTGTGAGAACACATGACAAAAAATGATTAAGTCTTGGAAGGTATATGTGCCCAATCTCCATAACTTAAGTAAAGTTTTGATATATTAAATTTCTGTGAAAATATCCAATTTCCAGTTATGAGAAGTACTAAGCTTTTTTCTGCTAAAATCAACGAAGGAAATTTTCCTCAAGGTATTTCGAATACTGCTCAACGAACTTTCAACCTCCTTTCAATATCCTACTCAAGTTTGATATGGAAGTAATTTACAATGGTAGGAAAACACTTAGAGAAATGCAACAAAAATATAAAAATGGCCATAAGGTTTATTCAGAAAAATTATGGAATTTTTGTTTTTCCAAGAGTTTAATTATAATTTTATTTCTTCAAAGAAAGTATACAAATTAAATTTGAATATATTACAATGCCCCGCCATTGTTAGCCGAGGAAGAATGCTTTGAACGAGAAATTTTTAAGAGTGAGGATGTAACTTCTTGAAGCCATCCTAGATAGTGGACTTATGGTCGCGGGCCAAGGTAACTACTCAACATATTGAAAGAATCAAGATTAGAATTACTGGTCCTTAGCAAACTTTTTCATGATTCTGTAATTTAGTTAGTAAGCTATGATCCCTGCTCTGATAATATCCTTTATTGTAATTTACAATCTATTCTTCACAAGTATTGAGTAAATGTGGTTAATTTAAAATGACATAAAGAAGTTATCAAACATATTGACTCTTCTTATTCACAAAACTTCAATTGAAGTCAATCGGCCAAATTTCTGTGTTCTCCTTTTGTTGAACGGGTTTTCTACAAGTTGGTCTATGACGCTGTTTTCATGTCTTTTTTTGTTGATATTTTCCTGATCGTTCTATGATTTCATCATCAATAAAGAGAATTTTCTAATCATTATGTATGGTCAAATTGGAAACGTACCATTGTGCATCTGTTAACGATCGAAGTATATTGGATTGCAGTCTCCGTATTGTTTGGATATTTGAGGCTTTGGCACATTCCCAGAATTGAATGCCGCATGTCCATATTGGTTTAATTAGAGCTTTGTGAATCAGTACCTTGTTTAGAGATATAGCTTGGATTCTCTGCCTATTAGCCAGTACATTTGTCAGAATTCGATATTTATTTGGGTATTTTTAGCTTGAATGTGTTGTTTCCAGGTGAGGTGTTGGTCCAAATGGATTCCAACTTATTTGGCTTCTGTTTTAACCAGGATTTGATTTTCATTTATTTTAACTGGTGGACCTATCTTTCGTTTGTTGGTGAATGTTACTTGGACTGTTTTTGTTTAATTGATGATTAGACGCCTTATTGGGCCGACTAGAAAGTCCCCGGTCTGATGCTCAGATGGCGGTGCTAGTATTAAATCCATATGATAAAATATTGCTTTTTGAAGGGAAAAAATACGGTTGAAGCAAAATCTGGGCCTGATGAAGAATTTCCAGGGTCTACACCATGAAAATCAACAATCATTGATTGGTATGCTGAGTCTGAACGTGGTGAAATGAGTACCGAAGACGGCAAACGCAGTGGATGCCCAAATGAGGCTGTCACCGACGAAAAAATCAAAAAACTTCCCAAAATAATTTTGAATGACCATAAAGTGAAGTTGATCGAAATAGCAGACATTGTCAAGATATCATCTGAACGTGTACATCATATCATTGACGAATATTTGTACATGAGAAAGCTGTGTGCAAAATGGATGCCGCGCGAGCTCACAATCGATCAAAAGCAACAACGTGTTCATAATTCTGAGCAGTGTTTGAAGCTGTTTAAGAGCAATAAACCTGAATTTTTGCGTCGATATATGACAACGGATGAAACATGGCTCCATAATTTTACTTCGGAGTCCAATCGTAAGTCCGCTGAATGGACTGCACACGATGATCGAATTCAAAGCAAGGAAAAACACTACAGTCAGTTGGCAAGGTTATGGCATCAATATTCTGGGATGCGCAAGGTATAATATTCATGGATTACCTCCAAAAGAGCCAGTCCATCAACAGCGATTATTATACAGGGTGTTTCCTAAACATGCGGCAAAAATTCAGGGGGTTGTTCCTTGGACTATTTTAAGCATGTTTTGTCCTTGAATGATTTTTGAAAAACCTCTTTGTTTCGAAGATACAGGGCGAACAACATTTTTCATATTTTTAAAATTAATAATAGTTTAAATAAAAATGCGTACCGCACTGTGTTTACTAAGTAGGTACAATTTATTTTTAAATTTGTTTAACAACATTCCAATTACTAAAAACGGCCAGTTTTTTGACTAAAAATTGCTAATACATCACAAAACGAATTCAAATGAAAACCGTGTTTAATCTGTATTCCTTTACCATCTGCACTTATCAATTTTTAGTCAAAAAACTGGCCGTTTTTAGTAATTGGAATGTTGTTTTTCAAAAATCATCCAAGGACAAAACATGCTTAAAATAGTCCAAGGAACAACCCCCTGAATTTTTGCCGCATGTTTAGGAAACACCATGTATAGCGTCGTTGGATCGTTTAAAGGATGAAATCGTTAAAAGACGACGCCATTTGAAGAAAAAAAAGGTGCTGATTCATCAAGACAATGCGCCGTGTCACAAATCAATGATGACAATGGCAATGGCATGAATTGGGTTTCGAATTGTTTCTGCATCCCCTGTATTCGCCAGATCTCGCCCCAAGAGACTTTTTCCTGTTCTCAGACCTCAGAATGCTCGCTGGAAAGAAATTTAGCACCAATGAAGACGTAATCGAAAGACAAATCGTACTACAAAAATGGTATCGAAAAGTTGGAAGATCGCTGTAATCGCTGTATCGCCCTATAAGGCAACTATGTTCAATAAATAATAAAATCGAATTTTGACAAAAAAATGTGTTTTACTATGGTAGACCGGGGATTTTCCAATTGGCCTGTATTCGATATCATTTCTCCAGTTGATTCAGATGTCTGCTCTGATATAATGAAAACAAATACTAGAATATTCGATTTTCATTTACGTTATTCATGAAAACCCATTTGTCCGATACCTAAATCGAAAAAGCGACATCAGTCATGAGTGAAATTCCCATTTGTCGAGACCTAATTTCCACCCCCTCAAAACGTGTTGAATCGAATATATATATTCAATCCGTGAATATCGGATTACATCATTACATCACGTATTTAATTAATATATTTCGATAAGCCCTAACGAACTGATCCAGAAATGTAAAGAGTCGGTTCGGTTGATACTTCAGTAATCAAACAGACTCGCGTATTTGCCTCGGGCTATTTCGCCATCAGGAGATAGATGGAAATACGACTCGGGCTTCGCCATGCCATTATTTGAATACACGAGGTTCACGTCGAATCTGGAGTTATTGTGCCATCGATTTATCTCGACAAAAACGAAGAATGATGATCGTCAGATATAGCACAGTTTGTGACGTCTATTTTTCAAATACTTCCAATATTCAAATGGAGACTGTTGGTTCATTGAAGTAGACACAATGATTGTTTTAAAGAAGAATCAGACGATATTTAAATCTCATGACTTAAGAAACCTGTTGACTTCATCGAACCATGAAGGATTACTTCGATAAAAGTAAATAATTAATAGTTATGGTGCTTTTTTGATAACAGTAAAAGTAGGACTACAAGAAAACCCCTGCGCCTCAAAAGAAATCCATGTAAAATAATGTTGACCAAGTTTGTTCCGATTCACTTTGCGACATATCTAAAGAAACTACTCTGTTTTCGGAATAATCTTTACATGTTACAGACCAATTGAAAAGTCCCCGGTCTACCATAAGTAAATCACATATTTATGGCATAATTCTATTTTATTATTCAACATAGTTGCCTTCGAGGGCGATACAACGATTATAGCGATTTTCCAACTTTTCGATACCATTTTTGTAGTACGATTTGTCTTTCGCTTCAAAATAGACCTCACTTTCGGCGATTACTTCTTCATGGCGCTAATAGTTATTTATAATACAAGTGCAGAAGGCATTGATATACTTCCACGAGTTCAAAATTCAAAAACGAGCCACGAAGTGGCGAGTTTTTGAAGGAACGAGTGGTAGAATGAGCCTTCTGTACGAGTATTATACATTATTTTCTCTAATTCTGTGGTTATTCCGTTCATTCTTCCACAACAAAATCGTTCGAGAATATATCAGAAACGCACAGTTTTCATAGTTATATTTTATTATTCTATGTTGGTACTCCGAACTTTCCGCCACGGCTTTATCTGTCAATTCATCAATTTGCCTTAAAGAAATCAGTTCTGCCAACCAACATTTTTCAATGCAAAAATCACTAAAATATATTTATGGAAATATTTCATTAATTTCAATGAAAATGCAATGGATTAGAGAAAATAATGTATAATACTCGTACAGAAGGCTCATTCTACCACTCGTTCATTCCAAAACTCGCCACTTCGTGGTTCGTTTTTGAATTTTGAACTCGTGGAAGAATATCAATGCCTTCTGCACTTGTATTATAAATAACTATTCTCTAATTCATTTCATTTTTATCGAAATTTATGAAATATTTCCATAAATATAATTTAGTGATTTTTGCATTGAAAAGTGTTGGTTGGCAGAACTGATTTCTTTAAGGCAAATTGATGAATTGACAGATAAAGCCGTGGCGGAATGTTCGTAGTACCAACATATAATAATAAAATATAACCATGAAAACTGTGCGTTTCTGATATATTCTCGCACGATTTTGTTCTACAAGATGTGGAAGAATGAACGGAATAACCACAGAATTAGAGCGAGCATTCTTCTGTGGTCTGAGAACAGGAAAAAGTGGCTGGGGGCCAGATCTGGCGAAAACGGTAGATGCAGAAGCAATTCGATGCCCAATTCATGCAATCTTGCCATAGTTTTCTTTGATTTGTGACATGTCGCATTGTCTTAATGAAAAAGCACCTCTTTTTCTTCAAATGGGGCCGTCTTTTAACGATTTCATCCTTTAAACGATCCAATAGCGTTATATAATAATCGCTATTAATGGTTTGGCCCTTTTGGAGGTAATCAATGAATATTATACCTTGCGCATCTCAAAATACTAATGCCATAACCTTGCCAGCTGAATGTTGTGTTTTTCCTCGCTTTGGATTCGTTTCATCGTGTGCAGTCCACTCAGCTGACTCCGGAGTGAAATGATGGAGCCATGTTCCATCCATTGTCACATATCAACGCAAAAATTCAGGTTTATTGCAGTTAAACAGATTCAAATACTTCTCAGAATTATTAACACGTTCTTTTGATGGATTGTGAGCTCGCGTGGCACCCAGCTTTCTCATGTACAAATATTCTTGAATGATATGACGTACACGTTCAGATGATATCTTCACAATGTCAGCTATCTCGATCAATTTCACTTTACGTTCATTCAAAATTATTTTAGACACTCTTTATTTTTTTCGTCGGAGACAGCCTCTTTTGGGGGCCACTGCGTTGGCCGTCTTAGCACTAAGCATACTAATCAATGATCTTTGATTTTCCTGGTGCAGACCCCGAAAACTCTTCATAAAGCCAAGATTTTGCTTCAACTGCAAAATGTTATCAACATACGAAATTTGTTTCCATCTTTTTTCAAATAACAAAAGTAGCTACAGTCACAACGCAATATCTCACAAACTAATGGTAGGACTGCTGTCAAATTTTGACAGATATCGTTTGAAGTTTGGTTCAAACTAAAAATCATATGGATTTAATACTAGCACCGCCATTTGTGCATCTGACCGGGGACTTTTCAATTGGCCTAATACACATGTGAAAATGAATATGCTGAAACTTAAATTGAATTTCAAAATCATTATCAATAAGGATTATAATTCGACTTGATTAACTCCGATAGTACTGATATCACGATGAAAGCATAAAGATCATAAAAATGTAGGAAGAACTGACATGAAGTCAGGATATTTAAGTACTTGAAAATGTTATTCTTAGTATACAAGTAAAATCCTATCCCAATCGCATCAGATGTCACAACAATATTAGCTACTAATTATTCAATATCCTTTCAGAATTTTGTGAATGGTTCTGATAAAGTAATCAGCAGAAAATATTGCATGACGCTTGATATCGTTTTCTGATATTCAGTTCGAATATGATTATGAACACGCTATCAAGACGAAATTTTGCAAGAAATTTGGAAGTAAAATATGGACGCACAATTCCAACCAGGACCCTTCGGATGTGATATTTGATATTACTTGTCCAATATTCTTGAATTCTGGAATTTCCTAAAGTTCTGAAGATGAAATCAGCTTGAAATTTTTCATGAACATTACCGATTGAATATTCGAGCGCTCTAATCTAAGAGCACTCACCAAATGAGAATATCACTCAATAGGAATCTAAAGTCAAGATTTCCAAGTTGCAAACCAATTGTACGAGGTGAGATTGGATTGAAATGGAAATAACTGAACCATATTTGACCTGAATAAAATACTCTACAGGCCGACTGTGAAATAAATGGAAAGGTGATGTACCACGAGAAAATCCACAGAATAATTTAACGGTTCGAATCTTCTGTGCATTTTCATATGTTAGTTCCCAGAGTAGAGCATTTCTAAAATTATTTTATTCATTTTGGTTTCAAAATAGTGGATTTTCATTCCATATACGAAAGATAATTTTTCATTTTCACACTTTCTGATACAACTGCATTTCTGCATATTCTTGTTTCATATAATAACAGTAGCAACTTATAAATAAAACAAATTACGATACAGACAAGGGTAAATTTTGCCAACCTCGTCAGGTAAATCGTACCTGCAGGTAGTGATAGTAATCGTATTCATATAACATATTGAAAAATACCTAAACATTAAATTCAGGACGATCTCCTAAATTTTTCACAAGAACAGTCCTTTCTTTAAGTTTCATTGAAACTTCTTATTGCTTTTGAGACTTCTTGCTGAAGTTTTTAGTATCAAGTTTAATCTTTTTTTGCTGACTTTCCTCTTGTCGGGCTTTCAAGTCATTCGTATAAGAATTGTGGTTCATTCATTATCTAGTAAACTTCAGTAGCCACAATATCAACATCACTAACATATCTATCAAATAACCATGTCCTAGAAGCTTTAATTCCGTCAGTGATATCGTGCAGTGTATCGTCCTTGTATCCAGTATTAATTTTTTTTCCATTTCTAGATACCTATATTGATTTCATTTTTACATATTCAGTTGGGAATCAACTCCATATATGTACATACATATATACATAATATGCACATTAACTTTATTGTCATTGTCATTTCTAAATCTCTAACATCCTATCGACAATAGTGACATCCAATCCAAGCCATCCATTTCATGAATTCGTGCAAACTCACAGATTAAGTTTGAAGTACGCGTGTTTATTGGTGCCTGTTAAATTCACAAAGTTGCCAACATAGGAAATGAATCTTCTCACGCAATATGTAGGTATAGTATAATTTGTTCCATAAAATATAAATCAACGTATGTATCATTAAATCCAGTTCAGAGAAGGGCTTGGATTTATCCTTTCTGCATTTTTATATAAAAAAATTGAAGAAAAACCCAATTTCTACATCCTGGAATCTCATACCTATAGAAAATATCGATGTTGATTTGAAAATGAGTAGTTTTCAACTATAAATGTTGAGAACTACGTCAGGATTTCTTGGAAGATCAAGTGTACCATATTGAAATATTTTTTGTCTTATTAATCGATTTATTTATTGCAGATCCCTAAACAACAAGTATTTCATTGCTGATATCAAGGCCGGAATTTTTAACGAGACAAGCTGTGTTACTTGTTTATTTTTATTTTTTCTCAAAAACAGGTAGAACGGAAAGATATTCAAAGTATGGTTAATACATTCAATGGAAAGTCCCTAAACTTTCATTCTTCTTCATCGAAAAAATTTTGAATAGCTACATATTGAGGGGCAAGGGCTATCATTATAAGGCCAGGCAGGTTATTTTTCTGATTTCCACAAACTGCGCTCTGCTGTTATTATGTCTTAATCCGACTAAGTTAAAAATGATTTATGAAAGCGGAAATTGATTTCAGTATCTTTAGTTGACGCTCAATCTGTAATTGCCATGTTCACCATCCGAAGACAGTTCAAAAGAGGTTTTGGAGTGACTTTCGTGAAGATTGACTGTACCCACCTTGGGGATATAATCATAGGATCTTATTATGAAGATTTAATTCGAAAAGCCTTGAATGCAGAAGATACTTGCATGCAATCGAATTGCTTCATGTTCTTCTGGGTGGTAAGATTGACTGCGTTGATTTGCTGAACAAATCAGATTTTCTCGCAACTAGAACTAATTTGCTTTTGCAGTCGCCAAAGAGATTTTCCTTTTCCGTTGTTAATTCTATAGCAGATAGATGTGATCTGCATTCTCATTATCTTGACTCTATATCTGTAAATTGTATCTAATTCAAAACATTTGAAGTTAATATGGTCACGTGTGACGTTAAAGTATATTTAGATTTCATAATCTTACCCTTTTTCTTCTATTATAGGTTTTTTTCGGTGCCTACATATTGTCTGTTTGGATGTATACATATAAGGTTTATCTCTCCATTTTCGTCATCCTGTTACGTTCATGATATAGCATTGATTTTTGATATTATTATTGGATATATATTTTTTTAAATTTTATTTCCTGTAATTGTATGTTGGAAATAAAAGTTTGTTATCAGATTAGAAAAAAAAAGATTCACATGGGTCGCTTCGAAAAAGTTTAAACTAACTGTGGCATTATCTTGCTCTGAAATATTGGATTCTCGAACCGGTTAAGGTACGGGAGAACATATGGCTTCTCTATTTATTGAAGGTAACGCAGCGCTGTCAAGTTACCTCGAATAAAGACTAAAGGTGACCTGCTTGCATGTGCAATAGCACCTCATACCATAACACCTACTGTTCGGTGTACATGACGTTCAACATCAAACTGAGATTCACGTTTTTCTGCCCGACGTCGTCTAACTCTTCTTCGGCCATCATGTGCACCCAAGAAGAATCGAGATTCATCAGAAAAGCCGACCTGATGCCATTCCACATTCCAATGTTGGCGTTCTCTGCATCACTGTAATCGTTGCCGGCGATGCTCAACCGTCAGAGGTAACATAAGATGGGGTCGATAATGCTGCAATCCAAAAGAGCTTATCCGGCGGTAAACCGTTCGGACAGTGGCCTTGTCCTTCTTACTACTCATCAGCCAAAGATCGATTTGTCGCAAATCGGTCTCTAATGTCCATAAGTCTTAGACGTCGATCTTAAACTTCATTTGTGCCCCTTTAACGATTTTGGACATTATCTTACCACGCTCGACAACATCTCATAACAGTAGTTGGATATCTGTTCGTACGGTGAGCGATTTCTCGAAATGACAACCGGACCTCCCATAGACCAATGATTCTACCTATTTCAAATTCACTTAGCTGGCGATAAATTCCGCGTCTACGTGCTCTAGGCATTTTAACTCCCCGAACAGCTTTTTTGTTGTAAAATTTAAAAACTTGCAAAAAACGATTGTAATATTTAAGTAACAAAATTGTTTACATGAAAAACCTTCACGATTTATTTTTCCAAACTCCAAAAAATTTGAACAGTTCCTTCTGGATGTTGCAGTTTCTTTGCCAGTTAGTAAATTTGAAACCATGAAACTTTCGAAAATAATTGGAGTGTTCTAAACAGATTCAATAAGAAAATTTAGGAAAAAATGTTGTGGCGCATCAATGAACCACAATTCCGATTAATAATGACTTATCCCCATTCTCCATGTAGAAAATTCACGAAGAACAGAAGAAGTCTTCAAATCCTGAAAGCCTTTTTATCCCAATACGAGTCACTAATCATAACGTCGTCCTTTTCAGAAGGCACGTACGCCATAATTGAACACGGAAAGTATCTCATCTCTTGAAATCCTTTATACGCTGATGGTGCCCTTGGTATGCCCCCAAATAATTATGTTCCCTCTCCGGGGCCTTGCAAATTTCATTTAATTAAGTTAATTGAACCCACATTCGTCTGTTCCACCGTTTGATATTTGACCGAGTCATCCTTGCTTCGGATCCATTATGCTCATGAAGAGGCGTGTTCCTATGTTGGTGCTCGATGAGGAAATGTATTTCCGATAAGACAAGGCAAGGACTCAAGCAGCCCTTTGTTTCTTGGCATATCTTCCGGTCCCATTCCCTTCAATTAAATTGGAAAAATTTCCTTATGGGGTTTATTGAGAATAGCAGTCTTGATTAATTCATGAATGTATCTATTCATTTTCGAACCGAAGGCCTACAGAGGTTCGATTGAAGGCATCAGGAAAAAGCTGACGTAAAGTCAGAAGCTCTTGAGAGCTTTCATTGATGCACCAAATGCGCCCTGCATACAACTACATACACCTATAATAATATCTATATGTATAATACTATAATGTGGTCTCCAAAGCAAATTGGGCATAAATGAAAGGGCATCTAAAAGTTCCCGACTTCACGTTATTGCTCTCCTAATTTTCATTTGGATTATTGTTTTGTTTTATTGTAATTGTGGTAGAATATCGTATTAGGTAGTGGAAATGCGGACAAAACGACATATGTGTTTACGTCTGTTGAATTTGTTTTGTACACTTGGTTTCTGAATTGCTTCTGGAGAGTGTTATTTCGATATTCGTTGTTTTTTTAATGTATTCTTGTTGGTAATGTTATGACGTAATAATATGTATAAGTTTTGAGATGGATATTAGTTTTGTTTTGAAATTAAGCTTCAATATCATAAAAAGTATGTATCGGACAAAATGACATACTATCCTGATGGACAAAACGACATAGTATGTCATTTTGTCCGATGTCAACAAAATATATTTTTGGAAATAATATGGAATTCTGTTGATTGATTTTCATATGGAACTAATGAGCTCATTTTCATGTTGTTTTGAACTCATTTTGCACGTACCATACGTGATATAACGTGAAATTCTGGTATGTTTCTTGTAAAAAATACGATATGCTTTCCTTATGAAATTCTTTCACCAGTTCCTCAGTGACAAGGCATAAGAAAGCAAGAAGCTCGCAAATGCACGTTAACGCTAAATCTGCTGCGACCATTCCACCCAAGAAGAAGAAACAAGAAATTACTGCAACATTATTCAATAATAAAAAAACCCTTTGGTGAAAAAAACAAGGCCGTTGAAAAATAAAAAAGTAGTTGACGATTAAAAATTCGACACTGAACCGTTTCAAATTAACAATAAAAATGAAGATGTCTATGTCTGCCCCTGCATTTATTGCAATGACTTTTTTTTCGTTTCATACCTGGTGAGCAGTGGCTGCGTTGCATACAGTGTTTTCACTGGGCTTATACATCGTATGCTACTGTCTCGAGAACCAAAACCTTCATATTTTCGAACTTCGCATTCAAATATTATTAATATGTCATTTTGTCCTTAGTATACGGACAAAATGGATTTTGTTAGAAGTTGAAATAAGTCATTATTACTTTTATTTTTGTAATTTAATTCAATTTTCGCCTTATAATACTTGAAAACAATTAACCAAAGTTAGTATTTAGCACCAAAATAGGAGTATTATTGCAAAATCTACAAATATATGATTGAAAAACAAAACAGTATGTCGTTTTGTCCGCATTTCCCCTACGTATGAGCGATATCATATCAAACATCAATATAGAAACGAATAAAAAAAGCACAAACCTGAAGTCAGGAGCTTTTGTACGCTTATTCAAACTCATATTAATTTAATTTTCCAAGAATTATAGTAGGAACTTTCAAACCATTATCTCAAAATCTTCAATTATATATTCTATCCAGTCTTCTGAACGCAAGGTAGGAGTCTGAAAGTCCTGGTCTTTTAGATTTCTAATGTGCCGCAAAATTAAATATAATAACTTAATTGACCTGAGAAGTGTTATGCAATGAAAAATAGAATTAAAGTATGTACAGGGTGTTTCACGTCACTGTCAGGGTCACTGGCTTATCCTTTGAGCAATATTGAATAGTAACCTATCACAATGATTGTATTTTTCACAGGCTATCCAAATATGTTATCGGAAAACCTAACGAACCAAGGCATGGAATGTTATTGAGGAATAACTGTTTTTCCTTAGAACTTCCGGTTCTCAAGAAAACAGAAGTTTTTTTCTTGCAAAGATTCATTGCGAACGGAGAGACAATAGTAAAAACATAAAATTCGAGTCAAGACTAACAACAACCAGAGGAAGAGAAATGCTCAAATCATGAAAAAAATAAACTTTCATTTTCTCGTTCAGGTACTCCAACTTATTGGTGTACAGATCCTAAAACTATTCCAGATGGGAATTCTACTAATCAATGAGCTCACAACATCGTTCAAGTAATACATTATACCTTAGAAAATAAAAAATATTCCAACGGCGTCTTTTTGGATGTGAGGCATCATAGATCATAGTACACAGATCATGTTTATATCTAATTGTTAAATAAAGAAGGATGAATTAAGGTCTTTCGGTTATTCGAAGAAATATATAAATTATGTAGATATTTCGTATGAAATTCAATTCAAATTCCAACAGTATTATAATATCCATCATTCCAACATAAAATAAAACACACAAAATCAATACTTTTAACAATAACAGTATCAATTTATGATACTGACCTACGTCCACATTGTGTTTAATTTTCAGCTTTAATTTCAACATCGAAAATAGTAGCCATGCTGTGGAGGCTTTCATATTATGCAATTCGTTCGAAAAATATGCCAGAAGCACGGGTTCTGTGTATTTTCCGATCTTATTTCTCTTGTATAAGTTAGTGATGACAATCTCTATTCAGCCTTATAATCAAATGTTTTAAAGTTTTTCTGGAAGTAATTACATTGATTATCTTGCTGCTTCTACAGGGTGTTTTTTTTAGAGCTATAGAACTTTAAATTGCAATAAAACAACGATGGATTATTCCATTGACATGAATTTTATTTATCCATAAGATAATCTTGTGGTATTACATTTTAAATATGATTTCTGGCATATGACCGTAACAGCTGGCTCGGATGTAGTCCAGTCTGGACGTCCATCTTTGATGACTTTTTCCAACATTTGTGGCCGTATATCGCCAAAAACACGGCGAATGTTGTCTTCCAAATGGTCAAGGGTTTGTGGCTTATCCGCATAGACCAATGACTTTACATAGCCCCACAGAAAGTATTCTAGCGGTGTTAAATCACAAGATCTTGGAGGCCAATTCACAGGTACAAAACGTGAAATTAGACGGTCACCAAACGTGTCTCTCAATAAATCGATTGTGGCACGAGCTGTGTGACATGTTGCGCCGTCTTGTTTGAACCACAGCTCCTGGACATCATGGTTGTTCAATTCAGGAATGAAAAAATTAGTAATCATGGCTCTATACCGATCACCATTGACTGTAACGTTCTGGCCATCATCGTTTTTGAAGAGGTACGGACCAATGATTACACTAGCCCATAAAGCGCACCAAACAATCAGTTTTTCTAGATGTAACGGTGTTTCGACATACACTTGAGGATTAGCTTCACTCCAAATGCGGCAGTTTTGTTTGTTGACGTAGCCATTCAACCAGAAGTGCGCTTCATCGCTAATGGACGTAGTGCGCGATACGTATTCCGAACAGAACCATTATTTTCGAAATGGAATTGCACTATTTGCAAGCGTTGTTTAGGCGTGAGTCTATTTCTGATGAATTGCCAAACCAAACTGAGAATAAATCACTTGACATCTGTTAAATCGGTCGCTATCTTGAACAGTAATGCCAACTTAAAGTTATATACCTCGAAAAAAAACACCCGTTATAATATCTGGCGAGGTATATTCGAACTCGCCAAAGAAACCATATTCACAATAAATTCCGGAAATTGAGTTACGCATTAACAAATCTCCAAAAAAAATAGTACTTCTTTCAATATGGTCAGTAAAGTTTGATATTATAATAAATGTGACAATTGCTAAAATAGATATTTTGTTTTCATCATTCATCTCCATGACAAAGATATTCGATGCAGAGAAATAATTCTAATGTTTTCGTCTTTAATGATATAAGTATAATTCAAATTTTGATGAATACACTTAATGACGAAAGAGCAAATTAGGTCCCAAGTTTCCTTCAGACATAAAATACCATAGTGTCGAAGAAAAACGAAAAATGAAAATGAATATTCTCATATTGAAGATTCATTTTCTCGGAGTCATTGTTGCTTTATTTTGGCAACAACATAAATCGTTAAAATTCAAAACAAAAATACGCGTTGAATAATAATAGCGAAAATTTCATATGCATTCTGAAACGTGTTTGCATGATATAATATAAAAGATAGAAATTTCCAGAATACTGTCTCAGACCAAATAAGAAGACACTGACTCGTCTTCTGCTTTACCTTAGTTCGTGCATGAACAGTGGTATACGTGCATGATAAACAGTTTTTTATTACCGTAAACCACATACAGGGTTCGGCAGGAAGGTTAGACGATTTTATAATAATATAATTTAGTACCTACTCCTTAGAATATTGGAGAAATTGCTCTGTGGGCATAAGGTTTGTTATGATTAACGATTCTATAAAAAACACTTGAGCTTTTTACTACACCCTGAATCTAGACGCAAGCAACTTTTACTTTCACCAGATATGCATGTTCACAAAAATCGAGGATTGAACACGACTTGGGAATTACACGTTCTGTACAAACCAATTAGCCACCAAAATTTGACTGTTCGATATCTCAGGTCTTAGCTGAAACAATTAAACTTCCAAAACAAATATTAAAGCCAAAGCCGATATATGCAAAGCCCCAACTGGGCTGCCGAATTATCGAATATTCCCAGAGAATGATGAAGGTCTGCAAGCCAAGCTGAGTTGACAGATATTAGATTCCACATGTAACTAATCCATTATGTAAAAATGATTTCAGAGATGTCCAACAATATTTTTTGTTGGAAGCCATTAAATTGACATTTGAAGCTCTGGCTATGTAAAAGAATCTTTTTCTTTGTTTATCTGATTCTTTATTCTCAACCAACAGTATAAAAAGAGAATATCGAACATATAAATTTTTTCTTGATTGTTTTGGAAATATCCCGAATATTTTTCATCCTAGTCGATATTCTATCGGAAAAATATCCCCTGAAGACTCCCATCAAAACAAAAATTATTGACATTGAAAACACATAATTATCATTGGAGTAACCGTACATGTGTGAAATCTTCCTTGAAAATTATTTTTTCTATTGAATTGGTGAATTTTTACAATGTGATCACTTTTCTTTTAAATAAGCCAAATTTCAATTTCAAAATCACCTTCAAGGTAAGGGAGTGTAAACTTGCTTAATTCAAATGAACACTCTATATTTTATTGCATATTCAGGTTTTTTTTCAATTCTACTTTCATTTTGTCCATGTCTTGAATAGTTCTCGGATTATTCATCATTTATTGATAAAAATAACTGTTGAACGCCTCTAAGAAACTGTGAGATCGCAAGAAAGTACTTATTTAATGTTTTTTGTAGATGGCTCAAAATTCTGATATGTAGGACCTTGGAAGAAGACTGTCAGAATCTGATTTGAGAAAAAAGACGATATTTGAATTGCGAATTGGGTGTTTCAGATTAACATTTCGTTTTCGTATTTCTATATTCACCTGTAAATGTCAAGCAACTAAAAGTTGTTTAAGTCTCTTTTGAAATGCCGATTGTTATTTCGGTGTTGTATGTAAGATTTAAATTAGCCACTGTTCAAATCAAAATTCAAATCAAATCAAAATTTATTCTGATTGCGTCTACATGGTGTCTATGTACAATCAAGTTAAAGTGGATACATTATAGACATAGACGATCGTAAACTCATCTAAGCGCATTGAACTTCTGTTATGTAATCCCCGCTCCCCGACGAATTTAGGGAAAAAAACAGAAACACAGTGGTGCAGACGGTTGTCGGCGCAAAACAGGAAGAAAAATTTAACATTTTAATGAAATCGCTCAATTTCACTAGTATCATAAAGCAGAGGGAAGCAATGAGTCGAAGGGTCAGAGGCAGGTCGGCGTTCCAACACGAGCTTTTTTTAATTCTCTCTTAGTTCTCATTTTTCTCACATACTGTGGAAACCTATTATTTCTATAATAGTCTCTTATAAATAGAAGCCGAAATATTATTCTATAAGGTGAGAATACCTTATAGAATAATATTTCGGCTTCTATTTATAAGAGAAGTCATGAAATCGAAAGAACCCCATCTGCGAAAAAACAGTTCATAAAAATGTTTTTTTCAGTATCAGCCATTGAATTTTTTTTCCGAATAAACCAGAATGTATTCCAATATCGAAAAAAGTCAAGTCGTTTTCCATATTTATTCATTCGCTGAGCTTCGATACGAAACTTGGGATTGAAAATCAATTACTAGCATGATGTTGAATATGTTCTCGAATTCCCTGTGATGGAAAAATTTTAACGGAAAGGGAAATCGATCACTGTACATTAGTTGTTGATCTGAAAAGGCATAGAAAATATGAATGTACTCGTGAGTATATATGTGTTTCGACAATTATATTTTACGAGTTTCATCATTTCAATACACGAGGATGTTCGGTATTGTTCAACACTTCACCACTTCAGTTTTTTGATTATTCATTAGTTTTCCCATAAGATTTGTTGGGTTGTTGGCCGCTAGAATATCTTTTAAGGGCATTATCGTGGTGCAAAATTCACATATGTCTTTTCAGAGCATCATGTAATATTCTAAATTCTTTCACGAGTTCATCACAAATTTTCATACAGATGATTTGCTGTTTATTTTACTGTAGTCAAACTGTTTTTATAAATGTCGCTCAAACTCCACATGAGTATAAAAATAGTTGAACCAACTCAGTGTATTATAATTCACTTACGAAACTCTGAGGTTCTATACAATTCATCGCATAGAAGCCACTGAAGATATAGCAACCACTAATAATCTTTATGATCGCGTTTAATGAACATTAAACATCGTTGACCTATAGATTATTAATTAATTAATGAATTAAAGTGTGGTAACTACAACTTTAGAAGAATACTACTGCCAACTTGACTTGTTTTTTAATTTATATCGATGACCTACGAGAATATTTGGGGAAAATAGACTGTATTGTGTTCGCGGATGATTCATCAACTGCTTATATGTCTCATCAGATGTGGACATGTTGTCAGAAGCAGCTACTGCGAAAGTTTCAGAGTAGGTAATTCTCAATAAATTGGTCTAGCATGAACCATAAAAATACCATAAATTTATATTTGGTTGAGTTCCCTGATTTAGATGTGAATTGTCATCTTACGTGATGTATTCACATTAGAAGTTTGACAAAAGATGTGTATGCAGAAATATTTTTGTACTTAGACAATTGTGTAATTACACATATAAAATTTTCCTTGAGTACAATAACGGATACACACTGGCTGGCAGGCAGAGGAATTCAGCCATCAGAGGATGGTGTCAAAAAAACAGATAGAATGGATAGATCACCAGGGACAACAAACCCCACGTGAGAAGACCCTTCGGACGCCCACCAAAACGATGGCGAGACAGTTGGCAATCTACGTCACAAAAATCACTGACATGACCCGTAAAGGACAGGCGATACGCCTTCTTAAAGAAGAAGAAGAGGAATTTTCCGATTACAGAAAAGTTCAATAGGAATATCAAATAATCTGAGTCATAGAGCTTGTTGAACAGGTCATTTCGAAAAACTAGGCTCTTATATGCATACAATGGTACAGCGAAAAAATAGTTGAAGTCTGGTTTGCATTCATTTAGGAAAATCTATGCCTGCCATAGTGTAGGTTGAGGAAGATGCAGTGTGATCCCAACATTTCTGTGTTGAGCTGTAAAGTATCAGCAGCAGAAATGAGATCGTTATTTGTAAAAGATTTCAAGTTTGAAATGAGAAGGTTTTGAGTCATATATTGGATGTTTTCATAATTCTTTACTTAAAATATTCTGTTTGCTATTTCAATTGACTTGTTTGAACGTAGTATAGTTCATAATAGACCATTTGTCTATTAATGTTTCAAAAAACTCCATATTCATCGTGGAAGATTTTGAATTCGAAAAATAGTAGATAGATACTCTTTGATCTATCTGATTTGACTTTTCCCATAATATAAAATTATTTTATAATTTCTTTACTTCTTTATTCGAGATATAAAAGGTGTAACCAGATGAGTTTTTGGAGAGAGGATCTTCGTCGAGAATTAAAGGAGTCTTCCAAGTGAACAAACGTTTTTATTCAATTTCCCTGAAAAGTTACACGCTTCCAAAAATGAGTCCCCTACAAAAACCAGTCACCTACTAGGTTTTTGCGATTCCATTGACACCAGACGATATTTTATTCCATTTTGTTTTTTTAAACCATTGTTTTTATAGACACAACATGAATTTTTGCAAATAATAATTTTTTATAATACAAATTATCGATGAGTTTTGTTTCGTTAAAAAGTTCCGTAAAATAATGGAAAAAGTACTGCATGTTTCACCCCTTCAAAAGAGCACAAAAAAAGTGAAAAAAAATTCTTAGGTAGCTTTTCATTGGTTAAAAATGCCCATGAAATGAATGGCATATCTTCAAACTTTGAACAATTTCAGAAACAAATTTTCATTTTTGGGTAGGTATGTGTAAATTTCCATGGAAAGGTTTAAGAGCGTCTGTTCACATGAAAGATCCCTTTATATTTTCGAAAAGAAAAGACATTAGCACTTATCTGGAAGCACCCTATAGTATCCATGAATATATCTCAATAAATTTTCCATAAAAAAACAGGTAGAGTATCCCAATAAAAGATTCATCATCACGTGTAGAACGCTAAGATCTGATAAGTTACCTCAAGTGCTGACGCCACCACCTGTTAACTCCTCAACACGCATACAACAACATGAAAAACAAGCAAGACATTGAGAAAAACGTCAAACTTACTCGAAGAAAGGAGTAAAGTTCTTAACCATATGTTGCTGAGGGTGGGTCCAAATTTGTATCCACTTATTTTATGTATGCGTATCGTGTTTATGGAAGTCCGAGATATACTGAAACTGCGAACCGACAAAATCCAGTTACTTTCAACGAGAACGCTGTGGAGACACTGCCAACGTTTCAGTTTACACTACCCTCAGTTGACGGTTTCCATGGCGACCTAAAACACGCCCACCATGAGGAAAGATTTCTGAGGCGAGCGGCCGCTCTGATCTGAACGCTCTTCCCAAAGTTTCCAAGAATTGTCATAGACAGAATTGGCATGCCATTCTGCTAATTGCACTAATCGGAATGCAGATTTCCTGATTGCGAATAGCGAAACTTTTGGTAGGTATGCCGGAAACAAGTTGTAAACTTTTTTCGCAGTTTTAATCCAGCCAACTTTTCGTATTTTATTGAAGTGAAATGCGGATGAATCGAAAACTAGGAACTACTTTCAGGGCAATCAGGTATCGTGCATCTCTCAGACTTCGCAAATGAATTACCCTTCAGATAAACCTACCCAGAGGGTAATTACTAGCTCTTATTGGGATTATTGAATGCTTTAAAGTTCCGCCAAGTATCAGATAGAGTTAAGCCTGTAAGAGCTAGTTCTGAAAATCTGAAGCCACAAGTTGAAGCTCATTATCTTCGTACATTGATTGATGAGATGCCAGCCCCATAAATGTCCTAGTAAGGCTCAAGTGTGTGAGATTATTCTGCTATTCCCCTTTACAATCTTCCATAGCTTCACGATTGGAATCATCTAGGGGATTCAATACAACTGTCATGTGACAAGAAAACTTTTAAACTTGATGTAATAAATATTGCTGAAAATATGGGGTAGAATATAATAAAAATAGCACGTTTTAGAACTTGAAACCGGTAGGTACTTTCACTTTCTGGTCTGAATAGATCAATTCAAATGAATAGATATGTTTTGGAAAAATGTCTTCTTTTCCTCAGAGTTTAATATTACTTACTCTTTCAAAGTGCCCTAGTAACACTTAACATTCAAGGTTTTATTGTATAATATCCTTTTGAATTTTAATAGCTTCCCATAGCTACTTCATTTGGGCCACATTGTCTAATTAAACTGGCCTATTTTGAGTTAGCTTACTCAATTGGTTGGGATTTAAATATTATTCATATGAATGCAATATGTAATTCCATTCAACAAAAAAATCTTCAAAAAATTGAAGCAAGCTGATCTTCAAATTGGATGTTGCCACCTCAAGCCTTTGTAGTCATTGGGTTTGGTATGCTTTGAATTGACCTCTGTATATAGTTTTACTGCAAGTTGTCCCACTCCTCAATGGAGGCATTTCATAACTGTTGAAGATCTGCTTTGGTATTATTGAAGGCTTGTATTATTCTCTGAACGTAGGTTCTAGCAGAGATAAATTCATAAACCGATAATACTAGGGAATAAAGAAGAAGTTCTGTTCATTTTTTTATCAACGTCAGGTCACCAGCATCTTTAGCTGAAAGGAAATTTATCTAGCTGCTCTGACAATTACAAGAATCTACAATATATATGGCGACAAATTCATAAGATGCCTCATGTGTGTTTTGATCATGGATGGAAAATGATGCAATCAAACAGTGCTCGGAGGTTTCTCAGTACTAAGAAACTGTATTTTTTTTTATATTTTTCATTTTGTAATGATTTATAGTGATTCAATTTGTGTTCAGTTCAAAAAATGAAAAAGCTTTATGCAAGGTTTCTTCCCATTTCATAATTTTTTTATTGATGTGACACTCCACAATAAAACTGCTGAAAATGAAGTAGCTTCATAGTATTCAAGTACTTAATAAATAAATACTTGACTTGACTTGAGATTGAAAAATTACTACTTGACTTGATTTCAAATCAAGTAGCTCAAAAATCAAGTCAACACGTGAATCTCTATTACCTAGGTACCGGGTTTTTCACCATAATTTGACCCCCCTTTAACTTTGTTACTAAAAGAGGTACAAAAAAATGTTTTCTACAAAAGAAATCGACTAGTGTTTTTTAAACTGATTTCACAAAACGAAATATATACAGAATGGGCCACATATTGATTGCTACTTCATTTTTTCAAATGGAACACCCTGTATATTTTTCTATATTTGACTAGCTCTTTTTCCCCTGATTTCAAATATATTACATATGTTTGGCTTTTTTTCTGTTATTGTGAGTACCACAGAGTTTCAAATTTTAAGAACCACCTAGCATACTCAGTAATCAGTTTTCAAGTGGTAGGCTGCGATAACTCAAAAAAGAGCATTTTGAGTTATCGCAGCCTACCACTTGAAAACTGCCAGCTTGCATGCCAGGTGGTTCTTAAAATTTGAAACTCTGTGGTACTCAGAATAAGAGAGATAGGCCAAACATATACACAGAATAAGAGAGCTAGTCAAATATAGAAAAATATACAGGGTGTTCCATTTGAAAAAACGAAGTTGCTATCAATATGTTGCCCACTCTGTATATATTTCGTTTTGTTAAATCATTTAAAAAAACACTAGTCGATTTCGTGAAACTTTTGTAGAAAATATTTTTTGTACCTCTTTTAGTAACAAAGTTATAGGGGGGGTCAAATTATGGTGAAAAACCCGGTACATGTCAATGGATATTAACTTGTGATTTCAAATTAGTGAATTAAAATGAAAACATCTAAATACAATATTCGATGTGATATTTTCTGAATAGTATATTTTCCAATTATATGATCTATAAAACCCTAAAACTTTTCGATTGCTATCCACATCATATTGTGAATTAATATTTCAACGGAACCGGGGTGGCTCAACAGGGAAACATGAAATAAGCCAGCTGTCAATTCACAGGCTTGGTTTTCGTAAAATTACAGGTCCACGTTAATGTGGCACATTTGGGACACCATGCATAATGGGTAATTAAATCATCGGATTTGTTGTTGAATGAGAATATTACCGATGAGAACTAGTGGAAGCAGATGCAGCTACATGTATAGGATTATTTAGTCCAATAATTCACTATTCATAGTTATAAGTGTTCCCCAAATCATTCAGATTGATACTTTGGAGCTTTAGAGTTGTGAATCTAGTGAAATGAAACATTGAAACTCTTAGACTTCATCTCTTTCAAAAATTGATTTGTTTCTTTCTTTGAAATATGACTAATTAGGAGAATAATCCAATCTGCATTTAATGGATAGTGATGATAAATCACATAATTTACATCATGGAGTCTACTGGATGATTTTTACGAAATAAAATAAAAAATTTCCTTAAGCAAAAGACCTTATTATAATAAGGAGCATTATATCATAAATTATAATTTTACAATTTGTTTGAATTCATTGTACTGAAGCCATTCTGTGATCTGAACCAAAAAAACAGAAAATATAGTAAAACAACAAATCATCGAATTGAAACAAATATTTTTCAAACAAATATCCTCATGCTGTCCTGTGAGCTCCTAGATGTCAATTACTCACTTATGAAGACCACATCCATTCCGTCCTATTTCGCACACCTCTGTAGGAAGGTACCTAACCTAATCTAACATATATATTCAGGGCTAATAGTGATTCTGAGAAACTCAGAAGAGTACTGCCGTGAAGTCAGAAGATTTTGGCATGTTTGTACAAATTCGTGTCCATGTAATTTTTGAGCGATCGTTCTCCTATACGATGGATTTGTCATTTCGTCACAATGTCTAAAATTTTCGAGTTCATTCCAACTGGCCTGGTGACAGTCCTTAGGCAGGATAACTTTCGAACGGAAGGACCTAGAAACTCTAAATTTTCAGGGTAGTTTTAGATCTAAATGCCACAGTTGAGTTCATTAATGGGTAGAATACGATAAAGGGACCAGTATTTGTAGCCGCAACTAACGAAGAGCAGAAATTAATATAGTATCCAACAGCATAGCAGCCCTGCTAGCACTTGACTACCCACTAGTTAAGTCAAAGTTAGGCTGGGAATGTAAAACGTCCCTCAACGTAGAGGAAGGCTTAAGAATTCATGTCAACTTTATTCTGGTGCTTGACAACTCAAAGATATGGCGGCAATGAAACGCCATTTTGTGGCTCTGCCCGCTGCCATAAAGTGATGGCAATAAGAGAGGACGCTTGCATTCTGGTGGATGATCAATGGTCAAAGATATACCAAGTAACTTATCTCTTACTCGTTGAACTGGACTGAAAAAGTTATTTCATTAATTAAACAGGAACTAGGGAAACTAACGGACGAACTGATGAGATACTGTCCGGTGTGGTTAATTTGAAAAACATGGGAAAAGCGCCTGAAGACACCTGTCGCTTCTGTAAAGAAACCACTGAAACAGAAACAGAACACTTGCTATGCGAATGTGAGGGTTGTACCTGGAAAAAACTACAACACCTCGGCTCTATTCGGATTGGTTTTCAAAAAGGGGTGGTGTATGTCGCCCCTAAAAAGGTGATTGAGACCATATTGCCTGACTGGTCAACAGCGTGGGGATGTTGGGAATTATCTATGTCATTTATTATTTATACCATCTTGTATGTGAGAAAAGCATATGTTGTAGTAATTGTCAAATATCAATCAAATCAGTCAAATCAATCATTTTTCATCCATATTACAATAGGGATGCACAATACATCTTTAGGTCAAGGTGCATGCGAGGTAGGATGATCTTTCGCCCCTACTCTTATCTGATCTAACATGTTCTTCTTCTTCTTCTGTAGCTCTACAATCTAATATGTAGCCGTCAAATCTTATTTTTCAGTTAATTTTAATAACTGCATATTCGATCGGGATGAAAATCTGCATTTGCGTGTAAAATGACAATTTCAAACCTCGATTGATAGCATATCATAGCTTAGTAGCGAAATCCATTCACCATAATAGTTGTTCCAGCCTCATTTTCGAAAAACAGTTAAGCAATATTTTCAGTTTTTCTTGATTGACGCACACGGTTTTCATTCTTCACATCACTAATATGTCCCAATAACTCAAATTTTCCCACAACTTTCACGACGACCCAATATCGTTCCATTTTTAGTATTGACGTAGTTTTTACTTGAGAAATGTCAAAATATGACAACTTAAAAAGTGACAGCTGCTTAGATAGCGGCCTATTAAAAATTCTCTTGCTTTTATTAGAAAACCCTCTATAAAACTGCATCGTGGCAATTTTTGAGCGACCTACAAATAACCGGAAAAATTAGAAACAAATCATTTTCTGTATGAACATTCTTTTCAATACTATGCGACCGCAACCATTCAAGAGCTCTTGTTCATCGATGAACTCAACGGACCAATATACGGAGACTGAACCTCTTCTTGAAGCTTCAATTATCTAGCCTATTCCATTTTCAGAGTTATCGTGTAGACGGTGTTCGGACGAATAGGCAGTATCTATTTTGACCACGCATAGTTCATCAGTTAGTCTATTTCAATCGGTTAAGACCATTTTCAACTTGAAATTGTAAAATTACACAGTTTTGGCAGAATGATACCCTACTGTTTCCTAGAACGTGCACACAATTAGCATGTAACCAAACGATTCAAAGGAAAGAAAATTAGACTTTTTTATCAGAAACAAGAGTGGAGTCATAAGGGTTCAGCATACCCATGGGACAAATATTTATCAGCTGAATCCTGTAGTTAGCGGTGCATCGTAAATCTGACCCTGCTGGTAACAGAAGGAAGGCAAGGCATATTCTGCAGTTTCAGCGCGAATTAAAATATGGCGAAACGGGCCAATTACTTATCCTTCCGTCTCCGTATACGGGGAGTAATTTGAATTCAGGGCGCGGAGCCATATTTTAATTGCCATAATATTAGATTCACGAGATAAAACATCCTTTTTCGGCTGTTTTATGTATTGCTTGTCGTGGATGGTTTTGATTGAATGTTCAATTAGGCAGACTCGGACAGCGAAACGATGTTAATCATTCTCTTGTTTCGTGGAACGGTCCTAGATTGATTCCATCCTCTTGCGCGTATGCCATAAAATTAGTCATGTGAAATATAGTGATTTCCCTAGCGAAAGATAATATTGATTATATTTCCTCGAAGTGAAGTGTTAAAATTTACAACCACATGACTGTAAATTGCGGAAAATTAAGACTATATCCTATAAAATCCCAGAAGTACTGACGTGAACACAGAAGCTTTCGCGTGCTTCTTATCTGACAATTTACAATTGAAAACTACCAGAACATTTAAGGTCTCTCGAGTTATTCCACAAGGGGGCTATATATTCCTAAGTTTTTTATTTTGTTAAGCATAGAAAATCCTCATGGACGAACTACCTTATGAAAGGTCGAACAGTGTGGGACTCCGGGTTTGAACAACCTACCCACTATGCCTAACCTTCTGATTGGGATGTCATGATGCCATATGCTTCTTTATCCCGACCTAAGAGGGATTAAATTGCAAGAATTGGGATTGCCTTGTTTGTTTTGAAGACTTTTAGAAAGGATACATCAACTGAGCGGGTTATTTGAGAGGGAATCGAGTTGTACACTTCACCATTTACTTATGGTCATCGCAAGATTCAATTTGGTATAGAATTTTTAGACGCTTGTATCTGGTAGAAGATTCGCGGTAGACGAGATACTCTCTGATTCTTTCCCAAGAGTTAATTAATTCTTTATTAATTATTTGAATTCAGGGCGCGAAGCCATATTTTAATTGCCATAATATTAGATTCACGAGATAAAACATCCTTTTTCGGCTGTTTTATGTATTGCTTGTCGTGGATGGTTTTGATTGAATGTTCAATTAGGCAGACTCGGACAGCGAAACGATGTTAATCATTCTCTTGTTTCGTGGAACGGTCCTAGATTGATTCCATCCTCTTGCGCGTATGCCATAAAATTAGTCATGTAAAATATAGTGATTTCCCTAGCGAAAGATAATATTGATTATATTTCCTCGAAGTGAAGTGTTTAAATTTACAGCTACATGACTGTAAATTGCGGAAAATTAAGACTATATCCTATAAAATCCCAGAAGTACTGACGTGAATGCAGAAGCTTTCGCGTGCTTCTTATCAGACCATTCACAATTGAAAACTACCAGAACATTTCAGGTCTCTCGAGTTATTCCACAAGGGGGCTATATATTCGAAAGTTTTTTATTTTGTTAAGCATAGAAAATCCACATGGACGAACTACCTTATGAAAGGTCGAACAGTGTGGGACTCCGGGTTTGAACAACCTACCCACTATGCCTAACCTTCTGATTGGCATGTCATGATGCCATATGCTTCTTTATGCCGACCCAAGAGGGATTAAATTGCAAGAATTGGGATTGCCTTGTTTGTTTTGTAGACTTCTAGAAAGGATACATCAACTGAGCGGGCCTTTTGAGAGGGAATCGAGTTGTACAGTTCACCATTTACTTTTATGGTCATCGCAAGATTCAATTTGGTATAGAAGTTTTAGACGCTTGGATCTGGTAGAAGATTCACGGTAGACGAGATATTCTCTGATTCTTTCCCAAGAGTTAATTAATTCTTTATTAATTATTCAAATTCAGGGCGCGAAGCCATATTTCAATTGCCATAATATTAGATTCAAGAGATGAAATATCCTTTTTCAGCTGTTTTATGTATTGCTTGTCGTGGATGGTTTTGATTGAATGTTCCATTAGGCAGACTCGGACAGCGAAAAGATGTTAATCATTCTCTTGTTCCATAAAACGCTCCTAGATTGATTCCATCCTCTTGCGCGTATGCCATAAAATAAGTCATGTGAAATATAGTGATTTCCCTAGCGAATAATATTGATTATATTTCCTCGAAGTGAAGTGTTAAAATTTACAGCTACATGGCTGTAAATTGCAGAAAACCAAGACTATATCCGATAAAATCCCAGAAGTACTGATGTGAATGCAGAAGCTTTCGTGTGCTTCTTATCTGACCGTTTTCAATTGAAAACTACCAGAACATTTCAGGTCTCTCGAGTTATTCCACAACGGGACTATACAGGGTGGCCATTTGAAAACGAAACAGACGAGATTACAGACGAAATAAAGTTTTTCGATAGAAATGCTCGGACAGGTCGATTTCTGTTTCGAGGGGGACAACTTAAGATGTAGGTTACGGACTCATAGCGCTTCAACCCTTGCTGCTACAGCCCCAACCCCCAATTTTTGAATAGGGAAGATGGGGTGAGTGATACCTCAATTTAAAGGTATTTTTATACTGATTTCAGCACAGTAATTGTTTTTTCATTTTATGCATTAGTTCTCGAAATATTCATGCGTTAGTTAGTTAGGAAGGAAGCCACAGTCATGGTTGTTTTGAAGCTCAAAATGTCGATTTTTCACAAAACACTACAAGTGCCATGAAAACAACACTTCATTTTCAAATACTTAGTTAAGAATATTTCGAGAACTAATGCATAAAATGAAAAAACAATTACTGTGCTGAAATCAGTATAAAAATACCTTTCAAATGAGGTATCACTCACCCCATCTTCCCTATTCAAAATTTGGGGGTGAGGGTTGTAGTAGCAAGGGTTGAAGCGCTATGCGTCCGTAACCTACATCTTAAGTTGTCCCCCTCGAAACAGAAATCGACCTGTCCGAGCATTTCTATCGAAAAACTTTATTTCGTCTGTAATCTCGTCTGTTTCGTTTTCAAATGGCCACCCTGTATATTCAACAGTTTTTGTTTTGTTAAGCACAGGGAATCCTCATGGACGAACTACCTTATAAAAGGTTTGAATAACCTACGTACTAAACCTAACCTACTGTTTGGGATGTACGAATCATAGATTTCGCTATCCCGACCTAAGAGGGTTCAGATTGCGAGAATTGAGATTGCCTACTTTCTTTCGTAGACTTTTAGAAAGGATACATCAGCTGAGTATTATAGTTCACCATTTACTTAAGGTCATCGAAATATTCAATTTGGTGTACAAGCTTCAGAAGCTTCTATCTGGTGAATATTCGGTGTAGACGAAAGATTCTGTAACTCTTTCTCAAGAGTTTTAACAGCGATTTCATGAAAAAATTACTTGAACGGCACTAGGTCCGCCTAATGATGGAGCTGAGCATTGCAAACAAATGAGAGCACGTGGAAAGTGGTCCTGAGGAATTTATTTTGGATGATTTGTACCTTGTTGAAGAGTCCAATACTTTGAGGGGTAAATAACAGTAGAACGAATACTAGTTCTACAGAAGATCAACTTATTATAAGAGGATATGTTGCAGCGAATACAATTTAGCACACACCTTTTTACCCTTTTTGACGGCGTCGTCCATGTGTGAATCCAAGATATCTTCCAAGAGGACCTCACGTCCGTACATTTGGACCAAACCTAACCTAACCAATATCGGTAACGAAAGAATGGCAGCGCTTTTTTTCTGGGTTCATTTTGATAAGTTATTTGCAGCACCATTCTTTCAAATGGCTTGCATCGTCTTGAAGGTATTTTGTGGCCAATCGGAGGGCTTTTGACTAAGCCATGATAGCAGTGTCTTCTGCAAATATAGCTAGAGAGGTTCGGTCAGATTTCAATCAGAGTTGTCACTACTTCAGCTAATAACACCCTCTTCCCGTGAATTTTCTTGCTGGTTTCCTTGAAGCGTAACATTTGAAACGTTGATTTCACTTCTTTGGATTTATATCCAGAACATGAAAAATACGAAACTATATTATGTACCAACTCACCCAGAAGGAATGATTCCTTCACTAAACATAGAAAAGATTCAAAATGAGTTTCTATTCAGTATGTCCCTCAGACGAGGTGAAAAATGTTTTGAACTTTTCTGTTACATCAGGAACAGTGATATATCGTTTATCTTTGCTTGGAACACATATAGAATATAAGCTAACATTATCTTCTTCAGATGTCAAATACTCTTAATCCCTAGGTATTATAATAATAATAATAATAAAGTTTATTTGCTTTCAACACAACCTAATATTATATTTTATTAAATATTGCAAATAAATTGAAATATTGAAAGTATTATTTTAATTCCTGAAGTACATGTTATGAATTGATACTTGTGAACAGTGGCGTAGTGCAAATCTTGGACCTCCTCACCGGCAGAATTATAGTTAGTTTGGTAATTTTCAAAGGCCAATAGGGGAGAAAAATTGAAGAAATGAATGAAAACATATTTGAATCCAAAGACACTAATAAATGAAAAATGGGGAAAGCACTGGCACGAAGCCAGGAACTTTTGAGCGCTTGTTCTTTCTTCTTTCATGCGTCAATTGCGTTATTGGAAACCGCAGAATTGGCACATGAATAAACAGTGCTAAAAAATTCCTGACTTCACGTCAGTTATTAGTACTCAACTCTTTTTTTTCTATATTCTTCCTCCCTCATGATCGACTTAAAGTAGTTGTCAAACGTAGTCAAAAAAAGACTAGACCACAGCCAAAATGTCTGGTTTTTCCAATCATGTTGAAAATTGAAAAGTGCCCTCGACGTAAGTAAACCTTTGTACAGTGTACATGTAGTGTAAATCGAGTGTACATCGACAAAATGTGATGTGAGTTTCCAACAACTCCAACCTCCTACATATACGGTGTAAAGTCTTCTTCCAATTATTGACAAAACTCTTATGATAGAATAGGAGAAAATAACCCTGTTAGTCAGTGAGTGTATCCTTTCCACCTCACCATCTCTGGTACTCCATCACAGGTATTAATATGGTGAATGTAGTGGTCACGGAAAAAATCACCCCTTTTTTCTCTGTACAATCACAATCTTTGTTCAAAGGTCAAAATTAATTTGGAAATCATCATAGTATAAGAGAATATCATACTATTACAAGTTCATGAACATGTTGCATCATCATAAAAACAGAATTGAAGGTCCTTCCAGAAACATTTTTTCAATTCATTATAATAAGTGAGTACAACAAAATGCTTCCGTAAATTATCATGAAATTCCCAGCACACCACGGGATCTAGCAAAATATCTCATTAAATTATTCGTATATCCACAAACGCAAAGAGACTCTTCTATTCAAATTTGCACACGATGACGTCAGAGTGAAAAATAACGACGGTTTCTTTGTTTCACTCGGCGGAAATATGGCGTTTCTTGATTAATTATGATGTTCGCGGAGCCTTAGGCAGTCTGGGAGCTGTTCTTTGTAGCTGATTCTCAACCGAGTTCATTTTATATAATTCAAACTGAATGGAGGATTGAGCTGAGATATGGTTAACGATTGATGTTTTTGATGCTATCAAGAAAATCATGTGGCGAAGATACTCAATCTTGTTGAATGAATAGACTTATTATGGAAATCTGAGATATACTAAATGACGAAGCAACTTCAACACCTAGAAGGAGGTGTTAAATTTTAATTTTTTTTTTGATAAAACGTCAATATTATAGCAAGAAGTGAATGATTCAATTTAGAGAGAAAAACCGTGAAGGTTTTTTCATGTAAACAATTTTTGTTACTTAAATATGTAGGATCCAGTTATTGTTCCATGTAAATAATTGAGATGGTTAACCGGATGCTTGGAGACCTATTAGTTTCTTCAAGTGTCGAGGGCATGACATTTTCAATGAATTTACAGGGAACGAATTGTTATTGTACATATAATGTAAAAAGAATGTATTATTCTTCGAGGTGTCAAAGATATGTCCAGAGTTGTAAATCTTGAAGAGATTTACTGGGGCGTTGTGAAAGTTCGAAGACAATACGGTCGTACCAGATGTGTCACATCTGTGTATCAGGTTCTAGTCCTTCGAGAATCCGCAAAGATCTTTTTGGAAAGTACGGCAAAGCTCAAGAGTTCAAGTAAACTCGAAGACGAGTAAAGTTCGGTCGGTCAACTCAAGACGTAAGACGAAAAGACGGTTCGCGGACTAGATTGAGACGAGTCGCGAACGAGTTAGAGACGAGACGACCGAAAACTTGAAGTACGACGAAGACGTGATAAACGAAGACGTTTCGAGTAATCAACAAACGAGTTAAAGACGAAATTCAGTACCGTAGTGTAATTAATACGTAATTAGGATCTTCTCAATACTGAGTTTGTACTGTATAAGTGTGGCTTTGTAAATAGATGTAAATAATTGAACAGAGTTTGATTATTACAAATCCGACAAAGTAACGAAGAAGAAGACGAAAGGCCAGGTAATCGAATCATACCTCTAGACGATCGATTAACCAAGCCTACAAATATGTAGTCGTTTTTTGCAAGTTTTTTGAATTTTACAACGAACCAGCTGTTCGAGGAGATCCAAACTCCATGTTTAGTTTTTATTAAAATACCTAGAGCACGTGTACGCGGAATTTATCGCCAGCTAAGTTAATTTGAAAGGGGTCAAATTATTGGACTACGGGAGATGGAGTTGTCATTTCGAGAAATCGCTAACCATACGAACAGAAATACAACTACTGTTATGAGATGTTGTCAAGCGTGGTTTGATAATGCCCAAAATCGAAGAAGAGTAGGCACCGGACGTCAAAGGGGCACAAATGAAGTTCAAGATCGACGTCTAAGTCTTATAGCAATTAGAGACCTATTTGCAACAACTCGATCTTTGGCTGATGAGTGGTTAGGAGAACAAGGCCATCCTGTAACTGTCCGAATGGTTCAACGCCGGATAAGGTCTTTTGGACTGCAGCCTTATCGACGGCAACGATTACAGTGGGGCAGTAAACGTCAACATTGGAATAAGGAATAGCATCAGATCGTCTTTTCTGACGAATCTCGATTCTACTTGAGTGCTCATGATGGCCGAAGAAGGGTTAGACGATGTCGGGGAGAAAGACGTGAACCTCAGTTTGATGTTGAGCGTCATGTACACCGGACAGTAGGCGTTATGGTATGGGATGCTATTGCACATGCAAGTAGGTTACGTTTAGCCTTTATTCGAGGTCAGATAACATGACAGCGCAGCGTTACCTTCAAGAAATAGAGGAGCCATATGTTCTCCCTTTCCTTAACTGGTTTGAGAATCCAATATTTCAGTAAGATAATGCCCCTTATGCCCAGATCCCTCGATCTTTCGCCCATAGATCATGTTTCGGACATCATAAGTAGTAGAGAAACAGCTCCTTCTAGGTGTTGCAGTTTCTTTGTCAGTTAGTATATCTTAAAAACCAAAAGAGCCATGAAGAAAAAGCTAAAAATGAAATTTGAACACAGGTGAGGAAGCGTCTGAAGAAACATTTTCATGAAAAAAAAGCTTATTCTGACCCCTAAAATTTTGATACCCAATTTTGAAACACCCTGTATAATGACTACCGTAGTCAAAATTCGAAAATTACAGACAATTGGACATTTGATAGGACGGTGTCCCTTAAAACGAGAGCGCAAGATTATTTAATCATCTCTTGTCGAGCAATAATTCCAAACTGGGACGCCTGACAATATTCTGTAGTCGTTTTATTAGGTTCGCCCCAGCGACGGAATGAATACTCCTTTCGTCGCCGTCCTTTCTAACGATGTCCGGGCTTAATCCGGCCCTAAATTTCCACACGTCCGACTTCACGGTCCAGAGCTCCCTAGAAGTGAAAAACGGATTAAATGAAAATGTGAAAATTGGTGCCCAATAAAAATTTAATTAAGCCGTTCTTTCCCATCGATCCTGAAATCCCGAAAGTTCAGCGTTTTAAATAGGTGAGTAAATTTAATAATTGCCTCCCTTCAATGGGCCCTCGTTTGGGATGGAACTTCAAATACAGCTGTATTCTCCAGAACAAGAAATATTTAATTGATAAGATAGTGAAGATTCCACACATGAGTAGTATATTCATGAGTATATTCACATGAGTGTTGGAATTGCAACGAGTATTAGACAGTATTTTCTTTATTCCAATCAAGTTTTGTGAAATATTGTCGAAATTCAATGAAAAATTCAGATTATACATCCTAGTGACATTTGTATTGTATTTTGGCAGTTGGTGTGACTGTTACGAAAATTGACAGATTACGGAATTTGAATATGAATCATACTGTTCCTATTTGGAATAATTTATAATTACGCTTTAAATTTGTGAATTATGTCTCACGAAATCGATTTAAAACCACCAGAATTGAGAGAAATGCGAATAAGTCAGTGTAGACAACCACAAAACGAGAAATATAACTGAAAACGATGCTGTAATGAGTTCATTCCAACACAAGTTGCAGAAAGGACTCATATTCCAACACGAATGCTAATTCGAACGTAAGGGTGTTGGAAATGGCTTCTGCAACGAGTATTAGACGATATTTTCTCTATTTCAGTCAAGTTTTGTGAAATATTGAATAAATTCAATGAAAAATTCAGATAATATATCTAAGTGACTTTTGTATTGTATCTTGACAATTGATGTGATTGTTACAAAAATTGACAGATTACGGAATTTGAATTTGAATCGTTTTTTTCGAATTTTGAAATAATTTACAATTACGCATTGAATTCATGAATTATGTCTGACGAAATCGATTTAACACCACTAGGATCAAGAGAAATTGCGAGTAATGTACAAATCATTCCACTATATTCAAATTTTATTATATTTACAATTATTCACGTTTGTTGAAATTTGATAGGATTGGAAGTAAGTATAGACAACCACAAAACGAAAAATATAACTGAAAACGATGCCGTAATGAATTCATTACAGCAATGTTTTTAGAACTGTTCATTACTGTTCTGTAATGAACCCATTACGATACTGAAATAGAGAAAAGTTGTTATGTTACATTCAACAGGTTGAGAGTTGATAGGGGGGGGCTAAGACTTTTGACGATATGTGTATACAAATTGACGGGCTTTCGAAATTCAGTATCAAGATTTCAGGGGCATATTTTTCAGGTCAAAATATGACTTTTTTTCATGTACATTGTAACAAGCTACAGGGAGATATTTTGCCGGACCTAAATTTCCACACGTCAGACTTCACGGTCCAGAGCTCCCTAGAAGTGAAAAACGGATTAAATGAAAATGTGAAAATTGGTGCCCAATAAAAATTTAATTAAGCCGTTCTTTCACATCGATCCTGAAATCCCGAAAGTTCAGCGTTTTAAATAGGTGAGTAAATTTAATAATTGCCTCCCTTTAATGGGCCCTCGTTCGGGATGGGAGGGGAGGATTCATGAGTTGGAACGAACGAATTTTATTGACACTTAGGTATGTATCAAATGAAATTCATTCGGACGGTGAATTATCGGAACTGTTAATGATTTCTGTTAGGAAGTTCTGAAAGTAAATTGGCCTAACCAGTTTTCGAATTCGAATTGATTGACCTAGTTTATTTCTAAAGGTGATATAAAGTTTGGTTTTTCAACGTCTTCTGATTAATCAACACCAACTTTTCTAATTTACCCCATCTTGGAAACTGGTATTCTTAAAATAAGCTACTTCACGACAGATAGATTTGTGACAATCTTTCGAAGGTTTCAGCCAATGTGACGTCACATAATCGAAAGTTTCACTTCTCATTGTTTTATTGTTGAAAACTGCAGAATTTTATACGATAAAGGAATTAGTTCCAAACAAAACTGTTTCATATGGTTTGGAGAACAAAATCTATAAAATTATATTAACATACATAGGCATACAACTTTGCTTCCGCCGTTTTTTTTTCCGAAATTGGGTGTTTTATTGCGAAAAACTGGTTATAAAGGGTGTTTTTTTTAGAGCTATAGAACTTTAAATTGCAATTAAACAACGATAGATTATTCGATTGACATGAATTTTATTTATCCGCAAGATAATCTCGTGATATTTGATTTCAAATATGATTTCTAGCATATGACCGCCACGGCTGGCTCGGATGTAGTCCAATCTGTACGTCCAATTTTTGATGATTTTTTCCAACATTTGTAGCCGTATATCGGCAATAACACGGCGAATGTTGTCTTCCAAATGGTCAAGGGTTTGTGGCTTATTCGCATAGACCAATGACTTTACATAGCCCCACAGAAAGTAGTCTAGCGATGTTAAATCACAATATCTTGGAGGCCAATTCACAGGTGCAAAACGTGAAATTAGGCTCTCACCAAATGTGTCTTTCGATAAATCGATTGTGGCACGAGCTGTGTGACATGTTGCGCCGTCTTGTTCGGAACCACAGCTCCTGGACATCATCGTTGTTCAATTCAGGAATGAAAAAGTTAGTAATCATGGCTCTATACCGATCACCATTAACTGTAACGTTCTGGCCATCATCGTTTTCGAAGAAGTACGGACCAATGATTCCACCAGCCCATAAAGCGCACCAAACAGTCAGTTTTTCTGGATGTAACGGTGTTTTGACATACACTTGAGGATTAGCTTCACTCCAAATGCGGCAGTTTTGTTTGTTGACGTAGCCAATCAACCAGAAGTGCGCTTCATCGCTAAACAAAATAAAATGGACGTAGTGCGCGATACGTATTTCGCACAGAACCTTAATTTTCGAAATGAAATTGCACTATTTGCAAGCGTTTTTCAGGCGTGAGTCTATTCATGATTAATTGCCAAACCAAACTGAGAATAAATCACTTGACAGCTGTTAAATCGGTCGCCATCTTGAACAGTAATGCCAACATAAAGTTATATACCTCAAAAAAAAACATTCGTTACATTTATGATTAAAAATATTGTCCATCGCTGGCCACTACATTCTCCCGTCTTTCGGGCAGCGTATGAATCCTGTGTTGAAAAAACTGGTCATCTTCTAATCGATCCACGAATCGATCCTATTTTTTACTTCTTCATAAGACCGGAAGTGCGGGTCAGTCAGGCCGTGTGCCATTGAAGGAAACCAGTGATAGTCCGAGGGAGCAACGTTTGGAGAATACAGCGGGTAGGGTAGGACATCTCATTTCAAAAGGTTTCCAAATATGTATTGACCACTCCTGTGAGTTTTTCAGTCGGTTTTAACTACTCATAATACACTAACTGAGTCGGACCCACCAAATACTCAGCATGACCTTGGAACCGTGATTATTTGGTTTGGCCGTCGACGTGGAAGCATAGCTGGGCTACACCCATGATTTTCTGCACTTAGAATTATCGTAATTAACCCATTTTTGGTTTCCAGTCACAATGCGATGCAGAAATCCAATCCGTCTTTGCCTTGAAAGCAGCTGCTCACAAGCAAGCAAACGCCGTTCAACATCTCTCGGTTTCAACTCGTAGGGTATCCAATTTCCTTGTTTCTGAATCATTCCTATGACTTTCGTGCGTTTTGAAATGGCTTGTTGCGTCACTCTCAATGATCCTGCCAATTCTTATTAATTCTGTATCTCGAAAACCTTCTCTCTTCCACCGCCATGCTGGTCTTCGACGCCAAAATCACCATTCTGGAAGCGTTGAAACCACTCTCGCCAAGTTCTTTCACTAAAAGCGTCCTCACCATAGGTAATTGAGAGCATTCGATGAGCCTCAGCCGAACATTTTTTCATATTGAAGCTGAAATTCAAAACCTCCCGCAAATGACGAGAATTTGGCTGGAATAAAGATTTGGCTCGAATAAAGATTTTGTTGACCAAAATTTACAAAATTTTTTTCCGCTGTGCTTTTTATCATTATTAGTATTCTTCATACGAATTCTCAAATGATACAATTACAATTAGAATATTTTATTTCAGGGTGAAAGCTGAAAATCCGTTGTGTATGAAAATAAACCAAAAAATTGATCAAGCCCGATTTTTAATTGAAAATTGGAGTAAATGGAAAATTGTCCTTTAAGTAACGAAAGACATGCTGAACAAAACTTGTAAAACTCACTTCTAACACTGAATAAAGAAATTGTTTATCATGAACTTTAAATTTTACGAAAAGATCACATACATAGGAATACTATTAAATTATGTCAGGGTTGATCGGAGTGAGTGCCTTAAGTTGAGGTGGCATTATTGTTCTTCTTCCTAACTATTGAAAAATTTGTAAATGTCTTTCAAACCTCTTATAATTTTGGAGATATTGCAAATGCAAGTTTTTGAAAACCCACCCTGTGGATTTAATGACCTCAGAGGCCATAAAATGAATTCGTTGGAATGTTTGCCAATAAAAAACCTATTTCTTCTCCCCCAATTTCCACTTCAATCACTGTTCCTCACCATGAAATTATGCCTTGGTAGATTTTAATTCAATCTTTCTTCTCCATAGCTGATAATGTTTGTAACGATCGATATAGACGTATAAATGTTTTTATGGAATAAATAAGGAAAATTTTATGAAATATATTGGTCCTAAATGACCAGTATCAAACTCCAATATGCAAATGTCGCTTATTCTTACATTACCAAAAATAACGTGAAATGATTTAAAGCAATAATGGGTAGGACAACACACTAATGTTGCAACTTGAAATCAGTATTTTTCCACTTCGAATAGACGCAAAATGGTGAAGGCGCCGGGTACCCGGTTAATATTTGGGGGTTGATTGTGTACCATCTGTCGAGGGAATTGTAGGTCATAGTTCACTTGAAAAACCATCGTAGAAAAATCTAGAAAATGATCATGGATTCACTTGAATAAATCGAGGTTATATGGGAAGTAGTAATGATTTAGAACTTCCCACACACGATAAGTTACGTTCGATACAATATCCTTTCTGATTCAAGAGATTGTTCATTTCCACCTTTGCCCTCTCCCAAGGAGTAAGGCCAGATGCGGAAATGAGAAAATATTGTTGCGCTCCATCGGAACCAATAAGCGAACGTCATCAAACAGTTCATTCTGAATAATAGCTCTATTGTTGACATAAACGTAATGGAAACAGAGTTTTCCGACAAGTTCCAGAAATATTCTCGGAAAACTTTCGGTTTATATGCACCCTAACAGAAGTTGAGATTGAAATAATCATTTCTCGGAAACTGTAGAACTCAAATAATACTCAATACTGAGAGCTCGAAGAGGTTTCGAATTTTAATGACACGATGAATTTCTGATGAATTCTCGATACCTCCGAAAATACCGGTTCAATCGAATTGAGTTGATAGTTGGTTATAAAAATAATGGCATGAAAGAAGATTCATTTTAGTAAGTTCTACATCTCAGCAATCCTTCTCCACATTGAACAAAAATTGTTTATTCACTCAAAAAGCTTTCAAAAAATTAAATATATCATACATTCATACAAGATGAGATTAATTTCACCTTTGTAAGAAAATGAAATTTTTCTGAATATTTCCCTCCTGTCAAAAATTCTATGTATCTGGAGAACAATTATCGAAAATTACAGCGATAATTGCATTGTAGGAAGCGAAACTGCACTGCGATAATTGTTCTGTTCATAGATGCATAGTTTCTATGCATCTTACACAGTTCGAATCTATGGCAATTCCATTCTACATCAGTTTGACAAGTGATGTAACAGTTTATTCGGGAAATATTCCCCCGAATTACACACGTGCATCAAAATGACCTGATAATTTCGCATTCCAGCGTGTTTTCTTTGAAAAACTGCATTCGGTCAAAACTCATGCAGTTTTTATGACAACACGCTGTCATGCAAAATTATCGGTAATTTTGATGCACTTGTGCAATTACTTACGATAATTCCACACATGTGATTTTTAACCAATCAGAACGTGTATTTCTGACATATCTCCATCGCAACGGATGAATTTTAGTGGAAATTTTTTCCTCGTGGGTACCCAACAGCGAATTTTACTGGAAATTTTTTTGAGGTTGTAATGACAATATTTTTTTTATTATTCTAATTTTTATTGGTTCAATTTGATAATTCTGATTCATTTCAACTACAAGCTTAGATGTTTTCTAAATTCTTTGGACCATTATGATTAATGTTTATATTTAAAACGCAATTATTATATACTATGGCATCAGGTTGTTTGGAAATTGCTTGTTCTTGATTTAGAGTAATTGATGAAGACGAAAATTGATGTTGTTGGAAATAAACACATTTGGTGTGGAATTTTCTTACCGAATACCACACGAGGTCAAATTAAATCCGGAAATTTTGTCTCGCTCATGAATATTTTTAGAAAATTATCTCTCGTCTTCGACTCCGGATAACTTTCAAAATATTCATATCGAAAAAAAAATGTGTGAAGCACTTGAAGTCAGAGAAGCTTTTGGGAAGATAGTTATGAGGTCCCACGGATGAAATTTTAGTAAGAATAGGTGAGCACTGCTGACCTTATGTTAGTCCTTTTTTGGAGACCGTTACCTATGTGTTCTCCAAGCGTGCAATTGTCAAATAAAAGAACAAGCGCTCAAAAGCTCCTGAGTTCACGTCAGTGCTTTCCACATTTTTTATATGGATTTGCTTTATTAACTTTTTGGTTTATTATTCTCCACGATAGACATTTGAAATAGTCAAGGAAGAAAAAATGAGCACATCACTGACCTGAATTTTCGGAGTCATGAATTTTTGAAGTATTCTTTCAGATTCATTTCCCCTTTTGAACACCGTGGTTGGACATTCATTAAAATTTTTCTACTTTTATATTTTTTCCATGTGTCGAGCATTTTCCATTGAAAGTAGTAATAAATCATAGTAGAAAATTTCCAGTTTACCATCCTCATAATAATAACTTTCGATCTTATGCGAAGACCGGAAACCGTAGACAATACGGAAGCCACATATATCGTTATTCTTTTACCGAATATTAACTTACCCTGGAGTGATGGAATATAAATAGAATTCAATCACAATTCTAAAATCCATTTTCCTCGAATTATAAATCATTTCCCATTCTTCCTGGGAAACTGCCTTCTTGCTCAGAGCACAGTCGATGTCAATCGGAGTTGTTTTCGGTAGGAAATCATCGAATAAATCAACCGTCGAAATTGGAAAGCATGAGAAAAATAATATTTTTCAACGACGAATTGTTGGGGATGTCTCCTCCTACCCTGCCTCTTCCGTAATAAGTATTCTTCACCGTACGTGTATCGAATATAACCCTGCCGCAAGTTTCGTTCCGGATTGTAAGACGCCCCGTTATTTCATCGGGTAATAATTTCACGCCATAAATGTTCACATACCAGGTCTTTAATGATGTATGAAATTGGTATTGAAACGAAGCACGTTCGTAAATGGATTCTGAAGTACATAGTTTAGTTAATGGGTTTCAATCACGGTAGAAAAATTCAACTTGAGCCAACTAAGCGGAGTTTATGCAGAGTTTTAATGGGCTAAATGAATACTGATGCCTTAAACCATTGAATGAATGTACTGCTCTGATATAGGCTCTAAGAAATCTGGCATAACGATAGAACACGAAGAACACATAAATAGATAAATGAAGGACCTAGATGAAAGAAGAATTGAAGCTTAAGCATAGTCCACTAAAATCTAGCTAATACCAAAAGAGAGTCCACTACCTTTAGACATTAGAATTTTTTTGGAGAAAAAAAAAAGAATAAGCAGTATAGACGAACACTTAATCCAGAAGACAAACTATGCTAAATAAATTAACCAACCAAGTAAAACCAGACGTCGACAAGTATTCTACGAGGATTGGGACAAAACAGTAAAACACTGAAAAGATTGAATTCCGAAGTCAAATCGCTTGTAAAATACAATCAGGATTAACTGAAAGAAAAACGAGAACCAAGTAACAGTAACAAACAATGAAAAGAAGAAATATTCGCAGCATCGCTCAAGCACCAACTCAAGCCAACAATGACAAATTCAACCAGGTAGTTGAATCACACAATTGAACAATCTTCGTCTTCAGTAGGACAGTTATCGGAAAATCAAAAAATAGTAAAGAATCCTGAATAAATGATATACAAACGACATACTAGATCAAGCCAGAGATGAATCACAGAAATAGCGAGATCCATACTAACAACAAAATATTATCCAATTGAATAGAAAACGGCAGATACAATTTCAATATGGAATGAAGGAAAAATCAAAAAGACCCAACCTATAAGCCTACTATCGGCACTGATTAATAGAAAAACTAATTCACAGAAAACTAGTAGAACGGTTTTGCGCAAAGAGCACTCAACAATGCATCACCAAGGGTATGATGACAAAAATGAACCTCTCTACAGACACTGGTACTATATTTTTGGGTATCGAAAAAGAATTCAATAGAATATGGCACCAAGGACTGATGTATAAAATTAAGATATAGACATTCTCTATCGAACTAACGAGGTTGATAAAATCATACCTGGATAAAAAAAGACTCAGGGTGAATATAGATGGTACTAGATCGACAATGAGAGAAATCAAGCGGGAATACCCCAAGGATCAGTCGTAGGGTCGTAACGTTCATCATATATATGTCGGAACGAATAGATGGAAGATTGCTCAGTTTGTGGATGACACCACTGTGTATACTTGCTATTCTTGTTGAACATGTAAATCAATAACCAATTAGAAACAAATAGACATAAAGCAACTGATGGAACTGATGGACAGTCGCAATCTACTTCGGTCGCAATAGTAATAAAGAAAAACAGGAAACGTCAAGATAGAAAATCAGACAATAGAATGTAAAGAAAGACTAATAAGTATATCTTGCAGTAACACTAGACGAAAAATTTTACTTCAGAAAATAGCTAGAAAAGATAACTCAAAAGGCAAACTATACTTATTTAATTCTCTATCAAGTAATATTCATGGAGATACAAAATGAAAAAGTTTTTCATTAGGTATTTATTTCATATTTCACTATTTATTGTATTTCATTATTTAGAATGAACCACTTCATCTAAAGTCTCAGGGAATGTAAAGTGACGTGGAAACGCTTGAAATAATGAATCAAAGATGAACTCCTCTTCGAATTGAACAGAACCTTATCATTTGCTTCGTGAGTCGAATGAGCTGCTAATCGAAAGCTATGCCTTTTTCAGATAAGTGCTCTTGTCGACTTCTTTGGATCACTTACGACTTAGTTTCAATTTCTTTTGAGTTGAAAAAAAGCACATCAGCAACTTGAATAATCAATTGTGAACTCATAATGTCAGGATAAAGGGAATGAGGCAGATTAAACTGAATCCTGCTTTCATATCGGTTATCATGACTCAGCCTCTTCTGAACTCTCAAATAACCTGAGTTTGCAGCTTTGCTGTGTAGGGGTATTATTCAAGAGGAAATATATTTTAAAATTCATCCCCTTGATTACTTCCCATAAAAAAGCATCTGTGGAATGTATGAGAGCTGATTATATGAAATTGGGAACAAATTAATTTTTCATTCAACTTTGTTTCTACTTTCGTTCGAGAATTTGATCAACTGATTTTGCAGCATGTGTATTGAGATGTTAAATAAAAAACATTATCTGCAAATGGGTGTGCCTTCTAGTCCTTCGCTTCTAAAATGTTATTTTCGGTCTTATAAAACTAATAGGTTCTGATTTGTGCAAAAATAATTCTCAGAATCGAAATATGTAATAGTAAGATATAATTTTATGATCAATAAATTTTTGAATTTTTCTGATGGTAGTGAAGATATTAAATTTAAATTTTTTCAAACAATTTCTAATATCTCTTCTGATACACCTCTTTCAATACTATGTTAGAATTGAAACAAATAGTTTAAATTTTCTCGAAAAATTAATTGTAAAAATTGTTAAGTTTTGAAATTCATGTATTTGGAATTATATTCTTCACATAACATTAACTTAACCAATCTTAACTATACTTATTTTAAAATTTTTGTTTTCAATGTCCTCTTCACTTTCGTCGAATCTACTTCAAGAATTTCAGGTATTTTGATTTATATTTACTGTACTCTCTCCTAAGCATGATCATCTTAATACTTATTGGAAATCTTGAAGTCTATACAATTTCGTTTTTGCTTTCTGTTTTCCAAATTCAATACCAGTATTCCTAATTGTCAACTTCTTGTAGAATACTTGAGCTCGTTTTTCAACTATCAATTTGAGACTGAATTCCTCTTTCCATAAATTTCTACTTGTGCTCACTTACTATTTAAAAACCTCAAGATTAAAGTGAAGGGCAAGCCAGAGCCTTATTGGAATTTAATGGTACTGGTCCTTTATCACTTGATTTCCGCATTGTTTCTTATGGCAGCGTTCACGTCGTCTTTCTGTCAATGTCGTTTTGAGATTAGATCAATAATAAACTTCTTTTGACAGAAAAAAATTGAAAATTTTGAAATGATGCCATTGGATGATTGATTCTTTGTATAGCACCATCTTCAGGAAGAAATGGGTCTCAAGCCGAGCAGAGTCATCAGAATTATCTCCAATAAAATCTAATCAGTGAACACACCAGTATTTTAGACATCTTAGTCTACTCCCTAATGTTTTCTCCACTCTTATCGATCATCATTTTCATTTTAATATAAAAAATATCATCCAAGAATTTCATTTCAATTTGAAATTAGAAAGTGATAGGTTTTTTCTTAGTTATATCTGTATTCTGATATTGATTCTGAGAAAAACCATAACAGTACCTTTCTATCTGATTATTGATTGCATTACATTAGTAATACGATGCGACTATTTCACCCATTGAGATTGTAGTCGATTTTCTTCATGTTTTCAGAGTTAGAACAGATCAAAATAAATCCCATTTCCAATTATTAGTTCATCAACGCGCAAACAAAGGACACGAACGAAAGAGAGTGGGAAAGAACTCCGACGATTCCAATTTAGGATAACTCGATTATGACCTTCGCCCTTTTTATTTATTTCTAAGTCTTTTCTCACTTTTGTAATGCAATAATACGCCACCAGCGATTTATGTACGGACTACCGAAGCTCCCACGATAATTGCTTCCCTCCATAGAAAATTAAAGCCTAACTGGGGGATTATACACTGATCAGAAGAATATAGACCTTATGCTTGAAGACTTACAACAGTAACGTATGGAGGATTTGGTGAAAGTATGTATGGATAATAATTTTATACCAAACAGTATTCAATTCTTAGAATCACTTGCTTGAGGATGTTTTAGAGGTTGGATCAATGCATAGTTTCAAGAACTCGTTTGACAGTCGAAGAAATATATGTTTCTTTTCGTGATTTCAACATGTGAACATTTCTGAATTTGACATTTTTTTATCTTTGAAAAAACGTCTAAAGTGGTAGGTATGAATAAGCTATTTTTTGCACGATAGAACGAATTTTGTTAGTTAGCGCGTTTGTTAATAGATCGGTTGATTATTCTTACTGGTTGCTAAGATGAACAGAGCAGTAGGTAAATCACTTACCGTGCGCTGGACGGTGATAATGACTAAATAGTTATTGAAATAATGAAATAATTCACAAACAATTTGAATTCATTTCAATTATTATCGAAAGTGATGATACAATTATTATTATTGCTGATGGAAACAACGCTAGTTTGAAAAGTGGTTATAAATTCACAGAATCTGCTTCTGAATTTAACATATCTGTTGTTTCATTTCGCTACGTTCCGTAGTATGCGAAGTTTTTTCAGCAAAGTCAAGTTTATTTTCCTCAACAGTATTGACACAATTGACTATTTTAATTTTGTGTATAATTATTTTGTAATTCAAGTTTGTCTATCGTACAAAAAACGCTATAAATATCTCGAACGTTAAAGATTACCGATTCTCAGATAATAATTGGAGTTGTCGCTGCGCTCCTCTTCAAAACTATTGTCTTCGATCGGTAAAATGTCCTTACCATTCTCGATACTCAATATACCAATGATATTCAATATGTTTTTTACATAAATTAATCTAATTAATTATTAATTTAATAATTAAATCAAATTAAATATATTAATTTTTTTGCTAGATGAGACAATATATGTCTCAATGGTTTCGACCCATATTTCTTCATAAAATTTTGAAAAGAAAATATGGTTTCAAAGTATATTTCCGAACAGGTCTAAGAGGGATACCCACCACGTGGCTTTCCGCCTATCAGTCATTAAAAACCTATTCATTTATCCTCTGGCGCTCCTGCAATGACCAAGCTTTGTATGGTGTACGAAGTTGTACATTCACTTTATCTTATTTCTCTTTTCGAAGCATATAAATAGAGGGCGGCACTGTACGACGATCGAGGCGATTTGCTCGATTAAATCATTTGTGTTCAATTTGAGTTCATTTTTTACTCTTTTTGATTTCAAACTACAATCAACGAGTGAATCGGACAATCAAAACTCGTCGTTAGTCTTCAACATTTCTGGAGATTTATGTTCAACCTTTCTGGCAGTCTGATATTGCAGGATATATCGTTGTTCGTATTCATTTTCCAAATTTCGAACTTTTCTAGATTTAAACATCTGCTTAACTAAATTATGAACAGTCTTGTACACTCCAATTCATAAGCCATCGAACTGTCAGTAAAATGATTGAGCATTGTCAAGTTAACTAATCATTATCTGTGTTGACCCATTGATTACTTTCCCAAAAACGTTAGAATATTCGATGTTTCCGCCATCAAAAAGCCTTTATAAATAGTAAAGGATTGTCATCTAGGGAACTTTTTCCCTTCACTTTATTTACAATATAAAATAAAAATGTAGACTTGGTTCGATCGCCTAGGGGTAAGATTCGATAACCAGTCCAAACGTCTTCTTCTGTTTGACTTTGCTTGAGGTTGTACAAATTTAATATCTTTTCAAAGCCCACTCAACTTTTTGAATTTTTTTATACAGTGGAAATTTGTGCCAAAACTTTTGAGATATACGTTAGTTTAGCATAGGAACCCTAAAACTGATTATTATGTGAAATTGTTTCGTGTCCCCCAAAATGTAATTGTTGCATTGACTAGGGTACTAGTACAAATTTTTCCTTGTACCAAGTAGTCAATACAACAACATAAAATAGTCTACATAGTCTATAGTCTATAAAAATGCTTGGCCATAGATGTTCCATTGAAGCTTCCTTCAAGTGACTTTGGATATAATAATATACAATACTCACCTGAAGAAGTCAAAATATAATTTGACGAAACAATTGTTATGTAATCAATAAATATGATATATTTTCAGAATGCTGAAAGAAATTCGTTCGAATTTCTGGAATAATTATTTGAATTATAACAAGAAGATAAAAAAATACTTAGTACGAGATCGATAAAGCCAATAGAATAGAAACACGTAACAATATGAATGAATAGACTGAAATTGTTGCGAATAGTTCCTTCGATCCCAAAGAAGGGAAAGCCCTACACGCAAATCCGCTCCAGGATATTCCAATTCCCTCGCGATAGCTTGTTGGTCCGTTGAGATACTCTTGAGCATGTGGTGCCTGCACATTTCAATATTGATTGAATTCCTGCTAAGTAGGGTTATCGGTGGGCTGAAAGGCCTAGGAGCCGCTGATGGTATGGCTCTGTGTGCATAAATTGACTTGTCAGCTCCTTTCACTTTCGAAATCATCGTCCGAAGGGCCATAATTAATTTCCATTAAATCTGATGATTCCGCTTTTTTCTTTCGTCTCAACATCAAAGACGAATGGTGGATGGCTGAGAGTTTATCGTGAGATTCAGGGGGGAGAGAGCTTCTTGGAGTGTAAACGACAAGCGTTCGTTAATTAATTTATATTCTTCCCAACTCGAATCTTGCTCATCGGATCTTCCTACGCCAGTATTGAAACTTTGAGGTTTTGATGTTTATTTCTGTATTTGAGTTGTCTTGATTTTGTTGGGAGTTTATCCTCTCATCGGCATTTGACTTAATGGAACTGCAGTTACTTAAAATCTCAAACAAATGTAGCTTAATATTGCCATTGGAATCAAAACTTGCTTTTAATTAGGAAACCTTACAATTTTGGTATGGGAACATTTTTTATTTTCTCAAAGGAAAAATTTCATTTTCTATCAATACATCTTTTTATATGCATGTCATTTCATTCGAACAAACGCACTTTTCATTATTTTAATATGTCTCATTGAAGCTTGTGATTTCGAACAAACCTGTATGATTAGGGACGTATTTTTTTTTCACGTAAATCATACACGGGTACGTTTTTGGGGAGTGAATCCTGGTGGAAAATTCAAAGAGGTTTTTTATGTGAATAAAAGCCTTAGGCCTTTCCTCGAAAAGTTAAACGCTTCCAAAAATAGTAAAGGAAATTAATTTTCATTTTCTTGAAATCGAAGATATGGTATTTTGTAATCATATTCTACTGAAAATAACACGACACCAAACCTGACTGCCACCTTTTTTTCGATTCCATTCACAGAAGATCCTTTCGTGTACATTGTTGTATGTTAGTTTTTCACTAGGAAACTTTCGCGGACACATCACACGAATTGGACAATTTTTACAATGAATCGTTATTCTCAACACATTACTGTGAATTGAGAATTTTTATTTAGTTCAAAATTCTGGAAAAAGTGTATTAGTAGTGGTAGGCATTTTTCACCTCTTCCGAAGATCACAACTTAATTATATAGCTATTAGGCCAATTGAAAAGATCCCGCTTTGATGCATAGATGGAGGTGCTAGTATTAAATCCATATGATTTTCAGTTTATACCAACCTTCAAACGATACATGTCAAAAATTGACAGCAGTCTGACCATTAGTTTGTGAGATTATGCGTTGTCAGTGTAGCTACTTTTGTTATTTGAAAAAAGATGAAAAAAAGAGAATTTCGTGTGATGATAAAATATTGCTTTTTGCAAGGAAAATATACAGTTGAAGCAAAATCTTGCCTTGATGAAGAGTTTCCGGGGTCTGCGCCCGGAAAATCAACTATCATTGATTGGATTGCTAAGTATGAAAGTGGTGAAATGAGCACCGAAGACGGTGAACGCAGTGGACGCCCAAAAGAGGCTATCACCGACGAAAAAATCAAAAAAGTTCACAAAATAATTTTGAATGTACATCATATCATTCACGAATATTTGTACATAAGAAAGCTGTGTGCAAAATGGGTGTCGCGCGAGCTTACAATCGATCAAAAGCAACAACATGTCAATGATTCTGAGCAGTGTTTGAAGCTGTTTAGTGCAATGAATCTGAATTTTTGCGTCGATATGTGACAATGGATGAAACATGGCTCCATCATTTCACACCAGAGTCCAAACGACAGTCAGCAGAGTGAGCACGATGAACCCAATTCAAAGCGAGGAAAAACACAAAAATTAGCTGGCAAGGTTATGGCATCAGTATTCTGGGATTAGCAAGGTATAATATTCATTAATTACCTCCAAAATGGCCAGACCTTCAACAGCGATTATTAAATAGCGTAATTGGTTCGTTTAAGGGATGAAACTGTTAAAAAACCGCCCCATTTGAAGAAAAAAAGTGCTGTTTCGTCAAGACAATGCGCTGTGTCACAAATCAATGAAAACAATGACAAGATTGCATTAATTGGACTTCGAATTGCTTCTACATCCACCGTATTCGCCAGATCTGGCCCCTAGCGACTTTTTGCTGTTCTAAGACCTCAAAAGAATGCTCGCTGGAAAGAAATTTAGCGCCAATTAAAAAGTAATCGCCGAAACTTAGGCCTATTTTGAAGCGAAAGACAAATCGTATTACAAAAATGGTATCGAAAAGTTGGAAGATCTCTATAATAGCTGTATCGCCCTCGAAGGCATATCTTATGTTGAATAATAAAATCGATTTTTTCCAAAAAAATTATAGACTACCATGGTAGACCGGCGACTCTTCAATTTGTCTGTTATATGTAGCTTTTTCATTTATGAAATATGTCCACAAAGTAACATTTATTCAACTCTCAAGTCTTCAGCAATTTGAAAAAAAAAATCAGTAAATTTGTTCTCACTTTAAGGCGTGAAATTTTTCAAGGAAAGATCTAAAGCTTTTTGTTCACATGAAAGTCACCCTTTAGTTTTCTAGAAAGATTCACCCCTTAAAAACTTTCGCACCTTCAGGTACGCCTAAGTCCTTATTTTTCTTCTTATTTCATTAGTATCCTATCCATTTGAAACACTTGATATTGGGCAATTTTTATGAATTCATTCTTTACAATTCGAACTTATGTCAATATATTCCGAACAGAAATATATGCAGCTCTTTCTTTTTCCCTTCGAATCAAATTGGCGTAAATGTGCGCCACCTGATATTTCAAGAGTATACGTCAGCTTAACGCCCGACCAAATAAATCTTGTTCACTCCAGAGAATATTCGAAGAAAATTGGCACTTCCTCAGTTCTCGCCCCTTCGAAAATGCTGAAAGAAACACAAATGATCACCCTCCTAGCCCGGACCATACGACGGACAAGTCACGTGCAATCGAGTGTGCCCAACAAATCTTTGTGTATGCGCTTGGAGGTATTTCTCAAAGAAAGCTGGATGCTTTGAAGTGTTGGGAAACGCCGAAAGTTGGAAAAACACGATGCGGACGATAATATTGACAGTTTGCCTTCTTGAAAATAAATATTTTGTTGCGAATTTGGTAGTTATTACGGAACATCGATATTTTTTATTAATCGTGTCTATTTATTTATCATATTTTTCTAGAGTTTCATTTAAAATCCCAATAATACGCTCGAAGAACGAGGAAAAGCGATATTTACTTTTCGGAATTGATAAAAAGTAAATATTACATAGTGAGTTAGTTATAATTTCCTGTTTTTGTCATCAAATATCCATCTCAACTCTAACGACGAAGAAAAAATCAGTGAAGCACGGACGTGAAGTCAGAAGCTTGTTCAAATTCGTATTCATTAATTTTTTCATTTGGTATGAGGAGCTTTTAATTACTCGCCATCCATGGGCTTTTGCGCAGAAATCTCGAGTTTCTCTTTGAATATTCTGCTTGAAGATAATCATAATGACTTTTTACATAAATCATTAAACTGTTATTTCACATAATCACATCTACGCGGCCATGGTTACACAAAAGTAATCAGTGGGGGCCAGATCTGGTGAATTAGCTAAGTCGAGTAGTTCAGCAATTTATTCAATTTGATCATGGTTTTCCTCAATTTGTGATCAGTGTTTATTCATTTTTCAAACAAGATCAAATGTAGTGTCACTTCACCTTCAATATATGGATCCAAAGTTAAGGATCGAGGAAAAAAGTGGTAAGGCACTGGTGATGCCATTTGTACGCTCAGGACTTGAGTGGTGTGTTTAAAGTCAAATTCTCTTGGTTTTACACCAGGTCAGAGATTTTCTTCAATTTCCATAATAAACCAATTATTGATATAAAATACCTAAGATTACTTAGGACACCAGGTAGATCATAGACGTAACATAACCTACATAGGAAATTAGGAAATCTGTCTCCGAAAGGAATATTCCTATAAGGAATTCAAGAAAGTGAGTATGCCATGATCTGCCTCCTCTATTTCCCCATATTCCATAATACCTCATAATTGAGGTGTATTGTAATGTTCAACTTCAATCCAATACTCACTCTCTCTCGCATCTAGTCCTATCCAATTCCCTGGATTTTGTGTTGTTCGCTTCGGAATTTCAGCCTTGAATGGTTTCCTTAATTACCAAACCAAATTGGGAATCCGCTCGGTTTTACACTCAATCAAATCCATTTGAATTTTGAACTGGGGTTATAGAAAAACTGGAGCTGGAAGAGCCTGAATAAATCATGCCCAAACGAAATGAAAGCAGGCTACGGGTTACTGTATGAATAATCATCAACTTCCTTTGAATCCAACGAAAAAAAGTATTCTGCAATTCCAGGCTTCGAAACTTTTTTCAGAAAAAAATGATTGAAAATTGCTATACTGACTATTGGGCGAATTTTACGGTTCAGTTAATTGTAGTTGGTTATTCGGAATGTTCCTGGAAAATACAAGAACAATTGGAGACGGTATGTCCTGTATGACATCAGTTCTAATTGAGATGTCAATGAATACTTGTTTCCCAATGCCTCATGAAAGAGCTGAAGATCCAAATGGAAATTTTTTTGTGATGCGTCTTCTGGATTAGGTAAGCCTTCAGTTAATTCCCACATCGTTGGTTTTTATGAAGTTCATATCAAATTTCGTTGTCATTCCTGATGTATACAGTGCTACGTAAGGAAAAAGAGAACTTGAGCAAAACTGAAATTCGCTTTGCCGCAATATCTGCAGCACACTATGAACATACCATATTGCTTTCAACATCGATAAGAAAACTATGCAAATCGTCATTGTAACAAAATTCAATCTGATAAAAGAAACAACAAAGGGTGTGAAAAAATTGATACCTTCGTTATATCTAAAACACCACAACAGATTATTAACTTACTTCACCGTAATCCTAAAGAACAAATATAACTGTTATATTATTATGTCAAAAAACTACTGGCAGCTGTTCAATATAAAACGGAATATGTATTATTCTTTAGTTAGTTCTACTCTATTACTATCACAATGAGCCCTTTCTGATATACACATACATACGACAATAATTCACTTTCGTGAAGATAGCGTCATCAGAATCATAAAACATTTATTATTCATCAAAACAAACATTACATTATATCGTATATAAAGAATGACAATTTCAACATTTCAAACCTCTTCCAAAATTTCAAGCTGATAACATCATCAGAATCATAACAAATGGAGGAAATCATTGATGTGAACTCTTGATCTCTTGTCATCATGCGCAAATTGCGAGCTTGGAGACCACATTTAAACCTTATAAGGTATATATGAGGTCCAAAAAACCCTCATAATACATAAGAAAATTTTAAGAACTATTATCTTCTTTTTTTTGGTCTTGAATGAAATTGGCGCATGAATGGACAACCACCCAAAAGCTCTTGACTTCACGTCAGTGTTTTCCTCATTGTTTTCGATATTCGACTTGAGATAATCTAACAAATTGAAGGACTGTCAATAAAATAAATTATCTCAGAGTAATAAACATAGGTAGAGGGAACATATGTTATTTTCAGGCAGCAAATTTTGTCCCCAACATGAACTATCAAATTTCACATGAAGCGCGCGGAAATGAAAATATCAGTGATACCATATTTCACTCAATTCGCGATTTTCTTCACAAAGAATATACTTCTTACGTCCCATAGTGAAACAACGTTTGATATCAACTCAAAATATATTGAGATGAATATCTAAATATATCAGAAATTCAGAAAAAAATCTTGAAGCGCGCCAAACGACGTGAAACAACGGATGACACTAGAAGAGCAATAGTTGCGAAACCTTGAATTTCAGCAGGTAGATACAGAAAATAATAAATATTCTGCATACTATAAATCAGACAGTTTGGTAAAATATCGGATTCCAAATATTCAAATTTACATATTTGATAGAGAATCACACAAATAAATATATTTCATTCAATATAATATACATCAATAACGATATAGTAAAATTGTGAATTTTAAAATATATCACAATCCGACAACGTAATCTAACCATGATGGGGACATGTAAATATTGCGTATTGTCCCTTTATTACTCTATGTAAATTACAGAATGCCCAAACTTCACTTGATTATAGAGGATAATCACTACATTTGTGACAAACAAAAACTACCATAAATGACTCAAAAATAATTTCAATTTTGGATACGACCTGAATGGACTGCTTTCAATTCAAAAATTGAATTTCCTAAGCTAGTTTTGTTTGCTGAGTATTTGTTATTTCATGACTTTAATTATGCTTATATTGCATATAAAATTACAGAATATTCTGTTATAATCCTGAATGCTACTTCATCTTATGTATTTTAAGAAAGCCATTTCTTTTCGATTGTTGAACTACAAAATTGTAACATGCGATAATTATTTTTCAAGATATAGAATGATGTATTTTTTTATAGTTGTGCATGAATGATAAAAGAAATACATGTTAATCTGATTTTAATCAACATAGAAACTAAATACTGTAGGACAAAAAGTGACACTTCAATCAATAAGTCTTGGGGCCAAACCAGTAAAAATATCTTTTTTTCTTAAATTCGACTTTATTCGTCAACATTGCCATCTTCGAGAGTGAAACGTCATGTAGGTACTCATGTTTCAATACCTTTTCACTATAAAGATTCGTCTTTGGCTTCGAAATACCTCAGCAATCATAAGGGCCAATTTTATTTCCCTGAAGCACCTTTCAACACTTTTATCGATTGCTTTGTTTGAACAACAACATAGTGTTGTATCAATTCACTAAACTAATCTTTATCCATTTTTCAAGCAACAACAAATGTAGCGTTACTCAACCTTCCATATCTCGATCCATGTTAATTATCTCCCAAATTATATTTCATTCAATTATATAGAGGACAACATTAAGGGTTTTGCGATGAAATATTTATTTCTCTTATGGGTTTCGTACTTTCCCGAATATTTTTTATTCTGATTAATGAGAGTTTCATAACTTTGAATGGGCTATACCGATAGACTCTCAGCCAATTAATCAAGTATTTTATTTTATCCACACCTCCACAGGAAAGAACTTTCGATTCCGAGGCAATATAGAACCTCACAGCTTGCTATATATCGGGAAAAGTCCTTACTGGACTCCGAAGATTGGATTTCACTTGGCAGCTAATTTATTATTTTAGTTCGCAGTAGGGGCCGAGAAAACCTATTTGTCGACTTAAATCCCACTTACTAAACGAACGTTCTACTTACCTGGTTCTGAGCCATAATACGATAAGACTGAGAGGATAAATTGCATTGAAGGTAATTTTTTGAAGAGAAAAGCTCGTACGAACAAATCGAAAGTTTGCTGCCTTATCCGTTCGCTGATTTTTATTGTCCAGCTTTTCTTCAAAGGAATAAAATACAATAAAATATATTATTTCATGAGGAGGAGAAGTGTTGCATTTCATGACGAGTTTGTGTTGTTGAAGGCGAGCAAATTTGAATATTTGGAATCCGATATTTTTCCTAATTGTCGAATTTTTAGTATGCATAATATTTATTATTGTCTGTAATGTCTGTATAAACTATTGCCCTTCTAGTGTCATCCCTTGTTTTACGTCGCTTGTCGCGCTTGAAGTTTGTTTTCTGAATTTCTGATATATTTAGGTATTCATCTCAATATACACTGCTCAACAATTGATAGGGATCACTCACTTGTTCTAAATTTATTTCTGAAATATTCGCTCCAAGATTATAAATTTAGTCAGATATCAGAGTATTTTCAGTTGATAATATGGTTCACTTGAGAAAAGAATGAAAAAATGGAAAGTTGGAGAGAAAAAAAGACTTTATTAGGAACACACAAAATTCTGTGTTTGAATAACATGAAAATTTTATGATGAAACCACAAGAAGGCTAAAGTTTTGGTTAAGCTAGTACCTAGTTGGTCCCCCACGAGCTCGTCTCAAGCATTCTACCCTACGAGGCATACTTTCGATCAAACGATTTATAAAATTTTGGGACAAATTCGTCCAAATATCCCGTAAAGCGTTAGAAAGGTCCTCCAGGTTATTGATCGGTTGTTCTAAGGTTGACAATTGTCTAGACATCTCAGACCAGACATGTTCGATGCAATTCATGTCTGGAGAGCGAGCTGGCCAGTCCATCATATCAATAGCATGAGTTTCTAGCGCTTCATCAACCAGACGACTACGGTGTGGACGGGCATTATCGTCAATTAAAATGAAATTCTCGCCCACGGCAGCCGCAAACGGAACAATTATGGGTTCAATAATCATATCGTGATATCTCTGGCTGGTCATGGTGGTGTTCTGCAGAACAACCAACTCTGTGCGTTGGTTCAAACAAATGACTCCCCATACACATATAGAACCTCCGCCAAAAGCTGTTGTGGGTACCATACACTGTTCTTCATACCTTCGACCTCTTTCCCTCCAAGCAAGAATACGTCCATTGGAGTTGACCAAACGAAATCTAGACTCATCCGTAAATAAACATCGGCTCCAATCTTCAAGTGTCCAATTGCGGTGCTCCTCAGCACATTGCCGTCGATGAACCCGGTGTTCCCTATTCAAACGGGGATGTTGTACCCTCCTACGTGCTCTCAAACCACGAACATGTAGTCGTCGTCTTACAGTCTGGTTCGAAATTATAACTCCTGTTGCAACTCTCAGTGATCTATTGAGCCGCGACGCCGGGTAAGTGGGATTTCTCCTAGCATTGAGGATCAAAAGACGATCTTGGGCAGCTATTGTACTGCGCTGCCGACCACCCCCATGAACATAAGCTACTGAGTCGTTTTGGATGAACCTATTCCAAGCCCGACTCACGACACTTTGCGAAACATTCAACCGCCGGGACACTTCTCGCTGGGACAAACCTTCCTGTATCCACCGTATGATTTGGTCCAGTTGCACAGGAGCCAAACGTCTTCTCGGCTTGACTGATAAGCTTGTATTGTTCTCATTTCTTTAATTATTGTCACCTTATGATTTCTTATTAAAGTAAATTACCTTTATGCACACACGCTGTGTATGTAAAATAACCACTCGAATGTTCAAAGGAATCATATCGTAAAAAACTAAAATCACTTTAAGTGATAAATTAAATCTTGTATATTTTCTGGCCTCCAAATGCAAAGTCAATATTTTTCTTCGAATTTCATTGAGTAAACATGTCCTAAACAAGCGATCAAAAATTCGGAATATAGATTGAACCGAAAAATCCATCAAGAAATTCTAAATATTCGGAAAAGGATACTAATATTTGGAAGAATATATTTTTTAATGGATAAAAAATGTTCTTCGATGAAAGAACCTAATGAATTCATCTTTTATCTAGACAACGACGGAAAGAATTGACCTAACAAAGCCGTTAAGACTCCAAGAATAGACTTGCGAGAAAAACATTTTTCCGAGATCAAGAATGAAATCCTGTTGAATATAAATCTGAGAATCTGTCTGAAATCTCAGGGGATAAAATATTTAGATCTCTGTGTCTTCACTCGAAAGTTGTCAGACTAGCTTCTAGAGATTTTCATAGCTCGAAATGCATTAAGAGAAATGAATTTACGAAGCGAATATTTTCCCATCGTATTAGATTATATTCGTCAATTTAAAAATGAATTTTATTTAGTATTCGGTGTACAGTGTGTGGATGAAGTTAGAAACGAATTTCATAAATGCGTTATTTAATGTTTTTCACCGAAACAATCGTACCGGTTGATTTCATTCTTTAATTAACCCCCTTCATAAAATGGTTACTTATGACTTCATTCATTTTAACATATATACTAACTGAGTAACTGACAAAGAAACTGCAACACCCAGAAGGAGCTATTCAAATTTTAATTTTTTTTTGGTAAAACAAGTATAGCAAGGAGTAAATGATTGAAATTTGGAAGAAAAACGAAGGTTTTACATTTTTTTTTAATAAATTTTTCAATAATGTGTTTGTCCACCGGTATTATCTATACACTCCCCAACACGCCTAGGCATTCATGCAATAAGATGGTCTATTTCTTCTTGAGGGATACTATCCCCAGCTACCTGTACTTCATGTCTCAGAGCGGCCAAAGTCCGTGAGGGCTGGGGTAAATTTCCAAACCTTCTATCAATGATGTCCCAAACATGCTCTGTGCGCGAAAGATCGGGGGAACTGGGCTGCCACGGCAAAATATTCACATAGGTCGCTTCGAATAAGTTTGAACTAACTCTGGCAACATGAGGTTGGGCATTGTCTTGCTGAAATATTGGAATCTCGAGCCGGTTAAGGTAAAGGGGAACATATGGCTCCACTATTTCTTGAAGGTTACGCAGCACTGTCATGTAACGTCGAATAAAGACTAAAGATGATCTACTTGCATGTACAATAGCAACCCATACCATAACGCCTACTGTCCGGTGTACATGACGCTCAACATCAAATTGAGGTTCACGTCTTTCTCCCCGACATCGTCTAACCCTTATTCAGCCATCATGTGCACCCAAGGAGAATCGAGATTCATCAGAAAAAACGTCCTGATGCCATTCCACATTCCAATGTTGACGTTCTCTGCACCACTGTAATCGTTGCCGACGATGCTCAACCGTCAGGGGTAACACAAGATGAGGTCTATAATGCTGCAGTCCAAAAGACCTAATCCGGCGGTAAACCATTCGGACCGTTACAGGATGGCCTTGTTCTCCTAACCACTCATCAGCCAAAGATCGAGTTATAAGTTCTAGATGTCGATCTTAAAATTCATTAGTGCTCCTTCGACGTCAGGTGCCTACTCTTCTCCGATTTGCGCATTATCAAATCACGCTTGACAACATCCCATAACAGTGGTTGGATTTCTGTTCGTAAGGTTAGCGGTTTCTCGAAATGACAACCCCGTGCTCTAGGCATTTTAAAAACAACTAAACATCGACTTTGGATCTCCTCGAACGGCTGGTTGTAGTAAAATTTAAAAAACTTGCAAAAAACGACAACAATATTCAAGTAACAAAAATTGGTTACATGAAAAAATATTCACGAGTTTTTTTTCTCCAAATTCAATCATTTACTCCTTTCTATAGTATCTATGTTTTACCAAAAAAATTAATATTTAAACAGCTCCTTCTGGGTGTTGCAGTTTCTTTTTCTGTTAGTATATATCAGAAACTAGGTGACTGGAATCAGCTCGATGCCCATCTAAACACAGTTATCATTTGTCCGTTCACTTATGAATCACCCTCTATAATTTATGGAGGAACATTCTCGTCTCACATTCAATTCAGGAAATTCAGGATATTCTAGTCGATCTAGTGGTCTTATAATTAACACTAATGCTTACTGATGTTGAAACAACCATTGCTATGGATCAGAGTCTAGTGGATAGGATCGAGTAAACTATAACCTCTTAACATTCGATACCGAGAATCGGTTTAGTCTAGTTACGTAATTTGAGCCTGCTAATAGCCATAAGTATAATTTCATCGAGCTGGCAATCCAGAAATCCGTTTCGGAAGCAGCCCTGGGCTGTTCACGGCATCTCCCGAACGTTCCAAAGGTTGAGCCCTAATTTAATTTGAATTCTTTCCCGAATCCTCCCTTGGGGAAATCGAAAATTGCAATTTTCCACCTTGAAAGACTGAAGCTTTGGCAGTTCTCCTTGAGGGCCCTACCTTCATTTTCTTTTATTTTTCTCCACTTTTAATTCGAAACGTTTGAGCATAATTTTTCGCACCGATCTCTAATTTTACGCCCCAGCAATTCCATTCACCCCGTAAATTCGTTGGAAAAAATACAATACATCCTAGCAGGGAATAAAACGTTTCATTCAAAAAAAATGTATATAAACAATGTAATATTGAGTCTGACTTAGATGCTATTGGGGCCGTAAAAAAATTCACATTTATACAATGAGCTTTCAAGAAAAAAACCAACAATGAAGAAATACTGTTCGTACAAAATTTCTGGAAATAGAAAGGAAAAGGCGAAAGAAGTACCTACATTTTTTCAATAGCAGATTATTTATTATAAGACCAGCAAAGAACCTTTGCTTAAACGTTTCTTGAAGACAAAACACATCTTACGCTTCGCGTCGGTAGACAACAAACCTCGAGCTAAGATCTAATACTTTTCCCTTTTATAATAAATAATTAATTATTAATCATTCAATGTATATGCAAAGATTTCAAAGTGATATTCTTAATTTTTCAATTTACCTTTGGATTTTAGGACTTAATTTAATGGAAGTAGGTAAGCCTCATTTTTTTTCAAGCATTGTTTCGGCACTGGATAATACCATAGTAGAGGGTGTTTTTTTCGAGGTATAAAACTTCAAGTTGGCATAACTGTTCAAGATGGCAACCGATTCAACAGCTGTCGAGTGATTTATTCTCAGTTTGGTTTGGCAATTCATCATGAATAGACTCACGCCTGAACAACGCTTGCAAATAGTGCAATTTCATTTCGAAAATAATGGTTCTGTGAGGAATACGTATCGCGCACTACGTCCATTTTATTTTGTTTAGCGATGAAGCGCACTTCTGGTTGAATGGCTACGTCAACAAACAAAACTGCCGCATTTGGAGTGAAGCTAATCCTCAAATGTATGTCGAAACACCATTACATCCAGAAAAACTGACTGTTTGGTGCGCTTTATGGGCTGGTGGAATCATTGGTCCGTACTCCTTCAAAAACGATGATGGCCAGAACGTTACAGTCAATGGTGATCGGTAGAGAAACATGATTACTAACTTTTTCATTCCTGAATTGAACAACCATGACGTCCAGGAGCTGTGGTTTCAACAAGACGGCGCAACATGTCACACAGCTCGTGCCACAATCGATTTATTGAAAGACACGTTTGGTGACCGTCTAATTTCACGTTTTGGACCTGTGAATTGGCCTCCAAGATCTTGCGATTTAACACCGCTAGACTACTTTCTGTGGGGCTATGTAAAGTCATTGGTCTATGCGGATGAGCCACAAACCCTTGACCATTTGGAAGACAACATTCGCCGTGTTATTGGCGATATACGGCCACAAATGTTGGAAAAAGTCATCGAAAATTGGACGTCCAGATTGGACTACATCCGAGCCAGCCGTGGAGGTCATATGCCAGAAATCATATTTAAAATGTAATGCCACAAGATTATTTTGCGGATAAATAAAATTCATGTCAATCGAATAATCCATCGTTGTTTTATTGCAATTTAAAGTTATATAGCTCTAAAAAAAACACCCTTTATAAAGAATCCTTTCCTTATACTATGATAATACCTACGATGTAAGTCATATAGAACACCTACATGGCATTTATGAACAACTGAAGGACTAAAGTCAATTCCTGGAAAGTTGAAGGTGGGTTTTGGGGATTGGATATTACTCTCCCTAAGTATATGAGATTACCTGCTCAATTGGATTCATGTCTAGTGAGTTTGCTGTCCAGTTCATTCTCTGGATATTCCCTTGAAGAATGTTTTGAACACTTGGTGTGTGGTGTGGTGGGACGTTATCATCTCGATAACTGAAATAATCTCCAAATTCGTTGGGCAAAGGAAATTTTGGTTCAATGATTTCCTACGTAGATGGCACCAGTCATCGTTCATTCAACGATAATAAAAAGTCCAAAAAAGAACATCGCGCCATTGTGGTAAGAGCCAGTCTTAGTGGTATTCTGCCCATTGCCGACGGGTAACTCTATGTCCAGGTGATAGCCGATGTACTTTTAGAGGTCTTCTTGTCCTTGAATTTGAGCTATGCAACCATCTCCTTATGGTACTGGTTGAGACTACCCGTCCATAGGTCCTTACTTCGAAGGTCTGTTACAGATACCGTTCGATTCCTTCGAGTAAAATTTGTAATATAATGGTCTTCACTTGTCGATGTTATTCTCTGGGTTGACCAGACGCCGGTTTCCAGAAAAGGTCCCTTATGCGCCTTACTGAATTAAATGGAATATTGGTGATGAAAAATGGATCTATTATAACAACTCAAAAAAAATAAATAAATAAAGACAAGGGGACTGCCCGGTCAAGCTTCTGCGTCATCGCCTCTATTGAATATATACGCTGCCCAGTTTATGCTGTGTATTTGGTGGAATCAGGTCCGTGTTAGTTATTATAAGCTATTGGAACCGAGTGGAACCATTACTGGGCAACGGTATCGACTTCAATTGATGTGGTTGAACCAAGCAATGCGCAAAAACGGCCACAATACGAACAAAGGCACAATAAAGTGATAGAGCTCTACCACAAAGTTAGGAACATTTGTAGCTTACAATGGCCACGACGATGAATGATTCATTCGTAACCATTTTTTCACAATAAAGTTGAATTTTATAAAAAAAAACTTAGCGGGGACTTATTTGCGTGCCTTATACATTCGTCGGATTGTTCATCAGTTGTAATATGTATTGATGTCAAAAAAACCTAATTCAATCGTTCAGAATGTGCTATAGCAGTAATTATTCAAACAACTCATTGTTTACTCAATAGAGAACGCAAAATATACTACAATAATGAACTTCCATTTTCCATTCTCGTTCCTATGTATAAAATTCAATGCGATCTAGTTCAGATGTATTATTCTAACAACGTGATAATACTCGTAGTTGACAACATTGAATTACCGTGACGCTCTACGAAAAACACTTTACTCGATGAAAAGGGTGAAACCGCGAGTCAACGATGTTAAATAAATGAAATTCGAATGCAGCCAACCAATCGAAATGAACAATTAACTGCCTCGCCCTGTGGTTCATCACCGTTACCAACCTAATTTCGAATTCACTGTAGCTTGGTCTGAGGTAAGAGAAGTTACTCAATTAATCAAAACGAGGAAGTTCAGATCTAAATAATGCCAATTACCCTGAAGGATTACTCGGAACACTTACCGATAAAGTGGATTATTTGTCAAGTTCCTCTTTGGGGGATGTAACAACAAACAATTGTCTTCTATTTGTGAAGACGATTCCCCGTTCATCGTTTATCTGGAATACTACAGTTGAAGGCTGGTCTTTTGTTATAGGAGGATGATGAATGTTTCACTTTTAGGGAGAGGAAAGAATAACTCAAAAATAGTTCACATCGATCTTCGATGATATATCGCAAGCATTAAGAACTACTGGACGCAACCATAGATTCACCCCTCCATTCATTCTGTGCGAAAAAAAAGTTTTATTTTTGAATTTTTGTGGATTAACAAGTTGATCAAAGCAAATTAGTATAAATATTTTCGACTGTTGCATTTTCTTACTCTCGTATGGATTAAAAATTTACTGGAATTCAAAGACGTCGAAAAACCCAACCTCATCAAAGTTACAACTTACATTAAGGGTAAAATTGTTTCCTATCGAAATATTGGTTCAGCAAATCTCGAAATTTGTCGACTGGTTAATATTGTATTGTAATGACATTAAGGGATTCATCAAGCCAAGTAGCTTGATATTTTAACTATCTACTTGACTTGAAAATCAAGCTCGTGAAAAATTACACACTTGAACTTGACTTGACTTGAGACATTAATTGCTTGACTTGATACCAAGCTACTTGATATTGCTTGAAATTGATAACCACGAGTCGCACGTCATATATTTTTGCGCGCTCAGACAGAATAAGGGGATTCCCCGAGCTCCAAGATGACTGAAGCGATCGCCAGAAGGGGCGTAACTAGACTTGACTAATGGAGGCCTTCACCCCCACTTTGAAAAAAAAGAATCTTCAAATTCTTATCAAATTGTTAATCAAAATTTTTTTGATTTCTTTTAATCAACCAAAAACCCTCCTCATTACACCTATGATTCCCAGTGTGACTTTTTTAGTAGTTTTACCGCATTTCTAAGGAATTTTTATTAGGCAGAAATTTGCTGGTAGATTTTGGTTCTTTTAGAAATCTAACATTTTGAGTATCAGCTCTAGTGACGGAGGAACGAAGGTACCGAGACGGTTGGGAATTGGGATGCCTAGACTGTTCCTATAAATCAATTCATTGTTCATTGAGGATCTGCGTGATTCTAGAAGAATCTACGCAAACATAATAAAATCATAAAACTTCTTTGGCGGCTGTCATCTGAGAACAAATACAAAGGGTGAATCTGAATCTATGAAGGGTATCTCCAAACCCCTGGGAGAAGGCGTACCTCGTAACTTGGCTCGAGAACAACTCGCCAAAAATAAAAGTGCTTTGCAAGGTGGCTTCTCATTTTCTCATTAATGTTACACTGCACAATGCTAAAAATCAAGTAGCTTGATCGAATTCTAGTACTTGATAAATAAATACTTGACTTGACTTGAGATTAAAAAACTACTACTTGACTTGAGCTTGACTTGATGTCAAGTCAAGCCGTGAATCCAAAACGACATTATTGCATTATCGTGTTTGGATATAAGGAGCTATAGGAACACGAAGAAGACCAGCATAAACCACAGGCAGTCAAAATGACAGCTAGCTATAAGAGACCATTTGCTAGTATTCATCAAATCTATACTTGTTTGGATTTAAATCCTTTTCCAATTTTTACTATCCTCCATATACTCTAGTCAATAAATACACAACGTTCAAGTTGCTTGAAACGAAGTGCAACTAGCAAACATCTTTCTAATTTAGTCAACGCCGAATTATACCTCACTACCAACAAAAAAAATGAACTAAATTATTCATATTTTGCCTCGTATCTATCCCATTAACGAACAAAACCGCAGAATTCGAGATCCAAACCTATTCTGAAAATTATAAGTTTCTAGGTTTCTCCATTCGAGTGTTAATAAGTTTACGGACAGACAGAATTGCATTTGTCTATCTTCAGTGAGTCGAATTTCAACGTTCAAAACAATTATTGGCTAAAACAGGGCCGCCACCAGGAGCGGCATACCGGACATTTTGCCGGGGCGCTAAATTTTAGGGGCGCAAAGTCAGTTAAAAAAAAAAGACATACTTTTTGACATAAAAATGACAATACCACTCTTTGTATCAATTGCCAAGCGACAATTTTATTGAAATCGAATAGGCGCTCTCAACTGAATATGAATTCAAGATCTGCGTCGTCTTTTTACTATAAAGCCTCGTACATGATAAGGTGATTTCAAGTTCAAAAATACGATTTCATATAAAATTGAAAAGATGCCTGATAGAAATAACAGAGGCTCCTTCTAAGAAAATTCAGATAAATTAGGCAAAGCAGTGCGGCGAATTTTTTTTGCCGGGGCGCCAAAATGTTTGGCGGCGGCCCTGGCTAGAAATTCTCTTTGTTCGGGGAAGGAGCGTTAACAAAGTTTATAAGCTAAAAATGGAAAAATATATCTGTTTAAGAGAAGCTTCACAAAATTTCTGTTTTCTCTTTATTAAAGACCGATATGCTGTATCTTGAAAACAAGTCATAGGATCGAGTTGGGCCCATTGACTTTCTTATTCAGGAGGCCATATTCTACAATATACGAAAAATTTAGAAAAATTAAACAGTGTCAATTTTTTCATTTGACTGCTGCCTGCTCTTTCTTGTCCCTGTATAAGTTGTATGAGAAGCTTTGAAAAACTCAGACTTCTTCCACGTGCTGTTGTCAAAAACTTTTCTGTTCACAGTCAATTACTACTATGTCAAATTCAGCTCTTAACGAAAGTTCATGGAGATATTTATATATTCCAGCCACTTTTCCAGTTCATCAAAATTGTTCCCTCGCAATTCTCGAGATACCAAATTAAACTTCCATAAAATAGGGGATCATTAAACTGATAAGCCGCGAACTGCGGCAAAATTTTCGGTTATTTGGGAAATTCTTTTTACCAACCCCTCTCTATAATTTCTTTAGAATATTTATGGCCTGATTCGTTAAGGGGTTCCACTCGACTTGAGAGCTAAGCCAAAAATTTATAATTAAGATCAGATTTGAGCTTCCGCAGTTATCTGGGAAGTTTCATAGGCCACTCCGTCCATAAATATGGTAATCCTTTATATTTTCCCCTCGATTCATACCCAATCGGAAGAATTTGCAAATTATCACCGGGAAAATGAGTTGATCTGAAAATTCGTGGGGGTCTTGCCCCTATTTGACTCGATTTTACTCATAACCTTCAACAAAGGAGAATTTTTCCACTCAAATTGCGCTTTGCAATTGCAATTGGTGCATTTATGAAGACCACTGACATCAAGTCAGTGCTTGCCAGTTTTTTTTTTCATTATTCTGCTCAAATTTTCAGGTTCTGGCGCCCCTATATAAAATTCTGCAGATAACTTGGAATTAATATTACCTATTCATTCGGTTCTGTAGTCTTTGAAATATTAGATTTTTGTTTTTCGATATTCTTTTTGGTTAAGCTATACAAACGAATGTTGCAAAAAGCTTGAAATATGTAGAAATGCAAATCTCTACCTGATAGAATCTGTAATCACGAAAATATTCAATATTTGGCTTCTTTTTTTTTAAATTTATTTATTTATTCATTCATAACAAGAACATATACAGGTAAATTATCTAAATCTAAATATCAAATATATCTAAATAAAAATTTTCTGAATGTTCTGATGATGTGAACAGTTTTTCGATATATTTCTTGATATTCTTTGGTTCTTCTGAATGTATTAACATGCAGTTTTAAATTTATCGGAGCTCAGAAATTAGAAGGGCTACATTTACGGCACTCCTAGTCTGATTTTGCTCAACTGCGTTTGAAATCCGAACCTAACCTGAAAACTTCAAGTTTTTAGATCCTTCAATTCGAATCTTATCGCGTATACGGCCAGACGGACGTACAGAATCGAATTTGAGGACGGATTCGTCATCAGAGTTACGAACCTTATCGTTTGAGGTCATTCCTCACTCTCAATTGAAATAGCACACCCATTGTGACGAAATAATAGCAATGCATGTTGAAATGGTTATTTTCTCACAGCTTGAGAGGAAATTGAATTATTTTATCATAATACGATTAACACTATGGTGTTTACCTACCGTGAATTGTATGAGAGTGCTGTTTTTCTTCGAGAACTAGCCATATAATGTAGTAACAATGAATGGCAAACATCATGATGACATTATATGAGAAACCAGTTCCTTACGCCTTTGACCACAATTGGTTACAGCAGGACAATTTTGCACAAGCTCTTTCGTGATCATGTTATTTCCTAGTTTGGTGACTAGGATTAGATTAGAGGAGGAGTGAAAAATCCCCCAGCATCGAATGCACCTTGACCTGGCGATCTATTGTGCATCCCCGCGCTGTTAACCAGTCCGGCAGTAATGTCTCAATGAACTTTATTACCTTACTGGGAGCTACATTCATCACTTGTTCCAAGAGCTAAGATGTTGTAGCCTTTTCCGGTGAACAGCTTCACATTCGCATATCAAGTGTTTGGCTGTCTCAGTGGCTTCTTGACAGAAACGGCATGGGTCCTCAGACGCTTTTCCCATGCCTCTCAGATGATACCTTACGGGACAATGTCCCGTGAGTGCGCCAGTCTGCTTCCTCAGTTCCTGTTTACTGAGTGAGAGAACTTTTTTTGTCCAGCTGGTCGAGAAAGAGAGAAGTGACTTGGCCTGTCTTCGACCATTTATTGTCTGCCAGAACACAAACTTCCTCTTTTGTTCCTATTCCTTAACTGCTATTGCTTGATGACTGGCTGGTAAGCCAGAACTATGACTCAACTTGTGGGGAGTCAAGCGCTAGTAGGGCTGCTCTACTTTCGGATGATGTATTAATTTTTGCTCTTCAGTAGTTGCGCCCTATAACAAGTGCAACGCATTCCCTAATGCCAAGGGTTTCTGCCTGGAACACCTAAGGGAACTGGTGGCACCCATTGGTATGGGTTTCTGCAAGGATTAACCATTGAGCTCTTGAATTCAACAACTTTGAAATTTTGCCTACAGGATGACTTGAATTTCATTCTACGATAAAATAATCTTTTTTCATTGAAACCCTCTAAACTAATAAAAACCAAAATATGTTAATTACATTATAAGATGACCTTCAACTTGAGAAATTGAGTTCATTTATGATTGAATTTGCAATTTTAGAAGTATAATAAAAAAGCTTCAGCTATTTCAAGATATCCTAAGGCTAAATTATTCCTCATTCATTTGCACTTCACTTCGTGTTCAGCGAAAACCCACGTGAAACCAACGCAAAAAATTCACTTAGTTAGTGTCTTCCCCCTAGAACCTATAATATTCAAGCGAAAGGAGTATAACATAACGCTATAAGTCTCAAAATTTCACACCGAACCGGTTAATTTCATACATAAATTTCCTAGTTTAGGCTTCCACCAACGTTAATTATTCCAGTAATTCGCGTGAAGAGAGAAGATGATACCGTTAAACTTAATTTATTTCTATTATAGCTTCATGTTTCGTGAAAGATAAATTGTACACAATTTAGCCGTCTTTACATTCGTCTTTTTAGGGTTAATTATAAGAGAACTCCTTCGCTCTGATTACTTGCTAGATCAGACGGAAGGTAACGTAGGGAAAATTGTCAAATGAGAAGTGCGACAGAAAAAATTCATCTCACTCTCTCATAGGATTAAGGGTGATTCCCGAAAAAAAGTGAAATCATGATTTTCTATATTTGCGATAGTATGAGAAATATTTTGCTGATATAATCTAGTTGAATATCAGCAAAATATTTCTCAATTTTGTGCTTCAAATATGCCATGAATATGGTACAAAAAAAAGGATTCTTGACTTGCTTCAATTTTTCAACATTTTTATATTCACCTAATGATACCACTATTTTTATACTTATACGTCCAATTGCCCACAATCTTTAAATTTAAACTCATTCCGATATTTCATACATGTTTATCGATAATTATTGACAGTTTCAAACTAAATTCGCGTAACGGAAAAAGCAATCAAATGACAAATCGCACACATAAAGTAGAACTTTCAGTACCTACCAAAGGGACAACCTGAGATAGTGAAATCATTCAGACTTTTCTTGGGTACATCAAAATTTATATTAATGTTGTATAAATAACATTATTTATCAAGTGGATGTGAAAAGGTTGAAATATTATCCCTTCAATATGCCATGAGTATGTATCGTACAAAATTTGCCTTAGTCAACACTCAAATTGAATTTTTTGAGTCCAGGCCCTGAAATATTAAAAAAAAAATTTCTAGTGAACTGACAGAGATAAGCATCGTAATAATCGCGTTGAATATCAGGAAAATATCTGTCATTTCATCTACAATATAGTAGATAGATCTAAATTTTTTCGGAAATCCACTACTCACTAGTTTCAGAAATCAATCATTATCCTTCAAGTATGAGAAAAAACAACTAATTATGAATCCACACTGAAAGAGTACCGAGACAATCTTTCATTAGAGAATTATCTGTTAATTGATATCGTCTTCGATAGGAAACTGATATATGTTATTTCCCTAAGTTGCCTACCTCATTCAAAAAAACAACTTTCTAAAAATGAAAAATAATTATGAATTCAACCTCTTTATTTCAAATGTTCTCAGTAATTTATATTCGATAATATCCTTTTCTCTTTGTTCGAGCTTGAAGTTCCAGCTTCTTCGTAAACGTCGACAATATCTGCAATGGTATTCTGGCACTCGTAGAAACAATCGAAATCAAAACCTGGAACTTTCGTATAATGGTGTACGTGAGCCTATAAAATAACAATGATTGGACTATCAGTATTTCTTTATGACTTCCAGACTGAATCTTGTAGATTTGGAGAACAAAAATGAAAATAATATTGGAGTTGATGAATTTTCTACTGATAAATATTTTCCAATCAAAATCCATCATATTCAATCTTCGTAGTTATAAATTATTTAAACCAGAAATTGTGTGATCATCATTCCGAAATATCATTTGGTGAAAAAAATTCAAATTCAACTCAATTACCTTCCTCCTCAATAATTTTTCAAATTGTTGAGAAATATGACGAAAGATCTCCTTCGTTGAGGATGTGTTGAACAAAGCCATCATAGAGAACTTGGAATCTATTGGTGGTACTGAACATAAGCCGACTTTGGTACATTTCTTCGACCATTCTAAGAGTGGGGCTTTTCTCTGGAATTTATTGACATAATTTCTGATATCTGTCAGTGTATACTCTCCTCTTCCAAACAGCATGCTAGCCATTAAAAAATTAGTATCGTCTGAAAAATATCAATGAATATTCTTTTGGCTTGCAGATCAGAGACTATACCCATCGGATCTATTTGTAGTAGTTGATTGTTCTTGCTGCATGCGCTCCAAAAATTTTTTTCCCTAGTTGAGGAACTGGAAGAAATTACCTTATGGAATACATGCAAAACTTTCCTATCCCCTATATATATTCAAAAACCTATTTTCATTTCAAAAAAGCAAAATGGAACATTAGTGTTACACCTAGAAGGAATAATATCTTCAAGTTGTTTTTCAGGAAGATGGTAGTCGTACGTCAAGAATGAAATAATAAAATTCGCAAATAATTTTATCAACATATCATTCTCAAAAAATATTAAAAACGTGTTTTGGTGACCCTGTGGCCAATTTGAATAGTTCGGACAAGTTCGTGAAGTGAAGAATCGAAACCTTGTTCGTCAAGAAACAAGAGAGAAACAACAAGAACAACTGAGAATGGTGTAACTCTTAGTGTTGAGCAAAACCTGTGGGTGTGGGTTCCTCGTCGATCTTGGGAATTAGGCATTCCTCAAATGACATTACACCGTATTTTGCATAAGGACTTAGGAATTAAGGCTTTCAAAGTTCAGTTGACACACACAAGAACTCAAGCCGGTCGATCACCTGCAATTTCAAATCTTCGCTGATTGGATCATCTCCATCCACATTGTCATTGTTTGCTGCAGTTTTTTAAATGGTGGTGTGATTGAACTTTACTCATTCGAAAATGAAGCTTGTGCATCAATGATGTTTTTATGGCCGGAGTTGAAAATATCGATGATGTCGACGACGTTTTATTTCCAACAAGACGGTGCTACAATCTACACAAGCAAAGAAACAATCGCAATTTTACATGAAACGTATTCTGGCTGTTTTTCGGAGAGGTGATAACAATTGGCCACTGAGATCTTGTGATTCAATACCTTTTGACTTATATTTCTTTGGTTCCACGTGAAAGATAAGCTCTATGCTAATGATCTACAATCGATTCAAGATCTTAAAGATGGGACTCCATTCTAATGGAAACCATCTGGGAGGGTTTCAAGGACATTATGTACTCTTGTAGGAATACAAGATTCTTGTCCTAAGCATTATTTGGTAGGCTTACAATTTCGGTAATTCCTATGACCATGTGAGGTGTCTCATGAGGCAACAGTGCCCTGTGAGTAAGCCAGTGTGGAGGTAATAGAGTGTTCTCACTGAAATTATTTTTGGATCCTGCTATATTAAGGTTCCAAAGGTTTGGAGTAAATCATTCCTGAAAGATTCCGATAGAATTTTTATCTCTCGGTTTCCTCCTTATCAAATTTCAAATCAAATTCAATGGACCAGGCACCTGAATGTATGAATCATGTTTATTGGTTGATTTCAAATGTTGTAATGTTGTCTCCTGTAGATCTTTATGCCCTCAATAGGAAAAGCTGATCAGAATACTCTGGTCAATGCTGGTTCTCAAGCTATAGGGCTATAGACCTTTTAGCTGCAAAGTTTCGAAAAAACTGTGAAAATATTACTTTTGTAGCTTTTATCGCTATGTCTACTTTGAACACCCTCTAACTTGAAAACCAGCGTTGACCAAAGTCTTCTGATCAACTTTTCTTATTAAGCGCATAAAGGTCTACCAAAAAAATTTGAAATGAACCGGTAACCATTCTTCATAGATTCAGGTGCCTGGTTCTTTGATATTTGGCATTTCTTATACCAAAAAACAAATTCCAGGCCAATATCAGACGTTTCTGCTCCCTTTCTGCCAAATGTATCCAAATGATTCAGTCATTGTTCCCTGTAAATAATTAACATGGTCTATAGGATGCTTGGAGACCTATTAGTTTCTTCAAGTGTAGAGGGCATGACAGTTTCAATGAATTTACAGGGAACGAATTGCTATTGTATATAACGTAAAAAAGAAGTGTCAATACTTCGAGGTGTCGAAGATGTGTCATGTCATGTAAAGCTCGAAAACCAGACGGTGGTATCACATCTGGTCCTTCGAGAATATTCGATTTCCAGGAATCCGCGAAGAGCTTTGTGGACGGTACGGCAAAACTCTTATTGGACTAGGGGTGGTACTTTCCCCTGATATCGGAGTGATGCTGAGGATGTGGCCAAATCGGAAGAAGGGAAGGCGACAGTCAGGGTAGGTGAAAAAGTCCCAGTCAGAGAGTCAGTTTTAAGTTCAGTCTTAGTCGAGTTCAAAGTAAGTTCGGTCGGAAAGACCTCAGACGTACGACGTAAAGACGGTTCGCGGACTGGAAAAAGACGAGTCGCGAACGAATTAAAGACGAGACGACGAAACTTGAAGTAAGACGAAGGCGTGACATTCGAAGACTTTCGTAATGAACACTCAACGATAAGACGAAATTCAGTACCGTATATACTGTGTTTGTACTTTAAGTGTGGCTTTGTAAATAGATATACATAATTAAAAGTGCTTAATTGTTACAAACCCGAGCAAAGTCACGGAGAAGAAGAGGAAAGGCCAGGTAATCGAATCAAACCTCTTGGCGATCGATTAACCAAGCCTACATGTATTAGCCACATCGTGCGTGATTATGCTTCAAATCTAACAATTCTATTGCCAAAAAACTAATCTGAAGATATAATTCGATCTGGTTGTAACAACATCGAGTATAATATCGTAACACTGGACAAGAAAATCATTGAAAACGTTCTAGATCGAGAACCAAGTTCGAATGAATTGAGTTCCCGACCTTACCCCTGATATATCCGTTCTCCATCGACATACATTACCTCGACAAGTTATTCGCGTCGTAAATTCCGATCGGACTGAGGCCGGAACTCAAAAATTTCATCTTCGGAAACGGCACCATGTTCGTATTGATCTCGTTCATGTCGAAGTTCAGCTGTCCTGAAAACCGTGAACCGCTGAAATATAAACCGTCTCCTCGTTCCTCCCGAGGACACAAGTCACGGGGGCGTATAAACTCACCTCGTTACGTGCAGCAGCAATTTCACCACTATCGAATTCATATCCTGGAAGGTGCCCGCTATCGACGACCCGTATCCCGTCGTCGGGTTCGATCCGGCCAGCCTCTTGATATCGCACACCTCCTGCAGCGCCCTGTTCTCCACGGGAAAGACGCACGTGGCGTGACGGATCAGATGCTGCGTGGCCAGCATCGCGTTGTAGGGGGCCGTGATCACGTCCTCGCTGCCGTTCGGGTAGACGCAGCACACGAATCTGCATGAATTGGGGGGGTAGGCGTTTAGTCGGACAGGCATTAAAAATACTCCAGATGGTGCAGAATTTCCTCCCAAAATCATTATATTTTTCGAAAAATATCGAAAGTTTTCATATATACAGGGTGTTCTGATTTGTTTCCGACAAACTGAAACGGGTGATAGATCACATCATTTTTAGCAAAAAAGTTCCTATGAACATGGGTCCGGAAATGCTTCGTTTCCGAGATACAGGGTGTTAAAGTTGAAAAAATAATTCGCGTTTTCTTAAATATCTTTCGACTGATTCCAAATAATTGCATGAAAGTTGGTACATAGGGTTTTTTGAGGTGAGAAATTCAAATTTGTGGTCGATTTGGTTGTATTTTCTAGAGGGCGCCACTGGCAATCATTTCGTCCCCTTTAAACCGTAGCAACTTTTCTGTGCTACCCTGTACGTCATTCTGGACTAAAAAAATCGATTCCCCTGACTTTTCTAGTTAAAAAAGGTATAACTCATTTAAGTTGCTAGGGGCAACCGTTTCAGAGAAAAACGCATTTAAAGCCAAATCCATATTTTTGTAATCTATAAAACATGTAGAAACAAATTTGTAATAATTTTAAATTAAATATTTTTTAGAAGTAACAATTTAGAACAAAACAAAATAACATAATAATTTTTAAAGAAGGTGTTCGAAATGTCCACCGTTCTGTTGAATGCACAAATGACATCTTCGAATGATTGATTGTTTTACATTCAACAATTGTTGCGGCAATAGATTTTAAATGGCTATACACAATGACAGATTTAAAGTGTGTTAGGTTCAGATGTCATTAATTATAATTATAGTTAACTAAGTTAATAGCTTATCAACAAATACAGGAAAATGGTATTGGTTACCAAAGGCCCGAACGAAGCATACAAAGAAGAAATCATCTACAGAGAAATAGGATTTTACAGACCTTCGAAGAAAATAAAAACTCAGTATTCGTAAAGCATCCCAACAACGCAATATTTCAGGAAACAGAATATTCAGAACACTTAAAAACAACAGTTACATAGCATACCAATTCTACTTATTAGTGGGCAATAGAAAATCCGCATGCATTTCGCCTTAGAAATTTTCAAAATGAATTTAAATTTAATATTTGAATAGGAATAATTTCATGAAAGGATTTCGAAGCAGTCAAAACATATTAAAGAAAACGCGAAATATTTTTTCAACTTTAACACCCTGTATCTCGGAAACGAAGCATTTCCGGACCCATGTTCATAGGAACTTTTTTGCTCAAAATGATGTGATCTATCACCCATTTCAGTTTGTCGGAAACAAATCAGAACACCCTGTATATGAATAATTGATGAACGTCGATAATTCTAATGATAATTGATTCACGAAGAAACAATTTTTCTAATTTTATGAAAATTTGTGTTTCATAACCATATTTTGAAGAAATAATGTCTTTAATATCGTACTATAGAAAGGGGGTATCAGGTAATGGAATCCAAAGATCATGAAAAACTCTTCATGAATCGAAGCTTTCGACTATTATCATAGTCCATCTTCAGGGATTTATAATTTGTTAGAATTATCTTCTGAATATATATTGTCTCGTACATGTAAACTCTTAGGGTCTGCAAAATTCACGACATGGTCATTTTTGTAAGAATGCTTCTATAATCAATAAGTATGTTTTAATTTTCTACAATCCTTTCCATGTTCTTCTATTCAATTTTAATATTCAATCTCCTTTTCTTGTATTTTCTAAATAAGCTATAAGAAGTTTTAAAGGCCAAAAGGAGTTCCTGGATAAGCTTCTGCGAGGGAATAGACAAAATAGCCCCCGTAGCTAGACTTCAAAAGGCACTATCTTAAGATCACTCCAATCCAGTTGGTCAAATCAAGAAGCCAAATTTAACGATTGATCCTGCAGAGAGCCTGAGAATACTGCTAGACACTCATTTCCTGGCTCCAAGCAAATCAGCCCCAGAAATGATGACACCGTTGGGAAAAAATATAGCCTACCCAGATGGGATTATCAGAAAACTGGTAGCTTTCACCTATCAAGAATTGACTCGGCGATAAAAAGCTTTCAACCCTTCAAATCAGCGGGAACAAATGAAATATTTCCGGCCATGCTCCAGAAAGGGGATGAACTCATTATACCCCGTTATCTGAGATCTTGAAGGCTAGCTATGTGAGGGGCTATATTTCGAAATCATGGAGAGAAGCAAGGGTATTATTTATACCAAAAGTGGGCAGGAAGGACTCATCGGTGCTCAAATCCTATCGGTCCATATGTCTCACCTCCTTTCTCCTGAAAACCATGGAGAAAATAATAGATAATAACATAGGGGGAAATGTGAAGCTCCACAATTAACAGTTTGCCCATAGGGCGAGTAGATCTACTGTAGACTTTGGACTTTGGAGAAGTAAAAGGCACCCTCTCTGCAAAGAAGAATACGCTTGCAATGTTTCGTAATATTGTGGGAGCTTTTGACCACACCCTGCATGCCTCCATTTGTAATGCAGCTGAACGCAAAGGGGTGGATGAACTCTCCACTGTCGAGTGGATATCACGTATGCTTAGGGGGACCGTCGTTGGTGTCTGGAGGTAACAGAAGTGACTGTGCTGACGTTCAGGGGTTGTCCCCAAGGAGGGATACTATCCCTCCCTGCTGTGGAGCTTGTTCATGGATAGTCTTCTGGAGAGGCTTGCGGCGAGTGGCTTCAATATTCAGGAGTACGCCGACTACATAGTTGTGTTTGTGAAAGATGAGCATGAGAGTTCAATATATGACCGAATGCAATATGCCCTCACTATTATTGAGAGGTGGTGTGAACAAGAAGGACTAACTGTCAACCACTCAAAGAAAACACTGATTCCATTCACTAGCACTAGAAGATGGAATCTTAACCTCAGAGCACCGGTTCTGAATGGCCAGACTCTGAACTTTTCCAGTGAATGTGAATATCTGGATAATAAGCTCAACTAGAGGAAACATATAGACAATACCCTTATTAGAGCCACTACAGCCATGTGGGCCTGCAAAAGACTCTCTGGAAAGACATGGAGCGGAGTGTCTCAAGAGGAACTTCAGAGGGTCTCGTTTATTTACATCTCTACGGACAGCCAGGCCACGCTGGGGTCCGTGAAATCATATAACCAGGGGTCTCTACTGACATGGGAGTGCCGTAATATATAATAAAGTAACTCTACTATGGGTACCGGAACATTTTGGTATTGAAGAGAAACAAAAAAGTCGATGACCTTACAAAAAGGGCATCAAGGTTGACTCCTGTTAGTCCTGAGACCTTCTGTAGGCTTGGAAAATACCAATACAAGACAGCGATCTAACAATGGAAAAGGGAAAATGTGAAACCCTCTGGAGGAATACTCCGGGGTTTGTGGTGTTTTAACTGACCTATACCACAAAGCTCCTGAAACTACCTCGAGCTGAGCTTTGGGTAATGGTTGGACTGCTGATAGGACACTGTCGGTGCAAATTTCTTTTGTACCGCATGAGTAGGTCAGTAGATGAGATCTGCAGTCATTATGAAAAGTAGGTAGTAACAGCTGAACACATAGTGTGCAAATTCCCGGGGCTGACTGACCTAAGAACCACCCACATGGGAAAGTTAGTTCTGGATACTCGCGAAGTAATAGCCAAGGCTCCTGAGGATGTCGTCAGTTTCGTTAACAGCATCGAAGATCATCCTGGTTTTGTATGAATAGGTCAAAACAAAAGAATAAGTTAAGAACAAAAGATCAATTTGGACAATAGCCGAAAGCTTAGATTCATGAAATGAAGAGTTTCAATTGATCTTTGGATTCCATTACCCGATACCACCTTTATATTTGAAAGAATTTAAAGAATTCTTGAAGGTAATATAATGTTGAAAATGTTCAATTACTCTTAATACAGAAAAATGTACACGAAAAATTACTATAAGACCCTGAAAGCAATGAAATTTATTGGTTAACAATTCAAAATAATATATCTAGGGCTGAAATATTTTCTTCACTAGTTTGATACATATTTACATTAAATTATTTATCATACCTGTGGTGGGCTTAAAGAGTGCACACTCGATTTTCATTAAATAAAATCCAACGCTCAGAATTAAATCTGTGCTTGAAATGGATAATCTATTTATCAATTCATCTTCAATAATGTTGACTAAAGGAAATACTTTTTCCACTATTGCATTTGAAAAATGGAGGGATAGAAGAGCTAAATCAAGAATGGACATTTGTCCAAACCGTGGCTCTAACAGAGCACTTTTATCTTGAGAAACCTCAATACAAAATTTTTCAAGTCTTTTTCCAATCGATATAATGAAGTGCATCCCATTCTCTTTCGAAGGAAAAGAGGGAAGACGTACGATTCGAGAGTCCAAGCGATGGTGTACGGACTCGTCAGCATACATCTTAAATTCGTTGTTTCATAATTTTGTTCGAGAGTTGTTTATTTCTATGAATAAATAGTAATGAAGTTTAGCGAACAATTCGACATTTGACTTATGTTAAATTTGAATACTTCTCCCCAAAAAATCCCCAGTCAAATTCATCAAAAAATACCCCATGGAATATTGTCTCCTAAATTCTACCCAGCGTGTCCAAAAATCCCCCAAGTTTGGGGGAAAATACATGGCAATCCTGTTTAGTCAGGTGGGCTTTTGTATGAATTGTTCTACGCGATTGTGACGAACGATGTGGCGAAGCGATTGGTTCAATGTAATTGGCCTGTTTCTGCTGGTAATTCGCATGAATATTTAATGCTGGATCTATCTGTGAAAGCTTACGGGGCTGTCATAAACTGAATAATATCATAATGACGTGAAATTGGGCGGGAATAGAATTAATGCTCAATAAGATTGTAAACATCACCTGTAGACGTATTAAGCAAGTCAATTATGCGTGGCGCTATTAACATTAGAGAATTCGAAACATAATTAGGGCACTGCTAAGGTGTTTCATGTGCCAAAATTTCTCAAATGTTTAATGCGTCGGAAAATGAGCGGATGTAGTTTGTTCTGGAAAATAATTTATTGGAATGCCTCCTGATGGGAGATACAGTTCCCAATTCAAAAGTTATTTTCATAATTTTACTGATATTTTATAAATACAATTGTTAATACATAGATTAATAAACTAATCGCCTTTATTCATTAAAACTTTGATGGTGCATTTAGAAGCGTAATAATAGAAGAGTGGTACATCGAGTATTTTTTTTGCATTCTTTTACCTTGAATACTTCCACCTAAATCCACATTCACACAGTTTTTATCGTTCGGGGAGCGATTGAGATAATCAACTCTCTATCATACTATTTGATGAACTTCAGCATTATTGACATACGGTGACTTTTCTCCAAAGTTCAACATTAAATTCATCATCAACAATTGGTTCTAAAATATTTAGTCGCGCTTCAAATTTCTTGATTTTGTGTTCGATTTCGAAAAACCAATTTTGAAAGAAAAGAAGAAAACGAGAAATTTCAATTATCAACAGATTAACACATTGGCAATATTGTGAATTCATCTCGAAATTTCACATCACTTCAAGCAGTAAAATTCCCAGCTGTTGCAAAATGGCGTATGCGCAAGTTATTTTAATAATTCACATCCCTTGTAACTCTTGAATTCAAATTAAGAAACATCTTCTTCAAAATGTTTGTATTTTGGTTCCTTATCTCGAATAATTGGAATCATTCGATAAAAAAATGAGCAAAAATTTGCAGTTCACATTTCGAAAGATTGGAATCCAAAAATGTAATTGAAAATATTTCGTCTGTTGTGCATGGCTTTACTTGGAATCTATAAAAGCTGTATGTATATGAATGAAACTCAAACCGAACCTGATAATAAAATAATAATGTGCAAATATACAGTAAGTTAGGGGGTTCTCTGAGAAATAACAGATGTTTGATATATTGGTCGAATTATATCGTTCAGTACACATTTAGCAAATATTGATTCTACACAGTTTCACAGAAAGAACGTCTCAGTATTTCTTGGATAATTTCAGGAAAAAATGTCCTATAAACATGGCCACCAACGTTTTGTTTTCGGGATACAGGGTATTTCTTGTAGTCCTACTCTCAATACAATTTATCGAATTCTCATTGCTACAGATCGGAAAAATAAACACCAACTTATAATTAATTTATTCATCAGGTCTTACTAACCTGATAGCCGAGTGCTAAATAAAGTTTATTATTATTATTATTTTCATTATAATTTGGAATTTCCTGAGAATTTCCAGACAAGTGTTTATTTTTTTCCCAAATTTGGTAGCAGATACAGTAACAAACCGATGTTTGTTTTTACAATTTTTTCAACTACCAATGGTCCACCAAAAAAAGGTCTGGAAGAAAAAAGCGGGCACTGCTCCAGAAAAAAATATTACCTTGTAGATTTGTATTTAAAATTGACATATCATGTGATGTAAACACTAATTTGCAAAATCTATTCCAAATTTCAGTTGAATATCTTCTGATGTGTAGGCGCTATAAAAAAACTCGAAAAAAAATTAAAATTAAACACCCTGCATTCCGAAAACAAAGCTTTTGGGGCCCATGTATATGGGCCTTTTTCCTTAAAATTGTCAGAGAAATCTCTCATTTTCGTTTGTACCCCCAATTCAGGAACACCGTGTTTTAAGCTTAATTTATGTCATTTTATTATTATATCCTTCGATTTGGAATTGGATGTTTCATGCTTCGAATTCAATCTAGCCGTGTCAAGTGGAGTTGTCGAATTTTCCCGGATTTCATAAATACACTACGTTTGCATACGCTCCGAAAGTAAACACTTCAGGGATTTGTTCGAGCATTCAGACGGACGCACAAATAAAATTTTGCATACAAGCTGCGAGCTTCTAGGGAAATTTAACGGCTGAAGCTGCGATATTTTTCTCGTTTGTTCGTTCATCCAACAATACCTATGGGAGAAAATAAATTTGTTACCCTTAATCCACTTATCTGTGCCAAATGAACTCTCCTTTCCTATATGAATTCAGTTCTGTGTGATCATTGTTTCGTTCGCATAAAATCGTATCGAAATCGTGAGAAGAGAAACAATTTCAATTCAAACTATCCCAGTTTAGATAGATAATACCTATTTGTAATGCATTGAATAAATTCAAACGAATCCCATGATCCGGAGATTTTCAATGCTGTAATTCTGTAAATTTTGACATAAAAAGTACATCAATCTGAAAATTCTAACTTTTCAATCAAATAAAATTTTTTTCGAATTTTGAAACGGGAATGGTTTAAAACGTTAAGGTTCAACGAGAAATAACAATTCCGTCCTCAAATTCAGTTAGTCCAAATGGCTGTAAACATGATAAATCCGACTAGGGGTTCCGTAAATATGATAATAATAATAATCAACAATGTGATCGAAAATATGCAAAGGCGGTGTCAAGTAGGGATTCATTAAGCCAAGTAGATTGACATTTCAACCAACTACTTGACTGAAAATCAAGCTCGTGAAAAATTACATACTTGAGCTTGACTTGACTTGATTTTAGATATTTATTGCTTGACTTGATATCAAGCTACTTGATATTACTTGAGCTTGATATGCACGCGTCGCACGTCATATATTTCTGCAATCTCGTGCGCGCTAAGACTAAATAAGATGATTCCTCAAGAGACTGAAGCATTCGCCAATGTGACTTTATTAGTAGTTTTCTCACATTTCTATGAAATCTATTGGTAGATTTTGGTAGTTTCAGAAATATCTTTCCAAACTTGGCCAAAAACAAAAATTTTTCAGCTCCTGTTGAAAGACAATTTTCCAGAGCTGCTCTTACAGTTTCAAAAACCCACAATAGGTTAGGCGACAAATCTATAAGATGCCTCATGTGTCTTAGATCCTGGATGGAAAATTATTAAATCAAACAAAGCCTGGAGGTTTCTCAATATTAAGAAACTTTATGATTTATTATTTTTTATTTTGTTATGATAAATAGTGATTTAATTTATGTTTCTATTTCAAAAAAGTTGATATTTTCGGTTCTTTTATACAATAAGTTTGATAAATTAAAGTATTTTTGCAAAGGTTCCTTCTCATTTCATCGTTATATTATTGATGTGACACTTCACAATAAAACTGCTAAAAATCAAGTAGCTTGATATGATGCAAGTACTTGATAAATAAATACTTGACTCGACTTGAGATTGAAAAACTACTACTTGACCTGAGCTTGACTTGAAATCAAGCCAAACCGTGAATCTCTAGACTGTCAAACTGTGGTTGATGTTCGAGGAGGCTATCTTTACTGAACTTTATTTTTTCAATTTTTGGAGTAAACTACGAGTACTGAAAATAAATTTTAACCCGAAACTCTGAAACTTATAGAGGAATGGACAAAAAATTGATATAGATAATTATACCTTTAGATTTTCCATATTAAAAATCGATAAAAAAATGGAAACTTTTGAAACGGTCTCAAAATGTCTGAACATCCTTAACTTTTGTGGAGTAGGTCTTGTGAAGCTAATGTCTAATTTTTTTTTCACAGGTTATCTACTCTCATCAAGTATAGAGCTCCTAATGGGAGTACTTCCATACAATTAATAATTTTTGTGGATTTTAATAGAGATAGTGTAAAACCATGAATAGATGTTACCTTTCTATATTCGGTAATTGTTCATCCAATTGTTCCAATATAAAACTGCCCAAACCTGATCCGGTTCCTCCGCCCATTGAATATAGTAATAAAATTCCGTGTAGAGAATCACATCTTTCAACATATTTTGTAACAATTCTGAATATTTTATTCTTGAAGGTTGAACCATGTGTACAATATCCTTCAGCCCAATTGTTACTTGATCCTGGATAGTTTTTGACAATTCCCCTTTTGTCGAATAGAAAACCTAACTCTGAATTCGAGAATCTCGACACTACACTATCTTCCATGTCGATACATATGACCTTGAACAAAATTATAAAAAATGGATAATACGGATGAAAAATTTTATCTGGCGAGTTTCAATCACTTTCAAATTGAGAAAAGGTGTAATACCCTTGCTTTTATGTCGTTCTCCTGCAATTCAGATAAATTTAAGCACTGAAGACTCGACGGATTTATTTTGGTAGGGATGTGCAGAAAGCTGTTGAATGTGAACTTCATTTCTTTATCACTTCCTCCTGTTATGGATGTTTTAATGTTTTTGGGATGATTACTAGGAAGTATTCTGTATTCTTGTAATATTGACGGCCATAACGTTCCACCTATTTGATTCCCACACTGTCCCACTGTAAAAAAAGCACTTAAAAGTGCATGATGAGGTCATTTACACCCTACCTTGAATAACCAGAAATTCACTCATTTGTATAAACTATACTCCAAATTCAAAGCTTCAAATTCATTTCTAAACTCATAACTACATACTTCAAACTGAAATTGTCAATAATTATCGTGCTAGAAATGGATGTTGTTGTTTAGCAACACGTTTCATTTAAATGACGAACAAGTATTTATAAAAATTCGAGAAATGTGTTGACATTTACTTTTGCGCGGTCTTTCACCTTGTGCCTATTCAGCCCTTGAAAAATGATATATTTGACATATTCAAACTATAAATTTCAAATAGGTAGGATCTGTTGTTAGGGAAAATATCGGTATTTTTTTTTTGATATTCTGGTTGAATTTTTTATGGTTCTAGAGAAGCGATCAACACAGAAATTTGTATCTAACTTGAAATTGTTGTTTTACTTCAAGACGCAATATTTTATTCTGATCAGACCCTTTGTTAAAAGAATATTCTACTTGAAATTTTTGTTTTTTATGTATACCCAATTCTCAACTCTGTTTTGTGGTCTTCTAAATTTATATTAATTTTTGTCGATGTTCTTCTTTAATTTTGTGCAGGTTACGCGATCAACATGAAATTTTGAACGAAGCAATCAGGTTGTTCCGTTCGAGCAGAGGTGTAACTATAGTTGAGTAATGGGGGGGGGGGGGGTACCCACACTTTGAAAAAACTGAATCTTTCAATATATGTTTTATTTTTTAAATTTATGTGTCCTTTTTTCAATTGTTTCAATGTTTTCTATCCCATAGGCCTTTGTGGGACCTGTCAATGTTAATATGTCCTATCTCCACTTCAGTAACCAGAAAATTCTTTTCCAAGCTCGGGTTTTGAATGTTCGACCTTCAGCTCAGGAGTACGTGGTTCTACTCTACCCACTGGACCAGCAGGTAACAATCCAATTAAACAAGATAAAAACGATTCAGATCCAAGTTTCGCAATGTTCACAAAAATAAATGACACTAACCTCCTCAGTCTAGAATAGAATATAATAGATACTAGGAAAATATCGAGGTTGTAAATTGACCAATAATTGACGATAACCTATTGCCTATTGGAATTAGTCCAAGACACAAAAATAAAGCAATGTTGCTAAAATGATATACCTTTTAATCGATTCAAGTTGGTAATAGTAAAATAATAATTTTAGATCCGTTTCGCGTCATAATCGTCAAAAATTTCAAAGATATTCGAATTTATTCCACCACTGTAGGCTCCCATGTGTTTATCGTAAACTATAAAGATATTTTACTACTTGAATATATAAACCATAATCTTTACGGTTGGCGTCGAAGATAAATATACAAGTTTGAGTTCTTTCTTGGCAAGTCTGTTTATCTATTGGGTTTCAGTATCTTTGAGTGAATGAAAGAATTATAATCTCCTAATATGAGGTTGAGTTTATGCAAATGGAGTGAACCGAACATATTAACATTCATGATGAATAGAAAGTTGAAACTTAATTGAAAACTGCCTATACATAGGTAAAGGTGCTTATATATTATTCATTACATTACTTTCAGTCTTATAATATAATAATAATGAAGACAATATGTTTATTTCCAAAAATCATTTACATTTTCATCCCACTGAGAAACATAAGGTGAATAACATAAAATTTTTCGAGACGTTCTAATGAATGCACACCGTATATTCAAAAGAGCTGAAATTCCTAACCCTAACTCAGTAATTTGTATTTCGTTGGAAATTTAGGATTGCATACACAACAATGTTCAGAACAAAAACGGTTGAATCAATAGAAAAAAGTTATTCCTACAACTGCTATGGAAAGTAGCGTATTATTCATAGCTTACTCAACTTCAAAACGATGTATTACTCATACTATGAGAAATATAATATTATTATTCCACATGGAACTTTGCCCACACCTCGCTTGGTAGACCAATGAAATTGGGCTTTTGAGAAGTCGTTTCTATGGAAAGGCAAGAAATGAACAGATACTGTCATCGAAGACCATTTTGAATTGAGTTAGGTAAATTACTCGCACTCGCCTTTCAGGCTCGTGTCACAAACTTCCACACTCGTGAGAAAAGTTGGACATTCCCCACTTTGTTGCACAATATACTATTCTGAAGCTTTCTTTGCTGCATTCAGATAATGAACTAGTATTTATAAAGACTCATTACTTACGTAAATAATAGAGCTCTAAGCTGTCCAAATCATCTGTGATAGGCCTGGGCTCTCTCAGTTTTCTCCAAGCTGAAACAAATGAAAATTGGAGTAGAAATGTGTGCATGAAAACAATAAAAATAACAGAAAATGTCAAATTTTTATTATTTTTAGACAAAAAGACTATTGTCACCACATAGCCACATAAATACACCACATAAATAATATCAGAGCTCATTCAGAAATCAAAACAATAATCACTTAATAACTGTAATTTTCTGTAGATGGATGGCGTGTAATGAGTTAAGAGGGAATACCACCATGTGACTACTCAGTTCAAAACGAAATTATTTTTCCTCTTACATACAGCCGATTTTAATGAGGTTTTCACATAATTTCTTTAAACAATAATCTACATTGTAGAATGACTATATTTTTAATTTGCGAATGAAAAAAAAATGTATGGTAACTTTTCGTTTCTCGCGATAGAATTGATGATATGTTCAATGTACAAAGCGCTAATATATTTTCAAAGTATTCTTGAAAAAAACCCTACAAAAAATTATTGACCTTTAATTATCAAGGTCATCAGCATTGCCTTTCTTAAGGACCGGAATAACTTTAGATATTTTTAGTCAGCTTGGGAAAACAGCGGTAATCAAACATCTGTTTATAATTTTAGGTAGCGGCTAGATTAAGGAATTCAGGTTTGATTTGACAACTCGTACAGAAAGTTCACTGAAGTCAGCTGATAGATAAAAACAATATATCTTTAATAGAGTTTTAGCCTTCTTCGTGATATATTAACTGCTGGTGCTGGTTAGATCTGCGTTCTGAATGAATGGTGGAATGGTATATTGAAATGAGGAAGACTTTCAACTATCCTTCCGACCCAAGAAGTAAAGCGATCACAGAATTCGTCAACGCTCAAGTCAATTTTCCTCTTCATGTGTATGTTCAAGAATTACTTGCCATGTGGTTTTAGATTTGTTGGTTGAATAATGGATAATTCCGTCGAAGAATTTTGTCTTCGCTCTTTCAATTCACAGGGAAATAATAATAAAATGATAATAATAAATAATAATAATAACTACTGAAAAAAACGTTTTAAAATTTTTTTAACATCTCAAACAGAAACTAAGATTTGCCGAAATATTTGAAACATTTTTTAAAAACGCCCTGTATTTCGAGAACGAATGGAGATAACTATGATTTAACTTCTGATATCTCATTATTTCGAAAAATATATCGGTAGTCCTTTACTCCAAGTCTTATAGTTCTCGAGATGCTTTCAGTGAGCATCTCGAGAGGTGAGTACCTCTAAATATGCAATAAAAAAAATTCCAGGTGTCCAATTCAATTCAAAAAAGTTTAGATTATTGTCGGTGGAATTAGGATCCTGTATTCTGAGGTCCGGACCCCCTCGGTTCTCATTTCGCAAAAATGTCTTTATCCAGTTATCCTATACCCCCGCATGTAGAGGATATCGCCCATGTGAAAATGCACCAGATAATTTGTACCGAAAAATCTACCTGAAGCAAGTTACATGTGGAAGGCATACGGACATAGCCAGAGGGAGGTTTAAGGGAGAAAAATCACTTTCGCGCAGGCGCGGTCGGTAATCTAAATCTTGAACCCCTCGAAACTGAAACCTGGCTACGCTCGTGGGACGGCAAATATCTGAAAGCCAAAGAAGAGAGAATAGAATAAACCACTACCTACCTGGAGACTGAATACTGACAAGAGAACATTCATATGCCTCAATACTAGAGACCATTTTTATGTTTGTTAGAAATTTATTTTCGTAGTTTTTTGTATTCTGTTTCTAACCAAACCATTTTTCGTTTCACTCAGAGCAAATGAAGTTTTTTTTTTGTTTTTTTCAATGATTTCAATGTGGATTTAATTGCATCTTAGCTTTCCTAGCAGTTAAAATACTATTACAAGTGATCAACTTCACCCCTCTAATGGTAAAAGGTAATAGTAATTGATTTTTGGAGTGCGATCCACTTCACCACAAAGTACGAGATGAAGTCGATCACACATCAAATCAAAAACAGTGTACCTAAAAATATAGGTGAATATGCCAATAGCTAAAAGATAATATAATCTTTATTCCAAAGGCCATACCGCTCGCACTAGTACTTTGAATTTTATCCCTAAAATACCTCGATTTTTGATCCACTTCAGCCCGTTTAACCCTTGTTCGGGGAACAAGCGTTCATCGAAATTTCTATGCATCTGGATCTGGTGACCCAAATCAAGATGCAGAATATATTCCTGAGTGTTCTATAAATCTTGGTTCAAACATTATTTTATGGAAAAAATAAAAACTATAGAACGTATAACAGCTAACTAAGTTATAGAGAGATTGTTCATAGAATAGAATTCCCATATATAACCTATATCTTGTGATTTTGCCAGTGCAAGTGTCACATTTCTCGAGACAGTTGGGACGACGATGGCTAACAAAGATATAGCAGATAAGGTTAAAAAAGCTATGAAACAACTTATAGGATACAAGGACTTCTATACGAAAATGGATTTCAGCATTATCTATACTGGAACTGTAGGTTTGGATTTGAATCCGAGTGAATGCAACCTGATTTTCCGAGATCAAGATGAAATCAGTTTTCACATCCTTTTGAACTTTCTGGTCGACAAACTTTCAAAGATGTGGGATCCGGAAATGAAAGCTCTGGAATTATTTCAAAATTTAGACAAGAAAGGAAAATACTACATAGATTCCGATGATATTATTGCTGCATGGAAAGAAATCGATTGTAAATTGCCACTGGATAATTTGATGGATTGTTTTGATACTATATCTCCCGATCATGCATTGGATTATTTTAATTTCAAAAATATGTTTTTGAGAAACTTGTCCGAATTGAATGACCATAAAAATCAATAATAAAAGAGTTTTCATAGTTAATAATTGATTTTTTATTTGATATCAATCCCCTGAAGACAAAAGCAAAAGCTGAAAACTGTACTTGCAAATAATTTACATAATAAAAACTTTGACTCTAATTATTGTTATTGTGTCTGACTATTACTTGTTTCCATTGTAATATTAGTACCTAAATGTTCATTTAGTAGACAACCAACATAAATATAACTTACCTCGTTGTAGGAATCCTAAACAGCCTCGGTCGTCTTTGTGGGAATCATTATTTTTGTTTCCATCAGTCGATGTATCAAGTTCCACTCTAGTATCAGATATGATATCATCTTTCAAACGTTCCATCACTTCGAAAATATCACGCCAAACTAAAACACCGATAAATTGTGCAGATTTTGATTTTACACGATAGTTTGACATAACGAATTTGATGCATTTGGTAATTTTTCAATTTGTTCTAGATTCTCACATATTGCAGTACAATACTAGAATAAAGGAGGTAAATCTTCATTCAATCTTATTATTTATTTTCTTTCGTTCTCACTGAAATCTGCAGTAAACAACGAAAAGTCGGTAAAACAAATTCACTTTCTACCCAGATCATGATACATAATATATGGAAGATTTAACATGAAGGTTGAAAAACAATGATTTTTTTGCCTTGGAATAAGAATCATTATCAATTGCGTTATTGAATAGTACAACCAAAAGTTTCAGAATATGACAGATACGATATTAGGAAGCTATTTCGTTTTGAAGTATGTATTAATGAATTCTTTCGAAGACAAATCTATACTCACAACTCGAAATTTTCTCGTTTGTTTATCCCAGTATAAAGAGAAAGGTATGTCATTAAGGACTGAAAACGATATCAGCCAAATGGCCACCACTGCTACGATTGCAGCACCATATGCTTTTCAGGAAATTTTGCATGACTAATTCGCACATTTGCGACTTTAGGTCCTTGATAACGAATCTTCAAGGTCTTGAATCGATTATGTATTGTGGGGCATCGACATAGATGTTATTTTTCACGTGAGCCCAAAGAAAAAAGTCTAAAGGTATCAAAATGCAAGACATCGGTGGCCAATTGATATCACTTATTTCAAAAATAAAACTGCCATGAAACTTTTCTTGCAAAATAACGATTTTTTCGTTGTTGTGTGGCACGTACCACCGTCTTGTTGGAAATGAATGTCGTCCAAATCAAAACCTTCCAATTCTGGCCATAAAAAATCATTGATCATAGCTCGGTCTTAAGCGATGCACACGTTTTCGATTCTTCACATCGCTAAATTGTCTCAACAGCTCAATTTTTTTCTCTAGTTTCATTATTCCCAGCATAAGAGGTGCTTCACGACGAACAAAAAGTGTTTGAGTTTGCGAACTGTGAATGCATAATTTTCACCATTTTTGTAGTGAATTTTAACAATGTCAGTGCCTTGTATAGCTACATTTATAGTAAGATGCATAGAATACCTGGTGTGTTTACTGATTCGATTTTGTTTCAGACTTTTTGAGAGACCCACCTGTTGCTTTGGTGGTCTGCTTCACCAGAGTGCTGTAAGGTGGCGCTCTTTGAAATTTTTCGAATTTCCGCATCTGCCTGGTGCGGTTTAAAAAGGATATACTGATTTTAGACACTGCAAACAGTCACAATAAATTACAATTCAGTTCATATCGAATTTTTACTCAAATGAATATAATGACAGACCATAGAATATAAAATATTATTGTTCTATACTCAAAGTTCACGACAAGAGCGTAGAAATAGGGGGATACTGGGGGTAATTACACGGTGTTCCTAAATTGGAGATACAAATGAAAATGACACATTTCCGCATCATTTTAAGAAAAAAAGACCTATAACATGAGTCCCCAAACATTTTGTTTTGAGATACCTACATGTGTTAAAGTTTGAGTTTTTTTCTCGTATAACCTTCCCTCCACAAGATATTTAATATGAATTGGCCATAGATATTCCAGTTTAAAGTTTTCACCATGTGATATGCTAATTTTGAATGCAAATCTACAGGGTGATATATTTTCTGGAAGGATGCCAGCTTCCTTCCTCCAAAACTATATTTTGGTGAATGGCTGTTACTTTAGAAAAATGTAGAAAAAAACTCTGGTCCAGTACTACACTTTTTGGTTTGTTATAGTTTTGTTGTATCTGCTATCGATTTCGAGAAAAAATCACTAGTAATCCTCAGGAAAATCCAAATTATTATAAAGATCCAGCTAGTAAGCTCTAATGAATGCATTAATTATAAGTTTTGGTATTTATTTACCTAATCTGTAGCAAAGATTAATAAATATTTGATACGATTTGTACGACACACTAGAAACAACCTGTATATTGAAAGCAAAGCGTTTGTGGGCTCATATTCATGAAACTTTTTTTCTCAAAATTATCCAAGTAATTTCTCATTTTCCTTCGTAACTCTTATTTGAGAACACCCAGTATAAGGTAAGAACAACCGAATTAGTAACAACAAAAATTATTTCGAGTAATTTGGTTCAAACATCATTATCAAACTTCTTTTTCTAACATTACAGATATGAAGTTGTCAAAAATTTTTTTTCGATTATCCCTCCCCAAGAAAAAAAAGATCTACGCCCTTGGTTCACAAGAGTCGAGAATTGAGAGAAATGTCAAATGTAAACGATGTATGCGCCATCTGAAACAGACCGCGATCTCTCGAAATCAAGTAGGTATAAATCTGAAAAATCTCCCGTTTTGTCTGAAAGTTTTACAGGTATAAGTAGACACACCAGGTTTTCTATGCATCTTAATTTATAGGAATGGCGTAGTTTTACTAGTCAAATGTCAAAAGATGACAGCTTTGAAAGTGGTAGTTGACCAGTTAGCGAGCTATTGAAAATGAAACCTCTTTGTGGAAAACATTGTATAATAAAAAACCCATCCTACCGCCGTCCAAAGCTCTAATAGTTTTAGGTCTATATTTCATTTTATGTTGCTTTACCGCGTTGATCTTCCTAGACCGAGAATCTAATCCATGAATTTTACAGTACTCAAATATCTACAAATGTTCTAATAGCAAAGTACATATACTATCCCAAAAATGTAAACATAAATCTATCTGATACGTTTATGGAGAATTCAATATTGTTCACTGATAAATCGTATCTTCGGTAGTTTGGGAATTATGAATTTTTGGAATTGAATAGCAGTGTTCAAATCCTGCAGCCATAATATATCACCTTTAACATAATTTTTTCGCACGAATTGAATCATTTTGTGAGGAAATAATAAGTTAACATCTTAAATTTACCACGTTTTGGTTTGAGTTTCCAAAAATAGGTAAACCTTTTATATCATTTGAGGAGAGTAATGTATTTTCTTGCAATCGATATTGAATACGAATTATTCTGATTTCCATTATTTTATTAGGGTAAAATAGGGAGACGTGACGCGGCGGGAGAGAAGACGCAATTCGATAATTCGCGTTTTTGGTACACGCTGCGCCGGTTGCCCAAGACAGGTGCATACAAACGGTTTACTCTTGCCATTAGAAAAAAAACATGTTGAAAGTGAGATATACTTACAAGATATTTGATGATATATAGTTGGTAAGTACCTTAAAAGATGGCAAGGTGTTTAGTTTGATCCACTATTAATTAGAAATCCGCTAAAAGTTGACGTTCTGACGAATTTAGTTTGAATTTGGGTTATTATAAAAGCTATATTCACTAAGCTAACTCTATCTTTCGAATATTTTTGTAACCTAAACAGGTGCGTCATCTATCCCATGGGTTTGGGATAGATGACGCATGATATTTTGGGACAAATGACGCATAATAGTTTTTTATTTTCAGACCCAAAATACCGACTTTTTATACTATTTTCAAAAAGAAATCCCACTTTGAGCATTAAAAAGGCCAAAGATGTATCCATGTCCCGAGCTGAAGTTATGAACAAAGAAGGGCGCATAAATATTTTGAGCGTTTGTCTGCACAAAACTTGACTGATTGCAGATAAAAAAAAAGGTTGGAAAGGGGGAAAGTAGGAAAGCGTAAGAAGAATAAGAGTCAGGAAAAATAATTAGAAAAACATCACAAAAGACATCAGAAAAAACATACCCAAGAAGTTGATGACAAACAACCTTGTTAGAATAAAACGTGTAAAACGACGTTTGGTAAGTTCTTCCTCTGAAGAAAATGGTGCGATGGAAAACGATTCCATAAACGACGATATTTTCGACGAAAATGAATGCTTAGGTTTCTTGGAGCGCTACGAAAATACCAAATCTACAGTGGAATGGATTCAGTACGTGGAGTGACGCAGGTGGCTTTGACACGTGCAAATCCTTTAAAACTACTGTATACCCTGTGGGAATAAAACACTTTCCGAAAAGTAAGCATGTTATGTTGAGGCCCTTGAGCAATCTCTCCCAAACCCAATGCGTCGTCTCACCCATGGGATGCGGGAGAGATTGCCAAAATCAGAATTTTGTATTTTATTTTTCAAAAATGTTTGAGTTTTTTTCCATGTTGATGTTATAATATAAAAGATTAATAACCAAAGAATTATTTATGATTTTAGGACCACGATCAGTTCGAAACAGTAGATTTCAGGCGCATTTTACAAAAGGTGCGTCATCTCTCCCTGTTTTCCTATATGTAAATATCGTAAATTAGAATAACTCGTTTTTGATATCCGTTAAATAGATTTTCTCCAAGTAACGAACAAAACAATCAAATACTTTTCCTGCATTGTTTTCAGTTATGTTTTGGTAGATTGAAATTAAGATTTCAAATACCTTCAAAAATATTTGTTCCACCGTCTTGATTCTACATTTAACGAAAAATTCTGTACAATTCAGCGTGGATCCTCTTATATTAGACCGACCGAATATTATTAGGAGGCAATACGTTTCACGATCAGTTCATACAAGCTTTCTACCTTCGACATCTACCAACGACTGTGAAACATGTTTTTCCTATATTCGATTGATACCGTTCACTATTTTCACTATTTGTTCACAAATTTCAATTTTTAGGTTTACAGTCACGCACTTGAACTGAATTACATGCTCTCTCCTCTGTGGTAAATCGTGGCTGTTATGCGGACAAGTTATTTTAAAACATTCATAAATCGGTCTCTCCAATGAAATGGAATTATTCATGCTCATTTGGTGAATGATATGTTAGTGAGAAGTAGCTGGTATGAACCCACACGGATCTGAACTTTTAACCAGGAGCGACACGTTAATTAAGGATAATTTTTAGAATTGTTTGATCTACTTCGGCTCTATTTTGAAACACGCGATCTTAATCTACTATGAAATTAAAAACACTGCGAACTTTACACTGCCGGCTATAAATTATCTGTAAGGTAACTTTACACTATGAACACTGTGGTTTATAATTTCCTTATTTTGCGCGCCCGTTCAGTACCTAATAATTGCATAAATTTCATTGATCAATTCAAATTTTATAATACTACCGGCAATGTGTATAATACGGCATTAATTACAATGCCTAGGCATTGTATAGAATGGCTGAAAAGGTTGGACAATTTATGAAATATCATTTATTTCATACATTGCCCGTCTGGGCAAGTCTGGGCAATATTCTATAGAATATATAATGCCTAGCAGGCAATGTGTAAGATTGCATTGAAGAGGGAAGACGCTGACGATTTAAAGTGAGTTAAAAACACTTAATCTCTTATGAAAATTGTTTTTACTCCTTACTTTCGCTCCTCGGTCAAAATTTATTTTTTAAACGGCAAGCCAGTTTACAATTAAATAAAAAGATACAAAGCAAAAATACAAAAATACATGTGCACACATTAATGTAATCATAATAATAATAATAATATAGTTTATTCTGTAAGCTACGGGGTATAAACATTCAATCACAGAGGCGTGAGCCTGTACGTGACTTCTAAATAAACAAAATATAATACAGTAGCCGGTATTCGAATAATAAAATAAATACATAGGATAAATACAAGCAAAAGGAGACAAAAAAACAAAAATAATAATTACAACCTTCTAACAGCTTTTCTAAAGGAAGCCAAGGATGAACCGAACAGCTCAAGTTTGTTGCTGTGAGTATTTGTCCATAATTTGTTCTGCAGAAAGGAATCTTGAAAATGCCACTATTTCTATTTCTTATAACATTTACTGAGAGCAGAATAAGTTCAACAATTTGAGGACAATCGATAAAGCCATTGCTAATCTTATATGGGAACATCAGACCTGAAAACATCAGAAAAGAAAAAAAAAAATTGAATGAATGTTCCAATCATGAATTAATTTCAATTACATACCTATTACAAAACATAATACTTAACGTAATAATAATGAATTCACACCTGAATCATTTCAGCAGATCAGCAGGCATTCTATACAATGCCTAGGTAAAGTATGAAATGGAAAAACGCATTTGTATTATTTCATACATTGCTTAGAAGACCCAGGTATTCTATACATTGGTTGGCACCGTTGTTTCGAAACATCCTGACATCCTGTATATTAGTTTCCTACAAGCCGTTTATTATCAGTCAAAAAATGTAGGCTGATCAATCCACAGTGTGACGAAACAATTATCGCAGACAATAGTTTTTTGGCAATTACGTTCTTTTTATTTCATGTATAATGAATTTCCAACAAGTAAGGACTGAATCAATGAAATATTAATACATATATAGTATTATGATCTGCAAAGGGTAAAATAGGCACATTAATGACAAGTACTCAAGAAGTCTTGACATAAAGTCAGTGGTTTTCTCAATTTTTTGAGCGTTCGTCTCTGTACCAATTATGATGATCCGATCCTCGTTGAAAAAGTATGTGATGGATCGAGAAGGTGAGGTATTTTTAAAGGACAAAATGAGAAATTATATTTATAAATATTTATTACTTCCACAACACAATGATCACAAGACTTACTCCTACAGAGGGATAATTTGAAGTGATTCGATAATTTGAATTGTCGGCTTCTATAGTTTTCAAGGCATACAAATAAAATAGTAGTCAACTATATGACAGAGACCAAAGTTTATAATAAATTGAATTGTTTAATGAGTAAGATAAACATTGTAACTTGATTTGTCTAGCCAAATGAAGTTTATTGGCATATATGAAGAGATCAAGAGTTCATTAACATTAACTTGCGTATTTAATAATATGCATTTAATCTATATCCACGATAAGACTGTACCTGAAGTTGATTTTCAAAAACCAGAAAGATGCTTGAATATCTATCATTCTTCTAAATAAACTCCGCAATAATTTATAAAACTATACCTAAAATAACCTGTCTCCAATGTTTTACTAACGTAGTTTACGAATGTCACCACCAGATGTCTCAATTCCCGAATTATGCACACTAAAATATAATAACTTGGGGTGTGAGTGCTAGTGCATAGGGGTAGCCTACGAGGGGTCTAGGGAGTTAGGGACATCACACAATCGTTATATCGTTTCGTCACAATGTTTGTACTTTTCGAATTTTGGGTCGAGAATGGTCTCGAATGATATAACTTACTGATGATGCATTCCTGGTTAAATTCAATTCTATCCGACCGTCCGTCCTGCCATTAAGCTGTTCGGTCGAACGGCCATTCGTACCTAAACTCTAAACTTTTGAACAATAAGACCTAGTAATTGGAAATTTGCAGGTTAGCTTCGGATCTCGAATATCGCGGTTGGGTTCGTTAATGGTTCGGTTAATGGGTGAAATTCGACTAGGATCTGCTCGTTTGAAATTCTGTGTTCAAAACTCAAGGTTCAATCGAGGTGAAAATGAAAATTTTGTGATAACTTTTAGAATTAAAAAAATGTTCAGTACCCCATTAAATAAATGTCAGTATTGATCTATTTCAGCGGTTACTATTTGGTAGTTGATCATGTTTTTACAACCAATAAAAATGGATATTAACAATTGGGAGATCGCATTGTGTAACAGTGAAGTTACGAACTTATTTCAAGTTCATCTTCAGACACTGGTTCTGGTATTCATGTCAATTCAGGTACCAAAAGTAACAAGAACACCCAAAAAGAGTTGTAGGAAATTCTGTTAAGACGAAGGAACATTTTAGACCGCTTTGCAAATATATGGAATTTCTAGTACCTATTATTTGAAGGTATTGAATATTTGGAATAACACAGTTTTGTTCGTTCATTACTAATTTCGAAACTATTACTGTTCACTCGTTTAAAAATTTCAATGAATTCTAAAAGAAAGAAATCTAGTTTTAAATGAACGTCCTATCTGACCTATGTTTTTCATATTGCAAAATGAACATGTTTAATTATAAACTCTTTGGAATTTAATCTTTCGCATTGAATAAAGTAGTACATTGTACAACAAGTGGGGAAAGTCCAACTTTTCTCGCGAGTGTGGAAGTTTGTGGCACGAGCCTGAAAGGCGAATGCCGCAAACACACGAGCGAGAAAAGGACTTTCTCCACATGTTGCACACTATACTTTTCCTTCAACTGCACAAATTTCAATAATTCAAGTAATGGACTTGATTCAAATCAAAATGGCCTTCGTTGACAGTATGTGCTAATTTATTACGTTTCCATAGAAACGACTCAAAAGTCCAATTTCGTTGGTCTACCAAGCGAGGTGTGGGCAAAGTGCCGTGAGAAATAATATTTCCCACAGTATGAGCAATACATAGTTTTGAAATTGAGTAAGCTATGAAGAATACGCTACTTTTCATAGCAGTTGTAGGAAAAAGATATTTTATTTATTGTTGAGAAGGCAATTTTCAGTTTTAATTTGGAGATACTATCAACTATACTTTTTCGAGACGAAGTACGAGATTGAATAAATTCTTTAGTTTTTAATGTTTAGGGACGAACAATATCAAATTAAACTACGGATTCGTCATCAGTGATTAGAATCTTATCGTTTGAGATCATTACGGGCACATAATTCGATTAAATTATATAGCGACATGTTGGGAAACGATAAATCGAAAAATCGCTTGTAATTAAAATTCAGTGAATATCTTTTATCATAATATGAAAAATAAATCGTCGCAACCATTTTTTCATAAAAATCTCATTAAATCATGAACCATTGTGGTTATACCCAAGATATGGCCTATTGCTGAAGTTGTCATCAAGTTATTTAATCATGCAATAATATACTAGGTGCGCCATTTGAAATACGAAACTAGCAGTCTGTTTCCGGTATAACCGGAAGTTATAGAAATCTGAAAATATTTTATTGATGAGAATCATTGTCTTAAAACCCGATTATGCAAATTTTCAGCACAAAATTATGATAAGTTTTCCATAAACGTCTAATAGGCCATAGCGGTGAATTACGCTGTAAAAATTAAATTATTGTACAATTACTGGTCGCAAACTCGGCAATATTTATCTAGTGCTCAAGTCAACTGACCTCTCCCGAAAATTTTTTTTAGTCCATAAAGGGGCTTGTATCCGAAATTCGTCACTGTCAGTATTTGGTATTTTCGACTTTTGAAGTTTCTACCTGAATTTGGTTATAGAAGTGACCACATTTTGTATAAGTTGCAGTTGCATAGTTTTAACCGGAGAGAATACACATCGTGAATATTTTTTCTGAATTTTAGTTTTCAAATTGATATATAATGGATTCTGTTGAAAATCTACCGGTGAATGGTATTCACGACTTCATTATGAATTCTGGATCAGTTAAATCTGTCTCCGAATATATTGAAACTAGAAAGAGTGATTTTGTATTCCTAAATTTTTATTTAGATGCATTAGTGAGAAAAAGGATGAGGGAGGATTTTACTGACAGGGATTATGTGGCAGTATTTTATCTTATGTTTCATGGAGCAGAACCAATGGCGTATAGCCGAATTGGTAACAGACGCAATAGATTAATCGACTTAGTGCTAAAAATCAAAGGTGAGTCTATATGTTCTTAAATAGTTTATTTGAAAAGTCAATTATTGCTAATTTTACATTTAAGTTTATTTTCTCCTCTTAGATCACAAAATATCTCAAGGTAATAAAAATCGTGAATTCAAAACGTGTGATAACATTGTAATTATACGAATTTTTTTAAAGCGAAAGTTTACCTCTAATATCAATAAAGATTCAAATAATAAAACATTACATTATACTCTATACATACACAATACAGTTAAAAAAAAATCTGAAATAAAACTATCTATGAACTATTCCCTATTTTCAACAAAAATTCTGATAAAAGAGTTGAATATATTAAAGATGAAAACATTAAAAACCCTCAATTATTCGATCTGAAATTATTTCTCTAAAACTGAAATCACTCAAAAAAAATGAGAAAAGTAGAGATTTCGATTTCATCAGGAGCTCAGTTCATTAACTCGCTTTTGGAGAGCTCATGAGATGAATATAAATGTGTAAAATATGTAAATATTGTTTAATCTTTAAGTCAAGATCAATATAAATATTTGTTTTAATCTTTAAGTCATTGTTGTAGATGTGCATAGGCGTAACGAGGGGGTAATTGGCGTTCGTCATTCATGCTGTATGACCACAAAAAAAATTTCAACTGCGCTGTTCAGATTTTGTGTTTCAAATTTCAAGCTGCTCGAACCATCAACATCATAAATGAATACTGGCAAAATTTCGTGTTAATAGTAACATCAGAATCACTGAACATTCAGCGGAATATCGACAAAAATAATAGGGCAACCACTTACGTGAAATCAGGTGTTTTTTGCACTCGTTCATAATGCGCCCATTGCACCCTTGAAGATCACATATTACTTATACAAAGTTATGTAATCACCAAGGGCGCAATTGACGCATTAATGAACGAGCGCCAAAAACCACCTGATTTCACGTCAGTGGTTGCCTTATTATTTTTTCGATGTTCCGCTGAATGCAGGGCCGGCGTTAGGGGTGAAACAGTGAAGCGACTGTTTCAGGCGCCTGTTTTCGATGGGCGGCAATTTAGTCCAGTTTGTGGCCGCCCATTCATATTTCTGAAAAAAATATAGTCTTGATTCTTAAAGACAACATGAGGTTGGTCCGCTTTGCTGCGTTTATCAACATTCCCTGCATTAAAAATCTCCAAACCGTCTACTAAGCCGTCTGTTCAATAAATAACACATGACGAGCCAACCAATATATAAGCAGCATTGCCTATTAGCCTAATTGAACGAGGGATGGAATGTATTTCACAAAGACGAAAAACAACACTTCGAATTACGTGGAAGTTGTTCACACATTCAACATATGGAAAATTCCTACGATTCTGAATTCGAAACTAGTTACTGATAAATGCTAAATGTTTTCAGCGGAACATATATGTTTTTAATCCCATTTAGTTTTCGAAGCATTGCATCCCTTACCGCCTTTTGTATCTTGTGGTGTGATAGGTAATCTTTCATCTTTCATCAATGAGAACGAATAAACATATCTATCTATCTATCGATCGTATATGTGATCGATTGTGAATGTGAGAATCAGACATATAACTTACGCATTTTTCATCAGCGTCGAAGAAATCCAGGAATTTATTGTAGGTAAAAATGTCCGTAAAATAAGAAGAAACCTAGTGGAAACGACTTTAGAAAGATGATACGATTAGCGAAATCGAAAATGGTGAATTATCATGGAGGCATCAGGTGATGTTTTTTGTTGGGGGGGGTGTTTATGATATTTTTCAGCAGGGGCGCCAAAAAATTCTTTGCTTCAGGCGCCAAAATTGCTCGCACCGGCCCTGGCTGAATGTTCTATGATTCTGATGTCGCTATTAATACGAAATTTTGCCAGTATTCTTTTATGATTTTGATGGTGTGAGCAACTTGAAATTTTAAACACAAAATCTCAACTGCGCAGTTGAAATTTTAACCCCAAAATGCGCGTTTTTTTGGTAATACAGCAATGAGACCACCATATTGACAGTCATTGATTTTTGCCCATCAATGAACAGTGAGTTTGAAGCAAGCATTAGAGATTACTTTCGACTTATATATAATTCGGAAATTACAGAAATTTGAGAAAAAAACACTATGTTACTGATCTTTTATAGGTACTGTTGTGTTTTTGTTTTTTTTCTCTTCTCTGTGTTTTCCTTTTCCTGTAATTCTAACTTTACATGTAACTACTGTCTAGAATCTAGATGGTGTTTATGAGGGATTCAATAAATAAATAAAATGATACCTTTACTGTTCACCTACGAGTAGGTACGTCTATATCTCATTCAATATGGTGAATAAAATATGATTTTAATTTGAGGTATTCTGCGATAAAAGAGGAAATAAATCGTAGAGTCTAATGTCTTTTAAATATCACCAAAAATTATTTTTCCATTTGATTTCAGATGAAAAACTAATAAAGTTCTTCCTAACGTTCTTAAAATATTTCGACGATATTGATTTTGATCCGAATGGTGCAATTTTATCAGAATACCGCTACTCTTTCTACAACCCAGTTCTAGCCGCTATTGGCTACCAGTCCATGGAGCTTTTGCAGTACGCCTTGAAAGAAAATAACCAACTATATCAAAAATCGTTTTTTGTTCTGAATACCGCCTTACACGTAGCAGTTACAATGCCACGGTTAGATATCACAAGATATCTTTTAACAAACCGAGCCGATGTAGAAGCAAAAAACAGTTACGGGAAAACACCATTATTCTGTGCTGTTGAATATAATCGAATTGAGCAAGCGATATTACTTCTTCAGTATGGAGCAAGCATGAGAGAAAGGGATAAGAATGATAATACTGTCCTTCATGATCTATGTTCTCAAAGAGGGAAAATTAACTATGAAATGTTTGAATTCTTACTGGATATAGGATGTGACCCCAATTCATTTGGGTACAACCGTTTAACACCTTTAGGGATTCTTGCTAAGTGTAATCCTGATGAAATAGAATGTGCCAAGTTGTTGATCCGAAGAGGAGCTAATGTGAATTTACAAGATAAATTCGGTAACACACCACTCCACAGGTTAGTGTACGATTGTGATGAACTCCACATCCCAGCCTTCTTCAATTTACTGATTAAAAATGGAGCTGACACAAAAATATTAAATCACAAGAACAAATCATTCTTGGATGAATTGGAAACATGTAATTATAATTATAAACGAAGAATATTTTTGAAACATATATCGTTATTGGAAATCGGTGAAAATTTGCAATTTCTTGAATACCCAACTGAGTTTGATGAACATTTCAGGAACAGTTGTGAAAAAGAATTAAAAATGTTGAAGTCTTGCAGAGTACCCGAATTCTTAACTGAATCTGAATACTCTCTTATAAAAATTCTCATATCAACTGATATAGAAATATCCCGACTGTGTAGGAACCCAACTCTAGTTACAATCATATCTGAATTATTAGAAGGGACTAAATTCCCTATTTATGGTAGTTATCTGATAAGCAAATTTCAGTCTGGGTTAAAATTATTCTCAGAAGAAGAAGGAGCTGTGAAATGTATCACTCTAATCTCTGGCGGAGTGCTTAATTATTCTTGCGTAAAGGAAATTATGAAATACATACCAAAAAAGGAACTCGCCGTACTGGGAAAATGTATTTCAAAAGATGATGAACTCATTAAAACTAATTCTTCAAAAATTCAGAAGAGAAAACATAAGAAAAAGATAAATAATAAGAAAGAAGGAAAAAATAAAACAAACAAGAAAAAAGAAAGAAAAAATGAAAAATCAAGAAAACCTATAATAGTAACACCAAAATATAAAAAACGGAAGTTTTCATTTAATGAATTGGCTTTTATAAATTATAAGTATTTTTATAGATCTATTTGATATCGATAATAATGTTTTGAATATTTTTTAATTTTTGTTTTCTTACAGAGTTTTTATAGTATTACATGTAAATATAAGTAAGCTCATTAATTCATCACAGAAAGTTCTAGTCAAGCTTTCATGATATATAAAAAATAATAAGTATTTGTTATTCAGAAATGAAAATTTTAGTTTCAATGTTTATATGTTTGGTTTCAAAGCTTTTGTAAGTATACTAAAAAATTAAACAATGGTATATAATCAAAATTGTCTTCTCATTAAATTCTTTTTCCGATAATAGTGACTTTTGGAATTTTCTAATTGAAACACCTAAACCACTTCTAGGGAACCCGTTAAATTTTAGTTTTTATTGATATGTATGATTATTTTTATTTTTGAGACAATAAAGTGGTCAATCAGAGGCCAACATTTTTTGTTAAAATATGTGAAAAAAAGCACTGATGTGACATCAGAAGCTTTTTGATGTTCGTTCATGAATCGTCATTTACAAGCTTGAAGAGTTGAAGACCATAAAGTACAGTTAACTCGGCAGGAAATATTTCTTTTGTTCAATGTTTTTTATCCCAACTCTCCTAGTCCTCTCAGAAGATTGGAATTTTAAGAAACACTCATTTAGAGTTTTCAGTTTCAATTTCTGAAACAAGCTTAAATGATTTTCTCATATAATTGCTATATTATCAGGAGCTGTCAGATTGAAAATAATATTTTCTGGAAAAATGGAGCACTAACACTTTGAATTAATTAACTCTTGTTTTAGAGTCTAAATCAGACCCCTTCATCAGACAAACTCTTAAAATATTCAGAGTTTGTCAACATTGAGAGAGACATGTATTGATATGTATATCAATACATTTTTTACATTTACATTTTTTTTACAATAAAAAATGTTTGGATGTATCCTCAAATCATATTTTGAATATATTTCGACTATGTGTTATATGAATTTTTTTGTTGAAAATCACATGTAGAATATCGCCTTCAAGGTTTGGCCTTTTTAAAGTAGACACTGTATAGTCTGTGATTTGCTTCTGAGTGACTTTTTTATTCAGAAAGGATTGTCTAAACTACTTTAAAAAATTCCAAAACTTCAAGGCGAGATTCTATATGTGATTTTCAACAAAAAATGTCATATAACACATGGTCGAAATATTGACGGAAATTTTTTAATTCAACATTTCGTATTTTTACGAGATAAGTTTCTCAATTTTTTTAAATCAATCATACTCCAGCTATCCTTGTAACCTCATCAAATTTGATCACATATCTCAAAAGAGCATGAAAACGGCTATAACACAAGAATTTTTTTGTGCCAAAAAATTCCTTAGGGCGGGCATGGTAAGCAGATAAACATAATTATTCTTAGGTGAAAAATGTCAATCATATTTTTCCAATAGTTTTATCGATGAAAAATGATTGATGGTAAACATCTTTTGTTTTCAGCAAAAACTACCCCATTAAGAGATCTTTCGAATGACATCAACTTTTGTACTAGCTGCTTGTTTTCTACCTCAATATAATGGATAACAATAAACAACAGTTACTATTACTACTAAGAAATTATTCAAACCTGATTTTCTCTCATTTTGAAGTTCTTAATGATTGAATCAGTTGTTTTCTCTGATTGAATGTTGGAGTTACTCTCACAAGAACTGTTAATTTATCTTTTGAGTCAAATGAATGAGCTAAATTTTATTAATACATATTATAATAAAGAAGTCAAGAAAGAGAAAGAAATGTTGAAAAAACTCGCTATAAATAATTGAACGATTAACTCAAAGCAAATGTTTAAAATGTCTATCGCCTTGTTCAATATATTTCACACATCGTTTTCATACTGAATCTACAAAACATGCGTAGCTCAGAACATTTCTGACCCATTTCTGCACAACACAATTCAATTCTAATTATCAGATCATCTTGAGTTTGAACGCGTATTTGATAAACTTTTCGTTTTAATGTGTTCTAGACATGAAAAACCAAAGGAGTAAGATCAGGGCTCCTTAGTGGCCATCTTATTGGACCGTACCTTCTAATCCAAACATGTACACTTATGCTAATTGTAGAAATAAAGAGTAAATACCTTCAAGGAGAACACTGGACTCCATGAGAGGCATCTCCAGATACCTTTGCAAAAAGTATTTTATCTTGTATTCAGATACTTTAGCAAAGAAATTTTTACAGCTCTGTCAACTCAATATAAAAATATAATTGATTTTTGAAATAATATATCAGTTTCCAATTGGCATTCAAAAAAATCGAAGTTATCAATCCAAAAAACATAGAATAGTTTGAGATAGTTATTTGCTTTCATATTAACTTCTTAAAAGTTTTTAAAATCATAATCATATCATCATCATCATCACATAATCTTTGTGGCAGAATATAGTTAACCATTTTTCTGAAAAAATATTCCTTTTTGGACAAGTTCAGATTACAGTCAACCAAAGAGGACATAATTTATCATTAAAAAACTTTTTTTCATGGTGAAAAAGTTTATTCAAAAAATGAATGTAATTCTTCACTAACAAAGAAACAACAGAAACAAGAAAAATTGATAAAAATGAATCAACTACTAAGAATTTTGTCTCCACAATAACAAACATTTACAAAGAATCAAAATGCTATTCAATTTAATTACTTATAGTTGAATCTCATATTTAAAAACATTATTTGATAAGTTACATATGGTATAAAAATATCAGTCCATACTTGGTATAATTTCATGATTATTTTCTCCTAATAACAATGTACTCCTTAAATATATCGAAATAGCACAGATATTTTTTATCAGTTTAGGGTTTCACTTGATTTTCCTCAATTCAACATCAAAAACCAGAGTTGAATTAGGGGGTATTACTGGTGGAGATCCCTTAGCGCCATAACTGAAAATAAAATTGTGAAGAATTAGTGGAATTAGTGACAATTACTGTTACGTTTAAGTCATTTTTGAAGATCAATGTGACCTTTATAATTGAAAATGACATCATCTCTGTTGAATAGCACTAAGTAAAAATAGAAATTCCTTAACATGTTGACTGTGTTACATAAATTTCAAGATTTGTTTCCTATGTGGCATCAGTCCCCAGAGACAGATCCCATAACTTTCCTCTACTGCGATATAGGTTGCCGGAGACCGATATCTAAATTTTTTTTTCAATGCCATATTGTGTTAAATTTTGTAACATTGCCTTGAAATTTAAAAAGGTTTAGCTAACTATAAAAATTTAAAATCTGCGTACAGCATGCATCGCATCAGGCTACAGCAAACTATTTCGCATCTAGATTTCTAAAACAACTATAAAAACTTATATGAACTTTATTTTTTTCACAACAAAAATTAAAATTTTATTTAGTGAAAAATTGCTTTGTTTATTAAATATCACTCAAAATTTGTTTGATTGCATTAAACTAGATTATGCAGTTTGTTGAAGTACGATTGACACATGCCAGGTTTTCCTTTACAATTATCACAGAAACTCATTAACTTAGATCCTTGTTATTCTCCTCACGACTAGAAATGCTTTTATGCAGTTCTTGGTAGAATCCCTTGCATATTTTCCTTTTTTTTTTCTTCCTGGGCCTGTCAGCTTCACACATGTGTTGAGAAGAATTCACAACATGCATTTACAACAGATATTCCAAATAACAATTTGACCTTCCTGTACCTCTCTGTAATACTGAGTAGTATGAGAACATTTGATCACTATAATCGACTCCTTTTTTACCTTATTGTAATCTAATACACACTTAGGTGTGTATTTTAAATCGACTTAGAACTGGTCATGGTCGTTGTAATAGTACCCTCTTCAAATGGCATTCTATTGATAGCCCACTGTGTGAGTGTGGTGTAGAAGAGACCATTGACCACTTGGTGAATGATTGTCCGATTTATAAATTTCATGATGGTTTCCAAGCTATTCATTCAATTTCAGATTCTTTTTTAGAATGGGTAGTTAACTTCAAATCGATATAATGAAAACTAATATTTAGTACTCCTTTCTGCTTCTTTTTTTGTTTGTTTTAGGATCCAATTGGAAATTATAGAGTCGTCAACCGAAAAGAGAGGATAAAGAAAATTTTGTTTTGGTTGAAGAGGAAGTCCTTCAATATAAATTATGTCAGCTTATTCTGTAAACGTTTACACAAACCAGTCACTACACCGATACGGGGAGACAGAGTTTTTGCTGAGGTTTTTATCTGTTCTCTTGTATCATACGTTGAAATGTATGATGCCCCGTTACATTTCCTCTGCTAATACTGAGATTCATCGACACATATGCTTGATTGTTTGAAATTAATATTTTGTATTGCTCTTTCTCAAAAGAATATATATATATATACACACTTAGGTTTTTCAATTACCTAACTTGTTCACTCCTAAAATTGCATGTCCCGTACTTAATTAACATGCGTTTCACTTCAGTGCGTTATAGGTCGCTGGAGATCAATATGATTCGTTGACATTGACCAGAATGTGAATATTCTTGCAGTTTTTTAGCAATATGTAACACACAACCATCTTGAGCCTCCTGAAAATTGTGGAGTTCGCATTTGAGAAAATATTGAATCCCACTTCAATCGCACAAGAATACAGATCCGTATAGGTCCCGAGGACCGATATGGCAGTCAACGTGTTAAGCAAAATTGTGTTTACCTCAAGTTCAAGTATAAAATAGAAAATCAACGATTTCCAATACTTCACAATAATCTTCTTCACATAAACATTTTGTTAAGACTAAAAAAATGGGATAGTATGTATAAAATGAAATTTATGTAAATTTTAGCATTATTTATCTAGACCTAGACCTCCTGAATATTCACTTAAATAGAAATGAAAAACTCACCCGGCTTGAGGTGGACATATAATCCTTCTCTTTCCTCCAACTTTCATTCCAGCAACACCAATATCCCATCCCTTAATAACCTCGCCTTTACCTAATCGAAAACCAAATCCAGGACCAGAAAGTGTTTTATCGAAGAGTTTATTATTGTTCTTTAAACGTCCTTCGTAATATACCTGAAGAAAAATTTTAAAAATTCAAGATAGATGTTATGAAATATATAACCTCAAAAAAAAAATATAGTAGTAGTAGATAGTTGAATTGGATAGCTCTTGCACACTTGTTCCAAGGAAACAGCATGCTATCATTTTGCCCACATTTCTGTTACTCTTCAGCGTTGAACCAAGATGATCTCAAACAATTTCGATGTACTAATGAAGATATGAGGTTGAAATTAACTCCCGTCGTCTTGTACACGAAAACTCTTGAATGAGACTTGAAATTTTTAGGGTCCGAATATTTTAGTTAAGTTTATCAATGGGTAAAATCCATTCCTTGGCTTCGGAATTATGACATCGTCTACACTCTCAGATCATTGTGCATAATGCAAAAGCTCAATAGACATCTTTTAAAATTAAATATTCAATTAATTAATATAATTCGATACAAGGACTCCTATTTATATTGCATGTTGTATATTTCCATATTTACTTTATTGAAAACAATTTTAACATTTTGATATATTTTTCTACCTTTCAGAGAACGGTTACTGATTTGTTTTGAAATTTCTTGTTTGTTCACTGTTCACAGAGAGGTTTGATGTAATGCCATGCAAGTAGACACAACATCAATTGAATTTTCGTAGGGTGTCATTATTAAAAAATTTGTGAATTTTATTCAGATTGACTATACAAAAAATTTGAATGCAGAATGTATTTTCCTTTCTCATAATTTGGTTCAGAGATGGCATGAGTATGCCTCTGAAGCATGTATTCATTACTTATGTATAGTAGGCTTTTACGTTTCAAGAAAATAATAAATGAGATTGTGTTGAAAATATCTCATTCATTTTCAGATCCGGAAGTTTTGACTTCAGTTTTGTGTTACGAACATTGAGTATGCTCCAATAGGAGGAAAAATTCGCACCAGAAATTTCGTAGAAAAAATTACGTGAATATGTATTTGAATAAACATGCAAAATTCCCTGACTTCACTTCAGTGCTTTTCCAATTGTGCAATATTTGAAATGATTCAAATGTTATGGACTATATACAGTTCAGGTCATATGAAATAGAACCCATTAATTGTACTTACATGAATAAATTTGCCGGCACCTGCAGAATCTCCTTGACCTACTTTCAAATCTTCAACAATGATACCATTTGCCAATGTTCTCTTTTTAGGAACTGAAAGTGAAGATTCCTTGGATTTCTTTTCTTCCTTTGATTTACTCTTCTGATCAACAGAGTTGGCCTTATCTTGCTTCTTAGGACCAGGAGTCAGCTCATGCTGTTTTTCTTTATTTTGTTTATTCTTTTTTGTTGGAGTTGTTTGTTGTTCTTCTTTCTTATTTTTTTTAGATTTTTTGCTCAAACCATTCTGCACAACTTGTTCTTTTATTTCTTCTACTTTTTCAGCATCATCATCTTCATCCTCAGTTTCCTCTTGATCCACATCTTCTTCCTCCCCATCTTCTTCTTCACCCATACTTTCATCCTCCTATTGAACAATTTTTTATTAGCAATAGAAAAGAAAACTTAGATTTTTATTGAAATTCTTTCCATGTTCATTGTTCGATTTTTAACCTTTATATGTAGTTTAAATTTTTAGATAGAAGGATTCATACATAACATAAAATAATATTTGGTATCAGTATTATCTGTTTAATACTGATCATAAATATACATTCTTAGATATTTCGTATCAAACACAAGGAACTATATCTTCTAATTACCATCTTTCGAAAAAACACGTGTGTATACATACATCCACCACTTTCAGTCATCAGGGATTTCACCAGAGATCTCTGATTTTCACTATTTACATTCGAGTGCAGGGCTGTTTCACATGCTTCGAAGCATTCTTGTTTAAATTGTTAGTGATTGTGACTGGTTCAGGGGGTTCAAACCCCTCTACAATGTGAAGATGTTATCAAAAGAAACGAGTGGTCTTGAAACACTGGTTAACGTTTGAGTCTATTATTTCCCGCAGACTTAATGGAGGACGGCCGAAGTTGTCGTCACTGTAGTATATAAAGTCACTGTACTATAAGAGTTTGTCTAAAGGCCGCTTGAGGGACTCATCCTCCTCCATACGCGAGTTCGTCTATTCACCGCTAAATGAACCAATTGTCCTCTATTAGACTAATCAATATTTGGTGTAGGCATGTTTAAAAAGAGTTGCACAGGGTGCACAATCATCAGTTTCTATACATCTAAAAAATTCAATCTAGGTATACGGTTAGAAAAAGAAAAATGAAATTAATGACCTGGCAGTCATTCATAAAAGGTTACTCATTAGGAGTTTCTGAAGAACCAAATAGAATCCACTTCTGAAAAGTGGCATGAGATAGTTTTGATTCATGAACTTTTTGGATGAACAACAATGAAAATATGTTTGACTAAAAGCTCGAATGCAAATTTTCTACTATTTTGCTAAAGAAGATATATCATTGAAATAATAAATTTCAATAAATTAAATGTTTCAAATACGTTGTTCCTCACCAAATCTCCCTCTTCATCACTCAGCATATCCTCAACTTCCTCATCTTCAGATTCTTCTGCCTCAGCTTCTTCAAAGTACTTCTCTATGTTGAAATCGGAATCATCAGAGTCTTCCTCTTCATCAATAGCTTCTTCTAATTTAATTTTCTTTTTGACAGCTGCACAAAATTTTCAATAAAAAAAAGTTTATTAAAAATATACCCATCGCAAATATAGTGTTTATGTTTTTCAATCCCAACTCTCCTAGGCCCGTGTAAGACTTAGAGAAGCTTAGAGCTTGTAAGAGTTAGGAGAACCGGTTGTGAAGGCTTTGTTACTGTGTCTCATCAACAGTTCAGGCACAGCTCTGTTAATTTTTTACCCAAGAGTGAATGGTTGGACGGTCCCTGTTGAAAATTTCTTCCTAGTCCAAGGTCTAGTTAAAAACTTCGAACATTTTCAACTGCAATACCACTACATTTTTTTCATCAGGAAAATGTCTTCACTACCACTACTTCTGGCTTGTGTTTATTATTTAATTTTTTTTTTTTTGATAAATTAATTTCAATTGAGGAACAAATTTTTCAAAAACCCCTATGATCAAAAAGTTCAGAGGAATCCTTCTTCCAAATAATGAGGATTCATTTCAATTATGGTTCAGTAGTTCGAACTAATTAGAGGGAATTATCTTTCATTATTATGAGTGAAAAATTAACAGCACCCTTGAATCTGCTATGTCAAAATGGCAGCTACATCACCATATCGAAGTATTAACAGGTATTTCATAGAAAATAGAAATATGGCACCAATTCCCGCAATAGGTCGCGATAGTTATAATAATAGGTTACCTATATCTTTGATTATACCTTGATTGTATCTAAATAAGGCTTGATGATGGAACAAAATTCATCCTCGCAGCAAAGGTGCTCATGCAAATGCACTGACAGAACACTCCAAATAAAATGGTCAAGAAAATTTCCATGTTATAGCAACATGATAATTAATTTGCATATACATATAATTTAAATAATTAAAATGTAATTGTGGATCTTTTTATAACCTAGATAGAGTATTTGTCAGCACAAGTGACGGTTTTCTTTGCTCAGTTCTTTCTTTCGTATGCTCTGCAAACTAAGAGAGTGAAATATTCAAATAGATTTAATTTTTAAGAAGTGTATTGAACATTAATAGGTGTGCATCTACAACTTGGAATAAGCCACCCTAAATAATAACAAATGAATAAATAAATTTAACATAGAAAATTGGACATCAGTAGAGGGCCTCAAAAGTCATATATTACATGTTTACCGAAAATGATATTTTATACTGATGTTACAGTTAATAGTAAATCATAAAAACTCACGTTCTTTAACGGAATTATCTTTACTTCTAAGGTGTTTCTTAGCTTGAACCTCAAACTCTTGGGCATCTTCCTCATCACTTGCATCTTCAATCTCTTCTTCATCTTTTGTCAAATAACCAGTGAGATGAATATGACTTTTACCATTAGAAGCAAAAGATACAGTATGTCCTTCCTATAGAAAATTTGAAACTTTACACCTACATGTATAGCATATATATTGATCATGATTATCAATAAAATGCATCAAGTGTAATAAGAGAAAAAGGTTCAAATGTAATTTCGGTATTTAATTAATCAAGTGAGAAAAGACTGTAGTTTCTTAAGCATTCATAGCATTTGATGAACATTTATATATTACCCACCTCAAAATATAAATCTAAGTTACATTGAAGCTTGTCTGGTTTTTGTAAAGTACAAAGTAAATAGTTTTTGCCTTCATATCCACACAGAATTTGAGCAGGTTGGTCATCAGAATTTGAAACATCCAAGCACGCCATGGATATGTGGAATGCCTTTTTTATTACTTGGCTGTAACGTTTTTGAGGTTCCATGATCAATCCTGTAAATCATATTGTATAAAACATCGGATACAATGATAACGGAAAAATTGTTCCATGATAGAACTGTATAACACGTGCTGAAAATACCGGTCATCGCAGAAATACTTACCCCAAAACATTTTGATTGATTTTTATAAAGACTGGGAAAAGAAAAAGTTGATGAAAGTAAAGAAGATGGAATCTTTGAATCTTATTAGAAAAGACCCTTTACTTTTACAAAGAAAGTTCTGGACTATGGTTTTATTAACGGATTTCATACGAGGGAAAACGTTTCAAATGGCATTCTCATAGAATCTAATACCACAGATTAGTCTGTGCTAATACGCTTGCGAGTTATATTCACAGAATCGCATTCTAATTAGATTTCTTTATTTTAATCAGAGATGTTATCTCTGATTTTATGAGAATACAGACAACAGGGGAAGATTCAGTTGAAGAAAAATTATTCAAAAAAGAAATCGATAGATGTATATTTTGAGATTAAAATATTTGTGAGCGATGCGTGCATGCATCCATCTATGCAGGATGAGTCGGGAGGGACGGGCCAAACTCCAGGAGCGTATTGTTAAAGTGAAAATAATTCAAAAAAACGCATATTTTCTTATACGATTCTCATTTGTTTTCGAGATACAGATACCTACGCTACGCAAAATTTTTTCAACAAAGTCGAATTTATTTTCTAGGAAATTATGAACAACATTGACATTAGCCGCGAATGACTATTTTAATTTTTTGGATCATTATTTTGTAGTTCAAGTAAAAATTTTGTCTATCGTGCAAAAAACGCTATAAAAGTATCTCGAACATTAAGGACTACCGATCTCAGAATCGTCGCTGCGATCGGTAAAACGTCCTTACTGCGTTCTCGTTACTAAAACTTTCATGCAACATTTTACCTTGACCGCTTAACCAGAACCATAAAAAATTCAAGAAGAATATCGAAAAAACTACTTATATTTTCCGAACAAATAGCAATTTCAAGCTTCATGCGAAATTTATTAAAGCTGATGGTCAGATCCAGCGCTCAAAAGCTTCTGAATTCACGCCAGTGCTTTTCTCAATTTTCTTTGTTACTCCCAGTGTTTTGGTAGATACCTTATATATATATATGATAATTTTTTTTCTCATTTTAGCATTTTCGTGGCCTATTTTAATTTTATTTTGCTTCTGAGTCTAACGAAGGTAGAGAAAACAATCTAATTTTCGCTAGAAAAATGTATTACAGACTATTCTGAACTGAACAACTTTGGTTTCTTGTGGGTCTGTGTATCCGAAAATCTTTGGAACAGTCTTAACTTTTACAAGGGTATTCAGATGTTATTTTCTGGTTAACAAAATGTGTCATATTAAGTACTTATTTAGTTGTACTAACAAGAAGTTATACCTTTCTGCTAATCTGAGCCATGGGCCAATTTAGATGTAGGTATCACTGGTATGATATAAAATATATATGTATTGCGATTGTTGATTTTGAAGCGGTCGTTCCCTAAACATATCGCTCAATAATTTTCATCACAATGTCTGTAATTTTTGAATTTTAAGCCGGTAATGGTCTCAGCGGATATAGCTTGATCCAATGATGAGAAATTAATACTAAAATTAATTTCTGTCCATCCGTAAATACGATAACTCTCGAACGGAAAGAACTATACTTACTTTTTTCGAATGACCTGTTAAGAGTGTTAAGTTCGTTCATGGGGAAATCCCTCTAAGGATTACGAAAATATGGCTGTTCAACTTTTTGTTTCATTTCAAAACTACCATTTCTATCAAAATACATCACATCAAATACATGAACTTTTGAAATAACTACTTCAAACTCCTTTCGAAATTTCCCGTTGATCGCGTCATCAGAACCAGAGAAAAGTCGAGAAGATCGAAAAAATATAGCCAATCTTTATGTTACTATAAAACCGATGAACAAACCAATGTTGATATAAAACAACATATTACATTATTTTCTCAACAACAGATCATGTTGAAGTAAAAGTTTTCCTGTATATTTTGAAATGACAATTTCAAGCTTGGTGAAAAATTTCGTGTTGATCGCGCCACGACTCACCAGAATCAGAAAATTTAAGCAGAATATCGAACTATTTAGATCATTGGAACAAGTGCTTATAAGCTCCTGACTTCATGACCGTGCTTTTCTAATTTTTTTATATCTCTTTATGTTAAGGTTCAGCAGCTTGAAGTACAGAAGAAGCATTTCCTCAAGCAACTAGCAAATCTAATTTGTTGCAAAATCGACTAAGTATGTGTTATTAAAATTTTTGAAATCAATAACAAGGTTATATTTTTGGTTCAGGTTAACAAAAATAAAGTATGAAGTTTCATGGAAGTACTTTTTTGTTATTCAATTATTTATTATTCCAGTTGTTACCACGATTTTTATCACATTTTAATTGATTCGACCAAAACAACCATCATATCTTCAAAATCCCATGAAGAATATTTCAACCAGTTATAAAAAATCTCTGAAGAACTATAAAAACTAAAATATTCTTCAAAGTATTGCTTTTTTAAGATAATACATAATATATGAAAAACATATAAATAACAAGAAATTATAACAAGATTTGACAAAGAATAATGTATAATCTAGGATTTATCAGAATGCAATACAAAAGTTTATCACTTTTATAAATAAAATACTTGTCATATAAGATTAACACTCACTTGACGAAAAGCTGATGTAATCATTTATCATCTAGACTTGACCATAAAGAAAGAAGTTGAACATTGCAATCAAGAAAATCTCACCACAAATTATGTCAAAGATCCACAATTCATTTGAATTCATTGAAAATGAGAATTCATCATATTAGTATGTATTAACCATCTTCCATTCGTAAAAACTACTCATGGTTTTATCATATCAATATGTTTGCTTCATATCCCCGAAAAGAGTTATATAACAAAATCTGACAAAAGAAACTAGTTTTGAAATCCACTAATCTCTGTTCTAACCCTTATTATACATTGAAAAAATATACGAACTCACTATTTTCTAAAATATTCAAATTAGGAATTGTGAAAATAGATAAACAAATTATTTCAATAAATATAAATAAGTAGAAATGAAAACATTTTGAAAATTCATTGGGCTATTGAAGTTTCATCATTACATGCACACATATACAGTCAACAGGAAGACACTTTATAACTCATAACCAACATTCATCGATTGATGTTGGTATCCAACTGAAATTACTGAAGAATAAATATAGAATATATATGACTAATAACCTGATGAATCATCATCAAGTAATACAAGATCATTATTGAAATTTTCAAGCTTTCTTCAAGGAAATTTTAGAACAATTCAAACTACAATAATAATATATAAATAAATACTGTTTATGTTATATTGAAAAATTGTGCAAGAGATAGAATTCAATTATATTCAAATAAAACTTATACAAACAAAACCTAATAGGCAAAAATAACTCTTAAAATCTTCAAAAGAATTGATCCTAATTTCTAAAGTTTCTTCGAAGATATTAAAGCTATCGGCTGTTCCTCAAAATAAATGTTTGAACAGATTCGGCAATATTATTTAATATTTTATAAATAGCTAACAGTATCAGTTTTCTATTCAATTTGTAACAAACCACCTACTCTGAAGATATTCTCATTCAGTTTTAACATTCCTTTTGATTTTGGTGTAAAAAAGAAGATAAGGTGTAGCAGTTGAGTTGGGTTTGTAGCTTAAAACTTGTGCAAGTTCCTCGCTTTTCAAGAAACGAATAGATTCATCATCACACTCCAACCACATATCCTCTTCATGATCATTCTTTTTAAATTGGGAATTCAGAGCATTTTCTAGAACATTCTTATTCAATTTTACACTACAGCAATCGATACTTTTACAAATCTTCAATCCATTTAAAATATTTTTAGAAGAGATTCCGTTTTTTGCTTCCATAAGTGAATTTGCAACTGCACGAGGCTTCAGAAATTTCAAAATGTTCAGAGATTTCTCACTACAGCTCGCAGAAAGACCTGTTTTGGGCATATCTCTTGAACAATCATGATAGCTATTATAGTAATTTGAAGCTTTAACATAAGCTATGTAGTGACCTGAAGCCATTGTCCCTCCTAAATGCATTATAATACAACTAAGTTTATAGTAATGAGAAGATACTTCATCTCCATTTAATTTACAACAGCTTTCACAGAAGCAATCTAATTCTAGCGGTGTAGGAAGATAGGTATTCACTTTATGTACTCCTGACGTTGAAGTATTGAATCTTTTCAACTGTAAGATCATCATATTTGGTAATCTCTCAAATAGAACATCTCTACTGGCTTCATTGTATCGTTTACATTTATCACATAAATACTTGTTAGCATCACATAATTTTTCAGAAGTAACACAAGCTTTCCTATAAATTTCACTAGGAGAAACATCTTCAATTTTTGTAATATCAAACTCAGTTTCACTCATAATAGGTACTGGTATATCATAAAATGGTTCTTTTCGTTCAGTTACACTTTCACATTCTAAGCATTTTGTTCTTACTAGTGTTATTCCTTCAAAATCTTCAGCAAGAAAATTAAATCCAATTTTTTTTTGTTGGACATCATTACTTGTCCCAGCATCAACATCATCATCTGTTGGCACAGATTCGTTAATAACATCTTCATTAATAGATCCCTTGAAGCCTTTTTCTTTTTTAACTTGGCATTTCTTCCATGATCTTCGAACACCCCAAATTTTCCCACTATTGGAATTAGAAGTACACTCAGGTTCACTAAGTAAATCAGGATTATGTTGTAATTGGACCGTCAGAAAATCACAAGTTTCACGAATATTATCGAGAAGATATAACAGAAGTTCATGAGCATCCTGTTGGTGATTCCCTTCGAATATAGCATTAGCTTCTCGAACAGCTTGTAACAATGCTAATGGTTGGTAAGGATCACTAGATTCTTTCAATTCTAGGTTATGCATAGTTATAAATAATTCATGTAATCTTTCAGTCACCATTTGAACCTTAGACTTTGGAATGATATCAGTTGGTATAGAAAAAAAGTCTTTACTACTTGTACTTGAGCTTGCACTTCGAGAGTTTGGTCCACCAATAGCACCTATATTTCTACCTAATGAAGAAGTTTTTGCCCTATTTTGACTCAATCGATTCTGAACTATAGTAAGATCTCCAATCAAATGATGTAGATTATGAAGAAACATTGGAGCAAACCTCAATGTATACAGCACACTATTTAGGTAACATGTATTACCCATGTTAGACAAACTGGCTACAGGTGCTTCCTGTATATTGTCTCCACTATACCTTTGATCAGATCGGTATCCATTCAACATGTTATCTTTTAAATCAATGAGTTGTCTTTTAGCTGGCAAATCTTTACTTGCAGAATTTTTCCGTTTCAACAGATTTTTAGAATACTTATCTTTTGAAAGTACACGCACAGGCATTACTTCATCCTCCAAAACTGTCATCTTTTTCTGCAAACCTTAAATAAATAAATCATTTTACAATATTATATCTTCAAATCTTTCAATGTACCTACATGTGTAATAGATAAGTCCTAATGTGAAAATTCAGTTTCAACCTCTATCACATAAATTATTTGACACTTATCCGTTCCAGAAAATTGTTATTTTGCCATTTCGATAGTAACCGATCTCATATAAATATTAATAACCATACATCCATACAAAACTACGTAATTATTTTGATTTTAATTCCAGAACACAACAAATTAGACAAGTAACCGATAATTGTCAAATAAGAAATTAGACAGAATCCTTCTTCTTCATGTAAAATGCCTGTGTTGTGTGTTCAATTTTAAATTGTGATAATGATTCCATTTGAAAAGTTCTTGAACATGTTATTCATTACACAAATAATTCAAATAAATTGCTTCTTTTCTGATTCGTACATTCATAGAAAATTAAATATTTCAGATATTTTAAATTATATGCATCGTTGTTTTAGGTTCTAGACAGCGTTGCCAACCCAAAATCTTGAGATTACCGTACCAGGGACGAGAAATTACCGTATTTGGGACACTTTTACCACAGACTAGTAATCTGTGCTTTTACCGTACACAGAACCACAGAAGTACATAGAGAAAGAGATAAACAATTCTTTCTATTCTATGGCCATACCTAACCTACAAATTGTAATTTAAACTTGTCAAAATTTAACTAAGCCCTAAATCAAAGATTAGGGAGAGAAAGAAAAAATGCTTTGTCAAATTAGTGGAATTTTTAATTCAATTGAATAAACATAATAAAATGTACAGAAGAATATATACATAAAAATAAGTAATATATAAGTAATCTTAAATGTGAATCATTATTCATTGCATAGATTTCTTAGTTTTTGATTTTTTGTATTCACTTAACAAGCACATTTCTTTCAAGTCATCATCATATCTTCTGTTGAATTTATTAACAAAGTTTGCTTTCAACTCATTAGCAAAATAATATGAGCATCTTTGGAAAGGTATCGTTTTGATTCACATATCAATCTTGAGATATTTGTTCTATTGGTAGCCTCGATGGGTCTTCCTTTGCAAAAACAGTGGGGAACTTTACGCCTAAATATTTTGCACTTCAAAGAATTGATTTTAGCCTTCATTCTTTCAATTCTCTGGTTGGTTAAGGGGCTCAGCTTACTACCACTACGTTTGGGGGTGGCCGAACTGCTACTTGCTTCTGTAAAACCTTCTGATTCCATTGTAACATCTAGAAAAAAGAAAAACAATTTCATCTTATTGCATTTAACACTAATTTGAATTGATAATTTCATTCAACAACTTCAAGTAACTAGACTTACAAATATGATTTGCATTCATGTGTCCTCTTTTCAAAAATTTATATTTCAACCGTCTATGACAAATTCATCTTCATCAACTTCGATACTAGAACTGGAAGAATTAGAATACATATCAATTTTGTTCATTCTTGCATACATATTCTGAGTAGGTGTAAAATCTACGCAGTTACCATCTTTTTTCACACACTGAGACGTTAATAAACAACCATTGATTGTATTAGTTATTAACTTATTTCTTGATTTTGTTTTAACCAAGTTTATTTTACTGGAGACTCTTTTTCGCATTCAGCATTTGAGTGCGGAAGGGATAATATATTCAGTACGAACTGTGACAATTTCTGGAATTCAAATACACCCATTTCATTTGTATATTTTTGGAGTTTTCCCCAGAATATGTCAATGTCCTCGTTGATGTCTATTTTTCTTCTTCATCAGCAGTAAAATGGTAATCTGGCAGCAACCTCCACTGTTCATCGATTAGTTGACCTTCACTACTGTCATAAAAACGTGTCATATTTTGGAGCAAATGAGCTAATGATGGGAACTGCTGGTGTATATCTGAAGAAACTGCATTTTTAGGCACAAATATCTGCAATTTTGGCAAAATAAAATTGTCGAAATCATACCGTTTTCTAATTTCTACACAGAGACATGAGTAGAAACATCGATACATTACAATTTCAAAAGCCACTATTACAATGAGCTCAAAAAAAAAATCGCAATTGAAATTACGAAATTACCGTATTTTGGCGTACGGTAGCCCCTTCGGACCGTATACCGTATTTGGCATCAATTTACCGTACAAATACGGTAATTACCGTACGGTTGGCAACGCTGGTTCTAGAGAACGATATTTCTTTAACCGAATCCAGAATTAATCATAGAAAAATATAAGGACTTTTCCCGCTTTTTTTCCAATTCCTTCTCATCAAAACGAATACAAAATAATGTATTTAATATTTAAAATGATTTTATGATAAACTTGTAAAAATCGAATTCAATTAAGTAATATTTTAATTTTTAATTGAAACCGAAGAACCACGATGAAAGACTGTGAAGTAAAGATGTGCGAGAATGAAAACGTAGCTAAGAAGGTTAAATCAAATGAAGAAGTTTGTGATGAAGTTACTAATAGAGTTGTCTTACCACCTAAATCAAAACCAGAAAGGTGTATCATATGCAGACAGTTCAAAGACAATATAACTTTGTACAACGGACATCCAAATAATTCTGTTGAGGAATATATCGCTCTAACTGATGAAAAATTATCTATATTTACAGGAGAAGAGTCGAATGTTAATGAACAAGACTGTCGACCTACTCACAAGGTACACCGCATTTTTATCGTTGTAATGTACTTTTAGTTAGATTTGTTATGTTATAGGTTACTCACTTCAATATTTATTGTAAAAATGGACATCTTTGTCCTTTTGATACTGGGCTCATTGAAACAGATGTGCTTCTCTTTTTTTCGGGACATGTTAAACCCATTTATGATGATAATTCCAATCCTGATGGGGGAATTCCTACCTATGACATGGGACCTATTAATGAATGGTATTGCAATTTGAATCAATAAAAATTCATTTGAAATTAATATTGATTATATCCTAGGTGGACTACTGGCTTTGATGGTGGTGAAAAAGCCCTTGTTGGTTTTTCAACTGACTATGCAGATTATTATTTAATGGAACCTTCTCAAGATTATGAACCATTTTGGGAAGCAGTGAACGAGAAGATACATTTGTCGAAAAAAATAATAGAATATCTTCTTGACGAGGGTTGGCAGAATCCAACCTATGAGGACCTACTGAGATTAATTCAGTCTCTTGGCAGGTATCCGCAGGCTGAGGAATCCTTATTGACTCATGCTCAATTCATTTGTAATCAGGTATTTGAAAATTTCATATTACTAAGGTCCTCAAAATTAGTATATTATTTATTATTAGAGTTCTCTATTGCTATTTACTTTAAGGATATGAGAAGACTACTCCCTTAAACAAATTTTATGTCAGATCTAGAATATGTTAATGTTAAGGGTAAGGTAAAACAAAAAGAAAATAACTTTCTGTGTATCAGGTGTCCAAAATTTGTTGTCTAGTTTATTTATATATCCATGTTATACATTTTTGAAAGGGAAAAAAAATATATTGTACTTGTTATAGAAATTTTTATGGTTTACATTCAAAAAAACAAAAGTTTGTATTATACCTTTATAAAAAACAAATTATTGCATTAATGGAATCTACTGAAAAAAATGTCTGTAGAATGTTTTTGTTTCATGCTCATAGCGCCAGTAATAAGGAAGTTATGAGAACTTTTCATTTCACATCATATTCCAATTTTCTCTTTTGGCTTAGACGATGAATTTGGGACACCGATATAGTTAGACTTTACCTTAAAATCTAAGTAAGGATTTCCAATTGATTCAACTCTGTTACGATCTACTGCAGGAGTAGAAACTTCTATTGAAATACTCCTGCAGGATCTTAGAATTCTTAAGCAGGATTAGATCCAGATTTTTACAGGGCACCATATGGTGAACTGTGGCTGATTGTAAGAATGCAAGAACATTAGGTTGAAAACTTGTGCAGGTTAACCTATTCAGTAGACCATAGCATACAAATATGTGGTCAGCTTTAGAATATCCTCTCAATGTTTCATTTGGTCTTAATCGTTGAAGCTTTATGTAATTCTATCATCCATTATAAAATATCATTCATTAGGTGGTTAGTTATGATGCTTCTGCAGAATCAGATGATGTGGAAAAACCTCTTATAAGTATACCATGTATGAGATCTTTGGTGAAGATGGCTGGTGTTGTTTTTTCTGGGAAGAAGAATATGCGTAAACGTCAAAATAAGGTAATATTTGTTTCCAACAATTTCTTTTTTTCACTTATGATTTTTTATTATTCATTCAATAATGAGATATGATGCGTACTAGTTATTCTGAATATTCATTAAGTTAGTCTGAAATATTATCCTCAAAAAGCAACCTACAGGAAATCTTATGATTTATGTTGTTACATAGGATAATTTTTGTTATTAACCTTTTTATAGGCAGGAAAAGTCAAAGCACCAACATGGAGCCAAGCAGCAACAACAAGCTTGGTGAGAGATATTTTTGAAAGTTGTTTCAAGGACCAAATTGCCAATAACAATGGAAAAGATATCAAAGGACCTCGTAGGAAACGTTGTGGAGTCTGTGAAGCATGCCTAAATCCAGAATGTGGAGAATGTTCTCATTGCAAAGATATGAAAAAATTTCATGGACCAGGTCGAACCAAGCAAGCCTGCAAAAGGAGAATTTGTCCCTATATGGCTATTGAAGAAGCAGACAATGACAGTGATGCTGACGAAGATAAAGATGATGAAATAAATATTAAAGAATCTGATAAGAAAGCATGTTCAACAAAAATCATACATAACGTTGTCTTTCCAAATGATTCAATTCTTCTTCATAATGGGAAAAAATTCTATAAATGTGCTTTGGTGGGTATGTGTACAACTGCTCTTGAACCTTTCAAATTAAGATTTTTTCCAGAATATTCTCATTTTTTAAAGGATCTATTGAGTAAAACTAAGTTCATATTGAGGATTTTTAGTTTCTGGTCTACTATTTTTGGAAATAACTGAAGTTGAAGTTGTTCTTCCACACTTTCTGTGATACCATTAACACGGTGATCAATTTTGCAACAAGACAAACCAACATCTTTATAGGCAATAATTCTATCTATGCAATAGTTGATGTTTACCTTTTGAACTTTAGGAATGTTATATTTAATATAAGTAGCAAAGAAGATCTACAGTTTACAAAAAACAATATATAAAATTTTGTTTTACCAATAAAAATGTCAAAAAAATAAAAAAAATGTCATAATTTTTTTTGGAAAAAAAATTGTGAAAAAAAAAATTATACCTGTCTCTTGATTCTGATTGGCCCTTCCGGAAAATTCAATCAATTGTGGTATTACTACTGAATAGTTGCTAAAGTTAGTGAAAAACATATCAAAGGCAACTACGTTGTTGCAATAATTTATGATAATCATGTATGGTTGTTTGAAATATTAATTTTATTCCTTCTATTATTTCATCATAGTTTCTGTTCTTATTTCTAGACGAAATTGAAGTGACTGTAGGAGATTTTGTGATGTTGAACTCCGATAATTCTAATAAACTTCCGCAAATTGGAAAAGTGACTTACATGTATGAAGATGTATTTCCTGTTAGGAAAATGTGTCATGTGCACTTATTTGAGAGAGGAACTGATACCATACTAGGAACTATTGCAGATCCTAGAGAATTGTTTGTTATCGATCACTGTGAAGAAGTACCTCTAGGAAGTATAGTTCGACTTGCTAATGTAAATTTTCGTTGAATATGAAGGAATCCTTTGAATTTATCTGAATTATCTTTTCAGGTGGAGCACAGGAAAAAAGATCCAAATTGGGCAATGAATGGAGGCATCAAAGGTTTACCACCATTATTAGAAGATGATGGGAGCAACTTTTATTATACATCAAGGTTTGAGAAGGATGGCAGTCGATTTATAGATTTTATTGACGAATTTCAAGATAAAAATAGTTTCAATAATTGCAATTCTTGTAGGTAAGACTAAATTTGAAAATAATAATTTGGTGTGACATTTTCATTATAAAATATTTTGTTATAGACGAAGACTTGCTAGAAAAAAATGCGCATCAGTGGATTACGATGGTAAAGAAATCAAATGGATGAATGAAACATTCACTATAGGAACTTGTGTCTTTCTCAAACCAGAAGCATATAAATTCATAATAGGGTTCCAAAGACAAAACAGCAATGAAGTGGTAAAATTTTTATATTTCAAATTATACTGCTCTTCAAATGCTAGGGAAATCTGAATTCTTTCAACACATATATAGTATGTTCTGAAATGTGTTTATGTAACTAACTAAATGAAAACACATTGGCAGTTTTTGTGTTTTTTTCTTACTTTACTATGCTTCATAAAAACAATGATTTCAAAAATGTATACGATGTATTCAAATGAACTCGGCACCATTGCCAACTCTGTTATTATTGATGTTACGATGTTGGTTAAATAGGCAAACTGGTAGTATTTTTAGTGGCCTTCTCGACGCCGAAAATTAAAAAAAATTGACAGTCGCATTGTCATAATATTTCATAAAATGTAACACCCTATATTTTTTCATGCATTTTGATTCGTAATAACATTCTCAACAACAAAGCTCATTTGCCTTTTTTTCGTAAAGGTGTAAAAAAGACAGTTTTATTAATAGGAAACATTTATTACAAACGAATATGATAAAGCGCAATAAAATATCGAGTAAATGTTCAAAAACATCGCCTTCTTGTTGAACACATATTTGGGCCCTTCTATTAGTTCACAAAATGAATGCATATAACAAACTTAAAAAATCATTTCTTCAATGTGTAAATTGAATATTGAAAAATATACAATTGTTCTGCTTTTAGTACAGTATCAATATTGTTTTATATTTGCAATATTTATTGTTTTATAGGAACCAACCAAGGTGGATGCAGATTTATACCCAGAGTATTACAGAAAAGTAGCAGAAAATGTTAAAGGTTCAAACTCAGACACACCTGATACATTTGTTATTGCTCGAATTGAAGAAATTAAATATAAAGAAAAAGAAGATACTAAACTTAAAGTTAGAATATTTTATAGGCCACAACATGTGAAGGGTTCCATCCATTCAATTTATGAGAAAGATTTGAACTTAGTATACTGGTCGGAAAAGGGTAAGAGGTTGAAATGGTGTCCAAGATGAATTTTAAGGAAATGTCCCATTATTTTTAGTTATCAACACATCTTTTGGTAACGTTATTGGTATATGTTATGTATTTTATGGAGAAAATCTAAAAGATAGAAGACAATGGATTGGTGAAGGACCATACCGATTTTATTTTGAAGAATCTTATGATCCAGACACTCAAACAATGGATGATGTACCCTGTATAGCCACTAAGCTGGGTTTACAAGGAAAGGGCAAGGGAAAAAGTAAGTGGATCAAAATTTATGTTTTCTCTTTTTCTTTATTTAATTTTCTTAATTCAACAGTGGGAAAAGGCAAATCTTTTAAAGCTGAGGTGGATTCATTTGTATTACCTCCTGAGTGGCCGAAAGTAGCAGTACCATTGAAAGCGATGGACATTTTTGCAGGATGTGGTGGACTCTCTGAAGGCCTTCATCAATCTGGTATTTGTGAAACTAAGTGGGCGGTGAGTAATGACTTTTTCTAAAACATCCATACATATTTATGATTTTGAATGTTTATGCTGTTTAGGTAATTGATTCTTATTTTGAAAATGATTACAAGACAGGAAAGTTTTTGTATTCCACATGTTTTAATTCTCTTTATATAAATATTTGTGTGTTACAACAAATCAAGATGGAACCACACTTTTATGTTGCCATGCTACCCAAAGCAACATTTCAATAATGAAGATATACATTTTTTTAAAATTTTGTTAATGCTCAACCATATCTATCCAACGATAAACATACCACTCGCAAAAGATTGACGAATTTTTTTTTCCACTTAAAATTCTCTACAGACAATTGGCCAGTTAAGTAATTGCCTCTCTTACTCTTATCAACTTGGCTAAGTGCCCATGTAGAAAAATTTACTAAATAAGAAGAAACAAAAAGAATCAAAATTGAACAATGTAATCGCATATGCTTCAATTTACGTTGTTTATTTTCAACCTTTGCAATTTGAAAATTTCACAATTCATATTTTGAAATGTGTATATTTAAAAAATCTAAAACTCGTCTATTTGCTGTACAGAGTCCAGAGCTTTTTTCAGGAAATATATGTATAGCTCTTTTCATGAAATTTGTTACTAAAATCAGTTGGCATACTGCATTGATCCTTCTAGCTGATTTACAATTCATGAATTTTCAAGAAATCAAATTCCATTTACATAACAAAAAACCGTCTTCAAAGATACACAAATCAAAAATGTCATAATTATACTTATTAGGTATGGTAATGTTTTTCAACACCCAATTACACTAGTTCTTTTTCGTGCCTTGAAGAGAAAAAGTTTAGAGTTTTTTTTCTCAATGAAGCCGACTCTCTAGAAATTATAGTATTATTTCTTTAAGAGATTATTAGAATTATTATTAGAAGAGACTGGTTCCTTGAATGAGATAAATTAACTAATATATTTTAAGAGTAAAACAAAGACAACCTATTCCTTAAATTTCATTAAATCTGATCTGAATAACATGCAGAAATAAAACACTCTTAAAGTTTTGCATATCCTAATTCAGATTGAGAAAGAGGCAGCTGCTGCTGAAGCATTTAGGTGCAATAATCCCAAATGTAAGGTTTTCACTGATGATTGTAATGATTTGCTCCAAATGGTCATGAATGAGCAAGATAAAGCTAAAAAAATTGGTCTTCCACAAAAAGGAGAGGTTGAGTTGCTTGTAGGGGGTCCACCGTGCCAAGGCTTCTCAGGAATGAATAGATTTAATGCTGGACAATATTCTCTATTCAAGAACTCGTTGATTGTCTCTTATCTTAGTTACTGCGAGTATTACAGGTGAGAATTATTTGACTGATGGATTTTAATTTTTATGATCCTTTCCATTTTTGCAATAAAAATTAATTTTTTTGTTTGTAGACCAAAGTATTTTATCCTAGAAAATGTCAGAAATTTTGTGTCATTCAAAAGAAGTGTAGTTTTAAAATTGACACTAAGATGCTTGCTTGCAATGGGTTATCAAGTAGCTTTTGGAGTTCTCCAAGCAGGGCATTATGGGGTACCCCAAACTAGAAGAAGGCTTATAATAATGGCTGCAGCTCCTGGATATGTTTTACCAAAGTACCCACAGCCATCTCATGTTTTCAATAAAAGAGGATGTCACTTATCATTTGTTGTTGACGATACTAAATTCGACAATGGTAAGGAATTCACATTATTCCTTTTCTTAGTAAACACTAAGAATCACAAATGTATTACGTAAAAATATTTTAAGGTATTAAATGGCTAGATTCTGCTCCATATCGAACAGTTACTGTACGTGATTCATTATCTGACCTTCCTGAAATCAAAAATGGTTTCAATCAACTAGAAATTCAGTATGACTCAGAACCTTTGACTCACTTCCAAAGGCTGATGCGTGGTCGTGAGTCCAGTGAAGTTGTTCGGGATCATATATGTAAAGAAATGGCCCCTTTGGTGGAGGCACGGATAACTCAGATTCCAACATATCCTGGAGCAGATTGGAGGGATCTTCCGAATATGGTTGTAAGGTTGAACAATGGAACATTCACACAGCTTCTAAAGTATACTTACAGGTATGTGAATACATCTCAAGATATGTTAGTTGAATCTTCAGTTCTGTAACATTGAATAACAAATTTATTCAAAAAATTGTGTAGATCTAAAAAGCAAAATCCCAATGATCCCCCTCGTGGTGTTTGCCAATGTGCTGTAGGCAAATCCTGTGATCCTTCTGATCGACAAGTTAACACATTAATTCCATGGTGCCTACCACATACAGCAGACAGGCATAATCATTGGAGCGGTCTTTATGGAAGATTGGAATGGGAGGGTTTCTTCAGTACTACGATCACCAATCCTGAGCCAATGGGTAAACAAGGAAGAGGTAAATAGAAATAAATTTGTTTTATCCTAAACTATTCATAAATGATTTCTAATTTTTGAAGAAAAGTGATTCATCAAAATGAATGAAAATTCGGTTTTGGTTGAAAATTTGGTTTTGGTTACTGTTTTTACTAATAAATAGTCTTATATTGTTCACAGTCCGGATAGTAACAAATTTTTACTTTTCAGTTTTACATCCAACACAAAACAGGGTAGTTAGTGTTAGAGAATGTGCTAGATCTCAAGGTTTCCCTGACAAATTCAAATTTTATGGTAATATTTTGGATAAACATCGACAAATCGGAAATGCTGTTCCTCCACCTATGGGTGCTGCAATTGGCAGAGAAATAGTGAAAGCATTATTATTAAGTGAAGAAATGCAAATTCCTATCAAACATGAAGTGGATCATGTCATCAAAGTCGAATTAAAAAATGTGATAAATGGAGCAAATAGTTCCGTAAAAACTGAAGTTGAAGTATGAACAATATTGCAATTATTTGATCTTACGATCAATTTTTAACTGTTTTTAATTTATGACTTGTTCATTTGAATTTAATTTTATAATCTTTTAAGTATCATATAAACCATTCTATGGAAGTGTAAATGTCAGTTGAATTTGTAATATGTTGATAGGTGAATATACATTTCAAATTATTGAAACTTTTTTTTTAATATATATTTTTAATAGAATATATTTTGAAGTCTAATTTTATTCAAAATATTAACTTCAACCTAGCTGGCAATATTTTAAGAAACTTCCCTGGAATTATAATAGTTTATATTGGTGGTTTAAACCCCTCTTTTTAATTTTTGGTATACATATTTATTCTTTGGCGAACAGTAACTTACAACGTCGATAAAAAATTCATAACAAGACCATACTATGAATAGAGAGAAGGTTGTTGCAACATCATATAGTATCATGATCGCGTCTCGTTTATCTAAGGTGAGCAATGAGTATGCACCTGTGAATTAAGATAAAAATATTCCATTTTGCGGGGTAAGAGAAAAATATCCCAAAATACAGGGTGTTGAAGTTAAAAAAAAGTTTCTTCTTAATATCATAGAACATATCTGAACCTTCGCTGTAACATTTGAAAACTGTATATATTTCAACTGAAGTGAGAAGCTATTGGAAAACACGGCAAGATATATCAATTTATATCTTGGAACATAAAACCCGTATTGAAAAGTCACCTAATTTATGATGTGAAATCATTTTAGTCCGAAGTCTTCGAGGACCTATTATCAACTCAATTTTTAAAATACGACCCTGTTGCAGTCAGAGGAGTAGGGATTTAGGTTAGGTTAGCGAAGTATCGGTACTTTCATTTGAACATATTTCAATTCCAGATATCGGTACAGTGACTTGATAGAACACTGTAGATATCGGTATTAAATTGCGCCATCTATTGAGTTGAAAAGAAATCTGAAGGTTAGGAAAGCTAATATTTTAAGCTTTATCTTGGGTGAATAGTTCACATTGAATTTTTATATCTTGAACTGAATTTTCCGCATATCTCTTTCATTTTGGTTTGGATTTCTAGGAATCACAGCACAAATAAATAATTCCAAATATTTCTTTTGCTCTGCATATCTGTGATTGTGTAAATCACAGAACTAATGTGTGAATCAAATGAACTTGTCAAGATTGTTTACTTTTCTTTAGATCTTTTTGATTTTGTATTAGTGAAGAAAATACAATCTATTTTAAAATAAGACTTTCTAATATTTTGTGCATAATTTTATTTAATGTAATTATATATAGTTATCCAACCTTTGGATAGATGGATGGCAATAGGACATGTTCTTTTGCTGGTTGTGATAATACTAACCAAAATAAAAACTATTGCTTTTATGAATTCCCAGATGATTCCAATCTGTAAGTTCGGAAAACAGGAAATTGTTGTTGTTAATTTTAAAATTCTAGGTGTATTCAGTGGGTTGAAATAATAGGCAGTAGGGAGTTGTTTGAAGAGTTTGCATTTCAAGGACCTGAACTTTTTCGGGGAAGGTTTATATGTTCAGATCATTTTACAGAAGAAGATTTCATTGACAGCAATGATATATTTTCAGGGTATGCTAAATAAGAAGAGCTCTTAGTAGCTATCTGAAAGTTATTCGACTATTTCAGCTTGAAGAAAGATGCAGTGCCATTTTACTTTATTTCAAATAGAAAAAATGAAGATCCATTGCGAAATATTTGTGTGAAAAATGAACCTCCAGAGGAGGTTGATTTTTGGGATACTAGTGTAATAACAAGTTCATCAGTATTTCCAGTTGATCTTTTAAATAATGTTAAGGTTGAGGAAGTATCTAGTCAATTTACTCTATCAGGTAAACTAATATGAATTGAGATGTTTTGGATAGATTTTCCGTAATATTATTCTATATTATTAGTTTTATGATACCAATTTTATGTTGTTTACTAAGTAAAGCATAAAGAATGGTGTATCCAACTTGCTTCACTAAGGAAACCATTTGTTCATAGTCTTCATCTAAATTAATCACTGCATGTAGTTTATTCAGCTATTTTGTTCTTCTCTAATACAAGTTCTTTTCATTATTATTAATATTTGATAAACTGAAAACCTACTGTTAGTTCTTAGTAATACAGAATTTTTGTGAAATTTGAAAAATTATTTTTTTTTATTTAGGAGAATCACCAGCATTTTTTAATCTTGAACCGGAGTAAGTTGTGAATCTATGCATATGCTATTTTCTTTATTGGTTTTTTTTATTTCAGGAACAAAAATGCACAAATAACTAGAAAATATATTAAAGAAAGCTCTGCAGCCAAACAGGCGTACAGGTATAATAATGAATTTATAGAAAACCAGTAGAATACATGATAAAATTACTTTTGTTTCATTTTTCTTATAATGACAATTTCAATAATTGTTCAAGAAAAAAAAAGATATTTTCAAGGTTTTTTCGTTGAAAACTCAAAATGAAATGAAAAATAGGTCTTATCATCTTCCAGAAATTGTTTTTGGAATTCAATATTAAATCTGTTGCATGAGACGTAAATCCTCTCAATAAAGTGGATTATTATTATCTTGAAAATCTAATAAAAAAATTTCATTTGCCAAAAATAAGGAATTCATTTAAGGAAACTACCCAAAATGAAAATGGGTAGCAAGAGCAAGAAACAATTTTAATATATTAGTTGAACATAGATGGACTCTTTCTTATGTAACATCATTATTGCCTTTATAGAAAATTACAGAATGCTAGAAGGGCATCTTTACGCAGAAATGAGGAAACTCCAGAAGAGAAGGAAAAGAGGAGGAAGGCCAATGCGGAAAGGCAAGCAAGAAAACGTATGATGGAAACCCCACAACAGAAGGAAATTCGCAGAGTAAAAGATCTTTTGAGGGCAAGGCGAAGAAGACAGACAGAGACTGAAGAAGAAACTAAATTGAGAAGATTGTATGATGCAGCCCGTGCACAAGCTCGTAGACAAAATGAAAGTGAAGAAGAGAAGAACTTGAGACGAATGAAGGATTTGAAAAGGGTGACAAAAAGGAGAAGAAATGAAACAGATGAAGAAAGAATGGAACGTTTGAAAAAGAATCGAGAATACAGTGCAAAGAGACGGTATATTCAAAGACTAGAGCAAGAAGTGAACCATCCAAAAAACTTGATAGATGATAATTTTCTCTCATTAAGAAATTTTGAGGAAGATGTAACAACCATGAGTGCTAGTTTATTCCAGCCATTAAACGCTTATACTGGGCAACAGAAAAATAATGAATTGGAAGCAAGACTTTCCAGTGAAGAAGGCCATAAAAATGAGGAAAATCGTATGATTTCAAATTCTCATATTGGTAATAACTTTACCTATTCCCAGTTTCTCTCAAATTCAGCAATTGATAGCTCTCAATCTTTTGATGGGACTTCGGAAGAATCTATGAGATCTTCATCTAATGATTCTTATGATAATCCAGTGCAAGAACTTATTTCTAATAATAAAGTAGGAGAAATTTCAGGTCGAACTTGATCAGTTGTATGTTATTCTATCTTGGTACAAATGGTAAATCCTTGTATCAGGTCTTCTGTTGACGAGTTATAATGAAGTGATTTAAAAAGAGATGATTTTATTCATTTGTTAATACTGTATTGTTTAAATTTTTTATAAAGTGGAGAAAAACAATAATTTTTGTGACCTTGTTTTGTAGGTACACAGTTGTTAAATATATAATGTTATTTTTTTCAATTTTCTATAAGTTGAAATTATTGAGAAGATGTAATTCTGTAGGATTTATTGAATTAAATGTAGCTAGGTTCTGACAGAAAAGATTCTAATTACATTAATTAATTTGACAGTTGATTAGTTTTTGTTCCAAAGTTTGCTCTATGTGATAAACTATATCTAACAATTGAGAACATCTTCAACATAAATAGCTTTAACAGAATTCGTCAAATAATACATATAAAGAAAAGAATCGAGTGTAATCATATGAATATGGTTTATTGAAAGCCAATTGATGAATCAGGAATTCTCAATAGATAGAAAAGCAAAAAATGATGTTTTATTCTTGATATGATCATTTAAACCTTATGAATGAGTTTGTTTAAATGTGAGAGTGAAGAAGAGAAATGAATTTATTTTATTTATTTGAATGATAGTTAAAATGAAGATTGAACATTCTGCACAAAAAATCTCTTTCAAATCTTGATAAAAATAGACAATTGCTCTGACCAAGAAAATTCCGTCGAACTTACTGCATTGACAATTTGTGTGAAGAGTAGATATAAAATAATAATTTCAAGTTGGTAGCAACATTTAGTATTGGCAATCCACTATTTCAGAGGGCTGTAAAAAAATTCAATGTGGCTGCGTTTGGCATGCTGTTTGTTTTAAGCGTACCTACATAGTGGACAATAATTTGAGCGAAAACTAACCAAAAATGACTACTACATGTACGAGTTGTCTGTAGATCTAGTCATGGCAGATATATTGTCGGGTGTTACCATGTTCTCTCCCATTGTCATTGTCATGATATTCAAACAGTACAAAACCAACAGTAACATTTAAAACTCAGTTGTCAACTTGCAAAATACTAAATATCGGGTAAGTGGGTAACTCAAAAATATGTTCATTTTTTAAAACTTTCTCGACTTTGGAATCTTGCTGCTGTTGAAATGGTTTTTATATTTATGTTTGATTTTTACAAACATTTTGTTAATGTGCATAATCTGATTAGGAGTAAATATAAGGCAGTTCGAAATTTCGCAGATTTTATTGAAATTATCACATTTGTACATATAATAATTGTAAAATAAGAATTTCAAGCTTCATGAAAAATTTCATGTGATCCAGAGTTGCCCTTGTCTTGGCGAGAAAGTATGTATATGTTTAGTACTAACTAGTGTTACCAGTGGCGTAACTAAATTTGACTCGTAGTCAAAGTGAGGTAACCCCCACTTTGAAAAAGCAGAATCTTTCGTTTCTTCATATTTTTCTTATTTCTATGGGCGAGGTTATGTTATCGAAAACCATCCTCCTCGTTACGCCTATGAGTGTTGCTGAAATCATCAGATCCAGATGTCACCATAAATATATTATGTTGAAATTTCAAATTGAGCGGTAATGCCTGATAATTGAGGACTCTTAAAGTCTAAATGAACGAAGAGGAAATGCTCAAATAGGTAAAAGCGATACTACAAAAAAAATAGCAAAAATATTCTATGAATATGAATAAATACAACATTTGAGAATAATTAAAAAAAAATAATAAATAAAATAAATAAATAAGTTATAAATAAAATATTTATTATTCAAATTTTATTATATGTTTTACTGGTTTCATCAAAATGCTTGGGGAAACTGTACCGAGTATCTGGAAGTAGGTACTTATGTTCATATGATGTATGTAGGCAAGAGCGGTTCATTCAGAAGAAAAACATATGTTTGGTCAATTGCACATTGTTGTGTATTTCTAAACAATTTGAGAATATAGCTCTATTGATACTATATTTAGAAAAAACAATTCAAAAATTTCAACGCTTACCTGAACGTAATAAAGCGTTGGGTCAATTGTGGACACACCTGTATTTGTATTGCTATATGCAGTTGTGGTTTTTTCTTACTTCTTCATTATATGTATTCTCACTATTCTCTTTTATTGAAAAACAGTATTTCTCTTTTCGTTTATTCAAGAAAAAATATATTACAATATAAAACAGTAGAGAAAGATTGTAACTATTTAAATCAATCCTTTATTGAAAATGTATCCAAAAATTATAAAAACAGCTCAGGAACATAATGAATTTCAATAAATCGCTTTTTCTTCTATTCCATTCTGCACTGTTATATATTAAAAGTCGACCTTTCTGGGATGACAACCATTGATGGAGATCTGAAAGTTCTCCAAAACCATGCTGGTTTTTAGTTTGGACTAGGCATTCGTAAACTGAGTCTGGAACAAGACCACTAAGCTTGAAAGATTGATAGCGTTCTCCAGTAGCTGAGTTGTAACGCTGTGAAGGTTTAACAAGAAGGTCATGCCACTGTTCAGGATACTGGTACGTGTTATTGACCTGTAAGAAATTAAAAAAAAATTAATGAAGGGAAAACTATCAATTGGTAGTCGGTTGATCGGAATGAAATGATACATTTAGATGTGAAACAACAATATCAAGCTCCATGCAAAATTTTCATGTTGATCGCATACCAGAAACAGAGAAAAAGAAAAATATCGAAATAAAATTACCCAAAATTTCCATGATCACAAAACTAAGTCGATATTTCGGATGTAGAATTTTTTAGTATATTACATAACAACAGTTGTAAGAATCATATTACGCACTACTAGAAAAAGTTCTAGGAGTGCGTAATTGTCTTACAACTCGAGTTGTGTACTATAATTTTTCTGCGACCGCAATCATTTCCTTAAAAACTTAGGCAAATCCAAAAACTGGTGGCAAATCGCTACACAATTACGAAACGTCAAAAGAGGTTATCGGCTATGCGGGCTGTTAATAATTCGTTTCCGTGGCAACTACTAAAGATTTCATCTTATTGGTTAGTCGCCGTGCGTTTTACTCTGCAGATGATACCGTATTGGTTGTTGATTGTGATTTTTATTTACGGTAAAGTAAACCGCACAGTTTTACGTTGAACAGTGCTTAAATTAGCAGTTATATAGTTGGCGAGATGTACGAATTTCGTCACTTCAATATTATAGATTTAACTTATCAGAATTCATCTATGTTCCTCGTGTATCTACAATATCAATACATATCATTGCCAATATACTGTATGTATATAGTCCTGTGGACACCTCGGTCGCATGAATGAACAAACGTCCAAAAGCTACTAACGCCAAGTAAGTGTTCGTATTCAATTTTTCATTTCCAAATTTCTTATTCCTCGCACAATTTCTTTTTATTTAATGTATGCTTCTGTTGGGGTCATTAACCTTGAACAATTACAAAAGTGTTTAATTGGAACTAAAAAAAAACATAATATGAACCTCCTGAAAGATTCACAATTTACAATATGAAATGTGTTTGTTCTAGACAAATTGCCAAAATTCTTGGATCCCCTTTATGTTTGTCCAAATCAGACTCTATTAATAAAAGTCAAAAACTGTATCACAAAGTACATTTAATTAGTTTATGTGAATAATGCAATCGCCGAATCTTAAGTGAACAAGAAAAAATTACAAACGGAAAATTGTGCATTGTGCAGTGATTACCAGAAACTGAAGAAAACCACTTTAGAGCGAAATCAAAATGTATTAATATTCGGTGTGTCCTCCCATGTTCCATAGTGAAAGAGTTAACGCGCCTGTCCATGGAAGCAATAAGGGAGTAAATGGTATCCATTGGGGATGTTGTTTCATTCTTCTTGGGCCGCGAGTGTAAGTTTCTGGAGGGTGTTAGAAAAATTAATTCTGTTTCAGATTGCTTGTTTCACAAAATCCCACATGTGCTCGATGGGGTTCATGTCTGGCGAATTTGCTGGCCACGATAATCTTTGAATATTCGCAATCTCTAGTGCATTTTGTACTCCTCTCGTGCGATGAGGCCTAGCATAGTCATCCATAAAAATGAAATTGGTTCCAATTTCATGTCGGAGAAGATGAATAATGGGTTCAATAATGTTTCGAACATACCTATCCCCTGTCATAGTGTCTAGAATGGGAATGAGCTGCGACCATGTATTATGTCTGTTATAGATTCTTCTTGGTATGAAACGAATTCTCTGGCCAAAGGTAGTCTTGCCTGACCCTCTCCAAACTCTGTGTCGTCGACTATTACTAACTAAAACAATTCTGGTTTCGTTCGAAAAAAGAACATTTCGCCACTGACCCAACAGCCAGTCTTTTAGCGATATGTGCGGAAATCGAAAATAGGTACGTCAAAGTCTAATTGCATTGAAAGGTTTTTTAATTCATGGTGATATTGTTTGAAACTCATTATATGTAGGTATCGAATTCATGGAATGGAGCTGACTAGGAGAAAATATGATTTTCACCATAATATTAAATTTTATGTAGTGGACGTACCTACTCTGAAAATTCATTTGGATCTGATGACCTAACTTTATGATGGCTGAAAGTTCAGCTTGAAAATTATGGCACGTGCTAACAAACTTTCAGCCTCACTCTTCCCTTAGAGAGCTTATATGAATGATTTAGGGCGGTGTGTAATCCTCAGAGGAAATATTCAACTGAATGATTTACCATTCATATGAAATGTGGTATAGGTGTACCTGATATGATTTATTTCAGCTTGATGGAATTAATTAAGATCAAATTGAATTTATTGAATAGGATGTTTCATTGATAAAAGTTTGGAGAGTCGGAGAATGTTGAGAGCTACTTCATTCATACGCCTACTGCACATGATCAAAAGGAAATTTTATACGAAGCTTGAAGTTTTCATTATATAATGATTCAAATTTTTACGGAACCGACAGTACTCAGCCCATAAGCTTAAATTATTTTTGACTCTACAGGCTAGTCCGAAAGTGGTGAAATACGATACCATCACCCAGTATTTTTAAATGGAAATGTTCCATTTCAATATTTTCCCATAATCTTCATGAAATTCTGATTTCAAAATACCCCACTTGTCATCATTTATCTGTGGTACTTTTTGACTTAAGCCACTTTTTTCGGAAAATGTCATGGTTATAATGATATAAACACAAGATCCTATCTTCTGCATATACGGATCACTCTACAGGTGATCCGAAAAGGCACTGCAATTTTTTAAAAATGACTTTGAAAAAATGTCAATATGACCATTTTTTCAAATAGCTTGCTTTGTTTTTCTTCGGTTTTATTGCGCTATGATAGAAACCCCTAAAATCTTGAATATGAAGAGGATTTGAGTGACACATTGTTTTGAAGGATTTTGAAAGTCACCAGAGAAAAAATCTGAAGGTGTCGAGTCTGGGGAGCGTGGTAGTCATTTAATAAATCCTCTCCTACCAATCCATTTCTCTCGGAAATGATCTGTAACTATTTTATTCTTTTTAGTCCTTAAAAAAGGTCAAATTAAAGGTAATCGAATCTCTTTTAAAACAAGGTGTCAATAAATCCACCTTCCGATTTAAAATTTCAAGGGTTGCTGTCATCAGGCTCACAGGGTGGTACAAATTGATTGGAGTCAATTGTAGATATAAAATGTCACCCTACAAACCAAAGTTTACCTCTTTTTGTGTTTTTTATAATGTTGCATGTGGGACGAGATATTGAGGAATTTACCTTTTCAAATTGATACACCATACAGGCTGGCCAAGAGATTGACGTCAAAAAGAAAAAACAGGTCCCTCGTTTCATGGGCTATTCGATTCACTCCCATGAAAGTAATGCGATTTTACACGGTTTTCGAGTTATGAATTTTTTATGAACTTCGACAATTTTCGACTTGACCATCTTAAAAAAGATATAAAGAAAGTACAAGACAAGAAAAATTTCACAGAAAAGTGTTGTGCTTTTTTTATATCTTTTTTAGATGGTCAAGTCGAAAATTCTCAAAGTTCATAAAAAAAAATATAACTCGTGAAAAATCGCATAACATACGAGGGGGTGATTCGAATAGCTCATGACACGAGGAACCTGTTTTTTTTTATTTTTGACGTCAATCTCTTGGCCACCCTGTATAAAGAATAACTGTTGCAAGATTCATGGAAAATTTTATGTGGATATAATAATTTAACCGAAACTTTAAAATAATCGAAGAAGAATATTGAAGGAAAATTACTCAATATATCTGTAACCATCAAACCGACGCGACGGAGTCAAAATTTTGGTTTTTTATATGAAATATTCGAGCTCGAATATTGAAATACTCAATATTTCCGTGATCAGAATGGTATGAAATAGGTGCCTACTACATCGTCAAAAAACAAGTTGAAAAAAAAAAATTCCTCTTGGACGTAATACTTCTTATGTCACTTTGTATACATTGAAATATTTCGAAAAAATTCAGATGGAGGAAACGTTGTAATAAACCTCGGTGTGTAATTTATATTTCGTTTTCGTTTAGTTCCTTTTGATAAAGGACAATTCCTGTTTTCGGGAATATTCGCGCCGCTAAAAAATTGTCCTTGGCCCTAAATTGAAACATGTAAGAGCCTTAATGTAAAAATTATCTACAGGAGCATCCGTACCCCGAGGTGGAAAATTTATTTCGTTCTATCGGTAGAAATCTAAGTTGACTTCGTTCATGAACACATTGCGGATACTCACCATGGCTCTCCTGTATAATATGCGTACATCAACGATGGGAAAAACTGATTGCACTGTCCAGGTGAGCAGATATTCGTTAGGATTTGAATAGGAAGGACTAGTGATCCTTGCAGGACCCGGTTTCCCTGACAACTCGATGAACCTTTTATCTCTACCAATTGAGTTGAACACATTGCAGCTGTAGTTTCCGAAATCTGACATTTGGATATTGCGTATCGTTAATGTGTGGGTTTGTCCATTGTGTGTCATCAGTCTTCTGTCTGTGGGTTGTAAAAGGAAGGAGTCCTGGTACCATGTTACCTAGAAGAAGACACAATATGAATTATAGAACTCCTTTTTTTTACATCAACAATTTTATGATAAGGTATTTATGCATTAAGGGTTACATTATTCAAGAAAGTACTCAGGAAGTCAGGAACTTCATGCGCCAACTGCGCCCTTGAAGACCACAGAACTGTATGTAGCATAACTGTCGCATGAATGAACGGGAGCTTAAAAGGTTTAGATTTCACATCAGTTCTTTGCATATGTTTTCATAATCTGCTTGAATTTTCTATAGTTCTGACGACGCTATGAAATTTTGCACCCAGTGAGATATTGTTATTCTATAGGGTGAGCCAAAAATATGTACCGAGCTTTCTTTGGGTGATAGTACATTGAAAAATAATATAGTTTATGGATAAAATTATGACCTAAAATGCATATTAAGGGAGATATATCCTTCCAAAGTTGATCAAATAAAAAAAAATTCTCCGAATAACTTCTGAACGTTGAATGCCACCAAATTGAAATTTTTATATTACACTTTTACATATCTGATATCATTATGAAGGGTGTTTTTATAGGGTGAGTTATGATTTTGGGACCACTTGTATGGTTATCGATGAATGAATCTACTGACATTATGTGACTACAAAAACTCGAATTTCTCGAAAACGGTTCCATTTTTATATTTGGATAAGAATACCTTTTTCATGTAATTTTCTTCGCCATCAAATGCTTCAATATTTTTCCAGAATGAATACAATGAAAGAAGTTGTGCCAAAAAAAATCATGACTCCCCCAATATCAGGGGGCCATAAGTTTATTCATTGAACAATATTTATTTTTCAATGTACTATCATCTCCAGAGAGCTCAGTACTTATTTTGACTCACTCTGTATACAGGGTGATTCACAGCGATGTCCTATTAGACGTTCATGGAAAACCAATCATACCTTTGTGCTGAAATTTTGTATATTGAGATTCGGAACAATGATCTTTCTTTCTAAAATATTCTCAGAATTATAAAACTTTCGGTTATACCGGAAACAGACTACTACTTCCTTTTTCCAAATGGCACACCCTATATATTATTGCATCATTAGATAGCTTTTTTGATGACGATTTCAGCAATATGCCATACCTTCGGTAAACACTCAACAATTCATAAGTTAAAGGGATTCTTATGAAAAAAATAGCCTTCGAATATTTTTGCAGAAACATTTTTTTTCGAAAAACTTTTTTTTCATTTTCGATTCAGCAAATATTATAAACTGTTTGCAATTTAGACCAAAAATGGACATCAGAATATCACGAACTTGGACAATTCAAATTCATCGAAACTCAAGATTTTCAAATAAGAAATATAAATATAAGTATAAAAAGAGGGGGTTACTTAAGCAAACCCTATACCTAAAAATAATTCTCAACAATCCCAACGAACGATTAACAATTTATGAAATGTCAAATTTAGTTCACTATTTTCGCTGTAATCTCATTATCGATGGATATTTTGAAGCAAAATTTGGGGTCAGATAGTACTCGATACGATCTTCAAAATTAGTTATCCCCCTACCCATATTCAAAACCAAGGGGTTGTGCTCACCCCCGTCAGGAGGTTGAAGTTACGCGTAATAAAAAAGCGGAAAAATTGTACCCCCTCGAATCAGATTTGACAGATCCGAGTTGAAGTTCCCACATTTTCATTTTGAAGTCGGAAAATCGAGCAGTTAAATTTTCGTTGAACCACCTAGTAGAGATGAACAAAAGACAAATCATTTCAGACAGAATTCATATTGCAGTACGAAATTGAACAGAGAGAGAGAAAAACTTGATAGGTAGTATAAGTATAAGACAAAGTTGACTCGATTCTCTGTTTACTATTTCCTTAGAACATTTCCATGATAAAACAGAACTACTTGCTTAATTGTTTAGTAGAATTCACCCTCCTGAACTAAAAGGCACCTATAAGTTTCACGTTTATTATCTCGCACGAACCAAATGAGAAATTTCACGACTTGCTTTAAGCGTTATACCCTTTATATAGTTCCCAGGAATTGCTATCGTTGTGGAACAATTTTCGAGATTCTATAATTGGCGGTTATACCTATTGGAAAATCTGAATTAGGTTTGTCTGGAATGTTGAAGTATGGAAGTCAGTAGGTAATTAGTGAATGTATTTAGAAATTCGTTAAGAATAAAAATTCCCATGAACATTAGCCCGCAAACGCTTTGTTTTCAAGATATAGGGTGTTTCTTGTTGTACTTTTTTAGTGAGTTAATCGAATCTTTATTAATCTTCGCTACAGAGTGGGTATAAGTACCAAACCTTCTATAATTAATTTATTCATCACAGCTTACTAGGTGGATCTTAATGATAATTTGGAATTTTCTGAGGATTACTCTAGTAATCCTCAGCTCTCTAGAGCTGTTTGAATTTTTTTCCGAAATCGATAGCACATACGCTAAAACTACAAGAAACCAAAAAGTGTAGTACTGGACAAGAGTATCATTTTACTTTTTCCTAAACTACCAGACATTCACCAAAAAATAGTTCTGAAGGAAAGAAGTGGCACTCTTCCAGAAAAAATAAAACCCTGTAGATTTGCATTCAAAATTAGCATATCACATGATAAAAACTTTAAATTGGAATATCGATGTCAATTCTAGTTGAATATCTTGTGAAGAAATGGTTCATGAGAAAAAAAATTGAACTTTAACACCTGTATCTCAAAAACAAAGCGTTTTCGGTCTCATGTTATAGGACTAAATTCTTAAAAGTTCCGAGAAATCTGTCATTTTCACCGTGTAGATACAGTCAATTCAAAACCGATATCTTCATAAATAAATTGTAATTTGAATGAAACACAATACATTGTACACCACAGCCTAGACAATTTTTTATGCGAATTACTCATTTCAATTTTTCGATAACTACAGTATTGAAATTTTGTGATGAGAATGATACAAAAAACCGAAAACAACGGGTAAGTGTATACCCATGACGAATGCAAAAATCCAAAAAGCAATGAAAGTACTCATCTTGAAAGCGATAAGAAACTCATAAACCGTAAAAGGGTCTATTTTTTTATTGCTGTGAGGATTTCAAAGGAAAGTTAAATGATGGTTGGTTCATTTTATGGAAAAATTTTCGTTCTTCGTCTTTTCGAGAATTCTGCAATTTTATATTTTGGATTTCTTGAGGGGGGTTATTACCCCAGTGTGGCATAGCGTCACACTCGGTCCCGGCGAGTTTAAGGGAACCGCCGCGCCGCGTTGCAGCAGAGTCACCTCTCCACGATGGTGTGAAAGGGTGTCTTAGTCAGAGATCGCTAGATTGTCTAACTGAAGAGTCCACCAGCTATCTCGGGACGAACCACCTAAATTCTTAGAGAGAGGGCTCGAGAAAGACTCGCTGAAAAATGATCGTAGCCCATAAAAAAGTTCGAAACAGAAAATACGAAAAATTTAGCCTGCCTATTAAGATGATAAATTTCAATCATTTCCTGTTCAATTTGTCGATTGCTCCATTTGTTCGGTATTTCATTTCGGCCCCAAATTTGGCAAAGCTTCAAATTGAATGTCAACGAGTAATATAACGTCGCAAACAGCTCGATATGTTTAACGATTTTAGCGGAACTCTCTGCTAGAGCAGAGATTCATAATAATTAGTATTTGAATCCCTTCGGATCTAATTTAACTTATAATTATGTTAGAACTCCATCTTCACTGGAAATTAATGAGTGTCTCGGATAAGTGATAAATATGATCTTGAAGAGTGTGACCTCGAGCAGCTCCGTCATGAGGGAGATCACGATTATTCAGAAGGAGTAAATGAGATTTCCTATGAATTTTTCCGAAGGGTAACACCTCGACTGAGAACTTTTTAATTGGATTCGGATTGGGAATTTCTCGGGGAAATTTCTTTTCTCATCAATTGTGATGATTCTGTTGACAAATTGATTCATCTCTAGTTCGGTATCTCGTTTCTGGGAAAGGAGATCTGTTTATCATTGAAAATATTTCAAACCAAACAGTTCAATTATTTAGCTTTTGATTTTGGTTCATCAATGGACTAGTTTTCATTTTTTTTAAGGATTAATTCTAAGAATTTCAGTAAAATGAAACAAATATGTGGAAGAATCATTGAAATATCTCTAGAAATGAAAAAGTTATGGGACTTTGAAGTTGCGCTTGGAAGAATAATATTTCATAGTACGTGTAAGTGTCGTGACGTCACACACTAGACGACTGGTATTCGCAGAGTGCTTACGAATTCATTGGTGTACAATCACTTGTGCCGTTCGCGTCGTGTTTTGTTCGTTACACGGTGGCTGAAATAACTTACTATATACATACATATAAACTACTTTTTTCTCTTTTCTCTTTTTACTTTTGACTCCTCACATAAATATGTTTTGCCATTGATAGACTTCAACAACCAGTACTCAACTACAAACTGTTTATGAAACGTTTTTTAAATAAATTATCGTTATAAGTTGAACCATGATGAAGCAAACTCAAAAGTAGATACTTACTTGAAAAGTTTAACTCCTTTTATTTCTGCACTGACATAAGATGGATTTGAAAAAAAAAACTCCATCACTGCGAATATATCTATTTTAGGCAAATTGTCACTTTGTCCTTTCACGAAGCCTTCTTCCATTATGGTGACATAAAAACAAAACTCGAGTTAAAACTACACTGTACAACTACAAACGGCGCGAGAGCCTTGGCGCGGCTAAGTATTTAAACGTAATTTATGGTGTAGCGATCACAGGCAAGAGCCGTGACGTCACAGACCAAAGACATTCCGCGCTAAAATACGTAAATTTAAATAATCTTTTTCTCAGTCATTTATTGATGGATTTTCAAAATTTTTTCACTGATTTATCAGTTTTGCTCTACATTTTAATTCTATCGTGTCAAATATAGTATTATCAACATCACTAAACTAGTCCATTGAATTGAAACCTTCAGAATCCTCACGGGTCATCGCAATTTACCAAACGATTTTTTTAACAAATCTAATGGGGAAAGCCCCAGATGATGTAGGTTAGTTTTGCTTCCGACTCTACCGAAGATAGAGGAAGTAGTGTGATCATTCTTGGGATGAAAAAACATTTCTCTTGCAAAATGCATTTCATAATTTTTTTTTCGTATCTATCTGTCGGCGTGTATGTTTCGGCATCCTAGTAACAGCTTTACCAGATACTCATTGAACATACGCAAAAATGGAATTTCCAGGATTTCCATATCTAACGTTATACCAATCCAAATTTGATGAAAGTTGGTATGGACATTTGGATCCAGTAATATGTGCTTCCATAACAATTTCAGCTCTTTCGGTATTGCTCATGAGCAAATTATTATTCTGATTTAATTTGTTAGTATACTATTCGGACTGGGACTTAACTAACTTTTTAGAAGCAAAAGTCGAGGAAGCATAGTTTTACACCAATTAGGACTTTTTTAGACCACTATGAAATCTTTCATAAGCTCAAAAATTTAAAAATTTTTAATGAACAATATTTGATATTGCTTCAAAGGAAAAAAAAAATCAGTTTTGCGTGCAATCTTGTTAACATTGTGTGGGTAAAGTAAGGTACAAAATTCTTATCACTTTTATTAAATGTTTTCAAGCAAAACGCTCGGACTGGTCAATTTTAGTTTCCAATTAACCACCTTATGGCATTAAAATTTTATTTATGGCGTCAATTTGATGGCATAAAATTTTTAAATGAGTACCCTTATTTGTTTTTGCTGATTTATTAGAGAAAATAACACATTTACTGTAAGAGTTCGAAATGAAACTTTCATGGAAGAAAATCTTGATTCGACCCAAAAAAACAAACGAAATTTAGCGTAAATGTTCAAATTATGCTCAATCAACCATTTTGCACTGACCGATAGTCTGAGGAGAATCTCCGCTCCTTCCAATGGTGTACATTGAATTTTGATTAACCTAAGATGTTTTCAAGCTATTCTATGTTTTTAGTGAAAAAATGATGAAATCAAAATATATTTTTAGTGAAAAACTTATGAAATCAAAATATAAGAATCTTGAATAACGTTGAAAGCAAAGATAATAGGACCATACCCTATAAGAAATTTTTTGTTTTGTTGTAAATTGCATGTAAAACCATCTTGTGAAATTTGGCCAGAAATAACTTGGCCACTCTGTATACATATCTAATCAATCTAATATGAATAGGAGACGTACCTCAGATGGTGGATCGGAATGCACCACACAGTCCAGCTTTGCTTCCATTCCTTCACCAGAGTTAACCCAAGAACGCAAAACACTCACTTCTGGTGGATCTGAAACAGGAAAATGCTCTTCATATTGAGTTTTAAATTAATGCGTTGACAGTACCTATAACCTATAATTAGACCTGATGAAGAGGAGGTCATATATATTACATTATTTTTTATTCATGCTATTATTTTGCCAGATTTTTCAAAATATCTCAATTCATTCAAATGAGAAAATAATTTCGCAATACAATTTGAAATCTATCATCTGAAATCAACTTTCATTGAAAAAGCTCAAGCCAATATAACTGAGATCACATACGCTCAGTTTAGCCATAGTTTAAAATCTAGTGGTTGATTTGGCTAACACAGTTTCCACAAATTTAAAACCTTTTTAAATTAACCTTCATTATCGATCAATCAATGGCAGGCATCTTGCAGTTACGTCATGATTTTGAACTTTTAAATTCTTGAAAATGCAAAAAAAATAGTATCCCTCCATTTCAATATGCTGTTGTTTACATATCTATACTTAATTGTGAACAAATTATAAACCCCTTTTGATGGTAGCAAGTATTTGTTAGAAGACAACAAGTTGTCATACCTATGAATTACTATAGATACCTATTAAAGTAAGTTTACAGACCGACAGCATTGAATTTGAGGCAGTGTTGACGCCAGCATTCAAAAACAGGGGTGGCCAAGAGGGGGCCGGATTTTTTTTGGGTTGGCCAAAGTAAAGCGAAATTATAGTTGTGCTAATTTTGTAATTATTTTAGCCTTTTTTTGTTAATTTTAATAGGGGGGCAGCAGAATTTTAGGGGTGGCTCATGCTTTTCGCAAAGTATTCATCTGTTGACAACCTTCGAGATATCTTCCATGATTGCAAGTTTCACTAATCTCTGATCAATCGATCAAAAATGAAATTATTACATTTCCTGTGAAAAGTTTCGTGAAATTCGAGTATCTATAATTTTCTCTATCCCTATATTAAATCAGAAGACATTATAGTGGTCATCGATGACCTCTATCATGTCGTTTGGAATGATAATTACACTAAAACAGTTTCATTAGTCCTGACAAAACGTCAAACCCCTATCAGATAATATCTACTCACACAATACATGAAGTCTTATCTCTCCTGAAACAGGTTGTCCGATACCATTGGAGGCAGTACACTGATACATCCCAGCATCTTGTCGTTGTACATCTCCGAGGGATAGTAGATAACCTGACTGAACTTGTAAGCCTGACGGCAATAGTCCATCCTGCAGATTGAATAATATATTAGACATTTTAGAGTATTGATTCGAATAATTGCGACTGGTCCTGTGATAAACCATAATTTTCTTCTCAGTTTTATTCTCTTTTCCCTTTTTACAATATTATAGAAGTCAAGATTTTCTTATAAAACGCGTGTATATACAATAGAATAGATGATATTTCAAATATTGAAGCATTGAAAAGTTTCAGGCCACAAATTAAAGCCTGCATATTAATTTAAATAAAAAATGTAGAAGAATAGTTTATGTTGTTGATGCTAGATTAAATTGAAAGTTCAATTTTCACCCTTGTACACTTTATAATGATATTTCTTATTGCATTCGGAGCCCTCTTGATATTCGAATTTTGCTGTGGAAACTTCCACCCTTCTTATTTTGACCATTCATAAAAAGCTCCATATCGTTAAAATGATCCTAAAGATGTTCCTCAATGCACTATTCATTTTATGAATAAGGTTGTAAAATTTTATGGGTTACTACAACGCTTTAGAAAAGTTATGGGGTCTGCATTATTGCCGAAAAATATTTCGATTCGTCTAGTCAAGAATTGTCTAAAAAGAATGCAACCGGATCTAAAATCTCTCCCAGTAAAGAAATCTTTAGTGTGTCATAAATTTAATGTATGTATTTCATGTGGTAATTTTCAGCATTTTATTGAAATACTTATAAATTATAGACGTTTGAAGTGTTACATCCTGAAGGAAAAATTTCTTCAACTTTATTTTTTGGCTATAATCTTAGTCGTAGTCTGGCATCAAGAATGGGACAATAAAATGAAAACATTTTATTAAGCAGTAATAAAGACACATCCAATAAGTGCGTCACAAGTTCTCTAATTTTGAGCTCAATATAACTCTTAATATACCATCTATGACCTAATTCAAAACCGCTCAACAAAATAAATATCAATAGAACTAGTATAACGCGAGAGAGAGGTTTCTTGAAGTTCGTTTATGTCAAAAGTTTTGGCACAAATTTTTTCATACAATTTCTTAGCTTTAAGACAATTTTCAGAACAGGTTTAATCAAATGTTTTATATTGAATGTGAAGGTCCATGGTTTCAACAAACTCAGTCTTCTGGGAAATTTCACACCAAACCTTGGATTTTGGGTATTTCTTTCTTTGACGATATTCTACACTTTTTTATCTCCAGTTCTCTGGAAATTGTATCCTTAAAAAAATCGTAACGCATTGATATTTTATTCTTAGCAATTTCGATTAACTGCTTGGCTCTATGTCCAGGTAACAGTCTAGGTATTCCACTTTTAGGAATATTATGGCATGGTAAACCTTTTGAATGAACGAGTGTTAGAACGAGCCTTCTGTTTGAGTATTAAATAAACACTATTTTCTTTAACTCACTGAATTTTTATTGAAGATAACGGAATATTTTCGTGATTAATATCATAAGGGAATTTAATCCATCTGAAAAAATCGAAAGGACACGTTGCTAAGTAATATTTCAACAAAAAACATGTTCTGGTGGAACAAAAATCCTCGTCTTCGACTTGGATTTTTGCACCTGTACGTATGCTTCTTGTACAGGATTAGAGAATAGTAAAATATACAACAAGTGGGGAAAGTTCAACTTTTCTCACGAGTGTGCAAAACCCTTGAGTGAGAATTAGTATATTGTGCAACAAGTGGGGAAAGTCCAACTTGCGTGCGGGCAAAGTGCCGTGAGAAATAATATTTTCCACAGTATGAGCAATACATAGTTTTGAAATTGAGTAAACTATGAAGAATACGCTACCTTTCATAGCAGTTGCAGGAAAAAGGACTTTCTCCACATGTTATCACTATACTTTTCCTACAACTGCACACATTTAAGTATTACAAGTAAATGGCCTTCGTTGACAGTATCTATGCATAGAAACGACTTTTCATAAGCACAATTTCATTGGACTATCCATCGCGGGGTGAGTAAAGTGTATTTCTCACTGTATGAGTAATACATGTAGGATCCAGTTATTGTGTCCTGTAACTAATTGAGATGGTCAACCGGATGCTTGGAGACCTATTAATTTCTTCAAGTGTCGAGGGCATGACACTTTCAATGAATTTACAGGGAACGAATTGTTATTGTACATAATGTAAAAAGGATGTGTTATTCTTCGAGGTGTCGAAGATATGTCAAGAGTTGTAAATCTTGAAGAGATTTATTGGGGGGTTGATAAGGTTCGAAGACAACACGGTCGTACCAGATGTGTTACATCTGTTTATCAGGTTCTAGTCCTTCTAGAATATTCAATTTGCAGGAATCCGCGAAGATCTTTGTGGGCGGTACGGCAAAGCTCTTATTGGACTAGGGGATGGTACTTTCCCCTAAGGGTGTGGCCAAGACGAAAAGAAGGGAGGTCGATATTCGAGACAGAGTAGTTCCAATCGGCAGAGACACAGTTTAACTTAAGTCGAAGACGAGTCAAGTTCAGGCGGTCAACTTAAGACGTAAGACGAAAAGACGTTTCGCGGACTAGATTAAGACGAGTCGCGAACAAGTTAAAGACGAGACGACCAAAAATTTGAAGTACGACGAAGACGTGATAATCCAAGACGTTTCGAGTAATCAACAAACGAGTTAAAGACGAAATTCAGTACCGTAGTGAGAAACTTGTAATTAAGACGTAATTAAGATCTTCTCAATACTGATTTTGTACTGTATAATTGTGGCTTTGTAAATAGGTGTAAATAATTCAAAAGAGTTTAATTAATTCAAATCCAACAAAGTCACGGAGAAAAAGACGAAAGGCCAGGTAATCGAATCATACCTCTAGACGATCGATTAACCAAGCCTACATACATAGTTCTGAACTTCCAGTAAACTATGGAATATAGGCAACTTTTCATAGCTGTAGGAAAAACTCTTATAACATCATCATACCACAAGATGAGCATAACCATAATAAAGAAGAAGAATTATATAATATTTTCCGATTACGAAAATATATCTGGGCTAGATTGAATCGGATTGTATTCAACCAATGAAATCGATTCCACTTCTAATTCTCTCAACTTCCAACCCCCTCCTACCAATTAAAGATTCCCATTCCCCAGAATACGATCGCGTCGAATGCACAATGGGTTAATTCCCTGAAATGCATAACGAAAATCCAGCGCCGATGCAGATTGCCGAGTGGTGTATCCAAACTATGAAGGGCTCCTCCGGTCCTTGTTCATCATTTCGCATATGGGGAATTATTCCGGTTCGAGCGATTCCTCCGGTACCGTAATGAGGTAACCCTGCAATTATCCGGCCGAGGGGAATCCCCGGAATTAAAGCCGTGATACGCGGTCCGGCGCCAATTGCAAGAGAGCGCGGAGAAGTAACCACTTAGGGGCTAATTTCTATCGGAGGAGATGAAGTGGGATCTAATCTCGACCGGCTTCGGTCAGTTGCCTCCCTACACTGGACTGGGATAAATACATGGGCCAAGATTGTTCGGATCTCGGAGGAATATAAGTCATAATTGAACAGGATGCGGATATCGACGTGAGATATACTTACTGACAAAGAAACTGAAACACCCAGAAGGAGCTGTTTAAATTTCAATTTTTTTGGTAACAAAGATAGTATAGCAAGGAGTGAATGATGAAATATGGAGAAAAAACGAAGGGTTTACATTTTTTTTTAAATAAATTTGTTGATAATGTGTTTGTCCACAGCAATTATCTATACACTCCCCAAAATGTCTCGGCATTGATGCAATAAGATGGTCTATTTCATCTTGAGGGATACTATCCCAAGCTGCCTGCACTTCATGTCTCAGAGCCGCCAAAGACTCTATGCTCAATGGGCGACCATGGCAAAAGATTAACATGGGTCGCTTCGAAAAAGTTTAAACTAATTCTGGCAACATGAGGTCGGGCATTATCTAGCTGAAATATTGGATTCTCGAGCCGGTTAAGGTAAGGGAGAATATATGGTTCCACTATTTCTTGAAGATAACGCAGCGCTGTCATGTTTCCTCGAATAAAGACCAAAGGTGATCTATTTGCATGTGGAATAGCCCCCCATACCATAACGCCTAATATCCGGTGTGCATGACGCTCAACATCAAACTGAGGTTCACCTCTTTCTCGCCGAGGTCGTCCAACCCTTCTTCGGCCATCATGTGCACCAAAGGAGAATCAAGATTCATCAGAAAAGACAACCTGATGACATTCCATATTCCAATGTTGAAGTTCTCTACACCACTATAATCGTTGCTGGCGATGCTCAACCGCCAGATGTAACACAAGATGAGATCGATAATGCCGCAGTCCAAAAGACCTTATCCGGCTTAAACCGTTCGGACAGTTACAGGATGGCCTTGTTCTCCTAACCACTCATCAGCCAAAGATCGAGTTGTCGCAAATCGGTCTCTATGGGCCATAAGTCTTAGTCGTCGATCCTGAACTTCATTTGTGCCATTCGACGTCTGGTGCCTAGTCTTGTTCGATTTTGGGCATTACCAAACCACGCTTGACAACATTTCATAACAGTAGTTGGATTTCTGTTCGTACAGCTAGTCATTTCTCGAAATGACAACCCCGCCTCCCGTAGAGCAATAATTCGACCTCTTTTAAATTAATTAGCTGGCAATAAATTCCGCGTACACTTGCTCTAGGCATTTAAACAACAACTTAACATCGACTTTGGATCTCCTCGAACAACTGGTTTGTTGTAAAATTTGAAAAACTTGCAAAAAATGACTACAATATTTAAGTGACGAAATTGTCTACATGAGAAAACCTTCACGTTTTTTTCTCCAAATTCAATCATTTACTCCTTGTTATACTTTCTATGTTTTACAAAAAAAAAAAAAAAATTAAATTTAAACAGCTCCTTCTGGGTGTTGCAGTTTCTTTGTCAGTTAGTATATTGGAATCTCAATTCTGGATGTATTTAATATAGAAATGAACGGTATTAAGACAAATGATAAGTACTAGAGAATTTCAGTTTCCTAATAGTATACAGGATGTGAACGTCATTCTTCCTGGTTGCCCTACGGGCAACGGAAAAACATATGCTTTAAAGCTTTCTTTTTTTTTTTGCAAATTCGGGACTTCTACAAGGCTCTGCTTGGGGACCTCTTCTTTTATTGATTATTCGAAAATTTTCAAAGAAATAACAAACTTAATTGATTGCTAGACTGCAGAATTACCTCATTTAGCTGTGTCAGTGGTGTACTGAAAATTACTTAGGGGCTAATTTATATTGGAGGAGATGAAGTGGGATCTAATCTCGACCAGCTTCGGTCAGTTGGCTCCCTACACTGGGCTGGGATAAATATGGGGGGGCAAGATTGTTCGGATCTCGGAGGAATATAGGTCATAATTGGACAGGATGCGGATATCGACGTGAGATATATTGGTATGTCAATTCTGGCTAGATTTCATATAGGGAATGAACGGTATTGAGACAAGTGATAAGTACTAGCATTTTCTAACAGTATACAGGTTGTTCTTAAATTGAAGGTGCCTACAATCCTACAAAAGAAATTAAAAGATTCCTTGAACAATTTTAAGAGTTTATCTGCGTTTTTGGAACTTTTCTCAACAGTAGCCAAAATATGTTCATGAAATAATACAGGGTGAAGTGATGAATGTTGGTTCTTTGAATGTGACCAGAGGAAGATATCTGAAGATATTAAATCTCTGGTGACCACCGAATATTTTAATTATCTGAAGTTCACAGATATCATAAAAAGGCATTTGATTGATTTGCTGTTAGAAACTGAAACTTCTGATGATTTTTATAGTTTGATAAGTGTTACGTCGTCTTTTTATCAAATAATGTCTTTAGTTGTGTTCAATTTTAATTTTTATTCGACAATTATTCTTCACAATTGAAACAAACTACTTCAAAAAAACTTATGTCAAAAACTATTTTATGTCAAAAACACTGACTCTGATCTAACTATATAAAATAATACATATAGTAAAGAGTGAAGAGCAACAATAAGAAATTTGAATGTAATGTTATATATATTTTTGAAAAAGGAAAAATTGAGCGATTCTATCTGATATAGAAATTGTTATGGTGTACATTTGAAAAACACAAGCTTATATTATAACTTCAAAACTAATGTCAATAAAAAATAAGTTATTATACCAATAGATTTTACTAAAAAAAGTGCCTGTGGGATATTTTTGTTTCATGTTAATAGCACCAATAATAAAGGAGTTAGGGGAAATGTGCATTTGACGTCATTTTACAATTTTCTCTTACAGCTTGAAAACAGTTGAATTAATGGGATTGCGGTTTTCGCCAAAATAATTCTTTCAAAAATCGAGCCCTAAAATGTGCCATTCATTTTTTTTTCTAGCTCAAAGGGGTTTTGAGATCCCCTCAATGGACAACGAATTTGGGACACCCGATATAAATGAAAATGACAGACCCATCGGATCATTTGAGGAAAATAAGTCCTATAAACATGAGCCCGCAAATGATTCGTTCTTGAGATACAGGTTGTTTCTTATAATCCTACCTTTTTGGGATGATTACAAGTTTATCGAATCTTTATTAATCATCGCTACAGATTGCGTAAATTAATAACCAAAACTTATAATTAATTTATTCATCACAGCCTACTGGATTACTAGATAATTGTTTAAAATTTTTTCTCGAAATCGGTAGCAAATCTGACAAAACTACAAGAAACCAAAAAGAGTAGTACTAGACCGAAGTTTCTTTCTACATTTTTCTAAAATACCAGTGGTCCACAAAAAAAAGTTTTGGATGAAAGTATCGTGCACTGTTCCAGAAAAAATATCATCCTGTAAATTTGCATTCAAAATTAGCACATCATATGAAAGAATGAATATTGGAATATCCATGCCAAATTTGGGTTAAATAGCTTGTGAAGGGAAGTGCAATTAGAAAAAATCAAACTTTAACACCCTGTATCTCGAAAACAATGCGTTTTCGCTTGTTTATAAAACTTTTTTTCTTAAAATGATCCGATGAATGTACAAAAACACAGATAAACTTCAATAAATGAGCAAAGCACTGACGAGAAGGAACTTTTTATGGCTCATTCATTAATGCTAATTGCGCTTTTGGATATACTTTTGAACACTTCAATTCTTATGTGAGCTCATCCCTGAATTTGAGCCTTTATATTATTTTTATACCGTTCACAATAAGTCATTCTTTTGAGTGTAGACTGATATCGTTCGATGTAATGAAAATACTTTTATACTTTTATAGGTGATGGGAATCGTGAGGTTCACAAACAAGAAATCAACTCAATTCGATCAAGTTCACAAAATAGTTAAACATTTCTGTATAACATTCTACACAATTTAATTCGATATATGGAGCAGAAGTTGAAAGCATGCTTCAGCGGATATTCAGAATCCATATCACCCAAAAAACACTATGAATAATTTCAAAGAGAGATTGAAAATTTTTCCCCAACGAATCAAACAGTTTATTATTGGAACTAATAAATCAAATTGACAATCAAAATTCAATTTGTGGTGAAGATATGAGGAAACGAATGAATATTCCGTTATTAATGCAGTATTCAATCAAATCATTTCATAGTTGATCACATTCCTGTATAATGAATGAAATTCTCGCATTAGCTGTCAGTTGCAAAATGGCGAATGCACGACAATAATAAATATTAATTATTTACTCAATCTCCATTTCGTTCCATTTGTACGCAACAAAATCATCACTGGACTAACGCATTTTTTTGAGAATATATCTTGGATGTTATCTAAAAAACATCTAATTAAACAAATAAAAATGCTTACTCTAAGATGTTCTTGTGATTCATGAGTGGACCTGAGAGAATCAACAAAATTCGAAAATTCTAAAGAACTTACTTTCTTTGTCCATTGAACAATAGGCTCAGGATTTCCACTCGCTCTGCATTCAAAGGATACTGGACCACCCCTTCGCACGGTGACTTGTCCATTAGGAGGAAGAATATGAATACTTGGAGGCACTGAAATGGACGGAGAAAATTTTTATTATGCCCATGCTCAGCATTTATGAGGAAAATAATACGTAATGTAGAATGGACATCATTATGGAAATTTTCAGGAGCGTTGTGTTATAATTTATTTCAACCCCCAATGGCAATTCTGGACAAATTGATTCGAAATGTTACGTTCTTATGAATGTAGAAGTGAATATTGAATTGGTCGAATAATACTTTTACGTAATTACCTCAAGAATGATTATGTTTGTTTAATATTATGTGAAATATTCCAACAGAAACTGAATGTATAGATAATTTAAACAAGAATTATCCAAAATTCTTGGAATTTTGTGAAATAAAGAAAAAGCACTACTTGAAGAGAGTTTATACTTTAAATAAGTAAATTTTATTACGATTCTCAGGAATAAAATTTACTTATTTAAAGTATAAACAGAGAAACAATAACTATAAGCGAAAATAAAGTGTTTCACTTTTTTTTCATATTGAAACAGAGTAATTATCAGAATCCTTTCATCATATGTTATTCTCTAAAATCATTATTGTTGTTTTTTTTTATACTGTCAGTTAGCCTATTGAACAGCACAGTCAATTTGATACTTGACACAAATAAAAAATGAAATCACAGGACGAAGAGGAACGGATGTAAAGTCTAAAAACTTATTTGGAATAGAAGAGTAATCTCCTCTCTAAATATGGTGGAATTGGGCAATCAGTACACAGTGAGCTATATTGATGGCAGTCGTTATTCATTCCGTTAAGCTCAGATTTAACCCTGCCATACAGCGAATTCACCAAGCCTGGAATTTGTAACTTCAGGTGAATAGGGGCATTTCTGCTCTCGAGGTTTTTTTCTCGTTTTCTATCTGGGCCATTCATATTTGCAGGTTCAATGCAGAAAGTTTTTATTATTCGTATCATGGTCGAGAGCGCATTTCGATTTTTCGGTTATTTCCTGTTTGAAATTATAGGAGGCTAGTAAGCTGTTCTTTTTCAGCTGGCAAAGGGTGAAATCGCGAAGAAACACTAATGGATTTATACTCAAATATTTCCTGAATGAGTATAACGGACAGAAGTTTGTCATAGAACTGAATAAAATTCGTGTATAGTAACAAGTCAAATCGCTTAGAAGATTATTTAACTGTAGGTACACTAAATAACTGTATTCTTTCTTTTACCAAAAATTCATATGTCAATGTGTGTTTTTTAATTTCTGGTTGAATTCAAAAACGTCCGTTTGGGGTAACACCGTTCAACGGAGCGCCATTACCCCTTTAGCGATTTTTTTTTCAATTTTTTTTTATAGAAATCGCCGAAGGAAGCTGAAGTAGCTTAAAGAGAAGAATATCTTTAACCTGCCAAAAAGGCAATTGAAGGAATGTCCAAAAGACAAGTTGCGAAATAATATACCATCCCATCAACCACTCTGAGAGATTAAACGGAAAATGAAAATATGAACAGCTCAAGACTAGGCTGAGGGCCAATTTTCACCTCACAGTAAAAAAATGGAATCTCGTTGACCAAGTAGAGGTGCTGAGCTCCTATAATATGAACTCAGTGTCGCAGATTTGTCTGAGCACCATTACCCAAAGTGAGGGGCAATGACACACAAACCTGTATTTTTTTATAGTTTTCCTACATTTATAGCTCAAGGATATAAACGGTTTTTGCATAAAAACCACAAAAAAGTCAGTTGCTTACTTTTTTCCTCAATATTGTTGGCTCTTGTGTCCAGTGAGACGCTACTGAACCTAAAAGTTTCAATCTAGTTAGGCCTAAATAAGCCCTTCATTACTTCAAATAACTTTACCAAATATCAACCAAATCGTTTCCAGAATATTTACGATACTTGTACCTTCCCTTTTTTTAACTTCAACACCCTGTATCTCGGAAACGAAGTAACTATGGACATATGTTCGTAGGATCCTATTTTCTTAAACTGACCTAACAAATCATCCTCTGAAGTTTCGTTCTGTCGATAGGAGTCACCCTGTATAAGTTCTAATACCAAGTACCCAATATTCAATATTTCGCAGATCCTTCAGAAAACCTATTTGTTGATATTTTTATTACCCTATCCTATTGTAGGGGATTCTTCACAATTTGAACACAATTTGTCTGAAACGAAGGTTGTGAACGAGTTAACAGGTAAAATCTCTTTGACCGATCTGCACGGAATTTACTGAGGTGAGAATTTGTTTCGAAATTAATGAAAAACAACATGAATACTACATCAAAAGATGATAAATCAAAAGTATATAAGTTAACATGTCATGATTGCCAAAAGATATACAGGGTGAATCTTTGACTTGTACATATACAGGGTGTCCGGGAAAATGTGGGAATAAATTTCAAACTACTTAACATAATTTGAAGAAAATTTGATATGTTGAATAGTAGTAAGGACCTCTTAAATACTGCCCCTAAATTTGAATGAGCTCTTTTAGTTTACCAGGGGCGGACTAGGTTGAACATTTTAATGCTTACATTAATGCTCTAATTTTTTTTGTCAGCAACAAAGTGTAATACGAAAGTTATTCAAGGAACAAAAAGTTCTAGTTTATGTTATTGAATCCGACAAATTAACAAAGACAAAGACAAACTATGCAGTTTTGGCACAGTAATGCCCGCCACTTTCGAGCGTTTGGTAGCAGGCGTTCAAGAGATTCCAGTCGGGCAGTCAAGTTCATTCTCTGATTTACAGTCGTGCGGTCGTGTCCCGAGCTGCCTGACTGTAAAATTATCCGAACGCTCGAACATGGGCGCATCGTGAGTGGCCGCCTTAAGGCACATTAAGAACCTAGTCCACCCCTGGTAAACTAAAAGAGCTAATTTAAATTTAAATGCAGTATTTTAAGAGGTCCTTACTATTGTTCATCATATTAAATATTCTTTAAATTATATTGAGTAGTTTGGGACGCTAGGAAAAAAAATGATGTGAACTTGTCATCTTGTTTTTTCATGTTTTGTTTGAATCCGATAGTTTTCCCACATTTTCCCGAACACCCAATATATTTTCCTTCACCATTTTTTCCGATTCTGCTCGCTTGAAAAGTTACAGGCCATTGAAAATCCAAAAAAAAAAATGCAATTTTAAGTATGATGAATCTATTCCGCACATAAATTCCAGAGACGTCGCTCTGACTTGACCTAAGCGCATCAGAACGTCCAGAATCCATCCAGCTACGCGATTGCTAGAAAAACGGTTACATTGAAATGCATTGGTCAGATGGAATCATCGAAACGCGACGGCTGAGGGTTTGGACGCGACGGTCGACGGACTGTCCGAGGAATCCTTAGCTTAAGCATCTTGATCCACCCTGTGAATACTTACTTACGATCTTTTCATGCGAAACTAGATTAATAGAAACATACTGAACTGGGTACATGGTTCACGGCTGAGTCCATTGGGTCTAACAAAATGACAAGTAAAAACAATAGATTGTGAAGTTTTTTGAAAGATTAAATATGATCTGTCATGAATAGTATTTTGAATTTCGTGATTTATTACTTTATGTTACTATCCTGTTTGGCAATAAGCATGAACAGTTCAGATTTGGATTTCAAAATCGTTGGTGGCGCCCCGTGTCCAATAGAAATCTCAAAATTCGCAGTTTTTCTTAATAGAGATAGGAATTTAAAATTCTGCGGTGGATCACTTATTACATTTAATATGGTTTTGACGGCAGCCCATTGTGTAGTGGATCTCCAAAGGTCCCCGCAATTGATTACTGTAGTCGCGGGAGCTCAATCCCCTGCAAGCCTTCACATACAGAAGCGTAGAGGAAAACGAATAAGCATCCCCAGAGAATACAAGAAGAAGGATAATGTAATAGATGTTGCTGTAATTGAAGTCGATGAATCATTTAATAAGTCAGCAACTGTTGGCCTTGTAAAACTACCTAAATCTAGGATTTATGAAATATGGAAAAAATGCCCCTACAGTATTGTTATGGGATGGGGTCGGCAAGAGGAATATAACCCAAAAAACCCGAATTCAGAATATGAAAAAAAACCACGGAATCCAAACTTGCAATGCGTAACTCTTCAATTATTGCCACCCTTAGATTGTAATAAGTATGTTACTAAGGGAAATTATTATATTCTCTGCGCGTGGTATAAACCAGGAGGTAAAGACTCCTGCCTAGGAGATGCTGGAGGACCAATGATATGTGATGGAACGCAAATCGGAATAGTGTCCGATGGATTTGGATGCGCCCTAAGACAGAAACCTGGGTTTTACACGAGAGTTGATGTTGTGATCGATTTCATTGGAAGTGTATTGAATGTTGAAGGAAGAAGCATCAATAATGGGGTTAATAATATCAGATCCATTAGTATTTTTCATTTATTAATTTGTATTATCATTTTATCGAAAACACTTGTTGTAATCGAAATTAGATGAAATATAATAATATCTACTGTATACTTTATTTTATGAGAAATATCGTATGGGATGATTAAAAATTCAATTTCATATTCTCCTTTTTCTTAGAGAATGAATTAATTTGTTTTTAAATTAAACAAATATAAAGTTTAAACGTGGTGGAATGAACACCGAAGACGGCGAACGCCCAAAAGAGGCTGTCACCGACGAAAAAATCAAAACAGTTCACAAAATAATTTTGAATGACCTTAAAGGGAAGTTGATCGAGATAGCAGACATTGTGAAGATATCAACTGAACGTGTACATCATATCATTCACGAATCTATTTTGCAATATCTTTAACCTTTGCTTATGCACAGTGTAATAAGGATTCCATATAATACTGGCAAAATTGATTCTCCTCTGAATAAAAGTAAAATATATTGCTTTCATAGCTGACTCGTTGTTAAAATCCCTACAAATCCTGCAAAGGAAACCCAAAGACCTACTGGCAGAAGCAATAAGAGTATCGATGTGAGCACCGAATGATAGTTTTGAGTCGAAAATCACCCCCAAATCTCTAATCTGATCCACCTTCTTCACCTCACAACCAACCAATCGATACTGAAACCCAATATTTGTACGGCTTCTAGAGAATGACATGCATGAACATTTATTTACATTCAGATCAAATTCATTTCTCTACAATAATCTGGGAACGCATCAGGACTTTCTGAACATCTACACAGTCTCTTACTGATCCTATCTCTTTGAACATCTTTAAATAGGAGGAAGTGCACAAATCTAAAACAGCTTCCTATATCGTTCAGGAATATTCAAAATAGAATGGGTCCCAAATGAGATCCCTGAGGTACCCCAGATGTAACGACAAAAGGGACCGACCTGAATCCTCTGACACTAACTAGCTGCGTTCGTTTATAAATATAGGAAGAGAACCATCTAAGGAGATCCTCATGCACACCGACCCCAGCAAGCTTAGACAAAAGTAAATTGTGATCAACCCTATCAAAAGCCTTACTGAAATCGGTGTACAGCGAATCCACCTGAAACTGGTTATCTAAAGCTCGCGAGATAAACTCAGTGTAAACTATTAAATTAGTTTCAATACCACGACCCGTGAAGAAGCCATGCTGATTCTCCAACATCGATGATTTAAGGGAGTGAAACATTACATCCAAAACAAGACTCTCAAATAATTTTGCAAAGACCGACAATTTGCTAACCCCACGATAATTCTCAACATCCCCTTTACTACCAGAGTTCTTATAGATGGGAACAAGAAGAGAAGTCTTCCAAGAATCAGGAATCATGATGAATCTATTCCGCACATAAATTCCAGAGACGTCGCTCTGACTTGACCTAACCACATCAGATTAGGACAGTCGAGTCGAGTCACATTTCTCAGCGGAACCTGCGGAACGTCCAGAATCCGTCCAGCTACGCGATTGCTAGAAAAACGGTTACATTGAAATGCATTGGTTAGATGGAATCGTCGAAACGCGACGGCTGAGGGCCTGGACGCGACGGTCGACGGACTGTCCGAGGAATCCGTAGCTTAAGCATCTTAATCCACCCCGTGATTACTTACTTACGATCTTTTCATGCGAAACTAGATTAATAGAAACATACTGAACTGGGTACATGGTTCGCGGCTGAGTCCATTGGGTCTAACAAAAAGACAAGTAACAACAATAGATTGTGAAGTTTTTTGAAAGATTAAATATGATCTGTCATGAATTGTATTTTGAATTTCGTGATTTATTACTTTATGTTACTATCCTGTTTGGCAATAAGCATGAACAGTTCAGATTTGAATTTCAAAATCGTTGGTGGCGCCCCGTGTCCAATAGAAATCTCAAAATTCGCAGTTTTTCTTAATAGAGATAGGAATTTGAAATTCTGCGGTGGATCACTTATTACATTCAAAATGGTTTTGACGGCAGCCCATTGTGTAGTGGATCTCCAAAGGTCCCCGGAATCGATTACTGTAGTCGCGGGAGCTCAATCCCCTGCAAGCCTTCACATACAGAAGCGTAGAGGAAAACGAATCAGCATCCACAGAGAATACAAGAAGAAGGATAATATAATAGATGTTGCTGTAATTGAAGTCGATGAGTCATTTAATAAGTCAGCAACTGTTGACCTTGTAAAACTACCTAAATCTAGGATTTATGAAATATGGAAAAAATGCCCCGACAGTATTGTTATGGGATGGGGTCGGCAAGAGGAATATAACCCAAAAAACCCGAATTCAGCATATGAAAAAAAACCACGGGATCCAAACTTGCAATGCGTAACTCTTCAATTATTGCCACCCTTAGATTGTAATAAGTATGTTACTAAGGGAAATTATTATATTCTCTGCGCGTGGTATAAACCAGGAGGTAAAGACTCCTGTCTAGGAGATTCTGGAGGACCAATGATATGTGATGGAACGCAAATCGGAATAGTGTCCGATGGATTTGGATGCGCCCTAAGACAGAAAGCTGGGTTTTACACGAGAGTTGATGTTGTGATCGATTTCATTGGAAGTGTATTGAATGTTGAAGGAAGAAGCATCAATAATGGGGTTAATAATATCAGATCCATCAGTATTTTTCATTTATTAATTTGTATCATCATTTTATCGAAAACACTTGTTGTAATCGAAATTAGATGAAATATGATAATATCTACTGTATACTTTATTTTATAAGAAATATCGTATGGGATCATTAAAAATTCAATTTCATATTCTCCTTTTTCTTAGAGAATGAATTAATTTGTTTTTAAATTAAACAAATATAAAGTTTAAACGTGGTGAAATGAGCACTGAAGACGGCGAACGCCCGAAAGAGGCTGTCACCGACGAAAAAATCAAAACAGTTCACAAAATAATTTTGAATGACCTTAAAGGGAAGTTGATCGAGATAGCAGACATTGTGAAGATATCAACTGAACGTGTACATCATATCATTCACGAATATTTGTACATGAGAAAGCTGTGTGCAAAATGGGTTCCGCACGAGCGCACAATCGATCAAAAGCAACAACGTTTCAATGAATCTGAGCAGTGTTTGAAGCTGGTTGAGTGCAATAAATCTGAATTTTTGCGTCGATATGTGACAATGGATGAACAACATCGCATCATCATTTTACTCCGGAGTCCAATCAACAGTCAGCTGAGTGGACTGCACATTATGAACCGAATCCAAAGCTAGGAAAACACAACAGTCAGCTGGCAAGTTTATGGCATCCGTATTCTGGGATGCGCAAGGTATAATATTTATTGATTACCTCCAAAAGGGCCAGACCATCAACAGCGATTATTATACATATAGCGTTATTGGATCCTGTAAAGGATGAAATCGTTAAAAATGGCTCCATTTGGAGAAAAGAAGGTGCTGTTTCATCAAGACAATGCGCCGCGTCACAAATCAATGAAAACAATGGCAAAATTGCATGAATTGGGCTTCGAATTGCATCTGCATCCACTGTAGTCGCCAGATCTGGCCTCCAGCGACTTTTCCCTGTTTTCAGACCTCGAAAGAATCCTCGCTGGAAAGAAATTTAGCGCCAATGAAGAAGTAATCGCCGAAAGTGAGGCCTATTTTGAAGCGAAAGACAAATCGTACTACAAAAATTTTATCGAAAATTTGGAAGGTTTGTATAATCGCTGTATCGCCCTCGAAGGCAACTATGTTGAATAATAAAATCGAATTTTGCCAAAAAAATGTGTTTTACTATAGTAGACCGAGGACTTTTCAATTGGCCTGTTAGGTCCGATATGTTATGGCTGATATCGCCTCGCCAAATTTGAAAATCGGAGCTTCCAGACCAGCTCTCCCCTTCTACAGTTACAAACTGGGCTAGTGGGTAGAATTCATATATTAAATAAACAGGGCGGTCAATAGGGACGAAAATTGCACTTTTCCCCAATCAGCAGGGTATCAAACGAGAGTCATCCCTGACACACGGGGCGAACGCGAACATCCAGCGTGAAATTTGCATAAACGGCATTAGTCGGGTTTTTTTGGTGCTACTCTTTACACAGGGCGTTTGAGGTTGGTCCTCTGCGGCCGCATGAATATTTATGCCCACCCCGTTCTACTTGATTGCAAGTTTAAAATGCAAAACAGTCAATTTGCATTCATTAAAAGCGGGAGTTTTGTTGTGTTGCTTCGTTTCTCTCCCGGCCATTCCTCTTCGTCTTTCCGCGAACACGTTGAGGGTAGAACTTCGAGCGCCCTGATGCTTGTTTTTGATGTTCACTAGGGCGTTCACTTTAATTTGCATGCATTATAACTTGATTCCGATCGAGAGCTAGGCGCCTAATGTTTCGTTACGTCGATGGCGTTTATGCCTTAATTCCGCCTCGCAGATGGCGCTCTGCATTGTTTTGACGCAGCGAAAAATGGCTGTGTTGGCGTTCACGTCTTTGTTTTGGAAACTGTGACAATTGGTGTACAACTTTGCTTCCAACGTTTTGCAATAGATGGCTGTAGCGGTGAGTGGTAGTCGCAATAAAAAGATCGTAGATGTCATACAATATTTTCTCTAATTCCATGGTTATTCCGTTCATTCTTCCACATCTTGTAGAACAAAATCGTGCGAGAATATATCAGAAACGCACAGTTTTCATGGTTATATTTTATTATTCTATGTTGTTACTCCGAACATTCCGTCACGGCTTTATCTGTCAATTCATCAATTTGCCTTAAAGAAATCAGTTCTGCCAACCAACATTTTTCAATGCAAAAATCACTAAATTACATTTATGGAAATATTTTATTAATTTCAATGAAAATGCAATGAATTAGAGAAAATAATGTATAATACTCGTATAGAAGGCTCATTCTACCACTAGTTCATTCCAAAACTAGCCACTTCGTGGCTCGTTTTTGAATTTTGAACTCGTGGAAGAATATCAATGCCTTCTGCACTTGTTTTATAAATAACTATATTTATACAGGCTGTCCCGTAAAGACCATGTCAAACCGAGGGAAAATGTATATCAAAGGATAACCCACCTGCTATGACAAAATTCCTATAATAAAAGTCTTACCGTTTTCGAGATATTTTTTTTTTTTAAATAATGAATTATTGCCCTTTCAATAGTTTTGCCCTTACGGTTGGTACAATTTTACATCTTTCTGGTTAATTCTTTCAGTGAAATATTGCTGAAGAATGATGTTAACGTTTACATTAAAACCATCCTCCAAAAATTTTAAAGGGGGGCTATGAGAAATATTTCTATTGGAAATTTTGGTATTGGATTATTTTGTTCATGAAGTTTAGCCCATCGAAGTGGAAAAAAATGTACCGAGCTACTGCTGACACTACTGATCTTATCAAAAAAATCTGGATCTGCATGATGTTTTCCAAAATTTGCCGGCAAAATTGAATTTCGTTGAGGTGAATAATTATGCGAGTGATATTTTCGCACGTAAACAATTGCCATTGTTCACTAAGTAATGCAACATCGAAGATTTCTTAACAGAATTGACAAACTTGATTTTGTCAGAAACGTACCCATTTGAATAAAAACAGCCAATCTTTTTTTTTTGAATACAAATGACTTGTGTGATACCTCTTTGAAGTCACTATAAAATAGACAATTTATTGGTGTAATGTGCAGCAGTAGCTCGGTACATTTTTTTCCACTACGATGGGCTAAACTTCATGAAATAAATAATCCACTACCAAAATTTCCAATAAAAATATTTCTCATAGCCCCCCTTTAAAATTTTCGGAGGATGTTTTTAATGTAAACGTTAAAATCATTCTTCAGCAATAAATAACTGAAAAAATTAACCAGAAAGATGTAAAATTGTACCAACCGTAAGGGCAAAACTATTGAAAACGGCAAAAATTCATTATTTAAAAAAAAAATATCTCGAAAACGGTAAGACTTTTATAATGGGAATTTTGTTATAGCAGGTGGGTTACCATTGATCTACATTCTCCCTCGGTTCGACGTGGTCTTTACGGAACACCCTGTATACGGACAAGCCATTTTACATATTAACAAATAAACCAAATGAACCATGAAAAAAACATACAATCAAGTGGAAAAACAAAATTAATGAAAACTATCAAGTGAACTGAAACAATTCTTCAGTTGAAATAAAGATACATTAAAAAGACCAACCTCCACCGAACCAGCAGCCCTCAATGCTCTATTGAGAGGATTGTTCATTCTGTAAATGCTTAGGTATCTGTACACATAACGCCATCGGAATATTAGTCGATTTGTGTCTGCATCATTAAGTTATTCTTGATCAAACATGTCAGCTTACGAGCCAAATTCTCGTCATTTACGTGAGGTTTCAATTTTATGCTTTAATATGAGGAAAGCTGCAGCTGAGGCTCATCGAATGCTCTCAAATACCTATAGGTAGGCGGCTATTAGTGAAATAACTTGCCGAGAGTGGTTTCAATGCTTCAAGAACGGTAATTTTGACTTCGAAGACCAGGAAGGCGGTGGAAGATAAAAGGTTACCGAAGATGCAGAATTGGAGGTTTTAATTGATCATGACTCGTATCAAACGCAACAAGAATTGGCATTGGCCTTTGGGAGGGATGGAACAAGCCATTTCAAAATGCCCGAAAGTCATGAATGATTAAAACACAACGAAATTGTGAACCGTACGAGTTGGAGCCGAGTGATGTTTAATGGCGTTTGTTTGTTTGTGAACAGCTGCTTGCAAGGCAAAGACAAAAGGGATTTCTGCATCGCATTGTGACTGGAGACGAAAAAATGGATCATTATGATAATCCCAAGCGCAGAAAATCTCGGGGATATCCCGGCTACGTTTCCACGTTGACGGCCAAACCGCTCCAAGATCATGCTCAGTATTTGGTGGGACCAGCTCGGCGTAGTGTATTATGAATTATTAACACCGACTGAAACAATCACAGGCGATCGTTATCGAACGCAATTATTGCGTTTGAGCCGAGTATGGAAAGACAAACAGCCGCAATACAACGAAAGACATGATAAAGTGATTTTACAGCATGACAATGCTTGACCCTATGTTGTGAAAGTGGTCAAGACATACTTGAAAACGTTGAAATGGGAAATGGGAAGTCCTACCCCACTCGCCGTATTCTCCAGACGTTGCTCCCTCGGACTACTACTTGTTTCGATCAATGACACACGGCCTGGCTGACCATCTCTTCCGGTCTTATGAAGAAGTAAAAATTGGATCAATTCGTGGATCGCTTCGAAAGATGACCAGTTTTTTAAACGCTTTTTTTTCGTACGCTGACCGAAAGATGGAAGAAAGTAGTGGCCAGCGATGGACAGTACTTTGAATCATAAATGTATAACCAGTTTTTTACAATAAAGCCTCGAATTACGGAAAAAAAACGGCGGAAGCAAAGTTGTACTTTCTTCAAATCTTTATCTAGCTGTTAGAAATTAAACCAAAAAATGAACTTGAGTTCAATATTAATTAAAATTTACCATTGTGATGAAAGGTTGGGTAATAATTTGGATAAGTCTACTTGACAACCGTCAATATTATTTTTGAGCAGCTAGAAACAGGTATTTGAATGAATTCGGAATTTATATAAACTCATGAAAGTTTTTAGGCTCATAAAAGACGTTATGTCAGTAACTGCCATTACCTCATTATAGTGTTACTTAGTTTAAAGTCCAGGTGAAACGAATGAATGGTGACCTTTGTCAAATTTCTTCCGTTGTCTTTCTTATTTCTTCCAAGCAGGTTTAATGCCTGTTCCACATCGTAACTAGCTTTCTGGGGGTAGATTATCATACCATCATTTTCCAAACCAATAAAACCATACACTTGTAACAAAATATTCAGTGTGATTTAATTATTATTTATTTCCTTTTGAATATTTTTGTTGTCCCCAGTATAGTGCATCTGTTGTAAGGGTCCATAGTGTTTCCATTGATAAATGTCACATTTATTTGTTATTCCATGCCTTCTTCTTTCCTGATTCAGTTAATGTCAATAAATTCTATACAGGGTGGCCATTTGAAAACGAAACAGACGAGATTACAGACGAAAAAAAGTTTTTCGATAGAAATGCTCGGACAGGTCGATTTCTGTTTCGAAGGGGACAACTTAAGATGTAGGTTACGGACGCATAGCGCTTCAACCCTTGCTGCTACAACCCCCACTTCCAATTTTTGAATAGGGAAGATGGGGTGAGTGATACCTCAATTTGAAGGTATTTTTATACTGATTTCACCACAGTAATTGTTTTTTCATTTTATGCATTAGTTCTAGAAATATTCATGCGTTAGTTAGTTAGGAAGGAAGGCACAGTCATGGTTGTTTTGAAGCTCAAAATGTCGATTTTTCACAAAACACTACAAGTGCCATGAAAACACTACTTAATTTCAAATACTAAGTTAAGAATATTTCGAGAACTAATGCATGAAATGAAAAAACAATTACTGTGCTGAAATCAGTATAAAAATACCTTTCAAATGAGGTATCACTCACCCCATCTTCCCTATTCAAAATTTGGGGGTGAGGGTTGTAGTAGCAAGGGTTGAAGCGCTATGCGTCCGTAACCTACATTTTAAGTTGTCCCCCTCGAAACAGAAATCGACCTGTCCGAGCATTTCTATCGAAAAACTTTATTTCGTCTGTAATCTCGTCTGTTTCGTTTTCAAATGGCCACCCTGTATATCTTTCCACTTTGTAAAAACGATCGAATTCAAGGTACTCTGATTATTTTTTCAGGAAAAACAGTGGAATAATAATGAAAAAATTATTTCTTCCCTCATCTCGTTGAAAAAAATATTCTTCAAACAAAAACCAATTTCGAATCGAAACGAAAATGTAAATTCCCCATAATAGAAACGGGTATTTTTTTCAATGATTTTGCGATGGAATTGAAAGTTTGATGAAAAACATTCTTATGCCATAAAGAATTTTTCAGTGGAAATCGTAATAAAAAAATGGCATTTCCATAATCTCGTTGAGAATAATATCCTTCGAATAAAATCAATTCGGAATTTCTGTGGGGATAAATGCGAATTTTTCGTGATCGTTACTCCAATCGCTCTCCACTTGCCATGGTTTCAATATCAGCTCCACCCCAGCGAATATTTAATACCTTTACAAGGAGCCTAATTAAAATGGAATGAATTTTTCAACAAATTCCTACGAACTGAACGCATCTTCAGAAGAGGATTCTTCAAAATACGAGCATAATGAAGTAGATACTTCACTAGAAACGATATGGTAGTTACGTAGTTAGGGCAAAATCATTAAATTTTCCGCGCAGATCTCTGAGAGCATTTGATGAAAAAAGTTCTGCAATCGAAATTCCATTATTATCCATCCCGAATGTGAAAGGGGATTGGAAAAGGTAAAATCCATGATTTTCCGAATGGATACGAAAAATCGAGGAAAGCGCTGACGCGGAGTCGCCAGCTTATAAGCGCACATAACTGTATATGTGGTCTTCAAGGGCGCAATTGGCGAATGAATGAAAGAGCACTTTAAAGCTCTTCAATTTAAGTCAGCACTTGCCGCATTGTTTTTCGATATTTTTCCTAAATTTTATATGGTTCTGACGGCGTTATAAACACAACATTTTGCAAGAACCTTGTAAATCGGTCTGTGTTCACGAAAGTATTGGATTTTTTCAATATCCTCCTTGAATTTTTTATGTTTCTGATGAAGTGATCAACTTGATATTTTGCATAAAATTTTGAATTGGGAGCTTCTGAAGCCATCCTCTTGAATATGTTGAACATCTCTCCTTTCTCGTATGTATTGGTTGTTGAATAACAAGTTTATGATTCTGGCACCATTTTCTCTCCCGAAATTCTTGACATCAAACCTGAAGATCTTATTGAGAAATTCTTGGCTGAAGTTCAAAACATAGCTTCAGTCTCTTTGGCATTCAACTATCCGACTACTTCTGCTCCACACAGCATTACCAATGGATTCAAAAACCTTCTTGCCATTGCTTCTGCTACGGATGTTGAATTCAAGGAAGCTGAGACTATCAAGGAATACCTCAAGGAACCAAGCAGGTTCGCAGCTGCTGCTACTCCCACAGCATCTGCCGCCTCTGTTGCAGCTGCTCCAGAGGCAAAGAAAGAAGAGAAAAAGGAGGAATCTGAAAGTGAAGACGAAGATATGGGCTTCGGTCTTCTTGACTTTGATGATATCAATATCCAAAATCTTATTCCCTCAGTTTTGTGGTAGGAAACTGAAATATTGGGGTAATTTTTTTCGATACCATTCATCAATTTACTATGGTTCAAGTAACGCGTTCGAGATGAAATTTTGCAGAAAATACAAATTTTGATCCCTAATATCGAATCTACACTTATGAAATTAACAACAAAACAAAATTTCCAATGGCTATATTTACGAAGCCCTCAGTAGGGTTTTGTCCATTAACGAAATTAACTGCGAAATTTAATATCCGCATCTACATAATTACCCTCAAAATCTCTAAATTAAAAAATTATATTCATTGGGACGAAATGATACAGCTATGTGTTCGGTGAGGAGCGTTCAAAAATTACTTAATTCATCGATGAATCAATCGAAGTAGGTTAGGTCTACGAAAATTAAGCTGAGGGTTCATCGGCAAACGTGCAGAAACCTCTATTAATTAAACTTTTCGTTAACGATTTGCCTGGATTGAAGCTGATTAAATAATTATATGCGAAATTTCAAAATGATTTGAATTAAATACGAGTTCATCTCGTGAATTAGATATAGGACTTCGATGCTAATGAACAATATTATTGTGTATCAATGAAAAGTTATTGAAAGCTTGACTCTTGAAAGTTAATAGGTGTTTGACACATCGATAAACGGAAAAAATACAGGAACAATAGAAATCGTAATCTATTTCGAAAATTGTTGTTCGGGCAAATTTTGAATGTAATCATTCGCCTCTCAAGATCGGAACTTTGGTACTGTCTGTAGGAATCAAGGCTTATTTTCTGCAAATATTGCTAAAATATTCTGTAGTGATATTTTGAATTGTTTCGTTAGTTGTAAATTCATTGGGTCATCAGTTATAATATTTGCCCCAATATATCTCCAACAAATCAACACATTCATTATCTGAAAACCAAGATCCCTATATTTCGAATTTTTTTCAACTTTTTTTTGATGTATGTTGTTTTTTTGGTATTGCTACATCGATTAGTATTGCTGTCTTCTGATGTTAATCGACTAGCATTCGTTCTTCAGGATGGTCTTCGGCTGGTACTTGTTGTATGGCACTTTTTCTGAATGTATTAGACCTAATACGGTTGCCAATGGACTAGTTTAGTGATGTTGATAATACTATATTTGACACGATAGAATTAAAATATAGAGCAAAACTGATAAATCAGTGAAAAAATTTTGAAAATCCATCAATAAATGACTGAGAAATAGATTATTTAAATTTACGTATTTTAGCGCGGAACGTCTTTGGTCTGTGACGTCACGGCACTTGCCTGTGATCGCTACACCATAAATTACGTTTAAATACTTAGCCGCGTCAAGGCTCTCGCGCCGTTTGTAGTTGTACAGTGTAGTTTTAACTCGAGTTTTGTTTTTATGTCACCATAATGGAAGAAGGCTTCGTGAAAGGACAAAGTGATAATTTGCCTAAAATAGATATATTCGCAGTGATGGAGTTTTTTTCTTCAAATCCATCTTATGTCAGTGCTGAAATAAAAGGAGTTAAACTTTTTAAGTAAGTATCTACTTTTGAATTTGCTTCATTATGGTTCAACTTATAACGATGATTCATTTGAAAAACGTTTCATAAACAGTTTGTAGTTGAGTACTGGTTGTTGAAGTCTATCAATGGCAAAACATCTTATGTGAGGAGTAAAAAGTAAAAAGAGAAAAAAGTAATTTATATGTATGTATATAGTAAGTTATTTCAGCCATCGTGTAACGAACAAAACACGACACGAACGGCACAAGTGATTGTACACCAATGAATTCGTAAGCACTCTGCGAATACCAGTCGTTTAGTGTGTGACGTCACGCCACTTACATGTACTATGAAATTATTCTTCCAAGCGCAACTTCAAAGTCCCATAACTTTTTCATTTCTAGAGATATTTCAATGATTCTTCCACATTTTTGTTTCATTTTACTTAAATTTTTAGAATTAATCCTTAACAAAAAAACTAGTCCATTCTTTATTACTGCATCCTGTCTCTCTTTATATTCATTTTCTGCAAACATTTGACATCCACCCGTGATATGTTCGATTGTTTCATTCATTGGACACATATATCGTCATATATTCGTCAGTCATAGTTCGATCCTTTATGATATCCTTGCAGTAGTTTCTCATTGAGATCACTTGGATGGCTAGAAGAAAACCTCTCGTTTACATTATACCTGATGTAAGCCAATAATTCGACGCTTCAATGTCTACACGATCCTGGTTCACCTCGTTGAAATGCCCTCCATGTAGGGGTTTCTTTCTCCATCTTTGCAGTTTTTCTTGGTGATGTTTTGGGGAGGTATGAAATATGGTTTTTCTGTTGTGATGGTGTTGATTTGTCTGCTTCTCATAATGTTTTATAGACCTCTGATGTACTTGTTCTCTGAAGTATTCTCGTAGGCTTTCTATCTGCTTACGACCAAGTTCCATGATGTTTAGCAGACCTCTGTCTTTTTATTCCTCAGCAGCGTTATCTTTTCAAAGTTGCTTTTTGTTAGTTCTTATTCGCTCTTATCATCAGTGTTCTCATTCTGCGTTGCAAGTTTTCGATGATTTGGTCGATGGAACTATACCAAAAGACTATGTCAGAATTGAATATACATATGTATTGATGGCTCTCTTCATGTTCTTGCTGTTGAAGTTTGTTTTTGAAATTTTTTTAGTTCTCTTTATGAAATCAGTCGTTATGTCTTGTTTCATTATTCTGTCTCATTCAAGGTATTTTTGAAGATCAACTGACTTTATTACTTCTACACCTGATACATGTACTCCATCGCTCCTTCAACTTTTCAATACTTTTTCTTTAGAAAGAATCGTCTTTGCTTTCGAAATAGGCTTCAACCTCAGAAATAAATTCTTCATTAGAGCCAAATTTCTTTCCTGGAGCATTCTTTTGAGGTCCGCAAAATAATCACTGGGCAGGGCCACCGCCAGACATTTTGGCGCCCCGGCAAAAAAATATTTCGCCGCCCTGCTTTGTCTAATTCCTCTGAATTTTGTTGAAGAGCCTCTGTAATTCCCTTCAGGTATCATTTCAATTTCATACGAAATTGTATTTTTAAGTTTTGTCGATTTCATCAAAAAACGCTTTGCATTGTTTAAAAGTACGACGCTCTATAAGTATATAGTAAAAAGGCGATGTAGTTCTTAAATGTGCATTTCAGTACAAATAGATGAGAGCACCTATTCGATTCACAAAGAATTGGCTATTGTCATTTTATTATTTTACTACAAAGGGTGGAATATTCACTGTGAAAACAGTTTTGTGCCAAAAAATATGTCTTGTTTTATTGACTGACTGCGCCCCTAAAATTTGGCGCCCCGGCAAAATATACTTTTTGCCGGCACTGCGGTCCTGTCACTGGAAGCTTTGGGATATAACTAGTGAAAATTAATTTTTTTTGTTGGTTTTGTGGTAATTCAACTCCATAAAAATGGAGAGTGAACATAATATCCATCACTATCTACGCACAGCCAACTCATGCCCAACTAATAGGCATTTTAGTTCACATCAAGCTGTAATTGTTGCCACAGTTCAAAATACAATCCAAATATGCGGGAAAAATCATAATATTACCACTATGTTCCTTTGTAACAAACCAAAACATGCTAATCGCCGCCCATTGAATTTAGAGAGAATATGCAGATTTGGATCTGAGATATGATCCGGCAACGTTGGATTCGGACGAAACGAGAACAAATCCCCGGAATTTAAAATATCCGACGCCCTGAATAATTATTATCGGCGTCCGTATTTGTGCGCCGGCAACATGATTTCCATGCAATTAAAGGAATATTTGTTTTAATCTGTGCGCTCAATGCAAAACAAACAGTTTCAAATTTAATTTATGGGTGAACCTCGCGTCGCCTATATGCGATGTTTACACTAACAAAAGCGAATTCATCAAATTCCTATTTGCTCGGAAAACACCTCCGCTATATCATCCTCCAACAGGTGATTGGGTCACGCTGGGGGTGGTGGATCGCCCTTAGGAGATTGAAAAATAATGTTTGCTCACATATGTCTTCGTAGGACGGGTCTGTGTTGAGGTACCTTCTAATTCGATACTGGAGACGGTAATTGCAATTCGGATACGATAATCGATACAGGACACTGTGAAACGCAGCGATAAATGTAGAGATTATCAGTTAAATCAACGATTAATTAGTTTCGAGAATCGATTGAAACTGAATACTGTTACAAAATACATAGTAGCCATCAAGTTTTGACGACCATCATTGAATTGATATCAGAATGTGTGACTGTACCTTACACAGGGAAACAGCTGTCTTGGTGTCGAGGCTTTTTGAGCTGATCCTATATCAATTTGATGTCCTGAATGGACTAGTTTAGTGATGTTGATAATACTATATTTTACAAGATAGAATTAAAATATAGAGCAAAACAATGAAGAAATTTTGAAAATCCATCAATAAATGACTGAGAAATAGATTATTCAAATTTACGTATTTTAGCGCGGAACGTCTTTGGTCTGTGACGTCACGGCTCTTGCCTGTGATCGCTACACCATAAATTACGTTTAAATACTTAGCCGCGCCAAGGCTCTCGCGCCGTTTGTAGTTGTACAGTGTAGTTTTAACTCGAGTTTTGTTTTTATGTCACCATAATGGAAGAAGGCTTCGTGAAAGGACAAAGTGACAATTTGCCTAAAATAGATATATTCGCAGTGATGGAGTTTTTTTCTTCAAATCCATCTTATGTCAGTGCAGAAATAAAAAGATTTAAACTTTTCAAGTAAGTATCTACTTTTGAGTTTGCTACATCATGGTGCAACTTATAACGATGATTTATTTAAAAAAAGTTTCATAAACAGTTTGTAGTTGAGTACTGGTTGTTGTCTATCAATGGCAAAACATATTTATGTGAGGAGTAAAAAGTAAAAAGAGAAAAAAGTAATTTATATGTATGTATATAGTGAGTTATTTCAGCCATCGTGTAACGAACAAAACACGACACAAACGGCACAAGTGATTGTACACCAATGAATTCGTAAGCACTCTGCGAATACCAGTCGTCTAGTGTGTGACGTCACGACACTTACACGTACTATGAAATTATTCTTCCAAGCGCAACTTCAAAGTCCCATAACTTTTTCATTTCTAGAGATATTTCAATGATTCTTCCACATTTTTGTTTCATTTCACTCAAATTTTTAGAATTAATCCTTAACAAAAAAATGAAAACTAGTCCATTCAAATAACGTATTCATTTTTACCTAGCAGCTCAAATTTTTAAGATATACAATTTAAGAGAAATATAAGTTTATTTATTTATTATTTTAACTCAAATCCGTAAGTGTACTAAACAAAAGTAGATACGAAATTTTTATTTTAGTTATACAGAATACAATATTATGTCGTACTTACAAACAAAAAAACAATGAAGAAATCAAATGACCACCCAACACTTAAAAAACTTCTTTTCCACGACATTCTTGAATGTTTTTTTTCAACAGTCCCTTTTTAAACTCCAGCAATAACCTGGCATCATGTGTATGTCCCATCTTTCTTGGTAGCGGTCCTCCTTAACTTTAATATCTTGGTGAAATATTTCACTTTGTATAGAGTATTTTAATACTCATACTGCACCCCTAGGATTTGAAACTATTATGCATCTTGTTAACCATTTCAACATAGTTTTGAACTTTATGTTTGCCTAGAAAATTTACTACAACTGCAACAAATGATGTCCAAGCTTCTCGTTCAACTTGATTCCTTGAATTTATGAAGGCAGGATCCTTAATTAATTGTTTTATTTGTGGGCCGTCAAATATCCCTGCTTTGAGTTCTTCTGTGCTCAACTGATGCATTTTTTCCCTATACAATATGCAAAACATGACCCATTCTTATCAAGAGCCTTCAAAAATTGCTTCATTCAGCTCAATTTTATACGTAACGGAGGAAATATGATTTTTTTCTCTTTCAACCAAAGCGTCGTTAATGACATTCTTTTCCCCAACGTCCATGTTTTCCCTCTGAGGCCAATATTTTCTAACCCAGTGGTGTGTTTTGTCCCTACTATTCCAGAGGCACAGATTCACTTTGCTGCCCAAGAAGAAAGTCAACCATTTATAAGTCTACACAAATCATCCACTGATGTACGTGATACTTTATCTTCTGCAATTTAATTAATATTTTTATCTACTCCTATTGAATTATATATCCATTATTCAACTGCTTTTGAGCAATTAATACTATCTATTAACAAACATCGTGAGTTATAATAACTCACTACTATAACTCACTATAATAAATCGGAAAATATGGATCTGTGCTTCTATACTTCTCTGTTTCTATTCGATTGGCCGAAAGGGAACATTCCATTATTGTTATTGAGAGGAGGAATGTCCGAGGGAATGTCACTTTAATAATTTTGACGTTTTCAAATTAATTTGATATCTAATTACTCTGAATGTTTTGCTGAAAACGATTAATTCAGATAGTGAAGATGAAATATTATATAGGTATACATTTTCAAAAGACAAACAGCTAATGTTACCATACAGAATTACTTGCCCGAAAAAAATTTAAAGGAGTTTGTAGCAGCAAGGTCATTAAGTCGTCATTTACAGGGAATGTTTTTTGGTATATTTTAATGTATTTTTATAGGCAACTATCGAGGTTTTTCAATATAGTTCTATGTTTGTACTCTATACTGGATTCGAGCTAGCCGAAGCTAGTTCGATTGTGATTGGTGAATGGTGACACTATGTTTCCATCTCTCTTGTAGTCGAGATCGAGCACATATGTTTATTTCCCATTCCTTCTGTCTATATTCTAAGTCTGTATTTTTTTTCTTAGTATTTATTGATATAGTCGTAGATAAAGTATAGTATTCAACTTGCGGTAATGGTCATAACTCACTTGATGAATTACAGCACTCGCCTGCGGCTCGTGCTGCAAACTTCATCTGCGTGAGTTATGACCTACATTACCGCTCGTTGAATAATATACTATTAATGAAGGGATCAGGCACCTGAATGTATGAAAAATGTGTACTGATTGATTTAAGATGTAAGTATTGTTTTTTGTGGACCTTTTTGTCCTTAATAAAAAAAGCTGATCAGAAGACTCTGGTTAACACTGGTTCAAAGTAGACATAACGATAAAAGCATTACCATAACTTTTGAAGCAGGGAACATATTTGAATAGTATTTTCACTGTCAAACCATAAACAACACCATCGAAACTATCATGCAGCTAAAATAACCCGTTACTCAAAATCCTAGGCCTAAGATCCCTTCAAAATAGGCTCTTTTCTCATAAACTTAGTTATGGACACATCAGTACTTTTAGAATCATTCATGCTTATATCATTTAAGTTTTAGAGCAGACGCCTACCTATATGAACTACCAGCTCATATTAGCAAGAAGAAGAAGAAGAAGAAGAAGTTTGAGAGTAAAAAAGAACTATCAGTTTTTGTTAGTTTTCTTTTTTCATGAACTGAGCTTCGCTGTTCTTCTCTTGAATGCTCGAAATTTGAAGGGAGATGTAATATCATCAATGATAACCTAGAATGCCTCCTATCCAGCGACTATCATAACTTAATACAACTTCCATTAATCCAAATTTATGCCGTACGTCTCCTAACCACATGCACCTTCAAATTACACAATGTTCATTAAATAAACGAAACCCTTATCTGGCAAAATAAACCCAGCACGGTATACGGAACGTAAATGTTGCGCGACATAAACCACAGAACCTCCTGACAAAGAGCGCACCGACAATAAAACGTTCCTCGAATTTTAACAAACGATCACAATTTGTTGTAAAATTGCTACGTGGGTCCCTTGGGTGTATTTCGGAAGGAAACTTCTAGCGTCTTCGTCTGCTGGGGTAGATCTTATCTGGTTCCGTATACAATGACTGTATTTGCGTTATCGAGGATGAAGTTGAATAATTCAGATATCGGTCGATGGTTCTTGATCTCTTGATTATATGGGAACAAGTGTATGAGACTATAATCAAGTCTATAAAGTACGCCATTCTGTTGCCCTTTATCTAGGGAAACTATCTTTAATTGAGCTACTGTCTTGAACTATTTGTCATTGCTGGGGTAACCCTCCGTTATATGTGACATTTGTGATGTATTTTGTTGCCTATTTATATTGATTATTTCTTATCTTATCTCATTTGTAATATTAACTGAAGAGATTGTTCTTGATATATGTAACTACTCTACTGTTATCATTCATTTCTGAGTTATATACCATTTATAGTTTACTTTTTACAGAGAATCTGAAATCATATGTTTCTTGCACTGAAAACACTGAAAATTATCACTAAAAGAATAGATTTTTTTTATTGAACTCAGAACAAAGTATCATTCAGTTTGAGTACGTTCTGTTCTGAATTTTGAATCGAGTTTCAAAATTATTTTTTTAAAGACTGACAGTCAGGATCACTTTTGATGAATTTACTGACCACTTGACCAAAAATAATTATCCGATTCATCTTTATTGAATATTCAACAGGGAGAGACAAGATAAATAAAAGAAGATAAATAATTCCTACTAAGATACCCTCACCAGGAGTAGCATTTCGTATGCTTCTCAAGAAAAAGTCATGTGATCTGTATCTATGTAGGATCCAGTTATTGTTCCCTGTAACTAATTGAGATGGTCAACCGGATGCTTGGAGACCTATTAATTTCTTCAAGTGTCGAGGGCATGACACTTTCAATGAATTTACAGGGAACGAATTGTTATTGTACATAATGTAAAAAGGATGTGTTATTCTTCGAGGTGTCGAAGATATGTCAAGAGTTTTAAATCTTGAAGAGATTCATTGGGGGGTTGATAAAGTTCGAAGACAACACGGTCGTACCAGATGTGTCACATCTGTGTATCAGGTTCTAGTCCTTCTAGAATATTCGATTTCCAGGAATCCGCGAAGATCTTTGTGGGCGGTACGGCCAAATTCTTATTGGACTAGGGGATGGTACTTTTTCTAAGGGTGTGGTCAATCCGAAAGAAGGGGGGTCGATATTCGAGACAGGATAAGTTCTAATCAGCAGAGAGCACAGTTCAAATTAAGCCGAAGACGGGTAAAGTTGAAGTTAAGTCTAAGACGGCACAGAACAAGTTCGGTCGGTCAACTTAAGATGTACGACGTAAAGACGGTTCGCGGACTAGATGAAGACGAGTCGCGAACAAATCAAAGACGAGACGACCGAAAACTTGAAGTACGACGAAGACATGATAAACGAAGACGTTTCGAGTAATCAACAAACGAGTTGAAGACGAAATTCAGTACCGTAGTGAGAAACTTGTTAATTAAGACGTAATTAGGATCTTCTCAATACTGAGTTTGTACTGTATAAGTGTGGCTTTGTAAATAGATGTAAATAATTGAAAAGAGTTTAATTATTACAAATCCAACAAAGTCACGGAGAAAAAGACGAAAGGCCAGGTAATAGAATCATACCTCGAGACGATCGATTAACCAAGCCTACATCTATGTACCTAATTTCTTCCAGAAAGAAGTCCCAAATTAACCATTAAGTTGACAAGATACTGCTTCATTTTATTATTCAAACTTTTAACTTTCGCCTATCTACATTTTGAAGAATCATTAACATTTCGGTAAGTCAAAATTAGTTGGTTTCACAGTTGTAGCTTACACCTTGCCTCATTATCATAGAAACAAAATAGTTGAATTAAGATGTATATTTCACCTCATCAACGTTTTATCGCTAACTTTGCCTTTCCAATGTGTTTCGACTATAATTGTCTAACCTTATCCAAAAGTTTTTGGGTACTCACTTAGAATTTCTATGGTGTGGATAAGATCGCCCTGCGACCCATCTCCTATTTGGCACGTGTAATCTCCCAGATCAGAATGTCTGATATCTCTCAGCTGCAGGTTATATCCTAACAAAGAGAATCTGGGTTCTCGGGTTATCATCTGTTGACCCGCACTGAGCAATGTTGCTCCCTTCTTCCATACTATCACAAATGTACCTGTAACAAAAATCTTCTTGAATTTCAAAACCAAAGCAGTCATAAGGACTTTGAGAATGCTGGACCAAGTTCTTTGAATAAAAAAGAGAAAAGAGGATAAACACTGAGGAAAAAAAATTTACAAGAAAATCGTCAACGAAATATCTGTAGAAGAAAAAACACAATATGACAAAACATATTGAGACAATATTAATATAGCGCCTCGAAGAACGAAGAGCAGAAGGACTCACTTGCCCTACGATATGAGGGGGGATATCTCATCTAAGAGATATTATTTTGTTAATTTTGTCTTTTTTGTGTATAAAATAAATATCTAAAGTTGTTTCTCAATCAACAAACATTATTCCCATTTTGAGGAAGTTATACCTCGTTAAACCTTAAGGTGTCTTAGTTGCCCCACCCTCCCATATCTGTGTTCTACAAGCTCTATTACAAATTTTGACAGATGATAGTGAATGTTGAAAACGAGGAAAATGTAATAAAAACTCTTCCATTAGTGTTCAGTCTGTAGTGGCTAATCTTCATTTATTACTCAATTTTGTATGACGTGTTTTTAGAAGAGAAATGTTGCATACGTTCCACAGATCGAATTATAAGCTGGCGATGCAACTTTAAAAACATTCACAAAATAATAGAATTTATTTAGTCTGAAGACGCTTGTTTCATTCAGGACGGTACATAACCATATGCTTGTAGACCAAGATGGTTTTTCAGCAACGTTTCAGTGTCAACGTTTGGGGTGAGATTTTCAACAATGATTTGACGACAGTTCATGTTATAAATGATCGTGTTAATGCAGTTGTGTATGACATTTTTTAAAGGACAACCTTTTTGACTTCATTGATCTAGAATTCGAAATTGTTTGGAATTTGTAGAATCATTAATCTTCATGATGGTGCACCACACAGAGAGACATTTTCGAAATAAATGGATAGACAAAGGAGACCGATGCAATGGGTACTTTGTCTGCCGGATCTCAATCCGTTAGATTTTTTTTGGGGCTTCTATTATTCTATATATGGTGAAATAACATACGAAGAACAATTGCTTATAAGAATTCAAGATGCAGCACACCAAATAAAAAATGATACGACACGTAACGGAATCATTGTTCAATTCCCAGATGAACATTACTAATAACTTTTATAGTTTTTTATTGAACAGTCAAGAAGTGTGTACAATGTTTACTGTTCAAACATAATTCTGACTCTAGAAAATATAGGTAACATTTTTTCAGATTCTTATTTTCTCGAAAACGAATCAGACCTATGTTCATATTCGAAAAAAATGTTCAGAATATGTGCAGCAATCATTTGTCAAAGTTTGTCATGTCATAGAACTTGTAGAAAAGTCTGAATGTGAGAGAAAGAGGGGAGGAGATACAACTACAGTGACTTAATAAAACACAGTGGCGACACCAGTGGTGTCGTTTTTGATTATCTGCCGGTTTTTGAGCCTAAATATTGCGATTTCCTGTTTACATTCTCCGTTTACCTGATTTTAGGGATCTATCAAAATCTGTAGTTTTCTTCAGTTGAATAAATTTGTTTTCTATACAGATCTATCAGGCCCATAATTTTAATTTTGACGAAGTGTCAAGTAATCGTATTCTTGAGTTCTATGGTTAAGCCCCGCCCCATTCGCCATTTTTAGGCTCAATTTGAACGTATTGTCGTCAATGTGTTTTATTTAGTCACTGTAGATACAACTATATACAGTTCTGTGGTCTCCAAGGGTAACGCATGAACGCATGAATGACGAGTGTTCCAAAGCTCCTGATGACTGCACGTCAGTGCTTTTCTCTTATTCCAAACGTTATCCTGAATAACCGGGAGAAATTAAAAATGAAAAACGTTGCTCGTTACAAAGGCAGAATACATAAACGAATCAACGGAGCATACTGAGCAGTCATGATGAAATTTCTGATTCAGTGTAGAAATTATGACTGCTTTCAATCTAGGGGTTCATGAGCCTGTTAGTCACGACCCTGTAAAATAAAGATATCTAGATTCGTAAGCTGAACAGTCCATGCGGAAAATTTCCGATAGGAAAGCAACGTGGCGTGCAAATTTTATTTCTACGGTTCTCAGTTGATTTCATTTGGTTAAATCGGAACCGAGGTAAACAAACGTTTCTTGTCGATGCAGACTGAACCCTTATTAAAGGGAGAGAGTATCTTGATATTGCTAACTGCTGAGTTTGATTTGTGCTTATTATTCTGCTAGGTTTGCGAACAAGATTGGAGTGAGATTTTCAACAGTGTGCTGATACAAATAAAACTGATATGAAAGTCTGGACCCTTTCAAACAAGGATAAACTCTGAACGATAACTTTGTAGAATACAATCTTCATGAAACATAAGTAAAAATTCGAATTGTTGCTATATATGGTGTTTTCCATCCATTGCTCCACAGCAAATTCAGAGTAAATATAACCTTTTTTGTACTTCATAACCACAAATGAACGTAACTTTTTCTACGATCGGTACAAGTTGGTGTTTGGGCTCGTACTTCACAACACAAACTTCAGTTTTTCGAGGAATGTCACTTTGTCGTTTATAAGCAGGGCCGGCGTTAGGGGCGAAAGAGTGAAGCGACGGTCTATTGGAAGGTCGGCAATTCGGCCCAAAGTGCAGGCCGCCTTTTCTTATTTCATACTTGATTTTTAAGAACAACATAAGGTTGTTCCGCTTCGCTGCGTTAGTCAACATTCCCTGAAATAAAAATCTCCAAACCATCTGTACTAAATCGCCTTTATAATAAATAACACATGACAGCTCAACCAATATTAACAGAATTCCTCATTATCCTAAGAGGATAATAGAGCAATATTAATTTAGGGGAGATGAAATAAGAAAGTTGTATGAAAAAAACTTTTCAGGGAGTAATATAAGCGAAAATAAATAGCTACCTTACTGTGTTCAAGCGAAAAATGTTTTCGCTTAAGTACTCATTTCTCAACAAAATATAAATCTTATAAAGTATGAAGAAGAGTCATTTCTCAGTGGTAACTGGTAATACGTCATATCAATTTTGTGCCGCAGTATTTTTCATTTCCCAGGAAAAATATGGCATTTATCTAAATTTTCTTTCTCAAGTTCAGATGTGGATAGGGGTTGAATTCAGATTACATCCTTCAGAAAGGAAAAGTTTACTTGAGCGCTGGTTCTCCGAATCTATCGATCAATCATTTAATCACTACAAATATATGCTGAACATTTCTGTGATTTGATCGGTTTGAGATTTTGCTTGTATACAGAATAACTATTTCGAGCTTTGTGAAAAATTTCATGAGAATAGTATAATCAGTATGGAAAATTCAAGAACAATTTCGACAAATAAAAACCTAATGTTTCAGTGACAACAGATAAGACCAAGTGGAAATTTTGCGTACAAATTTCGCTTATAGGTGTGCAGAATAATTTAAAAAAAAATTAGGAAAGCTTTGAATTGATGTCAGGTACCTTTGAGAACTCGTTATTCATTCGATGAAGTCTACATAAATACAGTTCTGCGGCCTCCAAGAGTACAATTGGTGCATGGACGTTCCTAACTTCAAGTCAATACTTTCTTCATTTTTAACCCTTCGGATCTCAGTAGTAGAATCACTAACTGAAATTTTGTCATAAAGATTCGCATTAACAGCTCATAAAAATTGATGTATTTTTGTTTTTTATTTCTTAAAGATTGATTCCGAAAATATATAACATTAACATGTACAATGAAAACAAGAGAAGAAGTAAAAGATTGGACGGAAGCTCAAAGTGTAATAAGAACTTATATTAGAATAAAAAATTATTTTTAGATGTAATTCCGAATAATGAAAAGTGGAAGGCAAAAATTAGAGAAGTGGATAAACCATTTCTAAATTTTTAGAAAAATCCAGTTTTTTATGTCAAATATTCAAATTCATACTCAATTTCCCTAGTGGTCAACATAGCCAATTGAGTTAATCTATGAAGTACATGAGAAAAACTGGATTTTTACCATAGAGTAATAAATTACGTTTTCGGATTGTGATATATTTTCAAATCCACAATTTGATTATACCATTATGAATGTATATTATATTGAATAAAATATATTTATTTGAGTGATTCTCAATTGAATATGCAAATTTGAAAATTTGGAATTCGATATTTTTCCTAATTGTCGAGTTCATGATAAGCAGAATATTTATTATTTTCTGTATCTACTTGCTGAAATCCAAGGTTTGGAAACTTTTGCTTACCTTGTGTCATCGGTTGTTTCACGTCGTTTGACGCGCTTGAAGTTTGATTTTTGAATTTCTGATATATTTAGGTATTTACTTCATTGTATTTTGAGTAAAGATGAAACGTTGCTTCACTATGAAACATAAAAAGTGCGTTCTTTGTGGAGAAACTCGCGAATTGAGTGAAATATCGTACTACTGATATGTTTTCATTTCCGCGCGCTTAATGTCAAATTTGATAGTTTATGTTAAGGACAAAATTTGCTCACTGAAAATGACATAAGTCCCCTCTATATATGTTTATAACCATGAGGTCAGACAGGAAGTTCATTGGAGGAGTGGCTGAACCAGTTTTTCTAGACATCCTTTTTTTATGTCAACATTTTTTCATAAATTGAGATCTTCTGTAAAGTAGAGAAATGGAAAATTTTCCCTATTTTCATCATCATTCTCATTTTGTATACGGGAAACTGTTCAATCAATTTCTGCTTGATAAAAATTAACAGTGCTGTACGTGAAGTGATCATGGGAAACAGTAACAAAGTCTTCACAGAATACAATCTGTTCCCTTTACTCATGAAAGCTTCAAGCTTCTGAGACGTCTCATAGAGTCATATGAGAGTCGTGATAAACACCATTGAACCTTTCCAGCTTTGTACCAACTACGTTTGTTCAAGAAATTCATAAATCTCTAACTTCTATGCCTCTCGATAACAAACGATCAAAATAAACTTTCGAAGAGGATATAGGAGAGCTTGCACAGTATCCACGATCAATTCTAACGTCTATTGGAGAATAATTGCTCAAGTTGGGAGCAATTAATTTTAATATATGTGCAAATAACATTACGATTTCCGTAGAGGTGATAGCGAACACAAAGTTAGGGGACATGGTCGACCTCGTTGACATCTTCGGAACAAAGTTTGAATCCAGGAGGTAGAAGACTAAATAGCAGGAAATCAGGATGTTCGGATCGAAGATGCCTGGGGCGAGACGTCTCCAACTAATGTCTGCTCCATTGAAATGAAACGATAATGAACTTTACCTGTCCTGGATAGAAACAGTTCGTGAAACATGTTTGGAACGGTCTCCGGGATTTCTTGGGAGCCTTAGAGATGAACAGTTTCATTTCATTTCATTCAACAGCTGCAGATGTCTCTTCTGAATGTTTGTTCGGTTTCAATTCTAAACTACTGGTATAATTCGAATGGAAATGTTTGTAAAGGATGGTGGAACAGACCGTCTTCACCTTGATTGAACATATTCACGCTGAAATAAATCGTTTCAGACTGAGATTTAAAATTATGTTCTCTTGAAAAGGCACCGATAATTGATTATTTATTAGCCTGAATTTCAAGAAAAATGTCGAACAATTAATGTATATTTAGTTCTGCATTGCAAGAGAAATTTCATGTAAATAAGCTCCAAAAAAGTAACGTAATTAACGAAACTACGCGATTAATTGTTAACGAATTATTGAATGAATATTATTGAATAAATACCTTTTTTCTCTGATATGGCTACTACTTAATTTTTTTTTGTGAGCTTCTTTCTGAACAGATTGCTCTATAATTTCGCCACAATGCCGGTAATTTCAGAATTTTGAACCCGGAATGGTCTGAAACTATAAGACACTACTCACTGATGATGAATCGTAGGAAAATTCAAGAATGTTCGTCTAGCTGTAAAGTCATGAATGCATATCCGTTCCAAATTGTTTATTTCAATTTCAAAATTGGAGATTCGATTGAAAGGAAACTTGCAATTCGAAATGTGTGAATTTGAAAAAACAGCTTCAAGCTAGGTGCAGAATTTCGTATTGATTATGTTACTTGAACTCTAGAAATTCAAGATCGAAAAATACTACCATTTACCTATCCGTGATTAAATCCCACGGAGATGAGAGTTTGAAAGTTGATATGAAATAATAATTTCAAATCTTCCGCCAGCTTTTAAGTTAATCACATCATCAGTATCATGGTAAATTTGAGAAGCGTATTGGAAAAAAAATAGGTACCCAATATTTCGGGATGGGATTGCTGATTGTTTATTTGCATGTATTTGAAATAAATAAAATTTTCAAGATTTCGGCAAAATTTTGTAGTAATAGCGTCATAGAACAATGAAAAATTCTAGAATATTAAAGAAAATATAATATTTCAGTGACTACAAATTCCACTGAGTAGAGATTTTGCAAGTTAATATGAAGTAACAATTTCAAGCTTCATCCAATTTTTCGTGTTATCGGACGGAATAACGAAAAAAATATGAGGAAAACACTGACTTGAATTCACATGCTTTTGAGCACTCGTGGTCTCCAAAAGCGCAATTGGCGTATAAAAGAACGAGCAAAGGAACTGTTTCATGTCGATAGAACTCCAAAACAAGAAATATCTAATGGAAATAGTCTCTATCCAATATCCAAATAATCAGAAACAGATATTTTATTTAAAATCTGAAATCAATGGGACCTGACTTCAAGTCCTTAGGCTCTTTTTTTTAGCACGTTTAACTTAATGGGGAACACAAACAGACGTAATTCAATAATGAAAAAATAAACCGCATAGGTAAAGGTCAAAATCAGTAGTTAACTTCAGCCAATAAAGACGTTATGGGATTTATCCTCAATCAAGGCGGATATCAAACTTTACCTTGGTTGTATAATGCCTTTTTACGTGTTGTTTTCTGAGTAACAACAGGCTATGAAGCTATATGTATAGAGTATACTCCAAACAACTCGGTTGAGTTCATGATGGACATTTTGTGTGCATATGAATTTAAGGAAACCCTATAGGCAAAAGACCATAGGCGTCAAATCAGGTTGTGTAGGGGACAAACAATGACACCTCTCCTGACCCATTGGACGTGTTTAAAGTGGCTTCATCCTGTATGAACCATGTTCTTTGGTTATAGTTATTAGCCAAGAAAGTTCTGCAGTTTAGGCAGCAGATTCAAAGGTCTTGCACGCTTCCGGATTGGGAGATCGGGATCATCACAAACAGACCAATTAACCCGTTACACGTTTTCTTTTGTTATCAATGACTTTGTTGATCTGATATCCCGTTTTTTACCCATTTCTTAATGAGAGTGGTTTTTTCCCTAAAACAATACCAGGCTTTCATTTGAATATGTGTATCTTAGAAAGAAATTAAGATATCAAGGTGAAAAGGAAACTGAAAGATGGAGAAGAGGAAGGACCATATAATAATTTGAGCGTAAACTCTACAAATTACCAGAATTGTTTCACAGGGTGTGAAACAATTGGATTACAAATAAATGTTTTTTTTCACCCAGTATAAATGAGCTATCAACATTTTTGAAAAAGTTTTCTGGGGTTTGTTACAATACCAAAGAATTTATGTTCAATTCGGCCTAGAAACAATTGAAATCGATGAAAATTTACAAAATTTCTTGGACAACGAACTTCAGCAAAATTTTAGGTGGCCGAGTTTTTTCGACGGTGAGTGAAGTTTCCAATGAACCTCCAGTATCACCTCAGAGTAATAGGTAAACATAGATAGAGGGAGCATATGTTATTTTCAGTGAGCAAATTTTGTCCCCAAAATGAACTATCAAATTTGACATGAAGCGCGCGGAATTGAAAACATATGAGTGATAAGATATTTCACTCAATTCGCGAGTTTCTCCACAAAGAACGCTCTTCTTATGTCCCATAGTAAATCAACGTTTCATATTATTTCAAAATTTATTGAAAAAGTTGCCAAACCTTGGATTTCAGCAGTTAGATACAGAAAATAATGAATATTCTGCTTATTATAAATTCAACAATTAGGAAAATATCGGAATTCAAATACTCAAATTTGCATATGTAATCGGGAATCACTCAAATAAATATATTTCATTCAATATAACCATGTTGGGGACATGTAAAAATTGCGTATACTCCCTCTATCAATGTTTATCACTCTATGATTCTAGCCAATAGTCTAGAATACATTGACAAAAATCAGTTATAATATCACAAGAGCATAGACGATATTCGATTATACACCGATTCACGAGACGTAATTCGCGAAACATCACGAGAGCGAAGCTCGAATGGTGTTTCGCGAGTTACGTCGAGTGAAGAGGTTCGTATAATCGAAATATATTGTCTAAGCTCGAGTGGTATTCGTTACGATTATATAACGAATAATTTCAATAACTAAAACTAAAGCACCGCATTTTGATAATTCAGTGACATATCACTGAGCTTGACTTTCATTTTTTGGCGAACTTCCAAGAATGTTTCTATGGAAATGAACACAATATGGCTGGAGGTGAAACACCAAAACGATTATACCAAGTCGTCAAGTAGTATATTCACTTATCAATACGCCGTAACTATGGGAAATTTATGGATTCTATTGGCAGAGACAACCAATGAGACTGTCAACTCCTTCACTGAATTTATCCGATTTTGCCTTCGTCATCTATCTTTGTCTATATCATTCTAGTTCGCATAAAGCTATCTTTGTTTCGGTCATGAAAGGCACCAGTAGAGGCGCTACGTACGCTTTTGTTGGCGTTGCCAAATCTGAAAATATTTACTACCATATCGAGAAAAAAGCGCATTTTCTCTTATTTCTTATATGGCGAAAGTGCAATCTATGATGTTCAATATAAGTGCTCCAAACAATTTTGACAACACGGAATATGATGCATTCTATGCATCTTAACACGGAATAAAGTTTGACGTGAATCCTCTGTCAGAAATTCAAAAGTTGTCGGTCATTTTTATTCATAATTAATTAATTTTAGTTTTGTCTGTGGAGAAGAGGTAGTAGCAAAAATGTAATAATCTCCAAGAAATATAAACAAGTAAATTGTAGATCTTCATACCAGTCAGTATGCTTTGAATATTATGTTTTAATTTTTGCAGATCAAAAGTCTGGCAAGAAAACTAGGAATGAGATTCACAGGAAAGATTCTCTGAAATTATAGACTTCGTAGTCATATATTGATATCTACAATAAAGCTTAGATGCTGAAGTTTAATCAGCACAAATATCAAAAGGAAAGTGGAAGAATTATCCACAGAAAATTTTTCCATGAGTCACCCAGGTAAAGGAAGTTGGTTAAGATAATCCATCACAAAGAAGTCAATTATGGGAAATCAAAAAGCAGTATAGGGAAAAGTCAAAACTTTGAGGAGCATTTTAGAGCTGTTTGGTACCACAAGAGTTCAAGTTTTGCTTATAAATTATTCGATAATCAATATTCTAAGACAATCAATTGGCTTGTATATTTGTTGTCTTATATGTTAGTTGCTGTTTTATATGATAGATGTTTTCAAGAGTTACAACAAAATTTACATTGAACTATATAATCTCACCAAAAGATGTATTTCCTTTTTTTAAACAATTCCACGCAGCCATATTAGTAGTGAAAATGTTTTGCCTTATTTTAGCCTGTAAATGATTAATAATCACAAAAATCAGCATGGCAAAAATTTCGGTATTAATATTATGGTTGCGCGAAATTGCCTCAAGACCTCGAAGCCTAAAAACAATTAAATTGAAATTAATAATTTGAAATTCCCGCGCTAAAACACACAAAGCGGATGTGGCCCCATCTCCAACTGCCTTTAAAAATGTGTGAGACAAGGATGCAAAATATCGGATAAAAGTTAGTGAGGAGTTGTGTGTCACATTCTTGTCTCTGTTTCTCTGCTATTGGTTCATCAGAACATGAGTTGTATAATCAATGTAAGTAATTTTTCCGGCGATGCTGGTTAACAGGAACACAATCAATCAACACGATCAAACCAGGTCACAGTGGATGGAGGAATATCGAATGACGATATCTACCATGTTATAAGTGGCCGCATCACAATTGCCCCCCGGTAATACGGCAGCGTACGTCCTGGATACACGATGCATCCGATAACAATTTCCGCAAAGGACGATGCGATAAACGTTCACCTCCGCCCAATTCAGCGGTGGCGCCCTCTCCAGTCCCCGTCGGCGCAATTGTCTAGTTAATTGCGGCGGCTAATGAGCCGTTGTCGTTTTAATGAAACGCTTTCCGATACTACGACATCGTTTCGAATCGGTCCCAGCCCTGCTTTGGACATTTTCAATGTGGGAGAAGCTCGATTCAAGGCTGTTCTGATCAATTTGTGTGACGCTTTGTGCGCTCAAAGTTCAAGATGAAACGGCTTTAATCATTGGGGGGGGGATGATCGACCTCTCAGTTCGGTAGGGTAATTATTGTCGAATGTGGAAAACGTACAAACGATTCGCAAAAAAATATTCTTTTTTCAAAGAGAATTCGAAAATGACTTGCTGTGATGTCTATGGTCTTCAAATAGGTTAGACTCATAGAGTTATGAACATAGATAGAGGGAGTATACGCAATTTTAACTTGTCCTTTCCTGCTTTGGACATTTTCAATGTGGGAGAAGCTCGATTCAAAGCTGTTCTGATCAATTTGTGTGACGCTTTGTGCGCTCAAAGTTCAAGATGAAACGGCTTTAATAATTGGGGAGATGATCGACCTTTCAGTTCGGTAGGGTAATTATTGTCGAATGTGGAAAACGTACAAACGATTCGCAAAAAAATATTCTTTTTTCAAAGAGAATTCGAAAATGACTTGCTGTGATGTCTATGGTCTTCAAATAGGTTAGACTCATAGAGTTATGAACATAGATAGAGGGAGTATACGCAATTTTAACTTGTCCTTTCCTGCTTTGGACATTTTCAATGTGGGAGAAGCTCGATTCAAAGCTGTTCTGATCAATTTGTGTGACGCTTTGTGCGCTCAAAGTTCAAGATGAAACGGCTTTAATAATTGGGGAGATGATCGACCTTTCAGTTCGGTAGGGTAATTATTGTCGAATGTGGAAAACGTACAAACGATTCGCAAAAAAATATTCTTTTTTCAAAGAGAATTCGAAAATGACTTGCTGTGATGTCTATGGTCTTCAAATAGGTTAGACTCATAGAGTTATGAACATAGATAGAGGGAGTATACGCAATTTTAACTTGTCCTTTCCTGCTTTGGACATTTTCAATGTGGGAGAAGCTCGATTCAAAGCTGTTCTGATCAATTTGTGTGACGCTTTGTGCGCTCAAAGTTCAAGATGAAACGGCTTTAATAATTGGGGAGATGATCGACCTTTCAGTTCGGTAGGGTAATTATTGTCGAATGTGGAAAACGTACAAACGATTCGCAAAAAAATATTCTTTTTTCAAAGAGAATTCGAAAATGACTTGCTGTGATGTCTATGGTCTTCAAATAGGTTAGACTCATAGAGTTATGAACATAGATAGAGGGAGTATACGCAATTTTAACTTGTCCTTTCCTGCTTTGGACATTTTCAATGTGGGAGAAGCTCGATTCAAAGCTGTTCTGATCAATTTGTGTGACGCTTTGTGCGCTCAAAGTTCAAGATGAAACGGCTTTAATAATTGGGGAGATGATCGACCTTTCAGTTCGGTAGGGTAATTATTGTCGAATGTGGAAAACGTACAAACGATTCGCAAAAAAATATTCTTTTTTCAAAGAGAATTCGAAAATGACTTGCTGTGATGTCTATGGTCTTCAAATAGGTTAGACTCATAGAGTTATGAACATAGATAGAGGGAGTATACGCAATTTTAACTTGTCCTTTCCTGCTTTGGACATTTTCAATGTGGGATAAGTTCGATTCAAAGCTGTTCTGATCAATTTGTGTGACGCTTTGTGCGCTCAAAGTTCAAGATGAAACGGCTTTAATCATTGGGGAGATGATCGACCTTTCAGTTCGGTAGGGTAATTATTGTCGAATGTGGAAAACGTACAAACGATTCGCAAAAAAATATTCTTTTTTCAAAGAGAATTCGAAAATGACTTGCTGTGATGTCTATGGTCTTCAAATAGGTTAGACTCATAGAGTTATGAACATAGATAGAGGGAGTATACGCAATTTTAACTTGTCCTTTCCTGCTTTGGACATTTTCAATGTGGGATAAGTTCGATTCAAAGCTGTTCTGATCAATTTGTGTGACGCTTTGTGCGCTCAAAGTTCAAGATGAAACGGCTTTAATCATTGGGGAGATGATCGACCTTTCAGTTCGGTAGGGTAATTATTGTCGAATGTGGAAAACGTACAAACGATTCGCAAAAAAATATTCTTTTTTCAAAGAGAATTCGAAAATGACTTGCTGTGATGTCTATGGTCTTCAAATAGGTTAGACTCATAGAGTTATGAACATAGATAGAGGGAGTATACGCAATTTTAACTTGTCCTTTCCTGCTTTGGACATTTTCAATGTGGGATAAGTTCGATTCAAAGCTGTTCTGATCAATTTGTGTGACGCTTTGTGCGCTCAAAGTTCATGATGAAACGGCTTTAATCATTGGGGAGATGATCGACCTTTCAGTTCGGTAGGGTAATTATTGTCGAATGTGGAAAACGTACAAACGATTCGCAAAAAAATATTCTTTTTTCAAAGAGAATTCGAAAATGACTTGCTGTGATGTCTATGGTCTTCAAATAGGTTAGACTCATAGAGTTATGAACATAGATAGAGGGAGTATACGCAATTTTAACTTGTCCTTTCCTGCTTTGGACATTTTCAATGTGGGATAAGTTCGATTCAAAGCTGTTCTGATCAATTTGTGTGACGCTTTGTGCGCTCAAAGTTCAAGATGAAACGGCTTTAATCATTGGGGAGATGATCGACCTTTCAGTTCGGTAGGGTAATTATTGTCGAATGTGGAAAACGTACAAACGATTCGCAAAAAAATATTCTTTTTTCAAAGAGAATTCGAAAATGACTTGCTGTGATGTCTATGGTCTTCAAATAGGTTAGACTCATAGAGTTATGAACATAGATAGAGGGAGTATACGCAATTTTAACTTGTTCTTTCCTGCTTTGGACATTTTCAATGTGGGAGAAGCTCGATACAAAGCTGTTCTGATCAATTTGTGTGACGCTTTGTGCGCTCAAAGTTCAAGATGAAACGGCTTTAATCATTGGGGAGATGATCGACCTTTCAGTTCGGTAGGGTAATTATTGTCGAATGTGGAAAACGTACAAACGATTCGCAAAAAAATATTCTTTTTTCAAAGAGAATTCGAAAATGACTTGCTGTGATGTCTATGGTCTTCAAATAGGTTAGACTCATAGAGTTATGAACATAGATAGAGGGAGTATACGCAATTTTAACTTGTCCTTTCCTGCTTTGGACATTTTCAATGTGGGATAAGTTCGATTCAAAGCTGTTCTGATCAATTTGTGTGACGCTTTGTGCGCTCAAAGTTCAAGATGAAACGGCTTTAATCATTGGGGAGATGATCGACCTTTCAGTTCGGTAGGGTAATTATTGTCGAATGTGGAAAACGTACAAACGATTCGCAAAAAAATATTCTTTTTTCAAAGAGAATTTGAAAATGACTTGCTGTGATGTCTATGGTCTTCAAATAGCTTAGACTCATAGAGTTATGAACATAGATAGAGGAAGTATACGCAATTTTAACTTGTTCTTTCCTGCTTTGGACATTTTCAATGTGGGAGAAGCTCGATTCAAAGCTGTTCTGATCAATTTGTGTGACGCTTTGTGCGCTCAGAGTTCAAGATGAAACGGCTTTAATCATTGGGGGGGGGGGGATGATCGACCTCTCAGTTCGGTAGGGTGATTATTGTCGAATGTGGAAAACGTACAAACGATTCGCAAAAAAATATTCTTTTTTCAAAGAGAATTCGAAAATGACTTGCTGTGATGTCTATGGTCTTCAAATAGGTTAGACTCATAGAGTTATGAACATAGATAGAGGGAGTATACGCAATTTTAACTTGTCCTTTCCTGCTTTGGACATTTTCAATGTGGGATAAGTTCGATTCAAAGCTGTTCTGATCAATTTGTGTGACGCTTTGTGCGCTCAAAGTTCAAGATGAAACGGCTTTAATCATTGGGGAGATGATCGACCTTTCAGTTCGGTAGGGTAATTATTGTCGAATGTGGAAAACGTACAAACGATTCGCAAAAAAATATTCTTTTTTCAAAGAGAATTCGAAAATGACTTGCTGTGATGTCTATGGTCTTCAAATAGGTTAGACTCATAGAGTTATGAACATAGATAGAGGGAGTATACGCAATTTTAACTTGTCCTTTCCTGCTTTGGACATTTTCAATGTGGGATAAGTTCGATTCAAAGCTGTTCTGATCAATTTGTGTGACGCTTTGTGCGCTCAAAGTTCAAGATGAAACGGCTTTAATCATTGGGGAGATGATCGACCTTTCAGTTCTGTAGGGTAATTATTGTCGAATGTGGAAAATGTGCAAACGATTCGCAAAAAAATATACTTTTTTCAAAGAGAATTTGAAAATGACTTGCTGTGATGTCTATGGTCTTCAAATGGCTTAGACTCATAGAGTTATGAACATAGATAGAGGGAGTATACGCAATTTTAACTTGTTCTTTCCTGCTTTGGACATTTTCAATGTGAGAGAAGCTCGATTCAAAGCTATTCTGATCAATTTGTGTGAAGCTTTGTGCGCTCAAAGTTCAAGATGAAACGGCTTTAATCATTGGGGAGATGATCGACCTTTCAGTTCTGTAGGGTAATTATTGTCGAATGTGGAAAATGTGCAAACGATTCGCAAAAAAATATACTTTTTTCAAAGAGAATTTGAAAATGACTTGCTGTGATGTCTATGGTCTTCAAATGGCTTAGACTCATAGAGTTATGAACATAGATAGAGGGAGTATACGCAATTTTAACTTGTTCTTTCCTGCTTTGGACATTTTCAATGTGAGAGAAGCTCGATTCAAAGCTATTCTGATCAATTTGTGTGAAGCTTTGTGCGCTCAAATTTCAAGATGAAACGGCTTTAATCATTGCTTTTTGACCGACAATTTCTTGTCAGCATTCCCACCGTTACCCGAAGCTCAGGTCTTAGTACCTTCAAGAGCTTCCTGGTGTAGGTCGGTGAAGCAGTGTTCATCCAAAGGGTTATTCTATTGTCCCTCTCCCTTTGTTGGATTGCTGCCTTATATGGGTCTTTTCCAAGCTTACAAAAAGGCTCGGGATCAATAGATGTTAACCTTGATGCTCTTCAATAGCACAATGCCTCGGTACCCATAGTAGAGTTATGTCATTGGTTTATGCCGAAAAACATGCTCTTGAAGCATTGGAAGCCAATATTCAAGCCACTTTTGACGCAATATGGCTAGATTGGAAATATACTGAAAAATAGGACTGATCAAATGGACTATGTAACTCATAGACGTGGCGAATATACATATACCGGGTATCATATGGAAGAAATGAATGCTATGAAATTATCTACCATATTATAACAATAAAAATTAATTCCAACAATATTTATGTCTTGTATTATTATTTGAAGTTCTCAAGCTCTCTCAGCTCTAAAAAGTATATCTTCTTTCAATGAAATGAAAGTAACTAATGAAATACTTAATGAGGTCCGAATATATATATATATATATATATTTATATATATATATATATATATATATATATATATATATATATATATATATCAATACCTCTTTTCGAAAAAGTCATTAAGAATTTTGCTTCAATATTTCAGTTATTCAATAATGAATATTATTGAGGAAATAGTATTACGGAGAAATGTATACGTAATTTTTTGAAGGCTACTGTATTATGTGACCTCATGAAAGTTTCAGTACACCCACAAAGATAGAAACAACCAAAAGGAAGTTTCAATCGAATTTTCTGAAATAACATAATTCTCAAATATCAGACTATCTCTCAGAGGACTTTCGATAGAGAGGATCACAAGTTCTCAATTTCCAGTTGCTGTTCCATCGAATACGTCTCTGTGAAAGCAGCTTTTCCCAACCATAATCCCTCTATTATCTCTGCTCCAGAGCTTTTAGATGCAGAACTTCACAATTGTTTCCTGACAATCATTATCTGTCGTCTGCGAGTTCAGATTTTCGTTCTATATATAGGATCAGCAGCCTATTCGTATAATTAGCTCCATTTTTTCAGGTTACTCAGAAGCGGATTGCTTACTCAAGCAATAAAGACATTCAGATCTTGCTCCTTTCATTGAATTTTCTGAATAAGCTGGGTATAACTTCAACATTGTTTAGTCAAATCTACCCTATTGAGTGAATCAACTATACACGACATTTATCTCGTTTTTCTCATAAAACTTTTACCTCGTCTGGTATTGTCTTGGTAATCATTCTATGCTACAAATGAATTGAAAGGAACCTATTTCATATTAAAATTATTGCGTAAACGAATAATCAGATCTTGAAATTTTTTCTATATTTAAACAGGGAGTCTTTGACATACATATATTTCAGGAATCTTCGGTTAAAATATATGTACAAGTCAAAGACTCATCCTGTATACAGGGTGATTCATTAGTCGTTTATGGAAAACTAATCATAATTTTGTGCTGAAAGGTTGCATGTTTGGGTTTGAGACAATGATCTTTCTCCCTAAAATATTTTCAGATCTCGAGAACGTCCAGTTTTACCGGAAACAGGCTACTACTTTCTCATTTCAAATGGCACACCCAGTATATTATTTCATCATTAGATAAATTTTTTTGATGATAATTTCAGCAATATGTCACACCTTGGATAAAAACTCAACAGTTCATGAGTTAATGAGATTCTTATGAAAAAAAATGGTGGCGACGGGAACATGTTTTTTTTATATTTTTGCAGAAAATCTTTCTTTCGAAAAAACCTTTTTCATTTTCGATTTTGCAAATACTTAATATGAAGAGACTATTTGCACTTCGGATCAAAAATATACAGGGTGTTTATAAGGAAAACTAAATTTGACATTTCAAGAATTATAATGAATTATTCGTAATTGAAAATTGTATTGATTTAGGGATCCCAACGAAAAATTAGTTATAATTCATGAAATGTAAAATTTAGTTGACCAAACTTCGAATTTTAGTTTCTTTCAGTTTTCAGTCAATTCTCTTGGTTTGGCATGAAAAAGAGAAATATTTTTCAGAATCGACTTATCAGTTTGAACACTGAGCATGAATTTCCTCCACGGTCTTGCGACCTCCCACATTGTGATTTTTTTTGGTGGCCTCATTTGAAAAATAGTATTTTTCAAGTACCTATACATGAGTTAGTCCAACTAAAGGACAGAATTATCGAAAAGGTTGAAGAAATTCAATTCACTACATATATTGGATAATGTCTTCACTGCCATCACAAAAATATGTGAAGAATGCTTAGAGCAAGAGAGGGGGTCATTTCCAGTAGCTCATTTATTCAAATTATGTTTTGTTATGGTAAAGAATTAAATGAAATTCTCATGTTTCTCACTTTTATTTTTCGCAAAAATTCTCAACTTGTTTCAATCCAAATGAGAATTTTCAGCTATTTATTTTAAAATTCCTTGACCGAAAATTGACAGAATCCTAATATTTTATGCAAACTTGTCAATGAAATGTGCAAGTTGAAGGAAATCATTTTTGTAAATCAAGGGGTATTTTGCCCATAAAAGTCTAAAATTGAACTGGAGGTAATGTCACTGACATTTATTTACATATTTACTTCGAATCTGAGAACTACACGGTATAAGCTAACCGCTACTTGTAATAAAAAATTATCAACATCAAACAACAAAGTATGTGTAGATGTAATCTCAGTATTAGTAGAAAAAAATGTAAACAGGACATCATACATTTCAACTTAAGATACAAGAGCACAGATAAAAACCTCAGCAAAAACTCTATCGCCCCGTATAGGTGCAGTGACTGATTTGTGTATTTGTTTACAGAATAAGCTCTTCATCCAAACACAATCTTCTCAATTCTTCCTTATCACCAACGGTTGACGAATGTCATGTAAAGAGCATATTATTGCAACGACCATGACCAGTCCTAAGTCGATTTAAAATACACCAAATTTTCCTGGGGGAAATTGAAACCTAGAACTCTCTCTGAAGGATCAACGATAAGATCTTTGTTGAAGACATTACAAAAACTCCATTCCGAACGCCAAATTTTCTTGTCACTTTCATTAGATTGAAGGAAGGTATGTATTTGCGTGATAATCTGGCACTTCTGATATCTGGGAGGTAAGATACAATACCTTCTACGAATATGAGGCGGAAGAATATGTGATTGCACTGGTAATCAATGTGAAGGAGAGAACCAAACAGAAGCTCAGGGCGGTAGAAATGAAGATTTTGGGGAGAATTTCAGTGGTAACATTTGAGAGATAGACAGATCAACAAGTCAGTAAAAGGAAGGTTAGGTATATAGGATATTGTCAAGTCGAGTAGGCAAATAAGGAGGGTATGGAGAGACTATGTTGAAAGGGTGGTGTCAGATCTCAATACATACATTGCATATATCTTCAAATATAAACAAACCAATGGAAGAAAAAACCTTGATACCTATGCAGAGATGAGGTCAAAGTTGGTATTCCTCATCTACTGAATAGAAGCCAAGGACTAGCAAACAGGAAGAATTCCCTTACTAAAGGAAGAAGTTTATGGTGAAAGGTCATATAATGAATGTATTTCATTGTAAATATGTGGTTCGAAGGATAAATATACATTATTATTATTATAAATGAACACATTAGAATATTCTTAATTTAAGTGTGTTGTAATTTCATCATCAAATACAGCACGAAACATGGTAAAATTTATTCAGAATTAACTCCCTCTGATTTCGATTACGATTTCAGTGTTTTCGATAAAATAAGAATACCTATCAATAAATGAAAAATACTGATGGATCTGATATTATTAACCCCATTATTGATGCTTCTTGCTTCAACATTTAATACACTCCCAATAAAATCCATCAAAACATCAACTCTCGTGTAAACCCCAGGTTTCTCTGGTAGGGCGCATCCATATCCTTGAGACACTATTCCGATTTGCGTTCCATCACATATCATTGGTCCTCCCGAATCTCCTAGACAGGCGTCTTTACCTCCTCGTCTATACCACGCGCAGAACATATAATAATGTAATCCCGTAGTAAGATACTTCTTACAATCTTGGGGTTTCAATAATTGAAGAGTTACGCATTGCAAGTTTGGATCCCTTGGATTTTGTTCATATTTTGTCTTCGAGTCCGTTGGGTTATATAGCTCTTGGCGACCCCATCCCATAACAATAGCTTCAGGGCATTTTCTCACCATATCGGTAATCGTAGATCTAGGTAGTTTTACGAGGTCAATAGTTGCTGACTGACAAAATGATTCATCGACTTCAATTGTACCAACATCTTTTATATTATCCCATTTGTTGTATTCTCTGGGGATGCTTATTCGTTTTCCTCTACGCCTTTGTACGTAAAGGTTTGCAGGGAATTGAGCTCCCGCAACTACAGTAATCAATTCCGGGGACTTTTGGAGATCCACTACACAATGAGCTGCCGTCAAAACCATTTTGAATGTAATGAGTGATCCACCGCAGAATTTAAAATCATCTTTTTGAAGAGAAACTGCGAATTTTGAGATTTTTATTGGACACGGGGCACCACCAACGATTTTGAATGTCACATCTGAACTGTTCATGCTTATTACCGAACAGGATTGTATCATAAAGTAATAAATCACGAAATTCAAAATACTATTCATGACAGATGATATTTAACCTTACAAAAAAACTTCACAATTTATTTTTTTTACTTGTCTTTTTGTTGGACCCAATGGACTCAGCCGTGAATCATGTATCCAGTTCAGTCAATTCTGTTTAGTTTCGCATGAAAAGATGAAAGTTAGAACGGAAACTTGAAAAGATTGTAAGTGAGTATTCACGAGATGGATCAAGATGCTTAAGCTACAGATTCCTGGGACAGTCCGTCGACCGTCGCGTCCAGGCCCTCAGCCGTCGCGTTTCGACGATTCTACCTAACTGATTCTGGACGCTATTTCTAATCTGATGCGGTTATTTATTTATTTATTTATTTATTTATTTATACATGTACAGTGTGTAAAAATAATTAATAACTGTCATAAATAAGTGAATGTTGTACATGATAAATAGTTGTCGTCAAATAATACACGACTTGTCAGAAAAGTAAAATACAAATATGAAGGCAAAAGCCAATATCGACAATGGACTAAAAAGGTGAGTATCACATAATAAATACATCACAGATAAAATAAACATTAAAACTCTTCGAGTTTATAAATAGTCTTTCTCAGTAGTAGTTTTTTCACATTTTTACTGAATTTCAGGTCATTCAAACTCTTCAGATTTTCAGGCAATTTATTATATAATTTCAGTGCGATGTGATTTGCTCCCTGCTGCGCTTTCGCTATTCTGTTGAAAGGAATGCTAAGTAAATGCTTTCTTCTGGTGTTGTACTCGTGGAAGTCGGCGTTGGTTCGAAACTTCTCGAGATTTCGGTGGACATAAGTCACGGCAGCGAGGATGAAAACCGAAGTGCAGGTGAGTATACCCTCCCTCCTGAAAATATCTCGACAACTTTCTGTATGATGTATCCCAAAAATAGCCCTTATGGCCTTCTTCTGTTTCAGCAGAACCCTCTGTGCATCACTGCAATGTCCCCACACCAAAATGCTATATATCATTTTTGCATGAAATGTCGAGTAGTACACGAGTTTGGCTGTGTCACTGTTGGAAATAACTCTCATTCTTTTTATTAAGTAGATCGAGGTCGAGAGTTTGCTACATAATTCGTCTATGTATTGACTCCAGCTTAATGATGAGTGAAAGGTCACACCCAGATATTTCAATGAATTATTTGTTCTTTCTTTATTAGTGAACAAGAGCTGCTGGGTTTTATTTTTGTTCATCAGTAGACCATTCGAAGTGAACCAACTCTGAGCACTCAATAGCGATGTTGATGTTTTTATTTCAATAATATTTTTACTTCTCGACCTATTCATGAAAGCCGTGTCATCTGCATAGCTGCAGAGTTGATCCGCTTTCAAGTTGGCATGTAGGTCATTCGTGAAGACGATAAAAAGAATCGGACCCAGAATCGATCCCTGCGGCACTCCCACATTTATTTCCTTCAAATTGGAAACCGTTCCATTCCACCTCACTACCTGCGACCTCTTTGCTAGGTAGGAATCGAACATGTTAAGAGCTTTTCCTCTTATTCCATAATATTCTAGTTTGTCGAGGAGAATTCTATGACAAACGCTGTCGAAAGCCTTACTCAGGTCTATGCAGGCCAATTCCACTTCCTCATTATTATTATAAGCCTCGATTATGGTGTCCATTAGGTCTATCATTGCTGAAACAGTTGACTTATTTTTTCGAAAACCGTGCTGTGAGTCATGTATGAACCTATTGCTCTCAAGAAAACCCACCAATCGTTCTTTTAGGAGTAGTTCGAAGAGTTTTGAGAAGGCTGGCAGGATTGAAATAGGCCGATAGTTTGAAAAATTCTCAATTGGTTCTCCTTTTGATATGGGTGTTATCACTGCGACCTTGAGTTCTTGTGGAAATATCTCTTGTTCGAAACAATCGTTGATCATCTTACACAATGGTTGTTTAATGTGTGGAACAATTTGCTTGAGGAGCGCCACTGAAATGCCGTAGAAATCCCTCGTATGTTTGTTTTTCAGCTTATTTGTTAGTATCATGATTTCTTCCTCTGTTGTTGGTTTCAGATACATAGAGTTCATTGTATTTATTCTGAGATTTTTCATCAGAACGCTCGAACCATTCAAAGATAGGTCAGAGCGACGTCGCGCAGCGTTATGAAGCGAATAGAATTACAAAATGAATATGAAATTCTCATCGGAAAAAGATGAAGTCTATATAGAGAGACAACATCCACCTTTTTATAATGTAGGACGCAGAAGTTATAAAGATTTGGTAGTCAAGAATAATATTTGGAAAGAAACAGGGGTGAGAATGAAAAGAACCGGAAAGTGTTCATTTTATTATTATTCGATCAGAACACTACAAGTTATGCAATTAAACAGAAATGTGCAAATGTATGAAACAAATTCATTTTCTCTAAAAAATCTTGTTTTTTTAAATGATGAAACACGTCGATTTTTATTTCGACGTTTGAGACGTGATACCTTGTTACTACATTTTTCGGCTTATTCAAGTGAATAAGATTGCACTCATGCAAATTTCGATGTTTTACCACTACAACTTTTAAATCAGTTCTCTTTTTCTGAGAAACTAACAAGACTAGTTTTAATTTTTGGCCACCTCCTTTTATTTCCGAGTTATAAGCAAAAATTTGTAATATAAAATTTTTATCTCCGATAATACTGATGACAGAGCTCTAAAATTAAAACATTATACACGCACTTTTTTACGTAGAATTTAGTGGTGTGCTATTCTTTTTAGTTTTAATTACGAAACTATGACTTATGTTATGTTTTTTTTTATGGAAGTACTTGATTTCTGTGCCATTTTTTGATAGTTTGATTTTTACTGAATCAAATATACACCATCGTATGGTTTGTCAATATAATTAATAGAAAATGATCAAAATTCTCATATTCCTATGGTTTGGTGTTACAAATGAAATCGCGTTTTTATTCCATTTTCAAAATTATATATGATATAGGTATACATTTCTTATAAAAGTATAAAAATCATCAAAAGTTTCAGTTTCACACGGCATTTTATTTATATGATAATCCGTGATTTTCTACTCACAACCCTACAAGGCATCGCATCTACAGTGTCCCAAATTCGATGCTCACTTGAAGCTTCCCGAGGACTATGAGACCTCCAAGGACCCCCGATTTTTTATTGAAATAATGATATATTAGAACGCAGATCATGGATATTATCTTGATTCGTTTTTTGCTAATTTTTTTTTAACCTCTTCGGGAAATAACACTTCTAGAAACTTTTTTAACTAAATTACAATTGTTTCGTTGCCTGTGTGGTATGTAGCGCTTTTTTTTTAAATGAACGTCATCCACATCAATATTTTTCAATTCCCGTCATAAAAATTTGTCACAGCTCGGTAGCGCAATCTATTCACCCTAACAGTTGCACCAGCTTCATTTTCGAATAAGTAAGGTCCAGTCACACCACCAACCCAAAAACTGAACAAAACTGTGACACATTGAGAACGCACACGGTTTCGATTCTTCACATTTCTAACTTCTAGCAACAGCTCATATTTTTTCACAATTACCCTATTTCCGTCCGGGAAGGTGCTTCACGACGGCCCAAAAGTGAGTTTTGAGAACTATTTTCGTAGCAAATGTCAAAAATTTCACTGCGTTGTTGAACCGTGTATTGTTCCATTTTAAGTAGTTTTTACTCGTCAAAATTCAAAAGATGGCAACTGCCCAAATAGCGGGTTATTCGAAATGAGACCTCTTATTGAATACAGCAGAATGACGATCCATAAGAAAATATAACTGTTGTTGTTCCAAACGAATGAATTCAAAATTCACGTCTTCTTCACGATTAAGTTGTAAATTCATGTCAATCTAATTTCCTCCCCATCTACCGGAATCCATGCATGCTTATTTTTCTGCTTCGAGAATTGGGGAAAATGACATCTCTTATCGAATATTCCCTCAAATTGCGATTGCCAGATGGATACTGGAGGCAATAAAAATTGTTTATCGTGAATATCATAAATTGAAATGAAATCCGGACGTGTCTGAGCTCGAATCATTTCATACGTTTTGACGCCCTTAACTCAATAAAGGTATCTGGAACCTCCCAATTTCGTGAATATAAAAGTCTCTGAGGGCTCGCCTTTAGCATTCTTGAAACGAAGATTTTCTGCCCCAGTATAACTTCTAAATCCACACCAAGAGAGTTTGCATTTGAAGACGTAATTAAGTTTCTTCATCACTTGCAATGAAAGTTTTATGGAAGTTCGTGTTTCCATTCCTGGTTTGTTTTCTGCGGTGAAGTTTTGGGGAAAAATGAATATGAATTCGACAATGTTTCCAACAACTCTAGAACTCTGGAACTTTTTTGTCTGAACACCTCAAATTGAGTGCTTTCAATTCTTAATTCAAATATCATAAAATATTGAAAATATTTCGGAGTGATAATTATGGAACATCAAGGAGAATGATATTCACATCACCAAGTTCTTTGAAAAAGTGCCGATATCGGCATGAAAAAATAATGCAAAGTAGCAGGTCCATTGTTTCCAATTCTTCCGATGGTAGAAAAAGCTGAAATACCCAGCAATGCCATGCCATGACAAAAGTTCTGATTGAAATTATGCAAGTATTAATTTAATTTCGTGGTCAAGACTGGAGAAGAGTGGATAATTAAAGTGGATTTTCTGTGATTGCAATTAGCTTTTACCTTGTACTATATAATCATCTGGTATTTTTTCCATTTCACTTGAATCTATGAGAAAAGTTAATAATAAAATAAAAGTTCATAATAAAAAATGAAATCTCACTTCAGGAATAGACAGAAGATTGAAGGTGACGGGAAATATGTTATAGATGAATGTCCAACGGAATTCAGGATTGAGTACCCAGAAGTTCCCATCCATTATAAATGTTTTCGTGAAACCGGCAGCGTGGAAAGGAAGAGTGAAAGTGGTCGACAAACAGAAAGAACACCAGACTTGATGATGACTTGAAGATAACATGGAAGATGCTCTATCATAAATATGAATACTCATATAGGAAAACAGGGAGAGATGACGCACCTTTTGTAAAATTCGCCGGAAATCTACTGTTTTGAACTGATCGTGGTCCTAAAATCATAAATAATTCTTTGGTTATTAATCTTTTATATTATTACATCAACAAGAAAAAAACTCAAATATTTTTCTGAAATAAAATAAAATACAAAATTTTGATTTTGGCAATCTCTCCCGCATCCCGTGGGTGAGACGACGCATTGGGTTTGGGAGAGATTGCTCAAGGGGATTCACATAACATGCTTACTTTTTGGCAATTGTTTTATTCCCACAGGGCATACAGTGGTTTTTAAAGGATTTGCACGTGTCATAAAGCCACCTGCGTCAATCCACGTACTGAATCCATTCCACTGTAGATTTGGTATTTTCGTACAGCTCCAAGCAACCTAAGCATTCATTTTCGTCAAAAGTTTCGTCGTCTATGGATTCGTTTTCCATCGCACCATTTTCTTCAGATGAAGAACTCACCAAACGTCGTTTTACACGTTTTATTCTAGCAAGGTTGTTCGTCATCAACTACTTGGGTATGTTTTTTCTGATATCTTTTGTGATGTATTTCTAATTATTTTTTCTGAGATTTTATTCTTTTTACGATTTCCTACTTTTTTCCTCTCCAATCTTTTTTTATCTGCAATCAGTCAAGTTTTGTGCAGACAAAAGCTCAAGATATTTATGCGCCCTTCTTTGTTCATACCTTCAGCTCGGTACATGGATAAATCTTTGGCCTTTCGAATGCTCAAAGTGGGATTTCTTTTTGAAAATAGTGTGAAAAGTCGGTATTTTGGGACTGAAAATAAAAACTATTATGCGTCATCTGTCCCGAAATATCATGCGTCATATACCCCAAACCCATGGGATAGATGACGCACCTGTTTATGTCACAGAAAATTTCGAAAAATAGAGTTAGCTTAGTTAATATAGCTTTTATAATAATCCAACTTCAAACTAAATTCGTCAGAACGTCCACTTTAAGCGTATTTCTAATTAATAGTGGATCAAACTAAACACCTTGCAATCTTTTTAGGTACTTACCAACTATATATCACCAAATATCTTGTAAGTATATCTCACTTTCAGTATGATTTTTTTCAAACAGCAAGAGTAAACCGTCTGTATGCACCTGTCTTGGTCAACCGGCGCTGCGTGTACCAAAAACGCGAATTATCGAATTGAGTCGTCTCTCCCGCCGCGTCATCTCTCGCTGTTTTACCCTATACAGTTATGTGATCTCCAAGGGTACAAATTGCCTTTTCACAAACAGTGCTTTCTTCACTTTTTCAACATACCCAATCGACTTCTAAGCTCCAATAGATGGACATAAAGAAGCACATTTTATTCTCAGTTGTCGAAACTTGCGAGTTGATCAAAGCAAGTTTAAGAAAAGGATGTTATTCCCATTGGTTGGTAAAAGAACTTCGTATGATATAATACTCGACATTTTGAATGGCAGAATGGTAGGAAGCGGAATTGGAGTCGTACATATAAGTTTCGCTCTCCATTTAACTCATGAATGGAAATAGACCACAAAAAAAGGCAATAAAAGTTGGAGGCTATATTTCTGCGACCGACGCTCTTCCCTAAAGGCGAATTTACTTAAATCGACATTAAATTCCCCGATTCCAATGCTTCCCCCCTCTATTTGGCTGCGACAGCATCTCGATGCCACATTAATGTACGTTTCCTTCGAAGGGAGTTTCATCTGTTCTCAAAACGCTATTTCGTATAATTTTCCTTCATCGAATCCAGACAAATCAGCCCAATTGATTACCTCGATAGCTGAATTTCCGGATACGAAAGTAATACGTAAATTACTATCGGATGTTATAGAGAGAAAGCTGAGTCAGGAATTTTATCGTCTGGTATGAGATAATTGATTGTTTTCGATTTGCAGTTCATAAAGATGACGGCATATTTATTATTTACTATTACTACTTGGCCGAATATATAGACCTCCTTTACCGTTAACATCCCATTAATAGCAATTTCCATGACCTCTCATAAAACTTTAATAATAGGGAACCGACTTGCAGTAGGAGCTTTGAGTGATGCAACATGCACCAATTGCGCACTGGGAGATCGAAAAGCCGTATACAGAATGTTTCCAAATTGGGCGTGTACATTGGAGGACGTTTCAGTATGACTGATTCGGTGTCGTTCAGGCCATATTTAGTGATAATCAAAAATCAACAGTTTATGAGATATTTGAGTTCTTGGGATTTTTAAAAGATTTCTTGCCTTTTTTCTTCAATTTTTTTTACCTTTACCACATTTGATTATAATTTTGGATTATTTTCGTGGCCAGCGAGAAGTCCGGATCGAACACCGATAGAATAGACGAAGCAGCGAGAAGATTGAGAGTAAATTTCAGGCGGAAAGTAACAACTGAAGAAATAAGAAAGAGTGTACGTGTTTGTGTAAGGAATGGTGGAACATAATTATGAATATATTTTCTACTGAAATTTGGAGTTTAATGTTTAATTGCATTAAGAAATATTCAATTCATTACTTTCCTTTCTTTGCGTCTTTTCCCTATCAAATCAAAATCTGCTGAACAAAACTAGTGCCTGCATTCTAACGAAAACTTTTTCAGGAAATAAAGAAGAAATTTGGAAAGTTTTTTAAATGATTTTGTGATACATAAATTGTGGAATTCCAAAGTTTCAGGCAAATTTTTATTAGAAATTTGCTATTCTTTTCTTCTTATACCAACTTTCAAATCATACTTATTCTTATTCAACATCTAATACAGCATAATTTTGCTTTTTTCATACATATCATATTTTTTTCTGATGAAAATAATCCAAAATTCAAATCAAACTCAGTCAAAATAGAAAAAATTTACGATAAATGAAGTAAGGTTAGAATAGTTATTTATAATACAAGTGCAGAAGGCATTGATATTCTTCCACGAGTTCAAAATTCAAAAACGAGCCACGAAGTGGCGAGTTTTGGAATGAACGAGTGGTAGAATGAGCCTTCTGTACGAGTATTATACATTATTTTCTCTAATTCATTGCATTTTCATTGAAATTAATGAAATATTTCCATTAATATATTTTAGTGATTTTTGCATTGAAAAATGTTGGTTGGCAGAACTGATTTCTTTAAGGCAAATTGATGAATTGACAGATAAAGCCGTGGCGGAAAGTTCGGATAACCAACATAGAATAATCAAATATAACTATGAAAACTGTGCGTTTCTGATATATTCTCGCACGATTTTGTTCTACAAGATGTGGAAGAATGAACGGAATAACCACAGAATTAGAGAAACTTTTTAAGAAACTCAACATCTCAAGAACTCAAATATCTCATTATTTCCGGTTATCAATAAATATGATTTAATCGACGTCAAATTTGAAAACACCCTGAATAATCTGTATATTTCTCACATAAACTTATAAACAGTTATGTGGTCTCCAAGTACGCAAATGAATGAAAAAGCGCTCAAATGCTTTACGTCAGTGCTTTCCTTATTTTTATTTGGATATTGTGTTTGTTTATTGTATGGATCTGAGTACACTATCAATGTGAAATTTTTCAGGAAGCTTGAAATTATTATTTTAAATATAAAAGCAAAATCAAACTCAGTTGGATCTGTTCACAAAGAATTATTGAGATTTCTTTTTCAAGTCTTAATCTTCTTTGTTTTATGCGGTCAGTTTGAAAGTCTGCAAGAATTTCAAAAATGTTGTATAGAATAACGTACATATTCTTGCATCTTGATTATCCAATTGTTTTTCTTCATATTTTTACTTTCAACGCATGTGCGTTACCATCAACGTTACCTACTTAGATTTTGAATATTGTTTGAAATGATGGACCATTGTTTTATATTCAATGAACCTAAAGAAATGGTTCCAAAGCCAAAGTTCAAGTGAAGCATTGTTGGACGCTACCAACAAAGTTATATTATCCCATCTGATAGCCAATATTTATTGAGGGCACGGCTTACGGAGAAGAAGATGTGATATTTTGAATAGAGCATGGAATGTAGCAATGAAAATGTATGTCACTCAATATTGAATGAGTCAATATAGGTAATGTTGACACATATATACATACGTCTGGCAAATATTCACATTAGAACGGTTGTTCTGTTGATGATTTCAATCTAATCTGCACTAATGGTATAATGTTTCCAATTATTGTAACTGCACAACTTACTTCTAAGAATGATTAAAACTACATGCTACATGGGGTAGGTAAGGAAGAGATTCCTTTGAATTCAAAGCCCAAATGAATCTTCAATTTGGCAATGGTCATGTAATTTGCTTGGAATAGAATGCCATATATATATTTTAGTCAATTTTGAATGGGAGGGTGGTAGATCTAATCTGTCTAATGCTTTTACACTTCAGAGTGCTCTCGTAAATACCAATCTCTGAAGTTTTTGAGTTATGAATTTTTGAAAATTCCATTTGGATTTCTCAAAGCATGCCTCTAGTTCAGTGAAAATAAAATTTTGATATGATTTTTTGTGTTGATTTATTCTATGACATATGAAATAATCAACCTGTGGATTTCAGTTTGATTTATGGTCGATCCAAATATAAACTGAATCTGAAATGCATCGTGTTGAAAATCATCGAAATGAAAGTTTCTGTAAGCCACCTTCAGAGCCTCATTAATTGCTGCATACAAAATTTGGTGTAGTGTTAGACCTGCCTCAAAAAACTATATGAATTCTCTTCATTGACTGGTATGAACATTTCTGAAATTCATATCGAAATATTTAAAGCCAACTGTAGTAATATAACCTTTGACAAGAAATTATAGACTGATTTCAATGAACCATTCAGAGCAGAAATATATTCAATGCGATAATGATCAATAATTCCTTTCCAATTCACATCGCTCAACGTTTCAATTGCAAATTCGCAGAAATAGACCAAGCATATGTATAACACGTAACATGAAATAATATAATTGCTTTAGGAATTGAATGCAATATCAATTTCCATCAGAACTGGGGAATGAACCTGTCTATTCATAAAAAAAATTACATAGCTGGGATCACGCTATTTATTGTATCCTATACCAACAGCTTGGACCAGACGTCTGCAGATTTGATCTCCGGTACAAATGCAGAAGATACAAATTGATGGTACATTTTCCAGTTCCTTTTTTGACAGATCAAAGACTCTGAAAGCTGAATATTTTTTTGATGTTTAATATATTTTAAATATAATTATTATATATTTTGAATATTTAATTTTTGTTTCACTTTTTCCAAATTTTATGCATTTTTGAAGGATTTTCGTTGCACCCTGTGGCATCCCCATCAACCCTCTAAATTTTTTGAATAGGGAAAGTGGGTCATGTGGTACTTTTTTGGCATCTTTGTATCTCCTTCACAGGCGTGCAGAAATTTTCAAGAAAAAATTTTTTTTTTGAAAAATTAGTTAGTTCAAAGAGGTTTGCAGTATGTGCACACATTCTATTTTTTCACGTGAGTCGACTTTATTTCGGTGACAAATTTCATCAGGTACCATCGTCTTAAATGAGCCAAGTCAAAGTGCACATACTAAAAACCTCTTTGAACTAACTAATTTAAAAAAAAAATTCTTGAAAATTTCTGCAAGCCTGTAAAGAAGATACAAAGACCTTTCCAAAAAAGTACCGCATGACTCACTTTCCCTATTCAAAAAATTTAGAGGGTTGATGAGGATGACACAGGGTGCAACAAAAATTCTTAAAAAATGCATAAAAATTTGGTAAAAGTGAAACAAGAATTGACCTGTTTCAGGATTTTGTTGCCAAATATTTTTCTTCTGAGAAAATTAATTTGTTCCATAATTTTGTCGCGCACTGTATATAACCTTGTATTATAGTTCGAAAATGTGCCCTAGAGTGATAATAACATACAGTTTAGTCGTTAGATTCTATGAGAATATTATATTTTGCAACAAGTGGAGGAAGTCCAACTTTTCTCGCGAGTCTGGAAGTTTGTGGCACGAGCCTGAAAGTAGAGTGCCGCAAACACACGAGCGAGAAAAGGACTTTCTTCACATGTTGCACACTATACTTCTCCTACAACTGCACAAATTTCAATAATTCAAGTAATGGACTTGATTCAAATCAAAATGACCTTCGTTGACAGTATGTGCTAATTTGTTGCGTTTCCATTGAAACGACTCAAAAGCCAAATTTCATTGGTGTACCAAGCATGAGCAATACATAGTTTTGAAATTGAGTAAGCTATGAAGAATACGCTACTTTCCATAGCAGTTGTAGGAAAATATCTTTAATTATCGATTAATAATTAATTGATCTAATATGTAGAAGTTTAGTGTGAATTGATTTTACTTTTTGTTTTTGCAGATTACAACATCGTTGAAACGACTTTTGTTACTTCAATAATGTTTTCATGATCATTGATGATAGGGTGAATATCAGCAATTTTCGATTTTCGTTCATACATCTAATAATATCCAACTCCAAAATATCGATATGCATTTTTCAGTGTTTCCATTTCTCTGAATGAGTGTTCAAAAAAGTGCTATACAATTGAGATCCCCTCGTTAGACATCTAATCTGATCCATCCTTTACATCTCATCTCCCCCCTTTCTCGTTTATGGACTATCTCTAATGGGATTCTAGTGGAACAAAAGATTAATTTAGAACACCCGAATATCGTATATACATTTTTTCGGGGAATAAATTAGAAATATGTTGCTAGAAATTCCCCATGACCGTAAGCGCCCCGGCCATTAGATGATTGCGAGAAGTTCAAAAGTTACCCTAAAAACAGTAAATCACAATTATAAGCCGCTCGAAGGGGTGCTTCGGCGCCGTATATAGAGAAGATTCGCCCCTGATGATGTGGAGGCATTTGAGTCATTTAACATGATGACAGTAAATTCGATTTGTACGTCTACTTGAGAAATTATTTGATGGAGTGTGATGTTTGAATTTGTTATTTCCGTTGTTAATCTTATTATGTTTGGATATTATTTAGATTTTTTATGATTTGTGTTATACGAACGGACAGTGGTATGAATAATGCTAGAAGAACTTCTTTCGCATTGTCATTGTCGTTTCTTACAAGCCATTGACATTTTACGAGTTATCTCAATACATTTTCCGTAAAAGTTTTTGCATTTTAATGATCATTCTAAGAAGAAGCCAGACGATAAAAGTTTCAGTAAATCATTGATGTGAAATCAGGAGTTTTTGACGATACTGCAATATTCATTTGAAAGCCACACTGGCATTGTGAGTAGATTAAACATGGAATGAAATACTCATTTACTAGTTTGTTGAAATTTTTTAGTTCCATTTAGTTTGTTTTCAGTGAACTAAATTATGTTTAGCGATTATGGCAATGTATGAAAAATAGAAATAAGAATTTTTCATAATGAACCGCTCTAAATGTTACAGAATTCTACAGAGAAGTTTAAATTTAATTGACGTCCAAAATCTAAAATTGTCAAGCTTTCATTCCCATAACATTAGGAATAAGAAAATATTGTCAATTCCCAAACTTAAGACATCAACATTTGAAATGTCACTTAAGTACCAGTGTATTAAGATATTTAACCATCTATCTAGTAACATTGAGTCGCTCAATTTAATTGAATTTAAGAAAGTTGTCAAGTCTATACTTCTAAAAAAGTGTTTTTATAGTGTTAATGAGAACTATAATGATGGCTTAGAAAATGTCTGAATTGTTATTATATTTGCATTTTTGACTTATCCTATACATACCTTGTTTTTTATCTAAGAGGATCAATAAACCATTATTAGATATTATCATTAAATCTCCGAGAGAACAAATAATATGAAATGATGGCCGCAAACCTAATTCAAGTTTAGATTTCTGGAAAAACTCAACAACAACCAACGTATTCTCCTGATATGACCACAACCGAATGATATTTCTGCCAATTCGAGGCTCTAGTCAGTTGGTAAAAGTTATGCGAGAATTTATATGCATAAATTTGAACTCGGTCGGATCTGTTGTTACGGAAATATATCGGGTATTATTTATTATTATAATTTTGAATTTTTTTTTTAGTAACGCGAGCAACATGAAATTTTGCATGACGAAAAAATAAATAAAATAAATGACTTTAATCCACCAAATGATTAAGTTAGATTTTCCCATAGATAGAGGAAGTATACGCAATTTTTCATGTTCCCAACATGGTTAGATTATGTAGTCGAATGTGGAAAGTGTATAAACGATTCCCAAAAAAATATACTCTTTTCAACGAGTATTCCAAAACGACCTGCCTTGTTTTCAATCAGGTTAGACTCATAGAGTAATAAACACAAATAGAGGGAGTATGGATACGCTATTTTTACATGTCCCCAACATGGTTAGATATATTTTCAAATCCACAATTTCACAATATCATTATGAATGTATATTATTTTGAATGAAATATATTTAGTTGAGTGATTCCCGAGTAGATATGTGAATTTGAATATTTGGAATCCGATATTTTTTCTAATTGTCGAATTTATAATAAGCAGAATATTTATTATTTTCTATATCTACCTGCTGAAATCCAAGGTTTGGCAACTTTTGCTCTCCTAGTGTCATCGGTTGTTGCAAGTCTTTTGGCGCGCTTGAAGTTTGTTTTCTGAATTTCTGATATATTGAGGTATTTATTTCAATATATTTTGAGTTAATATATGAAACGTTAATTGACTATGGGATATAAGAACTGCATTCTTTGTGGAGAAACTCGCGAAATGAGTGAAATATCGTATCACTTCTTCTTCTTGATATGTAATCATTTTCGCGAGTTTCTATGTCAAATTTGATTGTTCATGTTGGGGACAAAATGTGCATACTGAAAATGACATATGCTCTCTCTATCTATGTTTATTATTTTGAGGATTTTCCCAATATCTCTATAAAATGATACATAAGATTATAGAGATATTCACTGCTTTCTTATAAAATAACTATTCGAAATTTTACGTGAAACTTCGTAAAAAATTACATCCCTAAATATGTATTTGAAAAACACAAAGCTTTTGAATTTCCGTCAGTGTTTTCTCCATTTTACTTATATTCCATACAATCAACAGAACCATCAACAACTCACTGCATTCAAAGCTGCAAATATTGCCCCATTGCTATATCGATTGACATGTTTGCACTGATTGGTATTAGGAGCTTCTTTGTGAACGGACTGATGAGTATATAGGAAACGTCGCGTTGGGTTTGACCATATCAACTAGCAATTCTTTGATGGTAAAATTGCTGTATCGCAAAAACCTTCCAATCTATTTTCCTGATAATCGAAAGCGACTTCCTTGTATTGAAACAATCAATGAGGTGATCGTTGTTGCATATTTGAAATCACTTATAATTCAGAGTGATTACTGATGTAGAACTCACAAGTATATGAAATGATCCAATAATTTTTATCATGCTAATTGTAACAAATATTAAATGTAGGATCCAGTTTATTGTTCCCTGTAAATAATTGAGATGGTCAACCGGATCCTTGGAGACCTATTAGTCTCTTCAAGTGCCAAGGGCACGACAAATTCAATGAATTTACAGGGAACGAATTGTTATTGTACATAATGTGAAAAGGATGTGTTATTCTTCGGGGTGTCGAAGAATGTGTTATGTCGGTTGTAAAACTTAAGAGATTTATGGGGTTGGGAAAGTTTCAGAACAAGACGGTTATGCCAGATGGTTACATCTGTTTTCTCAGGTTCTAGTCCTTCTAGAATATTCGATTTACAGGAATCCGCGGAGATCTTTGGGGGCGGTACGGCAAAAGCCCTTATTGGACTAGGGGGATGGTACCTTCCCCTAAGGGTGTGGTCAAACCGAGAGAGGTCTATATTCGAGAGAGGGTAGTTCCAATCAGCAGGGAGCAGAGTTCAGATTAAACCGAAGACGGGTACAGACGGTACAGTTCAAATTAAGCCGAAGACGGGTAAAGTTGAACTTAAGTCTAAGACGGGAGACAGAACAAGTTCGGTCGGTCAACTTAAGACGTACGACGTAAAGACGGTTCGCGGACTACATTAAGACGAGTCGCGAACAAATCAAAGACGAGACGACCGAAAACTCGAAGTACGAGGAAGACGTGATAAACGAAGACGTTTCGAGTAATTAAACTAGTGTTAAAGACGAAATTCAGTACCGTAGTGAAAAACTTGTTAACTTCTCAATACTGAGTTTGTACTGTATAATTGTGACTTTGTAAATAGATATAAATAATTCAAGAAAGTTTAATTATTACAAATCCAACAAAGTCACGGAGAAAAAGACGAAAGGCCAGGTAATCGAATCATATTTCTAGACGATCGATTAACCAAGCCTACATAAAATATGATTGAATATCTCTGCACCAATTGAAACACAAACAATTTTGAGCTTTTGAATGCCAAATTCAATATTTCAATTAATCAACTGTTCAAATTTCAAAGAATTAGTTCACATTCTATAAAGCACCAAATTTTCGTTCAATATTTCCCATAGTTTGGAATCAAGAAGGTGATTTAATCCAATTGTAAATGTTGATTTTTCAATTAATATTGAAATGAAAATTACAATTGTTTTAAGTAATTATATTGATATTCATACAAATTCAATATCAAAATGATCAACATGATACTGAAATGAATTCTATATCAAAATGGACAACACAATCCACGAAAAAGGGGTTAATGAACAAGAGTTAATTAAAATTCGAGTGCACACTCCTCTAGGATAACCTTAGAGGCATGTTTTTGTACCAAATTCCCCTTTTCCACTTCGGATGTGTAGACAGAGAAGTCTGTCAGTTTTTACATTTTGATTCGGCCACCTTTTTTCTATGGGTAAAGGGTTTGAGCAAATGGGATATAAATCTTAATTTTTTTATTTGTCACTAACTTTTTTTTATTTGAAACATTTCATTCACCCAGTGAACTTCTCCAGATAATAATCTTTTTAGAAGTAATAAATGCAGGTATTACCTGCCTCATTACCGAGCCATCAAGCCAATTCGAAGGAGCATAAATGGAATCTTCTTGAAAAATTTTCGGTCGGTAAAATTTTGTAATTCGATTCAATTTTTTTGGTAATGTTTGCAATTTTTTGTGTTTTGAATCCCTAGGCAAACCAACTGATTTGAAAATTAAACCTTGTATTGGATCGATCCTTCATATTCTTTCAATAACTTTCCTTGAATCATTATTCATTAGTGCAATAGTTCCGTGAAGATTTTTAAGATTTTTATGAAAATGTGTTTCAAACTAAGGAGTAATCTGTTCAGCAGAAATTCCAAAACAGATTTCACTCAGACGTTCATGTTTACTCGGTATTAAGATGCATCAGTTTGAAAATTTCATTCTTGATTTATTTTGAGGAAATATTTGCGAAATATACCCTTCTTTGTGGCACATTTTTCGAATTAATGAACAACAAATACGTTTATTATGCAATAAACAAATACATAGGCTATCTTGAATTCAAGAAATGTTAAAAAGGTATCGCTGAAAAATTATTATTTTTTGTTAGTATGTGAATAACGATTGCAAAGCTACTTCAAATGTCTAACTTTTGCCGAGCTTAAAGCTGATTGAAAGAACATAATTGCATTTAGTTGAGTACTTATTAATTATTTATCAATATACAACATAAAGACTCAGAAACGAAAAAAATATTGGTTATTCGTTTCCAATGTCATTTGAATTTACAGACAGACACTTCTTGTCAACTGTTGTATTCAAAGACCAAACACTTGGAGATCCGCCTGCATCAATTTTCCTTCATCTGAAGAACTTTGCTTACTCATAATTTTGACCAGTTTCGAGATCATGCAACTCACATTGAGAGTTAAACAAGGAATATAAGAGAGAATATAATAGAAAAATTTCACGTCATCCCCCTCAAACTAATCAACATAATATATTAAACCTACTGATGACCTATATTTGTGTGTGAAAATGTTAACGCAGTAAACATTGACGTTACTAGAGTTGACTCATGAGGGGGTTACCCCCACTTTGATGAAGCAGTCTTTAAATTTTTCAAATTTATTTTTTTTTGTTGGTACTCACAATTTTTCTAATTTCTTTTAATCAATGGGGGTTTATGTCACTAAGAAACCCCCCTTGTTACACCAATGATCGTTTGAGATCGTTACCAGCATAAATTAAAAATTACAGTATTATGGGTGAAATGTTATGTTTTTAAAGAAAACAGTTCAAAAATAATATCGGTAAATTCATCGAAATAAATTTTATACTTATTCATCTCTTCAAGAATCAACTCGTTTCATGTTTTCCGCAATAGACAAATCTTTAATAGGATCTTCTCCCCACTAGATCGTCCCTATCTCCACCATATGTTACGCAATAAAATGAAATATGCCATTGTCAACATGACAATGCGACTCAACATACTCGCATCAAACTTTATTATTGTTGCAGAAGTACATCACATAAATTCTCGAATGGAACATTGCCCTACGATGATATCTTCTTTCAAGTATTCCCTCAGAAGCCATATATATATACCACCCCTCAGATTACGTTCGGAAGAGCGACTAATTTCTGGAGTCCGACCCAGGGCATTGTTCGAGAAAATCGAGGACTGTGGAGGAACCGGGATTGCGGCAGCTCTTTAAGCATTGATCCATCCCATCCCATTCCAACAATTAGCACAATTGCAATGGAAACGAGCTACTTTATACAATATGACCTTTCTGATTGGAGCTTCTCCGTGAGATCGATAAATGAGTTAAGTACCTTAGCTCGGTTTCCGGAAGCGCATCACAAAGTTCAACGATGTCCTTTGTTTCCTCTCCCTGTCGGTTTGGTATCTTACTTCACATTCGAGTTGATTCCTTTTAGATTTTTCACTGAATTCTAGATTGTATAGTTTGTTATTTAATTTCTGTTCGAAAATGCTTCGTTTTCCGAAGTTAATGTTTTTGTTGTGAAATAAATATATCCGTTGGCGAAGGACCAGGTAGCAACCTAATGAAAAAATTGTTACTGCTTAATGCTTTTGAATTTTTCGTATTTTGTAGAGTATAATCTCCTGAACAAGAAAGTATATGGGTTCAACTCTATTCTATGACTAGTTTTCGAGATACTCGGTGTCGAAATTTGAAAATGGCATTTCTTTAAAGTATCATTTCTCGTAGGAAACATTTTGAATGAAACACTTTTGCACCACACATATTGCTTACCCATAAGTTAATAATTTTTTCTCCGATTCATACCAAATATTGATTTTGCAGACACATATCGATCAGCAAAGTATTACTTCTCTTGCCTTGGCAGCAAAGTGATTATTCTCAATGCGAATAAAACGAGCTACTTTATACAATATGACCTCTCTGATTGGAGCTTCTCCGTAAGATCGATAAATGAGTTAAGTAGCTTAGCTCGGTTTCCGGAAGCGCATCACAAATTCAACGATGTCTTTTTTTCTCTCTGTCGGTTTGGTATCTTACTTCACATTCAAGTTGATTCCTTTTAGATTTTTCACTGAATTCGAGATTGTATAGTTTGCTATATAATTTTTGTTTACAAATGCTTTGTTTTCCGAAGTACGGGGTGTCGATGTTTTTGTTGTGAAATAAATATATCCGTTGACGAAGGACCAGGCAGCAGTCTAATAGAAAAATTGTCATTGGTTGATTTTTTTTAATTTTTCGTATTTTGTAGAATATGACTTCCTAGATAAAAAATTTATGGGTTCAACTCAATCCTATGAATAATTGTCGAAATACTGGGTGTCGAAGTTTGAAAATGGCAATTCTGTAGAGTAACATTTTTCGTTGGAAAACATATTGAATAAAACTTTTGTACAACAAATATTGATTGAATCATTTCAAACTGATTTTTAGTGAAAATATCGTTAGCGGCTGGAAGACTGAGTTCGATAGCCATTTGATTTATAATATATAATAATATTGTTAGCTACGGGGAGAGTCCAACATTATTAACGATGAAATTCTAATTGAAAAGTCATCCATGAAATATTCCAATTTTTTGCCATTACTCTAAGTTTGGTTACATTATTATAATGTCAAACAGTGTTGGCTTTGCTATGACCAGTTTTTGAGATACACAGGCTAATATATTAAGAGGAGTGAATTATAATTACAAAGTTGTCAAAAAGTGGCATTCAATGGAAAATTCATACAGAGTAACGGTAAGAGTGACGTTGGCGTTTACCTATACGTATTTTGTCCTTGCAAATGAAAGACATATTGTACTGGGTGTGTCAAATTTAATGCAGATTGAGAGCATCTCGAGAACTATTAGAACATCTTCTCTGGTCTTAGCAAAGCCCATTATGTTTGATATTATAATAGTTTACTACAAACTCAGGGCCGGCGTTAGGCGTGAAACAGTGAAGCGATCGTTTCAGACACATCCATTTGAGGGGCGGCAATTCGACCCAGTTTCCTGGCTGCCTTTTATATTCCATCTTTGATTCTTAAAAACAACATTAGTTTGTTCCGCTCCGCTGCGTTTGTCAACATTCCCTGGACAAAATCTCCAAACCAATTTAAACATAATTCCCTTTTACCCTCATTGAAAAAGGGGTAAAATCATTGTATTTCCCAAAGACGAAAAACAACACTACTTTCGCTTTCGCATTATTTAGAAGCCGATGTTTACATATTCAACATATGGAACATTTCTACGATTTGGTTTTGATTCTGAGTGAGGTCATGTTTTTGATGCCTTTTCAGCGTGAAATTCTCTGCTCCAGGCTCCAAAATAACTCGCGCCGACCCTGCTCAAGCTGAGGGTAATGACAAAATGAACGCTTTTGAAGGGAAAGTCCTATTTCATACTAGATAACTGATATCGGTATTTGGGGGCCAATTTTCATGAGAAATTCATTGGGGAAAACCAAAACCGCAACTTCAAATCGTATCACCGTTACATTGTTATACAGTTTCGATCTGTTATGAGTATCATATAAACTATAAAAATTACTGAACAATGTTTCAGAATTTGTCGAATACCTCGAACAGAAATCAAGATATAGCAAAATATTTGAAATTTTATTTGTCATTCTTCAAGAACAATCCGTAACTCGAGAACGAATCAAGATATCTATGATCTACTTTCTGAAATCTTATAATTTCGAAAAAACGTATGGGAAGTCCTTGAATATTTTTTTCAAGTCTTATAGTTCTCGAGATGCTTTCAGTGAGCATCGAATTTGGGACACCTTGTATCGGGTGTCAGAAATTCGTTGTCTATTGAGGGGATATCAGAATTTCTTTGAGCTAGAAAAAAATGAATGCCACATTTTCAGGCTCTAGTTTTGAAAGAATTAATTTGATGAAAAACCGCAACCTCATAAATTCAACAGTTTTCGAGCTATAAGAGAAAATTAGAGGATGGCGTGAAATGAAAGGTTCTCATAACTTCTATATTATTGGTGCTATTGACATTAAACAAAAACATCATACAGGCACTTTTTTTAATAGAATCCATTGGTGTAATAATTCATTTTTATTGCCATTAGTTCGAAAGTTATCATACAAATTAATGTTTTTTTTTAAATGTAAACTATACCAATTTCTTGCAAATGAAGTTGCTTAAAAAATCATCAAAAGTTTCAGTTTCACACGGCAAATCAACCAACTTTCTACCTTAGGGTTAGGTGAACTGACGTTTGGGGTATGAAATACTCCAAACGAACTGAACCTCGCCCTCTATAAATGTTAAAACAAGTGTATTCAAACTTATTATTATTATCTACGAGTATAATAAAAATCTGTGAATGTCATATAATTGAAATATTCGGTGGCCATGTTAATATCACCAATAATAAAGAAGTTATGAGAACTTTTCATTTCACGCCATTTTGAATTCTCTCAAAAATCGATCCCAAAAATATGCCATTCATTTTTTTCTAGCTCAAAGGGATTCTCAGATCCCCTCACTAGACAACTAATTTGGGTCCCCCGATAGATAAACGAATCTTCTGTGAATGAAATCTAGTAAGTGGCTTTCACGTTTTTTATTAGAAGAACATAATCCTAAAATTCCTCTAGCTCTACTCTTCAGAAATTTTAAGAAAAACAAAAAAATAAAATTATTTCCAGTCACTTTCCAAGGAAAGGCGTGAGAGCTTCAGTTACATGAAAGACCCCTTTAAGAGATCAGAAAATTCCCACCCTACTGTACAATTTCATTTGAGCAGATGTAAAATAGAAAGAAAAACAACAGCCGTACCGGCTTCCAAAATACGAGTAAGAAAATATAAAGATACAGAATATTTGATGTTCGAAACCTTTTATGATGCATTCAGAAAAATTCACCGCGCTTAACAATCCTCACAGATCCTGTTCGTCACACTGAGAAACGGTCCCTATCCAGTCTGGGAACAAGAGAATCATATCTGCAGGAAAGATCTTTGCATCTGTTAATATTTAAAAAAGGCATTTAAATAACGAAGGCGCATGAAAGGGCGAGATGGTAGATAAGGCGAGTTGCGTGCAAGAATGGGGCCATGCTATTCCACCTTGTGGTAGAAATATCAGATAACATTGAGCGGCACTTGGGGAAGAGAATATGGTACACATGCTGTTCTTTCCGAGTTTGCATGAGGGTTTTTCTCGGTGCACTTGACATGTCTAGTCTCTTCGTATGAGAATATGGCGATGCCATTGTCTTCGAATTTCGAGATGAGATTTTCAACGACAATGCTGATTACTTCAATCGTTTCATCGATTTGCATTATCGATAGGAAATTCGTAAGGGTTGTGAGATATTTAGTTATTACCAGCAAAGTTTTTTATTTCTTCCCTTAGACAATCGTTGATTTGTACTAGGTGTTCCTTAATTGGAGGTACAAACGAAAATGACAGTTTCCTCGGATTATTCTAAGGAAAAAAGTCCTATAAACATTGCCTCGCAAACGCTTCGTTTTCAAGATATAGGGTGATAATGTTTATTTTTTTTCAAGTTTTATTGTCATATCTTCTTCCCTCCACAAGATATTCATCTTAAATTTGGCATAGATATTTCAATTTGAAGCTTGCATCATGTGATTTGCTAATTTTGAATCCAAATCTACAAAGTGATATTTTTTCTGGAACAGTGCCCGCTTTTTTCCTCATTTTTTTTTTGTGGACAACTGGTAGTTAAGAAAAATGTGAAAGCTTTCCAGTACTACAATAGTACGACAGAGTTGTAGTTATATTGTATCTGCTACCAATTCATAGAAAAAAATTTCAAACAATTTTTTAGTAATCCTCAGGAAAATCCTAACCATTTTTAAGATCCAGTTAGAAAGCTGTGATGAATATTAGGTATTAAATTTTGGTATTTATACCCAATCTGTAGCGAAGATTTATGAAGATGCGATAAACAGGTACATATAATAAAAGTTGGACTACAAGAATCACCCCGCAGCTCGAAAACAAAGCGTTTGCTGTACTTGTGATCACGTCTTCGAAAAACAGAAAACTTTTCTTGCAAAATTGCTATTGTTTCGTTGTTTTTGTGGCACATAGCCACATCAATATCTTTCAATTTCAGCCATAAAAATCATTAATCGAAGCCCAATTCCCAAGTTCGATAAAGAATCCACAAAACTGTGGACACTAAGGCCTACAGCAGCAATGGCTGCTTTCAGCGGAAACAGCTTGTTGCAAACCGGATCCCAATGCACTAATAGATCATGAAGTGATCAGAAAACGGTCAGAAAATTACCTTAAAACCTCTGCTCACATCTCTAACTTGTCTCAAGGTTAGCAACATTTATACTTTTTTTAGAAAGCTTATGAAACAAAGAGTTTTGGTACGAAATTTGTTCACCAAGTTCCATTAAGTTCTTTTGTGTAATACACAGCTGATTCGAAGAAAATTTTCAAAAAAAAAAGTATTGGCCACACGAAACCAGTAGTTTCTGAGTTGGTATAAGCTTAAGGCGACCATTCTTGTTTCTAAAGTGAATCTACATTTATCAGCATCAATTGAATTTTAACACTTCAGTAGTTTTTACACAATTAAAACTCAGATATTTTCTGGAAAATCGGAAAACAACTATAGCTCAGTAATTATCCACTTTTGACCCCTAGTTGACAGGACTTAATTCGTTGCAATTGATCTTTTGTATAACCCCTTCAAAAGATCACGTCGAATTACCAAATACCATGCATATACAGGGTGGCCATTTGAAAACGAAACAGACGAGATTACAGACGAAATAAAGTTTTTCGATAGAAATGGTCGGACAGGTCGATTTCTGTTTCGAGGGGGACAACTTAAGATGTAGGTTACGGACGCATAGCGCTTCAACCCTTGCTGCTACAACCCCCACCCCCAATTTTTGAATAGGGAAGATGGGGTGAGTGATACCTCAATTTAAAGGTATTTTTATACTGATTTCAGTACAGTAATTGTTTTTTCATTTTATGCATTTATACCTTTCAAATGAGGTATCACTCACCCCATCTTCCCTATTCAAAATTTGGGGGTGAGGGTTGTAGTAGCAAGGGTTGAAGCGCTATGCGTCCGTAACCTACATCTTAAGTTGTCCCCCTCGAAACAGAAATCGACCTGTCCGAGCATTTCTATCGAAAAACTTTATTTCGTCTGTAATCTCGTCTGTTTCGTTTTCAAATGGCCACCCTGTATATTAGGGAAGCAATTGCGAGCTTCGTGAAAAATTTCGATATTGATAGCAGCGTAGGAAGCATAAAAATTCAAGCAAATATCGAAAAAAAGATAGGAAAGCGCTCAGAAGCTCCTGACTCCACATCCGTGCTTTCCACATTTTTTAGAATCTATATTTTTCTTTTCATGACCGTTATGTTTGTGCAGAATTTAACTCCTTATCTGAGTAATTTTTTCGAACATAGTCTAAAATAGATTTAGGATGCTTCGGAGAACTAAGGGTGCCTCTAACCATTTTATGTTATGTTAATTTGTGAAGATATTTATTCAGACTGTAGTCCTTTTAAGCCCTTATAGCTTATCAATTATGAGCAATGATATTTGAATATGAGATATTTCAATTTGGATTTCAACGTTGCAAAAAAGTATCGCTTGAAACAATTGATGAATTGATATTTCAAACGGTTTAACTACAATTTATTGTTGAAATCAGAGTTTTTCTCGACGTCCTAGTGAAATGGTCAGCCTGCTTCTGATTAATTAATTTCCATACAAACAGATATATCGAAATGAAAACAGTTTTGTTGTTTGAGTTCGTATTCATAAAACTCGATATCCGATTTTAGCCTGAAGCTTTACATATCGATTACATATCCTTTCTATTGTGAATATGACGCAAACAGTGTTATTATTAATTTCCGGGTATTATTGTGTTCCTTGGTAGGAACAAAATGTAGAAAATAGAACTTATAGGGAGTAGGTGTAACTGCTAAATCTGCAATTTAACACTTTGACACAACAACTGAAGAGGAGCTTCCATCTGAATAAAAACCTATCCTTGAAAAGTTTTCCGGAAAGTTGAAGAAAAGGTATGGACGTAATTTGCAAATGAAAAGACTACCCAATAATATTCTTTTGAATTTTGGTGAACTTCCATATTAGACGTGAATCTTGGAGGAATTGTTATTATCACTCATTTGGTGTCGTTTGAGCCATATTTAGAGATAACCAAAAATCAACAATTCATGAGATATTTGAGTTCTTGTGGTTTTAAAAGATCTCTCACCTTACTTCATTTTTCGTCACTTTTTTCCCACGTTGACCAAATTTGATGATAATTTCGGATTATTTTCGTGTTCAGTGACAAGTCAGGATCTAACACCGTTAGAATAAACGAAGCAGAGAGAAGATTTAGAGTAAATTTTCAGGCGAAGAGTAAAAACTGAAGTAATAAGAAAAAGGGTACGTAAGTGTTTGTATGAGGAATGGTGGAGGTCAATTCAAACATAATTTATGAATCCTTTTTCTACTGAAATTTTGAGTTTGATTGCAATAAAACAAAATTTAATTCATTACTTTCCTTTCTTCTTTCCCCTCTCAAATAAAAATATTCTGAAACAAATGTAGTGCTGCATTCTAACGAGAACTTTTTTAGAAAATGAAGGAGAAATTCGACATGTTTTTAAAATAATCTTGTCATACATAAATAAATAGTGGAATTCGAAAGTCACAGGTAAATTTACATTAGAAATTTACTATTCTTTTCTTCAAATATCAACTTTCAAATCAACCAATTCTTATTCAACATCTAATACAGCATCGTTTTGCCTTTCTCATACATATAATATCCTTTTCTGATGAAAATATTCTGAAATTTAAATTAAACTTGGTCAACGTAGAAAATATAGACAATAAATAAAGCAAGATGAGAAATTTTCAAAAAACACAAGGACTCTGATATTTCGGAAACTGTTGATTTTCGGTTATCAATAAATATGGCTCAATCGACAGTAAATGAGCGATACTAACACCTTCTTCAAGGTTCAAATCCAATTTGGAGACATTCCCTGTATATCGATAATATTTTCCCGTCGCAAGTATATTATCTCATATTTTACTTCTCCAGAATTTTTCTGAGAATTTTATGTTGGTATACAATGTATCTATTTCGAATTGTTAATCCCGATGTTGAGGAATTTAAATATCATTCCCTTCGGTGACCTTCCTTACGAAAATGGAATAAAGGATAATAAGATTTTTATGATATAAATATTTAATTCATTAAAAAAAAATCAATTAGTGCAGCTATGATTACACTGAAGTTTTAGTTAATTAATGATCAATGCTCACTATTATAATTCTCCTAGTAGGTACTAGATAATTTCCAATATACGTTGGTGAGGCAATAATAATATGAGAAATAACGGAGAATAGGAGGGAGATTACGAATTGTGGTGAACTAAGCCTTTAACATATTCCCATCGCAAAATTTATAACAACGACAATTTCATTGAATTCGAGCCAGAACGTTCAACCCTCTTGACATTTACAACAAAAACGGCTATTAATCAGAGACACCGTACTGAGGCAGAATTAGGTTTAATCTACATTTATCCCGCTGAATTGGCATTTCGAAAATAACGAACGTGCTTGAGATAATTAGTTGAACGTGTTCGGGAAAATTGGCGTTATTTTTACAATGCCCGCCGATCCCTAAAGCCAGGGCCAGACAAAAAGCGTTCTACCGTGATCATTTCCAAATTGTCGATTTCAGAAGCCTTCTGCTTTATCAGGGATAATTGTCATATTCTTCAATTTTGGACTTTTGATATTAAAAAAGTAAAATTTGAATAATGCTGATTTTAGAACTTCTCCTTTAAATCTATCGATTTCAGAATTCCTGCTCAATAAAAAGGAACATGTTGAAAAAGGTTGATTTTTAAATTTTTTCCTATAATAATGGAATTTGAATACCCCCGACTTTAGAATAAAATGAGGAAAGCACTGGCGTGAAGTCAGAAGCTAATAAGCCCCCGATTATTGATGCTTCAATTTCGCCCTTGGAGACCACCTAACTAACTGAACACCCAGGAGCTGTTTAAATTTAATTTTTTTTTGTTGGTAAAACATAGATAGTATAGCATATAGGATAGTGATTGAAATTTGCTGAAAAAAAGGAAAGGTTGTCAATTTTTTTGAATAAATTTGTTAGTACTGTTTTGTCCACCTCGATGATCTATACACTCTCCAACACGTATCGGCATTGATAGTCTATTTCTTCTTGAGGGATACTATCCCCAGCTAACGATACTTCATGTCTCAGAGTGTCCATGGGGGCTGGGGTAAATTTCCAAGCCGTCTACCCAAACATGCTATATGGGCGAAAGATCGGGAGATCTGTGCGGCCATGGCAAAATATTCATATGGGTCCCTTCGAACAAGTTTAAACTGACGCCGGCAACATGAGGTCGGGAATTATCTTGCTGAAATATTGGATTTGGATTTGGTGGCAGAACATATGGCTCCACTATTTTTCGAAGATAACGCACCGCTGTCATGCTAATTTGAATAAAGACTAAAGGTGACCTACTTGCTTGTGCAGTAGCACCCCATGCCATAACGCCTACTGTCTGGTGTACTCGTACATGACAGTCAGCATAAAACGTAGGTTCACGTCTTTCTCCCCGATGTCGTCTAACCCTCATGTGCACCTAAGGAGAATCTAGATTAATCAGAAAAGACGACCTGATGCCATTCCACATTCCAATGTTGACGTTCTCTGTACCACTGTAATCGTTGCCGGCGATGCTCAATCGTCAGAGGTAACACAAGATGGAGTCGATAATGCTGCAGTCCAAAATACCTTATCGGGCAGTAAACCGTTCGGACAGTTACAGGATGGCCTTGATCTCCCAACCACTCCTTAGCCAAAGGTCGAGTTGCCGCAAATCGTTCTCTAATGGCCATAAGTCTTAGGGCCAGTTGCACCATTTGCCTAAACATTGATTGAAAATTTAAACTGGCCATTATACGTCGATCTTGAACTTCGTTTGAGCTCTTTCGAGGTCCGCTGCCTATTCTTCTTCGATTTTGGGCATTATCAAACCACGCTTGACAGCATCTCATAACCTGGATAATTTGGATTTCTGTTCGTACGGTTAATGCAAGCTTCATTATTATGGCTTTCATCAATGATTTAACAAATCACTATCACAAAAATGGTTGAAACTCTTTGTTTCAGCTGCACAAATTGCCAAAAGCGCCTAGTAGTTTAGCTTGTACATGAAATCCATTGTAAAATATGAAATGACAGATATGAAGTAAGTGCTCTTATTTTTTCTATTCCTTGATAGTTGAATGGCACTTACTCTAAACTAATCAACGATTTGATTTTCTTCTATACATCTAATTTGCGTTCGATGTTGCCATGTGGCGCGCTGGAAACGAATAGTTCTAAGTGTTCAATCTTCTTAATTCGATTCTAGGATTTTATATTTTTGAAATTATGCCCTGAGAGTCTTCCAATCGAATGAATCTACATAATGGGATTTCAAATGAAGCTCTGAACTGTGAGAACCCCAGAGAATTGAGATTCAGAAAGATTTCTATTTTGCTTCGGAATGGTAAATCGAAATGAGACGGGACTCCAACATAATACTGAACCGGAAGCTGCTATTGGGTTAGTTGATGAATCTGAAGCGGAATGAATTTTGCATTTCGTTTCGTGTTCTTCATTTTATAGATTTTCCAATTTGCCTCAATTAACAGGATTCGTCTATTTCTTTATTAATGGAATTGTAAAATGTTTCAAAATCTCGTGGTTCATCCCGTTCTATTAGATTTGTGTGGTGGGAACAGATGAAGATCGTTCAGGAGAGATCCTGTTCATTGTGGTGTACCACAGAATTCCATCCTTGGGGAGTCACAAAAATTTTAAGATTTCATACTTGTGAATCTTTGAGAACTCCTTTTTCCATTCTTCATGCAATTGCAAACTTCCATAGAGTAATCAACGTAGAGGAAGTATACGCAATTTTTACGTATTCACAACATGGTTAGATTACGTTGTCGGATTGTGATATATTTTCAAATCCACAATTTCACTACATCATTATGAATGCATATTATATTGAATGAAATATTTTTATTCGAGTGATTCTCAATTGAATATGCAAATTTGAATATTTGGAATCCGATATTCTGTATTTACTTACTGAAATCCAAGGTTTGGCAAATATTATGATGTCCTAGTGTCATCCGTTGTTTCACGTCGTTTGGCGGGCTTGAAGTTTTTTTTTCTGAATTTCTGATATATTTAGGTATTTATTTCAATACATTTTGAGTTGATATGAAACGTTGATTCACTATGGAACATAAAAAGTGCGTTCTTTGTGGAGAAACTCGCGAATTGAGTGAAATATCGTTACACTGATATGATTTCGTTTCCATAATTCTACAGAAAACATTCATAATGGGAAACTGGATAAAATTCCGTGTCAATATTTTCGATATTTATGGGTTTATTCGAATAGTTAAATTAGTTTAGTTCAGTTCATTTATCAAGGTAGCAACGACAACTAAGGTCATGAGCTGAAAAAGTGCAAAATCGTTGTAACATTGTATAAAATACGTAAATACATATAGGCAAATATATGTATACTTATATACGAAGAGTTTAAAAAAATATAAGAAATAAAATGAACACGAAAGTACCGTATCAAAAATATACGTATAGAAATATATAAAATATTAATAAATGTGTAAATACTGATATAATGATAAATAATAGTTGACAGCAATAAATAAGAAATTATATATGAAACATTCACTCACAAGAGAATTAACAACGAACTTAAATGAAAATAGATATCGAAGAAATATATGCTATTTCGAATAGCATGCAAAGGTAGGATTTTAAACAGACAAAGGTAACACTGAACGAAAAAATTGAAACTTAGTGCAAACTCGAATACCTATCTGATTTGAAATTTTATTAGCACCAAACTAGGACAGCACCGCCATATTTCAGTTAGTGATATCGAAAAAGGGTTTTGTCATCCGATTGCCCTCTCGTTCGGCAAAAAATCGAAAAGATGAAAACCAGATTGTTTCATTTAACACAAGTATGATTGATTGGAGGGCTGATCCAAACTGCGAGCGAATTAATTGTCGGTTCATTTGATTTATGAGACCCCCACCGACATCAATTTGTCATTCTTAGTTCCGTTCGTCAAGGGAAATCTTTTACATTATTCATTCGAAAAGTTTAATCATTTTCGATAACGGTGTCACTGCCAGACTTTCCTGCACTAACGTTTTTCACGGTTCGCTATGTTTTCGGATTTTGCAGTGGAAGCGCAGCAGAATCGTCGGATTCATATTGCTGGATACAACAAGAGGCGCCTTGGTTTCAATCAGTCGGTTTATGTTGAATTATGGTACATAAAAAATTAATATTGGTATTAGTATTATTTATTCCAGGTACCTACCTCAGAACATCATTATACACTCTGTCCGTAAAGTATGGAACAAATTCATTTTTAGCTAAACAGACCATTTTGAAAAATAATCCTGAAACACGTCGATTTTTTAATTTAATTTACCGTATTTTGAAATGATAATCTAATATGCAGGATGAATTACTTTCGAGTAATGACGTACCATAATTTTTTTTTTAATGGAACACCCCCATTTTGTCTGAATTTTCCGATTACTCTAGCTGAGCTGATTCCAAAAATGTAACACATGTTGATTCCAATTGGTACAGGGTGGACAAAAATACAATAGTTTTGTGTGTGCTCATAAAGTAACGCGTAACATTCTTTATTAGTTAAATAATAATATATAATAATAGTTAACAATATTATCAAAAATACTTATTGTATAGCGGCAATTGGTTTGAATGTAACACCCTGTAGTTTGTTACATTTTTAGATTAATACGAATGAGCTGTTTCCAAACATGTTTGGTACTTGTGGTCTAGCAGACAGAATATGAAAGATATTATTTCTTATTTTTATACATTTTTATTGATCTAAATATGTAACAAACTACAGGGTGTTACATTCAAACCAATTGCCGCTAGACAATAAGTATTTTTGATAATATTGTTTATTTAACTGGATTTTTTTCAATAAAAATTTAGAGTCGAGTCAGTATTAAAACATATTATAGATAACATCGCTTGAATCAAGTTATCAAATATAAGAAAATATAAAATAGAAGACGTCATATAATTAAACATAGAAAGTTATCAGATTGAAGATTAATGTTACCTCCATAAAGTATAATCCACAGAAGAGGATTTGCTGGATAAAAATTTGTAGTTTGTTTGTAGATTGAAGATTTATAGATAAGTAATTTAAGATTCAATTAGGTATTAGAGTTAAAAGTTTCATTTCAATTTTTCAGTATCAATTAAATTTTTCTCATTCCTTAAATTGAGTTCTTTGAACCCTGACAAAAGTCATTAGAATAAAAGTAAAAATTTATATTTTGTTATTGGATCGAAGTTTCAAATTTAAAATTAAATATTTTAAAAATAGAAAAATAATTTAGACGATTCATAAAAATTGGCGCCCAACGTGGGGCTTTCGGTTTAGGTGCAATCAAAAGTGCTTTAAGTTGAATTTGTACAGAGCACTGATATATTTTTGAAATATTTATGAAAAAACCTATCAAAAGTCATCGTACAATGCTTCCCTCTACTTATTTTCTTCGAAAAAAGATGAAATGAATGTGTACATTGCCGATAGGAAATGAATGGGTACCAAAGTTTGACTGATACGCGAAAAACCACGTGGTTGTAATCCCTCTCAACACTTCTAATCATGGCATTTGAGATCCAAACTTAATCTGTAAGTTTCTAGCTGCTCGGTTTAAAATTTCAAAATTACAGACTTTGAAGAATGTTGAGAATAGGCGGAATATTCGACGTCTTATAATGTTTCATATAAAATTGTTGAAAAAAATAGAAATTAATTCATTTCAGTGAAAAAAAATATATACTTATGAATATAATTTACTACTAGATACGGTTTAATTCTATATCATGAGATTCTGAAAATAACGATCCCACAAAAATCACGGACCAGAGGAAAATCACCCCCCTTCCCTCTCGCCGGGTATTTCACTAGTATTGATATACATATTATCATGGAGTGTCTTGTACTTTGATCACAGATGAAGAAAAAGAAACCTTCAGTTTCATCAAGACAAAATTAACACATCCAAGTCCAAACATCGGTCTGACAGCGGTTGTGTTCCATTACCAAGTCACAAAATAATTAATCATGGTGATTAATTGAACTAATCCTACGTTCCGTAACAAGCAACACATGTTCAAAAAGTTCAATACGCAATTCAGAGTTACCTATATTGTCCAACGGGAACAATTCATTGCAACTGCAGACGCATTCTACTCGTTAAATTCCTCATTTTCACCATTCAGCTCGCCTCCTTTCATCAGAAATATTGTATTATTTTTCCCAGTAATGATGAGTAATTAGCCGAATAATCAAGCCGGTTCTCTAGCGGTCGTAGCGTCGAGCGAAGTTTTAATTCCACCCAATTCAGAAGATAGATGCTAACGGCAGGTAATTAAAAAGCAAAGTGCCTGCGGATTCCAGCATCCCGCCGCGACGCTCCTAATTTCGGCACTGTATCTTCGCCGGCGTCGAGAGAAGGACGGAGCTAGTGCGCGTCACGTCCCGTACCGCCCCAAACCACGAAAATTTGCATACAAATTAAAACAGGCCGGGGCGATATTCCCAACGCACCAAACTGCAACCACAGTCCGCACAATGCCCGAAAACATGTGCAAAAATAGAAAGGAAAAAATTCCTACATTGTAACAACCACATTTATGACTTTATCGCCCCATAACCCCAGTTTTAGGTAAGCGGGAGACGTAACTTAATCACAAGAGAAGGGAAATGTATTCGCGAAATTTACATTTAAATTGAACTCCCGCCTAAAGTCAAAAGTTTGCGATGTCAAAGCTGACACACAGAAAGAAAACCAACAGAAAATCATAATAATTGCGGTAGTATGCTAAGCAGGTGTGGTATTTTTATACCGTTATGACTTCCTAACGAAGGATAAAATACGTCAAAGTTATGTATTGAAATTCAATGAGATCGGGAGTTTTAGAAGATATTGAATCAGTGTCAAAGCTGACTCAAAAAGTGTCACTCCAGCGATTATTGCATAGATAACAAGATTTCATTTTGAAGCTCGTGATAAAAATGAGAAAGAACTGACGTATACAGGGTGGCCACTTTTTCAACCTCATTTTTTTCAATACGGACCTGTATATTTTATGACACTTTTCGAAATAACTTTCAACGCTGAATTCAACGATATATCATATAATGTCATTCAAAGTTGATTTTCAGGTGATTTTGACCCTTATCCAAATTTCTTTGGGTCGGATTGAGCTCTAGTTGATTCATGCGCCAATATTTTGTTTTTCAATGAAACAGGGGACGAAAAAAAAGCCAACAGAAAATCATAATAGTCGCGGTAGTATGCTAAGCAGGTGTGGTATTTGCATACCGTTTTGACTTCCTAACGAAGGATAAAATGCGTCAAAGTCATGTATTGAAATTCAAAGAGGTCGGGAGTTTTAGAAGATATTGAATTAGTGTCAATGCTGCCTCAAAAAGTGTCATCCCAGTGATTATTGCATAGGGAACATGATTTCATTTAGAAGCTCTTGATAAAATGGGGAAGAACTTTAATAAAATAGGGGATGAACTACCTTATAAAATGGTCGAAGTGTGTGGGACTTCGCGTTTGATGAACACACCCTACCCAATAAACCAAACCTGCTGTTCTTAAGAGGGATTACCACTACGTGGCTTTCCGCTTACATACCTATCAGTCAAACATTAGCATTAGGTATTCTCATTCATTTCCCCTCTAGCGCTCCTGCGATGACCAAACTTTGTACGGTGTACGAAGTTGTACATTCACTTTATCTTCTTCTCTTTATGAATCATATAAGCAGAGGGCAGGACTGTAAGACGGTCGATTATTTTGTCCCAAAATTATAGTTTGATATTTTTGTAATAATTTTTTCTCATGAATATTTTGAAAATATATTAGAGTTTGTACATTGAACATATCATCAATTCTATTGCGAGAAATGAAAAGTTTCCTACATTTTTTCATTCACAAATTTTTTGATTATTGTTATGTGAAACCATCATAAAAATCGATATGGTTGTAAGAAGAAAAATTTATAATTTCGTTTTTAATTGAGCTGTCACGTGTTGGTATTCTCCCTAAGATTCCCGGCTTCTATTTGCCTGCTAACCTTCTGACTTATATTGTTTGTAACTCTATCACAATTTCTGTCGTATTTTTCAACAAAATTTTAAAAACCGAAGTGATGGTTCCACATACCAACTGTGAACTAAGTTATTTAACAATTCTGATTCTGATATTTATGGAAATGCACTGACAGAACTCTTCAAATGGAGTGGTTACAAAAATACATTGTTATATAAACAAGATAAATGAGTTAATAGTATCAGCATGATTATGTAATAAATAGGACGTTTATTATCAAACAGGATGTAGGTTTTTACAAGAATTAAGTGATGGTTTCACATAACAACTAAACAAAGTAACAAGTTATTTGACAATTCCAGCACCAGCCTATTACTTAAATAAAACAATGAAAAAGTTCGAATTCGCGTAGCTAGACTCAATATTTTTTGTAGAGTGTGATACATTATTGAATTCGTAATTTTTTTTTCACCTCATAAGGAGAACCAATATGTCCATAAAAAAATGACTATCGCGTCTCTGAAACGATCAATGGAGAACAGAAAAATCTGACGACAACCTATATTGAATAATGGCTACAAACCGAATTTCGTGAAGTAATCTCCAGAAACAAATGAGTTATACAAAAAAAAATTCGATTTTCATTTTTTTCCATATATCTCGAGAACTATTAGAGATATGTTGGATCTGTTAACTCCAACACACTTATCACTAAATTAAGCAACTTTTTTATAATTTGAGCCACCCTTACGGTTTTCGATATACCTGTAGCGCCCCTCTAAATAGTTCTAACCCTATAGTGTGTACGATATCATAGGAAATAGATATAATAACTGACGTAAAGGCTTAACGAAAAAATATAGTATGTATATTTTAATTCAATTAAATTTTCGTACCCTGTATCTGAATCATGACAGGAAAAAATGGCGTGATGCAAGTATCCTTGATGTCAGTTAGAGCCCTTCATAAATGATTCGTGCCTCCATCTAAGTGGGAAGTCTTTCTGGGATTAAGCTTTGATTGAGTATGCACCCCACTCTGGTCTTTCGCACATTTATGAGTGTAGTATGACATCACAATCTTTGCTATTTACTTCATCCCATTTCCATTTTCGGTGGCGTTCTCAGATATCGTTCAAATTGATGCAAATGTATACAGTGAGATCGTTGAATGAGATTAGTGTCACATATTTTGACGGATAAACTACTTATGGAGAATTCCATTTGTCCTCGATAAGACAAAACGGTTTCTGAGTGTGATATTTTGAGTCAATTTCTTAGAACGATAGGATTCATTTCTATTTATCTCGGAGCGATTTTCTGGTAGAAAAATGAAGTTGAGGCCTGAGAACTCCATTTTTCTAATCTTTTCTTGCATCTTTCCGGAGTGGCACTTGAATTGCGTTTTTGTTTATGATATAAAAATAAAATGCCATGTTATTATTTGTATCAAGATCAGGAACTGCTACAACCGTAATTCTGCTTCAGAATATACCTAAGGTGCAAAAAATCTTCGTGAACACTTTTGGTATGAATAATATCTAATTTTTAAACTACTAAAAAAATCATTTCAACCTGAAGAAACAATATCTGCTATCTCAAAATATTTTTTTTGTGTGGATTAACCTATTACTGTTAAATTTAATTATTCAATTGTGTTCCTATATTAATTGTGTCAATAGCGTATTAACAATTCTTTGAAGTAGGTATATTCGATATTCAATGATATGAATTATGAATACGAAATGTGGCTTGTGTTGCCAATAATTTTGTTTTTATAGAGTATTCAATCTTTATAAACGTTTATTTGTTTTTGAAAAGATTGAAGAACGGGTTTTTAACATAAAAAATTATAATTTTCGCAATCCAGGCCTGCGCTACTACTTGTTAACTTGAGTCAAAAACGCTTCTATATCCAGTTATGTACTAATTCTTTTTTCAGCACCTCTTCTAGTGAATATTGACGACAGCCATGGCAAATTCATCCCTTTTTCAAGGGGGTGTGAACTAACATTTAGACATTCATCCTTGTTCAGTCTCTTATACTCTTCATCCAGGAGTGTTGTCCCCTCGTTTCCCCCTATTTAGCCGTTTATGATCAACTGGAGCAATTCATATTGATCAACCCCCAACACGTGCCCAAAGAAGGCCGTTCAAATTGATATTGATAGCTCTCTAATTGCAGTGACACTGTCTAGATCCTCCCATTCCAAGAGGGATGGTATATCCGTCCAAGAAATCTTGAGCATTCTTCGAAAGTCCTACATTTTGAATGCTTCCACTCTTGCAGGTTTCCATTAAATATAAAATAACATTTTAATTGAAGGACCTCGGTCGATGGCCTATTGATTCTTTATCAATAAAGTACTTGATGTTGTTGTATAAAATAACAGAATATATTGCATTCAACCTTTCGATGACGTAGCTATTTTCATGTCGAAGATGCGTTTTTTAGGAGTATTTCTTTTACTCAAATTCTGATATAGCTTAAGCTATTTTTGATCCTATTTCGATATCTTGTTCTGAAGTGTCAGTTATCTAGCATCCCCTATTATTTGATTTTGTTCACTTGCTATATGCATTGGCCATCTAGCACCATGTTGGCTGTTATATTATTTGTCTTCGAGATTTCCATAACCTTTGTCATTTTCAGAGGAATTAATATGCAGTATTTTAGTCCCCTTTCTCGGATAACATCTATTGTCTTTAGTAAGGTTTCCTCACTATCTGTGAATATGATAGTGTTGTCAGCACATCTTATGTTGTTCATCATTCCATTAACCTTGATACCCTCTTCAATATCCTTCAGTGCTACCTTGAGAATTTCCCCAGAGTATATATTGATTACAAGAAATATCCCAAGCCTCTCTGAAACGAAATTGATCTCTTTCTATATGTGCTCTATATGTTGGTATACCTTTATATCTCGAGATGTAACAATACAAAAAAACTTCAAACAATAAAGCATGTGTAGATAAATATATTATATGTACTCATAGCATTGATAAATTCATCAATGCCCTCAGAGTCAAATATACACAGTGATTCCTAACTACGGTTCAAAACTTCAGAGAGTGATTCATTAGTACGTTTTAAGAAAAAAGGTCCGACAAACATATGTCCGGAGTTACTTCGTTTCCGAGGTTGAAGGCGTTGAAGTTTAAAAAGGAACGACAGGTATTTATCGTAAATATTTTCTGTAGTTTTTATTCTCTTAGATTAAACAACTAAAAATACATTTTTTCGATCTCCTGAATTTTCTTATTATCAATCTCCGTTTTCGAGAAAAAAAATCATCTTAAGTCATTCTGGAAGTGTTCGTGATATGTTGTTATACAGTGACATAATTTTTTGCCTCGAAAACGAAGCTAGAAGAAAACACAACTTGTATTTCTAGTTGCTTAATCTTGAACACTTAAAAAAACCCAAAAAAGTGGTTTACTTTTTTCCCCAATATTGTTGCCTCTTGTGCCCACTAGATGTAATTATTTCAACTAGTTAGGCCTCATTAGTTCAATTAACTTTACCAAATTTTAACCAGACCGGTTTGACAATATTTACGTTAATTTATAAATAGGTAACTTGGAACCGAAGCAACTTCGGACATATGTTCTTAGGACCTTTTTTGTATAGAAATTGGCCTGCAAATGCTTCGTTTCGAGATACAGGGTCTTAAAGTTTGATTTTTTTTTCTCATATCTCCTTTCCTCTACAAGATATTCATCTTGAATTTGACATAGATATTCCAATTTGAAGTTTTGCTCACGTGCTATGCTAATTTTGAAGGCAAATTTTTAGGGTGATATTTTTTCTGGAACAGTTCCCGCTTCTTTCCTCCAGAACTTTTTTTTTGGTGGACCTTGGTAGTTTTGAAAAATGTAAAAAAAAACTTTGGTTCACTTATACACTTTTAGGTTTCTTGTAGTTTTGTTGTATATCCTACCGATTTCATTAAAAAAATTTCAAACAATTTTCAAGTAATCTTTAGGAGAATCCGAATTATTATAAAGATCCAGTTAGTAAGAAAACGTTATCAGTTTTTGTACTTATTTACCCAATTTGTAGATTCGAAAAACTGGTATAATCATCACAAAAGAGTAGGACTATAAGAAACATCTTGTATCTCTAGAAAAGAGAGTTTACAAGTCCATGTTTATAGGCTTTTTTTTTCTTAAAATTATCCAAGAAAAATCTCATTTCCGTTTGAACCTCCAATTAAGGAACGCCCTGTATAATCTGAGCGGATATAAATTTTTCACCGTATCTGACCAATCGCGGAGACAATTCAATATAGGTTTCCTTGAATTGTCCACCTAGTGAGTTATGGAGGGCACACAGACAAGTCACTTCTCGACCAAATGACCACCATATATCTTCCTGAATACGAGATAAAATTGCACGCCACTGGCTCTTCGACCACACTGACTAGAATATCCGGATTCAGTTCAATGATTTTCCGAATTGTGCGCAATGTAGGTCGGGAAAGGCAATTAAGGCAGACGACAAAACGGATGACAGTTTTATTTCAACGCTAGGTGGGTAGCATGAAAGCTATACTGCTATAAAGGGGTTGTGATCAATTACGTTCAGGTGAACAATGAGCATATTCTCATAATTATTGCGAATATTCCCTCAATCAGAATATTACAGATTGATACCTATTTCGGAATAAATGTTGATGTGGTTTTCCCTGGGAAGAGGTCAATAAAACCGAGAATAAAACAGTATTACTCGTTTCCTGTACAGCAGTAATTGGTTGAGTTATTTGGATTCCAATTATAGGCATTAATGAACAAATTCATTTTTCGGAAATGTCAAACTTGATGAAGGTTTTTATGTAATTTTGTCCGATACATGTGAAGAAAATATATTTTTGGAAATAATATGGAATTTTGTTGATTGATTTTCAGTTGGAACTAATGAGCTCATTTTCATGTTGTTTTGAACTCATTTTGCACGTACCATACGTGATGTAACGTGAAATTCTGGTATATATCTTGTAAAAAATACGATATACTTTCCTAATAAGATTCTTTCACCGATTCCTCAGTGACAAGGCATTAGAAAGCCAGAAGCTCGCAAATGTACCTTAACGCCTTATTTTGACAAAACCAAGGTTAAATCTGCTGGGACCATTCCACCCAAGAAGAAGAAACAAGAAATTACTGAAACATTATTCAATGATAAAAAAAACCTTTGGTGAATGAAACAAGGCCGTTGAAAAATAAAAGTCGTTGACGATGAAGAATTCGACACTGAACCGTTTCAAATTAACATTAAAAATGAAGATGTCGATGACTGCCCCCGCATTTATTACAATGACGTTTTTTTTATTATGTCTATTACTAGAATGTCGGACAAAATGGATTTTTTTAGAAGTCACAATGATTTCTTATATCTTTTATTTTTGTAGTTCAATTCAATTTTCAGCTTAAAAACAATTTACCAAACTTAGTATTTAGCACCAAAATGGGAGTATTATTGCAATAACTAAAAATATATTATTGAAAAACAAAACAGTATGTCATTTTGTCCGCATTTCCCCTAAATGAATGGACTTTTACGATCGTATTCTGTTTAAAAAAAAACTAGACAAATATTTAACAGTCAAGTACTAGATTTTTTCGATTTCATTCACAGAAGGTTTTTCATGTACAAGAATGCATTTCATTTTTTATAAGAAAACTATTGCTTTTACGGACACAACATAGGAATTGAAAATTTTGCAATTCCTTCTTCTCTTCAGCAATTTTAAGAATTTTTCTCGTTTTTGTAAACGTGTAACCATACAAAGAAATGCCTAGGAGCTTTTGCTCACATGAAAGACCTCAATTGATTTTCGACAAATATCTCAAAACTTATTTGGTTCGGAAACACCCTGTGTATGAAAAACAGAAACAGTTGTGGGCCCATTCAAAATCAGGGACTTCTGCATTCTCTTGTCAGAGTGAATGAAAAAAACAGACAAGTTCTTTTCCCTCGAATCAGAAATCGACAGGTTGACAGGCAGGCGCGGATCCAGGCCTCACTTTTGGGGGGGGGAACTTTTAGATACTAAAAATACTGAAAATGTGGACCCCAGACACCTCCGCCGTTTTGGGACGCCATTTTTTGCCGTTCAATAATATGGTTTTCCACAAAATGTATTGAAAGTGAAATTTTTGCTGATCTTGTAATTATTCGAGCCTTAGTATGTCAAATTCTAAGAGGCCGGCAAAATTTAAGTGGTGCCCGGGCCATTTGGGGGGGGAACGTTCCCCCAGTTCCCCCCCCGTGGATCCGCGCCTGTTGACAGGTATGAGCTTTTTTCAAGATTACCATTTTACGGCTGGAAAATCGTACTGGAAAAATTTCGTTACGTTGGCAGCAATATACATATCTCGGGATATAACATATTAATGAAAAGTCACCTCAACGAGAATGTCCCCACCACTTTATGGAACAAAATATCTGAACAACAGATTCCTGTTCCCGCAATTCCAATACACATAAACTACACTTGACTCGTTTTCCCTCTCTACCAAGTTCACACCAACTTAAGTGACGTTTACGGGTCGCACTTTCCAACTCTACAAGAACATTTCATACCAGCAGCAACGGCGAGGAAACGAATTGTCATCAACTAAATTGTCGTCTCGTTTCTAGAGTCTATTTTCCTTTATGCGATCTGTTCTGCTCATTTTCAAGCTACAATTATTTCCATGAATGCCAAGCAGGAAATATAAAACCTTCAGCCGAAGGAATAAAGAGTTTCCCCATGAGCTGGCCGCGGCTATAGCCAGACTGGCATTGTATAACATTTTTATGTTCCGAACAGAACGACGAAAAGGAACAGAAGGAATAATGAATTTTTCATAATTAAAGTCAATGCTGTGGAATTGGAAAGTTCGTGAACACCGAGGAAATGGAAATGTTTTGTTCAGGTTCTGCTTCATTGTTTATATAAGGTTGAAACGATAATTGGGACTTATACTCCATGTTTTGTGATTAATGAATACCGTCAGGTATTGAAATTTTACATTCACAGTGGTCAATTATTCGAACTAGATTTCAGAAGGCCAATTTTATGTGCCCGTTGGCCAAATATTCCCATTGAAATATCCTCTATTTGAAGTTGTAGTGATTGCGAATCTCGTTTCAAGCAGCTTTGCGAAGTATAATGCTTCTACAATATTAAAAAGTTGGGCTCCTCAAGCGTATTAGTGAGAAATATTTCAACATTCAGAGTTTCAGAGAGGTTTGAGTTAATGGATATAAGCACCAACAATTATAAAGAGGTAATTGACCTATGTAGGAGGTTAGTGTATCTTGGAGGAAGTAATACGAGGGCTACTATTTATGTATTGGGAATTGGCAACTGATATTTCCAGGTGAAAACTGATATTCACATCGTAAAATTTGAATATTTTTGTGTGAAGAATACAAAAGTAATAATACCGAAAGAAAACCTGGAAATTAAAATCGATATTATAATAGAAAATTGTCTCTCATCATAACATAACCTTCAAGAAGGAACCACAGAACCTATTGCTGTCAAGAAGAGAACCAACCCGTCCAGCTGAGAATACTAACTTTACCAAACCGATACTCGTACTAGATGGAAAATTCCCTGATGTTTTCTAGCAGTAATCACCTGGTGGGATCTATGAGGCGCTGAGGATAACGAAATTTCGAAAAATATCTGCGTGAAATTGATAATTCAACAATATACATCTGAGGTAGGTACTGAATAATTTTCCAATGAAAGGTTTCATTTTGATATTAAAAATAATATAGATATTTTAGGAGGAATGAATGGATGTTTATTCCATTGCAAAGAGGACGGTATCCTATTAACGATGGACAACAATATCAGCCAAAAGAACGCCAAGGCTACGGTTACAGTACCTTATTCTTTTGATGAAATTTTTCTTGACCAATTCATACATTTGTGGCTGTATGTCTTTGATAACTTCACGACTTCCATCTTTGAAGTCTTGAATCGATTGTGGAGCATTGGCATAGAGACTTTGTCTTTCAAATAGCCTCAAAGAAAAATTCTAAAGGTTCATGAGTTCTCAGCGACCAATCCATTGTGATCATCTATCCGGAAAATAACACGGCCAGAAATCTTTTCTATTCTTTTAATACTATTTGTTTCGTTTCTTGTGTAGCACATAGCTCCATCTTATTGAAGCGTCGTATCTTCCAAGTACAGCCATAAAATATCATTAATCATAGCCAGGTAGAGTACCTAATATATTCACCGTAACAGTGTCAGCAGTCTCACTTTCGAATAAGTAAGGTCCAATCGCACCCTCAGCCCCAAAAACCACAACAAACACTGACACGTTGAGGGTTTTCAACGATCATTCTTGGATTTTCGTAACCTTAAATAAGACAATTCTGCTTATGAATGCAGCCTCCGAGCTGAAAATGAAGAGAATTTTTCAATGGAAATCCAGATTCAAGAACCAATCAGCGCAGATAAGACGTTGCTGGTGAACGACAACTGAACTTTGAAAGCCTTAAGATTTAAATTTTTATGCAAAATACGATGTAATGTCATTTGTGAAAGGTCTTATTCCCAATATCGACGAGTAATGGACAAACCTGGGTTGTCGTCAATACCTCGGGCTACAGCAACAATATTCTTAGTTGTTGTCAAGTGACGGACATGGTTTTGATTATTAACATTACTAACTTGTCCCAACATCTCATTTTGTCACCAGTTTCACCATTGCCGACCGAAAAGGTGCTTTAGTTTTACTAACTATGATTCACCAGTCTTGTAATGAGTTTTTACAATGTAATGGCGTTGTTGAAGCGTGAATAGTAATGGGATAATTTTTATAACCGTTGTTACCGCAACAACGATGAAAATAGCCTCGCGCATTCGCCATTTTGCAACGAACCTGGATTATTTTCTTTCATTTCGAGGACACTCTAACTATGTTAACTTCTGAAACTTCTGATTTCTGAGATGAATGACAACTTGAAATGAATGGCCTGACATTCTCATAATTCGCAGGTGTTTACACTGTCTGCAGCACCCTCTATTTTACGGTCATACAGGACCATATGTTAGGCCTGTCGGCAACCGTGGACCCGCTCGATTTAACAACCCTGCGTTTATGTATTTTACGTCTATGAAACGGACACAATTGCAGGGTCTGCATGGAATTACTTGCGTTTATTGAATCCGTTTAAGCATCGCTTGGTGACACAAATATTATGCCAAACCTAATGCTGAAACATCGCCCATTGTTCCATGTTAAGGGGAACCATTTAACTTGTCAAGGAAATCGAATTCGATGCATCATGTAACTTGATGAGTATGATACTCACCTATATGATATTGAATATGAAAAAAGTCTTGATTACATCCATATTCCAGAATGCTGCAAATTATTAGGAATGATCAATGAGAAATTTGCATACATCCTCCAGGTAGCACAACTTTTTTTTTATATGGATATATTTGAGATAGTATTATAGTATCTTGGATTGCTCAAGAGATGGCGTCCACATCTCCCGGAAGATCGGTACCGCTTGAGTCTAAACCTAAACATTCTACAGCAAAATCACTATTTTCTGCAAGGTAGATGGAAGATGTATATGACAGGGTACATTAGGAGCCATGGTGTTGATTTCATCAATGTTTTCGAGTTGAAACTCCCTTTTTACCCCCGAGAGAGGCTGTACCTTCAAAATTGGCTGACAACGCATCGCCAAAAGACAAATATGTTGTGCCAATCAATATAATTCAGGACTTATAACTCTTCTTTCTTCTTTGTATGTATTAAGGGATCTATAGACTTTCTGGATTACTTTGGATCTATCAGTTCTATGGATATACCAGTTCAATTCATCTACTAGCTCTATACTCTATCCGTTCTATCGATCTATGGACTATGTAACATAAATCTATAAGGTATCTAGGTAAATCTTCTGTCCCAATAGTTCATATCTGAGTATAAACGATGACAATGATTTATCAGACTCAAATCAGAAAAAACTAGTTGTTTTCATTCCATACCTACCATTGTTTTGTTTTCGCCCGTGAAATTGGTTTTTCCATTTCAATCATTGAAGATTTTCTCTGAACAAATCGACTGGGTTCTTGGTATGACGGATTCGATAATGTTGCAATAATCTGCATTCGAAAACATATATTCGATCATTAATTTCTTTTTTTCTCTCTATGGGAAGCAGAATATTCCATTTTGGGATATAAATACGAATTCACGTTCATAAAGCTTGAAATAAAAAATTGAAATTGAAAAAAATTGAGAATCCAATATCACTCCCTGCCTTTGCAAGGGAATTATTTGTTTGAAACACGCTTCAATTTTAGTATTATTACTTACAGAAGTCAAAGTGATAACGGGTTCATCTGACTGAAACTTTTAATGGACAATTCAATGTGAAAAATCTCCAACAAGACTACTTTTGAGTATTACTTCTCATCGATAACTCCACATAATATATAAATGATGTTTGCATTATTACCACATCTGAGAAGTTTAATTGAATTCTGATTATTCAATGAATAGCATTTATACAAAGCTATGCATGATTTTTTCAATCTAATGAAACTTGACAAGTTAATCTGAAGCCTATAACTAATAATAATAATATTTATGATTTGGTTTCACATGATGATTGAAAGTTTTAGTGAGTTAATGAACAATAATACCTATATTTCTTGTACATCATAATATCTATAATATGGTTTTAGGTGATGATTCAAGATTCTCAAGAATGATTACTATCCATAATATTTTGTCAAGAATTGCAATATGTTTTTTATTCGAATGAATCTACTACCAGAAGATATACGTAATAAGGTACCTCTTCTCCTTCGAGGAAGAGAATGAAAATGGCAAAAATAGTACAAGTTTCTTTAGCAATGGGCTAATAAATTCATAGCTATACTTGGAAAATATTATTCAATTTTTTTTCGGAAAAATACCAGACTTTCACTAAGTAACTACATTGAATTCTTTTTTCTATGGTTATTATTCGAATGTTGTTTTAGAAATAACAGACAAAAATTTTACTTGACCAGTTTCCTCTTTCATTTTGGAAGTCCTTAATTGGAGGACAAATGAATATGAGTGATTCCTTTAATAATTTTAAGAGAAAAAAGTCTTATAAACATTGGCTCGTAAACGCTTTGTTTTCGAGATATAGGGTGGTAAAGTTTGATTTTTTTTCAGGTTTTTTCTCATATCATCAAGATATTCAAGTAAATTGGCAAAGTTATTCCAATTAAGAGTTTGCATCACGTTTTATGCCAATTTCAGTTGAAAATCTACAGTTTTACTGGAACAGTACCCGCTTTTTACGCCAGAATTTTTTTGGTGTACCTATGGTATAAATTGAAAAACACTTCAATCTAGTACTGAAGTTTTTGATATCTTGTTATTTTATCGTATCTTTTACTGATTTCGAGAAAAAATTCAAACAATTCTCTCGAAATTCTCAGGAAAATTATCAGAGAAATCCATTAAGGCTGTAATTAATAAATTAATAATAGTTAAATTAATAATAGTTAATAAATCCATAATAGTTTCCCTGGTCTGTAGCAATATTTCATGAAGATTTGATAACTCCTTTAATTAGTAGAAATACCCTTTATTTCGAAAAAAAAGCCGTTGCGGGCATATCTTTTTTCTCAAAATTAAATCTCTCATTTTCATTTGTAGCCCCAATTTATGAACACCCTGTATATAACGAATTCCCATGGAATACCTGGTGTAATTCAGTTCCTTCTCAATAAATCAGAATATTGGGAATTTCTCCTCATTTGAATATATTTCAACTCTTTTCATTGAATAGCGATCGCTTCATTGAAAATACATATTTCCATTTTCACAAAAATCGCAATATTTTTTCAGAAGATTTATTTCTATGAAACTACTACAATCCTCTTTCATATTCAATTGGGGCACCTGCATGAAAAATGAGGGTAATAAAGCCTGTTTTTTTTTTAATTCTCATGAATAAAACTGTAGTTTTGAGCACACATTTTTTCGACAGAGGGGAGGCACTGTGACCGTGTTCAAATTATTCTGTGTTAATACTAGCAGAGTCGTTTAATCTCGGAAACAAATAGCAAAAAAGAAATCTCTTTCCTATTATACTTTCAAACGAATTGTTAATTTGAGCTGTTCATAAAAGCTATCCACGTTTCATTATTGTGAATTCTTGATGAATCAACTAAGAGTTAGTTCAATTTTATAAAATGGAAGAAGCACCTATTTTTGGTTAGTCAGTAAAAGATTTTCCATGTATGTATCTCGAAAATAAACGGAAATATCACATTCCGTGAGTTTTCGTATAATAACTATCAAAACAGAATATTTTAAATTAATCAAGGATCATTTCATTATGCACTAATTAAAGCTAAAACCTTTATAGTTACTTTGAAGTATAATACTCCCTTTTTTTTCATAATATGCCACAACAAATCCACTTAATTTATCAAGGGACATAATGAGTACCTATATTATTGAGCATCTGAAAGGATATTCAAGTCCTCTTTTTTGAAAGAACAGATATATGCCTGAATTAATTCCTTATACTTAATCTTTCAAAAAGTAAGATATCATCTAACTGAATGCTTTTCAGATGTATCTTTTATAGATCTGCCAGTTATAATTTTTTTTTGACTCTTTCCATATAAATTTCAGATACTTAACTCCAAGCAGCAGAATCGAATACATTTCTCTGATTTGGAGGTGAAAATGTTATTTAATTACGCGTGTAATAATGATTGTTTTTTTAACAATCACAGAAGTTCTGGAAAATTGTCTTTCAACAGGAGCTGAAGATGCTGGCGTTGTTAAAAATATTTGGTCATTCTAGCCAAGTTTGAGAGAACGTTTTCGTGCTTCTTTCACCATTCTAAAATATCTTCAGAACTGTCAGCACGTGGTTCAGTCAGGAATTTGTTTATTTCATAACGCCAAGCTATCCTATTTGCTCGATTTACAGGAGATTTCTTGAATGAACTCAGGAGATCGATGTTAAACTCACTGTATTTATCCTTTGAAGATGATCATTTAGTCTAAGCATGCAAGAGCTTGCAGAAATATATGCCGTTCAAGCTCAAGTAATATCAAGTAGCTTGATATCAAGTCCAGCAATAAATATCCCAAATCGAGTCAAGTCAAGTGTCACAACCTTGATTTTCAAGTCAAGTAATTGGTAAAAATATCAAGCTACTTGACTCGATAAATACCTAGTATCAATTTACTCGATGTAAAAAATCCACATACATATTTATACCAGGATGTTATTTTCAGATCTCAAATAGTGGATACATAATGATGAATCGATAGCAGATATTCCTTCCAGTGCAATGGACATTTAAATTCATATTCCAGTCGAATAGAACCTTCGAATGCATATGTAAACAAGGGAAACAAAAAACAATACGAAATATAGCGAATGCATATGGCATATCGGAATTGGAATACTTCATACAGATATGATTCGTTGAATTGATGTCGCTCTTGGCAAATTCAAAGGCGGTCATTATATCTGCTGCAAATTGATGATCATTTATTCACAATATGGAAGCGTTTGTATTTTAGAACATATTTCCAATATCTGTTATTATTTGTTGGCGAAGCAGAACGAATAGAAGTATTTTTTTAGTTTGGATTTGTACGCCCAACAATTCGAGTTCGGTGTTGTAGTCCATATTTCAACCTATTATTATTTCTGTCGAAATCAAACATTTTGGGCTCTCGATAAATTGCTGTATCGTCATATTTTGATTGGTTTGTGAAGGAATATGGGAATAAATCAGGAAATCGATGGAATTTCATCATTTCAATAGAATTATATTCATTAATTCGATATGTAGTGCATAATGAAGAAGATTGTAACGATTAATATTTTATGTTTTGCATCGACCTCTGCTGGACCTCTGTGAGACCTTTCAAAAACTCGAGATATAGGTAGTCAAAACATATTTCTCTATCTTTTTGAAAATGTTACTTTATATTGTTGGTTGGTATTTTTCACGACGTACTTATCTATGTAATTACAGTATCCGGTAGAGTTTCAGAAGAAATGTATCGGGTGTCCCAAATTCGTTGTCCATTGAGGGGTTTTCTGAAACCCGTTGAGCTAGAAAAGAATGAATGGCACATTTTTGGGTTCAATTTTTGAGAGAATGAATTTGGTGAAAACCGCAACCTCATAAATTCAACTGTTTTCGAGCTATAAGTGAAAATTGTATCATGGTGTGAAATGAAATCTGTAATCTGTAAACTGCAAATTATTGCCACCAAGGTCTCCGGGTTTAAAAGTAGGGATTCACGGCTTGGCTTGATTTTCAAGCTACTTGGTTTGAACTTGACTTGATTTCAAGTCAAGCTCAGGTCAATTATTTATTTATCAAGTACTTGAATCATATCAATGTATTTGAATTGAGCAGTTTTATTGTGTATTGTCACATCATTAAATGAGGAACCTTGCAAAAAGCACTATTATTTATTATATTTATTGTTTAAAAGCACCGAAAATATCAACTTTTTTGAAATAGAAACATAGATTAAATGACTATAAATCATAACAAAATTTGAAAAAATTAAAAAATAAAGTTTTTTAGTATTGAAATACCTCCAGGCTTTATTTGATTTCATAATTTTCCATCCAGGATCTAGGTTACATGAGGCATCTTATAGATTTGTCGCCTAACCTATTGCCGGTTTTTGTAACTGTAAGAGCAGCTCTGGAAAATTGTCTTTCAACAGGAGCTGAATATGCTGGCGTTGATAAAAAATCCTTGGCTATTTCAGCCAAGTTTGGAAATATATTCCTGACCCTACCAAAATCTACCAATAGATTTGATAGAAATGGGAGAAAACTACTAATAAAGTCATACTGGCGTATGCTTCAGTCTATCGGCACTCGAGGAATCCCCTTATTTAGTCTAAGCGCGCACAAGATTGCAGAAATATATGCCGTGCGACGCGTGCATATCAAACTCAAGTAATATCAAGTAGTTTGATATCAAGTCAAGCAATAAATATCTAAAATCAAGCCAATCTAAAGTATGTAATTTTTCACGAGCTTGATTTTCAAGTCAAGTAGTTGTTTGAAATGTCAAACTACTTGGCTTGATGAATTTTCAACAATTTAACAACGTTAGATTTGTTCGTCTGGTCACATTCAAAGAACAACATTTTTCAATTTGAAATTGTTGAATTGCTGAGAAAATCGGGCGTTCTTTAATCAAGCGGCCTTGGTGGTCATCGAATGATTTATTTATCTGAAAAAATCGATTTCATTTGTAATAGAAATTTGTATGGTTTATATAAAAAAAAAACACAAGTTTGTATGATAACTCCAAAATTGCAATGAAAAACAAATTATTACATCGGAAAATTAAAGGATTTCAATTTTGCCGTGTAGTTGAATTCATTATGTATACTGATATTTGATGTTACTGTGTTTATCTTGTATTTAAGTAAGTTTTTAATATTATGACATTTTCACATACTGTACTATTTCAGTCAGTGGAAATAAATTATTATTATTATCAATGGGTTCTACTAAAAAAATTGCCTGTCGAATGTTTTTGGTTAGCACCAGTTATAAAGTGTTTATGAAAACTTTTCATTTCATGTCATTTTCCAATTTGGTCTTATTGCTCGAAAATAGTGTTATTTATCAGGTTGCGGTTTTCAACAAATTCATTCTCTCAAAAATTGAGCCCGAAAATGTGGCCTTATTCCTCTTATACCTCAACGGTATTCGGAGATGCCCTTATTGGTCAATGAATTTGGGACACCCCAGTACACAGAAGTAGGAAAAAGGCCAGGTCGTAAAAAATAAGTCTATGATTGAATATGGAATAAAAATGAACGGAGTAATCCGATACTTAAACAACGAATTTTCAGTAATAAAAATTTTCTATTGGATCAAGCCAGTCTCATTACCACATCTGATAAAGTTCCGAGTTTCCATCCCGACGAAGCAGAAAAGCAAGCAATGATTAACTACTCTAATCGTGATATCATCGCCAACCCCCAGTTCCACCTAGAGAAATAAAAATTACGCAATTATCTGCCACTTTCCAGAGCCTTAAGCCCGGCTCACATTTTATATTTGAAGGAGGTCTCGCTTTCGAGAGATATTTATAGAGCAAACATCATTCGGGATTTCATGTGATCTGTTTCATGATTCATGCGACCTCCCAGAGGGTGTTTGTTATTTTGTTCAACAAACATGGATTGATTCGCAAGATAATCCAATTTGTGGCTTCATTTCCTATCACGTTTGATTTCATTGGTTGTACCGAATACACGTATGAAATATTTGTACATTGGCAATGTTTGAGGGGTTTGATGAGTGGTACAAGCTATTGATATAAAAATAGGAGTTGGGACCGTTTGCACAAGCATTTTTTTATTGGTCATCCGAAATTATTCATTTCGGTCATCTCACTCAATAACAGGCCAATTCAAAAGTCCCCGGTCTACCTTAGTTAAATACATTTTTTTGGTAAAATTTGATTTTATTATTCAACATAGTTGCCTTCCAGGGCGATACAACGATTAAAGCGATCTTCCAACTTTTCGATACCATTTTTTTAGTACGATTTGTCTCCAAAATAGGTCTCAGTTTCGGCGAATGCTTCTTCATTGGCGCTGAATTCTTTTCCAACGAGCATTCTTTTGAGTCTGAGAACAGGAAAAAGTCGCTGGGGGCCAGATCTGGCGAATACGGTGGATGCAGAAGCAATTCAAAGCCGAATTCATGCAATTTTGCCATTGTTTTCATTGATTTGTGTCACGGCGAGTTGTCTTGATGAAACAGCAACTTTTTTTCTTCGAATGAGGCCGTGTTTTAACGATTTCATCCTTTAAACTATCCAATAACGCTATATAATAATCGCTGTTGATGGTCTGGCATCAGAATTCTGATGCCATAATCTTGCCAGCTGACTGTGTTTTTCCTGGCTTTGAATTCGGTTCATCGTGTGCAGTCCACTCAGTTGACTGTCGATTGGACTCCGGAGTGGAATGATTGAGCCATGTTTCATCCATTGTCACATATCGACGCAAAAATTTAGGTTTCTTTCACTTAAACAGCTTCAAATACTGCTCAGAATCATTACCACGTTATTGCTTTTGATCGATTGTGAGCTCGCGCGGCACCGATTTGCAAACAGCTTTCTCATGTACAGATATTCGTGAATGATATGATGTACGCAGTCAGATATTGTATTCATAATGTCTGCTATCTCGATCAACTTCACATTACGGTCATTCAAAATTATTTTGTGAACTTTTTTGATTTTTTCGTCGGCGTCTCTTTTGGGCGTCCACTGCGTTCGCCGTCTTCGGTGCTCATTTCCTTGTTTAAACTTAGCATACCCATCAATGATGGTTGATTTTCCTGGTTCAGACCCCGGAAACTCTTCATCAAGCCAAGATGAAAAACAACACCATAAACTAAATATTAATTATAAAGAATCCTGATGAAATAGTTCAGTTTTCTTGATTTTTTTTTCGAAAATTACAATATCTATTGCCAGGCTGGCAGAAAATTGATTAATGAAGACATTCACCATTAAAATTGTAGGTGTGTGCACTGAACGAAAGTGTACAAAGGAAGAGATAGTTTGAAATAGTATAAAGTCAGTTCGATTTTGTGAATATGATCATTCGATTTTTAGAAGCTTTGACTCAAGATTCAAATAATAAATTTTTCGAAAGCTTTCCAGCATAAAATGAAAAACGGAGAAATGCACTGATGTGAAATTAGAAGCTTTTGCGCACTTGTCCAAATTAGTATTCATATAATTTTCTATTATATGATATTATATTTCTATTTTTACTTCCATATTCATATTCAAATCATACTCATTCTTATTCAACATAATAAAGCATAGTTTTGTTTTTTCCATACATATTATATCTTTTTCTGATAAAAATAATCCTCAAATATTTCGGAAACTGTTGATTTTCGGTTATCAATAAATATCGCTCAGCTTTTTCTTTTTGAAGTTATAGTGAAATCTAACTGGATTGTAAAGCATCAAGAAATATATGTTTACAATAAGTGTACAATCTACTTGTACGATCATCAATTGAGTAATCAAATTAATTTATATTTAATTAAGAGTTAAATCTGTTGGAAATGAATTAAATTGTTTATATAATTAGTAAGTTAGGACGCCAATACTAGTACTAGAACTACAATTATTGATGTAAGTGAAAATCAATTCATTTTTGACGTAAGTTCTCTGTAAAATGAATTAACGCTTGTTGATTGGAAAATCCAATTTTTAATTGAACCTCGGAAAAACTCGAAGCTTGCAAACTTCCAAATTCCCTATTCATTCAAGTATTCTTTATTTCTTCAGGTATTTCTCGTTATAAACTTTCGAACATTAAGTTTCAGTTGAAGGAAATGGGTAAACGAATAAGAGCGATCTTAGGAAATATCGATTCAAAATGAGTTTGTCGTAAAAACTTCCAGATATTTTATTGGACTACGTGCTACAAACAGCTTCCCAATTCTTGACAGAAATACATTGTCGTTATTCTATTAGTCACTTGACTCTTTCGCCTGTGCTTATATTTCATAGTGGTTCATTTTTTTTGTTTACTACGTTGATTCAACAATAATAAACTCGTATTATTGGTAGGTATATTAACTCGTTAACGCCTGATTGAATTGATGAATATCTGTCAGACGAATTCAAGTAAAATAATTATAATTTTTTTTTTTTTGATATTCTGTTAGTTTCACTATTTTTTCTTTCCATTGACTATAAATTGTTACCTATCGATTTGTAATGATTCGTTAAATGAATTTGATCTAATTTGATTCGATATATTTCCTAGCATGTTTTGGGCACTGAAAAAAGTTAATTATCGAACCAATTTCTCTTATGAAACCAAGTGCACTTCGGGAAATTCTCATATACCCCTGTTACAGTTGATTACAGTAGCGATTCTGGGGGGGTCCAGGGGGGGCCAGTGCCCCGCCTAAAATTCTGCTGCCCCCTCCCCTAAACTTTGACATACTCAGGCTTAAAGATTAGCAGAACTTTAATTTCGTTTAACTTTGCCCCCCCCCCAAAAAAAATCCGGCCTCCTCTTGGCCACCTCCGTTTTTGAAAACTGGCGTCGACAGTGGTTGATAATATGAAATGAAAATTCTGAACTCTGTGCAGAATTTGAAACCTGTTAAATCATAAAAACCGTAAACAATGGATTATAGAAAATTCAAGAAGCATATTGGAAAAGAGACAACCTATATTTCATGATTAGAGATTCGATTGGATTGAAATTTTGCTTTTATATAGGAAATAACTGTTTCTAGCTTCAAGCGAAATTTCGTATTGATGGCAAAACAAGAGTCATAGAGAATACTAATAAACAGAAACCTAATATCTCAGTAGCAATTTTTCAGACCGAGATGAGGTCTTATCCCTTTGGTAGTTATCAGTGCGTTAAATTACGTGATGCATTTTCGGAGTACTGCTTGATAACTTCGGGTGTTCCTCAAGGTTCCATTCTTGGTCCTCTGCTATTCCTTGTATATACATATATAGCTGATATGTATAAGGTGGTTAAGTTTGTTGAGATCTATTTTTTTTGCGATGACACTCAGGTTCATCTAACTTTCCTCCCCTCTGCCATTTCTATAGCTGTCGGACGGTAAAATTAAGAGGCTCATGCTGCCTCGATTTGGTTCAGCCATGTTTCAGCACTCTTTCACTTTTAAATGCGGTGAAATTGCATAATGAGATGCTGATTGTAGGTGGGGGTTCTTCTTTGAACTCATTGAGAAAAGAATTGAAGAATGTTTTATTTTTGAGCCAGTTACAGATTTTGTAGATAAGTTTCATTTTTGGTGATATTCATAATGTATATTATTTATGTTGTATTTCCTTTCATTTATTTTAATTTTTGTTTTTTTCTTTAATTGTATTTTGTTGGGGGTTGAGTGGAGTAGCCTTGGCTAGACTTCGCTCCTAGAATTTGCCAAACAAAGACACTATTATTATTAAATTTCGAAAACTTCTACGATAGCATTTTAGCATTTTATTGAACAAGAGCCAACCAAATGATGATTCTCCTAGGCTAAGACTTTTACAACTAAGACAATAGTGAACAAAAACCTATCGAATATCGACAATACAATCAAAAAATGTTATATCAAATATTCACCTTAATTTCCATCCCAAAATCACCCCCTACAATTTTTCGGTGTTTTTCAGATACATCCTGTATATATGTGGTATCAAAAAGCAATTGGCGAATGAATGAAAGCTTTCAATACCTTCGGACGAGTGCTTTCCTCATTTTTATAATTTTCAAACCGTTCCCTTGTCAAATCATGACGGGTCTAGTGGTTCTTCAATATTAAATCGAAGTTTATCGTTGGGTTTCGTTTTCCACAACGTGTTTACTCAGCCGTCTGGTTCTCATCGTAGGGTTACGAGTCGCAATCGAAAATGGTTAGATAACTTTGTGTTAGTAGATGGATGCATACATTATGAGAAGACCAAGCATGTACGAAGCGAGGCGTGAAATTTTCAGAGTAAATACTGCCTGCTGTTGAACAAAGATCTTTCCAGAATACTGAAAAAGGACGAATGTAATCATTGATCGCCTTTTTATTTCAACTATAAAGACGTATTTCGATACATCAACATGATTGCATCGTGAAGTTTGTAGGCTTTTATTTATGGGAACAGACGGAGGATGAGATATTAGTTGGCACCAAAAATACTTTTGAAAGATTGAAGTGAAAGGTGGAAAGCACTTATGTAAGTCAGAAGCTCATGAGCTTTCGTTCATTAAAACACCAATTGCGCCCTTGGAGATCGCAAAACCGTATATAGGCATATTCAAGGTTGCAATGCAACATGAATGAACGAATGCTCAGAAGATCCGGAATGCACGTTACTAATTTCCTCAGTATCTTTCGATATTTTTGATGCATCTTCGATGGTCGAACCTCATCGTTCAAGACCATTCCAGGCTGAAAATTTGAAATAATGTCTGCATTATTATGAAATTATTGAGGGCACTGTTCAGGAAATAAGTGCTGAAAAACAGAAACATTTGATATAAAAATTAGAAATTAATTGGATTCTCTTTAAAAATTAGATAAAACCTAATAAAGATTCAGAAAAACCCTGACAGGACAATAGCTTGATAAGTAAAATAATAGTTGAATATTTACCGAAAAATTTTGAGCAAAATTATTTGCCATTCTGATGAGATAGTTAAGAAGCTGTATTTTCATATTACTCATTTTTGCCAAAATCTTAGCAGAATGATTTCTGACATATAATTATTTTCGAAAATCTTTTAAGATATTTGAGTGAAACTGTAGGTAAGGGAGAGGGAGGCACATGTGGACATTTTTCATATTATTGGAATTTTATCTGTGAAAAATTAATTCCATTCAATTATTATTTTAACCTTCAACTAAGCACATGAGTTATGCCATTTATACTGAAATTTAAATATTTTATCTTTGAAATTTTCTCCAGCTACAAGTGGAAATAATAACTACTGCTATTTGTCCACATGTGCCTTCGCATAAACCAATTCATGTCGTTAATTTAAAACTTATTATTGAGTTTCATTTGGCACAAATCTTTATTTTTCAATATGTTAGGAAAAAAAATTAAGAGTATCTATTATATAATTCCAGAACCTTTGATCGATTTGGATTCATTAACGAAATCAATTAGTGCATTTACACCTTCAATGTTTCCTGAAAGTATTTAGATCGATTCTTCCGAAACTTATCGTGTTCAAGGCAGTCTGAACGGCACCATAGAATACTGAAATGAGATTATAAAATGATGCGCTCGCAAAAATAATATTCAAAGGTAGTCAACAGTATTCATTATTTCCAGGACCGGCTTTCGGGAAAAACAGCGAGGCAGCATTTTCAGACCGTTTCAAGTATTTCGGCCAATTTTGGTGACAGCTGAATTACTATGTCCCTAATAATATTAATTGAGAATTAGAAGTATAGAGACTATTGATTGAAAAAATATTTAGGGTATCGCGTTTTCGTGGGGATTATTAAAACACTGATGGTCGACAGACGAGAACTTTTTGTAGTACAGCACTTGGAGACATCCTTGAACACTCTACTAACTCAACTGGTCATTACCTCGTAACTCACTCCACTGAACTCTCCTTTTCCCAATTTTATACCTGGGTTAAAAACATAGAATCATATTGTACGCCGTGAATTTCTGAATTTCTTCTTCCTTTTCTTTTTCTCTACGTTGTATGCCTGGGCAATGGTATCATGGTGCCTGCACACTAATTAGGGTAGGGGAAAGATATTATCTATTGTATCTTTCTGAGAACCCTATGAATAAGAAAGTTGTATGCACACGTACCACGAAATACCATTGTTACACTAATGCAGGTACATTTATATTTAGTATTGTGACGACAATTTCGTCCAGACATTATGTGGAATTGCTTCTTGTCGCCAAAAATATATTGGAATGTTTTGGAATTCATAGTATGCAATAATAACATATTGTTGTATATTGATATTGAAAAGTTTGATACATTGATATTCAAAACGTTTTGAAATAAGACTACTAAATCAACACCAACATCTCTATATGTACACTTACGCCACTGTGTTCCTTTGTCATTTTTATTTCAATTCCAAAGAAAATTTCAGGATTTAAAGAGATCTCCTGCCTCTTTTCGATAAAACACTTCGAGCTGTGATATTCCTATCCGCTTGGCGTATTGTAATGCGGCTACACATAGCACATAGATACTTTTGTTTCCTTTCAACCTCCCCGCTTTCAACGTTTTACTTTCTGAAACAGGCTTGGTAAACAATGATGAAACGCAGAAAAGAAACATTCAATTCACAACTATTGTGCATAACCGCTGTCTACTCGGAATAATTTCTTATCCTCTTTTATACGTTATACAAGGTATGTTATATTTTTGTGCCTCCAATATAATATAGCACAATAATAGCGAATAATTATTGTATTTACTCATAAATGAACATCCTCAGGAGACTCTTTATAAGAAAAGAATATCGCAAATTGGTCAATTGAACATAAAATACGTTTCGTTCATTCATTTTTTTTAGCGCTTTTGAAGAAACATGCTGTTAAATATTACACTCATGGCAATGGATGCAATCAGCAAAACGTTGTTTACACATTTTTAGATTTCAAAACATGTAGGTTCCGATTATTGTTCCCTGTAAATGTTTGCGATGGTCAACAGGATGCTTGGAGGCCTATTAGTTTCTTTTAGTGTCGAGGGCATGACAGTTTCAATTGATTTACAGGGAACGAATTGTTATTGTACATAACGTAAAAAGGATGTGTTATTCTTCGGGTTGTCGAAGATGTGTCATGTCGGTTGTAAATCTTAAGAGACTTACTGGGGTTGGAAAAGTTCGAGAACAAGACGGTTGTACCAGATGTGTTACATCTGTTTATCAGGTTCTAGTCCTTCTAGAATATTCGATTTCCAGGAATCCGCGAAGATCTTTGTGGGCGGTACGGCAAAGCTCTTATTGGACTAGGGGATGGTATTTTCCCCAAAGGGTGTGGCCAAGACGAAAAGAAGGGAGGTCAATATTCGAGACAGGGTAGTTCCAATCGGCAGAGACACAGTTTAACTTAAGTCGAAGACGAGTCATGTTCGGGCGGTCAACTTAAGACGTAAGACGAAAAGACGTTTCGCGGACTAGATTAAGACGAGTCGCGAACAAGTTAAAGACGAGACGACCGAAAACTTGAAGTACGACGAAGACGTGATAATCCAAGACGTTTCGAGTAATCAACAAACGAGTTAAAGACGAAATTCAGTACCGTAGTGAGAAACTTGTAATTAAGACGTAATTAAGATCTTCTCAATACTGAGTTTGTACTGTATAATTGTGGCTTTGTAAATAGATGTAAATAATTCAAAAGAGTTTAATTATTACAAATCCAACAAAGTCACGGAGAAAAAGACGAAAGGCCAGGTAATCGAATCATACCTCTAGACGATCGATTAACCAAGCCTACATACATGCCATTTTTATTGTCTTACTATACTGAAAACGCCGATAACGGATACCTCAAAATAATAGTTTTGATTTTCAGAAAAAGAAGAACTAGACCGGTATCATATCGGGGGAAATAAATTGGGGGTTCTATATGATTAGTAGAGTATTCGACTAGAAATATGTCACTTAGATTGACATATCTACACTCTTTGTCCGCAGAATCTTTATTAATATAGTCATTTAGATCTAAAGATAACATTGTTGCACGGTAGAACGACATTTGTTAGTTACCGGGTTTGTTGTTTGTTTTGTTGCTAGATTGGTAGATTATTATTAGGACTGGTTGCTAAGATAAACAGAACAGTGAGTGAATTACTCACCGTTCAGCGAATCACTATTCATTGAAATAATTAAATAATTCACAAACAATTTGAATTTAATTCATTTAATATTGAAAGTGAGTACAATAATTAAAATTGCTGATGGAAATACTATTGAACACTATGACACAATTTTTTGGATAATAAGTTTGTAGTTGAAGTAGAAATAGAAATATCGTGCAAAAAACGCTATAAGTATCTGAAACGCCGATCTTAGACAATAGTTGGAGAGGGGACCGCAAATACAAAGACTATTGTCTTTGATCTGTGAAATGTCCTTACCATTCTGGATAGTTAATATACTATTTCTTGTAGGTATTCATTGATATTTTCGCATTATTCTATCGATATCCTTGAAAGGATGTTATGTACAATTATTTAGAATAATATGACTTAATTAGTGTGATACAGAAATTTCAGCTCATATTTTTTTTGGTGAAGACTAGTAGTAAGCCAGTTCTATGAAAATTTTTGTTACAAGAATAATCTCTGACATTTGAATAGATAATACTTAAAGTAAACCGTATAATAATTAGCAGTCTCGGTGATCTTCTCTATAAAAAAATTTATAAAAGAATTATTAAGAAATGTAACTCTTTTCAAATCACGATAACGATACAATGACTTTAAAATGAACAAATTCAAAATTTAACTTGTTTATTTGAGGCAAAAACATGCAAACAAACCGAATTCAGATAAAATCTCTCGCCCTAAAACAGACTCGTGATTTTATCAATTGGTTTATTTTCATATTTCTGCCAAATAAACAAATTTTCGTGGAAAAAAAATCAATAATATTTGAAGCACTCTCGGTATTGCCTTTGGTAGAACGTCCAAAAACAGATTTTTAGATTTATCTTCTAAGAACAAATTACACGCTATTGTAAATAAACAGCGATTCAGGAATACACTTGAATTTCAAGAAAGGCCTTTGAGGAGAGAAGAATATCTTCGGTTCAGCATGATTTTATTACCATAATATTTCGACGAAACATCCGAAAGAAGGTTTACCGAAACCATTCTACGAGAGCGCCATCTATAAACCGCCTCCGAACAAATATCTAGGTGAAAGCATTCTTGTGTACATTCAAAGGGGATCTTGGCTGCATCGGGCATTTATACATATGTAAATAAACACGTAATATGGATTCCGATCTCATGCACAATGTTGAACTTCGAACCGCATTCCCGAATGCAAACTCCAGTTGGGGCAATTCCTATTTACACAGCTCCAAGCATCATGGCGAAGCCACTGTCGATGGCCCTCCTGTTTGATGCGGATCCCGAGCTCGAAACACAACTAAAACCAACAAAAACTAATTGCCGGCAAACTTTCGAGTGCCGGCGAGCCATTTTGATTGAATTTTTTCGTAATTAAATCCGAAACTTCGTCAGCCTACTCCGCCGATGGCAATGTCGAATTTGAATCCACGGACATTTTGCCAATCATAATTGGCGGGTTGATTCGTGCATGATGGGGATTTGGAGGATTTTCCTGGGGTGGGGGTAACATATAATTACGGAATTTGCGATCTCGCATTATGTTGACAGTGGTCAGGGTATATTTCAGGTTTCGTCCAGTTAGGCATTCGTGGCATGTGTGTAGCTTGACTGAATAAAGCTGTTGGTATGTGCTGTAATAATTTGGAATTGCGTAGATTTGTGTTATTGTGACCATTCGCTTCTATTCCAGGAATAATTGTACCTGTATCTACACATTACTTTCTGAAAGAGCATCTGATGTTATTTGGTTGAGTTGATGTTGATATCTACTTCTTTTAAATAAGGACTTCCATACTTTATTTAATGGACATTCATTAACCAATGAAATAAAACAAAGTACAATTTTGGAAATAAGTTCATTTCATTTTATTCAATATAAGTACCTACTTTTTAACATGCTCGTTGAAATAGTTTTCCACTTCCTCTACAGATTAAGTTAGACTCTTATAACACAGAGTGAATCACCGCGATGGCCTATTAGACGTTTATGGAAAACTAATCATAGATGTAGGCTTGGTTAATCGATCGTCTCGAGGTATTCGATTACCTGGCCTTTCGTCTTTTTCTCCGTGACTTTGCTGGATTTGTAATAATTAAACTCTTTTGAAATATTTAAATCTATTTACAAAACTACACTTATACAGTACAAACTCAGTATTGAGAAGATCCTAATTACGTCTTAATTACAAGTTTCTCACTACGGTACTGAATTTCGTCTTTAACTCTAGTTTAATTACTCGAAACGTCTTCGTTTGTCACGTCTTCGTCGTACTTCAAGTTTTCGGTCGTCTCGTCTTTGATTTGTTCGCGACTCGTCTTAATCTAGTCCGCGAACCGTCTTTACGTCGTACGTCTTAAGTTGACCGACCGAACTTGTTCTGTCTCCCGTCTTAGACTTAAGTTAAACTGTACCGTCTGTACCCGTCTTCGGTTTAATCTGAACTGTCCTCTCTGTCCATTGGAACTACCCTCTCTCGAATATAGATCTCCCTTCTCTCGGTTCGACCACACCCTTAGGGGAAGGTACCATCTCCTAGTCCAATACGGGCTTTTGCCGTACCGCCCCCAAAGATCTTCGCGGATTCCTGGAAATCGAATATTCTAGAAGGACTAGAACCTGAGAAACAGATGTAGCACATCTGGCACAACCGTCTTGTTCTAGAACTTTCCCAACCCCAGTAAATCTCTCAAGTTTTACAACCGACATGACACATTCTTCGACACCCCGAAGAATTACACATCCTTTTTACATTATATACAATAACAATTCGTTCCCTGTAAATCGATTAAACTGCCATGCCATCGACACTGAAAGAAACTAACGGTTCATGAGTTAATGGGATTCTTGTGGAAAAAATGGTGGCGACGGGGATTCAAATTTTTTTTTCGAAATATTCTTTTGGATTTTTGATTCTGCAAATACGTATTATTATAAGACTGTTTGTGGTTTGGACCAAAAAGGTAAAGAGTGTTTATCAGAAGATCATGAATTTGGATAACTCAAATTAATCACAACTCAAGATTTTCAATAATCTATATTTTTTAATATTTCAATTAATTCTACGTATGGAAAGAGGAGGGTTAGCAAACCCTATACCTTAAAAGGATACTTTGAGAGTTATCGAGGAAAAACTTTAAATGAGGAAAAAACGTTATTTCTAACTGTGTGGAGTTGTGACTTCCTGAAAACACTAAAAGAAAATAAAATTTGACAACACAAAAAACTGAATACATATAAAACTAAATTCAATCATCACGAAGACTGATAAATATAAGCAGCCATTGTTTGAGTTTTTTCAAATAAATAGACATTGCAAAAATGTATAATGAGACTTTCGAACAAGCTGCTGAAAAACGAGTAAAGGATTTATTCACAAAAATTCCGCAAAGTTTACGAATCTGGAAAAAGTTCATATACAGGCAACCCCTCGTCGGATTATGCCTATTATTGAATTTAACGGACAGAATTGAATTTGATAGTGAATTCGTTATCCGTGAGTCTCTATCAATTCAAACAATTTCCGGCTAAAAATTCGAAAAAAAAAGGAATCGTGATGAAAAGATATATCGCCCTGTTCGGGGAACGAACGCTCAGATGATGAATGTATATAAATTTTCAAAATTTGAGATCTTCAAAATCACCAAATTAACCTCTTCACCGTAATTCTTGATTTTCAGCTGGCACTGTCGTTGCTAATGCAAAGAAACACAAGATAGTTTTTCAAAAACCTAACCTAACCTAACCTCTCCACCATAATTCTTCATTTCCAGGTGGTAATTTTGTTGGTAATGCAAAACAAAACAAGATAGTTTGTCCAAAATGGCAATTTTATCGTTCAAACGTAGAGGGATTTTGTTTGTAACGTTCAAATCTACGTCACCTCAAATTTCTCACGAACTTCCATGTCGCATCAAATTTCTAACAAAATTCCAGTTGAGATAGGTTTCTAAGTATGGATTCAATCATTACCGTGATTCCTAGCACTCGATAATAATGTCTTCTGATTAATTATTTACCAAATGTATGCATTGTATGTATGCTCAAAGTATCATGAAGTAATTGGGTGGAAAAATATACAAATTTCTGCTATACCATTCCTACTCTGTGAATATTCTTTCAATTCAACTTTTCCCCCGATATTCGATACTGCTCAATTTCCACACATGATTCCATCACAAATATATTCACTTTTCCGAAAAGCCTGAAATGTTCGATTCCGCCATCCCCTAGGAGGTGTACTCGTACAAAGAAGCAAGAGTGGTTTCTCTACGAACTTAGTTCACCTCGATATGAAAATAGCCTCTGTGTATCTGGGGAAATATTCCCGACTCCATCTGCATATTACTCCCTGGGATCGTCAATGTTTGCAATCTATATGCAAATGAGAACCCCCAATTATACATATAAATTGATATGTTCCTATTTAAGTTTTCGAAGGTATGTTCATACTGGATGGTAACCCGGTTCATTTGTGAGGCGTAGGTTCGTTCCAATGTGCCATTTCATTATATTGTTTACAATTCCAGAACGCGGCAGATCTGTAAACAAGAATATGATCGAGTATTGTTTGAAACGTGGAAATGAATAGTATACGTTCGGCTGTTATTACAACGCCAGCACGGCTGTTGATGAACAGTTGAATCGAAATCCGTTATTAATTGTTTCCATTGGAACTAAAAGCTCAGATATGCCTCAGCGTTAATCAGAATATGAAAGGAATGGAAATTTTAAAAAATCAATAAAAACAATTCGACTTGCTCCTACACTCTGAAAACAAGCTAAATGCCAGATTTTGAAATCCCCTTGGTTGGCTTGAAGTCTTAGAGGAAATACAACTCTTATCAATTAATTAAGATGAGATATGGATAACAAATAAAACGGCTAATATTTGGAAATAATTGATCAAGAAAAATAATTACTAATAATTAATTTTTTGAGATATGGATAAGTTGAACAAGCGAGCAAACGTCTACTATTTCCTGAAGTTAAACTTAATTCGGCAATAAACTCGAATTGCAAGGCTTTTTTAATCTAATTCAAATCTATAGCTCATTCAAATTTAAGACGGAGCAATATAAACAAAGTAAATCGTATGGTTTGCGCCTAGGGCGAACGGTAATATATTCTATCGCTCCTTCATCCTAGGATCGGATGTGAATAATATGATCATTCGAATCCAACAGTAGACAAAGAAGACTACATGTAGACCTATGTCAACGTTTACAAATGGGTATAAAATGACTTATTAAAATATTACTCTGCCTCCCTACTAATAAATAGATAAATAACTATAATTGAGGCAATTGATCTAAGTCTTTCAGTTCGAATTACATGATCACGTTACAAAAAAATATATATATTTATAGATATAGAATAAATCAACAGGTTCTGAGTTTTTCTAGCAGGGTGCAAGTAGGAAATTTTCTATGTAGCTGGCTAACTGGATCCAAATGGAACTGCTGAAAAACATCATCTGCATCCTCCAATCTCCTCTCAAATCTTCCATTTAACTTCTTGATGCGTTCTCTGATTGATTCCACTCCTGTTAACTTGCAGAGGAGATTATTGGATGGATTATGTAGGCAATTTCTTGGATTCCTCAACTTTGTAATAATCTTAAGCGATGAGGTTTCAGCCACTTCTCTTATCTTCCATAAGGTTTCTTTGCAGTTTGCGTGAAGAGGATGGCCATATTCAATTATTGGCCTACATATTGTTCCATAGATTTTTGTTGCCGTTTTCATATCAATTCCTTGGTCCTCAGACATTTGAAATGTTTAGCACTATTGATGGCTTTTTTCTTCATGATGTTAGAGTGCAGTTTCAGGCTCACTTAAATGGATTCCCAGGTATTATATGGATGGTGAAGTTCAAACTATTTCATTGATCATGGTAATAGATGGAGAATTTTCATTAATATAGAAGTTGTTTTTTTTGGCTGAGTTAACTGTGACTATTTGGCACTTTTTGCTCTTAAGAACACGCGTTAAAAATATCCAGTTCAGAAACGGATATTGCCTCTGACGATGTTATGTGGAAAAAGACAGAAAAAACACATTTTTCCCTCCAAGAAAAAGAGTTAATCTTGAAAATTTACTATCATGAACGGACTTGGTGTATATTGTTTCAAAATCCACAGGAGTATGTTATTCCTCCATCTACAAAATCCTTGTAATATGAATAGAAGGAAATATTGACCCCACATATGAAAAGAACCAATTCGTTGAACATAATTGATTCACTAAACTACGAGCAAAAGGTGAACAAATAATTAAATCAATCGAAATGATTATTTACGTCTAGTAAGATTAAAATAAATGATTTTCGCTACTATTTTGTCAACAAAGCACTCTTGGAATTCAATTTTGGTACATGCCTACAATTTATGTGAAAAATCTAGGTTTGTACCCAAGATGCACAGGTACGTTAATATAACGTTGAGAAATGGTTGGGTATCCAACCGTTTATTATGAGTAAAAAATGTGGCAAGAAGTATTTTATAATATTCAACGTTGTTTTTAAACGTATAAATACATATTTATTATGATATCAACAGAAACTGGATCGAACACTTCAAATAAACAATTGTTTATATAATAAAGTATTTCATAGTAAACATATATAATGAAAATAAACACGCATGAATTATTCTGGCTATATTTCTGGTACATTCTGAATATTTCGAATACAATGTTTGGCGAGACTCACTCGACTCAAGCTAATTTTTTGAGGGGATTGCGTTATTTCATCCTCAGAACACTGACAGTATCTTCAGTTTGGCACTCAATGATCTCTGTCAAATGCACCTTCCATTTCTATAGCAGAGAACTTTGACCGAAAGAAATAAATATAAGTTTAGAGCACGTGGTATTCCTACGGCGCTGCATGGCTTCAGTATTCTAACGTGAACTGACAATTTCAGTTATTGTTATTGGCCAACTTTGCTGGACTAGCAAAGAGACATAACAATTGTATATATAAAATAGTAAACAATATCTTAAGTAAATATGCAAATGTTTGGAGATCAAAGGTAAATATAAAGAAATATATAATTCTTGTAGTTCCAGGTTATTCAAAATAGCTCTCCGTATTATATGGGACTTTCTTTGGACCAAACTGAAAATGCAGTAAGATTAAACGAAAATTGGCTATTAAATTAGGCTAACGGGCAAAATATTTAGAATGGCTAGAAATTAGTTTTGAGACCGAAAATGTTTAAGTCAGAAGTCAAATTTTTTTCTTCCTCGTAGGCAATGTAAAGGTAGCTAAAAATAAGAGTTGGGGACGTATTAATGATTCGATTAATTCATGAAACGAACAAAACTGAATCATTTTTATAGTCAAAATTCCTAAGCGCATCAACTCCGTTCGTCTATTCAGATTTCAGCAATCGAAGCAACTGATTCAATTTGATGAGCAATCGAATACATCTCCTTTTTGAAACAAGTTTCGAAGTTGAATTCAATACTTCAAAGTGATTATGTCCCCAATTCGAGTCGAACTATAACCAATAAACATACTGTGCAAAAGTTCGTCCTTCTGCGACCCAAGATGTATCCGGAACTCGAAAAACATATTATTATTTCAAAGTGTATTCCAGTGAAATATTTTTTATTTATCTCGGACAAACTAATTTCAAAGATTATCCTTCAAGTTCAGTCCATAAACGAAAGCCTTTAAGGACATAATCTTCCCTATTATTTACATTTAAATCGGAAAAGTTTGGCAAAATCAGTAGATCAATATCTAACTAAGAGAGTAACAGAACGAAGGTATTTGCTATTGAATAAGTTATTTGCCAAAATTTCTGTAATTAACTTAAAACAAAGGAATAAACATTGGAATAGAATTTTTGAAAAATGTGACAATTTCAAATTTTTGGATTTACGTTCAGGTGAGACAGAAAAGTTGCCACAAAAATACAAAACCGGATAACTCAAAGCAGGAACATTATTGATCCATTAAATGGAGTATTATGGTCGAAAAATATCTCTGAGGGAAGGAAAAAGAGCATATACAAAATAATGATGAAAGCGTACTAACGAATAAATCTGAAATATGGTCTTTGTCTGAAAGAAAGAAAAAGATAATAATGGCTACGGAAATGGATGCATTGCGAAGATCGGCAAAGATATCAAGATTATAACGGAAAACAAATGTAGCTTTATATTGCCATTGGGATGGAAACATGATTTTACAATTTAGGTATAGGAACATGTTATAACGTCTGAAAATAAATTTAATTTTTTTTTTCAATACATATGATAATATGCAGGTCATGGGATAATTACATTCGAAAAAACGCACTTTTTATCATTTTAGTATGTCTCGTCGAAGCCTGTGAATTAGAATAATCCTGTATAATTAGAGACGATATTACACGTAAATGATGGACGGGATAGTGATAATCCATACCTGAAATTTCAGCTGTATAGAATTCCAAATACCGAAGTGATGAATGTATAACAGATAATAGAAGATGTTTTGCCAAAAAAAAAATCAATCAATTACTCAAAAACCACTATAAATAGGAACAAGGAACAAGTTAATGAATAAATAATCTAGAGGCTACTGCAAACCGAAAAACTTTATTATATACAGGGTGTTCTATTTGAAATATCGGAATGGTTAGTACTTTTTTATATATCAAAAAACGGCAACTCTGGAGCTCTGAGAATATTTTATATCGATAGAGCATCGATAGAGAAATCACATTTTTAATAAAATCGTACCTTCCGTGTTCTGTGAAAGTTTGAGATATCACCCTGTATATTCATAATTTTTTTGTCATTTGGATATGTTTTTCTTAATATTTCCAACCAAATTGCCAAAAAAAGGACGAGGCAATACACAAACTAAATTTGTTCAGAATCGACCAAAAAGTAAAATAGAATGGAAAGTTTTTGATTGAAGTTTTTCTTCAAAAATTAATGAGGGACTTTTTTTGTTACCATCTGTAAACATGGATGCGAAAATTCATGCCGAAAGTAGCGGTATATCATAAAATTTGAGCCTTGCCGACGTATTTCTGCTATATTCCAATATGCTCGCAACGAACAACAAAAGTACCTACTGTAAGTAGAGCCTTTTATTCGAAATGCTGGAATATTTCCATTATGAATTTTTAATTTACCCGCACAATTTTCAGCCTCGATATTGAAAGAAGCTCATTTTTAAGGTAGTCAGCATGCAATCAACGAAGTTTGTCGACCAAAAATAACCCCAGCACACACCGGTGAATATAACATTCGAAAATTGTAGATCCGAATGATTGCCAAGGTTGCAGATGTGCATTCGCATTATATGTCTGAAAAAATAGAACGAATTCCACTCATCAAAGGCAATGAGTAAAAATTCAAATTTTCATTGATGGAAATTTATGACATAGTAGCTGCCCGCCTTGGTTTCGAACGTTTCAATTCAATAATCTACTTTATGTCAGGCAACCCAAAATACATCATTCGAAGTATCAAATTATACTCTATAATTGTTTGCTTGATCGGAGGAAGAAAGAATGCCTTTTCTTTATTTTCCGTACGATTTTTTCGATATTTTTTTGTTGTATAAACTTTTTCATGACATTAATGAACACATCAAAAAAAGAATTATCCAATTTGGTGCAGTCGTTTGAACCTGATACCCTTACATAATATCCATAGATCCTCTTTTGTATACAAAGATTTATTCATACCTTTGAACGATACTTGTGTTCATTCTCCGATGATAACACATGTTAAAATAGAGTCAAAAGTTTACATTTGCGAACAAATCTTAAAATTTCTTTCTTAATAAATCCTACCAAACATATTTGTTAGTTTTTTGTTGCTTTTTTGAACAGAATCGTTCAAAAGTGATAGTAAGTTCCTTTCACGTTTCAAAATGAAGTCATTACGTAATTACGTTAAAAATTTTTCCCTGTTTTTGAAAGAGTGTTATTTTCTGCAATTTTCAAATTTTGAATCTAAGATAGTCTTCAACGACTCACTGATGACGAATCTATCACCAAATTCGATTATGTCGATTATAACTTCCAAACGAGAAAAACTAGAGACTCAAAATTTTCAGAGTAGGTTCGGGAATGGAATGCTGCGGCTGACTTCGTTGATTTCCTGTAAATTTCAAAATTGCAGTTTGGACCTGGATGAAAATCTGCAGTTTTATCTTGAAGAACAATTCTTAGCTCCAAGCAAAAGTTCATGTGGATTGCGTTGCCAGAACACAATTGGGTATTGATAGTGTAGTGACTCTGTCTACTCAGAGATGGTGCTATGGCTGTACGCGCCACACTACATCGGCCCCGACGGATTTGAAGGGGTCGTCGGGTTGCAACAGATGCACTTCTCCACGATGATGTGAGAAGGTGTGTCTTGGACAGAGATTGCTGGATTGCCTATACCTAACCGATGAGTCCACCAGAGATCTCGGAACGAAACACAAACCTCTGGGAGAGAACGCACCTCGTTACTTGTCTCGGAAACAACTAGCCAAAATAGCTTCATCAGAACCATAGAAAATTCGATCAGGATATTTCATTTTTGCGTGGTGTTTTCGAGCCAATTTCGAAGGTGCGAATCCTCTCTTTGAGGATTGCGATATTTCATCCCGAGATCACTGACGGAATCATCAGTTTGGCTCTCAGTGATCTCTGCCAAGTACACCTTCTCCAAAGTGGAGCATGGATCGTTTTCATGATGATAATAGTAGCTCCCACGATAGTACTATCGGGAGTGCTGTCTCAACAATGCGATATTAACTATCAAGTAGTTTATATGGTGATAATTCGTGCGATAGTAACATTCTATCGTCAGAGTACTATCATCGTGAAAATGAGCCTTTACTTTAATTCAATGTGGCTAATATAATTGGTCATATAACTATTTGTTCCTCACTACAAGTCGAATTTTTGAAATATCAATTGATATCCTCGAATAAAAACAAAATAAATGGCGATGCTGAAAATATCCAAGGTTGAGCATCCACTCCTAATCCATCGATCAATAATGTATTCAAAAAATTTAATTCCTTTTGTACCCTGCCCCATTAAACCCTCTGAATGTTTCAGATTTCCCTTCGCTGGAACTGGGCCTCCAGAAGCTCTCCCAATCCAAACCTGGAATGTTCAAATTGAAACATGACGTTCGTAGGGAATCCGTCCGTATCAGATTGTTTGATTTGACATAATGAATAAAATTATATTCGCGAGTTCTGTGCATGCACGCAGAGGCTAATCTCGGAAAATTCGATAAAATTCTATATTTACATCGTTTTTCGGTTGAATAATTTGCACCTGAAGTCTCTGATCCCTCAGGTCGCGACGAACTTGGATGCAGAATTTTATTCCGAATAATTTTTTCATGGTTGGTTGCAGCTCACAGATGTGGAAGTTCCTGGAGTTTCGGGCAAAAAGAAGCAGGTTTTTCAACTTGATCGTAAGAAGTGTAAATACCTCATTCAAGTCTGTTAGAGTTGTTCAAAGGTTTCCTCGAGTGCTTCAGATGGGAAGTTCTAGACAAAAACGAGTGGGTAGTCTAGACGGTGAAGTTTGAGATGCGGGCTGTCCAAGTTGAATTTTTTATCTCGATGCAATTAATATTCGAAAAGTGTAAGACAAATATTGAAAAAAAAATGTTATTGCCTAATATTTAATTTCCTTTTTCTGTTATATTGTAGTGGAATGAAACTAGATGGTAGAACTAACAGTCATAATTTATCGTTCAATCTCAGATCGATTGAGATCTTCCAAACCTCTCAATACATCTTCTTCTATAGAAAGGAATAGCAAAGATCTATTTCCAGAAACAACTCGAGAATCTATAGGTTCTAAAGGTTGGCCAAAATTCTTGTTCATTATTTTCAATGAAGAAGAAATCAACCTCATTTAAGATTTTTTGTTTCGTTTTGGAATTAAAAATGACCAAAAACCGAATAAAACAATCATCTATCTACAGTCCACAACTTTTCTCGAAATCAAAAAGAGCATTTTGTACGCAATTTGGTACAAAAATTTTATGCTTTATCACATTTATGCTCGAAACACGATGAAATCTTTATGTGAAAAATCGAGAAATCAAACTACTACAGTAAATCTATTGACTTCGAATGGTTTCAAAAAATCCTTTGTGAAATATACAGATGTTTTCATATGTGATTGTAACATCGAAGTGGCCTTTGGATTGTTCTTTACCGGCTTTCACTAATTCTGGCAACTATTCTTTGTAATGAAAATGTCGAAACACACAATTATAAATTGAATATTATCTATTTCCATTCATATTTTGTAAAGCCTCTGTTTTCATAATCGTGATAAGTATACATGGTGTTTCAAAAGAAAGTTTAGGTACATTTGTACCTAATGATGATAATGCGACTATATCGCGAAGAAATGTCTCCAATATTCGAGTTTTTCGTCACTTGAATGAAACACCAATCTTTCCTCTCATTCGAAAATGGGTAAAAAATTTGAAGAGACCGTTTCAACACAAGATAAACTAAAACCCGGCCTCCCGAAGTTACTTAGAACTTAAAAGGGTTATAGTCTGTTCGTGGTGATCCCGACCTCTCCCTTCGGAGACGTGCAAGTCATCCCATTGTATCTATTATCTAACAATACTTTATATTAAAAACCACTCTAAAATCATTACTTTATGGTTAAGCAATGTTTATCACGCAGAAGTGTTTGCTTTTTTTTTTCTCTGAACAAATATCATTTTTCAACTTTGACGCTCAGTGGACTGTATCTAGAAAACTTGACATAGGATTGAGTTGAACCCATAGTCTTCCTTGTTCATTAGGTTATATTCTACAACATTCTATACATTCTACAACACGAAAAATTCAGAAAAATTAACTGGTGACAATTTTCCTATCAGGCTGCTGCCTGGTCTTTTATCGAAAAGGTTAGTCGTCCAAAAATTAAACTGAGTAGCTTTTCCACGAGAGAAAATGTTTAAGTTTTTCTGATCTGGCGCTGTCGAGTCCAAGGAAACATGGACATTTTATCAAATAGCGCCACCTATGAAAGAAAAGGGTACTACCGGAAATGTCGTGGTCGAGTCTTAAACAAAATTTAATCAGTGGACCCTGGACACTTCAGTATTTTTAGACATTTTACTCACAACTTGTTCCATTCAGCTTCTTCATAGATTAATGAATTTATCGAGCCAGATAAAATTTCCAGGTGCTCTTCTCTTAATCAAATAATCACGCTGTTACTAGTCGTCTGCTCCGAGCCAAGGGAAAGTCCGACCCTAAGCTTTTCACGATTAAGACCCTCTCGAAAAAAAAAATGTTATACGGATAACATTTCAAACCCGAATGGGTTTCAGCTTATCCCAAATGCCTGAATTGGACGAGATAATTTAATTTGGATTTAGTGACAACTGGTTAGATGATAATATGAAAAAGAGAGTGATAAAGCTTCAATTGATCAGATTGAAATTTGTCAGATCATCCTATATTCAATGATTATATTTTTATCGTCAAATTTAGCCCTTTTGATGGATGAAAAGTACTGATATAAAATATTATAGGATCTTTTGCTCGTACTCGATATTAGTTCTTTAAATTGATATTTCGAACGTTCCATCTCAATGAAGACAAATAATTGAACACAGATGGAGTGAGATGGAAATGGTAAACCAACTTTTTTTAAGATTTTATGGAAGAAATACCTCTTAAGAAACATTTGCAGGTACTGCACGATCATACTTATAGATTTGAATTGCATACATTAATCCATTTGATGTCATTTGTTTCAGCCGGATTCAATAATAATCAAAGACACAATTTCGAAAACTGGCAAATATTTCATTGTATATTCAAAATACTTCTCGATCTCGACTGATTATCGACTACATTGGGTTATGAGAAACATTAAAAATTCAAAGATATATTTGAAAAACCTTTTTTTCTGATAGACCTACAATTCAATAAGATTTTACTGAATGAAATTAAAATTGATAAAGTGAAATTGTACAGAATCATCATCGACTTGAAGTTGAACTAGAGTGAAGTGTAAATCGAAGATTTTCTCTTCCTTCTCCAACAAGGCAAGAATTTATTATACTTGAACATCTTTTGTTGACATAATAATATATCATATTCATTGTAGATAATTTTTTCGAATTGTTTATATTTCTCACATGAAATAACTTCATAAAGAATGCTACATTTCAATTCCATGAAATTGGGTTATTCAAATATATTAAAGTAACGGAAAACCTACGAGGCATAGAAATACTTTATCGCTTCTATTATTAGAATATGGTCATCCATTTTCGATTTATCAGATAATTCTGCAAAGCAAATTGAATTATCCTATTTTTCTGTCATTTCAATATTTCCACGCACCCATAAATTGATATATAATACTTGATATGAAACGACAAGAAGCCAAGATATGAGATGAAAAATTCGGGATCAAAGGAATTCTTTCGGAACTGAATTCTGTATTGCTTCCTGCCAATAGTATTCTTATTACCCTAGGAAACTGTTCTTTCGCATATTGGATACTCTCAAATGGCGTCCACATATCCAAACCGGGTAAAAAATACGATCATAACTCAGGATAAAATATTATTAGGCGTCACAGTCACTTTTCTCCTCAACGTAGGTACATATATTGTGCAATATGAATTTCGAGAGGCCTCCGAAACTCACTCTTCAATATGTAGTAAGCTATTTTCAGCGAAGTCATGAGGTCGGTATAATAAAAGAGTTTTTCCCAATGGGTTTTCCAAAATATTTTTTTTATTTATTATGTTGAAGAAAATATTGATATTCTCCAGCTTCCGTGTCGTCTGCAGATCACAGTTACAAGAAAAAATATTTCCAAATATTCAAGAAAGCAGTAACTAAAATGTTGCATTTTCCCTATATTTGAACCAATAAAAATAATGATGTTATAATAATCTTACCAATATAAACTGCTCTCTGCTCTCACACAGCACCGCACTGTATAAGGAAGTAAAGGAACAGGGTAAAGGATTGAAATGGAACAAAATGGGACTTATACAATGCAAACTGACCTTCTAATGAACTGTAATCCTAATATATTTAAAATGTCCGTGAATATAATCAAAACCGTTTTGATTAACACCGAAAACTTTATACTAACAACCTTTAACTATTCTTTCCGACCGCCGATACATCTCACTACTTCATCTGACAAAACATACGTCTCGAATTCCCAGAATGCGCGACGTTGCCAAAACTAAACATCATAATTACTTAAAAAGGGCTAAAACATACCCCCCGCCCTGAAAACTCAATTTCAGTCACTTTGAAATCAAATACCTTTCAATAATGAACTTGTCAAAATCATCCACTATAAAAAAAAATTCACCAAAAAAGAAACAAAAACTAACCTACCAAAAAAAAAATATATATAGTAGTCAACTCTTCTGACTACTGGGTCGGTAAAGGACATACCTTTACTACAGGTCGTGTATAGGTACCTTTACTCTTTTTCAGCGTTACATTACGTACTATACCATCTTTTCCGGGATGGACCGCTGTGACCAACGCCAATGGCCAATGCAGTGGTGGCGAATTTTCACATTTTAATATGACAACCGTGCCAACTTCAATATTTGAGCATTTCAAATGCCATTTCTCCCGAGTTTGTAAAGTCGTTAGATACTCTAATTTCCAGCGTTTCCAGAAATCCTGAACCATCCGGTCAATCAGTTGAAAACGATCAACCCTATTCAACTTGATATCCGACAAATCATTCGATGGAATACATTTTAATGGTGACATTGTCAAAAAATGTGAAGGTGTTAATGCTTCCGGTGCACTTGAATCTGATGACAGACGACAAAGCGGACGTGAATTCAATAAAGCTTCAACCTGAGTAAGAAGAGTGCTGAACTCTTCAAAAGTTAGAATTTGAGTACCTATTACCTTATAGATCAGATTCTTAGTCGATTTGACGTTGCTCTCCCACAAACCGCCCATGTGGGGTGCCCCGGCCGTATTAAATTTCCACTCAATACCATTCAAACATATTTCATTTTGAAAAGAAGTTATAAATTGATCCGAATCAATAAATTCATTAATTTCGCGAAGAACCTTTTCATCACCCACAAAGTTAGTGCCCCTATCTGAATACAGAACATTACAAGTACCCCTTCGAGATAAAAACCGTTTGAAGGCTTGCAAAAAATGATCTGTAGATAAGGAACTGACGAGTTCCAAATGAACTGCTTTTACGCTCATACATATAAACAAACAAACATATCCCTTATATACTTGAGTTTTTCTATTTTTACCGAGTGATATTTCGAACGGTCCAAAGTAATCTACCCCCGTTTGAGAAATTACTTTAGTAGAATTCGCCCTTGAAGCAGGCAAATTCGCCATCAGAGGATAATTATTTCTGGGCTTTAACCTAAAACAATGATTACAGGCATGTATTTGCTGTCGTATAACATTACGACCACCCACTATCCAATATTTTTGTCTCAACAACGCTTCCAAAAGAAATGAACCTGTATGGAGATTTATTTTATGATAGTATTGAATTAATTTTACTGTAAAAGGATCTTTGCCTGGAAGTAGAATAGGGTGTTGGCTAGTAAACTTGAGCGAAGAATTTTCTAATCGTCCCCCCACCCTGAGAACTCCATCTTTGATGAAGGGAGTCAATTTGCGTAATTTTCCGTAGATCTCTTTTTCTAAATTCAATAACCTTATTTCCGATCCGAATGCTTTATTCTGAACAATTTTTATCAATACAATCTCCGCTTTTTTCAAATCATCTGCTATAATAAATTTTCTCTTGGGAGGCTTCTTCAAAAATCTAAGTAACCAAACCGTAACCCGCAAAATAGAAATCCAAGACGAAACTCTAGAAAACATTGTATAAAACGATTCATTCGCTACATTCCGAACAGACACATAACACCCAGTTTTTGTCTCCGCTCCAAATGTTACCGAATTTACAAGTTGTTGGTCATTAGGAATTAACTTCAATAGATCGAAAGAGTTAGAAAACCACTTAACTAACTCGAATTTTCCTTCTGCGAATAATAACACTGATTGTGAATACAAATTAAATGTTTCCTCTTCCGAAGGAATGCTGCAAACCAAATCATCTATGTAAACATCTGTCGAAACTATTTTCATTGCTAAAGGATAACTACATCCATTTTCTTTTTTCAATTGCTTTATAGTACGAAGAGCTAAATATGGACTTGATTTCACCCCAAATGCTAAACGATTGAATTCAAATACCTGAACCGGATCATCAGGACTGAAACGCCAAAGCAATCTTTGAAACCTCCATTGATAATCAACTAATTTTATTTGATGATACATTCGTCGAATATTAGCTGTAATCGCTATTCGAAACAACCTAAAATTCAGTAATAAAGAAAACAGATCGGTTTGTAATTTTGGACCACCATGTAAAATGTCGTTCAACGAAACATCATTATCGGATGATGTACTAGCATCTAAAACCACACGAATTGGCTTACTCGAACTACCTTGTTTAACAATAGCATGATGAGGAATGTAATACGCAGGTTCCGAATCTTTTAAATATTCATCCTCAACCAAATGCATATAACCTAACTGAATTGCTTCTTTCATTATCTCATTATAACTCAAACGAAACTCCGGAAATTTCGCCAACCTTCTTTCTAATGAATAGAGCCGAATCAATGCCGTTGTCTTAGAATTACCCAAAGTATTCAGAGAATTCTTAAAAGGAAGCGCTACCGTGAAACGTCCCTCATAATCTCTACTAAAAGATGTAGAAAACAAATTTTCGCATATTACTTCTGCTGGGTCCGGCAAAATATTCTTTGGAACTTGTTCCATCTCCCAAAATTTATTAACCAAGTCATTTAACCGACACTCCTCCCTTAAACTGAAGAATACACCGAACTCTCCCTTTGACTCTAACTTACGAACCTTTCCCATAATCATATGACCAAATACCGTTTGTACCGCCACTGGAGATCCCGATGCTGATGGTACCGAATTACCCACAATAATCGAGAAAAGATCCGCCCCCATAATGCCATCAACTTCAGCCGGTTCGTCAAATTTTTCATCTGCCAATTGTATATTTCCAAAATTCTTTAAAACACCGCGATCAATTTTGGCTATTGGAAGTTTATCCGTAATTTTATCTACTAAAAATGCCTCAATAGAATATTTCTTAGTAAAATCATACCTAGACGAAACAATAATACTTGTAAAACCTTTAATTGAATTTGAACTGAATCCAACCCCATGAATTGACGTTGAACATTGTGAAAATTTCAATCCTAATTTCTTACAACACCTATAAGTAAGTAAGTTAACCTGACTGCCACTATCTACTAAAAACCTAGCTGTTTTCAAACCACCCGAACCGTTTAAAACATTTACCACAACCGTCGACAATAAAACCGTATGAGTATCCCGATCACCCATAGCAGTAGCACAAAAATTGTTATCTGTTGAAACCAACGTATTTGTATTCGAATCCGATTTCGAATTTGGATATTTTTCCAGTTCACCCTGTATACGTCCCAAATGTAATAGGAAGTGGTGTTTTCTGGAACACTCTGAACATAATTTGTCTGAAGGACAGTCTCTTACCCCGTGATTTGGCGATAAGCAATTATAGCACCAGTTGTTATCCCGTACTGTAGCATATCGTTTAGATGGCGACAATTGTTTAAATTTATCACATCTACTCAACGAATGATTTTTCCGATTACAAAAAATACATATATTGGACCGATCCATTCCTACACAAGAATAATTTTGATGTACAAAAAAGGATTTCGAATAACGATTTTTATAGCTATCACCTCTACCAATGGTTGATTGCTGATTTAGAGCCAAAATTTTCGATTGTTCCTTCACAAACTTAATCACATTTTCATAGGTAGGTATCCCATTACCCCTAATAGTCATTTCAAACGATCTCACCGTATCAGAATCAAGCTTAGAAAGGGCCTGATGCATTAAAATGAAATCCGACATATCATCTAATTTAAGCTTTTTCAAAGCCTGTACCGCACAATCAAATTTTTCCAAAAATATATTGAGACCCTTAGATGACTCACCCTGTATCGATTTGAACTCTAAAATTTGGCGTAGATAATTAGTTGCAAGAGCGCGCTTATCCTGATATTTTTCCACAAGCGAATTCCATATGATTTCATAATTTTCTCCAGTAGGAGCTGAGAATCAACATTAACCGAAGAAACATCTTTCTGAATTTGTTCTCGTTCTAATTTAGCCGCTGAAAATTGTATGTGACAACACATTTCATCAATCGTTCTGAATATATTAAAATCTGGTTCAAACTCATTATTAATTTCAAAACTGAGCTCTGTTATATCGTCTATTATTTTCAGTAGGTCATTCTTTGTTGAATTGATTGAACTGACCATTGTTAAAAATTTAGTTTTAGCTACTTCACTTGTTAATGATTTTGACAAATCCAATAAATTCTGCAGTATCGAAAATAAAGATTCTTTCTTAGCAATAAGCATCTTAATTTTCCGTTCAGTTGACGTTCCACCCATTGTGTTGAAAGTCAAGTGCGCAGAATACTCGAAAACTAACCCCGCGAGTCTAAACTGTGAATTGAATACTTTTGTGTACGCTTGGCAACAAGGCTTACTCTGGGACTCGAATCGTATTTGATAACCGCTGAAAAAATACAAAAACTACCGCACGTTTTTACTTCGCTCAATACCGTATGAACGAACAAAATAAACTGAATTAATATTTCCGAATGCAATTAGGAATGAAATGAAAATGAGTTCCGAAACTCTGTATACCGATTGAAACTAAAATAAATGTAACCGAAACTTGAATTAAAGTTCAAAAAACCCGTGCTCGAAGAACCAAAAAATGTTGCATTTTCCCTATATTTGAACCAATAAAAATAATGATGTTATAATAATCTTACCAATATAAACTGCTCTCTGCTCTCACACAGCACCGCACTGTATAAGGAAGTAAAGGAACAGGGTAAAGGATTGAAATGGAACAAAATGGGACTTATACAATGCAAACTGACCTTCTAATGAACTGTAATCCTAATATATTTAAAATGTCCGTGAATATAATCAAAACCGTTTTGATTAACACCGAAAACTTTATACTAACAACCTTTAACTATTCTTTCCGACCGCCGATACATCTCACTACTTCATCTGACAAAACATACGTCTCGAATTCCCAGAATGCGCGACGTTGCCAAAACTAAACATCATAATTACTTAAAAAGGGCTAAAACATAAAAATATAAATTCGTAGATTTCACTCTCTTATTTTGAAATCAACTCAAATATGCATCGAGTGTCCCAAATTCGTTGTCTTGTGAGGAATCTCAGAATTCCTTTGTCCTAAAAAAAAATGAACGGCACATTTTCGGGTTCGATTTTTGAGAGAATTATTTTGGTGACTATTCGGCAACCTCATAAATTCATCTGTTTTCCGAATATCACAGTTCACAGATTATTATCATTGATAGGCACTTAGTTGATTTTCCGAGAGAACCTGGAAATTCTGAAGATCTCTAGAGTTTGATAAGAACTTAAAATATCATGTTATATATTTTAGAGAAGGGAAAAAATATGCGGTTTTATTTGTTACAGAAATTTGTATGGTTCACTTTGAAAAAACAGTTCGTATTAACTATTGTGACTTCGAAACTAATTACAATTAAAAACAAATGATAACACCAATAGATTTTATTGAAAAAATGCCTGTGAATGTTTTTTTTTCATTTCGTTCCGTTAAAAGTACCAGTGATAAAGAAATTATGAAAATATTTCAAGTAAATACTTGATCTGTAGTAGAATAATGAAAAAAAATCGCGATTGTTTTATAATCTGCAGATTTTCTTTTGGGATTTAAATCTCAAAAACTATCAGCATAATTTGTCGTTTCTTATAGAATCTACTTATTTACTCAAGTTTCCAACAAAATACCTATTTCTCTATTTGTTTTGATGAAGAGCATGAAAGTATATTGTTCAACATTTGATGGAGTCACTAGCTGAATAAGTGAGCACTATGTTCTACATTTTCAAGGTGAAACCTTCAAACATTGTTCAATTACTTAATGCTTCAAAGCTCAATTTTTTCATAATATTTCAGTACACAAACCAAAATGGGTTCAAATCAACAGATCCAATCAGTAAGAAACTATTATATCAGGCCCTAAAAACACATTAATATATATAGAATAAAATTCATCTACGACATCCACAAAATACTACCATTTCTCAGGAGAAAATTTCATGAATGTTTGAGTATCTTTCAGAACTATAATTCTAAAAATTCCATTAAAGTTACACCCCAATATCGCTTCCTAGATAAAATTCAAAGAATAAAATATTTATTGTTGAACTTTACCATTCCTAGGTCCGGAACAGAAATAAACTAAGAGTCTGAGAGAAAACGTAATCGCAACTTACCTAAATTCTGAACTTCACATGGCAATATAACAGTGTCACCCGTAACAACCCTAAAAGTGTTGCCTCTTGATATAAATTTAGGAGCAGGTTGGCCGATGAACGGATTTGCTAAACTTTCGTGTCCAGATCCTGAAACAAGTGTTAAAATCAAAGATAGAAAAACACTATACTGAAAATGGATCCGAATTATATAATTCGAATTAATCAAATGCTAAATTGATAATACTGAAACCATAAAAATTAGAACTTTGGGTGAATATTACCATCAAGTATGATCAATATTTCTCGTGTGTTTCGTTTTCAATAAGTTCAATTCATCAAACAGGATTTGTTCAATTTTAAGTCAGCGTTTTCTTCATAAAATTTTCATACGCGCTACAAAAATGGAAAAATAGACTTTTCAGGCGAGATGCAGAGTTTTATCATCAGAAGTAATAGAATTTCCATCTGAATATTTTGGAATGGCCATAAGAATGAGAATGTCAAATGAAAAATTTATGATTATATAACGTGCGTTTATTTAAATTCGTGGTCAAGTGTGCTGTGGAGAAATTATAGTGGATTTTCTGTGATTACAAATAGCGCTTAGCTTTATTACTAACATTTGTTTACAAACTTCGAATTTCGGAAATATATATGGAACAAGCTAAGCGTTACTTGTAATCACAGAAAATCAACTCTTATTTCTCCACAGCCTCTTGATCAGAAATTTAAATGAACGCTCGTTACTATGAATCAAAATTGATAGCTATTATTCTTAAACATCAAGAGCTTATACTCAAGGATTAATATGGAAGCTATCACAATATACAATTATTTCAATAATATCAACATGAGAAAAGATACATCAATCATTTATAACGCCTGGTTATCACTGTTATCAACAATACATAAAATCCGAAACAAGCCAGCCAGCAGTGTAAGGGATGAATAGCCTATTCTGTCATCAATAGATCAACTATCAGTACTATTATACGTATGATGGGAACCAGTTGATTCGGATTCAGAAGGGATTATTTCAAAGAACTGCAACTACTGAGGCTCTTCGAATATGTTACTGAAGGATTTCAGAACTAAGAAGTCACAGGAATAGTGATATTAGATGTTGAGAGTACCTTCAGTCGACCGAGTAAGATGACACAGTATGATGACCAATTGACAAATAGAAGCAGAGCTGCCTCAAGTCTCAGCTCTAGGACCTCTACTGTAAAGCATATATGTATACAAACGACATCCCAAAAAATTAAAAAAATTTGTTCGCCCTTATGTAGATGAAGTGAGAATAGCAGTCAGACATCGACGAATATACATCACACACAGAAGACAATACGAATAACTCGAATACATATGGCCAAATAATTCATTGAATGGAAAATATAAATGAACGGCAGAAAGAGCCAGGCTCTTCTCCTACAGAAAAGGACACTGGGAATAGATGAAGAAGATATGAACGGGAAAATAAAGTCAACTATCTAGATGTAACACTAGATAATAGACTAAGATGGAAAAACCTTATGAAATGGTGTATAAAACGAACTCAGCAATGAACAGACTTTACTTAAAGGAAGAAACAGCCAAATAAACCAAATCAAGAAACTGAGAAAGATGAAATCAATTACAAGACCTCATGGATTAGCAGCAGGGATCTAAGCAGCCAGACACCATATCAAGATACAAGTGACAAAAAATTAATTGTTTAAAGCTGTAATATATATGCCGTGGTTCGTAAGAAACCAAACAGAGACTTAGAATGGGAAATTCTCAAAGATTACTTGAAGAGAAAGATTGAAATAGCAAGTCAACATCCAAACGATGAGCTGAAAAGAGTATGTAGTTGAATACAACCCCGTCGAAGATGTAATTACACTACAAATCTATCAAAAATGACCCAGAGATCAACTACGAAAGAACAGGAATTGAGTAAAACCCAATTCAAATATTAAAAAGAAAATACTCTCCTAAGAAAGACATAGGTATATACAAAGACTATACGACAGAAATCGTGAAAAAATTAAAAACAAAAATCGTCAAAAAGTTGATAGACTAATAGATGCCTGGAACCTCAAAAAACATTAGGTTGGGGTCAGTGAGGTACGTCGTGTTCTTCAAACTCGAACTCCCCTTCTGTTCTACCTTTCATTAGGTTGTTCATCTATAAAGATTCCTGCTGATTAATAATAAAAAACAGTTAGTTCGGAGAAATTCAAAGTCGATTTATAATCTACAATCAAGAAATCTCTGAAGATGTCAACCGCAGTTAAAAGCGAAACGTTAATTTAGAAAGCCCGGAATTATTTGGCTCTTTAATATGATTTTATACAAAATCAAAAAAAAAAGATGAAAATTATGTAATTATCGTGGGTGAAATGATTCCCGCAACATTGTAATTATGATTATGAAATATTAAACATGTGAAAGGAATTGATATTGTCTTGGAATCATGAAAATTCAATTCTGTCATGAATTTTTAATGAAGTCAGATATTTGAGAGATAGAGAAAATAAATAACGTTGAATTTTCTTATCAGAGTACACATTCCGAAACGACAACAACGGAAATTCAAGGTGTGCGCAAATTTTAATGATTTATATAGGATATAATAAAGCCAAACGAGAAGAAAATCTTCCAGCCGTTAAATCATCAGCTTCCTCCTCGTCCCATTCCGCAACGACAAGCTTTCAAGATTCCATTTACCCTCCTCCTCTTAATTCGATAGATATTCAAATTAGATAAGCCACTGTCCATTGTGGATGTCGAAGAAGGAAAGCTGAACAAATAAAGCAGCGAGTTTCTCTTTTAGTCCTGTATCGTACACACCTAGAACCAATGAAACTAGCGCCCTATTTTTGGACAAAGAGCCTAAGGGAGCGTGAAGCAACCCTTCATTTTTCGACCCTGTTCGCAGGTTGTTGGGATATCATTACAACCACTACTTATATCCTTTTCATTCGATGCGTACCGGAGTGACTGACAAGGGGACTTTTTTTTTGGAGGTTTCAAAGTACTGTATTAATGGTTTTGTTGGACAGATGGTCGGTGCTAAATAGATGGACCTTTCTGGAGGATTGATGTTCTAAGGTAATTTTATGAATGGCAAATAATTTCTCATGCAAATACGGTGGAACTAGGTGACCGTTATCTAATGATTATGTTGAAAAATTATCCGGTCCCAATATGCACCAGTAGTATTACTAGTATTATCCAGAGCTGATAATCATAATATATTATGATTATTTGAAGAATAAAAATAATGTCAAATTTATCATCATACCGCAAATTTAAGTTCATTCTTATAGCTACAAGAAAGAAGTTCCGAATCACTTATCCAGTGCAATAGGTAGCCTCAAATAGGAAATATTAGAGTTGAGCGCAAGAATATTAATTTGAAACTTGTTTCTTAAAGCAGAACGAAAATTTTATCAGGGTAAGAATTATATCCCATTGACCATTTAGTATATATTGCAAAATTGGCCTTTACTTGAAAAATTTATCTTTTCTTCAGTGAGAAAACGCTTAAAGCAAATTGTGAAATAAAAAAAACATTCATTCTCCTCATATTCGAACCTATGGCTGCAAGATGAGTATGGTAAAGGGTATGTCTCTTGGCTAATCGAATATGATGGCAAACTTTGTTGTGATTTTCATAATATCACATTTACATTGGAATGATTACTGAAAAATCATACCTCCGAAAATAATTGAACTAAAGCCTTATAGAAAAGAAATATTTCATTCAGTAAAAAGATATTAAAAGTTTGAAATTTCATAATTGTGAGTATTTCTTTTCTATAATTATGAATTTTTTAAAATTCCCTCGATTTTTTGCCTTGAAATTTTATGAATCGTAATCGCTAGGAAAAAATGATGGGAACTTGTCATCTTATTCCGGTGATTTCCTACATTTTCCCGGACACCCTGTATATCAAGAAGTCCGATCAAATGATCGGCCGATAGTTTAGTCTGTAGTGTGCAACCGAGATTTCATTGAATGCTATCAGTTTTCAACACTACCTAAAACTGTTCTCATTAAGGTTAAATCTTCTCTCAAACGATATGAATGGGTACAATACTTGTTTTGTTTTATTTGTCATCCGCTTGCTAATAGAACCTCAAAGCGTTTGCGAGTTAGAAAAACTATCTGTGTTCGGTGTAGGCTTTGTTACTGTGGTCCTATTGTAACTTCATGCTGAGCCTGTTAATTGTTCAACCAGCAACGAATGATTTGACAATCTTTCTGAACCAGTCCAAGGATCAGGAACTAACAGACCGAAAATCGTTAGTTTTTTCAGAGAAAACTTCAAATATTGATGACAAAAATGTTCATAAAATAACGACCGAATCAATTCAATAATTGGAAGTTGGAGCAAATTGATTGAAATTTCGTACCTAAAGCTCGTTACAGTTGAGTGACATATTTGATTCACAATAACGGTGTTTTTAAACTTCAAACGCTAAATGACCAGGCAACTGAATGTATGGAAAATGGTTACTGATTAATTTCAAATGTTATTATTATTTTCAGGCCTTAATATGAAAATCATGTAACTTGATAGAATGTACTTGAATTTTCAACTTCTCGATAAATGAATACTTAACTTTACTTTGAAAAGCTACTACTAGACTTGATTTCAAGTCAAGTAGCTCGAATATCAAGTGAAGTCATGGATCTCTAGTCTAGTCACATAATTCAAAAATAAAGACGATAAATAGTATGTATCGTGTTTTTATTATCATTAAACCATTGACAAGCGTTGAGAAAACCTATGAAACTCTCACAATCATCATACAAAACAACAAGTGAAATACAACCTAATTTCTGAAATTATTAACACTCGTCTAAGAAATAACCGCCAAGGGGAGACCATTCCATTTTGCAAAAACTCTTTTTGGCAAAAACTGCTGCCGGCACCTGGTTTTGAAACGCTCTTTGGATAGCTTCATGTGGTGACCTCTCAAATGTTAATGGGGGCTGGTACTGAATAAGTGGTTCATATCCACTTCACATCTTTAAAGGTGATGATTAGGTCACCTCTACTTCTAGGTTCCACAAAAATGGTAAGTCCCATAATCGATCCCGATAAGATGGACGGCTAATCCCATAAAGTAATCTTGTCGCTCTAAGTTGAATAAACTACAAGAGGTCAGAATCTCACTGAAACATAGGGAACCATACAGGACCGGTAAACTCCAAAATGGTTCTGGCATAATATCGGTACAGTTAACAGGGTGTTTTTGGACTGCAACCGCGAAATGATTTCTCAATCATGTAAGGAACCCTCCCCTCCCTACCCGCAGTCTGGAGAACATCCTCAGACCAAGTCATGCGTCACGACTACACCAAGATCGCTATGACCTCGGACAGACTCCAGCTTGTGACCTCTTATGTTCTCTATGTTCGGTATTGTTCTTACCGAGATGTAGCACCACACACTTATTGAAGTTGAGCGGTAGCAACCAGTCATCCCACCAGGCACACAAAGCATCCAGATCAGTCTGAAGATTAACTGTACCTGTGAGAGGGTAATTATAAATTTTCGTGTTGTCGGCGTAAGCAATCACAGTGGACCTTAATAATAATCACAGATCAGAAACGTATAACACAATTAGAAGAGGACCAAGTATTGATCCCTGTGGAACTCCATCATTAAGAATCCTTGGAAAGGAGTGAGCACCCTCACTGAAAATTCTCTGTTCGACAAAAATGACTAGATCCATAAGAGCAGGTCACCACCAACGCTCAAAATGCGTAACTTGGACAATAGACGTCGAGGAGGAACTCGTTCGAGAAAAGTCCAGATACACAACGCCCAGAAATTCTCCCTCATTGATGGATCTATTCCAGTCATCCACGCAGGAGACCAAATTTCTCAATATGATCCGACCCGGGAGGAATCCATGTTGAGTAGACCTCTATCGAGATCGAAGCCAATGTTCTTTATTATTTATTAAATACCCCTAAATTGAAAACCTATGCGATCAATGACGAAGATCCCTTTCAGCTGCAAAGTACCGAGAAAACCATTCAAATTTGTTCCCTGGTTCAAAAGATATGATAAGATTACATTTGTATCTATTTGTATCTTTATCTACTTTGATCGCCCTATAACTTGGGAACCAGCATTGACCAAAGTCATTTGATTTGTTTTTCTTATTAAGGGTATAAAGGGCTACGAAAAACAGTACTAACATTTGAAATTAATCGGTAACCATTTTTCATATATTCGAGTTCCTGGTCCTTTATTTCAATTCATCATATTCAGTCAGAGTAAAAAAGTATTTTCGTAGTTTTGCTAGTTTTCCATAGTTTCTAATGAATAATGCAATGTTCAATGGGTCCTAAGACTCCGAAAATATTCAAGACCGCGTCCGCTGGTGCGGTATAATGAAATTGCTTCATCATTCTTCCTGCATTTTCCAGCAATTATTCGAGAAAATGGAAATTGCGAAAGAATATGGGCACTTGATTCCGCACTAATCGTCGGGAGTAAACATCAAGGCGGGAGAGATTAATGGAGTCCCCCCCGTTGAAAAGCAATTTCCATAAAATGATTAATGACAATAATACGTTTATTGCCTGATGAGAACTATTTTCAGACTCCCAATGATGGAGCATTTTGTACAATTTTGAATATCAGATACGGAATGGGGTCTGATGGAGTATTCAAATGATAATTTTCGGGGCTAGACCTTCTGGAAGAAGCATTATAGCGTGGAATTTATGATTGATGCTCAATATCTGGATATTCATCTAGGAGGATTGGTGTTTGCTTGACGAAGATTCCATCACGAAGAAACATTATGATCAAAAACGAAATAAGTCTTGAACTAGTACAGAAAGAACTAAATCAAATTAAATCAAATCGAACTTATTTCACAAATAGTTACAAAGCCAAAGGTAAGAACAAATAGTCAAAAATATAGGCTAAAAACACTTGTAATAGAAGAAAGTATCCAGCATGAATACCCATATATTATTATAAACATAAGTATTGAGAATTCTACTGAAATATACATCGGACAGAGACTCTTCAATAGAATAATAAGTCTTCGAAATCATCAAATTTCGGAGGCGTCTCTTGAAACCATCTTCAGTTTTGGAGGAATATCGTCATATAACTTTATGCCTAAATAGCTAGTGGCTTTTTGTGCATTTTTGATGCTATATGATATAGAATATTGAGATCATTCTTATTGCAAGTAGCATATCGATGGAATTCGCCCTTCGTGAAATTATTTGAAAAAATGAACTGGTAATAGAAGGTAAGTATTCTTAAATTCTTGAAATATGCTCTGCAGGAAGTGGTGTTACTAATACCATCAATTTTTCTTATCGCTCTCGCCTGCTTCAGGAAAACCAGATCTGCCTCCAATGCATCACCCCAGATTATTGTGGCATAAGACATACAGCTCTATGAAATAGAGCGAAATACGTATTGATCAAGATGTTCTCTTTGGTAATTTTTCACCCTGCAGAGCAGAAATATTGAAGACTTTAACTTGTTTACCATCTTTTCTAGATTCTATGTGAGAATTGAATTCGAAATTTTCTTGAATTTCTATTCCAAGAAATTTCGCGCTTGCGACACTTTGTGTAGTTCTTGGCCTCATGTCTATTTCCAATTTTTTAGTTTTTCCTAGTTTCAGGAGGAAGCCGTTGGACTGAACAAACGTTAAAAGCATGATAATCAAGATTTGGCTATTTCTAACTAAGTTTATTGCTGACAATGAATTTAACAACTGGTTAGTCTGAATGTTGCTTTATCAAACTTTCGGAACACGGCTTCTAGAGGAAATTCTGGTTTTAATGAATATAGTAGTGGTTCATTATAGTTTCGGCAAGAAACTGATATACAGAAGGGTTGGCATCAACTGAACACCTCTAGATTTATTTTCAATTAACTTGTTCCTTCCGGGATATCAACAAAGTGAACTTCTAATTATAAATTCAGAAGTTTGAAAATAAGATCACACATGAAATCACACTTTGGTATAATATCCAAATCCAAAACAATTTCGAGAAGTGTACTGACTTGGAGCTTTTGAACGCTCATTCATTATTTGTCCTATCCAGGGCGGTTGGAGACAACACAGCTGTATATGGAAATGTATGAAATAATGATAATTGTAATAGAATCGATGAATTTCGGGCATTTTCAAATGGAAATATAAGATGGAAACATAAAAATCAAAACGACAATCAAAATCCATATTTAAACTTTAAATAGTCTAATGATCTAGTAAATCAGCAATATTTGTAAAGGCACGTTGGGATAGTCATCATATTTTGAGGTCTAAAATCTACAACTCATAGATTAGACAGTCTTAACCAATCATACCACCTACTGAAAATTATGACTAATTATAATATTATGTCACTTTCAGGATAAATATGTTTTCTAACGGCATTTGCCCGCATATTGAGGGAAAGTTGGTTCTTGAACTACATAAATGATTATAATGAAGTCTAGCATAACGAAGGTACATAATCTACGCTAATTAGTGAAAATCGAATTCAGATCAATATTCAGTGCTAGTAACTATACATTAAATATTGTCATCCACTACTCTTATTCTCGAACATAATTGAAATTCTTTTTTGAGCTCATGTTCCAGAGGAATTGCGTGTTATCATTCTGCCCAAATATCTGTAATTTTCCAATTTGAAGACGAGTAGAGTTTTAAATGATTCATCGACAGAATCGGAAAATTCCGGAATTTTTCAATTCTGTCGAACAATCCGGTCGAAAAGGCTTCAGTTCAAAAATTAAAAAATGCCCATCCAATCCGATTAAATGTTTCTCAAAATTGAATATCTATCCGTCAGATTTGAATGAAATTTTGTATGTATTTTAAGTTCATCGATAAGGTCAGGTATTTCAAAATCCAGCTTTGTAGTCTTCACATTTTTCTGATCTGATAACTGAATCACAGAATATCTTCAGCAAAAAGGACTTATTTGTTTCGGATTTCCAGTGAGGCATTAAATACTAAGAAGTTATAAAAAAGTTTGAATTTTTGAGTTCATAACAACATTCATTTTCAAACAATTGCGAATTTCAATCCGTAATGACAAATTTAAATGCAGAATGTTCTCCTTTAATGATTTGGTAAGTTGGTAAGTACCAATATGTTTATAATGGTATATAATGAAAAGGAATAAATCTAACCTTCCAAACATACTTTTATTATAATTAAATGCGAGAGTTTTATATACATATTTGCACCGTTACTAACATATTATTTTTTCATTCAAGCTTATTACTTACTATAGGGAAAAACCTTTTTTTTTGAACCTGGTACATACTAGGTTCCTATTATCCGATTCCTTTGAGATATAATTTCATGGAATTGAAATTGGGTATTTAATCTAACTTTTCTGAAGGGAAACAACTTTACCGCAAAGCTGTATTTACTTTAGAAAGTTCGGAGTTTGAGGATTGTGAATTCTGTTTCAATTGGTTGAAAATGATGAACTTCTATATGAACTCTGTAGTGCTTTTTATGAAGGATCGTATACAAGGAAGCTCATATTTAATCCATTATTTCAGCAAATTTGATAATTCAAACATTGTACGCTATACAACTTATTTGAAAATCCATATTCCTCATAAGTTTAATCATTATATGATAATAGTAACACTGGTAAAACTAAAATATAAATATTTGTTCGAAACGGTTTAATTTCTACTAATCTTGATGATGAAGTGCGGTATACTACCAAAGTTGGTAAATGCTGCCGAGAATATTGAATTTATTACCAAATAAATTTGTAGTGAAGATTAATAAAGATTCAATGATTTGATATAATCATCACAAAAAATAAGGAATACAAAAAACAACAAGAAACACCCTGTAGCTTGAAAGCAAAGCGTTTGCGGGCCTATGTTTAAAGGACTTTTGTCATAAAATTATCCAAGGAATCCCTCCTTTTCCCTTGTGCCTCTAATTTAGGAACCCCATGTATAGGTAGATAATGGATTAGGTGAATTAAACATCTAACGATTTCAAATTGATCTACATATTTATGTAGGGTTTCTTTTCAGATGGCCTCATTACTTGGTGTTGTCGGAGCATGTCGCTAAAATGAACTTAATCAAAATTTGCCGCTTTTTCCTAAGATATTCAAATGGAAAAGGTTGTAGTGGGAATATATCAATTTAAAAAAATTCTCCTCATTGTTGCAATTTTTATAGTGACATATAATACCTATCTCGATATAACGTGCTATGGAAATATGTATGTCCATAATAATTATAGTTATCAGACAGTTTTTTTGGAAAAATATGGGATAAATGTATTTATATTATGAACAGTATTAGCGACTCAGAAGTACTTACTCTTCCAGAAATATGGCAAAAAATATTGATTGTCAGATTATGTCAGAAATGTTTTGTTCGCATTGACAATAATCATTTTGCTGCCTAGACAGGGAAGTCCTTACTTTGCTACCTAGGCAAGAAAAATAATACTTTGCTGATTGATCTGTGTCTGCTAAAATAATATCTGCTGTCAATTAGAGAAGAAATAATGAGATCATAAAAAACTATGTGAATCACGAACGTTAAGATGTTAACGATCTTAGAAATAATTGAAGTCGCCACTACGCTACACGTTTTTGATACTCAATAATATAGGTAGGTACTAAATTAAAATCACAAAAATCAAATTCACTACTGACAATATCCAGCAATATTTGTGTTATTCTACCCCTAGATAACATTATCGCATAAGTACTTAAACAAAACTGGAAACTCAGAAATACCTACTATTCAATGTGGAGAGCTCAATTTTCCACAGAGCTCGAATTATAAACCTGCATTCAGCACAACCTCTACTGGTACTTCAATATTTCTGCCTCGATAAAAAAAGCAGTAATTCGAATTCTAATTTGGAAAATGTTCGCGCAGAACGGCTGCTCCTGTAGTTTCGTCGTTTCCGATATCTCCCCAAAATATACGGCCCTTTCCTACGGGAGATCCGCAGCACTGTCACACAGTTAAAAACTTTATTTATGAATACGATAACACAACTATTGCAACTCGAGGGAAAACTCCAGCTTCATTGTTCCCAGTTTCTGGGATAAACGCGGACATTTGATAGGAGCATTCGCTCCCGTTTGAACTAAATGATGCAGGATAAAACTGTTCGGTAAAGTTGAAGATATTTGAATAATTTGAATTAGCATGGCGCAGTAGTTCCATTTTAACCAACTGGGAATTCGTCTGTTTGTTGCATAAACTAATGGCCCGAAGTTTTAGAAGAAATCTAAAATGGATCTATATTCAAGGTGTTCGGATTTAATGTTGTTTTATTTCAAAATGTGATTTTAGATGTTGAAAAACTTCAAGTAGGAAATTTTTAGGAAGCACTTCACAATATGACCTAAAGACTCTTGTATTTTAACTATTATTCAAATTCAAATGAAATTTAGTGATCGGAGTTTATGGATATTTCGAATTGTTTGGTGTTAAGAGGGATTACAACCACGTGGCTTTCCGCGTATCATTTAAACATTAGGTAACCATTAATTTCTCCTCTAGCCCTCATGCGACGACCAAACTTTGTAGGGTGTACGAAGTTGTACATTCACTTTAGCTTATTTCTCTTTACGAAGCATATAATTAGAGACGGTGCTATACGACGATCGATTACTTTTTCCACACAAAAGTATAGTTTTACCTCTTTCGTAATTCAAATTTTTTTCACGGATATTTCAAAAATATATATGTGATCCGTACATTGTACATATCATCAAGTCTTTTTCGAAAAACGAAAAGCTGCCTTAATTTTTTTTTCATTCCCAAATCAAAAATATTGTCACTCAACAATGAAGATTATTGTTCAGAGAAATTATGTGAAAACTCCATGAAAATAGGTGGTTGTAAGAGTAAAAATCTAGTTTTGAACTGAGCAGTCACGTGAGGGTTTGCCCCTCTGTTTCCCCCCTTAACAAAACGAAGTAATTTATTCGGTAATTTTCAAGATGTGGAGAAAATTGAGGCATCTTTCATAAAGTGATCTGCAATGAAGTGAATGAATTTTCAAAATACTTTCCTGAAGAAAAAATGTACACATAGATATGAATTTTAAGCAGGAAGTTTCTCGAGAAAAGATTATATGATGCATTTCCTCATAATCACTGATTTTTCATCTCAAAAATTCAATCCATCCAATAAAACAAAAATTTATTTTAACCAAATTCTAGAAATTGAAAAAACAATGGTTTTTGTTTTGGATAGAGCATATGCTAATATAGAAGATGTGGACCAATGACCACCTCAATCTCCCGACTTGACACCAATTGGTTATTTCCTCTGGGGTCATCTGAAGACAATGAAGTATTAGGAACCAATCAATAACTGAGAACAACTTATATCACGAATAAACAAAGCATGTGAAGAGATACGGAATAAAACCAATTTCAAACACATCCTAAGGGTGAATTAAAATTAGAATTGGCATTTTCATGTGGAATTTCAGAAAATATTCCTTTCACAAACTCGACTCTTTAATGTCACCCATCACAAAAAAATGGGTTGACTGTTTCGAAAATACCCTTCATCTCTGAAACGAGAGTGAACTGAGGTGACTTCAAATATCATTTACTAATTCACCCAGATGACATATCTCCACTTGGGGGTTATTCGACTGTTACCAGACATCCTGCATGTTTATGTTTCTTTAAATTCAGAACAAGAAGATTTGATGAAATCATTCTACAGCAATCACAAAATATGGATATTCATATTCGTTATGCCCTGTTGATCACTAATCTAAGCTAATACGTCACGTTTCAGTAGATAATCATCACACGTCGAGGTTGGACTAGGAAACAGTTACGTCCAAGCTTGGATTGTAATATAACTCGATATTGTACCTATATCCCTAATTATTCACTGCGTGTTTGAAATGTGAGCAGTTGTCTGATTTTGGCATCAATACTGAAAAGAATAATAGTTAACGTGATTACTTCTATAGACTAACATATCCGTGTCAATTTGATTGACATTTATATCTCGAAAGCATTTTTGAATCGATATAGATGTAATTAAACCCTTAATATCTTTTGTATTGAATGTCAATCTTTATTCGAAATGATGAGCGATTCTTAAATATAAAATGTATATGAATAAAATAAATGTATCAAACATCCAGTCAAATACCAACAGCATTATGATACCAATGAATAACTTGAAGATCAAAGTACTCCCAATTTATTCGTTGTATTCTAAGAATAATTTGCTCCTTTCTTTTCCATCTGAATATTAACAATAAACTCTATTAAGCTCTAAAAATTATCGAAAACTAAAGCTTCTTATTATGTAGAAAGAATCAGGAAAATCCATTCATTTCCTAATTCAAACCTAGCTCGAGATTCATGTTTAAATTCAGACATAATATTTTTCATAATGAAGTTTCCTAAGTTTTATCAAACGAATGTACCTATATCACCCACACTTACAACATTCTTTTTTGTAGAAATTGAATGACAATTATTTTATTCCCACTTTCAATTATTCAATACAATACAACAATTGTTTCGCTACACAGTAGCTTCTTCAAATATTTTAGATTTTTGAATAACAGTTATTCAAAAATGTTAAATATTTGAAGCAGCTACTATTTAGTGAAACAATTGTTATATTAAAAAATTAAAAATGTAAATAAGATAACTGTCATTTAAGTTCTATTGAAATTAATTTCCATCAAGTGAAGACCGAATCAATCGAATATTCTTTTTTTCAGTTTTGAAATCAAGTTTCTACCAGTTCTACCTGATACTGATTTAAAAATGAGGAATATGCAGAAACAATAATGCATAATTCGAAAGTTAAATCTCAAATAAATAACTCCAACTTCAAACTATCACTTGCTCTAAATGTTTTTATATTCAGTATAAGAATCCCACATGAATTTCTGAACATTCTTGGAGAAATACACGTGGTATATTCGAGAGTAACAAAATACGTGATTATGAAGCCACTAAGAATAGAGTTAACTGAACTCTTACTCATGGAATCTTCATTCATGTTCAACACCGTTTCAACAACTTTGACATGTCATCATCAGAAAATGAATGTTTCGTAAATAGGAGTGTAAGTAGTTTCTTCAACCTAAGTTGGCTACTGTCAGCCAGTTACCCACTTACAGTTATTCATTAATTAATTTGCTCCCAAAATATCAGGTATATTTGATTAGTTGAAAATATTTATTGTTATTCATGACAACTATCCCATACAAATATCAAAAATTAATAGATAGATAAATAGATAACTGTCCTTTATTAACACTATCAAATAGCCACCGACCTAACCCCTGCAGCCAGAAAAAAAAATTCAATAAATTTATCAATCCAAAAATTTTTTTTAATACAAAATAAATAACCAACTCACCACTATTAATTATAGCTTTGGTTTTCCATATTATACCTAAGAGAAGAAGCACAACAATCCTATTCATTTTCAACAGTCTACAACTCATCACAATTCGCTACGAAAAAAAAAATTACTTCGAAAAGAGCAAACTTTCTGAAACACATTTTTCCCGCTAAAAGTATTCAAGGATCACATCTCGATAACGTTCTACCATCCTACATCGAATCGTTAAATACCCATATCCATTCGAAACTCGAACAATTGGAATTGAGTTTTCCGAGAAGTTTGCGCTAGTCGCAAAATATCGCATTCATAAAGTTTGAAACTGGGGATGTGTGGAACGGTGCTGCGCTCTGCGCGAAGTCCGACGAACTACTGAGTTGAATGCGAAGGGGATGGTTTCAAACGACCTCGTCCCTTCGAAATGGCATCGACATTGTGTTAAACGGGTATCGCGAAATTTGAATCCGCCACCACGAAGTAGACCGAGAATGGGAGGAATCGAGGATAGGACCGTTGTTCAGTGGGGAAAAAGGAGGGACTTGGTAGATTGCTGGAGAGCTGGTGAGCTCTCGAAAGGTTAGGACATTCATTTCTAGAGTCTACGTTCCTTCTGATTGTCTTCAGGAAGAGGGGTGTAGGTTAAAAGGTCAATTATGTCCTTCATGCGGTTTGTATGCCAGGAGATTTCAGGACTAAGGGTTGGCTAGAATTGATAAGATAAGATAATTTTATTGTGCTATTTACAAACAATCTACAAGTTTGTTTACACTCGCCAAAATAATTTAAATATAACATTCATGTACAAATTAAATAATGAGAAATATAGAATTAAAAACTCAAATATGGACGGAACAAACATATAAATATTGTACAAAAATATATATACACATATAAGATATAGGTGCATATATAAAATATATACACACACATACATAAACTGTGTCTGTTGATTATGGAACAAATTCATTTTTAGCTAAACATACCATTTTAAGGAATAATCCTGAAACACGTCGATTTTTATTTCAATTTTTATTATTTTAAAATATAATCTAATATACAGGGTGAATAACTTTCGAGTAATGACGTCACCGTCATTTTTTTAAATGGAACACCCCCATTTTGTCTCAATTTTCCGACTACTCTAGCCGAGCTGATTCCAAAAATATATCACATGTTGATTCCAATTGGTACAGGGTGGACAAAATTAATAAATTAAATCTAAGCAATAATTAAAACATTCACGAATACCAAAAATATTGTAGTACTTAACTATCATTGAACACCAATAAACAAATAATGACATTTCACAAAAAACATTTTCTGTCTGCTAGACCATAAGTAACAAACATGTTTGGAAACAGCTCATTTTCATTAATCTAAAAATGGAATAAACTGTAGTTTATTCCATTTTTAGATTAATGAAAATGAGTGACATTCAAACCAATTGCCGCTAGACAATAAGTATTTTTGATAATATTGTTAATTTAACTAATAAAGAATGTTACGCGTTACTTTATGAGCACACACAAAACTATTGTATTTTTGTCGACCCTGTACCAATTGGAATCAACATGTGATACATTTTTGGAATCAACTCAGCTAGAGTAATCAGAAAATTGAGACATAATGGAGGTGTTCCTTTGAAAAAAAATGACGGTGACGTCATTACTCGAATGTAATTCACTCTATATATTAGATTATTATTTTAAAATACGGTAAATTAATATCAAAAATCGACGTGTTTCAGGATTATTTCTTAAAATGGTATGTTTAGCTAAAAATGAATTTGTTCCATACTTTACAGACACAGTGTATGTCACAGTAGCGGTGTAGTGCCCGACTCCAGGAATTCATCAAGTGAGTAAAATGCTTCACTCTCTAAATATCGCAGCACCGCTTCCTTGAACTGTTTCAAGGGCAAACATCGCAGATCCTGAGGAATTTTATTGAAACATTTACATGACATCACGATATAACTCTTTCTCGACTTCTTCAGTCTCACATGTCCCATGTTTTTGATTACTAAAGAAGAAATACTGCAAATGTGCTAATATGTGATTCTATGAAAATAAATGAGATTTGTTTTGATATATTCTATTCATTCTATAATAATTTTAAGATTGAATGAACTCTCAGTCCATATTATTGAAAGTACAACTATTGAAAACTTTGATTGTTACATTAGAATGCATAATTAAGTTTGAAGTTATCATATCTCATTTAAATTAATTTGAAGATTAATTGATAAGAGTAGTTTTTCCTCCACGATTTCGTGCCAATAATGCATCCCTGCCTTGAATGATACTCCAGGTATGAAGTGGTTACGTTTGTAGTACCTTTACCAATTGTATTTATGATGGGAACGTTCAAATTTTGACTACTCGATGCAGGAATATACTAGCCAAGATTTCAACAATATCCAGTTTTTTCTGTGCTGAAGCTTCTACATAACTTTCAGCAAAAGAAGATCTCTTCCATTCTCCATGTCATTCCAAGGATATTATATCTTCTCCTTTATTTGGCAGGTGCGAGGCAGATAATTATTCATAGCATCTGCATGCACCAGAATATCTGATAATCAATATTACCTGCAATTTTGTTCCAAAATTATTGACATGTCCTACTATATGATGACAATAAGTGTCGCTATTTTTAGTCAAGACATCATACCTCCGATAGGAATACATAACACACCCATAAATGAAAATCGAAGGAAAAGTCAATATCCTCAATCTTTTAAACTCCCTCCTACAATCATTTCTATAACACAGACCAGTCACAATGCGTAGAGCTGTCCTCTGCAAACGGAAGATCCTTCCACGACCCGAACAATTACCCCAGACAATGACACAATATCGCAAATGCGATTCTATCAAAGAGTGATAAGCAACTTTGAGTATTCTACCTGAGACATCACCCGACAAAAAAAGACGAAGATATTTCTTACAAACTTGCCTGCCACAATGTCCACATAATAATTCCAAATGAGACGCGAATCCAAACTGATTCCCAAGAAACTTACATGGTCACCACTCACCAGTATTCTCAAAATTGAAACTTCTCAAACTAAACACTGTTTTTTCTACATTGCAGGTCAACATGTTATCCAAGAACACCGTGCGCCCCAATTTGTCTAGTCTCGCTTCACTGTCAGCAGCGACAGACAAACAGGAGTCGTAAGACTCGTAAGCGCACGAAATATGCTCGTTAGATCTCATAAAATTTGAAAAATCATTGATATAAATGAGGATATCATTTTGTTAGATTATTTACAAAAATCATTTTTGTGCACCTTATTTCAGCTTCCAGGAAACAGCAAGTTATCATCAAAATATCTTCAAGTTGCGAATTTTCAACCGAATTTAGTCATTATTGATTGGATTCGATTCATTGATGAAAAATTCGGTGTCAAAATCAATGCTGTATGCTCCTCTCAAGCTTGGTTTGAATTAGGGAATTAATGGATTTTCCTGATTCTCTCTACATAATTAGAAGTTTTAGTTTCCAAGAGATACTTTGGAGTTTAACGAAGTTATTTTTTAATATTTCGAATGAGAAGGAACGAAACAAAATGGCTTATCCATCTATAATATACAGGGTATTCAATTCGACTATTAGCAATTTTTTTTTACAATATTCACTGAATGTATCCCTTTGAAAACATAGACATAGACATTGGACGTCTAACTTTTAGGTAATACAGAGTGATAAAGTTTCGAGAAAAAAATTTTACTTTTTCCTAAGTGAAATCAGTTGCTTTGTCCGACTAAATTATTATTTATTACTAAACGAACTGAATAGCAGAAAAACACAATTGAAATAGACAGTCACTTGAGCTATTTGAACCTGAAGTAGAACAATTTTATTTTTTTTTTAAATGGAAACCACACGTCGGTAAAAATTTTAAAAAAGTTGCGGAGAAATATATAAGAATTCCAAAAATAAAATTCATTTTAACATAAAGCAGTGGGGTACAATTTTTCTCCCCAAAAATAGTTCATGCAAAATTATTACATTGTTTGCACATCAGAAAATGCATATTGATGCATAGAAGATGTAGCAATAATAACCGCAATAGTAGAACAGTGGTTACAAAGAATGTTTTTTCTCGAAAATTAAAACATTAACGGCATTCGTTCATATAAAGTTTTTTCTTGAAATAGATTCAAGGCTCTACCCCTTTATTATTAGCATGTCTTCAAGGCATATACTGTTTATTATCATATAAATATTAGGTGTCCCAAATTACCTTATAGCGTATTGGTTTTGTACACAACTATCAATTATGTATTTCTTACAATCTTCTCTACCTGTTCATATCCACTATTACTATTAGGTATAATCCTGACTTCTCAACACTTCAAACTCTTCGGTTCACCTCCTTAATCTAGGCCATCCATATTTGCTGGGCTCCTGTTCTAGATTTCGCCTCTACGCTCGCCTCTCAAATGCGTATCACCTTTCTTTCTGTTCTCATTTATTTGTAAAAGCCCCATCCAACCCAAATGTCTCTCTTCTTGACAATCATCAAAACTATGAAACTTAGATATAAACTTTTAAGTTCATAAATAATATATCCCGTATTCTATTTCAAGCACCATAGTTTCACATATTTCATAGCTTCATTCATATATCTAATAACTATTAAATAAAGTTTTTGACTTTTGTCTGTATGAAAACTCTTTAGTTGATAAAAGGTTTTAGATGCGGCCATTTGAATAATTCCCTTTCCAATATGGCTTTGAGGACAGGGGATCCACGGAGGACTAATAAAAATGATTTGGTCTAGAGTAGGCAAAGGGGAAATGAAACCAGGATTGTGACCAAGATTTATAGAGGTGAGAGCTTTCTGTTCATAGTCACGATATCCGATAATACGATGATCCTTAAATGCAAATATTGGTTGATTATCTTAAATAAATTATCTTTCTAACACATCGAGATTACATCCCGTGATACCAACTAACCAACTTGCCAGCACTGAATGATAATTTTATTGATCTATCAACTTTACGGATCTATCAGTTATGTAGATCAGCTGACTTACATCTTATATCTTAAAGGGCATCTCTTTATAATTGTGAGATATAGACATCAGCTCTGAATTCCTCCAGAGGTTCTTATTACTGAACTTTCATTCCTGAACTGCCGATTCGTAGCGTGCTTTTCCAAACTCACCAAGGGTTAATCCAGAAGTTGTTACACTTGCCATTTTCTGCCTTCAATACCCATATTAGTGTAACTTCGTTGCCTCTAGTAATAAGATTACATGATCTTCAGGTTGTCATGAAAAGCTGTTTCGATATCACCACTCCATTCAATTTATACCAGGCCTGGCGCACAGTCAGTACCAAACTACTCTAGTCACCCGAATTTCATAGTTGCATCTGAAAATATCAAAAGTAAATCTACATTGCGTGAGACAGCGATGGAGCTAAAGCTATACGATAACGATACATGAACATTTGTTCATGAGAAAGCTTTGCTCCTGGAAAATAACTAATGTATGCACTCAACCATATATTCTCCACCATACTTCAAGAGATTTTCTTGTCTTCAGTTTTCTGATGGAATATTTCGCTGTATCTTCATTCTGCAGTGTTTTTGTGGTGCCATTCTGGCTCGACTTCCCTTAAATTTTCCTCCTGTAGTCTGTATAGCTCTCTGAAATATTCATACCATTTTGTGCTTTTTATTGATGGTATCTGTACGTATTCTGTTTTTTCCTTCTTCTGATTTCGCAATGTTTTCCAGATATTTCTTTGAGCTCCAAATAAATCGTGCTCTATGTCCTTAACATACTTTTCCTACAACTGCTATGAAAAGTAGCGTATTTTTCATAGCTTACTCAATTTCAAAACTATATGTATTGCTCATACTGTGGGAAATATTATTTCTCACGGCACTTTGCCCACACCTCGCTTGGTGACCAATGAAATTGGGCTTTTGAGTCGTTTCTATGGAAACGCAATAAATTAGCACAAACTGTCAACGAAGGCCATTTTGATTTGAATCAAGGCCATTACTTGATATTGGAATTTGTGCAGTTGTAAGAAAAGTGTAGTGTGCAACATGTGGAGAAAGTCCTTTTCTCGCTCGTGTGTTTGCGGCACTCGCCTTTCAGGCTCGTGCCACAAACTTCCACACTCGCGTGAAAATTTGGACTTTCCCAACTTGTTGCACAATATACTTTTTTCCAGTGGCCCTCTCTGATTTTTCTCTTCATTTGAAATTTTCTAATAATTCAAATGATGACAACCGTTTTCTACAAATGTTACCACTTCTTTATTATAGCTTCTCGAAACTCGTCAATCTGTTCTGCCGCACCCTGTTAATTCATATCAATATTGCCAAATTTACATTAATACAAATATAGAGGTGCAATTATTGAGATTATTCTCCCAAAAATAGACACCTATATCATTTGATTCACCTAAGGAAATAAACCAGAAATTCCTCACTTCGAATGTTCATTACTTTGTTTAGTTCCAGCAACACATCTGTACCTACCACCAAGAGAACTCTAGACAGTTTCACGTTATTAGAATTCCAGGGAGACGTTTCCTTTTTTGCCCCTGAAAAGATATCTGCATAACAATTCAGGCTGTTTGAGGTAGGAATGCTAAACTTTCGAAGGTGGGAATAATTGCGTTCGCTCAGTTAATTAGCTACAAGTAGTACATACCAGCTTCCACGCCATTGTACACGCTGCAAGAATAGGCATGGGCCAAAGGGTAGAGCCGTACCGGGAGCGGCTCTGTCCTGCTTAATACCGCCAACATTGTATTATACCACCGACATTTGAATTCACTATCTCTGTAAGCATAAGCCCCAATTAACATCCAAGAAATGAATTCTCCATTTCCCGTTCACTGAATCTTGAATTCGAAATTCGGGTCTGAATAAACCGATTTCATTTCTGATGCTTTCGCAATTTAGTCCACCAAGTGAAATGTTATCGAACAAATGGGAGCGACGAGAGATTCCAAGAAAACAGGAACAAATGTAATGATTGAGCCATTAAAGACCGCAGAACTGTATTCAGTCGATTGGTATTAAAGTACTCAAAGCTGCTCATTTAAGTTTATTATTTTTAATGATAAATTAACTGCGATGTTAAAATTTCATATACCTGGAGATGTTATTGTCACTTTGACATCGATAAAAAAGGTGCATCCTTTTTTATCGAATAAAAACTTCTCTTCCTCAATATCTAGTAAAAGTGTCAATTAGTCTGTCAGATTTTTGAATTTTAAACATATAGTGCATTCTTTTTGAATCGGTGTGGTAATTATTTAACTTTGTTGATATAAAAACCCAAAAGATGAATCTATACCGCAAGCTACAAAAATCTACATCCATATATTCTGTCGTTAATTTATCTTGCCAAAAAACACTCGAGCTTTTCTTTTATCAGATAAATTTCTCTTTAACTCAAAGTTTTGCCAATCACTAGATTTGCTCGAAAAACATCAGATAAAATCGTGTTTATCATGTCAGTTTTTTTCGTAAAATTAGTGATTGGCAAAACTGTTTCGTTGTAAAGAGAAATTTATCCGATAAAAAAAAGCTCTTGTGTTTTTACTGTTGATGAAATTTTAACCCCATTCATATTATCAAAGTTTACATTTTAGAATGTCTAGAATCCAAAAATTGAATCAAGAGCTTTTCTCAGAAAGTATTGAAGCATTCTACAAGGAATTTGAACAATTGATACATCGCGTTGACCCTCCTAGCTCAATAATACGATACATTCATTTTTGAAGCAAAAAAAGGGAAACCAAATCAAAACAATACGTAAATTTGAAATTGAAAAACTTTACTGCAATAAGGATACTGAAAACAGTTTTTTTTTACCGCAAAGTCCAAGCACTTTCAGTTCTAGTGTTATGAATTTTTGAATGATACAGGGTGATTCAAAATTCAATATCAAGTGGCATATTTTTCAGGTCAAAATAAGAAGTTTTTTCTCAAACATGTGTATACATGCAGCAAACGCTTCATTAACGAACTACAGAGCGTTAAAGTTTCCATTTTTTTTAGTTTTTTCTTCATATCTTATTCAGTTTTTGAGATATAAAGATTAAATATGAAAAATTTTATTATTTTTTTGAAGGTTTATATTATCCAGTATGCCTAATGAGTAATGATTGTAACAAGCTTCAGAGACATATTTTTTCAAAGGTCTTTTTCGCTGCTTAAACTTTTTTGTGGTTTTTCGCTGGTAGATTCTAACATTTGAAATTAATTCATTATTTTGTTGATTTGTTTTTTTACATAAATTTTTTTGTTATTTGTAATTTTCACTAGGCATAAACTTCTTGAACACAATCATGTATCATTCTGTTTTTCAAGTGAAATGAAAGAAATTATAAAATTTAAAAAAATTATTGAGCTACACAAAATGATTCGGGTCATTTTTATTATCTACATCTACAACTAAATATGAATTGAAGTTCAGTACTAACAAATGTGATAATAAACTGTGCATTATCTGTAGACAAGAAATTTGCAGATAATGAAAAACTCTCAAGCATATAAAAATAATCAGAAGCCTTTTTTCGGAATAACACTCCAGCAATGTGATTATTAACCTAATATGCTACAATAAATTAAGAAAATAAACTCGAAGCTAACCTGAAAAATATCTCTCACTCCGACTTATATTTCAAATAGAGAATTGTGTGTTTATTTTCCAAGATACTATTCGAAGCTTTATTCACCACTTTGTATCAGTTTATTCTCCTAAAAGAAACATCAAATTTATCTCACTCTCACTCATCAACAAAATTAAGCCTACAAAATTCAATGTCTTTCATTTTCACTTCTAGATAATACTTCAATGGCAGTTACTTCTGAAGGTTTCCTGCATTTGATCCACCAATATTCGAAGGCAAGTGTAACAAGCGATATTCCAATACCAACGAAAATAATGATGAAGACACCTCCAATGTTCTGGATACTAATGCCATCAGATTGGTTATCCTGTTCATCGCATACTATCTTGTTAGGATTTTTATTCCACCATTTCTCTTTCAGATGCTCCAACTCTCTCATATTAAGGAGCATGAGAATGCTGTGAAGATAAATTAACTGTTAAGTGTCTCCAGAATTAAGTGAACTAGATTTTCTACTTCAATGGCAGTTTATTGTGGAAAACACAGTCTGCTAGATTATAGACCTGTTATCGAAAATATTTCATGAAGTGAATGATTTCTTCAAATTTTTTTCAATTGATTCTGCATTTTTCGAGATACGAAGTTAGTCCAAACACTGTCCTTTGAAGGACAAAAGCAGTGTCAGAGCCTTTAAGGGTACTAGCAAAATAGAAGCAACACCGCATTCGAGACTGTTCAAGTGAACATGAGAAATAAACAGAAAGAAAGTGGTTGATATTAAAGTAAAATTCAGAGGAAAAAGAGAAGCAACGAATAACGAATGTTATAATACATATATGAATATATTGATGAATCTATTCAGTGTGCAATCTGTTGAAATGCAGTTTGGAGTTAACTTTTTCAACACAATGATATATTTTATGCTATTATAATGAACGATTGATTATATTCCGGATATTTCAGATACCTTGAAGGACACTGCAAATTTTCACACAATGGCTTGTTATTCCTTTCTACATCGAAAAATGTAAGGAAACACCACAAGCGATGTTTGAACGCGAGTTGATCTGTTCTGAAATTCAGATAAAACCAAAATAGATCAAAAGAAACACTACCTACATCATTTCGCCTCAATATCTGAAATTTTCATATTTCGAGCTAATAATGATGACGATAGAAATCGACTCACTCATGACGAATGCGTGGACAAATTTAATCCTGTCAGCCGTCCGCCCGACCGTAGGTACAATAACTCCTGAACTAGAGAACTTTGTTAATGAACAAAATTCGACGAGAGTTCCGTAAATATGACGGTTCGAAATTTGGCTTTTCTGATACCTAATTAAAAATTGATTTTGAACGAGTTACCAGAACTACTAGAGAAAATGCAAGACCAATATTGGAGAAAATAATCAGACTTCATTCAATAAGTCCCGGCCTAACTGGTTAAAACTGATTTTTTCCGAAAATTCGACTTGATACATGCACCTCTAACTCTTCAATACTTTTTCTGTAGAAAAATTGGTCTTTGCTTTTGAAGTAGGCTTCAACTTCGGCAATCACTTATTCATTAGAACCAAATTTATTTCCTTGAAGCTTATCTTAGGTTTCCAAAAACTCAGTAATCACTGGAGGCCAGATCTGGAGAACTAGCTGGGCGTCAAGCAGTTGGAAGAGCAATCTTTTCGATTCGACTATGGTTTTCCTCGATTTGTGATAAGAAGCATTGTCTTGATAAAACAATTTTTGTTTGCATTTGAGGGCTTGGTGACAACAGCTCTCAAGTTTTGCCGCGGGTAAATTCTGAAAAACTGCTGGCAGGTGCTGCCAAATAGTTTTTCCATCTAGAAACCAATTGTAATTCAAAATTGCGCCTTTGCAGTTGGTGGAAATTAAGACGAGGAAAATAGTAATAGTTAATTGACTTCTTATATAATTAACAATTATCTCTGATTGAGGTCTGGGTTATCTACCCAGACCTCAATCCATTGAAGAATCCTATGAATAGTATTTTGAACTAATGTCTCGTTATATTATATAAAAAAAGGAAATCTGCCTTCACTTCCTCCATAATACATAATCCTTACATAATATTGATTTTCCCGCAAACTTCGAAAGTCCGCCACTAGAAAGCGCTCATTACCAATAAACGAATTAACCGAGAACATAATCTTCTATCTGCAAATATAACCATTCCACTCTGTTGTAGTGACCATTACTGAAGAAACCCACATCAAATTCCAAGGAGAATGCGATTTTTTCAGTAGAAGATATGCCCAATTTCGTTTTTCCTACTTCATAAAAAACACTCGACAAAATTCGCGTTTTTGACTTTACATTTTCAATATTGTGAAGCATTTAGATTCAACACAATTAACTATTTTTCCCTCGTCCCAATACACAACAATCACAAACGCTCAATTTTGAATTAAAAATGGTTTCTAGATGGAAAAATAGCACCATTAGCACCTGTCTGCAGTTTTGTCGAGTTTGCTGACGGCAAAACTTGATTGCTGTTGTCACCAATAATCACTATACTTTTGATATCAAGTAACTATGGTCCCATGAAACAGTCTTGTCAAATACCATTTGGGAATTTAATTTTTCTTGTGAAAAATGGAAAAAACGCATTGCAAAATAATATTTTTTTAACAACAAGCATTTGTGCAGGTACAAAAATCCTCGTCTTTGATTTGGATTTTTGTTGCCACCAGCACTCATGCTTCTTAATACGTTTTTTTTTTCGGTTTTACTCGGAAAATTCAGATGCCCTCATGATATTATTCACGATGAATTATTCGAACAAAAAATCTAAATACTTACGCTGTATTCAATTGGTTCTTCAGTGACGAACCCTCTGGAAGTGCAAGCGCATAAGGTTTTCGTGAAAATTCCTCGCCAACTGGTTTCAAATCACAATTAGTCATCTCCAAATATTTTATATCAGTTCCATCACCCAGATAAGCGAAACCTTCCGATGATGATGGAGAGTCTCTAACTCTTTTCACAGCTTCTTCCAGGCTTTTGGGAAAACCTGCTTGCGTCATTGCTATCCACATTTTAGAATACCTTTGACTCACTGGGTAGTCCCAAACTGCCAATTTGGCTCGTTCGGTATCATTCATGGTTCTGTTCAAGCTCATATCTTTCCAAATTCTGAAAAGGACAGTGAATATAGGAAATATTACAATAATTTGTTTCGATCTCGAGGAAATTAGGTCCAACTCCTCTCGTTTTAATGAGGAAAAGGATAATTTCATGGGCTATCAATTATTTGGTTTTTTAATTTCTTTTTCGAATTTTCAACAGAGTATTTCACCTTATTTCATTTTCACCAAAAATGTGTCTATTGAAATACAAACAGTGGCGGCTCACCATAATTTACCTAAAAGTTCAGTAATTATTTTCGACACCTCTTCTACAATATTCAAACATATACAAACATTTAAAAGCATATATAAATAATAATCACATTAAACATATTGAAATATGTTGTGTGTAGTACACAATAAATAATATTCAGACACTTCGATTGTTGTGGATTTACGACCCTCTGCAATTAAGAATCTTCCTGGATTCAGTACCCTTACAAACTACTGAGTTCTGAAGAACCTTCTTTTGAGGACTAATTACCATAAGATGGGTACATTGTCCTTCGAGCCGGATATTTATTTATTTATAATTCACGGACAAGCCATTTTACATTGAAAGTAAGAAAAAAAAAACAAAAGAACTAGTTCATGAAAAGGATAAATCTAAACACAGTTAAAAAGATTCCAAATATTTTTTAGGCTGGAAGATTGATATGTGTAATAAATCGATTTCAACACGATTGGCCTCTTTTATGGCTCTCTGAATGGGATTGTTCATACTATAATATAATATAATAAGTTGGATTGAAAGGGATATTGAAAAGATCGCAATACCTTAGAGATTCGTGTTAAGGCCTATTCACAATCAATGAAATGGTTTACAATTTCATGCACAAACATAATATCAAAATAATTTATTCTAGTTTTTAGCGGTTCAAAGATAAAGTGATGTACATATAATTATAGCTAAAAGTAGTCGCCGGAGCTTATGAGACTTTTCTCATAAGTCCTGGCGACTAATTTTAGTTGTTTCTAATACTTTTATTGGAAACAAATCATAACATTTGTATTTACTCAAGTGTAAAAAATTACCAGAAAAAACTGAATTATAGGAGTACCATTTAGAGAATAACCTTTCGATGTTTTGTTTATTATTTAAAGTAGGAAACATCATCAGTAACATAAAAATTTCAAGCGGATTATTGAATAAAAAAAAGGATAGAAAAAACCCATTCTTCTTGTTACATCTATATGCCAATACTCATCTACCTAACAACATTATTAAGGAATTTGAAATGTGATTCACCTACTCTGTACGTCCCGAGCCGCCACTGAACACAAACAGAAATATGCAAAGATTACAAAGCTCATTGATGAAGGAAATTCGCTCCATAAAACTTATAACGAAACAATTGAAACAAAACAGAAAAAATTATACAAACTCATAAAATCTCTTCTCTATATTTTTCATCCTCAAAAAGTATGTGGCTGATTGAGAACCATTCATTGGTGCATATTGTATTTTATATTGCTTCGCCAGGTCATCGAGTGACTCGATCGGAGTTTCTAAGCGTGATACAGTCAAAAAGGCAGCTAGGTTAGCAGTATACGAAGAAATTATTATAAATCCAAAAAGCCACCATGCTCCTGCTGCGAAGCGACCAGAAGAGTTTTTAGGAGCTTCTCCACCCCCTTGTGGTGTCAAAGAGGTCATACAAAACCAAAGGCATTCCTTCAAGGTGAAATCCCTGTTATCGTTGTCGTTTTCATATTTCTCTGGGTTGTTTCTGTAGCTCATGGGACTCATTCGGTCGAAAATCCAAAGCAGGAAACTGAAATAGGGAAAACTTTTTTGAAGTTGGTTTTATAAAAAAAATTAGGAAACGAAAAAGTAAAACATCATCATCACAAAATAAAAAAAAAAATTTCAAATGATATGAGAACAGCAAAATTAAATTATCACTACAAAAAATTGTTGGAAACTTCATCCTTTTGCGATTTATGCAGTCGAGACTGCTTATTGATAACAAATATTATTTCAGAAGTTTATGATATCGTTGGAAGTTTGTATTTATTTCTATTGAATGATATGGAAAATAACGGGTGTTTTTTTTCGAGGTATATAACTTTAAGTTGGCATTACTGTTCAAGATGGCGACCGATTTAACAGCTGTCAGTTGATTTATTCTCAGTTTGGTTTGGAAATTCATCTCAAATAGACTCACGCCTGAACAACGCTTGCAAATAGTGCAATTTTATTTCGAAAATAATGGTTCTGTGCGGAATACGTATCGCGCACTACGTCCACAATCGTCGACAAAATCGTCCATCAGAGCAGTTAATTCAATTAACCATGGAACGTTTTCGCACCACGTTTACTCTTATTGATAACTCGCATCCCCAGAGACGCCGTACGGTGCGTACAGAAGAAGCTATTGCTGCTTTATGGGCTGGTGGAATCATTGGTCCGTACTTCTTCAAAAACGATTATGGCCAGAACGTTACAGTCAATTGTAATCGGTATAGAGCCATGATTACTAACTTTTTCATTCCTGAATTGAACAACCATGATGTCTAGGAGCTGTGGTTCCATCAAGACGGCGCAACATGTCACACAGCTCGTGCCACAATCGATTTATTGACCGCCTAATTTCACGTTTTGGACCTGTGAATTGGCCTCCAAGATCTTGTGATTTAACACCACTAGACTACTTTCTGTGGGGCTATGTAAAGTCATTGGTCTATGCGGATAAGCCACAAACCCTTGACCATTTGGAAGACAACATTCGCCGTGTTATTGCCGATATACGGCCACAAATGTTGAAAAAAGTCATCGAAAATTGGACGTCCAGATTGGACTACATCCGAGCCAGACGTGGCGGTCATATGCCAGAAATCATATTTAAAATGTAATGCCACAAGATTATCTTGCGGATAAATGAAATTCATGTCAATCGAATAATCCATCGTTGTTTGATTGCAATTGAAAGTTCTATAGCTCTAAAAAACACCCTTTATAATATTGTTACATTTTTTCATGTGTTTTTCTTATGTCAAAGGCTTTCTTAGCATTATTGTCATTTCACAAATGAATATTGAGTTTTCATTCGATCGAATTAATATTTTCGAGTTATTGGAAACCTTATTGCAAATTCCGAAACCATTGGAAGGATTTGGCCACCTTTAATAATTCATACTGCGCATTTAGTCATCAAACATACCACCATAATTTCAAGACTCTAGGTAGTCTAGGTCAGCTTCGCCAAAATAGAAATTTTGCGTCTGAATCATAAAATATCGAGAAAAAAACAATGAAAAAATTGTTGTGAAATTTTTCTTTGAAGCCCCCAGTTTAAGATGCACCTAATTAAAATGTTCATAATATGATCACAGTGGTAGTTAGAACTCCTTACTATCAACAGTCATACATGTATTTGAAGGGTTGTTGCTACGTCCAGAAACAAGTCAAATCATTTGAGTTTCCCCTAATATTTTTGATTGGAGAATACGATAGTGAATTATTAACCACTCATTCTGGATTTAACCTGTATAGAAGAAAAATCTTGTTTGTTACCAAAATATCACCCGCTGAAATAAAGACTTGTAGATGGTTAAAAGAGAGTACATAAACGTCTTTACCTGGTGAAGAAATACGCAGCTATGATGCAGTACCACACTTCGTCCTCCAAAACACCCAAGAATTTAAATAAAGAGGTCGGAACATAAGGTATCTTCATCAGGATAGTAATGCCTACCAAATCGTAGTAAGGAACTGTGAAATCTATAACGCTTTCTCTCTCTTCCATAACAGATATTGGACCCAATCCAATGTCTGCTTTCTTATCCATAAGATCCTTGATCAGACCGTTCCAATGACCCTTCTCATCCATATGCCCAAATTCATTATTTGTCGCTAGAATAACTTCGTATTCAAATTTTGCGAGTTTTCCTATTTTGTCCATGAGGTCAATGCAGTAGCCGTTGTATCCTTTGGGATGTTCTGGGTCCCGGAAAATGAATGGAGTTTGCTGTAAAGATAATGGTTTTCGTTTTTCATATTATTCGATTCGATAATAATATCATCATTGTATATTTACTTTCTTAAAAAAATATATTCCTTAAATACAGATTTGTCTGGTCAATGAGTTTACTTTTTTAATTTTGAAATCTCGATATTCCTGACATTGTTCAAAATTAAGTTTAAGTTTGCATACGTTAATATTGTTTCAGAACCTGGATTATCGATTGATACGTTAACAATCGGTACCTCACCATAATTATCATGGTGAGGGGGAGTGATAATAAATTAGTAGAATTATCGATTGATATGTGACTAATTTATTATAGATTTAAGCGTTAATATAAGGGAGGGAACCGATTATCAGAGCATCAATCGATAAGCCTACTAAATTACTATCGATTGATGCTTTAATAATCGCTTCCCCCCGATTGATACGTCAATACCTAATCGATACTTCTCCCTTTCCCTCACCATAGTCACTATTTAGAAGGATTATCGATTGATACGTTAATAATCGGTACCTCACCATAGTTACCATGGTGAGGGGAAGAGAGAAGTACCGATTAGGTATTAACGTATCAATAGATAATAAATTAGTAGGATTATCGGTTGATATGTAACTAAATTATTTTCGATTGATACTTTAATAATCGGTTCCCCTCCCCCATATTAACGCTTCAATAATAATAAATTAGTTACATATCAATCGATAATCCTACTAATTTATTATAAATTAATACGTTAATACCTAATAGGTATTTCTCCCTTACCCTCACCATGGTAACTATTTAGAAGGAATATGGATTGTTAAATTAATAATTGGTACCTCACCAGTTACCATGGTGAAGGGGAGAGGGGAGTACCGATTATCAACGTATCAATCGATAATCCTACTAAATTATTATCGATTGATGCTTCAATAATTGGTTCTTCTCCCTTATATTGACGCTTCAATCTAAAATAAATTAGTCACATATCAATCGATAATCCTACTTATTTATTATCAATTGAAACATTAATAATCGGTACTTCCCCTTCCTCTCACAATGGTAACTATTTAGTAGGATTACCGATTGATACGATAATTATCGGCTACAGATTATCAACGTATCAATCGATAATAAATTACTGGGATCCCACCACAGATTACATACAACTTTGTTGGGTACCTGTATAAAGCCTTGAAGATAATTTTACCTTCGGCGATTGCAGGGAATAGGCGAAAACACATGTCCTAGATACTCAGTAAATAGCTTGATTCACACCAGTAAACACAGTCTCCGTAAATAAAACGCATCAAAATTTATACTTTCTTGACAGTATATGAGCGTGAGTAAAGTACAAATAAATATAATAGACTGTCAGCAAACTTATGAAAAATGCAAGGAATGTATAATAAAAAAATCTACAAACTCTGATTTATCGGTATCAACCGAAATGTAAATTTCGGTTGATAACAAATTATTAACAATATTCGTTTCAATGATAAAAGACCCCCTCCAAACTATATTCACCACTACCTTCATGATTCTAACTTCTGGATTGTACTAAACCATAATTTCCACTTAAAAAAAAAAACAATTGATAAAAAAATAATGTTAATTTACCTCAGCAACAACAACTCGATAAGTAAGAACAGCATGATATGAGTCGAATATTTTTGAATTAACATCACTTATATTGCTGTCAATTCCACCCATCCAATTCCCTACAGTTATCTTCCTCGAAACATGGCCTTGGCGAAAATCAATTAAATTTAAATTCATTTCGAATCTCATGCTACTTAACCCGTTGGAGACCACTACCAAGTTCCCAAAAGAAGGACTTTCTATCGTGTGTTCGGTTTGCTGAAAATTTGATATGAAAAATATTGCACAAATAAACTAAACTAGAAAATATCTATAATGAAAATTGAGAACCATTTTGAACATAACTTCCAGGTCTAGACCAGCACGTGTTGGTTTATTCAATTTATTATATTCATCACACGTTATATATTTGGGATTTTTCGTATAATACAAAGTTCCATCTATCATCATATTTCTGAAACAAAATATTCAAAATAATTAAATACCAGTTTGAACACAGAAAAATATAAATTATATCTTCACCATTTACATTTGAGTAAAAGACATACTAACTGACAAAGAAACTGCAACACCCAGAAGGAGCTCTTTAAATTTTAATTTTTTCTTGGTAAAACATAGATAGTATAGCAAGGAGTAAATGATTGAATTTGGAGGAAAAAATCGGGAAGGTTTTTTCATGTAAACAATTATTGTAACTCAAATACTGTAGTCGTTTATTGCAAGTTTTTTTAATTTTACAACGAACCAGCTGTTCGAGGAGATCAAAAGTCGATGTTTAGTTGTTTTTGAAATGCCTAGAATACGTGTAAGCAGAATTTATAGCTAACTAAGTGGATTTGAAAGAGGTCGAATTATTGGTCTACGGGAGGCGGGGTTGTCATTTCGAGAAATCGCTAACCGTACGAACAGAAATCCAACTACTGTCATGAGATGTTGTCAAGCGTGGTTTGATAATGCCCAAAATCGAAGAAGAGTAGGCATCGGACTTCGAAAAGGCACAAATGAAGTTCAAGATCGACGTCTAAGACTTATGGCCATTAGAGACCGATTTGCGACAACTCGATCTTTGGCTGATGAGTGGTTAGGGGAACAAGACCATCCTGTAACTATCCCAACGATTTACCGCCCTATAAGGTCTTTTGGGCTGCAGCATAATCGACCCAATCTTGTGTTACCTCTTACGGTTGACCATCGCCGACAACATTACAGTGGTACAAAGAACGTCAACATTGGAATGTGGCATCAGGTCGTCTTTTCTGATGAATCTCGATACTCCTTGGGTGCACATGGTGGCCGAAAAAGGGCTAGACGACGTCAGGGAGAAAGACGTGAACCTCAGTTTGATGTTGAGTGTCATGTACACTGGACAGTAGGCGTTATGGTATTGGGTGCTATTGCTCATGCAAGTAGGTAACCTTTAGTCTTTATTCGAGCTAATATGACAGAGCTGCGTTACCTTCAAGAAATAGTGGAGCCATATGTTCTCCCTTACCTTAATCGGCTCTAGAATCCAATATTTCAGCAAGATAATGCTCGACCTCAGGTTGCCAGAGTTAGTTCAAACTTTTTCGAAGCGACTCATGTGAATATTTTGCCATGGCCTCCCAGATCCCTTGAACTTTCACCCACAGAGCATGTTTAGGCCATCATGGGCAGAAGGCTTGGAAATTTACCCCAGCCCCCACAATAAAAATTGGTTGAGACCACCGCTCAAAAATACTTACCTCACTGTGAGGAAAGCTTGAATACTCAGGTCAAAATAAAAACTTGCTGTCATTTCGGGTTTACCGTCCAAAAAATATGTTTTCTTCAGAAAATCCAATCGACTCTTGAAGTTTTTATTCACTGATGGTTGTCCAAAAAAAAATTGTTCCGTTTTTGATTTCACATTCCAGTAGATCGCCTAAATCTTGAGTAAGAATATAAAATGCGTATTTCTTGTTCTTGTTGAATAAATTATGTTTCCATGCAGAATCTAACACCAACTTGATGGTTTCCAAGCTACCCAATATGAAAAAGTTCACCAAATCGAATTTTATCATCCTCAAAAGTTGTTGATCTATTTCTGTAGGATTTATTTCCGAAATAAGGTGTCTTGTAGCTATGTTTCTGAGTAGTGATTGGTGTTTGTGGTCCATAACTGAAAATTCATCTGAATTAGACCCGAAATTAAACTACTTTTCAGAAAAAAACACTTAAAATCCAGTGTTCCTTTCAGGTAAATATCTGGGGTAGCAGTGCCCTCCTTTGAGCTATAGCTGTTACCCCTGAAGGAAGATTGGAGGGGCCTAGATTCAGTTACGGCGTTCTACTTCACGAGCAAAAAATGCACATGTTCAAAATTCGAAATGCCTAATGAAAATACATTTTCTTCAAATTGAAATTTTCCAAAATATTTTGATACTTTGCCTCCCGTAACTTTAAATTGCCCCATGGGGGAAAATTTTCTGAAAAAAACACTGTTAATATCCCCCATCGAAAAATCATTTCGTGAAAATCTCTCAATTTTTGATATTGAACACACAAAAATAAGTCCAACGATAGTGATACCTCACCGAATGTTTTATCATACATAATGGCAGCACTTATCATTAATTGTCGAACAACTAATTTCCTTATCATCTCAGGAATAAGATCCGCTGGAGGAGATACTTGAATCAAGTATTTTCTCTCGATTATATCCAGATTGTTCCACTCTCTAAGATCTCCATTTTGGCCATAAGAAGCACTAATTGTTGGCAAAGCCAAACCTCGTGTGAATATTTTTACAGTTTCAGAGGCCATATCAGTCATCGTAGTATCAAGTACCAGATGTGGTGGTCGTTTATTGTCCAACATTCGATGATAATTTTCGCATACTGAAAATAGAAAGTCCAACTCATTTTCTTTCAAATCAATAATAATTATTTTAATATGAGTGCGTATTCCTAATATACAGAGTCATTTCATCATTCAGGAAAAAGATGTTATGAATCGACATCTTCTATTCAAATAATGTTAATAATTTTTTGTATCTAAAAAAATATACACATATCGTCAAAAGTGTTGACCCCATAGGTTATTTTCAAGAAATAAACCACTTATGTTCTTGAAATGAGATGAATATTTTCCTCTATCTCAACTGTTTCAAATCTTTGTTTTTTTACTCTTTGCTTTATTCAGGATGAAACAAAATAGGAAAAATGAAAAAAATCCGAATGTATCGATTATTTATTTTTTATTCATTACAGTAATTCCATAACTGAATCCAAATTCATCTTCCTGAAAAGCTTAACGTGCCCAATTGGATTAATGTCTGGTGAGTTTGCTGGCCAATTCATTCTTAGGATATTGTTGTCTTGAAGAATTTTTGAACCCTTCGTGTGTGGTGGGGAGACCAATCATTATACCTCCCAGCACATTATTGATCCACCTTGAAAGGGCACAACTTTCCGGTTGAAGTTGAGTGGCTCTATAGTCTGCCTGGACCTCTCCAAACCCTTTCTCGTCGACTATCACTTTGTAAACCGAATCGTGACTCGTCCGAAAGAAGTACGTTGCGACATTGTGGTGAAAGCCAGTCTTGGTGGTGTTCTGCCCATTGCCGACGGGTAGCTCTATGTCCAGGTGATAGCCGAGGTACTCTTAATAAAGGTCTTCTTGTCCTTAAATTTGAGAAATGCAACCGTCTCCTTGTGGTACTGGTTGAAATTATCAGTCTATAGGTCCTCAAAAATTACTTAGAAAGGTTTTTATATATATAGTTCGATTCCTTCGAGTGAAATTTGCGATATAATGGTCTTCCCTTGCAGATGTTACTCTGGGTCGACCACTCACCGGTCTCCGAGCAACGCTGCCGGTTACCAGGAAAAGAGGCACTATGCTCCTTACTGAAGTCCGTGTAATATGGTAACGTAGCGCATTCTAGTGGTTCGACAAAGCTTCTTGCTGTAGGCCAGAATCTTTTTGCCAGGTCAAACTGAGAAATTGGAAGTCCCGGCATTATTCACGGAATATTCTCGATATTATAACTCTGGGTATTCGCTGAAAACTTATTAAACCTGTATTCTCCCGAACAAGAAACATTTTTGCTGGTTTATTGTTTTCATTTAAGTGATAAGATAGTGAAGATTCCACACAAAAAAAAATTGTCATGTTACATTCAACAAATTGAGAGTTGATAGAGGGGGGCAAGACTTTTGACGATGTTTGTATATATCTATGCAAATAATAGGTTGAATATTCAATATTATAATTATGTATCACTCACAAGATTTCAGCATTTCATTGGAATCATTATTCCTGTTCCCAGAAACTCTTGTAACTTCCAGTTTCAAGTTATACTTCCCACTTTGTTCTATATATCCAATAGCCGAATTAACAGCTGACTCCGCTACTTCATTTCCTTTTTCATTGACGTATACTAATGAGAATAAAATTTCAAAAATACAACCCTACTTTATATTTCGAATTAAATGGATGCATTTTAACATTAGCAATCAAAAGTGATTGAATAATAAGAAATTTAAGGTCATCAGTAGTCTCAGTAACTCCAAAGAAAACCAGAAAATTATCACTCACTACTTGCAATTACATTTTTCCTAGATTGGCCAACAAGTGCAAAATTGGAATTTGCAATTGTGATTTATTGTTCTAGTATTTTCTGGGATTACTTTGACTCCTGATCAGATTATGTTTTAATTTTTAAAAAGAAAAACACTGTTGCTCCGGATATCGATGAGCAAACATATCTTCATCTGTTACCTTTTGAATATAGGGAAAATGAGTAGGTAATTGTCAAAGGAAGGACTCACAAAGGGTAATAACGAGAGGACTGCTCCAGCAGATGTCAATAAGTATCATTGATGTAAAGACACCAAGAAAAATCATCTTGATTTTGTTTCTACAAATTCAGACCAAATGCTATGTTTTTCTATTTCGCAGAAGTCAAGATATATGTGAAATCAATAACATTATACGCCCAGGTGTCTTACACAACTATCTACTAGGTCTAATCTCACTTCGTCCACTGTAATTGAGGTTATCAATACTGGACCGTATGAAGGAAATATGAAGAATTATTGAAAACAGTCACTTTCATAATTATCCCACAAGAGGTAGATTTTCGATGAAGACGAATTATTGCTGCCTCACTGAAACCTGAAATGGTCCCATTACATGATTATTTTATGAACTCTCATAATATATCAAGAACTTTGGTTAAGCTATTATAGTGCAACATGTATTTTATAATCTTGGGGAATACTTTTAATTTTACCACTGTTAGTATCATTTTTAATTTTTCCGTTTTTATCAAATTGTGTATGACGATTATCAATTGTAGGCATAAATAGGCACAATAAATTCAATTCAATTCAATCCCTAATTTTATCGTAAACTATAATGATATAATATCAGGTGTGTGAATAAGTCTTTCCCGTTTTTTGTAAGAGATGGCACCACGAATACTGTGCGAGTATTTAATGGTTACATATGTCATAATCAAAGCTTATTCATCTGTCAACAATTCCACACTAACACATTAGTTGAAATTTTTTCGCATCATAAATTTTTGAAATCGTGAAAATGTCGAAATTTGAGCCGAGTCGACGTCATTTGCGGGAAGTTTCACTTTATTGGTTCAATTTGAAGAAATCTGCTGCCGAGGCGCATCGGTTGCTTCAGGAAGCTTATGGAGAAGGTTGTGTCGATGATTCAAGTGTTCGCGGATGGTTTCGACGCTTCAAAAGTGGCGATTTCGACGTGGAAGACAAGGAGCGTTCCGGGCGGCCGCAAATCTTTGAAGATCAAAAATTGGCGACTTTGCTTGATGAAGATTCGTGTCAAACGCAAGAAGAACTTGCTGAAGTATTGGGAGTTGACCGAACAACCATTTCCAAGCGTTTGAAAGCCATGGGAATGATCCAAAAGCAAGGAAATTGGGTGCCGTACGAACTGAAGCTGAGAGACGTCGAACGGCGTTTTTTCACTTGCGAACAGCTGCTTCAGCGACATAAAAGAAAGGGTTTTCTGCATCGTATCGTGACTGGCGATGAAAAGTGGATCCGTTACGATAATCCGAAGCGAAGAAAATCATGGGGACTACCCGGCCATGCATCATCATCGACGGCCAAGCCAAATATTCATGGCGCCAAGCTCATGCTCTGTATATGGTGGGACCAGCTAGGTGTGGTTTACTATGAGCTTCTGAAACCGAATGAAAGGATCACAGGCGAGGTCTATCGATGACAATTGATGCGTTTGAGCCGCGCACTGCGAGAAAGACGGCCACAATACTCCGACAGGCACGACAAAGTTATTTTGCAACATGACAATGCTCGCCCACATGTTGCACAGCCGGTGAAAACATACTTAGAAACGCTCAAATGGGAAGTCCTACCCCACCCGCCGTATAGTCCAGACATTGCTCCGTCTGATTACCATCTCTTCAGATCGATGACGCATGGCCTGGCTGACCAGCACTTCCATTCCTACGAGGAAGCCAAAAAATGGGTGGATGACTGGATAGAGGCCAAACCGGTCGAATTTTTTCGCAACGGGATTCGTATGTTGCCAGAAAGATGGGGAAAAGTTGTAGCTAGCGATGGCCAATACTTTCAATAATTCATTTGTAAACATTTTTTCACAATAAAGGCTCAAAATTTGAAAAAAAAACGGGAAAGACTTATTCACACACCTGATACATTAAAACCATCTCGAATCAAAAAAAGTTTAGCACGATAATTGACGGCGATGATTATTCTATTCACATGCAAAATCTTAACCCGATCGGATTTTTAATAATTTTTTTTTTATATTCTTCTTGAATTCTTTATGGTTCTGGTTATATGATCAACATAAAATTTCGCAGGCTTTAAGTTGTGATTCTACATACAAATGCAAATTTTCTTCAAGATCAAGTTGGCAGTTTGGAAATGAACGGAAAATAACATTTCCAAACCTATCCTGTAAATCAACAAATATTTTACATCAGAATGTGGAGCCCAATATTTATCCTAATTTTTCGAATGAATGCCATAATAGGCATGACAACCTCTTTTTACAAAGTCAGAAGAGTTTTTTCGCTTTCAGGAAATGGTGACAAGAAAGAAAAATCTTTTTAAATTAAAGCCAACATTTCTATATATTTCATATCATCATCAGAGCAAAACCTACAAATCAGGATCACAATCAGATTTAAAAATAACAAAGAGATACAAAAATAATCTACAATCTTACACTTCAAAATATACCACATACCTAGATAACAAAAAATATCGAGGTTATGAATACTACGTCTACTTGTAGATGTTTTCGTTCAATGTTTTGATACTACACCATAAAAAGATTGAAATGTACACAGAATTATTATAGCACAACTTTACTCGCAAAAACACAATAATATTCTAAATCAAGTGAGACCAAGGAACGATGAGGACCTTAGGCAATTGCCAAGGGTAAAATAAGTACATACCTAATTTAGAGCATGGACTGCTTAGCCTAATTATAAGTGGATATTATTTGAACAATTAGATCCTAATTTTGAGTAGGAAATTTTTATTTGACCGCTAACAATATATTTATATCCTTATTTTTGGCTAGTATCAAAACTAAAAATCAATAGAACTGTATCTCAAAAATTGAAGAAATTAGCGTTTGTGAAATCAGCACATTAAGATCATTCAAAATCAGTTTTCCTTTTCGGCACCAAATTATGAAGGATAGTGGATGCTTCGACAAAATATCGTATTGGGTATACGATGAAGCTTTTCATTGGAGTCTATGGATCTCTTCCCTTTTCAATGCCCACATCATCTGAAAGTATTATTCTTTTCCTCGATCCAAAAAATGTCATAAGAATCAGATCTCAACTTTTAGGTCAATGAATGAATATTGATATAAGTTGATGCAACTGTATTTTAGGAACATTGACTTGTTTATAATAATATTATCTTGAATTACCACAATTTCGGAACTTATAGAGTGTAATCAACTAGAAGGTATAATTTAATTTCAATTGAAGTCGGACCTGTCGATAACTTTTCCCAAATAAAATATGGGCGATTGTAATGTGCTCAATGGAATCGACACGAACGAATTACTTCGCTGTGAAATGAAGGTAGAAAATTGAGCTATTACTAGTAAATCGAATATAATTCATATTCTTTCACTTCACTTATTCGATCATAATCAAAATTTACTTATATAGCTCTTTCCATGAGTTTTTCCAGAATAGTAATTTACGTAACAAGTCCGGAAAATAGGGTTTTTTTGGACGAATAGACGCTTACGCTCGTCCTGGAAGTCTGTGAGTCCAAAAAAACCATTTTCGGGCGTGTTGCGTACAATATTTTTTCGGCAACCATGTAAAATAACACTATCGCTGCTGCTTTCCATATTTTATTGCGATTGCGATCAAAAAACATGAAAATTTTTGACAACTAATTTCATATGAACTGTCAGCCGGTTATCTCGGTTGCTATGGATTCAATGATTTTTTTCCGGCCTAGTCCGGGAAGTACGTACTTTCTGGACTAGGCCGGGAAATGTTACTTTCTCAGAGAAAAAGCGTCCGGGAAGTGAGCACTTCCCGGACGGTTGCCGAAAAAAATTATTATTGTAATTGAAATGAATAATATACAATTTAATTAAGATGAATTCGAAGCAATTCTCAATTATTCTAATTTTTTTTCGCTATTTAATGATTATTTAACGAAATATTAAAACCTATCTGAAAAAATGTTTAACCTCCTATTCAAATTCCTAATTCATGTTTATTTCTAAATATATTTAAATGATATTTTGAGAGGGGTTTATACCACGTGATCTGCCAAAGTTTTACTAATCCTAACCCTCTTCCCTCAGCGTTTTTAAGACCCCACCACTCTTCAGGATGAGAGAAGCGATCTCAAACGTTTCTGATTTACCGTTCTTTTCTTCCACATGGAAGAATTCAAATACGTTTTTACATATTTATTTTTAATTTTTTGAAAACCGTATTTTCAGCCTTCAACAAGACTTTTTTTATAATATTTTCATGTGGAAATGTATTTTCGGAAGTCATTTAATTTTTTTGCATTCCGAAAAAATTTATAAATAAGGACTTCCCGCAACAGCGATGTCTTTGAAATAAATAATAGTGAACACTTCATATAAATCGTAAGCGTAAAACAGATAACTTATTTTTTAACAGACCGTTGAAATGGTATAGACCCCTTTCAAAAGTAATTTCAATCTGGACAAATGTACAAAGCTTTATCATTTTCTAAAAATAGTTTTTCGTCATTCTGTACAAAAATTTCCTGCCTTCCATTCCCCATAACAAAAACATGACTACAGATTTAAAGGTCAAATCAATAGTACAATAATAAAATCTCAATTTTTTCAAAATCGAGATCCTTTAAACAATTGTGAAGGTTTAACTTTGGTATCGAATTTCTCTTTTGGTTTTTTGCCAAATGCTTCTCCTCTACCAAAATTATCTTTCCTATTTTGTTTACCAAAACCTTCTACTCCGAATGCATTTTTCGGTACAGGGTGGACAGCAGCTTCTTGTACTGTGACAACTTTGGATACCTTTCGATATTTATACCACCAATATTCAAACGCCAATGTTATACAAGCTAAGCCTATTCCTACAAAAATCACTATGAAGACACCACCAATATTCTGAATACTTATTCCGTCAGATTGGTTCTCTTGTTGTTCACATTTAGCCTTGTTTGGGTTTTTCGTCCACCATTTCTCTTTTAGTCTTTCCAATTCTCTACGATTCAGCAGTTGCAAAATCCTAGAAAAAAATCATTACTGGTTATAAAAAAAAATATTTGGGAGCTACTATTCAAGAATGTAATTCCTTCTAAACATAATATTTTTTGAAATCATGAAAAAATATTGAGACTACAAATGAGTCGTAGATACTGAACAAAATAACACGTCACTCAATAAGTCCGGGCCTGGCACCGCCAATGCCAAAATACCACTTTTTTCTTGATAGTACCAAGCTTCAAAAATGCATGTTAAAATTTTGAAACATAGAGTTAAGCACAAAAGAATGAAATCCTGCTTCACCAAGACAACGCTTCTTGTTACAAATCGATTAAAATTGAACTAATTGCATTTCCAACTGCTCATCCAGCTCATTCTCCAGTTAAGGCTCCCAGTGATTTCTGGTTTTTTGCAGACCTCAAAAGAATGATCCAGGGAAAGAAATTTACCTCTAATGCCTAATTGTCGAGGTTAAAGCATATTTCGAAAGCAAGACGAAACTTTCTACAGACAAATTGAAGGAGCATTGTAGCACTTGCTTCACTCTCAACGAATTCTGTAGACGAATAAAGTAGAATTTTCAACAACAAAAATTTTTACTATTAGGCCCGGGACTTATTAAGTGAAGTTAGTGTTACCTATAAACAAGGTGACCATGAGAAACATTCACATTTTGGATGGAACGGTATTCTGAAATGAAGAGGCTCTCATTCACCTTCCAAAGAACGGTCATTTTGGTTTTCAGTCACAATGGAGCAGTGGTCGGTAGAGCAACGCGTGTTTACATACATGTATGTTAGAAACGGTGACGCAGCTCAACGAGCATTTCGCGTACATTTCAACAATAGCTGGCATGTGGGAGTCCCTACCATTTGGTTGAAAATTTTCGAACTACAGCCAACATAACGAAGAAAAAATTACCAGTTGTCATTGATCACTGAGGAAACACTTGAACAAGTGTGTGTGGAGTTTCTTAGACAGAATAGAAAATTTGTCTCTGGGAAGAAGGACCTTTCTGGCATAATTTTTTTCGTAAATTAATTGGCTTAAGTTAAATAAATATTATCTTGAAAAATTTAAATTTTTTATTATTTCTAAAATGTAAATTTTTTTCGTAGTAACCCTGTAGAAGCAGTATATCTTTCTAGACGCCTTTTAATTTATTTTCCTTTTTTTTCAACTGGAATTGTTTCTGACTAACGATTTATTCATTATTCATCATTATAATCTGAAATCTTCAATAAATCAGTGGATTATTTTATATAGATAGACATTTATCGTTCTTACGCTGTATTGAGTTGATCCTTCAACGGTGATCCCTGCTGCACAGCAAGCGCATAAGGCTTTCTGGAAAACTCTTCACCCACTGGCTTCAAATCGCAGTTGGTCATTTCTAAATATTTTATGTCGGTTGCATCTCCGAGATAAGCGAATCCTTCGGTAGATGAGGCAGAAGCTTTAACACGTTCAGCCGCCTCTGTAAGTGAACTAGGAAAACCTGCTTCCTTCATAGCTTGCCACATTTTGGTGTATTTATCGCTAACCGGATAATCCCACACTGCTAACTTGGCTCTCTCGATATCGCTGAGACTGTCATTGAGACTCATATCCTTCCATATCCTGGAAGACACAAATTAACCTCGAATCGAATTTTGCTCATTTATAATTGATAAATGTCTTTTCACTGTAGGCAAAAAAAGATGGTAGTTGACAGGGCCGTCGCTAGGGGAAAGGCAGAGTAGGCAATCGCCTAGGGCGGCAAAATTCAAAGGCGGCATTTCAAGCTTGATCAACAAAAATTACATGTGTAGAAATTCAAAAGAACGAATGAGATTTAATTCAGTCAGCAACAACAGGAAGAAATACCGACAAATTTAATTAACATCAAAACCAAATCAAAGGTGCCGCTTCATACATTATACTCATAAATATCCAGATGTGGCGTGATCCCTTATAGTGCTGTTTACGAGTTATTGACGCTAAAAAAACACATGCACTCATCAGGCTTGTCGGCGTTCGCTTTACGTTGCTTTACGTTAAAATAATTATACTTAAAATACATTTTTTCCTTCATAAAATACTTTTTATGAAAAAGTGTAGAGTTTTTCCCACTTCCACACTGAATCTTTGAAAACAAATTCACCAAACCAAACCAACATCCACGCTAAACTCCTCCCACCCCTTTTGCTTAGTACAAAATCCCAAACCTGAAAGGGTTTCGATTTGTATTTTTGCCGTTTTCTTCTTTTGAAGTTTTGAACTTATTTCAAGCTCATTTTCAGACAATGTAAATTCTATGAATGTTACATAGTATTTATATGATTTCAGGTACAAAAAAGGTAATAAAAACCAAATCATCCATTTTTACAGAAGGTCCAGATGTTGGTAAAGATAATTCTGATTTTTTTGTTCAATATATCAAAGAATGCACGCATCAACTAATAGGTGTTCTTTTGCATGTGTCCACGAAAAATAGCAACTGTATTAAAATTGAAAGATGCAGAAGCTCAAAACAAAACATTGTTTTCGTTGCACATCTGTGCTTTTATTAGCATATGCTGGTTCAAAAATCGACGTATAAAAATCAATCATGAATAAAAATAAATAAAGCTTATCGGACAAAATATCTGGTCCAGTTCTATATTTTCGAGACCACCTCAAGTACCATCAGAATCAGAACAAACAGTTACTTCGGAATTTTCGTCCAATTCAATGACGAATGGGTTAAATGTGATATTCAATCTCGCTACTAAATGACATAAGTAGTCACTTTAGTCCCTGAATAAATTCATTAACTATATTTTTATGGAATACTCTCTCAGTACTTACTCATAAAACCTTGCTTCTATATTTGCCATCCTCTCAAAGTAAGTGGAAGAAGATGATCCATTGAGAGGTGCATACTGGATCTTGTATTGTTTGGACAGATCATCTAATGACTCTATCGGAGTTTCTAATCTAGACACTGTCAAAAAAGCCGCGAGATTCGCAGTGTAAGAAGCAATAATGATGAAACCGAACAACCACCATGTGGCTGCTACCAAACGTCCTGATAAATTCTTAGGTGCTTCTCCCCCACCTTGAGGAGTCAAAGATGTCATGCAGAACCACAAGCATTCCTTCAGATTGAATTCTCTTTTTTCCTCGTCGTCTTTATATTTCTCTCTGTTATTCTGGTAACTATAGGGGCTCCATCTGTCGAAGATCCACATTAGGAAGCTGAAATACGGAAGTAATGAATTATCTGTAGTGATAGCTCAAAAAGCTGAATAAACGTATTATGTATTCAGGTACCTGGTAAAGAAGTAAGCTGCAAGGATACACATCCAAACCTCATTCTCCAAAACTGTCAGAAATTTGAATAAAGATGTGGGTACTCTTGGTACTTTCATTAAAATTGTGATGCCAACCAAATCATAATAAGGTACAGTGAAATCGATTACGTTCTCTCTTTCTGCCATCACAGAAATAGAACCCAAGCCGATATCTGCCTTCTTGTCCATGAGGTCTTTTATCAGTCCATTCCATTTTCCTTGTTCGTCCATATTACCAAAAACGTTTCCAGTTGCTAATTGAATTTCATACTCGAACCGTAAAACTTCCCCTATTTTGTCCATGAGATCGATACAGTAACCACTGTAGCCTTTTTTCGAGTTTTCGTCTCTGAACACGAATGGTATTTGCTACAAAATGAAACAGCTTGGTCAAGCTTTATCACAAAAGCATTCATTCACTGAAAAGTAGGTATTACAAAGAACAAGTGAAATATCGAAATTCGAGAAGCAAAGGAAAGAATGAAGATGTATGAAAATTATCAGTAGTTCGTTCTATCGGAAAAAGGAACCTGCAGAAAAGTGAAAATGTTTCAGAATATGAGGAAATACTATCGAAAATTCCTCTTCTACTTGCACGGCTGTATTAGAAGGCTTTATAAGACTTAAAAATTATTTCTGTGTTTAATTATTCCAAATCTCTCACCTCTGCTACAACAACACGATACACTAAGGCTGAAGTGAATTTGTCCATTATCCCATTTTCTAAAAATGAAAGGTTAGAATTCAATCCTGCTGTCCAAGTACCTAGAGGTGTTGTTTTATCAGGTTCACCATCTCGAACATCAACCAAAGACATTGTCATATCAAACTCCATCTGACTAATACCGTTAGAAATAATTTCGAATGGTCCGTATGTTGGTGGTTCTTGATTTTCTTGGAGTTCCTAAAAGATTGAATTCAATAAGTATTAAAACTAAAGTGCCTATGGTTTGTAGAAAGAAATTTCAATTCTTCGATACCCATAGATAATGGGTATCTATCAAATCATCAATGTCAACAATAGAATTCTTCGAACATATTCATAAAATCATTGATACATCAGTAACTTTTTTCTTCTGGGAGCAATGAATTCCAAACTACAAAGAATGTTTGAACTTTTTTTGGTTTATTCTCCTTGATTTTGTGTTAGGCCAAACTAAAAAAGCATGTCAAAAGTATTAGAGATTTATCGAGAGATACAAATTTGTGATTCTCATATTCAGTTGAATGAAACTCTTGATTTTTCAGCATCAAGTACAACGTTTTTCCAATTTTCCTCAGAAAAATAATTAATATCTGAAAACTGAATTCAAACTATTAGCAGTGGCATTTATTTGTGGCCTATTTTTGAAAAACTATGTGTCACATGAACATCAATAAAAAGTTTTGCTGTACAAAAATACTCTTTAAAAGACTTTGTCTCAAACATCAATTCACCAAAAGAAAGTTATATCAATTCATTATTCTTATTATTAATATTTTTTAGCTTTCATTCCTTGCTTTGGTGAAGTTTATCCTCTAAAAATATAGTATAGGATTCATAAATAGTCTTTTAGACTTTTGAGGATGCTTTCGTTGAACTCAGTAACTTCAATGTTCTCTATTTTATTTTTGTTCCTATACCAATTTTCTTTGATTCATTGATTGAGTTCTAAGATTTCATTATATTCTGAAGTTAACCCATCACTTTCACCTTTTTCAATGCGTTTTCTAGATCAAGTCCAATCCTTTTCGGAGCATTTTTACCATCATAATCGTCACAAGTAATGAAATTGGTAGCATTTGTTTTCTGCCAACTGCCATCAGAAATCATGTTCCTGAAATTTCAATGAAGTTGTAGCAAAGAAATTATGAGAAAATAGTTATTTGCAAAGCAGTAGATTGATTGCCGCGGCTGATAGTAAGTTCATAGCCGAGTGTAGCGAGGTTAAGAATTCATCTAAGGCAGTCAATCTACTTTGCTGCTGAGTTGAACATATAATTTATATAGATACAGAGAGGTTTTGGTGAATCCGAAAATCTTAAAGCACAAAGGTTCATGAATTCATAAATGTTTTTGTTTAATGATGCCCAATGCGAACCTCTAAGAATGAGTGATAATAAATACTTAATAAATAAGTCAGTATCATACTAAGAATAATCATTAAGTCATTAAGAATCAGTTCAGAAATATTATAACTAAAGAGTTTTTCAATAAGAGGTTTCATTTCGATATTATTGATAGTATATTTTCAGAGAAATCAATGGATGATTATTAAATCGTAAAGATAAAGTTATACCATTATCTAACACAACGCCTCATTTAAATCAATATCTCAAATTCCGGCCATAAAAAATCATTAATCATAGCTCAGTAGCTCAATCCATTTACTGTAACAGTTACACTAGCATCAATTCCGAATAAGAAAGGTCCAATCACACCACCAATCAACCCCAATCACTAACTTGATTCGACAGCTCAAAATTTTCCACCAGTATCACCATCTGAAAAGGTGCTTCACGACGACCAAAAGTGCTTTAATTTTGCACTGTGCACTGTGAATTTTCACAATTTCAGTATTGGATTTTAAGAATTTTAATACTATTGAAGAGTGTATCGTCCCATTTTTAGTAATGGAGTAGTTTTTACTCGTGAAATGTTAAAAGATAATACCTTCAACTGTGACAGCTGCCCAGATAGTGGGCTATCCAAAATAAAACCTCTTATTGAAAAACCCTTTAAAACTGTATCATAAATAACCGATATAATAACCATTAAAAATCTAACGCTACTTTGATTTAGAATTCACCTAACAGTTAGAAGCGCATGAAGGGTAAAGTCAAAATAAAAGGCTGCAGCAATTTCAGGTTTGGCTGTTAGCTGATAAGATGTTTTGATCTGACCCAAACGGTTTTGATAGTTGGCATTGACTAGTGGTTTCACGAAGAGAATGGTGCCATTCTTGATATTACATTTCAGTTCTCCTAGATCTTGAGTAATAGCATGCCAAGCGAATTTTCTGTTGAGATATGAGTTTTTCTGTGCAGCATCGAGTACAAGTTTTATGCTATCGATTGTACCAAGAATGAAGAAATTAACCAAATCTAAGGACCGTAGTCTTTGAAGTTGTGCCTCAATTTTAGCTGTATCAATTTCCGAAATCAAATGTCTTGTTGCTACATTCTGCAGCAACGATTTATACTTATGATCCATAACTGAAAAATAAAGCCTAGTTATTCGAATATTCTAAGGCCCATTATCTTCACCTCCAGTTTGAATTTATCTTACACACTGAATTAAGCTGCCAGCTATCCGCTGCAGAGGTTGAACGCAGCTAACTTCATAACTTCAGTGGCATTTAAACTGGAGGTGAAAAGAATATATTTTCATCATCTTACCGAATGTATGATCAAACAGTATTGCAGCATTGGTTATGTTTTGCTGCAAAACAATTTTTCTTATGATTTCGGGAATAAGATCCGCTGGAGGACATATTTGCACTAGATACTTTTTCTCGTCGTCATCTATATTACGCCATTGGCGAAGATCCCCTTCTTGGCCAAATGATGAGCTTATTGTAGGTAAGGCTAGGGCTTGAGTAAAGGATTTGACTGTTTCCGATGCGAGGTCGGTCATTGTAGTGTCCAGAACCAAGTGTGGTGGTTCGTTCTTTTCCAGCATGCCATTGTAAACTTTGCACACTGAAAAAAGATGAATTCACCTAGAGGAAATTTTCTTTGAACGATATTGCAATTCGGTAAGGATAATATTATGAAAACCATATCATCTATCTTGAAATCATAAAAAATTGATCACTTGATCTTGTTGAGGAAATATGAGTAGAAAGTTATCCAAGAAGGTGTTATAGTGACTTTATGCGCCCGATAGATGGCGTAATTTTGCTCCGCTATGGAGATGGACGGTGTATTTGGCAGGGATCATTGGCGAGTCTTTCAGCAATCTCTCAATGTGTCGAGAGAGGATTGCTTGAGAATTGGCTTGAGAATACCTCGCCGAAAATTTAAGTCTCTCTAAATCAATGATTATAGTACTTAGGGGTTATTTATCAGCACCATTCGATTAATTACATTTTTCCAATGCCTTTTAATTGTAATTTTTCAATACGACTTGTCTACTCTTAACGCAATTAGTTCCCCTACTTCACACAAAGTTATTTTCGCTTTGAAGATTTCAAGCTGCTCTACCCAATAGTGGCGAACAGATATCATCTTTGAAATTTCATTCTTCTTCTAGTTCTTCTCGTTGATACGTCATAATATAAATTCTGCTCAATCTAGGTCCTAACTATTCTAATACAAATCTTATTCATTTGTACATAGGCGTACAACTTTGCTTCCGCCGTTTTTTCAGAAATTCGAGGCTTTATTGTAAAGAACTGGTTATACATTTATGATTCAAAGTATTGTCCATAGCTGGCCACTACTTTCTCCCATTTTTTAAAGCAATTCACGAATCGATGCAATTTTTTACTTCTTCATAAGACCAGAAGTGCTAGTCAGCCAGACCGTGTGCCATTGATCCGAAGGAGGAACGTTGAAAAAATACAGCAAGTGGGGTAAGATTTGCCATTTCAAAGTTTCAAAGTTCTTGACCACTGTCGCAAGATGGTGTCGAGCATTTTCATGCTGTAAAATCACTTTATCACGTCTCTCGTTGTATTGCGGCCGTTTGTCTTTCTATGTTCGGCTCAAACGAATTGATTGCATTCGATAACGATCGCCGTTGGTTGTTTCAGTCAGTTTTAACAACTCATAATACACTACGCCGAGTTGGTCCCACCAAATACTGAGCATGACCTTGGAACCGTGAATATTCGGTTTGCCGTCGATGTGGAAGCATGGCCGGTATATTCCCATGATTTTCTGCGCTTGGAATTATCGTAATGAACCCATTTTTCGTCTCCAGTCACAATGAGGTGCAGAAATCCTTTCCATCTTTCCTTGCAAGCAGCTGTTCACAAGTAAACAATCACCGTTCAACATCTCTCGGCTTCAACTCCTACGGCACCCAATTTCTTTGTTTCTCATTCTGAATCAATACCATGACTTTCAGGCGGTTTGAAATGGCTTGTTGCGTCACTCCCAATGATCCTGCTAATTCTTGTTGCCTTTGGCACGAGTCTTGATCAAATATTTCCTCCAATTCTGCATCTTCGAAAACACAGCCATGCTGGTCTTCGACGTTATAATGATCTTTCTTGAAGCGTTGAAACCACTCTCGGCACGTTCTTTCACTAATAGTGGCCACACCATAGGCATTTAAGAGCATTCGATGAGCGCCTCAGTCACAGATTTCTTCATATTAAGCAGAAAATTAAAACCTCCCGCAAATTACGAGAATTTGGCTCGTAAGCTGACATGCTTAATCGAGAATGACTTTATGAGGCAGACACAAATCGCATAATATTTCTTTGGCGTTATGTTTACAAATACCTAAGCTTATTGAATGACATCAACGATCTATTTATTTCGACTACCACTTACCGCTACAGTCATCTATTGTAAAACGGCGGAAGCAAAGTTGTACACCTAATGCCTGTAATTCAATATTTCATTATCATTATACTTGATTTTGATAATCCTCTATTACACGTAATGTTCAAATTATTTTATTGATCAGCCCATGCGGATTGTATTACTCCATAAAAATTATCTCATTATTACAATAATTACTGTGAAACTGTTTGAACTCAATAGTCAATAGTGGTACCTATTTGGTATCATTTTGATATTCATTAAGATCACTGAAAATCATCCATATTCAACGAGATCCTAATCTTGTCGAGCTTTCCGCAAACGCCTGGAATAAATATGTAAATGCCGGATTCAGCTAGAATAACAATATTACTGATAGAGCCAGATCGAGGCTATCTATAGGATCATTACTGAGGTGGTCTCAAACTCTTTCACCCTGAATTTCTTAATAATAAATATTATAATATAATCATATTAGATAATAACAATATGAGCTTACATGATTCCAGTAGCCCAGTAGAATCAGTTCTATTACCAGAAACCTTCGTCACTTCTGCGTTTATTCCAAGCTTATTATTTTTCTTTATATAAGTTAATGCCACATCAACTGACGCCTCTGCTACTTCATTACCTTCTTCGTTGACATACACTATAAAAGATATAAAAATAGTAACAAACCGAATAAAATAAAATTGAACATGATTTCTCATCCTTTCAGAGAAATATGTGGAATATACATATAAACATTTTGCTGAAAAGATTTCATTGCAAATGAGATAAATAATTGTTTGTAGCAATTGAAATATTTATGAAAAAAGTATTAATTGTTAACTTACGAACGCGGATATTTTGTAAAGATTGTGTGAGACATTGTTGCAAAAAATATATGAATATAACAAACAACGTCTTCATTCTTCTTCGTGGTACATTCTCCGATGGTTTTTAAGTAATGATGGTCTGATTAGTTGTCCACAAAATTTTTCTTGTTGCTAAGCGATGAACAGTAAAATCAATAGGTATATAGGAAGAACATATATGTGTATTTGTGGCTGGTAAATTGTGTTTGCTTTCGTTTCAATCACGATAAATTGGGGGCAGGGTCGGAACGGCACGCACTGTCACAAACATTCTAAAATAAAGAAGTTACAGGTGATATTGTTATATTTCAGAATATTGACGAGAAAAATCATCTACTATTTTGGTACAATTCTATCATTCGGTAATTTTGCGCGTTTTTTCTCCAGCTTTCATTCTGCTCAAATTTCTGTAATTTTCATCGTTGAAATGAGTTTTCCAAAATGTCAATTCTCACACGGAAAAAAAATTATCGAGTTTTTCTGTTCTGAATACCATTTGAACCAATAATAACTTTCATTTCGAAGAAATGCCAATATCCAAATAGATACAACAAGAAAGGTATTTTTTCAAGCTGTTCAGGGCAAGAATACGTATAATTTTCATTAAATTGTGAATTTCAATAATAATAAAATAATAAATAAAAAAAATTTTTTCATGATTATGTGGACAATTGAAAACGCTAGCTTTTCTCAGGAGAACCCTTTGGGCTATTTTCACTCCTGCATCCAGAACACACGAAGAATGACACCACAATTGAAAATTTTATTTAAGTAACGAACATAATAACTAACGGACGTTATAAAAATAGTCGAAACAAAATTATCTAGGTTATATTTGGTAAAGCATCACCGAACTACTGCCCCTCCAATTTTTTGGAGTTTTCTCTGAATAAGGTATGTGCCGTTGGAAAAATATCTCTAATATTTTGCGTCATGATAGAAACATTTAAGGCACTTGAAAATATATGAAAATATTTGGTATGATCAATTTTTAAAATCACCCATTTCTTGAATAATTTTTGTGGGAACACCCTGTTTATTAGAAAATAATTTCCTTAAGATACAGAAATGACAGTACAAGGAGTCCGCCTTCCATGAAATTGCTTAGATGTCTGGTTAGGAAGCTATGAAAAAGCAACGCACTATTGCAGAACCCTGTATATTGCATAAATCGAAAGGGAAAAAGTTGATCCTTCTAAGCAATTATTTCTTATTTTTCATTTCCTCAAGAAAATTCCTTCAAAATAATCAAGTTAAGTAGGTTAATATTGAAACATCACAGCCCAGGAAATTCTAACAGATTCGTGTTTAGAAAACTGAATTAATTTCACTGAAATAAAAATCTATATGTGAAATTTCATGAAAAAATTACAAAATCACGAATTTGAACCAGCACATAAAATCTCCTGACTTCAATTCAGTGTTTTCCTCTTTCTTCGAGAATCCCTCCCTGGAAAATTAAAATTTCAATTCAATTCCACCAGCATGTTTTTGTTTCATGAGTTACTTTATTCAATAAATGTTTGATCTGTTATATCCTTTTTCAGGTTTGAAATAACAATACAATAAAATTGAAATATCGAGCACAACCATGATCTGCAATAATAAAGCATTCTTGCAACTCTATTAAAGGTTCTACAAGGGTCGTTTATTTTTAAATGTAGATCATTACAGGCTAGATATAGCTCATACCTGAAGAACATGCCTTATTTAGAAATATTATTAAGTATTCTCAGTTACCGGAACCGAGCACATTTGGTATATTTCAGGAATAAATCTAAACAAGATTGTGAACTTAAAGTCGCCAATGAGGTAGCTCAAGATACGTGAGTTCTGAGTGAAATTTCATCAAATGAAGTATTCGAAAAAACTTAATAGATAAATTAATTATCTCTTTGCTTGAAATAGATTGAAATATATGATTTAATCATTTCAATCGCACAACACAAACTGTTTCTCATTTATGAATAACTATATTCATTTCATGTGATTCGCCTCACTGATTTCTATTTCAACTACTGGTCATTTTTATTCTGAGTTTTTTTCCACAAGGTTTGGGATGAAAATGAAAATGCCTAGTAATTTTTAAAGATATATTGTATGCGACTAAATAGAGCAGGAAATATAGACAATGCAAAGCAGGTAACCAGAATAATTTTAAAATGTCAACTTTCCCACTCCTAAAAATTCATTTAATATATCCTTTCACTTTCAAAATTTCTGTTCTTTTATTCGTATTTTGTGCAGGTGCGATTATATTCATCTTCAAGAGCCAATAGTCCATAGCTAGAATTATTCCTGCTATGAAAATTCCTGCGAAAAGTAAGAAGAAAATTCCTCCCATTGTATGGATGCTCATACCATCCGCAGTGTCCACTTCTTCCGGACATATCATTCTTTCTGGATTATTGGACCACCACTTTTTTTTCAGTACTTCACAAAATCCTTCATCTGTCATGTCTTTAATACTAAAAAAAAGTTCAATATAACTAAAATGATAACGAATGAATTCAATTATTTATTTCAATCATATTCATATTTCTATTTATATTTGAAACATTTATCAATAATAATATCTATTGATAAAGGGTGTTTAAAATTCGGTATTAAGAATATAGACTTTCTGTCTTCACTACCATAGATAATATAGAGAAAAAAGTGAAATGAGTGTGAGTCAAATTAATTTTGATGGGCGATCCACATTATTTTACATCTAAGATTAACTAATCGTCGGATCATCATAAAAAACCCTAAAAATTTCAACTGAATTTTAAAACACCCCGTATATATTCAGTTTCATATGAGATCAAGAATTTTAATAGAAAGTGAAAAAACCTTGGTGTTATTATACTGATTCCACAGTAATTTTCAGAAGAGATTAGGCGTGGAAAATAATTAATTTCGTATTACCTACAAGTTCGCAAAGTGTTACTTTTCCGCAAACAAATACAGTTTTTTTCTACTTATTTAATTCTAAAGAATCATACATAGATACTACAGGAAGCATTCAAACTCAAGGCAGGTCTTGGCGACTAAACTAAACCAGACTAAACCAAATAGTTAAGTTCACACTCGCCGAACATGCTCTTATCGACGAACACAACATCTTACTCTCAAAGATAGAAATTCTTTCGAATATTAATATAATATAATATTAATATTATTTATTAAAAAGTACTTACTGTTCATCAAGATACTTTCTCAATGGTGACCCGCTTGGTACTGCAAAAGCCAGTGGTTTCAGTGAAAATTCCTCACCAACTACCATAAGATCACAATTCGTTAAAACAGCATAATCCAAGGTAATCGAGGGCCCCACAAAAGCGAAGCCTTCACTAGAAGATGTCGAATTTTTCACTCTTGCTATTGCTTCTTCCAGAGTATTTGGAAAACCAGTGTTCTGCATAACTTCCCATATTTTAAAGTATTCATCAGATAACGGATAATCGAAAACTGAATAGCTAGATCTCTCTATGTCTGTAAGGCTGTCGTTGAGAGATATCTTTTCCCATTCTCTGCAATAGGTAAAATGAATCAATTCAATTTTAGGGAATTCAAGTTTAGGGAACAAGAAAGTAAGCATCGGAAATCACCTCGATATAATGTTGAGAAGAAAGACTGGGAAGGGGTAGGCACTGCCCAAACTTCGAACCAATGGTTCAAAACTAAAACAGAAGCCGACGTTGGTGTTTTAGAGCAGGTACCAACTGATCACTATCTGTAGGGTCCTGTCCGATTGTCTTTCAGGCCAAAAAACTCACAATCGAAAGATGTCATCGATTCAAAGCGGATATGGGAGTGAAGAAGGAAAATGAATTATTCAGGCAAGAATAATAAGGACTTTTCAATCTAGATTCCTAGTCACTAGGGAATCAAAGTTGTTACCTTTGATTCCAATACATTTGACAGAAAGGATGCAAGTCTTTCATTGGCTCGAAACTAATATATTGCATAGGAAAATGCTCCTGTAGAGAAGAGTCTTGAGAGAAAGAGTAACCGAAAGAAAAACACTCTGACGGGATATTCCAGTGGTGGATCAATCCTAAAAGTTTCTTAGGAACTCTAATACTACAAGATTCAAGAAGCATTTGAATCTTTGTAAGAAGATGCGCACAGACTTCCTTACAGAGCACACTACCACCTTATGAGAATATGAAACTGGCAAGTGCAAATTATTCAGGTAGAAGGAAGATACTCCCAATCACCTGATCATAGAAAGCTCTAGCATGGAAAGGCAACGCAAACAATGCTTTGAACGAGAAGTTTGTAGCTGTAAGGATCTTTGAAGCCATCCCAGGTACTGGAGTTCATTAGAACTCTGGAGCTATAGCTGATGCATTGGTGCTCTGATGGGGAGCATAATAGATCATAAGGTCGAGGTACAAGACAGCCCCTTAACAGTAATCAATAATTTGAAGGAAACAAAATGGTAGAATACTTCTTTTTGATCCAGAAAAAAATTATATTGAGAGAGCAGTTTGTTTTTGACATTATTTTTGATTTCATTATACATATAAATTTTATGAAGAAATTTACTCACTTATATAACAATGTGTCGATATAAGCTCTATTCCTGAAATAGTCCATCTCTATAGAGCCATTTAGAGGAGCAAACTGCATTTTATACTGTTTGGACAAATCGATGAGTGAATTAATTGAACTTGTCTCTCTGGATAAAGTTGAAAATGCTGCCAAGTTAGCGGTATAAGTACATGTCATGATAAAAGCGAAAATATACCAAGTGGCAGCTACAACACGACCAGAATACTTGTAGGGCGCTTGTTCTCCACCTAGAGAAGTCAAAGACGTTAAGCAAAACCATAAGCACTCTGAAAGAGTGAAAATTCTGATCTTTCTATTTTCTTCAGGTTTTTTCGTTATCTTTTCATCCAGTGAAGGGTAATACCAAGGTTTGCAGCTGGTAAATATCCACATCAATAAACTGAAACTCAAAAGAAATTCCTGTGGCATAATATAACGAAAACATACTGAAGCAATGATCTCATAAAGCAGTAACAGAAAATTATAAAATATCATTACGAAAACTGAACTGCATTTATGTCCAAGTATATACCAAAAAAGTGAAAAACACTACTTTTATTGCGTTAATGGAGATCATATTTTAATTATATTCTTTATGCATGAAATTTATGAACTTATAAAAACACTTATATTGAAGAAAATATGAGAACCTACGAATTTAAGTCATCACTTTGTATTTTTCAAAAATTAAATACTGTGAAGTGCTATTATGATAAATCAGCTACCGACGATCAGGTTACCAGAAAGTTCATACAGTTTCCAATAAAAAAATATATTAATCGATTACAAACCCGGAATATACTTCATCAGCAAAATAATCATGTCTTTAAAAACTTCTACCAAGGGAACATCAATTTTTATAAGTTGGAATTGTAGAAATCTATGAATTTCTAATGAAAAAAATTCTTGGACTGCATAACATCAACATGACTTTTGAACTGCCTATGTTTCATAATATTATGATTGTCAAGACACAGAAACAGTTTATGCTAAAATTTTCCATCCAAGTTCGTAAATATTGCAGTATTGCGTTATGACGATCAACGAGCTATAAGGTGAGCAGTTAAAATTTCAGAATTCCTCAATGCTGGAAGAGTATTTAGAAAAATTAATATATTCAAAAGAATAAGATCTTTAATTCAGAAAAGCGAATTGGATAAGTTTGTGGTTACTTCAACCTCAAAAATGTATTCGAAATATTGATATCTCAATAGAATTCAATTTGATCGTTAGTTGTATTTTTGAGCGCTTGGATTTTCAATTAAATGCCATCTGAAAGGATTATAATGCACTATATTTTGAAAAATTAATTTTTGTAGATTTTTGTGAATAGTGTTTACTTTGTACTCGAAAATGATACATTCTATGAAAAAAATATTCAAGAAACCTATTTCTAGGGAAGCGCTGTTGATTTCAGCAATGAAATAATTTTCTCTAAAAAAAAAGACAGAGGTGTAGATTTTCAATAGAAAAAGAATCATTGCACCCCGTTATCTACACCACTGTATTTTCTACGAAGGGGTAGTTGCCAAGAAGGGGTTCTGATTCATAACAATTTCTGTGGATATGGGCCTGATAAGAAGACATTTGTTTAACATTCTTAGTTAAACAAAAATCCTCATTATACTAGATGATTCTTTTCATTTTGAAATCCTTCGATACTTCCCGATTACAAAAATAACGAAAATAAAATGAAAAATAGATATGGTAATGAAAACCTTCTCCCCTATAATATTCAATTGAAAATTCAAGGTATAATATGCTTATGGAAAATATGTAAAAAATGCATCATAGCGTATTGAGTAGGTATTATTTAATTTAAGTTATTAGGTACCTACCTTGTAACAAAATAAGCCAGAATGAGACAAAACCAAACTTCGTTATCGAACACGTGAATGAACTTGAACAAGTCATTTGGTAGTGGTACAACCTTCATCAGGATATTCATTCCAACCAGATCAAAAATTGGTATAGTAAAATCAATAACATCTTCTCCATAGGCAGTAACATACAAACCAATGCCAATATCGGCATTATTATTCACCAGATCACCAATCAAACCATCCCAATTACCTTCCTTATCAGGTTTTCCTCCACCATCTGCTGAAGTAATGATGTATTTGAATTCCATCCTTTTAGCCAACTCATTCAGAAGATCTATGCAATATCCGTTGTAACCGGACGTGTGATTCTCATCCTTGAAGATCATGGGCTTATTCTGAAAATGGATTTATTTTTACACATTCGACAAAAATAACAGATAAGTAGAAGGTCTTAGATATATTCATATAAGCTCGGGAAATCAAACAAAAACGTCAATTACCTATATTTACATACCAATTTCGGTCAATGGACAAAAATATTACCAAAACACTGAAGAACAAATTATAGCTTGTTGACATGCAGACAAATTTTCAGTTCTGGAAAAAGTACCTCCCCGAACGAGATTCGAACCCGCAACCTCCGAAGCACTAGTTTGTTGCTCTAGCCACTGAGCTACCGACTTTTTCCAGATTTGAAAATTTGTCTGCACGCCAACAAACTATTTACCTTATATTTATTACACAGACGTTATAATCCATCATTTACAAATAATAGCGCTACTATTATATTAGAAATATCGTTGATTGTTAGAACGCGAAGGTATAGTCCAAAAAAATTCAAGAAAAGCACTTGGCTTCAGGAGATCTTGAACGCTAGTTGTAATAATAATAAACATGAAATTTTGTATGATGCTTGAAATTGCTAATATTATTTGGCCTATTGAAAAGTCCCCGGTCTGATGCACAGATGGCGGTGTTAGTATTAAATCCATATGATTCTATTAGTATCAACCTTCAAACGATCCGTGTCTTTGACAGCAGTCCGACCATTAGTTTGTGAGATATTGCGTTGTGAGTGTAGCTATTTTTGTTATTTGAAAAAAAAAACAACAAAATTCACAAAATAATTTATTTTGAATGACCGTAAAGTAAAGTTGATCGAGATAGCAGACATTGTGAAGATATGATCTGAAAGTATACTTCATATCATTCACGAATATTTGTTCATGAGAAAGCTGTGTGCAAAATAGGTTCCGCACGAGCTCACAATCGAACAAATGCAGCAACGTGTTAATGATTCTGAGCAGAGTTTGAAGCTGTTTAAGTACAATAAACCTGAATTTTTGCGTCGATATGTGACAATGGATGAAACATGGCTCCATCATTTCACTCCGGAGTCCAATCGACAGTCAGCACACGATGAACCGAATCCAAAGCGAGGAAAACATAACAGTCAGCTGGCAAGGTTATGGCATCAGTATTCTGGGATGCGCAATGTATAATATTCATTGATTACCTCCAAAAGGGCCAAACCATCAACAGCGTTTAGTATATAGCGCTATTGGAACGTATAAAAGTTGAAATCGTTAAAAAACGGCCCCACTTGAAGAAAAAAAGTTGCTGTTTCATTAAGACAATGCGCCGTGTCACAAATCAATGAAAACAATGTCAAAATTGCATGAGTTGGGCTTCGAATTGCTTCTGCATCCACCGTATTCGCCAGATATGGCCCTCAGCGACTTTTTCCTGTTCTCAGACCTCAAAATAATGCTCGCTGGAAAGAAATTCAGCACCAATGAGGCCTATTTTGAAGCGAAAGACAAATCGTATTACAAAAATGCTATCGAAAAGTTGGAAGATCGCTATAATCGCTGAATCGCACTCGAAGGCAACTATGTTGAATAATAAAATCGAATTTTCCAAAAAAATGTGTTTTACCATGGTAGACCGGGGACTTTTCAATTGGCCAGTTATATACTCAAGTAAATCCAACTCAACCGGATCAATTTTCACTAGAATATTTTTTCTTTCGAAATTTTGCTTGACACGAAATATTGAATGAAGTCTGAAATTATTATTTCATACCAATATCTCTCATAGCTCATTTTTTCGTAAGTACTATCATAGGGGGCACCACATAAAGTACCTACTTCTTAAAATTAAACTCGTAACTAAACAAAAAATACAGTAAATATAAAATTATATAAAAAACATCAACCTCTAAAGCAACTACTCTGAATATAGAGTAGGCATTTAAGCTCATAGGTTCAGTTCCATCTGTTGGTATTATAGAATTATTCAAACCAGCAATCCAAATACCCAATTCTTTCCTATGTACCAGTGAATTATTCGATATTGTCATCAATGTGACGCTCATTCCAAATTCCACGTGACTGAACCCATTTGCAATGAATTTAATCTTTCCACACGTTGGTTCTATGGGTTTGTCCTGTTAAAAAAGTAATATCTATTAATAAAATAATGTAAACACAAAAATTCCAAATAATATTACATTCACCAAAAAGCCCGGAATCGGCCCCCTGAAATTTTGCTAGCTCCCCCTAAAATTTGAAATACTAAGGCTACAATTATTACAATAGTAGCTGAACTATAATTTCGCTCCACTTTGACCACCCCTATTTTTGAAATTGGCATCGCCACTGGTTACCACAAAACAAAAATCGAGGAATGAACTAACATAAAGTTAGAAGCTTTTGAGCGCTCTTTCAGTGATGACAAATTCTTCAACAGACGTTATTTTACCTTCGAGTCATTTCGTGAACTTGATTTGAAATAAACTGAATATATTTTACCTTTTTGAGTTCTTCCAATAAATTAATATCTTCTCTTATAATAGCAGTGCTATTTTTATAAAACTCTTCACAAGTTTTGAATTCTCCTATATCGTCGTCTATATTCGCAAGAATTTGCCTAAAAATGATGAATTCGCTATTTTTGATAGGATAACAAGGTTGCACATTTAGGCAATCATATACAGGGTGGCCATTTGAAAACGAAACAGACGAGATTACAGACGAAATAAAGTTTTTCGATAGAAATGCTCGGACAGGTCGATTTCTGTTTCGAGGGGGACAACTTAAGATGTAGGTTACGGACGCATAGCGCTTCAACTCTTGCTGCTACAACCCCCACCCCCAATTTTTGAATAGGGAAGATGGGGTGAGTGATACCTCAATTTAAAGGTATTCTTATACTGATTTCAGCACAGTAATTGTTTTTTCATTTTATGCATTAGTTCTCGAAATATTCATGCGTAAGTTAGTTAGGAAGGAAGCCACAGTCATGGTTGTTTTGAAGCTCAAAATGTCGATTTTTCACAAAACACTACAAGTGCCATGAAAACACCACTTCATTTTCAAATACTTAGTTAAGAATATTTCGAGAACTAATGCATAAAATGAAAAAACAATTACTGTGCTGAAATCAGTATAAAAATACCTTTCAAATGAGGTATCACTCACCCCATCTTCCCTATTCAAAATTTGGGGGTGAGGGTTGTAGTAGCAAGGGTTGAAGCGCTATGCGTCCGTAAGCATCTTAAGTTGTCCCCCTCGAAACAGAAATCGACCTGTCCGAGCATTTCCATCGAAAAACTTTATTTCGTCTGTAATCTCGTCTGTTTCGTTTTCAAATGGCCACCCTGTATAATTTCGAAATAACAGAACTTACCCGATGGATATAAATGCAGATGCATAGAGATCGAAATGGAAAGAAAGACTCAATTCCGGCTCTATTTCAGATCCGAATATTTTTTCCAGATTAGATTTGCATTTATCATTTATCACTGATTGAACAATATACAAAGAGCAGCTCCTACATACTATTCCAATTTCTCCAGTATCTCTAGTCAGGAGGAACCAAGAGTATTTTTGTTCGAGATATCCTAGTTTTGACGCTACTTTCAGAACTAATCTTATTGTCCTTATTGTACCCATAACAAAGAAATTCACAAAAAATAGTGAATGGAGCCTCTTCAAATTTTTTACCAATGTTTTTGAACTAACTGAAGTAAAAGAGAATGATATACCAGTATTCACAAGAATGGACTTGAATTTGTGTAACAGAACTGAAAAAAATAATCACTTGTTATTGGTTTCTAGGACGACCTTCAGAAAAAGATTCACATCCTGAATAACTACCAGCAGGTCTGCAGCAACTCCAAAGCCTATAATTGAAAGATGCCACAACTTGGATCAGAACTATATTGAGTTTCATTCAGAGCATGCCTAACGAAATGAAGCAAGGGACGACAACACCCAATATTAACAATATTAAGGTTATCTTACTTTAATTAAGCAATGTAGGTACTCACCATGCTAAATCAGCTAAAGGAACAATCTAAGCGAATAGGCCTAAAAATGAACCTAAATAAGACCAAGATAATGAGCAACAATGAAAATAACATTACCATCGATAACGTTACCATAGAAAATGTGGATCATTATATATATTTGGGTCATACAATCAAATTAGGCAAAGAAAATCAAAGTGTGGAAATAAAACGCAGAATCCAATTGGCATGGGTGGTATTCGGAAATATGAGATATATCTTTGAAGACAAAGAGGTACCCATCAACCTAAAGAGAAAAGCTTACGACAGCTGCATCCTACCTGTTTTTACTTATTGGTTGGAAACCATGGCAATAATCCAAAAAGCAGCAGAACAACTGAGAGTTGCACAAAGAGCCATGGAGAGAATAATGTTGGGAGTTACCTTGAGAGACAGAATTAGAAATAGCCAGATACGTGATATAACCAAGGTAACAGATGTTATTTAAAGAGTAGCAAGCCAAAAATGGCAATGGATCGGCCATGTGGCGAGACAGGAGCCGGACAGATGGACCCAGAGGGTGATAATATGGAGACCAAGAGGGACAACAAGAAGTGTGAGCTGACCTGAAAAGAGATGGATCGATGACGTCAGAACAGTAGCAGGAAGTCAGTGGATGAGATTGGCAACAGATCGTGTGGCATGGAAAAACCTGGAAGAGGCCTATATCCGACAATGGATGGACAGGGGCTGAAGAAGAAGATGAAGAGAAGGTACTCACCTACAGATTCATCGAACAAAATGGCTGCATTCGTGATATTTTGTCGAAGAACTATCCTGCGTATGAGTGAATGAATAACATCATTGGGAGGAAGAACTTGAATCAAATATTTCTTTTGGTAATCATTTAATTTCCGCCATTCTCTCAAATCGTAGTCATGTCCAAAACATGTAGTTATAGTGGGCAAACCCATAGCAGCTGAAAAAGCTTTCATGGCTTCTGATGTGCTTCCTGCTAATGTGGCATCGACAAAAATATGAGGATTTTCAAAATTTTCAACCATAGCGCTATACTTTTCACATACTGAAAAAAAAAACAGAAAAATTGGGGTTCAACAGTCAGTTAACTAGGGGAAATTATTAGAAAAACAGCCTTCATCATTTCTTAATTCGAAAAAAGAAATTTAAGGAAATTTTTCCACTATTGAAAAAATCAATAGCTATAGTATATCCAAAGTCACTTGAACTAGTCCGTAAAAACGCTTGACCAGATATCCCTTTGAAGAGGATACCGTGATTCCGAAAGGAATTTCTATAAACTTGGACAACCCTTGAATAATCGAAATATTCTGGCTTCCTCCAAGTGACTTTGGATATACCATACCTTCCTATCTAGTTTACTACTATCATCTTTAGAACTTTGCACAACGATCCACTGCTTTTCTTTGTAGAATCATTGTAAATCAATTGAAAAAAATGAGGAAAGCACTCTCCTAAATTGAAGAGCTTTTGAGCACTGGTTAATTCATGTGCCAGTAGATTCCTTGGAGACCACAGAAATTCTGAACGAGTTGAGGTATAGCGTTGGAATTTCAAAGGATATTGTGCTCAAAATTTTATGTTTTTGTTGAGTTCCTAAAATTCTTCAGTGGCGTAGTTTTCGGGGGTATCATGTCTTCAGTCACACCTAACCTCTACGCCAATGGCGATAGGGGCTATTTTAGAGCCATTTCCTGGTTTTCCCGTCTTTCCTTCGAAAAAAGAATTCTTCCTTAAAAGCAGCTAGGGTGGGAGAAACGACTTCAATATTATCGAAATATCAGTAGTTTCAAAGGAAACATTTCATATGTTGCGTAAAAAAAGATCCAATAAAATTTGCATTGGCATTGAGCTTAGAAGCGACTGGAGACACGATACCCCTGAAAACTACGCCACTGAGGTTTTGTAGAAACTCAATAAAAACATTGGAAATCCTCTGAGTACAATATGCTTCAAAATTCAAATTATCTCAACTCGTTTAGAATTTATAAAAATAAATGAAAAAAATATGAATTCAATAGCCTATATCTTCGAAGGAATTCAAGTAACAATTTCTTGAAAGAACTACTCATTTTAACTAGAACTATCACTCCATTGAGTTATGAACTGAATCGAAGCATAGCATCCTACACACAAATACTAAGGCTTATTTCATAATCTATCCTCCTAGAAGTAGTAGTATCTTACATTTATGGACAATTTCATCATCTACGAAACCGTATGCAGTAACAGAGGTCACATTGATGTAAAGACCATATAATTCAGAATTTTCATTAAGGAATTGCACAACTGCCTCCATACTCTTTTTCGATACGTCATTTCCAACATCGACCACATATACTGAAAGAATAAAAATATACAAAATGCGAATGTTTTTAAAAAGCTTCTGAATAATTCTGAGGGGATTTCAAACTCATGAAGGAACTTCTATACTTCTTCTGGACGAGATTGTTGTGAACAATCTGTAGCCAAGGTAGAGGATCAAGGGGAATTAGTTGTGAAGTGTTCTGATCAAACATTAATCTTCTATGTTATTTTGTCATTTTTCTTATATTTCACATGATTTATATTTATGCATGAATCAGTCTATCTAAATGAGCCTTGTTTGTAAACTGCGTCATCTGCCGTGCCGAATATTATTTAGAATGAAAATGTTAAAAACAGAGCTAGGAATAATCCAAGGCGAGAGTATACTCACACACTCGAATGGATCGTAAATCGCAGTAGACAAAAACCATGTTGAAAAAATTAAGTATGAATATGAGCCACCAATTCATATTTACGATGTTACTTGCAAATAAGCTTATTTCGAGAATAATTTCAAGCTAAATTACATACAGATATTGAAATATAGTCTTGGTAAGTAGTTATGTTACAAGTTATTTTTTCTACCTATATTAGGTCATCCATCACAAGCTGATTTTATATTTGCAGATAGGTGAATAAAGTAGGACCTGTTATTGACTTAGTTATTATAATGGACGTAGTCATCATTCTTGGTGGAAAATTACAATGCAGTCGGTTCAAAATGATTTATGAAATATTTACTTGATTCTCGCACACTAACAAGAATCGATTTATGTAGATACCTACCTATTATCTTTTTCTCAATTTTCAAGATGCACCCTCTCTCACATTACAAGGTATGAGGGCATATCTAGCGATCTGGAAACTGTTTATGGTGCTCCACAGGGCACAGTGCTGGGGCTCACTCTGTTTTTGCTATATATTAATGATATTGTAAAAGTTGTTTACACATATGGAATCAAGATCTTTGCTGATGATACCCTAGTTTATATTGTAGGAAATTATGTGGCGGAAATAACAGAAACTTTGAATTTGAAATTAAATGATATTTTTATATGATTAAATGATAATTCCTTACAAATTTACTTTGAAAAGTATCAAACTGATTTGATGCAGAAGGGGCAAAAAAGAGCATTACGGATGATATTGAGCTTTTATAGATATACTTATTAGGATGAAAGATAGAAGCAACAAGTATTCTGTCAGTCAAAAAAACTATTTGCTGTAATACATATCTACTATGTATCTCATGAATAAAATTATGAAAAAGAGTTTTCCCAGACATTCATTAATTAATTGCATATTTCAGAGGGATACAGAGATACCTATAGGAATAGGAATGACTTCTATATCGGGAATTTGTTCCTAGATGGATTAAGTTAAGGTATTAGTCCGGAAGCCAGTAACAGATATACATGACCAAGCTTATATGCAACTATGGATAAATATAAATGTCAGCTGGCTGTATCTTGGTGGAAAAACCGTCAGCTGATACTTTGAAAGTTATTACGTAAAAGTTAAGCGGATGCATATATTGCCCATTTAAATGCATCAGCTGACCGGGTTTCCCTCGACTTACTGCTAGCTGATTTTTTTTATTTATCACAGCAGTATATTAACAACCATCTGAAAATTTTTCATGGGGGAGGAAATTATTCTCATTATTTCCAAAGATCGAAGCATCACACGCCAGTGTAATAGAAAATAGTAAGGTATGGTTGATTCATTAAAAATGTCGCTGTCAGAGCTGTCATTGAAAATATAATTTTATCTACTCCTATTGAATTATAAACTCATTATTCAACTGCTTTTGAGCAATTAATAGTATCTATTAACAAACAGCGTGATTTATAATAACTCACTGCTATAACTCACTATTATAAATCGGAAAATATGGATCTGTGCTTCTATACTTCTCTGCTTCTATTCGATTGGCCGAAAGGGAACATTCCATTATTGTTATTGAGGGGAGGAATGTCCGAGGGAATGTCACTTTTGACGTTTTCAAATTAAGTTGATATCTAATTATTGTGAATGTTTTACTGAAAACGATTAATTCAGATAGTGAAGATGAAATATTATAAAGGTATACATTTCCAAAAGACAAACAGCTAATGTTACCATACAGAATTAATTGCCCGAAAAAATATAAAGGAGTTTGAAAAAATTTTCAAGATTGGTATAGCAGTAAGATCATTAAGTCATCGTTTACAGGGAATATTTTTTGGTATATTTTAATGCATTTTTATAGGCAATAATTAAGGTTTTTCAATAAATTTCTATGTCTGTACTCTGTACTGGATTCGAGCTAGCCGAAGCTAGTTCGATTGTGATTGGTAGCACTAAGTTTCCATCTCTCTTGTTCGGGATCGAGCACATTATGTTTATTTCCCGTTCCTTCTGTCTTTATTCTAAGTCTGTATTTTTTCTTAGTATTTATTGATATAGTCGTAGATAAAGTATAGTATTCAACTTGCGGTAATGGTCATAACTCACTTGATGAATTACAGCACTCGCCTGCGGCTCGTGCTGCAAACATCATCTGCGTGAGTTATGACTTACATTACCGCTCGTTGAATAATATACTATTTTTTTCATGTTTGAGGCACCAGCTGACGTATAATACATTATGCTATAGCCATCTGATTGTATTGTTTCGTCTAGATAGTGGGTTAGCTACAATTTGACAAATTTTCTGTTGGGAGGAAATGACTGAATGTATTTTTTTTTCTTCATGTTTGGGGGGGCTGTCGCCGCTCTCCCCCAAGCCGAATCGTAGCTGATGTTCACGAGGCTTTTTATTACTATTATGTGATGCATCTCACCCAGTATCTCTCGAGAAGAAATAATCAACCAAATTTGCACCTGGCTCCCGGACTATATTATAATGAATTGCCTGAGGAAGTCAAATTAAGTTGCAGACTTCCTCGCATTTTAGGAGAGCCTATAAGATGCATGTTAAGAATTTTATTTTGGTTTGGATATATTGCACTGTTTTCTTTTTTGCATTTTCTAGTTCGTATTTTCTGAAGCAAATTTTCTAATGAAGATGGACTCTTTTAAATATTTCGCTATATCTTGGTTTCTGTTCAATTTAGTTGATATAGGTACAAGATGTTCCTAAAATGGGAATTACAAATAAAAATGAGAGATTCCTTGGATAATTTTAAGAAAAAACGGTTTATTTTCGAGATACAGGGTGTTTCTTGTAGTCCTATTTTTTGTGATGATTATACCATTTTATCGAATCTTTATGAATCCTCGCTACAGATTGGGTAAACTTATAATCAATTTATTCATCACAGATTACTTACTGAATCTTTATATTAATTTGGAGTTTCCTGAGGAATAGAGAAGTTTGAAACCGTTGTCGAAATCGGTAGCAGGTACGATAAAACAACAAGAAACCAAAAAGTGTAATACTGAACCAAAGTTCCAGCTTACTTTTTTCTAAACCACCAGTAGTACTATAGTGCTAGTGTAGGGTATCCGTAAAAACTACAAAAAATATCAGATGTGACGATTCTTTTTGTAGAGAATCATTAGGGCCAGTTGCACCATTTGCCTAATCGTTGATTAAAAATTTAAACATTGATTACTTTCTGATTTCTCTTGCACCATCTGTCAAATGACGTTTAATGTGGCCTAATTGCCGATTACACTAAACAGGAAAATTTGGACGTTTATTTTCCCGATTAGTTTTAAACAGGGTTCTGCGCATAGACCTAATATCAATTTGATATAAGGTCTATGGTTCTGCGCAACTCAAAACGTCAAAATATATGACTTATTACATAACCATAAACATTATGTCTTTATGGACATAACCTGATGGTGTCACATTATATGTTTCTGTGTTTGGTTTTATGAGGAATTTCAAAATTGAAATATGGATTCTGATTCAGATCGTGAATTATCATTCAATGATATTTTATTATAATAATTTGTAATTTATTTTAACTTTGTCACCACAAGAACAGAGAACATTATACCTAGAAAATTGAAATTCCTGATTTTTCTATGATCACCGTCGATATTTTGAAATGTTGCCAAACATATCTCATGTTTAGCTAAACATCGATTATTATCAAACGGTGCAATCGGTAGAAATTATAATCATCGATTAGTACAAAACATTGATTAGGTAAACAGCGTTTATTTTTTGAATGGTGCAATTGGCCCTTAGAATCTGAAAAACTGTACTTCGAAGAAGAGGTTCTTGGAATTCAATGTTAACTAATCTCTGTGGCTGTGTAGATGTCATTTTAGACATATTTTTATGTTAGCCGTTTTTGAGGTTATAATGGGTAGTTAGATCAAGGGTAGGTGTTGTAAACATGGAAAGTAGTGAAGAAACTTCTAAAGAAAAAGTGAATAAATATAAAGTCATTATAATCGGAGCAGGCATTGCTGGTCTATCAGCAGCCTATCACTTAACCAAAAATGGTATCAGTGATTTTATATTACTTGAGGCAAGAAATAGAATAGGAGGTAGAATCATTCAAATACGAATGGGAAATGAAAAAGTCGAACTGGGGGCCAACTGGATACATGGGGTTTTAGGTAATCCAATATACGAACTGGCTATGCATTATGGACTTATTGACATCATGCAAATTCCAAAACCTCACAAATTAGTAGCTTCAACAGAAAAAGGCAAGCAAGTACCATTTCAAGTTTTACGTGAAGTTTATGAAGCTTACCTGTGTTTCCTCAAAAGATGTGAAGAATATTTTTTATCAGAATACCTTCCTCCTGATGGAATTGATAGTGTTGGGCAACATATTAGATTAGAGGTCAGTATTTATCTGGATAAAATTAAGGATAAAGATGAAAGACATTTAAGAGAATTGATTTTTGAGTGTTTACTCAAAAGAGAAACTTGCATTTCTGGTTGTGATAATATGAACGAAATAGATTTGTTAGAATTAGGAACTTATGAAGAATTGCAAGGAGGTAATATTGTTTTACCAGAAGGTTATAGTTCAATATTGAAACCTTTTTCTGAAGATATCCCTTCGGATAACATACTCTTGAACCACCCCGTTAATTTGATAAAATGGAATTCTAGCAGTAATGGAAATGAATCTGATGATTCTGATAAAACTGTTATAGATGACTCAGAAATTATCAATAATACTGAAAAATCTAATGAACATATGACAAATGTAGAAGTGACCACTAGCAACAATAAAAAATTTTTTGCTGATCATGTTATATGTACCATACCTTTAGGAGTGCTAAAACACAAAGCCAGAACTTTATTCAACCCACAGTTACCAGAATTTAAATTAGAAGCTGTTGACAGATTATTATTTGGAGTAGTTGATAAAATTTTATTAGAATATGATAGGCCATTTTTAAATCCTAATGTCACAGAAGTTTTATTATTATGGGAACCAGATGACCAGACAAATTGTATGAAAGAGGATATAAGCAAAACTTGGTACAAAAAAATTTATTCGTTTTCTAAGATCTCTGAGACTTTGTTATTAGGGTGGGTTTCAGGAAAGGAAGCTGAGTATATGGAAACATTATCAAATGATATTATCATCAATGTTTGTACTGATATACTTAGAAAGTTTTTGAATGATCCTTTCATTCCAAAACCAAAAAATTGTGTTTGGTGAGTAAAAATTATTAATTTCTACAATTATTTTTGATTTTATGAACTTGATATTGAAGGTATTTACCCAATCTCTTGAAAATGCTGAAATTATACCAAGTATTGTATATAACATTATATTTTAATTCTATGTAATAATAACGTTCTTTATAACAAGCGTTCATTCAAATTCGTTGTCAAGAGTGCTGTGGAGAAATTAGAGTTGATTTTCTGTGACAATGAGTAGCGCTTAGCTTGTACCATATCACTAACATTTGTTTACATACTTCGAATCTAGAAACTGTGTATGGTACAAGCTAAGTGCTACTTGAAATCACAGAAAATCAACTCTTACTTCTCCACAGCACTCTTGGCCACGAATTTTAATGAACACTCATTAGATCAATTCTCATTAGTTTGATATTATAGGTAGAGAACTGAGTTAAATATTAGGATCTTTGAAATTAATATGCACTTGCTCTACATATATCTACAAATAGTAATTTATTCATCAAAGATTTTGCTACATATTCAAAGATACAAATAATACTCAATAAGTCTCGGACCTAGCGGTTATTGACAATGCTCTTTGTCACAAATCGATGAAAACTATGGTGACAATATACTTTCAACTGTTTGACCACCCTATTATTCTCTATATCTAGCCCCCTGGCTTTTTGCTTGTCAGAAATTTGGCTCTAATGAAGGCAAAGATTAATCTTTTTACAGAAAAGGTATTAAAATGTTTGAGGAGGCTTGGAGTCATGTATCATTCCTGAAGGTTACTAAGTTAACAAATAAAGACAAATTTTTAAGAAAATATGTATATTACTAGTTAGGCCCAGAACTTTTTGAGTTGTGTCAGATTTTTTTTAACATTAATCAAATAAAATATTGACCTATATAAATTTTTATAGCACAAGCTGGTCTAGTCAACAATACACAAGAGGATCTTACACTGCTATTGCTGTTGGTGCATCTCAGGTAGATATAGACTTATTAGCGCAACCTCTATATGCTGATGAAACCGAAACCAAGGTAATTATTCAATTCTCTACTTTTAGTAGCAAATGATAATCAAATTTCACTTAGATTTGAGTAATTGAATTCCAATAAAATCATTAATCATTCCCAGTGATATAGTATAACAAAAAGAGAGTAGTAGCAAATGACAATCAAATTTCACAAAGATTTGAATAATTGAATTCCAATACAATCAATAATTGTTCCCAGTGATACAAAGCAAAGAGATACCTATGGTTAATTATATCAAATGTTTTCAGCCAGTTGTTTTGTTTGCTGGAGAGCATACACATACCAATTTTTATTCAACGGTTCATGGAGCTTATCTAACAGGACGGACAGCGGCCCAAACTATCCTCTCCTCGAACATTCCTCGTGAATTAACTTTAGATTGTGATGAAGAAACTACCGACTTGAGTTCCTGGATTCAAGGAATTTGTTTAGAATAGCAGCTACCTTGCTTGTAATATTTTGAAGTATTATCTTTATTGATTTTCTAGTCAGACAGTAAAGAAATTTTATGAATTTTATTATTGTAAATAAATGAGATTTTTTTGAAATTTCAACTATATTTGGCTTTTATTAAATGATCAGTGAATATAAACCAATATTATTAGGGATAATATTGTTTATGTTCTATAAGCAGAAAACTGTTATACAAACTTGGGAAAGAAAAGAAAAAAACAAAAATATTCTTTGAGGATATGACCATTTAGATTCAATAATTGGTAGAACACAGAAATAAAGTCTGGCGGGATTCAAACAGAGGTTAATTAATTCGAAAATCTGAATAAGAACATAGACAAACTAAAAAAATAGATGAGCCACTCGTACATTCCGCGCCATCTGTCGGAGTAGGACACTAATACACGAAAAAATTATTTTCAATTTGATAGTTAGATGTCGTTGCATTCATGGAGATCACTCGTGAATAGTGGCTCCCATACACGTTACGGTCTATTGGGAGGAAAGTCTCCAGGTTTATATGCAGCTTGTGTGGGGAGATGTATGAAAATAGTAAGTATAATGTATAATCATTATTATCAAAAAACCTTTGAAATGTCAACTGTTTGTTTGACACGTTCTTTTTGAAATATAATAAATTTCGATATGCCTGCAAGAGTGAAGACGTGCTGTGTTATTGGATGTGAAAATCGAGATGCAAGAAGGTAATTATAAAATATGAATTCAAAACCCAATTGAAAACTTTTTAACGTCAACACAAGATTTGCAGTACCTATAAAAAGAATATATTTATTTTATTTCCGTAGATATGCCATCACTACCGATGAGAAAATTCGAAAAGTGTGGCTTGAGCGCATCGGCAATAGGAAACTTTTGGAATTGGAGAAATATCAAATTAAGCATGTTAGAATATGCCAGTGCCATTTTCATAGTGATTGTTTGGAAAGCAATGGAAAGCTGAAAAAAGGTTCTTTGCCCTCAATTGATTTGTCAGGTAATTAACTGAAGGAGCTTTATAGTAGGTATAAATACTCATATTTTGTATTATTGAATTCATTGATTTTAGTTTTTGAGAATGTTTTCAATGCAATTATTAGTTTATTGATTAGATATTCATGAAATAAATCTGTATTTTTAATTGGTGATATTTCAGTTAATAAATTTTTATTCTATCCAGAATTTGATTATTGATCCTCATTTCCCGATTTCAAAAGAAAATCAGATGAAAGTTCGTTGCAGGTATTATTTTCATGAAAATAAATTTCCTCACTCATCGATAACTTGCACGAATCCATTTCTGATTTTCTTTTGGAATTTGAATTTCAAAAAACTTTTTGCCTCTTGTATATGGGTGTACCTACCTATTCAAAAGGTGCACTACAGATTTCTTTTTGAGGCAGCTTTACGATACAGATTCCTTTTTCAATTGAGCTTTTTTCACGAATTAGTAATGTTCTACAAAAACAGATGGCGTTGAAGCTTATTCTACTAGTGTCTCATCTATTCTCCGTTCAGTTAGTCTATGAATAAGAATATCAAAAACCAAAACTATTGAGGTTATAAATTTACGATAAAAAGTATCAGCGTAGAATTCAGTACACTCCTTATTTTCAATTTCAGGATTTTGTGTTAACTTTTTGAATTTTTTATTTCAATATTTCCAATTATAAATGTTGAAAATCCTTTGAAGGAAAACATTTTCAACCCTCTTGAAATTTTTATTGTTTACTGTTTGAAATGTATAATTTAAAAAAAACCATTCATATACTGTCCAAAGATTTTCTGGAAAACTGTTGGAGCTATTCACACGGAATTGGGTACAAAATTCTTTTGATATGTGAAATTGATTCTCCTTTTAAATAATATAGGACTTTTCCAATATTCAACTTTGTTATTGTATGTTGGGCATAATAACAAAGCTTAGCTGAATTTTACAGGACAAGGATAATCAGGAAAAGCAAAAAGGATTTTCCAATAAGAGGTTTCCCAAAATGAAATAGCTCAATAATATTTATTTCTAACTCATATTAAATGAATACTGCCTTCATCACGTAAGGGAATATAAAATAATCTTTGACTGAAATCTGCTCCATTTATTCAATGAGCATTTGTTATCACATTCCAGGTACTCTATACAAAAATGTACCATCACTGTCATAAAAACAATCATTTAATTTATAGGTTTGACCTCTCTTTAAAATTTTTTTTGGAATTTTTATATGTTCTGGATATATCAAATGGTTATAATCGATCACCTTTTTTTCATCAATTTTCATTATTTTACCAGTATTATATTTAGTATAATCTAACTGATCAATTCCTGAAACAGGAGTTTCTTTGACAACTTCTTTTTCTTGCAGTTCAATTATAGACATATCTTCAATTGACAATAGTTTGCCTGCACTTTTTTCTTGCAAGTGTTTTCTCAAAGTACTTAAAGTCATATGTTGTTTATTTTTTATAGTTCCTGTAATATGAGTATCTTCTTCCTCAGATTTTTTCATTTTATTTATACTCTCCATTGAAGTGAGATTTTGGATATTGTTTTTTGCATCTTTACTCTCAATAGCTGCAGGACTTTTATTTTTTTTCAACTCGTCATAACTAGTAATAATATCTGAAAATTCTGTACTTTTGAGTTTTGGTTTATATTCGATATTTGAATAATCTACCACATCATCATAGTTATGAAAATTAAATTTTCTATTTGAAAATTTCATTAAATGTGCAATTAATTCACTTGGTAATTCTTTGTATTCATTATTTTTCAGTTTTCTCCAATTATCTTGAACCAATTCATCGTGCTTCTTCATTCTTTCAGCATTTTCCATTCTCCATTTAGATTTAATGATTTTCTAAAACAAAAAAACAATTTCAGTATATAACTGGTAAATTATGTGTTCTGAATAATTATTTTTCAACATTGACAAAATATTTCAAAATTTGTTATCAGAACACACTGCTGTAATAATTAATTCTGAAAAATCAGTAATAAAAAGGAATTGCTGAGGCACAAGCCAGTATGCGATAATCCTAGTGCCAATATATATTTTTGAAAGATTAATGTATAATAATTTCTATGAATATTATTCTTATAACACACGGGATACATGAAACAAATCCAGAAAAGTTAATAACTAATAATTTCAATTATCCAGTTATACCCGTATGACATCTGGAAGAGCCGGAAAACCTTCAGACAGTTTTATAACATTCCATTCTTCAGGATCTTTCTCATGTAATTGTTTTATTTGTTCTTTATCATGCCATGTTAGAAAATTAGGATACTTTTGTTTGAAATATTTTTGCTTAACAATGTCATATTGTAATTTTTCCTTCATTGCTTTTAACTCTTTCATATGTTGCTTATGAGAAGTACCCAGTGATTCGAAATTTGCCTCATAATCAAGATCATCTAAATCATCTATTTTGAAATCATCTGTAATTTTGAGCCTATGCTTAGCCCCAGGATTATTACTAGAAAACCTAGACAATGGAGCATTTTGTAGACACGAGGCACATAATTTATTAACAATGCCATGGCCCCGCAACATTGTTTTTACCGACATATATATGATTATTATTTATTATTACATATGCAGGAAGTTCTTTTTTTTAAGTAACTGTCAATTCAATTGTCATGGTCCATGGACCTAAAATCTGAGGTTAGGCTAAGCCACAGAATAATATAAAAGTTGAACAAACCAGTATCGAAATTGAAAAAATTCTTATGTTTTAGTAGATATTTTAAAATCCATGAGACTTAAATTCATAATATGTAAATTTATCAATTGGATCTATTAAGTTGATATTGTTTTTGAAATATTAAAATTATTCATTTTATTTCCACGGTACATTAAATAAAGGTGACTAGTGTGACTACCGTGAAAATAATTTTGCAGTGGTGTGGGGGAAGCACAATAGTTTTGAGTTTATCCTCTACGCTTAAAAATGTTTATAAGGCAAGGTTATCGAAGAATTGATCCATTAGTGTTAGTGCTTTTTGAGAACGTTCTGAACGCTCAGTTAAAGCTATCGATTGAACTTGCAACATGAATAATATAGTAGAAGATGAATATGTTGGAAAAGGGCAAAATGGAATTGTTCAACCCCTACTCACCGATTTGTACCAAATAACTATGGCATATGCTTATTGGAAATCTGGAAAAAGAAATGCCACAGCGGTATTTGACTTATATTTTCGGAAAAATCCTTTTCACGGTGAATTTACTATATTTGCAGGACTAGAAGAATGTTTGAAATTTCTGTGCAAGTTTCATTATTCAGATTCCGATATACAGTATTTAAGAAAAATTTTACCAACATCAACAGAAGATGAGTTTTTTAGATATTTGCAAAGTCTTACAGTAGAAGATGTAACGCTTTATTCAGTCCCAGAAGGAACCGTTGTATTTCCAAGAGAACCATTATTAAGAGTTGAAGGTCCTCTGATAATTGTACAAATTTTGGAAACAACCTTATTAAATTTGATTAATTATGCATCTTTGATGTCAACAAATGCTGCAAGATTCCGATTAGCTGCAGGCCAATTGAAACTATATGAATTTGGTCTCAGGCGAGCTCAAGGTCCTGATGGAGGATTATCTGCTTCAAAGTATTCTTATATTGGTGGTTTTGATGGTACTAGTAATGTATTGGCAGGAAAACTGTACAACATTCCAGTTAAAGGTACTCATGCTCATTCTTATGTAACATCATATTGTTGCCTACCAGAGTTAGTTTTGACGCAGTTGAGTCCAAAGTCAGGTGGTGAGAAACGTGAATTTCTACAGCATGCAATGAAATGGAGGGAACAATTGATGTCCTTTTTTCAAGTACCAACATCCCAAGCCAATGATGGGGAACTAGCAGCCTTTGTATCTTTTGCTATTGCTTTTCCTGATGGATTTATGGCACTAGTGGATACTTACGATGTTGTGAAAAGTGGCCTTTTTAATTTTTGTTCAGTTGGTTTGGCTCTGCTGGATTTTGGCTACACTCCCATAGGAATAAGGTTGGATAGTGGTGATCTAGCATATTTATCTAACATTGCAAGATCATGTTTCAAAAAGATTGCTGACAATTTTAAAGTACCTTCCTTCGAAAAATTATTAATTATGGCTTCAAATGATATCAATGAAGAAACAATTTTGAGCCTGAATGAACAGGGTCATAGTATTGATGCTTTTGGAATTGGTACACATTTAGTAACTTGTCAAAAACAACCAGCATTGGGTGGTGTTTTTAAAATGGTTGAAATTGATGGACAACCTCGCATTAAATTAAGTCATGATGTTGAAAAAGTAACCATACCAGGAAGAAAAGAAACTTTTCGTTTATATGGTGGAGAAGGTTATGCCCTCATTGACATCTTACAAAGAACTGTGGAGGAACCTCCTCAAGAAAATCATCGAGTTCTTTGTCGTCATCCTTTTCAAGAATCTAAAAGAGCTTATGTTACACCTGTGAAAGTTGAAAAACTTCTTACCCTGTATTGGAGCAAAGGAAAAATTTGTCAAAAACTCCCAAACATGCAAGAAATCCGTGAAAGAGTCAAAAGTTCCTTGAGAATACTCAGGTCTGACATCAAACGCAGTTTGAATCCCACTCCTTATAAAGTATCTGTAAGTGACAATTTATATACTTTTTTACACGAATTGTGGCTTGAGAATGCACCTATTGGGGAATTGTCCTGAAATAGAGTTACTTATAGTGACTTGGTGCTCACAGTGAAAAAATTCAAGAAATATTAACCAAACAAATGATAAACTTTTGCTGAGCTGATTTTAATCTTTGTATGTTTACTGATTACCAGCCATTCTAATTAAAGCTTCAATTTAGCATCTCAAAAATGGCTTTCTAATATTTGTTTTGAATATCACAGCTTCCAAATCAATTTCTCTTTTTGCCATAAATCAATTCAAAGTATTGATGCAGTATTCAATTGAGAATAAAGTAATTTGTAGCACTATAAAACATGCTTTCTAGTTTGTTCAAAATCAATTACATGATTCAAAAATCATAGTGATGAAGAAATTCATTAAAACAATTGCGTATTGGTAGTTACAATTAATTTGAAAAGATTATTCTTAACATTAAGTGAAATAAACTTATCACTTTTTAGTGCCTATGGATATAATTTTTTTATGCTCTGAGGACTTTTACTACTCATCTGTGTAAAACTGCTGAAAAGAATTTTCTCCAATGGATGACATTTTTTAAATTTCATCGTAATTCATGAAATTTTAATATCAATAATTTATTAGTTAGTTATCATAGCAGTAAAAACAGTGATTTATCTAACATCATAGTTCATTTCAGAATTAACATAATTTTCATCATCAATCAAAGATTTGTTGTTTTAGACTAGACTATATGGTTTATGTTATTATTCTAAAGTGGTGAACCTAGATATAAATATCTTAACCTTTTATGGAAAATATATCATGAATTGATAGAATAATTGATAAAAAAACTACCAGTATTAAATATGGATTTTATTTGGTAAGATATTGATGGATTCACTTAAATGATCTAAATGGTGGATATCAGTAAACTTACACAGCAAAATTTCATACAAATTGAAATAAATTTCGATATTGCAATCATTGTATAGAGAACTAATATTCTTTGTACAATGGTGAAGTATTTAAAAACTATAAATCTTAATTATTTTATATATTCTACCACAAGTTGGTTGAAAACGAATTTTTTCATCTTATTTTTAATTTTCTTAATTATATTATTTAATTCTATATACACTTTATTCTGTTTATTTGTGTTTTTTATATTTATCCATATTTTCATTATTCAGTCGATGTAAATTTAATTTTGATGAATAAATTTTCAACACTTCATTTCATTACTTTAGAATAATCTCCAGAAAATTGCTGAATTTTCTGTTACATCAAAAATTTCCAAATTTTACATTCCACAATTTTTTTACGGTAAATATTTTCAACAAAAACAAATTCCACTGGGGAAAAACAAATTATGTTATTTTGATTTAGTAGTTTTATTCTTGTTTTGTTTTGTGTTTTGTTTGTTTCTTTGGTTATTTTTTATGAAATATTACGTACAACTTGGATTATAATTGAAATCTCTTGTAAAGTATGCACAAAACTGTCTGAATTCTGAATTGTCAACCTTGGATTTACAATTGAATATGTATTTCAGATAATATCCAGATCAGAGAAATAATTAGTATTTTTATATTTGTGCATTCTATAAATGTAGTTGTTTTGTTAAAACAATTTTTTATGAACTCCAAGTGAATCTAATATTTTATTGTAAAAAAGTTAAAACGAATTTTTATATACTATAATGAGAGAATTAGATAAGACCAAAGATTTTATATTCTTATATAGTTTTTTATTTGTTGAATGAATTAGATTATTTGATCAGTGGAGAAGCGATAAGCTATATAAATTTGTAACAATATCTGTTTATATGGTTGGAATCTCCACTACACAGTTAAATTCTTAATAAACAATAAAATAAACTAAATATGTGTTTTCTTGAATAAATATTCCTTGTTATTCGCAAAACTAGGACTTCCAGTTAATTTTTGAACTACCAAGATTACAAAATTCAGTTCAACCGAATTTAGAAATGAAATAATTTTCAATAAAAGAAAAGTTTTATTTTTCCTCTCTGTGGCTTGTTATTTTTAAACTTCAATTCGAATGTAAATTTTATTTTATTTGAAATGAATAAATTAAACCTGAATCAATAAAATATATGAAGAATTTTTGATCGTTCATATTTTACTTGAGATCAATGGGAAGTCAAAAAAAAGATAAATTTCTCAGTTCATCAGTTCTACTATGATTCATATTATTCATATTGTAATGCCTGAAATTATGTGTTAATTTCGCGGAAAACTAAATTTCATCTTCATAAGAAGAAATAATACCTGAATTCCCAAAATAAGAGTATTTGGGTGAAATGAAATATGAAGCACATTGTTTAAGACATGTTACTGTGAGGTTTAATTGTGCACAATGAATCAACGCATTTATTATTCAGATATTAACAGGTCAGTATTTACAATGATTAGAAGTAATCGCGATATTTAATGCTACAACATTACACATTTAATTTGTGTAATGTAGTTTATAATATTAGATTTGTTTCTGAAAAAAGCACTTTAGATTTTACATCATGATTTATTATCTCTTCTTTCAACGCAAAGAAAAAATATGAAAATATCGACGAAAAAATTTTTGAACTAGCATCTAGTTAAGGGATTCGAATCCAGGCTCATCCGGTTCAAAAGCTGAATAAAAATTCTGAAAATGTATAACTTCGAAAATATGAAAGCTAGAACTTTGAAAGAAAAAATTTAATATTTGGAATCTTTCTACCAATATATATGTCTTCAATTAAATGATTGGGATGTGTTGAGTTTCTGATAAATGAATTTTTTCAATTTAATTTCCTTGACTTCCCCTCAAATCGTGGATAGTGTTCTCGAGCAAAAAGAATCACTGCGGTACAGAGTAACCGATTTCTATTGCAAGTTTCATGCAAATAGCTCTTTCCGTGAAAGCTCGGCCAGATTTTTGAATTCTACACATTCCAAAACGTAAACTATAAAAATTTCAGGAAGGTTTTCACCGATTGAAAGTTTTTGATGAAATGAAAGAACACCTTGTATCTCATAAACGAATAGACTTCCGTAATCCATGCGAAAAGGTTCCTTTTGGTAAGGAGCGCTTTATTAGAAAGTCACCTTTCTTTAAGGGTGTTCGATACCTTGTTCATGAGTTCATGCCAATGCTATACCAGTGCTAATATTATAACACTATAACTTCCAAAATACAGGTCGGACTCATTTCATTTTTTGAATGAAGGAGATTGAAAATAGCTATTTTTTATTATAGATTGTCAAGATTCAGATTATAGACTTCGACTATGAAGAGATTGGTAGACATATATGCGTGCTTCAAGTTAGCTCGCCTTTTTTTATTTCAATAAATTAATAAATGGTGACATCTTCACTTTTCGAGAGGGATTTTGAACCCTGTTAACACCCCCCTCCTGGCTACGCCGTTGTAATGCGTGTGCAGAAGGCTCATTCTGACACTCGTTATTTAAAAATTCGCCACGTCGTAGGTGTTTTTTTTTAATTTTGAACTCGTGGAAGAATATCAATGCGCTCTGCACTTGTATTATAAATAACTACATATAATGGAACAAGTTTCATTTGTAGAAAAGATTTTACTTTCCATTATGGAACTGGTCTTTAGAACAATTCTCAACTCTGATTCAGACTTTCCAAATTGTTCTGCAATGGCATGAAAGCATGTCAGGTATTCATGAAACACCCTGTCTATCGAATTATTTTGAGAAAGTTCCATTCTGTAATCATGAAATATACATTATAGGTACCTACCTATTCCTATTAATTAGCGCCCATATCTCAGGATTACCCTAAAAGGCCTATTACTGGTGTGGACCACGGATATATTTACATATTAGGACCTAATTTGGACTTACCTCACTTATGTTTTATGTTAACCGATTCGTAGAATTGAATGAATATCAAAATATCAATGGTGATAAGTCAGCCGTATTTCAATTTCTACACTATGTTTATCTCTAATTTATAAAATTATCTGGACATATGCACGAATTTATGGGAATATTGACTTCTTGTCAAGTGTATATCTTGTGCAAAATTATTTGAACCGAATTCAATGAAAGTTATTGTTTAGATTCGAATCTTAATCATTTTTTGTCTACCAGTGACGCAATAAATAAACAAGCTTCCAATTTCCAAAAAATCCTTTATTCTAAGTATATTTGCTATCATACAAAACATTATTCACTTTCGCACGAAAAATCTCAACTGGGTCAGATCTAACTACCCAATTTGAGAATTTTTTCCGATTTTCTTCTTCTAGTATTCTTTGGTTCTATAGGGACGCAATGTGTACCTGACGAATATTTTTTTCCGACCTCGCAAGAAAAAAAAAAGATCTATGCCCTTGTATTTATGAAATCACTAATGAATATTACCCAAAAACTAACCTAACAGAGACATTCGAGATACGAACCTACCCTGAAGATTTCATGTTTCTAGGGTTTCAAGGGAAAATTAAATTCTGCCATATATGTACATGTTAAGCTTAAAAAAACCAAGTGAATGATAAATCCTTAATGCTTGTTTGTTTCGCTAATTTCCATTCAGTCACGTCTTATGAAGTTTTTTGGGAAGGAAGATCAAATATTCGTTACTCAGAAGCTTGATCTTAGAACTGTGTTCATTATTAAATTCAGTGAGTCTTGTCGGGGTATATTCAGAAGGAATAACATTACTACAATGATAGGTTTGTGCTACAAATGCAGATTATTATTGTTTTTTCATAAAAACAAACGATATTTTCAACACCTTGAGATTACCAACGTCACTCGTAGGATGTAAGGTTGAACAAAATTGAATTTTACCAATGATTCGTCATCGTAATGAAATGATAGGAATAGCTCTCTGTTCGGGAATGAGCGCTCAAAAATAATACTTCGTTCGCATGGAAAGAACCATAATAAAAACAGAAGCAAACATTTCTTACTGATAAAATTAATCTTCAGGATAATATAAATATGGTACTTTGTGATATATAGGGTTACCAAGGATCTCACAGAAACTGCAGGCAGAGCAAAAAATTGTGTAGGTACAGCGATACCGAAATCCTATAGGCACTTGATCTACAAGTAATGTGTTGATGGTTTGGTTTGAGAAAAATGTGAATGTTATCCATGATGATGAATTTGCAATAATTTTTAGATGCAAAAATGTTAATCGTACATAATTCGACCATGTTGTTCACTGTTGTGTATTCGAGGATACGATGCAATAGCTATTTGAAAATGTTTAAAATTAATATTAAGGCCTGAAACGAAATAAAAATTATTATTGAAAAAAATCAAATACTTCATCAAAATCCGTTCGAACAAACCGAAATTGTAACCAGAATAAGCAAAAATAAATCGGACTTTTAATGTTTGTAGAAGAGTTGCTCTCTCTTTGACTTTCGACATTCTTTATGCATTTCTTTCCAACATATTACATCTGAAGATAAAAGATAACGATTTGCCAAACCACAAGCCGATTGGATCTGTAGTCACGGAAATATTGTTTTTTTTTTGATAGAGTTAGCTATATTACAAATGAAAAAAAAAATTCACGTGGTTTTCAACAACGGGATAATTTGGCGTCCTGGAGGTCACCTTAGGTATGGTTCAGACCTTAATTCATACTGCGAGAAGTACAGATGTATCAAGATGGAAATGGTGATTGCAAATAACATCCATTAGTGAATACCTAAGCAGTGCAAGAAGAATGTTAAGTGATCAACATAAAATTTTGCTCGAGGCTTCATATAAATGCAAATTTTCATCCAAATCTAATTTTCCTTTTTAAAATCAACCAGGAAATTGAATTTCAAGTCGCCATATTTACGGAACCCCTGATCGAATTTTGCCCATAAACCTTACTGCGGTATTCGAGATCCGAACCTTCCCTGAAAATTTCACGTTCGATTATTATCGTGTTTATAGCTGGACGGACGAGTAGAATTGCAACGGATTAGTCATCTGTTGAAATTTATCGTTTGAGACCATTCCTGGTTCAAAATTCGAGAAACACAAACATCTTGATGAAAAAACGGGGAACTAGCTTTCAAAAAGCCGATATCGCGATTCCATACTCGAAACGACACCTTCAAATAGAGATAATAGGTATACAGGAATATAAAACAAGGTCAATTAAAACTAGTTACGTTGTACTTCAGAATATAAATTATCTCAAATCTGAATTGTTTATGTTCGATATCATCATTGGAATTTTACAGAAATTAATTATTTCTCAATAGATGGGACATGATGGAATATAATTCGTATTGATGTTCTCCAAACATTTCAGTCCAAATTTGGACATTCCAAAAATAGTGATTTGACCAGTAGGTATGATCCTGAATAATACCCGATAAGAAAATCTCTCCTATCGATGAGTTATTTAGGAATGTTTAGCCTTTTTAGCACGTTTTAGCATTCGGAATAAATATCCTCTGAATAATACTGATTCTTCAGAAATATTCAATCATTCTCTGATAAATATAACTACAATGTTGCCCAAATATGGATTGCATATTTCGAAGGTGGTTTGAATTTTTCCAAAAATTGTGTCAATTTTTATATTTTCATAATTATAATTGAATATCTTTTGATCATGATGCTACAGAGCAGCACCAGTTATCAAAAAATGTTAAAATGCAATGTACATATTACTCATTTTCACTTCTAGAATACAGGGTGGTCCAGATTTTAGTTCTATAACTTTGGCGTCGGATAGAATAACTCTTCGTTTTCGAGATACAGGGTGTTTAAGTTTGAAAAAGTCAGTTTTTTTACTTATAACTCTAGTATTATTACATTCATTTTTTTGATTTTTAGGTAAGAGGGGACATTTTACACGGTTTGTTTCAATCCATTTTTAACAAACCTGTGAGCGTAATGTCAGCAGCCCTAAAATCTTAAATGAGAAGAGCGTTTGAGTGTCAGCTTGTTTTGAAGGTAATTAGCCTTTTCAAAATCGATGACACTTAGTTTAGAAAATCAACTTGATGATGGTGGAAATATGATTTTAAATTTAGTGAGGCAATGAGTCACAAGATCATGTCCAATAAAACGGGACGATTGAATGGCCACTACGCTCCCCAGTCTTGACTCCTTTAGTTTTTTCCTGTGGTGGCATTCAAAGTCGGTTGTGTATAGAACACAGCCCCGAGATATAAAAGAATTGAAAGTAAAAATACGCATAACATGCCGGGAAATTAAAGATGAAGTTTTCAAAAGGTCAGGACCGAATTTGAAAATATGTTATATTTTTATTTACAAAATAATGGACAACATTTTGAAAATATTTTATACTTAGCATTTTTTTATATACCTTTGAAAAAAGGTGTCACTCAATCTCCTTCCCATTTAAGATTTTAGGAGTTGCTGTTGATATACAAATTGATTGGAATCAACCATATAAAATGTTTCCCTACGAACCAAAGTTTACCCAGCTCTTTTTGGATTTTTTCTGGTTTTGTATGGGGCCGAGGTATTTTCAAATTGTCTAATGAAATATAATATGTGAAAGATTTACCTGTCGGATTTTATAAGGTACAAAACAATTTCACTTCATCACGTAGGAAATGGAAAAACCTAATATAGCAAATAAGTATTACGTTCCTAGATTTGTGCCAGTTTTTATACTTAACCAAATTCAAATGATTTTTTTCAGGTTCCTACATAGGTATTAATGTAGCTTTACATACGGAACCCAAATTTTTGTTGATGTGTGGTCCTTTTCTTCAAAAACAGAATTTTTGAATCAGATTGATCAAAGCTCTGGAATTTTCAATCGATAGATAGGTATTTTTAACATTCCGTAACATGAACAATATGATGGAATATTTTAGTTGGGGATGATAGCAATTTTATTGGAATTATTTTTGGAAATAATAAACCATAATAAAGGCATAGATACAGAAGAAATTATGAAATTCTGTCAGAAAAAGAAAATTTTTTTAGGTGCACCATTTTCTCGTGGTAATACTTTCATAACAATTATGTATTTTAATGGTTCCATAAAAAGATAACAACTTCGAATTCTAATAAAATTAATCTGATATAAGTGGAAATATTTACGACTAGGTTGGTGACCGTCAACTTCAATGTACTTTGGTTAATCATTACGAATGATAAACCTTGAAAACAATGCGTCGAACAAATTATTTCCTAATTATCCCAGAATTTGCAGTTTTTTCACTTATATGCATACACGGTATCTGTTTTTTTTGTGAAATACTCGTATAACAGCGCCTCCTATGAGAATTAGTAGGTACATAATCTGTTTTTGAACCTCATAATTCCTCAAAAATCAAGTATTTGAATTATTATTCAATAATTAAAGTAAAATGATGATAAATTGATAAATATATCTCGTAACCGCAGTCGTTTCCAAGGGCGTCGCCAGCCGTTGGGCTAGGGGGGCAAATAAAACAAAATCAAACTCTAATCTCCCTCTCTCTCTCTAGTACAACATAGAAATTCAGTGTATAATATCACGTTTCATCAGCTAATAATTTAATGGAACTCAAATTTTGAATATATCATATCAAATTCAAATATATAAAGAACCAAATCAAATTAAATTTTATTTCTTCAAAAAAATATAAATACAATTCCAATCATACAATCTGCAATTATTTATTCAAAGGAGGATGAGGAGGGACTCACCTAAGTACCAACTTGTGCTGTGCTCTCCATCCTCCATTCGGGGTGTTCAAAGATATAACAAGAATTAAATATTGCAAGACCGAGATTAAACACTCTTATTTTTTTTACATCCAAACCAAACATTTAGTCCGATGATCATCTGAGCAAAATATATAAACAAAAATAAAGACAGACAAGAAAGTGACAGAGAGAGAAAGAGAGAACTCGAGAAGAAAAAACACAAGTTACCACTCTGATAGTCACTTCCAATCAACCAAATAAGTTGAAAATTTCTCTATTGAGCGTCATAAAAGCTTTGATTGAGTTTTTGTATACATTGAATTTGAAATATTCTTTATGGTAACTGGTACGAGATTAAAAAGTTATGATAGAAAACACACCTCTGTGTGTGACTCTTTTTGAAGGATGGTAGAGTTAAGCATGAATTTGTCACGATCTTGTAAGCTTTTCTTTTCTTCCTGAAGAACAGATTTGTTCTTGAATACCCAGAGTAGACACTGGTTTATATATAGAGATCTCTTACCTTCAGTAATTGAGTTTCTCTATAAAGATATTCCGTGGAAAACAATCTCGGTTTTCTAAACAAAATTTTCAATATTGTGTTCTGAGTCACTTGGAGGATGTTCAGGGAATTATTGAAGGTACCACCCCAGGCAGCAATACAGTATTTCACTACATTAAAAATACAACCTAATACATAAGACTTTTCGTTGTGATCGATGTATTTAGGATGATCACATCAATACTATTATATGTACTTATTTTGAACTTCATGGTTGTATGTCGTCAGTTTTTCGAAAATGATTAATTTTTAATTTAATTTCATGGTTTTTTAGCAATGGGTCGAATTCTTGATAAAAAAAGAATCGATTTTGTAACAAACTTTATGTGAATAGATCTTCCAATCCAATTCACTAAGTACAGGGTGTGCAAATTTCGATGTTTTAGCACTACAACTTTTAAACCAGATGAGATAGACAAAATCTGATACCCCATTCTCGGTCTCTTTTTCTGAGAAACTAACAAGGGTAGTATTTATTTTTGGCCGCCTTCTTTTGTTTTCGAGTTATAAGCGAAAATTGGAAAAATGGCGATATCGAAAAACATTTATATCTCCGCTAATACTGATGATAGAGCTCTGAAATTAAAACATTATAGAGGCACTTTTTTACGTAGAATCCAGTGGCGTGCTCGTATTTTCAAAAGGGTTTTTAATTACAAAGCTATGACCCAAAGTTATGTTTTTTCAAATGGGAACACTAGATTTTTGAGCCATTTTCTGAAAGCTTAATTTTTCCTGAATCGAAAAACATATAACATCGTATAATTCGGATCAATATAAATAATAGAAAATGGCCAAAATACGAGCACGCCACTGTATTCTACGTAAAAAAGTGCCTGTATAATGTTTTAATTTCAGAGCTCTATCATCAGTATTAGCGGATATATAAATGTATTTCGATATCGCCATTTTTCCAATTTTCGCTTATAACTCGAAAACAAAAGAAGGTGGCCAAAAATGAATACTACCCTTGTTAGTTTCTCAGAAAAAGAGACCGAGAATGGGGTATCAGATTTTGTCTATCTCATCTGGTTTAAAAGTTGTAGTGCTAAAACATCGAAATTTGCACACCCTGTACAGTACTAAGTAGGTATAAGGTGCGCCGCCACTAGATATTAAAACATTTTCCCGAAAAGTTGTATAACGTAGTTTTTGAGCGCTCGCTCCTCAAACAGAAAGCAGTATAATTTCGTCAAGATGTCTGCATCTTTCAAAAACTTCACGTAGGGCTGTAGTATTTTTTTCTCCTTGAATCTCATCTGCACTTTACTTTACAGTTGATTTAGCCTGGCTATAAATCTCAAAAATTTTCCTTTCTTTCGTAACAGTTGAGTTGAATCAGCCTGACTATAATTCTCAAAAATTTTCCTTTCTCTCGTAAAGAAAGTAATTAAATAAAGTAATTTGCGAATATATTTCAATATATGCGATAGGTAATAATTGTCGCAAACATTAAAATAAGTGTGGAAATTATTTTGTTTCATTCCATTCAAAATGAATTTTCATCAAGTAAGAACTGAGTCCATTTAATAATATATTTGTGTTAGATTGTTTATTTGTCTGTTTGGTTACGCAATATTGATAAGATTAAATCATGTTTATTGCGTTCATTTGCACAATTCAAATTCCAAACGGAATGAAATGAATCGATCGAGTATTCGTCTCCAGGAAATTATTGCACCGAAGTTTATGGTAAGACCCACTAACAAACTTGGCAGCATTCAAAATGCTGAAGTTTCATCGAAAGAAGGAGAGTGAAAGGTTCAAGGCTGCCACTGCATCGGATCGAACGAACTTCACCCCGTCTGAAACTTCCATGGAACAACTAACTATAAAGAGATTTTTTTAATTTTCTCTCTTTCCCTTTGATATTGAATGCATGGTCATGCCATGTTGAAATCGCTGCGATAGTAATAATTGTGTTATAAAAGGCGGAATCATTTCACCCTCTCACCCCATTGGATTCGGTGCTGGCTCGTACCAACCGAGAAATAAGACAGGTGGCACCAATTCGTGAATAACGCTAATGAATATAGCGATATTTCGAGCCATTACGGTTGGATCCAGTCTCATAATTAATCTTTTAGTGCATCGATGAGAAGTGGTGACATGACGTTAAATATTACTTATTTCAATTAGATGTCACTGATATTATAATTCGCATAGCAGCTCCTCTGCGTCTATTCGAATATCCAAACACTCGAACTCCCCACCTAACAAATAAACTTTTTTTTCTCCCAAAGAACCAGGCAGAAGCCTAATGGAAAAATTTTCAACGGTTAATTTTCCTGAATTTATCGTCTGTTGTAGAATAGGACCTACTGAAAAATAAAGTTCCATGTGCCCAACTCAATCCTTTGGCTAGTTTTAGAGATTACAGGGTGTCGAAGTTGGAAAATGGCATTTCTTTAAAGTAACATTTCTCGTAGGAAAATATCTTGAATAAAACACTTTTGTACGACAAATATTGCTTACCCATAGGGTAATAATTTTAGACTGGTTTTTAGTAAAAATTATTGTTAGATACGGGGTGACTCAAACATTATTCAAAATGAAATTCGTTTGACGTTTAGTTCATAATTCAACCTGTAAGTCGTCCGTGTAATTTTCCAATTTTATGTCATCACTCTTAGTTCGTCAATGTCAAACAGTATTGTATTTGCTATGACCAGTTTTTCAGATACCCAGTGCAATAACGGGTGTTTTTTTTCGAGGTATATAACTTTAAGTTGGCATTACTGTTCAAGATGGCGACCGATTTAACAGCTGTCAAGTGATTTATTCTCAGTTTGGTTTGGCAATTCATCATGAATAAACTCACGCCTGAACAACGCTTGCAAATAGTGAAATTTTATTTCGAAAATAATGGTTCTGTGCGGAAAACGTATCGCGCACTACGTCCATTTTATTTTGTTTAGCGATGAAGTGCACTTCTGGTTGAATGGCTACATCAACAAATAAAACTGCCGCATTTGGAGTGAAGTTAATCCCCAAGTGTATGTCGAAACACCGTTACATCCAGAAAAACTGACTGTTTGGTGCGCTTTATGGGCTGGTGGAATCATTGGTCCGTACTTCTTCAAAAACGATGATGGCCAGAACGTTACAGTCAATGGTGATCGGTATAGAGCTATGATTACTAACTTTTTCATTCCTGAATTGAACAACCATGATGTCCAGGAGCTGTGGTTCCAACAAGACAGCGCAACATGTCACACAGCTCGTGCCACAATCGATTTATTGAAAGACAAGTTTGGTGACCGCCTAATTTCACGTTTTGGACCTGTGAATTGGCCTCCAAGATCTTGTGATTTAACACCGCTAGACTACTTTCTGTGGGGCTATGTAAAGTCATTGGTCTATGCGGATAAGCCACAAACCCTTGACCATTTGGAAGACAACATTCGCCGTGTTATTGCCGATATACGGCCACAAATGTTGGTAAAAGTCATCGAAAATTGGACGTCCAGATTGGACTACATCCGAGCCAGCCGTGGCGGTCAGATGCCAGAAATCATATTTAAAATGTAATGCCACATGATAAATAAAATTCATGTCAATCGAATAATCCATCGTTGTTTTATTGCAATTTAAAGTTCTATAGCTCTAAAAAAACACCCTTTATATTAACTTCTACAATTCTTATCAGATTTCAATTAAATTGGTGTAGAGACTTTTAGTGTCCCCGAAATCTGGAGCCGTGGGCTGCGCATCTTTTGCTAAATCGGCATCGCTTAGCATATAAACCCAACCGTGCTACGCCAGTGTCACCATGCTCCGTTACGGAGATGAAAGTGTATAAAGCAGGGAACACTGAATGCCTTACTGATAATTCCATCAGTGTTCCTTCGAAATTGGCTGAGAATACCTAACCAAAGTGGGTTCCCTTTTGGCTTTTTGATGTCCCCGTACAAAAACCAGCTTTTCGGATAAATGATGTGAGTTGAGCAAGCGCAATAGTATGGCTCTTGTTTTTCGACCTTTCAAAAGTAATCATGATAGTAGGTCTGATGAATTTCGAATGTACGGTACTGTACTTTTTGCTTATTTATAAACTTGATACTCCCTCAATATTTCTCGTTTTACGCGACTGATTTTGATGAAATTTGGATATACGTGTATTCGGGTTCGTACATCAAATTTTCCATAGAAATTTTAGATAATTTGATTATATGGTGACTATTGCATTGCAGCATTGCACATGCGTAAATTATATCTTTTTGGGAAGTAACTCATCGTGAATGACTGACTTTTTAGGAGAGGAAGACGAGGAAGTATATATTGCCACACCCATTTGGCAGAAATGGCAGATATCTCCGCACAGATTATTCTATCATCAGTTACAATTATTGTAATTTCATCAGCTCATTTTAAATTAGGTTTCAAGGAAGTTTGGTTCCTTTCCTCTTTCCTCTCTCCACTTCCTCACTTCGCATTTAAAAAAAAAACACACTTTTTTGGTGAACGCTGAAACAGCAGACAGAGACAAAATATATGAAATGAATGTGTATTATTTTGGAAAATTTCTACTTTAAAGGAATATTCACACCTTTGAGTAGGTAATCAAACAACCATTCATGTGATCACAAATCACAATCCATATATTCCCATTTGAAAAAAATAAATAGAGGAGTAGGGGGTGAAAAATATCAAATTCAAAAAAGAATATGATAAATTGCTTTTGAAGTTAAAAATCGACGGGTGCGGTGATTTTCCTAAATAATTCTTCGTACAATAATTATTGGTAGGTAGGTCAATATTACTTGCAACTAATTTAACAAATGGATTATAATTATATTCGTGTCATTAGGTATGCTGTAATTTATTATATTATATTAATATCTATTTATTTCCCATATTTTGTAAAAAGTAAATATGTAATCAGTATTTTCCAAACAGATCAATTCATGTTGATATACCTATTTTCAGTTTCATAAGGATTATTATGTGAAAACTATTTTTTCCAGCCAGTCGATGAAATGGGATACTCTTGTGTAAACTCCTGGACTCTTGCCTTTGCCACAAGCTTTTCCAAATGAAGTTATTCCTATGACTTCGTACATGCAGTCAATTGGACTGTATATTTGCAGAGGACCACCAGAATCACCCTGGAAATAATTCATATATTTATTAGGAAACTAAATTAAAAAAAACTGCAATATTCAGGAAAATTGCAAATAAGATCGTAGATAATGAGGAAAGCATTAACGTGAAGTCAGGAGTTTTTGAACGCAAGTCATTTAAAAGCTACAGAACTCTATACAAGCATATGTATATGTGGTCTCCAAAGGTGCAATTGGCGTAAGAATAAACTGGCGCCGAAAGCTCCTGACTTCGAGTCAGCACTGTCCTAATTTATATTGGAAAAAATAATACTTTCTTATTCAGAAGGAAGAGACCTTTTCATCAACATATCGCATGACTCATTTTCCCCAGGTTCTCAAAGTTGCCACGCTCAGGGATGAAATGATATAACGGTGGTTTTTGTGAAAAAAATGTCCCCCTCAAAAACGAAATTAACTGTCCGAGCGATTTTCCAGAATCTTAATTTTTCTACCCGGAAAGACCTCTGTTTCATTTTCATTGTGCATCTATAAGGTGTTCCCTTTGGAAAGAAATAGAAGTTTGTTTGCTGTCATTTCCATGGACATATGGCCATTTTATTACGAAAAGAGGGAGTACCGAGAATTTTCTCGAACAAAATCTAATCAGAGTGGACACCCCAGTCTCTTCAGACATCTATAAGATCACAGTGACTAATAAAACACAGTGGCGATACGAGTGGTCTTGTTTTTGATTGGCTGCCGGTTTCTGAGCCTAAATATGGCGACTTTTTGTTTACATTCTGCGTGTGCCTGATTTTTGGGATTTATTCAAAACGTAAGGCCCATTTTATTGAGTCACTGTAGTAGGTAATAGTACTATTCTTCAGTTGAATAAACTCGTTCTCTAACAAAATCTATCAGGCTCAATAATTTTAATTTTGACAAAGTGTCAGTTCAGTTCAGTTCAGTCAATCGCATTTTTGAGTTCTATGGTTAAACCCCGACCATTCGCCATTTTTAGGCTCAATTTGAACGTATTGTCGCCACTGTGTTTTATTAAGTCACTGTATATAAGATGTACCTACTATATCATCTCAGCTTGCTGAGCCGGCATAGTTATGCCGACTTGAACCACTTTCTCCACCTCTATTGTCAAATAAAAAATATTGTGTAGACTTACCTGGCAGGTATTGTTGCCACTGTGTTTTATTAAGTCACTGTTTATAAGATGTACCTACTATGACATCTCAGCAGTTGCTGAGTTGGCATACTTATACCGCTCAAACCACTTTCTCCTACCTCCATTGGCAAATAAAAAATATTGTGTAGACTCACCTGACAGGTATCTTTACCAGTATATCCAGCACAAACCATAATTTCATCGTCGATTCCTCTCTCCAACTTCTGCTGTGAAACTCTGATGAACGCTTCTGAACATGTTACAGGATCCGACAAGCCCAGAGTGACTTTCAACAATTTATCGCTAGGAATACCCTCGAATTCAATGTTTCCCCAACCTGTAGCTATGGCCCTCTCACCCAGTGGATTCTTAGAGTGGTGTAAACAAGCAGGTCTTACATATATGTCAAATTTAACACTTTTCTCCAGCCTCAAAAGGCCCATATCGTAGTAGAGAGATGGCGGTGAATAACCCGGATGCTTGATTATTTCTATGACTCTTCTGTCTTGTCTATTACTGGGATTGTTGATTTCAGTGACTCCCAGCCTAACTTGACTGGCATTTCCATGTTCTTTGGATATCAAACAGTGTCCCGCTGTGAGGACAAAATTTTCACTTATTAAACTCCCTCCACAAAGCCACTCCACGCTATCTCCAGAGTCGTATCCTACAAGAGCCTGAATAGAGAAAAATAGTTAATAATTTTCAGTCCTTACTTCTATAGATAATGAATAATTTTATAACCGAGTAGTATGTGGTAATGGAGTATTTTGGTTGACTCCTATAACCCTAGTTGGCAATTCCGAACAGAAAATAATCAAAGGATTTTTCAATAGCAATTATAGAATTTAAATTATAATGGCAACACTGTGTATTACACACAGAATTGAAGAAGTCGAGACTGAATTAAAAGTATTTTTGGAACATTTAAATTAGACCATTCTAATGTTGGTTTTGGTTGAAAAAAATTGTTGGTCTTTGAATTCAAAATTTCCGGTCAAAGTTGAGACTATTAAAAGTATTTTTCAGAACATTGGGTTAGAAAAAAATTTATGTCTCTAAATTCAAAATGTCCAAACTTGAAAAAAGTCGATAGTTTGGCAACGATGCCAGACGTCATTTCACTGTTAAGATGAATACACTATACCTACCCCATTTTTAAAGTAATTGATTCTTGGAGTAACACTCACCATATGTGGAAATTCTCTCCGATTGGCAAGCTCTCCTCCCACAATCAAAGGAACCACTCTGAACCCGCATGTGTTCTCCTTTATCTCCTGTTTATCGATGATCAAAATTGGGGGTTTTTTATAAGTGACTACTAATTTCGAATACTCTACACATTCTGGAATTGAAAAGGAGAAACAAATAAATTTTATGATCATTTTTTTTTCTGATACACACATTTCGATCGAAAAAAGATTATTTCAACTTTTATTTATTTTAGAACATAAATATAAAATGGAAGTATTGAAACTATTTGATTATTCACAGTTCGGAGCAATAGATATTGCAAAAAAATTGACCAATATGCAAATATTTTTATATTATAAGATGTAGTAAAAAGAAAAAGATATCCATTATTTTTGCATCTAAAATAACGCTTCAATTGCCATAGTTAAAATGATCCGATTGTGCGATTGAGGACAAATATGCGCCGTATTGTTCGATAACTTGTTACCATTTTGAAGGTAATATCATTATATCTCTCTCATAAAAACCCTCGTCCCTGTTAGCAAAAAATTGTGATAGTCGATTTTCACGAGCCTCTATTAAAGTGAATTTTTCTCCAACAAAATTGTTCGCTATGGACAAAAACAGATGGTATTCACTTGTTGACAAGTCTGGACTATGAGGTGGATGCATAAGAACCTCCTAACATAGCTCCAGGAGTTTCTGGCGAGTCACTATCGATATATATATATGGCCTGGCATTGATCTGATGAAACACAATTCCTCTCCTATTGGCCAAAGCTGGCCCCTTCTGGGCAATCGCTTCTTTCAGACAATTTTTGACGGTACAGTTCCGAGCTAACAGTTGTACCGTAGGGGAGCAGCTCATATAGTAGATATTTCTCTGCCAATCCCAACAAACACAAAGCAAAACCTTCCTGGCCGTCAAGTCTATGTTCACCACGTTTCGACCACGACCGTTTTCGCTTGACGTTGTCGTAAGTGATCCACAGTCAAAAATAAAAGCAAAGGGAACTAAGGGAAGATGCAATCTCCCCTCCATTGTGTCAGTTAATCCCAAGTATGCAATGTTTACAATTCATATTGAAAAAGGAATCTCTCTTCAATTTAAGGAGTATATACATAGCATCTGATAGCAGAGCAGCCCTACTAGTCGGTCACTTCATTAGTTCAGGCAGGGCTAGTCTAGTAGTGCAATATGTTACTCCACGCATTCAGAGAAGATGACTACTTTGGGTGCTGGTCACTCTGGATACATGGTAATGAAATGACAGCTGGTGGGGAAAACATTTTTCACTGGAACAGAGTCTTTCTGCTGTTTCCCAGCTAGCCATCACTTAGTGACAACTAAAGACTGGGAACAAAAGAGGAGGGTTGCGTTTCGACGAATGTTCAATGGACAAAAGCAGGCTAAATTATCCGCGAGATTCTCTCGCTCAGTAAACTAAAACTCACTGAGAAAATTTAAGAGTTTGATCAACATGTGAAAGGTTCCAAACGATATCTGTCGCTTCTCTCAAGCAGCTACTGAGACATCTCAATACTTGTTTTGCTATTGTGAAGCTAGAAACGGCTCCATTACCTTATATTAGCTCATATTCATTAAAAAAAGAACAAGTAGCATCAGAAGTGAAGTGCAGGGTAACACATAAGATCTTTAGTTCAGTGTTTGCGAAGTTAACATGACCTTATCGACCCGCCTATAATCTAATCCTTAATTTTGCATTTTTTATCAAATTTCGTATACCAAAATATTTGTAATATCTATTTCAACTTACTCTCAAAGGTTTTATATCCCGCTTCGTTTACTTTATAAGGATTTACAAGGCTAACATTCGAAGGCTTCTTGGTAACCCCTCTTGTTGGTAGTGTCACCTTTCTGGTGGTGGTAGTCCTTTCTGTTGTTGTTGTCGTAGTTATATCTCTTGGAGGACCACCTTCAGCGCAACATACTCTTGGTACAGATCCAGCGAATCCACATGTCTGCGGGAATTTTTGATGCTTAATTTCATCTAAAGCTGCTTTACAACTTAGTATTGTTTTGCAGATCCCTTGTTGGCCAGTACTTCTTAAGGTGCATTCCTCACCTGAAACAATGATTAATGAAACTTACCTACACAAGTAACACAAATAAAAAGTATTCGCGCGGGCCATGGACTTTCTAACGTATGGGTGAGCTTATACAGGGTGGCCACTTTTTCAATGGGATTGTATTGCTAACTTTTAAACCATAAGAGTTAGAAGGTCGGTCAAATGGAGAAAAAGTTGCATGCATAGAAGCATTATCAAGCAGTTCAAACAAATCGAGATAATCAGGGCCGGTTTTCGAGATATCATACGAAAAGTAAATTGTGTCATTTTGATTTTTCTTTTTTTTCCACTTTATTTCAAATATTATCAAAAAATGTTGTAGGAATTTTTTATTCGACAGTAAATTATCCTCAATTTGACGCAATCAGATTTCGTATCCAACGTTTCGTACTCTCTGGGCCACCCTCAACCTCAGTTTTTTCAATACGGACCTGCATATTTTATGACATTTTTCGAAATAACTTTTAACGCTGAATTCAACCATATATCATACAATGTCATTCAAAGTTGATTTTCAGGTGATGTCGACCCTCATCCAAATTTAATGGTGTGTATGTAAGAAAAAAACAAGTCTATTAACGATATCAATGTTCTAACCCAAATTCAATCGAACCCAGAAAAAAAATCGAGAACTGTGGCAAGTGAATGGAATTTTTCAAAAACTGCTTTTAATAAAATAGTCAAGAGACGCGAATACAATGATTTAAAATTTGAATACCAAATGCAAAAATTATATCGTAATGATCACAAAATAATGTTCGATTATGTAATTTGTTTCAACGGAACAAATGACAAATACGACAATAGTGATACCTCGCGAGAAAATTGAGAATGTTTTGGAAGGTATTCAAGGAGACCAAACAAGCAAATGTATAAGAAGTATGGGGTCCAGAACCGTAAAGTGCATTTTACAAAATGGTGGACATTTAGAATACTTACCTCATTAATTTTCATTTACTTTCGAATAATCATTTGATTTTTCTTTCATTAAATGATACTTTCGTTTAATTATTATGAATTGAAATATTTAAATGATTATTATAAAAGACGAACCAAGAAACCAGTATACTGGTTTCTTGCTTTGATTCTAATATGTTCCATTTAGTTCAAGATGGGTAAGTTGATTTTCTCATCGAAATTTATTGCATATTGCATGTTGTAAATTAAGCTAAATGAAGTTAATACAGATCGGACCCAAAGAAAATTGGATAAGGGTCAAAATCACCTGAAAATCTACTTTGAATGACATTGTATGATATATCGTTGAATTCAGCGTTAAAAGTTATTTCGAAAAATGTCATAAAATATGCAGGTCCGTATTGAAAAAAATGAGGTTGAGGGTGGCCCAGAGAGTACGAAACGTTGGATACGAAATCTGATTACGTCAAATTGAGGATAATTTACTGTCGAATACAAAATTCCTGTAACATTTTTTGATGATATTTGAAATAAAGTGGGAAAAAAAGAAAAATCAAAATGACATAATTTACTTTTCTTATGATATCTCGAAAACCGGCCCTGATTATCTCGATTTGTTTGAACTGCTTGATAATGCTTCTATGCATGCAACTTTTTCTCCATTTGACCGACCTTCTAACTTTTATGGTTTAAAAGTTAGCAATACAATCCCATTGAAAAAGTGGCCACCCTGTATATTGAGTTGAGTTGAAACTGTCAGGTTCTAACCTCCAGCCAAAATTATCCTTCATTTGTTATGAATACGATTATGTGTCCACTGATTAGATTTTGTTCGAGACAATGCGGTCAATGCGAACTCAGGGTTGCCGATAATTAAGCCATATAAGAATCATATGCTATGTTCCTAAGCAGCATCGGAAGAAATGGCTTAAAGGTAATGAAAATGATGATAATTATTTATCGAATGTGGTCTATAGACCAAGAGACTTGTAAGATCAAGGAACGTCATTTTTATTAATGTGTAACTACCAATCGCAAATACTGAACACATTAAAAGTCAAAATATTCAAATTCAAAATATTTTCCATTATTTAAAAGATTGAGAAAAGGTGAAAAATGAATTAATTAATCAAATAATGTTTCTGAACAAAATAAAGAGTTGATTAGAAAAGAGTAAAAGTGATAATTTATCAATTTAATTCAATTGAATGGAGTGTCAATTGAAAACGATAATCAAAATCTGGAACAACAACCGATACTAGGCAAAGTATAGTTGAAGATAATGAATAGAGTTCTGATATAGTTCTTCATTCTGAATAAAATCAACTTTAATAAAATCACATCTCATATATGCCTATTCAGTTCTGTGGTCTCCATAAATGACGAGCGCTTAAAATCTTCTAATGCCAAATCTGTGCTTTTTAGATTTTTTGAATCCTTAGAATTCAAAATATGTAAATATAACGTAGATTCATCTCTAACGAAACCGAAAACATCAGATAAGCGAGCAATTATTTTTCTCATTAATTTTTCTGATATTTATTTCTCTGAATAAATTCCTATTTATTATATATATTTTGTTATTTCTTATTAAGTTTCCCCGACGTCAATCAGCAAATTTGAAAATACTCACTAAGCGATAAATCAAACAGACAGTCAATAAATAATTATATATCTCTCCAACTCTATCCAACAACTAATATGCAAGTAAAACATACTGATAATTGTTCTGTTGTTATTATCATGGTCTTTCATTACATGGTTAAACGAAATACTTTAGAATGTTAATCGTAATTAAGATGTTCATCTGATCTGAGTGAATTATGCAGGTTACTATTACCGAGACTATTACTCACCTTCTTCCAAACCGTTAACAAAACAAATAGCCAAAATCGCTGATAGAATAATACGGAAAAACATATTAGGTATTCTGATTGAAATTAGCACTTGTTATTGACGAACATGAGAATTCCTCAACAACATTGATACTAATGAAGTTTTATAGAAGGCATGGTTGAACTTGGGAATCCACAAAGATAACATTTTTCTGTGGATTGAAATCCCCATTCTTAACTACTGAAAGTCGCATTATAAATCTTCAGGTTCTCCTCCTCCAAACAAGTTTGCACAATATGCAGATATTCTGTTAGTCAGAAACCAGCACCGCATTCCGTTATTATTAACTTATGGAATTGTATACTTAAATCGTGGATGTGCGAAAAATTGTAATGAAAACGATATCGATTTCGCACAAAGCTATAATAAGTGTATACTCTTCTACTTGAAAAAAACTAGAAATGATTATTATATGCCGAAAGAATTTTTCAATTCATATATGAATTGAATAGTTTCAAATCTATAAATTTAAAACTATATCAGACTGACGAATTATTATCATTCGCTGTATAGTGAACAAATTAACGGATCGTGCCTAAAATAACTGAAATCGCACATAACAAGAATGCCTATATACAGAACAACCGATTCTCCCAACTCCTACGAGCTCTTCATGAAATAATAGGATTTTTTTATACTCTGCTTGAATTTTCTATTGTTCGATAACAGTATAATGCAATCATTCTCGAAATTTTATATGAAGCTTCAAATTGTTATTGTTCATCTACAATTTCAACTGGATCGATTCTGTTCTCACTGAAATATTCAATTTTTTCCTTTATTGATCTTGAATATTCCCTGGTTCTTGAGACGCGATCAACATAAGATTCTGAATAAAGCTTGAAATTGTTATTACACATCCAAAAGCAATATTTAATTCGATCGAATGCGAATTTTCGAGACTACAAAGGCGTAGGTACAACTTTGTTTTAGCCGTTTTTTTTCCGAAATTTGAGGCTTTATTGTAAAAAACTGGTTATACATTTATGATTCAAAGTATTGTCCATCGCTGGTCTCTACTTTCTCCCATCTTTCGGACAGCGTACGAATCATGCGTTGGAAAATCTGGTCATCTTTTGAAGCGATCCACGAATCGATACAATTTTTTACTTCTTCATAAGTCCGAAAGTGCTGATCAGCCAGGCCGTGTGCCATTGATCGAAACAAGTGATAGTCCGAGGGAGCAACATTTGGAGAATACGGCGGGTGAGGTAGGACTTCCCATTTCAACGTTTCCAAGTATGTCTTGACCACTTTCGCAACATAGGGTCGAGCATTGTCATGCTATAAAATCACTTTTTCATGACACTCGTTGTTTTGAGACAGTTTGTCTTTCAATGCTCAGCTCTAACGCATTAATTGCGTTCGATAACGATCGCCTGTGACTTTTTTCAGTCAGTTTTAACAACCCATAATATACTACGCCAAGCTGGTCCCACCAAATACTAAGCATGACCTTGAAACCGTGAATATTCGATTTGGCGGCCGTCGACGTGGAAGCATGGCCGGGATATCCCCATGATTTCCTGCGCTTGGGATCATCGTTTTTCGTCTCCAGTCACAATGCGATGCAAACAAACTCCGTTTAACATCTCTCGGATTCAACTCCTACGGCATCCAATTTTATGTTTACAAATACCTAACCTAATACGCAACCTAGTTGCGAGCTAATAATAATTTCGTCTAATTAGCTACGTTGGTATTTATTATATCATATTATTATTTATTTATTTCCTATATGTTGTAAAAAGTAAATAATTTAGTATTTAGTATTTTTCCAAATAGATCAATTCATGTTAGTAACATGTATATTCAGTTTTCATAAGGATTATTATGTGAAAACTATTTTTTCCAGCCAATCGATGAAATGGGATACTCTTGTGTAAACTCCTGGACTCTTGCCTATGCCACAAGCTTTTCCAAATGAAGTTACGCCTATGACTTCGTACATGCAGTCAATTGGACTGTATATTTGCAGAGGACCGCCAGAATCGCCCTGGAAATAAGTCATATATTCATTAGGACATGAAATTGAAAAAAAAAATGCATAATTAAGGAAAATTGGAAATTAGATCGTAAAAAATGAGGAAAGCATTAACGTGAAGTCGGGAGTATTTGAGCACTCGTCATTTGTTTTAAGAGTTACAGAACTCCATAAAGGCATATATGTGGTCTCCAAAGGTACAATTGGTGTATGAATCAACTGGCGCTCGAAAGCTCCTGTTTTCAAGTCAGCGCTGCCCTAATTTATATTGAAAAAAATATCACTGTCATATTCAGAAAGAAGAGACCTTTTCATCAACATATCGCTCGACTCATTTTTCCTACTCAAATTTATAGGGTTGAAATTGCCGCGCTCAGTGATGAAATGATTAATTAAGAAGTCCGCGGTCTACCATAGTAAAACACATTTTTTTAGCAAAATTCGATTTTAATATTCAACATAGTTGCCTTCGAGGGTGATACAGCGATTTTAGCGATCGATACCATTTTTGTAGTACGATTTGTCTTTCGCTTCAAAATAGGCTTCAGTTTCGGCAATCACTTCTTCATTGGCTCTAAATTTCTTTCCAGCGAGCATTCTTTTGAGGTCTGAAAACAGGAAAAAGTCGCTGGTGGCCAGATCTGGTGGATGCAGAAGCAATTCTAAGCCCAATTCATACAATTTTGCCATTTTTTCATTAATTTGTGACACGGCGCATTGTCTTGATGAAACTGTACCTTTTTTTCTTCTAATTAGGCCGTTTTTTTATCGATTTCATCATTCAAACGCTCCAATAATGCTATATAATAATAGCTATTGATGATCTGGCTCTTTTGGAGGTAATCAATGAATATTATACTTTGCGCATCTCAGAATACTGATGCCATAACCTTGCCAGCAGACTGATCTGTTTTTCCTCGCTTTGGATTCGATTCATCGTGTGCATCGTGTTGCAAAAATTCTGGTTTATTGCACTTAAATAGCTTTAAACACTGCTCAGAATCATTAACACGTTGTTGCTTTCGATCGATTATGAGCTGGAGCGGCACCCATTTTGCACACAGCTTTCTCATGTACAAATATGCGTGAATGATATGATGTACACGTTCAGATGATATTTTCAGTCTGCTATCTCGATCAACTTCACGTTACGGTCATTCAAAATTATTTTGTGAACTTTTTTGATTTTTTCGTCGGTAGCAGCCTCTTTTGGGCGTCCACTGCGCTAGCTTTTAGATGCATTGAAAACCCGGTGTGTCTACTTATCCCTGTAAAACTTTCAGACAAAGCGGGAGATTTTTCAGATTTATACATACTCGATTTCGAGGGATCACATCTTTTTCAGATAGCGCACACATCGTTTATATTTGACATTTCTCTCGTACCTTGGCTCTCGTGACCTTTGAGTATAGAACAATAATAATCATTTATTTGCCAAATTGAAAATTATACAAATAAGAAACATATAGTACACCAGCTTTCATAGGCAATAATATTTTATATTATATGCTCGTAACAATCTCTATACTCTGTCATTATATTCCATTCATTTCATTAAAAATTTGATAGAAACTGAATTGAAATTATTGTGAACGTTTGTAAAGTCTAAAATCAGTATTTCATTCTTAAACGGCGTCAGGCAGATAGCAGGAATTCGAAAATTTCTGAATAGTGCCACCTTACAGAACTCTGGTGAAGAAGAACACCAAAGCAATAGGTGGGTATCTCAAAAAGTCTGAAATAAAATCGAATCGGTACACACACCAGGAATTCTATGCATCTTACTCAATTTGAACGTATTGTTGCCACTGTGTTTTATTAAGTCACTGTATATAAGATGTACCTATACCATGACATCTCAGCAGTTGCTGAGTTGGCATACTTATACCGCTCAAACCACTTTCTCATACCTCCATTGGCAAATAAAAATATTGTGTAGACTCACCTGACAGGTATCTTTACCAGTATATCCAGCACAAACCATAATTTCATCGTCGATTCCTCTCTCCAACTTCTGCTGTGAAACTCTGATGAACGCTTCTGAACATGTTACAGGATTCGACAAGCCTAGGGTGACTTTCAACAATTTATCACTAGAATAGCCCACGAAGTCAGTTTTTCCCCAACCTGTAGCTATGGCCTTCTCGCCCAGTGGATTCTTAGAGTGGTGTAAACAAGCAGGTCTTACATATATGTCAAATTTAACACTTTTCTCCAGCCTCAAAAGGCCCATATCGTAGTAGAGAGATGGCGGTGAATAACCCGGATGCTTGATTATTTCTATGACTCTTCTGTCTTGTCTGTTACTAGGATTGTTGATTTCAGTGACTCCCAGCCTAACTTGACTGGCATTTCCATATTCTTTGGATATCAAGCAGTGTCCCGCTGTGAGGACAAAATTTTCACTTATTAAACTCCCTCCACAAAGCCACTCCACGCTATCTCCAGAGTCGTATCCTACGAGAGCCTGAATAGAGAAAAATAGTTAATAATTTTCAGTCCTTACTTCTATAATGAATAATTTCATAACCGAGTTATATGTGGTAATGGAGTAATTTGGTTGACTCCTATAACCCTAGTTGGCAATTCCGAACAGAAAATAATTAAAGGATTTTCCAATAGCAATTATACAATTTGAATTATAATGGCAACACTATGTATTATACACAGAATTGAAGAAGTCAAGACTGAATTAAAAGTATTTTTGGAACTATTAAATTTGACCATTCTAATGTTGGTTTTGGTTGAAAAAAATTATTGGTCTTTGAATTCAAAATTTCCGGTCAAAGTTGAGACTATTAAAAGTATTTTTCAGAACATTGGGTTAGAAAAAAATTTTTGTCTCTAAATTCAAAATGTCCAAACTTGGAAAAAGTCAATAGATTGGCAACGGTACCAGACGTTATTTCACTGCTAAGATGAATACACTATACCCCATTTTTAAAGAAATTGATTCTTGGAGTAACACTCACCATATGTGGAAATTCTCTCCGATTGGCAAGCTCTCCTCCCACAATCAAAGGAACCACTCTGAACCCGCATGTGTTCTCCTTTATCTCCTGTTTATCGATGATCAAAATTGGGGGTTTTTTATAAGTGACTACTAATTTCGAATACTCTACACATTCTGGAATTGAAAAGGAGAAACAAATAAATTTTATGATCATTTTTTTTTCTGATACACACATTTCGATCGAAAAAAGATTATTTCAACTTTACGGTTATATTTTAGATCATAAATATAAAATGGGAGTATTGAAACTATTTGATTATTCACAGTTCAGAGCAATAGATATTGCAACAGAAAATTTTACACTGATGTACAAGAAGAAAAGGAAAAAAATTTGACCAATATGCAAATATTTTTATATTATAAGATGTAGTAAAAAGAAAAAGATATCCATTATTTTTGCATCAAAAACAACGCTTTAATTGCCATAGTTAAAATGATCCTATTGAGCGATTGAGGACAAATATGCGCCGTATTGTTCGATAACTTGTTACCATTTTGAAGGTAATATCATTATGTCTCTCTCATAAAAACCCTCGTCCCTGTTAGCAAAAAATTGTGATAGTCGATTTACACGAGCCTCTATTAAAGCGAATTTTTCTCCAACAAAATTGTTCGCTATGGACAAAAACAGATGGTATTCACTTGTTGACAAGTCTGGACTATAAGGTGGATGCATAAGAACCTCCTAACATAGCTCCAGGAGTTTCTGGCGAGTCACTATCGAAATATGTGTTCTGATGAAACACAATCCCTCTCCTATTGGCCAAAGCTGGCCCCTTCTGGCAATTGACGGTACAGTTCCGAGCTAACAGTTGTACAGTAGGGGAGCAGCTCATAGTAGATAATTCCCTGCCAATCCCACCAAACACAAAGCAAAACCTTCCTGGCCGTCAATTCTATGTTCACCGCGTTTCGGACCACGACCGTTTTCGCTTGACGTTATCGTAAGTGATCCAGAATCGAAAATAAAAGCAAAGGGAACTAAGGGAAGATGCAATCTCCCCTCCATTGTGTCAGTTAATCTCAAGTGTGCAATGTTTTCAATTTATAAAAATATCGAACAAGGAATCTCTCTCCAATTTAAGGAGTATATACATTGCATGTGATAGCAGAGCAGCCCTACTAGCGTTGGTCACTTCATTAGTTCAGGCAGGGCTAGTCTAGTAGTGCAATATGTAACTCCACGCATTCAGAGAAGATGACTACTTTGGGTGCTGGTCACTCTGGATACATGGTAATGAAATGACAGCTGGTGGGGAAAACATTTTTCACTGGAACAGAGTCTTTCTGCTGTTTCCCAACTAGCCATCACTTGGTGACAACTTAAGACTGGGAACAAAAGAGGAGGGTTGCGTTTTGGCGAATGTTCAATGGACAAAAGCAGGCTTAATTATCCGCGAGATTCTCTCGCTCAGTAAACTAAAACTCACTAAGAAAATTTAAGAGTTTGATCAACATGTGAAAGGTTCCAAACTATATCTGTCGCTTCTCTCAAGCAGCTACTGAGACATCTCAATACTTGTTTTGCTATTGTGAAGCTAGAAACGGCTCCAATACCTTATATTAGCTCATATTCATTAAAAAAAGAACAAGTAGCATCTAGGAATATAGTGAAGTTTATTGAAGTGAAGTGCAGGGTAACACAATAGATCTTTAGTTCAGTGTTTGCGAGGTCAACATGACTTTATCGACCCCCTCTAATCTTATCTTAAATTTTGCATTTCTTATCAAATTTCGTATACCGTAATGTTTGTAATATCTATTACAACTTACTCTCAAAGGCTTTATATCCCGCTTCGTTTACTTTATAAGGATTCACAAGGCTCACATTCGAAGGCTTCTTGGTAACCCCTCTTGTTGGTAGTGTCACTTTTCTGGTGGTGGTAGTCCTTTTTGTTGTTGTTGTCGTAGATATATCTCTTGGAGGACCACCTTCAGCGCAACATACTCTTGGAACAGATCCAGCGAATCCACATGTCTGCGGGAATTTTTGATGCTTAATTTCATCTAAAGCTGCTTTACAACTCAGTATTGTTTTGCAGATCCCTTGTTGGCCAGTACTTGTTAAGGTGCATTCCTCACCTGAAACAATGATTAATGAAACTTACATACACAGGTAACACAAATAAAAAGTATTCGCGGAGGGCCATGGACTTTCTAACGTATGGCTGAGCTTATATATTGAGTTGAGTTGAAACTGTCAGATTCTATCCTCCAGCCAAAATTATCCTTCATTTGTTATGAATAAGAGGTATAGGAATTATGTGTCCACTGATTAGATTTTGTTCGAGACAATTCGGTCAAGGCGAACTCAGGATTGCCGATAATTAAGCCATATAAGAATCATATGTTATGTTCCTAAGCAGCTTCGGAAGAAATGGCTTCTAAAGGTAATGAAAATGATGATAATTATCGAATGTGGTCTATAGACCAAGAGACTTGTATAAGATCAAGGAACGTCATTTTTATTAATGTGTAACTAACTACCAATCGCCAATACTGAACACATTAAAAGTCAAAATATTCAAATTCAAAATATTTGATATATTATATATTATTTAAAAGAGGTGAAAAATGAATTGATTCATCAAATAATGTTTCTGAACAAAATAAAGAGTTGATTAAAAAAGAGAAAAATTGATAATTTATCAATTTAATTTAATTGAATGCAGTGTCAATTGAAAAAGATAATCGAAATCTGGAACAACAACCGATAACAGACGAAGTATAGTTGAAGATAATGAATAGATTACTGATATAGTTCTTTATTCTGAATGAATTCAACTTTAATAAAATCACATCTCATATATACCTATTCAGTTCTGTGGTCTCCATAAATGACGAGCGCTTAAAACCTTCCAATGCCAAAACTGTGCTTTTTAGATTTTTGAGAATCCTTAGAATTCAAAATAAATATAACGTAGACTCATTTCTAACGAAACCGAAAACGCCAGATAAGCAAGCAATTATTTTTCTTATTAATTTTTCTGATATTTATTTCTCTGAATGAATTCCTATTTATTATATATATTTTGTTATTTCTTATTAAGTTTCCCCGACGTCAATCAGCAAATTTGAAAATACTCACTAAGCGATAAATCAAGCAGACAGTCAATAAATAATTATATATCTCTCCAACTCTATCCAACAACTAATATGCAAGTAAAACATACTGATAATTGTTCTGTTGTTATTATCATGGTCTTTCATTACATGTTTAAACGAAATGCTTTACAATGTTAATCGTAATTGAGAAGTTCATCTGATCTGAGTGAATTATGCAGGTTACTATTACTCACCTTCTTCCAAACCGTTAACAAAACAAATAGCGAAAATCGCTGATAGAAGAATACGGAAAAACATATTAGGTATCCTGATTGAAATTAGCACTTGTTATTGACAAACATGAGAATTACTCAACAACATTGATACTAATGAAGTTTTATAGAAGGCATGGTTGAACTTGGGAATCCACAAAGATAACATTTTTCTGTGGATTGAAATCCCCATTCTTAACTACTGAAAGTCGCATTATAAATCTTCAGGTTCTCCTCCTCCAAACAGGTTTGCACAATATGCAGATATTCTATTAGTCAGAAACCAGCACCGCATTCCGTTATTATTAACTTATGGAATTGTATACTCAAATCGTGGATGTGCGAAAAATTGTAATGAAAACGAGTTCGATTTCGCACAAAGCTATAATAAGTGTATACCTACTCTTCTTCTACTTGAAAAACACTAGAAATGATTATTATATGCCGAATGAATTTTTCAATTCATATATGAATTGAATAGTTATCAGTCTGACGAATTATCATTCGCTGTATAGTGAACAAATTAACGGATCGTGCCTAAAATAACTGAAATCGCACACTACAAGAATGCCTATATACAGAACGACCGATTCTCCCAACTCCTACGAGCTCTTCATGAAATAATAGGATTTTTTTATACTCTGCTTGAATTTTCTATTGTTCGATAACAGTATAATGCAATCATTCTCAAAATTTTACATGAAGCTTCAAATTGTTATTGTTCATCTACAATTTCAACTCGATTCTGTTCTCACTGAAATATTCCGTTTTTTTCCTATATTGATCTTGAGATGCGATGAAAATAAGATTCTAATAAAGCTTGAAATTGTTATTACACATCCAAAAGCAATATTTAATTCGATCGAATTCGAATTTTCGAGACTACAAAGGCGTAGGTACAACTTTGCTTTCGCCGTTTTTTTCCGAAATTTGAGGCTTTATTGTAAAAACTGGTTATACATTTATGATTCCAAGTATTGTCCATCTGGCTGGCCACTACTTTCTCCCATCTTTCGGACAGCGTACGAATCAAGCGTTGAAAAAACTGGTCATCTTTTGAAGCAATCCACGAATCGATACAATTTTTTACTTCCTCATAAGTCTGGAAGTGCTGATCAGCCAGGCCGTGTGCCATTGATCAAAACAAGTGATAGTCCTAGGGAGCAACATCTGGAGAATACGGCGGGTGAAGTAGGACTTCCCATTTCAACGTTTCCAAGTATGTCTTGACCACTTTCGCAACATAGGGTCGAGCATTGTCATGCTATTAAATCACTTTATCATGACACTCATTATTTCGCGGCCGTTTGTCTTTCAATGCTCAGCTCTAACACATTAATTGCGTTCGATAACGATGGCCTGTGATTTTTTCAGTCAGTTTTAACAACCCATAATATACTACGCCGAGCTGGTCCCACCAAATACTAAGCATGACTTTGGAACCGTGAATATTCGATTTGGCGGCAGTCGACGTGGAAGCATGGCCGAGATATCCCCATGATTTTCTGCGTTTGGGATCTTCGTTTTTCGTCTCCAGTCACAATGCGATGCAAGCAGCTGTTCGTAAGCTGAAATGAATATCATATATGTACCTACATATATACGAGGTGTAAAAAAATTGTCTAAACAATTTAAGGACATGACATTATGACTCAAATAAACACAAAAAGTTTTAATAAACATAGGTCCGCAAAGCAGCCTTTTCGGAGATGTGAAATGTTATTTCTTTTCCTCAAACTTTGTTGATTATGCAGAAGTTGCATTTTCTTACCCGAGTTAACTGATAAAATAAACAGAAAACGGAACTTATTCCATAAAAAACTTTCAAATCTCCGAAACCATCATCATTGGTTTATTATAACTTTTTTGTTTATTTTGGTTCATTATCATTTTTTCAAATATTCGACATTCTTTTTAACACTCTGTGGATATAATTGTTATGTTTGAAATTTCTCAAATAGTGAGGAGTATAGTGAGGACTTGAGGAGGGTATTATAACGAGCGTTCGTGGTCAAGAGTGCTGTGGAGAAATTAGAGTTTATTTTAGAGATATATTTTTTTCACAAATTGGCACCTCTGAAGGTCGAATCGTAACCATAGATTTTATCTTTAAGTTTTAAAAACCAAAGATGTTTCTCTACCAAACGACAAACGTACGGTTAGGTTAGATTCAATTCGTAATCAAAACAAATAAAACTGTCATATTAGCTCAAAAAGTGAAGTGTTTCTTCCGCTATAATATAAAATTGTTATGCTTTATAAAAGTTAATCCTTGAATATTTGAATTTTCTCAAACAGTGAGGAGGTGGTATTATATATTATATTTAGTAGATATTATTAATATGACAAATCTCATGATGGATTATGAATTTAAAATGAAAACTCAAAATGAGAGAGTTAAAGTGGAAGATTTGTTTGACTATGAGGGTTGCAAAGTGGGTAGAGGAACTTATGGACATGTTTACAAAGGTCGTCGTAAAGACAACTCAGATAATAGAGATTATGCACTCAAGCAAATTGAAGGAACTGGCTTATCAATGTCTGCCTGTAGAGAAATAGCGGTGAGCAGTGGTGTTTGATCTTTTAAATATACCCTTAATACATCTTTTTTTCAGCTCTTACGTGAACTCAAACATTCAAATGTAATTAATTTAATCAGGGTGTTCCTTTCTCATAATGATAGAAAAGTATGGTTACTCTTCGATTTTGCAGAACATGATTTGTGGCATATAATTAAATTTCATAGAGCAGCTAAAGCTAACAAAAAACCATTTATGTCTCCTAGAGGAATGGTGAAATCTTTGCTATATCAGATATTAGATGGAATACATTACTTACATTCAAATTGGGTTTTGCATAGAGATCTAAAACCTGCTAATATATTAGTAATGGGTGAAGGGCCTGAAAGGGGGAGAGTTAAAATAGCAGATATGGGGTTTGCTAGACTGTTCAATGCCCCTTTAAAACCCTTAGCAGACTTAGATCCTGTGGTTGTTACGTTTTGGTATCGAGCACCAGAATTATTATTGGGGGCTAGACATTACACAAAAGCTATAGGTAAGAAATGTTTCTCCAATTTGCTTACATAGTGAATATCTAAAATAAAAAATTTTGGTTTTCTATATACAGAAGGAACAATCTGAGAGAAGGAAAGGTCAGAATAAATGTTATTCAAAATATCAATGTGATATTTGTAAAAAAAAGTTTTTGTGTTACTTGCTTCTTTGAACATAATAATGTGCTCAATATGTTAATAAATAATGATCAACATTTGCAAATTTTGTTGTTGGTTTAAATACAGGGTGGCCATTTGAAAACGAAACAGACGAGATTACAGACGAAATAAAGTTTTTCGATAGAAATGCTCGGACAGGTCGATTTCTGTTTCGAGGGGGACAACTTAAGATGTAGGTTACGGACGCATAGCGCTTTAACCCTTGCTGCTACAACCCCCACCCCCAATTTTTGAATAGGGAAGATGGGGTGAGTGATACCTCAATTTAAAGGTATTTTTATACTGATTTCAGCACAGTAATTGTTTTTTCATTTTATGCATTAGTTCTCGAAATATTCATGCGTTAGTTAGTTGGGAAGGAAGCCACAGTCATGGTTGTTTTGAAGCTCAAAATGTCGATTTTTCACAAAACACTACAAGTGCCATGAAAACACCACTTCATTTTCAAATACTTAGTTAAGAATATTTCGAGAACTAATGCTTAAAATGAAAAAACAATTACTGTGCTGAAATCAGTATAAAAATACCTTTCAAATGAGGTATCACTCACCCCATCTTCCCTATTCAAAATTTGGGGGTGAGGGTTGTAGTAGCAAGGGTTGAAGCGCTATGCGTCCGTAACCTACATCTTAAGTTGTCCCCCTCGAAACAGAAATCGACCTGTCCGAGCATTTCTATCGAAAAACTTTATTTCGTCTGTAATCTCGTCTGTTACGTTTTCAAATGGCCACCCTGTATATGTTCTATTTTTAATATCCTATCCTAAAGTCTGATATTCAACAATCAATTGATATCTTGTAAATACTATAAAAAATTATGTTTTATCGGTAATGAATGAAGTTCAACGTATCCATATCTCATTTGAATTAATATAAAGATTAATTGATAAGAGTTGTGTTTTCCTATACGTACTTCAGCTGAAGATGTATCCTCAAACTACTACCAACCAAAATTTGATCTCATCTCAATACTTCATAAGTTACCAATGTTTCAAATTGCCAGAGAGATTATATAGCATTTTAAATTTCTACTTATGAATTTGAACCTATTGATTTATCAAAGCTTTATGAGTTATTATTTGCTCCACTGAATATCAAAATTGTTTCATCCTAGGGAATCGTAAGCAGCTCATTCTAGACATTGAAATAGAATGAAATTTGAATATTATTTCTAATCAGTCTATGAAAAAAAAATTGGCTTATAGCATTAAATATAATAATAAAAACAATTTTAATTTGGACGTAGACTTTCATATTCTAATAGCTCTTGGGAATTGCTTAGAAAAGCCTTTGAATTTATTATACATGTGATGTCTTAGGCTACGTTGTCAATACAGGATCGGTAAGCTCTTTGTGTGATCCCTCCTCATTACAGTGTTTACGGAGCAGATCAGAAAGCTCTCATAGAAATGAACTAAATATAGATTATTTAGTTCATATACTACGAGAGAGTTAGACTTATCTTTATGCGATTACATTGTATAATTATATTTTGGTCACATCCAACTTGTCATGTTGTTGGTTAGATGCAAGTAATTCATTGGGGATGATTGTTAGTTGTATATGATTTCATATTTGAACATTTTCAGATATCTGGGCAATTGGATGCATATTTGCAGAACTTTTGACATCTGAACCTATTTTTCATTGTAGACAAGAAGACATTAAAACTAGTAATCCCTATCACCATGATCAATTGGATAGGATTTTCAATGTTATGGGTTTCCCACATGAAAAGGATTGGGAAGATATAAAAAAAATGCCTGAACATCCAACTTTATTGAAGGATTTCAAGAAATCTAAGTATGTCAAGCAGTAAAATAAACAATAAAGAAAATTCAAAGATTAAAATAAAAAATAATCATCAAGCTTACAATTTATTGATCGTGCAGATATAGTCTCCAATATAATCTTCAATATTTCTTCTTATATTTTATCAAGTCAAGTGTTTTTTTGTAGCTATGTTAATTGCTCCCTCATCAAGTACATGGAGAGGCATAAAATCAAACCAGACAGTAAAGCATTTCACCTATTACAAAAATTATTGTTAATGGATCCTAATAAGAGGATAACTTCTGAACAAGCCATGCAGGATGCTTATTTTTCAGAAGATCCTTTACCCACTCATGATGTTTTTGCAGGTACTTTTTTCTATAAGCTATATATTGATCAGATTTCAGAATTCTCTGTAAAAAATGAAAATGCAAGTACCTTTTCAATTAAAAATTTTAGGGTATTTAATATTTAAATTAAAGAAGAATCACTTCACTCCAAAAGAAAATTCATAATAAGACCTATGTTTTAATTTTTACAATTACTAAAATATTCAGATTAATCAATTGCACTTTAAGGATGTCCTATTCCTTATCCAAAGAGAGAGTTTTTGACTGACGATGACCAAGAAGAAAAATCAGAAAAAAGACAGAATCAGCAGCAACAACAACAGACTCAACAACAATCTCAGCAACAATCACAATCGCAGCAATTGCAGTCTTCTAATAATAATGATAGCCATAACAATCCTGCAAAGAGGGTTAGATTAAATCCATCTCATCCTGGACAGGTGAACAATCAAGTATGGAATATCTATTTTTTATCTGTTTCCACTAAAATCATATTTTCTTTTTCATTTCAGAATATACCCATGTCTCAACAACAAGATTTTCACCAACAACACGTTATCTTTAATAACAATCAACAGCAACAAAATTTTTCTCAAAGGTTTTGAGTTTTTAGTAATTTTTTTCATGAAAAATGTATTTATTTACTTGAAAAAAGTTTTAAATTAAATGATATACGTTTTTATTGTCTTTCTATATCTTTTAATCCTTTAGAAATTCACGGATGACAATATATTACAAAACTAAAATTTTTATTTGATTCTACCGATTTCTAGTGGCATTCATGGCCTACGTAAATAAATGTCAACTCTGCCAATCTTGTGTAAGAAAGATTTCTTATTTATTTATTTATTGCATCAAATCAACTAATGAGATATCCTTTATTCCTAAAAAGTCAACACTTCACTTCTCGATCTAGTAACACTATTATCTCCCAAAAAGTTATAATTTACCCTTACAAAACATTCTGAATATTCACAAAACGTATATTAAAATCCAAAAATTAAAGACAGTTGACTGGGATGAGTTTTTGAAGATATAAAATGAAAACCCCAATTTCAATGAAGCAGGTGAAATTACTGTATTATCAAAGAAAAATTAATTACTTTTACAAAATCAGGCAACAAAACCTTATGGAATATAGTCAATGAAATAAAGGGACAACGCAAATACCTGGAGACTCTGAAATTGTAGCAGATAGTCTACTGGCATTTCATCTAGAAATCAAAGTATCTCTTGTATACCAAAAATTCAGACTTCCCCTAACATTTGATTGAATTATTTTACAAGTAATTCCCAAGATTCAAAGGGAATATCAACCTAAACTGCAATATACAGTTTCATACTGAACTGGAAGACTCAGAAGTGATTGTGGGTCCTTTTTTCGATTTGTCAAAACTGTTCGAGCCATGAGTACATACTTGTTAAGATGGGTCGATCAGGAATTACAGATAATGTATTGAAACGGTTCAAGTCATATCTTGTGAAGAGTAAGTGTAAAGAAGGGAATAAGACGAGCTAATTTAGCTTTTAAATATACATTGCGGTGTACCTCAGGGTAGTATTCTAGGTCCATTTTTCATACAGTGAAAAAGGACCTGAGTAGAGTATTCATGGTAAACTATATGGATGGTGGCAACTTTCTTGTTACCGCAGATACATTTCCAGAAGTGGCAAATTTGTTATGGTCAAAGAGAAAATCAAAGCCATTCTGTTTAAAGTAGCACATACAGGCCCTGATACACCATCACACATAAGTTTTAAAAATTATTCAACCAATCTGGAAAAATGAACAAAGTTCCTCGGTATGTTATTCAATGAAATTTTGAACTGAGGAAAAAATCCGGAGTTCAACCTGCTATTTCTTCAGCATTATGCGGAGATATCTTGGCTACACATTATTAAAACAATATATCAAGCAGGTTTCGAAGATTGGACAATCATATAAGAACAAATTTCAAGTTCACATCCAAGAATTCTGCTCTTTGTGTTTAAAAATGAATATCTGTTTCAAATTAAGACTACCACTAGCTATGAGGTATGAACTGATCTGAAATTTCCTAGACACAGAAAAAAGTAGTATACAGTATATCTGCATAAGATACTAACAAGATTTCATAAAGTATCAAAATTGACCCAAACTTAAAAATCTTCAAAAAGCTGAAAATGGAAAATTTGAGTCTTTATGAAAATGCACTGAGAAATACAATGTCTCATGAATGAACATTAGGACTAATAGGAAAGTAAATGCCACATAATGAAGAAATAAATCGACAAAATTTTCATTTATTTTTTTTGCCGCTAAAAAATGACAATATCGAAATAAAAATCACATATTCTTAATTTACCAAACTCAGAAAGAGATATATAATTATGCAAGTGATTATTTGCAAGATGATTCTCATTCACAAATATTTCTTATGGACAGAAATTCTTTGAAATAAAGCTCTCATTTTTTACAAGCTATCTAAATGAATAGTTTTGACTTGATCGCCAGTTTATTTGTAATGCCCGACGTTCTTTCCAATTTCACAAATGAATTGAACTATAGAGATTCAAATAACATGCACATATAAATTATATAAAATCTATTAATAAATATATATTATTTTACAAAATAACCAAACAATTTATCGGAAAACATAACTTCAATTTGAAAAAATAAATAAGAAATTTACAAACTCCAAAAACATGAATTATTCTTGTACTTCATATTCTTTAATTTGTTCAATATTGCTCTTAGAGTTACAACCTTTTTGAAATGTGCTCCTTGGGGTATCAAAATCATAAATGAAATCTTTCTGTGAGGTTTTAATACTTTTTGTTCGATTTCTTAATGGCCTCACATATTCGCATGACTGACTTGGGAGACTTTTGTTCAAATTTTTTTCTTTCTTATGTTCATTTCCTAATATAACTTCCATTATTGCTTGCTTCGATAAATCTTGGATGACTTCAGTTTCTTCGTTTGATAAGTTTTCAGTAATTTCATTGTTATCAACTGAATTCTCTTCAATTGTTAGATCTACATAATCAACGATATTTTTTTCATTCAAATTAGATTTTTCTTCTGTTGTATGATTTTCTAATTTTATAATCAAGTCGTTGGATGTATTAACTACTGCCTTTGTTTTTTCAAAATTTAACAACTGAGTCCCTACATTGACTGATGTGCATACTTCATCATTATCTGTTTTGGAGTTCATCGATTCAGGCTCTAAATCAATTAAATCATCAACTTCATTTACTTCTACTTTCACGAGGTTCTCTGGCAAAACCTTTACATCATAATCATTAGAATTATCAATCACATCTACTTGTTTCATTTCAAAGTTAACCGATTCAATTTCCAAATTGACCGATGTATTGAACTGTTCTACTACATTTGAATCTAACAGAATGCATGTTTGATTTTCTTCATCATTTGAACGTGACTCCAATTGCATGAAGGTATCAGAAATCAATGAAGCTTTCCAAGTAGGAATTGGTAGAACTACACTTCGAGAACATAACAAGGGCATTTTATGTTCCGTAAGAACATGTTTTTCACAGTCACATTTATTAAATGACATAAATGAGCATTTACCACATTGGAACCGATACCAGGAAAAATGATTTGACATATGCAACAATAACTGTGATAAAGACATAAATTTACATGCACATAAAGAACAAGTTAAAGTTATCCTATCAACAAAAGGTGAAATTTTTGAAATAAATGTTTCATTTTCTTTTTCAGTTTCATTAACACTTTCTTCGCTTATGTTTGGTATCAATTTCTTTTTAACTTCTCCTTGAATTGGCGAAGAGGACCTTTTTCTCTTTTTTATCTTCGAAGAGCATGAACTTTCTATTGCAGTGATTACTGCATTATTATTATTATTCAATTTTTCTTCATTAATAAAATGTATTTCTCCAACCGAATTTTTTTCGGGAATTTTTTGATCAACAAGGCCATTAGGTATGATATTAACATCAGAACTTCTATTTGCCCTTTCCTTTTGTTGAGGATCATTCATATCTGAATTTTTTACATCTTCTTCTATTATTTCTTTGATAAGCGATTTAATACTGACATCTTGAAAATTAGGGTCCTCACCAAGATCCAGTTTAAAATCACTGGATATCTTATTATCCAAACTTATATCTGAAGAAATATCCATTTCTTTTGAACATTTAGATGAGTTCGAGGATTGCTCGGAAATATCTGCATAAGTTATTTTACATTCCAAATTATTTGGAACTTTTGACACTACTCTAATGTCCAAATGGTTATCCACATCGTTATTTATTTCTTTAGTTGCTTTATCATCTGAATTTTCTGAATTAATTGAAACAACTTCAGAATCGGAAGTACTATCAGGAACATCTTTAGAATGTTTATCACATAATCCTGTGGAGTTTTCTAGATTTTTTATAATTACATGCTCTGTATACTCAGAAGATTGAGTTTCAAATCCTCTACAAGGAGAATCACTCCTATCCGACTGTTTATCATATATTTCAGAAGGTGTAGTTTCTTTATCAGCAGATGTATCCACACCTATGATAGACATAAGTTTGTCCTTATCATACATCTGTATATCTTTTCTTATCCTTTCAGCACTATTTTCCATATCACTATCATTATCTTCTATAATAAATGATGGTATTACGTCATCATCTTCTTCATTTTCAGGTTCATCTTTTATTTTGAGAGGTATATTGCAATTTGGATCAACCTCTTCATTTGAAGAATTTTCAGTCTTTGGCTTGTACAAGATTATATTACTAGATTTCCTCTTTGCTGAACCTTTTAGTTGAGATTTACATAATCTCTCTTCATTTGCTTTGATATCTAATTCTTTCTTCTTTGTATTGTTTTCCTTGATAGAATTACACACAGCTATCCTTTTTGTACACATGACAGAATGAGAGATCAAAGCAGCTTTTCTTTCAAAATGTTTGCCGCAGCCACCACACATCTGCAAATCACTGTCTCCTTCAATATTATCCAACCACTGCAAAAATTAAAAATATCTAAATTTTTCTTCAAAATCATCCATTTGGAAAATTTGAATATAATTTTTAGGTTTTAAAACTTACCTCATTTTCTTGATCATTCCCTCCCTTTGGTTCTCTACTTTTTCTATCTTTATTTTCTTGTAGTTTTTTGAATATTGCACTATTATGAACTTGAATTCTGTATTTTCTTACTTGGTTTGAAGTCATCCTATGAACTTTCAACAAATGCCGGTAGACAGACCATGGATTCGAAAGATTATCCTTACATAATGGACATGGATAAACCAATCTACAGTGACTGTGTTTACACTTTATATGATAGGCTAAGGTTTTTTTAGTAGAAAATTTTGTATTGCACTCTGTACAGACAAAATCATTCTTGAGTGTCTGCTTATTATATTTTTCTTTATTGTTCAAAGATAAGATCTCTCCATTTGAACCAAGAACTGCCTCATTTTGATCAAATATACTATGTATTTCCATAACCTACAAAGTACAACCAATAAATATGTTTAAAAATTAAAATAATAATATATATTTATGCAAAACCAATACAATGCAAAAGGAACCTGCACTAACTACTTAAACGGTTATTAGTGTAGGCCTTAATTATTAATAACAAAATGTTAAACAATCGAAGAAAGAATAAATATAAATACATAATTAGAGTCTATAAATAATACAAAATAGTGAATAGAAATAATGTTAACCATCATAAGAAAACACTCACATATAAAATGCTAACTTCACTAATATATGAAAATGAAAACAGAATCATTTGTTTCGAAAATGAAGCGGCAATTTTGATACCCTCTGTCTGAGATACCAAGAGTTGCAGAATGAATACAATCAACTTTGGACGAATCCCTTGTACAATCTACCAGGTTCAGATTTCCATAAACTGGACTCTACCATAAAAGTAACTATTAATCAGCCTCAAGGCTAACAGAGGCAGGCCTTTGTGGCCAATATTGAACCTCGAGTAATCCAGAAGGAACAAGATACAACTTTTACTCACAGCCATGGCGGAAATGATAAAGACTAACAGATCTAAAAGATAGATACAGCAATTTTAATTTGCTTGAAATTCAGACTTACGAAATAGTGAAATGTTTCAGCTCTTTAAATGTGATATAATTTTAACAGTCAAAATTCACCCAAATGTTTTAGCAGAGCAACATAATAGATACCAAGCAAAAGTCCTTTCAATCTAAAATATGGAGATTGCAACTGTTGTGAAGGTATTTGATTATCTGTGGAAAACTCCTCTTCAACATTCCAACATTTAATCCATCAAGTTCTCAAATCTCATTTATTATTGACATGTGATTATGTCAATTGTGAACAAAACCAAAGACTATACCCCATTTATAAGAGTGTCAGGAATTTTTCTAAATGATAAATTTTATATAAATTGTGTTTACTAAAGATGATTTCGGAGAACTTCCGTAATTTCTTGAAGAAAACTTTCAACAATTATGATAAGCATCATAAAATCTTAAGTATTTAGGTTGCAGATTGTATATGGACTCATAAGAATTTATGTTGTGCACAACACCATAGTCCACTCTCAGTGGACCATCTATGTAACTATCTAAAGGTGTGCTGTCAGGGGTCTCTGCTGACTTGGGAGTGCCGTAACACCATAAAGCAACTGGCCAGAGGAAATAAGGTGACTCTACTATGGGTACCAGGGCACTGTGGGGTTGAAGGAAATGAGAGAGCGGATGAGCTTGCAAAAAGTGCATCAAGGTTAACACCTGCTGGACTTGAGTCTTTCTGTGGGATAGGAAAAGACCAATACAAAGCTGCGGTCCAGCTATGGGAGTTGAACAGTAGGACAATCCACTGGACTAACACTCCTAGACTTGCTCAGGCAAAGAAATTCGTAAAGATTTCTCCTACCTACACCAGAAAGCTCCTGAAGCTGTCACGAGCAGAGCTTCGGGTGATGGTGGGACTGCTGACGGGAACTGTCGGTACAAACATCATTTGTACCGTATGGGTAAGTCAGCAGACGAGATTTGCAGGCTCTGTGGATCGGAAGTAGAAACGACTGAACACCTGATATGCAAGTGTCCAGAGCTGGCTGGCCTAAGAACCATTCTCATGGGCAAGCCGGTCCTGGATACCAGAGAGGTAATGGCCAAGGCCCCTAAGGAGGTTGTAAATTTTATTAACGTCGTTGACGACCTCCCTGGGTTTCTATGAATGAAAAGGGTAGTGAACAAAAGATCTGCATGGTCGCAGTTCCCGGAAGGCTTACCAAAGCAAAACGACCCCAGTTCAAATAATAATAATAATAATAACTATCTAAAGGTAGCGCACTAAATAGTAAATACTCAGTCAGATACAATAGCATCTTTGTTTACTCACTTCAGATTTCATCATCTCGGTTTCTCCTACTTTTGGTCCGAAGTCCAAAGTCTGAAACATGGCTACATCCGAAGTCTCTATTCTCTCCAGTGAAATACTTCTCAAGTCTTCTACTCTCAATTCCTCAGTTTTAGGTAAATTTACTGAATTGTCGTGTTTGATTTCATCAACAAATTTTTTTTGCTCTTGCCTTCTTAATAGTTTTTCTATTATTGGATTCAAGCAACTTCCTGAAGTCTTTTCTATGCCAGGAACTTCAGTTTCTGTTATAATTTGATTTGCATTTTCAATATCTCTCTGTATTATAGTAACTCCATCAGTCTGAAAATATTTGAATGATGAATGAAAATATGTAATTGATAAAATAAGAACACATCCATTAATTTAATAAACGAATTTAACCCCTTCTCCATAAGTTATGGTACATGTATGTATATTTCAAATTTAAAAATGTAAAAACAAAAAAGTAAATGAAAAATAAAATTGTATCAATTAGAAATCATGTATTTTCAAAATTTATCGACTCACCTCTTGGCAACTTTGTCTTGGATCACGAGGAGTGTTATATTTATCACGGCAAAATTTTCTTTTATGTAATATAAAATTTGCTATACTCCTGAAAATGGTTCTGCAAATTCTACATTCATACATCAAGTCGCATTCATAAGCTAGGTAACTCTTGACCTGAAAATAAAATAATCATATAATAAATTATTATGATTATTGTTATGAAACTTCTTCAACAACAATTTTTGAAAATGTAATTTGCATTTTTACATGCTTTAGATACAAGGTTTTTTGGTGTAGGATCTTCATTGAAAGAGAAATACTATAATGTAATAAAACCGAATCTTCTAGAAATAAAACAGAAGTAAAAAACTACAGCAATCATAACAAACTATGAAGAAACAAAACTGAAATCTCAGTATATTTAGGATAAAATGAATTAAACATTTTCAATTGTAATAGATGATAACCATTAATGCTTCTTTAAATGTAAATTCTTACTTCATTTGTTGCCGTTTCAAACAATGTTAATACGTGTTTCAATCCAAATACACTTGTATCAATAGGTAATCTAACATGTGATAAGTCAACATCCTTGTGCGAAGTGGCTTTTCCAAGAGGTAGGTCCAATGGCTTCTTCAATTTCTTAGCTGATTTAGACATGTTGTAGGAAAAATTAGGTCAACCATCCACTGAAAATAGTTTCAATATTACATATGTTAAATAACGAGAAGAGATAATAATTGGAGGTACCTCCTCATGTGACTAGTATACTATTAAATTTGTACTAACACTTCATACGAAAAAGTTTATCGATAAGAAATAGTGACTCCTCAATATGAATTTCTCAGAAAATAAGGAGATTTTTACTGATTTTTTTACAGACAAATTCAATATATGTCAGTTTAAGGTGAAATACAATGTACCCCTAGAATCAAGATGTGTTGATACAGAAATAGAAAAATAAATCAGGGTCTACATAAATTTATACCTATTTTAATTACTAATCTAAATTGGTCAGCTCTTCAGAATTTTACGAATTGTAATGATCAAAATACCTCACACTTCCTGATTTCTCTTGCTTTAACTCATTATAGAACCTGAAATGAAATTATGAGAAGGAGTCCCTACTACTAGTTCACACTAAAGATGTAAAGAAATACTTTGTATTATTTAATTCTGAAGTTTTTCTCTTCTTCAAGATACCTTGAATAATGAAATCTCCCCAATTTTTATATACGGTGTTGTCATAGAGAAATGTTAGGTTCATCCAACAGATGGCGCGTCTGCTGTACTAAAAATGTTCAATATATTTTTTTGAAGTTAATATAATATCGATTAATATTTTTTTGAAGAATTTAAACAACTGAATTGATAAAAATTAAAAAAAATACATTAGGATTAGATCAACCGTATCTAATTCCCAAATATTACTTAAACAAATTAAAAATTTTTATTCAAAGAATTCAGTCCTTCCTTGATGAAAATTTATTATAAATAAAATAAAGCAAAAGTATATTTGTGGGAATTATTTTGTTTTATTTTATCTAAATTGAAGATTCACTTTGTTTATTAGATATTTTGAATGTTTTTCCAACACTCTTTTAGAATTAATTCTTATAGCTTGAAGATAGCTCTCCAGTGGTAAGTGGGAATTGATTGTATTTCTATGTAGGCTTTGTTACTGTGTCCTTCTGCCATGTCTATACTTTATGTGCACATTGCACATGATTAATAATGTGCAGTGTTCAACGGGAAATAGTTTTGAATTAATATGGTACCAACAAAAATGGGGGAATCGAGGCACAAGATAGGGAGGGGACAAGTAGAAATGTTTTAGAGAGACCTAGCCAGAGATATCTCTGGACCTAGCTATGTCCAAGAGTGGATGAATACGAAAGAAGGGAAGAAGAAGACCAACAAAAATTATTCCAGAATTAATCTTCCATTAAATATTTTGACGGCTTTTAAAGAGAAATCAAACTTGAATTATACATAAGTTTAAACTATTTATCATAGATCGCAATATATAGTATGACTTCTCCGGAGTGGACGAAACTAAATCGCAAAAGTCCAAGTAGAGCAGAGCTTATTAATTCATTAGACGCATTATATTAGTACAAAAAATAGAAAGACCCTGACGCGAAGTCCTCAGCTTCGAGCACACATTATTTAATTCGTCAATTGCACCCTTGGTGACCACATAACTTTATACAGAGATATATGCCAAGGGCGGATAATAAAACATAGTGTGATATCCCTATAGTTTTGGGAAAATAGAAAAAACATATTGTTTTAAGATAAAGTTGTGAACGGTTTATTAATTAATCACTTAATGCGATTCAATATATAGTATAATTATTTAATGGTTTCAGTCTTTATTAGAAATTTAAGGCGGATTCAACATCAGTCGAACTTTATCGTTTAAAATAATTCCCTACTCAAAATTCTAAAATTATACATACATTTATTGCGACGAAATTGAATAAAAATCAAGGATAACAATGCAGTCCCTACTATCCATATCAATCATGGTTTCATTGATAAAAATTTCTACACAACAAAATTAATAAAATTACACTCAAAGCCTAACTTGGAATAATGAATTTTGCATAATTCAAATTTAGTTATAGGTTAATACACCAGTGAAAATATTAATTTATTTCAGAAGCTAATTTTATTTCCAGAGAAAAAATCATTCCTGTAGTTTTGCAGGAAAATAGAAATGTTCGAAATAAAATTTGCTAGTAGAATTAATATTCTCACTGGAGTGAATTGGTATATTTAATTTTTATTTTTTTACATTTTTGAAATTTTGTATTCTGTTCCGTCATGCAAGCATGGAAATACGGCAAAATTTCCCTAGAACCGGAAATGTTCATTCATTAATCTAATTTATCAAAAAATTCGACATCCTTCCATTGGCACCATTGAAATTCCTATTCATTTATACATACTTGTTCTATGTTCCTATTTACCTCTCCACAGAATAGAAAGAAAACATAGACAACTAAACTAAGATAAGTTTGTCTATGAAAGAAAATAATAAGTATTTTGAATTTGAAAAGAGATACATTTGTAACCAAAAAATTATTACATCAAATGATGAGTAATGAAGACGAAAATCTGTGTTTCCTTTTAGTAGAGAATAAATTAAAGTCTTTAGATGATATCACCGAAAAGTTTTCTTTACAGCAAAAACAGGAGAAAAAATTGAACTTGAAAACTAATATTAAGTCTATTGATTTCAAGAATTATTTGAAAGAGACATGTATGAACAATGAAATCAGTTGTGCTCAAAGTAAGAAAGCAATATACAATGATTATCATGAATTTGCTAAGTGTGTTCAGGGACAAAAATGTCATGGAGTTTCTTCCATGAAGAAAATTCCAACAAAAATAGAGAGAGTGATAAACTATGGGGAAAGTCATGTTGCAAATAATAAATCTTGCTCTGGTTTTATAACAGCCTCAGAGGAATTGAATGCTCAAAACATTAAAAAATACGGCTCACAAAAAAATATATCATGTTCTACTAGTTCCTCCTCTATCAATGTGCAAAGAAAAAAGTTAGGAACTCGAGGTATTAGTAGGAAGTTCGTACCACCTCTTATGAAAAATGGGTAAGATATATTTTGAATTTTAAGCATTTTAATTGAGTTGCTGGATTGCATATGAAAGAACATTTCAGATTTTTGTTCATAATTTGTTATGATTGCTAATAAATGAAAGATTCACTTAAAAGTGGATCTGAAATGCACAAACAATACTCATAACAAACCATGAACCAAAATCTAAGAATGGACAAAATTAAACAAATATTCAAGTCGCATTCATCAGATAGGTGAGAGTTAGGAAACGTTAGGAAAAGTTAGGAAACGTTATTCCCTTGACCTAAAAACTAAATAATTTGGAATTTTAATATAAAACAAGTTACCATTGGCCATCATCAGAAATCTGAGAGAAACAAGGAATAAAACAAAAAATGAATATACATATAGATTGGATTTGTCAACAGAAATGTTAATACATTTATCAATGTAGAATAACATTTTGTTCAGGATTGAATTTAGTACTATCCGTTTCAATAGTCCAAAAAAGTTAAGTTTCTATAATAAGTATTATAATATTAAAGGCTCATATTATTATTATATATTATTAAATTACTACTATTTAGGGAGTAATAACATATAATGAGATATTTAGTGTATTATACATGTGTTATCCATGATAGGAATTATTGAGACATTTGTAAGATGTTCTAGCACATTTTTTTCATTAAAAATTGTTACACTAGATATATTCAAGAAAAATCTTACCTGTGTTATTGTATAATAGAATAAATGCTCTCTCTACAGTTGGCTAATTCACTCTTTGAAACACATATTTTTATAAATTACCAAAATTAAATAATTATAAACTTCAAATTAAAAATAAATATCTTCCTCTAATTCAACATTCATTTTCACATGCACTAACAAGAACCACAATAAAATTTGAAATGGAAAACTTATTATGACTTACTCTATTTCTTATCTTGTTCTTACTGATAATAAATTAGCTATTCTTTTTTTTGTGAATGATGCATTATAAAATTAATTTTTAACTCAATTTAATGATGAAGTAAATTTCATTGCTTTGTACTTCAAATTGAAAATTGTTTTAAATCCAATTTGTAGTCAAGGAAAATAAAAAAAATAAAATACAATATTTTCTCGAAAAAATTTTTGATCACTTCTTTCAATCCATATAGCAAGAGTGAATTAATTATGTATGTATACTTATTGTAAGAACTTCATTATTATTATTCTTTCAACATAAGAAATACCTGTTACAGTGATGACATTGATCAAACGAAGAGAGAATGTTCAACTGTTTACCCAGACGAAAAAATGAAGAATATAGATCCAAAAATGATAGAATTAATCAAATCTGAGATCATGGATAATGGGTCCCCAATACATTGGGAAGATATAGCAGGTTTGCAGTTTGCCAAATCTGCAATACAAGAAGCTGTAATCTGGCCAATGTTACGACCTGATATTTTCACCGGTTTAAGGAGACCACCTAAAGGAATACTGCTTTTTGGCCCTCCAGGAACTGGAAAAACTCTAATTGGTAGGCTTGATATTGATTTTGAATGAAATCGGATTCAAATTAATATCATTCATATTAAATAAATATTACAATTTTGTATTTCATTTATTGTTCATTATAAGATGCATCTATTTTTTTAGGGAAATGTATAGCATCTCAAAGTCAATCCACATTCTTTAGTATAAGTGCCTCTTCATTAACTTCAAAATGGATTGGTGATGGAGAAAAAATGGTTAGAGCCTTGTTTGCTGTAGCTAGATGTCATCAACCATCTGTAGGTATTTAAAATTTGAAAAATAGTATCAGGTGTGTGAATAAGTCTTTCCCGTTTTTTGTAAGAGATGGCGCCACCAATACTGTGCGAGTATTTAATGGTTACATATGTCATAATCAAAGCTTATTCATCTGTCAACAATTCCACACTAACACATTAGTTGAAATTTTTTCGCATCATAAATTTTTGAAATCGTGAAAATGTCGAAATTTGAGCCGAGTCGACGTCATTTGCGGGAAGTTTCACTTTATTGGTTCAATTTGAAGAAATCTGCTGCCGAGGCGCATCGGTTGCTTCAGGAAGCTTATGGAGAAGGTTGTGTCGATGATTCAAGTGTTCGCGGATGGTTTCGACGCTTCAAAAGTGGCGATTTCGACGTGGAAGACAAGGAGCGTTCCGGGCGGCCGCAAATCTTTGAAGATCAAGAATTGGCGACTTTGCTTGATGAAGATTCGTGTCAAACGCAAGAAGAACTTGCTGAAGCATTGGGAGTTGACCGAACAACCATTTCCAAGCGTTTGAAAGCCATGAGAATGATCCAAAAGCAAGGAAATTGGGTGCCGTACGAACTGAAGCTGAGAAACGTCGAACGGCGTTTTTTCACTTGCGAACAGCTGCTTCAGCGACATAAAAGAAAGGGTTTTCTGCATCGTATCGTGACTGGCGATGAAAAGTGGATCCGTTACGATAATCAGAAGCGAAGAAAATCATGGGGACTACCCGGCCATGCATCATCATCGACGGCCAAGCCAAATATTCATGGCGCCAAGCTCATGCTCTGTATATGTTGGGACCAGCTAGGTGTGGTTTACTATGAGCTTCTGAAACCGAATGAAAGGATCACAGGCGAGGTCTATCGACGACAATTGATGCGTTTGAGCCGCGCACTGCGAGAAAAACGGCCACAATACTCCGACAGGCACGACAAAGTTATTTTGCAACATGACAATGCTCGCCCACATGTTGCACAGCCGGTGAAAACATACTTAGAAACGCTCAAATGGGAAGTCCCACCCCACCCGCCGTATAGTCCAGACATTGCTCCGTCTGATTACCATCTCTTCAGATCGATGACGCATGGCCTGGCTGACCAGCACTTCCATTCCTACGAGGAAGCCAAAAAACGGGTGGATGACTGGATAGAGGCCAAACCGGTCGAATTTTTTCGCAACGGGATTCGTATGTTGCCAGAAAGATGGGGAAAAGTTGTAGCTAGCGATGGCCAATACTTTCAATAATTCATTTGTAACCATTTTTTCACAATAAAGGCTCAAAATTTGAAAAAAACGGGAAAGACTTATTCACACACCTTATAACATTTATTTTTTCAGCTTATAAAATAGCATTATGATATCTCAAATTTAAGTTTGTTGGGTCACACAAAATCTATACCTTTTTCAGTCTTATTGCAATCATAATCAGTCATAAGAAGCAATTAAATAAATATATAGAACCCTGTTCAACCCCCATCCAAAATGAAATTGAATATCCCCTAAATAAATATAGGATTTTATATTGTTTTATGTATTGATTACAGGTAATATTTATAGATGAAATTGATTCACTTCTCTCTCAAAGAAGTGACACTGAACATGAAAGTTCACGTAGAATAAAGACAGAATTTCTCATTCAATTAGATGGTGCCACAACTGATAATGAAGAAAGACTACTTCTAGTAGGCGCTACCAATAGACCTCAAGAACTCGATGAAGCAGCTAGAAGAAGATTTGTTAAGAGGCTGTACATACCTCTTCCAGAATATGAGGTGTGTTGTTGAGTTGAAGCTAAAGCCGTTGTATACAGTGTGACAAACTTCAGAGGGTGTTTCTGCATAAAAAAATGACAGTTTGCTATATAATTTTTATTGGCAAATCCTTCATATGCCAAGATACGTGATTTTAAAGTTTTTTTATTGGTCTCAATTTTCTTAAAAAAGAAATAACAATTGAGATATCTCAAATTAAAAATCACTCGTTCAATTTGAGACATAAAATCTCTCCTGCCTTTTTTTCGTATCGTTTCTTTTTGAGCAAAAAAATTATGCACCTTAACTTCGATACATTATGAAGAACTATTTTATAATAGACAATTTATCAAGAAATGAAAAATACTTGTTGAGATGTTTAATTTTTTTGCTTAAAAACGGCGGTTATTTTTTTTTTTCATTGCCTAAGGTTGAAAATATTTCATTGGTGAAAATTATCAGTTATTTTAGAAATTGAAAAATATATTGAAAATTATTAAAACTATGTTAAAATCTTATATTTATCTAGTATGTACCAATCGGCAACTCTGGTATTGTTGAATGGAACTGTCGTAAATAACTCCGATACTCTTGCGCTCTTCATGGAGTTACAAAATGCAGGTCCGATTCAGATTTTTTCTAAAAAAAATTGTTTTATGGAATCAAGCATCACTATTTTTTTTTTGCTTTTTGTTACCTTTATTCTACAGAAGAAAATAGCAATGTGAAATTGTCCATGATTATTACATGTACGTTTATTTGATTAATTTGTATATATTTTCTCTATATTGAATGCAATAAAACTAATAACGATAATCCTTTTAGGCGAGATTGGAACTTTTCAAGAAATTGATCTCTGGAGAAAATCACCAATTGAGTGAAAAAAACTTTGAAGAGGTTGCTAAATTGTCCGAAGGCTACTCAGGTGCTGATATCAGAAGTTTATGTTCAGAGGCCTCTTTAGGTCCAATAAGATCAATTAACATGAATTTAATCGAAAAAATACAACCAGAAGAGGTGCGTCCTTTAGTGATGGAAGATTTCGAAAAAGCATTTCTAAGAGTCAAGTCTAGTGTTTCCACAAAGGATTTGGATCAATTAATGGATTGGAATAGGATATTTGGTTCAGGGTTGTGAATTTATATTATATTATTTATTATATATCAGTATTATATTTTTAAGAAGAAATTATTAGTATTCAGAACTCACAAATGGTTTGAACTCAAAATAAATTTGCTATATAATGTGATTTTCACTTAAATTGTGAAATTAACCTGATGCCAAAACCAAAAACCGAAGTTTTGTTTGGTTGGACTTATTGAAAGAAACAATCATTGATAAATTCCCTTATCATTAGTTGAAAAGATTTTTATCCTCCCCACTTGGTCACTTGACGTGAAACTCAATCTTTCTCTCTCTAATGTTGGAGTCGATGTTCTTCATTGACCATATTCACCGTCGCCATATTGTTGTGCGACTATACCAACTACCCAGTGTTCCCAACGAAGAAATATTGAGTTTACTAGAAAAATTCCACAATATAAAGTTTATAAGTGAAGTTTAGGTGTACCTTTTCTGGCTGCTACGCCAGATAGGCTGTTTGGGACAATATTACGCAAAAATTTCACCTTTTGGAAATAAAAACATTAGTGAAAGACGGTTTTATGAACAAATTAACTGTGGCCGAGTGTATAATTGAAGGCTTCGCTCCATTGTTGGAAATAGTCAGTGGAAGAATAATCTCTATGGCTGATAGTATTTTTGATATTAGCGGTATTTTTCTAGTAAACTCAATATTTCTCTGTTGGGAACACTGGGTAGTTGATATTGTCGCGCAACAATATGGCGACGATGAATATGGTCAATTGCACGGCCACTCAAAAGCGCATCTATGTATTATCAAATCATTGCTTTGAACCATAATCATCACTATTTGCCTAGATTAATGTTTTTTCCGTTTCAGAACTGCAGAATGATGAATTAGACATTTCTATGGCAACATCATAGTTTATCGATGAGTTAAGTTGAGATATCTAGAAATACTGGTGTACCCATTTGTTTTGTTAAATTAGGCAGTGCGAACTCAAGATTGCGTGAATTTCCCTCCATAGATGAAGGGAACTGAAATGACCATTTATATCCTAGTATGGAAACAAGAGCTGAATTCGATGTGACAACAACAGAAACTTCAAACATTTTACTTATTCAAATCAATTTATTAAAAATAGGTTGTTAGGCTTGTTAAGACTTGATATTAAGCATAATGTAACACTTTGCGTTGCAATTGGGATATATCTCTGTGGGTCTTCGTGCGATTTAGGAAAATGTCTTATATTGTAGCAACGTATTATATTGTAGCAAAGTATTTCTGGGGTAGGTATCAATAAGCAAGGATAATTCTTTTTTCTCAAATCCAACTGGGGCTACAGTGAGAAACTTGGTCAATGGTCGGCTGCACTTCGTGCGTGGCTAGGCATCGCACGAGATCATCGTTTATTCACACAAAATATAATAACAAGACAACATTATGTAAATCTTGTAAAAATTTCTGGTAGACCAAGTTTGAATTCAGCCAGTGGTAAATAGCCACAAGATTTTTTTCCTCTATCTCTCTGTAGATTTCTCGCGAATTGCTGATTTAACAGATATCTTTGCTTTTATTGCAAACTGTTCGGAATATGGTACAAGTAAACAAATGACTCTCAAGGCAAAAAAAAGGAGAAAGATGGAGGTATTTCGTCACAGGAATCTAAAAAAAGAACATCTACCATATAATGAATATTTTTTGTTTCACTAAAATCCAACTTTTCAATGTTTCACGGCCTGCAAAACTTTGAGAATAATACGTTGTAACAGGTGAAGGCCGGCGGCACACTAGAATTGGCCTAACTCATAAAATAAGCGTCAGAGATGGCGGCAAAAGTTTCTGAACACCGAGAAATGGTGTGGAACAGGCCGCGTTTATTCTTTGGAACCATTCATCCGTTGGAATAAATTTTGAAAACATCATGTTCCAAATTTGGCACAGAAGGTAATTATCTATCTAATTAGTTATCTACTTATCTATGGTTAGGTTAGTTAGAAATCTAAATAAAGAACATCTACCATATACTGAGACTTTTTTGTTTCACTAAAATCCAACTTTTCAATGTTTCACGACCTCCAAAACTTTGAGAATAATACGTTGTAACAGGTGAAGGCCGCCGACACACGTCTAACTCACAAAATAAGCGTCAGAGATGGCGGCAAAAGTTTCTGAACACCGAGAAATGAGTGTGCGTTTATTCTTTGGAACCATTCATCCGTTAGAAAAAATTTTGAAAACGGCATGTTCCAAATTTGGCACAGAAGGTAAGAGGTTAGGTTAGTTATCTATGGTTAGGTTAGTTGGAAATCTAAATAGAGAACATCTACCATATACTGAAAATTTTTTGTTTCACTAAAACCCAACTTTTCAATGTTTCACGTCCTCCAAAACTTTGATAATAATACGTTGTAACAGGTGAAGGCCGGCGGCATACTAGAATTGGCCTAACTCACAAAATAAGCGTATGAGATAGCGGCCAAAGTTTCTGAACACCGAAAAATGAGTGTGGAACTATTCATCTGTTAGAAAAAATGTTGAAAGGGGCATGTTCCAAATTTAGCACAGTAGGTAAGAGGTTAGGTTAGCTGATCGCTATAAAAATCACCTAACTTTTTCAAGAGATATAATGGGCACACCAGTATTTCTAGACATCTTAGTCGAAGTACATTTTTACAGTTTTTGTTAGTCGTTTATTTAACATATACGAGTACCTATAATTAAATAAATACAAACTTTTTTAATTCAAGAAAATTTCTGATTTTAATAAGCTATATTAAAACTTCTAATATAAAGTGATCATGAAATGGGAGCTTAAATGGAAAAATTGGAACTTTTCCTCAATTCTATACTCTGTTGAAAAAAACAGTATTTTTTCCTAACTCGATTTGGGTAAACTCGTGTGAGAAAGAATAACTATCAAGTTAAAACATTAACATAAGGTAACATGAGATCTGAATGTTATTAAAGGTGCAATACCATCCAAACCTAACATTTTAAAATTTATTTCAATAAAATGTAGGTATGAACTGAATTCCTTAACTTTCCTTAGGACTTGTATTTTAAGTGATTAGTTATATCTACTCTTTTTCTGTATACTTTACTTAGTACTCGATGAACAATGATTGAAGTGCTAGGAACAGTATCTATATCGAAAAAATGACGATAAGAAGCAATTTTGTTTTGACTACAACCAGTGAACATGATACAATTCATTCAAGTGTTATTCGGTACTAGAAAATCAAGAAAGTAAAAGTGGTATTTTTACATGCGCAAACTCAGCTCATGACGTTTTTTCCGCACAACCATTTTAACCCTATCGAAATAATCATAGGCGGAACAGTATGATTCTACATATTATTCGTATAAACCCTTCAATTGTTCGAATTACACATGAGTATATTTGCAGTGTATAGCAATCGAGCTAAAAGCTCTAAAGGTGTGAATGAATTATTCGGGCTGTAAAGTATAATTTTGAATATAAGCCCCGCGCATTATTGATACGGAAATAATAAACCTTCAAGTATAATTTCCAAGTATTTTTTTTCCCTTATGATTTCCATTACTGCTTTTTTATATCTATTCTAGACTAGGGATCAACACATTCAATTGATTGTGACAGTATACAATTTATTTTTGATGAGAGAGCTTGAGGGTTCCAATTTGTCTATATTTATCAGATTCATATTTATTCAGCCTCGTTTCTGAGTCCAAGATTAATAAAACACGTTTCGATATAGATATAAGTTTCTGAGAAGTCTCAAAGGGGGCTTGGAGAGTTTGGAAACATTGAATATTTAACAAAAAATATTTCGTAGAGCTTTACCGTGATGCGAAATACATGAGTTTTTTTTCCAGTGCCGGTTACAGAGGGGCAAGTGAGGCACATGCTCAAGAGTCCGGAGGCAGACGACTCAAGGAGGAAGGGGTTCACGAAAATTATTTATTTGAAAAAAAAAATATTAACTATGGAACGAATTTTCGGAAATTAAGCACTTTTTTATAGTTTTAATTGAAGGAGTGGGTGGACTCTCCTGTACTCAAAGTCACCGTCTTTTAACGACTCCGTATCTCTAGTTGTTTTTGGGTATATTATATAACATTTTAAATGGAAAATTTAAACTGTTTTTTATTTTTGCATATATGTTTATACATTTTGTAAAATCGTTTAAATAAATTGAGATTAATTAACCAAATAAAGAATTGTGAAAAAAAATAAATAATAAAAGACGCTAGAACTCCTCCGTGAGTAACTTAGTTACAATAATAATTTCCAATTATATATAAATTCCTATATAAAATTTAGCCTTGATACATTTGATATCAAAAAAACATGTTTATTAGATTTCAATACATGTAGTTAACAATTTTATTCGGTAAACCGCTTATTTTTTCCTAATTCAGTGTAAATTTTTCATCCTTACGAAATTTTGGAAACATGTTAGATATTTATTCTTACCCTCTACAGGTGCCGCCACTGTTATAGCAGGGGTTGAATTCACAAGGACGCAGTCACTGCCAGGCAACTGAGGTTTGGGGTTGTTTCCGTCAAAGACAAATACCTACTGTATTGCTGAATATAATAAGATTATTCTCGTTTTGTAATGTTCGAGGGTCAGTGTTAAGCTGCTTGTTCTTCAGAAAAATGCAATAGAAGACTGGAAAATAATTAATATCTCAGATTGTTGTTGATGAGCCCCTGTTGGGGCGATGGGTCAAGTTGAGAGTAGAGATGATGACGATCCAGAGAAAGATCCCGATTCTAGGAGAGATTCGGGAATTTTGGTAAGAGTGAGTTTTTCTAATTTTATTATTAGATTAGTAGATAATTTGCAACCTCTAGAAAATTAAGTCGGAATGTTATAGATATTCAACATCACTCTCCTGGTGTTAGTGTTATCACAAACTTTGGTGTTTGTGCTAACTCTTTGCCTTTCATAGCGACAAGTCTCTTTGAATAATATTGAATAGCTACTTATTATGAAAGCCCATTCAACTAATGACTATATGATTCATAGATAAAATGAAATAAATTCTTACAAATCTGCATTACATTGTGAAAAATGGCGAATAGTTAATTGTAATTGTTCAAGTAAAAATATTAAATATAACCTAACATTTCTACAGAAAAATTCAGAGTATATTGCAGGTCCATTTCAAATTAATTATGGGTAATTATATGTGTACTGACAAAATATTTTTTCAGCTAGCTCAAACTATCTTATTCTGTAAAATATCTGTTCTGAATGAAAGATATACAAATCGATCTAGAAAGTAATCAGGTCGAATCAAACAAACCCAAGTTCACTGGTTCATTTCTACCATTCAATTTTATTAGCATGCTTTATCCTAAAGTTGACAATCCTTCGGGAACACAATAATGGTCATAGGTACACCTATACAAATTTGGTATAGTTTTATGTATATAAAGTGCTAAAGATAAATTGATATATGAATTTACGGTTCACAAGAATATTAATTATTATATATTCATAAAAAAAACTCTTGGATGATATTGAAACTATTACCTATATAGTATAAATATAATAATTTTCAATACCTATTAAAAAAATTAAACGGATTCCACCAGGTGAACGATAAAAATTTAGAGAGTTTTTAGAATCCAATCCAAATCAGATAATCGTCTTAAATAATCAGAAATCGCAGATAGATTAATTTGGACCAGTAGAGAAGCTGCGAAATAGTTTGTAGATAACGTACCAGGTAGAATATTATGCTTCAAGTCAGGACTGGATTAACTAAAGTATTATCTTCTAATTTAGTGAAAATGTATAGAATCCGCGCAGAATTTGAGGATTGCAAATAAAAGCAGCTTTATATTTAATTAATTTGGAAAAGTAAACTGTCCTTTGATCACTTTCCAGTTTGAACGTCTTCGATTCTACGTGATTTTTATGGCTAGATCCAACTCTGTATCGAAATCTTATCACGAGCTAATTGTACGGTAGGACTACAAAGCGCCATTTGGATGACGTCACGGATATCATCTGGTACAAGTAAAATTTAGTCAAGGTTAATTTCAATTATTTATATTTACTTTATTATCACACAGTTAAAGCTATCACAACTTCGCACTGCACAAAGTCGACAATTCAATACTCCTACTCTCAACCAGTTTCCGCGGGTTAAAGCTATTCATGACTACAGTTTCCAGAAATTCACAGCACGTGAGTGTAACAGCAGTCGAATATGTTCAGTCCACGACGAATTCATTCATATTTTAAAGTATTTGAACCCTCGGAAAGGGTTAAGGATTGTTGAACAGTGTTTAAAATAAGTGTCATCCGTGTTGTGATACTTAAAACTGGTGCTAACGAGGAATTGTGCGCTCTTGTAGCTAGATACCTGTTAAAATGTCATCAGAAGTTCTGAAACCTGTGAGATCGCAGCCTAGAATTAGGAAAATAAGTACTATAAGCAGGGTAGGACATACTTTTTCTATTCTTTCATAATAACCATACTTTAAATGAGCATTTAAAATAAGCGGTTTAAATGTCAATGGGAATGACCTGTAATTTTCCTTAGTTCTCTATTCTCATTGTTTTTGTTTATCAAATCTCTTCATTCAAAAATTAGGAGAAATATGTTAATGTGTAATAGAATATATATTACAATCTGAAACCTTCTTGATATCTTGTTATTCCTATATTCGATTGAGTAAGCATATTTGATATTAACTTTATAAAATCATTCGTTGCAAATTGTGTGGAATGCCAAGGATGCTTCTTGGATTACGAAGCTGACCGATTAAATTGGACTTTTAACTGCATGATTAATTAATTCTTCGTCTTTTTTGTTCATTGTTTCTCTTTCCTTTGTAAATGAAATGTTTTGGAGCTTCCACTGATACGCTTCTGTCAAATGAAATACAGTTGTCAAAAGTGACAATTCCGTTCAGTTCAAACAATCACATTTGTGATTCATACCAAGATAACATTCATATCGTTTTTAATTCTATTCCCACCGTCTGAAGCTTTAACTCTTTTGTTTGGACTATAAATTATTTTTAAACGATAGGGCGGAAGACAATTATTGAATTAGAAGTACTGTAATTGTTTCACACGATTTTAATAGAATCTTTCAGGTTAGGCCACCCGAAATACACGAAATTCTAAGGCACTACCTCGGGCACTACTGATTTTCGTTTTCGATTACCTATCTAGATATATATATTTTTTTTGAATGAGGTATATGTGTTAGCTACTATTATGATGATTTCCAAATATTTACTTGATAAATAAAAAAGACGTGATCTGATATCGATATCGAAAAGAGATGTCCAATATTGGATATTTACCAGATTTTGATTGGAATAGGTACACCAAATTTCAAAAAGTTTCAATCATATCGATTCTCTTGGGCCTCTACAAAACCTTTTCCTAGCTGAATTCATTTCTATAATGTATAGAATCGAAAAATCGAATAAAAAAAATTCGTCCGTCCGCCGTCCAAAGCTTTCCTGTAGATATTAAAGCTATTGGCATGAAATTTTGTACAAAAATTGGTTGCTGTATCGCATTCATCTTCCTAGCTCGAGAACACGAGTTATCAATTTTTTAAGAAAAAATTAATTTTATATTTTTTTGTCACGTGTTGAGATGTATTGTAAAATTTGCAGTGTTTCTCTTTTGATCGTAGTTTTACAGGAGATCTGTGTTCCGATTTCAAAGTTTCATAATTAGAAATGATAAACGAAAAAAATATATAAAAATAATAAGACTGCTTTTCAATACCTATTGAATAACGAATATCGGGTGTCCCAAGGTGAGTGGCCTATTAGATTATTATGGAAACTATTGATGGTAAAGATTTCAAATTTTGTGGATAGATATTTGGCCATGTAAGGTACATTTTTAAAATAATTTCACATTTCCAGTGTTGCCGGATGTATGACAATTTGGCAACAACTTTGTTATTTTAAATGGGACATCCGGTATTTCTATTTTTTTTATGATACTCCATAAAATATTAAATCTATTCACTCTTACTTTTCTTCCCTATCTTTAACGGTTTTTGAGTTATTAATTATTTTTAGAAATTTTAGATCAAATTGGCGTATTACGAAAATGACTCTAGTTCGCTCAATATTTGAGATTCAAGTCAGAAATTTTGCAAGTCGTTAGATATTGATCTGATCTGTGTCACTGCTTTTGAATTATGGTTGTCAATAATACAGGACGGACCAAAAAAAATCATCATTTGCCAAGTTCCAAAATTGTGAAAAAGTATATTTTTTCAAATTAGACACCTAGTTTATTTTTCAATTTTTGGAATCAGGACAACACACTCTACAATTTTTCTATTCACGTCCCTATACCTATCTCAACTGGATTCCGAGTTATATGCGTTGTATGTGTATATCTTTCTTGAGCCATTATTTATAGAAAAACCTCGGAACAAAACACCTGTTAGGCAATAATTGTTTATTTTGACATTTATGGATTGAACTGATTCATTGATATATCGATCTATGAACGACATAGACAAAATAACAATACAAAAGAAATTAACACTTATTGAATCAATGTGAAATCTAATAAACGCATATAACTCGGAATCCAGTTGAGATAGGTATAGGGACGTGAATAGAAAAATTGTAGAGTGTGTTGTCCTGATTCCAAAAATTGAAAAATAAACTAGGTGTCTAATTTGAAAAAATATACTTTTTCACAATTTTGGAACTTGGCAAATGATGATTTTTTTTGTTCCGTCCTGTATTATTGACAACCATAATTCAAAAGCATTTACACAGATCAGATCAATATCTAACGACTTGCAAAATTTCAGACTTAAATCTCAAATATTGAGCGAACTAGAGTCATTTTCGTAATACGCCAATTTGATTTAAAATTTCGAAAAATAATTAATAACTCATAAACCGTTAAAGATAGGGATGGAAAAGTAAGAGTGAATAGATTCAATATTTTATGGAGTATCATAAAAAAAATAGAAATACCGGATGTCCCATTTAAAATAACAAAGTTGTTGCCAAATTTTCGTACATCCGGCAACACTGGAAATGTGAAATTATTTTAAAATTGTACCTTACATGGCCAAATATCTATCCACAAAATTTTAAATCTTTACCATCAATAGTTTCCATAATAATCTAATAGGCCACTCACCTTGGGACACCCGATATATCATGTTGAAATTAATACTGAAGATTTAGGTGGGTGTACATCGATAATTTCAAACAAACATGATGATTGACACATTTTTATACGGAACTTGAAAATTAAGTTTAAGACAAAAATATTTTGATAACATTTCATCTATTGCGTATTCTGATATTTCGGACGGTTTAAATTGTATATTTTTATCATGTTTATTGATGTTTATTGAAATTCCTAACGATTACGAAAAACAATTACAAAAGATTGGACCAGTCTATATGTAATTTCACTCTTTGATTTATTATTTGTTTTATAGCAAAATATCTGAACAAGTATGGAAAAAATCATATACATACTAAATATCGATATAAAAAATTATAACGAATATCTCAAAGCGAGCTTGAAATTACAAATTGGTCGAATAGGTTATCGCTGAAATATTAAGATTATTTAATAATAATAATCCAGACATAAAAATCCAAAATATTAAGATCAGGTCTCCTTGGTGGCTCATAATAGCCGCAATGTAAGGGGCCAACGAAATGAATATTTTGGTTGAAAGGTACGGTCCAATAAGATGTCCGCCAAGGAGCCCGGATCTTACTCCTATGGATTTTTGAACATTTGCTATGAGTTAATTTTTTAATTCCTTATAGCGAGTTTCTCCAGCATTTTGTCTTTACTTCTTTAATAAAATATGTATTAACAAAATTTAGTCGATTCGTTTGACTCGACAGATAAATTAATACATCTAATGAGAGTAACTTCAATATTCCATCAGAGAAAACAACTGATTCAATCATTAAGAGCTTCAAAATAGAATATAATCAGATTTGAATAATTTCTTATTTTTCGTTGTTATCATGTTAGCCATGATATTGAGGCCGAAAACAAGCAGCTAGTACAAAAGTGTAATGTCATTCGAAAGATCACTAAATGGGATAGTTTTTGCTGAAGAATATTATTGTTCACCTAATAAATAAATATAAATAATAAGTTTATTCGTTCGAAAACTACAAATAAACTTAAAATAAGAATAATTATGTTTATCTGCTTACCAATCAAATTCTTTTGTTATAGCCAATTTCGAGATATGTAATCAAATTTGATGAGACTACAAGGATAACTGGAGTGTGATTGATTTTATAAAAAAAAAATTGAAATATTTCTTAAAAATACAAATGTTGAATTGAAGAATTACCGTCAATATTCGACTATGTGTTATATGACATTTTTTGTTGAAAATCACATGTAGAATCTCGCTTTGAAGTTTTGGACTTTTTGAAGTAGACACACAGTCCACCGGTTCGATTACGAAGAGAATGCATTTTTTTTTTCAGAATATTTCACTCGAGATTTCAATTCTTAAGATAATTCGATGGAAACCGACTTGTGAAGTCGGTTTCCATCGAATTATCTTAAGAACTGAAATATTCTGCTCGATACAAGGTAATAATGAATCATTATACAAAATTCGCAGTCATTTGAAGTCTTCGAATTCCAAAACGTAAACTGAAAATTTTTGGGGTGAAAACATTTGATCTTGAACATTTTTATTAAGAAAATGCTATTCTAGCATACCCCGATGTGAATATTACATCGGGGTATTCTATTGGAGGAGTGTTTTTCTTCTTGATTCGTATCGATAATAACATTTAATATTATTTATTAGAAATAAGAATATTTATTCGTCAAAAAATCATATATATTGTCATAATAATGCGAATAACAATTTCTATTCAGTCCGACTTGAACCTAACAATGATGATAATTGATAACACACAACGTACAATATAGTAATTTGTGTATAATCTTAAGGAATAGCCTACTTGCTATATCAAGGCAGGCGCCAATGTTGTGGGTAGTAGGTATTATGATACTAACATAAAATGCCTGTGATAAAGTTTCACTTGGGAATCGAATGATCATATTAATAGTAGTTAAATATTAATGGTAGTTGTTTGGAAAAATCTTATTCGATATTGATTTCAAATAATAACGAGTGGGTCCAATAGTCCACAGGAAAACAATATGTGTCATCGAGATGAAACAATAATCTTCCGCTACAATAAAATTCCATAACCTATAAAAAATTATTCAGATTATATTAAAATGATCAGATTTTGATATGAAAGAACACTTGAGTCACTTATGAATGATCTTTCGATCTTCTGCTGGTTTATGTTGAAACATTTCTGTTAGAGTTAGAGGAACAAATAATTGAAATAAATGTTACCTTCCTGAATTATCTTATCTGCCGAAGTAGTTGGGTCAGCTATTAGAATTTTTTCCTTGTATTTTATACAGGGAATTTAGTTAATTACAATTTGGGTAGCCTGAATCAGTGTTTATAATGGTTTATTCGTTTATGTTTATGAATTTTATCAAAAACTTTCAACCCTTGAATATGCTTCAATTGATTTTCATGTAAATTTAAAGGATTAAGTCTCGGAAAACTACCAATATTCATTTTCAGTTAATAATCAGAATCGCAAGCCCGGAGTGAAAATATATTCAATCTTATATCTAGTAAAAACTCTGAAATTATGACATTATTTAACGAATAATTTCAATAACCATCACCAAAGCACTGCATTTTGATAATTCAATGCGAGATTCAATGTCATTTCACTGAACTTGACTTTTTTTTTTAGCGAACGTCCAAGAATGTTACTTTGTAAATGATCCCAATATGGCAGGAGGCGAAACACCAAAACGATTATACCGCGTCGTCAGGGTGTATATTCATTTATCAATACACCGTAACTATGGGAAATTTACGGGTTCAAAGAAAACACGCTGGAATGCGAAATTATCCGGTCATTTTGATGCACGAGTGTAATTCGGGGGAATATTTCCCGAATAAACTGTTACATTACTTGTCAAATTGATTTAGAATGGAATTGCCATAGATTCGAACTGTGTAAGTTGCATAGAAACTATGCATCTATGAACAGAACAATTATCGCAGTGCAGTTTCGCTTCCTACAATGCAATACAATTATCGCTGTAATTTTCGATAATTGTTCTCCAGATACATAGAATTTTTGACAGGAGGGAAATATTCATAAAAACTGCATGAGTTCATTTTCATTTTTGGAGAAAGAGCCCGACACCGAAGGTGGAGGGCTCTTTCTCCAAAAATGAAAATGACCGAATGCAGTTTTTCAAGGAAAACACGCTGGAATGCGAAATTATCCGGTCATTTTGATGCACGAGTGTAATTCGGGGGAATATTTCCCGAATAAACTGTTACATCACTTGTCAAACTGATGTATAATGGAAATGCCATAGATTCGAACTGTGTAAGATGCATAGAAACTATGCATCTATGAACAGAACAATTATCGCAGTGCAGTTTCGCTTCCTACAATGCAATTATCGCTGTAATTTTCGATAATTGTTCTCCAGATACATAGAATTTTTGACAGGAGGGAAATATTCGCTGTAATTTTCGATAATTGTTCTTCAGATACATAGCATTTTTGACAGGAGGGAAATATTCAATATTCTGACGGAGTCATTTATTATTTATTTTGTTTACAATGTTCCATTTTGTTCACCTTGAGTACTTTTAGCGTTTTTATTCAGGATAAAAAATACAGAATTCGTATTGCAAATGGAATTCCATGAGCCGAAGCCGATGAAAATGTTGCATAAGGTTTACGGTGAATCGAATTTATCAGAAACACGTGCGTATGAGTAGTACAGACTACAGAGCATTAAAAAAAAGCAAATCAATAAAGTTAATCAAAACTGAAGGTGATGTTAAAAGTTATTTTATTATTATCGAGGTGTTGTGCAATCGGATTTCTTGTCAGATTGTAGGCTGCGGCAGACTTTTTTCACTTTTTAAAACTCAATTCACTATTTTGAGGCATCCGTTTTCAGTCAATAAAAATTTTATTTAGGATGACACGTTTGCAAAGTGTTTTGATATTTTTATTATTTGTTGACATTATAGTGTATTACTCTGAATAAGAGTTTACTTTAAAGGAGATAAAATGAACTTAGATGATTAATACGTCAAGTTCTGTGTTTTATGATCAATATCCTATATTGACATGACTATAATTTCGACACAATGTCTGCAAATTTTGAATTTTGAGCGTAGAATGGTTGAACGGATGAGGTTCGACTCGCTGTTGATGAATTCATGGTTAAATTCAATAATGTCAGTCCGTAAACATTGTAACGAATCGGTTTGAAGAACAATCAAAAATAAGAAAAGTACCGAATTGGAGTTTTTGGAATTTGGAACTTGTGAGCGCTCATCAGTGTGTGCACTGATTCCATTTTGTTTCAGACTCTGTCCACCTGTTGCTTTGGTGAAAACTTACCAGATTTCTGTAAGGTGGCGCTCTTCAGAATTGTTCAAAACGAAATATTGATTTGAGACACTGCAAACTTTTACAAGAAATTACAATTCAGTTCATATCGATTTTTTAATGAATTGAATGAAATATAATAACTGACGGCTATAGGTCTCTTCAGTGTATAGAAGATTGTCACGAGCATGGAATATAAAATATTATTATTCTATGCTTAAAGGCACGAGAGTAGAGAATCGCGAAAAATGTCAAATATAAAAGCTATATGCGCCATCTGAAACTGCCATGATCTCTCACAATCAAGTAGGCTTAAATCTGAAAAATCACTCGTTTTGTCTGAAAGTTTCACGGGTATAAGTGGACATACCAGGGTCTATGCATCTTAGATATACCTGTAAGCCTCAGTATAGGAACTATACTGTGGCTTATACTAGTTCCTATACTGTGATTGATGCATTGATGAACGAATGTTCAAAAACCTCTGTTTTTTTTTTTGTAAAACTATCAGTAATATACTTCCATTTTTCACAGTAGATCCTCAAAGACATAATTTCAATAGTTTCAGAGTTATGAATATTTCAAATTTTTTTAGATTTTTGGTAAAAAACTCCCGCAACATGATATTCAATAAAAAAATTTTCTTATGCATTATAAAAATTAAATAATTTCCTAACATTCACAGAATGTTTTGCCCGAGAGCATCGAAAATTGAAATAATCCTGTATCAATTGAAGTAATTCCTTTCAAATATTTCCAACTTAATATCCGAGTTAATATCATTGGAATTGGAATTCTCGCAATATAATCTAAATTACGTCGAATTTATCTTATCGTCAGGTTATAGCAATTTTTTGGCAAATTTTAATTGAACAGATGCATAATAAAATCAGGGACGTCGATCAAAATTGAATAAGCGGAATTTTAAAACTGATATATTCATCGACTCATTACTTATTAGGTATGAAGGTTCGTTATCCCATATCAGATCAGATAGATACTGATTGAAAACGAATTATTTCTAGATATTTTAAACAAATACTCACTGAAGATATCAGGGGTAGAGATAATAATTTCTAGGGCCAACTCATTGCCCACTCAGTTATTGAAAGTAATACTCGTTTCGAAAAAAAATTATACGCGATGGATAAATTCGAGTAAATTATTGTTTAGTGAGAAGTTTACCTTTCGTTTTATCGACCAATAAAGGTTGCATCACACCATGGTATGTTTTAAACTATTCAATGTAACCCGATTTGTACCAGTAGAGTTGTTAAGTGTTTTTTTTTTATTTCGAAATAAGATTTGAAATCACTTTAAAAGATCGCAGTAACGTTTCTTTTTGTAGGTATTGAGGATCGTGTCAGTATCCAGGGAAATTTATTTTCTAGACGTTTCTGTTCAATGCAGATGTGTAGGATGTACATGTCATGTGATATGATATGTATTCGTTTTACCATGTTGCTTACGTTTCAGTTCTCTTGAGAGACTACTTTGTATAATAGAAGACACACATTGTCTTATTTGCATAATTTTAATTTACTCTAGTTTATAAAATTTGTAATAGCACAGATCGAATTTTTTTATTTCTTTTTTATATCCGAAAATAATTAAAAATGTTTTAGAGCTTCGGAGATTAGCTCTTACCCATTATGTCCTAGGCGTTATCAAGGGGTAAAAGATCTGGAGATCCAAGTGGCCGTGGCAATAAATTAACTCAGTAGGCCAAAGTATACGTGGAATCATTATGTTGATTGCAAAGAGTTAACACGACTGGTAGATCATGTCTTGCCACTTTAGAACATGTAGCATTTGGTATTGCATCTTGTAAAAAGTAAAAAGCCTCCATAGAAAATTGGAGTCAACGTTTTTGATGTGCTTTTCTTATACTTGTTTTAAGTTTAGTAGTGTTCTCAATGTTGACAATCAGCTGTTTTAAACTGAAGGAATTTTTTTTTATCCAGTTACAAACTAAGGCACTAGATGTTGAATGTGAAAATTGAATTGTTAACACATATTTGTCTTTTGCGTAACTTCGCAGTGTTTCTCTTTCGCTTCAAAATAGGCCTCAGTTTCGGCGATTACTTCTTGATTGGCGCTAAATTTCTTTCCAGCGAGCATTCTTTTGAGGTCCAAGAACAGGAAAAAGTCGCTGGGGGCCATATCTGGCGAACACGGTGGATGCAGAAGCAATTCGAAGCTCAATTCATGCAATATTGCCAATGTTTTCATTGATTTGTGACACGGCGCATTGTCTTGATAAAACAGCTTCTTTTTTCTCTTCAAATGGGGCGTTTTTTTAACGATTTCATACTTTAAACGATCCAATAACGCTATATAATAATCTCTGTTGATGGTCTGGCCCTTTTGGAGCAAATCAATGCATATTATACTTTGCGCATCCCAGAATACTGATGCCATAACCTTGCCAGCAGACTGTTGTGTTTTTTCTCGCTTTGGATTCGGTTCATCGTGTGCAATCAACTCGAATGACTGTCGATTGGACTCCGGAGTGAAATGATGGAGCCGTGTTTCATCCACTGCACTTAAACAGCTTCAAACACTGCTCAAAATCATTAACACGTTGTTGCTTTTGATCGATTGTGAGCTCGCGCTTGTAACGTTACAATTATTGCCCTCTTGGGAAAAAATGGTCGAGTTGAGACTCTTTGATAAATTTCTAGGGGTGGTTTGGTTTATTTGGTAACGAAACTGCTACACAGGCTTTCACAAGTTGAATGAAATTAAAATTTTTAATGGTCGACCTGTTCACTCTACACAAAAATTAGACAACTTATCTTGAATAAATCGGGTTTCACTAGCTGCTTCATTGGACTATCACGATGCCTGATCTCAGCAAGAAACTATAGTACTACAGTTTTCATTCATATATATGAACATATATTCTTAACTACAACGGGGTTGTATTTCAGGAACAAGGGTAGTTTGATGTTCTAAGGAAGGTTTCTTGCTGTTCAATATTCTAATCGCATTTTAAAAATTCCATTAGCTCATCATAAATTACCAGCATGCGAAATCGTTCAATCCCTTCAAAAGGGATACTCCCCCTCCATGCACAATATATTTAATAATAATAATTTAATATAAGAAATATGTATTTGAAATTGTGAAAATTGAAATATCTAATATAAAAACGCTCTTCATGCTTGAATCTTTGTTTTTATTTTATTTGTAATTAATTTGCGCTTAGTAAGGCCGAATCCATTAAATATCTTCAATCTGAATTAGGAACTGTTTTCAAGAAAAAACCAACATAAAATACCGTGAAGTGTACAATTAAAATGATCAGAATAGGTTACGATTCAAATGATCCACGTGACAGAAAAATACTGGAAATTTTATATAAAGGCTCACATTCACTTTATTATAATCGTTCACAGTTCTTCTGGGAGTTTAGTATTTATTTTCAAGAATTGATTGAAACTATCAATGTTATTTATTGGAAGTAACATTCAGTACAAAATCAAGAAATTAATTTCTCAATTTATTTCTGTCATTGAATAAAAAGTAATTGTATTGAACGATGATATTACATACAAATGTCTTCATCATAAAACCTTACATCTAACTCTCTAACATTTTCTCACAGAATATTAAAAAAAGTTTCTTTATTTTTCAGACGGAAAGTGAAGTAGCATGTGAAGAAGTAGCAAGACTTACAGCTGAACAAGAAGAGGGCGACTACGATGCAGTATCCTACTGCGATTACCACGACCTACCCCAGCCCCCAGACGGAGGCTACGGTTGGGTTATTGTCTTTGCATCATTCATGTGTAACATGATTGTAGATGGTATCGCATACACTTTCGGTATATTCCTATCAGACATGGTTTCGTATTATGGTGAAACGAAAGGTAAAACAGCATGGGTGGGATCTCTGCTATCTGGGATGTATCTAGCATGTGGCCCTATAGTGAGTGCTCTAACGAATAAATTCGGCTGTCGAGCGGTTTGCATTGCTGGCAGTTTGATTTCGACAGCTTCTTTTGCACTCTGCATATTTAGTCCAACCGTGAACTGGTTGATGTTAACATATGGAGTCTTCGGTGGCATAGGTTTCGGCTTGATATACTTACCGGCTGTAGTATGTGTAGGTTATTATTTTGAGACGAAGAGATCTTTAGCTACTGGTATTGCTGTATGCGGTTCGGGTGTGGGTACTTTTGCTTTCGCCCCATTGGCCACTATGTTGTTAGAATCATATGGATGGAAAGGTGCTAATCTAATTCTCGCGGGTCTCATTCTAAATTGCGTTATTTTTGGTGCTTTGATGAGACCCCTAGAATATCCTAAAGAAACCTACGACAAACCACTTCTCCAAAGAATGGCAGAAGAGAGACGAATTCAGATGGAAAGGGGGAGTATAGGTGGATCATATTTCATGGTACAATTACCAGATGGAACCATGGAGAAAAGAATGAAACAACCTATAAATATCGATCCTGGTGTGCACTCGAGCTTGAATCTAGATCAGTTGGCTCCTGGAACTCCAATTACACCAATTCCTACTGTTCCAACGTTACCTACAATAGCGGAGGTCAAAGTCACTGATCACAGTGAGAGTTCAAATAGTCCGAGCCCAAAAGAAAGTAGCAATGAAATAAGAGTAAAGAAAAACTCTAGAATTGAAGAGATTAGAAGCCAGGAAAAAAGACGGGATTCTAGTGATACAGAAATAAATTCATCAAAATTGCCTAGGAACGCTAGTCAGCCAGCTTTTACAACTCACGTTTCTTTACCCAAAAATGGATCTGTCCCAACTTTTGATAGAATGAGGAAGACTTCAGTTGGGGAGAGATTCAAACCAAACCTTGCTCCTATAAAGTCGAATTCTAGAAGTAGCATGAACTCCAATGGGGACATGAGGAGACTCAGGAACAGCTCAGCCGCCTCTTTTCTGAGCAGAAACAATAATAGCGAAGTAAGTATTCAATGCAATGAAAAGCATGATTGTATCAACTGTGATTCACAATACATAAAATTTATTTTTTATTTACAGGTAGACGTAGAGAGTCTAGTACATAATTCTAGGTTATCCTTGTCAAGAGAAAAAAGCAATATGGTCCGACCTCTTTCGAGAAAAGACATCTTTTATTCTAGATCAGTAGTCAATCTTCCTGAATTTCAAACTCAAAAATCTCTCACAAACTATAGGCAGAGTATATTGAGCATTCCAAGAGCTAGAACTGAAATGTCAGAAGGAGATCGTAAGTATTCAAATAAGATGAGCAGTAATATATTAGTTCAATGAAAATTATACACAGGGTGAGAAAAAGGGACTCAGATTTGGCAATAACATATTACAAAATGTTCCTTAACTCGAACCATTTAATTTTCAGCGGTCAGAAAACGTGGGCATTAGAGCAATTCAATAAAAACAATTTATTCAACAATAGTAAATTGAAACCTGTTTCATGACTTGCGTGAATTTGCGCATTGTACAGTGTTCTGTTGAATAAATGTACTTTGCAAAAACTCACACATACTGCATGCCTCAACCTGTATAGTACGAGTGTGGCTAAATGAAATCACATAATATATTTTTTATCGTCTTGTTGTATGTTCTGATGTATTAGTTCATATCTCAAAATAATAAACAAATGTTTATTACTCTGGAATTCATATATGTAGGAAGGTCCTTCACTTCCTGATACAAATTACTATTCCGATATTGATTTAAACATTAGAATTTTAGTGTTATTTCAGTATTATTAATTTTTTTGTGAAAGTGCTGTTTTTCCATAAAATATTTTCCTTCAACTTACAGCTGCTGACCTTTGTCCATGCTTAGCTTTACCAGAAAGTTTCAAGTCTGCTCTGTCCCAAATGATGGATGTCAGTTTGCTCAAAGATCCAGTGTTCACCTTTATAGGAATATCTAATTTCTTTGGTATGGCAGGATTGTACGTTCCATTTGTATATCTGGTTGACTGTGCAAAAGAAAAGGTAATTTTGATTGCATATTTATTTTTTAATTCAGCAATAAGTGTTCAAAACATTCCATTTTTTCAGGGTATTGATCCAGGCCAAGCTTCATTTTTGATATCAATTATTGGTATAACCAACACCATTGGTCGTGTTGCATGTGGATATTTTGCTGATTTCCCACAAGTTGATGCTCTATTTGTAAATAATATATGCCTGATAATTTCCACAATTTCTGTTGCTATGGTACCTCTTTGTGCAACATACTATTCCTATGTGGCCGTCGCAGTTTTCTTTGGAATAGCAGTTTGTTAGTATAACTTACTACTTTCAAATCATAATTTTTAGAACCTTTGTTGATAAATATAATATCAGATGTACTATTTGATTGCCAATAATTATGCAGCCAAATTCATTCATCTGATATTGATAAGACTCATTGCACTTTTACTAATAAATAAACTCAGAAAGAAGAAAATAATAAGAAAATCTTGATATGAAGATAGTTTGAAAAAGAGTCCCAGTTATAAACGAAATATCAATTAAAAAAAATTATCATATTTTCTATTGAACTTATTTACATTTCTTCTAGAACGTAACATGTTTATTAATTTTTTTTTCTTTTGCAGCTGGTTATATCTCTTTAACATCAATCATATTGGTTGACTTACTAGGGCTTGATAAATTGACTAACGCATTTGGTTTGCTGATACTTTTCCGTGGTGCAGCCGCCATTGTCGGTTCTCCATTGGCTGGTGCCTTATTAGATGCAACCAAAGGTTACGAAGTGCCATTTTATGTTGCTGGTGGACTTTTCGCAATATCAGCTGTAACTAGTTTCATAGCACCGTGTTTGAAACGCTTTGTTCCAGAAAATTCACAACAAGTGGACGAAGGGGATGCGCTGACCCCAATTGATGAGGATGATGAAGAAGATGAGCCAATAACAATGGCAAGAACGGGTAGAGAAAACAGTGTTCCTATGCCGAAAATCATAGAAACAGCTTCCAGTCCAATAAGTCCTAATGAAAAAGAAATAAAACAAATCGAATCTGTTTTGTAGGCCTACTTATCAATTTGAGTTCAAAGTGTAATTTTCCAACTTATGCTTTCAGCATTGAATATTGAGATTTACTCATTTGCCTCTGTACATAAATTTCATTAGTCAGTGTGAGTCTTTAGAAAATGATTTTTCAATTTTTCTATTCTTTAATGACATTTTTCGTCATACTCTGTGTAAACATGTAGTTACTTACAATTAATTTTACGTGATTTTTATTGTATGAACTAATATATTCTGTTTTATGTGATTAATACAGTATTTAAACATCATGAGTGGCAAACGAATTATAATTTTAATTCTTAACTTCCTGAAATAATTTCATCATTGTTGTTCAATGATTTGAGACTGGTTTTATCGAAAAAAATGAAGTTGTTGAAGTAGAAAGAGTAATTTTAAGTAATTTTTTTGTATGAAGAGATATAACACTAAATGATATATATGGAGTTTATTACAAAATTCAAACGATACAAAATATATCTGTATTATTATAATAGTAACATGATGTTCTGAGAATCATATTTTTTTCTGTTAATTCATATCAAAGAATTAAATTGTTGCTTATAAAAAAGGAAGATGATTATTATTATCAACAAATTTGAGGAGTTTAATGTAGATATGAATAAAATTCGAAAGTTGCTTTTTGTAGATATTTGTCGAATTTTCAATTCAAGGGCAATACTTCTTCAATTATATAAAAATTACTGTTAAATAAAAAAACAAAATTCATTAGAACTGAAAATTATTTTACAAGAATTATATTTCAAATGCACCTGCAGGAAATGAATCTGTTATTTCTGCAACTATACATTTTCATATTTTATATGAATGTATAATTGAATGGAAAATTTTAATTAATAGTTCTGTAAAATTCTTCTGTGTATATTCAACAGTACATTTTTTCAATCGGTATTGAATTTCAATTAGAAAACAAATTGTTTCAGAAGAACTCCGCCAATATTCACTCTGAAAACATTATCTTTTCCTTCAAGATCAGTGAGTAAACATTTTAAAGAAAAAAAAATTTGAACTCTCAAGCAAAAAAGAATTAATTTTAAATTATTTTTTTTTATTTGAAAATTTGATATAATTGAAGAATATTGACATCTCAACATATTCAAAATCAAATTATATAAACCTATTCATTGATATTTTAATCCAAATAGAAATTTCTACAATAGACCCATATCTATGTTTATAGTGCTTAAAATGGTGTGATAATAATTTTATGTATGTTAAGTAAATGTTACCTTTACTTTTTGCATTATTTGAAGAGGTACTTATATAATGTTAATGAAAAAATTAAATAAAATGCGCCAAGATTTATATTTGTTTTTTTATCAATATACATTATTAAACATTTAATCACATAATTGATATCAATAAAAGCTAATCTACATATGACGTTATAGCTGAAGGGTTATAACAAGTAAGAATAAATATTCAAGCTTTACCAGAAATATGCGAGGTTAACAAACCCTTTCAGCTAAAGACGGTCCTGTTTGGAGCCCACAGAATTCCAATGATTTGACACGATCAGCTGATTGTTAATTAATGGCGGCTGTGGGGCAAACAAACTGTCATTCAATACGTGTTTGAGTGCTTTCATTAAATTTCTTAATCACTTGTTGAGTGGCTAACTGTGACATCGTTACTTTTTTTCTACTCCCTCTAAAGAAAGTACCGGAATTCCTACATCTCGCCAACTATGTAACAGCCTATTTTAAGCTTTTGACGTTTCGTAATTGTATCGCGATTTGCCACCAGTTTTTATGGAAATGATTGCGGTCGTAGAAAAACTATATTTCATCAATCTATACCTACTGTCTCAGAAAAGTATCGACAATAAGATCCAGATCAAATCATCTCAATCGACTACAACATTGAATTATTAGAATTTTCCATCTCTCTCTAAAGATGGTAATATTTTTCATTCGTTCACATAACTTCACAAAAAAATGGAAATATTATTTTCATTGCCATAGTTAATTTCAATTAGTTTTCATTCAAGCTAAAGGATATTAAATTTAGCAATGGCATGACGTCATGGATAGCGAATCAGAGATGCCAACTCTATCCACCTTGAAAACGCACACAAACTTCTCAAATTGAAGTTTGTATTTGTACTCTAAACAAACCTATAAAAATATTCGCTTTGGACAATAATCAAATTGCATCACTATGGTAGAACATGAAAATAATGAAATATTTCATCCTTTTTTGGATATAATGCATTGTACCATAATTTTTAATATGAATATAAACATATAGATATACAACTCTATAATCCGTGCACTGAATTCTGAAATCAAATTGTTTACGATGGGAAATTGTTTGTCATAACCTCTCAGACTAAAATGACGTAAATCAATGATATAATAATAAAAATGATCATTATTTAAGATATTATAGTATTATATTTTTCATTATGTTTTCTAAAATAATCATACCATCAAGGCCAATTATAAAGTATCGTTCTATAGTAAGATCAATATCTTTAAGTACTACAAATTATCGAATTGCTAATGATTCAAATGCTGTATATATTTTTGATCGATATACTAAGTCTCTTCAACGAGAAAGAGCGTCAGCAGCTCAAGATGTGAACCTGTATGACTATTTGAAAGATGAAGTAGGTTACCGGATTGCAGATAGAGTTTTTGATATCAAGAGAAAATTCACATTGGCAGCCGATATAGGTATTCTAACACTGGTATATATTATTAATTACAATGAAAAACATATTCTTTTGTGTATGCAAATTCTCCTTGCTGGACAATTCAATGGAAGTGTAAACAAAATAGAGAGAATTTATTAAAAATAGATCATCAACACTTCTAACAAAAAATCCAAGATTGTTCATTTCAAATAATGTATTTGATAATTATTTCTTACCTATAATCATCTACTCTCGGTTTGTCTAAGAAAAAACTTCGATTTCTGGTTAAAAGAAGAATTAGTAATCATAATCTAAAATTGAATGAACATTTTCAGGATGTGGTAGAGGATATGTATCTAAACATTTGTCAAAAGACTCGATAGATCAATTAATACTTTGTGATGTTAGCAAATCAAACTTGGAAGCATCCTCAGCAATGGTTGAAAAGGACATAAGAGTTGAAACAAAAATTTTGGATGAAGAAAATATTGAGGTACAATTGAAATCAACGAAATAGAATAGATTATTTTCATTATGTTTATAGTTTGAACCAAATTCATTAGACCTAGTGGTCTCCAGTTTAGCACTACATTGGGTGAACGATCTACCCAAGGCGTTTAAGCAAATTCTGAATGCTCTAAGAGAAGATGGAGTATTTTTGGCTTCTGTTTTTGGAGGTGATACCCTTTATGAACTCCGGTCATCTCTTCAGTTAGCAGAACAAGAAAGGCAAGGGGGAATTTCACCTCATATTTCACCCTTCACAGAAGTGAGAGATATAGGATCTCTTTTAACAAATGCTGGTTTTTCTATGCTAACCATTGACACAGACGAGATAATTGTTAATTATCCATCTATGTTTGAGCTGATGTGGGATTTGAAAGGTATGATATATTTTTAATATAAAAGCGTTGAAATATTCATATATCAAGTATAAGTATATAATACTTCAGTTATATATATAACAAGCGTTCATTAAAATTCGTAGTCAATAGTGCTGTGGAAAAATTAGTGTGGATTTTCAGTGATTACAAGTAGCTTAGCTAGTACCATATCACTAGCATTTGTTCACATACTTCGAATCTGGGAACAACATATGGTACAAGCTAGGCACTACTTGTAATCACAGAAAATCAACTTCTGCTGTGGAGAAATTAGAGTGGATTTTCTGTGATTACAAGTAGCGCTTAGCTTGTACTATAAATACTAATATTTGTTTACATACTTTGAACAAGCTAAGCGCTACTTGCAATCACAGAAAATCATCTCTAATTTCTCCACAGCACTCTTGACCACGAATTTAATTGAATGCTGTTATATGCTGATAAATATGTTTGAAGATTCAGTTTCCATTTATTGAATATCTTATCCAAAAAGTGTTAAATATTATAGTGAATATCAGTTTTAGAATTTACAGTTCTTATGTGAGTTAATTCATAACCAATAGGTGGTATCCTGAAATATCTTTTGTTTTATTTGAACATTTCAGATGCGAGCTTATATTCACTCGTAATCTCATACTGTTATAAATTGACAGTATGAATTTGTATGGGGTTGTATACAATATATTTAATGTTTGATTATTTGTTGAGGTTTTAACTAATGATCTTAGTAGTTGATAAGACAAAGTTAATAAATAAACACTGAAAATTCCTTCTTAGACACACCACTCATTTTTCATCCAACAATAAATTATATTATGCTCATTTTAGCAATCTCATAATATTTGATACTAAGCTGTTACATATTTTCTCTCTTTATAGGCATGGCCGAAAGCAACGCTGCTTTCAATCGATCTATACGTTTGAATCGTGATGTGCAGTTTGCAGCTGCTGCTATTTATAAAGAACTGTACCGTAAAGTTGATAAGGAATCGGGAGATGTAATTGTCCCTGCAACTTTTCAGGTAATAACAGAGATTAGAAATGTCCCATCTTGAAATCTTTTCCACATTGATAGTTTTTCTTCAGGTGATTAATATGCTTGGTTGGAAACCTCACTCTTCACAACCTAAACCAATGCAAAGAGGTACAGCTAATACATCTCTCAAAGATTTGTATAAATTAGATGAAATCATCAAAGAGGTGAAAACAGTTGACCATGATGATAAGAAATAAATATATTAATTGTTATCAAATACTTGTTTTCTAATTCAATTATGTTTTAAAATTATCAGAATTATTTTGGTCTTCAGGTTATTCAAATAAAACTCTGAAAGTCACATTTCAATTACTTTCATTTATATCATTTTGAAATGGTGAATTTTAAGTATTGATTGAACACCACTTTATATTCTTAGGATCATACAGTTCCTCATCACTTAGTTTTTCCAATACTCGCATCTGAAAATCAACAAATAGTAATGCAAAATTATCAAAAAATGTTATTATCAACAACATTAATATTATTTATCATGCTTAGCCTATAAGGAAAAAAATGTTCATGAGTTTGGCTCCTTAAATATATTTTTCTCACTATATTCAACAAAAATTCAGCTAAATATGTAGAATAGGTGCATGACCTTGAAACCCTCGAATCTGCTACGTCAAAATGGCAGCCACATTGCCAGATCGAAAAATGAATCAGGATTTAAAATAATGCAAATGGTATAATAAGAAAAATTCCACCAATTCCCCCCAGTGGTCGGGACATTTATAATGATAGGTTACCTAAATAATTGAATATTCTGATTAGGAATGCGACTATTAATGCTACAACAAAATTCATTCTAGAAGCCAAGATGTTTACGGAAATGCACTGACAGAACTTCAAATGGAAAAACACATTTTATATCAAAATGATAATTGATTTTCGTATGTAATTTTCTAAATTAAATTTAATTATGGATCTTTTTTGTGAATAATATGGTGTGCTTGTAAGTGTTAGCAGAAGTTATGGTTTTCTTTGCTCAGTTCTTTCCTTCAGAAGCTCTGTGAACTAAGCAAGTAAGTTATCATTCAAATAAATTTTCTGAAATAAATGTTTCTTTCTGTTTGAGAAGTTTATTGGAAACTGGGAGCAAAATTTAAAATCTTTCATAAAAGGAATTTATCTTGATAACTTAAAGATGGAAATATGCAAAAAATATTAAATATAATACTCACATTTTTCCTAACATACTTTACAAGTTTTTCAATGTGTACCATATCAACCATATCAGATTGTTGATAAAATCTTCTCCATAATGCACCTGCCAAAACAATATCATCTGCTAGATGACCTTCATCATATGCAATGTAAGAAGCCTGAAGTTGTTCTGATAATTCTACAATTTTTGATCTTATATCAATAGGGTTGCCTTTCTAGAAAAAATGTCAATCAAAACAATGAATACTGATTTCAGATTAGATACTCACAGACCCAAGTTTCTTTACTCTTTCAAGTACATCAGCCCATAATGCTTCTACAAGAGTATTTCTTATCACTCTACCATCTTTACCTTCAGCCATTGCTCGTGCTGACAACATCCACAAATGGAGTTCTGTTACTACAAACCATGAGTAAAAAGTGTCTGGCATATCTAATTCTTCAAAGAATTCTATATAATCAAAATTATCGACTAATGATTCGAAATGATTATAAGTTATAGCTTTCAATTTCTACAAAAGTAGGAGTTTAAAATTATATTTGCTGCATTATAGATTTCATACTGTTTTGTTAAATTCTAAAGAGGGTATCCTTGTTAGAAATTTTTTAAGAAATCCTACATCCATTAATGCCATCGATCTTGTAGAAAACTGAGGTATTTTTTTGTTGTGAATTGATAACACATTATGTTTATTGGGATAGAGTGATTGTGAATGAATAGCCGTTGATATTTCCTTCTGAAACTAATTAGTGTTCTAAAAGAATCATAATATTATGTCATCATTCTTACAGGAATTCGTTGAGGAATACGTAATAACTTCTGTATATTAATCATCTTTGAAATAATTATTTGAAAACAGACAATTAACGTGATTTAAACATTTATTATACAAGATATTCCTATTAGATTTTGTTAAAAATATTGTTTAAAATCAACACAAGAATCTATGATCATGAATATATGAGGTTAGTTATCCTTCAGTTTTGAAGTTTCAGTATAGAATAACTATCTATAGTTTATTTTATATTCTATGGTTGAGTAGCAAACTATCAATTTTCTGAACTACTGCTGTATCATTTTCCATACAACAAACGATAGTTATTTATCTCATAAATAAATCATCTACTAATAAAATGGGTTAAAGCAAGTTACTCTTATATTTAGAATCATTTTGTCATTGGTTTTATCTTCAAGTAATATTAAGTATATTCAAGGTATAAAAAAATACCATTCTAGATGATAATAGATTATAGGCAACACATATTACTTCATTAAAAATCAATATAATAAGTCTATAGAGATCAAAGATACTATATCTATGATAAAGATATGAGATGACATGAAACAGAATATCGAATAGGATTCAGACAGGCTTTACAGTTATTCATCTATTACATGAATATAATTTGAGGTCCGAGTCAGGGCCGATCCCAGGCATGTTTAGGGGTTTTTAGGTCGTAAATTTTATTTCGACAATGTATTTCTCCATACTTGTCGGACTTTTTCAACAACGAATAGTGTTCCTCGTTATCTACAGTTTGAAAAGATTTTCTAGAATGTTTTTTGTCTGTCATCCTACACACGACATAGAAAAGTTAACAAAAAGTAAAAAACTTGTCTTATCTGGAAACACCCATTATGACCAAAATGGATTTCATTTTACATTTCAGTTGATGACTTTGCACGACTTTTATTGATTATAATACTCATTTTTGTGAACAAAAATAATCATAATTGGTTCCTTCAGAACTTTCAGATCCGCTAAGCCACACAACCCTTGGAGTCGGGCCGGCTCTGGTAAAAACTAAAATCTATCAATTCAGCCTGCATGAGGGTAGATAGTTTTGCGCAAGATTATTTATTGGCGCCAGACTATCCGACTCCTTTCCATTATATTTATTTTTGTGGAACTATTCGATTTTGTGAAAGCTTCTTTTATTCTGAAATTTTCAAATGATGCAATTGCTGTTTCTACTTTTTTATATTAGTAACTTTTTAAATCCAATCAATTGCAATAGTGATAGGAGAACAACAATTGATGGTGAGTACATGGAATATAAGTAGGTAAGCAGTATCATTGAATTATTATATACTAACAATTTTGAATGAAATGTAATATATTAAGTTTGAACTTTTACTGGGCTTAAAAATCATGATATTCTTATTACATTTTAAAAATGTAAGCATAATAAGTTCAATTTTTCCCAAATCACATATTATAATATGTAAAAAATCACAATGTTATCGCGAGATTGAGCGCTTGCATGATCATTTATTTATGCAATGGCGAAGAAAAAGAGTGTTTTGTTTGATGAAAGGAACCTATATAGTTGAATTCAATGTGTGTAAGTATTATTTTTTTATTTTGCACATTTTGTATGAGGTTTTTCTTTTGAGTCATTAATTTTTTACTGATCGATTTTTGTAGACATTGCGTCTAAAATCTACTTTTTCTTGGGTTACAACTTCAATTTTTATCGCGCTTTCTACCATTTCATGCAGATAATTTGCTTTGAATATTATGGTGGTCTCTGGAGTACGCACAATTCGAAGGTATCATTATTAATTAATCTTTCCAAATTAAACTACATATGCTTACATTTTTATACGACCGACGTAGCACTTGATTCTACACTGAGCTACCTATCGCGTTATTCATTATTTTTTTTCACTTACGAGGGAAAAATACAAAATCTCTTGCTAGGAAATATTTAGAACAACTTACTTCTTTCTACAAAAAATACACATATGACGTTTACTTAGACTAGGACTTTCACGCTGAATTTTTAGGAGCAACTGACGAGGAACATCTATTTTTTTAGTAAAAGAAGAACACCAGTACTTTAATTGCTAAATGAACCATTTATTATCTACAATCAAAACCACCTGTCCATTTAATTCTGCAATTTGTTTCAGATAGTCAATTTACTACTGCGAGAAATAATTTGAAAATAAATGAAACGAAAACATCGTATGAATATAAATCTAACAATAGATTCAAAAGAGCAAATTATGAAAACTACACCGAAAAAGTAGTACAAATGGGAGACGAGGCCCATTTTCCATGTTATATTGAAAAAGAAAACACAACAGTGAGTCCTGATAATAATTAAAAAAAAAGATTTCGTTTTTTTTTTGTTAATAAGGTATGGACTCATATCGAATTATAATTGGTAGGTATTATGGGTTAAAGTGGATAAGAATACGAACAATGAGCTCAATATTACAGTGAATTATACGACAGTCCATTTGGATAAACGCTTCAAACAAATGAAACAAAATGGATCAAAGGTAAATATAAATATGGCAATTACCTTTTTGGGCGATACAGTTAAATATTCATCTCTATCAAAATACTTCTTCCAGAATTGGCAGCTTTCAATAAAATTTACACAAAAAACTGATGAGGGACTCTACCTTTGCAAATCAACATCGAATCCTGTTACCAAAATGTATTATGAACTCATATTGATTGGTAAGTAAGCAAAGGATTCACCATTTTCTCGATCATTAAATTATAGAGATGCAACACCCCTAGAATTTGAGAAGTTTGATTTCAATACGGCAAAGCTAGTAATATATTTGCCTTCAAAGAAATTTTTTTGTTTTTCAGAAGCTATTGCTCGTATACTGGACACAGATGAAAAAGAGACCGGAATAATAAGAGTAAAATTGTTTTCACCATTACGATTGAGCTGTGTTCTGTATAATTCTATAAGTCCACCATTATATATATTTTGGTATCACTACGACACCATGATAAATTATGATTTAGAAGATAACGCATCTGTACGTCATGGACGTCAAGGGAGCGAACTCATATTTCCAAAAACAGAAGCAAGACACCAAGGAAACTATTCATGTGTTCCATCGAATGCTAGACAAGCTAGTATTGTAGTCGACGTACATGGTACTTTCAATTATTTTCGCACACTAAAATGATTCTTATACAAACTTTTGCAGGTGAAATTAAGAAAGCAACATCAATAGGAAGAAAAATCTCAGTCTTTAGAGAAATGATTCTATCAATATATATTTATAATTTGTTCAATTTTCTCTATTAGTAGTAACACTGATCTTGATTCAGAGAAGGAAGATTATGCTTATCAAGTTACTATAATAAGGTGGCAACTTATTAAATGAGGTTGCTCAGTGTCCAATTGTGCCAATATAAACAAAAGTAATGTACAGGTTTATAGAAATTAACCAGATCACCATTTTACTATAAGAAATATATGCAGTTCATTCGAAATGGGACCGATATTTTCTTAAAATAAAGGATATGTACATATTTGCTAAAATATGCTTTCCCAAAATAGGTTCAACAGAGATAAAAAAAATCTATGATTTAATAACCATTTATTAATAATTCAATACAATTAAATTTATTTTAGATTATTTAACATCATAAACCACCTGAAACATATTTTAAATCTTAGCTATCCTAATGAAAATTAAATTATAGTTTATTGTAAATTTAGAAAATCAGTTAGGAGCGAAAGACAAAAAAGGTTGAAATCACTTTGATCATTTGAACTATGAATTCATCATTCAAGATCTTAATAATTTTAAAAATAACTGAAAATTATACCACTTACCAAACATGATGTCATTTTTACTAGATATTCTTTATTTAAGTGCTCTGAAATTAAAATAATCTCGTTAATTCGAATAACAATTGTGAACTGAAAGAAAAGTATATTCAAATATATTCAGTTAGGAGCGAAAGACAAGAATAGTGTAATCATGTATGTCATCTGAACTATGAATTCATCATTTAAGAATTTGGATAATTTCAAAAATAACTTAAATTATACTACTCACCAAATATGATACCATTTTCTTCATACATGCGCTAACTATGTGCTCTGAAAATAAAAATAATCTTGTTAATTCCAATAACAATTGTGTACTCAAAGAAAAATATATTCAAAAATATTCAGTTAGGAGCGAAAGACAAAAAGTAGTGTAATCATTTAAGTCATCTGAACTATGAATTCATCATTAAGAATTTGAATAATTTCAAAAATAACTTAAATTATACTACTCACCAAATATGATACCATTTTCTTCATACATTCACTAACTATATGCTCTGAAAATAAAAATAATCTTGTTAATTCCAATAACAATTGTGTACTGAAAGAAACATATATAAAAAAATATCAGTTAGGAGCGAAAGACAAAAATAGTGTAATCATTTATGTCATCTGAACTATGAATTCATCATTAAGAATTTGGATAATTTCAAAAATAACTTAATATACTACTCACCAAATATGATACCATTTTCTTCATACAGTCACTAACTATGTGCTCTGAAAATAAAAATTATCTTGTTAATTCCAATAACAATTGTGTACTGAAAGAAACATATATTAAAAAATATCAGTTAGGAGCGAAAGACAAAAATAGTGTAATCATTTATGTCATCTGAACTATGAATTCATCATTCAAGAATTTGGTTAATTTCAAAAATAACTTGAATTATACCACTTACCAAATATTATATAATTTTCTCAATACATTCGCTATTCAAGTACTCTGAAAATAAAATAATCTCGTCAAAACCAATAACAATGGTGTACTCAAAGAAAAATATATTCAAAAATATTCAGTTAGGAGCGAAAGACGAAAAATAGTGTAATCATTTATGTCATCTGAACTATGAATTCATCATTAAGAAGTTGGATAATTTCAAAAATAACGAAAACTAAACCACTCACCAAATATGATACTAACTTCTCGATACATGCTCCATCGAAGTGAAGTGGTCTGAAAATGAAATGATATCATGAAATTCATTAACAATTAACTTATGAAAGATGAATATATTTCAAAAATATTCAGTTAGGAGCGAAAGACAAAAAAAGTGTAATCATTTATGTCATCTGAACTATGAATTCATCATTTAAGAATGTGAATAATCACTAAAATGATTGAAATTATATCACTTACCAAATTTGATATCATTTTTCCAATAAAATTTTTATCAGAGTACCCTGAAAATGAAATATTATTATGAATTTCAATGAACATTTTGAACTGAAAGAGAATTGTATTAATAAATATTCAGTTAGGAGCGAAAGACAAAAAAAGTGTAATCATTTATGTCATCTGAACTATGAATTCATCATTTTGAATTTATGTGAATTAATCCTGCAACCAAGATGTATATGGAAATGCATTGGCCATTGACAGAACTTCAAATAGAGTGGTTAAAAAAATCATTGTTATATCAACATGATAATTGATTAATATATACAATCTACCAAGCCAAATGTAATTATAGAGTTTTTGTGAATTAGTACTTATTATCAGAAGTGAAGGTTTTCTTTGCTTAGTTCTTTTCTTTGTAAGCTCTACGAACAAAGTGATTAAAATATTCAAATAAATTTTCTGAAATACATGTTCATTTTTGAGGAGTTTTAGTAATGTGTGGCTTTATGGCAGAGTAAATGCTAGACTCACCAATGTTCATTTTTATGTTTCAAAAAGTAGATTACCAAGAGAAAAATTTAAAATCCAGCTACAGTGATGACAAGTTTACATGCAAACAGAATATAATATGTGAGATATTTTATGTTGTACCAACAGAAACGATCAGAGTCTGAACTGACCAATTTTAGAACTAAATAGGGTTCAAAAATAATTTCGAAATTTTTAGCTCTTTCTTTAGATTGAAAAGAGCGTAAAAAGAGGAGCCACGCCAAATATTAATAAACAATGAACATAAGAAGAGACTCAATTAGGCATAGTGTAATACGGGTATGACTAGTTTGGTAACCTTAGATTTATTTTCGACTACCAAATCTAACTAACCTCTCTTCAACAAAAAACTTGAACATTACCTAAATCATCTCTTCAAGGAGGAAAGTTCATCATATTCTTCACGAACGCTGACATTCTGCTTCTAGGTTCACACGGAATTGAAGAGTGGTAAAACTGAAAATGAAATTAATTATAATGCAATTTTTTTACAAAGTTAGAGTGATCAATAATTATAGAATGAGATATAGTCAGATAATACATGCGAATTAATGAATCATTAAATGTCATCAATAACAAAATTCATCATGGGTAACAAAAAAAATTCAGGATTCAGGAAATCCAATATATAATGTACTGTGATATTTGTTTAATTTTCGAAGATGATCGGACATTAACTAGATAATTAAAGACAAAAATTTAAACATACCTCTTCAATACCAAAATATGAACGACAAGGTTAGTCTTTGGTTAGGATTTTGGAAATAAAATGGTAAATTTCTAAAACATGCACGTGCATATCACCTACAGTCACAGAAAAAATTATGCATAGATTTTCGAAGTGACCGAATTTATACCTCTGTACAAAATGGCCTAAGCGTAAATCTTTTTTAATTGGCTCACATGGATATTCCTTCTCTTTTTTATTTATTTTTTAATACCAATTAATTTACTCACAAACCAATAGTCTTCTAAACGAACGTGTCGAATACCTCAATATATAATAAAAATAAGAGGCTAAAATTACTCGAATCTTATCATATTACTTAATTTAGTCTCTAGGGGGCGTTTAGATATTTGTATTCGATAAATTAAAATTTTCGATATTTAGGTTATTCTGAGGACTGTGTGATGTATTGCAATATTGGATTTGAACGAAATTCGTTTAAATTTACAATTAATTAGTTAAGTAATATTTAATAGATAATTTCATTGCATATTCTTGATTTTAAGACGAAATTTGTATTTCGGATAAAATTCCGATGTGATTTCAAAAAAATTGTCACATGTCATTTAGATATTCCTAATAGGATATGTTGAGAAAGAAATACGCAAGATTGTTTCCACAAACATTTTCTAGAAAGAAAGTTATTGCACCATACAATAGCAAAATTATAAAGAAACAGAGAGCGTCAACTCAAGAAGAGAATAGGACAGATTACATCAGAAGATACACTAGTGAAAGCAGTATAAGTTTGAATGATTTGAACGATTTTTCATGCAATAATCCTGATTTACACGTATTATTACTAGATGCTGGGCAAACTTTGAAAATGACCACACGTGCAATAGGTAAATTTCCTTGTAATTGAAGAATATAATTACATTCGTGTTCAAAGTTGGAAAAAGTATAATAATATTATCATCACTATAGCTTTAAAAGATAGCATGTTTCTCATAAAGTCTTGCTAAGTGAAATAAATTATTCATTATAAGTAAGTTATTTAGTTGAATCTTCTTGAATTTACAAACAAGCAATATCATACTCATTCCAGTTAGCATATGAGTTTAGAATTAGTTGAGAAAAAAATGATCATTTGAATTCAGGTTTATCAGTGTACATTGTCGAAGTAGGATCTGGTTGGATGTATCTCCTGACAGGGCAACAGTTGATAATAGTACCTTCCCATTATCGTTTTCAAATAGAAGAAGGTAAAACCATTGCTGCTCATGTGGCATTCAACAGAGAATATGTTTTGGTGGAGGATATTAAGGATGATAGAAGGTTCTCTAGAGGAAGTGGATTCCACAGTGAGTTGCATTCACACAGTATCTTCAGAAATTAATTTTATATTTCGTTTATTTTTGTTGCACATATGGGCACATCCTCTGATTTACGGTGGTTTTCACAGTGGACTCTGAAATGTGAAGCTATTGGTTAGAAAGAAAGGGAGAGTTCAATATGAAGATGTCTAAAAAGTCTATGACAATAAGTAAAGACCAATATGCAGCAAACTAGCAGGGCCGTCGCTAGGGGGGAGGCAGGGTAAGCGGTCGCCTAGGGCGGCAAAATTCAAGGGCGGCATTTCAAGCTTGATCAACAAAAACCACATGTGTAGAAATTCAATGTACCGAATGAAATTCAATTCGGTCAGCAACAACAGGAAGGAATACCGAAAAATTTAATTAACATCAAAATCAAAAACCATTAAAGGTGTCGCATTATGCATTATACTCATAAATAATAAATATCCAGATATCACGTAATCCCCTCATAGTGGTGTTTACGAGTTATTCACGCTGAAAAACACATGCACGCATCAGGCGGGTCGGCGTTCGCTTTGCTAAACGTTGCCGAATTTTATTGCCACTTGGGGCGGCTTCTAGATTATTTTTCTTTTCAATTCTCCGATCAGAATGTTCATTTTCCAGGATGGAATACAAAATACACGAGAAATGATTCTATCTAACCATTTCTAACTTATCCTTCTCAAAAAATATAAGAAGTTTCATTATTTCATACCACATTCCATTATATTCAAGTTTCTCATTTTTATATCAAATTAACTAGTGGTGGGCGTGCGCGCATTTGAATTCAAAATAATGATTCATCCGCATAATCCGATTGTTTTATTCAATAACCTTAAAAAAAATATTCAAACTTTTTAGAAAGTCAAAACTAAGCAACTAAATCTATGGATACAAATTCATCAATTAAATCAAAATCCCCTCCGCTCGTTTGTTTATAAAAAACCCAAACCTGCAAGGGTGCAGACTTGTATTTTTGCCGGGGCGGCAGAAACGCTAGAGCATTATTTTTCAGCATTCTGTAGAGTTAGCTTCTGTAAGGGAGGCATTTTGGCTAGCGACGGCCCTGCAAACTAGCAAGAAACTATCGAATAATAGAACAAGCTATTAACTTCAACCATTTAGGAATTAAATCATCAAGTAATAGGAACGAGGAAACACGCATAAAGAAGCTAGGAGGGTCGCCAGAATCTTCGCAAGCTTGCGTGATGTTATATGGCGCAACAAATTCATGTCAAAATCTCAAGCGAAGTGCGTACATACAAAACAGATATACCTACGCCCCATAAATTAGAGAGGATAAACAACTCCGAACAATAGAGATGAAATCCTAAGAACAATATCTACCTAAACTTTTTTTTTGCGTAATGGAGGGAAATCCACCTTATGGACACCCAACAAACCTAGACAAGCGTGAAACTCCTTCATATCATTTTGTTAATTTTTTTTAAATCAGTCGAAGAGTCATTACTCCAATCACTCGAACACATAAATGATGATAACACAGTTTGATGTTTAACCAATCTGTTACTCAACCGGAAATTTTGAAGCCAGATGTTTCTATTGCTTCGAAACCTTTTCCGAGTAGCATAGGTAATTGTATATTTCTTATGACCGAGCAATCCCAGCATCCGTCGGCTACTTGGTCTGCTTCAGGAATTGTATTTTGTAGGACCATGATGATTTTTGTTCCACAATGACACTTGATACAAAGAAATAATAATATTACTGCAGCACCAGAGCTGCGCTCGTGCGTTCCATTGATGTATATAGAATTAAATCTTGTTTTTTCAGACGATATTGCCGAGTCTATCTTGTGTGTGCCAGTTGTGACTCCAGACGGCGATTGTTTCGCTGTCTTCGAGTTGGTTAGGTCTGAATACGATGAACCCTTCTCAAAGGAGGATCTCAAAATTGTTATTGTACTTACTGGATGGATGGGAGCGGCAATACATCAAAATTTGCAGAGAGTTGCCATGACTAAGCAGGAAATTTTGCACGACCAGTTATTGCATATAACTAAGTCTTACTACACTGGCAGTATTACTACCACCAAGATGATAACTGAGTTAGTTGTGAGTTTCATCTCCAAGAATCGATTAATGTAATAACTAAGAGTGTAAGCCTATATCTATTTGTATTGCAATTAAGTCAAGATGTGGAAGCCTCCACTACTTCTTTAAGCGTTTTCTTTTTACTAACATCGTAATTGTGATATTTTCGTCGTATTTTTTTCATGAAGGGGGGGAGTCAAGAATGCAGTCTCCAATTAAAAACAAATTGGTAAAGGGCTTAACCTGGATACCAGCGGACAGGTTGCCATTATTTCCATCTCGTAGTCAAGTGGATTGCAGGGCATTTTTTGAAAAAGATCTTTAAAAGAAGAGTAGTATTGTGAAAGTGTTCCTTCTCGTAAAGAAACTGGGCAACAGCGATCTGCCATATCAAAAATATTGTTGATTTAACTTCAAAACTTAACTTGAGCGCCATAACAAAAAATGCGGAAATCAATGGAAAAGAGAACAATGCCATTGAAATCCAAGAAGGCTCATCCCTTCAAAAGTCGCCACTTCAAGAGTAAGTGAGCTCACCTGTGTTTTAAACATCTTATAGTCTTCAACCTAATCGGCCTAGTATGCAAGCATTTCGTACAATTACTGATTTCAATAATCTGGATTTAAAATCATCAACAAGACAAAGAAGTGTGCATATCGAAAAGAATGTTGCTACTGTAGCGTGGAGTGTTGAAGAAGATGCCGAAATGTTGATACGTCGCCGTTCTCAACTTGTTGCTTTTGTCCTTCGACTACATGGAATATTTTACATAAGGATCTCGTCTTAACGTGCCTATAAAATACAGTTCTTGAATGAATTAAAGCCAAATGACCTTCGTTTAAGTAGCATTTTTGCTAATTGGGCGAATTTGTAACTGGACGAAGATGAGAATTTTTACCGAGGAATTGTGTGATGGAGTTCATTTCTGGTTAAATTACTTAAAAGCAATCTCCGAGCCATTACATCGATTAAAATTGACTGTTTGGTGCGGTTCACCTGTTGGTGGCATCATCTGTCCTTATTTATTTCGAAATGAGGAACGAGCAGCGGTTCCGTAGAATGGAGAGCGCTATCGAGCCATGTTGACTAGTTTCCAAAAATTAATCAGCAAAACACCGAAGACATTTGGTCCCAACAAGACTTGTCATACAGCGCGCTTAATCAATTTATTGAAAAATAAATTTGGTGACAACTTTATTTCTAGAAGTGGTCCTGTTAACTGACCACCTAGTTCGTGCGACTTAACTACTCTCGATAACTTTTTATGGGGCTTTGTTAAGTCATTGGTGCCGACAAACCAGGAACTCTTGAAACACAGCCAGATTGACTGGAAAAAGTAGTGAAAAATTAGATTGCATTTTACTATTTAGATAGAACGCAAAGTAAACATTTGTGCTCGATCCCGAATACAAGAGAGATGGAAGTTTTGTGTCGCCAATCACAATCGCGCTAGCGGAACCCATAGGCGTGCAGAATCCTGATTTATTGTTGAATGTTTTATCAGGAAACCTTTATTCATAATTCCACAATAGCTGAATCATTAAACTAAAAAAAAAATGACATTTTTGAAGCACGAAAGAATTTTCATAAATAAATCACATTGTAAACTATTTTTGAGCATCAAATGATAATTTCGAAATAAATCAAATTATGTCATGCTACTGCTATAGTGTCCCTTCAGTCAAGGAGCGACGAATGTTAGAATCAAAACAAATGCATCAGTTATAAGGCGATTTCCGTTCCTCTTATGTATTGAATTAATGTTCTAAGGACTGCTCGAATGAACTATGTGAATCGTAGCCGCGGCGGGCATAATATGCCGGAAATCATATTTGAAAAATAAATGCCATGAAATTATCTATCAGATTAGAATGTGAAATATTCATTCCAACTATATTTCTGACTTGTATTATTAAAACACCCATTACAAAGCAAGACATGAAGATTTCGGGAATTTCACGTTTGTACATGCGAAACGCGCACTGTTTCAATCTAAGCATTAAAAACCTTCTTTATGTATTTTACAAGGTTTTTTTTTGATTCACTCTTGAAATCAGGGACTGCATTTGAGCCCGTACTTGCTAACAAGACAAGGGGAAACATACAATCTACATATTCATGAAATGATTTTCGTCTAAAAATGGGGTGCTACGTATGAATATTGATCATAAACTACGCCTTAGTGTTTAAAAACCTTCGCTCAGAGGCTATTTTTATGTCACACCATGTAAAAAAGGCTTTATGACCTATATAATTACTTTTATAAATGATTATCATGTTACATTTTGTATTATATCGTATAATAGTTATTTATGCAACAAGTGCAAAAAGTGAATGTTTATTGCACTCGACGAGGCCGTTAGGCTGAGTTGGACAACACGTCGAGTGCAATAAACAATTTTTGCACGAGTTGCATACAACATTTTTTCTACGTTCATGCAAAAAGCAAAAAATGATTTATTGAGGTGCGGCACTAGGTGTAGGAAAATGAAAAGCGCAACTTGAATACTTTATTATTAATATCGATTTGCATTGAAACAGGAACTAATACGTTACGAACAATTTAACTCAAACTTTATTTTTACCCTCAATGTTGAAAGTGAATGAACAATTGGTGCAATTTTCAATATGAATATTTCGTAGTGAAGTACTTTTATATCCACTTCTTGATTTGTTACTGCTGTAACGTACTAGTACTTGGTAACTGTACATCTTTATTTCCTTCAGGCTGAAATATTTGTTTTGCAACACTGAGTTTGTTTGCATGTGATTCCTCTACGTATCCCTCCACTACTGTCGACGATTTCCATCAACACGTTGAAGTAGAATGACAGATGAGTGCAATAAAAACTTTATTGCACTAGTGCAATAAAGAACTTCTTTTTCCACTAAATATAGTTCAATAAAGTTTTGCTTTTTGCATAAATGTAAAAAAAATGAATTATCCATACACTGTGTCCGTAAAGTACCTATGGAACAAATTCATTTTTAGCTGAACAGACCATTTTAAGAAATAATCCTGAAACACGTCGGTTTTTGATTTTAATTTACCGTAATTTGAAATAATACTCTAATATACAGGGTGAATTAATTACTTTCAAGTAATGACGTCACCGTCATTTTTTTAAAATTGAACACCGGTTGTTAGCTTGTATCCTCTTGCTGTATTCTTCAAATCTTCTATTATATCGTCCATTATTATGTTGAATAATTGGGGACTCAAGGAATCTCCTTGCCTTATTCCTGTTGGTGTTGGTATTTCTTTTGTGAGACCGTTGTTTGTCATAATCCTAGTGGATGTTTCATGATTTAGTTCCCCCACAATCCTTAAAATATCACTGGGAACATGTTTCTTCTTCATGATACGAGTGACATCTCTCAGTTGGACGCGATCAAAAGCCTTCGTCAGGTCTATGAAACACATGTACATGGGATTGTTGTACTCTATGGACTTTTCTATTAGCTGTCGGATTATATATATATGGCGTCCAGCGTTGATCGGTTTTTACTAAACCCCTGCTGCTCTTCAGAGATGTCCATGTGCCGCTGTATCATATCCGTCAGAATCCTGGTAAACAGCTTCATAGTAGAATCCAGCAAGGTGATTCCCCTCTAGTTTTCGGGTTTCTTTTTGTCCCCCTTCTTGAAAATGGGTATTGTTACACTCTTCTTCCATTCCTCTGGAACCTTTCCTGTGTTGAGTATTTTGTTGAAGAAAGATCTTAATTCGTTGCCAAGTACGGGCCCTCCATACTTAAGGAGTTCATTTGGTTTAGCTATAATAATGAATTTGTTCCATACTTTACGGACACAGTGTATATCAAAAATTCGTTCATTTATACGGAAATTAATTCGAAAAACATCTCATTTAATGATTTTCTGATGAGGCTCTAGCGAAAGAAACTGTAGACGTTCATAGAGGCTCCTTTTACGTTATCGACAAATCCAAGGATGAATTAACAGCTGATGTCTATGAAGAAGGTTTGGACGAGTACAACTATCAACTTATTAAGAAAAACCTTCCGATCAAGCCCTTGCGAAGAGATAGGGGTGTTGTGACAATAGTTGCAAAATCTGGTTTAACGATCAAAGTGAAAGATCCTGCCAGAGATCCCAGGATAAGCAAAGAACCTGAATTGAAAAGTGGCATACCTATTAGGTCTCTGCTGTGCATGCCCATAACTGGTCATGGAGGTCTTGTTGGTAGGTTCAGATTTAGCCTTAACGAAATTGTTTTGTTGATGAACCCTATATTGGCCTATACCAAAATATTCTCGTCGTGGTGTTGCAAAATCCATATTTTTTCACAAATCTGGTTTCCCTAGAATAATTAAGCCACACGCTATTCTATTTGCACTGTAAAATTAAAATCATTATTTCATAGATATTTTATCCATTGTAAAAATTGCTAAAAAATATTTGAGAAGAAATCAATAACCATGTAAACAAACTAAAAAAGAACTCAGCGCCCGTAAACAGACTTTGCACAGTTTCCGGTAGGTACTTTTTTGGCTGAATTTATTGGGTATTTTCAAGAATACCTATACTATACTCCCAACCGAGCTCCCAACGCTTCTCAACTGCTGAGATCTACCATATCTTTGCTTTCATCATTTTGCGGAAAGAATTAATGAGTATAATTTTTAGGAATAGTTAAACTACTTAACAAAAGGTATGGATACTTCACGAAAAATGATGAAGCTATTATGAAAATTTTCGGAATTTACGCTTCCTGCTGCTTACAATATAATACTCTGAAGCAGCGTGCAAAAAAGTTGGTGAGTTCCATTCATATTTCTTATTATAACCCTGAACTTTCAAAAATATAAAAATTATCTCTAGAAAATGAAATTTTAAGAAAAGTTCTCTGAAAGTTTCTTCATTTTTAGGATCTGATCAACATAATTCATGACAGGATATTGAATTTGCTGTTGATTCCATGTAGGCATGAACAATATCATGCTAAACGAGTGAATGTTGTTGCACCTTCTGGTTTCTTAGAGTGAGTAATCTTATCAATACATATAACTTGGTAAAAAATGGACAAGTTTTATACTTTGACTCAACTAAATGACCTTACAAAAGCATATGACAATGCACCCATAACTAAGTCTAGGATGTGCTAGAACAAACATCAACAGTACCAAACCTCCAGTGGGTGTTAAAATTAAGATTTAATTAAGGAGGTTTCCTTTCTCATGCGACCTAATGGTCTTTTGTGTCATCCATCATCATCATAACGTTATTGACAGCTCGCCTTCCAGTTCCAGAGTTCTAATGAACCCCAATATATAATTCCTCACTTCTACAAATTTCGTGTCCAAAGCAGGTTTTGCGTTGGCTAGCGATGGCGAGGCATTCCGTCACCAGGTGATCCGGAGTTTCTTCCTCCTCCCCACAGAATCTGCACTCGTCATTTTCTGTTAGATCCATTCTCATGGGGTGTTTCCTAAGGCGACAATGCCCTGTGAGGAATCCAGTGAGGAGATGTAGCATATTTTCACTAAAATCCAGATACTTCTTGGATCTCGTAGAGTCAAAGTTTCGAAGAAACTTTTTGGAGTGATCCAAACCAGGAAGATTCCGCCAGAGTATTTCTCTTTCGGTTTCTTCCTTCTCCTGAAACTCTTTCTTGTAGGTACATATTTGTCTACGCCACAGAAAGGTTCTCCTTTTCTGACAAGTGTGTTGGCCTCTTCATTCCCTCTAATTCCTGAGTGGCTGGGAACCCAGATTAAAAAGACCTTGCCTATTTCATTGAGTTTTCTTCGGCACTCCAATACCATCTTAGAATCGATGATATGTGAGCTCAGTGCTTTGATTGCAGCCTGATCCAGTGGGTGGTATTTGCAGGAAATTGTACCATCGACAGTCTTACAATACACTTAAATATCCAGAGGGTGTTACTCTTGATATTTTGGTGTATTGTAGGAGGGTCGATCGTACAATTTCCTACAAATACCTTCTGTATAAAGTGAAAGGAAAGAACCCACCGAACATATATAGTGTACAATTATCTGCATCAGTAGTACACTTGGGTAAGCAAGCTTTTGAACCTCTCGATGTGACTAGGAAAGCTCCAAGGAAATTTTTAAATTTGTAACTATGATTAATGATCTAGGAAAATGAATGATTGATAATAGATCAACTTAGGCGGAATTCTGAAAAGCTGTACCCCGAAATAATCATCCCCAGCTCTAATTATAATACCCTTGAAATCCTTTTTGCAAGTTCATCTCCTTCAATCTCACCAGTCAATTTACTGGCCCTAGCCAGACTTTTTATGTAATTGCGGTGCTCTAAGGTCAGTTTATTTTTATAAACGAGAGGTTTTCTGACCCAGCTTCATGAATAACCGCCATTTGAGCCTATATACAAGCCACGAAGCTTATGAGTGGAGTTCAGGACAGAAAGAATGTGGAACTTAAAAGGGGAGGCCTATGTCCCGGGGTGGACTATGAGAGCCAGCTGCTTATTATGATGACACTCCTATACCACTGACCCCTTTGAATTTGATCCATCTGCGAACCATATGGATGACCAGTTGATTCACGAAATACTATGACGGTCACAAATGATCGTTAAAATAATTTTTCAAAATCATATTGTCGTCATTATATTCAAAGGTTTGAACATGAGGTTAGAATACAATTGATTCAGTCATTATCACTTGAAATATTTCTAAAAAATGCATCTTTAGGAGGGGACTCACAGGTGTTTAAATTTCATGGTAATAGCTCCCTTATAGTTTTTGAGAAAAGCTATGGACACGTCGGTTGTAAATTTTTTTTATATTATATTTATGGATTCTACACGCAAGCATATTATATAATACTTTTTTGGACGATTCCAAGGTAGATTATTTGAAATAATGAAAATACACCTGCATTTCTTAAATTGTTCCGAAATGTTGCTTCATTAACAGTATTTTTGATTTAGTTTCAGGTGGTACATACCTGAGGGAATTTTCAATCATGCACCTTATTTGGCCACACATATGATCCGAGATCTTATAGGTACTAGCGACATCGACTATAATAATATGACGAACTTCATGTTGGTGGTGAGGAAGTTGTATAGAAATAATCCTTATCATAACTTCGAGCATGCATTCAACTTCATGCACAGCATGTACAACATTTTGAAGAGGAATGCTCATATATTCTCCCCGATGGAGGTATATACTTTCAATATCTACTTCACTTTTTTGAGGAGGTACCTCAACCATAGAAACACAAACTTCTATTTTTTCTTTTCAGATCAAAGCTCTCCTCATTGCTGCAATTTGTCATGATATAGACCATGGTGGATGTACAAATAACTATTTGATTCTCACCAACGATGTTATATATCAGCTGTATCACGATGCGCCTTGGGAAAATTATCATTATATTGTTTCTGCTAGGATAATTCAGGTACCTTCATTAAATATTCAAAAATTCCATACAAGTACTTTCTGCAATTGCAGCTAATTTTGTCTTTGTAAATTTGTCTAATAATCAAGGTGAAAATCTCTGAGTATTCGGAAAAACTTCAATTAAAACGCAGAAAAATATAACAGAACAATATAATGCTGCAGGGCCCGCAGGATCCTAAAAATGTAATAGAATATCTATATATTATTGCATTTCCATTTGGCGAATATTGGCAAACATGGCAGTAGGTATCAGCAAATATTTGTCTCGATAGAATACCTAGATATCAAATGCGATGAGGGACAGATATATAACATTTAGTTAAATAAATCCCTATACCGGGTGGTTTAAAAGTCTGGAAACGGTGAATTTATTTCGCGCACAGGTGGCAAATCGAAATATTGATACTGGGGTCTTTAGTAATTTCTCTCGAGGAATCGATGAGCCCATCAGATTTTGAACCCAAAAGGGCCTTATACGAGATATGAAGCCCAACTTTGAAATTTCAAATGCGAACACCCATCTTTTTTTATAGCAGATTCGAATTTAACGGGAAATTTTACATCCGAATTGGTTGAAAACAAATTTTTTTCGTCCTTTTTTGGGCCCTAGGTAGCGTTTTTTGTTCAAAAATCCTGGGGCGTTCATTCAGATCAGGATGCAAAAATTCATATATATTCTGATACTGAGGTCCTTAGTTATTTTTCTCATTGAATCGATTGAGCCCATCAGATTTTGGGTACATATAAGCAGGGCCCCCGCAAGGGACATCAACGCCCGCGTGCGGAACATATTTTTGCGCCCCTTAAAGGGGGGAGGTGGAGAAAAGCACTGCTGGATAATCGGATTTTGTTTTGTTTTGTTAAGAATTTAGTGTAGAATGGTTGAAAATCTATCAGCAACCTTCATTGCCTTAAGAACTTTATGGTGTTAGTTGTAACATAATACATCTTAAATGTGTTTCAAAACTTAAGCTGTATTCTTCTATAAATTATTCATAAAGGCATAAACATTTAATAAGGATCAATACAGAAATTGAATGGATGTTTTTCTAGATTTGGCTGTTCAAATTTTTTTATAAAATCAATCAAACAATTTTATCGAGTATCTCTTGCTCTATATCTAAGATTGCCAATCCAGAAAATCTTTCTTATGACATGGTAGACTTCAAATAGTTTTCAATCATTTTTAATTTAGTGAATGATCTCTCACCAGAAGCAACCGACACAGGTAATGTGAGAAGGATTCTTGAGGCAATACTAAGATTCGGTAGAGAAGAAGTGAGATAATTTTCAAAAATATATTGTAGAATTTCAAGAGGATTTTCGCTTCAGATAATGAAAACAATCTTAGGGCTTTTATCTCGTTGAATAAATCATTTTGTTTTACGTCAGCCTCTTTTTTTTCCTGATCAGTTAGCTCTTGTTGAAGAGCATGACAGCATTTTAATAGATATTTATCATTTAATTCAAGAATATCACAAATAAAACAAAAAACGTTATCGTAATCAGATATCATATCAAATCTACTATTTAAGGAACTTAGTGTTTGATCAATTATTTTCAAAAAGAAATTTATTTTAAAAGCGATTTTTGGATCTTGAGGTGCCTCATCCGTCTGTTTATAATCGAACAATTTTGGTTTATACTTTCGTCTTACAGTATATAATAGAGAAAAACCTTGATCTATCTCAAGAGCAGCCGCTAGTTTTCCAGCTTTCGCAAGTTTTTCCTCGAGAACATTATCATCCCTATAATTTTTGAAATGATCAACTAAATTCTTCATAGTTTTGGCACACTTTAATGTCAATCGCTACACTTTGCATCATTTTACTTTTTTATAACATTCCAATCTTTTTGTGAATGAAGAGAAATAGATATAAAGTTCTTGTTCAATATCAAAAGAGTCCACTGTTTCATTTGAAACCTTAGCAGCATTTTCAGTTAAATTTAAGCTGTGTGCAGCACTTGGCACAAAAAATGCCCTAAGATTAGCATCGAGTATGAGTTTTTGTAAAGCAATATCTGGCTATTTCATACCGATTGCGACGTTCGGAAACTTTTATAAATTACAAGAAAGAAGTTTAGAAAAAAAAATTGTTAAAAAAATTTGAAGGAATCTTTTTCGAAAACCTTTGGTCCATCGGTTCTTCATGCGGTCTATAAGAGGTTTTAGCGCCCTTTTAGAGTGGCGCCCGCGCGGTTGCGGGGGCCCTGCATATAAGAGCCTTATACGAGATAAGAGCCTCAACTTTTAAATTTCAAATGCAAACCCATCTTTTTTATAGCAGTTTCAAAGTTGGACCTCTTATCTTCTCCACATCTTTTCCTTACGATTGTGAATATAGCCAGTAAACTTCCATAAAATATAAATTTAAACGTATAAGTCAAATCCTTATTCCTTATATTTCAAAATAAACAGATAGTAGTGAATTAACTACTATATCTTATATTAATAATCGAACTCTGATCAGAGTTTGAATAAAATTAGGTTACTCTATTCGTCAACATATGATATTGGCAAATAGAAAAAATAGAGTAAAATGACTGCAACTATTTTTCAGATATACCTAGTTATTTAAAAATATCTCTGTAGGTATTGTGAGATATAGTTTTGACGAAAAGAGTTTCATTAATTGTTTTTCTCCTATATGGGAGCGGACATTCACCTCCTCCCTTCACTCCCCCATAGATACGCCCTTTGCTTTGAGAAAGATATAGGTAATTAGTTTTATCAGTATTCAACCTTCGAAACTGACGAACTATAATTAATTTTTTTTTAAGTATAATCAGTTAAAGAATCGATAAAGACGAAACTATATTATCAAAGTGTATGAAAACAACAAAGATGTGCTACACAATGATCTCTATTCATTAACTGAAGATGCTATAGGTCAACACTCAACAGATTACGTTTGATTAAGTGCGGTCGGCTATGGATCAGTTCAACTTTTAATGATGGACAGAATCGTTTCTTTTGATGAATTATCTCAACTCCAAGAATTTATCAATATTGTAATAACGGCAATTTATTCGATATAGTTTTTTTTTCCAGATATATGATCTATTCAAATATAATAGTCGAAATCAGAAAATATTTCTGAATGAAGTAAAGGAAGCCATTCTTTCCACTGACCTTCAACAGCACTTCAGAAACAGGAAAACGCTTTTCACCGTAGTAAACGACCAATTATTTGACTTTTCGAATACTATACATCGGAGTTTGATGAAAGGCTTGATGATGACCGTTTGCGATTTATCAGCGCAATGTAAACCTTTTCATATCGCGAGAAGGATCACCGAGAACGTTTATCGTAAGTCTCTGATCTGAATGGTATTGAAAGCGTGAACTGCATCACTACATATTTTAATACAATAAAGTACCAGGAATTAGTAAATTAAACGCAAAATATATGTATCTATTATTTATCCTAATTCCATTAATCGCCTTCAAGTAGGTAGTCTCTTTTCGAAACAATACTTACCTACGACAAAGAATAATCCAATCAAATCGATTTTCAATCTCCTTTTGAGAAATCGCCTTCTGCACTTTCAAAAAGAGCAAAAGGTCGGTCAAGCCATATTAGGGGAATATGGTTCTTTTCGATAAGATTTATTGAAATTTTGTGCAGAAGTGGTGCAAAGATCATGAGTTTTCTTTCCACAAATCTTCTTCCTTTCAGCATTCTGGCACGAGGATTTTCCATTTGCACTGCAAAATTACAGAAACGTTTTCTGTTGTTTTTATCCAATGTAAAAATGATGGATGCACTGTAAACTAAATGACAGATGACTTCCGCGTGAGTATAGACGCCAGTAGCTTAGCGACGAAATTATTTAATTTTTGATTAATTCCCGGTACTTTCTTGACAATTTATTATTAACTATTTCTCTTAGTATTGTGACTTTTGCAGGAGAGTTTTATGATCAAGGAGATCGTGAAAAGAATATGGGTATTGTACCATTATCAATGATGGATAGAGAAAAAGAAAATCTAATACCAGAAGATCAGATTCATTTCATTTCTGTAATTGTATCACCAGCAACAGAGCTACTCAGGTCTCTTATGCCTAACACTGTTGATCTGAATAAAGAGTGCAGGTAATATACATATAGCTTTTAGTGGTTTACTTGATTTTCCTTTTTACAAAGTAAACTTTAAAATAATTTTTAATGGCTAATACTTCATTGAAAAGAGAGAACTTTTCCTATATTTGAAGAATTAATCATAAAATGTGAAATTAGCTGATAGTGGTTCAAAACTGTTAATCATATAGGCTTACATAATTAATTTTTTGGACTTTCAGGAATCTCCAGTCTTCTTGGCAAGATATACTAGATTCTAGGGACAGAAAATCTAGGAAAAAAAAGCTTTCTGATTGAATTAATAAGGGATAAATATATTTTTATGTCCATATATTCAAATATTCCTTATGGTTCAGAGGAATATAATTCTTTAACACAACTCTTATTTCAAGTTTTCATATACAAAATGGAACAATGAAAAGAGGTGAAAAGTGATATAAATAAATTTATTAGAGTAATACAACATGAAATCTGGATCTATACCTTAAATATATTTTACAATTATTATAATAAAGCAAGGAATAGAATATATCCCAAAAATAATGATTTTTTCATACTATACTAGAATATTTTATTATTGATTTTATCCAAATAATTATATAACGTTGTTTGAAATAAAATATTAATTTCCTTCAAATATTCTCTATTGAGATTCAATATTTTCAAAGGCAATGTGTATAAATATAGAATATCGTGCCTGAAATAACTTTTCAACAAATTCAGACTGAGTTTTTATAACAGTAAATTGAAAACGAGAATAAATATTGAAGCAAATTGATTTCATGAGCAAATGAATTGTAATTAAAATTAATAATTGTAGTGCTGATGATTGCTTTAATAGATGTTTTATACACTATATGTCCAAATTCCAATAACCTCTTTGTGTAAATACAGTAAGTATAAACAAACTTTTTTCACAAAACATGAAAAATAGACAATTCATTCAATTATTACTTATAATTGCCAACAGACGATATTACACTAATTCAGTAACCTATTACTTTCAAACCAAGATTTTATAGTGAAATCAGCAAACAAAATGATTTGAATCATTATGTGTCTTGTTTTTACGTATTGCGAATTTTACCAGGAACATAATTTTTGTCAATTTGTTGTTCTTGTAAGAACATATGTAAACAACGTTCATTTTGGGCAAGTGGGTGTCCAGCAATCCTGGAGAAAAAAGAAATATAGTCCTTCAAGTCATGAATATAGTAAAGTACAAAAGTAAATACACAAACTAAAAAACTCACTTATTGATGAATACTTCTAATCCTTTTCTGCGTTCCTCAATAAAATCTTCCTCAAAGATACCATCATCCCCTCTGAACGGTAACTGTCTTTTCCATGCTTTACCAGGTAATGGAGGCACTACAATTTTACTATCCCGCTCTAATTCATTCCTAAGCCATTCAAAATCACTATATCTTCGTCTCACACTAGATTCTTTTATTTTAAATACAGGTAAATTGGTCTAGAAACGAAAAAATTTTTATATAATTCAATTACGAAGGGGGTGGATAAACTTACTCTCATTTTTACTTCATAATCTGTGAACCTTTTTTTGCCAACTCCAATTGTAGTAACAGGATCGACCACATCAATTTCTAGAAAATTTGCAGGTGCTGCATACGCATCGTCTAATGTTTGTTTCTTTACATTCAATCTTCTAGTAGCATCTACAGTTGCATCTGACTCAGCCATCATGATTTTTTTGAAGCAAAGTACGTTAGGGGCAAGAATGAAAGTGGAACTCAGTGCGCAAAGTTCTTTCAATTACCGCACTTCTAACTGAACACTTTCCAAGAGAAAAAAAGCATTCCAAATTGTTAACTCATCAGTCTGAAAAATTCGGTTTTCACTTCGACAAAACACAAACGACAGGGAGACAGCAATAACCATTTGACATATGACAATAGACTTCTATGACATATGTTATTGTAGTTCCCATGTTTAGATTAAATTACGAAAGGTTTCCATAGTCCTAATTCCAATATGAACTTAATTATTGCTTTCTAGTCTACCGAAGGTAGTGAAAGCATTGCAATCGCTTTTCAAAAAAATATATTTCAGACGATCTTTAACAAGTTTGGTTTTCTGTCTGTCGGTATGTGTGTCCGCACATCCTTATTACAGTTTCATCTTTTACTATTCTTATTCGATTTCAATGAAGTTTGGAATGGGCTTTGAGCTTGGGTCTTAGATAATTCCACATAAAATACAGTTTTTTCAGATGAAGATTGGTCGGTATTTCTATATTTCAAGTTCTGTTAGTCTGAATTGTAAGAAAATTGGTAATGATGTTTAGGTTCTGGTAATAACTAAGAAAGCATTTTCGTGAAAATTTCAGCTCTTTCGGTTGGACAGAACGACTATTGCTCACGTGCAAAATCCGGGATTCCAATCTTTTACGCTCTGAGCAATAATAATTAGTCCTGTAAAAGTTTGATGTTGGAGAAATTTATAATGTTTAGTATTTTTTAAATTTGTAACCTTTTGGATAGTAACTACCGACTCAAATATTTCATAAAAAATCCCAATACTTTGAATTGTTACATAATTCAGATTATTATTCGAAAATAATTTATAAAGGTGAAAGAAAAAAATGACTGTTGATTTTTGCCAGGGTTAAGCAGACGCCCAAATGTAGACAATACAACATCTCTGATAATATCACGAAGCATGTCAGCAAACATCAGTTATTGCACTACCGAGAGAGGTACTGTTTAAGCGTCTTATTTCAATGCTAGACTTTTGTGAAAAATCTTTATCCTCCTTAGGTCTTTCTATTCAAGAGTTATCGTGTTTGCAGAAATATTTTAATATATTCGTCATCAACGAGTTGAACCTTATCATTTGAAACCAATATTGAAAAATACAGACATTGTGGTGAAATTATATAGCGCTTTTGAACGGTAAAGAGCGCTCAAAAAATATGATATTCTACTTTTTAATTTTATTTCATTATTCATTCATATTGATATACTCTCATATAAGCTTGCCGTTTTTACTTTAAGAACTAAGAAGAATTCAGCAAAATAAGTTGATATCAACGGTCATGTAATTAAAAAAATATATCACCACTTAAATTTTAATAGAAAAATTCTGTTTACAAAAATTAACTCCAAGACAGAATTCGTGAATCTCCTCTGGAGGTTATAGTACTATTATTCTAAAACGAATATAATACAACACTGGTATATGTACACTTATGTTATGTAATGAAACATTTAATGATGAAAATTCATGGCCTAGTAAGTGAAGAAAAAAATCATCATTTTATTTTAACTCAGAAAAAATACTCAACTAAAATGAACAGAGTTTAAAATACATAATTGTTCTTTCAAATTCAGAAGTTTGATGAAGAAAATTAATACTCCACCAAACTATGATAAAATATGTGAATTATTAAAAAATAATAACAGAAATACTGATATATATCAGTAACCTTAAATTTCATAATATTAAAGGACATTCGGTCGCCATTTAATTTTGTACTTTGGGAATTTTTTACATAGTACTCATTTATCACAGTGCATCTTGCATAAAATAATATTGACTACTATTTGATAGTCTCGAATAAAATTTTTTGAAGAAAAAATTATATAAACCATCCTTGAATATGAATTTTTGAAAATATGAAACAAATCACTAGTATTACAAGATTTAAAAATGTCATCTAATAAGATGAGAATATTTCATTTTCAAGTACTTGTAAGTTATATTAATTTCTTTTTTAATATTATTTACACTGTTTCAACACATCATCATAAAAACATTAAAGCTTTATTAGGAAATACTTTTTCCTCAGCTTATCGAAAAATTTGTTAATAAATTTTCAGTTAAATTAAGCTTCGTTCATATTCCAATTGAATGATTGCAAGAGTTGAGACTCATTCTTCGATTTATCGGAACGAGATTTCATCCTGAAATTTTATAGCAAATAATAGATTTCTTAAACTTGCATTTGATGCCACTTTTCAATTATTCAATCGTATATATTTTACTGGAAATGAATAAATAAAATGTATTATTTGAAAACAACAACAGTAATAAAAATAATCTATAAACTCTTAAATATACTCTGTTCTTATTTGTTACGCTTACTACCACTGAATTCACCAGAACTACTTGGAAATGAACGTTTTTTCATCTTGCGCATATTATCTAAATGTCTATGATAATCTTGTTCGGATGGAGCCATGTAGTCTTTCAGACGATCATAGTACCGTTCTTTAGTAATCAATTTCAACTGAAATGTTTCATTTGATAATTTACCACTTTGCACACCCTGAATTTCTATATTACAAGTGTTTGCCAACTGTAATGCAGAAATGAAATATCGTGTAACTTCAGCAGCTGATTTGCCTTTAACTATATTCTTGAATTTTTGGGGATGCCCCTCTTGGAAATTCTCCATTATATTCGAACCATATTCGTGAATATCAAAATCTGTTGATTTCATATCTTTGAATTTTTCAGACATATATTGCTTCCAGTCATAAACTCGTTGATACAAAGGTTTTCCTTCTTCCTCTTCATGATTTTCTGATACATTAAGCTCATGATGCAATGATTCCTGTGGTGTTTGATCATTCAATTCGAGAACAGGTGAATTAATATCAGAAACATATGTAGTATCTTCATTATCTTGAAAGTGAGACTCATAACCACTATCTTGTGTACATAGTATAGGATGGTCAGATAGTTGTGATGCATCTTCTATTCCTATTCTACTGCTAGAATCTATAGGATCATCAAATTTCAACTCTGGTAATTCCACCATCCCTGAAATCAAGAAATTTCTTTATTACTTCCATTTAAATTGTGAGCAATAATTTCTAAATTTTTTGATGATTATAATCATTTGTACCGAATTTAACCAATCAATACTGACCTTCTCCTTCTTCAGGTTGATAATGAGTTGCAAAAAATGTATTAAATTTTTCTAAATCTACGGTAATGCCCGTTACTAATTTTTTAAGGGCTGCTTTGGATAATTTTCTTCTCTTTTCTGGAATCTGAAATATTAGAAGTTGATAAATCATCTAATCTATATCAAGTAACAGATTCCTACATACTACCAAATGAGATTATTTCACATTTCCTCTAAAGTATATTTGTCATTTAAGATTTTTTTTAATTGTAGAGTAATGAAAAAAAATGGAAAAATAATCGTAATCTGCATATACCAATAAAAATTAAAAGAAACCAGTTGCTTTTCTACATATGCAAACAAAATTTTAATAAAATATTTGGAGTCTACATAGAGATTTTTTCTTTCTTTATACTTATTATAACTCCAAAGAGATCACAGATTACGGTTTTATAAAAATTTCAACCTAGTTGGATCTGTTGTCACGGAAATATTTAATTTTTCATTTCCATTCTTGAATATTTTTTGTTCTGATGGTGTGTTCACCTTCAAATTTTGCATGAAGCATCAAACTACTATTCTAAACCCTATATATTTCTCCTAATATTTTGGGGAATACTCTGCACAAAACAAGTGTTTAATCAATTAGGTGCATGCTTGTTGTTCTGTTATAGGAATGTATTATAATGATATAATGATTTTTGTAATTTTTATGTTTAAGTTGGGTAAATAAATAAACACTCAAATACAGGGTCAGTTTTAAGGTTACGATAATATTAGTTGATTTTTCATTTTTTTGAATTTTCTTTGGTTTTGGTAGGGTGATCAACATGAAATTCTGCAATTTCTGGAGATTGAAATTGTTATTTTATATCTAAATGTAACATTTCATTTCAATCAAATTAATGACTGTGAAGAATCAGAAACTTGTTGACATAAGAGATCAATATAGAAAAAGGGTAACATTCAAAAGGCGTTAGAGTAGTTTTCAACTGGAGGTACTTACTATATCATCATCTTCAATTATTTCCATTGTTTTTATTTTGATTCTAGATGATTTCCTTTTATAACCCATTTGTTTAGTTTTATTCAATAGTGAACAGTTATCGTTCAGAGACTTATTTTCTGATGACTCATTTCTATTTGAGTTTTCCACATCATAAAATGTATCTTCATGGATAGTGCACATCTCATCTTCATCTTGGGCTTTAACACCACAATTTGAACAATTCGATAATTTACCTGTAGAAGATATATTAATATCTGCGTCTTTATCTCCTATAATTTGAAGTGAAGAATCAATGATATGGCAATCAATATCAACTTTTCTCTCAGTGGAGAAGTTCTCCTGAAAATTTTCCGATTTAGAATCTTCTCCTTCACAGCAGTGGTAGAATGACTTTTTCAGTTCATCTATAGATAATCTAGACAATCTACTCAAATCATCAACCGACAATCTTAATAAATTTACCTGGCATTTTTTCACATAAATATTATCCAAGTCTGACATATCCAGTCTAGATACATAAGTAGAAGATATGCTTACTCTTCTTAATTTTTGTGGACTTTGCTTATTGAAGGACGAATTATCAAAATTTTTAACATACATATTTCTGTTTACAAAATATTGATCTTTATATTTTTCAATGTATTTTTCTACTTCTACAGAATGTTTTTCTAAATCTTCAAAACTCAAATGATTTTCTTTGAGAAAATTTGGAATCAAGTAAAGTTCACTATATAATTTGAATGGAAAATCAGAAAATCTTGGTTTATTAACTAGAAGTAACTCCTCTAATCTAATGACTGATTCCATTTTAGACGTGTGCACAACAAATTCATTTTCTTGGTCTTGATCGAAGATTGCATCTTCAATACTTCGAAATTGAATTTGTTTATCAGATAAGGTTCTATTACTCCTTGGAGTAGGTTGTATGTCCCATTTAAAAACCATTTTTTTATACCAGCCTGAGTATAATTTGGAATCTTTCTGATAATTAATGTGTTGAAAATCATCAATTTCCTTCCAATCTATAGGAAAACATTTTGATTTGCCTTTATCTTCATTACGAGATGTATCTATTTGTCTCCTCCTCCTTTTATATTTCCTTTCTCTTTCTTCTATTCTTTTAAGTTCAATTTCATTTTCTTCCCTGGAGAAAATGAATAATTTAATTATAGAATGAGCACATTGTTATAAACGCGTTCACTGCGGCACGTATCCCTGGGGGCTTGTGTTGTACCTTAAAGTTAGTGCGGCACCAAAAACATGAGTGGATTATTCCAGTGCGAAAACCATAAATAAGTTGTTTTTTCACCGATTTGAAAAATGCAAATAGCAATTGATTTCAACTAATGTTTCATTAGTTTGATGCGGCACATGCTAAACATATCGATTCTTGTTTCAACTGAGACTGAGACAAATCACACAAAAGAGGAACGTTTATTATGAAAAACTACTTGAAAAAAGAACGAAATGACTCAATGTTTGTTTCATCCTGCCTAGAAGTCGAATACCAAATAAATAAGTCAACTGAATTTCCTTTAGTCCCTGCATGGCACAGGCTACCGGAATCAAGTGCATCTGAGTCCTTAGGTAGATTATTACTTCCGAAATGATTTCCAACAGTTGGTACATTGAATATTTGATCACCTGTTCGTTAGATGGAGCTTGAAAAAAAAAATTTACACGCGTATCCCGGGGAGCATGTGCCGCACATAGATTGAAATGGGCAAAATCTATATTCGCAGTGAACGTGTTTAAAGGTTTTGTTCGTCTGATTATTATTAATATAAGTATATATATGCTTTTGAATTGTTTGTTTCAATGGATAGTGTTTTGATGACAAAATTCATATTTATTGACCTGGATGTTATTAGTACTGATTCAAAATTCATTTTATTATTTTAAGGAATTATGGAAATGCTGAAAAAATTGAAGGTTTTGATCAACCCAAGATTTAGCTATTGCCGAATACAGGGTAATTCAAGTTCGACTGCCTATTGAAATCTGAAAATTCGGAATATGACATTGTTCATGATGCTCTATTCAGCTAAAATATTTTCGAAGCTCCAGCACTTCCGGTTATACAAGAAATGAAAACAAATTTCAAAGAAATTTTTTTCATTTCATGTCTTAGATATTATCAAAATTTCCATTCTCAATAATTCCTTTCTAAAATTATTGCGTTAGTCCTTACAGTTTTCAAAATATTAAGAAAAAACCGAAAAAAATATAGAATTTCCTTAGTCACAATTACGTGAATTATTTTTACTGTGAATATCCTATGCGAGTACTCAATTCACATTCTCGAATTAGAATAATGTAGGAATATCGTGCATATCTTGAATTCGAGAAATATCATCACAGGGTGTTTTATTCGAGATTTTATGATTTTATGTTATACGTAGAGTAAATTTCATTCCATCTGTTTTCAGACAGACTTATAGAGCAATACTCTATGATCATAGAAATTTGAATGTCTTATTACTAAGATGCATAGAATACCTGGTGTGTTTACTGATTCGATTTTATTTCAGACTTTTTGAGAGACCCACCTGTTGCTTTGGTGGTCTGCTTCACCAGAGTGCTGTAAGGTGGCGCTCTTTAAAATTTTTCGAATTCCCGCATCTGCCTGGTGCCGTTTAAGAAGGAAATACTGATTTTAGACACTGCAAACATTCACAATAAATTAGAATTCAGTTCATATCGAATTTTTACTCAAATGAAAGGAATATAATGACAGACCATAGAATATAAAATATTATTGTTCTCTACTCAAAGTTCACGACAAGAGCGTAGAAATAGGGGGATACTGCCACTGGGGGTAATTCATAGACCTAATATCAATATGTGATATTAGGTCTATGGGGTAATTACACGGTGCTCCTAAATTGGAGAGACAAATGAAAATGACAGATTTCCGGATCATTTTAAGAAAAAAAGTCCTATAACATGAGTCCCCAAACATTTTGTTTTGAGATACATGTGTTGAAGTTCAAGTTATTTTCTCGTATAACCTTCCCTTCACAAGATATTTAATTTGAATTGGCCATAGATATTCCAGTTTAAAGTTTTCACTTTGTGATATGCTAATTTTGAATGCAAATCTACAGGGTGATATATTTTCTGGAAGGATGCCTGCTTCCTTCCTCCAAAACTATATTTTGGTGAATGGCTGTTAGTTTAGAAAAATGTAGAAAAAAAACTCTGGTCCAGTACTACACTTTTTGGTTTGTTATAGTTTTGTCGTATCTGCTATCGATTTCGAGAAAAATCTCTAGTAATCCTCAGGAAAATTCTATAATTATAAGTTTTGGTATTTATTTACCTAATCTGTAGCGAAGATTAATAAATATTTGATAAACTGTACGACACACTAGAAACAACCAGTATATTGAAAGCAAAGCCTTTGTGGGCTCATATTCACGAAACTTTTTTTTCTCAAAATTATCCAAGTAATTTCTCATTTTCCTTCGTAACTCTTATTTGAGACCAAGGTAAGAACAACCGAATTAGTAACAACAAAAATTATTTCGAGTAATTTGGTTCAAATTTCATTATCAAACTTCTTTTTCTAACATTACAGATATGAATAAAAGTTGTCGTCAAAAATTTTTTTTTCGATTATCCCTCCCCAAGAAAAAAAAGATCTACGCCCTTGGTTCACAAGAGTCGAGAATTGAGAGAAATGTCAAATGTAAACGATGTATGCGCCATCTGAAAAGCCCGCGATCCCTCGAAATCAAATAGGTATAAATCCGAAAAATCTCCCGGTTTGTCTGAAAGTTTTACAGGTATAAGTAGACACACCAGGTATTCTATGCATCTTACTTATTACTTTACGTGTGACAGGTGCTTTCATTATCAAAGCTAAACTAATTTGATTGCACTATTTCCGCTATTCAAATGACAAAATTCTGGATATACTCTTCTCTAATTCTATAGCAAATCCGTTCATTTTGGCACATCTTGTGGAACAAAATAGAATAGAACGGATTTATCTATTATCTGTCAAAATTGTGATACAGAAAACTGTTCTGCCAACCAACATTTTTCAATGCAAAAACCACTAAACGATATTTATGGAAATAATTCTATAATAAAAAAAATTAAAAAAAACTTATATATGTATGTATATATGGATATGTATAAATCAAAAGGCTGAAGGACCTTAGGTCGATGGCCATTTGTTTGTTTATGAACAATAAAGTACTGTTACTACTACTACTACTAATTCTATAATTTCAAATAAAATTCAGTGAATTAGAGAAAATAATGTATAATACTCGTACAGAAGGTTCCTTCTATCACTTATTCATTTTGAACTTGTGGAAGAATATCAATACCTTGTGCACTTGTATTATAAATAACTTATTATTATTATTGGTAGAACTCATCGATTATAAAATCAAAAATTTCCTCATCTTCATCATTTAAATGAGAAGATACATATCTTGAAAGGATGTTTCATACTTTGTCAATATCCATTTTACTTGAGTTCCTTCTTAAAAAAAAATCTGTACCATACGAGATAAAATCATGTAGCACTCCTGTGTGCCAAAATTGATGCATATTCTATACATACGGTAGAAGGTAGAATACATTTTATACTTCCAAAATATCTTCTCGGTAATTGGTGGTAAATGTGGATATTCCTGATTGAATGCTCGACAAGTCCTCAAATCAATTCTGTTGCATTCACCGTGGATATGGAATAGATCCAGAATTTCATTATTTGAATAACGGGGATTCATTTCGTGGAATTATAATCTACTAGCTTCAATAATGAATACACCTGTCACTTTGGAATAATTGCATATTTTAATTTCTATGATCATAGAATACTGCTTTGAAACGCACTCTAGAAACAGATTAAATGAAATTGACCCTACATATACATAAATTCATAAAATCTCGAATAACTCTTGAATTATTGAATTTGGGAGCATAATCATGTTTGGACACTACCCTTATTTTTCTCTGTAGAATCCAACGCAATCATAAAAATATAGGGTTCTAATTTTAAAATCGAAAGTTATGATCAAATTTTGTTCACTATTTTTGGCACAATATTTGAAACACCCTGTGATGATATTTCTCAAGTCCAAGATATGCACGATATTCCTACATCATTTTAGTTCGAGAAAGTGAATCTAGTATACGCATAGGATATTCACAGTAAAAATAATTCACGTAATTTAAACTAAGGAATTTCTTTATTTTTTTCGGTTTTTTCTTAATATTTTGAAAACTATAAGGACTAACGCAATAATTTTATGAAGGAGTAATTGAGAATAGAAATCTTGATGATATCTAAGACATAAAATGTAAAAATAGGTTTTGTTTGAAATTTTTTTTTTCATTTCTTGAATAACTGGAAGTGCTGGAGCTTTGAAAATAATTTTGCTAAATAGGGCATAATGAATAATGTCATATTCCAAATTTTCAGATTTCAAATAGGCCTCGTTCTCCAGAAACGTCTAATAGGCAGTCAAATTTGGAACACCCTGTATAGTGATATAAGCTGCCCTCTTAAAACTTACGATTTGAAGGATATCAAACGCTTTTGGAACTCATTTATCACATCCCATAGAAGATCCACTTTTTTGCTATATATTAATGACGAACTCTGTAAGAGGAGAGCAGCTTCTGCAAAATTGATTTTGAATAATCCATGTTTGAAAAAATCTTCTGATTCAATGAGAGATTGAAGAAATAAATCCAATATCTAAAAAAATATGAATAGGCAACCTTGTAGATGAACGTTTTTAAAAATTATACCTCTCCAAGGGAGTTATCCAAAGCGGGTCTTTTCTCTAACTGATTAAGTCTTAGAATCAATTTTCCTACTTTAGACGATTTGTCTATATATTCCTCTTCTTGTTCCATGATTTATCAACTACCACAAATCACAATGAAGAAAACAAGTATGTACTAGCTTAATTCTCCTGTTTTGTCTCAATAAATAATCCCCAAACGGTAATTATTATTCATATTTATAGTAATCGAGTCTTATATATTACAAATGGTAATTTTCTCAAAAATGTTTTATTGTACAAAAAACCGTAGACGCTTGGTTTAATGTTCACCATTTTCGATAACATAGCTACGACCACTCATTTCCGTCTCATAGCATCAAGCATCGTTGTTTATTTTTCATTTTGATTGAGATTGTACCATTTGACAATATTTCTTTGACATTCATCAATCTCATCTGTGTTCAATGAGTTGAGGTCATGGATAAAAAAATTATTTATATCTATGGTTGACATTAAGCTCACTTTACAGTTTTACAGACAGGAAAGTGAAATATTTTCAAATTGTATTTTGAAATTACACTTTAAATTCGTTCATTTCCATTTTCATTTCAAATTATTCAAAATTTTTAGATCAATAATGACTCAGATGATGTTATATTAAAATATAATATTGTTATGTACCAGTTGGTATGTCATGAATTTGACAGCAAGAATTTTATATTTGTGTATGTTTTATTTACGTACACTTGATACTTGATTCAATAACAGTTATAAATTTTTAATATTTAATTGAAAAGTATTTGCGGTTAATAAAAGCTACCCTTGATTCAATTATGGGTTTTTGCAATGCTTTAATTAAATGTTTATTAATTATATTCAATATTTTATTCGGAGTGAGTACTATTTAACATTTTCAGGAATATAAACTGAGATATCAATATCCAGTTGCAATATAATAAATAATAGTTGGAAATATTTCTATAATTGATTGTTTATTATGATGATAATAATTTGTTTTGACAATTATTTGATTTGACGCTAGACCATTATGCCTATTTAGTATTCTAACATCATTGTTGAGTTAAAACATGAATGAGATAATAGGTAATACCTAAAAATAATCACGAAGTTTAGTGTTGGTGCAAATAATTCCGCATTCTTATCGTTGCTGTTATTTGCTATTATATTATGATTTCTTCAACATGATATAATTTTTTTGCATATTACTTCAATTGCTGTATTTCTATTTTTATGTACAATAAGCTACCATAATAAAAATAAATAGAAAAATTAAATACTTTAATTTTATTTGTAGTTGTACATGATATTATGATATTAATTGAAACTGATTTCTGTTCTAGATTTGGGGATTTCTAGGATGCGCATTTTCTGTATTTTGTCTTTGGCTTCTTGCTGATTCCGAATTTGTTTTACCACAAGATCGTACAAATTTCATTGTTTCTGTGGCAATAATTTTAGTTGCTTCAGTTGTATTGGTCTTAGTGGCTTTCATTGGAATATATGGAACAATAAATAGTAGCCAATGTCTGTTACTCACTGTAAGTATTTCGAAGTTATTCAGAGCTTTTTTTCTCATTTTGTATAGCATACAATCCGACACATATTTGAAAATGAAAAGTAAATCATATATTTGAATGGCTTAGACATTGTTACTAATATCAAATTTCTTTTCTTAGCAAATTACGCGGATCCTCTTCACAAATTCAATATAATTATTTACCTTTATTAATCAGAAAAACATAATATTAATAAAATAGGTACATAAATTCAAGTAATCTTTGATTGGCATATTAGATGGGATGATCAAGGTAACAGAAATTCTATTTTTAAGTGAAGATATCACAGATTGAGTTTAAGATTTATTTTGGCTGAAGTTTTTACTTTAGCTGAAGTTGCTGCTATCTTATGGCATTTTGAGAGTGGCACTCAAATATCTTTTAGATATGGAAACAACATAAAAACAAGATACCTCAATTGTTTATTAGTCAATTTTATGGTGTAATATATTCTGTGCGAGTTAGGTATGAGTAGATTTAAAGTTCTTTAGACCTTAATACTCATATCAATTTCTACTGTTTCCTTCTTTTCAGAGAATTAATGATTATAAGAAGAAATTATGTTAAGTTTCATGGGTATAATTTGATACATTCCATTTGTTTTTAGTAATGCTTTTCAATTATATATCGCTTCATATTTTATAAATATATAAATACTATATATTATTTTATATTAAACATTATTTTACTGAATTAATTAATTTTTAACGTTTTTACTTTCTTATTTTTTTTTATAGTTCTTCTCTCTACTGTTGATGGTATGTGTAGTTGAATGGTCTGCAGCTATTTGGGCATATGCAAATGCAGATTCTCTTGAAAATCAGATCCATACATCCATTAAGATGACAGTGGAACAAGAATATGGTGATAACACAAATAGAACCTTGATTTTTGATACAATCCAAAAGAAGGTGAGTTATCATCTGAAATATTATTTATCAAAATATAGTGGAATGAAAATTACTAGTTAAATAATTGAAACCTTGAATGCATTGAGAATATTGATTACAGTAATCTATGGATAATCCAAACAGAAAATTGGCAAGACACATTCGGTTTATCAAATCAATCGGAAATCAAATTGAATGATATCTATAATCGAATTCTTCTTAGAAGAATCACTTCATGCAGTGGCAATTCATTTTCTTCTGCTCATCGAAGACATGAATTGAATGATTTGATTGCCTCTTTACTTTCTAAACAGGTTCATCTTCGTCGTCAGAGCTTTGATTTTACTCAGTGACATCAGCAATTGTCTCATCATCTTCCAAAAACTCTGCGTCCCAATTTTCTTCATCATCATCTTGTGCCTATTTCTGAACTTTTTTCACTCTGAACTTTTTGTACTTGTATCATCTAACTAAATCAAGTACTTGATCTAATCCTTCTCCTAATTCACTTGAAGGAATCCAATCTTCTGGATTCCATTCTTCTGTTCGTATTGCAGAGTTCAGATTATGTTTGGATTATACATATCATTTTACCAAATGGGCTATTCGGATTATAGGGTACTTCGGATTATTTGATATATATTTGGACTACAGGTACAAGAATATGATTATCAATTTGAATATGTTGAAAAATCAATGACTTATGCAGATTGGTGAATTCATAATTAAAATTTAATTCTGGGGCCGGTTATAATCAAACTACACCAAAAATAACATTAAAAAAAATTGCAAAGTGAAAAGTCAAGAAAAAGTCGCAAAGTAGTAATTTTTTTTCACATTGAATATTTGATGAAAGTGGTTTGGTGCAAGAGGTCCCTGGAAAGCATCTATCTTGTATAAATTTTGAAATGAAAAAGTATTTGAAATTTTTCTTGAAAGTATTTGTTTGATAATTCTATTTCCAACAGATGCAATGTTGTGGAGCAGATAAACCTACTGACTGGGCTGGCAACAAACAACTAAGTTATACCATAACATCACGTACAGATTATTACAAAATTCCGGAAAGTTGCTGTCGTCCTGAAGTTTCATTCTCAGATTGTCAAAAAGCTACAGTTGTTCTCAGAACCAGAGGATCTGTTGATTATAATGTCATTTATGATCGAGGTTGTTACGACTGTGTGATTTCAACAATCAATGAAAATGCTTATATAATACTTGGTATATTGGCAAGTATTCTATTTACTCAGTTGTTAGCTTTGGTCTTTTCTCTTGTACTGGCATATATGTCAAGTAAAGCAAACAGATACAAAGCTTAAACGTATTTATCCAATTTCTATTATAACTTTGGTAATTTGGAGATTGTTTTGAAATTTGATGAGAAGTTTTTTCTGTTATAATAATGAACAATATATAAAATCAGGTTTTAATAAGATAAAGTTAGTAGGTAATTTTGACACTTCTTCAGAAAGAATGTTGAAATATTAAAGCATACTTAATTTATATCTTCAACCTTTTGTGATTTTTCTAATCAAATTTTGAATGCAGTTCTGTATCATAAATTACCTAATTCTTTTTGACAATTATTCCTCTTTTTGAAAACCCAGTGAGTATTTATGTATTCAAGATAAAAATTTTTTTCAAAAATTGGTAAATACATTTTTGTAATATATTCACAAAAACCCATCAAACATTTGGTGATCATCCAATCTTGTAAAGATAAACTTAGAACTTGAAATAATCATGTAATAATAAGTATTATTATAAGTTGCTTATTTCATTATTCTTTGAAATTTTCTACTTCACTATTGTACCTACATAGTATTTCATGTTTATGTGGTTATAGTCTCTCAAATTACCAAATTCCCTGAGCTTAGTCTCAGTAATAATCCATGTATATCTTGAGAAATTTATTATGTAAAAAATTATTTTCTGAAACTATACCAAAAAACCCTATGTATAAGTATATACAAAAATTTATCTCTATATAGATCTGTTAAGAGAATTTTATGTATTATATTGGTGTGCCATATTTACAAACTTTTCAGAAGGAATTTTGCCATATGTGATTACCCTAAGAGTTGCATCCAATACTGTAGGAGGTGACTTCGACCAATTGTGAGTTATATTCTATGAAATAAAATGCTCTCTATTTGTTCAAAAAAATATTTTTCTGTGCTAAAATTCCTTTCTATTTTAAATTAAAGATATTTAATTGTAGATATTGCCGATATATTTATGAACTAGCCTTATATTTTCATTTCTTTGTATGTAAAATCAGCCTTACCTGTTGACCTGAAAGTATATTATTATTCAGTACATACTTTATTGGAAATATATTTTTTGTACTTAATATTATGAAAAGATTCAACTTGTTGCATCAATCATTTAGTGAATATTATTCATCTCTTCAAATTTGCAACAAGGAATATGTATACAACAAATTACAAATTATTTCATTTAGAATATCTGATGTTAAATTTTAGAGATTATTTGTGCTCATATTTAAAAAGAAAATAATTCGTGTTTGAACTTGAGATTATCATGACAATTATAAGTGTTAAATATCTTTTAAAGTTAATTTATTATGAATAAGAGAAAATTAAATATGCTCTTTCATTCTGTTGAGATTTGAACCAGAATTTTCCATTTTCTATATCCATAACTTACCAGTTGCTAGTCATAATTTACTGCAATAGTACATTTTATTACTGGAAAAAATTATGTAAATATCTCCTGTACAAATTCAGACATTCAACAAGACTGAATAAAAAATTTTCAAGCACATACATTTTACTAAGTTTTTTCTTGGGAATAATGTTTTTCATTATATTCACTGTAAGAATATCACTTTATTATATATTTAGAATAATAGGGTTTTAATTTTGCATGAACTGTGGATGTTTCAGATATTCTTTATTGAAGAGTTAATTATTCGAGGTACTTTAATATTTTTAATTGAGTCATATTTCATTTTTACCTCTGTTGGGAAATTAGTATCGAATACAAAATATATAAAATTTTGATTTTAATTTGCTATTTGCTTTGTTTTTTTGGAAAAATATAATGATACAGATTCTGTTTTTTAAATGATGTTCGATAAAAACTGAAACACATGCTGTTCATGTCTTGAGAAGTACAAACTTTATGGTTGTTATACTTATTGTAGTGCACTTTAATTTGATATCAAAGTATTAGAAAATGTTATTTGTTGCACAAATTAACCTACTTTTGTATACTTTGCACAAATATATCATTAGTGTCAAATGCATTCTTCTTGTGGTAACAAATAAAATAGATCTGACAAATTGTGTTTTTTTTATTTTATAACAACTATTTGAATTGAATATGGAATTAGGTAATTCACACAGACATAATCATCGAATTTTATAATTAAGGAAAAAAAATTTTGGAGCGTTTATTCAAGCTTTTTTCTTTCAAGTGGAATCAGGCTTTGCAAAATCTTGTTTTGCAGATTTCGGAATTCTTCATCTTTGAACAAACCAATACAAACTTATTCTCTTTTTCACTCACTGTGTTATCTGACTACTATGAAGATTTTATTAATAAATAATAATAATAAATTATTTATTGAATCTCTTAGGACATAGCAAATTATGTATGAGATAAGTCAATGGTAATGAATCAATGAGTCAATATTGTTGAGGTACATTATTATGTTAATGATCCATTTAGAAAAATATTCTTAAAATGTCTTATGTGCCCATTACTAGAATAGTGAAAAAATATATTAAATCTTACAACATCTTCTGGTATCATACATTCATACTCCATACAATTTTATTGCAATTGCATTGTGAGATATACCTTTCTCACGAAAGCAGATAATATATATTAATTTTCTCTACGACTTCTAGAAACCGAATAAATTCAACTCTTATAAAAAAAACAATGTTATATTTACTTTCAGAATATAATGGTTGATAGCATTGTATAAAGAAAATGTTATACAATGTTAGTAGGCTCTGGGAAAATATTCATATTTTCCCGCCAACATGTTAACTGTCAAATTGACTTCATTCGGAAGACGCAAGCGCATAGAAATTTAATTCCCATTGTTTTTATCATGGTTCATTGAAATTGTGTATAAGCTGTATAAATTTGTTTATTTTCAATAGAAAAGATGACGAACTTTGAGGTTCTTTTACAGAATGATGAATTACATTATTCGAATTGTAAGGGTCAAAGTAATCTGCCAGTTTTCATTATTCGTTTTTAATGGATAAATGCAAGTCTAGTTCGAGCTCCTAATGAAATAATACTACCTGAATTCTTTAGTGAGAACGGTGTCAATAAACTCTACTGAGGTGTGCCATAAGTACGTAAATTATATTTGTGAAAGCGAAAATTAATAGGAGTATTACTTAACAGTTGTTCGCATTTCAATCAGTGAATGGAAAAAGCTAACAATTCGATTGAAACCAAGTAAATATGTGCAAATTTCCTTAACCATATAAAGGTAAGTGTACTATTTTTTATAAACCTTCATATTTCTTGGAATAAACTACGGTTATTTCAAATAGATTTGTAGTTTTCGATGATATGGGGCATTGATGTGACAAGTCTGTTACCTCAATTCAGAATTACAATTAGAATTCGAAAAAATAACACAGCCAGTTTCAAAGTTGGACAACGTACGTTGAAGGTCGAGAGAAGGGTCACTCACGTGATCGCCAGGACCGGCTCAAGGACGTCTGTCCTATTTTGATTGCGGTTTTTCATATTCTTGTATGTGTTTTTCTATTTTCAATAAATTTTTGGAAGAGTTCATGATCAAAACCTGGATGTCTCTGATGATTTCCAAATGTAAGAGCCTGAATTATAGTTCAAAATTTTAATTGATTATGAAAATTCGAGTTTCCTTTCTGCACCATACTATTTATGCTCTCATTGTGGAGTATTAGCTGTTCATATTGAAAACAAGATTGAAAAATTCGTATTAGTAGATGAAATATTCAATACTCAACTACATAAATCGGTTGTTGCACTGAACATTTGAGACAGAGAAATTCAAAAAAATCATTCAAATTTGAAGAACTTCAAATTGCATGTTATGGACAATATTTATTATACTGAACCGACCTATGTTTGAAGTAATCATATCTCATTTGAATTAATTCGAAGTTTAATTGATAAGAGTTGGCTTTTCTCCACGATTTCGTGACAACGATACTGAACGGTTAATAGCCGTGCAGAATAAAATCATTTCCCTCACACGTTTCAAACTGTGCGGTTATGTTCTACTATATTTACTCGTAATCAATATAATGAATTCTCCATGCTATGGCAATATCTATTATACTGAACGGTTAAAAGCCGTGCAGAATCATTTCTCTCGACGTTTCAAACTGTGCAGAATGATTCTGCATAGTGATAGGACTAATGAAATCAGGCCTTTGAAAAATTGTTACTATGAAAATGCAGAGGTCATTTTGAAATGAATTAATTCGACTTGAGCTTTTTAATTTCTACTGTATGACGACGTTTATTTTCAACAACTCGGCGCTACGTACCACACAAGCAAGGAAACAATCGTAATTTTGCAGGACAAGTTTCCTGAACGGGTTACTTTTTGAAGAGACGAACACAGATCTTGTGATATTACACCTTTAGACTTTTTTATTTGGGGCCACGTGAAGGATAAGGTCTAATCTAATGTTCCACAATAGATTCAAGATCTTAAAGATGCAATTTGTGAAGTTATTGAGCAAATACAGCAGCAAATGTACGAATTGCCCCTGAAAAATGTCATAAGTATATGGTGCTGCAACCGTAGCTGTGGCAGCCATTTGCCTGATATCGTTTTTCATCGTTGATGTCATACCTTCCTCTTTACAATGAACTAAACATCCATCGATTTCTCTTAAAATATACTCTTTTTTATATAAAAATGAAACCTCTTATTGGAAAATCCTAGGCCTATGTTGATCGCTTAACTGGAACCAAAGAAAATTCGAGAAAAGTATCGAAAAAATACGCAATATTTCCGTGACAACAAAACCACAATCAGTGCAAGAATTTCGATAACTCAGACAGAAATTATTATAGCGTATTCGACTGGCTGCACCAATGCGAATTAATTCGAATTTTTGTAGTGCTAAATGACATAATCAGCTCGAATTATATCGCACTGGTGCAGCCAGTCGAATACGCTATCAGATATAGAAACATTGAATATTGAAAATGTCATGTACACTATGCAAATAACAATGACAATTATTGAGAAATGAGCATTGTGAATAGTTTGGTTCTCAATGGGAATGAAACTAAGGTTTCATTTCAAATCTATAACATTTCTAGGAACTTTTAACTTTTGAATCAGTGACTAAAATACACCAATCATATATACACTTGAAGCTATTAGAAATAGGGTAGATATAGACACTTCGAAGATTGAATGATTTGCAAATTTTCAATCGATTTTTTTACATGGAATCATTTTCTGTGGCGGAAGTCCCCAAGCTTAACGTATGTTCAGTATTCAAAAACTGGCTATAAGAATATATGAAATACATGTAGAGGTATATAAATTATTCATAAGACCTAATATACTAACTGTGCCTGGTCTATATATGTATAAAATGTTATTTTTATTGAAGAACAATTCCTATCTTCAGAAATATAGTGATATGAGTGCCACCATGAGAATGAGTACCTATTAAGGCTTATTTTCACGATGATAGTAACTATCTTTTAGTTTGTATGGTGACAGTTCCTGCGATACTATAGCTGCCATCACGCTAGCACTATCGCGATAGTATTATCATCGTGAAAATGAGCCTTCACATACCTATTTACAAACTATTGAGTAGTAAGCGTATGAATTTTTTTACAAATATGAAACTCTTTAATTATTTACGTAGAAAAATAAGATATATGAAGGAAATTTGACTCTCCAAAAGGGAATTATTCGCGATGTAAATTCAATCTGAACCATAGACTGTTTTGTCTGATGCAGTATGAGATTATTGTGATGTTTCATCAACTCATTGTTATTAATTTTTGACTTTTTTTCATTTTGTTACGTTCTGGAAATGAATACTTATTACTATTAGCTATTTAGTTGGAAGTCTAAATAATAAAGTTTTGTGTGGAACTGTCAGCGTCATTTTCCATATAGTGGTTTTGGTAATTTAGCATTGCGCTTCTTTCCCATAACCTACTAATGAAACCGATATTCGTGCTCTCGGGATTCTGTGTTCTCCTCTGAAAATTGGTAGTACCGTTTTCACGTTCAACATGGACTGGGTACATAAATGAGGAGTATACATTTTATGAATTGGCCATTCACCTTGACAGTTCTTACCATCTTCTTCGTATGACCTTGAGGAATTATGGTTGCAAATATAACATCTCGCTGAGCTCGACTGTTAGTCGCTAGGGACACTCTTTGGGTACGCTCTTTTATAACAAGATATTCTTGAGAACATCTTTTCGATATTTAAAAATTAATCATAATTTCACAATTTCACTTACACACTATTGAAATTGCTGCTTGAGTCTGCTGAAGGTAGTGGAAGCATTGTGATCACTTTTGGGATGAAAAAATTTCTTGCTCTGCGATCACTCGCAACAAGCATATCTTTGGTTTCTTGTCTGTCTGTCAAATGGTAAGTTTGTCTGCATATCCTTGTAATAGCCTTAACTTTCACAATTTTTATTCTGTTTGATGGACCCATAGTAAGTTCAATTTTGAAGGGAGTTCGTTGAGCATGCGCCAACGTGAAATTCCCGGAATTTCCATATCTCGCTTTCTGCAGGGTGCGACAAGGAAATTTACTGATTTGAAAGGTCAATAAGAGAACAAGCACGTCAAAAATTGTTTTAATTATTTTATTTCGTCTTATTGTACAGGGTGGGCCAAATTGGACACTTTTGAATGGGAAGTCCTATTGCCATACTAGATAGACGAAAACTAATGTCGGTGTCTGAGGAGCATTTTTCATCAGAAACTCATTGGCGAAAATCGCCATTTTTCCAATTTTCAGAAAAAGAGAACGAGAATGGGGTATCAGATTTTGTATACCTCCTCTGATTTAAAAATTGAAGTGCTAAAACATCGAAATTTGCCCACCCTGTACATATCCTGAATTTTTGTTTCAACTGGTTTTAAAAATGACCTCCGACCAATGACGGTCCTCATTAGCGATACTCTGACTCACCCGCTGTAGTTTTGCTCCACTCTTTTCTTTTTCTATCTAAGGAAATGTTGGCAATAGCTTGGATTATGTTGTCCGTCAAATGTTGCAAGGTCCGTGGTTTTGCATTGCAAACAATGGAACCTCGATGAAGCTCTTGGGGCAACACTTTCACGAGAGCGTAATCTTCTTGAGGGGAGACGTACCCTGGCCGGCGCGCTCCCCCGATTTGGCTCCCTGTGACTTCTTTTTATGGATATGGATATCTCAAATCCATTGTTTACAATGCTAAACCAAGGACCTGGCAACATTTGAAGGACCTTTCTAATTACTAACACTTACAATTCTTGTTCACAGTTCTTTTTCTATCGTTGAGTCTTTCCTTATTAATTTAGTACCAGGATAACCATAAGTCTATTATTTGTTTTTATATCATCAAACTGCTCCAGCAAGATCATCCACAACACTTATAGATTTTCTTGTAGTCTATCGTCTTTGCTTTCAGCTTCCAAAAGAATACCAGTATCAGCAGTTTTCAATTATTATTGAATACTTGGACTGATTCAAGTCATTTATCACTTTAGTGTAAAGTCATCGTTTAATCATCTGTTTCCAAATCTTCGAATTTCGATCTTAACTCAATTCCTCTTTCTTCAATATCTACTTGACGTCCAAACATTTTTTTCTCGCTATCCTCGATTTCGATTTTCATTTCTGTCATCAATGATTCTATTTTTGTCAGTGAACCATCTATGGCACCACTGTCAATGTCACTGCCAATTTTGAACTTTCTCATCAATCGAATCTGTTTCTTTTTAAAATAACTTAATTATACAAACATTTAATCGACTACAATTTATTTCCAAATATTATCTATTAAACCAACTGAGATTTGAATTGTTTTTCATTTTTCATCATAGTTGCTAAGGGCGCAATAGCAATTTGAATGAACGAACGCTCAAAAACTCCTGACGCCAGGCCAGTGCTTTTCTCGTTTTTTTTTTTATTATCGCAGCAATGTTTACTCGGAATTCTTACTAGAACGTGAGACGGTGAATAAAATTTATTGTCTGAGCATTATGCGTCATTTGAGAGAGCATTGTCGGTATGAAGACCAGATTTGTGGAAAGAAAGATTTTCCTTTGAGATAACGCTTCAGGCTATCATTGTCAACGAACTTACCTTACGGCCAAGAACCCAACAAATCTTATGGAACAAGCAGCGTATTTCCCTGTTATGGCCCCTGCTAATATTATTTTCTTTTCAAAACTCAAATTACTTAAACGAGGCTTTTTTCTTCGAAAAATCTCAACCCGATGCATTCTGTAATCACTGAAATATTTCGGAAAATTCAGAATATCAATAAATAGATATATTACTAAATAGGAAAGCGATAAATGAAAATTTCCTTGTTGGGGTTTCAGACAATGATCTTTCTTCCTAAAATATTTTCAAACCCCACAACTACTACTACTACTACTTCCTTATTTCAAATGGCACACCCAGTATATTATTGCATCATTAGATAGCTTTTTATTACAATTTCAGCAATATGCCATACCTGGGGTAAAATCGCAACGGTTCATGAGTAAAAAATAATGAGGATTCATATGAAAAAAATGGTGGCGACGAGATTTTTTCAATATTTCTGCAGAATAAGTTTTCTTCGGAAAAGCCTTTTTCATTTTCGATTCTGCAAATACGTCGACCAAACATGTAGAGGGTGTTTATCAGGAGATCATGAACTTGGACAACCGAAATTCATCAAAACTTAATACATGTTTAGAAATTAGAACCTATATTTTCCATTATTTCAGTCAATTCTACGTATAAGAAGAGGTGTTACTTAAGCAAACCCCTCTACCAAAAATGAATACTCAAAGAGTGATCGAGGAAGAACTTTAAATGAGAAAAAACCGCAATTTCTAAGTGTGTGAAGTAGTTTGTGACTTCCGGAAAACACAGAAAGAAACTAAAATTCGATGTTTCGATAACAAAATTTTACATTTCATGAATTATAATGACCGGCACATGACCACGACCACTCTGCCAAGAGTGCACGACTATAGGAAGAAAAGAATTATAAATAATTGTTCGTTGGGATTGTTGAAAAATCCATAAACCAATAAAATTTTAATTACGAATAATTGATTACAATTCAAGAAATGTCAAATTTAGTTCGAAACTTTGAATTTTAGTTTTTTTCTGTGTTTTCCGGAAGTCACAGACTATTCCAAACAGAATTTGCAGTTTTTCCTCATTTACAGTTCTTCCTCGATAACATTTGAAGTATTAATTTTGAGTGAAGGGTTTGTTTGAGTGACCCCTCCTATTTTTATACGTAGAATTGAGTGATGAATTTAAGTTGTCCAAGTTGACGGTCTTCTCATAAACTACCTGTACTTTTTGGGTTCAAACCGCAAACAGTCTTATAATACTACGTATTTGCAGAATTAAAAATGAAAAAGGCTTTTCTAAAAAAAACTTTTCCTGTAGAAATATTAGAAAAAATTGTAAGACATCGTCGTCATCATTTTTTTCATAAGAATCCCATTAACTCATGAACCGTGAGTTTATACTCAAGGTATGGCATATTGCTGAAATGGTCATAAAAAAACTATCAAATGATGTAATGATATACTGGGTGTGCCATTTTAGATGAATAAGTAGTAGTCTGTTTCCGGTATAATCGGAAGTTATAGAGATTTGCAAATATTTTAGGGAGGAAGATCATTATCTGAAACACAAATATGGAAATTTTCAGCACAAAATTATGATTTTTCCATAAACGTCTAATAGGCCATCGTGGTGAATCACCCTATAAAACGCGCTAGACAAGGAAGCGCGTGAGGCATGCCTCAAACCGTTTACTTCTTAAAGAGGAAGTGAGATGAATATGCAAGAATCGTGAGATTGAGTGCCGTACCGTATGATTGAGGATGAGATGGAATAATTATTATAATGTTCGATTAATTCGATTGATACGTTAAATTCCAGAATTTATTTGGTGAGGCACTGCAACATCTGTCTCATAGGACTCATATATGAGTATGAGAGCGTTTAATAAGCTACCAAGGGACAAAAATGTATTGCAAACAATAAAATTTTCAGATTCAAAGTCAAACCTTATAGTCGTAAGGGAATATTTCGAGAGTTAAGAAGCTCATAATTGAGGACGTAATTTTTTTTAAAAATTTGAATTTATTAGAACTGTGATTTATTCGAAAATAATAGTATATTACTCAACAAGCGGTAATGTAGTTCATAACTCACGCAGATGAAGTTTGCAGCACGAGCCGCAGGCGAGTGCTGTAATTCATCAAGTGAGTTATGACCATTACCGCCAATTGAATACTATACTTTATCTACGACTATATCAATAAATACTAAGAAAAAAAATACAGACTTAGAATAAAGACAGAAAGAACGGGAAATAAACATATGATCTCGATCCTGAGTACAAGAGAGATGGAAACTTAGTGTCACCAATCATAATCGAACTAGCTTCGGCTAGCTCGAATCCAGTACAGAGTACAGACATAGAACTATATTGAAAAACCTTAATAGTTGCCTATAAAAATCCATTGAAATATACCAAAAAACATTCCCTGTAAACGATGACTTAATGATCTTACTGCTACACCAATCTTGAAATTTTTTCAAACTCCTTTATATTTTTTTCGGCAAGTAATTCTGTATGGTTACATTAGCTGTTTGTCTTTTGGAAATGTATACCTATATAATATTTCATCTTCACTATCTGAATTAATCGTTTTCAGCGAAACATTCACAATTATTAGATATAAACTTAATTTGAAAACGTCAAAATTATTAAAGTGACATTCACTCGGACATTCCTCCCCTCAATAACAATAATGGAATGTTCCCTTTTGGCCAATCGAATAGAAGAAGAGAAGTGTTGAAGCACATATTCTATTTTCCGATTTATTATAGTGAGTTATAGTAGTGAGTTATAGTAGTGAGTTATAGTAGTGAGTTATTATAACTCACGCTGTTTGTTAATAGATACTATTAATCGCTCAAAAGCAGTTGAATAATGAATATATAATTCAATAGGAGTAGATAGAGGAATATTATTTATTAGACAACGAATTTCGGTCACCCTTAACAAAGTCGACATTTCGGACGTTTTCGGAAAAAATTATTAATATCGAGCGAAAAACAAAAGCTTCATGAGTGACAACTTTGGAACCGTCTCGTCTCGTCTGGCTCTAGTACCACCAAGCAGGCAGGAGATGCAAGTACGTTGGTATTGAAATCTTTCTAACTCGTTCGGGCAGCCGACTGTTTCCGAGCAGCCGTAACCTGTCTTGCGGTAAATAAACTAAGGTGAGCGTGTTTCTGTTTTTGTCTTCTGTTTTCCGTTCGTTCTCCATCTAACCGACTGCTGGTAGTGTTGAACCAGGTGTCTTGGGCGCCGGTACCGAAGATCGGTCGACACGCGGTACGACCAGCCCCTATAAACAGCAGCTCGGCCACCTGTCGCGATTTTGCTCGATCCCGGCTTCAACCCTTGCCAGACGATCTCCCCGTGCGTCGGGTGTGAACACTTTTGGTTGAACGGAACCACCCGCGGTGGCACCGCCTGCCAGTTATTGGTGGTTCCATTCCAGTACGACGAATGACCTTGCGTTTGGACACGTGACCTGAGGGAGCCTTGAACTTGCCGGAGTTTATCAGCTACGATTTCTTCACAATTAGCATCTACTGTAAGATAATAGAGTTATTCTGTATTGATACTATGTAACTAACGGTGTATTGGTTATTGTATTGCCTTTGTTAGGTAATAAGGTTCGGCTGTATCGATGTCGTTAGTGTTTCCGTTAAAGAATTGTACATGTTTTACCATAATCGTTGTTTGTATAGGGACTTTTGGTTCTCCGAATTGATCGCGTCGTAATGTTTGTAATTTTCGAATTTTGAAGCGGAAATGGTTTTAAACGACGCGCTGATGACGAATCCATCTTCAAATTGGATTCTGTCCGTAAACAAGAGAACTTTAGAAAATAAAGATTCATGCCAGTTGTATCGTTTACCTAAATTTTGAGTTATTTCTGATTTCTCTTGCAACTTAAACGGAGTTTTATGCAGCTCAATCATCGTTTATAATATACTTAACAGGCAAAATTGGTCGTTTAACTTACCGATTAGTTTCAAACAGGGGTCTGCGCAACTCAAAACGTATTCAAAGATATTTATTCATCTGTTTATAGACCTAAGAGAAAATTCAAAATTGAAATATGGATTCAGATGATGAATTCTCATTTGATGATGACCTTAACATTATTGAAACTATTAAATTCGGGGTTCCAGGAAATGTGTACAAAAGGAAACAACAATTCAACCAGATGGACAACTTGACATTCTTTAGACATTTTCGGTTCACGAAGTATACTGTTCTGTAGGTATTTGCTGCAATTGATTGAACATGAACTGGAATAGGATAATAACTTGTATGTAGATTATCGTACAGGGTGGATCTTTGACTTGTACATGTATATTCCAACCGAACGTTCCTAAGGTCAAAAGAAACACTTTTTTCCTTTACTATTTTTTCCGATTCAATTTATTTTCTCATTCAGTATAGCGGACATTCTGAAGTTGATCGGACTTTGATGGAATTCTATGTTCGGATAAGACTCATCACATTAATAAAAAAGTATTTTCCGAAAATCATTTCCTTCGATTCCATTCCATTGGCACGATATAAATAAAAATTACATTTTTTTATGGATTTTTAAAAGCCTGTATCTTCTCAACCGAGCCGTATCGGAAAAACTGCTAAAAAAAAACGTTTCCTTTGATCTCAAGAATCTTCAGTTGACATATATGCACAAGTCAAATGCAATAATGCCCCACACTTTATTTTTTCCTATTCAGAAAAGTTCTTGCTTCTTTGTTTTTCAATGCATTTTTATGCCTTGTGCAAATTGAGGAATTTTGGGTGTGGATAAGAAATGATAATTTCGTGGTCCGTGCGGAATTTTGAGTTGATCCCATCATTAGAACCATAGAAAATCCAAGAAGAATATTGGAAGAAATACTGATAACTAAAAATATTTCCGTGATTACTCATCCGATCGGGTTGAGATTTTACTTGTATCTATAAGCTTTAAGCTTCGTGCAAAATTTTATGTGCGTAGCGTTATTATAAAATCACAGAAAATTCAAACAGATTATCGAAAAAAAAATTTAATATTTCAGTGACAACAGATCCTACCAAGTAGAAATTTTGTTTTATGTACATATAAAATAACAATTTTAAGCTTCGTGTAAAATGAACCATAGAAAATTCAAGCAAAATATCGAGAAAAAATAAGGAGAGCACTGACGCTTTTGAGTGCAGGTTAATTCATGCGCCGATTATATCCTTGGAGACCAAAGAACTGTGTACAGGTTTATGTGGTATACATATATGTGGCATGATGAACATGCACTCAAAATCTCAGGACTTCATGTCAGAGCTCAGATTCTTATGAGAATTTACAGACAGCAATTTCTGTTCGAGCTAATGAGGTCAAAACTGATAGGTCAGTTCGACAAAACTGAAAGTTGAACTTCAAACTTCTGTTAGTTCAATCACATTTCGTCAGAAGCACTGAAAGGTATACTTTTTCACTACGTAGAACTTATGGGTCATTGTGATATTCAAGCTTCTCTTTCTTCATTTAGGCGTAGGTTGGATTTCATGAACGAATTTTCGATGAAAAAATTCACACATCTTGGGAAGTGTTTACCTCAGTTTTAAACATTGAAGAATTTGAAAAAAATAGTAGTATTTTTCCAGAAAATCTTTCAATTTCGAACGGATATATTTCCAATCAATTTTTGATCTTCAACTGAGTCAACTGAAAATATGTTGTACCAAACAATTTTGGTAATCATATTATAGTTTGTCCTAAATGAATTGCATTTTTCCTTCTTTATGTTTGAAAAAATCGCTTCAACATCCTCTTGTGCTAGTTTCAGAGAAAATTTTACGAAAGCGAAGAATTAATAGAATTTAAAAAGTTAGACAAACATCATAATATTTCCGATAAACATGAAATGGTTAAGAATTGTTCATTTTGTCTTATTATTAATCTTAGAAATTCCTGTACATTACAATAATCCTTTTGCCAAGAGGAAAATCTTAAAAAATTGTAGATGAATATTTAACATATACATTATTTATTTGGGGAATATAAATGAAGAATATTTCAAATAATTTGTCTAGACATAGGATGTTTATTTTGAGTTTGTTTTGATAAATGAATAACGTGGATTCTGTAACATCAAGTTGACAATTTCATCAACCTCAAAGTGACAAAATTGTCAATGTTCTAGCGAGAATTCGTTCATAACAGTTCAATTTTCAGGTTCAAAGAGCTGTAACTTATCCTTTGTTAAAAAATTCGTTATCCACATCCGCCTTTTTAAGTAATTTGGCATTCTGTGTTCATAGACAACTTTATGTAATCGCACATATATTATATTTCTCATTACCAGGTTCGAAAATTCATCGATTCATTGTTTGAAAACGACTTGTTTGTGAATTAAGAAACGGTAAATGATTTTGCAAAAAAATTGACTTTTATATGTGATTAAATCATTTCTCCTTTGCTATTCTCAACTGGGTTATATAAAAATGTTGTTATATAGAGGTATCTATTTTTTGGCCATACAGAGTAATACTCGTAAATTATTGCTGGTTGGAATTGTTGTTGCGTTTATGATAACCCATATAGGAACTATGTATATGAATTCCTAAGTGACATTAAAATAAGAACATTCAATAATAGTATTTTATCATTTCCGGTATACTTAGTTCTTATAAAGTCACTTTGAACTGAAATATATAAGATATACAATGTTTGTCCAAGTTTCAATTAATCCTGTAGGTGATTGCAAGTTTCTATTGTGTAAATAGTTTTCAATTTTCCCTTATTGAACTCACAACAAATGTGTATTCAGGGAATTCAGAATTCGTACACAAATTTACTATTCCCATGTATAAATACAAAAAAAATCAACAACAGAATACTGATTATGGAGTCCCATTGTATTGTTGCACTTCTGCAATAATATTTGCGTAAAATTAAAGAGCTTCGAAGGGCAAAAAGGAATATAACATATTTGCTTGAAACCTGGTTCGATACTGATGAAATAATAAAATACAACGGCAGGGTAGATCATTTGAAACAATGCCATATCAGAGGTAAAATAGTTATTATTTGCGTATTCTCAGGAGAACTGGGTTTTGTTCCAGAATCATTTCTTTTTTATTCAGAAATATTACAGATTCCTGCGCAGCGGAGCTTTCGAATGCTAGTTACTCAAAGTCAGTTCTTCAGTGCAAATTCATTTTTATTCTATGCGGAAATTGTTAGATTGATCATTTCAATTTTTGGAATAAACTCACGGATTTTTTTCACAAACGAATTTCTAGTTTTTGTTCAATATCACTTTGAGAATTGAAATAGAATGAAATGATATTAATTTAAAGTTAAATTTCATTATGAATAAACATAGTTAATATTTTCATATGTGGAATTCACCTGAGTATTATCTGCATAACTAAAGTTGTTGTTGATTTCCTACACCAAAAGGTCAGACATGCTTTCGTTTTACATTCGCTAGAATCTCAGTCTGCAATAATCGAAAAAATATCGTCAGGTTCGCGATTCGTACCGATTTAATCTTCATTTGTTGATTTTCGTTTATCGGATATCAACGCTGCACTATGGATAGAAGTTTACTTTTGTCAATACGGTTTATCGTCACAAAAAAGTCGAATCCAATCAATTGAGATTGTTCTCGGTTCAAAATTCGAAAATTAGGGACATTATTGTTGGGCTTAAGAGGGATTACCACAACATGGCTTTCCGCGTATCAGTCAAAAATTAGGTACCTATTTATTTCCTCTCTGGCGGCCCTCCGATGACCAAACTCTGTACGGTCTACGAATTTGTACATTCACCTTACTTCTTTCTCTTTTCGAAGCAAATAAGTAGAGGGCGGAACTGTACGACGGTCGATTTTTCTCTTCACAAAATTACAGTTTTTTTTGGTAGGTTTTTTCATGAATATTTCAAAAATATACCAGTGCTTTATACATCGTATATATTATCAATTCTCTTGCGAAAAACGAAAAGTTACCAACAATTTTTTTTTCATTCGCAAATTAAAAACATTTACTTTCTACAATAGAGATTATTGTTTAAGAAAATTATGTGAAAATCCCCTAAAAATCAGTAATTTGTAAAAAGGAATATCTCTGATTTCCTTTTGAACTGACCAGCCACGTGGTGGTGGTCCCTCTTAATGCTGCTAGCGCCGTTTTTGTATTATTGTTTATCATAGGATTTCATTCTGTTTTCTTGTTAGATATCTCCGCTCAAGGTTAGAAGAATCGTTCACTTCAACGCTGGAATCTCTCTGTTGATTATCCTCCAATTCAACAAGTCACAATTTCTTATTCCATACACGAACATAGAATTTCCAAAACATCCTTGAGATCAGGTTCCATTTTGAATAAGCAGAAACATTCACGTTGATATGTCGCTGTTTTGTTGGAATAATAGGACAGAAAAAGTGCTATACCTAAATTGTAACAAAACATGCAACTGACTCAATTTTCAAGGTGATCCATATTATGAACTCAAGAGCTTGTGTTGTATGCTCCAAGAATTTCGAACTGTAACCAAGGTGTTGTAAAGGAACCTTGAATATTCATGCTTGTTGTTAACCCACACATAGACAATCGTTTGAGCGACAAGCGCTTTACCTTATCAGCTAGCAGAGTCTTGTGAAACATTGGGAGATGTAGAATTTCGAGTTGAATTGGTGCCTAGTGCTTAAGAATCAAGATTTTATTTTGAGTGCTGGTTCTTCGAACTAATAGCTTTATATCATTGCGTCACAATGTTTTTTATTGTATAATTTTGAACAGAGAATTATCTCAAGTAATTAGGTTTGACTGATTGATGACGAAGCCCTTAAATTCGATTCTGTTCCAGGAATTCGAAATTTGCAAGGGCGTAGAAAGAGGGGTAATTAGGGGCTCCGTGAATATGGTCGTTCGATATTTTGTTTTTTTTGTTAACTTCAAAACTGCAGTTTCGATCAAGATGAAAATTTGCATTTGGAGTAAAATTTATTTTTAAAGCTCGATGAGGCGATGAGGAAATTTTTTTTATATTCTGCTTGAATTTTCTGTAGTCTAATCATCTTGAAATTTCGCATAAAGCTTGACATTGTTTCTTCATATTATCAACAACTATACAATCACCTTTAGTGTGTGGTTGCAGAAATATTGGCAATTTTTTTTATATTCTGATAGAATTTTCTCTGGTTTTGTTATGTTAAAAATTTACCCAACATTTTCGTGATCACAAAATCGGTTTTGTTTTGATTTGAAATAACAATTTTAAGAATCGTGGGTTAAGATTTTACATATTTCAGTAGAATAACCATGTTAAGATTCAATTTTTTTTGATAGTGTCATCTATGGATTCACGGCTTGACTTGATATCAAGCAGTAGTTTTTCAATGTCAAGTTACTACTACTTGACTTGAACTTGTGTTGATTTCAAGTCAAGTACTTTGAATATCAAGTCGAGTAGCTTGAACATCAAGTCAAGTAGCTTGAATATCAAGTCAAGTAGTTTGAATATCGAGTCAAGTAGCTTGTTCCTATATTCGCCAATTGCACTCTCTAGGACCGCATTTAAGGAAATTGTCCTCTTACATCGAAATGCCAATTTTCATCTTTAGTATTGAAATGAATAGAAAACAAAATTTCGCATAGCCATATTTACGAAAGCCCTAGTCGAATTATGCTAATTTACCTATCCTGAAAATTTTAAGTTTTTGCGTTTTTTGATCTGCAGGAAAGACAAATATTCTTGAGTTTGACCACAAATTCGTCATCAGTGAGTTGAATCTTATCGTTCGGGACCATTCCCGGCTCAAAATTCGAAAATAACGGAATGTGAGAGTTCTACAGTGTCCTATCGAGAAGGTATTCATTAATTCAAGGCTTACAGTTACTCTATGACAAACCTTTCAAAAACAAAACATAAATGTTCCACAATACAATGAATCAAATGAAATTTATGTCATAAATGTAATCAGATCAACAATTTCCATTCGTAAATACTACGTCGAGATATTTATTCACCTTTCATGAAAAATGAAGAATTATTCACAAAAAAAAATTGAATAATTTAAATGTATTAATTCATAGACTCGATATGTTTTATTCATGGAATGAAATAGGAAAGGCAACGCAGATATGTCGCAATTTCTGTTTTTTTAAATAGTTTGCCGAATTCGACATTCTCCATAATCGTAAGATTTTATTTCCAGTCAATGTCAACCGACATTTTGAAGAAAAAGATGAATAAAAAATGTTAATAATGTTAAAGAAGTGTTATCTATGGTTGTTGTTAATTTAATTTAGCATGAAATTGGAGAATAATCAGTTTTGGTTTTTCATTCGTTTAGAGATACCCTTACTTGGTCGAATTTTTGGATTTTGTCTATGTAAAATAATTATGAACTTGAACTTTTATCATTTGTTAGGTACGAAATATTATAACTTAGAATAGGTCTTAAAACTTTTTTTTTCATTCTGTGGTTCATTGACTGCATAAATGTTAAAAATAAGACCCTGAAATTTTCTGAATATATTATGCCGGTTTGGTTCGTAAATGGATAACATCTGCAAGTATTTTTGTTCTTCAGTTTATTGGAAAAAAAAGATTTGATCCAATTTGAATATCCTACTATAGTTAGTTTTAAAATAACGGATAGAAGGCTTTTAAGTTTTGCTTTTTGTTCCTTGTTTCGAGACATCTCGCTTGTATGCTTTTAATATTGTTTATTCAATTAATACCATCTTTATAATACTTTATTGAATTTTCGTTTCATGTTAAATTTTAAGATTTTTCTCATCAATGATTTAAGATGACGATCCTTAGGATATTGCTCAATCTCCAAATCATTAATGAGAAATTTTTTTAAATTTCACATAAAATGAATGAATTAGTGGAAAATTCAATAAAATATTATGAAGATTGTATTAATAAAAGCAAAAAATAAGATACGGCAAGGATATTCCAGACAAGAAAAAAGAAACAGAAATGAAAAACAATCGCAAATAAAATTCATTATAATATGCTGATCATGTAGAAATAAATTGTGAATATTATTCCAACTTGGTGAATTAATTAATTATTTGAAAAATGTCTGATTTATTCAAAAAGAAGAAGTTAAAGACATAGTAATAATGGATAATTCTATTCTAGTTATTTTTTTTTTGTTCGGTAGAGAAGAAAATCATTAGAGATTTTATCCTCAACATCAACAGTTTCCAATGTTTTCAACCTAGGAACACGTATCTACATATCGTATCACGTTGTATTCCGCTGCACCAAAGTCTTTCAATAAGAGGTTCCAAGTCGGATTTAAATAATGTAAATTTTCGGTTCAACTCACTTTCAAATACTCTATACCCTCTTTGTGAACTTTATTTTATAAAACTCCAAACGCGACTGATAACTACCGTTCAAATGAAAACGAGGTCAAAGCAAGCGATGGGCTTGCTTTCCCATTGTTCGGCTTGATGGGTGTCTTTCTTCATTTCGAGATATGAATTTTGAACAACTTTTAAAGAAGCTAATATGACCGTTAGTAAAATTTATCATGTAGCTTTAGGATTCTCTTGTAAGATATTTTTTTGTAAAGAGGAAGATATGTCATCAACGATCGAAAACGATTCGAGCTAAATGACCGTCACAGCTACGGTTGCAGCACCATAATATCCTTTTCATGAAATTTTCCATGACCAATTCGCACATTTGTGGCTGTATATCCTTGATAAGATAACTTCGCACGAATTGCATTTTTAAGGTCTTGAATCGATTGTGCTCGGCCATTTGAAATTATTATTCTTAGTTCGGTAGCATAATCCATTCACCGTAGTCCGTAACAGTTAGGGATTCATCAAGCCAAGCAGCTTGATATTTCAACCAACTAACTGACTTGATAATAAAGCTTGCGAAAAATTACATACTTGAGCTTGATTTTAGATATTAATTGCTTGACTTGATATCAAGCTACTTGATATTACTTGAGCTTGATATGTACGCGTCTCACGGCATATATTTCTGCAATCTCGCGAGCTCTTGGACTAAATAAGGGGATTCCTCGAGCGCCGAGAGACTGAAGCATTCGCCAGTGTGACTTTATTAGTATTTTTTCCACATTTCTATGAAATCTATAGGTAAATTTTGGTAGTTTGAGAAATATCTTTCCCAATTTGGCCATAATGGCCAAGAATTTCTTATCAACGCCAGCATCTTCAGCTCTTGTTGAAAGACAATTTTGCAGAGCTGCTCTTACAGTTACAAAAACCCGCAATAGGTTAGGCGACAAATCTGTAAGATGCCTCATGTGTCTTAGATTCTGGATGGAAAATTATGAAACCAAACAAAGTTTCTCAATATTGAGAAACTTTATTTTTTATTATGTTATGAATTATAGTGATTTAATTTATGTTTCTATTTCAAAAAAGGTGATATTTTCGGTTCTTTTATACAATAAATTTAATAAATAAAAGTGTTTTTTGCAAGGTTCATTCTCATTTCATCATTTTTTTTTATTGATGTGACACTACACAATAAAACTGCTGAAAATTAAGTAGTTTGATACATACTCGACTTGAGATTGAAAAACTACTACTTTACTTGAGCTTGACTTGAAATCAAGTCGAGCTCAAGTCATGTAACTTGAAAATCAAGCCAAGCCGTGAATCCCTAGTAACAGTAAACAAATAAGGTCCAATCACACCACCAGCCCAAAAACTGCACCAAATAACTAGTAAGGATGTTGTCTTTTCGGCAATCATTTTTCGATTTTCCCATTTTTTCATCACTGATGATGATTTCGGTTAGAACCCAGATTATTTTGATGCATTTCAAGGACCCAATCAGCAAAGATACAACCATGGTGGTGATCGACCGGCTTGAGTTATAGTGTTAACTGAACTTTAAAAGCCTTGAGATCCAAATTTTTATACAAAATACTAGGTAATGTCTTTGTGGAATGCATAATTCCCAATATTGACGAGGAATCGACAAACCTGGATTTTCGTCAACACTACGGCTTACAGGGCTACATCATCAATATTCTCAGTTGCTCTCGAGCAACTTCACAATACTAAGAACAGCTCAAATTTTTCCACCAGTTTTACTATTGCCGGCCTCGTAGGTGCTTCACGACGAACTAAAAGTGCTCAAGTTCTGCGAACAGGAAAATTTATATCATTTTCGTAGGAAACTAACAATTTCGAAGCGTGTATCGTTCCATTTTTTCTAATTGCGTAGTTTTTACTTGTCAAATGTCAAAAGATGATAGTTTGAAAAGTAACAGCTGCCTAGATAGGGGCCTATTTAAAATGAAACCTATTGTTGGAAAAACCTTTAGAATGGATTTTCGAATGTTCGAACAAATTAACTTCACGGACAAACCGATTTGCTAATATGTATCTTCTTAATTCGCCATTAGATTCTGACTATCATGAACTATATGAATTAGTACCCGTTTGCAGATCGTTCCTAATTCAATTTTGCATTCGTTAATCGTGTTTTACTGGATAATTTTTAACGATTGCAGTTTCGTTTGTTAGGCATTCTTGTAAAAACTGTGCTCTTAGGCAACGAGGCTCATTAGAGTTGAAAATTCCAGTTTGAGACATTTCTAAGATTGCGACGAATGACATAGTAACATTTCAGAGTCAATTATATCAATCTAGTCTGGCGCTTTGAGAAAAAAAGTGGCGAACATGTTCCATTCTACTGCTGCATATCTTCAGAGCAAAAGCGATCTCAGGGATCAAATGTTGAGTCGAGGAGCTAATCACGTGTTTCGAAATTTTTAATGAGCTTCTCTCGAATAAGAATCCTCGGTCATTTTTACTTTCATTCCACTTATATAATTCATTAGAATATATTCAAATGAATGTGAATCTTGATTGATGGAATTTGATGGTTTTACTTTTTGAGCGATCATTCCCTGAACTCTATAAATTCTTCAAAATGTCTGTAATTTTCGAATTTTGAGCCTGGAAAGGTTTCAGACTGACGGATGACGAATTTTAGGTGAAATTCAAGTATATGTATGTCTGTTCGTAAACACAACTCTTGAACATGTTGTTTTCCTATTAATTCCAAAACTGGTGATGCGATAGTGATAAAAAGATGGATTCTGATGTAAAATAACAACTTCAAGCTCCTTGCAAAATTTCTTGCTGATCATAACATCAGAACCATAGAAAATACAATGATGACAATGTCGAAAAAATACCCAATATTTCCGTGATCACAGAAACGACGGAGTTGGAATTTTGAGTGTTAAAATCCGAAATAACAATGTCAAGCCTTAGCAAAATTTCAAGGCGATTACATCAACGATAGAGAATAACTACCTATTAATAAAGAATTACCAAATATTTTTGTGACAACAGATCCTATCGGGATGTGATTTTGAGTGTATTTAGAATAATAATTTCACGCTTCGTGGAAAATATCTAGTTGATACTTTCGTCGAAAATTTCATTGAAGTCAGCGTAGTTACAATTCAAGTCGCATACCACATTAGCAGGCAGATCATTAAAAAATGAGGAACAATATTGGACCTAAAATGGATCCTTGTGGAACTCCTTTGAGTACCCTTTGGAGAGATGATTGTTTTCCACCTGAATCCACGTACTGAAATCTGTTATTCAGATATGAAATAAACAACCTGAGCGTCAAACCTCTAATGCCATAAAATTATAGTTTTTGGAAAAGAAGTTTTAATTATTGTGGGGTGCTGTTTTATAACCACTTCCCAGGTAGTTTAAAAAATGACAAATTTTCAAGAGGATTCTTCGAGAATATTCAATCCAAGGAGTCTATTATGGTTTCGATGAATTATTCCTATGAACGTCACGGATTGATCCAGTCTACTCAATGTTATCATGGTGTTTGTTTTATCTCTATTATGATATGTTTCTTTTATTGTTTTGTTGTGTACATCAATTTTTTTTTTTCGAAATACTGTTATTACTTTTTTTATATAATTACTATTGTCTTCTGTTTGTAATACTTTGTTAATTAAATTAAATTCATGCAGGATATTGAAACAAAAATATTTCGGTGACAACAGATACCACTCAGTTGAGATTTTCCAAGTTAATATAAAATAACGAATTTAAGCTTCATGCAAAATATCGTGAATCGTTATCAGAATCAGAAAATTCAAGCAGAATATCGAAAAAAATGAAGATAGCTATGACGTGACTTAAGGAGTTTTTCAGCGCTCTTTCTTGCATGCATTACAGTGGCGGCTCATGAACCTTTTTAAGAGGCCAAAAAGAGGACGCAAGAAGCTCTCAGTCTTTGGAAATAATTTGCAATTGCTATTGGACGGACCAAGGTTAAACCCTTCTGTAAGATGGAGCTGTTTCAGATTGCTGACGTAATAGGTTCGTACAGAGGCGTATCAGGTGAAGACAAATGAATATTACACGTAGAGGAAGGGACTAAATTGGAAAATCTGCCTTCTTTCTCATCTCAGAACTGGTGCTGCAGCTCATGTTTGCTCATTGAGCATACCTCTAAAGAGGTGACAGGTTTTTTCCTAGCGTTGAACATCCCAGTCTACTTGCATAACAAGACACAGGTTTATCTAAGTTTAGAATTGTTCCCCATAGCTATTTTTTACTTAAATAATGAATAAAAAGTCCAAAATGGAGACACTTCTCCACATTTTGTTTACTGAAATATTCGGCTTCTACATGATTCACAGATTATACCATAAATAATCCTTAACGACCAAAATTTCATTAATTATCTATTCAAATGGCATCTGAGAAATTTAATGAGTAAGATGAAGGCTGTCCAGCTATTTCCGCTATGCGGTTTATGATTCACTCCTCTAACAAGATCGCGTTGGTGCCACCATAATAAGAATTGAGACCCGAACGGAATATAATATACACGAAGTTGATGTAATTCGCGAAATATAGGTTTCGACTCCAATAAAAGAATTAAAATACCAAGCGGTACTCCGATTATTTTTTTTAGTCTCCCTAATTTCTTATATTCGAGTCGATGCATAAATGCAGAATTTTGAAATTGGCAATCCTGGCCACATTCACGTGGCCCTATAGCTTTGTTTCATGATTCATGGAAAGAGATTATATCTTTGCTAATGATTAGACCAAACGGAAGTATAATATTGTTATTGTCGGAGGTGTATTCACCCACGCTGTATTGAGAATATTTTATTATATTATATATTATTTATACACAAAGAAAACTTTAAGAGGGGTCCATACCGGTTCAGCGATCAGTTCAAAAATAAGTACGCTTTATTTAACACTAAAAACCATCGATTTATATGATGTTTTTACTGTTATTCATATTGAAAAGTTCGTTATTGCGGAAAGTCCTTATTTATTAATTTTTTTGAAATGAGAAAAAAAATAATTAGGTGAATTTTTTATTGAAGAATAAATATATGTATGACATAACTTTTCAAACAAAATTTTTTTAGTGAATTTTCACATAATAAATATTTTACAAAAAGTCTTGTGAAAAGATGAAAATGTATTTTTTTTTATTTAAAAAGAAGACGTAAAATCGTATTTTGTATTCTTGCATGTGGTTGAAAAGAACTCTTAATCAGAGGAATGTTTGAGATTGTTTCACTCATCATGAAGAGCGGTGGGATCACAAAAACGCTGAGGAGAGAGGAATAATTGAACTTTGACAGACACGAGAAATCCACGTGGTATAAAAACCCTCTTAAGACTAAAATCGAGGAATCAAATTTTTAAAATTGATTTTAGTTATACCAATATAAAATCACTTATCACTTATGAACTTACGGAATCAATAAAGTTTTCGAGTTTCAAATTATTGAAACTTTAATTTGGAATACAATCCAATTTTTCCAATATTCAATTTCCAAAAACGACTTCTACAATTAAAGTTCCATAGAAATTTAATGTTTTTTGATATACAGTGTATGTTGCTCATGCGTAAATTAGAACTTTTCGGGAGATGATAAAATAGACCGAAAATAACGTACTGTGGAGTGCTTTTACTACCAAAGACAAGAAAGCATAATGCCACAACAATCGGCAGATATTTTTTTTTGCTGAATTTAAGCATCTTACAACCATTTGCAGGAACGTTCATTAAAATTTAATGCCGTCATTAATTTTAATCCTCCATAGGCTCTTCCTATATACTATATCTACCTGCACTGTTTAATGGAGGATTAAAATTTGTATGCAACTCCAACTGGATGTTGAGGTATTTTTGTACCGAAAAGACTTTTAATTTTTTTTTTTTGTTGTTTCCAGTTCTCCCTTCCGAATATTCTAGTGAATGTTACTAGTCTAGGTATGTACTATATTCGTTATTTTTCTTGCGGCTAAATTATTCGTAGATCCTATTTTCAATTGTCCAAATTTTGCTTGAGTGAGGAAATGTTCATTGTCTGTAAAATTCGCAATGTTCCTTAATTCAAATCCCCACATGGATATCTTCAACTTTCATGCAATTTAAAATCGCATAAGAAACGTACAGGGCGATTACTCATTGGCATTGCGAAGAGAAAACCAATAATTGTGTAAAAATAACAAAGGTTACCCAGGTGAAATCTGGCAGCCAGTTAACACATCGGAAATGACTAACTATGAAATCATTCCAGTCGATCTAGACTGGCGAGTACCCTGACAGGCCAATATCTACCATCCCATCGACTTTAATTATCAAGTGTGTATCAAGATGGAAGCATACATTGCAATAGGATACTTCAATCGAAACTATAAAATAATCACTTCTTGATTAGATGGATTGGTAGATTTTATAATTAGTACTGACCTCGATGTTACCATGTAACAATCCATTTTTCGTGGGTGTCTCTTGTCACGTTGTAACAACTACATAGTAATGGTTTTTTTCAAATAGCGATGATATAATTTGAAAATAAAAAAAACAAATTATGTATTCAGTGAGACACATTTTTTTTTATTTGAAAGGTTATATTATGTATGGAAAATTAGGGTTCAACAAGACAAGTTTTTTTGTCTTGATAACATCTACTTGTCTTAATGATTCGGAGGTGCGGGTACTTATATTAGGCCAATTGAAAAGTCCCCGGTCTGATGTACAGATGGCGGTGTTAGTATTAAATCCATATGATATTTAGTCAGTACAAACCTTCAAACGATGCGTGTCAAAATTTGACAGCAGTTCGACCATTAGTTTGTGAGATATTGCGTTGTGAGTGTAGCTACTTTTGTTATTTGAAAAGAGATGGAAACAAAAGAATTTCGTGTAATAAAATATTGCTTTTTGTAGAGAAAAAATACAGTTGAAGCAAAATCTTGGCTTGGTGAAGAATTTCCGGGGTCTGCACCAGGAAAATCAACCATCATTAATTGGTGTGCTGAGTTTGAACGTGGTGAAATTAGCACCGAAGACGGCGAACGCAGTGGACGCAAAATAATTTTGAATGATCGTAAAGTGAAGTTGATCGAGATAGCAGACATTGTGAAGATATCATCTGAACGTGTACATCATATCATTCACGAAGTTAAATATTCACTTACTTGAGAAAGCTGTGTGCAAAATTGGTGCCGCGCGAGCTCACAATCGATCAAAAGAAACAACGTGTTGATGATTCTAAGAAGTGTTTGAAGCTGTTTAAGTGTTTGAAGCTGTTTAAGTGCAATAAACCTGAATTTTTGCGTCGATATGTGACAATGGATGAAACATGGCTCAATCATTTCACACCGGAGTCCAATCGACAGTCAGCTGGCAAGCTTATGGCATCAGTATTCTGGGATGCGCAAGGTATAATATTTATTGATTACCTCCAAAAGGGCTAGACCATCAACAGCGATTATTATATAGCGTTATTGGATTGTTTAAAAGATGAAATCGTTAAAAACGACCCCATTTGAAGAAAAAAAAGATGCTGTTTCATCAAGATAATGTTCCGTGCAGAAATCAATGAAAACAATGGCAAAATTGCATGAATTGGGCTTCGAATTGCTTCTGCATCCACCGTATTCGCCAGATCTAGCCCCCAGCGACTTTTTCTGTTCTCAGACCTCAAAAGAATGCTCGCTGAGGCCTATTTTGAAGCGAAATACAAATTGTACTACAAAAATAGTATCGAAAAGTTGGAAGATCGCTATAATTGCTGTATCGCCCTCGATGGCAACAATGTTGCCATCGAATTTTGCCAAAGAAATGTTTTTTACTTTGGTAGACCGGGGACTTTTCAATTGTCCTGTTATAATCAACATAATTGCTCTGTTTTTTTATCTTTGAATATTTTGTTCATGTTACTGAAAAATGCCCCATCAATTATACTAAGGTTATCTTTCAGTTGATTAAAAAAACTACTTATAGGTACTCTCGACCTCTACCTATTGCCACGTGGCAACATGGGTCATTTTCCTATTTACCACATTTCTGTATTAAAGTTCAAGGCGCGTACACGGGTAGGCCGAGGGTGTATTAAGGCTGGTTAATAATAACTTAAAACATGATAGTTCGTCATATCCGACAAATGTCGTAGAGAAATCAATATGGCTATTGCAAAGGTTGGAAGTGTAAATTAATCTTGCACGATACCGCTTTTCTTGTCTACACAGAAATTATAGAATAACTTTTACAAGTTTCAAGGCTCTTGTTTTTTTCACTGCGATCATATGCCATACATAGAGATACCTGTGAATATTCATGCAGGTATGTAGCAACGCACGCTGTACTCATTTCATTGCCTTCATCTCTTGTTTTTTTTCTCGAACACCATCTTAGTTTATGTTATGTGTTGTAATAATAGCTCGACTCAAATTATGTGGCGTCAATTAATTTTTCGATGCCAAAGTGGTTTGACCATAGAAAAATGTTTTTGCAAGTGTTATTGAATTGATTTTTATGCAATAATACCTCTTTTGCCCTTTCAAACACTTTAAAAATCACCATGTTGACTTGTTTGGCTACCTATTATTATATAATAAACAAGGATAAAAAAGTATCTTTCCATATTTATGATGAAAGCCTATTTGGTAGATTATGCACCCTATTGAGGAGATGCTCCAATCGTATTGGAATAACCAATGGTAATTCTTCCTCTACCTCCATGTTCCTCAATCTTGAGGTTGCATAGTTTTTCACATCTTTGTTGAATCTTTTGAATTGATTTGGTTTTTATATGTAAGACGATGAAGTACTTATTTCGCTTTCGTACCTATCTTTTTTTTGCGACGATTGAATTTAGTTGAATATTTTTTGCCTTGCTGTCGAATTGTTTAGTATTTTGTAAGTAATTTATTGAAATAGATCGTAATATTTTGTTCTTGATTTGAATTGAAGGACAATAAAGACCAACATTGTGATTGAAATTGATGTATTCAGATTGATTCGAGTTAAATAAAGCTTACACCTAAATGAACGTAAATCTATTTTATTTCATATCGATAGGTACCTATGGAAAAAAACAAGCATTTCGCTGTCGTTTCCATGAAATTATAACCATTTCAGACTAAAGCGCTACCTATCGGAAGAAAAAGGAACTATCGTCAATCCCGAGTTACCGCAAACAAAATCTACAATGTCTAGAAATACTGGTATCCTTCATCCTTTATTTGATCCTTAACAACATACAGATATAACTATTAGTTTTGTAGGTATGTCGAGCAAATACGTGGATTCAGGATTACCAATACGTCCCTGTCCTTCTGTAGGTGGCGCTTTATAATGAAATGACTATATTTTCATGGAAACGACTACGAAAAACTTCCATTTACGTCGGTAGGCAATGCTAACAAAGTTTCAATATATTGGTAGCTGATTATAGACCTCAAAATAAGTAAAGAATTCTATATGAACATGGATCTGCAAATGAGCCGTTTAGGCGATATAAGCGACATTTGATTTTCAAATGAACTATTAGCGCAACCAAATACGATATTCGATTCATTTTCATCTTTTAGGTGTCTTGTTTTTCGCACAATAATCAATGAAATGGTATTCCTACAAAGCACTCATGTATTTTAAAAATATTCGTAAAAAAAAATCTTATTAGGTGTACACCTTTGTTTCCGCCGTTTTGCTATGCTATGGATCTAGCGGTAAGTGGTAGTCGAAATAAATAGATCGAAGATGTCGTACAATAAGCTTACGTATTTGTAAACATAATGCCATCGAAATATTAGTCGATTTGTGTCTGCATCATAAAGTTATTCTCGATTAAACATGTCAGCTAACGAGCCAAATTCTCGTCATTTGCGGGAGGTTTTAAATGTTCTGCTTTAATATGAAGATATCTGCGGCTGAGGCTCGTCGAATGCTCTCAAATACCTATGGTGAGGCCGCTATTAGTAAAAGACGTGCCGAGGGTGGTTCTAATGCTTCAATAACGGTGATTTCGACATCGAAGGCCAGCATGGCGGAGAAAGAAAGAAGGTTTTCGAAGAAGCAGAATTGGAGGCATTACTTGATCAAGACTCCTGTCAAACGCAACAAGAATTGGCAGGATCATTGGGAGTGACGCAACAAATAATTTCAAAACGCCTGAAAGTCATGATAATGGTTCAGACACAAGGAAATTGGATGCCGTACGAGTTGAAGTCGAGAGATGTTGAACGGCGTTTGTTTGTTGGTGAACAGCTGCTTGCAACGCAAAAACAGAAAGGATTTCTTCATCGCATTGTGACTGGAGACGAAAAATGGATTCATTATGATAATCCCAAGCGCAAAAAATCATGGGTTTATCCCGGCTATGCTTCCACGTCGACAGCCAAACTGAATATTCACATCCTAGGTCATTCTCAGTATTTGGTGGGATCAGCTCGGCGTAGTGTTTTATGAGTTGTTAAAACCGACAGAAACAATCACAGGCGAACATTATCGAACGCAATTAATGCGTTTAAGCCGAGCATTGAAAGACTAAGGGCCGCAATACACCGAGACCTGATAAAATGATTTCACAGCATGACAATGTTCGACCCCATGTTGCGAAAGTGGTTAAGACATACTTGGAAACGTTGAAATGGGAAGTCCTATCCCACCCGCCGTATGACGTTGCTCCCTCGGACTATCAATTGTTTCTATGAATGGCACACGGCCTGGCTGACCAGCACTTCCGGTCTTATGAAGAAGTAAAATTTTGATTCGATTCGTGGATCGCTTCAAGACGGGATTTGTACGCTGCCCATTAGGTGGGAGAAGGTAGTGGCCAACGATGGGCAATACTTTGATTCATAAATGTCTAACCAGTTTTTTACGATAAAGCCTCGAATTTCGGAAAAAAACGGCGGAGGCAAAGTTGTACGCCCATGTACAAAAAATGATTACAAAATACTCGTAAAGAACTTCCTTTCGATGAAAGTTGGAACTATTATAATATTCCTAACTTCTATCGATCATTCAATCGTCCTGGCAAGACCGCCCCTCCTCTTCTGGAAAAATATTGACATATCACGAGAAATTCACGGAGTGATTTTCTCGGATTTTCATATCAAGAAGTGAGCCAACTTAAGTAATACCTAATAACCTAAAAAAAATAATATAAAAGTAATAAAACGGCTGATATTTGGAAATGAATGATGAAAAGAGAAAGAAGTACAATTTCCAATAGTGTAATAATATCATACGATATTAATTATCTATTTGGTTAATGTATCAGCAAAATGCCATCAACATAACCATTGTCAGACAGAAGATCTCCACGCCATTACGTAGGAATCATAATCGAAAGTAACCCAAGGAGAATGCATGTCATCGAGGGAGAATAGCGATATACCGGTTTCACCCTTATTCGAGGGATCATCAGTACCGCATAACTCCACCCAAGATGACAGACAAACGAAATAGCAGGCACCTTATTGAACGCTGGCAGACGCTACTCAGTATGAATTGCTGCGATGCGCCACTCAGCGGATGATATTACACTATTGGAAATTGTACTTCTTTTTCTTTTAATAAAACATAAATTGAACAAAGGCCAAAGCTTTCAACCCGCACTATTCCGAACGAAAACGAACCAAAAGGCCCCCGCGACAAAGAAAAAGCAGATCCACCATACGAAATACAAATTTTTATGTAATGCCACAGTCGAGCGCTCGGCTCTCTGGGACAAGTCTTGGCGGATATCTCGTCGGTTAAATTGCGATGGAATGCGGCGGTTCGGCGAGTGTACATACACACACAAACGCAACACGCGGGCTCGGCCCGGCCTCGTCCAATCTTTTCCTGAATGCGGTCCGCGTTCCCCCCGGGCCGCGCCCACCCCCTCGCGACCCATCTCTAGACGCGATTATCATTATTTTAATGCCAGCGTTCGACCTTACGAGGACATCTGAGCGGTTCTTCCTTCTCTTTTCCATGTCTTTTGTCTCTCGCCCCGGTGCACACACCGAATGTGCTTGGTTGGCTGATCATCGCTTCTTGGCGTTCGGTGTTTTCGTTGTACAGTTTTAATCTTTTTGTTTTCCCCGAGTCGTGAGTGAAGAAAATTGAAACATTGCTAGCAGTATAGGATGTCCCGAATAATTTTGTGCTACAAAAAAATGATCGGTACATTTAGAGAATCAATTTGGCGAAGAACTCAACTTTATAAGTCCAACAGTTCTCAAGCTATGAGAGAAAATTGGAAAATGGCTTGAAGTGAAAACTTTTTCATTTCTGGTGCTAACAGGCCAATTGAAAAGTCCCCGGTCTACCGTAGTGAAACACATTTTTTTTGGCAAAATTCTTTTTTATTATTCAACATAGTTGCCTTCGAGGGCGATACAGCGATTCTAGCGATCTTCCAACTTTTCGATACCATTTTTGTAGTACGATTTGTCTGTCGCTTCAAAATAAGCCTCAGTTTCGGCGATTAAATCTTCATTGGCGCTAAATTTCTTTCCAGCGATCATTCTTTTGAAATCCAATTCATGCAATTTTGCCATTGTTTTCATTGATTTGTGACACGGTGCATTGTCTTGATGAAACAGCACCTTATTTCCCTCAAATAGGGCCGTTTTTTAACGATTTCAACCTTTAAACGATCCAATAACTCTATATAATAATCGCTGTTGATGGTTTGGCGTTTTTGGAGGTAATTAATGAATATTATACATTGCACATCCCAGAATACTGATGCCATAACCTTGCCAGCTAACTGTTGAGTTTTTCCTCGCTTTGGATTAGGTTCCTCGTGTGCAGTCCATTAAGCTGACTGTCGATTGGACTCCGGACTGAAGGTTGGTAATGACTAAAAATCATATGGATTTAATACTGGTACCGCCATCTGTGCATCAGACCGGGGACTTTTCAATTCAATATAAACATGATACAAAACATTCTACAGGCACTTTCTTTAGTATCCATTGGTGTAATTAATTGTTTTTATTGCATTTAGTTTCAAATTTATAATAAAAACTTGTTTTCTTTTTAATTTAAACCATAAACATTTATATAGCAAATAATTTTTCCCTTTTTGAAAATATGTAGGGTTAGAACTATATAGAGGGGCATATCACAGAGATATCGAAAACCGTTAGAAATACAGTGTGGCTTTAATTTAAAAAAAGTTGCGTTATTAAGGGATGAGTGTGTTGGTATTAACAGATCCAAAATATCTCCAATGGTTCCCGAGGTACCTATTTTGGATCTGAAAATCTAGATTTCCTTTTATTCCGTATAACTCATTTGTTTCTGGAGATAACTTCACGAAATTCGGTTTGTAGCCATTATCCATTATAGAGATTCTAATGGTGTCATAAAATTTTTCTGTTTTCCATTGTTTCAGAGACGCGATAGTCAATTTTTTTCTTATAGATTATATTGGTTCTCTTTATGGGGGATGAAGAAAAATTAGGAACTCAACAATGTATCACACATTACAAAAATATCGAGTCTAGCTACGCAAATTTGAATTTCTTTTTATTTATTTTTTTTTGAGTAGTAGGCTGGTGACAGATTTGTCAAATAACTTGTTACTTCGTTTAGTTCTTATGTGGAACCATCACTTGATTTTTGTAAAAACCTGAATACTGTTTGATAAGTTACGTCCTATTAATTACATAATCATGCTGATACCAACACTCTACATAGCGTACAACTGGCAATGTCTGCATCAATTGTTCTACATAATTTGAAAAACTCAAGTGATGGTTTCACATAACAACTGCCAACAATGTTATTTGACAATTATAGCTCCAGCCTTCTACTTGAACAAAAAAATAAAAAGGAAGTTCAGATTTGCTTTGCTAGACTCAATATTTTTGTAGAGTGTGATACAATTTTGAATTCGTTCTTTTCTTAATTACCCAATAATAAAAAAATTGACTATCGCGTCTCTGAAACAATGTTAAACAGAAAGAATCTGATGATACCATTAGAATTTCTATATTGGATAATGCGTACAAACCGAATTTCGTGGAGTTATCTCTAGAAACAAATGAGTTACACAGTTTTAGTAAATTTTTTTTTGAGTTATATCCATATTACAAGATCTACAAGAAATCTTGTTAAGATTCTCACCGCAGTTTTGATCTTTTCATCCCTATTCGCAAGAGAATGTTTGAAATAAGTATATCGAAATAAAATTATATATCTAGAAATGGTACTTACCACATATTAAACACCCAAGGGATATCACCTCACCCTATATAATAAAACAGAATATCTCAAGCTGTAAAGATGTTCAACAAGTTACCTATTGAACTAAGGAAAGGAATTCACCAGGAAGAAACTTAAAAAAAAATCAGATATTGCTGAAAGGCGGATTATATTTTTCAGAAGAATTCTTTTATTTTTTTCATTTAAATCAACGTGTCTCAGCAACTAGGCCATTGACACATGGTATAATGTTCTATTCCTCTAAGTATTATTAATATTTTATCACCTCAATTTTATTGAAATTTCACATAATATAACTCTGCTAAAAAAATCAAAATACTGAGAGCTAGACCAAAAATCAATATACAAAATACACTGGCCATTTCAAACAGCGTAAGGTAGTCTTTATCGAAGTCCTCCATTTTGATATCTTCAACAATTCTACTAGACTTATCGACCACCTTGGACTCTGTCAGCGCGTATTGTTTTATACTCGACATAACCCTGCTGATTTTGGATACAAATGGTGAATGCTTACGAAACATATACACTCCGTAACCACGAGCTAAAACTTGATCAATGGGATAGAATTTGAATCTATTAGGCGTTCCTGGTTTTCTTGGAGGGGATTTTCTTTGGAGAAATGGCAGGCCAAGTACTACTAGTTTTCTGCCCTCTGTCAATCTTGAGTAATTTAGGTGAGACAGTGCGATGACCTGGTCCTTTATTATTTCTGGAGGCGGGTATGGCAAATGGACAAAAGTATATATTGGAAATCCCGATAAAGCCACGTCTTTCAGATTTCTAATCTCGTCGTAGTAAAACATAAATTGAAGTCTGGTCAACAGATGACTCTGGAAAGCAACAGATACAATGAGACTTATAATTATGTAAGGAAAAAGGACTATCCTCAGAAGTTTCTGGACTTTCTCCAAGTTCTTCACGCTCCAGTTCAGTGCTATCAAAATCATCATCATTATTATATCACCAAGTTTCCATTTCTTAGGGGTATTCAAACACATACTGAACACTTTAAAACAGACAATAACAAGAATAAACATAACTGCTATGAAGGCCCAGCTTCCAACACTGAACACCATGAATATTGTTAGATATGTTGGTATAGGTTTAGGGTTTGGTACCATCAATTCAATGGAATTCAATTCTAACGGTGCTGAGAATTCAATGTCGTCAAATTCATCGACCTGAAAAAACTTAACGAAGCAGAAGTCGCTTTCGTTGTTCATGATACTTTCATATGCTCCTTCATAACCATCCTTGGCTGGTGTTTCTACAATTGTTATATTCGCATTGAGCAGTTTACCAAGGATCTGAAGAAGTGTTACGTCTTCACCTCTCCACTGACCACTCTTCTTGCTCACTCTAGGCCATTGCTCAAACATGGACACTCTCAGGTTGAACTCTTCCATATTGTTCAAATAGTGAGGAAATAATTCATCGTTGAACAACTCTCTTATCTTTTTCTTGAAAGGGTTATAGCTGAACATCTTTGGTGTATCATCAAGCAAAATCACCATGGATCAAATCACCCCATAGTTCCATATGGTATCCATAATCTTCGACAAAAATTGAAACGGCTTGTTGTTGGCATACAAGGTGAAGACAGTTTGTATATCGGGATCGTACAAGTGTAGTTGAAGCATACCCTCTAGCATTAGTTTAAGTTGAGCGATGTCTGTATCGTTAATAAATACTATCATAGCAGAAGCCTTCTTTTTCAAGAAGGGTTGGTCGAATGTCAGATCATCGTTCAGTACACATACAGGCAATTTTAGTCGTACCAAAAGTTTTGTGGTTATGTCTTTGGTTTTAAGAGTATCATCGTGCATTATAGCCCACATTTGGTCTGTGCTTAGAATGTTGGAGAGTTTGTTGTAGAAAAATTCAACGGTGTTTTCAGTAGTTGAGTTTGCTTCAAGAAGTGGTATGCGTAAACCGGCGCAGGTCATAATGTTCAGGAAACAACCTACCGTATATAGCCTCATGTTGAACTTGAAACGTTAATAGAAAACAGGTAATTGAAGTATATGTTGATTTTTCATTATAATTCATGTCATAGTGTTTTATTTGGTTTAATTTATGAGGGTCTTCCATAACGGATGTTTTCAATTCCGAAAGTGACTGATAATATCAATAACCTAATGTTTGATGAGGCAAACACCATGTTTCATTACGAGGCGAATTAGATGGTCAAGTGGGAATCAATTTGTTGAGGTTAGAGCATAGTATCAATAAAACTCTTAACATTGGCGTGAGCTATTAATAATTTCGTCAATTTGGCAAACTACTTTATTATACACCTAATATAACTTATGAATGTGACAAAGAAATTGATTTTTAAAATTTCATATTCTATTATTTTTTTCTAGGAGAATTTTTTATGCTATAGAGAAAGTCAAAATATGCGCAACTTCTTTTTTCCGCAGCAATATTTCACTTGTTTTTTGTTTCTGTATTTTTCCCTAACACACTTTTGATATATCGATACAATTTTTTTTAAGAAATGTATACTGAAAGGCCCCATATTTTTGTAAGAGTCATATTTTTCAATGAAATGATTGAGTCGGTCAATTATGTTGTAGTTACTATGTAACAAAAAGTACCTCGCTATTATTTTTGCACATGCGATAATAAAATTTTATGTCATACCAATTTGATATTTGATTTTATTGCTTAGTTACCAATGTCATTATCAAGTACATTATGCCTTTAGGCATAATCTAAATACATACTTTATGGTTATTGGACATAATGCAAAAAGAGAAATCATTTTATATCTATTTAATAAGTTTTATTAATTAGATTATAACAACGCTATCAACATTCTTTATTCGAATTAATATGCAATGAGCAATTCTGTAAGGTTTCCGTGAATGTCAGATTGCCTGCAGCAAACATAAGGATTCATGTTTCGTTATCAACTTTCTGTAGAGAAAAACCAGACTCGGAAGGTATGCTTGAAAGCATTCTTGAAACCTCATTTTTTGGAGATGTATGGTCGTCCATATATCATTCAGCAACTGCCAAGACCTGCCAGCGTTTTCATACTGGATCCAGCTTCTGCCAGATTGTTTGCTTGTGTTCGACGCAGACAATGACCTATATATTTTCCAGGATCGCACTAACCCAGATATTTCACAATGATACATGGAATTTTGCCAAATGTGTTTTGTATAGTATAACCAACTCAGAAAAGGCAATCGTTCTGTCTAGTAGATTTGAAATTTTTCATATGACAAAAGAAAAATATCATTTGTATTTCCAATAGACATACGAAATAATAAAAAAAATATAAGTTATAATGAAAAGAAATCCATTATTTTTGCACGAAAAACTAGGATCTAATTACTAAAGTTAGAATGATCCGATTTAGGTCAAATAGACGCAGTTTTGTTCGATAACTGGTTGCCATTTTGAAGGTAATACCATTATTCCTCTCTCGTAGAAGACCTCGTCGCTATTGGAAAAAAATTGAGAAAGTCGATTTCAACAAGCCTCTGATGAGGCGAACTTTTCACCAGCAAAATTTTTCGCCATGGACAGAAACAGATGGTACTCATTTGGTGCCAGATCCGGACTATAAGTTAGGTCCATAAGAACCTCCCAACCAAGCTCCCGGAGCTTTTGGTGATTCACTATCAATGTGTGTGGCCTTGGGTTGTCCTGTTGGAACATAATTTCTTTCCTATTGGCCAAAGCTGGCCGTTTCTGGGCGATTGCTTTCTTCAAGCGGACAAATTGTTGACAGTACATTTCCGAGTTAACAGTTTGGGCCGTAGGGGAGAAGTTCATTGTAGATAATTTCTTGCCAATTCCACCAAACACACAAAAAAAACATCCTTGCCGTCAATCCTAGCATGGCCACCTTATCCTCTGGCTCACCGCGTTTCGAATACGACCGTTTTCGCTTGACGTTGTCGTAAGTGATCCATACATCGAGTTTCTTTTTGAGAATATAGCGTATTTTCTCTTTGCTAGTGTCAATATTTGACGCGCGCCCGAACTAAACTGAGTCAAGTAATCACAAAAGTGCCAGAAAAGTTTTTGTTGTACTTACGAAATCTCAACTTTCTAACGCTTTCTATTCGGATCTAATACAACGCGAGACTAAAGCTATCTTTTGTAAAAATAATTGATTTCTCTTTACTTCGCCTAAAATTTAGTTGGGTATGTACCAAAATGAGATGACAATATATTTCCAGTCAACATTATCTGCTCAACATGGAAAAATTAAAACAATTTTAAATTTTTTCCAATTATCATATTAATAATAAATGAAACAAGCAACGTTCTGCATTATACTGAAAGTATTCACTCTTGGTTTAAAGTTGATTTGGCTCTAAACTATAAATATTTCGACGTGACTTGGGGGGGGGGGGGTTAATAACCCCTCTTTACCCCCCCCTGGATCCGCCAATGGTTAAATGATGGGGCCTATTCCTTAAAACTTTTTTCCTACTTTTCATTTTGCATTTCGTCAAATTTTCAAAGTGGAAAATAATGCTGTTGCCCAACAATATGCATTAAGCGATTCTAGGACCTGTTTCACCAAAAAACTTTGTATATTTTTCTGTAATTTTCCATATTGTACATTTCAATTTTGAATGTTTCTTGTATCGTAATTTACATGAAAAGTTACAAAGCAGTTTGGCGCAACCTAGTTAGAAAAATAGCATATTATTATACAAGTGTATACGAAATCTTAAAATATAGGTATAGAAATTCGTATACTACCTATTCCTTGGAGAAGTTTATTTCATGATGAAGAGAAAACGAAATCTTTTATGCGATATAACGTTTTTTTTTGCTATTTTGTGAACTTTACCTGAAGCATTTCAAATGAAACATTGAAGGACCAATTTTTAAAAATTCCTGAACGGTATTGGTATTTATTATTTCTTCTATCAACTTCCAGCTGTATCATTCACAATCTAGAAAACGTTCTCGAATTCTTTTGTGTGAAAAGAACGACAGTCCTTTCAAGAAGTTCGTCATGATCGTTCCAAATTTAAATGTGTTACTTCATATTATAGTCCCGCCAAACCATTATTTGCCTTCAACGGGTTTCGTTTTGACAAGGCCGACTGACCCCACAGGCGTTCTGTCGGTCTCTCAATAGCCCCACGAAATTTATGACATTTTATCTCTTGGGACACCGTTATTACAACATAAAACATTATGAAACACCGCCAGTTAATGAAATTGTAGGAGGCGGTGGAAAAAATATGATATGAAAAAGCGTAATGATTTCCAATGTTTTGATTCGATTAGGAATTTTTTTTTTCAGAGATTATCTTTTGAAACAAATTCATACATCAAATTTTCATTCACTGAAGTGAAATTCGAGGGGGAACAACTCGCATCCCTGTAACTGCAACCCCCTAATGGGAGTGAGTACAACCCCTTGATTTTGGATAGGGATGAGGAGTGTTGCGATATCTCATTTTAAATTAGTGGAATACTAAATATCTTTGAATAATTTCGGATACGAATAATATTCTCGAAATAAATTCCACATTGCCTCTTTCACTATTTTCGCTGTTATTTCATTATCGATTGAAATTTTGAAGCGAAACTTATGAAGTGAATATATCGGGTGTCCCAAATTCGTTGTCTAGTGAGAGGATCTCAGAATCCCTAGAAAAAAATGAATGCCACATTTTCGGGATCGATTTTTGAGAAAATTAATTTGGTGAAAACCGCAACTTTATAACTTCAACTGTTTTTAAGTTATGACAGAAAATTGGCAAATGACATTAGAGAACTTCTTCATTACTGGTGGCATGGTGGCCCTCGAATATATTAATTATCTGAAGTTTACAGATTATAATAGGTAGACATTTGGTTGGTGAAACTGAAACTTTTGATGATTTTTATAGTTTGATCAGAAATTTATATGTCATTTTAAATATTTTCAAGAAAGGAAAAATAAAGCGATTCTATTTGTTATATAAATTGTTTTGGTTTACATTTAAAGAAACACAAGTTTGAATTATAACTTCAAAACTGAAAGCAATAAAAAATAAATCAAAACTCCAATGGATTCTACTGAAAGAGTGCCTGTAGGATGTTTTTGTTTCATGTTAATAGCACCAATAATAAAGAAGTTATGAGAACTTTTCATTTCACGCCAGTTTCCGTTTATCTCATATAACTTGAAAACAGTTGAACTTATGAAGTTGCGGTTTTCACCTAATTAATTTCCTCAAAAATCGAGCTCGAAAATGTGCTATTCATTTTTTCTATGACTCTGAGATCCTCTCACTAGACAACAAATTTGGGAAATCCGATACAACTTCGTACATCGTACAAAATTTGGTCATCTCAGGAGAGCCAGAGGGAAAATGAATTAGGGATTCACGGCTTGGCTTGATTTTAAAGCTACTTGGCTTGAGCTTGACTTGAATTCAAGTAAGCCCAAGTCAAATAGTAATTTTGCAATCTCAAGTGTTTTTTTTTATCAATTACATGAATCATATCAAGCTATCTGATATTTAGCAGTTTTATTGTGTAGTGTCACATCAATAAAAAAATGATGAAATGAGGAGGAAACTTGCAGAAAACACTTTTATATTTATTAAACTTATCGTATAAAAGTACCGAAAATATCAACTTTTTTGAAATAGAAACATAAATTAAATCACTATAAATCATAACAAAATAAAAAATAATAGAACAATAAATTTTCTTAATATTGAGAAACCTCCAGGCTTTGTTTCATTTCATAATTTTCCATCCAGGGTCTAAGACACATGAGGCATCTTATAGATTTGTCGCCTAACCTATTGCGGGTTTTTGCAACTGTAAGAGCAGTTCTGGAAAATTGTCTTTCAACAGGAGCTGAAGATGCTGGCGTTGATAAACAATCCTTGGCCATTTTGGCCAAGTTTTGAAAGATATTTCTGAAACTACCAAAATCTACCAATAGATTTCATAGAAATGTGAGAAAACTACAAATTAAGTCACACTGGCGAATGCTTCAGTTTCTCGGCGCTCTGGGAATCTCCTTATTTAGTCTAAGCGCGCACAAGATTCCAGGAATATATGCCGTGTGACGCGTACATATCAAGCTCAAGTAATATCAAGTAGCTTGATATCAAGTCAAGCAATAAATATCTAAAATCGAGTCAAGTATGTAATTCTTCACGAGCTTGATTTTCAAGTCATGTAGGTGGTTAAAATGCCAGCTACTTGACTTGATAAAGCCCTAAAATGAATGGGTATCAAAAAACCTCGTGGTGGTATTCCCTCTTAAGGTTGTAGACTACCTTGCGCTGAAACTGCAATTCCGCTAGATGGAGCTACCCGAAAATTTTTGGTAGATTTGTACCTGACACACCCATTCAATTTGAAGAACCGCCTGTTTGGTATTTATTGCCCCTAATAAAATCTCAACTCTCGATGAAGCCCAGCAAAGAGTAAATTTGTGTTTCTGTAAACTTTAGAAATTCAGTTCAGTTTAGATACAGTGGCGTATCCTAGGGGGGGATAAGGGGGATATATAACCCCAGGAGGAATATCCATTATATGTAACAACCTTATATATCACAATCTTATTATGAGTTAGCAAAATTCTTTGGAAAACTTCTTCAAAAGAAAGAAGCCCCTCCAAGGCTTATGTCTGGGTACGCCACTGTTTAGGTATATAATACTAAATAAGAAAATCGCTGAAAATATTGTGAAGTTAAAAATGACAATGAACCACTGTCATGGTCTTATTTTGAGTATGGATAATAGAAATAGCAATTTATTCGAATTGAGAAAAAATATATGATCATCTCTGGTTGTATGAGAAAAGAGTAACAGAATAGGAATGAAAAGTTGTATTTTGTTCTGTCTATCGGGTGTCACTTTGGGTTTTTACAGATATATTCAGCTCATCTAAGTTCAATATTTAAGATTTGTTTCATCGAAATCGGATGAAAAGGGTTATTGCCAAATAAAATTCACACAATAATTTGTTTTACTAGAAGACAAAGTAGTGATTGACTACCTTAGCTGAATTCCCAGCCACGCTACGCTCAGCCATGTACAGTATAACTTCAGTAGTCCGGGCAGATTTCGTTCCGGTACCTGCCCGAATTATGAAGGCGTCCGGATTACTGGAGTGATTTTAATTTATGAAATGAAGCAACTTATAAATTATCAAAATAAGGTTTATTAATCAAGTCACAAAAAAAATATTATTTTCTCATAAAATAAAGCAAAACTGAACAAAACACTCAAGTACATGTAACACGTTATGTAAATATGTACATGTAGGTATTTATAATATTGTATACATACATATTATGTATGTATGCAAAATGAAATATCTTCTACTTTTTTGAAAAATACATATCAATTTTAGTTTGGACCTTTTTGGATGCATCTATATCAATCGCGTTGTCTTTTCAAAAGCTATAAATGTTCAAGGGGAAGGTTATTCTCCTTTGTCCACCTGATAGCTAGACTTTTCTGTGAGTGTAAGTGTCTTATGTGATCGTTTGACTGCAAACCATTGCGTCCGGCACGCTCAAAAACAAAGTGCAGAATGAAAGATGCTGCCGCCACGCTGTTTCCAACCGACATGTTACCGTTTTTTACATGTATACACAGGAAAATGCTATTATTTTGCATAATGAATATTTTCGCGCCCGGATTTCAGAGGCAAAAATTTCAAAATGCCCGAATCCCAGCAGTGTCCGGAATACTGGAGTGTCCGGGCTAGCGACTATCCGAACTATCGAAGTTGTACTGTATTAGTATTTTTTATAATATGACTCGGCTTTGAACTATCAGCCGCGGCAATCTATCTACTACTTTGCTACCTATAGTAAAATAAATAACTATTGAAAGTATTTTTTATTTGACAATAATTATTTTCATCCGATTTCTATGAAACGAAGCTTCATTTATTTTGTAGTGATAAATTAAAATAAAATTTGATACAAATTGCAAATGTTGGTATGGTTGGTTGCTATGGAAATGTATATGTCCATAATAATTATAGTTTGACAACTTTTTGGAATGTTTTATTTCCATTAATCATTTCTGATGATGCCTATTCATGAAACTACTTACTTTGCTGCCTAGGCAGGAAAAGTAATACTTTACTGATTGATATGTGTCTGCAAAATTAATATTTTTTGTCAATAATAATATAAAAAATACCACAAATAAATGCACTGTTATTCACACATTTTCCGAATAGCTTAAACTAATATTTTTTGTATCATCCATTCGAATATATAGGTACTCATCATATAGAAAATTTACTAATTACACAGTTCCTTTTCATAAATGGAATAAGTTATGCCTTCAAAATTGAATTATCTACAAATATCTTTTCTTATATATTCTAAGAAATAACGATTCATAAAGTTCTAGTTTGATTTATAAATTCATTGAAATTGAATATATACATAGTGAGAAAGGGCTGCATATCATATATTTGTCACGTATAGGACGGCCTGACGGACTGACCAGAATCGAATTTGAGGACGGATTCATCATCGGTGAGTCAAACACTATCGTTGAAGACCATTCCCGTCACAAAATTCGAAAAGTACGGCCATTGTGGCGAAGTGATATCTCGGAAACTATCAACATTTAAGAAATCTAAAGAAACGAAAAATGTAATGTGTGAATTTTTTTCAATTCAATATGTTATGATCCTTCCTTCATCAACGAAGGCATCTATTAACTCGAGAAAAAAATGGAATATTTCAATACTGTTAGAATTTCATATTATTGAAATTCAATTACACAAATGGCGGATTTTTTTTGGATTGAAAGATGTCATTTGCTGATGGAGAAACGGTATAAGATGATGAAAAAGAAAAAACGCACATCACTTTACATTGCATTACATAATTTTTTCATTTTTTGTTAACGAAAAAAATTATTTATAAAAAAATTTTGCAATTTCTTAAACTTTTATGACATGAAATTTTCAAGGAGGTATGTATACAAGAATGGCTTCACGAAGCGAAAAATGTTTACTATAAATTTTTTCAAGTTAATATTAATGAAGGAAGTACGAGAAAATTTTCTTAATCAAGAATTGCCTATTTTTAGGGTTAAATTAAATGATAAATATTGTAGATAGAGTTTCGGGAATAGGGAGTTTTTCAAAAGAATTTAATTTTTTCTGAGAATTTTTTTTCAGATTCAAATATTAATAATTTTCCATATTTCGACAAAAATCCAGATACCTTTCTTATGACTTTTGAAATTTTCTTTATGATACTAAGCGCTCAAAATGTACTTCTCCAGACATCATTACGAATAAAATCAGCTAGCATATATATTTTAGGAACAGTATCGTTTGTAATTCTAACAATGATTTCATAACAAGTTTTCTACCTATCCCTATTCTTATTTGTCATAAACTAGTAATGTACACAATTTTAGCCAATCAGAGAAACCCTACCCTCGTAAATCATAAAAGTGTCATTCATCTCGAGCCATAAAATACAGTCCAAGATTCTATTGGCGTTCATGTTGCAAAAAGGCGTAAACCTTTGGGAGGCGTTCCAAAAAGCATAATTCCATATGAAAAACATCTACAATTAGAGCAAATCAAGCAATTTTAAAAAAAATTTTTGCACCAATTCAAAACACATAATATCACTGAACATTTGTGGATGAGTTACTTGAAATGAGAAGTCTCTCTGAAGCTGAATAGTCATTTAAAGAAAGAGTTCAATTTCAAAGTTCGATTTGCGGAATACTATCGATTTTTTTTTGGAAATCGAGACGGGATCTTCAAGTTCACTATATCACGTCATTGTTCATTCAAAAAATGAAATGAATCCGACCTGTACTTTGGAATTGGAATGCACTGAAATTAGCACTGAAATAGCAGTGGTATGAACAAGGTATTGAACACCCTTAAGTACTTCAGTTCCACTCGCAATCATCATGGTGGCCCCCGTATACCGTAATTTCACCTTTCCTTCAAACTCACTTCCTTCTGCGATACAGTGTTCTATTTTTCGGTCGCATAATCTGATAATAAACCCATTGCAGAATCTATAAATCTGCTACTTGCTATATCTAAAGCGCAATTTTCGCGCCCATCTGAATCTATAAATAAAACGGCGCGCGATTAAGTGCCTTTATTTATGGTACAACTTTATGTACGTGTTCAAGAAAACTAGAACGCTCCATATCGTTCTACAACGGAATGATTTATCCCATATTTTAATTCGGCTTGCACGCAAATTAGAGGCTGGTTTTGCTGATAGGTAACTTAATAGTCTCTGTAAGATTGATTATTGGAAATTGGAAGTGAAAAATGTTTCCGCATTGGTATAATTGGACCTAATGAACCATACGATTTTGAATGTACGTGGATTTTTACTCGAAATCCAAATTGTTACGAAGAAGAAGAAGAAAAAAGTGTATTTTTTACCTAGTAAATATAGGTATTTCTTTTCAATTTTTTGTCGCGAAATAATTTTTATGTTGTGTACAGGGTGGCCAAATAAGCGAGGTAAGCGGCTATATCTCAGGATCCACTCATCGTAGAGACTTGCGGTAAAAAATTTTAGCACTAAAGTGTATAAGAGAACACACTGGAAATTGTTCATACATGTACCGCAGTAATAGATCGAGTAGAAAAATGATTTTTACTCGAAAATGTTTCATATGAAGTTGAAGAAAAAATATCATCACTGTAATCCTTGGAAAATTCTCTATCTTTTTGAATTGTCACTTTCGATTTTACGACATCAAATAAGGGTAGGTGAAAGGGAGAAATCTGACTGATTGAAACGCCTGTAACTTCAGTTTGGCTCAACATTTTTGAGCAAATTAGATCTCGTCCGAAAGATAATATCTTGTTGATTGAGGAAAAATATAGTCATGATAAATTTGTTTTTGCTGCTTTCGATAGGGGGCGCTAAGTCAAAAGTACATTGTTTTGTTCATTTTACTCCGAAATTTCAAATATAATGATAGAATTTTCTTAACAGAAACAGAAGTTCCATCAAATTTGCATGAAAAAACATGAAGGTCGCAAAGCGATAATTTCAGGCATTCTGAAGTTATGGCCGAAAGAAGATATTCTTCAACTAATGCACTCCGAAAAACCAAATTGTGTCTTGAAGTTCTAACAGAAACAGAAATCCCATCAAATTTGTATGAAAAAACCAACAGGTCGCAAAGCGATAGCTTCAGGCGTTCTGGAGTTATGGCCGAAAGAAGACACAATTTAGTTTTTCAGTGCATCAGTTAAAGAATATCTTTTTTCGTCCATAACTCCAAAACGCCTGAAGCTATCGCATTGCGACCTTTTGGTTTCTTTTGAAGAATCTTGTTACAATTTCTTCTTGACCAAGTTTGCATTCAGTCAGTGGTAAATAGTCATTAGAATTTTTGGCTAATGTTTTTCTCCTCCACAATATCCAACAATTGCATACATTTTGAATCTAAACACCTTAAAATCGTCTTGGATCCATATAAACAAGAAATGAGATAGCTTAGCCTTCATTTCAAATTGTTCCGAATATGGCACAAGTAACTTACTACAGAAAAAGGTGAAAGATGGAAGGCATTTCTGTGGAGGAATTGAAGGGTGCAATTTTTAATTAATGATCGAGCGCTCAAAGCTCCTTATTTATTTTTTTTGAGATTGTTATGATCAAATAATTTGTGTGTTTAATTTTAATTCATTTCTGAATTGCTTTGAAAAAGGATATAAGAAATTTTATTTTATTTAGTTTTTACAGCATCACTGGTCTGATGCTACCATCTATATCTAGATTATATGATCGAATAGTCTTAAAGATTCTGTAAAATACAATATAAAAATTTGTTGAGGTTCTTTCACGCCAGCCTATTTTCAATTATCATTCCGTATTATATTCTGGTTCATTACCCTTTTCGGCAATAAGACCCTCAAAGCGACCACCTATGAAATTTTTATGAAATCCAATCAGCAGAACAGGCCATCAAAATAAAATGAATTCTCACTAATGTTCGACAAACCGATTGGTGCCATTCCAGACTGTAAAAGGTTAGGGTCAGGACGTAAATCAGATTTCAAGACTGCGGCCGGTACATTTGTTTTGACTCGGTCACCGGATGTAAACATTACTTTTATGTATCGACCTACCTACCACAATGCATTGCATTTGTGAATTTTCATGTTTTTTTCAGTTGACCTTAAATGTTTTATTTGCTGCCTATCAATATTTGTGAACAATGAATTGTATCCATCAGCATAAGTATCATTGTTAATGAGAAAAGGGTATTTGGAATTCAACCTTTTTGCATGCGTGTTATTGATGTCATTTTGCCATTTGTTAACTTTGGGCCAAAAAAAGTATATTGATAAAAATAGTTATTGATTAACTTGACTAGATACAACCTATACTTAAAAATTCATGCGTCAAATGCGCCCATGGAGACCATAACTGTATATACACATTCGGCCAATTGAAAAGTCCCCGGTCTGATGCACAGATGGTGGTGCTACTATTAAATCCATCTGATTTTTAGTTAGTACCAACCTTCAAACGATACGTGTCAAAATTTGAAAGCAGTCCAACCATTAGTTTGTGAGATATTGCGTAGTGAGTGTAGTTATTTGAAAAAAAGATGGAAAAAAAGGATTTCGTGTGCTGATAAAATTATGAAAATTTGAAAAAAAAATCAGTTGAAGCAAAATCTTGGCTTGGTGAAGAATCAACCAGCATTGATTGGTATGCTAAGTTTAAACGTGGTGAAATGAACACCGAAAACGGGGAACACAGTGGAAGCCCAAAAGAGGCTGTCACCGACAAAAAAATCAAAAAAGTTCACAAAATAATTTTGAATGGCTGTAAAGTGAAGAAGATCGAGATATCAGACATTGTGAAGATATCATCTAAACGTGAACAACATATCATTCAGGAAGATTTGTACGTGAGAAAGCTGTGTGCAAAATGGGTGCCGCGCGAATTCACAATCGATCAAAAGCAACAACGTGTTAATGATTCTGAGCAGTGTTTGAAGCTGTGTAAGTCCAATAAACCTGAACTTTGCGTCGATATGTGACAATGGATGCAACATGGCTCTTTCATTTCACTCCGGAGTCCAATTGACAGTCAGCTGAGTGGACTGCACACGATAAACCGAATCCAAAGCGGGGAAAAACACAACAGTCTGCTGACAAGGTTATGGCATCAGTATTCTGGGATGCGCAAGGTATAATATTCATTGATTACCTCCAAAAGGGCCAGACCATCAACAGCGATTATTATTTATCGTTATTGGATCGTTTAAAGGGTGAAATCGTTAAAAAACGGCCTCATTTAAAAAAAGGTGCTGTTTCATCAAGACAATGCGCCGTGTCACAAATCAATGAAAACACTGGCAAAATTAAATGAATTGGGCTTCGAATTGCTTCTGTATCCACCGTATTCGCCAGATCTGCCCCCCAGCGACTGTTTCCTGTTCTCAGACCTCAAAAGAATGCTCGCTGGAGAGAAATTTAGCTCCAATGAAGAAGTAATCGCCGAATCTTAGCCCAATTTTGAAGCGAAAGATAAATCGTACTACAAAAATGGTATCGAAAAGTTGGAAGATCGCTATAATCGCCGTATCGCCCTCGAAGAAAACTATGTTGAATAATTGAATCGAATTTTGCCAAAAAAAATGTGTTTTACTATGGAAGACCGGGGACTTTTCAATGAGCCTGTTAGTCTGCTCTGTTGTTACGGACATATAAGACTTTTTTTTTTTGAAATTCTGCTTTAATTTTTTTGTTTCTGATGGGACGATCACAATGAAATTTTGCACCGGTGTTGAAATATTCAAATGCAAAATTTCAAATCGTTCCGATCTGTTGTCCTGGCGAATCACGAAGCAATCCTCAACATCCGACCATCAGAAAATCCAAGAAGATCTTCGGACAATCAGCGTCAGCAGATACCGGAAACGCCCATTATCGAAATTATCGCAATGATTTCAACCTACGGTAAATTGTCACGAAAAGTGGATAATACAACGTAAAATTCAACCAGTTTCTGAATCATTTGAATGGAATCGCGACTGGGAAAAAAAATAGAATGTAAAACGGTATTCTTTATGAATCAGTCAGAGTGAACGTTTGCGCTTACGACGCGAGGTTGGCAACTAGCGACTCTCCGAGAGATGCAAGACGGTTATTAATGTAATCACTTAATCACTACATGCAGATATGCATGTGAATGTGAGGTTGCGACGTAGGAACGGGTCTCAGGCCACCGGAGGTATTTGCAACTTCGATATGGATGGAATGCAGGGTGGAGTTCCTGTTCCTCCGCTCCCCTGCTTGATCGCACAGGCAGAGGTGATGTGGGGCCTGTAACTTGTCGTCGGTTCGATTCCTGCTGATATGAGTCACTGGCTCGTAAGGAGGGCGCATTCCTGCAACTTGTTGCCCAACTGTAGCAGAAGGAACATTGTATCTAGAGATTATCAGAAATCGGTTTATTTTTATTGATAGCATTAGTTTCGGTGTTTTCTAGTCGTTGAATGAACATTTTGTTGTTCAATTCAGGGTAAGGACTATTGACATCAGACAACGAATTTCTTACGATGATAAGGCTGGTATAGAGAATATTGAAAATAAATAGTAACACTTTGTTAATAGTATATTATTCAACGAGCGGTAATGTAGGTCATAACTCACGCAGATGAAGTTTGCAGCACGAGCCGCAGGCGAGTGCTGTAATTTATCAAGTGAGTTATGACCATTACCGCAAATTGAATACTATACTTTATCTACGACTATATCAATAAATACTAAGAAAAAAAATACAGACTTAGAATAAAGACAGAAGGAACGGGAAATAAACATATGTTCTCGATCCCGAGTACAAGAGAGATGGAAACTTAGTGTCACCAATCACAATCGAACTAGCTTCGGCTAGCTCGAATCCAGTACAGAGTACAGACATACTTTATTGAAAACCCTTAATAGTTGCCTATAAAAATCCATTGAAATATACCAAAAAAACATTCCCTGTAAACGATGACTTAATGATCTTACTGCTACACCAATCTTGAAAATTTTTTCAAACTCCTTTATATTTTTTTCGGTCGAGTAATTCTGTATGGTAACATTAGCTGTTTGTCTTTTGGAAATGTATACCTATATAATATTTCATCTTCACTATCTGACTTAATCGTTTTCAGCAAAACATTCACAATAATTAGATATCAACTTAATTTGAACACGTCAAAATTATCAAAGTGACATTCACTCGGACATTCCTCCCCTCAATAACAATAATGGAATGTTCCCTTTCGGCCAATCGAATAGAAGCAGAGAAGTCTAGAAGCACAGATTCTATTTTCCGATTTATTATAGTGAGTTATAGTAGTGAGTTATTGTAACTCACGCTGTTTGTTAATAGATACTATTAATCTCTCAAAAGCAGTTGAATAATGAATATATAATTCAATAAGAGTAGATAAATGTATAAAAACTAAGAAAAAAAGACATAAACCCTAAAAAGTTTATCATAAAATTGCCTTTAGACTTTTTAGTTTTTTTAGTGTCATTCTTCCTTAGTTATTAGACATTAAACAAAATTTTATTATTTAATTCCAATATTCTTTGTACCAGACAAATCATCTTCATTCGAATAAATAAACTTGCCTCATTGAGGTCTAATGTGTATATAGAAGAAACATTGGCTAATCCTAACTAAGATGCATAGAAAACCTGGTGTGTGCACCGATTCGATTTTGTTTCAGACTTTTTAAGATAATCCATCTGTTGCTTTGGTGTTTTCCTTACCACAGTTCTGTGAGATGCCGCTCTTCAGAATTGTGCGAATACTCGCTATCTGTCTGGCGCCGTTTAAAAATGAAATAGTGATTTTAGACACTGTAAACTTTCACAATAAATTACAATTCAGTTCCTAAAGAATTTTTGATGAAATTATGAATGGAATATAAGGACAAACGGCTATTGGTCTATTCAGAGTATAGAAGATTGTCACAAGCATACAATATAAAATATTATTATTCTATACTCAAAGGTAACGAGAGCCCGAGCGAGAGCCGAGAACCGAGATAAATGTCAAATATAAACGCTTTATGCGCCATCTGAAACTACTTGAAGAAAAAAATAAAAAGGAAGTTCAAATTTGCGTAGCTAGACTCGATATTTAGACTGTGATACATTGTTGAATTCGTAATTCTTTTCTTTATCACCTCATAAGGAGATCTAAGATGTAGTCTATAAGAAAAAAAAAAAGACTATCGCGTTTCTGAAACAATGAGAAACAGAAAAAATCTGACGACATCATTGAAACCTTTATATTGGATGATGGCTACAAACCGAATTTCGTGAAGTTATCTCCAGAAACAAATGAGTTATACGGAAAAAAAAAATCTCGATTTTTAGTTTTTTCGAGATATCTCGGGAACCATTGGAGATATTTCGGATCTGTTAACACTAACACATTAATCCCTAAATAACGCAACTTTTTTGTATATTGAGCCACCCTGTATCTCTAACGGTTTTCGATATCCCTGTAGTGCCCCTCTAAATAGTTCTTATATCCTATATAGGGAAGTTTAACCAATACCGCTGACTTGTCTTGATAAAAATCTAATCACATCAGTCTATCTATACATGTTAGTTTGATTCATTATCCGAGTAGAAGGTTTTTGAGTTCACATCCTGTCTTTCTCAATTTTTGTTCTGGTTTTCGTCCATAATTAAATAAATATTCTCCGTTCCAGAAGAAAAGCAAAAAGTTTATAGTTTAGAACAGAAAATGAAAAAAACTCTAATTAATATTGTATATTTGAATAATTTTCTTACGAAACTAAACCAATTTTTTTCCTTCCAGTGGATGTGGTACGGACCAGGTAGCACGATGCCCCAGAGTGGGATTAGTTGAGACAGTGGAAACAACATGGCCGCCGAGATGAGGTCCCCCAATATATCAGTCACTCCAATCAATATGGAGGTTTATCACCAGCATGTCCCCTCCTCGTCTTCAGGGGAACCACCACCGGATGTCGCAGATGCGGAAGTTGCCCGTATCGAGTTCCATAGTGCCTCCGTGAACATGCGCAGTAAAAATAAAGAAGACGATGGGGATCGTCCACCGCGGCCGATGTCTTGGGAGGGGGAGTTGTCGGACAACGAAAGAGATATGTGCGTGGATGAAGAGTCTATAGATCAGGTAAAATTTTCTATTTTTAAGGATTGTTAAATACAATGAAATATATTCTGCCTAGTGGAATCAGAGTGTTAGACCCACCACTCACCGGGTTCCCGATTTCGAGCATTCGGAGCATCTTCCAGTCAATTTACAGTCGGACAGCTAAGGACTCGGCTGCCAGACTGTAAATGAAAGACTGAACTTGACTGCTCGACTGGAAACTGCTCCGAATGCTCGAAAACCTGGTGAGTGGCGGGTTATGTATCCAAAAGGAATCATTTCTTTAACAAAATTTTTTGGAAGTTAATTACATTTGCCTTGGTAAGAAATTTTACCAGATACTATGGAAGATAGTGTGAAATGGATCTGAACATGTTTCACCTATGTTCCCGCAACAACGCTCTTAAAGTTTGTGGAAATATTTAATATGAGTATTTTAACTATCAATTCGGTTTTAACTTCAACAAGGAGAAAAATTATAGTTAACTAATATACACACTGCTATACACTGAATTAAATGATTTACAATTTATCATGCAAGTTTCTCACGTTATAACAATGAAACTTTTCTTGATTAGCTGTCTATTTGGGATTCAAAAAGGATCCTATGCCCACTCCAGTTTTGAAGGATCTCATTATTTGGTTGTCACCAACCAATCAAATACCGTATACCCCAAAAAAAAATTATTATGGTTTTGATAGACAACAACCGAAATATTGGTCTAGGGTCTAGGGGGACTTGTACACACACCTGGTATCGATGCAATCAGAATATTTTTCTTTATATCAAAGTTGATGGATGAAGCTACAAGTAATATAGTCCAAAGCAAATTTATAAGAAACTTGATTTCATTGTTTTTGCACAAGTATTAAATCAAGTATTTGGAATATGTCTGTTTTGTATTGGAAGAAGTCAATATTGTAAAAGGGTAAAACAAATTGTTCCATAATAATGTGAATATTTCTTATAATTTTGTCAGGACTATATTCAATATTTTTTTTTACCCTTGTTGGTTCCAATATCTGAGAAAATATTACTTATATTGTATGTTGTTTGTTTCAGATACCAGAAAACCTTTCCATACCCCAGCAAACAAAACAAACATCAACGATCATCTTAGATTCTAAGGACAGCCCTATACTAAGGATGAAGCAACCTCCTATGGGCAACTATTCACTTCATAGCACCCCCAGTCATTCGCCCCTCCTAGGACAACGTCACCCCATCACCGGTGTTCCGATGATAAGCCATAAAGACATGATGCACAAAGCTCTCAACGTTCCACCTACCCCGAGTCCCGACTCTGCTATTCATTCCGCCTACAGTGTGTTCAGTTCGCCAAATCAGAGTCCCCTTACTCAAAGACACATAAACTTAACCCCAAACTTGAGTCGGAACAATAGTGATGCATCGCATTCCAGTTGTTGCAGCTATTCTAGTGTTTCGGTATCAGTGTCGCCCACGCAACAGTTTTCACCAACTCATAGTCCGATACAGGTTTGTGATATGTCATAGAAATAATAGATTAACATCGGTATTGAAATGTGTATATAACCACAGAAGTCTGGACTTCTAAAAAGTACTGTTATGTGTACTTGAATATTATTTGATTCACTTAATATGCTCTTATAGGTCTAGTGATTTCGATTAAATGATTCATTGTGCTTTTTCTTAACTCAATCATTTTGAGATTCATCTCTAACTAATATATTACTAATATATAACTAATAACTTCATATCCCATTTCAGAGTTCTAATTGGCTGATTGTACTTCTTGTTTGAGTTTGGTTGATTCAATGAACAGGATTTTTGTTGACTTTATACCTCATACAACTTTATAAGTACTAGTTCAACTAGTTACTGGTTAGTGATAGAGTGTACGCTTAAAAAACTTTTCGATATATAGTAAAATATGAGAACTAGAATATCTGTTCTTCTGATTGCTAGTTGAAAGTTCTTAATGATTGTTTGAAATGCTCCAAACCTGAATGATTCTCTCTGTAAATGGCTCCCTCCATCTCGAAGTCTTTTGAACTGAGCCAACAAAAGTCTTGCCAAATTAAAGACAGTTTGAGCTTCTTCACTCTAAAAATAAATTTCATCTTTTTGCCAGATTGCCTGTCTGTGTGGGCAGGGTGGCCGTCAGACAAAATGAAATCTCCGTTGACCGTCGCGTTTCGACGACTTTTATCTAACCAATCACAATTCTAACAAAAATGTAGCTCCGCCCAGAGATTGCTATTGGTTAGATAAAGTCGAGACGCGGCGGTCGACGGTGACTGTCCGAGGAAAGCGTAGCTTCAAATGCTCGAATTGTTCACAGTAGAGGGCGGAAATGAACATTTGACAATAGTAGAATATGCCATGCCAATTCCACCAAACACACAGCAACATCTTCTGTATCGGTTGCGGATGAGAGTACTAGTACTCCCAAACTTTTCTAGATTTTTTTTGTCAGCTGATAGGAAAAATTCAATATGTACTGGAATATTCACTTTCTAATACAATATATTCAATAGATGAATTCATACAAAGTTGACCTCCTAATTTCTTGTTGTTTGGCATTTAATGTATTGATGCCCTGGATACAAAGAGCTCAAGACAGGAAGGAATGGGTAGAAATTGGGGAGGCTTATGTCCAGCAGTGGACGCAGAGAGCTGAGTGCTAATGATGATGTATTGATGCTGTAAATATTTGTTACTCCGACTATGTGTTCGTACTTGTAGTATGACACTCCTAATATAGTTGCCAATTCTTGGTGAATTATCTTCCCTTCTGCGGCGTCTTTTTCTTCATATTCGTTACCGCAAACATTTGACATCGATCCACGATATAATAATAATAATTAACGTCTTTATTTCATCCTCAGCGGAATCAAGCTAGTAGCTTTTTCACTTAACTGAGGACCATAATATATGTACATTAAACATAATCAGCAATGGCTAGAAGAAAACCTTCGATTTCTGGATACATTCCACATGATGTGAGCCAATAGTTCGAAGCTGATTCTGGTTCACCCCCTATATGTCTAGAGACTTCTCCATCTTTACAGTTTTTCTGAAATTATCTGTTGGTTGTATGAAACATGCTCCTAGTGTAGTTGTGAAGATGTTTATTCGTCTGCTTCACATGATGTTTTGTAAAACTCTGACATACTTACTTGGTCTCTGAAGTATGTTCGTAGGCTTTCTATTTGCCCAAGTTCCATGATGTCCAGCAGAAAACTGCCTCCTTTATTATCGGCAGTCCTTTCAATGTTGATTTTGTCAACAAAGTTTTTATTTTATGTTGCATGTTTTCTTATCTGTTTTTGCTCCAAGAACTATACCGAAAGAGTATTTTTTGAAAGATCCGGGGGTTTGGCTAAAATGTTTTGAGATGAATTTTCAAATTGCGATGAAATTGAAGAAAATAAAAAAAAGTGGACGAGAATAAAAACTTGGTGGAAAAAATCATGACTCGAATTCAGAAGAAGTCGAACAAGAAGATGAAAGTGAAAGTTTTTTTTTACAATATGAAGGTTATCATAATGAAAGGTGCTTTTATATAGAAAAAGATAAAGAAACTAAGTGAAGAAAAACTGCAAAAATAAACAATTGCGATGAACAAGCCCGTAGGTACTCTTCTTGGACTTGATCCTGATCTGCCAAGGCAAGAAAATGTTGTCGGACGATGTCAACGGCAACTAGTCACTAATCACAAAACTGTCAAAAAAGTATTTGTAGTACGAAATCTCATCTTTGTAACACCTTCAAGTGAAACACGATCTGATTTAAACAACGCGAAATATTATACAGAGATAAAACACAAAGCGACAATACGTTCAAGTTGAGCCTAAAAATGGCGAATGGGGCGGGGCTAAACCATAGAACCTAATAAAGGATTTCTTTCACCACACCTAATATTATGATTAATTTATATCATATAATATTCCAATACATCCGATACATCAACATTATTTATGTTTGTTAAATCGTTTGTATAGTTTGAATATAAGTTTAACGCAATTTTTCAATACAGGGTCGTCATATGCACAACATCCATGGTAGCCCACTCCATCACAACGTACTTTATCGAAGTCTTCAAGAAGATTCACCCTCGCCTTATTCGAACGATAACGATGGCCTGGATGAAGTAGAAGAAAAGACTGGCCTAATCCACACCTCACTGCCCGCTCAACCAGGCATCTCAAGACAGCAACTCATCAACAGCCCCTGTCCCATATGCGGCGACAAGATATCTGGTTTTCACTACGGTATTTTCAGCTGTGAATCGTGTAAAGGTTTCTTCAAGAGAACAGTGCAAAACCGAAAGAACTACGTTTGTCTGAGAGGCGCTTCTTGTCCAGTTACAGTGGCTACCAGAAAAAAATGTCCAGCGTGCAGGTTCGAGAAGTGCTTGCAATGTGGCATGAAACTGGAAGGTGAGGAATATTTTTATTGCACCTCTCGCGTGGTGACACATTGTTTGAAAAAGATTAAACATTTAGTTTTAAATTCCTTACTAATCATTCATTCCATCTGGCATGGAAATTTGAACAAAAGCTTCAATTTAAAATATAAAGAAAGAAGTTAATTGGGAAAAAGTTGAAGGAACCTAATTTTAAATTGAACCTAATTGATAATACATAGGCTTACAAATTTGCTTCCGTCGTTTTTTTCTCCAAAATTCGAGGCTTTATTGTGAAAAACAGGTTATTTATGATTCAAAGTGTTGTCTATTGCTGGCCACTATCTTCTCCCATCTTTCGGGCAGCGTACGAATCCCGCGTTAAAAAAACTGGTCATCTTTTGAAGCAATCCACAAGTCGACCCAATTTTTTACTTCTTCATAAAACTAGAAGTACTGGCCAGTCAGGCCGTGTGCCATTGATCGAAACAAGTGATATTTCGAGGGAGGAATAGACAGCGCAATAGAATTTAAAGTTTCTATGAACTTTTGGTAAATTGCGGTAAATTACTTGATTCTGATGAATTCTTACATGATATCGAACTAAGGGCTCCGCTGATTTATATTTTGAAAGCCAAAACCAAACATAGGAAATTTTTTATTGAAGTAATAACAGTCACAAGGACACATCTGACAGCTCTCTTTTATTATTAGTATTATTTTTAAAAGAATAGCATTATTCTTACTAACTATAATACATAAAATAACATAAGTGCAATTAATACCTACATTAATTTATGGGAGAATCACAAAATTACATATATTTCTGTATCGATTTACTGAATACTAGTCAAAGAGACTATTCCGATAAAATTACACAAAAATCTCCATTAGAAATGGTCTTTTGGGCTTTTTAACGGCAAAAAGTCGGTATAGTTTCGAGACAATATATAATAATAATAATAATGTTTATTTGAGAACGCTCTGTTACAAATAAATACAAAGATAGATAATCTATCTGTGCGTAATAAATATGAATACATATATTACAAAGATTTTAGTAAAATTAAACTTAAATCTTCCAAATAGAGAAAAACGACTGAGCCTTGAACTATGCAAGTGAGAACTTCTCATATACTTCATGTGTTTTCGGTTTTTGTTGCAAATCAACCTTGCCTCTTCTGGTATTGGAATGAAATAAAAAATAGTTAATTGGCTAACGCTATTGAAGAGCTATTTTTGCATCACAATTAACCATACCTACTTTCTCTTCATCTCTTTTTCGATTAAGGAAAATCTTATTTGAATACATTGCCAATTTCCTCTTTATATCAGCTTCTAATTCGTCTTTTGGTTTTGACGAATCGAGGTCATTGTCAAGGTTAAAAAAATCGTTCATTAGTTCAAATGCAATCTGATGAAATTCAAACAGCGTCGATGCCTTCTTCCCGGAAGTTAGTTCCTCTGTCACTCCCGTTAACATTCAAAGTGAAATGCTAATAATAATTAATATTAACCACGCATGAAAATTTAACTCATTGTATCTTACTGGCATAATTTACGAGAACTTTTGAAAATAATATGTAATATATTACAACTTATCGAAACGTCGTCGTTTCAATGTGCTATTTCATTTCATTGAATGAGCTTAGTTGTCCTTGTGGCATTTCGTGAATGAGTCGACCAATCCGTTGTTTCTTCAGGCAATAATCAAATCGTCCTAGAGCTAAATCACTCGAGTAAATATTAATAGCCATTGTAAGATAATTAAGAAATAACTGAATGATCAGCGGGAAAGTGATTATACAGTGTATTGATTATGCATATTAGCACAGAACATTTATTTCGAAGAATGAAATTGATGGTGTTTTTTTGAAAACTGGATTTATATGTTGTGATCTTTTTGAAATTTGCATTTCAAGATGGCTTTTGTGAACCGTGGTGTTCAGGAACTCGTTGCAAAAGGTTGAAAAACACTAAATTTTACGGTGTCGTGTATAATTGTCTTATTTTATGGAATAATTTAAGTCGTGTTTGAAAATGTGAATAAATTTTCAGAAATTCATATTCGATTATATGCCTAAGGCTTTGCGGTAAATAAAAAATTGTATTTACTATTATTGTGGTACCAAACTTAAAAGCTGAATCAACCTCACTCTTGTCGAATGGTTTTTTAATAAGCGTCGTTTGAGGTACGTTTAGACAACCAAATTGTCATATCAGGAATTGAAGATTGCTGTAATTGCTCCATTTTTTATTTATAGTGACTTCGAAGGGACTTTGGCCCCTTCGTTTTTGGTAAAAATTAACTAGCATCTCAGATACCTTCAAGAAGGAAACTTTTCGTATATGATAATGACAACATAGTTGTTGAAATGTACGTCGAACAATTATTAAAAAATTCCGTGAACAAGAGTGTGGTTGTTTCAGCTTTCAAGTATTGTAGCTATGCATCTTGTCAATTGCATAGCCATACGTCCGTAAGGTGTCAAGAATTTTTTTTATTCGATTCTTAGCTTTTGATAAAACTTTTTTTTTTTTGTTCAAAGCGACAGTTCTTATAAGCCGTTTGAAATATTATTATTCAAAGGATAAATCCTTTGGCGCTTTTGAAAAAACTTTTCTAAAAAGCTTTTCCTTTCATGCCCAATGACTTAGTCTTCGGCAGTATTACACAATGAAATTTAAAATTTTCTATTATCAACCCCATTGAGCATGTTTCTCTTTATTTCTCTTTATCCAATTTAAATACAATGACTGATAACTCTAGCCAAGTTTAGATATTCTCAAGTTGAAGGAATTGAAATAACATTAAATCCTTAGTGTGCCTTATGCATTAAGCATTCTTGGTTGAAGGAATCTCAACTTGATTTTACTTAAATTGCCAAAGATGCTGAATAGAAGAAAAGGAAGCCCGCAAAATATTATTTATACTTAATTATGCCAGTGTCGCTCATAGCCTGATCCACAAGAAATATTTTGTCATTTTAATTAATCGACTAAGCGGTATGATGGATTTTACAGGGTGTGTCCTAATTGCGGTACGAAACTGATTCATTGGGCCCTTCAAAAAAAAATTCAGATGTAATTTAGCCCTCACTAGATTTAAATTATAAGATCCAATGACGTCTCAGTAGGCAGTTAATAGTTATTTGTTTTACTAGGCAGCAAAGTAGTAGATTGACTGACGCGGCTGATAGCCGAGCGTAGCGAGGCTAGGAATTCAACAAAGACATTCAATCTAGTTTGCTGCCGAGTTGAACATATAATTTTTTCTTCGATTGTTCATAATGATATATGTAGGATATTGTATTTTCAAATAATTACATTTCACAATCTTTTTTTTTTTTCTGTATGAATAAATTAAAACGAAATTTTATAGAAATCGCAATTGTTAGAATGGTTGGTTGATATGGAAATGTATGTGTCCATGATAATTATAGTTTGACTACTTATGAAATATCTGACTGTTTTTTGGAAAAATATCGGATATATTTATATTATGGACAATAATAGCTACTTAGAAGTACTTTCTTCACCAGAAATAAGGAAGGTAGCAAAAAATGTCGAATGTTTTATTGCCATTGAGAATAATCATTCAGCTGCCTAGGCTGGAAAGTCGTTACTTTGCTGCCTAGGCAGGAAAAATAATACTTTGCTGATTGATATGTGCTGTCAATCGGTGAAAAAATATTGATGGCATTTTTATAAATACGCTTTTTTATTGTAAATCACACCAAAGCAGCCACAGAAAGTTCATAGGAACTTTTTAAATCGAATCGCCGTCTGAAGTGTCGTTCCATACTATAAAAATTCAAATCTACAATTAATTTTGGAAGAATAATAAACTAATGTTTAAATTTAGTGTTCATTTCTACTAGATAAATAAATTAACGCTTACTAACAATGGTTGTTCAGTATGCCGCTACTATAAAGTAGCGAAAACAAAGGCTCATATTTCTCCATTAATCCTGAACCATTAATTAATTCTTCCAGTTTGCCATCAATTCGATAAATAACTAGTTTTATTAATTATTTTTTTCCAAGACACTCCTTCGAACACCTGATACATAATTATATAGTGTTAGCTTTGAGCAGCTCTTGGCATAAAATAAGGATCGGATCACATTCGGCGTCCATTTCAAATTATCAACTATGTTCTTTTTTGACAAGGTTTCTTTCTCGGTCCCGGATCGTAAATGAATTTATATCTGAATTTATTACATCGAAATCTCGTCTTGGGAACCGGGTGTTATTATTTTTTTCTGTCCTGGGGGGTTCCATATATTCTGTTTGGGAGGTCCGAAATTCTTTCCTTCTCTTGCATCATCGATAATTGATGAGATAACGCGGAGAAAGTCAAGGTTGCGAAGGATGAAGAACTGGAACTGGACTCGAGAATGAAATGATCCTAATGGGATAATGAGATTGATGACATCATTTCTATGGTAGAGTATACGATAGAAGGTGTCGTTTTCATTTCTGCAAAGTCAAACATTAAGTTGAATCGTTGAATGGGTTGAAGTTTTATACAGGGTTAGAACTATTTAGAGGCGTACTTCAGAGATATTGAAAACCGTTAGAAATACAGGGTGGCTTAAATAACAAAAAAATTGTGTTATTTAAGGATTGTTGTGTAGGTGTTAACAGATCCAAAATATCTCCAATGGTTCCCGAGATATCTCGAAAAAACTAAAAATCAAGATTTTTTTTCCTTATAACTCATTTGTTTCTGAAGATAACTTCACGAAATTCGGTTTGAAGCATAATCCAATATAAAGATTTTTTCTGTTTTCCATTGTTTCAGAGACGCGATAGCCAATTTTTTTCTTATGGACGCCATATTGGATCTCCTTATGATGTAATAAAGAAAAAAAATAGGAATGTATCACATTCTACCAAAATATCTAGTCTAGCTAAGCAAAATTGAACTTTTTATTTTTTTTTTAGTAGTAGAGTAGGCTGGAGCCAGAATTGTCAAATGAGTTTGTTGACAGTTGTTATGTGAAACCATCACTTGAGTTATTTTCAATTATGTAGAACAATTTCTACAGATATTGCCAGTTGTACGCTATGTACTGTTGGTATCAACATGATTATGTAATTAATAGGACGTTACTTATCAAACAGGATTTAAGTTTTTACAAAAATTATGTGATGGTTACACATAACAACTGAACGAAGTAACAAGTTATTTGACAATTCTGGCACTAGCCTTATACTTAACCAAAAAAATAAAAAGGAAATTCAAATTTGCGTAGCTAGACTCGATATTTTTGTAGAGTGTGATATATTGTTGAATTCGCAATTTTTTCCTTTATCACCTCATAAGGAAATCCAATATGACATCCATAAAAAAAAATTGCTATGGCATCTCTGATACAATGAAAAACAGAAAAAAATCTGACGCCATTAAAATCTCTATATTGGATTATGCTTAAAACCGAATTCTGTAAAGTTATATCCAGAAGCAAATGAGTTATACAGAAAGAAAGAAAATCTCGATTTTTAGTTTTTTCGAGATATCTCGGGAACCATTGGAGATATTTTGGATCTGTTAACACCAACACACTAATCCCTAAATACCGCAACTTTTTTGTAATTCAAGCCACCCTGTATTTCTAACGGTTTTCGATATCCTTGTAGTGCCCCTCTAAATAGTTCTAACCCTGTATAATGCAGAATAAGAAAATCGGAGAATTTTTTCCAAAATCATAAGAAATTTTATGCGAGAGCATTGTATACTTTACCAAATGGTTTATTTATATTGTTTTCTGCCATTTTAAAAGAATATCTCAACTTTTATGAAAACCAAAGTTTTTGTTGTACCTATTCAGTATCATCGTTATAATATATATATTTTCGATATCATGGTTGTATGCTTAAACTTAAGAGAAATGAATTTTTAGTTTCATTCTTATATTTCAAGCCTTGAAAATTTATAGATCATATTCTTGAGGTTGAAGTATACTGCGATATAATTACCGATGTTTTTATCAAATTTCATACAAATACCCCTGAATATAGTTGAAATATCCTAATAAAGATTGGCAATCAATCTGGCAATCATAATTCTAGAAGTCACTACTCTAAAAATGTTGGTGAAACTACAGCTGAACCATCTTCTTAAATCCTTCAGCCAAGAATTTTGTCTACTACCAACCGATCTTCTGCTCTGTATCTTATCCTCAATTATCAACGTCAGTTGCTCATATTTGGCTCCCCTCATTACATGCCCAATATATCTACTCTTTCGTTCTTTGATGCCAATGAAGAGTTCAAGTGGTTTATGCATAAAGGCAAGATTTTATTCCACCGTATAAGAATAATTATTAGATTTCATTAGTGAGTTGAATTAATCTGTGAAATTCAAGAAAATTATATTTTTCAAATAATTTTAATATTAACTGTTCTTTGCAGCCATCAGAGAAGACAGGACCAGGGGTGGTCGCTCAACATACCAGTGTTCATATTCTCTTCCACCGTCGTTAACAAATCACTCCGACTTCAGGAATAGTTCCTCGGATATGAGACATACTATGAATGACCATTCTTTAACTGTTAAATTAGAACCTTCAGAATTTAGTCATTCTCACCATCGGCGAAGTGCAATCCCAGGCTCAAAAGGAGTCCCACCATTATTGCAGGTAAATTTGGCAAATTTCTTCAGGCCACACCTTTCTGTTGAGTGAAAATTTGTATTTAGTTGAGTTTGAAAGTAAATCGAATTGTATGTGATATTTCTAATATTGGTTAAAAAGTTTTCTTACTAGAATTTCTGATCTGTATCAAACCAACAGTAATCTGTTCTTATTTCTCATATACAAATCTGTGACCGCCTTCTGATAGATTTGCTTTATTTTATTTAAAAGATAATTAAAAGGTACAATAAAAAAGTAAAGTGAAAGTATGGAGATTTTCAAAAAAAAAAAAAGATTCTCTACGTATTTGATAGTTCCAATTGAAATATTGTGAATTATGAATTTCAAAACTAACATGATTTTAATAATAATAGGAAATAATGGATGTGGAGCACCTTTGGCATTATAATGAAACTGAACTTCAAAAACTCAACACTGAAGGACACTTGGGCAAGGAGAGCGGAAGTGGCGCAGTACATAATTTGGCCAATCATCCTCTTCTAGCTGGTACAGCTATAGCTTCATCTGAAACCAGTCCTGACTTTGTTGCTAATCTTTGCCATATAGCTGATCATAGACTGTACAAAATAGTCAAATGGTGCAAAAGTTTGCCATTATTTAAAAATATTTCGGTAAGTTTCATCCGAAGAATCATTGTTCACTGTTTCCTTTTTTTTTTTAAATTGGTATTTTTTTATAGATTGATGATCAAATTTGTCTTCTCATAAATTCATGGTGTGAGTTACTCTTATTCTCTTGCTGTTTTCGATCAATGTCAACTCCAGGAGAAATAAGAGTGTCACTTGGAAAAAGTATCACTTTAAACCAAGCTAGGGAAATGGGTATGCAACCGTGTATAGAAAGAATGCTGAATTTTACTGAACAACTTAGGAGGCTAAGGGTAGACCAATATGAGTATATTGCAATGAAAGTTATTCTACTTTTAACTTCTGGTAAGACAAATACAGAGAAAAATAAAATCACAAGTTAACTTTAATAATTTACAGATACTTCTGAATTGAAAGAAGCTGAAAAGGTTAGAATATCTCAAGAGAAAGCATTGAAAGCTTTACAAGATTATACCCTAATTCATTATCCAGAAAGTCCTTCTAAATTTGGGGAGTTATTACTTCGAATACCTGAACTACAACGAACCTGTCAGGTAAGATTTGGAAAGCTAATTTTCTTTGTGGTCAGGATAATCAATAAATCGGTAAAAAAAATTGCCTTGCTGCTTTATTAAGTTAGGTTATTCAATAGTATAAAAATGATTCTCCTATTAATTGAGATCTTCATAAATTGGACATAAATCTAATATTAATTGCAGCAAAAAAATGATTCCGTTATTGTAGAATAGCTCTATAAACTCGAATGATTAACACATATTATCAAGAAAAGAAACAAACTGGGTTAGGCAAACTTAAAATGAGGTCAATTCAATGTTACATTTTTGTTCCTTTGCTTTAGGTGTTTTGCTAAAATTGAATTCTAACCTCAAACAGATTGATATAGTGGGAATGTAATCAAACAAATTATTCTTCACAATGAAATACTATTAAATAATAATAAGTATAAGGGCATTGTATGTAGATTATCTTTATATAATGGTATCGATATCTTCAAAAAGACTTTCTTGTAAAGCTCTGCTCCTTATTGTCAATCAGAAATTTTTACTGTTAATTATTTTTTAAATTTGTTTTCTCAGGTTGGGAAAGAAATGCTAACTATAAAATCAAAAGATGGAGAAGGACCTAGCTTCAACTTATTGATGGAGCTTCTACGTGGGGACCACTAAACAGTGCCTTATAAGCTTAGGTGGTGGGGTCATATTTACAGACAGTATTGCTTATTACTAGTTGCTTTAAGTGAAACTATTTCGTACTTAGTTAGGATAGTGCTGGACACTTGCCTTTCCCTATGATCTATGAAAGGGGATGAATTTATAAACACCAAGAACATCGAAACGGTGCATATTTATTATGTATTTATAAAATTGCCACAGACTGAATGTTGATAATTACTTATGAACAACTCCAATTTTAAAACTCGTATCAAGTTGTTGAACATTATATTTAATCATCAGATGTGAAAATATAAACAATCATTATTATAAAAAATGTTTCGGATACTTTAATATTAGATCTCAATTTGAATAATTAGCTTTTTGTTGTTTTTGAATGATCATTATATGCTCATTAATATTGAAAGTTGCCATATTGGAGCTCATTAGTATTGATTAATTTACTTGATTCGTTTTCTCAAATAATTTGTTTCTGAAATGAGATTATATTCGGATTCAATATATCTTGGAATAAAGTCAAAATAATGAAGAAGTATTTCAACATTTTTGGAAAATCTGATCATTTCAGTTACATGGTTTTACCTTGGTTTAATGAGAACCTTGATGCAATAAAATGTACGAAAATCATTCCAATAGCATGACAAGGAGAATGTTTTCAAACTGCAAATATTTCTATCAAATGAAAATTGTTTTTTCAATTATATATAGATATAGAAAATATCTCATTGAACTATTGTTGTAAATAGTTCTACACTGACAATTTTCTTAATTTATTTACATTTAAGTAGAATGAAAATCCTTATTTTTATAGTTTACTACACTTATATATATATGAAACTGGGAACAAGTTTATCCTATACTTGTACGGTATCAATCACAAAAATTGGGGATAAATCGTTGCATCAGTATTATAGTCAATGTGTTTTATACTTTTATAAACGAAATGCTGTTCAATGTTGTCGTCAATTGTCAATTTTTGCAAGAATTCTAGAAATTGAATATCTATAAGATATTATTGATTTGTAGATAAAATTTTTCCATTTCTTCCAAACTAAATGAATTACTTCATTGAGCGCTTTGTCATGAAGAGTTAGAGAGGATGATTTTTGTAGAGATACGTCTTGAAATTCTTCAATGAATTGAATAAAAATGTACCTTGTTATCCATATTCATCCTATCACAATACAGGGTGTCCAAATTTATGTGCCCAGTGATTGTATCACTTGTACTTAAGGATGTTAAAATTTTCATGTTGATATTATTCGTACTATGTAAATTAGTCATAAATTTTTTTTATAGAACAATTCGAAAAATTAATTATTACATTCACAGAATGTTTACAGTTACAGTTTTCGTCTTAAAAAATCGTTGAATTTTTATTTGAGTTTAGATTCTGCTACTTTTTAAAGAGTTTGCAAGTTAAAATCTTGGATCTGTTTTGTTTGAATGTTATGCAAATAATTTGTTGTTAAATCCAGTGTCAATATTTAATAAATTATAAGACTTTAAGGGAGGCCTTCAATGGCTGCATCAAATGCAGTATTAGCCCTTTTTACTTTTGTATTTAATTTTGTTAGTGATTTATACGAAATGTAATAAATTATATTGATGAATCTCTTGTATTCATTCCATTATGTTGGTGTAAAAGAAACCCTATTCATGTTATAAAGTATATTGCTTCAAAATTACATAAATCATCAAAAAAAAATTTTTCTTCATATAGAAGTGAAGAAAACCACCTGACATTAAGCTTGTGCATAATATAATTCATAAAGAAAATTTGTAAACTAGAAGCAATTATACAATTACGTTTAAAAATTTATTTGACTAGAAATATTTCGGCTGAAATACCAATATGAAAAAAAAACAATACTGAAAACTAATATAATTTCAATAAATAGATTCGATGACTAATATATTATAACCTACTCACTTGCATATTTTGATTCTACTTTCATTATATCAATGATATACATTATTTTATTAAAGCAAATAAAAAAAATCACTTTCATTTAAAAAATGAAGAATTAACATTAAAATATTCAACTACATTTTCCTTTCGAAACTATAAAAAACCAACAAGTAATTTCAAGATTTGTCAAACATTAACATTATAATTCGGAAAATTCGAGTTATATTAAAATGAAAAAGATACAAGAATATAGTTTAAAAGTTTGGACGAGAGGCGTTATACGCAGAATTAATTGCTGCTATCCATCTCTTGATCACTTTCTATATCTGAACTCGAACTTACAGCTAGATCTCCTGCCATTGCCACTCTAGCATATTCATCTTTGTCTATGGATTTACAGAAATGAATAGCATATTTTAGCTTCTGTTGGAGCACATGCTGAAAAAATAATAGTTGAATAGAATAATAATAATAATACCACATATAAATATTGAAAACTGATTAGCAGCAATCAGTAATAATCTTACTATTCTTACCTTGCAAGAATATCGAGGCATTTTAAGCAAGAAGAAGCAAGTATAACTTTCTGGAAGGAAATGATCTGGCGGCGTATATTTATCTAGTATTTGAATGACAAAGTCTCGTCCTCTGAAATCTGCAATTGTTCGGGGCAGTCTAGTCCGGCCCCAAACAAATCTCAAAAATAAAGATCTTTCCTGATTTGTGAATTCTTCCATTACTTCCCAGAACCATTGAATCAGTGGTGCTGAACTGTCAATTCCTGAGAACAACAAATATAATCTATTAAGCTAAATCAATAAGATATATAAAACTCTGATATTGAGATTGAAGAATAAAGAATATTAGATAGAGTTGGACTCAATGATATTCATATTTTATTTTCCCGATACAAATCTCCAAAATTATAGATATAATCAAGCTGAAATCTACTAGATACTTGGTTATAGACTTGTGTTCAGAATATGGACTTTAGTTATAATAATGGTTTGAAAAAAATTGTATGAACACTAATCAGAATAAGTGCGCATTTTTAATACATTACCTTTGTATGAAGCTACTGATTTCAGCAGAGATAATGGAATATCTGGGGAACCACAAATCATAGTTTCAAGCTCATACCCACTAAACAAAGATAATAAAGGAACTGGCACAACTCTGGACATACCATCCTGAACAGCTTTGATTTGTTCATCAAATTCATGGAGTCTGAAAAAAAATAAATAAATTAAGAATGTTAAAAATCTAAATTGAGCAAGTGAGTTTACCTGAAGTTTAGGGCAAGGCGTACATATTCTAATCTATTTTCATAAGTAATCTTTTTATATTTTGTACTTAGGGGAATGTCAATACTGCAGGAAGAAGGTGTACTAAAAGGCATTTCTAAATTTTGGAATAGAGGTTCATCAGGTCCCATATCTCTGATACAAAGAAGGCCTGGTACATAATCTCTGTCGATTTCTGTTAAATCAGCTGGCGTCAATTCCATTCCAGCTAATTGCTTCCATACAGGTTCAGCAAGGTTCAAGCTTAATGGAGAACCTGAAATCACTTCTTTAAGTAAATGTTCATTTCTATATTTTACTATTTATTTACCAGTTCTGATTGCTATACCCATCAGTACACCAAGGAACCGAAACATATTTAGATGAAGACATGATTTCGCAGTTGGATTGAGTATGAAACAGTCCCGATTAGCACCAGCCTCTTCTCTACCATTAGGAGTAGGTATAAGAAGAGGCAAAGAACCATTTTGTAATTCATCGCACATCTCAGTTATGCTTTCATTGTAACCCCCTCCACAATCATCGACACTTTCACCTATGAAAAGAATCGGTTTTAGCATAATGATAAAAGTTAATTTTCGATTCAATCTTACCTACAAATTCTACTTTCCACACACGATGTGGTAGTGCTAAGGTTTCTGAAGTTAATAAAGGTAATTTCTGAACCATCTGTCCAAATACAGATTTCATTCCATCAATACCAGCAAGTCCTCCTTTAGATCTAGATCTTTTAACTTGTATTCGATTCAATTCTATGATAGGACCATGATGTTTCTCTCTGACCATAGTAGATTGGACAACTTTTCTGTTGAAAAAAATATCTCTTTATTATTGAAAACCACATTATAATTTATAAATTTCATGTAGAAGTTTTTCAATAAAAGTTCTAACCGGAATGTAGCCTCTTTTATGGAGTAGATCAGAATGCTGCGCAGCTCATGTAGTGACTCAGGTCCGGTAATTGGAAACATGGTGATACATGGACAAATCAGTTCAGAAAAATAATGCAACAATATTAGTCTTTTGTGTAAAACTGAGGTTGGAATGTCCTGAAGCAGGTCATATTCTAGAGGTGTTATCACTGGTACAGCACAGGATGAACCGGAACTTATTGTTGACCAAGCCAAGGTATGAGCTGAACCACAAGCCACGTTAGTAATTTTTTTACCCTACAAAACAATTTAATTGTACAAATAAAATTTCAACTGAGTACCTAAAAATATCCTTTGAATTTGAATAGTTATTTTACCTGCAGGGCAGACACAAGTCTTGGTCTCTGTATAGCATTTGTAGTACCATCACCTAATTGACCTTCATCATTATCACCCCAAGTAAATACCTCTCCTTCATCTGAACAAGCAACGCAATGAAGAGAACCAGTAGCAATAGAAATTATTTTTTTTCCTTGGAGAGCTGAAACTTTCTTGGGACGCCTTACATGATCGCTTGATCCATGTCCTAGTCTATGATAGTCTCCCTTACCCCTGCACAACATTTATTCAAAATTAAGTGTGGATCAACGGTTACTGAAAATTTCATTTCTTCAAAAAATTTTAATATCCCAAATCTTCTTTTTTTCATTATGTTCTGACTACTATTTACATAAAAGATGTTTTCATGGTTTGATATCTCAAAATACAACTTAAATAAGGATTTCAATTTTTATCATAAAAACAATTGTTTTGCCATAACTTATTTTTATATCAAATGAATAATCTCAATCAAATATTTTTAATTATTCTTTATCATACTGATTATCGATTTTTTGAACAAAAATTGAAGCAAAGTAAGTAAAGAGATAATTTTTATTAAAAAAATTTAACAGTATAATTTTAATTATTGTGAGATAATTGAATTTTTTGGTGAAATATTAATAATTTCTATATTTCTTCTTTCTTTGTGCAAATTGATATTTTATTTAATGTCTCATCTATTTAAATATTGTAGCTTTGTGTAATAAATACAGCTATGGAAAATCATCCATGAAAGATAGTATGTATATAACTATATAATAACCATTTGAAGCTTCATGTAGAATTTCGTGCTGATAGCGTCATCAGTACTCGAGAAAACTCAAGTAGAATATCAAAAGTACAAACAATATTTTAAAAGATAAGACCGATTTTAAATTTTGCATGTTATATGAAGTATGTATAATATTTTGAAGCCTCTTGCGGAGTTTCGTGTTGATATCGCCATCAGAATTATAAATCTACATCCAAATGCATATTTCAAATTATCTAATAATTCGGTTACAACCAAGTTGAGATTTGGCAAGTTGATATTATATAATAAAATGTAGGGAACCCTCTTAAAAAATTAGATTTTCTCAAAATATACCTTGTAAATTTTGGAACTCACCAAGTATAAACACTACCCGATCTGGTAAGAGCAACTGAAAATTGGGAACCACATTCTACTTTTACAACTCCCAAACCAGCTAAACTTTCGATTTTCATTGGAATTTTACAACCATCTGAACCTCCTCGACCTGAGATAAATGAAATTTAAATGAAAAACAATAAATTCATTACTAATGACTAATAATTTGTACCTAATTTGCCATAATCTCCATCGCCCCAAGACCACACATTGTCATCATCAGTAATACATAATGTTTGCGCATCACCTGATCCACAAGCTACATCAATTACTCTATATCCCAAAAGAGCTTCCACCTAAAACCAATTGGTTCATTGTTAAATTCGACAAACATTTATAAATAGGATAATACTGTTCACTGGTGGTAATATTCATTTTATAATTAAAAATATTAATTTTATCAATAATAATGTTAATTGATTTGTAACATGAGCAATCAGGTCAAAATGTGGAATACAAGGTAAAGCAGAATGCAGGCCCTCAGACCAAGTAGAGGGGAGGAGTTGGTGCTATTAGAGGTTGGTTCTTACAGCTGTAAGAATACAGCTATCTAGAAGATGTCACTTAAAATTTGTTTTCACTTCACTCTTCAAATTTGGGACTGCAGCCGGTGGCATCCTGTATTATCCTTGGATAACTCATCATGTTATGTATGTTCATTTAAAATGAATGTTCATGTAGTAGAATAAATGATAATGATGATCAAGAGTTCATACTTACAAGTTTTGGTTTTAATTGGTCCTCACTATCTCCATGACCTAATCGACCATATCTACCTTTACCCCAAGTGAAAAGTTGTCCTGAACTTGTGATTGCGGCAGAATGAGCCCCTCCACAAGCTATATCAACTACTTCATACCCCTGAAGGGCTTCAATTATTTTAGGAGTTTCACATGAGCTATAAGTTGAAATTCTTTCCTTAATTTTCGAACTTGTCAACTGGGATATTCATCAATGACAAACTTATTCAATGCTTACGTTCTAGTTCCATGTCCAAGCTTTCCATCATCTCCTTCGCCCCAAGAATAGACATCATTGTCTGAAGAAAGCGCAAGGCAATGTTTTCCTCCAGAATTGACTGTTATTTTTTTAATGTATATGTGCTGAATTGATTCTATCAAAGTGGGCACTAAAACAGAATCTGTACCACCTACTCCTAATCTGCCCCCCGCTCCATAACCTATACAAAATTATATAATATTAATGTTAAATCAGTTTATACTAAGTAATGGTTTCAACCTAACCAAACCTATAGAAAATTGTATAATATCAATGTCGAATCAGTTTATACTAACAGGGTGGCCATTTGAAAACGAAACAGACGAGATTACAGACGAAATAAAGTTTTTCGATAGAAATGCTCGGACAGGTCGATTTCTGTTTCGAGGGGGACAACTTAAGATGTAGGTTACGGACGCATAGCGCTTCAACCCTTACTGCTACAACCCCCACCCCCAATTTTTGAATAGGGAAGATGGGGTGAGTGATACCTCAATTTAAAGGTATTTTTATACTGATTTCAGCACAGTAATTGTTTTTTCATTTTATGGATTAGTTCTCGAAATATTCATGCGTTAGTTAGTTAGGAAGGAAGCCACAGTCATGGTTGTTTTGAAGCTCAAAATGTCGATTTTTCACAAAACACTACAAGTGCCATGAAAACACCACTTCATTTTCAAATACTTAGTTAAGAATATTTCGAGAACTAATGCATAAAATGAAAAAACAATTACTGTGCTGAAATCAGTATAAAAATACCTTTCAAATGAGGTATCACTCACCCCATCTTCCCTATTCAAAATTTGGGGGTGAGGGTTGTAGTAGCAAGGGTTGAAGCGCTATGCGTCCGTAACCTACATCTTAAGTTTTCCCCCTCGAAACAGAAATCGACCTGTCTGAGCATTTCTATCGAAAAACTGTATTTCGTCTGTAATCTCGTCTGTTTCGTTTTCAAATGGCCACCCTGTATAATGAAGTCAACCTGCAAATTTACTGAAATAACATTACCTGTAGAATAGATTTTTCCATCAGTTGTAACAGCAAATAATGTTTGTTCGCCACCAAGAAGTTGTATTGGTCTCAAAGACGATAGTGCCTCACAAGCAGTTGGTACTTTCACTTTGGCGCCATCAATTCCGCCCAATTGACCTCTGTGGTTATGACCCCATCCAAAAATTGTACCAGAACCACCCCAAGACAAAGTCCAATCTTCTGGTTTCCTTTATGAATTTTTGTACAATGAGTTGAAAGCTTTCCATTTTGAAAACTTCTTTACTTACCTATTTAACCAAATAAGAAGTTGCTCATCATGTTCTTTTTTGAATATCGAATGTTTTTCATGATCTGAATAATCCCCTCTGTCGTAATCCTTATCAGATAATTTTTTTCTAACATCTTCACAAAATGATAAGGGTAAGGGTTTTCTATGAATCAGAGATTTCGCTATTCTTGCAACTGAACAGTAACGTCGGAACCAGGACCATTTGTGATTATCAAGGATTTCATCCCATTTGTCCATTTCAAGATCGCAAGCTAAGGCTATTAATGCCTAAAATATAACACACCAATAGAAATATCAAGATACCTGTAAATACGTTGCTTCAATGTAAATCAACTCACTTTGAAGAAATCAGAATGCATCAAATGCAAACCAGCTCTAACTGATATATCTTCATATTCATATTGCCTCAGGATAGCTTTCGGAAGCTCTTTGAACAAGACTCCTAAAGCATTATCTGGTGCTTTAAGAATTTGTATTTGAAGATTCGGTGTACTTAAGTTGTCTTCTGTTCCCATCAATAGTTTATGCAATTTCTTTATAGACCACATCCTTTGGTTTGCAGCTGAATGAAAAAACGCAAAATGTTTGAATAGAAATTCAAAATATGTACTTCAAAACTCACATAAGGAACTCAGTTGAGAACAAGAAGCTAAAGCTGCAGCTAATCTAGACATCAGAAGTGAATTTGCAGCCTGATAAAGTTTAGAATCAAGTAGCTTCATCACCATATCCATAGATGGTTGACTCAAAACAGCTCTATCTGATCCTAATTCTTTAGTACCATGATTTGAAGTTACTGGATAAACAGTAAATTTCCATCCCCAACCATTAACAGAACTGTCACTAGTAAAAGTCCAACGTAATTCATCACCTAATGAAAATATACAATTTTATAGGAAAACATTCAATAATGTAATCTTATACTTGAACTCACCAGGAATTCTTAATTCAGAAGACCATTCAGCACGTTCTCTTCCTGACCTTGTAGCCACAATTCTTCCTGTTCCATCAGTAATTGTTAATGGATCATGTCGTCTTTCAGTGGAACATCGACAATCGAACTCTACCCTAAGAGCATCTGCACCAGGAAGTCTAACATGCCCTGAAGTTGAGATCATAGATTAAGTTTTCATTCATTAATCAATTCTAGACACTACACTCTGAGCCCCTTACTGTGGATCAAAGTATCAGTTGGGATCAGCAGTAATGCTCTGTATCCAAAATCAAGTAAAATAACGAAAAATAAAAATCATAAAAAACAGTTAATCACAAAAATCTCCAACTTTCTTAATGATTTTCAATGTTTGAACATTAATACACGACTTATTTTTCTAATTCCAATATTTTCAACTTTTGAGCCCCAAAATGGGACCCAAAGAAATTTGGTCGTCTCTCCTCAACTATCATTTTGGAACTGAGATTCAATTTCTGAATAAGTGAAAATAAAGATTTGTGATGTAACTAACCTTTCAATGTGACATCATCCACATACGGATGACTAGATTCTTGAACCACAGGACGAGGAGCACTTGTAAGTGATTGGGTACTATTTGATGTATCTTCTAATTCGGTTATACATATTTCAAGTAACATAGCACCAATTGAGGGATTATTACTTCCCATAGCTGTAAATTGCCAATAAAGAAAATATGTTGCAAATAATGAAAACCAAACAGACTTACTTATAAGGATTGATGATAATATTTCTTCTGATTGGTCATTTTCTACTCTATCAGCAACTGCTAATTTCAGTAAATCAACCAGTAATCGTGCATCACTTTCATTAAGCAAAGATGTGAAATCGTCTAGGCCAGCCATTCCACCATCATCACCAATAACCTAGAAAAAAAACCATGAAAAAGCCCGGGATATTCCAATTCTGTCGATAAAAAATGCCAAATCTGATTATGAGAGTGAACTTAACTGATAAGAAAAGATTATCATTTTAATATTGCAAATCAACTGTGTTGCCAATTTGCATTCCCTCTGAATTTATTAACTATATACAAAATAGCTACTTACTTCAGCATGCGAAGTCAATGTTGCTGCTATAACTGACATTGCACTTGTTGACATCCTAGAATGTTTAGAAGAAAGACTAGCAGAACAACTACTTGCTGTCATCGACTGCATCAAAGCTAGTTGATTGTCTTCAGTTTCCGGAGTGGCAGGGTGACTCTAGGAAATTTCATTCAAATATTAGTATTCTTCTTCTTGATAGTGCCAATCCGTTATCAGATATTGGAGACCATTCTGGCTATTGTGACCTTATTAGTATTAAATAATCAAAAAATATGAATGCAATATATAAATAAGTATAATTCTGTAAAATAATCACTGTTGCCTTCAATAGACTTATATTAACCTAACTCCAAATTGTGTATGACCAAACTGTAGAAAGGCGCTCTCAAATATTTTAAGATATTTTCAGAAGCATAGAACTTGTGTGAATTAGAAGAACGGGTTGTGTTCTGTTTAATTTTTTACTGTGTCACATCGCCACTTCAGGCACATCTTTATTAATTATTCACCCATGAGTGATTAGTTGGGCGGTCTCAGAAACCAGAGAATTTCTTCGCCTTCAAGGCTTGGCTTCGATTACATTGAAGATAATAATAGCAAACTTACTTTCATAATCTCCAAACTTACATTAATAGCAGCCATTTCTGCGAAAGATACTGGAGCTTCCCCTCCTCCAAATGCTATTTCGGTATTATTGATAATTATTGAATTTGTGCAAGATTTTTCAAGGATAACATCAGGGGTTTGAATCTATTAAAGAAAATTCAATATATAAACAAGCATAAACAAATAATATGAAATGTTATAATAATAATTTGAGAATACTATACTTAATATTAGCCTACCTTAGTTTCATTATTCTTCATATTAGTGTGGCTCCGCAATGCCTTGATAATTGCCTGTCTTAGCTGGTGTATATGCATAGCATTTAAAATATGTTGCAAAGCCTGCTGCTTAGCCGTATTGCTTTCAAGAGACATTACAATCGAAGATAAAGTTGGAGCATTCTTTGTATTATTTCTGGAATTAGTTTTTTCACCATCATACAAGCCTAATATAGACGATCCCAATGGATCTTTTGCAACAGGGAAGATGACTGGTTCTATTTTAGAGTTGTTCTTAGTATCTTGTAGAGTCCAAGCAATAGAATGTGAACTGCCACAAGCTACTCTATTTATATGAACGTCTTCAAATCCATGAACTAGTGCAGGTTTTCTATTCACCATTGTTGATCCATTTCCTTGCTGACCATGATCATTATCTCCCCAAGCATATACCTATAAATAAACCCTAGAATTTTTATCTCGAAAATAAATAATTAACAAACCTGGCCATTTTCTGTAACTGCCAAACAATGGAGAGCACCCACAGCAACATGGATTATTTGCTTGTCTTTCAAAGTATCAATAATAGTGGGTTTTCGGACATGCTGGTCATTTCCATGACCTAATCGGAAATAATCTCCTTTTCCCCAAGTCCATATCTGAAAATATATACTTGAATCTGTTTTTTATTCAAAGAAAATCCGTTGAAACTGATATTAAGATTACTCTGATTTTCAGATATATGTGGAAATTGAAATAATTGAAAAGGCTAATAAAAAATGTTTCCTCTGCTCAATAACAAATATATATGTTGAGGAAATCACAAGAGAAAAAAAGTATTTACTGAAATAAATTACAATTGAATTTTTTTTTATGTTCAGTCCTACCTCTCCTTTTTTGGTGAGGGCTAATGAAAATTGAGCCCCACATTCAATTTGAATTACTTCTAGAGAGTTGAGCCTTTCAATATTATGTGGTATATTACATCCTTCAGAACCACCACGACCCAATTTTCCAAAATCGCCATCACCCCAAGAAAATACTAAACCTTCATCTGTTAGAGCCAAGGTTTGGGCATCTCTAGAACCACATGCTACTTGTACTACACGATGACCTACCAATGCTTTGACCTATAAAGGGATGGTATAAGGTTTTTTATTTTATTTATAATGAATATCCATTCATACTTATTACCTGAAATGTTTTCAGCTATTAAGAAAACCTGTACTCACCATTTTGGGTTTCAATTGAGTAACATTGTCGCCATGCCCAAGACGACCATACTCCCCAAGTCCCCATGTGTATAGTTCCCCATTACTTGTTATGGCTGCTGAGTGAGAGCTGCCACAGGCTATTTCTCTGATCTTCTTACTTTTTAAAGCATCAATCATTTTAGGTTTATCTAAATTCAGTCTGTTGCCATGACCTAGTTTGCCATCTTCACCTTCACCCCAAGAAAACACCTTCAAAGAAAAAAGTAAATTACTAATATTTTACAATAAAAGTAACTCAACAGACCTTTCCATCTAATGTTAAAGCCATGGCATGTTTTCCACCTGAATGTACGGCTACTTTTTTGATTACATATTGACTTAAGAAAGGAATAGGTCTTGGAAATGGAACATTGTTATTATGACCAAGACCTAGACGTCCATTGGTACCTTCCCCACAAGCATATAACTGTAAAATCGACAACCATTTAATGAACTCTTTTTTTTTACTAAACTTAACATCCAATCATCCGTTATAACTTACTTTTCCTTCCTGCGATACTACAAATAGAGATTTTGAACCACCAGCTATATGTAATGGCTTCAATTCACTCAAAAAGTCGCTATACACTGGTAGCTTTACTTTGGATCCTTTCATACCGCCAAGTTGGTCTTTATCATTCAAACCCCATACATAGACTTTACAATTTGAGGGCTCTCCACTATTATCACTTCCTAAAAATTTACAGGAAGACAATTCCGATGTTAGAAATTAATTAGGTTAATTTACCTCCATGGGCAGCAATAGGAGAGGGTTCCTGAGCAAGATCCCAATCATTGGCTAAGAAAGACACTGATGTTCTCAACTCTCCAAATGCTTGTTTTTTTGTTCCAACGATAGACATTCCATGTACTTTACAGTCTATTCCTTTATTTCTACATTTGACAATATTGATCTCTATCAATGGATAATGCTAAAAAAAATTATAATTTTTTCGATATTTACTTAACAAGAAATGATGAAATATACCTTTTCCAAGTTAGATAACAAAACAACGCTTGTATCATGGTTCTTTATATTAACAACATTTAACTCAACAAGAGAACTTATGCTGGTTCCACCCTTTATAACAACACATGATGGCATATAAGTGTTATCAGCGGGATCGACCCCCATTTTCAATGATTTTATTATGATGTCTGGGTATAATTCTAATCGAATCCAATGCTAATTAAAAAACAATATGGAATATATAAATTATTTACTGAATTCTATTGAATTTACCTTTCCTTGAGTACCACAACTTTGCCATACAGAACCAGGTATATCTAGTACCAAACCACACTTTGATGATACAGTGGTAGTTCTCACACACCTGTACCATTCTGTCAAAACAACACCATCACCTTCAATGTCATGTCGATAATATTTTCCTGGTTTGCCAGCTTGAATTTCAGGAGACCCTGAAAAATATCAATTATAAAACAAAACTGAAACCGCCAATAAATAATAGAAAGACATGTAAATCAATTGAATAATCAGATTGAATTTGGTGTTCGAATTTTGATTTACCTGGCTCATTTATCCTGTTGAATGAGTGTCTGTGATTTCTTTTAGTGTAAAAGCAGTTTTCACAATAATCAAATGATTCACAAACTTTACATTTGAACCTAGGTCCTCTTATAGGTTTCATGCAGCAACTGTTGCAAAACACTCCATCGTGACAAGATGGAACAATTTCCATTTCAGAAATTAATCCTGTCCAATTTGGTTGTTTTGGAAAATCTACAGTCAAGTCATGGCCATTTGGAGAAATTGCTGCAAAAAGTTAAGTGCTTTACTTGTCATCTAAGTAGAAGAAATATTCATTTACCAGTTACAACGCCTACACTTTCATGTGTCACACATCCCCATTTGTACCTGGGAGTTGTGACTGTAGGTTTCACTCTTACTTTATCTCCAACCTTGACAGAAGATGGTGTTGGTAGGGAAGGAGGAAAACCTAACAACTCTACGTGTATAAATCTAACCCAATATGTTCCCAATCTGTGTTGCCAGTTAACCTAAAAATGTTCAGTTGTAAAGAATTATTTGACCCCTTCGGTTTCATCACCTGAAGATTAAGATCATGTAATCCTTCCCGGTCTATCTTCACTACTTTTCCAATATCACCCAATTCAACTTCCTCATAACTTTTACAACACCTAACCAACATGCCCACTTCCACATTATCTCTTACATACATGGCATATTCATCATTTGATAGAAATTGTGATCTCCTACAGAAGGATTGAGTTTTAGAAGAACCATCTTCATTCTAAAAAGAACAATATTTCTATAATATTTGCTGGATTCAATAAACAGGTTTCTCATGAATAAAATGTCTCACATATTGAGCTAATGACTGAGTTCCAGTTCCATCTGCATATGATACAGACTCTGTGTCTGATTCATAAACAGAACTAGTGGATTCACTCTCTGAGGTTGCAACCTTGGGGTGTTCTAGAAGCCATGCTACAACTGATTCAAGATTTGTGATGTTATCTCCTTCAATTGCTGAAATATTGAACACAAGCTTATATAGGGGAAAACTCAACTCAAAATTCGAATTATAACAAGCAATATAATATACTTACATAAAATTTTAATTGCATTTTCAACAGCTTTTTTTGTGAATCCCATCTCAACGATAGGGGAGATTAAAGGATGAGAGGGGAGATCTTCCTCCATCTCCCTTCGTTTATTGGTCTTCTCACTGACCACACTTCTAACAGAACCCTCACTATTAGGAGTAGCCAATTCACTATTGCACTTGTTCCCGTTCTTAAATGAATTTTTCTCATTTACCACACTCGATGAAGGGGCTTCAAATACCCCTTCTGCAGCTAAGTACTGGCTGAGGTTTAAAGCAGCCAATTGCATTTCTTCTATGGTGAAACCAGGTTTGAGTGGGCTTGGTTGTGTGGCTTTGACTAGCATTTTTTGGATAAGAAGTACAGGTTGTTGGTTGAGCTCTTCTTCAATAGACTGCTGCTCTTGAGATTGATCCATACCATTGACGATAAATTTTAAGACTTTTCTCAATTTGTGCTGATTAGTTTGAAGTATTCTTGTGGCATTCAGAGCACTGAGAGTATACTGTTGGTTTCGTAAATAGCTTACATTGATCAGGCCTAACAGATACAAGAAGATATATAATGGATATTAAATTTTCAAACAAATTCAAAACTTTATTTTAATGCTTATCACTCTCGCACTTTATTTCACTTACCATGTGAGATTTTCTTTTCTTGAGAATTCCATGAACCTGATTGATACATGATTAAAGAAGCCCAGGTTTTTACAAAATTTTCACTAATTGGCATTTTATCAAAATTGAACTCCAAAACAGGTAACCCCTTAAGGTTATCAACTGGTACTTTCTTGATCTCTCCACTGTTGTGAACCTGCAAACATAGTTTTCCTGTAGGGGATACCTTAAATACAGTGCCCTGTACGTTATCCACTTCTACTACAGCGCCAATCCTTGGTCTTATGTCCCATGCTCCAATAATGTTCAAAGACGCAATGACAGAATAATGCTGCTGATCACTGGAGATGCCATCATTGATTACAGGTTGAAAATAATTGCCACTTAGGAAGTATGCAGCAAGGTTCAGCTTATGCATCAGCATAGAATTCAACACTTGATTCCATCCATTAAAAGTATGTAGAAGTCTTAGTAAATTGATTATTTCTTGGGCAAGGGTACTACTGTGTGACTGAGTGAGAAGGACAAGAGATTTCGTTGATGAATTTGGTTTGTTGCCTGTATCATACAGGCAAGTTAGTATGATTTTACCAAGTATATTAAGTAACCTTTCCAATAAAGGAGTGATTTCAGTATTATCCATATCCCACTGTACAAGTAATGTTTGAAGTAGCCTTACTGCCAATATCTGAAAAAATAACATAGAATTATTTATTTTTTTTTTGGAAATTTGAGATATTTTCTCCAAGGACAATACCAAAGTTTAATAGCAAATAGACACTTTATTTATCTGTATAAATTACTTTCTATAATTCTACTAAATCAATTCACCTGATTTGGCAGATTGTGCTCATTTCCGCCTCTAGACTCAGCTGAAAAAAGATCTAATAGCATATTGATCCAAGGTTTTGTACTGAATGCTCGGCAAAGTTGTTGAGTCTGTGCAATGCTTCTTATTAAGATCAAGCTGCACCACTCTTGACTGTATGAATTCAAGGTGGAACAGAAGAGACTGCTTAGTCCATGCATTGTGCTTGGATGTAGATTAGTACCAGACAAACCAGAGCTTAGAGCAATATTACGTAAAAAATTCATGCTTGTAGTTCTTATGAGTTTAATAAGTTGATTATCTTTGATAAGTTGGGAACCTATAAATATAAATTCATTAAAAATCATATTGATTTTAATCAATTTTCACCAGAACACAAATTTGAAAGTAAAAGTTATATAACTTTTAGAACTTGGATAATTAAAACTAAATATAGAAATTATTTATTTATGATTATCTTTCCGTTTCATTAACAACCAATTGAAAAATTATAATTTCTCAATCTTCTATATTCTAAAAAGTCATTATGATTTGGTGGTTCATAATATGTATACCTTTTTCATTTTGTTCCTCTGTTTCAGATTCAGATGTTACTGGGGACGGTGGACATGCCAAAGTCAGATCATATTTTCCTTCGATTCCCATTCTATAACTATTTCTTGTTCCATTAGCCCATTCTACTCTAACCCAACCATCATCTCCAAGCTCTCCAACTACTCTACCTTCTCCAGGAGGATTTCCATCCTAATAAAAATGAAAAAAGGGATTTATTATTTTACATATAAGAAAATAAGTAAATTTTCAGATCGTCCCAAGTTCGAGTGCCTATTTTTCTAGTTTATTTCTCAACTACTGGGCCTATTTCAAATCTGAAAATTAATATTTAATATAATTCAATATTGTTTATTTATATATGTTCTTTATTAAGCTAGAATATTTTTGCGACCTAAGTAATTCCGGTTATACAGGAAATGAAATTAAATTTTCTTAGAAAAATTTTTTTTAAATTAATAATAAATCAAGAATAACTCAACAATTAATTAATTCAGGAGCATAATCATTTTAGAACACTTTAATTATTTTTCATAGCAGAATCCAACACAATCATTAAAAAATAGAGTTATAATTCGAAAAACAAAAGATATGGTAGAATTTTTTGACAATTTTTGACACAATATCAAAGACCCTGTAATGATATTGACAACGCATATTTCCATTTTTCAGTTTGTTTCATTTATATTTTAAAAATTATTTAGAATCATGCAACAGTTGAAACAGAAAGTTGTTCAGAATTTAATACTTGATCATATTATTCATATTAGAAAAGACAACATTTTTTTTATGAAAATTAAATTCATTGCCTATAACCGGGACTACTAAGATGGAAAAAATATATCAGCTTAGTAGAGAATATGGAACAATATCATAGTTCAAAATTCAAATAGACCCAGTTCTCCAGAAACATCAAATGGGACATCAACATGACATGTTTAATAATAATATATATTTTTTACCTGATCCCCCCACTTCCAATCAGCACCTCTGACGACCTTGGTACCCAATTTGATCAAGCTAGCAAGTTCAGGACCACTCAAAGCACTATTTTTAGGCTTATTGCTCTCAATCATATCAGCATAAAGCACATAAAATTCAGATACTTTCCTCACTATACTTTGATCGCTTCCAGTCTGTTTCAGTAGAGATAACACAGAGCTGATTACCCCACTGTTAATTAAAGGACTCAATTCAAGTGAAATGTATCTACTAGAGGCTAATATTCCTATGATAGCCAGTAGCATTCTAGCCCTAGGTATATCGCGCAATAAAGAATAGGTTCCCAGATTCAAAGTTACTTTAGCGCTGAGTCCTTTCATTTTAGTTGTTTTCGTTATGTTGTCCCGCAACACATACATCCTAAGATTTTCAATGCACCATTCAGTAATGGCTAGCTGAGCTAACAACAGTTCAGTCTTCAAATAAGGTGTCACGAGTTGTGTATTGTCCAAACAGTGACACATAATACTAGTTTTCTTTTCCAGACCTAGATAACCATTGATTATGCTGTATTTCACTGAAGTCAATAGATCGGTTTTATTCAGCAGGTGTTTCATTAGGTCTAATCCTTCCTTACGAATTTTGTATCTTCGTACCTGCAAATCAATTTGTTTGAAAATTTAAATGAAAACTTAATTCATGATGATGATTATAAAAACATGACAAATTAGGGAATGTATATTGAACTATCGTAGACTGAAATAGCAACTGCACTTGTCTGTCTGTACGCACATGCTAATCTTCAAAACTATCCAACGGATTTGGATGTGGTTGTGACACGTAGCTCGGCTTCAAGCAACATTTAGATTTTATCCAATAGAAATTGGATTAGAGTGGAAAAAGTTATCCTCATTTGAAGTCGTGAAGAAAATTTAGTAAATAATTCATTGTTTCTTCAAAATTATAATCCAAAATAAACTAATCATTTGAAACAGCATTGGAAAAGTACATTTTTTTAACAGCTATTCTACTTGCCTGATTCTATGCTTGTGAAACGATCTTGACTTACCTGACAATACATAGCTTTACGCAAGCTCTCAACATCACAGTTTGTTTGAACAAACTCAATTATGTGATAAATCAGTCCAATATTCTCATTTGAAATTTTCTTCATCTGTTTCTCAGTCAATTTATTTATTATGCTTTGTAACGCAATTTCGTTTTCTGATTTCTTTTCTTTGACTAAATCGCCTTGTTCCAATTTTGGTTCCATATTTTCAACATTCCATTTCTCTTCTATTTCAATCTTATGGTCTGAATTTTTAGTCTGGTTTTGATCACATTTACTATTCGACGAATTTGAATTCAGAGAATCCTGCAAAGCACGGCTCTCAGCCGAAGCTTTTTTGATTTCGTTGTTGACATCATCAGTTTCACTTTTGGATTCATTGATTTTCCCCTCAGAACATGTTCTCTTCATTGAGGATTTACTGATATCTTCACTTGATTTATGCCTATCTATGCTTTGTGATTGTATTGTCGCATTTACAATATCTTCAGGTTTTTGAATGTCTGATGTGTGACTGCCACATTTCAAATCTTTAATTACTTTTTTCACTAATGTTCTGACTCGAGGCTCTTTATATAAAATATTAACTTTTTTAAATGCTTCAGTTTCCACACTTACGGTAGGTTTTACTTCATAGAATAAATACCTACACTTTTCTAACAATGGTATACAAATTTCTTTGTAGCTTTTATTATGTTCTTGTCTAGCTTTAATTAAAGTCCATTTGAGGTTATGTACCGCTTTTATCATTTCTCCAAGAGCTTTAGGCATTCTAGTTGTAACATTGGATTGTGAGATATCTGAAAGGTTTTTTTCAGCAAATTAGATACAATATTCAGAATGTTCTTGAAATTGATCATTTGAAAAGCCTATTAATAGGTTGTCAAAATTCTTTTTGTCACTAAGTTCCATAATTTAACGTGGAGTATTATCTATCAGCAAGCGTTCTTTTAGATTTTTATGAGGAAGAGAAATATCGAATATAAATGTCCTAAATTTTAAATTGCAATCGAAATTTCTGTTACTGAAACGCTGATAAAGTTATATGATTCGTCGGAAAAGAACTGATTTGTGTGAACAAAATTCATGCATTTTGCGCCATTAAAACACGCGATAAGAAATATATATCTGGCAAAAAAATAACAAACTTATGGACCATATTCCTCTGAAATTGGTCGGATCAAGTTGTCTCTCTTTTCCAAACTCAAACTACCACACTTTGTCAATGGAAAAATAAAAAATTTTCGGCGTGGAATAGTCGATTCCTAAAAATGTTTTGATGATTGGATATTCCAATCATCTGTTTCTCAGTCAATTTATTTATTATGCTTTGTAATGCAATTTCGTTTTCTGATTTCTTTTCTTTGACTAAATCGCCTTGTTCCAATTTTTGATGATTGGAATATCCATTGGCGTATGTGTATTGATTGGGAAGAGATCTACGTAGAAGGTGATTTGAATTACCTAAATTTTTTTTGAAAGGCAGTCGATTCAAAATTCATTCTCACTATTTACATAAGTGATTACTAGAAGGCTTTTGACATCATAATTAAGTTCTACTGAAATTAATTGAATTTTTGATATTTAAGTTCTACTAGAATGAATCGAAGTTCTGATCCACTTACATGCATCTAAGATTGGTAGCAGTACATATCCCAATCCCAAATGTTTTATTAAAACTGCGAATAACACCCTAGCTATTTCTTCTATTGGATGTTCGAATGAAAAATCCATTCTTGTCAAGAAATTATTCTGCTTGGAATGTTGTTCTACAATGGCTAAGTATGCTATCACATATGGGTCCTAATGAAAAAAAATATTAAATGAATAAATAACAAAGCATTTGAAAGTATTTCTCATGCAAGATGAAGAGACAAAGCCTTGATTATTCAAAAATAGGAAAGTATTACACAGTTAAGTAATAATCAATATCAAATTACATAAGATTGCTACTTTATTACATGCTGATTGAAATTTTGGTTCAGACTAAGTAAACTGAACTAAAAGCAGAATAACTATTCATAGAATTGAATTGGTAAATCATTATTAAAATTGAATTTCAACTAAGGAATTATTAAATGTTCAACAGAAATAAAACAATTATTAAAGTATGCTCACAGATAATCTGCTCTCAGCTAATGAATTTATGAAAGTACTAATTCTATCGTATGGAGTTGGAAACTGTTTCAAAAACTTTTGACTCATATTGACTTTAGGCTCTGTTGGTGTGTTGTCAGTAGTTGAGTTTGTACTTCTTGAATCCCCCTTCTCCTCTTCAAATGGACTTGGAGGTTGGTCAACCTATGTATTGAAATCCAAATCTTTAGATATGAATTTATCAAAGAACAGAAAAAGTGTCAGAGATAGTTTCAATCTTAATACATTTACCTGTAATCCTCCTGTGAGGAAATCTGCATTCAACCACTCTTTTGATAAAATTTCATCTTGTTGTAAAGGGATACTCTGACGCAGGTTATGAGAATGTAAACCTAATAAATAACCCAGATACCTTTCAGTGTCTAATAGAGTGGAACACATTTGTAAGGAGTCCAGATCATTACAAGAAATTTCAGGTTCGGGTTGGCAATAAGTACCCACTATATAGCTTTCCATGAGTTGCATCAAACAGTGCTTTTGTGGAAAAGAATTCAATATATGAGTTACATCGTTCCCAGCGTTTCTTTGCAATTGTTCAAAAAGTACTGTATTTTCACATCTGTAAAATCAAATAAAGCTTGTTTTTAGTTCACAAATAATGGTTGTCAAATTAACTACGAGTTATAGATGTAGATGACAACTAAGTTTTAGAAACAGGCATTGAACAATAATTAAAAAATTATATTTAAAAAAGGAATGTCATTAAATTATCTATCAGATTATGATAAAGTTAGTTTTCAAAGTTCTCAAGCTCTTAAAAAAAATACCTGTTATAAAATGAATAAATAATGATAATAATATCCTCATTTGTTATTAGCTCACCTGAAATCTTGTATATCATAAACTTTATTATTCATTACAACCCATAATCCTCCATCCCTATTATGGTTTTCCAAATCAGCCTTTCGAATCAAAGGTAGTTCGTCCAATGTTTTCTGAAGCAAGACAGGTCTGTTCTGGGTTACACCAAGCCAAGCGATATCATCATTATCAAAAGTTTCAATGTCTTGAATGAGCCTACATAATTTGTCCAATGATTTCAATAACTCTTCAAAAACATTGAGCCAGTTCAAGGAGCACAGAAACATCTCCACCTCTTGTTCAAGAAGAATGAGGCTAACAATCAGCTCAGGCAGAAGAAAACCTAAAATAAATTTTCATTTGAACTAAAAATATCATAAATTTTATGTTTATTTTTTTATTAAAGTAGTTAATAGAAAGAACTATATTAAATTTCCAATCGAATTACTTTCAGGAGTCTAAAGAAGATGTGTGGAGCATCCTTGTTAACTTGTGAAGCATTTACATCAAGGAGTGGGAGTGTGGTTTAAAGTTTGAGGTGATATAACTTGAGGAGGCCTTTCAGCAAGATAATTTGAAATGTTCTACGAATCTATACGTTATAGATTATGTAATGGCTATTCCGATCTCCGGATCTTTGATTTTTAGATTATCCTTGAGACTTTATGGAGAAAGTTATAACACTATACAGTTTTGGCAACGATACGTCTTCATATGGAAGAAATCCAATGGTAGGAATAGTGATGAAATCCAATTATGTAGTTAAATAAAGAATTATGCGATGATTTGAATTCAAGCAGATCGCTGTGAGATAAGGGAGTTACACGTAGGCGTAGAATCTACATTATCGAAATTCTGATTTAGTATTTTGTAGGAAACGAGAGTGATGTACTTTCATTTCGAGATGTTTTCACGGTGACATAATTATTATAATTAATAATTAGCGATATTCGACCAAGTTAATAACTGTTGTATTTGAGGATTTGATACAACATCGATTTGGGTATTATTATTAAGCCTTAGGCCTTAAAGCAAACTGAAAATTATTATTTTGAAAATCACACATCATCAAAAAACAAAAAAACAATAATTCCAAGATGAGCATGAATCGCCCAACCAATTAATCTGATCTGGGACCGTATTCTCGACAAGTGATCTTTCAAAACGTATACGTTCTTTCAGTGCTAATTACACTGAATGAACGTATACGTTTTGAAAGATCACTTGTCGATAATACGGTCCCTGTCAGCTTTGAAACATAAACAGCACTTAATAATATTAATTTTTTGTTCAGGCGACTACATTTTTTTTTTTAAACTTTTGCAGAGTAAGGATTTACTCTGCAATTTACTCTGAAGATTCGCATAGCTTGGGGGTGTTTCCTCTTCTTTCTGATTGGATTTTCACAATTAGTGGGAGGGGAAAACGTTGTCGCTATCCATTTGACTCTGGACATTCTTTATGCCTCTCTTTCTAACCTCTAGTTACATCCTAGTTGGTATCACTGTATACCAATATAAAGGTATCTCAGTAGAATATTATATCTCGACGTGAGATTGTTCCGAACTGATGAGGTTTAGAGATAGGGCATCAACCGGAATAAATTTGTGAAACACGTTTAGTTACTAAAAAAAAAATAAATAACTGGGTAATAACTGGGAATAACTAGCCTTCAAGTAGTGTATCGATATGGTTTGTAGTTATGGAGTCGTTCCTTCCACTTTGAGCTTATATACTAAATTTACTATACCAAAACCTGCTCTGGTGGTTGTCTTCCATTTTCTCTAAATATTGTTTTATTTGTAAATCTAGGTGTTCTCCATGTTTATCCGAGGATAATAACTTTTTATGTTGGAAAAATATTTTGTTTTTGAGATCATGAATACAACGTTTGTGGTCATTAATCCACGTCTGGATATTTCTTTTCGCAATCCCAATATAAACCTTTTTCTCAGTCACAAGGTGTTCTGTAGATTCTTCTTCTTGATAGTGCCAATCCATCATCGGATATTGGAAATCATTCTGGCTATTGTGACCTTATTCAAGCTTCTGGAAAATCCCTGTAAACATCTTTACCTCCAAAAATCGGTTTGCGCTTCCCCGATCTCAGTTTTCTTTTTGTAAACTGTTTCGATGTTTGTGCCAATTTGAAGGGTATACTGTTATTGTCGTTCACCGAAGGAATGTAGGTCAGGAATGTTCTTTCTGTAGGAAGCCGACAGCCTTCTTGGTGACATTATATGTCTTTTCATATCACCTCTGACATGAGCCCAAATATGTATTTATGTATCGTGTTGAATGGAAAATTAAAACAGAAAATAATAACTGAAGAACTATACTAGAAAAGAAATTACGAAGAGTTCAAAAGTTTCTGAAACTAGAACACATGTTTTTATTAAGTTCATATAAAATTAAAATGATATCTATTAGAATCTTAATGTTAACCGTGAACATAACAACGATATATTTCCAACACCTTCTACAGAAAGTAAAGCGGTATTTTTCACAAACATAATTCCATAATCACCAGAAAATTTCAAATATCGGGAATGACCACATATCAATATGTAATCAATAAAAAGTTGAATTTTTAATAACCAATAAATTTCGACTCGATAACGAACGGAAAGTACGGGATCACCAAACTTCGGCTGTTTCGTAAATATGAAATATTGAAATTTTCATTATAGTTGTTTGGTTTTTTTTTTAGCAGCGACCTGGAAAAGGTATTTTTGAAAGTTACAAGAGTATTCGCTGGGGCCATCGAGATAGAATAGAGAGGAGACGCTATGAGCTGTTATCGTGCTAGAAAAAAAGTGACCTGTAGGCGGGGCTCGGGGCTAATACGCTCTATTAGTGATGACGTCACACACCGCCATTTTAGTTCTCCTGTCAGTATTCGGAATCCAAACAAACAAATTGTCATTCAAATAAGTAAGTTGTCATTGAAGAAATTGGCTTATTTTGTTAAATAAGGTTATTTAAGGAACGATTTTACTATTAATTGATAGACAGAAGGCACGAGATTAATGCCAGTAAGTTCGAACTTGAAGTTCAACTAATAAACACGGCTTTTTACGAAATCTGGGGAATGATACAGGATTCAAACTTACTGGTAATAACCTCGTTCCTTCTGTCTATCAATTAATATTGAAATCGTTCCTCAAATACTCTTATTTATGAAAATAAGCCATTTCCTTCAACGACAACGTACTAATTTAAATGACAATTTGTTTGTTTGGATTCCGAACACTGACAGGAGAACCAAAAATGCCGGTGTGTGACGTCACACTAATAGAGCGTTTTCTGTTGAACTATTATATTTTTTGTTGGTTAGACAGTTAACGTAGTTGACGACTTCAACAACAATAAACGATTCGGCGAAGCGATTCAGTTTCTTCAATAGAAATAGCGCAAGGTTCATCTGAAAAATAAGTAAATGGGTAATTTGAAGCCTAGGCTCCCGGACAAGATGCCAATTACACACAAAAACTTCCGAGTTAATCAAGTAGAATAAAATTAGTTTGTATTGAACACCGCGCGATTCAACAGCAGAGTAAAACCAAAAATGGATACATCTGATGTGACTAGTGACATATTATGGATGATTCGGTAAAAACATTTAATATGTGGTACCTAAGGAATATCGAAATCGTCCAAACAATTCCGCAAATCCAATATCATTTCCCAAACTTTTGTCGTTTTTAGTAATTCCAGAAATGAAAAAGAGTCTATTTATATCGAAAATTTACACTAAAAACATCAAAATTTGAATTTCTCTTTGAAATGAGATTTCATTTTTATTCCAGACTTCCTTTAAAACTTGCAGCAGCTCCGAGCTTATGCAATTGAGTTCTGATGCTGCAATCCACATGAAATTTCGCACTAAGCTTGAAATGGTTGTTATTCAATATACAGGGTATTTCCTAAACATGCGGCAAAAATTCAGGGGGTTGTTCCTTGGACTATTCTAAGAATATTTTGTCCTTTGATGATTTTTGAAAAACCTATTTGTTTCGAAGATATAGGGGAAACAAAATTTCAGATAATAACATTTTATTATGAAAAATTACATGAAAATTCAACTCAACCTACAAAAACTGTTGAAAATGACCACCTCTAGCCAGCATACAAGCATCCAATAAAAAAAAAAAATAAATAAAAAATGTTAATTGCTAATACATCACAAAACGAATTCAAATGAAAACCGTGTTTAATCTGTATTCCTTTACCATCTGCACTTATCAATTTTTAGTCAAAAAACTGGCCGTTTTTAGTGATTGGAATGTTGTTAAACAAATTTGAAAATAAATTGTACCTACTTAGTAAACACAGTGCGGTACGCATTTTTATTTAAACTATTATTAATTTTAAAAATATGAAAAATGTTGTTCGCCCTGTATCTTCGAAACAAAGAGGTTTTTCAAAAATCATCCAAGGACAAAACATGCTTAAAATAGTCCAAGGAACAACCCCCTGAATTTTTGCCGCATGTTTAGGAAACACCCTGTATACAAGCATGAAAATCTATAACCGCAACTCCGTTGATTTTGTGGTCACGAAAATTGCACAATTGGCACATTAATGAACGAGCGCTCAAAAGATTTCAAAATCAAGGTTCTGGTTAAGCGATCAACATGAAATTAAGCTTGAAATTATCATTCTACATACAAAAGCAAATTTTTATTTCAACCGAGTCTCATGACAGTTATGACATAAACATAAGAAGAGAATTCCGAACGGCTTTATATATGAAACTTCAATTTTTTCCATTACCTAACTTAATCGAGGCATTCGAGATCCGAGTCTATCTTGAAATTTCAAGTTTCTAGCTCTTTTCGTTCGGGAATTATCGTGTTTCCGCACGGACGGACAGAATCAAATTTGAGTACGGGTTCGTAAGTTAGTAAGACGATCCTTATAGTTTAAAATCATTCTCATCTCAAAATTCGAAAATTACAGACATTGTTACGAAATAATAGGGGGATCTGTTCCGTGAATGAGCGCTCAATTAATTGTTTTGTCGTTATGGAGGATTTAACAAAGGTTCAGAGAATTCACTTCGATGAATTCATTTTTATTCGAATATATAATTTCATTATTTAGAAAGATAATTCTGAAAAATCGCTTTGATATAAGATTATGCACCATTCCCATATACATGGTGTGTCAGGATTACTGGTCAATAATTTACCTTATAATTCTTCAAACAAAAATATTTTTCATATAGTTTTCAATTTTTTTTTCTCGAAAAAAAGATGTACACGGCCGAAACAGTATGTTTTTCAATACAAAACATTATGTTTTCGAAATGTTATCTCAAAATTTGATAGATACGAAAGGGTTGAGAAATTTACCCTTAAATCCAGCAGTTTGAGAAGCAACTGACTTCCATAGTATGTTACAGCTCCCAAGTTACAAGAGCCATATGAAATTTACTAATTTTTGCTAAGTTAGTTATGAAGAAGAAAAAAATGGAATCTATTAAAATAGTACGTTTCTTGAAAAAAAAAATATTTACCACGATATTTTATGTCGTAGAGTACGGTAGTAAAGTATCGAGTAAACTATTGACCACTAATTCTGGGACGCCCTGCATTGTAATAAATTATGAAGAGAAAACCCAATAATTTTTTGTCTTGGAAACTTTATTGAGTTAACAATAAACAAAGCAAAAGTCAACCAGAATAAACTGAGAATTGTTTATTAGGTACAGAATCAAAATTTTGATGGAAAAACTATATGCAAAGTAAAAATATTAGATTGAATGACTTTTATAAGATTTCAATAATCGAGACAGAAATGAGTAATATTTAGTTCTGAAATATTTTTCGAACGAATTCAGTAAAATACTCCTCATTTTCTCTGCAAAACCCCTCCAAAAACGTAATAATTATAAAAAATTACATAATTGGTTCAATAACTAACAGAATGATAAGACATAAAGTACATTATTCTTTATCATCACATTAGTGAGGCCCATTCCTTAGTAGAATTCGTTGAGTTTGTGTTCAGAATTTTATATTTCTTTGGTAGTTTTTAATTGTACCGAAATCGCATAAAGTAATATAGTTTCGAGAATATTTCAGCTTTAAAAACCTTCATTTCAGGTAACAATTCAAGATTATATCATACTGACAACGTGAATATGCGATACGAAATAGAAAAGGATAAAACTGAATACTAGTTTGAAAACTGAAAGCAAAATAGAATCAGGGAGCAGAACATCATATACAATAAATTGAAAAAATATAAAAATGAAAATGTTTTATCTATTCTTCAATTAATATTGGGTTGTCTTTAAAACTTATAGAATATTGCATAACATTAATTTCTTTCTACGTTTTTGCAAAAAGCAAACAAATAGTGAAATATAGTATTATTATTTATTGGACTCAACTGTCTACTACTACAGCGTTTTGTGATCATGACAAAACATAAACGTTCATATCCCCGCCATCAAAATTTAAACATTCGCTATTATTGATGATGGTAGACATAAAATTGAATTGTTACTAACATACTTACTTTTTTAACTCAATGCCACTTGAAAGAATATTTCGTAGTTTTTTCATGAACAAAAAGAAATGTTTTGAACTAGAGATAAGAATTTTTTTCTTTGGCCGAATTCAAGGTTTTATTGTAGAAAATAATTATTGTTGACGCCTCTGTTTCCTCTGGCAGGTCGATAATGATTTTCATTAAATGCAGAGCCAAAATTTTAAAAGGAAAACTACATGCAGAGTAAAAATATTAGATTGTATGACGTTTTATAAGATTTTAATCAGAAGTAAATAATATTAAATTCTGAAATATTTCTCGGGCGTTCATTATTACAAAGAATTTCAAGCTAGCGTAGGCTCAACGCATATCGTATACTGGAAAATCTGAAATTCTACGACTCGAACAGTAAAATTATATCAAATTTCATTCAATATTACAAAGATTTCCGGACATATACCAACATGACAACTGCCGTATTCTCGTATCTCTCGAACTATCACTTCTTTCGATCAATGTACACGGCCTGGTTGACCAGCACTTCCAGTCTAATGAAGAAGTAAAAAATTGAATCGATTCATGGATTGCTTCAAAAGATTCGCAAGATTCGTACGCTACCCGAAAGATGAAAGAAAGTAGTGGCCAGCGATGGACAATACTTTGAATCATAAATGTATACACAATTTTTTACAATAAAGCCACGAATTCCAGAAAAAAAAACGGCGGAAGCAAAGTTGAACGGCTATGTAGCATAATTGTCTTATAAAAAACTGCTCAAAATCAACTTCAAGAACACTAGAAACGTTCTCAAATTCAAACAAATGTCAAACTTGATGACTATCGTAGATGAGATGTGTTCAAGCAAACGACCGTCCAAACAAAAACCAAACGACTTTACTGCCACGTTTGAGCGCTAACCTGCCTGCGCAACTCATTTATTCAAAATTTGGATTCGGGCGGCCGAAAAACGATCCTAAAACAACTGTATTATCTCAATCAAATTTTATTTTCGCAGGTTCATCATGGAAGCGGCAAACAGGATGGGATTGGTACTCCTGCCGATATCACTTATGGGAAACAGGTTTTGGATGGCGGTTATGCTCAACCTCATTCGTCTACCATCCCGTGCCCTTCAGAATATAGCCAAAATCCCAATAACTGTTGCAAAAACTGGTCTATCCATACCCGGCAGAATTTTTTCAGGGGTACTCAGTGTACCTAAAAACATCATTGCAACTCCATTTCGACTGATTAAATTCGTGTTGTCCTTGCCTTTCAAATTTATTGTATTAATTTTCAAAATCATAACTTTCTTGCCAAGAACGGTTCTCGAAATTATATTCTGATGAAATGTATTATTAACAAGGGAAGTTTTCAGGATTGATATGCCGTTCAAGTAAATGAATAAAGTTTTCCGTTTCTTCCTTATCCATAAATGAATGAGCAAAATGCTTTTAATCCCTATTTTCCTAGGACTCCGTAATTAGATCAGTAAGATGAATGTTCCAGGCCTTGTCAATTAATTAAAAATGTGAAAATATGAAGATCCCATTCTATTCTTTGTACCAAGAGATTTTTCCATAGTACCCATTGGATCTAATTATAAAAAAATTTCGATCGAAAATAAAATATTTCGAAATGAGATTAGCGATATATATATATATATATATATTAATCGATTTGAAAAAAACATACTTCTTGTGAAATTTCTTGTTGAGTATACCTGACAATACTATATGCTATTCATGGAAATCCAAATTGACTAAACAATTCAAAATAAGTTAGAGAACTTATTTTAAATTGTATGCTAATCAAATTAAATATTGTATTCCTTTCACATAATAGTTTAGGTTTCGAATTCGACACCATATAATTATCAATCTTTAATAAAGTAAATGTAACATATTAATCCCAAAAGATTAATTTTGCTCCTTTATTCCAGGTTGATATTAGAAATTTCACACCTCATACGGACCATTACAATAGTACTGATCTATGAATTTTTTTTCCTATTGAATATCATTCGTTTACATATTCAATATAACGGTTGAAGTTTTCCAGAATTAATTTCTTTGAATTAAAATTTTTAATATGGTTGCAAATTATATTTTTGAGATACAAAGGCAAATCGTAATTTTTATATACGGATTAATGATCAAAAAATTGAGTAATGCCGATAAATCATTGGAAATAATAAACCAGAACAAAGGTCCTTAGTCAAATACAACTGCTCTTGATAGAGCCAATTGACAGATAATCAAAGAGTATTCTTTGTTATGTTTCTACTTCACACTGAATCCTGAAATTTATCCTACAGGATAGGGTTACAACATAAAGGGCAACAAGAGTATTATCACCTTAAAACAATCTGTAGGTATATGAATGATCTGAGACTAATGTCAGGTAACCTCAAAGAAAGGCTTAAAAAAGTTGAACAATCAAAGGATATAAAAATGGCATTCATACAAGACAGGCGTTGTACTCGCAGCATAAAACAGAGCATTATTCAAAATGGAAAAATTGTAACACAAGAAATAGATGAAGTAAATGCAACTACTTTGGAAATCAAAGAAAATAATACCAAAAATCTTGAAACAAATCTCAAAAAAAAAACATGATGACATCCTCAGAGGAAAGAAAATTTTCTTTCCTCTGAGACGACATCCATGAAAAAATATGCATATTAAATCCTAAAAAATCTACTCTTTTGGTACAGTTTCGTGAAGTACAAGTTTACCCTTAATTAGGCGAAAAGTAGAAAAAAAAATTTAGAAGCGAAGCGTCATTTTACTGATGCTTACACTAAGGATGTCAAAAATAATGCCTGAAACGTTATTCCGGAACACCCTGTAGACTAATTAATATATATACAATTGCATATTAGGCTCTTGCCCATGAGTAATGACTAGAAACTTGTTTTTTACAGCCAACTATAAGCCTTCAGTCCTATTTTTGACACTTGATTCAACTTAATGTTTACCCCTGAAATGTCGAAATGCAGGTTGGACAACACAATTTTTATCTTTTTAACATGACATAACTCAAATTAGGATGGATAGTGTGTATAACATAACTATAACTGTTTTTGAAATTTCATTTCATGTTTTATTTCTTGTAAGATATCGATCAAGCACAAATGTTTACTTTCCATTCCTTCTATTTATATATTCTATATTCTAAGGGTTGAACTTAGTGCCTATAGCAGAGATATCGGAAATGCCTTACCGAGAAGAGTTTACTAAAGATCTCAATTGTAAAAGAAAAAATTTTCTCTCACAAAAATTTGCTAACAAAATTTAAAATACAAAGAGCTCTTACCCACAATATCGGTCTTAAGGATCTGCAACACGCACATGAAGTTTTTACTGCTAAGAACACTAATATCATAGGCTTGGTTCAGGGTGGTTGTAATATGAAAAGTAAAACATTCCAAATACTTCATCAACAGGTTTTGTGCTGCTTCCTGGCATACTTGATTCTGTGAATGGATTTTTCCAATTAGAAGCCTTTGAAATCTCAACAATAAGTTGAGGCTGGGAGAATGTGAAGATGTTTTGGAAAACTTATTGGAAGACCCAAACTCCTTCAGGGAACCTTGTGTTAAAGTACTGGTATTTCTGAAATGAATGACAAATTTAAATTATTTTAGAATTCATCAAATTAACACAATTTGTTTATAAGGATAATCTGTTTTTTCCTAATAATAACAAATAATTGAGCAACAAACATTTAATATATCAAAACAAAAATCTAAAATTGTTAGTGGTATAATGAAGAATTATATTAGAATCTAGTGACTACTTATATCGGAAGGTTATATAAGTACCATTTTGTTAGAAAACAATACATTTTTGACATCAATTTTTTAATAAATTATCTAAATTTTTACCTTATCAACTGTCGAACCAAATACAACAATGGTATTGAGACATGAGCTGAAGATTGATCCGAGTTTTCATCTACCTCTGGTAGATCTAATAGTTCAGTATTGAGGGCTTCCTGCAGTGCCGTCTCTAAGCCTCCATCTGCCATTAAGCTCCAAACCAATAAATTAGTCATGAAACGATGGCCAGTCTTGCACATTTTTGGTTCAACATCTTGAAAAAATTATTTATTGAACCAAATAAACCGGAAATTATGTGAGTGCTTTATTTATACCTGTGTGTAAGAGAAGTGAACTCAAAGTCCTTGCTCTACCATTTGCAGTGGGCAACAAGATGCTCCATCCAGCTTGAAGAGCATCTTGTGCAGCTTTTTGAATCATTGACGGTATGTTGGCACCACTGGCTAGGTAAACAACTTGTGATTTTATGTTAGATAACAACTTACTGCCAGCACCAAGACCTACACTTCTTGCGCTTACATTGTGGCTAATAATACTGTGCAACTGAAAGAATATTTATGATAACTAAAAAAATCAGATGAGATCATATACAATGCGGATTCAATTTGAAAATTGAACACAAAAAATATTTCATGAGGGGAGACATAAAAATTTCAAGATCTGTGCTGAATTTCAAGATGATCGCATCATCAGACCCATAAAATAATTTCTCTATTTCAGTATGGTAATGAGATCATTACGTTCTAAAAACAGTGCTGTAATGAACTCATTACAGCATTTTTTTCAGTTATATTTTTCGTTTTGTGGTTGTCTGCACTGACTTCTAAAAACAGTGCTGTAATGAACTCATTACAACATTGTTTTCAGTTATATTTTTCGTTTTGTGGCTGTCTGCACTGACTTCTAATCCTATCAAATTTCAGCACACCCCAATGTCAATATAATATAATAATAATAATAATATAATAATAATATGGATAAAGTGAAATGATTTTCAATATTATTTGCAATTTCTCTTAATTCTGGTGGTGTTAAATCGATTTTGTTAGACATAATTCACTAATTCAATGCGTAATTGTATTGATTTCAAAGCGTATGATTCAAATTCGAAATCCGCAATCTGTCAATGATTGTAACAGTCACACCAACTGCCAAGATACAATACAAAAGTCACTAGGATGTATAATTCATTGAATTTCAACAATATTTCACAAAACTTAACTGAAATAGAGAAAATATTGCCTAATACTTGTTGCAGTTCTGTCGTCTCTAAGGGCGCAATTGGCGTATGAATGAACGATCGCTCCTAACTCCTGACTTCACATCACTGCTTTCCTCATTTTTATAAGTTGTTGTCATCTTTTTTTGCTTGTATAATTGAATCAATACAGAAAATATGATATTAATTCACCAAAAATTGACCTCAAAAATAATTTGTAATGATTTGCAGCTCTGAAATCAGCCCCAAAGCAAGCATCCAAAAATTACTGACGAGAAGTTGGAAACTTTTGAGTGCTCATCATTCTTGCTTATTTTTTCTTTATTCTGCTTGAATTTTCTATTTTTCTGATAAAGCAAACAACACAACGTTTTGCATAAAGCTTTAAATTGTTATTTTTTATTTATTGTTAAATCTCAACTTAGTGTGACCTGTTGTCACTGAAATATTAGTTTTTTTTATATTGTCTGAATTTTTTATAGTTCTGGTTATGCTATCCAAACAAAATTTTGATAAAAGAGCAAAGTACAGAAAGACTGTGAGGAATTCAGTTCAGAAATAGACATGAAAATAGGTGTCAAAACAGGCATAGTGCCATAAAGGGTTTAAACATTATATATATATATTCACCTGAAGATGAAGTAAATTTAATACTGAAACTGCAATACACTCTTTTTCTTGTATGGCATGACAACTCATAACTACATATTCCATTAATTGGTCTATCAACCTGAAAACAAAGTTTTTCAATGCATCTACTCCAAAACTGAAGCATTTCTTTACTCACTTGAAGGTACTATCATCAAGGTCGATCACAAAAGGAACTGATAACTTGGTGCTGTCATAATTAGCATCTGCCCAAGCAAAGCTTTGATTGGGACCGCAACAGATTCCTGTCAGTTTTTCCCCTTTGAGAGATTCTATTATAGTAGGGCGTTGAATGAAAGCGTCAGGACTACTACTTATCTGTTTGTTATCATTTTTTCCCCAACTGTAAACTTCCCCTTTGTCTGTTAATGCCATTACATGACCTAGACCCAAGCTAACAGAGATGATGTGTTCATCTTGTAAAGCTTCTATCAATTCAGGAAACCTATAATTAGAACAAAATGAGCACATTTGAAAAACTCGAAAGTTTGAAGAAATTTTTACCTAACATGTTCTTCTGTATTATGGCCAATCCTCCATCCCTCTCCCTTACCCCAACTGTATAATTTTCCATCCTTGGAAAGGGCAAGGCTGAATTGATCTCCACAGTACACATCAACAATTTCAATATTTTGGAATTTATCAACTAGTTTTGGTATTTTGGATCCATCAAATCCACCCCTTCCTAGTTTCCCAAAATCTCCATCACCCCAGCTATAAACCTTCCCTTGGTTAGTTACACACAATGTGTGAGAATCGCCAGCGCCACATGCAACCTTCACAACATGCTGTCCATTCAGAGCAGATACAATTGTGGGTACCAAGACATGGTCTGAAGAACCATGCCCTAAGCAACCATAATTTCCTCTTCCCCATGTATATAGTGCACCACTTGAAGTTATTGCAGCACTATAATGAAATAGCATATTTATTGCGAATGATTTAATGAAAATTCAACTTTTAACTCACCTATAGGAACTTCCACATGAGATATCAACCACATCTAGATTGATGAGAGATTGAATAAGAGTAGGTTGTTCTTTTGAGATGTTGTCACCATGACCTTATCAAAGAAACCAACATGTTACAACCAGCGTCATAATTACAAAATGGTACAGAATATTTTTAGAAGAAAAATTTTCAAATAAATAATTACTTTCTATATTATTATAATAGCTACACTCAGTGAGTTTCTCCAACAATAAATTCATAAAGAATTGTATAATTGTAATGATATTAAAATTAAATTTTGGAAGATTTCCTTTTTTCTCATGATCACACAAAAGCCCAACCTTTTTCTTTATAATGTTGGACCTTATGCTCTACACTGCATGATCGCTCAATGACACACTTATGTGTTATCAGATCATATGGACATGTCATATGTTTGATTTATTATGTTTATGTTATTAGATCATACGGACATGTCATATGTATTTTATGACATAAAATTTGATTTTGTCTTAAAAAATATGGGTTGCCATTTAAGATTTCAAAGTTATTCCATCCTCGCCAATAAGAGGTGAGGGAAGTGTGGACGGAATTCAGTTCTACCAGATGAGGCTGGAAACAAATTTCTCTAATTCTGTGGTTATTCCGTTCATTCTTCCACATCTTGTAGAACAAAATCGTGCAAGAATATATCAGAAACGCACAGTTTTCATGGTTATATTTTATTATTCTATGTTGGCACTCCGAACTTTTCGCTACGGCTTTATCTGTCAATTCATCAAATTGCCTTAAAGAAATCAGTTCTGCCAACCAACATTTTTCAATGCAAAAATCACCAAATTATATTTATGGAAATATTTCATTGATTTCAATGAAAATGCAATGAATTAGAGAAAATAATGTATAATACTCGTACAAAAGGCTCATTCTACCACTCGTTCATTCCAATGAATTGAATTTGAATTTCGAACTCGTGGAAGAATATCAATGCCTTCTGCACTTGTATTATAAATAACTATTCCAGATTGAATGAATAACCCAGTATCGACATGAAATCTCAACTCGGTTTGATCTGTTGATACTTAAATGTTTTTTCGATATCCTGTTTGAAGTTTCTTTGGTTCTTACAAAGCTTGAAATTTTTATTTCATATCAACTCTTAACTCTATCGGTCATCTTAAATCTATCTATTATTCATAGGAACATATATTTTGAATAATTGACTGAAATGGCTCAAAATGAATCAAAAAAAAATAAGTTCAATATAATAAGAATAAAATTTATATGGATTATTAAATGCTGAAATTTGGAGGTTTGGCCAATTGAAACCATTTTGATGAATGTACCTAGTCTACCGCCTTCTCCATAACCCCAGGAATAAACGCCTCCGTCTTTAGTCAGTGCCATAAAATGATTTCCTTCTGGATGGGAAGAAATTTTTATCACTTCTTTGTCTTTAAAAGCTGAAAATTGATTGATTAAAACTAGGATCACCATAATTGAAGTTCTCACCATCATACAAAAGAGGACACACTGTCTCATATATGTAAAATATTCTGTACAGGTTGCCTGTGGAAGTCAAAATCAAAATGAAATTTTCAGAGCAGCTCAACTGTTTGATTTTCAATTCTGAAATCCAATCAAAAATCACAGGATCGTTTCCATTCAACCAGCTACTCATATCACACCTTCCCCAACCCCAAAATTTTTGACCATTATGAGAAGATGACTGCAAAGATGATATAAAAATATCTGATCATTTTCACATAAATTAGATACCTTACCTTATTAAATGATAATGGAGAGATATGTGGAGAGGCGAGTCTGTCCAAATATGCCAAAAGATATACTGCAGCTTGTTTTAAATCAATTTCTATAGAATCATCATCTGGTAGTGACAGAAGTTCTAAGTATACTCTAGTACAACTTGAAAATTCTTCTGACTCATTTGTATAGATATTGGAATGTTGAATGTCCACAAATTTCTTCAAGAATGGAAGCAATGGCGCACTAGCTACTTCAGATGTTGCTCTGAAGAATGAAATGAATTATGATTTATAGAATATACAATAAATGTAAAAACATTATTCAGAAAAAACAAGTGTCATATATAAAACTAAACATCTTAAAAAAGTTGCATTTTTTTCATACTCAGTTAAGCAATATTCAAAAAATTTCAATCCTTGCCTGTTATCACTCAAATTGGCTCTTTTATTCCATAAATTCAACAAAAGCAAAATAACATCCAGAAAACTACTCAATTTTCCTCTTTGAAAGGCCAATTCAAGAAGCAAAAGCAATGAAACATGTTGATCTTCCTTGGGTATATTACAGGTTTGTCTAGAACTATTTAATTCTCTAAAATAAATTAAACAATATTATTTCTCAAAAATTTCTTATTCGAATATTTTTACCCAGATATAACTTGTTTGAGAAATTTTGTAGATCTTTCTACAACTTCCAACCATACTGGTGAAACATTATCCTCATCAAATAAAGTAGCTGCTGGCAATAACTGTAAAGCTTCAAGAGATTCTGTCAATAGTTCACTACAGAGATCGACATCCTCTCCTATAAAGAAAATTATGCTTGGTACTTCCATATTCTGAATTTTTATTGATAAATTGATTTACCTAATCTCCAAGCTCTCCTTAGAAATGCAAAAGAAAAATTAAGAGCAGCTCTTGACCCTACTCTTGCTAGACTTATTACTGGATTTTGAGATGATGCTGAATCTTTTCTTTTACTTTTAATTGATGGGGATTCAATGATATCTGGCTTATCCATAGATGTTTCTGTGAAACTTGTTTGTGGAGGTGTTCGATTCAAAGAAATGAAGAATCTCTTGAAGATTATCAAACGACATTGTAATCTCCTGATAGATAAAGTAGAACTAAAGGCTTCACAGCAAACATTTTTTACTTCATGGCTGAGACTTTGCATACATTCATCCAATTGTTTTAAGTCTGTAAAATATAGAATTAATAATAATTTTTTCTTTAAATTATTCAGAAAGGTTACTTGGTTGTGGTCCCCAAGACCATCTATTCAAAAACGCATCTACTGAAGGTAAAGGGTTCCTTTCTTTCAACTGGTTTTTCCTTTCAGCTTCTTCCACATCCAGTTTTTGACAAGACTGACAATTACACCCATTGCATGGTCCACAAATACCATCACAGCAAGTGCAAGTAAGAACCTTTAAAGAACTGTTTTTCAAATAGATCTATAATATTATTTACAGAAAATATACTTTTTGCCCACAATAGAACTTTCCAAATTCTCCCTTTTTGGCTACTACGCCTACACAATTAACTAGTTCATCAGAAAAAGGTCCAATTAATTCCCCATCTAAGACCAATTCATTCCAGTTATTTATTAAATCCTCTTGACAGTTAAATAACGATGGAATATCGAGTTTTAACCATTTCAAATCTAATCGTTGTTGTGGTTTCAGAAACGTTTCTTTATGAAACATTTTCATACAGTTTAACTCTTTACTTCATTTGCCAATTATCAGAATCTGGTGCTTTCATGTTTCTCTTTTTTCATTCCTTCCAATAAACAAATTTCGCTCTGACAGTCTTCAGAAATTTTGACGTTTCGGCAGAATTATACTTCGTTAATCTATGTGCAGAATCAGGAAAATAAAGACAAAATGAATTTCTTCAGGATTTTTGCCATTGATTGAAACATTTATGAATATTTCAACAATAAACCTTTTGATTATTACTAATATTATGATATATTATTAGTATATATTCCAAAAAATATTTAATAGGTATATACAAATGTATGTGTATGTGTATGTATAAATAACATTCAAATTATAAATTAATGACAATTCAACACATTGGACATATTTTTTCAATTTGTTTCTCAGATAAATAACCGGATTGGATATAATATTGAAATTCATAAGTATTATTTTTATTAAACTCTAATTTAAATTTTGAGGAAATAAAACTTGACATCAAAGAATATTAGTTATTTCACAGAAACTATCTGCATAACTATAATCAAATAGAATGTTTATCAATATCGAAAAATATGTTCAAAAACACTATTTGCATTACGAAATTTGAATATGTTTGAATAGGGACGTCCCCTGGTTAGCTTTCTGCAACAGAAACTTTTCGACATCTGTCATCTTGAAGTGTTCTTATTGGACAATTCAACCACCACTCACAACATAAGTAAATCTATCGTTATCGATTTGTTGTTGCCTAACCTATTTCATTCAATTTAAATTGAATTGAGTATCCTATGATTATGTAGTATTATTTTGAACGGGAAACGCGAATGTCACATAATACTTAGCGTATCATTATGATCGAATCTTATAAAGAAATATTTTTAGCCGTGTGTTTATTAATTTTACCATTGTTGTATAAAACCAGTGATGTCTCGAGATATTACTTGAAGTATACTATTTACATTTCATATTGCATGTTTGTTGCTCTTATTCTTATTCCGTTTTTCTGCTTAAGACCACGAAATATTAAAAATCTAGAGTAAGTTTTTCAACAGAATTCCATAACATATGCTTATGTTTGTTATTTCAGAATATCAGGTCGCATTTGCAGTTTTGCATCTACATTAATATCACTTAAATACGAACTGAGAAATACACAATACATTGCAGAGGATAAATCATACATTATCGTATCAAATCATCAAAGCATGTTAGATATTTTAGGTAAGTATGATCATGTATGTGATAGCTTTCATATAATACTTATAAAAAGTCATTAATACATAAATACTTTTCCATTTAAAAATTCAGTCAATGTGGAAGTCGCAAAATAAAGGAAATCTTAGAAATACTCAAATAATGTCATAAAAATATTAGCGTCAAGGTGAGATTGTTGGTTCAATTCATTGTAAAATTTTGGTATCTAGGTACTGTCTTTTTATGAATTATGAATACACTTTTTTTCAATCTCCTTAAAAGTTGAATTTTCCCACATCAATTTTCTACTCACGTACGTAGACAATTTTGCATATCCATATATTTTCTTAATATGTTTAATTTGTAAAACGGATGTTTTTTTTATTTTCTGAATCATAAAAAATTAGTTATCTTGGAAATGATGTACCTGCTTACCACAGGATATTAAATTCAAAATAGTTATTTCTATTAATAGGAAAAATACAGTTGAGAATTACAGAATGAATCATTGGTTTATTTATTTATGTAGATTTTTTTTTATTTTGGATATTTTCGAAAATAAGTACTTGTTATAGGTTATATGAAATATTTCGAGTTCACAGAGTGGACTCGGTATTCTACAGTATACCTTTACTTTTCGATTTATATGCTTTTTGTGCTGCTGAATTTGCGGTTTGCCATCAAAATTTCGTGCAGAACATTGGGAAAAATGCAAAAAAAACATTTTTTGGTGGTTTTTTTTGCATATAACTCGGAAAATATCAATTTTTCGAGAAGGACCTTCCTATACGAATACGAAGTAAAGAAAATTCCCTAAAAATTTCCTTCATTAAGGTTTTTTGTCCGACAAACCGTTCTGGCTCAAACGATAGTTGAAAACTGGCGTATTTTATCTGTCTTTTCCTCGGTCTTTACAAAAACCCAGTTTTTCACTCTAAAACTTCAATTTATCATTAATAGCATGTCTTCTATTCAATAATTTCTTCTTTGAATACAATCCAGATAGGTTTAAATTATAAAGCCATCATCCAGTTTTCAAAATCACTTTTTGAAATTTAGTTTATATCTTTATATTGATTTCAATGAATTATACCGTCGTAGTATTAAAAGAACAAAGTTATCAAATTCATATATTTGTATATGAAGGTCATCCATGAAAAATGTATATTTTTCGAGTAAAACGCGAAAAAATGAAATTTACTCTATTTTTTGCATTTATTTCAATCTTCCGTCAGATTCGGATTCAGAATACCAAAAAACAGATAAAATTGAAGAATTCAAAATTAGCCCAAAACTTTTCCGTTTGAGCTAGAACGGTTCATCCGACAAAAACTTAATGAAAGAATTTTGTAGAAAATTTTATATACCTACTTTGTGTTCGTAAAGTGAGGTCATTCGCGAAAAATTGATATTTTTCGAGTAATATGCAAAAAAACCACCAAAAAAATTGATTTCATTATCATAACTATTATTTTCAATAATATTATTCGAAAAATTATTGTTTTTCACCAGATGAAATAGTATTGAACATTTTTCGCGTACTTATAATTATAATTCACCGAGAAGATATTACCCAGTAATACCTAACAAATAAATTCAAAGGAAGAATATAAGAAATATAAAAGTGATTTTTCGGAATTTTTTTTAAACTATACATATACATATATAATAATGCACATTTCTAATGTTGACATATTCATTTCGCATAAGCAATAACAATTTACAGCTGTACACACTCGAAATGTGATTGAAGGATTATTTTTAGGCCAGCAAAGTGATTTTCCATTCATAACCTACTGTTTGTACTCCATAATAAAAATAAATGTAGGTACATGTTTTGGAAAATTATTCAACATAGTTTCTTTAGAAAAATGGCCTATCCAATGAATGATAAATTATTATTATTGATGATGCCATTTACCGATAGAATTTCAAAAATTGCTTTTTTACTCGGCAATAAGTTTTAATAAGTGCAATATTGTGCATATCATGTATAAGTATTCTGATAGTGAATAATATATCTTAATATGATATGAGTTAATCAGATTACATGGCAAAAAGACCTCTAGTATTTTACTGACTGATATAATTGAAAATCACTTAAAATTTTACGCGCTGGTTCAATATTCGCTTCTATCTTAATTCATTGAGAAGAGCGATTTACATAATACAAAAATATATGGTTGCTACTCCCTCATTTCTGTATCATAGGTCACACGTTTTTTTATGAAATAATAATAATAGAAATGATTATATTGCATCTAGAAATATGAGTAATTCATAACTGCCAAACTAGAACTTTGTGGTAAAAAATGTTTGAATTTTAGTATTACAATAATAGCAATGTTATCAATTTCCTGATTATGTGTTTCCTAGATTCTGATAGATGATTTTTCTTCAGTTTGAATTCTTGATTGCATTAACAATTGATCGTTTTTGTTGTTCCGCTAGGAAAACCGATTTTTGTTCCAAGTAGCTCCAATAGTTTCCGAAAAAATCTCTGGACGGCGTGAAAGTTTTATCCGATTTTTATATTTTATACACGTACCAAAATTTACTTGAATGAAAAAATTTTTCCACGAAATAATAAACCAAAATGTCCAGAAGTTTTTTCGCAAGTGCTATTTCCATGAAATTTCATACAAAAATCTGTTTTCTTACCGCATTGATTCTCCTAGCTCGAAAACCAGCCAACAACAAACAAGTTTTTTTAAGCCAAAAAAAGTATTGTGGCTTTAAAAAATTGTTATTTGTATATTCGTACCGGATAACCTCGAGTTCGAATCCCGCTACTAGATAATTATTTAAATATTTCTTCTTGACAAGTCGATATATTTGGTATCCAAAAAGTGAAAATTTCCAGTGTTTTTTGAAAACGACTCTTCTACGATATGCTTTATGTACCTACATATAACAGGCTAATTGAAAAGTCCCTGGTCTACCTTAGTAAAACACATTTTTTTGGTAAAATTCGATTTTATTATTCAACATAGTTGTCTTCGGGGCGATACAGCGATTATAGCGATCTTCCAACTTTTCGATACCATTTTTGTAGTACGATTTGTCTTTCACTTCGAAATAGGCCTCATTTTCGGCGATTATTTCTTCATTGGCGCTGAATTTCTTTCCAGCGAGCATTCTTTTGAGGTCTGAGAACAGGAAAAAGTCGCTGGGAGCCAGATCTTGCGAATACGATGGATGCAGATTCAATATGAAGCCCAATTCATGCAATTTTGCCATTGTTTTCATTGATTTGTGACACGGCGCATTGTCTTGATGAAACAGCACCTTTTTTTTTCATCAAATGGGGCCGTTTTTTAACGATCTCATCTTTTAAACGATCCAATAACGTTATATAATAATCGCTGTTGATAGTCTGGCCCTTTTGGAGGTAATCAATGAATATTATACCTTGCGCATCCCAGAATACTGAAGCCATAACCTCGCCAGCAGACTGTTGTGTTTTTCCTCGCTTTGGTCTCGGTTCATCGTGTGCAGTCCACTCAGCTGTCGATTGGACTCCGTAGTGAAATGATGGAGCCATGTTTCATCCATTATCACATATCCACGCAATAATTCAGGTTTATTGCACTTGAACAGCTTCAAACACTGCTCAGAATCATTAACACGTTGTTACTTTTGATCGATTGTGAGCTCGCGCAGCACCCATTTTGCACACAGCTTTCTCATGTACAAATATTCGTGAATGATATGATGTACACGATCAACTTCACTTTACGGTCATTAAAAATCAATTTGTGGACTTTTTTGATTTTTTCGTCGGTGACATCTTTTTTTGGGCTTCCACTGCGTTCGCTGTCTTCGGTGCTCATTTAACCACGTTTAAATTTAGCATACCAATCAATGATGGTTGATTTACCTGGTGCAGACTCTTCATCAAGCCAAGATTTTGCTCCATCTGTATTTTTTTCCCCTCAAAAAGCAATATTTTATCAGAATACGAAATCCTTTTTTTCCTTCTTTTTTCAAATAACAAAAGTAGCTACACTCACAACGCAATTTCTCACAAATTAATGGTCGAACTGCTGTCAAATTTTTGTTTGAAGGTTGGTACTAACTAAAAATCATATGGATTTACTACTAGCACCTCCATCTGTGCATCAGACCGGGGACTTTTCAGTTGGCCTTATATCATAGTATAACTATGCTTATATTAACAAAACATCGTATTATCGTATTCGTTATTTATAATTTTTAATCGAATTTATACAGACGTGGAAATAATATGATCTCTAGATTTTTCATAGATTTATTCATCCATTAAATTTCAATTTTTTCTTCTCTACTTTTTGGAATGAAAAGTCCTTTGACTTTTTGATCAATTCAAGAGGTATTCAACTAAATCACCAAATATTAGTAATATTTTCAATTCGAAATATTTCATTATTTAATAATCTGTTGGGTGGAAAAATATAACTTGAGTCTGTGTTGAACCTACAACATTGGACAAATGAGGACCTAGGACCTCTATAAGGAAAATGAATTGAAGTCACATAAGAATCGACAAACTCAAGCCTTCTATATTTATTGATCAGATTATAAGTTCGAGTCATAAAGAGTTTATGAACTAATACTTTTCACTTGTGCAGGAATGTTTCATTTGTGGCCTATTATGAAAAAATGCAATGCTATATCCAAAAATGAAGTATTCTACGCATGGCCTCTTGGATTGGGTGCATGGCTATGTGGGCTAATTTTCATTCCTAGAGACAATGTTGAGAAATCCAAACAAATCATGACGGAGACTTGTGAAAAAATCAAGAAAGAAAAGGTATGTACCAAAAATTATTATTATTACCAGTAGTGCCAGTGAAAATATTTAAGATAAAAATAAACTCAAAGTAAGTTTAACACTATGCTTTAGCTTTAATATTTCCTCGTAAATATTAAAAATTAGGAAAGCACTGTATAGTCGGGGGTTTTTGAGCGCTCGTCATAGGATTAGCAGATCAAATTCAAAAAAGTTGAGGGGTCCGAAGAGGTCTCGAATCCAAACCTCCCCTGTCCCCTCCGGCTACGGCCTTGAAATTGATAAAAGTATCCTATATTAAATTTTGCATTGCTAGTAATGGAATATCAACAAATCATCAAACACCGTAGTATCTTTACATAGATCGAAGTTGGTCGAATCCTGAAAATATTTTGATAAGATTATACCGTTGATTTGAGTTAATTATTTTATTAATTATTCCGGAGGGAGCCTACTTTGAAGGAAATAATATATGTACTTACTTACTTACTTACATTAAAATATTTCATGGTACGGTGACCTTCTTCTGAATTTTTTTTGGTGCACTATTGTTTGGATTCGCTTCTCATTGTACAAGTGTGAGAATTAAAAATGAAGTTAATTTCATTCTTCTACACTTATTCATTATCCGTCGGAAACATATTTTCAACATTCTTTGATCTCTGAAAATGAAATTCTTCCGAACTTCGAATTTATACAATATCTAGTCAATAGTCGAATATGCAACCTATTTCGAAAAAATCACTCTATTGAATATTTCCAAATAGGGGTTGCACATATCTGTTGTACAACGCTCTAGCGTTGTACTACAGATTAGTAAATATGGCTTTAAGTGCCCTAGTTCATTTTTAAGGGACAAATAAACAGTTCACCCAATTTTAAGAAATGAAGAAATTTTTACGATATGACTTTGCTCATTGTGCCATAATGTCAGCTCAGTTTAGTGTCTACCAATGAGAAGGCAACAATATTATATGTTGTTCAGATATTATGATAATAATCAATCAGTTCCAAATTTATTTTTACAAACTTATCGAATTCAAGTATCAAAACAAATCACTTCAACTGTAACGTGAATAACCTAAAAAAACGTTTTTTTTTTTTTTTTTTATTCTGATTGAAATTTTTTTCATTTACTGTCTGCATACGTGTGTTCATACCTAGTGTCGATTAGGTTTCGAAAAGCATCTTGAGGAAAATTTCATTTGTTAAAGTAAACCATTGATGACAGGTTCATTTCTCTCTTAAAAATGAACTAGTTCACTTAAAGCCATGAACCAAACTACGAAATATTGAAAAGAAATGGTTCTTGATGAAAATTGGTAATTTGAAAATATTTTACCACGAAATTATTCCCTGTAGAGTGACTTATAAGCAACCAAAGGATTGGATATGCAAGTTAAAATTAATAATTTTATTTACAGTTTACTGACAAAATTTAAAAATTGAACAGAAAATAAGCAAAGTATCAGTCTTCAAAGGACCCCGCACGTTTTATATGGGAAATGGCTTTCCGTGAATTTGGCTGAATTTTCGATATGTTGTAGTTCTTGATAAACTGATCGGAAGTGTCCATAGCCACAAAGCTCAAAAATGGACAGTTTTCGAGATATGAAGCTTTGAAAATGGATTTTTTGCAATTTTTTTTTTTGCTCATCAATCGGGGAGCTCTCATTTCTGGTTGGGATGGAATTTGGATGTTCGGTGGCCAGAACCCGACTGAGAAATGATCTTCCTTTGTTATATTAGGCACCGCCATCGATAATTTTTTATACACTGCTCCACATTGGCTATGAAATGAGATAATAAAAAAAAATTGTATTTTCAAGAATTCGTGGGTTAATATCGGAAGTTCCATTGATAGTTAGCTTCCAACACTTGGACTTCTATATTCTACCCGGATAGTACTATATTGTATCAAAACTGCAGACATTTTCACGGATTCGTTTTTTTCTGTGAGATGCTATCATCTATTTCGAGACATTCTAAGGAAAATGTCTTGGCACCCCATTGTCAGATTATCGAGATTTGTGAGAAACAAATCACATATCATATGTATATGACATCAATAGTGATCACAATTGTTATCCCTGAGGATATATGATTATGATTTTCCCATTTTCCCCCATTACAGCTCGCGGTGCCTGGTTATGAACATTTTGGCTAACATATTTGATATTATTGGACATCAGATATATGAGGATTCAGTTATTATGGTCTCTCTTAAAAAAATCTCACAATATGTCGTTTCTCGGTCATGTGAATTATTCTGGCGTCATCTTGTGGCATGAAAAGATGTATGGAAGATCTTGGATTTTGTATCTCTTTTCATAGCCTATGTGGAGCAGTGTATAGAAAATTATCGATGGCGGTGCCTAATATAACCAAGGAAGATCATTTCTCAGTCGGGTTCTGGCCGCCAAACATCCAAATTCCATCCCAACCAGAAATGAGAGCTCCCCGATTGATAAGCAAAAACCCCGAAAATTGCAAAAAATCCATTTTCAAAGCTCCATATCTCGAAAACTGTCCATTTTTGAGCTTTGTGGATATGGACACTTCTGATAAGTTTATCAAGAACTACAACATATCAAAAATTCAGCCAAATTCACGGAAAGACATTTCCCATATAAAACGTGCGGGGTCCTTTTATTAAATATCAACTTGTTGCGTTTTTTTCCACCTGAGTGTATTTTAATTATCTAAAGATCACATATTATCTTTTTCAAAAAGTTGACTAAAGTGTTCCAAGAAAAAAATAAATTTTTTGTTCCATCATTTCATTAATATCAAGTGAAAATATAATTCGGAATTTAAACTTATTTCAGTATAGAACAGATAATTATGTCATTCACATACACGGATTCAAGAAAACTTTCATTAAAAGAGGAATAAACTTTAGATGTGATATGAATCTTTGATGATTTTACGTTTTATTTCTCTTGGCTTCCTTTCACTTAACTTCTCGCCGAATTGCGTACTAATATCTGTTTAAATATTATATTATCACCAGAAAATACATATACCCAATTCTAATTCAGGCTTCTGAATACAAATCTGTCAGTGACGTGATACCATCAACACTCCTTTTTTTAGTGGAAATAGGGAAAAATAAAAATAATAAACACATTTTTGGAAGGAATTTCGTCCTCCGAATCTAAGAGTAAAAATATATGAGGAGCGATGGGGTAGGGCACTCGGCGAAGAAAGAGGGCGATTTAAAAATCCTTCACTGTATTCGAAGTGAAACAGCATATAATATACCATATATTTTCACCCTTACCCGTTTTCCGAGAGATAATCTGTGGTTGAAAGATTAGAACGAATTGATTGTTTTTTTTCTCGTGGAAAAGCTACGTTGGCTGAATTTTTGGATTACTCATTTTACCAATAAACTTTCAATACACAATAAATTTCAATGAAATCATCTGACGTTCGTTTCACTATTTTGTATCTGTTTCCTAAATCTCAGTTCGAACTGTTCGCTGTTCTTTTTACATTCGACAAGTAAAAACTACACCATTACTAAAAATACAACGATACACTCTTCAACAACACATTGCAATTGTCAATATACAATTCAAAAATGGTGAAAATGTGCATTAAAAGTTCGCAAAACTAAAGCACTTTTGGGTCGTCGCGTCGTGAAGCACATTCTCGGAGCTTTTGGGGACAAGTTAATGATGTGAAGAATCGAAACCGTGTGCATCGCTCAAGACCAACAGAAAATATTTGTGCTTTAGCCTATAGTGCTGACGAAAACCCAGGTTTGTCGATTCCTCGTTGATCTTGGGAATTAGGCATTCCACAAACAACATCACACTGTACATGGCATAGAAACTTAGATCTTGATGTTTATTTTGGACAAGACGGCGCTATGTGCCTGTCAAGCAACGAAAAAAAAACGAAATTTTGCAAAAGAAGTTTCCTGGCCTTGTTATTTGTTATTTCTCGAAGAGGTGATCAATTAGCCATCAAGATCTTGTGATTTAACACCTTTAGACTTTTTCTTTGGCGCCATGTGAAAGATGAGGTCTGCCATTGCTCCATAATCGATTCAAGACTTTAAAGATGGAATTCGTGAAGTTATCGAGAACATACATGTGCGAATTGGCCTTGGAAAATTTCATTAAAAGGATATGGTACTGCAACCGTAGCCGTGACGGCTATTTAGCTGATATGATATAATAAGTAGTGACTGTTTTGCAATGTTTTTTACAAAAGTTGAATTACACTTCAGTTCAACGTTGTAATTTTATTTCAAAGTAACGTTACTGAAAAAATAGGGAGCCCAGAAAATTTTTGGGGTTTTTCCAAATTTTTGGTCTCGGTAAAAACCCAATTAGGTATTTATTTTCTTTATTTTATCTGTATACACTTGATCACCATTTTTAATGAGATTGAAGAAGGCCAAGATCATAAAATCTTATCATCTTTGAAATGATGATATGATAATTACCATAGAATGTATCTTGAATTTACCTGATTAATGTCGTAAGTTCGTTTCTTGGAAAAAACAAGCGCACAAAAACTGGAATAAAAATTCAGGTTACTCAATTTTGGTATTCTGTAGCTAAAAAACATCTAAAAATGTGGATAAAAAATATAATATGAAATTCAAGAAAAATCAAATATTCATTATGATTATTTATCGACGAAAGAAGATATAATTCACCGAAATAAGGACGTTGTACCAATACGAGTCAAGTTTAGAATAAATTCAATTTTCAAAATTTCTATTCAGAAATTGGAACAACTCCGTGCTCAAGAATGGTATCTGTGATAAACCCATTCGTAACTTTTTTGAGCGTTAGTTGCTCTATCATTTCGTCACAATGTCTGTAATTTTAGGAGTCGAGAATGGTCTCAAACAATAAGGCTCGACCCGCTGATGACCAATCCGTCATCGAACGAAACGATCTAGATTCTAGAATCTTGAAATTTGCAGAATGCCCCGATTATGTTAATAATGAGCGAAATCCAACCAGGGTTTTCGTGGATATGGGCAGCAATTTTTTTTCCTTCTACTTTAAAAACTATACAGATTCCATCGAGATGAAAATTTTCATTTAGATTCAGAATGAGAATTTCAGGCTCGTGCAAAATGTTGATCATGTTGATCGCGTAACCAGGGACAATTTAGAAAAATATTCCAAAACCACGAAACCTATAGGATGTAACGGGTGTCTCAAATTCGTTGTTGTTGTTGAACACCTTTGATCTAGAAAAAAAATGAACGGCACATTCATAGACAGGGAAATTATAAAATGGCGTGAAATAAAAAGGTTTTCATAACTTCTTTATTATTGGTGATATATTAACATGAAACAAAAACTTCCTACAGACACTTTTTTCAGTGGAATCCATTAATGTAATCATTTATTTTTTATTGCCATTAGTTTTGAAGTTATAATGGGAACTTGTGTTTTTTAAATGTAAACCATAACAATTTCTATAACAAATAAAATCGCATATCCTTGGTGGCCACCGAATATGTTAATTATCTGAAGTTCACAAATTATTATAGATAGGCACTCGGTTGATTTGCCGTGGGAAACTGAACTTTTTGATGATTTTTATGGGAAATTTATATAGCATGTTATATATTTTTGAAAAGGGAAAAATTAAGCGATTTTATTTTCCAATTTCCCTTATAGCTTGAAAACAGTTGAATTTATTAGGTATGCAGTATTCACCATCAAATTAATTCTCTCAAAAATCGAGCCCGAAAATGTGCCGTTCATTTTTTCCTGGATCAAAGGGGGTCTGAGATCCCATCACTAGACAATGAATTTGGGACACCCGATACATATGATTTACAAATTTCAAGCTCCATCCAAAATATCAAGCTGATCACATCATCTATCAAAATCATAGGAAATTAAAACAAAATGTTGGAGAAGAAATACCCAATTTTACCTATAATCCAGAGTTCAAGGGAAAATGAACTACAAACGTCGTTAACATTTTGTCCGTCCCCCTCAATTTGCCTATGTGTACAGTTACGTGGTCTCCTTGGGAGCATTAATGAACAAGCGTTCAGAAGTTCTGACGCCAAGTCATTATTATTATTCTTGAAGTTTTTTTAAACAATTATCCAAAAAAAAAATAGAAATAGAAGTCTGAGAATAATGCTCAACCGAGATATTTGTTGGGAGGGAATTCAAAATAGGCCTCTATTGTTACTTTTATGTCTTGAAGACATTTTAATATAATATAATATACATATATACCATAATAACTCTTCATTTAGTGAAAAACAACACCTCTGTTGTCCTTAATTCAATAGTTAAAATATTGTGCATTGTTATTATCTTAATTAAAATTCCAAGATTCGATCTATTGAAATGAACAAAAAAATATTCAAGTGAGTAATCATAATTGCAGCTATACATTCTTTTAAAGTTGAATTAATTAAATTTAAATATATGAATAATTGAGTGCGAAACAAAATTAAAAGAGTAGCTCATTCGAAGCAAATAAAAATGAAAGCTTCAGATTTTCCGTGTAGAAAAAAATTTGTGTCAGGTGTGGGGTTCGAACCCACGCTCCCTCTCGGGAACCAGAGCTTAAATCTGGCGCCTTAGACCGCTCGGCCAACCTGACTGTGAAACCATGGTTGAAATATTTCACACTAAAGCTCATTCATTTGCACTCCATTGAAATTCATGGTTACCATACCGTAGAAACCCAGTGTTAACAAAAAGAAAAATATAACTCTGCTACATTTCACCGAAGGCTTTTAAAATGTAAGTGTCAAAGAAATAATAATATTCCGACATTTCCGTAAATTCATGACGATATCCAGCATGATAAAGCGCTTATTGTACGAACATATATTGTTTTTTATATTGAATAGTAGGTAATAGGTATCACTTAGCTATAGATGCCAAACATGAATGTTTGAATGTTATCATAAAATTGTGGTCATTTATGGGGATATGTAGGCATATATAATGCTTCTGGTATTCTAAAAAGTAATGAACAAGATAACACTATTTACTGCATAGTAACTATAATAGGTACACACATTATGGATACCTAAAATGCAATCACGCAATTATCTAAAATATCTTGAACCCTTTATTGGTCGATTTTAGCATTTATTTTTTTAATTGTAGCTTGATTCTTTGGGAATATAACTAGATGCCGTCCTCAAATGCTTTTCCGTTATATACAGCTAGGGATGAACGAAAAAATTTGAAAGAAGGTTTTATTCAGAACACCGAGTGGAGTGATTCGTTAATAGACGAAAATTTTAACCAACACTCAGATGTTGTCTCATTTTTTTCGAACATTGTATCTTTTCATTTATTGCGATATCTTAATTTTGGTAGGAATTACATCCTTTTGAATCGCAAAAGGTATTGTCCAACGCTGGCCACTACTTTCTCTCATCTTTCGGGCAGCGTACGAATCCGGCGTTGAAATAACTGGTCATATTTTGAAGTGATCCACGAATCGATCTAATTTTTTACTTTTTCATAAGACCGGAAGTGCTGATCAGCCAGGCCAAGTGCCATTGATCGAAATAAATGATAGTCTGAAGAATACGGCAGGTGGGGTAGGACTCCCCATTTCAACGTTTCCAAGTATCTCTTGGCCACTTTCGCAACATGAAGTTGAGCATTGTCATTAAATTGCTGCCGTTTGTCTTTCAAAACTCGGCTCAAACGCATTATTTGCGTTAGATAACGATAGCCTGTTATTGTTTCAGTCGGTTTTAACAACTCATAATACACTACGCCGAGCTGGTCCCACCGAATACTGTGTATGACCTTGGAACCGTGAATATTCGGTTTGGCCGTCGATGTGGAAGCATGGACGGGATATTCCCATGATTTTCTGCGCTTGGGATTTATCGTAATGAACCTATTTTTCGCCTCCAGTCACAATGCGATGCCAAAATCCCTTCCGTCTTTGCCTTGCAAGCAGCTGTTCACAAATTAAGTTTTAACCTACTGAATAGGTATATAATGAAATGAATTAATTATGAAATCTTAACTTACTATTAAACATAAACAAATATTTATCTCAATCCAAAATATCTTTTATGAAGAATTCGATTATAAAGCAATGTTTCCTTACAGACCAAGCTTTGGATTTTTCCAGAAGGTAAAAGATTTTCAGATGGAAAAATACATCCTTTCAAAAAAGGTGCCTTTCACTTAGCAATAAGCTCTGAATTACCTATATTACCTGTCGTGTTTAATCAATACTCTTTTTTGGACCACAAAAAGAAAACTTTTGATCCAGGTAAGTTTGACTTTTTATCTTAATTCATTCCTTTAGTTTAAGAATCCAATCATTGAATTTTTATAAAGCTTCAAATCAAAGAATTGATATAAAATATTCATAAAATACAGCCTCACCTTTAATAATTTTTCAGTTATAAAAATTATATTCTGAATGCAACACAAATAAACATATCTCATGGATATTTTTTTCAATGATTTGAATGTTTAAATTCTGCGTGATGACATTAGTTGAATTCGGATTGCTTTTCTTATTTGATATTCTGATTCTACATATTCCAAAATATAATTTGTGAAAATTTCTTTTTTTTTTCATATTCATTTAGATTTTAGAATGAGATATATTATGTGTCAAGAATAGTAGCTCTTTTTTTACCTCCTTGTTTTATTAAACAAGCATTGCGAAAATTCACAATCTAGTATGAAATAAAATTAAACTGCACAGAAAAACCCCAAGAAATTCGATTGTAAGTAAGTCTATGTGATGTAATTATAGCCATATTTCAGATTTAATAGTTGCTTAATAATGTTCGCATTTTCTATTCAAGGTACTGTCATTGTGACCATACTGCCACCCATATCAACTGCTGGAAAGACATTGGATGATTTAGAAGATGTTCTTGAAGATACACATAAGAAAATGAGTACCACTTTTTATGAGGTTAATAAAGAATACAGAAGTTGAAAAAATTCTAGTCACTGACCAATTACATGAATTCAATTCTTTTTAATTTAAATATTTGTTATCTTTCATCATGTGTAAGTATTCCATATATGTACATTTATATGGAGAAGTTGGAATATTTTCGTTTTACAATTTCAAAATACTAATATCAGTATTATAGTTTTTTGTTACTTAATCCAAATACAATATAAATAAATTTTTATTTTTTTCCGAATTTGTTGCAATAGGACATGAAATTAATGTCAACTTATTAGTCATCTGCGGTTCACACTTTGTTACTGTTTTCATGTCATTTATTGTCTAATTCTTTTGTTGTCTCAACTCCACTTATAGTTAATGAAAAAAATATATCAAATCTTCAAGAAACATAAGACATGAAAGGTAGCAATCAAACTAGATACAAAGATAATTTTGTTAGGTCTAATTAAGTATTGCTTGAATGAAGTTTTGGAATCAATGTTTGTATTTTTGGAAAAGTTTTTCATCACTGATCATAAATTATAAGTTTTTAAATGAATTTTGAACAGGTTATCTATGGAGTTCTCTGTAATATATATTTTGATACTAATACTCACTTATTGAATATAATAAATATTTTATGAGACATAATTTGATTTTCATTTAAAAGAAATAATGTTCCATCATGTTAGGTGAATGACTGAATAACAGAACATTTTTAAAAACTACCTAGAATCAGTGGTGCAGCCAGCATTTTAGTTTGGGAGGTTGAAATAAACAATTCAAAGTGATATAGATCAACAAATTGATGGGGAAAGAAAAATTGAAAAAAAAATCAATGAAAAAATAAATGATATCTTCATATTCAAAAATATAAAAGCATATATTGGAACAACTAAAATTGTACATATCTTTGAGAGGGGCTGTAGTTCCGAACCTCCCCCCTTCCTCGCGTATGTGCCAGCAGTGGCGATGCTAGGGTGGGTCCACAGATAACAGAGTAGGTCTGGGCCAACGCCAAGGTCTATAGATTTAGACAGGTTGTCTCGAAACTGGGTGACGTCACGAATGGTTGACGCTGATTGGTTGAAAGTTACTAGACAACCTGTCTAAATCTATAGACCTTGGGCGATGTCTGTCAATGACGGCCAATAGCGATACAGAAACTGGATGACGTGTTACTCCACTCTTCAACCTAAGTTATGAGACAACCTGTGTAATCCACAGATAACAGAGTAGATAGATGGTGTAATCTATAGACCTTGGGTCTGGGGCCTGGGCCACATATTACGGATAACATCCGTTATCCGTAATCTGTGGTCTGGGCCATAGACCTAATATCAAATGGACAGGCCCAAAGATTAGGACAGGCCCTTAGAGAGAAATTCTGGCATGCCGCATATGAAAGAGAGAGATGGAGCTAGATGGGTCAACGTCAAAATCATATGATCAAAACATTGAACTCACATTCAGAAAATCGCTAATTTTTCTCTAATTCTGAATTGAACACATAGTTAATCTGATTGATTCGATTTGTAACGGTGTTGAACATTCTAATAAAAGGAATTAGCGGTAAGTATTCCGTGAAATCTTGATATTAGGTCTATGGTCTGGGCCGAGGTCTGTAGATTACACAGGTTGTCTCGTAACAGTCGTAACTTGGGTTGAAGAGTGGGGTAACGCGTCATCCGGTGTCTGTCAAGGTCTATAGAGTGTCTGTATCGCCCATAGACCTTATATCACATTGATATTAGGTCTATGGTATCGCCATTGGCCATCATTGACAGACATTTTATCGTAGCTATTTTATGATTGAAGATATTAAAGACTATTTAAGATAGGCTACAAACGATATACGCGATCAAACTAATGAGAAAATCCGTGAAAACCCACGATTTAATTACAATCAAATGTTATTTATTTGAATGTGTAAACCGAGTGACGTCACGAATGGTTGACGCTGATTGGTTGAAAGTTACGAGAAAACCTGTCTAAATCTATAGACCTTGGGTCTGCCCCCCCCTGAAATTTGACATACTAAGGTTAAAATAATCACAGGATTGGCAGAACTGTAATTTTGATTCACTTTCGCCCCCCCAGAAATATCGGGACCCCACTTGGCCACCCGTGTTTTTTAAAGCTGGGGTCCCTACTGTGTGCCAGTGATCAGAATCTCCACTTTTCCACATATTAAGAGTCATAAAATAATTCATTTTTCAACTACAAATTTAATATTGATAAATGGCTAAAATTACATACAAATTACCAGTATACCCATTCATACAAGAAGAGTTGAATATTTTACATTTTCTCTTTGGTATCTGAAGACCTTTTTTATACTACTACTTCTTTCTATATATAGTAGCAAAACCAAATTAGCATAATATTCATTGAAGATGTATGATATAGAGTGTATCTATTGAGGCTCAGGGAAGAAAGACAAAGAAAAAAAATCATATTTTATATTGCAATTCAATTAATAAATTAAAAATTATTTATTTCAAGAAAATTTAAAATAAATTCATTACCCAACATCTATGAGAGACAAAAATCCATCAATTCAAAATTTATGTATGACCTTACAAATCTAAGGACTTCTCCTTATTCTGACCAGTACATGCTTTAACAATGCTTCTTTTCATTTCATCATCCCCTTCATCATACCTAAAACATTCAACAAAATTTTTTTATAATTTAAATTCATTTTCAATAATTTAGGCACATTTCAAACTAATAATTCCATCTTGCAGAAACACAACAAATTTTACTTTATGAATATGATATGATGATAAAATGAGATTATTCCACTTACAATCTTCTCATTAAAGTCTTTAGGGAATCATTTGGATCAGATTCATCAAAGTCATATTTTTTAGCTTTAGCATCACTATTTTTCTTTTCAATTTCAGTAACATGTGACCAAGTTAGAGAATCCACCTTGACCGCACTTATTACCACCATATCTGCAAATTATAAAGAACATTTTTTTGATCATTTTTAATTTCTGTAATACCTACATTACCTGTGTGAAAACAGCAATGATTTTAGATCTATGATATTAGAAATAAATAGTTCTTTGAGTAGAAAAAATGTATGCTGCTGGCAATTTTTTATTGTAATCACTGAATAAATACATAATCTATACAATCCAGAAATAAAAAATTTCTGTTCCTATAATTACCCCAAAACAACCTCCTTAAATTGGAGTAGAATTGAAAAGTCCAGAAAAAAATTATGTCTGCTGTTGCCAATTTTTTAATTGAAATCTTTTATTTGGCATCTCCTGAACTAGATCCATATAACCAAATGTGTTGTGACCCTGAATACCCCTAAATTGGAGTGAACAAATGCAGGCTTTCCGCCTGAAAAACATGTACATTTTTTAAGCTCAATGAACAGTTTATTCTTTATAACATCATTGCTAGAAACTATTGCTATTTTCACATGGGTTAATACATTTGCTTATGCCATTGCTCCATCAAAGGTAATTTACTGTTACCTCAATTTGACATAAAAAATTAAATCAGAACCATATCTATTTGGAATAAAGTAAAAAGGTCATTACCTGTTTTCACTTTCCAGGTACTACTTTCTGGATCAATAGTATATAGAAGCTTATTTATAGTGAAAAAGTAATCCTTCTCATTCAAATCCTTTATATCTAATTCAAGAGATTTAGATGTAAAACTGCATGTAATATTTTCTGATGGAATGTTATGAACTCCTTCGACAGTAAAAAAAAATTTTACATATTTCTGGGATTGGTCCCAAGCTGTAACACAATGAATGATCAAAATTTCCAACATATTAAACATGATAAATACTTGACGTACCGTAATTATTAAGTTTAACTCGATATTTTCTATTTGTTTGTATGATAGGTGTGCTTGAAGAGGTAGACTCTTCTTTTTTCAATGATTCTAGAAGATTAGCATGTTTAGATCCCAATCTTCTCAATTCAATGCTTAATATGTCTTTCACTTTTTGCCTTTCAGCTTGTTTGATGAGTATTTCCAATTCAGAAATATCTTTTTTCAACTGAAAACACAAATGTTGTTTTCTTTCCTCTAAATATTTAATTAAAACAAACCTCTTCTGCTTCTTGCTCCATTATAATTCAAACTTTAGCGAATAAAGGAACAATATACTATATTTTATTATTACTATAATGACAGAAACACTTTTACAGAAAGCATTATAGTGTAATTAGTAATAAATCACCATAGATTAACGAAGTCTTATAAACCACTAATCTCTCAAGAATTTTCTAGCAAAATCTGCAGAATGAGAATCACAGAATACTAAATATATAAGAATAAGATAAGAATACCTAAATTCACAGAAGAATATTCACCTGAAATATCAGCACAGTAAGCGCGTTCGGTTATTAGAGAGTTATTGCAACCCATAGACCTATATGTTATTATAGGTCTATGATTGCAACGCACAAATAAGCGATCTTTTATTAAAGGATCCTGTAATGAAGGATCCTCTATCGTGGACGTTAAAAGTGAACTATTAGCGATTCAAGTTCATCTCCAAGCCACCTATCGGAAGAAACTGTAATATCGGCTTAAGGTACGGTAGGAGTGAAAGCATAGACAAATCCTTTCTCTATGAGTGAAAGCTTTGACGGCGTGCATTTCTGCATTTTAAATTTTTATATTTTAGTGTTCGAGGAGTTATAAGAGTTGTGTTCTAGAGTTTCATCATTTATCTAATATTTATTTCAACATTATGGATAGTGATTACTGCCCTAAAATAACGAAATCAAAGGTGTTTTGTTGTGTTTATGGATGCAACAGTAGAGCAAACAGAGAACCCGTTTCATTTAATAAGTGGAAATAGAATAACTGGAATTTTATTTCAAAAAATATATTAATTTTTCAATTATTCATTACAAATATGGTGTAACATTTTCTCAATATAGTTTTTTTTCAAAGAAGTTAACATATTATATGTGTATTCTTTATCAAAGGGCACCTTAATTTCAATGAATGAATTATTGCTTGAAAAATAAATAATAAAGTAGCAAATGTCTAAATTTAGGATTGCAATTCCCACCTGCACCTGTGCAAAGTATTTATGTTTTTTTTCAGTTCATAATTATTATTCTCTTTTATAATATATTTACAATTCCCCAAGTCAGAGGCTTGCTTTGCTGAAATATAAAGATATATTTTTTTTAATATTATTTTCAAGATGTTGATGAAGAATTTGTTACCTTTGAATGGACACTTTATTTCTAAAAGACCATAGGGCTTGCCATTCTTTAACAAAATTCCGTCAGCAGAATATGCCAGCCATGGTTCACTTCTACATATCACAAGACCTATTTTTTGTATAGAAAACCCTGAAACCTTTTCGGGCCATTGGCTCGCATTTAATGCTATGTTTTGTATAGATATTCGAAAAATGCTTGGGAAAAAAATATTTACTACATTTCTCTTCCCAATCATTTTTCGAAAAAGTACATAAGTCGTAGCATCGTGAGCCAGTAACTCTATACTTCCTTTCTTCTTCCCATTGACCTCTATCTTGCATTGTCGATACACATATATCAATACTGTCAAACATAGTTAACTTATTGTATTTTCTGATACATTGAGTGCATCTAAAATTAATTTCAGACCCAAAATTGTAAAAATTCTGCATGAAAATGGAATTTTCTGCATTTCTGATAATGGTTCCATATATTTTCATGCAAGATCCTTCCACATTCGGAACCTTACATAACCTAGTCCTGAAAATCGCTCATTACAGTATTACGACATGAAAGTTATTACCTACTTATGAATTGCAATGCTCGATGAAGGCAATCTGGCAATTAAAATATTTCTAATATCTTCTCTTCTTCATCTTGAGATGTTATCAAGGGTCTTTTTGGGACTTTGTCCTTAAGGCAGGGTATTTTTAGAAGAGGTAGTGCTTTATATTTATTTCCAGTCTCTTTTTTTTTCTTTTTTCCACCAGCATTTGATATCAGTGCTTGAAATATTTTCCAATTTGAGGTCAGTTCTGAAATGATAAAAACCAAAGGAAAAGCAAAAAACCAACAATTATATTGTGTCTATATTATTGTTCAATTGGAAGTCCTGATTCAGACATAAAATAAATAAAAATTATACAACCTGGTAAAATGTAAGAGTAGAGCTGATATATGTTTACATCTGCCTCCTAATCCAGCCTTACAAGAACAGCTGAAAGCTGATATTGTTGCAGTTTCTTTAGTTGTTATTATTTTTCCTCTGATTTCATGAGGATCTGCTGAAAGGGCTGAAGTCTGCAAGCATAAGCCGAACAATTCTAAGCATAATACTAATACTTTTACCTATATTCCCACACATAATTATATGCATTCAAGACCGCTTCTCCTAAAATGTTTGTTTTTTAGATAATGGACGATTATTCTTAAATTAGAATGAATTCACCTTCTATCACATTCCTATTATTTGGAGTTGCTTTCAAATACCGGAAATATTCAGTTAAACTGAGGAATACACAAATAACACTCAAAATATTTTTGTTTACAATATCTTACCTTTAGCTGAAAAAGCATGCTGAAGAGGGCGCTGCCTACCCTTGAATCGGGAATTGCAAGATCGCAAGATGCTTTTAACGAGATGCTTTTAAGTAAGATGCATAGAATACCTGGTGTGTTTACTGATTCGATTTTGTTTCAGACTTTTTGAGAGATCCACCTGTTGCTTTGGTGGTCTGCTTCACCAGAGTGCTGTAAGGTGGCGCTCTTTAAAATTTTTCGAATTCCCGCATCTGCCTGGTGCCGTTTATAAAGGAAATACTGATTTTAGACACTGCAAACATTCACAATTAATTACAATTCAGTTCATATCGAATTTTCACTCAAATGAATGGAATATAATGACAGACCATAGAATATAAAATATTATTGTTCTATACTCAAAGTTCACGACAAGAGCGTAGAAATAGGGGGATACTGGGGGTAATTACACGGTGCTCCTAAATTGGAGATACAAATGAAAATGACAGATTTTCGGATCATTTTAAGAAAAAAGTCCTATAACATGAGTCCCCAAACATTAAGTTTTGAGATACATGTGTTGAAGTTCAAGTTATTTTCTCGTATAACCTTCCCTTCACAAGATATTCAATATGAATTGGCCATAAATATTCCAGTTTGAAGTTTTCACTATGTGATATGGTGATTTTGAATGCAAATCTACAGGGTGATATATTTTCTGGAAGGATGCCTGCTTCCTTCCTCCAAAACTATATTTTGGCTGTTAGTTTAGAAAAATGTAGAAAAAAAAGTCTGGTCCAGTACTACACTTTTTGGTTTGTTATAGTTTTGTCGTATCTGCTATCGATTTCGAGAAAAATCTCTAGTAATCCTCAGGAAAATCCAAATTATTATAAAGATCCAGCTAGTAAGCTCTAATGAATGCATTAATTATAAGTTCTGGTATTTATTTACCTAATCTGTAGCGAAGATTAATGAATATTTGATAAACTGTACGACACACTAGAAACAACCTGTATATTGAAAGCAAAGCCTTTGTGGGCTCATATTCATGAAACTTTTTTTTCTCAAAATTATCCAAGTAATTTCTCATTTTCCTTCGTAACTCTTATTTGAGAACAAAGTAAGAACAACCGAATTAGTAATAAAAAAAATTATTTCGAGTAATTTGGTTCAAACTTATTTTTCTAACATTACAGATATGAATAAAAGTTGTCATCAAAAATTTTTTTTTCGATTATCCCTCCCCAAGAAAAAAAAGATCTACGCCCTTGGTTCACAAGAGTTGAGAATTGAGAGAAATGTCAAATGTAAACGATGTATGCGCCATCTGAAAAGCCCGCGATCCCTCGAAATCAAGTAGGTATAAATCCGAAAAATCTCCCGTTTTGTCTGAAAGTTTTACAGGTATAAGTAGACACACCAGGTATTCTATGCATCTTACTTTTAAGTCAGTAAAGTGACAGATCTTTAAATTTGATATATTTATATTTATTCACCTTTATTTTGTATTCTGATAAATCAAATTATTGAATGATTCATTTGGTAAAAGTTCATAATCGAAAATGAAAGAACAAATAGCGTTAGCAATTTTAGCTGGGACCAAAGATTAAGGAGAGAAAGATAGGAAACGCCGTACTAACCCTAGTGCTAAATGGCGACCCACTTTTAGGCTCGCAGTTTACTACTGAAAGAACAGGTGGCGCTGAAATCATCTAACGAAAAAGAAATCTATATCTGGCGCGAATTTCAAATCTTCACAGTATTCCACATTCACTAGTAGCTTCTATTTTTTATACCATATTATAATATATTTTTTTATACGGGGAGACAGAGTTTTTGCTGAGGTTTTTATCTGTTCTCTTGTATCATACGTTGAAATGTATGATGCCCCGTTACATTTCCTCTGCTAGTACTGAGATTCATCGACACATATGCTTGATTGTTTGAAATTAATAATTTTTATTGCTCTTTCTCAAAAGAATATATATATATATATATATATATATATATATATATATATATATATATATATATAATAGTACGACTGTTATCTGGAGACAATATATATATATATATATATATATATATATATATATATATATATATATATATATATATATATATATATTTGTATATATATTATAAAATTTACATATTACGAGATTATTTAAATAAAAATGCTTTGTCAAATTAGTGAAATTTTTAATTCAATTGAATAAACATAATAAAATGTACAGAAGAATAAGTATTATTAAGTAATCTTAAATGTGAATCATTATTCATTGCATAGATTTCTGAGTTTTTGATTTTTTGTATTCACTTTTTTTATTTTATTTTGATTTTCGAACCGAACACCCCAAAGACAACGTATAGTCATAAACATCTTGAGGAAATGGCCAGAGGCTTCTGGTGTACACAGATCAAATGAAATTTCATTCTCAGGAGTCTGGAACAGAGCTGTTCCAACAAATACCAGAGTGAAAGCTATACTTTTGGCATGTTGATGGTACACTTCTCTACGAACGGAGAATGTCTGGAAATGGACAAAAAAAACAGAGTTTTCATCTGAAGGAAATTCTAAGGGCCAGTTGCACCAGTTTTCAAACAGATCTCTATAGTAATTCTCAGGAAAATCCAAATTATTATAAAGATCCAGTTAGATAGCTGTGATAAATAAATTATACTATAATTGATACTGATTTGCCAACTCTGTATCGAAGATTAATAAAGATTCGATAAACTGGTTAAGCACCACAAAAAACGTAGGACTACAAGAAACAACCTGTATCTCGAAAATAAAGCGTTTGCGGGCTCATGTTTATGGGCCATTTTATTTTAAAAATTATCCATGGGAGCTCCCATTTTCCTTCGTAACTGCAATTCAGGAACACCCAGTATAAGATAAGAACAATCGAATTGGTATTAAAAAAAAAATTATTTCGAGTAAATTGGTTCAAACCTTGTTATCAAACCTATTTTTCTCACATTATAGATATGAGTAAACAATGTCGTCAAAAAATTTATTTGATAACCTCCCACCCAAGAAAAAAAAAGATCTACGCCCTTGCTTAGAAAGCTGGCAGAATTTCTTTCGAAAGATTTTTGAAAAAAACTAACCAACTTAAAACGGAAACGATAACTCTAAATGATGAATTTCTAAGAGTTTCGGTACCCTTGAATTAGATCGATGAATTTCCTGAGAAATATAAATATTTTTCCACTAATGAATTATTCAAAAGAGATAATTGCATAAACCTGTTCTGGTAGAAGATAACCAATACAAGAATAATCGTTGATTCGTGTAAAATCGGTAAATCGTAAAATAGAAGGGTAAACAAAAGGCATATTTCAAAATCCTCATGACTACATACCTGTTTATAAGTATTGTAGATATCGTATAAGGCAGTTCCTTTGTTTTTTTTTTTTTACTTTGAATGAAGGCATCGACTGCTATGGTCATTAGCCTTTGTTAACATTTATTTGAAACCATCGTCAAGAAATGTGAAAGCGACATATGATATAGCCAGTATTTTCACTAAATAGAAAAAAGTAGGCTTGTATTTTGTGAACGATACATTTTACTCTAAAGAGGAGCATTTTGCTATTGAGTTCTGAATAAGAAATTATTTGCTTTGAAGTGCAAGATGACAGTGATAATAAAGTAATGAATATGGTTGGAACCTATTTAACTACTGCTTTAGATCGACAAGAATCATCAGGGATCTAAATATCAAACTAAGGTTCGATTGCCTTGTAGAATTTCAACATTCTCACCTACATTTTCGATCTCTAGTCGTTTTAATGATTTCATTGCATCAATCAAATTTGAACTTTCAATACAATTCGGAAGAACTCAGAAATGTGGAAGTTTATCACAGCAAAATGAATAAACTGACCATTTAATAATTTTAGGTATGCTCAAATTTAATTGATGTGATATATTTGTGAGATCCCAATCATTCTAATGTATATTTTGATAATTTATTTTCTCATTACTTCTCCATTCCTTCATTTCCGATTTTCTATCATTGTCTTATTTTTCAAGTATCTGGAACTGCTTTGTAAATTTCAAGCGATCTATTGAATGATTTTTGCGAATCTAAAAACAATAATCATTGACTTGGTCTAGATACTAGAATTACTTTTTGTGAATTTTCTAGTATATTATACAGAAGATGTTGATTCTTATTAGAATATAGTCGTAGCATTGATGTTTTGTGGCCATGTAATTTAAATTTAATGTAATAAAATATTAAACTCCTATTTTAAAAAATCTTTCATTTCATAATGACCTAAATTCTTTCTAGTTCATTTTTTTTATTCAAGACATATTTGATTCGTTCCTAGAAATTTGAACCAAATATGAGAATAGTATTTATTTTCAGGCAACTCATAAAATGCCAAGGTAAAATTCGAGAAAAAAAATTAGACTGAAAGAAAGAGCATTTTACTGAACCGCATATAAATCTGCAGTCAGTTTCCTTGTGAATGGTCTCAATACGCTCTATTAGTGATGACGTCACACACCGCCATTCCAGTTCTCCTGTCAGTGTTCGGAATCCAAACAAATAAACAAATTGTCATTCAAATTAGTTCGTTGTCGTTTAAGAAATTGACTTATTTTGATAAATAAGATTATTTAAGGAACGATTTTATTATTAATTGATAGACAGAAGGCACGAGATTAATGCCAGTAAGTTCAAACTTGAAGTTCAACTAATAAACATGTGCTTTCTGAAAGAAAATATTTTTTAATTTCTATTCCAGAGTTTTTAGATAGTCCAGTATAGGAATAATATTATAGATAATTAAATTTATATTCGATATAATGTAGCTACAAGTGTAACTGAACTTCAGGCAATTCAAAATTTGTGATAAATAAAAACACAAAAGAAAATTTATGAAATTTTTTAAATTTTATATCAAAGGACAATTCAGCCTTACGTTCCAAAAGTATACATCTTCCTTACTATGACGGTTTTAAAAAAGTACTGTAAATTTTATACAAGGGTTTATTATATTACCTTCAATCATCAAATATGTAAGCACATATCGTCGGCTAAGAGTGTAAATCTGCTATGTCCATAATGAACAATTTCACAGTAGACCAAAAAAACCGTACAGTACAGTGTTATAATAATAATAATAAGAGAGTTTATTCATGAAAATACATTCAATATAGTTTATTGAATGTATTTTCATCAATAAACTCTCTTATTATTAATATTATAACACTGTACTGTACGGTTTTTTTGGTCTCCTGTAAAATTGTTCATTATGGACATAGCAGATTTACACTCTTAGCCGACGATATGGAAAAAAAACATATAATAAATATGAACATAAAAAAATTATGATTAATATCTGACAGAGAGAATTGAATCAGGGCTTCAAAACTCGAATAACATAGTCAAAAATTCATAACTCCGGATCTATAAAGGGTAGGAATTTGCTGTATAGTATTCATTATTATTGTTATTATTTTAGTAACACATTTCCCCATACCATAATTGTATGGCTCCTTTCTTCAAAACTTTGGTTGGCCTGCTTTCTCTGGTCTATGTTTCCTGTGACGTGGATTGCCAGCTATCTCACCATTGCTTTGGTGGTCATCTAATTGGTCTTCTTCCGAGGGGTTTGTTGTCCCTGGTTATCTTTGCCATTCTGTCCACATGCTAGTTCCATCTGACCACATCGTCCACTTGGCACTTCTCTCTTATAATAGAATTTTTCTGTCTGTCTGCCAGTTTGTATCCCGTTATTGTTCTTAGGATCTTCATTTCAGTTGTTCCCAATACCCTCTTTGTTGTAGACATTTCGGCTATGGTCTCAGCTCCATTGATAGTTTTCATGTTGAAATATAATCACTCGCTCTGCTCGCCGAAGGGGCTCCGCCCCTTGGACCCCGTCACTATGCCGGTAGATCCTTCACTGGGTATCCCTCTAGAAAATAAAAGATTTTTTTCGGAAACCTTGTATCGTTAGCTGATTTTAGACGATTCACTCGGTATCCTATGCTGATTCTAGGGTAGAATTCTATATGACTTCTTTCCTAGAACATACCATTTCGCCCTTGCTCACATGAAAATATTTGATGCAAATAACTTTCCATGACGACAAATCAAGGGCGGTCCTAGCCTTAAATTTTGAGGGGGTTCGCCGTTAAGGGTTTCGAGTTTTTCTATGGTACCAAATCCCAGATTACACCGATATCGAGCTTAACCTCTCAAAAATATTTATATTTAGATATTTATATGAATATTTATACAGGGTGTTTCATGTTCGAAGGCCTATTAGACGTTTCTGGAGAACGGGGCCGATTTGAAATCTGAAAATTCAGAATATGACATTGTTCATGATGCCCTATTCAGCTAAAATATTTTAGAAGTTCTGGCAATTCCGGTTATACAAGAATAAAAAAAAATTCTTCGAAAAAAACATTTTTTTCCATTTTAAGTCTCAGATATTATCAAGATTTCCATTCTCGATTACTCTCTGCTAAAATTATTGCGTTAGTTCTCATAGTTTTCAAAATATTAAGAAAAAACCGTAAAAAAGAGAGAATTTCCATAGACACTATCACGTGAATTATTTTCACTGTGAATATCCTATGCGTATACTCAATTCACTTTCACAAACTAGAATGATGTCGGAATATCGTGCATATCTTGAATTTGAAAAATATCATCACAGGGTGTTTCAAATATTGTGCCAAAAATTGTGAACAAAATTTGATCATAACTTTCGATTTACAAATCAGAACCCTATATATTTGTGATTTCGTTGAATTCTACGGTAAAAAAATAAGGGTAGTGTTCAAACATGATTATGCTCTCAAATTCAAAAATATTTCAGCTGAACAATGTCATATTCCGAAATTTTAGATTTAGGCGTACAACTTTGCTCCTGCCGTTTTGCAATAGCTGGCTGTAACGGTAAGTGGTAGTCGAAATAAATATATCGTAGATGTCATACAATACGTTTAGTTATTTGTGAACATAACGCCATCGACATGTTAGTCGATTTGTGTCTGCATCATAAAGTTATTCACGATTAACCATGTCAGCTTACGAGCCAAATTCTCGTCATTTGAGGGAGGTTTTAATTTTCTACTGAAATATGAATAAATCTGCGGCTGAGGCTCATCGAATGCTCTCAAATACCTATGGTGAGGCCGCTATTAGTGAAAGAACGTGCCGAGAGTGGTTTCAACGCTTCAAGAATGGTGATTTTGATGTCGAAGACCAGCATCGCGGTGGAAGAGAGAAGGTTTTTGAAGATGCAGAATTGGAGGCAATACTTGATCAAGACTCATTTCAAACGCAACAATAATTGACAGGATCATTAGGACTACAAGCCATTTCAAAACGCCTGAAAGTCATAGGAATGATTCAGAAACAAGAAAAGTGGGTGCCGTACGAGTTGAAGCCGGGAGGTGTTATGAGTTGTTAAAACCGACTGAATCGATCACAGGCGATCGTTATCGAAAGCAATCAATTGAGAGAAAAACTGCCGCAATACGACGAGAGAGTAGATGAATTGATTTTACTGCATGACAATGCTCGACTCCATGTTGCGAAAGTCAAGATATACTTGAAAAAGTTGAAATGGGAATTCCTACCCCACCCGACGTATTCTCCAGACGTTGCTCCCTCGGACTATCACTTGTTTCGATCAATAGCACACAGTCTGGCTGACCAGCTGACCTATCTTATGAAGAATTAAAAACTTGGATCGATTCGTGGATCGCTTCAAAAGATGACCAGTTTTTTCAATTCGTACGCTGCCCGAAAGATGTGAGAAAGTATAGTGACCAGCGATGGGCAATATTTCGAATCATAAATGTATAACCAGTGTTTTACAATAAAGCCTCAAATTTCGGTAAAAAAATTTGTGCGCTTATGTATTTGTTATATTATAATATATTTATTTACTTATCACGGTTTTAGCCATTCAGGTAGAAATTAAAAAAAAAAATAGTAAATCTATTGTTTCATATGAAAAAACAAGAAGACAATTGGCAAGTATAACACAAAATCTAATTTGGTCTGTGAACCCTTTGAAAACCTTGTAATCACAGCGTCCTCGTCAACATCAATGTCATGTCCCTGTATATGTTCAGGAGGACTAAACTGAATCCGATGCCAATATCGAAAAAAACAGAATAACACCATATGAACTACCATTTATTCATTACGGAAATAAACTTGCCGAATTTTCTGCTCGAATAGCTGTGCGAAAATTATGAGTTTCCATACAGTTTTATAATACGTCATAATCTCAAACAATCTATTAATATGAATTTCCACCAAGTAAAAAACCGATCCCATCAAGAAGATCTGGCATTCAGGCAACGTCGCAGATTATTTCGCATCTGACATCTGACAGACGTTACGTAATACGTATTAAACATGATGGCCGCCGCCATATATAAACAATCGATAAAACCATCGATTTTGACGAAAAAAAGTCATTTTTATTTCAGGGAAAGCTTGAAATGTGATTAATTAATCATTTCTAACGAGAATCAGTTAATAAAATACAAGAAAACTAGCTATTAATGTGGATAACCTCACCTTCATTAGGCCAATTTCACAATTAAAAAAAAAAACTAGCTCGATTAAGGAATTTATGACACCGGATTCGTGATCTAAGACCCAAAATAAGTAAGTCTGCAAAATTTCATCACTTTTGAATCATTATTAAAATTAATTCTATATAGTAAACATTGTGTTTCTTTTCAGAAGATGGATTATTTTCGTTTGGATGGATAATTATACAGGATATTTATTTGTCGAATATCAATTAGAAGTATCTAGAGATGTTGGACCAATTCAAGTCTGAAAATTGAGATTAAAGCTTCAAATTATTGACTAATTTGTAAAGAAATACACAATATTTGATCAACAATTATATAGGGTGTATATATTTGAAGTAGTAATTAGACATTTTAAAATCTGAAATTCTCATTTCTCTAGAAATGGCAATTTCTTTCTTCTTAAAAAAATTTGGGAAAAATGCATAATCAAAATGTGAGAGTTATTATCAGTCAATAGAAATACTACCTGAAATAAAGAAACTGCATTCAATGTTTATTTTCAGTTTTGACAAATTTTGAATTTACATAATCATTTGATAAGATCTATGAAAAGACCTACAGTGAAATTTTGTTTTAGGAATATTCAGTATAGCTATAATAAACTGAAAAGAGGCAGAATGAATAGATCTACCTTTCAAAAACTCATGTCTAATGTTGCCTTACAAGCAATCCTAATAATATCATATATTGGTGTAACATCTTTGAAAAATCAGGTTATAAGAAGTCCCTCATTTCCGAGGTTCATCAATACTTTTTTCAGTTGAGCAACAAATTATTCTTCTATTTCATAATTTATTAAGAAATACAATATTCGATCAACAATTATATAGGGTGTATATATTTAGAATACAAGGAAGGACACCTTTTGAAATCTAAAAATTTGGTTAATAGTAGGTTATTTTCCATAATTTATAATATTGAAAGACCAATTGGACATTCCTGAAGAACTAAGGCGTTTTTAGAATCTGAAAATTGTATCGATGAATTTCGCATACTTTTCTGTTGCATATTTCTTGAAGGTATATGGACAAAAATTTTTTTTTTGGGTTCTGGTGAATGATCAAAGGGATACAGGTAACAATTTCATTAATACCAGTCGCGATGTAGTTATCATAGATAAGGGATGATATAGAAATTTCACTAGATAATTCTGATTCAGTGGAGGACAGCTGAATTAAAGCTTAATCGTGATGGTTCGTTATGTTATAGAGCAAGCTTGTAGCTCTGGGTTTTACTCAGAAGTAAATTAAACAGGGCAATATATATAGTAAATGAAATTTTGACAGATATTAGTTAAAAAAGATCAACAATTGAGCATTGTATTTACATAAAATCAATCTGCTAACTGTTGTTACATTGTACGTGGATGACTTTTTTGTTTTAACAAATGTTAATTCTGAATCAATATATCTGATAGAAAATTTAAGTGATAATTTTATCATAAAGAATTTAGGGAAAGCTCAAAATGTTTAGGGATGAATATCACTAGAAATTATGAAAAAGGTAGTATAGTAATTGTTTATATTCTTCAAATATGTATTGCAATAATTCAACATGTCTAATTGTAAACAGGAAAACTCCTTTGAAAACTTAATTGAAATTTGATTCAACAAAAGACAGTTGTAATGATGAACCATATAAGAAATTAATAGGTTTATTAACGTCTTAAGCAGTATTAACTAATCCTGATAAAGCATACTCTGTTAATCTCTTGAGTCAATTTAATAATTATCTCATTATTGAACACTGAAAAAGTGCAAAATTCATTTCAAGATGCAAGTAAAAAAAGATCATTGTTCAATTTTTACTTCAGTCAGAAGATGTGTTCAGTATTTGAAATGACTGCCTCGGTACTAAAATTGTATCAGCCAATACTATTGACCCATTTAGTGGTACACTGACTTGATTTTTTTCAAATGTTAACTTTGGATCTCAATTAATTAATAATTTAATTTTTACCAAAATTAAAAGCAATGAATAAATCAGTAGGATAGCATTTTCGAACTGGCCATAGAGCAATTATTCCTATAACGATTGAAAACTTTAGTGAAATAGGTATCTACATGTTTATAAGAGTTCAATCATTCAGTCATGAAAGGGAAAGTTTTAATGAATAGTTACTTTTTGAAGTATTTTATACCTACATTGAATTGCTGGAAAATTGATACCAATTTCAAAAGTAATTGCCATGTTGAAATTCTTCATGTAGTGAATGTTCCTTTAAATTTTATTTCTGTCGTTACATTTTGACTAGTATTTCAACTGATTTTTTATATGTATATCCTAGTATAGCTATAATAAACAAACTAAAAAGAGACACAATGAATAGACTTGCCTTTCAAATACCCATGGCTTATGTTACCTCATAAGAAATTTTAATATCTTGGTGTAATCTTTTTGAGAAATCAGGTAAAAAGTTTGAGTCTCTAATTTCCAAGGTTTATTAATACATGTTTCAGTTGAGCAGCAAATAATATAATAGATAATATATAGTTGAAATTATTCCTATGGAAGATTTCACAACGATTTTACTTATTCATTATAAATTCAACAGCACTGCACTCAAATTCTTCAAAAACGGATTGGTCATTTATATTTTTGCACTCTTCTGTCGTAAAAGTGTATATTTTAGATATTCAAAAAACACATGGAAATTTTTGAATGTCATCTGACTAACTTGGCTCTTTTTCCAGTAATAAAGCCAATTGTGAATTATCTATAAGGAGTTTTTCTATCTGTTTGATACATGATCAGATGAAGCTTCTGTTCTCTTTTGTAGTTCCATCTTCTGTCGCAATAGATTCAAATTCTAACGAAAGAGAATGTAGTTTTATAGTTTGTGGAAAATAAACGAAAAATTCCTGAAATAAAGTAACATTCATATCCAACTGAATGATACAAATACTTAAAACAAACCTGAATTGAGGAAAATGCATTCGATGATATAAATGTTCATTTCTAAATTTTGACAAATATCTATCGAATTTTCGATTCGCCGAAGACTTTGCATTTTATCTGTCGGCATTTATTTAAATATTGAATAACAATTTTGGAAACTGCAAACTTTTTCAAGAACTTTCATATATCGAAATGGAATATTTATTATTAACATGACACTGACAGCCAAATTGTCCACAGATACCACAGAAATATGGGACTTGAAATGTCAAAATGATCCGAAACACCCCGTATACTCGAAAACCGCGGGGAGAATCGAAGGTTTGGGATTTTTCCCGGGATCTCCAGACGATTTTGAGGGGGGTCTTATTCTTGTCATTTTTGCTCTAGATGGTCCCGTTTGGGCTGTGATTTTACGTTTAAAGTTTGACGTATATGTGCAAGCGGTTTTATATATACTTAGACTCGCTCTGCTCGCCGAAGGGGCTCCGCCCCTTGGACCCCGTCACTATGCCGGTAGATCCTTCACTGGGTATCCCTCTAGAAAATAAAATATTTTTTTCGGAAACCTTGTATCGTTAGCAGATTTTAGACGATTCACTCGGTATCCTATGCTGATTCTAGGGTAGAATTCTATATGACTTCTTTCCTAGAACATACCATTTCGCCCTTGCTCACATGAAAATATTTGATGCAAATAACTTTCCATGACGACAAATCAAGGGCGGTCCTAGCCTTAAGTTTGAGGGGGTTCGCCGTTAAGGGTTTCGAGTTTTTCTATGGTACCAAATCCCAGATTACACCGATATCGAGCTTAACCTCTCAAAAATATTTATATTTAGATATTTATATGAATATTTATACAGGGTGTTTCAAGTTCGAAGGCCTATTAGACGTTTCTGGAGAACGGGGCCGATTTGAAATCTGAAAATTCAGAATATGACATTGTTCATGATGCCCTATTCAGCTAAAATATTTTAGAAGTTCTGGCACTTCCGGTTATACAAGAAAGATTTCCATTCTCAATTACTCTCTGCTAAAATTATTGCGTTAGTTCTCATAGTTTTCAAAATATTAAGAAAAAACCGTAAAAAAGAGAGAATTTCCATAGTCACTATCACGTGAATTATTTTCACTGTGAATATCCTATTCGTATACTCAATTCACTTTCACAAACTAGAATGATGTTGGAATATCGTGCATATCTTGAATTTGAAAAATATCATCACAGGGTGTTTCAAATATTGTGCCAAAAATTGTGAACAAAATTTGATCATAACTTTCGATTTTCAAATCAGAACCCTATTTTTTTTGTGATTTCGTTGAATTCTACGGTAAAAATAAGGGTAGTGTTCAAACATAATTATGCTCTCAAATTCAAATAATTGACAGGATCATTAGGACTACAAGCCATTTCGAAACGCCTGAAAGTCATAGGAATGATTCAGAAACAAGAAAAGTGGGTGCCGTACGAGTTGAAGCCGGGAGGTGTTTGAACGGAATTTGTTTGTTTGTGAACAGCTGCTTTCGAGGCAAAGACGGAAGGAATTTCTGCATCGGATTGGGACTGGAGACGAAAAACGGGTTCATTACGATAATCCCAAGCACATAAAATCATGTGGATATCCCGGCCTTGCTTCCACCTCGACTGCTAAACCGAATATTCTCGGTTCTAAGGTCATGCTCAGTATTTGGTGGGAACAGCTCGGCGTAGTGTATTATGAGTTGTTAACTGAAACGATCACAGGCGATCGTTATCGAACGCAATCAATGCGTTTGTGTCGAGCATTGAGAGACAAACCGCCGCAATACGACGAGAGAGTAGATGAATGGATTTTACTGCATGACAATGCTCGACTCCATGTTGCGAAAGTCAAGATATACTTGAAAAAGTTGAAATGGGAATTCCTACACCCCACCCGACGTATTCTCCAGACGTTGCTCCCTCGGACTATCACTTGTTTCGATCAATAGCACACAGCCTGGCTGACCAGCACTTCCTATCTTATGAAGAATTAAAAACTTGGATCGATTCGTGGATCGCTTCAAAAGATGACCAGTTTTTTCAATTCGTACGCTGCCCGAAAGATGTGAGAAAGTATAGTGACCAGCGATGGGCAGTATTTCGAATCATAAATGTATAACCAGTGTTTTACAATAAAGCCTCAAATTTCGGTAAAAAAATTTGTACGCTTATGTATTTGTTATATTATAATATATTTATTTACTTATCACGGTTTTAGCCATTCAGGTAGAAATTAAAAAAAAAATAGTAAATCTATTGTTTCATATGAAAAAAAAAAGAAGACAATTGGCAAGTATAACACAAAATCTAATTTGGTCTGTGAACCCTTTGAAAACCTTGTAATCACAGCGTCCTCGTCAACATCAATGTCCCTGTATATGTTCAGGAGGACTAAACTGAATCCGATGCCAATATCGAAAAAAACAGAATAACACCATATGAACTACCATTTATTCATTTCGAAAATAAATTTGCCGAATTTTCTGCTCGAATAGCTGTGCGAAAATTATGAGTTTCCATACAGTTTTATAATACGTCATAATCTCAAACAATCTATTAATATGAATTTCCACCAAGTAAAAAACCGATCCCATCAAGAAGATCTGGCATACAGGCAACGTCGCAGATTATTTCGCATCTGACCATAGACCTAATATCCGTATTAGGATATTAGGTCTATGCATCATTGCATCTGACAAACGTTACGTATTAAACATGATGGCCGCCGCCATATATAAACAATCGATAAAACCATCGATTTTGACGAAAAAAAGGCATTTTTATGTCAGGGAAAGCTTGAAATGTGATTAATTAATCATTTCTAACGAGAATCAGTTGATAAAATACAAGAAAACTAGCTATTAATGTGGATAACCTCACCTTCATTAGGCCAATTTCACAATTAAAAAAAAAAAATCACAATAAAAAAAAAAAAACTAGCTGGATTAAGGAATTTATGACAGCGGATTCGTGATCTAAGACCCAAAATAAGTAAGTCTGCAAAATTTCATCACTTTTGAATCATTATTAAAATTAATTCTATATAGTAAACATTGTTTTTCTTTTCAGAAGATGGATTATTTTCGTTTGTATGGCTAATTATACAGGATACTTATTTGTCGAATATCATTTAGAAGTATCTAGAGATGTTGGACCAATTCAAGTCTGAAAATTGAGATTAAAACTTCAAATTATTAACTAATTTGTAAAGAAATACACAATATTTGATCAACAATTATATAAGGTGTATATATATTTGAAGTAGTAATTAGACATTTTGAAATCTGAAATTCTCATTTCTCTAGAAATGGCAATTTCTTTCTTCTTTAAAAAATTTGGGAAAAATGCATAATCAAAGTGTGAGAGTTATTATCAGTCAATAGAAATACCACCTGAAATAAAGAAACTGCATTCAATGTTTATTTTCAGTTTTGACAAATATTGAATTTACATAATCATTCGATAAGATCTATGAAAAGACCTACAGTGAAATTTTGTTTTAGGAATATTCAGTATAGCTATAATGAACTGAAAAGAGGCAGAATGAATAGATCTACCTTTCAAAAACCCATGGCTTATGTTGCCTTACAAGCAATCATATTATTTAGGTGTAACATCTTTGAGAAATCAGGTTATAAGAAGTCCCTCATTTCCAAGTTCATCAATACTTTTTCAGTTGAGCAACAAATTATTCTTCTATTCCATAATTTATTAAGGAATACAATATATGATCAACAATTATATAGGGTGTATATATTTAGAATATAAGGAAGGACACTTTTTGAAATCTAAAAATTTGGTTAATAGTAGGTTATTTTCAATAATTTATAATATCGAAAGACCAATTGGACATTCCTGAAGAACTAAGGCGTTTTTAGAATCTGATTATTGTATCGATGAATTTTGCATACTTTTCTGTTGTATATTTCTTGAAGGTATAGGGACAAAAATGATTTTTATGGGTTCTGGTGAATGATCAAAGGGATACAGGTAACAATTTCATTAATACCAGTCGAGATGTAGTTATCATAGATAAGGTATGATATAGAAATTTCACTAGATAATTCTGATTTAGTGGAGGACATCTGAATGATGGTTCGCTACGTTATAGAGTAAGCTTGTAGCTCTGGGTTTTACTCAGAAGTAAATTGAACAGGGCAATATATATAGTAAATAAAATTTTGATAGATATTAGTTAAAAAAGATCAACAATTGAGCATTGTATCTACATAAAATCAAAAAATAACTTGCTAACTGTTGTTGCATTGTACGTGGATGACTTTTTCGTTTTAACTAATGTTAATTCTGAATGAATATAATATCTGATAGAAAATTCAAATGATAATTTTATCATAAAGAATTTATGGAAAGCTAAAAAATGTTTAGGGCTGAATATCACTCCTTTGAAAACTCAATTGAAATTTGATTCAACAAAAGAGAGTTGTAATGATGAACCATATAAGAAATTAATAGGTTTATTAACGTCTTTAGCAGTATTAACTAATCCTGATAATGTTAATTTCTTGAGTCAATTTAATAATTATCTCATTATTGAACACTGAAAAAGTGCAAAATTCATTTCAAGTTGCAAGTAAAAAAAGGTCATTGTTCAAGTTTTACTTCAGTCAGAAGATGTGTTCAGTATTTGAAATGACTGCCTCGGTACTAAAATTGTATCAGCCAATACTATTGACCCATGTTAGTGGGTTGATTTTTTTCAAATGTTAACTTTGGATCTGAATCAATTAATAATTTAATTTTTACCAAAAGCAATGAATAAATCAGTAGGATAGCATTTTCGAACTGGCCATAGAGCAACTATTCCTATAACCATTGAAAACTTTAGTGAAATAGGTATCTACATGTTTAATCATTCATTCATGAAATGGAAAGTTTTGATGAATAGTTACTTTTTAAAGTATTTTATACCTACATTGAATTGCTCGAAAATTGATACCAATTTCAAAAGTAACTGCCATGTTGAAATTCTTCATATACTGAATGATCCTTTAAATTTTATTTCTGTCGTAACATTTTGACTAGTAATTCAACTGATTTTTTATATGTATATCCTAGTATAGCTTTAATAAACAAACTAAAAAGAGACAGAATGAATAGACTTGCCTTTCAAATACCCATGGCTTATGTTACCTCATAAGAAATTTTAATTTCTTATCTTGGTGGAACCTTTTTGAGAAATCAGGTAAAAAGTTTGAGTCTCTAATTTCCAAGGTTTATTAATACATGTTTCAGTTGAGCAGCAAATAATATAATAGATAATATATAGTAGAAATTATTCGTATGGAAGATTTCACAACGACTTGACTTATTCATTATAAATTCAACAGCACTGCACTCAAATTCTTCAAAAACGGATGGGTCATTTATATTTTTGCACTCTCCTGTCGTAAAAGTGTATATTTCAGATATTCAAAAAACACATGGAAATTTTTGAATGTCATCTGACTAACTTGGCTCTTTTTCCAGTAATAAAGCCAATTGTGAATTATCTATAAGGAGTTTTTCTATCTGTTTAATACATGATCAGATGAAACTTCTGTTCTCTTTTGTAGTTCCATCTTCTGTCGCAATAGATTCAAATTCTCACGAAAGAGAATGTAGTTTTATAGTTTGTGGAAAATAAACGAAAAATTCCTGAAATAAAGTAACATTCATCCAATTGAATCAATAATTATACAAACCCTTCAAACGAACCTGAACTGAAAATGCATTCGATGATATCAATATTCATTTCCAAATTTTGACAAATATCTATCGAATTTTCGATTCGCCGAAGACTTTGCATTTTATCTGTCGGCATTTATTTAAATATTGAATAACAATTTTGGAAACTGCAAACTTTTTCAAGAACTTTCATATATCGAAATGGAATATTTATTATTAACATGACACTGACAGCCAAATTGTCCACAGATACCACAGAAATATGGGACTCGAAATGTCAAAATGATCCGAAACACCCCGTATACTCGAAAACCGCGGGGAGAATCGAAGGTTTGGGATTTTTCCCGGGATCTCCAGACGATTTTGAGGGGGGTCTTATTCTTGTCATTTTTGCTCTAGATGGTCCCGTTTGGGCTGTGATTTTACGTTTAAAGTTTGACGTATATGTGCAAGCGGTTTTATATATACTTAGATTCTTTTATATTCTATATTCAAGTTGAATATTGATTTTGTAATATTAATCCTCACTAAGAAACAATTAACCACGCCACTGGAATGTTTACTGCACCTCTATTTGTCAATTTTACGATTTGTTGTTTTCCTACCTCACTTTATCATCTTACTGATGGAACTTATATGTCTTTTAAGAGTTTCTTACACGCTTTAAACATACTCTCAGTGACATTTATATTCTTTTTTATTCAAATGGACAGAATCCATATTAATTTTGAGGTAAACTTTCCATAATCACATAAGTAATTCTTTAATGTTCAAATAGACAGAATCTATATGCTTTTCGAGGTCATTTCCTGATTCTATATGCTTTTTGAGGTTATTTTTCTGATTGGCTGCATACTTATGTAAGTCACATTTATGTTCTTTTTAATTCAAATGGACAGAATCTATATGCTTTTTGACTGTTTTTTTCTGATTTCTGATTGGCTGAAACTCACATAAGTGGCATTTATATTTTTTCTTATTCAAATGGACAGAATCTATATGCCTTCTGAGGTGAAACTTATGCTTGGCTGCATAATCACATAAGTGACATTTATGTTCTCTTTTATTCAAATGAACAGAATCCATATGAATTTTGAGATAAACTTTCTGGCTGGCTGCATAATCACATAAGTGACATTCATGTTCTTTTTTTTCCAAATGGACAGAATCTATATGCTTTTTGAGGTCATGTTTCTGATTGGCTGCAAACTAACATAAGTGACATTTATGTTCTTTTTTATTCAAATGGACAGAATCTATATGCCTTTTGAGGACATGTTTCCGATTAGCTGCAAACTCACATCAGTGACATTTATGTTCTTTTTTATTCAAATGGACAGAATCTATATGCTTTTTGAGGTCATGTTTCTGATTGGCTGCAAATTCACATAAGTGACATTTATGATCTTTTTTATTCAAATGGACAGAATCTATATGCCTTTTGAGGACATGTTTATGATTGGCTGCAAACTCACATAAATGACATTTTTGTTCTTTTTTATTCAAATGGACAGAATCTATATGCTTTTTGAGGTCTTGTTTCTGATTGGCTGCATAATCACATAAGTGACATTTATGTTCTTTTTTATTCAAATGGACAGAATCTATATGCTTTTTGAGGACATGTTTCCGATTGGCTGCAAACTCACATAAGTGACATTTATGTTCTTTTTTATTCAAATGGACAGAATCTATATGCTTTTTGAGGTCATGTTTCCAGCTTGCAGCATACTCACATAAGTGACATTTATGTTCTTTTTTATTCAAATGGACAGAATCTATATGCTTTTTGAGGTCATGTTTCCAGCTTGCAGCATACTCACATAAGTGACATTTATGTTCTTTTTTATTCAAATGGACAGAATCTATATGCTTTTTGAGGTCTTGTTTCTGATTGGCTGCAAACTCACATAAGAGACATTTATGTTCTTTTTTATTCAAATGGACAGAATCTATATGCCTTTGAAGGATTTGTTTCCAGCTTGCAGCATACTCACATAAGTGACATTTATGTTCTTTTTTATTCAAATGGACAGAATCTATATGCTTTTTGAGGTCTTGTTTCTGATTGGCTGCAAACTCACATAAGAGACATTTATGTTCTTTTTTATTCAAATGGACAGAATCTATATGCCTTTGAAGGATTTGTTTCCTGCTTGCGGCATACTCACATAAGTGACATTTATGTTCTTTTTTATTCAAATGGATAGAATCAAAATGAATTTTGAGGTTAACTTTCCGGTTGGATGCATAATCACATAAGTGGCATTTATGTTCTCTTTTATTCAAATGGACAGAATCCAAATGATGTTTGAGTTGAAATTTCTGATTGGCTGCAAACTCACATAAGTGACATTTATGTTCACTTTTATTCAAATGGACAGCATCTATATGCCCATCGCCATTGCTTTTCTGGTTGAAAGCAAACTGTCCTCTTTCATATTCAAGAGACGATCTCATTCCATTCTCATCAGTGTAATGCTGAACAATATCCATGATTTCATTCTTTTTATCCTCAATTGTGTACTGAAAACTAGAACCAAAAAAATAATTGTAACATTTTCAATTATAAGAGATTTGAAGATAAAACAATTTCAACAAACACTGGAAATTTACATTCAAAAGGGTTCTAATAAAAAATCGAATTTTCAAAATGATATTTCAATGGAATATTTCACAAAAAATCAATGCGCAAATTATAGAGGTATATCAGTGACTAGCACATTTAGCAGAATATATGGAAGAATTCTACGAGACCTCATTGAAATTGAATACAGCGCGGAAGAAGAAGAAGAGCAATCAGGATTTAGAGCGGGCAGATCTTGTACAAACAATGTTTTTTGTCTGAAGCAGATAATAGAGAAAAAACTAAATACTAACCAAGAAGTCCACCTAATGCATGTCGACCTAAAGAAAGCATATGACAGTGTACCTCTGAAGAAACTTTGGGAAATTCTACAAGAAACGAACATCAACCAAACATTAATAACGACACTCAAAAATGTGTACACGGATTCTACATCGCGGATCAAATCGGAAAAGAATCTCTCACAAGAATTCACCGTGAATAAGGGCTTGCGACAGGGATGCTGCGTTTCACCTACTTTGTTCAAAGTGTATGTATCTAGAGCTCTTCGAAAGTGGAAGAAGAAATGTGGGCCAATGGGAATAGAATTGGATGATAATAGCTACCTCTACTCCCTCGCGGATGACCAAGTTATAATGGCCAATGATAAAGACGACCTGGAGTATATGGCCAGAAAACTCCAGGAGGAATATGAAATTTGGGGACTAGAGATGAATACCAAGAAGACTGAGTACCTCCCGGTAGAAACCCAAAATGCCACGAAAATCATGCTGGAAAATAATCAGGAAGTAGAAGTGGTATCGGAGTATACATACTTAGGTGTTAAGTTTGACTCAAGTGGAAGCGACAACAGAGAGATCAGACACAGAATAAATCAAGTGAAAAAGATCATAGGATGTTTGAACAGCATATTTTGGAATACCTTCATTGGAAAAAAGAGAAAATACAGCATATACAACACCATGATAAAAAGTAACCTACTGTATGGAGCGGAAACTTGGAGAATAACTGAAGAAAACAAGAAAAGACTGGAAACCGTTGAAATGGACGTACTCCGAAGATCACTGGGAGTATCACGCCTACAAAAGATCAGAAACGAGGAGATACGAAGACTAATGGGAGTGGACGGAACGCTGTACGAAGATATAGAAGCGAAACAACTTATCTGGTATGGTCACCTACAAAGAATGGACGAACAGAGGCTTCCAAAAAAGGTGTTCGAGTGGATCCCAGCACAACGCCGAAAAAGAGGACGACCAAAGAAACCTTGAATGAGGGTGTCATCAAAGCCATGAGTTCCAGGGATTTGCGACAAGGACAATGGAATGACAGAAAGGGGTGGCGAAAAGGCATCGGACAACGTCGAACGACGTTATGATCCCGATTATATATATATATATATATATATATATATATATATATATATATATATATATGTGGGATCCAAATTCTTAACACCCGACTGAATGATACGCTACTGACTTTACGAAACGAGAACTACACGATCGACCCTAAAAGGTTGCACCATGCAGATTTATCGATAGATGGGAGACGTAAGGGGAATAGGTACTTGAGACTTAAGGACTGAAGTACCATACAGACCAACGAGGGTGGAATTCGACGTAAGATAGTAGACGGACATAGTTAAGATAATTCGACGTTAGATATAGACGGCTCAACGCGAATAATCAGACAATTAGACGATTAAGAATTATACGAAATAAAATAACTTCGATATTTCTATAGACGAAAGTTCAGTGGCTGTACATTCGATTGAAGTTGAATTGTACATTGTGTAAATAAACAATAGTTAAGTTCCGGCGGCCTTTTTTATATAAACCCCTAGACAACGATATAAAAACCCTACATTTATATATATATATATATATATATATATATATATATTTCACAAAGTGTGACATCTTTGTAAAAAGTATTGTTGCTTGACTACATTGATTTTCCTTGTTAGAGAATTTGAAATAGAAATTTCAATATCACATAATATAATCGATTAGACTTTATTTCATAGGAACTATTGAAATCTTCAAGATCTAATCTACACAATTTCAAAATAAATATATTTTGAAAATTAGTATCTTGTATGTGTGTATCCTAGTGTATTTGAATGATTGCGAAATAGAGAAAATAATATTAAACACTTTGTGTTGAACCTTCATGGTGAGCACATGTGAATAATTTCAACGTCCCTTGAGAATTTCTTCAAGAAAGTGATTATTATGAGTAAACAAATTCGATTGAATAAAATTTCTAAGCGGATTACTGCTAGCGCCGCAGTCTTCGAACTTCTCTACAAATCAGAAATGTCCCAGGTCAGCGGCACTTCTACTATACCTCTTCAGGGGGAAAGTACCTAAAAACCAGCAAGATTCAAAGCGTAAAAAACGAAAGAAAAAGTCAACCAAAAACGCCATAGATACAAAGAAAAAAAACCGATAATGAAGCAAATGCCATCAATTCGACCATATCACTGAAAATTGTCAACAACAAATGAAGTGTAGCAAATGCCAAGGTACTCACAAGACTGCTAATTGCAGAACAAATCTTCCTCCAAAATGTAGTGCATGCGGATCGGAAGATCACCTTCCATGGTCGGCCAAATGCCCAAAACACCCCAAGAAGCCCATTGAAGGTATACCGAATGTAACCATCAAACCGCTCAACCAGAAAACAAGAGAAATAGAAGATCTCCACAAAAAAAAAAACAGCAGAATACATGCTCCAATGACTATTCATGACGATATTATAAATACTTACATAAGAAAACTGAATAAACCCAAAAACATCAATAGGGAAGAACTTTTGTACAAACTCAAGAAAAGATTCATCACAGAATATAAAATAGGTACAACAGCTGTTTTTTCAGGCAATAGACTATATATTCTCATGTTCGATATGGAAGATCCCAACAAACCGTCACCAACTGAACTTGTCGACACTAATGTTAATCGGCAAATTCAAATCTGAAATTAAAATTCTATACAATAACATCAACAGTTATATGCCCAAAAAGTACCTGGTCAATAATTTCATAGAAACAAATTATATAAAGTGTACGATGTTTGTGGAAGCAAAAATAAAAGAAGAACATAGCACAGGATACAGGGACTGGGATACCATTCATCGCATAGGCCACAAAATAAATAGCACAACAGGAGGTAGTCTAGTTCAGTGCCACCCCAGCCTGAAAATGGGTAAGAACAACTGTCCTGTTATAAACAACAACCTCAATGAAGCACTACACTTCACTATTCCTTTCAAAGAGGAAAATCTGCACATCTTAGTATATATACACCCACACACTACACAACCCTCCTAATGATCTCTTATATGAATTAACCAAAGTACAACCGATCAAACAACGTATGGAAAAACTAAATAAGAAATTCATGAAGAGACTACAAGACTTGAAAGATGTACTTGATATGGTGCAATATGATCGCCCCCACATCCACAAAGAAAATTTCCCACATGCACCCTATGGCAAGAACTGAACGCCTTGAATGTTACTTAAGTTTATATTATATAACTCTTTTTTTTTTTTTGTAATTTCATAATGTAATCAAACTTATTATTGGCTGAAGGACTCAGGTCGATGGCCACAAATACATTTATTATTATTATTATTAGGCTGAAGGACCTCAGGTCGATGGCCATCAATAAATTTATCTCATTCTTTCTCTATTATTAAATTGTATATAAATATTTTACATTATTCGGAACAAAAGAGATGGTCAACATATTCCGACATTTTTCATTAAAATCAAGAAATTAATGGTTGGTTCATGCACCATTCCTAAGAACTAAGGACTAAGACTAAACCTAAGAATTGAACGCTAACAAATCAATGAGGGCGTTTATGCATTTTACCTAAGGACTAAGAACTAACACTAGCTGTAGAAAGTTGATCAACTTTCAACTAAAAACTAAGCTCTTAGTTGAAATAAAGAAGTTCGCATGCACCGCATAGAATTTCAATATTAACGAGTACCAGTTACTATTGTTTTATGTTCTGATATTTGTGTTTATCAATGAAAAGTATTCGGTGTCTGAAAAAAAATAAATTAAATTTTTTCACAATCAATATCAATGTCAAACATCAAAGTATAGAACAAATAGAATGTAGTTCGAGGACGTGTGCTTTCCTTAACAAAGAACTAACAAGAGAGTTCATAAACGCCACTGAATTCTTAGGTTTAGTTCTTAGGAATGGTGCATAAACCAGCCATGAGATCAGTTTAGAAATAATTAAAACTTTCAAAATCGCAAAAACACATCTACTTAACTGAAGAGACAATAAGCCATGTTCTTTCTAGAAATAACTTTCACTATGAAAAAAGTTAAAATTGGGTCTACAGTAACAAGAAAAAATAATGAATGCTTACTCCAAGTCAAATGAGTTTCCTTTTTCATGGCTATCATCAGCTTCTCCCATTTCCATCTTTACTCTGAGCTGATTATTTTCATCAGGGAAAATTTTAGAGTATGTTTCCATTTCTGACTTCAACACTTCGTAAATTCTCAATTTGTTTGTGTTTGTTTTGTATTATCTGTATTATACTGTGCACGATAGCATAAAGCTTGTCTGTTTTCCCCAACTAAAAAGATAATATACCCCATAGACAAGTAAATCCTTAATTTCTCTATATGTATAAATAAATAAAATAAAAAAAAAAAAAAATGATATACCCACAACGCTCTCCACGAATAAATAACAACTCTAAAACCATAGACAAACCTATCTTAAAATGGCGAATTGGGACATAGAACCACAGAACTTATAAATAAGTATCTTGCCGAAGGTACCGGGTTCGAAACCCGGCTAGGTCATGAATGTTGTATATGTCTGGTGGTGGTTAAATGAATTTGATAGAATCTTATAGATAATAGAGAGTTATTGCAACACACAAATAAGTGATCTTTTATTAGGGGTTGTCCATTAATCACGTGAGGCTTGAAAGGGGGGGGGGGGGGTTTGATAAAAATCACGAAAATATCACAAGGGGGAGGGGGGGTGTAGTAAGATATCACGTGTATTTATTTTTTCGACAAACGCGCGATTTTTAAACAAATATTAAGCGGCACGGCGCGGCGTGTAGTGACCTTGACTACATTAAATATATTCATGTATTAGTACACAAACAAATCACCGAAATCCGCAGCCGCATAGAAAAAGCACGATCAGCATTCCTGAATCTGAGAAGCTTGTTTATTAACAGGGAACTTAGCATTTCCTTGAAGGTCCGTATATTGCAGTGTTACGTTTTCTCGGTACTGTTCTACGGGGTTGAAGCTTGGACCCTCACTGACGCACTGCTTAAAAGACTGGAAGCATTCGAAATGTGGACTTATCGCAGAATTCTTCGAATATCATGGATAGATCACATCACTAATGAAGAAGTATTGAGAAGAATGAAAAAGAACAAGGAAGTTGTGTTCACCATCAAACAACGAAAGCTTCAATACTTCGGACACGTCATGAGGAACAGCAAATACCAAGTACTGCAGTTGATAATACAGGGAAAAGTGGAAGGCAGAAGGGGACCGGGTAGAAGAAGACATTCATGGTTGCACAATCTCAGGAAGTGGTTTGGCCAGACATCCATACAACTTTTTAGAAACGCAGCGAACAAGATAAAACTTGCCATGTTGATTGCCAACGTCCGGAACGGATAGGGCACGCCAAGAAGAAGATGTATTAGTACAATACATGTTTTTCCTATGATTACACTTTTCGTTTATTATTATTGTTATGGCAATCAAAAAAAACTTGCAACCTGGTGTAGACATTTTTATTACGGTCCTTAATTTCAGAAGAAAGATTATAGTTTATACCTGTATTTAAATTAAGATAATATTCAGAAAATTTTAAGATTCGTTGTAGGTACTAAAAATACACGTGATGTTGAGAAGGGGGAGGGGGGTTGGTCTTAAACCTCACTACGTATCCCCAATGGGGGAGGGGGGTTTAAAAAATGCTAAAAAAAGATCACATGATTAATGGACAACCCCTTACAGGATCTCTTATTTTGACATGTACGCATGCGCATTGAGTCAGATATTAAGGATTGTCTAAATCTAAAATACAGGCCTCCCTTACAATATTTCTTAGAACATTAATAATATCTATCTATATTCTAAGCTTTATTTAAATACAGGCGACCAACTTTTATTTAAGGATCTTTTATTTTGACAGATATCTGTTCATGCCGAATATTTGCCGTCGTTATTCAGCAAGAACTAACCTATAAATATTTGTAGCTATTTAGGTAAACAAAGTAATGAAGTAAACTTTTTGAGAAATTTGCATTTCATTTCTTGATTTTGGGCATCTGTGGAAACCATTTCATTTGAGAAAAAAATGTGCTCTCAATAACGAATTTTTCAAGAACTTATACGATTCTCAACGAAACATCATATTTAATTTGAACCTACTAAAAGAATTGAAAATAATACTGATAAATCCTTAATTTTATTAGAAATAAGAATTTACCTATATGTATAATGTAGAATTGTTATAGAATACTACTGCATACTGACTATTATTTTTTATATTGAATATAAATAATTCATTCTGTAATATGGACACACCAATGGGACTGTTTTGAAAGAAAAATAATAAACTTGTTACCTAAGTACTTTTTTATATATTGGATCAACATAGCATAAAAAAAGCAAATCACAATGCAGAACCAAATTAATTATCAGTGATGTTATTATAAAATTATACGTTAAGTACACTTTTTTCAAAATTATTGTAGGAAAAAGTACAAAAATACATAACATAATTCTGTTAAACAAAATAATCTTCCAATACTGGTGGTTTCACATAAAAAGAAATACTTGATTGACTTCCATTCAAACAGGTACATAAAGTAGACTGATATTTTATATAGTGATGATACTTCGTCAACGACCTTCTCAACCTTCTCTGCATTTAGAGGCGTAACATATATCGGTTTCTTGATCTCCACATTCCAATTGCACGATCCGACGTTGGGCTTCAAGTTCTATCTCTAGTTTTCGTCTTCGGATTGTGCTGGATCTCGTCATCTTCGATAAGGCTTTCGATGATACTGATTTTTTCTCACTCAAAACCTCTTGATCTTTTGGAATTTCTTCGGGTTCACGTCGATGAATAATTTGTGGTTCGGATATTCCTTTGGGTTGGCTATCATCCCCATATCTTACTGGAGGTACTCCCAAATTCTTCCTACTGCTTCTTCTGACAGACATGATTATTTCCCGAATACTTTGTTGACTATTTTTCCAAGGACTAGACAGTTTTTCGCTCGAAGGACCAAATGTTATTGTACGCTGGCTAATAATAACTAGTTTTTGGCTAATAATAACTTTTTACTGCTCTGACTTATACAAAAACTGTTTAACTTAGAATAACAATTTTTACTGTCACTATGGAAACTTCAATATAACATATTTGAAGGATTGAAAAGCCAACTAACTATTAAACTATATAAAACTGTAACAGTTGGTAATGGCCGAATGCGATCAAGAGCAATGGATGATGTTCTAGATGACGTGCAACAGCACCCCGAAACAAGTACGAGACGTCTTGCATTGCGATATAACATATCGCAATCTACGGTGGATCGCAGCTTGAGAGATCAAGGATTGTACCCATACCATATTCAAAAGGTACAAGCTTTATTGCCGACGGATTTACCAAAAAGAATTGAATTTTCTCAATGGGTTTTAAGAAACCATTTTGAGAATAATGATTTCTTGCGGTATATTCTGTTCACAGATGAAGCAGGATTCACAAGAGAAGGCATTTTTAACAGCCATAACACCCATTTCTGGGCTGTCAAAAACCCCCATGCAACCAGAGAAGTCAACAACCAACACCGTTTCGGATTGAATATGTGGGCAGGCATCGTGAACAACCAACTGATTGGACCACGGGAATTGTCCAGGAGACTGACCTTAGCTGATTATCTACATTTTTTACAGAATGATTTGGACGACTCATTAGAGGACGTACCACTTCTTGTTCTGCAAAATTTGTGGAACAGCAAGATGGAGCTCCTCCTCATAGTTCCCGAGCAGTAACAGATTGGCTCAACGACAATTTCAATGGAAGATGGATAGGGCGATGCGGCCTAGTGCTATGGCCTCCAAGATCACCAGACTTGAATCCATGCGACTTTTTCCTTTGGGGTTCCATGAAGCAGCATGTTTACAGCAGTGCAGTAAATGATGTGGACGAACTGAGATCGCGTGTGGCAAGTGCGGGACAACAGATCAAGGACAATCCCAATCTCCTTGAGAATGTGAGACATTCCCTTCTGAGGAGAGCTCGCGCCTGTTTGGATGCGAACGGCGGACAATTCGAGCACCTACTGTGATGTGTGGGATGGTAGGGCTCCTGGCGAACAACCCACTAGGAAAAAAATGTAACGCGCCTAAAGCAATACTTCGAAAGTGGTGTGGAAATTTGCTTCAATAGATGAGGATTCATAAATTGTAAAAGGTGAGCTTATTCAAATCACTTTATTTTCAAACTAAGTCGGCTGGTTCCCTCACTTGTCAATGCAAATTCAGTGTTTCAATCCATGATTTTTGACCTGACAACGTAGCAAATATTCATTTCTGTGAGTCTTTTCTAACAGAGTTGTAATTAGCCAAAGTACCCAATTTTTTGAATTTCACAGATTTTTTTTTTAACACATTACTCGAAAACGGCTTAATATACGAGAAAATATGAAGAATACTTTTATTTTTCAAATTAGCTAAATATCCTTCAATGAACGTCCTAGTTACTTTTAAGAGTTCGGTTCTTTGAATTTCTGGTATTTTTATGGGATGAAGTGTTCATAATGAAGAAACGGGGAGATGTCGATAAAATTTTGTGTACGGAGAAGATTCATCACATACATGAAAAACTATATCCCGAAATTAATTTTTTTCTATACAACCATTTCCGGGATATAACGGAAAATGACATTTTTTTATCGATTTTCAACAGCCTGTATCTTTTTAACCGGGCCGAATTGGAAAAAATGGTAAATGAAAAAAGGGTTTCTATTGACCTCAGGAATCTTCGGTTGAAATATATGTACAAGTCAAACACTCAACCTGTATAATGGGATGCTCATTTTCATTTTTCAGTATTTTTTGTTACGGATATTTTGAAAACTATTTGGTTAAGAAAAAGTCATTCGGAGATGAGTATATTACATATCAGAAAAGAAAAAATTATAATAGAATGGCTTAGGTTGCAAACATATCAATTTCAATTAGGCACTCATACTTGAGACAACCGGTAAAGTAAACTTGAAATTCAATCGTTTTACAGTAGGTTTAAAATAATTTTTTTCAAATTATTAAAAAAAGAAAAATAATGAATAATTCAAGACAGTTGAAATTGATTCCTCGGACTCTGTTATTAACACGGAAATTAAAACCCTTGACTATGTTAACAGTTTTTAATATAATGAGAATATCTATTTTACATTCACATTTCGGGTACCAACCCATTATCAAAACTAAAATTAAATTTGCAAGACGTATAAATATACATTAAATGACAGATGTTAAAATTGTAAAATGATTTTATATTAAAAAAAATTAGAGCAGGAGCAAGTTGCGGATTTCTTTTGGAAAACGAATTTTTTTTGTTAATTTAATCCGGACTATAAGAGAATGAATATATTTGCACTGCATTGTGTATTCATTTACAGTTAAATCTCTTATTTTATGTTGAGAATTGTAAACATAGTCAAGTGTTTTAAATTCCCTGTTGACTTTAAGAAAATATTATTGTTATATTTATAAAAATTGGCAAAAATTTTTTGTCATTTGATAGTAATCATGTCCCTGAATGTATAAATAATTTCAGTTTTCAACTGAAGATCAATTAAACTCTCAGTTCAAAAGTGAAATTCATGAAGACTAATATTTTTTATTGGAATTGTATACTTCATAGTTTACTCACATTTTAACTAATTAGTATACATCGTTGACTCTCCCCATGATAATAAAACCCTTTTATGCATAATTAATAATGGAAAGAATTCAATAAAGTTGACTTTCTTGATATGTACTCTAATATTGTTTTTAATTATTACAGTTCTATCAGATCATCAGTCATTTTCTTGGAAGTCAAGCATACGAATTCATCAATTTTAAATCTCAGCAACATTGGGAACAACATTTTTGTCTTCTGTTCATAGAAACAGCAAATCTAAAGAAATAATATATAACATAGCCACCCAGATTTATATAAAAATTGAAAACAATTTTAATATACAATAGAATAATAAAACTAGTTAGTATTTGACATGTTCATAAACATTTGAATAAAATATATAATAAAAATGAATTGTAGATGGAAAAATAGTAATATATTGATTATTACAATCACAAGTCGAAAATATTCTATTTATTAACTAACTCGATAAACATCCTACTCTATCCCTAGGTATTAATCGTAATTCTGAACCATGCTTGAGAAATATATTACCTGAAATAAAAATAAGGAAACTTAGAAATTGTTCTATTGAAAAGGAAGTTTATATCTATATATCAAGAAATAAATATAAAGTTTACCAATATAAAATTTTGTTAACGTAAATACATTACCTTTCAGAATGAATATGTAAAGTCCTAAATACCACTCGACTTTTATTAATCAATTAGATTTGTCGAATGCACAGACTTTATTGTTTAAATTAAAATACATATTTTATTATATTGCTATAGATTGTTTTCCTGACTGATAATAAGAAATGAAATCACAAATAATGTATCTGAATATTTACCAGCTGTTTGTTGGGGATTGATTCCTACACCATCGTCTGTTATAATTGCAGAAGTTGCTGGAGGTACTTTAAATTCCTCAGCTGCGAATTTTAGGACAGCTGTAAATGGGGTATTTTCTGGAACACTTAGAACTTTGAATGGTAATTTTGGATCAGAAGTCAACGTTATTTTGAATGTTACTTTTGAAGTCATTTTTATATTTTTAAGGAAGAAATTTATTAAGGTGATTGAAAAATCCAAACATATGGATATTTCAACAATAATTAGTTTATTGTTCTGTGATTCTAATTTCTAAACCGAACCAGACAGTTATTGACATGTCACCAGTTACAGTATCTATTTGTGATCTGTAGTTACAATATTTTGGATTCTGTGGTCCCAAATTATTACCGCTAATAAATATTAATAATAATTAAAATAAATGTTCTTAATATCCATACTTAATTAACATCTACAAGGCTCATTACCGTAAATTCCAAACTAATAAGATTTAATTTGGGCCATTTAACTCAAACAATCATTGAAATGTATATATTTCGATGGTTACAATCATAGAGTAAGTATATACTTGTTCTATGGTTACAATTTGCTTCTTCTTCAGGATGATCTATTTTGTTACTTGATAGTTATAATCATAGAAATATATATATATATATATATATATATATATATATATATATATATATATATATATATATATATATATATATATATATTATATTATATTTCTATGGTTGTAATGGACAGCAAGATAAATATAAGTCTTATTAGTCGATATTTATATTGATACTGAAAATTGTCAGAATCTAACATAACTGTTCTATAAAGAAATTTTTTTTTATACAAATGTTATTTATATACAAATGTTATTGCGCAATCCAGTGCATAATAACTATATTCTATGTTCTAAAAAGGTTAACTCAATAAACTCTATGTTCACCACAGAACACAAATATATTCACTGCATAGACATAACATTTGCCAAGCACAATAAAGGAAGAAGAAGAAAACACATAACATTATTCTATGGTTCACTGTTGTTTATCTATAACCATAGATAATTAACCTTAATATATGAGTCTATGACCATAACATAACTAGTAGTCCTGAATAGTCTGTATTCAACTAGTGTAATTCGCGTTCGCAGTTAATTATTTGATTACCTGATTGAATTAGTGAAATTTCTATGATGTCTTCTTCCAAAAGTAAAAAACCTCGATCAGATTCAACTAGTTCAAGTAGTAGCTCATCTGATTCTGATAGCAGTGCATCCAATAATCATTACAAAAAGAGAAAACATTCAGATTCAAGTGATTCAGAGAACGAAAGAAATTCGAAAGTAAAAAAAGAACACAAGAAAAGTTCATCAGCTAAGCATGAATATAAGTCTGAACGACCTGAAAAGTATAAAAGAGATCATAGGGATTCCAAAGAAGTTGATTATAAAAAAAATCATCGTGAACATGACAGTAAACATAACAGAAGAAATTATAATAGTGCAAGTAGAAGAAACACTGAAGATGGTGAAAGATATAAGAGTGACAACAGAAGTGATGATAGAAGAAACACTGAATTTAGAAGAGAGAGATCAGGAAGGAACGAAAGGTATAGAGAACGAAATGGCTCAGGAGGTAATAGAAGAAGCCCTGGGAGATTCAGAGGTAGTAGGAATAATAGGAGTAGAAGTAAATCTTTTGATCATGCAAATGCAAAATGGGGTAAAGAGAAAGTAGATAACTCCGAGGGGAAACCTGGTGGTGAAAAGCTGAAACCAAATTTCGGTCTATCAGGAAAATTGACTGAAGAAACAAATACTTATAAAGGAGTGGTTATTAAGTATAGCGAACCTCCAGAAGCACGAAAACCAAAACGTAGGTGGAGGCTCTACCCTTTCAAGGGAGAAAAAGCTCTTCAAACTTTATATATTCATAGGGAGAGTGCATATTTGATTGGACGAGAGAGAAAGGTTGTTGATTTGCCAGTTGATCATCCTTCTTGTTCTAAACAGCATGCTGCTTTACAATATCGATTGGTTCCTTTTACACGAGATGATGGTAGTGCTGGTAAGACAATTTCAAATAAAATTTTTGTTCAATTTTTTTGCTAGAGATGTATGTTTAACACGTTAACTGCCACCTGTACAGCCGGCGGCCAAGTAACTTGATACTTGAAGCGCCAAACGAAACTGTGGCGTATCCCGAAAATACCTATGTGCTTTTCTTCACTAAATATTGACAATTCATTGTGAAAGAAAAGCGCATATCAAAATTTCAAATTTCCATTTATATATGGAAAGTATTTTGTATTGGTAGCCGGCTGTGCAGGTGGCGTACAAGAGAATTTCGTATTCATATTTTACCATTTGGCCGCCGGCTGTACTGGATGTCAATATTGAAAATGTCTAAAAATCCTATGCGGCAGTTAATTTATAAATACTATTTTTGTTTTTTCATGAAGGCTTTCACAGTAGGATTTGGTATTAGGATTAAAAATATCTAAAATACATTATTCTAGACGCCAAGAACTTGATATTCCTGTTTCAATGCTTCCCATGTCATAAATTTTTTTTTCATTGTACTTCAATCTTTTCTCAAATTATTCAAAAATTGCTAGAAATCTCATTCCATGTTTGTTTATTAATAGTTAAAATCCTGTTAGTACTTAAAGGTGGAAATTGTATTAGAAATATTGAAGGTTTCCGCATTTTCATGGTATTATAAAGCATTTAATATGAATTTATGTCCACAATTGCGGTAGGCATCTATTGAACTATCTTAGTCAAAGATTGTGATATAGCTGTGAACACCTTCATCAATAAGTTGAATAATACATATTGATAAAGTAATTGTATCTATCATTCGGTACATATTGTGAAACAGCTCAGCGAAATTTTTCTATTTTCATTTTATATTTATGTGATTAGATTCTTTTAATATTAAAATTGTATTCTTTATTTTAGGCAAAAGAGTGAGACCTTATTTGATAGATCTCGAATCTGCTAATGGAACGTTTATAAATGGCAAGAAGATTGAACCTAAGAAGTATGTTGAGTTATTAGAAAAAGATGTTATCAAATTTGGCTTCAGTTCAAGGGAATATGTGTTGCTTCATGAAAATAGCAAAGATGAAGCACAAGATGATGATGTAAAATTAGAAGAGGAAGAAGTTAAAATCAAAAAAGAAGAACATAGTTCTTGAAAAACAATTGTACTGATTGCTGATTATACTCTTATGAATCAATATTATCTACTATTCAAGCTTAATTTGTATTTTCTGTACATAACTTTATGTAATATATGAATATTAAAAAAAATTCCAATAAATTGTAATAAAAATAGTTAATTGTTTCTTTGTCATCAAACAAATTTTGGATAAATGAAATCCAAATTAGGCATGATTCAAGCTTTATTTTTCTTTCTGTGCATACCTTCATGAAATATGTGAATATCAAAAAAAAATTCCAATAATTACTTTTACATTTTCCTAAACCATCAACGGTTCTCCAAAAAAATAGTTCTGGAGGAAAGAAGTAGGCACCCTTCCGGAAAAAATATTACATGATGAAAACTTTGAATTGGAATATCTGTGGCCAATTCAAACTGAATATCTTGTGAAGGGAAGGTTCTATGAGAAAAAAACTTTAACACCTGTATCTCAAAAACAAAGTACAGGATGGGCAAATAAGCGAGGTAAGCGGCTATATCTCAGGATACACTCATCGTAGAGACTTGCGGTAAAAAATTTTACCACTAAAGTGTACAAGAGAACACACCGGAAATTATTTTGAAGTCCATACCTCTACCGCTAGGGGGTGTAATAGCTACCGTCGAGTAGAAAAATGAATATTACTCGAAAATGTTTCATATGAAGTTGAAGAAAAAATATCATCACTGTAATCCTTGGAAAATTCTCTATCTTTTTGAATTGTCACTTTCGATTTTACGACATCAAATAAGGGTAGGTGAAAGGGAGAAATCTGACTGATTGAAACACCTGTAACTTCAGTTTGGCTCAACATTTTTGAGCAAATTAGATCTCGTCTGAGAGATAATATCTTTTTCATTGAGGACAAAATATAGTCATGATAAATTTGTTTTTTCTGCTTTCGATAGGGGGCGCTAAGTCAGAAGTTCATTGTTTTGTTCATTTTACTGCGAAATTTCAAATGTAATGATAGGATTTTCTTAACAGAAACAGAAGTTCCATCCAATTTTCATGAAAAAACCTGAAGGTCACAAAGCGATAGCTTCAGGCGTTCTGAAGTTATGGCCGAAAGAAGATATTCTTCAACTGATGCACTGCGAAAAATCAAATTGTGTTTTAAGTTCGGACAGAAACAGAAATTCCATCAAATTTCTTGAGTTATGGACGAAAAAAGATATTCTTCAACTGATGCACTGAAAAACTAAATTGTGTCTTCTTTCGGCCATAACTCCAGAACGCCTGAAGCTATCTCTTTGTGACCTTCAGGTTTTTTCATGAAAATTTGATGGAACTTCTGTTTCTGTTAAGAAAATCCTATCATTACATTTGAAATTTCGCAGTACAATGAACAAAACAATGAACTTCTGACTTAGCATCCCCTATCGAAAGCAGGAAAAACAAATTTATCATGACTATGTTTTGTCCTCAATCAACAAGATATTATCTTCCAGACGAGATCTAATTTGTTCAAAAATGTAGAACCAAACTGAAGTTACAGGTGTTTCAATCAGTCAGATTTCTCCCTTTCACCCACCCATGTTATAGGACTTCTTTTCTCAAAAATGATCCGAAAAATCTGTCAATTTTATTTAGGAACACCGTGTAGATATAGTGAATTCAAAACTGATGTCTTCATGAATAAATTGTAATTTGAATGAAACAAATATATCGTATGTTCGTATTCACACCTTTATTTTCAGATTATTCTTTTGAGGAAATGATAAAGGAAATGATATTTTGACTATAGGATGGTTCATCTCATTATACATAGTTTGGATAATGAACATCAACATCATCAATGTGAAATATATATTTATTTATAGCTACAATTCTTTCATTTTCACAGAAATAAAACAATACTTAATACCTAGGTATGTACAATTTCATCATCTCTACTTCCAAATGAATTGAGTTACTCTAGAAAATTAATGATGAGCTGCTCCAATATTTTGGCAAGTTAAAACCTTCCATAAATCATTATCACAATTCATACTTCCACTCAAAATAATAAATTATCATTCATCATATAAAACTAATAAACATTTTATTAAAAATAAGAAAAACAAATTTTAAACGGAAATATGCCAATAAACAAGAAATTGCTGGAACTAAAACACTCTGTGGTAATTATTTTTTATTTTAAATATTAGGTAATTGTGTACCTACCTAAATATATGCTGAATCCCAGCAAACCATGTTGTTATATGCGCCTTCCCGTTACATAACATCCCTAAGAAATGAGGTATATACCTGATACATCTCAAAACTAATGTATCTGATACATAACATTTCATATATCCATGAAATTATTTGACTTATTCATATATCATATATGTAACATTGTTATATTACTGAAGTTACGTATATGATACATCTTCCAGCATCCCTAAAAACAATATAACTCTGATATCTACTAGTGTGTAATATAGTTACATATCATATATGTAACATTCGCAATATATATTTTACATTGCTAATATTATGTAAAAGCTATGTAAATATAGCATATTCATGATATATTACTCAGATCTATACAAGTACTCTTATAATACATAACCTTTATTAAAGTTGAACTGTTTAGAGATTTTTGCCAGGACTAGTGCAGTGAAAAGTGATATGCATTTTCTAACTTTTGATTGTTAGTTAGAAGTGATGAACTATAATAATAATAATATTCAATATTCTTTGATTTTTCATCAATTTCGGATTACTTTCATCGTGGAAATATGAGATAAGAAGTGAAAAACTGTAATAATAATATTCAACATTCGATGATTTTTCACCAATTCCAGATTAGTTTCATAGTGAAAATATGTGAGGTAAGTGAATATAAGTATACTTCGACAACGTAACTACATTAAGATATATAAATGCTGTTGTAGGTGTCTTTCATTTTGCATGGTTTCTGTCTTCTTCATTCAAATTATATGCATTTTGATATTTTTCCTTTTTATGGTAATTTGCATTTGGGTGTATATAGTTCTGAAGTAATACCACAATTGTTTTATCATCTAAATAAGAAGTATCTGAATAGTGCGCTAGTTTTTACTACTTAGACTATTTTTCTGCTATACTTTATTTATGTTTGTGATGTATATACCTATGTTATTCTCTGCTATTCGTGAAATTAAAACATCTAGATTTCATATATGCACAATACACTTTTCTTCCATCATTATTAATGACCAATGTCAGATCACATAAGGATGCTTTTTGAGAAATAGATTCTGATAAGTTTAATCAAATGTTTTAGTATGATATAAATAATTTTGCTGTTTCAGAGTGAGGAATCACCTCCTGAAGTTTACTCATGTATTCAAAACTTTCATAACTTTATATTATGTAAGAAATTTGTTATTTATCCAATCAGGAAACCTCGTTACTGAGAATTTTAATTGTAAATACCATTTTTTAATAACATTCCAATATGTTTAGGTTTTGCATCTCAATCTTTTATCCAATGTGCAGATTTTGAGAAGATAGATATCAGCCGAGTGGATAAGGCTGGCCACATTGAGGATCAAGAGACAAAAATAAGTTTTGGTTGATGTAGGTACTTTGATTACATTAAAAATTTTCAATAATTCTATGATCTTTCATTTAACAAACACCCAATTGTTAAATTATTAAATCCTGTTTTACTATTCATAAATTATTTGTAATATTTCAAATGTGGTGCATACCAAACGTAGGAATCTGGTTTTTGTTGAATTTTCTAGGTTCAAAATAATAATATTGTTGACTAAAAAATATCTTTCTAGCAAAAAATGAAAGATGGAGTTTAAATATATATTTTTGGAATGCACCTTAATTCATAAGTATCTCTTTTCATGTAATTTATAAGTGATATATCTCTTATTAATTGATGTTGGCTAGATACCAGCAGTTTTAGTTTCAATTGGTATTGTGTATCATTTGTTATATTTTTGTTTGGAAGGTATTGAAAAAAATTCCAACAAATTCACTAAAACATAATTTGTGTGGTGTCGGCATATTTAGATTTTTTATATGTAGTTTGATTAGTTTTTCCTCCAGAAAGAATTGTACAGGTATGTATTGTTTTTGAATTGCATAGAGAATTTACTTCTGAGTACCTATATGTAATATAAACATTCAGATAACTATTACATTTTTCTTATGTCTCTTGTTTGTAGCAGATATATTTCTTTTGGTTATATCACATAGAACGGATAAATTTTTTTATATTGCATGGTGAACTGTTTACTGAGTATATATTATGTAATATAACCATATATAGGTTGGCCCAGTTCTTGTAGAGTAACTTGGTGTATTCACTTTTAGGATGAAAGCGTCATAGTCACTTTATATGTCAATAAATTCACAAAAACATAAGGAGGTTATTGACATCAGGTTGTTCAAAATTAAAGATTTTATTGATAAATCTGGTAACTTGAACAACCTCGATATAACTTCCTTATTATGAAATTATTACGACCCATATTCATATTATGTTTTCATCTTAAAAACTGAAAACTCTCACAACTGTTATTCTACAAAAAACTGAGCCAGCCTGTATATATTTATATTACATAAAAAGGATGTACCATAAATATTACAGATGTAATATACCAGCGATGTATCATGTATGTTACATGAAATGTAACAGCTACGTATATGATACATAAAGGATGTACCATAAATATTACAGATGTAATATACCAGCGATGTATCATGTATGTTACATGATCTGTACATGATACATGGCAATTTTGTTACATGTTATGTAACGGAAGGCGGACATAGAGCGGTCGTTGAGCGGTACTAGAAAGGCGCGTGTATGTTACATTGTTATGTAACATAGATCGTTGTAATATATATGTTATGTCTATGATACGTATTTGTGTTTGCTGGGATAAGTCTTCTCGAACAATTTCATTGTTATGTTAATTAATGTGTTCAATTTTTTTCTATACATATCTTATGCCTGTACTATATTTTTTTGACAGATTCAATAACAGATTAAAAAACAACGAATCTTTATTCATAACTAAAACAATTCACATTCAAACTTGAATTATAGATAACACAGTCGATGATTTATAACTATTTACATTTTTATACATGTTGTCTGCTTTTATAAATTTTGTAAATGGGTGAGTTAAGAAAACTATATACGTATATCTTTCTTAACTATCATTAAAAAATAACGAGAATTTGAGGTGCGCAAATTACTTTGAAAAGGAACTGAATTTCTTTTGAAACATATAATAATTACATTCCCTCTCACATTCTAGTTTGTATACCTATTGTTGAAATTTTTCTATTATTTGATTATAATTTGGTTTGGGATTGCAAAAATTGAAATCTACCGAAAGCTAGAATATTTAATTCTAGATAATGTTGATAATCATTATTTTTTAATATACCTCGCATATCCATTGCAGACAATAGAAAATTTTAAATATTTTAAATATTCACATTTGGTGTGATCTTTGGCTTCATCAAATTTTCTTATTACTATTAATTGATGAAGTTTTTTTGAGGATCTTTTTGGAATCCTTCTTCTCCAATGTATTTATCATTTGATTTGGTATTTCGTAACCTTCATTCTCTAAGACACTTACTGGTTCACATAAAAGTTCCAAATATTTTGGTACACTTTCTGCAGATTTCAATACCGATTTTTCATCTGCAGATGTTAGAAATGGAGTTTTCTCCTTGTCTTCTTCATGATCGCTCTTCCAAGACGCATCTGTATTAAAAATTTTTGTTAATATTAGTTGTATTATTTTTCTTGTTATTATTAATAATGGTGTATTAGTAGGTACTATGTGCATGCAGGAATAATTATTCCATTAATGATGGAAAACAATATTAGACAAATGACCGTCACGGCTACGGTTGCAGCTCTATATTCTTATTATGATTTTCCATGACCAATTGGCACATTTGCGGCTGTATGTCCTTGATAACTTCACGAATTCCATATTTAAAGTCTTGGATCCATTATGAAGCATTGACATAGATCTTATCTTTCACGTGGTCCCAAAGAAACAAGTCTAAAGGCTTCAAATCACAAGATCTCGGTGGCGAATTGTGATCCTCTCTTCTAGAAATAACACGACCCGTAAACTTTTCTTGCAACATTGCGATTGTTTTGTTGCTTATGTGGCTCGTCTTGTTAAAAATAAACGTTATCCATATCAATAACCTCCAATTTTGTTTGTGGAAAACCTAATTCCCAAGATTGATGAGGAATCGACAATCTTGGGTTTTCGTCAACACTACGGGCTACAGCAGCAATATTCTTGAGGCCCTCGAGGGATGCACACGGTTTCGATCCCTCACATTATTAACAGTAATTAACAGATTACTAATGTCACCAGTTTTACTATTGCCGGCCCAGAAAGTGCTTCAAGATGACCCAAAAGTGCTTTATTTTTACGAATTGAATTTTTGCAGTGAATTTCAAAATTTTCAATGCTTTGTTGTAGCGTGTATCGTTCCATATTTATTAGTGGCGTAGTTTTTACTTGTCAAATAACAACAAAAAAATGACGGCTTCAAAAGTTACAGCAGCCCACCCATTCAAAATGAAACCTCTCATTGGAAAACCCTCTTATCTGACCTATTGAAGTAATAATTTTCATCATGTGACGAATTTCACCGAAATTAATAATTTTAAAGATTCATGCTGTCGTTTAATTCTACATTGTTGTGCACCTAAAAATGTTAGTGTTGTGTTTTTTCAAACAAGAAATATTACCTGATGTATTATGATTTATGTCTTGAAAATACACTGCGTTGGTTACTCCATACATCATGTCTGAAAGCAATAGTAGCATTCTGAGGATGAGTTAAACACATGCAATGAAAATAATAAAGCAATTCATCATGATAAGCCAAACGATGCATTTCTAAATTTACATTTCGCTTTCTTATTTCTGATAGTTCAAGGAAAACATTTTCAGTTTATGGTATGATTAGAATGGGAATGTTTTATGTTTTTGTATGCCGATTCTCCTAGGTCTCTGTGAGACATAGGAGTTATATATATATATATATATATATATATATATATATATATATATATATATATATATTCTTTTGAGAAAGAGCAAATACAAAATATTAATTTCAAACAATCAAGCATATGTGTCGATGAATCTCAGTATTAGCAGAGGAAATGTAACGGGGCATCATACATTTCAACGTATGATACAAGAGAACAGATAAAAACCTCAGCAAAAACTCTGTCTCCCCGTATCGGTGTAGTGACTGGTTATATGAACTGTGTTCGGTCATAGTATAAATAATAGAATCTATTTTATACAATGGTAAGGCTTTGTTACAGCGTCTCATTGTCGCTTCAGGCATAGCAATGTTAATTTTTTAGCCAAAAGGTAGGACGTACTCCCCTAACCAGAAAATTACTTTCCTGGCCCGAGGTTTGAACTCCTGACCAAATGAAGAAACATTAATATGTATCCATATGCTAAGACCTCTTCTGATATAAGAAAGATTCGGTATTTCATTTCAACCTCTTATCTATGACCATAGTATTAATAATCCTTATAAAGGGTGTTTTTTTAGAGCTATAGAACTTTAAATTGCAATACAACAACGATGGATTATTCGATTGACATGAATTTTATTTATCCGCAAGATAATCTTGTGGCATTACATTTTAAATATGATTTCTGGCATATGACCGCCATGGCTGGCTCGGATGTAGTCCAATCTGGACGTTCAATTTTTGATGACTTTTTCCAACATTTGTGGCTTATCCGCATAGACCAATGACATTACATAGCCCCACAGAAAGTGGTCTTGCGGTGTTAAATCACAAGATCTTGGAGGCCAATTCACAGGTCCAAAACATGAAATTAGGCGGTCACCAAACGTGTCTTTCAATAAATCGATTGTGGCACGAGCTGTGTGACATGTTGCGCCGTCTTGTTGGAACCACAGGTCCTGGACATCATGGTTGTTCAATTCAGGAATGAAAAAGTTAGTAATCATGGCTCTATACCGATCACCATTGACTGTAACGTTCTGGCCATCATCGTTTTTGAAGAAGTACGGACCAATGATTCCACCAGCCCATAAAGCGCACCAAACAATCAATTTTTCTGGATGTAACGGTGTTTCGACATACACTTGAGGATTAGCTTCACTCCAAATGCGGCAGTTTTGTTTGTTGACGTAGCCATTCAACCAGAAGTGCGCTTCATGGCTAAACAAAATAAAATGGACGTAGTGCGCGATACGTATTACGCACAGAACCATTATTTTCGAAATGAAATTGCACTATTTGCAAGCGTTGTTCAGGCGTGAGTTTATTCATGGTGAATTGCCAAACCAAACTGAGAATAAATTACTTCACAGCTGTTAAATCGGTTGCCATCTTGAACAGTAATGCCAACTTAAAGTTATATACCTCGACCAAAAACACCCGTTACTATGCTATGACGTAGGTACAAGCATAGTATAAGTCCTTTCCTTATACTATGGTACAAGTTACAGTGATCAGAATATTCTGCAGTTGAAACTAAATTCCCTAACTTGAGGCGCAGTAATATTATTTAGACATAATATCGCGAAATCAATCTACAACTATTTGAAGATTCATTTTCGAAAAACTTCTGTTGTTCTGCTGTGATGATCCTTAGACTAATATGATCTTTATACAAATGGCTAAGCAGAAAATTTGGCAGCATATCAGATAAAGCGTATTTCATTCAAGACTATAGTCTATTTATTTTAACAATGGTATGATGTCAGGTCAGCGATAGAAGCAAAAATATGAGATTCTATTACGAACGTTTCAATGCTCACTGAAATTATAACTCATTCAAATTCTTATTTAAAAACTAAGAGTAGGTATATAAGATGGAAATTGAATTTAAAACAACCAAAATCAATTCTCATTATCGTTAACATATCGAAATATTTAGAAATTTTACTGTTTTGTTTGCGTTTTCAAGGTAGATACAGTTGGCTTGGCATCTTTGATTCGCCATAACGTCATATCATTGCTAAAATTAATATACCATCGTATATTTTGCTTTGGTTGGTATTTTTAGTCGAATTATATTCATTTACACATGCAAAAACATTGTTTAACTTACGTTCAGGTACAGTACTTATATATTGGCCTTCGTGAGCTCCCGTCGTTGGATTCCTTAGGTTTTGTTGATGAAGATTCTCTAATACTTCCAAACAATATTTGAAAGTTGGTCTCGAATCAGGAGTGAACAGCCAACATTGGAGCATCAGAGAATGCCTATATTAAAAACACAAATATAATGGAAAATGAAGAAAGCACTTTATCTTGATGTTATTGTTGTCGGTTTGTTTATCTAGATGAGAGGTTCTGACGATATTTATTTATTATTGGGGAATATTTTTTCCTACAACTGCTATAAAAAGTAGCGAATTCTCCATAGCCTAATGAATTTCAAAGCTATGAATTGCTCATTTCAAGATTCTTTAGGTTGTGCAGTTCGAGAGTTAGCGTGTTTAAGGATGGACGGAACCACAGAACAAAAACTGTCATCGTGCCGAAATGAGCAATCTTTTCGGACAACGACCCCTCAAAAATAATTGAATAGTTATGTATTTTTGCTTACAATTCAATAGGACAGTCGATTGGTTTTCCCAGTCTTCCACCACTCTTAACGTAATGTAATACTTCTAGGTTGTTTCTTGCGGGATATGGCTGTTGACCTAACGTCATTATTTCCCATAATAAAACTCCAAATGCCCATACATCGGACTGTGATGTGAAGACACCATCCATCAATGACTCTGGGGCCATCCACCTCACTGGAAGAAGGCCCTCTCCTTCTTTACGATAGTAATCGTTCTTGTATATATCTCTGGCAAGACCGAAATCACCTATTTTAACAATTCTTACTTCTGGATCAGTCGATGATACCAAGCAGTTTCGGCAAGCTAAATCTCTATGCACAAAATGCATCTCCTCTAGGTATTTGCACCCTCTGGCGACATCTACACACATCTTCAAAAGTTCTATCAATGTGAGCATTGGAGTATTCGCCTGTAGAATGAGAAAAAAAAGATCATTTTGGTATTTTGCTGGTGTAAACATATTTTGATCAGATTGAATACTTGCACTGAAAGCTTATCAGATAAGATAAGAAATGCTAACAACTTTTGATATTCTCATGGATCTATACTATAGTAGCTACATCGTAAAAATAAGTTCTTTCGTTTAATTGAATTTGGCATGAAAGAATCTTTTTTTTTGTTGAGAATCACAACTATTCATTCATCAGAATTTTCATATTTATTCAGAGGATTTCCACCTCAGAGTAATAAACATGGATAGAGGGAGCATATGTCATTTTCAGTAAGCAAATTTTGTCCCCAACTTGAACTATCAAATTTGACATGAAGCGCGCGGAAATGAAAACATATCAGTGATACGATATTTCACTCAATTCGCGAGTTTCTCCACGAAGAATGCAGTTCTTATGACCCATAGTGAATCAACGTTTCATATTAACTCGAAATATATTGAAATGAATACCTAAACATATCAGAAATTCAGAAAATAAACTTCAAGCGCGCCAAACGACGTGAAACGACCGATGACACTAGGATAGCAAAAGTTGTCAAACCTTGGATTTTAGCAGGTAGATACAGAAAATAATAAAGATTCTGCTTATCATAAATTAGACGATCAGGAAAAATATCGGATTCCAATCATTAAAATTTGCATAGTTAATCGGTAATCAATCAAAAGAATATATTTCATTCAATAACATATATATTCATAACGATATAGTAAAATTTTGGATTTGAAAATATATATAATCAGAGAACGTAATTTAACCACGGTGGGGACATGTAAAAATTGCGTGTACTCCCTCTATCTATATTCATTACTCTATGATTTCCACATAAATGAAAAGGAATTAAAGCTCAACCAAGCGATTGTTAAATCAAAGTCGTTGACCATTTTCAATAGGTTATGCCATTACATGGAAAGATGTACGCTTCAACAACGTTTCGAAGTTATTGAATTGTTTCATCTTTGGTGAATACGTAGATAAATTCAAGAAGAATTCATGGACGACATAATTCAGTTAATTGACTCACTATTTGTCGTATTGTAGACAAATTTGTACTTGGTACTCGTACTCTTTTATCATCAAATATTTTCACCCATTTCAAAATGAAAGGAATGCTTGGTGTATCATTTAAATGACGAATATTAGAGAAATTTATGCGCGTTATAGTCGCAGAATTACCATTTTAGTGAAATTCGTGTACGCACAACGCCTGATCCGCTCCCGAGAAACGCACCCTAGTGAATTAATTCCCAAGAGCCTGGCTACCGATTTATATGTCCTCCTCTGAATTGTTGCGTTTACGTAATATTTCTTCTGAGACAAAAACAATACAAATTACAAGAATTATAAAGAAAATTACCACTGGATTTCTTGAAGATCTCAAATAAGTGAGCAAATCTCCCCCTTGCATCAGTTCCATGATGATAAAATGCGGGTCATTATCTAAACATACACCCAATAGTTCCAAAATATGTTCATGTTTGAAATGACTCATCAATTGTGCTTCTTGTAGGAACTCTGTTTTTTCTTGATCGGATGCTCCTTTGCGTAAAGTCTTGATAGCAACTTTCGTATGTCCTGGAATATCCTTTGCTTTACCTTCAAACACTTCACCGAATGCTCCACTACCAAGAAATTTGGTAAGGGTTATTTGCTCCCTAAAAAAAAAGAATTTAATATGTCATTGATGAGAGGTCACAAATGTTACCTTTTGATATGCGGCAGTAATTTTATCTCTTCCGGAGTAGGCTGAGTCGATACATATAGTACATTGGTGTTGTGCACACCTCGCCTTGGTAATTCTCGAAGTGTGGCTAGTTCTACATCTGGAGCTCTTGGGATATGAATGACTTGAGGTTCTTTTTTCTTGCTGCTACACAACACTACAAAGAAAATAATTCAAATGCACTTTCTCTTAATAAGATTTTCATTTGAATAAAGTATACAATCCAGCAATCACTCTAAATTATTTACGAAGTAGAACATTTTGTTTTATTGTTGTTACTGCTAGCGTTTAGATTCCTTTTTGCTTTATTTAATTGTTGCGTATTTGTGATTTAGTGATAGTGAATCGGCATTCCGTATATTTTACTGACTTTCTTCGCTAAGCATGAACACAAAACACACAATGAAAGATTATGAGAAGGTTTAGTTAACCGTTACGACATAAGCGGACGCCATGACCCTAAATGCGTTTTTGTCTTATGTCTACTGGTCTGATTATTGAGCAAATTTTGCAAGGATGATAAATTATTAATGCTTATCAACTTACGTGAGACCAGCACAATAATAACCACAAAAATGAAACTTATGGTTATTCCAGTTGCTATAATGACAACCGTCATAGCAGACTGCTTGTCAGCAAGCCTAGCCGTTTCGTTCAAGTCGAATTCGATACTTTCTTTGCTTGGATCACTCCATCCAAATGAATTCAGGGCAAAAACTCTGAACACGTATTTGTAGTCTTCACTTAGGCCATCTATTATCCACGAAGTGTCTACAAAATCGAAGCACTTTCAGTGACATCTCGTTACTATGCAGCTGCAAATGTACTTACTTGTGCTATTATAAAAAGTTTTCCATTGTGGTTCTTCTTCCTCAATCGAAGGAGCGGTGTAGAAGAAAGCAGTTCTGTTGGTGCTTCTTCTAGTGCGATAATGTTTTAGCAGCAACCCTTCAAGACGATATAGTTCAATAGGGGCCCCGTTTTCTTTTGCTGCTTCCCACCACACTTTGTATTCATTTGGGTTCAAGTATTGTATGATTGGTATCCCAGGTGGGGATGGTCTATCACCTATTAAGAGTGTATATTACAAAAATCAAGGAAAGCCATGATTTGGCGTCATTTAGACATAAAGTAACATTTTTAATTACATGAAAGAGTTCTAATTAAAAAATATAAGAATAATTTTTCGATTTACTCACCAAGTGTTTCGAATGTGTATTTAGAATCTAAGGGCCATAAGAACTCTGTTTTATATTTCTCATAGATTAAGCTGAGTCTGAATCTATAGAGACTTTTCGGCTTCAAATTTTGTACCCGAAAGTATATGACATCATCCTCTTGGTCCGAACGTGTTGCATCAAGCCAAAGGTCGGATATTGGCGACGAATACTGAATTTTGGCACTCTCGATATGTGGTGAAATGTTCCACGACAAAAACATTGTTTGCGAGGTTTTGTTCAATAAGTGTATCCCAGATGGCTCGGGATAGGTCACTATCTTCACTTTTTCACTATCATTGGATGTTGCGTTGGTTTCACAGTAGGCTCTGACCCATACCGTGTAGGTTTCATTGGGAGATAGTTTGTGTAAGAAGGATTTGAATGTTTTTTTCGTGTTCTCTAAGGTTTGATGTTCTTGAACGGGTTGCTCTTCCTTTTTCCTTACACCTGATCTTGTGCCTTCTGTTTGCCAATGGATCTCATAGAATACTGTTTCGCCATTCAGTTTGAGTGGGGGCATCCATGTAACTTCGGCCAATGTTGGATTCAAAACTGTTGCAGTCACGTTGAGAGGTTTGGATGGAGCTGTAACAAATAGTTTGGTTAGTTTCTTGATTTGAACTGTAATATGTTTTCCTAAAATTACCTAACAGAACAATAAGCAACTATCTCTAGTTGGGAAAGACACATATTGTTTCTCTGAGTGAGTTCTAAATTTGTAATTACTATGGAGAACCTGTCATCTGTGATCTATAAAGTATCTTTAGTTTCTCATTTAGAAACCGAGAAAGTGAAAAAAAAACAAGTTTTCCATTGAAAAAACAATGTGGGACCCGTCCAGCAAAAACTGAATACTCCATATACCAAAAATATTTTTGTTACATAGTGTTCAAGCAATAAAGTAAGTAAGTCTTTCCCAACTAGAGATATGAAGCACTGACCACTATTTCAGGACTCTGAAAAGACTCTGAAAAGACTCTTGAAAAGAGATATTAAATATTATTTCTCTAATTCTGTGGTTATTCCGTTCATTCTTCCACATCTTGTAGAACAAAATCGTGCGAGAATATATCAGAAACGCACAGTTTTCATGGTTATATTTTATTATTCTATGTTGGTACTCCGAACTTTCCGCCACGGCTTTATCTGTCAGTTCATCAATTCGCCTTAAAAAAAATCAGTTCTGCCAACCAACATTTTTCAATGCAAAAATCACTAAAATATATTTATGGAAATATTTCATTAATTTCAATGAAAATGCAATGAATTAGAGAAAATAATGTATAAAACTCGTACAGAAGGCTCATTCTACCACTCGTTCATTCCAAAACTCGCCACTTCGTGGCTCGTTTTTGAATTTTGAACTCGTGGAAGAATATCAATGCCTTCTGCACTTGTATTATAAATAACTATACTAAACCTTACCTCCTGGAGCTGTTTGGAGGACTATCTTCGGCCCCACAACTCTGTCTTCCAGCTTGGTGAAATGATTTCCATACGATACCCATATTTTATATTTAGTATAAGGCTCCAAGTTCTTTATTTCTAGCTCTTTGTCAAAAGTGTTGATTTTCTGACACTCTCCAACGCAAGCATCGCAATTTTTGGTGTCCTCACTGTAGCATAATGTGTACTGAACTGTGGCTAGTGAAAAAGACGAACAATTTGCATGAATTTGATGATCTGGAAGTATTAATTGTAATGATGAAGATTTTCTTCTTCTAAGAATAACAATGGATTCCTTATTCTGTTTAGGTGCTAGGCAATCTCTGATCGGGTGTGGTTGGATATGATGACCAAAAATCGATATATCTAAAGCTCTCACTTCTCTGGACACGACAGATGGTTCTTTCTGACGCCTCAAGACATATAGGTTTCCTCGTTCTTGGTTTGTCCAGTACAAAGATCCAAAATCAGATTTTATTTTTTGTACAGGTAGATAATTACCTACAGTCGAATGATTTGCGATTATATCACATCGGCAACCATCTTTATCTGCTGATAAAATGTTCTTTGAATTGTGGTCAATGAAAGTGAATAAAGGTTTTTGAGTAATGTTCGAATGGTCAATAGAGAACGAACTCTCAATTGAAGGATTCAAAGGACAATTGCAGTCTTCTTTCGAATCATCGTTGATGAATCTTTTAGTTCTCTCAAACCTTGAGAAAAATTGAATAATGTTATTGCCATCGATGTCGCTCTCCATTAATCTGTAATAAGTTTTATCTTCCACCTCTATCCAGTAAAGTTTTCTTGTGAACGGAGAGATCTCCAACTTTGATATATTGAAAGGTCTTCTCATCACCTCTACAGGCTCTACTGGCTGGAGCAATCCTTTCTCGTAAAGATTCAAATCTATTTTATTAATCAGAGAGTATTCCCCTAAGCTCACAACAAAATAAACACTCCTTTCTAGCCAATCAACAGTTAATCCTGTTGCGTTTCCTCTAATATCAAGAACTTTCGTCTTGTTGAAGGTTGTCGTAGTGTACATATACAGCTCTTTCATCTCGTTAATCCAGAATATTTTGTTCTCCTTCATCAAATAACCCATTTCTGAAGGAGAACTAAGCCCATGTAGAAGGGAATAATTTTGATTAGCATCGATATCTTGAACGAAAATAGAATCTGGTGATGCTATTAGTAAGGTTGGTAAGGGAAATTCCTCCTTGGAGTCCACCAGAAGGGTTTCGGACATTTTACCATCGCCAATATTCGTGAAAGCTCTGACCTGCGAAAAAGTCAGTTATTTTCATTTGACTTATCAAACTTATCAATCTGTATAATGCAAGTAGATAGTTTGATGTTGGGGAGTAGTGATGAATAGAAAATGAAACCATTCATAACTTATAAGAACTAATGAAATGAAAACAAATCATTATAATATAGTAGAATGATAATATCTAATTTTACCTCGAAGTAATAAATTTCCTTTTTGTTCAGATTGTGGACAATGTGCTCCATCTCGTCAGGTCGCTTGATGACTCTCTTGCATAAATCGAATTTTGAATCTTGATGGTAGTACCAGCAGAAAACTCTATACCCTTGTATTATTCCATTTGGATATAATGGCACATCCCATCTGAACCTTATTGTGACGTTGTTCTCGTTGTCGATCATGTTTTGAACGAAACTTCTTACATTTATAGGTTCAGACGGTGTTGAGGGAGGTGAAAATATGTTAGCTTTCATTTCTGGTGATGTTCCCCAATAAGTGAAGGCTCTTATGGACATGTTTAGTTTTGTGTAAGGAGTCACCTTCTGCCAGTATTTGATAGATGGATGCGTGGTGATTATCTAGAGATCAATTAACAGTCAATAGGGCACAAAATACATTTTTGAATTTTGAAACTTACAGTGGAGTTGTTGCGAGATAAGTTATCTATTTGTACTTCATAAAAAACTGTTCCGTAATTAACATTGGTCACTGGATACCAAGAAACATTGAATGAATCAGAATTTCCAAATACTTTGATAGAATTTCTTTGCACGATGTTTGGGATAACTACAATATCTTCTATTTTTATCGAATCTAGAAAACAAATATATTACATTTCAAAATCTGCAGCATACAACATTTGAGATGTGATATACCTGATTCTGGCAGGTTGTGCAATGTTGGGTCTACAACATAAACTGTTGTTAAATCTGTAATTGCTGACTCTCTAAGTGTGGCAATGTTTTGGCCCAAGAGGTCACTAACAACGGCAGTTTTATCATCTTGTAGCCAAAGAAGCCTATTGTGAAAGTAGGATAAGGGCCCTTCGAGAGGATTCCGTAAGTTGGCAACTTTTTCAACCGTAATATGTTTTGTATCGATATATCCAGCCATTGGTGCTTTGAATAAGTTGGATCCTTCAGAACCCCTTACAATCCAATACAGGTTTTTGTGGTCCATGTCGAGTGTTAAACCCATAACTGAAAGTAATACGTGGGAATATGATAATTTTGAACATTCTAGCAGATCTTATTTTTAAGTAGTAATCTTCAAATACATACATTGGAATGATATTTGAATCTGGATGCATACCTTGTTTGCCAGAGAAGAATTTGGCTTTCCTATAATCTATTTTATCCACCCCGTTGAGATGAGCGCATTCAACAGCGTAACCAGTTGACCAATAAATGTAAGCTTTTACTGAATCAATTTCAAGTTCTTTAGCCACAGCTGAGATACTCAGTGGCTCTTGTTGGGTACCATTCAGATTTCCTCTGATCATCTATGAAACATAGGAAAATATCAAGAAACCAAGAAAAGGATTTGATGTAGTGAATACATTATTTAAGTTTTTATTGACATTTTTTGATCCAAAGTTTTTCTTCATGCTTACCATTTGCTGTTTGGGATTGGACCAATATAATTTTTTTCCTATCCAGTCAATACCAATACTGCCAACTGAATCAATGAGTTTCTTCAGTTCATTCGAACTCGTATTGTACCAGTATACTTGTGAATTGTTCGTTACAAGGTATATGTTCTGTTTATACCAAGCTATGTCTGCTATAAAAAAATGTTTCATTTCGTTGGCATGTATAAGCGTTTTAACATTCTGGCCAATTGGATCTGATACTAGCAACCCTTCGTTAGCAGCCCATAGTATAAAAGGTTCTTCTTTTTTATTCAATAATGTAGCACCGGTAAACTCTCTAGACCATGGACCTCGTCCATACGTGGTATAAGCTGCCGTTCTTATCATATATTTCGAGTTTTCAGCCAGACTTTGCACAGTGCATGAGCTTCCATTGATTTCTTTGATGATGGTCATTTCATTCGTTAATGTATTTTTTAATGATATTTCGTATGACCAATTTTGCCAAGCACCACGACCTGAAAGTTAGTTATAAAATACAAAATTATTGAAAAAGCGTAGACGGGAAGTGAAGCAGAGATATATTGCACTCTTGTTTATCTACCCATAAGCATTTGAAGTTTACCCTAAAAATTTCAAGTGAAGAGAGCTACATAATTCTTAACTGCTTAGGATGAAAGAATACAAAGATGACGAATTGGGCAATGGCGATTTGCTGAACATTGACGCAAACATTAAAGAAAAAAGGTTTATGGGGGGAATAACACTTCTTGCCACAGGATAAATTCTGGAGAGGATAAGGAATTGGAATTTCAACCAATGATAGAATAGTATATATTGGTTCAACATGTTGAACCATTCAAAACTATGTTGTTGTTCTCTATGTTGTTGCACTCTTTATATATATGGTTTGAGAATCATTTCGCGAAACTACCGTTGTACTACTATAACATCTATTTATACAATGATAAAATTAAAAGTTTCTTGAGGCTTACCCTGGCCATCCAACAAATGAGGAGCATCCCAATCAATTTTGGCGAAGTGGTTCCCAAACATCGCCTGCAAGTTTCTTGGAGGATTTACAGGAATTGGTATAGGCTGCGAACTGTCCAAATTAACAATGACCTTATGGTATTTTCTTGGCGATAAATCTGGATACGAATTATGGTAGTAGACATTCCTGTATTCTTCATAGAATATATATTCACCATCCGTCCAGTAAAATATTTTGTTGGCTGTAGCCAAAGATACTACCTTCAGCATTTTCGAGTTGATTACATTGGGTCTCATATCAAACACTTCTTTTCTGAAATTGTGCAAATTAACAATATATCTTGTCTTAAGTACATTATCGTACTGTCAGTGCAGTATCACTTTGATAGAAATATCTTGTATATTCTTACCCATCGAGTGATATTGAATGAATTGTATTATCCTTTTGCCTCGCTACCAGAATACTGAAATTTGTGTGATCTAAGGTGAAAGCTCCCAAGTTATCGTCTTTGAGTATTACTTCTGGCTTGACATCGTGCCTAATACCGTTGCTAATGTCAGCAAGATCTAGTCTGTAAATTCCTCCTTTCAAGCTACCTTTTATAGCCCAAAATAAGTATCTGAAACATAAATAATTGTGAACCTTCTCTGTTTTCAACCAATAAACATAGGCATACAACTTTGCTTCCACCGTTTTTTTCCGAAATTCGAGGTTTAATTGTAAAAAACTGGTATTACATTTATGATTCAAAGTATTGTCCATCGCTGGCCACTACTTTCTCCCATCTTTCGGGCAGCGTACGAATCCTGCGTTGAAAAAACTGGTCATCTTTTTGTGCTGGTCAGCCATGCCGTGTGCTATTGATCGAAACAAGTGATAGTCCGAGGGAGTAACGTCTGCACAATACGACGGGTAGGGTAGGATTTCCCATTTCAACGTTTCTAAGTATGTCTTGACCACTTTCGAGCATTGACATGCTGTAAAATCACTTTAACATGTCTCTCGTTGTGTTGCGGCCGTTCGTCTCCCAATGCATTAATTGTGTTCTATAACGATCACCTGTGATTGTTTCAGTCGGTTTTAACAACTCATAATACACTACGTCCAGCTGGTCTCACTAAATACTGAGAATGACCTTGGAACCGTGATTATTTGGTTTGACCGTCAACGTGGAAACATGGCCGGGATATCCCCATGATTTTCAGCGCTTGAGATTATCGTAATGAACCCATTTTTCGTCTCCAGTCACAATGCGATGCAGAAATCCCTTCCGTCTTCGCTTTACAAGCAGCTACTCACAAGCGAACAAACGCCGTTCAACATATCTCGGCTTCAACTCGTACGGCATCCAATTTCCTTGTTTCTGAATCATTCCCATGACTTTCAGGCGTTTTGAAATGGCTTATTGCGCCACACCCAATGATCCTGCCAAACTTTTGTTGAGTTTGACAAGAGTTTGATCAAGTAACGTCTCCAATTCTGCATCTTCGAAAATAGCGGTCTCACCTTAGGTATGTGGGAGCTTTAGATGAGCCTCAACCGCAGATTTCTCCATATTAAAGCAGAAAATTAAAACATTCCGCAAATGACGAGAATTTGGTTCGTAAGCCGACATGTTTAATCGAGAATAACTTTATGATGCAGACACTAATCGACTAATATTTCGATGGCGTTATGTTTACAAATACCTAAGCTCATTGTATGACATCTTCGATCTATTTATTTCGATTACCACTTACCGCTACATTCATCTATTGCAAAACGGCGGAAGCAAAGTTGTACACCAATAATATAATTTTCTTTTTAATGTTGTCAAAATTGCTTACCCATTATAGGAATCCACCTCCATGCAATGGGGCTTGAATAGAAGACCAGCAATTGCCACAGTCAAACCACTTCCATCAAGATTACAACGAGCTATTTGATACATTTTTTTATGTTTGACTTCACCCAGTAGGTAGATCTGATCATTGAGCCAGTCAACAGATAGATCCAAAGGAATAAAATTAATTTGGTCTGGGGTGAGAATGTACGTTGTAACATTTGTTTCCATTGACATTTTAGCCACATGTCCATCCGACTCTGACACAAAGAGCAATTTTTTGGTGGTGTGAACAGCCAAACCTTTAATCTCTTTCTCTGTTTCATATAGAATGACAGGTTCGTCGAGAATGTGAGCTCCTTGTTTGATCACACTATGTTCAGCACCTAATATGAGAATGGGCTTCTTCGATAGCCTTGCTGAAAAAATATTATAAATAAGAATTCTAGAAGAACATTGACTTTGGGTCAGGAGCTTTTTAACGCAACTTTATTCATGCCTTCTTGAGATCTTGGAGATCACAGAACTGCATGAAGAACCGATCAATTTGCAATTTTGCATGAATATTGAAATTGTTATCATATATCAACATACTAAGCTTCAACTCCGTCGGAGCTGTTGTTACTGAAATATTAGGTTTTTTCTACTTGAATTTTTCTCTAATATGGTTCTGACAACGAGGCTTGAAATTGCCACGTCTTAATCGCAAATAATAATATTTTGTAGTTTTGTAGATCGACTAGATCTGTTGTCACTGAAATAACGCCTATTTTTTTTCATTATTATCATAGAATTTTCTTCAATTATGATGACGCGATTGGAAAGAAATTTTGCATGAAGCTTGAAGTTATAATTCTTTTGTAAATGTAAAATTTTAGAATGATTGAATCCATAGTTTTTAAATTATCAGGAAAACAAAATTTCCAATGTCCACATTTACGGAATCCCTTGTTGGATTTTGCCTATCAACGAACGAGATTCTCAAACCTCCTTTCAAATTTCTGTTTTTTTCCTTCAAGAGTCATCGTATTAACGAATGTATTTACGGACATTATTCAATTTGAACACAGATTCGCCATCAGTGAGCCAAACCTTATCATTTGGGACCATTCCCGGCTCAAAATTCCAAAATTACAAGGCATCGCGACGAAATTATATACATAGCGCTCTCTTCGGGGAGCAAGATCTTAAAATCTATGAAAGCATAACTGGTAATCTCAATGATTCAAAGCATCATGCATTTTTGTCCTAAGATAGGTATATTTGATACTTGCTCAGTTTTCATTATTGAGGATTTGTGGTTTCCAGAGCATTGAGCTGGACGCTGGTAGTTGTAAAGATCGAATTCAGATTTGATAAAGACTGGGTTATTTAAGAAGGGTTCAAGAGGTCATAAAAATGAATGATTATGAATTAAATATCCTTGAAATAATGACATTTACTCACCAGAAGGCTCAGGTGGCGTTGAAATAGTCACTTGAGCAGAAGGTCCTTTGCCAACATTGTTTCTCATACTTATTGAAACATTGTAATTGGTATTTGGCGATAGATTTCTAAAGACGAAATAATTTGTATACGGTGGTAAGTCCTATATAAAAAAGAAAATAAATTAGATAATCTAGGCAAAAATTTTGTTCGAAATGAGTTATAGTTTGAAAGCATCATTAATGATTACATTTAAAATTATTAAGAGAATTATGAAGAAAAAGACAAAGCAAAGTTTCATATGTGAATACTTTTCGACTTTTTCTACAATTATGTTATGTTAATCAAGTAGGTATAATCATCAAGTATTCATTCATATAGGCATTCAATGAAGTATTTACAAATTATTTTAACTACATATTATTAGGTACCAATTGATATGAAATTACAAAAATGCAGTTTGATGGAGAAAACAAGCACCAAGAGATCGTGCAGGAAGAACATGCAAATGAGAAAGCGGAAATATGATTTTACTCACCAAGTCCTTCAAGAAAATGGAAGGCAAGAAAAATAGACAAGTGTCATTTGATGCTCAAGAATTGATAGTTTTGTGTGCCGATTTTATCTACAGAAAATAGGAAACAAGTGCTAGTGCAAGTTTGCAACATCGAGATTAACAAAGAAAACAGCCTAAAGAAAGCAAATTAAGCAAAAATTAAGAATCTGTTATGTAATAGGTACATTTAGCGTTTTTATTTATAACTCATTCAAATAATTGATTTGGGAGTTTTTTTATCATGATTGCCTAGGTTGAATTCGCTGCAGAATCAAATTTAGTATTCCGTTCGACAGACCGTAATCGATGCTGCACCTACTATTTGGTGTGAAATGTGGTCTGGTGGTCTAGTCGAAGCATTTTTCTTTGAAGACGAGCAAGTTAATGTGTTGTGCCATTCTAAATCAGTGTTAAGTGCCTCAGTTTGAAAATATTTTTCTCGACTAGAAGATATACCACTTGTCGATTACCATCAGCGAAACATTAAAAATTTTCGAATATTAAGTCGAATTCGTCATAGAATAAGGTCTGTTTTTTTTATTTTTACAAGATCTGCGTTTGGCAGAGTCTTCATACTTTATGTCCTAGCATTCTGCGAAATTATTCATTGAATTTATCAGGGAGTATTCGTTAACATATTTCATGAAAATCATCTGTTCTCTAAGCCTGACCTTATATGTTAGAATCTCTCGAATTGAAGGAAAAAAATTAAATTGAGAAGAAAGAAGTTTGTTACCTATGTACTAAACGGGTTATAATAATAAGTATGCATCATGTGCTTATCAGCTCATCTAGAAGTAGAAATATACATGAGAAAAGTGGCAAACCTACTTAAAATGCATTAGTTTCGATTTCTAATCGTTTCCAAAGTACTCTACATACACATTGTTAAAAATACAAAAAAGAAGCATTCAAACGGAAGCCATTGTCACACAGAAAATTGTAAGGAAGCTAGAGTGAGTTTCAAATTGGGGGCACACCTTGACTTCTGAATGAACCTGATTGTTATCGGTGATCTGTAAAACGTATGAGAGGATGGGTCCATGCGGGAAAGGGCCAGGTTCCCAGCGAACGCTTATCCTAGTGTAATCTACCGCTGAATGTCGTACAATAATCGGTCTGGACTCTGGTAAACCTGACGGAAGGGTGCTGATGTGCACGCTGGACGAAGAGAGGATCGGCTGGCCGTGGAATATGGGAATCAGAGCTACCCGAAACTGAAAAAAAAAACAATTTTAAGAACAACAGGGAATTTTAAACTAACGAAAGTTTCAATAAATACCAATAGCAATAAGGAAAAAGATTGAGGACATACCCTCAAGGAGAAGTGCTAACTGTAGACACGTGTTTCGGGCTTTCGGCCATCATCAATATGGCGAAAAATTGTAGGGATGAGCAACACTTGAAGGAAACGACAAACAAACGGAGTCAACAACAGAAGCCAGCCGTCCATTTGTGGTTTCAGCAAGAAGACCCAATGGGTTTTCGGGCAACAACCAACATCTCCAAGTGGGAAGCTATAGCTACCTGCGTGACATCCGAGTCCAGGAATAGTTATTTATAATACAAGTGCAGAAGGCATTGATATTCTTCCACGAGTTCAAAATTCAAAAACGAGTCACGAAGTGGCGAGTTTTGGAATGAACGAGTGGTAGAATGAGCTTTCTGTACGAGTATTATACATTATTTTCTCTAATTCATTGCATTTTCATTGAAATTAATGAAATATTTCCATAAATATAATTCAGTGATTTTTGCATTGAAAAATGTTGGTTGACAGAACTGATTTCTTCAAGGCAAATTGATGAATTGACAGATAAAGCCGTGGCGGAAAGTTCGGAGTACCAACATAGAATAATAAAATATAACCATGAAAACTGTGCGTTTCTGATATATTCTCGCACGATTTTGTTCTACAAGATGTGGAAGAATGAACTGAATAACCACAGAATTAGAGAAATTAAATATACATATAGTAAATTGTGTTCTCTGTAGTTTGTCGTTTTATCCTTCATTAGAAGTATATTTTTCAAAAATCGAATCGACCAGTTCTAATTTTTTTAGACTCTTTGCATCATGAGCTTGAAAATTAAAATTAAATGGAATGCAAAGATCAGCGTCTTGCTCGTAACGATTTCATTTTCATATCGATGAAGCAATTAATTAATTCTCTCTAAAGTAACATTTTTAAATTACATGAAAGAGTTCTAATTAAAAAATATAAGAATAATTTTTCGATTTACTCACCAAGTGTTTCGAATGTGTATTTAGAATCTAAGGGCCATAAGAACTCTGTTTTATATTTCTCATAGATTAAGCTGAGTCTGAATCTATAGAGACTTTTCGGCTTCAAATTTTGTACCCGAAAGTATATGACATCATCCTCTTGGTCCGAACGTGTTGCATCATCAGGAATAGTTATTTATAATACAAGTGCAGAAGGCATTGATATTCTTCCACGAGTTCAAAATTCAAAAACGAGTCACGAAGTGGCGAGTTTTGGAATGAACGAGTGGTAGAATGAGCTTTCTGTACGAGTATTATACATTATTTTCTCTAATTCATTGCATTTTCATTGAAATTAATGAAATATTTCCATAAATATAATTTAGTGATTTTTGCATTGAAAAATGTTGCTTGGCAGAACTGATTTCTTTAAGGCAATTTGATGAATTGACAGATAAAGCCGTAGCGGGAAGTTCGGAGTGCCAACATAGAATAATAAAATATAACCATGAAAACTGTGCGTTTCTGATATATTCTCGCACGATTTTGTTCTACAAGATGTGGAAGAATGAACGGAATAACCACAGAATTAGAGAAAAATTGTACTGAAACCACAAATGGACGGCTGGCTTCTGTTGTTGGCTCGTTTTATGAACAATCTCATCGTTAACCTTTCCACATTATTATTGTTCCTGGACTCGTATGTCACGCAGATAGCTATAGCTTCCCACGTGGTGATGTTGGCTGTTGCCAGAAAACCCAATGGGTCTTCTTGTTGAAACCACAAATGAACGGCTGGCTTCTGTTGTTGACTCCGTTCGTTTGTTGTTTCCTTCAAGTGATATTCATCCTAGCACTTTTTCACTGTTCTGATGAGGGCCGAAAGCGCGAAATACGTGTCTGCGGTCAGCACTTCACCTTGAAGGTAAGTCCGTATTCTTTTTCCTTGTTTTATGAACAATCTCATCGTTAGCCTTTCCACATTATTATTGTTCCTGGACTCGTATGTCACGCAGATAGCTATAGCTTCCCACGTGGTGATGTTGGTTGTTTCCTGAAAACCCATTGGGTCTTCCTACTGAAACCACAACTGGACTGGCTTCTGATGTTGACTTCGTATGTTTGTTGTTTCCTTCAAGTTAAGTAATTCTAACACTTTTCCACCGTATTGATGAGGCCGAAAGCCCGAAACACGTGTCTACATTTAGCACTTCTCCTTGAGCGTATGTGCTGTCTTCACATGGCTGGTAATTTCAAGAGGAGGCATTTTCGTACAAATATTTATTGGAACGTTTTTCTTACTATGATGAGTGCTATTACCTCCGGAAGTTTTGCCCTACAATTAGGTCACCTGTATAATGTGCATGCACTTGACTGCTTGCCTGAACCCCTCATCAAAACATCTTGTCTGGGAAGGTATTACTTTCCACAATTTTACATCGATATAATAACATATAATTATTCTAAATAATGCCTCTGTTTATTCACCGATTATATTACTTAACAATTGAAGTGAAATATTGTTATTTTCTTTGTTTCGTTTAGATTCTTTTAATTGTGTTTGAAAGAGTCACTTTTGAACAACTCATGAACTGTTCAGACGTTCTCCAAAAATTACTAGTAACACATTCGTTGGTATTATTGCAAAATTTGGGAAGGCTGTTGGTGTTAGTGATAGTCTATGCATTTCTCCTCATTCATTCATGATCTATTATTCTATGTCATATTATTCGATTATCATGATCAGTTCTGGCTCAGTCGGGACAGGTATTATTGTCAATAAAAAGGAATTTGTAAAATTATAGGCTGCATAACTTCGTCACGATCTATTACGGCAGTCATTGTTTCATTAGGTAATTAAAACTACTAAATCGATGAGGTCTTCTACGAATAAATTGTGACTCCGCTGATAAAAACTTATGTGCATCCAAAAAGAATGGTTTGGGCTGTTAATTTATAATATATAAATATATAATATAATAATTGCCCTTCATACATAATCTGAATAGTCAGAAAAAAGGAGGTGTCCTTAATTTTAGAAATTCCATTAAATGTGATCTATTTCTCAAAGATATCATGCACATTGTGTCAACCCTGACTATGTTGCGCATCTTATTGCTATAAAAATGATATGCAGCGGTTTTCTGACATAATAGATCACTTCTTCAATAGATTGCCTGAATAAACTATTAATCCTTAATGTTGTGCAGGTTTTGTTTTATCTCGTCATCAGGACTAAATCTTAAGCACGGCTAAATGTTTCTGCCAATCCTTAACTTGAATTTTGAGTCTATGTACCCTTGCCCAACACTAGAGTTCAGTTGGAGCCTTATGCGGAGATGTTCAATTCGATCATTATTATCATACAATGATTCATATGGCATCCATTTGCTCAATTTATTCCTATTTGTTGAAAGTGCAGCTGAATAGCTTCGTTGTACATTCAGATAGAATTGTAATTATTGTAAATGATAACCAAAAAAAAAATAAAATATGTATATCTTCTTCCCAAGGACGAATGAGCATTACTAATAAATAAATCATCAACCATTATCGGACATAAACGTTCATTAAACAGGAAAATATTTCTGTTGAAAAATTTGTCATTTTCAAATACCCGAAAATTTTTCAATTACTCACCTTATATTTTGTATATGGTCTTAAGTTGTCGACAAACGCAATAGTACCCTCTTCATTCCAGGTTACATTCGGGCAGTTCTGCCAATTTTCCGATCTCTCTTCGTATTGCCACTGGATATAGCAAGTTAAGCCTTTCCTCCTTCCAGCAGGGAATATCCATTGTAATTTCAGGGAGGTTGAATTCAGGGAGTCAGCTACCAGAGCTGGAGGTGGTGGAGGTCCTAAATGCTTAGATAGAAGGGTGAAATAAGTTGATATGGCGGAGTTGCAACCAGTTACGCAATAATAGTCCTTTGTTTTTATCCTGTTGGTGAAGCCGTTCTGGAATCAATGAAGAATATTTTAAGGAGAATGCTTTATGGTACGGTATTTAGTTAACTGTTTCAATGATGATTTTCTTTATACCTATTCATAAGAAAAAATTAAAAATGATGAATATATAGGTTCCTAATTATTTACAAATCTGGCAAAAAAATGATGTAGATACAGTTGTTGTTTTTCATTTGAATTAGAATCAAAAAAATGACTACAGTTTTTCTTTTGGATAGCATGATGAAAAAACGGCAAAAAGTACAATACTTACACAAACTTTAGGACACGTCGAACCCAAAGCATCTTTCCACAATCGGCATCCCTTAATACACTAGAAAAAAGAATTAGGAAATATATTTTGGCATACAGTATGACTGATAAAAATGTTTGAAATATGGGTAATATACCTCAAATTTTATTTAAAGATTGACTTTCTTCTCCGTTCCATGTACCATATACCAATTTATCGAGAAAATAATTTATGTATATTATCTCTTAGGGCTTGAGGGGGATAGATATAGTGATTAAAATTATATATCCAATATCGAAAATGTGAAAATATTATATACATACTAAGAATTTTATATTATACAATATTACATTATATTAATTATTATTATTATATATAATTATATTATATATAATTATATCCTTATTTTTAAAAATTAATGGTTAGATTCAGAATCTTAGAATATTTCCATGAAATATACATGTATAATTATATTTCTTTGAATTCTTTTTAATTTTGAAATGAATATTTCAGTTAAACTTATGCATAATGAGTCCTTGGAAATCTTCGATTTAATTCAACATTTTACTTACTAATGAAGGGTCTAACTGGCGCCTCAGAAAATAATTATGCACTAATACTCTTATGCAACAAAATAACTTAATAGATATAAACAATAGAACCGTTAAGGTTCGCAAAATATATAGCTACATAATTAAAGTGACTGATTATCCTGTGATCGATTATCGATTCAAGGAGTAGATTAAGATTTCTTCATAATATTCGCAAATTATTAGGCATGTTCTATTTTTCATTTATGAATTCACTCCAAATCTTTTTAGAATACTCGTCATTTAGCGTTTTCGTTCGTCACTTTTTGAGTTTTATTAGGCTTTGTATTGAAAAAAAAATACGAATGTCTATAAGATATTGCCACCTCACCTTTCTAATCATTTTCGAACCAATCTAGGATTTTGCATCGATTGAAAACTAGATTAATTAACTTACAATGAATGAAGAATTTAAGCGTCTTATTATTTAGACCTTTATTTCCATGAGTAGTTCCAAGTGTTTTTTATCAACCAATATCTTTAAAATTTATATTAAGAAGTATCATAAAACCCCAGAAAACTTTCTAGCATCTTCAGATTATTAGCGATTCATCTTCTATTCTTATTCTCAGCAACTTTCATCAATAATTTCGAATTAAGTGTCCAGACTGTACAATCGACTTTTTAATTGACCTGTCTGTTGAACTCTGTTGATTTTATTTCAGCCAATCTAAATGAGTTCATAATAATCAAAATGCAGTTCGGTAGATAAATTTATTGCCTGTCCTAACCTTTATCGTGGGAAAGTGGACAGTGGTTCATTTTGCGACATACGCATTCTAATTACAGCATCCGTTCTGGACCAAGTGACAACTGACAGTCTCACGTCTATACGCCCAATTTCCTCTCAATTTCTCTTATTGTAAAAAGTTCATCCAACAAACGAGAGGAAGAGGCAGTTGATATTTAAATACTCCATATAGTTAAAATGTGGTTCATTGTTTCAATGGGTCGATTTATTGTTTCATCCAATATTCGATTGTTCAGTTTGAAAACAATATTCATTGAGAATAAATTCTTGCAAAATATTTGCGAGTTTTCTTCTTCATTTTGAATATTTAATTTTTATTGTTAAGGAAAAATTTCATCGAAACTCAATAAATTGAATGAAAGAATTTTTTTGTAGCATAATTTTGATAGCACATTTTTCAATTAACATACAAAAGTTTATTTTAGTGCACTTTCAAATAGTTAATGATTATCTCAACCTTTAGGTATTAAACCCTTCGAAGAGTGCATGAACGAACGTCAAAAGCTTTCGACTTCACGTAATTTTTTTTCGATATTCTGCTCGAATCGTTATCTTGAAAAGCTTAGAATATACATGGAAAATTTTAACTCAGACAAAACTGTTGTCACTGAAATATAAGGTGTATCATGAATATTTTAGCAGTATAACATCAATTAACATAAAACACAAGTATACTAACGATTGTGATAAGAAAATGAACAGAACAGTAGTACCCCTTCATTGTAAACGATGAGTTCTGGACTGACTCCCCTTGGTATCAATTTATTACCCACTTAAAGAAGGCAAACCACCCTTGTCAAAATATAGACGCCAGACATGTTAAGGGCAGCCTGCTGGTTATTAGTTTCTTAACAAGTAAACAGAGTTGCTCTTGAAGAGATGATAACCAAAATCATTTACGAAGATAATTTTAGGTATTTTCGGTAGTTCTGGAATGAAGAACCCCTTCCGAGGATTGATACTTGATTTTTCAGAAGTTTATCTATCTACACTTAGGCCATATGGATTTTGAAAGGAGGAAGCATACCAAACAGATTAAGAGCACACAGCCACACACTGTTGTAAAATGAATATTCAGTAGCAGAGGTTTTGTTTATTTTTTATTCTAATAGTAGACGGAAACTTTCAAGAGAATTTCTTGAAATAAAGTAGATAGGCACCTTACCATATATATATACAATTTATAGTATTCGAGATCAAAGCAGAACAAATTTTTTTAATAATATATTTTTAGTGTTTTAATATTTATTTGTATTGATTTTGATAATAACAAAAATTTCAAGCTTTTTGTTGAATTTCGTCTTGATATCGTGAACAGAATCATAGAAAATGCATGCACAATATCAAAAAAATAAACAAATTAGGAAAATACTGACAGTGCCAAATGCACCCTTGGAGGCAACATAAATGTATATATGTGGCCTCCATCAACCAAAATGTTGCAAGAGGATTGAAATCGTTATTTTAGTTTTGTTTTATTTTGGATTTGTCGACATTGAAATATTAGATTTAGTAATTCCGCTTAAAATTTCTATGGTTCTATACGAAATTCTAACCGAAGCTTGGATTTGTCATTCTAATGTTTTTCTTTAATTTTCTATGATTCAGACGATGTGATTCACTGGGAATTTTGAATGAAAATTATTATTTAATTGATATCAAACACGCAAAAGTTCATCTCCATCGGTTTTTGTGATGAAATGCAAATTGATCGAATCTGCAGTTTTTAAATTTACAAGAAAATATAATTTCGTACGGCCATATTTACGGAACTTCTAGTAGCTTTTTGCCCATTAACAAACATAGTCGAGATTCGAACTTAGCCTGAAAATATTAGATTTTTAGCTCTTTTAGTTCAGTAGTGTTGGAGTCATCAGTGATCTGAAACTCACCGTTTGAGATCATTCCCGGATCAAACTTTCAAGTTTCTAGGTCTTTCAGTTAGAGATTTACCGTGTTAACGGCAGTCCGACCGGCAGGACATAATCGAATTTAAAGAAGGATTTGTCATTAGTCAAAACTTATCGTTTCAGACCATTCCCGACTTGAAATTCTAAAATTAAATTGTGACGAAATAATATAAAAACGAAAACGAGAGTTCAAGTTAATAGAAATTCCAATTGATAAATTCAATTATGACATAAGTAATACCTTGGAAGTTTTTCCATGGAGATTCAAAAGAACTGTTGAAAAATTTGGCTCTCAACGAGAAAAAAGCTGCCAGCTTTAATTGAGGAGGGTACATAACGATACTAACTGCACGTATATTATGTTTATGGCTGTGACTTAATGAGGAAACCGAGAATTAGCTGCTCACTTCATTCGACATCCCCAAATAGTGTTAAATGAATGTTTAATTTCTTCCTAGGAAATGCATGAGTTGGGGATCTGAATAATCTAAAGATGATTATGGACAAAAGTTCAAAACAGTGTGGTTTTCTTGATAGAAGTCGGAACTTCCAAGATCTCCTAAATTGAGATCTTAATTTTCCCAGTAACAGATTTTATTATATCGATTTTCTTGTCTTTCATCGCTTCATTCCCTCAGTTTATATAGATGGAAGTTTTTTATTGGGATAAATTCTAAATTTGAACGATGGATATTTAATATTGTGGAATGTTCCGAATTTCATGAAGATAAAATCAAATTTCCGGTACATACAGTACAGTATACAATAAAGATAATCAATTAAGTTTGCTCATGAATATTCTGCGAAATACTCATTATCGAATATATATGTTAGGCATGTACCGAATTCTAAGCAATTATGGTGTGCAAATTTGTACAATTTTTTTTATAAATCTAAAGAAATTAACCTGTAAGGTTTGAAAAATATAATTATTGAATGTTGTTTCACCAATATAGGTTTTTAATTACGTCATATTTTGTTGTACATAATTTTGCAGGATTTCCATTTCGGTTTCTAATTTGTGATGATAAACCTTTGGAAATATTTCTAAGTCTCACAAAAATTTTCAAAGTTTACGTCTGTCAAATTTCAAAAACAACCATAATTCAAGTATTCAACACGCCACTCAAGAAGTTCGGAGCCTAGCGCACAGAAAAAAAAGTGATATGACACCACCAGTGCCATATCACTTGTTTTTTCGTTAGTACCAAGCTTCAAAAAAATGTGTGAATGAATTTCGGATCATAGAGTTAAGTTTGGATCGAGTTATTGAAAATTTGTTGTTGTTTGAAAAATGGATGATAACGAGTTTCGTGTATTGGTAAAACTCTGTCTTTTGATAGGAAAAAATAATGTGCAAGTGAAGAAATGGCTTGATAAGAGTTATTTAGATTTTGCTCTATCGACCAGAAAGGTGAAAAGGTGGAGAAAGAAATTTGTTTCTAATAAAGAAGTGATTGCCGAGGTTCAAGCTCATTTCGAAAGCAAAGACGAATCTGTCTAAAGTGAATATATTAAAAAGTTGGACGAGCATTTATATCACTCTTGAAGATGACTATTTTGATGAATACAGTTGATTTTTTTAGAAAAAATGTGTTTTTACGATTATACTTCATCTTATCTCGAGTTTAAACAAAATAACGTGATAGTTATTATATGATTTTTTCCATGAAAGCTGTTATGTTTGTTTTTTCTATTGAATAACAAGAAAAATGGCAAATATGACTTCAAAATTTTATTTAGGTAGGTATGCTATGCACTAAAATTGAATACTTTCCATGTATTGACTATCACAAAGCTACTAGTTTTTTATTTCCATTAACAAAGGCATGCTCCTGATTCAATAACTCCAGTTTCAAATAATTGAAATACATTGTGTGTACTGAAAAGTCGGCATCAGAATAACAATACCATGGTGCCTGAAGCTGGTTCGATGGGCGAAACCATATTATGTTTCCACGAAACTCGATAAGGTTCTCCATACAAGTTACATAAGCGGTTTGTCTATTGTTCCAACAATCACACTTCACGGTTTGAATTTCAATAGTTTTACTCATTTTATTTGCTTTTTGCTTTTATATCACGAATGTTTCGAAATTTGCTACAAAAATTACAATTTATTTCAATTTTGATGATTGAATTCGAAAAAATATATTCTGTTCATTCTAATATGAAACCGATGTATGTGTGTATATGTATACAAGTTCAAAGTTTCCTCTTCCACAATGATTTCTTATTGATCGCGAATTCTGAATCGCCTCTGTCCTGTTTTTCGATAATAATATTTTACGAAAAAATTAAAAGTAAATGAAAAAGTTGAATGAACATATAAAAGAACATCCAAAAAAAAATTGTATTTCTGTTTTTTCAGTACGAAGATATTGCATACCATTTATCAAACTTATTTGTATTTTTTTTAATTATAATGAATATTCACCGACGGCTTTAGGACCGGTGGTTATTAAAAATGAAATCTTCAAAAACTAATAACATCGGGACAATGATAGATAGAATATGTTATCCACTATCATTGGAAAAATATTTCGAATTTTATTAGCAGTTTTCGAGAAAAAAAAATTTAATTTTTGGCTTCTGGATTTCAAGAATATTGACCGATTCAATTTCATTCAAATTTTGTATTCTACATATCCAAAAATCGAAAAGGGCGAAAATTTCAGGTGGTTGAAAAAATTCTCTCCTTGACCGATTATGTTTCATTATTTCTATAATCTTTATCCTTGTCTATCAGTGTCTCTTTTAATTTTCGTTCAAAATTCGAAAATTGTGAACATTTGAGTAGAGAATTAGTGTCATGTTATTGAGAAGTGTATAAAGCAAATTCAGTATCTATTTATCAAATGCAGACTATAAATATACATTTTACATTTGTTGTTGTAATGCGCATCAATTAAAATCAATTAAGAGATCGGCGAATTAATTTATCATCTAATTTGAGAAATTTTGCCGTCTCTATTTTGTCTATAACTGACAACTGACATGGAGTTTCCTAGTTACAATTATATCAACGTTGATGATTGTGATAATCTATAGTGAATTTCTTTTTTAAAAATGATGAAACAGTTATGAGAACGTATTCAATAATGAGTTATTAACTGTTGCTTATACCATTTTTTAGTATTAGTAGCTAATATCGTCAATTCTGTAGGATATTGTTGAATTTTTTCAATCCCGCTATAAATGACTTCGAGTCAGTGCTTTCCTTATTTTTGGATTTACCATAGCTTTTCAATTACAAATTAGAATCAACAAGTAGGGTCAAACAAAGTTTGCGAAACATGCCTTAAATTTTTGTATTTTGATGTTTTGTTGAATGGAGTAAAAATTCAGTAATCATTAGGCCAATTGAAAAGTCCCCGGTCTGATGCACAGATGGCGGTGCTAGTATTAAATCCATATGATTTTTAGTTAGTACCAACTTTCAAACGATACGTTTCAAAATTTGACAGCAGTCCGACAGTTAGTTTGTGAGATATTGGGTTGTGAGTGTAGCTACTTTTGTTATTTGAAAAAAGATGGGGGAAAAAATAATTTCGGGTGCTGATGAAATATTGCTCTTTGAAGGGAAAAAATACAGTTGAAGCAAAATCCTGGCTTGATAAAGAGTTTCCGGGGTCTGCACCAGGAAAATCAACCATCATTGATTAGTATGCTGAGTTTAAACGTGATGAAATGAGCACCGAAGACGGCGAACGCAGTGGAGGCCCAAAAGAGGCTGTCGCCGACGAAAAAATTAAAAAAGATCACAAAATAATTTTGAATGACTGTAAAGTGAAGTTGATCGAGATAGACATTGTGAAGATATTATCTGAACGTGTACATCATATCATTCACGAATATTTGTACATGAGAAAGCTGTGTGCAAAATGGATGCCGCGCGAGCTCAAAATCGAATAAAAGCAACAACGTGTTAATGATTCTGAGCAAGTTTGAAGCTGTTTAAGTGCAATAAACCTGAGTTTTTGCGTCGATATTTGACAATGGATGAAACATGGCTCCATCATTTCACTCCGGAGTCCAATCGACAGTTAGCTGAGTGGACTGTACACGATGAACCGAATCCAAAGCGAGGAAAACACAACAGTCAGCTGGCAAGATGATGGAATCAGTATTCTGAAATGCGCATTTGAAGAAAAAAAGGTGCTGTTTCACCAAGACAATGCGCCGTGTCACAAATCAATGAAAACAATGGCAAAATCGCATGAATTGGGCTTCGAATTGCTTCTGCATCCACCGTATTCGCCAGAACTTGCCCCCAGCGACTTTTTCCTGTTCTCAGACCTCAAAAGAATGCTCGCTGAAACGAAATTTAGCGCCAATGAAGAAGTAATCGCAAAAACTGAGGCCCATTTTGAAGCGAAAGACAAATCGAAATCGTACTAAAAAAATGGTATCGAAAAGTTGGAAGATCGCTATAATCGCTGTATCGCCGTCGAAGGCAACTATGTTGATAATTAAAATCGAATTTTGCTAAAAAAATGTGTTTTACTATGGTAGTCCGGGGACTTTTCAATTGGCCTGTTTACTATACGTATTAATTTTCTGAACGGAATACAACAATTTCATTGTGCAAAAGTATCCATTTAATGTAATCGTAGGAATCATATTCTCTCGTCTACTTTCGAAGTGCTTCATCTATCTTGTACTTGAAATGATTAACGTCGGGACACTTCTCTGGACTCCAAGTGAAGTAGTGGAGAGGTCAATAATAGTTAATTATGATGCGACTTGAACGATCATAAACACTATGGCCGAGGACATTTTGTGCCATTCTAGTTATCCATAATTTAATCTAGTTGAAGTGGCAAGACACGCTTTACGCCTACAACAATTTACATTCCTCAACAGCATGAAGTTCTTATGTCATCTTTTTTTGGATAGATTGATATAAGTTGATATAAGGGATATCTAATGAAAACCTATCTTATATTGAGAACATTATTATATTTTCTCTATTTCAGTATCGTAATGAGTTCATTACCGTACTAAGAACAGTGCGTTAATGAACTCATTACAGCATTGTTTTCAGTTATATTTTTGTTTTGTGGTTGTCAACACTTCTGATTCTATCAACACAGGTTAACTGTCAACATAATATAATTTGGATATAGAGAAATGATTTGCAACTCTATTCGCAATTCAAGAATTGAATGCGTAATTATAAATTATTTCAGAATTCGAAATGTACGATTCAAATTCTGTAATCTGTCAATTTTCGTAACAGTCACACTAACTGTCAAGATACAATGCAAAAGTCATTAGGATGAAAAAATTTGAATTTTTCATAAAATTTCGACAATATTTCACAAAACTTGACTGAAATAAAGAAAATATCGTTTAATACTCGTTGCAGAAGGCAATTCCAACACTCGTTGAAATAACGGGTGTTTTTTTTCGAGGTATACATATAACTTTAAGTTGGCATTACTGTTCAAGATGGCGACCGATTTAACAGCTGTCAAGTGATTTATTCTCAGTTTGGTTTGGCAAGTTATCATGAATAGACTCACGCCTGAACAACGCTTGCAAATAGTGCAATTTTATTTCGAAAATAATGGTTCTGTGCGAAATACGTATCGCGCACTACGTCCATTTTATTTCGTTTAGCGATGAAGCGCACTTCTGGTTGAATGGCTACGTCAACAAACAAAACTGCCGCATATGGAGTGAAGCTAATCCTCAAGTGTATGTCGAAACACCGTTACATCCAGAAAAACTGACTGTTTGGTGCCCTTTATGGGCTGGTGGAATCATTGGTCCGTACTTCTTCAAAAACGATGATGGCCAGAACGTTACAGTCAATGGTGATCGGTATAGAGCCATGATTACTAACTTTTTCATTCCTGAATAGAACAACCATGATGTCCAGGAGCTGTGGTTCCAACAAGACGGCGCAACATGTCACACAGCTCGTGCCACAATCGATTTATTGAAAGACACGTTTGGTGACCGCCTAATTTCATGTTTTGGACCTGTGAATTGGCCTCCAAGATCTTGTGATTCAACACCGCTAGACTAGTTTCTGTGGGGCTTTGTAAAGTCATTGGTCTATGCGGATAAGCCACAAACCCTTGACCATTTGGAAGACAACATTCGCCGTGTTATTGCCGATATACGGCCATATTGGACTACATCCGAGCCAGCAGTAGTGGTCATATGCCAGAAATCATATTTAAAATGTAATGCCACAAAATTATCTTGCGGATAAATAAAATTCATGTCAATCGAATAATCCATCGTTGTTTTATTGCAATTTAAAGTTCTATAGCTCTAAAAAAACACCCTTCAGGAGCCCATTCTGCAACTTCTTTCAGAATTGCAATATAACAATGAGTGTAGTAAGATTGAAATATTTTCAATTTCTCAATTTCACTCATAATCTCTCTGGGGAAACATTTGTGAAAGAATATTTTTTTATGATTACTTAGTAGTTATTAGAATCAGATTTCCATGTATGACTAAAAGTATATACAGTTTTGTGGCACAAATGGCGAATGAATGAATGAAGAATGAGCGCTAAAATCCCTTGACGTCTGTGCCTTTTTCATTTCTAAAATGTTCAATATAGCTGAAATTTTGGTAAATCTTTTTATATATTGACAAGTCACGAGAATTGAGCATTGTAATAAATTCCATCAAAATAAATCATCATAATTGAGATGAACATTCGTCTTTCGGATAACCTTCATGAGAAATAAACTGGAAAGTTCCAAAAAAATTATTGTTAATGACTTGATAATACCGATGCAATTATTGCTTCTCACCGATAAATTGAATACAGATAGATAAAAATGAATTATCTTTTTTTTTCAATTTCGATAAAAACACTTTTACCATATTCCAATAAGGACGAGTGTCAAGTGATTGTCGTAAAAATTGAAAACGTATAAACAAATCAAACTGTATATAGTCTTCTGGATAAATCATTATCTAGGAGGCGCCAAGGGTCACAAATGCTGTTACTTAGATGACCTGAAAAATTAAATGTCAGTCTGCTACGAAATAATAACGATTTATGTTGCCATAATTGGAAAATTATATGAAGTGAGCAACAAAACTCACCTCAATATCTTGTTTATGCATACACTTATACTCATTCTCATCGGTTCAACTCAATGAGAATTATTTATTGTGAAACGATAATCTTATGCACCACCACGATGCTTGGTTTCTAAATCCAGATTCTGATACTTTACCTATCGTTAAGGACTTTACTTGGAGTTATGGAAGTGACAAATTGACAGAAATTCGGTAAAGAAAGTACCTACTAAGAATTCATAACTCCTATTCTGTCGACAAGTTGGTCGCCAACATTCGTCGCGAATAGGCACTCCAAGAAGAAGAAGAGCTCTGATTGGTCCAAAAAGATAAGGTGCTACTCACTGTTGATGAGTTCGAGCTCAAATTCAATTCAGTTCGTCAGACAGGTCCGTAAAAACGATAACTCCGAACCGAAAGACCTATAGAAAATTTAAATTTTCAGTCTGCTAATGCGCTGAATCCGAATGTGGTTCCATTTCGATTTGAAATTTCAATTTCATCGCAGATTTCATGGTGATCACGTCTTCATCGGAACCAGAAAAATTCAAGAAAAAGATCGAAAAAAATTACCTAAGCTTCTTGTTATCACAAAACTGGCGGAGTTGAGATTTTGAGTTAGTATAAAATCACTTAAGCAGAACCATAGAATATCCAAGAAGAATATGGAATATATTTCTGTGATATCAGTTTCCTTTGGGTTGAAATTTTCGTGTAGCTATGGAAAAACAATTTGGAAATTCATGCATATAATTTCGTGTTGATATCTTGTCAGAACGTTAAAAAAAAATCAAGCAGAATATCGAAAAAAAAGTTGTGAAGCATTCACTTGAAGCCAGTAGCTTTTGAGCGGTCATTCATGAGTCAATTGCATCCTTGGAGATACACCTATATACAGTTCATCTGCAAGGATGCAATTGGCGTATAAATGAAAGAGCGCGTTAAAGCTTCTGTTTTAACTACAGTGATTTCCTCATTTCTTTTAAAAGGTGCTTCTGCTCTATTTTATCAGTTAAGTGAGTCTTGACACTCTACAATGGAATCTCGTGTGCCCAATAACACATATTGCCTTGAAATGACCTCAATCGACATTTCTTCTATGCAAAACTCTTTGCTATCTTAAGAAATTTTTTTTTAATCGATTGAATGAACAAGGCCTCTGCTGACCAGTTGGTCAACGCTCAAGTGGAGCTGTATGAGTTGGGAAATTATATTTGAAGTCACCTCAGAACTCTCGTTTTCGAGATTCAAGGTGTTTTAGAAAATTTGGAGAAATTTCAAACGGCTCTGACATTCGAAACAGTCTATGCCAGCTTTAGTGAATTTCCGTAAGATTGATGACATAACAAAGCCAAATTTGTGACAATTTTTTTTCCGAAATTCCAGGTCCGTAATCAAAATTTTCATTTTTTCATTATGAAAAACAACTCTCTGTATTATTGTTCGAATGCAGATATCGAATGGCACAAAATGCGCAAAAAAATTATTTTTTGACTTTCATTGTCAGAAAATAACGACTCTCTCAATTTAACATTCATACAAGTTCTGTAGACTGCTGCTAAAGTCCCATTTGAAATTCCTCCAAATTTCCGAAAACACCTTGAATATATTTGTCCAACTCACACATATATTCTCTGTCTTCACCGGAGCGTTGTCCCACTGGTCACTAAACACCCTGTCTTTCTCAGTCATCTCTGTGTTCTATTGACCAATTTCCGGCACTTTGTCGACATAATATGGTATGTTTATGGTATTATTATTCCAAACTTTTATGTCAAGTTTTTCTTAGTGCACCCTTTTCAGACGTCCATTTTATTTGTTCACCATTTTCTGATAAAGAAACCTTTGATATTATTGAATTGAATTCCCACTCAATTCACGCGAGATATTTTGGGAGAATGGTGCACAATTTTTCTCACGCTGCTAGAAACTTGATCGAGAAGTGAGCATGTTAATGTGATGGGAAGTACTTGAATGGTTTCATATAAAATCAAGTGACACACCGCTTCGTATGGGACAGCGGAAGCGGATCTGTGGTCGGTGAAGATTCTGAATGCATTTTATAACGAAATTATATTTTCAAAAACAAACGCTTTTTGCGCAAGATTAGCAAAGATCCGTTTATCCCAAATAATACGATTGGAAATATGAGTAGAATATTTGGATTTATCATTTTCAAGGTACTTAGGTAGATAGATGTGAAATAACGAAAATCAACAAATTTTTCTCGTTATTTCAATAGTACGGATATTAGGAGGAGTATATCAAAATGTTTTTTATAACCTTGGGAGATATTCGAAATTAAAATCAATAATGATTTTCTGCAAAATAAACATAGCTAACTGTTGTTGCGAATGATTCCTTATGTTTCAAAAACACATGAAAACTGCATTTTACGAGTTTAATATACAACTTCGGTATACCAGCAATTTTGAAAACAAAATAAGATGATTAAATTGTGAGTAATTGTAAAATCGATTAAGTAATACATATTATGATTCAATAATTGTTTCTACAACCGAAAAACTTGATTTTATTCAAATAATCCTAATCCTTTATAAAGAGGATATTACAACTGATTTTTGCTTTATTAAATTCAATTTGATTTTTTTCTATCGTTTCGAAGATAAATTATACTTATCTTAGAATGACAAACTACCTGCGATCAAATCTTGGTTTCAGAAACCATTGGAATTATTCAAGGAAAAATGTTTTCAATTCCTCTGAAATTTTCACGATGTATTTTGCAAAATGTAGAATCAATATATCAAATGAAATTCGCCTGCCTTAGTTAATCTAAAACACGATATTTTGGATAGAAATTCATAGTTGAGTTGACAAAAGTATATTCTAAAACAAATTGTAGAATGGCTCCTATTCCAATTCCTATTCCATGCGTTCGAAAACATGAAGTTGGAATTACCTTCTGCAACGAGTATTAGACGATATTTTCTCTATTTCAGTCAATTTTTGTGGAACATTGTCGAAATTCAATGAAAATTCAGATTATATAATATCTTAGTTACTTTTGTATTCCATCTTGGCAGTTGGTGTGACAGTTACGAAAATTGACAGATAACGGAATTTCAATTTGAATCGTATATTTCGAATTTCGAAATAATTTACATTTACGCATTATATTCGTGAATTATGTCTGATGAAATCGATTTAACACCACCAGAGATATTGCGAATATTGTAGCAAATCATTTCACTAGATCCAAATTATATTATACTGACAATTGAAGTATCTTGAAATTTGATAGGATCCGAAGTCAACCACAAAACGAAAAGCATAACTGAAAACAATGTTGTAATGAGTTCATTACAGCACTGTTTTTAGTACTGTAATGAACTCATTACGATACTGAAAAAGAGAAATTAAATATACATATAATAAATTGTATTCTCTGTAGTTTGTCGTTCTATCCTTTGTTGGAAGTATATTTTTCAAAAATCGACCAGTTCTAATTTTTTTAGACTCTTTGCATCATGAGCTCGAAAATGTTAAATTAAATGGGATGCAAAGATCAGAGTCTTGCTCGTAACGATTTTATTTTTATATTGATGAAGCAATTAATTAATTCCCTCATAATTCATTCTGTTGCAACATTTCATGTCAAAAATTGAATTCGTGTTTTCTTGGGCAAGACTTTGTCAGAAGAAGCCTTCATAATATTGACCACTTTCTTTAAGTTTCCCACGTTTTCTAAAGGAATTCCATGTCCGTATGTCCGTAATTAAAATTGTAAAATAATAGAAGTCATCCCCTCAGCCCTTGAAATGATCGTTTCACAATTTAATGCAACGGTCAAAATGGACAAGAAGACGGAACAGGGAAGGAAGTAATTACAACGCATGGTAGACTCCCAATTTCCTTATTTAACCTACCTGTTCCTCGTTACACTTGACATCGCAGGTGTAGTCGTAATGTTCCAAATCCGTTGAATTCTGAAACAAAATGACAGGATCAGAAAATTTCTCGGTGAAAAAGTTCTATGCTATATATGATAATGGCGAGGATAATGGTAACAAACTGCTAAACGAGAACTGACCTTTCATACCTTACATATATTATCAGTGCATTAACTGTTATCTATGATAATTTCCTTGAATTACGTATATTATTAATTTATGTCTATCACTTAATTTTCGAAAGTGTTCTTATGAAATTGGTAAGATAGCAAATGGTTGTAATATTAGTAAAAAAAAAATGAGGGAAGTCAGGATCGTTTGAGCGTTAATTCAAATAGGTGTGCGCCAATAACACCTTTGCGGACCACAGCGGAACACTATACTATAAGTTTAGATGGGTATATACAGGGTGGCCATTTGAAAACGAAACAGACGAGATTACAGACGAAATAAAGTTTTTCGATAGAAATGCTCGGACAGATCGATTTCTGTTTCGAGGGGGACAACTTAAGATGTAGGTTACGGACGCATAGCGCTTCAACCCTTGCTGCTTCAACCCCCACCCCCAATTTTTGAATAGGGAAGATGGGGTAAGTGATACCTCAATTTAAAGGTATTTTTATACTGATTTCAGCACAGTAATTGTTGTTTCATTTTATGCATTAGTTCTCGAATCACTTTCGAGTAATGACGTCACCGTAATTTTTTTTCAGATGGAAGACCCCCATTTTGTCTCAATTTCCGATTACTCTAGCTGAGCTGATTCCAAAAATGTATCACATGTTGATTCCAATTGGTACAGGATGGACAAAAATAATAAATTAAATCTAAGCAATAATTAAAACATTCACGAAAACCAAAAATATTGTAGTACTAAACTGCCATTGAACACCAATAAATTACTAAACAAATAATGACATTTCACAAAAAACTAGAGGACTATGTTTTTTTAAATTGATAAGAAATAATATCTTTCATATTCTGTCTGCTAGACCATAAGTAACAAACATGTTTGGAAACAGCTCATTTTTATTAATCTAAAAATGTAACAAACTACAGGGTGTTACATTCAAACCAATTGCCGCTAGACAATAAGTATATTTCTGATAATATTGTTAATTTAACTAATAAAGAATATTACGCGTCACTTTATGAGCACACACTTTATAACTATTGTATTTTTGTCCACCCTGTACCAATTGGAATCAACATGTGATACATTTTTGGAATCAGCTCAGCTGGAGTAATCAGAAAATTGGGACAAAATGGGGGTGTTCCATTTAAAAAAAATTACGGTGACTTCATTACTCGAAAGTAATTCACCCTGTATATTTATTATTTTAAATTACGGTAAATTAAAATGAAAAATTGACGTGTTTCAGGATTATTTCTTAAAATGGTCTGTTAGGTCAAAATGATTTGTTCCATACTTTACGGACACAGTGTATAGTGTTTTTTTCAGACCCAAAATTACGCTTCACGTACAATTTACGTGTAATATTTGAGCACTGTGTTAACTGGCAGAATGTTCAAATAAATCTTATTTTCAGAAACTCAAATAACGCTTGACTATAGAATTGACAGCTGTTAAGTTGAATTTTACGTTGATTGGCCTTTCAGAAACCGGCCGTGTCAGCTCTTCTTGAATTTTATACTGTTCTGGTTACACTATAAACATGAAATTCTGCAGGCGGCTTTATTCTAAATCAGGAGCTCATTGATTCATGTACCATTGGATATCTCTTATACGTGCAAAATTTTAAATATTAGTTTTTTTTCAATATTCTGACTGAATTTCATATGGTTCTGATGATGTGATTAACAAAACTTTGCACCAAGCTTGAAACTTTTTTTTCTTCATCTATCAGCAAAATCTCAACTCGATCGAATCTGTTGTCACTAAAATATTGATTATTTTTCCGGATATTCTCTTAGAAAATATTTCGGGTTCTGGTAATGCAATCAACATGAAATTTCTTACGAGGCTGGAAATGGTTTATGTTTATATACATCTAGGTTTCAATTTTGATTGAAATCGTAGTTCTTAAATAATCTGGAAAAGTTCGAGCTGATTTTCATCGTGACGAAATGATAGAGCGTCAGAGCGATATGTTCGGGGAACGACCTCTCAAAAAAATGATATCAGAAGTTGGTTTGATCAAAAATATCTAAATAAATACAAATTAGAAATTTGGAATTCCAATAATAGAAATAACAGAAATGAGATCCTGATATGCCATAAAAGATTTCTGAATACTGTAGGTATATACTTGCGCTTTGAAATTATCTTGTGTTATGCCTTATTGAAATGTCCATAGTTTCTATTCTTATCAGTGTCAATCTCTTTCAAAGAAAGAACGTCGGTGTAATTAGTCTAGGAAAAAATTATATTGTATGAGAAAATAAGATATTTAATATTAATATTTTTGTCGGTTAGGGTGTAACAAATAGGGGTAGCAGCTTATTATTTAATCAAAATAACGTGTCATGTCGGACGTCAATTAACACCCCATTTGCACTGTGGTTATTTACAGAGGGAGAGCAGTAAGTGTTTCAGATTGACCATCATTTGGAAGCCGTCGTACTTTATTAGAGCAATCTTTCTTAACTAGAATATCCTTTTGGTGTTAGTTTTTATAATTAACGGTCAAGAAATTAAGGATCCGGAACAATATAAAGTCACCCTTATTATTTTTCATAGATGGAAAGGGAAGAAAATTATATACGGCAAAATCAACTTAAATAACAACTTACAGCTTCGTTATTGTTAATGTGTGATAATTTCCATTTCTAGAAGTCATCCAGCTGACTAGAGGGAGTGATTCACCAAATTAATATTATTTTTTTTTCAAACTCCCATTATTGAAATGAAATAAATACAAGTATTGGTATCCAAAGAACCAAAAACCTTTGAACATCCCAGTTCTATTGCATCGATTCAATGACATTAACAGAAAATGAATATGATATAATTTCATTAATGTATACGCACTCGTTCGAATTCTTTTCTATGTTATTTTCTCACAAAATTTCTCATGTACATTTTTGCTTCAATAAACTTGATTCAGTTGGAATTTGGTAAGTATAATCGGACCTCGAATCGGATGCCACAGTTGGGTTTCTTAAAGGTCAAAATCCTACTAGAGGTTCTGTAATTATGGACGTTCAAAATTTTGTTTTCCAGATAATTTCAAAACTACTGTTTAAAATAAGATAAAATCTGCTTTTATGAACGATTCTTCAAAAAGATTATTCTATTTAACCATTTAAAGCATCGTACAATACTTCATGTTAATTGCAATCCAGAACCTGAGAATATCCAAGAAGAATGTAGAAAAAATTTTACCATTATTTTTGTGGCCACAATAACGAATGGTGTCAATTTTGGGTATACGTGAAAAATGAGTATTTCAAGACCAAAATTTTGAGCTGTTCATTTTATCAGAACCATGGAAGATTCAAACAAAATATCGGAAAGGAAATTCCTTATATCTCCGTCACAACCGATAATATCGGGTTGGAAATTTTCGTGAAATTCCAACAAAATTACAATTACAAAATGTGCAAAATTCCATGTTGATAGCGTCATCAGAATCATAAGAAATCGTCTAAAGATCACTCAGTGACTTCCTCATTTTTTTCGATATTCTGCCCGAATTTTCTTTGGATCTTCCGGTACTAACACAACGATTCTTGGAATTGTTATTCTACATACACGCAAAATTTCAATCGTTCGGATATGTTGTCCCTGATACTTATGAGTTTTTTTCAATATTCTGCTTGAATTTTCTGAGGTTCTGATTCCACACAAAATTTTGCACCAAACATGAAATGGTCATTCTTTAATATTCAATAGTTTGTATAAGCAAAATCTCAATCCACCTGTAGCAAAATTTTATTTTGATTCGGTAACCAGAACCATAGAAAATTCAAGAAGAATCTCGAAAAAAAAATTACCCAATATTTCCATGACCACAAAACTCGCGTAGTTGGGATTTTGGAGCTGATCATTTCATCGAAACTGAAAACTATAGATTCAAAAAAAATATTTGTAAAGAAATACCCAATATTTCCGTGATTACAGGTCCGATCAGGTTGAGGTTCTGCATGTATAGGCAGAATAATATAGCGTCATCAGAACCATAGAAAATTCTAGCAGAATATCGGAAAAACAACAATATTAAGTTCGATGCAATATTTCATGTTTATCACGCTACCAGAACCTGATCAAATTCAAGAATTATAATGGAAAAATAGGAAAGCAGTGATGTGAAGGCAGGAGATTTGGAGCGCTTGTTCATTTACATACTTATATACAGTTATGTCGTTTACAAGGGCTTGATTTTTCCCATGGTTGAATGAGTGCTTAAAATTTCCTGACTTTACATTAGTGGTTTCCACATTCATTGTACCTATATAAAATGATTTCTTCTATTTTATTATATTTAGGTAGGTATTAATAAATATGTCTAAAATATTTATTACTAAAATTTCAAATCAATGAGTCATCGTTGAAAATTATTAATATTCGAAGAATGTCTATAAACATCCACCATTTTCTAAACCTAAACGAACTAATATCGTCCGAAATCCGACAAGTATTAAGATATTCCAATACCAAATATTTGCTTCAAACGTGGACAAACAAACGAGAAAAGGGGTTAAATATTTGACCAGAGCTAAATTAAAAAAATCTCATGTCTTGATCGTCTACACCTAACAGGTACACCACCTGACACCAACGTGTCTTTACCCATCATGGGCACCTAGCTGTACTTCCTCTACACGCCCCTTCCGTTTGCCGAAAAATCACAAGCGTGAAATGGACAATAAAGGCTGATTTAGATATTCCGATATAGGAAAAGGAAATTTGACTTCAATTTGATGTTTGAAAAAATGAAAGAGTTACGTGGGAAAGGATTACCGGTTTACTCAATTTACCTCTGTAATAAGTGAATGATTCGAATGTCCAGCAGGATCCCTATCTAGATGAAATTTGATTTGAAAGCCTCGTTGGAAATTAAAAAAAAATTATATGAACTTTTTTCGAAATGATATTCACATTATGGTTTAGTATATCCGTCTGTCAGCTAGTGTGAAAAATCATATAATAAATATCACGCTATAGGGTTTGAACTCGAAGTAACTCGTCCACAGTTTAAACTCAATTTTGAAAATTTCCGGAATAATATTAGTTAATTATTGAGACCAGAACCTATGAAAATATTGTGATTGAAATTTCGAGATGTCACCTGTATCCATCTCTTGTGTATTTATTTATATCACGTAGCTATAGAAAATTAAAATTAAATCGAAAACATCCAAAAACAATTCATTTATCATGTATTAATGATTCATATGAATTCTTATTCAAATAAATCATAATTAATCTTTGAATATTATAATGTACTGTTGTAATATACATAGATTCTCAGAATTTATCTCAGATAAAACGATAAAATTTAGTGTGAAAGATGCTACATTTCACTTATCACATCACTTGTTGCATGCGACACCTATCTAACAACATTGGGGATAGGTTATACAATATAATTATACAGGGTGTTAATTAAGCAATTAGACGAATATTAAGAGATTATTTTTCGAATGATTTCGCAATTAAAATTACAAAGGAAACAAGGAAAAACATTTGGGGATGCCATATTGAATATTTCAAAAAACTAGATATTGAGCAATTGATACTGAAAGATAGTAGTTCTTAAATTAATCAGAAAATTCAAAATAACTTCTTAATCAATATTCTAAATACTTCCGATTGTTTATCTTTCGGGATTTTGAATATTCACTTATATAAGGTCATTTTTTTGACAATTGTAGGATTTTTTCGAAAAAACTTGCCGCTGAAGATATTTTCTATTTGAACATTATAAAACTGGAATAATTTCAGCTCAAAAAAAATATTTTCTAATCAGGTCGCATCTTCATATAAGCTGTCAATATGTATTCAATATAATCAGAATATCTCAAGCATTTCCGAAAATATTAATCAAGCTCTTTTTTCTTTGCAATTTGATATGATTTTTTAATTTCAAAGAATAATGACGGATCTTATGATGAAATATTCGAAACTAAATTAATAATATCAATTGAAGAACCAAATGACGAGCAATGTTCTTTATAATATGCATATAACAGGAATAGAGTAGGTACATATTCATAAAATTAAAACATAAAATATAAATTTTAGGAATTTTTCATAGCTTTACCTATAATCAATAATGTATTACCTATGTATATACATTTAAATAAAATATGAAGTACCCAAAATAAATACTTCAGCAATAGAAAAATCTCACATGAAAATGATATTATTGAAAAAAATTTTATTGATGATTTTTGACATTTAAACCGATCGTTAAATTGATTATTCAAGGTTTTATGTTATTCGAAAATTACAAGTATTTAATGAATTCTCCTCAAATTTTCGTTCATACATGGAGATCCATATCTACAAATGTACGAAGGTATGGTGGAATCAACTGATGAAAAGTCACATAAAGATTAATTTATGTGTGAACTTTACGTTAATATCTCCCCCAAATTTGTCTCACTATTTCCAGCACATAATGAATATGAATGACAAAATTGAATTAGACCATGAATGTTTGGGTGCATATCCATCTGATTAGAGATATTCATTTGCAATTCAAATCAATTTTGAATAAGAGTAGAATATAATTGCTGCCTTTTTTCAATATATCTTTCATTCGATTGTTGGAACTAATAAAACGAAACTTATGTTGCGAATTTTTGTATATAACTGAAAATTATTGCATTTTTACAACTTGATTGATTATTTCATATTGTGTTTTTCATTACTTGAGATTACAAACCAGGCAGAAGAAACTACTATTATTCCCATCGATTTTTTTCATTGTTTTTTCAGAAAATTTTTTTGAAGAATAAAAACAAATTATTTGATCCTGTACCGTCATTATTGTTATTATGATTGTACTATGGTTTCGCAATAGGAATGATTCAATTTGAAATAGTTATAATAGCAACACTGTGTATTATTTTTGACATTTCTTATGTCATTTGTGTTCAGTAGATTATGATATTTAATCATGGAAAATACACGCTTCAACAACGCTTATAGATTGTTGAATTATTTTATCAAAATTAGTGCTTATTTGTGAGTACTGAGAAAAATTTGATATGAATTAGTCGTAGTGTACCTATTTGTAAGTGTTACTATGTACAGCTCAGTACTTGCTGCTGGTAGATACTTTTGTAAAGAAAATTTGTTTTGAAATTTGTCTACAATAGAAGAAATAGTGAGTCTATCAAAATTTGTCCAGCATGGAATAATTTCGTTTTATGTTGTTTTTTAATTGGCATAGTAATTATTGAATCTCTATGAAAGTTAAGATCAATACCATTATAACTGAATAGTATAAATTGTATGGAAACTCGATGAAAATGGAACGAATTAAAAACTATATTGCATAAATATTTTTTATCGAACGAGTATCTCACAAAAGATTGAAAATTAATTACCTTCTCAAAGCATTTATCTCAGGCGTATCAGGATTAACCTCAACGTTTATATCATGACATTTCATGGTCTTAAACTGTGACTGATAACTTGTCAGTTGAAAATATGTAATAGTTGTTATGGTTATCTAAAGTTATTTGTTTTTATGTGATCGAGAAAAATACTGAAGACCACTCGTTTTATTTACATTTAGTTTAGTTTACGTTTAGTTCTCTAGGAGTCCTTAAAATTTCTTATTCCACTGTTGGTATCATAACAATAAGGATCGCAATTAAATAATTTTTGTTGGTATGTAATAATAACGAACCTTTTAAATAGGACTAATAAGAAAATCACTGACTTGATGTAAAGAGCTTTTGAACGCTTGTTCATGTGCCTGTTCGTAAAATTAGAGCTCAAAAATGTTTCCAATGTGCCTGTAATATCCACAGTTCGTGTAGGTATGCTTGAGATCAATGAGATCATTGCAATTCTTCAGATTTATGAATACTCTTATGTGAAATCATTTCACTGGAATAAAATGAAGAAAAATTATTTTTGGACAATTAATGTTCGAATGATGAATCATTCGATGAACTAGAAGACCTTTTAATGATTCAAAACGCGATAGAGGATGAAATAAATTTTAATGAACACAAAAGGCGAGAATGCATCTAATGCTAGGAATGATAAACTGGCATGTGGCATTTGGTATACCCTCAAATCAACAAACTTTTTGGAATATTCAGTTACTTATTTCCATTTACATTTACAACATTATGATATATGTACGTATTATGTTATTGGATGACTGTAAGGAACGATAAGTTTCCAAGGTATGAATTTGTTTAATTTGATTTATTGATTTTAAGCTTTTGAAATTCAATAATCAGGTTCTGCAGCAAGATGAACAATGCGTTTTAGCAATCAGTGTACTAAATTTCATACAAATATCTCTTATAATTCCTGTGTTTGATTGTCTCAGTCTTTACTTGTCGGAAATTCATCTTGATGATTAAAAAGTAAAATAACTTATTTCCGCTTTATAATAAATAGCGGAAATAAGTTATTTTACTTTTTAATCATCTTATAATTCCTGTGAAAATCTTTGGACAAACGGACTTCATTCAATTGGATTTTAAATTCTTTACATTCTACACAAAATAAAAATTAGAGATATATCATATAAAATGAAACAAAATCATTTCCATAAATATAATATTTTGTCTTATATAATTTGATAATGAATTTCCATAGAGTAAGGACTGAATCGAATATTTATCACAGATTTATTATAGGAAATAAATGTTTTCAGCCTTTGAAATTCATGAATTCAAAGAAAAAACATACGGTAGGTATATAGAAACTACCAATTTTATGCAAATAGCTTCTTTAGTGCATTTTTCCATTCGAATTCTCGTCTTCACAGATATTTATACTTATACTGTGAGAATATCACCGAGGGTTAAACTTTTCTATTGATTATAATGAATCAAAAAGTATTGTATCATTTTTAAGTTTAATTTTTCTAATGTTGTGTTCTTTCTCAGAATCTATGAATCAATAATTAAGTCAATAAAAATTATTATAGGAGAACAATTGAAATGAAAACAATGTCAAGAGTCAACATATTCCTTCGTTATAGGTAGGTACGAGAAATTATTAATAAGTGAAGTCTCCTCTCAGAAACTTTAAAAGAGGTCATGTACTTCGTCATCCATCAGATGAAGTTCAAATGATTTCGAAGTTTGGAGCAGAAAGCTCAATGAAGATATGGCAAGATTACATTTTAAGTGATTATAATCTTTGCAGCTGAAAATTTCAAGTGCATTCCCTGCACGGAACTAACATCGTCCACTTGACTCATTAAACCAATAAGAATCCCTCATCATGAGAGAAATTCAGTTCAATAAGACCGTAGTTTTGTTGCGGTTGTTTTGTAGGTATTGAAATAATGGTTGAATTGAGATTCTGTTTTCAAATAATTTAGTTTTAGAACTGGAAGGTCAGTTTTTGTGAGGTTTTTATAGTCATATCATGCAAAATTGGAAAAAATATACCTCAGACAGTAAAAAAAAACGATCAGAAAGCGACTAGTCGTTCGAAAAGAATTGTTCCAGAAAAATATTTCGTGTAATATTTTTTTACACATCCTATCTCTTCAATATTTCCTGGAAATGGAAATATTTCAGGAGTTAACTACCCTAAACTTTTTAAGGTTTATCTAGTTTTGCTATACTTATATTGATATTTATTTATTATATTATATTTTTTAGGAAAATAGGTATTTTCAATTGAATATTTTAGAGTTTATATAGTTGGTGAACTATTAGGTTCTCGAGTATTAACAATTGGGTAATCTAAAAAGAATTATAAGTGTTAGTTAAATTAAAAATTGATATCAACAACCATCAAAAACTGGCAATATACCATTCTCATTTCCAGAGCCAAATCTTTTATATATTTCTCATGTCGTCAAAATCAATTCGATGTTTATTCAGCACTAAAATTTTGACAAGTGATAACAAATACAATTCTAATTAGATAACTTTCTTTGTTGTTAAATTAGTCATTGGTTTTTATGTAACCTCGCGAAATCGTGTCGTTGAAAATTGATTTCGCAAAATTTTCTCATAGTTTAATTCCAAAGTTTATTGCTAATTAGCAATTTTGCTCATGACATTTGTTTTGAAAAAACTTTCTTGAGAAATATCCTTTCAAAAACAGGGGGGCCCAAGTCGGAGCCGGATTTTGGGGGGGGGGCAAAGTAAATCGAAGTAAAACACGAAAATTATAGTTCTGCTGATCTTGTAATTATTTTAGTCTTAGTATGTCAAATTTTGGGGGGAGGGCAGCAAAATTTTAAGGGGGGAGGGGCGCCCCCTCCCCTAGCGTCACCACTTACAAAACGACAGAAGCAACAAACTTTCATTACAATCAAAAACTTCTCCCTCTTTCAATATTATATACGAGAATAAGTTCGAGCAAAAACATATTGCGTATAGTTTAATTTGTTTTTTTTTTTGGAATCTATAAGATCAGTTCACCTTATCACTTTAAATTCTTCTTGAATAAATTGCTCATGAATTTGTAAGAAAAATTAATAAATAATATAAATTCAAAGAACACTTATTATAGTAGTAATCGCCAAAAACTCTTAACTCCGTAATCCAGTTCATTTCCGAAATATTCACTTGTATCCAGCAGTGCCGGATCTGGACAAGAGCATTGCATTGTTTTAATTAATCTCTGCTATTCGTATCACATGGCATTATACATGTGGTAACTGTTTATTATTTTCTCAAGTGCAATATCCTAGAATCCTTGAGCGAATCATTTCTTGGTGCCATTTCAGAAATTGCTCTAATCTAAATCGATTAAATTGTTGCTAATTTTCAACTGGTGCTATCGCATTGGTCAGTCTGGAATACCACTGATGACGCGGAAAATGAGCACGAAGACTATTTTAATGGTTTATTGAAGGAGAACACAATGGCGAATTCTTTGAAATTAATCTGATAATTAATTTCGTATTCCTGCGATACGTTCAAGCTATTATACCGGGTGATTCAAAAGTCAGTTAATAAAACAAGACGTACTTTTTGACATAAAGTTTTCTTAGTGAAAATACCACTGTTTGAATTAAAATATTAAAATTGCCAAGAGCCAATTTTTTTTTAAATTGAATAGGAGCTCTCTACTATATTAGTTATGAAAATATTTATAGGTTCTTAAATGCACTTTTAGGAACTACGTTGTCTTTTTACTGAAGACTTATAGAGCGTCGTACTTTTAAACATTCAGGACGTTTTTGGATGAAATCAACAAAACGTTCTTTGAAAATTTGACAAGGTGAGTTTAATTTAAAAAATACGTTTTCATATGAAATTGAAAAGATGCCTGAGAGGAATAACATGTGCTCCTTCAAAGCAAATCCAGATGAATTAGGAAAGCAGGGCGGCGAAATTTTATTTTACCGGGGCGCCAAAATATCTGACGGCGGCACTGCCCACAGGTAGAAAATCGGAATTCTGATAATGGGGTCTTTAGTAATTTCGCCAGAGGAATCGAATTGGCCCATCAGATTTTGGATTCAGTGGGAAATTTTACATACGAATTATTGAAACCACATTTTTTTCGTCCATTTTTGGGCCATATACAGCGTTTTTTGTTCAAAATGCAGGGTCGTTCATTCAGATCATAATGCCAAATTAGATTTTGGTTGCAAAAAGGCCTTATACGAGATAAGAGACCGAATTTTGAAATATGCTATAAAAAAGATTGGTTTGCATTTGAAATTTCGAAGTTGGGCCTCTCATATCGTATAGGGCCCTTTTACACCCAAAATCTGATGGGCTCAATCGATTCAACGAGAAATACTATCAAGGACCTTAGTATCAGAATATGAATTTTTGCATCCTAATCTGAATGAACGACCCCGGATTTTTTAACAAAAAACGGTGCATATAACCCAAAAATGGAGGAAAAAATTTTCAACCAAGTCAGATGTAAAATCTGCCGCTGAATCCGAATTTGCAATAAAAAAGATGGGTTTGCATTTGAAATTTCAAAGTTGGGCCTCATATCTCTTATAAGGCCCTTCTGGGCCCAAAATCTAATGGGCCCATCGATTCCTCGGGTGAAATTACTAAAGACCTCATCAGAGTTCCGATTTTCCTTCTATGCGCGAAATAAATTAATCGGTATAAATTTATAATACATATTATTATATTATAGTACGGGTTGGAATGAGCGTTACTATAACAATTTTCACTGGAAAACATTTCGAATTTTTTTTTTCCTGTCTGACAGAAAATCCCAACTCGTATGAAAAATCTACCAAATCAATAATATGCTTAGAAGTTTGGAGTCCGGTTTATTTATTCTGATTTGTATACTAATTGAGAATTCATAACTTCAAAACTAATTTTCCGTGAAAAATATTGCATTTTAGGTATATCTTCGTAGTAATAAATTTTTTGAATTACATGATGGTAAGTGATCTCGAAGAAGGCATTTTATATCATACCTGCATCACGAAATCTAAAGATTTGCTTGGTTACAAAAACAAAATAACTTCTTATTTTGAGTGTTTCTATTTTGTCTTCGATTTTCTCTATAATACGTATATTTATCTAAATTTTTCTGGTATTAATTTGAATTCAGTATCCTCAACTAACTTGATAATTTGGATCAGGGTTCTCCTTTTGATTCTATAACCATTTTGAAATTATCTTTCATATGAACTCTGAAATGAGACTGTCATCCTGTCAATAACAATTAAAGGATTAGTATCCAGATTTAATAGTATATTGTGTATTCAGTAGGTAGGAGAAAAACGAAAAAGGTGTTGAAATTTTACGCAACCAACTAGTAAAAAATGTGGTTTTCACACACTTCTCCTACGATTGTGACTAGCCATTAAATTTTCACAAAATACAAATTAAAACGCTGAAGTAGAGCTGATTTTATTTCAAAATGGCCTTCGTTAACTGAATGACTTTCCTACATTTCTCTAGCAACAACTTTTTTAAAGGTCTGATTTCGTTTATCTATCAACATGCGGAATCATTCTTCATAGTCTGAACTGTGGGAAATGACTACACAGGTTTTAACCTTTCAGTATAATACTACACAGGTTTTAACCTCTCAGTATAATACTACACGGTTTTGCGCATATCATGCGGAATTTTTTGTTTTGAATGCTAGTAAAGAATAATCTAATAAGAAATATATTTTCCAATAAATTTCGCATTGTGAAAAATATCCGCTTCGATATAAAATTTAACAAAATAATAATTAGAAATCATGTATATTGTATTATGGTTCCAATATGTTTAATTCAAAAAACAATTTGAACAGTGAGAATTCCAAAGTGATCTAGAATAAGTTTTTCCTAAACGAAATATGTACTTCAGTATTTTTGAAAAAAAATAAACTAAATAAAATTTAAGAATAATTTCAACCAATATACACTATCCCTGTATATTTGTTGAAATTATTTTTAGTACTATTAAGCGGCCATTACAGGGACATCGAAAACCGTTAAAAACTGGTTTGAACTGCAAAAAAAGGTACGTTATTTAGGGATGAGTGTGTTAGTGTGAACAGATCTAAAATATCTCCAATGGTTCCCGAGATATCTCGAAAAAACTAAAAATCGAGATTTTCTTTTTTTCTGTATAACTCATTTGTTTCTGGAGATCTATCACTACCATTAGAATCTCCATATTTGATAATGGCTACAAACCAAATTATTATACACTATTTTATGCATTTTGGAAAATATTTAAAAGACATTATATATCTATGACCAGTTAAAAAAAAGCCTACAATAACAAATAATTAATTAGTCACAAAAGTGTTAGATAAGAAATCTTGTAGGAGTAGTGTGCTTATAGGTACTATTGTTCTAGTATTGTTACTGGATGTAAATCACTTTAAATTCCTAGGGATTAAAAAAACCATTTCAATCCCTGAAATTAGGGATTCAAACTACTAATTTTAATTCAATTTCTAAGTTCATAAGATCTATCAAATAACCCTCTCAAAACCAAATTTCATGAAGACAAAAATCTGTATTCCAAATCAACCAAGTATTCAATTCAGGTACAGAAGAATAGAAAGAAATCAAGAGGCTCATTTTATATACTCGTGAACAAGAGTGAAAAATTATTAAGTCGAGTGTAAAGACCTCAGCTTTATCCGCAAATTGGGGTATCACGCTGAACAATGTTAATTCAATTCAAAGTCAAGATAAATTATTATACTAAGCGAGATGTTATTGAAAACAATTTGGGAATCAACGGTCATTGGTCAAATGTCATACACATCACACCGATAAATATATGAGGTTCATTAGAAATATTTTGTAAAATATATAAACAGTCTGAGGTATCCTGATAACAAATCACACGACATCAATGTAAAACAAATTCCAAAATTCGCACTCTACATATTATATTAATCTTGAATATATTCATACTATCTAGGTCTAAATAGATATATAGAAGAAAATGAATAAAATAAGTTTTAAAAATATTAATACATTTAGAAAACTATACAAATTTCGCATGTTGATATTGTATATTTATATTTTGAATTCCTCTCACTTTTTCAATGCAATAAATTTATTCGGTGAAAATTAGTTGGAGTTCTTTGTCTATTACACCTAATTATTTTTCCAAATTATAATATGCTCCAGGCTTTTTAATTATGTGTTCCCCGGTTATTGTTGCGGTTCATTGGTTCATATCTATTAATTTTAATTCATCAAACAATAAGCTATAACTTCAAGAAAGTTCCCTAGGTATATGAAAAATTAATATGTTTTTAATTTTTAAGAAGGAAAAGTGCATAGTAACTTGATGATATTGAAAATATTTGATAAGAAATTAAAAGAATTTTTGAAACAGTTTATGAATTAATTTGATCGAAAGAATTTTGCTGATGTATGAATTTGGTTATCGGGGAAACCGAAAGTCATATCAATAGACACACACGAGTTCAATTCTAACAGTAACATTTTAATCCAATTAAAGAGTAATTAAAATTGAAGATCTGCGGATAAGCCTCGATTAAACTATGAATTTTTGAAAATAAATAATTTTATATTTATCTATTCCTATTCGGTAGCAACAACCTTAACAACAATATCAATACTTAATTGGTTTATGCAACATAACAAAATTTGATTCTTTTCGAGATTAAAATGTGTCTGTCAAATAATACTAATGAGCAAAAAATTTTTAATCTGGTTAATGAAATTGACGTTTTGAATATTATTTTGATACATTCACAATGAATATGCAAGATAGTGTTAAGTACCCATTTATGGGAGAGCAATAATTCAAAAAATGTCGAAGATAAAGAAAATTACCTGGACTGGGCAATGTTTTGTACATTCATTTTCAACATCTGAATCTAAGAGATCCAAGTCAGCGTGAATGGTCCTTAGCACAAAACACAAAATAATCAAAGTCGATTTCATTGTCATCATAAACTCATAATCATTTTTTCACGCAAACCTCAAGACTGCACCAATATTTTAAAACATAAAAATATATTTATTCGTTGCGCGTAATTGTTTACATCGAACTATTCAAAATTTCGCTGCTTTGGCGCACAAAATTCAAGAGCGATCCGCATTGCGCAGAGTACTCGGTTTGAACGTGATCACTGGCTGGTGGAATACATAGTTTGAAATTTTAAATTTCTTCTTGGTCTGCTGCAACTGTTGCTCATGCGGTTGAAATATGGCTTAGCGATTGGTTGATGTACTGGACTTAATTTGGGAGCTTCTACCTCTGTATGCATGAATTCGATTAATTTCCCGTAACTTAAGTCGGAAAAATATTCCTGAAATTTACAAATGTTAATATAAAATTTTCTTACAGTTTTTCTCGAACGAAAAATTTGACGTTAAAGTTGCGTTTATATTTTTTTTTTGTAATTTTACTGTTGCAAAGTACCTATACTTGACTTCTCATTTGCAATGCACCAGAAACAGCACTAAAACTAAATCGCTTGAATATAAGGAGCAAGAGACAAATGTAAACCTAACTTTATCGTCCGAAAAGAAGTTTGGAATTAGTTGTTTTTGTGAATTCTTGGAAAAATTCCTATAAGTGTCTGCCAACAGCAAACTGAAGATCACGCTACATAACAAACTTTCAATCGGCCGAGAGTTTGATCGATCTTCTCAATTGGTACTATCGAATCGACAAATTTCCAAAAGGAATTTTTTTTTTATCTCCATGCTGTAATTATCTGTATGTAGTCTCTATAAACTAATAAGTATTTGAATTTGCTTTAAATAAGTAATTTTATTAGACCATTTGAACATTTCTACAACATACTCGTATAATGTTCATTTCACTTTCTCTTGCAACAAAAGTATAGATATTATAAAATAGTGTTTGGCCCTAGGATTGAGGATTTATAGCAACAATGGGAATATCTTATGATAAATAATTTAATGAACAACCGTCAATCATGGAAGGTAGTAGTCCGGCCAGCCAAAACCCACCCAGTCTTGTAGAGCTGCAGAAGAAGAAGATTAGTGTAATTGCTTTATTTGCAGCGTTCACTTTTGAGTGAACAATCTTGAATGAATAGTTTATTGAACAGATAAGTAGAAACAAGGCAAGTACATCATTATATAGAAATAGATAGTTAATTTCTTCATAAAAATAAATAGAACATTTTTACAAACAACTCACTTTAACAACAAAAACAGGGAGAATAGACAATTTGAACACGTATCCATGTATGGCTCATTTTCAGATAAAATTTCGTCTGATAAATATTTTTTAGGCAACCGTCCGGGAAGTGCTCACTTCCTGGACGCTTTTTCTCTGAGAAAGTAGCATTTCCCGGCCTAGTCCGGAAAGTACGTACTTCCCGGACTAGGCCGGAAAAGAATCATAGAATCCATAGCAACCGAGATAACGGCTGACAATTCATATGAAATTAGTTGTCAAAAATTTGCATTTTTTTGATCGCAATCGCAATAAAATATGGAAAGCAGCAGCGATAGTGTTATTTCACATAGTTGCCGAAAAAATATTGTACGCAACACGCCCGAAAATGGTTTTTTTGGACTCACAGATTTCCAGGACTCGCTTACGCTCGTCCTGGAATTTTGTCTATTCGTCCAAAAAAACCCTATTTTCCGGACTTGTTACGTAAATTACTATTTCAGAACTCTGCTTCATCGACAACAACTCTGGTTGTCTATCGGAAAAGTATTGGAAATGGTTTTGAGTGATCGTAAATTGAAGGTGCGTGAGATTGTGATAAAGTTGAAGATAGCAAGAGGAAGTGTAGGGGATCTGAAGGCAAAATGGTGTAATCAAGGAATAAATATTTATAATAAAAGAAATAATACTTTATTCCAGAAACTTTTTTACAGAATTCATATTGGTAGCTTAACGATGTATTATTCTTATCAGTCACAGAAAAATCATTCATAGAAATCGAAACTATCCTATGATTTCCAAAATTCCATTTTGGGTCGATTTTGCCTGCAAGTGAAGGTAAAATGGAAAACGCCAAAAGGCAAAATGGACTCAATCATTCTAATATGGTGAACACTTTTCACATACAAATATTGTGTTTTCATCATCGTCATCAACGCCGGCACAACTACAATGTGTCCAGAGAAGACAAATCGATCTTTGTACACAACCTTCATTTGAATCGGAGCAGTAGAAGTCTTTTTCTTCATCAGAAGTGTAATATCTTATGTTTCTTTTTCTTTCATTTTGTAGTGGTGTTTTTTCTTCTTTTTTCTTCTTTTCAGTTTCCAGGTTAAAATGTTCTTTTTCACTCTCTTCCCTTCGTTTGCATAACGTATTATTTCCAATTCCTTCCGATATGACGAAGAAGAAATTATAGCTGTTTTGCCACGTCTTATATTTTTTCTTCTGCTGACAGATGTTTTTGGAAAATGCATTATATAGTTCTCTTGATGGAAATTCGTGTGAATTATTATTCTCAATTGCAAGTAATGACGGAGAAGAAGGAACATCCCTTTTTTCTTATACAGGGTGTTTCCTAAACATGCGGCAAAAATTCAGGGGGTTGTTCCTTGGACTATTTTAAGCATGTTTTGTCCTTGGATGATTTTTGAAAAACCTCTTTGTTTCGAAGATACAGGGCGAACAACATTTTTCATATTTTTAAAATTAATAATAGTTTAAATAAAAACCGCACTGTGTTTACTAAGTAGGTACAATTTATTTTTAAATTTGTTTAACAACATTCCAATTACTAAAAACGGCCAGTTTTTTGACTAAAAATTGATAAGTGCAGATGGTAAAGGAATACAGATTAAACACGGTTTTCATTTGAATTCGTTTTGTGATGTATTAGCAATTTTTAGTCAAAAAACTGGCCGTTTTTAGTAATTGGAATGTTGTTAAACAAATTTAAAAATAAATTGTACCTACTTAGTAAACACAGTGCGGTTTTTATTTAAACTATTATTAATTTTAAAAATATGAAAAATGTTGTTCGCCCTGTATCTTCGAAACAAAGAGGTTTTTTCAAAAATCATCCAAGGACAAAACATGCTTAAAATAGTCTAAGGAACAACCCCCTGAATTTTTGCCGCATGTTTAGGAAACACCCTGTATAATAGTTAACCATCTGAAAAAATAAACACACAAAACTTAGCCAATGTTAAAATATTATGAGGGTAAAATGGACCAAATGGTCCATTTTGCCCGGGTCCGTCCTGCCTTTTAGATGATTTTGAATGAATGTGAAATATTGAGATTGAGTATTGAATATTTTTTTATGCTTTCGATACCATAAAAAAGATTTAATGGCTCATATTACTGTATAATATCATTACACTAACAATAGTGAAAAGAACAAAAGTTCAGGCTGATATTTTGCGTGAGCATTTGTCCACGAGAAAGCTTTGCTCGAAATAGGTGCCGCGCTTGTTCAAAAGCAACACTGTTGGGAGCTGGTTAAGCGAATTTTTGAAAACATGGATCCATCACTACACTCCTCAGTCAAAGACAGCGTCAGCTGGGGAAAGTAGTCAGATTGAAGCCTTCCATTGCGACAAAAATCTCAAACATCAGCTGGCAAAGTTATTGCTTCCGTATTTTAGGACGGGCATGGTATTATCCATTGGGTATCTTGATGAGGGTGAAACCATCAATAGTGAACGTTATTGGGTCTATTGAATGCAGAAATTAAGAAAAACGTCCACAAATGCAAAAAGAAGTTATCTTTTACCAAGACTATAATACTCTTTGTCACAAATCGATGAAAACTATTGTAAAATTGCGCTTCCAACTGCTTGATCCAGATTTGGCCCCATGATTACTGGCTTTATCCAGACCTCAAGAAAAAGCACCAGATAATGAAATTTATGTTTCTAAAATAAAGTTGAAACCTATTTTTAAAGCAAAGACGAATCTTTCTACAAAAAAGGTATTAGGTAGATAGGTAGATATTTATTCTTAAAATTGCTATGAATAACAAAATAAAAACAGGTCATAATTAGGGAAAAAAAATCAACTCAATAATACAACAACAGAAAAGAAGATATTCATATTAAAAAGTTAGAGGAACGTTGGAGTACATGTTTCACTTTTGAAGAGGACTATGTTAACGAATAAAATAGAACTTTCAAGAAAAAATTGTTTTTACTGGTCAGTCGCGGGACTTATACATTGGATGAAAAAGAATTTCGTCCATAGAAACTTTAACATTCAGTATACCAAATTGTTAGTTTCTCTATTGCGAAACTACATAGGTATTAATCAGCACACATATTATCTCCGTCCTTCAATATCAATGAGCGCCATTTCGAATGATTTCCATTTGCAGCACGCCTTTCACGACGCTCTTGCTATATTTCATATTGTACCATTTTCATGTTGGACACCGTGTTCGGACGCCCCCTCTCAATAATCGGGACAAGTGAATGAATGAAAAATAATTACATGCTCAAACAAAGCTTAACCGTTTCCGCTGCTTTACAATTAAGTCACATCATTCCTACTGGTCTAATATACCGCCCTGGTTAAAATGTTAATAAGTACAAACTTCGTTTCCTGTTCTTCTAATTGTTCTCGTATTTTCTTGGTTTCACTACAGTGATTGAAACTTATTAAGCAACCGATCTTCAAAATTACAAGTGGTGCGGTCATATTGTACTTGTTATCAAGCTTGGGGGCGCCATGGTGGTAAAACTTATTCTAATTAGAAAAACGAACTCCATGCGGCAATTGAATTGTTAAGATAGTCTTGGGGAACCATGCGCGGAGTCAGGAGGGGGCTCTGATGGAAACTGACCTCCCCCAAACATTAATTCGAAGCTGTCTATGATTTTTTCAAGGGAAATATAATTTCAGCGGCTGTTATATTTGATGTCCTTATTCGTAAAACCAGGACACCTGTTTCCAAGGCCGTACCAAGAGGACCGATGGAGTCCGGATACACCAACCCCCCCCAAAATTTACTCAGAAATACAGGATTCTAATTTCACAAAAAAAAGTCACAACTTTTTCATTTTTTTTAAATTTTATTGATTACAAACTCCGCACTATTTTTCTAGAGCTCAAGTCAACGGACCCACGGAACATTTTCTCTAGCTTTTTTTCTTCAACCTTGTTTGAACCTGAAGGAGTTTTGGCTTGGCTTTAAAATTTTCAATACATAACAAAAAGGATTGTCTGAGGAAAATACCTATGAAATTTCAAAAGTGTTAAACTTCTCAGTATGATAAGTTTTTGCCTGCGACTTGTCCTCGTGAAAGATTATCTTTAAATAATGCGATAACTGTTTTCAATAGTAGGTACCTGAGATTATATTGTGTATATACTTACAATGTATCTCAATAAGTACCTCGAACATAGGCATGGAAAGTTATACGAAAAATCGTATTAACAATTGTGCAAATTCGTCAGGTTTTCAAAATTAAACGGAATTTAGACAATTTCTGACCATTTCCATTTGGACCTGATTATTTCTATTAGAAATCACCCTGACGAAATTCAAAATCAACATTCAGAAAAATATCCAGGTTGACTATGGTTCGAAAAATATTTGATTGCCTGTCTGGATGTAGTGTTACATAATAAAAGGTTTTTCAAAAACAAGTTTCATTTTAAATGCCGTCTGGACAGCTATACTAGTATCCTTCGACATTTTGCTGGTAAAAACTGAACCACTCCCTACTAAAAATGAAACGAAACACGCTTCAACAAAGCATTGAAATTGTTAAACTCACTACAAAAATGGTGAAAATTTTGCAGTCATAGCTCGCAAAATTAAAGCACTCTTGTTTCGTTGGGATTGAAGTATCTTCTCGATCCGCAAAAATGAAACTGATGGAAAATTTTGTGCTATTGGGACAAGTTAGTGATGTGAAGAATCGAAACTGTGTGCCTCGTTCAAGAAAAACTGAAAATATGACTGCTGTATATGTTTATAGAATTGAGTGAAATATATCACTGATTTGTTTTTATTTCCGCGCGCTCCATGTCAAATTTGATAGTTCATCAAATTTGCTAAGATGCATCTTAAAATTTGCTTACTGAAAATGACATATGCTCCCTCTATCTATGTTTATTACTTTGAGGTAGATACAATAAAACTGAATGAAAAAATTCTTCACAGTTTGAATTAGCTTCGGAGATATGAATAAATAGTTGAACGAATTCATATCCCGCGGCTGAATATTTACTCATTTTGTTTTTATATATATGTAGTTGAATAAAAATTTAAATATTGAACTAAAAAGAACTGAAAGCGGGTAACGATACAAATTTACATTTGATAATTTATATCCTAAATTACTCATACTTAACCTGAAAAATATTCAATACGGTCCTGCAATTATCAAAAATATTTACGCAGAACCATGGGTGAGATATATATACAATTTATTTATAAATTCCCCTCAATAGTTTTTGAAAAAGTTGGATTTCTAGATTATATTTTTTATGAATCGCGAAAAAAAGAAGAACATTCTCTGGTTTTCCTGCAACCGTGAATCAACCACCATGACGCACCAATGAATTGTTTACCGTGATCTTGGATTCCTTCGTATCTTTTGCTATTCCTATTTTACCAATCACCATTTCTGTCTGATTGAAGTAGTCGTAGTTAAGAAAATTAATCTGTTTAATTAATGAATTTTGTTGCGTATTAGTGATACAACTTTATTCTTAATTACTTTTAATTGAGAATATTCCAACGAATATATGGTGGTGGAACAAGAGTTTGTTACTTGATGGAGTGACCTATGATTATGCAGCCATAGGACAGGAAGGAATTGGATTGTTTATAATCTTAAATTGTGTTGATAGTTTTTGTTATTATTAGAAAAACAATTATAAAGATGACTGAATTCAAACTGGTAGTAGTAGGTGCTGGTGGTGTTGGAAAATCAGCCCTGACAATTCAGCTGATTCAAAACCATTTTGTTGACGAATACGACCCCACAATAGAAGATTCATATCGAAAACAAGTTGTTATAGATGGTGAAACATGCCTCTTAGATATTTTGGATACAGCCGGTCAGGAAGAATATAGTGCTATGCGTGACCAATACATGAGAACTGGGGAAGGATTTCTCTTGGTGTTTGCTGTTAACTCAGCTAAAAGTTTTGAAGACATAGGAACGTATAGGGAACAAATTAAAAGGGTAAAAGATGCTGAAGAGGTACCTATGGTATTGGTTGGAAATAAATGTGATTTAACTTCATGGGCAGTTGATATGAATCAGGCTAAAGAGGTAAGTATCAGATACAAAATTTCTTATAAGAAGCTGGGTTATTTGATTGACTATGAGTTCACCATCATTTTAGGTTGCTAAACAGTATGGTATTCCCTTTGTGGAAACATCAGCTAAAACACGAATGGGAGTAGATGATGCCTTCTATACCTTAGTCAGAGAAATAAGAAAGGACAAACATAGCAGAAGTAAACGTCCTCATAAATATATTGTGGGACACGGACGAGGACCCTTTAAGCTCAGGTGTTCTGTCTTATAAGCATCTTCAGATTTGGACAGTTTGATTGAATCTATATATTCATAGATCAATCATTTGACGCAATTTTAGGTGATTTAAAATGTTGAGAGGAGAGGATATAGGTCATTTTGTTAATGTTGTGAAAAGAACTACATTGGTCATTTCGATGGTCTTGATATTGTGTGGTGGTGTTGATAAATTTTTTCTACAATGGTGAGTCCAAGTTACAGATTGAAAAATTTTACAATTTTTCATTTGTCAAACATCATTATTGATTCGAACATCAAATTAAGTTAAAATTTTTCTATATATTCAAACAAAATTAAACAATCTTTGTATAATTGAATATTTCAGTGCAATTCTTGGATAATTAGAATTTTAATGAATGATAATTCTTATAAGCTCATTTATATATCTTATGTTTTCAATGAATAATTTTTTCCCCGCAAAATATTCTACTTAAAGATGAATTATTAGGTGTACAGATATTGAGACATATTCTAATATATTTATGTTTTTAAACAAATTTGTAATTAATTTAACGTCAACAATATACTTAATATATTGAAAAATCATCGATTCTGATTAACCTTAGAAAACAAATTTTTTAATAAACCTTTATATTAAGTGGTGCTTGTCATTAAAAATCTGAAAATTTTTTACTTCTCTCCCTCTCTACATTTTGTAACTGATTATTAGATCATAAAAGCATGACAGATACAGATGCATATAGGAATAAGATATTGTTTGCATGTTTTCATTTTAATAAGTCTTGTATTGAAATATATTAAGAATTTTTTTTTGTAAAACTGCTGAAGAAAACTACACATCATACATAACCATTTAAATCAAAAAATCAGTTTTTTACAAGTAAATGTCTAAAACATAACAATTAATTCAAAAGCAGCATTAGTTGAAAGTCAATGATATTTATATTCTTTCTTGGATTTGACATATCTTTTAGATTTACTTGAAAATCGAAATAATGGGTAAGCTTTGTGGAATATGGAAGTGGTCATAATCACTTAAAAAGGCGTCAAGCACATATTGCTTTCGCATTATTCTCTTGTGTGTAATGTGATAGTGTAATTCAAAAACACAACATATTTGCATTGTTAACTGTTGTCACTTGTTATATGGTATGAAACTTTGGAGTGCGTGTTATTTTTTAGAGAAAACTTTAGCCAGGAAATTGATAAATGATCTGAATTCTTCAGGCCAAAATGGTTTTAGATCTATCAGAACTTTTAATTTACATAATAACACATATTTATTAATATTGAATCGATAAAAACCAATTAGCATCAACAAAAGAAGAGGGTTAATTGCTCATACCTTTATTGAAATTAATTATAATGTCCAGAGCTTGAGTCAATTATAGAATACAAAAACTGCAACAGTTTCAAATCTGACTAAGGTTTTCTTCAAAATGAATTATCGAAAGTGAAGAAAAATTTTTGCTTTTTGCAGTAGGTAACGAAATTTTAAAGGGATTAAGTGAAATGTTGAATGATTTCATTAATATCAAAGGACTCGTGATTATTTTTATATTCTCTATTCCAATGAACTGCCTGGGGTGTTTTCGGAGACGCTTATATCACCCAAATTGTTATGGAATATGAGGGATTAATTCTAAAAAAATCAATGCAATAAATTAAGTCAGTTGATACGAGAAAAATGTTCATACTTGTGACTTTGTTTTAATGTTCAAAATATTATTTATGATTTGTATATTTCCAAAAAATTCATTGATTTGCACAAATTTTAGCCGAGTAAAGAATTTAATTAGTATTGACAATCTATGAATCTTAGAATTCTAAGTTTTTAATACTACATAAAATATCTGAAAGTTTATAACAATTTCGATAAATTCCCTATTGATAAAAATTTTAGTGGTGCTAAAATGAGGCCATAATTATTTCCCAATTAATTTGATTTGTTATAGTATTTCATTGTGGAAGTATTGAATTTCTGGATAATACTTGAAAATTATATAATACAGGGTTTGCAGCTATTCAATGGACTATCTCTATTGAAGGGCAAAGGAACAATAGTATTTACAACCTCTTTCTTAAATATTTTTATTCAATTGGTTTCAAGATGATTAAAGTTTTATTAGTACATGTTTCGGAAATTAATTCGTGGAGTATTTTTTACAAGAATTCCTTTATACTTCTAGATAAATAGCCTTATTTTACTGTGAGAATTGATTGATTAAATTAATAATTTTTAGTTTTATAAAAACCTATTTTGATTCATGGCCAATCATTATAACTGATAGTTAATGTAAATCCATATTGTATATAAAATAAAAATTTAATGAGAAAAAATGTATCACTTTTCAACTTGAAAATTATTCATTAATAAAAATCACATCTTTATAAGGTTTTTATTTTTCTTCATATTTAGTACTGTACGGATCCGATTATTTAAGAACAAATGAAGTGAGGTTAAAAGTGATAAATAAAAGCCTACACAGCAGCCTCCTAATTCCTACCATTTTTCAAAGCATTAAACATGTTTTGATTAAAATATGGAATTTTATTATTAATTTAAAACTGGTAAAAATGAAGCGAAAGTAGTTCCAACAAAGTAAGATAATATTTGAACACAATCATTTCATATTAAAATTGATCAAGATGATTATTTTTGCAAATGATGTTTTGATCAATAAGAAAATTTGACTAGCTGAATCTAATAAGAAACCTGGCATCCAAGCACAAAAGTTTATCCCAGTTTCCCTAGATTCTGCTAATCTCTTTCTTATTTATAATTACTTCCATTTCATGATTGCAGTGTGATTCTTTATTCTTTCATTATCTTTTTCTTTTTGATAATAAAAACAATGATATATTTCAAAAATGTCCTTTATTGGGTTTGACTTATCAATTCAAGTTGTGTTTGTGTAACATGTTTCATACCATCTTGAACAGCACCAAGATTGGACTTCCAAGAATAAAGTAAATCCCTCAATTGTTGCCATTGGGCTCTTCCAAAGGTTCTATGCATAGTACTTGTAACATATACGGAACGAGCAGCTTGGTTCATTCGTGCCCTTACAAGTTTTGTTTTTAAGACTGAAAAAAAAATTCAGTATTATATTGAATGTGTACTATTACAAGGAAAATAATCTAAAATTCAATTGATTGATGCGATGAACCTACCTTCAATAATAAATCCTTCTACTTCTTCAGGTTTCAATTGAAGTTCCTTTTCAATTAGATCAAAGCTTAATTCAGGTGTACTTTCTGCCAACTGCATAAAAGACAATAGGCGCATTTTTTGTAGATTTTGCTCATGATTTAATCCTTGAGAGGTGACAAATTCTTTGTGTTCGTTGTAAAACTTTAGATAAGCAGCTAAATTTTCACCAACAAATATGTTCAGAAGATCATGAATCAATTCTCCTTCCAGAAACTTGACAGGCTGTAAGGACAGCAAAGGATCTAAAAGGAATGTTTTTGGATCTGCTAAAGCAGAAACAATACACTGGATAGCATCCTCTCTGGCATGTGAGGCATTTTTATCAGTGTACGTTTTCAAAAGTTCAATCATTACTTTGGCAGCTTGTTCACTGGAAAAGTCACAATATAGATAAGATCAAATTACAAAAATTGAATAAGAACATAATTTATGAATTCAAACTTAATTTATTACCTCTCATTACTTTTCAAAAGAACTTCATGCAAAAGTCTGTAGAGCTTTTGCAATTGTTCATTGGAAGGAGGACATTGACTGAATAGCTGTTTTAAGTGAACAATGTCTTCAAAAACAGACTTAACCTGGTCAGTCTCTTTAGCAATCAGGAGAATATGATAATAGACATTATAACGAATTGGAGAATTTTCATCTAAAGATTGAAAGAGGAGCCATAGCCTAAAAAAAACATGACATTATTCTCGGTATAATGTATGATAATTAATAAACTCACACTCTCAAACAACTCATGCCAAGTTTTTGCCCTGGAGCTTTGCTCAATTTCTCGCAGAAAGCCATGATAATACTTTCACATCTATCTAAAGGTATCTATCAAAATTTACAAAATGAGACTCGGTAATGTTCAGCTTTCTATTTCATCAACACTCACCAAAACCATAATGGAAACAATATCATTGAGTATCATTTCCACTTCATTTTCATTTCCCTCTTTGAAACAAGCTTCACATACTCCTATAATTTTATGAAGATCATCTTCAATACCTTTTGCTGACTTCTCTTCGGATATTTCTGCACCCAATCCCTTGAAGTAGGATCTAAGTTCTAAGGCCTGTAGAAATGAGGAGTTCAGACATATAACTAGATAATTATTAATACAGTTACCTGATCCTCCAGGGTAACGTCTATAAAAACTGGTGGAATTTGCATGATTGCCTTCAAAAATGATTTTTTCAAATTTAGTTGTGAAGAATATGGAAGAGATTTTACTAGCAGCACCTTGTAATTTACAAGCGTGAAACGACACAAGGAATGAGGTTAGTCAATGAGTCATAGATTTTGTGACATGTTGTTTACATAAAAATGACAGCATGATCACAGACTAACTAGAAATATGTGGCATGATATTGGTCATTAGCATTAAACATTATTTGTCGCTACTAATTTGAAATAGATAGTTATATCAAATTATAACAAGAATGTTATATGCAAAATAACTAATACAAGAACAAGATACTATAATACAAATTTATTTATGGCCAGTTGCACCATTTGCCTAAACATTGATTAAAAATTCAAACATTGATTACTTTCTGATTTCTTAAGAGAAACCAGAAAGTTATGAATGTTTAAATTTTAATCAATGTTCAGGCAAATGCTGTAGGTAACTGGCCATAAATAAATTTGTATTATATTATCTTGTTTTTGCATTAGTTATTCTGAATAGACTATTTATATAAAAACTCCGCTTCTGATTCCATATGGTTCATTCTTTAACCAATTGCGAGTTTGTAAAGTTCCACTAACTAGTACGGGACTCTTTCCCGACTGCAGTCGCCCAACACCAGGATGACGTGAAAGTGAAACATGCTAGCCGAAAAAATGATTTTCCTAAAAAGTTGTGCATGAACAAAACTGTAATGGTCGACTTTCATTCGGTGACAAATTTCATCAGGTACCATCGTCTCAAAGTAAATGAGCCATGACAAAGTGCACTTACTGAAAACAGTGAAAACCTCTTTGAACTAACTAATTCTTCAAAAAAGAAAAGTTTTTCTTGAAAATTCCTGCACGCCTTTAAAGAAGATACAAAGACCTTGCCAAAAAAAGTACCACATGACCCACTTTCCCTATTCAAAAAATTTAGAGGGTTGATGGGGATGGCACAGGGTGCAACAAAAATGCATAAAATTTGGTAAAAGTGAAACAACAATTTTTCTTCTGAGAAAATGAATTTGTTCCATAATTTTGACGCGCACTGTGTAATAATATTGTATGAACTCAAATTTAAAATGCATATCAAAAATTTATATAAAATCTTAATAAAACCCACATATTTTTGAATGAAAGTCTAATATCATGATATCCTAATATTGCATTCTATTGTTCCATTCTACATTTAAGTTAGAATGGATGGTCAGACGGAATTAGTTAGTGGTAACTGACACTCCGTATATAATTAGATCTAATGCAAAGTGCAGACCGATACGCGACATTGATTGTAAGCTGTGAGGATATAAAAGAATTTTATTTGAAATACGTTTCTATTGGAATTTGCAGTCATCCAAGTAACATTCCGTCCTGCCTAAACATGATAACTCTTGAACAGAAAGACTTAGAAACTGGAAATCGCCAGGGTAGGTTCAGACATAGTATAAAGAATTCCTTATACTTCCTTATACATATACATAAATTCATAAAGAATTCCTTATAATATGGTTCAGATTACGAATGCCGAGGTTTAGTTCGTTAATCGTCAAAATCCAATTAGGAGTTCCGGAGACATATGGCCTTTCGAAATTTTGTTTTGCTGATATTTCCGAAACTGCCGATTCTGATAATATAATTTCAAGCTTCATATGAAATTTCATAATGACACGAAACCAGAACTAGAGAAAATTCAAGAAGCATATCGATGGAATCAAAAATTATGAAATCGAATTTTGAAATATTCACATCTCTGTAAAGAGAAATATTACCTGCACGAAATCTGTGATTCTTCAATCACAAAATTCAAAACGCACCTATGTTGCCATGATTGTACTCCATACAGTATTTTTTATACCAGAGTACCTGCAAGCCTCAAATTGTTGAAATTATGAATATTCGGATATTTTTTTCCAATTTAATCACCACAATTGGTACTTGTTGGAAGTGTGATTCAATGGTGGAGTGCCCAGATAATTTGGGTTCAAATCTATGATGCTCCATAAGTTTTTTCATTCTATAAAAATTATTAGTTTCCGCTGCAGTTCCAGCGAATTATTTAAAATAACTGCGTACATGGGCGCCCGCAGAAATTTTTCTCAGGGGGGGCAAAATGAAAATTATTGAAAAACGATAAGGTGTCCTTGATTGTCATTGAAAACCGGAAAATTGTTGTGAATCCATTACTTTCCTTTTTTCTTTGCTCTTTGGATTGATAAAGTTATATTGAGGGTGTTGTGCTGAAAAATGAGGAAATCAAAATCTCAGGGGGGGCCATGGCCCCCCCTGGCCCCCCCCTGCGGGCGCCCATGACTGCGTATAAATTTAAAAAATGCCAGTATGATTTTCGATCTCCTTAGGAGCGGAACCTGTAAAAATAATTTGGGATATTCTGAAAGAAAGACAGAGAGGAATAATAATGAACCAGTTTATTCATATCAAAACTATATAGCAATTGGTGGATTTTTGTTACTTTTGGAAATAAATATTCAGCTTACAATAATTATTATGCACTCGGGTGATATTTCTTTGAATACGCCCCTGGCTGATTTATGATGAAACAGAAAACATAAACATCCTAACCTAACATCTCTCTATATGTCAAATTGGGTGCTGTATTTCAACTTTGATAAACAATTTTTTGGGCGTTTCGGGGTAGTATTAAGTAATGTGAAAACTTCCACTCTATTTTCTTTTTGCTTTATTATTTGATATGACTTCTATTAGTAGAACTCTTCAAAATGAAATATTTCAATCAAGTGAGGAGAGACTTATTACTTGCTGTAATGTTGGAAAATATTTGAAAAAAAAGAAATCGTCTTTTCTTTGCATTGTGAGCAGTACTAGCGCCCCTATAAATATATCCATAGTTCAGATAAAACAAACTGATAAGCATATTTACAAACGTAAAAGAACATGGAATTTGGCTGAACTGAAATCCATCGATGGTCATAATGAGTCACCTGAAACTCTGGAGTTTGATATGCATTTTGATAAAGTATATAGATGGACTGCATCAAACACTAAGGAAAGACAATCTTTTATATATAATTTATGGAGGCAAGCTAAAAAACATATCCTGAAAGAAATGCCAACGTTTAAAAATGTGCCTGTAGCTTGGATTGCAGAATATGCAATGACACCTGAAAATAAATTTGAAAATTCTGATTTAATGGAAATGGATAACGATAATGATGATGATTTTCAGGCAATAACAGAAAAAGAACAGGAGGATTTGATGAAGTGAGACTCAGGAACATAATCAATAATTGAAATATCAATCAATAACAAATTATTTTAGCTTGATGCAGGAGTGTAAGTTTACCATTGGAAATGCAGAGGCTTTTATGGAAGTTTTAAAAAAGGAATTATCAATGCTAGATGAGAAAAATGTACAATGTGTACTTGCTTCAGAAAAGCAGGTTGAAGAATTGATGAAGAACTTGGATGAGGCTATTGAAGAAGCTGAAAGATTAGAACACCTTTTGGATTCTTATGATGAAATACTTTGTCATGTTAAAGAAACAATGGAAAAAATGGAAAAAAAGAATTCTATGATTTCTATAGCAAATAAGAATAATCAGTTACTTTTGGATGAATTAGAGAAAATTGTGGTAAGAATACTTGGTTACTTGGTCTACTTATGTATTTAGAAATATTGTTTTTCTGAATTATATTTTTCATAAATTTTTACAGCTTGTTGTCATAATCATTGTTTACTAAAAAAATTGCTTTTAGTCTAAACTTAATCTCTCCCAAAAACATCAGAAAATATTAGAAGAATCTGATTTGACAACGCCTGAAGGAATGAAGAATGCCATCGAAGCTGGAAATGCTTTAAAAGATGCAATGAATTCTGATATAGATAAAGCATTACTACAGATGAGTGCAATCCAAGAACAGAGAAGACGTTTTGAGAAATACAAAGAAATGTTTGCAAGGAGTATATCAAGACAACTAAATAACCTCTTCATTCATTATGGAAATTATAAAGGAAAACTTGATGGTATATCGATGCCTCTACATAGTAACATCCACAGTGATTTGAGTTCTTATATAGAATTAATGCATTGGTTGAAAGTAATGGATCAGAAATCATATAGGCAGTTAAAAAATGTTTATACAGATTCATTTGGGAAATTATATGAATTGAATTTGAAGAGTTTATTCGAAAGTGCCCGGGATAAAATCGGAGGTATATGGATATCTATTTAAAAATATCAATTAGGCTGAATAATACATACCTATTTATTCTTATGATGTGTTTATATGGATACATAACCAGAGCCAATTTATTTTAGTTTTACCAACATTGACTTCCCCTACATCATTATTAGGTCATGATAGAGATACATGGACATTGGAAATATCAACTAGTGATAGGAAAAAATATGATGACATATTAGATCAAGTGTTAACACAGTTGGAGCCAGTATGTCTTCAAGAGCAAATGTTTTGTGTTAACTTTTTTCAGGTATATAGTTCTTTTGATTTCTCTTCAAATCATAATTTTTTACTGAAATTTTCAGTTAGACGTGCTCAGTCCTAGTTCCAAAAATACACTTACAACTTTAGATGAAACTGAAATTCAGACAGAAACAATGCCTCAGAGAAAAGTAGATAAGCAAGTAAATGAAGATGTAAGGAACATGATGACAAATTTGTTTTCATGTTTAAAAAATGAATTAGATAACTTAATTGATCATATAAAGAGGCAAGATAGTTTGTGAGTAAAAATTTTCTATATAAAACATAGTTTCTATTCTTCTCTAATTACAGTTACTGCATGTATGTTCTTGTGAAGTTAAATGATCATGTCATGACAGCTAAAAGCACCTTCTTAAGTAACACTATTGGTTCTCTTCTCATAGAGATCAAAAGGTCTCTTGATCAATTCATGCAAAATCAAAAAGAATCAATTACTCAATATAAACCACCAAGAAGAGCTAAGTGTGGCATATTAGCTTATGTTTCAAATTTGGAGGAGTTTGCTACACATGCAGACTGTTTGTTAAAAAGTGGTAGAAGAGCAGATTTGGAAAAATGGTATACAAGATTGGTGGATACAATGATTGAATACATAACAAAACATGCTAATGAACATAATAAGACTCCACCCCAAGTTATAAAAATGGGTAAGGAGAGGCATCTATTCAGATGCATTTATTATCAGATATGAAAAGATGTTACTCTTTTTATTTCTGAGCGATTATTTCATTAGGAACATTTGAAACAATGAGTACCTGCTTAATTGAATATATTTCAGAAAATTTCCACCATTTATATTCTTTGTTGTCCCAGTTGAAAATATCAGTACTTGACGCACAGAGAAAAGAAGCTAAACAAAAATACAATGATGCCTTGCAAGCTTATGTTACTTTATATTTTGGAAGGCCTCTAGAGAAACTAAATGTAATTAAGTAAAATATAACTCCAATGCATTTATTATATTATATCTATTTTTCAGAATTTTTTCGAAGGTGTTCAAGCAAGGGTAGCAAGTGGTGTTAAAATGTCCGAAGTTAGTTATCAATTAGCATTCAACAAACAAGAATTGAGAAAAGTTATTCAACAATATCCTGGCAGCACGGTAAGTTCAAGTGTATTTGAAGGAATATCCCTGAAAAATCTTTTTCAGGTGAAAAAAGGATTGGAAGCTCTATACCGAAAAGTAGAAAAACATCTCTCTGAAGAGGAAAATTTGCTACAAGTTGTTTGGAGAGCAATGCAAGAAGAGTTTATCAGACAGTACAAAATGTTGGAAGACCTCATTCAACAATGTTATCCTGGTTCTTTAATAAATTTAGAATTTACCATAGAAGATATTTTGAGATTTTTCTCTGATATTGCAAGGTCTCACTAAATCATTATTACTTATACATAGAATTAATATATGTAAAAAATTTGCTAATTACAATATTGAAAGTTGATTAGTTTTCCTAGTTCAATATTTCCTCTTTCCAATTTTACTCACCAATTATTACTAAAATGTGACTATTTGGCCCCAATCTTCGAAATCATTTTTGTTGGATTCAAGAGAAAATGTGTATCTATTGTGAGGTTCAGACGACGTTGTTAACGGCGAATAATTTTTTTTCAATTTTCATAATTTTTATAAAATATGATCTGTCAATGGCTGGGTCACTAACCTTCCTCGATATTTTCAATTATGAAGTCAACTCTCTGAACTTAGAACTATTTCATGCGCAACGTACAAATCGAGCTAATAGAATGCGAAATATGTATTTGGATCCGGGAATTTCACGTTTGCGCATGCTCAATATGGAAACAACAAATTTAATCGAAATCGGAGAAACAACGTGAGATGTGAAAATAGTAGAATTTCACATTTGCGCATGCTCTAAGAGTATCTTTTATCAGGAAATGAAATTCATATGAAACCATCTACAACCCAAAATCGGCAATCACATTAAAATAAGGTCCGGCGTTTTGGGGTGAAACAGTGAAGCGGCCGTTTCAGACGCCTCTATTTGAGGGGCGGTAATTCGGCCCAGTTTACTGGTCGCCTTTTTTCATATTTCATCGTTGATTCTTAAAAACAACATGAGGTTGTTCCACTGCACTGCGTTTGTCAACATTCCCCGCAATAAGAATTCCTACAGTTTTGCATACAGAACTATGCAACTGTAACTTACTGATAAATTCCAAATGTTTTTGGCGGAACACATGTTGTTATTGATGCTTTTTCAGCAGAGGCGTCGAAAAATTTTTTGTTCAGGTGCCTAAATTACTCGCGACGGCCCTCACGGATTAGAATTGTAGAAGAAGAGATTAGTTGTTGTAAGGGTTTGCGGGTATACAGACAGACACCAAACATGTGTCTTCGATAGACTCGAAAGCAATAATTAAAGTTAATCTTTAAACCTATACCGTTTGTCTGTGTGATGAAATCTGCCTGAAATTTTGAAATAACGGAAAAGATCGTGGTTCGAGATGTGAATACCGTTGTTTGTTATATAAAATAAAATGTCCAGCCAGCTTCAGTAAAGTAGAATCGATTATCCAGATGCTGCTTCCTGTACAGACTTAATATTCCTAATAGAATAAATGATATGGATTAACAGAATGTCCGTTACTTCCATTTTGATTTAATAAGATTACAGTTCTTCAGTGTGGGCAAGTCGGTTTCGGTTTAATATTTTTTTTTGTTGAAAAAGTAACACAAAACAACATAATGACAGCGAATGATGATGTACTGGATGATATACTACTACAAATGGGAGGCATAGGAAAACAACAAGTGATAATTTTATTTTGTTTAGCTTCAGTAACTATTCTTCATTCTGCCACACACATCGCCTATGTTTTTACATCAATGGAATCAAATCATCGGTAAGCAAAATTGTTGTATAAATTTGGAATCGGTTTACAAAAGCCAAGAGTGCTACATATACAGGCTGCTCAGATAAAGTTAGATTGAACTTATCTAATTTTGGTCATTATCTTCAAATATTTTGTAATCGTTATACAAACTAACTAAATAAAAAATGACAATTTAAACTCCCATTAGTAAAGAACACATCAGTGTTGAGCCTATATTTATTTGTTTTACTGGGCAGCAAAGTAGTCGATTGACTGTCGCGGCTGAAGTCTTTGCACTTTCTAGCTCCTGGCTTCTAAGGCAAGGTGATGAAATCCGATGTGAGCCGTGCGGAATCTTAACAGAACTGTATATCTTATAGAACACATATGTGTCAACCACCTCATGCTGTCTTCATCAAAAAGTTTCAAGAACTTAATATTTATATTATCAGGTCCCGGCGACTTACCTTCCTTCATAGATTTTATTGCTTTATTTCCATATGTCTTTCAAGTCAGCAACATTAGTTATAGTTTTTTCCTCGTTGTTGGTTAGGGTGCTCACATGTTTAAGTTTAGACGTCCCAATCAACTCTTTAACCTTACGGTGTAGGTTGAAAGTATCGTGTCTTGTGCAGTACCTACCTATCTCTATTCCAGTACACTTTTTCTCTCTTTCCTTGGCTTGTCGGACCTTTCTTTCAATGATTTTATTTGTATACGCTATTATTTCTTTTTTTTTTCGTTGTTCCATTAACCGCAAAATCTCCCATAATTATTGTTATATTAGTTCTTGCTTGGTCAATTCCGTCAATTTGTACCTGACTTGGGAATAAAATTCTGATACTTCCTCATCACAGGGTTGTGTTGGTGCATATACTTGAATTAAATTCATGTTGGTTGGTGTTGATTTGAGCTGCAACAACATAATTCGTTGAGATCTTTTAACAAAGTTTTTGACAGATCTAGCAATTGATTTATCCACTGGAATGCCCACTCCATGCTGATACTCTCCATTTCGCGCTTCCTGACTATTTGAGGGTCATTTCATCAATGTTACAGAAACTGGTACCAAGCCATCGCATTTTACCTATTCCTGGGTTTTCCTTCTTTTCATTTCTTTGATGGCACTTTACCAGCCTGGCCAAAGTTCGAACATTCCAAGTGCCTATCTTAATTTAGGTCTGACAATGGTTTTCTTAGTAACATCACTATTCGAAAGTGTTCCCCCGGAGATCCGATCAGAGAACTTGAAACTCCGGATCCTGATTTAGCTCTGAACATATTCATGCTGATTCTACTAGGGACACCCAATGCGGGTCTTTAATGCAGTGATTTCCCTTTGCATTCTACATTCCCATGCCGTTGACTCTTTGTTAGTTAATCCACCTTTAGGACCTATTTCTCGATCTAAGGACAAGAGAGTGCCCTTTCCTCTTAATAGCTCCTCCACCAGTTGGAGGCCAACAAGAGGATGACTGCTTATTCCGGCAGTCTCTAGCTGAGCAAAAAAATAGAACATTAATACAACATAAACTAGATGGACGAAGAAATCTTGACCCTGCTTAAGAAATCCTGACTCCTCCTTGACCTTCTCTATTCTTGAGGGCTGGCGTCACCAAGGTGCCCGGGATTTGTTGAGTGACATGTTATTATTTTTTTTTTAATACATAATTCCCTAAGAATAACCATTGTTTTATAGGTGTTCTATCCCAGACTGTGAGACTGAAATATTAGACAACACATCTTTACTACAGAATTATGTTCCTTTCAATAATCTCAATCAACCGAAGAAGTGCTTGATCTACAGTAAAATTATGGATGATTCCTTAGGAGGTAATTGTTCGTCTTCTACTTTCGATAAGTCTTCTACTGTGAAATGTTCCACTTTCAAATTTTATGAAGATGAATTTTATATCGCAAGAGAAGTAATACAGTACATGTTTTTTGAAATGGCGTCTAATTCAGTTTTTTTTAGTTTAAACTTCTGTGTGAGGAAGATAGATGGGCCTTGAGTCTAGTTGGCACCACAAATACAATAGGAATGTTCTTAGGATTACTTGTGACTGGATTCATTTCGGATAAGTAAGTTTAGAAATGGAGATTGAAGAAATATATATATTTGTTCTTTTCAGTTATGGAAGGAAACGTTTGCTTTTGATTGGAATAAGCGCTTGTGGAGTTGTTGGAATGATAAAGACACTATCCCCAACATTTCAATGGTTTTTATTCTTCGAATTAATAGAAGCAATTTTCAGTGCTGGGACCTGTGGATGCATATTCATCTTAGGTAAATAGAAAGCCCAATAGAAAAATAATCAACTTTCAAGTGATCTGTTAATTTCAGGTGTTGAACTAGTCGTACCAGAGAAGAGGGCATTAATAGGTACCATTCTGAATAGCTGTTACACTATGGGAGAAGTAGCGATAGCTTTACTTGCTTGGAAGCTTAAATCTTGGAGGTTCGTGGAAATATTTCCTATTTTACACTTTGAGTTTGATTATATACCATTAAAAACACATATTCTTGATAAATTAAATTCATTTTAATTGTCACTGTATGGTAAACATTGAAGGCATTTTATTGATTTATTTTCTAGGATAGATGACGATGACAGTATTAGATAATATAATAACTAACGGTCTTTAGATAAATTAATGGATTCCAATATATGTCTCTGTTATAATTCAGATATTGAGATTAATAAGATTTTCAACAGAACAAAAGTATAAAATAGAGCCATCGGGTGGAGTTATTAGATATAGTTATAGTATAGTGTTCAAAAAATATATTTTTTTTTCAATTGTACTTATCATTTTTGTAAATTCTCCTTATCGATGGGGGCTATGTCTCCAATAATAACCTGAAAACTATAGTCACATCAAGAAATAAGTTTTTTGGATACTCAGGAGCAAATTTCGGAATCTGTCATCTAGCCTTTTATTTTTTTTTTATTTATTATTTCTTTTTTATTTTTTTTTCTAGGTCGCTGATTTTCCTTTCGTATGGACCAATGTCTCTGCTTTTATGCTTATATTGGGTTCTCCCAGAATCTCTCAGATGGTTGCTGAGTAGAGGAAAAATAGAAGAAGCGAAGAAAGTCCTTCGCTCAATGGCAATAACAAACGCTAAGCACTTATCCCAAGACGCTCTTAATAAATTGGAGCACACAGCTACCCTTCTACCTTCCGTTCGTTTTTCAGACATATTCAAGTCTTCTCGTCTGTTCTGGAGGTTTACCAATTGCTGTTTCGGGTGGATTACATGTGCATTTTTGTTCTATGGGATAACACTCAATTCAGTCAGTTTGCATGGTAACAAGTACTTAGATTTTATATTGATATCCCTGACGGAGCTACCAGCTTATTGGAGTTGCAACTATTTTGTAAACAAGTTTGGACGACGTACTTCTATTTGTGCGTCGTATTTCATCACATTTGCAGCATGCGTTTCTTTCATATTCACCACTCAAGGTAAGTAATTCATTTAAGAAAATTCGATATTAGGTTATAGAATGAGTACCTAATTCGTGTAGATTCAAATCTACACATTACCTGTTTATCCCTTTGTGACCGGAATTAATTTTATCCATATTTTTCTGTTGAAAATCAAATAATAGTATTCAAATATGATTGGATAAAGTGAATAAACATGTTTTTGAGTTTTCGGACAAAGGATTTTTGCTTTAGGACGTGTCCTCATTGTGGGGACACTAGGCAATGAAGAAATTTTACACAATGTAAATCATATTATTATTTTTAATGAAACCTAATACAAAAATCTACTTCGTATGAAATTTTGAAAAACAATTTTTAACAATCCATAAGATTCGTTGAATTCTTTTTTATTTTGTGGGCAGTACGAGTTTTTAGTTGTCCATTATTATGTATGTATGTAATTATTATTAGATGATATTCACATTAGCTCACGAACATGACAATTTACAATAAGTTTTTATATATTTCTTCAGAAAAAACCTACCTTCCATGTTTTTTTTCACTTCGAAACACGATAAAATAGCTGCTTCATATATAGCTAGTACACAATCGTGGATATTAGTTTACATCCAATGCGTTTCCGTATGGATCAGCGATGTAGTTCGCGCTCCTATGTGTAGATACGGTATTTACGCGAACTAAGAAATATGTGGCTATACGATGAGCGCATTAGGCGTCTGGGAAAAAATTTATTAACTTGTGTCCCCACAGTGGACACACTAGGACACAAAGGGTTATAGTAGGTACTTGCGCGTTCTGACAGTTCATTTCAAGTGGCTTTCGAGATGTTCATAATGGATGAAAAAATCTGAAAGAAAAAGGACCTTGAATTCACTGGGTGTTGTCCGTAGATTGTCGGTTGAATGAAAGAATTAAATATGAAAAATTCGTTCTACAATTCAACTTTTTTCTAATCTTTCTCCAGCCAAGTTAAGAGGTGCACCTTCTCCCGGGAGTTTGGTGTTTCGTCCCGAGATCGCTGGTGGACTTTCCAGCGATTTCTGTCCAGGACACACCCTCGTGAGAGGAGACCCAGTTGCAACTCAACGATCCCTTTAAATCTGCCGGGGTCGAATTAGTGTATCGCGAAAACCTATAGTGCCATCTGTGAGCAGACAGAGTTACTATATACTCCCCAACAGAGCCGACGACCTACCAAAGGAGGAGGTACGCAGGTGTACTTAGGGGGGAGAGAGCGCATGCGAGCTGTGAAGGCGGAAATGCAAGGCTCAGCGTGCCATTGGCTCTAGAGTCCGATAAACAGTAGCCGTAACGTTGGCCGGATATACATATTGAGAATTTTTTTCTAGATAAGCGATCAACATGAAATTCTGCATGACGCTTGAAATTGTCATTCTAGGTACATCCAAATGCCAATTTTCATCTCTTTCGAATCTGCAGTTTTGATATTAACAATAAAACGAAATTTCGAACGGTTATATTTACATAACCCTCAGTCGGATATTGCCCATTAACAACTGCATAATTTGAGATCCGAATTCACCCCAAAAAATTTCAACTTTCTAGGTTTTTATTTGTTATTTAATTCGAGGCCGATTCGTCATCAGCCTACCTTATTGTTTAAGGCCATTCCCGGCTCAAAATTCGAAAATTTTTGAAGAAATGTAACGATATGTTCAGGGAACGATTGCTTAAAAATCTTTAGCTCTACCGTATTCATCCTTCTTCAAGTTATATAACTGGACTCTTTTCAAATGATAATAATCGAAGGAACCATTTATATCCAAATTCAGAGAAATTCGAAAAAGTTTCCTTCGAAATTCGACAAATTGATATTGGGATTAAAAACATGTCTGTTACCGAACAGAATATATTGTATTGTGAATTCCTAATATACGCAAAAGTTTCGCGCTAATGAATTTTTACAAATTTTGCGCATATAGAGCCGAATAACCTCGGGTTCAAACCTCGCCATTAGATATTTATCATAAGTTTTTTAAATACACATCTATTTGATATTCTATTCTCGCTTCACACTGGTTGAGATATTACGGATGTGCTTTTGATTTTAGCTTCTGCAGGACTGTATTTATTCGTTTATTGTATGGGAAAATTTGGAGCAACTGCAGCCTTCACTGTTATATACATTATAACTAGCGAATCTTTTCCTACGCCTTCAAGACATTCTATAATGGGGCTATGCTCAACAGTAGGCCGATTAGGCTCAATGACAAGTCCGCAAATACCTTTATTGGTAAGTACTATTATATTGTATACAATTTTGAGCTCACGAGAGATTATTTTTTAGGCTCAGATTTGGGGACCTCTCCCGATGATTATGTTTGCAATAATGTCAGGATTAGCAGGAGTACTTTCACTGTTTTTACCAGAAACTAATGGCATTAAACTCCCAGATACCACAGAAGAAGCAGAGAATATTTCATGAGGAAAAAAATACAAAACAATGTATCATTTATCATGTTTACTTACAATAAAATTTTCTCATATCACAAAATATATACGTATCTAAGTAATACAAGATGAATGATTACAAGGGACTTTAAAAATATACAATCTCTCAACAAATTCTAACAAAATATAACTAGCGCAGTTTTGAGTGACTAAATTTGGCATGTGATGCTATTTATAACAGCAAAGTATAGGTAAAGATATACAAAAACTTCGTTTGGGGATTTGAAGACGATTTCATCACAGATAAGTTGCTATTTCATATCACTTATTACATAATCTACGATTTCCAATAGTGGGAATCTCAGTCATTAAAAATGAGCCAGTTGCTTATAATGATTGAGTTGTTGATGACGACAGACTTTTAGTGGAAATAAACCAATAAACTATATATTTACTAAACAGAAAAATTGTTTAAAATTAAAACTGTTTGAATGATTCATACTTACAAAGCAAATTCATTTTTATATTTACAATAATAACGGAAACACCGATCGGTTCATTCAATACTTCTTCAGGGTTTCTTTAGTGAAATTTCGGTTGATAAATGCAGAAATAAAACTATTAAATAACATTTTTTCGTGACTCAAAAATAACTGATAGTCGATGAACTAAGTATAACCAGTGTTTCCGTCAACTCCTATTAAGTTTGAATCAAATAAATCTGCCAGAAAAATGCAGATAGTCAATTTTTCAATTTGCAAAAAAGTCCGCAACCAAAAAGGATTGAATTCATAATTGGTATAAATAACAAAATTCAGTTCTTTGAAAATAGAAGGGAATAAAAATGTATTATATATTATATACGGGGTGAGTCTTTTACTTGTTCATTTATTCTAACAGTAGATCTTGAGGTCAAAATGAACACTTTTATCCTTTACCATTTTTTCAGATGCGGCCTAGATGAAGAGATACAGCCAATTTAAATTTGCATAATGAGCTATGCCACCTCTGGAAACCGGAATAAGATATACCATTTTAACATTGGAAATAAGCTACTTTATAGAAAAACCATTATAAACTCACTTTTGATATTCCATTTGTTCAACGAAGTAGTATTTATAATGCAATAAAAGAGTTATACGAAGAGAACAGAGTAACATTTAGCCAAAGTATCCAATTTTTTGAATTTCATAGATATATATATTTTTTTGAGATCGAATTACTCGAAAATGGCGTATTTTAAGAGAAAATATGTGGAATTCTTATATTTTTCCAAATGGTCAAATATTCATAATGAGGGTTCAACTTACATTTTCTTTGAATTTCTGCTATTTTTATGGAATACAATGGTCATAATAAAGAAATTGGAAGATGTGGATGGAATTTTGTGTTTGGAGAAGATTCATAACATCAAAGAAAAGCTTTCTTCTGAAAATCATTTCCATCGATAGAACCAATTACGAGATATAGCCGAAAATAACGTTTTTTATCGATTTTCAAAAGCCTCAATCATTTTAATGGAGTCGAATTGAAAAAGATTTTTCTTTTGACCTCAGAAATCTTCGGTTGAAATATATGTACAAGTCGAAGACTCACCCTGTATAGATAGGTACGCAAGAAATACTATAGTATAGTTTAAAATTCAATTCACTAATGAACCTTTAACCAGTAAAATGTAAATATATTATACTATCAACCCATATGAAAAGTACTTATGCATTATCAGTCCTAAATAAAAATTTTAGTATGCAAATGAGATTTGATGAAAGTTTTCACATGATTCTCCATTTAAAAAGAGAAATGAATTAAATGGTAGTAAAATAAAGTGAAATAGATATATTTTTCAATATTAATGAATAATTCTACTAAAATCTATAAAATAGCGAGTATTCTTCTTATTTAATATTACGCCAGAGCGTAATATCACCCAGAACCGAACCTATATATTAATGAAATATTTCCAAAAAATTGTTTGCTTGAAGTAGAAATATCTGCCTTCAATTGAAGGGTTCCTCATTTGAATGAAGCTTCATTTCTTCTTCGAAAAAAAAGCATTCCATACTAGACTAATTTGCAAGCTGTTAGTTACAATGGTTACAATGATCATATCAAGCATAAATATAATTTGCAGTTGGATAGTATTTTCAGAAAATGTTAGAGAAATTGTCCGCAGCTTTTTTGAGTGAAATATTTTTTTTTTCAGATTTGTTCACAAGATGAAATAATAACAAATGTTTGGTTTTAGATTTGCCACTGAATTCAGTTCTAGGATGTCAGAGAACCTTGAGCGTAGTTTATTTTGGCTTCGATAATTTCTCGTATCGATTAGTTTTCCCGACCTCATACCTAATTGATGATTATTTTTTATAGAGAATCCTTAAGGCGAAGGTTTGTGTCGATAATACGATATCTGTAGATGGTGTAAGAAGTTAAACAATTCATATATCGATTTTTTGGACTATTATTGTCTTTCCTGAAATACCTCCCTAGATATGGGATCATTGGCCTTTGCAACTTTTCACTTTTTTGCATCTTGTCGAGTTTCCAAGATGAAAAATAATACTATTACACAACAACATGCAATGAGCAATGCTGGATATTATATCGCACAAAGATTTGTAAATTTTCAATTCTGTAATTTATTTGATAAGTAGGTATACAAGTTGAAAAGTTTCAAAGTTGTTTGGTGCAACAGGCACCTGGTTGGCACCATAGAAGTACCCAAAATGGGTAGGTTTTGAGGGTAATTATCCCTCCAGAAAAAAAGAAAAAAATTCAACACCAAAATATCGCACCAAAAATTCATGAAATATTATATTTGGAGAAAAAAATGTCAAGTGAATTTCTTTGCTGACAACTTTTTAAAATGGAATACCTAAGTGATCCAGCTTCAATTCAAATCAGTCACCATACTTTATTTACTTCATATTAACTTTCAAAATTTCCCTCCTCCAGACCCAATCTCTGAATACACTCTTTCTAATTTGTTTCTCAGCTTCAAACAGTACTACATTTTGAATTTTGAAAATTGGCCAAAGCTCATAAAAGAATTCTCTATCACTATCAACATGGAGTGAGTGGTTTATATAAATATTTCTACACTATTTTGTCAGATATCCCTTCATAATTATTGCAATGAAAATTTACTCACTATTCGAAAGATATATACCTGACTTGTATCAAAATTGCATTCTCTATGCGTAGATAGTTTTCAATCTGTGTTTACACATTATTGCACGATAGGTTACACCAATTCAAAAAATAAATCAATTTTACTACCATTAGTAAAATTTCTCCCTGTTCACATGTGATTTTCTTGATCTTTCCTTTCTTTATTGGAAGCCATATTGTTCAATTCTTCTCCTTCTTCTTCCATAGAAACAATTTCTTTCGGCGTAATTTCTTCCTCGAAATAAAATAACCAAAGAAGTGTGGCAACCATCATGGCTGTTGTTATACCAAATGTCCAGATAGTACCATATTCTTCGTATATGTGTGTTACACATACAGGACCTAAAACTCTGGACAAGCAACCAGCACCAGTCAGTAGGCCCATCCAAACACCCTGTAAGAAAAACAGAGATTATCAGTAATGAAACGAACGATTCAAATTCGGCAATGAATAATTTTTTTCATGAAAAAATGAGAAAAGGGAAATCACCGTTAGGGATAATATTCCGTTCAGAATTTGAATTCATGCGGATGAAATGATATAGCACTCTTTCAAAAGCAGTGTTCAAAAATCATTATGTTCTAGAAAAAGCTGTTCGTACCTGAGGTCTAGTTCCAAGATGTTTCGATACTAAAGTCTGAATAAGCGTAATTCCCATTGGATATCCAAAGGTAGTCAGAAGAAGACCAATCACAAAATTTGTGATAGTTAGAGCTGGAATCTCAGAGCACCATTCTTGAGTGGAAGGACATCCCAACAAGTCATCTCCGCAGTTTAGAGTAGCTATTTTAATCAATTCTGTAGTTCTGTTATTCTCCAATAATTCTTCGTAAGCCGTTGAGTTGAAGTTGAACACATTTAATTCACTTATGTTGAAATTGTTCTCATCGAAAGAAGAATTTCTGATTGTTCTATCACAGAAAAAGGTTAGATTCAATTTGAGTCCATTGTCGTAGATTGGGGGAGGTTCATTATTGAATGGGATATAGATACCTCTTCCCAATACCATGAAGAAGAAACCTCCCCAAACCATTATCTTCACTTCAGAGAAATGTTTGCTAAGGTGAGGGATAGCTAGAGAAGTAATTATTGAAATCACTGCACCTACAGAAATCAATATTCCCGTATATTTTAATGATTCTGATTTAGACCACGCAAACTGATCCATCGTCAAAGGAGTTGCTAGAGTTTCTAGCAACATAAAGTTGAAAACTATAATGAAAAACGATACTATGAGAGTCCAAGTAGCGAAATAGTTAGGCTTGTGCAGTTTGTAAGTGTCCTTAATGTTGTCCTTTTTCTGTTTCAACATGGCTTCTCTTCCCGCTATTTTGTGCTCTCTGAAGATGTTTGGAAGGAACATATACATGTTAATGATGGCAATGAGAACGCTAATCCAACCACATGCAGTGTACATGTCTATTTTTAGTTTATCCTTTATGAGGAAGAATCCATCGTCACCAATTGGTACCACTGCAGCTTGAATTGCTGGCCCCATTATGAAACCGATTACTTGAGCAAGGGAAATCATACTGACAGCACCTGTTCTTTCAGAGTATCGAGTAGCAGCAGCAAGGTAGGAGCGGCATATAGCAATGTTCGCTGAAAAGGAATTAAATATTATGAAGAGAAAATGCATCACGATATCATATAGCGAAAAACTTATTATTAAATTCCACTCGGTTATTATGTGTACATTTAAATAATAATCTCTGCAAAATACATTATTGATCACCTCCTGGAATTCAAGGTATTCAATTATTTCAATATATACGGGTGTTTGGAAATTCGACGTGATTTTGTGCGAGTTGCTAATATTTATAACTTTTCAGAAAGCTAATGAAACAAAAAATAAATTTGCGTAATTTGTGCGTCAAGTTCCCTGCAGTTATTTCGAGAAATACATACCTGATTTGAAGAAATTTGCCACACAAAAAACCGCCATTTAATTTGGAGATTATATGTGTTTAGGACACCATTTTCTTTTTATGGTGAACCCCTCATTTTTTAAGAAAGGATCGATTGAATTTTTGCAGTCTAATATTATAGATAATCAATTCGTTTCAGAAAGAACTCTGAAGAATTGGATGACCGTTTTAGCTCGGTAATCATACGTTTTTGACCCCTAGTTGACTGGACCTAATTTGTAGCAAATGACCTCTATAGTATGATCCTTTCAAAGGATCGCGGCGAATATCCAAACAGCCTGTATATGTACCTCACACCATGGTTGAAATTTTTTCTCAGTATCATAGATTGAAAAAATCCTAGAATGAAGTAGATTGAAAAAAATCCAGAAAAGCACTGAATTAGCTTAGCATTAGGAGCTTTTGAGCGCGTTGGAGGTTACACAACTGTATGTAGGTATACTGGGTGTATCATCATAAACTGCATGGACGAACACATCTGGTCACATCAGAGTATTTTTGAATGATAAATTAGAAACGTGAAGAACTCTGAAAAATAATTCAAAATGGTGGAAAACCACCAATGTTCGTAATTTTTTTGTTTGATTTATAAAAACATTTTTTTACAGAAATTCTTAGAAAATTGAGTTCATTCAGAAAATGAAATCTAATTTGAAAAAAAAAACGAACATTGAAGGTTTTTCGCCATTTTGAATTTTTTTTTGGTGTTTTTCACTTTTTCTGAATTGTTCATGAAGAAAGACTCTGATGTGACCAGAAATTGTAAGTTATACAACACTGACCACACTCAAAAGAATATTGCTTTATTTATTTATATAAGAAATAATAATAATAATAATGCCTTTATTGAAGATAATAAAAATATTACAATTCCAAAGAAAAAACATCAGAAAAAATCAATCACAGGGCGGAGTTCAGATGGTGATAAAGCCAATTCCTGCTCTTCCACTCAAACCCCAAAATGACGTTGAACACCCTGTATCTCGCTTATGCTTCGAAGTGTATATGTCATGAGGCAAAAATTCTTCTTCCGGTGTCATCTACACGACTATATGAGATTGTCTAGTTTATGACGAAACACCCTGTATATGACATATGATTCGCCATGATGTCATTGCTGACGGTTAGTTAATCTGAACGAAGAGTTCTGATGATACTACAATCTTAATATTCGACATGTAGGTACAAACTAAATTTCAACCTAGTCAGATACATTGTTATGAAAATATTTTCCAAATGTTTTGCTTGAATTGTAGATGATTTTAATGACGCAATCAACATGATATTTTCTACATTGACCGGAACCGTTATTGTTATAAATTCAAATGCGAAATTTTAATATGGTTGGATCTGTTGTCAATGAAATTTTTTTTTTCTGTATTCTGATTGAATTTTATATTCTTCGCTAAATACGATCAATGAGAAATTTTGCTCCGAGCTTGGTACTATTATTTTTCATCTGTTCGCAAAATCATGACTCAATATAAGATTTGAATAAATACTTAATTCATTTTAAAATTATTACTATTGAGTTTTTCTCGATATTCATCTACAATTTTTTCTGGTTTTTTTTATCCTTAATCATAAGGCTGGGTATTGTTACTTTACATCTAAATGCAAAATTTCACCTCGACCCAATTTGTAGTTTTGGAATTATCGAGAATTTTCCAGTCAGTTTCCGCCGATTTACTAATTTAATTCGATGAATATAGTCTTACCTGAACTAACACCAACCAAAAATCTTGAAGCTAACATATAGTATTTCCTGTTATCATCTAACATTTCGATAGATGAGTACATTGCACTTGAAACTGCGAATATCATCAGTGAAATTACAACTGGTATTCTTATATTTCCCAACTTATTGCTCCACCATCCAACCAATGGAGAAAATAGCATTTGAGCGAATGGATTTGCAGCAACAATATATCCCATAAATTCCTTGCCAGCAAGTGGATCTAACTGCAAAAAAATTTGGATTTTTTTATACATTCAACGAAAAAGTAATAATATTCAATTATAGATTAGGTACATATCGTTCTGCAATAATTCAGTTCAGATGATCCTGACATTAAGACAAAAACTTATACCTTCTTTACTTTTTAGTATAAAAGTGCCGAGGTATTGTGAAAAGTACCTACTTTTGTTTTGAATTGTATTCTCTTGTTGTATTTCTAGTTGATTCTTATTTCATTTTTTAACAAATCATTTTGTTTCGTATTCATTGAGTTTTCCTTCGATGTTTTCTTCTATTAATTAGTTTCTGAACATTACTCTTTTCCAATTCTTATAAGTAAAAAAGCACCACAGGAAACAGAGAAATCCCTAAATTGAGTGAATTTATTTTAAGAAGTTTGATATCGTATCAAGCATTATCTGATTTTTCTATGGTATTGAGTTAATTGAAAAAAAGTAGAAGAGATGAAAAAGAGCACGGTATATCTTATTTACTAGAGTTTCTTGTGCGAATAAAATGAAAATCATTTGAATCTTGATTCCAGTGGAACGTTCAGAAGATTTCTTTCCTTCATTCTTATATCTGAAATATCTAATTTTTATCGAATAAGGATGATGATTTATAAACTCAAGTTACTCAAGTATTTATAGCTATTTGAATTTGGAAAATATGTCACATATTCATTGTATCTATTTATATAACTTTCTAACCAGATATGATTAGTAATAGATACTCTCACGAATATTTGAGTAGGTTAAGGCGATTGAAATGTTATGAAATACATGAAATAGAACCTTATTCAATTGTATCGACTTTTGCAAACCAACAAAGAAATGTTTACATAGAGTTTGCATCAATTTCATATGAATTTTTGTGTACTCGATTTTTTTATCACTTATCAACAAAAGAAACCAAAATCAAAAAAGCATTGAGTAATGGGTATTGATATTTTGTGCTTTTTAAGCTTGAGGAAGGAACAAAATAAGTTACAAAATTGTAGCAGAATTGAATTGCTCTATTCATTTTGCCCAAATACCGAAACTGGTGTAGCTTTCATAGTTTCGAGTTTTTTAGATTTTTATTCAGATTTTGAAATGCATGACCTTGAGTTCGAATCCTGCAGCTGCATATTAGTCAAACATTATTTCCTAGATATTATAGCATTTTTTCTTCAAGAGTATTTTGCCTTGAAAATGGAAATAATAAATCATAGTGTGAAATTTGCAGTGTTATTGAATTCTACACATTATAAAATATAGAAAGTTGAAATTTCAGAAAAAAATAAATTTTTTTCTCAAAAGATTCCAAAGGTTTATAACTGCAAATGATATCTAAACCAAAAATTAACTTGACTTCTATCCTATTCGATAGATTATATATAAATTTGGAGGTGAAAGTAACAATGGAAAAAATAGAACAGAAAAGGAAAGGCCAAACAAGAATTGTATCGCAAAATATCGAAATACTTATCATTTGTATAAGAAGAAAAATTAACAATCAGGTTTAATCTAACATGAGATTCAACAACTTATCATTATTTTCACGTTAATTTGCCATCATAACTAATCGTTTCCAATAATGGACTTTGAGATGATATTGTAAATCAGTAGGGATTTTTTACGAATCATTTTATCGGAAATAACGTTCAAAACTGTGATAATATAATCGTATATTATCACAGTTTTCAACGTTATTTTTTCACATTATGTTAATGCCTCATAGGTAATCTGTAAAAAACGAATAGATAGAATAAAAACAAGAATTGGAAATACAATATATGCAATTCCAAATAACGAATCGAAATTATTCCATATAGGATCCGATATGCCTATAATATTGAATTTGATATAATATCTGATTTGAATGCATTTCTCCAATGGAAAGGAGAACCGAAAATCTCATTTTTCGGCAACCGTCCGGGAAGTGCTCACTTCCCGGACGCTTTTTCTCTGAGAAAGTAGCATTTCCCGGCCTAGTCCGGAAAGTACGTACTTCCCGGACTAGGCCGGAAAAGAATCATAGAATCCATAGTAACCGAGATAACGGCTGACAGTTCATATGAAATTAGTTGTCAATAATTTGCATGTTTTTTGATCGCAATCGCAATAAAATATGGAAAGTAGCAGCGATAGTGTTATTTTACATGGTTGCCGAAAAATATTGTACGCAACACGCCCGAAAATGGTTTTTTTGGACTCATAGACTTCCAGGACTCGCTTACGCTCGTCCTGGAATTTTGTCTATTCGTCCAAAAGAACCCTATTTTCCGGACTTGTTACGTAAATTACTATTTTCTACTGGATTTATTCTAAAGAATTTGAGAACTGTAATCTTTACCAAAGCTTATCATCACGGAATTTTTCAAGTGATCCATAATTTTAATGGCGTAACAATTTATTTTTTCCTTATCTACACATGACATTCATATGGGACCTTTATCGCATAAATCACAATGTTCATTTGATTGACTCGAAAATTAAATAATTAATTATTATAAGGTTTTCATGAAAAAATTTTCAGGGGTTTTGGAAATATTTGAAATCATTATGTTACTTGAAGAAAATCATTCAAAAATATTAAGAATCTGAAACTCTAATCATAGAAATACCTCAAGAGTGAATGCTCACGTATCTAAAAGGTATAAGAACAAACAGTTATTCTTATATTTTTATTATTGGGAAAGAGATCTTGTCTTTTGGACTGAGTGGCCAGCGTTTGAATACTACTGAAGAATTAGATAACTAAGGTAATTCGGATTATGGAATTGACAGATTCGAAGTTTGAACATGTCAAAAAATATGAATACTATCACAGCTCAATTTTTTTTTGAGGTACTGGTTATTTTCAAGTTCTCAACGGTTTTCGATTCTTAAATGAAAATTTTACAATGCAACTGCATTTTTAATTCTTTCATAAAGTTTTTTTATTTGCACCTGATAAGATGAATATGTTCATTTACTCATAATGCAATCAAATAACTATACAAGCCGAGAAATTCACGTTGAAGGATCCTCAAACATACTGGCCGAAATAGAAAATAGCTTATATTTCTGTCTACGAAATAATGGACAACATTTCAAAAAAATTCTATAATAGGTAACAATTTTTCATTATTTTCATATTTTATTGTAATTCTTGCTATTGTACCTATTCTACATTTTTTTTTAACAAAAAAGGTGTATGGCATTTTTGAAAAGGCAATCAAAATTACTTTAATACATCCAATCCCATTTAAGATTTTAGGGGTTGCTGTCATCACGCTTACAGGGTTGATACAAATTCATTGGAACCAACCGGATAAAATGTCCTCCTACGTAGGTACCAAAGTTTACCTCTTTTTCAATTTTTTCTGATTTTGCATAGGAACCGAGAATTTAAGGGAGGTACCTTTCCAAATTTATACATTGTAAAGTCATTCAACAGGTGATTTCAGTTCTCATTATTTTATGTTCGTTCTGTATTTTTGCACATGTTTTTCAACGACATCTATACTATCTAGTACCTACCTAAATAAATTTACTACGTACGTTACAAGATGAACAATGTAATTCAGTACAATCTGCCGGAAGTACATATTTATGTTGTCGAACTTTGTTTCTGTTTGAAGTGAAGCGTTCTTTTACTCCCACATTCCTAACCGAATATCGAAATTTAAATGAATACTCTACTAAATGGGTTAATCGAGAACATAGCCGATAGGAATTTGAAAATTTTATCTATGTAAAACTGTAGAAAAAATGAAGAATATTGAGTGCTAAGTATAAGTAATAATCCCATGGTTCTCTTCAAATACAAACTTAATTGGATCTAGATAGGTACTTATCAACGAATTCCGTTGGCTTGATTCAATATCAACAATTTTTTCGTGAGTACGGTTAAATGTAAAAAAAAATGAGAAAAGAATTTTCGCAGATTTTATGCAATTTCTTGAATATAACATCGAACGAAATCCACTCAGATATTTGGACCCTGAAAAAGTATCTACTTTCTAACACATTTTGTTCAAGGGTTATGGTGTATGATCGTTATTTTTTATTGATTAGTCGTTGGAACCAGTCTCGGTTTTGTTTCAAAGATACAGACATTTGGCAAAATGACAGCACAGCACATTGTTTCCGTGAGACAAACGTGCAAAAAGAGTTTAAACATTAAATGTTCCGAATAAATGTTGAAATTCTTCGAGAAAAAATAATAATAGGAACTTTCTAGAATTTTCAGTTCACGTCTTGGAATATCGAATAAAAAAGTCCACCGTCCTGAGCTATTATTGATAATAATAGGAGATTTTCGCATGAAATTTTGTAAAATAATCAATTGCTTTAAACCGTTTACCCTCCTAGATCGAGAATAAGACCTAAGAATTTCTAAAGAAAAATCCAGGAAAACAAAATTGAATAAATTCATTATCGAAACCTCATAATTATGAAATTAAAAGCATATAGGTATTACCGGAAATGTGTATAATTCAGGCATTCTATACAATGCCTGGGCAATATATAGGATGCCTGCAGGCCTCCTATTCAGATAGAATAATGAATTCTCACCAAAAATGTTTCATTTTAGACATTTCCGGCAGACCATCAGGCATTCTATACCCAGGCATACTAGAAGCATAGTATAAGGAAATCCTTATACTATGCTAGAAGACCCATGGGTCTTCTAGGCAATGTATAAAATAATACGCTTTACCTAGGCTCTGTATAGAATGCCTGATGGTCTGCCGGAAATGTTTAAAATGAAATATTTTTCTGAGAATTCATTATTCTATCTGAATAGGTATGACCTATTACTATTATCTTCTGTAATATGTAATTGAAAATATTTTATGATTGAAACGTTTTTTTCATTTCCTTCTTTGATGGAGGAGCGAAGAGATAGAAAGATATTTGAAAATGCATTTTGAACAAAAATTAATAACATCATTGAAATTAGAAATTTGGGTCGTAGAAACAATATTCAATTAACAACAAGTTAAGTATTTATGATTGAATAAAAATCTTTCTGGGTTAATTACCAAAGTTTTAATATGATCTTACCTTACACATATTGCCTGCTAGGCGTAAGGTATTTCATAGAATGCCTTGACAATGTATGAAATTAATAATATTTCATAAAATGCCTGACATTTTCAGGCATTCTGATTCTATGCAATGACTATAGACATCGTATAGTATGCCGGAATGTACACATTGCTGGTAACATAGGTATTGCTATAACGATACTGAATGAAATATATTTTATTTTTAGAGTTCGGAGTTATATGAATTTTTAATTTTTTATTTTCAAAATGATCATCAATTACCTACCTTCGAAAACTTTAGGGGTTGGCGGTCCAACCTTTGATGCGGATGATCTGGGTTCGAGTCCATCCTGTATCGATAATTTTTTCATATAGTCAACCGCATTTTTGATATTATATTCTACTAGCAGAAAATAACGCAAAGTGTTAAATTTGCAGTGTGTTTTATTTGGACGAGCTGAAAAAATCTCCTTGCCCCTTGGCCTTTATACTTCGTTCAAGTTCATATATTAGGTAGGTATACATTGTCACTGCTACTACTTTCAGTTTCAATACAATCAGCAGTAATGAATTTGTTTTTATTTGAATTTAAAATTTAACTTACTCTGTCTAGATAAGGCCATACTCCTGTCACGATTATACTGAATCCAAGCGACATGGAGAACATAGTGAAGTAAATGATGTAGATAGACCTCCATCGTTCCTTGTATTGTTTTTCATTTTCCAGATCATCTGGCGGATCGAACTGTGTTTTCCATTTCTCTCGAATCAGTTTAGCAGTGTTCCTTACTCGCTCCATGTTCAAACTGAGTAAAAGAGATCGAATTCAGGAAATCGATAAAAAAATTAAATTGAATATCAACGAAGTGAAGAATTGTGCTTTTTCCGTGTTCAAACATGATTGGCAAATCGTGTTAACAAAACCTTATTACTCATTGAATGAGATTATTGACGTCTCATTCATCGAAATTTTCATTCAACTATAGAGAGATACAAGAAAATTAATTAATTCTGAAAAACCATGCATCAACTATATCTTCTCCTACGTTTTCTTTGAAATTGTTCAATCGTGAACCCGGCAATATATTGATATTGTTTATTTCATGCTAAATGGAACTTATGAATGAATAACATGATGATTAACATATTAATGATTATCGATCAATTTTCCAAGGCTTTGGCTATATCACCTATTCTTATTCTGATGCAATATCAAATACATATATTACTAGTTTCACTTCAAATTGTGGGATAAAGGCAAATTTTGAATTTCACATTGAGATGAATTAAATTGAAAATATTCCTGATTAATATTATAAAATTTAAAAAAAAAAAAAAACATAACAGCTTGTTAAGATATCTGGTACAAAAACGCTTTGCTGTCAGGTCTTCAATCCATCTATATTGATAACCTGATACGTGAAGCCTCAAAATGAAGAGATTTATTCAAATAATTTCAATGATTTAAGTTAAAAAAACTTTGATCGGCCCATCAACTTTTTGATTTTAGTTTTGAATATACCTATGTGTATTCGAAAATGAATTGAACATAATTAGACTCATGATAAATTGATTGATGTTAAATCTCCATAATAAAAATTTTATTAGAATCCACAATATAATTATCAAGGAGTTTTACTACTGAGGAAATGGTAGTTATTAGTTAAGTTGAAATGAAGAATACTCAATTAATATTAACAGCGAATTTGGATTCTACATAACCCTGTAGATATCATAAAATCTCACAATTTGGAAGGGTTAGATTTTTTGAAATTAGTATACGTACATACCTATTTAATGAAATTCAAATAAAATGAACAAATTGATGCGGAAGTAACCAATCAATGTTTGCAGTCCGTAAATTATGGGTCTGAAAATTTTTCGGCAAAAAAAATGTCGACTTTGCTATTTCCTAGCTCTTACATTGAGAGCTCTATTTTATATATTTCGTGCATATTTTCGATGTAAAAATAATGAAACCTCAAGTGGTATCGGAAGCGTTCTACACTCATTTTAATTAAAACTGAGTAGTTTGATCTTTCTATATTGAAATATTATGGATAGGATAACATAACAAATAGGTCAAAAACCTGTTGAGGTCGGATTGCTTGTTATCAATTGATCACGAATTTAAAATATCGAGCAATTCTCAAGTATACGCTCAAAAGTTCGCCTATTAGTTGTTTTCTGATATACCTATATGATCAAGTAATAGGAAATCAATTTAAACTAAATGGAAATAAATATAATATAATTTTGAATGTTTTAAAATATAGGTAGGTACGGACAAAAATAAATTCTGAAGAAATGGAAACTATGAATAAATAATACATGCTTTATGCTTTTACAGTTGAAAGCATTTTCAATTCATATACGGAAATGAACATGGGATTGAATTCGGATTGAAAACAGAATAATTTGGTATTTTTATATATCATCTAACGAATTTCAGGTTATCTCAGAAAATTTAATAGAAACAAAAAAAAATTAATTTGAAGAAAGGAAAATTTATTTCATATAAGAAATTGAATGTTTATGCGTTCTCGATTTAAGTTCACAAAAAAAATATATTCGCATTCTCACCGTATTCACTAAAAATAAATAAAATTCACGCAATAGCACTAGGTCATGATAAGGACCCTTAATGAAAATTTTTACGAGAAAAATCACAAGCAAACACTCAGTTTGACGAACTTTCCAAGAATGCGAGTCATTTTTGGTATTAACACTACTGCTTCCTTTGTTTATTCAACAAAGAATTCCCCACAATACAGCTGATCAGAACATCTCTTTTTGACTGATCACAGTAAGTCTAATCTTAGCTGATATCACTCAACTGGAGGTTATTCATATTTTCTCGTCAGTTCTCTGTCCCTCCCGCGACACCAAAAATATTCTCCACTCTATTTGTCCAGATTTAATCGTGAAATAGAAAAGGTAAGATGACCTTTACGCATTTCCTTCAACCTATTGTCCACACTGCCCTCTATGTTCCATTATCGTAACTCTAATTATCGATCTCAGCGTTCTTTCTGCGTATGTAATTGTAACAGGAGAAAACTTTATGAAATCATTTTCTCATCATTCTATAATTTGATATAAAAAAAAGAAGAAAAAACAGTGTATATAAATCAGTAATCTATGTTTATGTTTATGTTTATAATAACCTAAAAAAGTAATTCAAAGATCGTAATTGAAGGATCAAAACAAATCCACATAAATCATTTCAATTTGATTGATTCGCTACAATATATCATAAGATTAACCCAAAATGAGCCGAAGAAAGAAACAAAAGGTGAGTCTTAATTTGTAACTTATCCGAATCGAAACTAAGTTATTTCATTCATTACAGATTGACTTGAAGGAAAGCGATGATAAATCTGCAATATCTGAGGAAAACATTATTGGCGATGCTAATGCAGCCGATAAGAAAAATATAACACCTGACAAAAAAATATCAACCAGTGCAAACAGCTCAAAAGTATCTAAAAAAGAGTGGAAGAAAGAAGATAAAAAAGAAGATGAAAAGAAAAAGGATCCAGATCTAGAGTCTGAACCAGATGACCCTGTAATCAAGGATTTATTTTCAGGTGATTTACTAGAAACTGTTTCGAATGGAACTTACTAATAAACTATTTGTTAGGTCTTGAAGGAGCGGCATTTCAGAGTCGAATGCCTTTTGACAAGCTGACATCTACAGAAGCAGCATGTTTTCCCGATGTAGCACAAGCAGCTTTGCAAACAGTGAAAGTCTATCTTAATATCCGAAATAGAATTTTACAAATGTGGTTAGAAAATCCCAAGCAACAACTAATATTAGAAACTGCTATAGAAAAACTGGAACCTCCTTATAATAGTGACTTGGTTCTGGTCAAGAGAATCCATGCTTTTTTGGAAAGAAATGGTTTCATTAACTTTGGTATATTTAAACGCATAAAACCAATTGAGCAAAAGAAATATGGAAAGGTAATTTAAAGTTTATCATTTCATTTTATTTAAGGTAATCACGTTTTTGTTTGATTATATTTTTAACACTGAACATTACAGGTTATTGTTATTGGAGCTGGTATAGCTGGCTTGGCTGCTGCTCAGCAAATGCAACAATTTGGCTTAGAAGTAATTGTTTTGGAGGCAAGAGATAGAGTAGGTGGAAGGATCGCAACATTCAGAAAAGGTAATGCCATTCATTACAAAATCTGTTTTGCATTTGACAAATTCTTTGTTTTATTTATTCAGGAAACTATATAGCTGATCTTGGGGCAATGGTAGTAACAGGTCTTGGGGGAAACCCAGTTACCACATTGAGCAAGCAAATTGATATGGAGCTGCATCGTATTAGACAAAAATGTCCTTTATATCAATCTACTGGTGTAACAGTAGACAAGGACAAGGATGAAATGGTGGAGAGAGAATTTAATCGTCTCTTGGAGGCTACATCATACTTGTCTCATCAATTAGATTTCAATTATGCAGGCAATAAACCTGTCAGTCTCGGACAAGCTCTGGAATGGGTTATTAAACTCCAAGAGAAACATGTCAAAGAAAAGCAGATTCAGCACTTAAAAACAATGATAGCACTTCAGGTGAAAAATAATTTTTATATTTTTAATTTTTGATGGTCCCATTACAATTTCATATGAAGTTTGAAATTGTTTAATACTTGAAAAGGAAATATCTAATCACATTTTTTATTATTGGTTTCTATGCTTTCTTTTAACAGACGTCTATTAGATATTTGCTGAATTAAGTACAACATGCAATAGATATAATAAATTACCCCACTAGATTACTATGTTGATCATTGTGTTCTAGGTAGCTGAAGGATAAAGAATAATAGTAAAGTAGTCAAGTGGACTTATTGATCACTTGGTGAATATAGTAGTTTTGTTCTGGGTGACTTACTTGAGTTCAATTTGTTCAACTCATTGTAATAAAAAGTATGATAATGTGCTTCCAACAGCAACTCCCATTCTGTATCCAATGAATTTTGAAAAAAAAGTGAGAAAGTGGTTCTTGCATATAGCGGATCATGTTTTTGACTTGATTTGATCTAAATTAAATTTATTTTTGGCTACCATTATTAATTAATATTCACCCTTTATCTAAAAGTTCTACCTACTTCCCTCAATTGCTTTTCAAATTGAGAATTCCAATATTCCATATTTCTTCACATACATAATACTAATGATATAGTCTAAGGTTTCAACATTCTACCTATTACTCATGAGTACTGTTTCAGTTTTTTTTTTTATTTATAATTCAAACTATATGAGTAATATTCTCTCAGAAGATGGGATGACTCAAATCTCATGTCAGATTTGAGTACATTATTCTATTCTACTGACTCTTTAGTTCTTATTACTTTTTATAGCAGTTTAATTTAGTTATCATTAAGTCTATTAACAATGCAATAATTCCATCAGAACAGATTAAATGAATATCAATTTGTTTTCCAGGAAAAACTGACTATAAATCAAAAGTCTTTGGTAGATATTAAAAGTCAAATAAAAGAATCGAATGCTAAAGTTAAAGAATATGCTGCAATGGATAGAAAAAATATAGAATTGGAATTTGCTTATCGCAGTGCAATGAAAGACCTGAATGATTATATAAAACAATGGGACCAACTTCAAGAACAAGCCAAGGAAATAGAACAGAAGTTGAAGGAGTTGGAAGCTTCTCCACCAAGGTGATTAGAAAATGTTGAGCTATATTATGTTGAATGGTTGCTTGGATTACATCTGTTATCATCGAAAGCACATATTTGCTTGCAGTTATGTTGCTTTCTGACAATTCCGACCTATGAAATATATGTATATTATTTTTTAGATTGACATTTATCAACTCTCATTTTATGTTATTGAATTTCAGTGATGTATATCTTTCATCAAAGGATCGGCAAATTTTGGATTGGCATTTTGCAAATTTAGAATTTGCAAATGCAACTCCTCTCTCAAACTTATCATTGAAGCACTGGGATCAAGATGACGACTTTGAATTCACCGGAAATCATTTAACAGGTGAACTTTCCAAAATTTCCAAAATTGAATATATTTTACTGGAACTGATAAAACATGAAATAAATGGTATGGAAACATAATAATTGAAATAGAAAAAAGAGTTATGAGTATTCAATGTAAATCAATCAGATGGAAATCTAGAAAAAATTGAATATTCATAATTTGACAAAAAATAATCATTTATCTAGCCCCAGCCACCTTGGTGGGCTTGTAGATCCATTGATTCTGGCCATGTGTCGATGAATCTCAGTATTTATTGTTTGAAATTAACAATTTGTATTGCTGTTTCTCAAAGAATTTATATAATTCTGGCCATAAGAGGTCTTGCATCATCTTATTGAAGTCATGTAGTGAGTTTCACACAGATAACAGATAAATTTGGAAATATCATTATATACAAGTAGGATTAACATAAAAAGGTTTGAGATGATTGAATTTGCAATATTTTTCTTTTAAATGAATTAAAGGTTGATAAGTGTGATAAGTTTTCTGTTTTAAAGAAAGTGTGGTCAACTTCATAAGAAGTATCCCTTTCAGTTACCTATGAGGGACTCAATTTGAACTGCTAATGATATTTATGAACTAGTATCTAATAATTATGTATGTTCAATTGTTTTGGTCTTTATTTGATGGAAATTCATCCCGATATTTATTGGATGTAAAATAACTTAATTTCAGCAAAATTTATAAAATTAGACGTACATGAATTTTGCAGAAATAATTATTTTACCGTTATTCAAGTAGTAATTTTATGATTTTAAAATAGGAATGAATAATATTGTATGGTCACTCCAGAAAATTCATTATTTCGATGAATTGCTTTGGAAAATCCACATTCGAAAAAAGAATAGAATAGCTTTATTAACCAAACGCAAATTACGAAATTCTAAGTTGATGCTTCACTTCATCTGATATAATCCTTTCCTGCGGTTAATGATCATTTTCACGATGATAGTAATTTTTACGATAGTACTATCGTGATAGTGGAGAGTGATGTCGCGACGGTATGATAGTAACTATCAAGCAGTTTATACAGGGTTGGGATAAAGTATGGAAACAAGTAAATATCTTTTGGACGAAAAGAACATTATTTATGAAATTTTGCAGGTAAGTGTAATGGCACAAAATGCATCTTATGTACAATTTTTTTGGTGATGATATACTTCCGGTTGAATCGTAACTACCCTCAACTTTTTTAATTTATATGGGATATTATTGATGAATGTGAACTGATACGTTCTTGGAAAGAGTGACTCTAGATTTTGTTAATAGGATGGCATATTGTCAGGAGTTGAACGGCGGGCATTTTGAAAATTTGATTAATTTTTTTTAAAGCATTATCCTCATTAGTCTGCAGCAAATAAATTAAGCTATTCTAGAAGGAACAGTAAGTTATTCCTCGTTTTTATAGATTTTTGCACTAAACCCAGTATGTGCGCATTCGAAATCCCAAGCTCTTTCAACATCTGCAAAGATATACAGGAGGTCCCATAATAAAGTTGTGGGTATTTTAGGTTTAACCGGATGTATATTATCAACAAAAAATTGGACAATTGATGCATTTTGAGCCATTGCACTTACCTGCAAAATTTCATTAATATTGTCCTTTTAGTTCAAAAGATTTACTTGGTTCCATAATTTATCCCAACTGTGTATATACAGGGTGGCCACTTTTTCAATGGGATTGTATTGGTAACTTTTAAACCATAAGAGTTAGAAGGTCGGTCAAATGGAGAAAAAGTTGCATGCATAGAAGCATTATCAAGCAGTTCAAACAAATAGAAATTATCAGGGCCGGTTATTGAGATATCATAAGAAAAGTAAATTCTGTCATTATGATTTTTCTTTTTTTCCCACTTTATTTCGAATATTATCAAAAAATTTTACAGGAATTTTTTATTCGACAGTAAATTGTTCTCAATTTGACGTAATCAGATTTCGTATCCAACGTTTCGTGCTCTCTGGGCCACCTTCAACCTCATTTTCTTCAATACGGACCTGTATATTTTATGACCCTTATCCAAATTTCTTTGGTTCCGATCTGTATTACATTCAGGTACCTTTAGTTTAATTAACAACATGCAATACATTTCGATGAGAAAATCAACTTACTCATCTTGAACTAAATGGAACATATCAGAATTAAATCAGGAAACAAGTAATAATTATTTACATATTTCAATTCCTAATAATTAAACGAATTATCATTTAATGAAAGAAAAATCGAATGATTATTCGAAAGTAAATGAAAATGAATGGAGTAAGTGTTCGAAATCTCCACCATTTTGTAAAATGCACTTAACGGTTCTGGAACCCATACTTCTTATTTGTTCCGTTGAAACAAATTACAGAATCGAACTTTATTTTGATATCATTACGATAAAAGTTTTGCAAGGTTTGGTATTCAAATTTAAAATCATTGTATTCGCGTCTCTCGACTATTTTATTAACAGCAGTTCTTGATAAATTGCATTCACTACAGATCCGACCCAAAGAAAATTGGATAAGGGTCAAAATCACCTGAAAATCAACTTTGGATGACATTGTATGATATATCGTTGAATTCAGCGTATTGAAAAAAATGAGGTTGAGGGTGGCCCAGAGAGCACGAAATGTTGGATACGAAATCTGATTACGTCAAATTGAGAACAATTTACTGTCGAATAAAAAATTCCTGTACCATTTTTTCATAATATTTGAAATAAAGTGGGAAAAAAAGAAAAATCAAAATGACAGAATTTACTTTTCTTATGATATCTCAATAACCGGCCCTGATAATGTCGATTTGTTTGAACTGATTGATAATGCTTCTATGCATGCAACTTTTTCTTCATTTGACCGACCTTCTAACTCTTATGGTTTAAAAGTTACCAATACAATCCCATTGAAAAAGTGGCCACCCTGTATGCTGAGATAGTTACTATCATGATGGTACGAACCTTCAATAATAGTTATTCCTATTATACAACAAATAATAAAATTTGAAAATTATAATCATTGAAACGAAAAGTTAACGGATTGCAATAAGAGCTTTCAAGAACATAGAGATCGTCTCGAAAATATCTGAAGAAGTGACGAACGTAATGCTTATTCATTCATTTCATGAAAGTCATTCTCAGAGATCACTTCGCAGTACTGCACTTGAAAAAACCAATCGTTCTTCAAAACCGAATAGACTAATTCGAATCGCCGTAATATGATATTCAGCAGATCGAATCAATTATCAACGGATGTTATGGAAAGACGTGATAATTGAGTTTCTCGAAGTTGAGGATAACCCAATATTCACATCAATTCTTATTGTATTGTAACAACTTCGATTTGAAGAGTGATTTTTATGAGAGAAAGCACTTTTGATTGGTGCAAATATCAAAAATGCCGATATCTGAGCGGCCCAATGAAGTTGTCCCAATTTCGTGAGATCTCTGAACAATATTATCTTACGGTTATTCAAATCATCAGAACTAGTAAAATTTAGATTTTCCTATTATATATTACAACACGTCACTTAATAAGTCTCGAGGTACCAAGCTTCTAAATAAGTCAAAATATAGAGTTTAGTTTGGATCGAGATGTGACGCTACATAAGTTGTTTGAAAAATGAATGAAAACGAATTTCGTGCATTGTTAAAACACTGTTTTTTTTTATGAGAAAATATACTGTGAAAGCAATGTCTTAATGAATGTTACGCAGACTCTACTCTATCGCAACAGCGGTTAAAAGATGATCAAGGGAAAGCGAGCGTTGTATATTCAAAATAGCTAAAATTCACATGGTCTATGATCCAAACCGTATACCTACAACAAATTTCATCAAAATCTGTAAGCTGTAAACGCGATTTTCGGACACACATAACGATAGATAGACACCAGGCCAAATTTGTCAATATGTTCTGAAATCAATTTCTCGATAAAAAAGAAATTTTTTCATCGTTAAAGTGATCAGAAAACTTCTCCTTCACTTCGGTGGACTTGTAAAGTCTCAATTTCACCGAGATTTTGAAATATCTCAAATTGAAATATACATATCCCTTCAGCTGCAAGAAGCTGTTGCTTTTACACCAACTCGGCTTCGAGTAAATGATAATTAATAATTGTAATGAAATTTCCACAATTTGTTATACTTTTTACCGTTCTTTTTATTTGTTTTTATAGTTTGTATAGTAGCTTTTTATTTTTACTCTACCTTTTCTTGGACTTTATCTGGTAACCTTCATTTGCGTTTTTCTTTCACTCCTTGTTTTGTTTTTCTGTCCTTCATTTTGTTTATTTTATTTTCTACCTTTTTCAGAATATAACGGCTTTTTCAATAAGGGGTTCCATTTCGATACTAAAAACGAACGAGTATATCTTTAGAGACATCAATGGATATTTATTTCATTGTGAACAGGAAAGTATGTCATCAAGGATGAAAAAACATATCAGCCAAATGACCTCCAAGGCTACGGTTGCAGCACTAACCCTTTTCATGAGATTTTCTATATCGCACAGTTGTGGCTGTATAACTTTACGAATTCATGTTTGAGGTCTTGAATTGCTTTGGCATAACAATTCCTTTCACGTGGCTCAAATAAAAAGGTGTAAATGTGTTGAATAACAAGATCTCGGTGCTCAATTGAAAATAACACGGCCAATAAACTACTATTGCAAAATTGCGATTGTTTTGTTGCTTGTATGGCACGAAGCACAGTCTTGTTGGAAATAAATGTCGTCCGCATCAATATCTTCCAATTCCGACCATAAAAAAATCATAAATCATAGCTCGGTAGCGTAATCTATTCGCCGTAACAGTTGCACCAGCCTTAATTTCGAATAAGTAAGGTACCGGGGTTTTCACCATAATTTGACCCCCCCTTTAACTTTGTTACTAAAAGAGGTACAAAAAAATGTTTTCAACAAAAGTTTCACGAAATCGACTAGTGTTTTCTAAACTGCTTTCAAAAAATTAAATATATACAGGGTGGGCAACATATTGCAGGCAACTTCATTTTTTCAAATGGAACACCCTGTATATTTTTCTATATTTGACTAGCTCTTTTTCCCCTGATTTCGAATATATAACATATGTTTGGTCTTTCTCTCTTATTCTGAGTACTACAGAGTTTCACATTTTAAGAATCACCTAGCATGCTCCAGTAATCAATTTTCACGTGGTAGGCTGCGATAACTCAAAATGCCCTTTTGTGAGTTATCTCGTTGTTAACGATATATGACATACGTTTTTCATTATAAATTGGAACTCTAAAAAGGGCATTTTGAGTTATCGCAGCCTACCACTTAAAAACTGATTACTGAGCATGCTAGGTGATTCTTAAAATGTGAAACTCTGTAGTACTCAGAATAAGAGAGAAAGACCAAACATATGTTATATATTCGAAATCAGAGGAAAAAGGGCTAGTCAAATATAGAAAAATATACAGGGTGTTCCATTTGAAAAAATGAAGTTGCCTGCAATATGTTGCCCACCCTGTATAAATTTAATTTTTTGAAATCATTTTAGAAAACGCTAGTCGATTTCATTAAACTTTTGTTGAAAACATTTTTTTGTACCTCCTATAGTAACAAAGTTAAAGGGGGGGTCAAATTATGGTGAAAAACCCGGTACAATTACACCACCAACCCAAAAACGGCACCAAACAGTGATACGTTGAGGATTGCTAAGCTCTTCAACAATCAATATTGGATTTTCCGAGCTCCAAATGCGACAATTCTACTCATGAATTTGAAACAGAAAGGATTCTACTCATGAACTTAGCCTCCCGTGGTGAAACTGGGTCTCATCACTGAACATGATTTTTCGATGATAATCTGGATCATTTTGATGCATTTCCAAGGACCCAATCAGCGATAATACGCTGGTGATCGACCTGCTTGAGTTCTTATGTTAACTGAACTTTAAAAGCCTCAAGACCACATTCTTTTTGCAAAATAAATAATGTTGTTTGTGGAATTCCTGATTCCCAAGATCGTCAAGGAATCGACAAACCTGGGTTTTCGTCAACACTACGGGCTACAATTATCAGTTGTTTTTGAGTGGGTGCACATGGTTTCGATTATTCACGTCATCAAACCTTCGCAACAGCTCGAATTTTTCCAGCAGATTCACTTTTGCCGGCCGAGAAGGTGGTTCACGACGACCCAAAAATACTTTTTCTACAAGCGTGCGCTCACAACTCTTTTTCCACACGCATTTTAAGACGCAAAGATTCACTTTTCCACACAGTGCGGGAAAAACCTCTGCTTCTTTGCCGCACGCATATGCGTGCGGTTGGTTTTCCCGCACGCAAATATTGAAGAATAAATTAAATTTTGTCATGTCTCTTTGCACCGAACGCCCAATTAACGTCAAGGATGACATAACTATGGTAATGACTAAGATGCATAGAATACCTGGTGTGTCGTCTACTTATACCTGTAAAACTTTCAAACAAAACGGGAGATTTTTCAGATTTATACCTACTTGATTTCGAGGGATCGCGGTCTGTTTCAGATGGCGCATACATCGTTTACATTTGACATTTCTCTCAATTCTCGACTCTTGTGAACCAAGGGCGTAGTTTTTTTTTCTTGGTGGGGGATTATCGAAAAAAAAATTTTTGACGCAACTTTTATTCATATCTGTAATGTTAGAAAAAGAAGTTTGATAATGAAGTTTGAACCAAATTACTCGAAATAATTTATTTTGTTACTAATTCGGTTGTTCTTACCTTATACTGGGTGTTCTCAAATTAGAGTTACGAAGGAATATTAGAAATTACTTGGATAATTTTGAGAAAAAAAAGTTTTATGAATATGAGCCCACAGACGCTTTGCTTTCAATATACAGGTTGTTTCTAGTGTGTCGTACAGTTTATCAAATAATGATTAATCTTCGCTACAGATTAGGTAAATAAATATCAAAACTTATAATTAATGCATTCATTAGAGCTTACTAGCTGGATCTTTATAATAATTTGGATTTTCCTGAGGATTACTAGAGATTTTTCTCGAAATCGATAGCAGATACGACAAAACTATAACAAACCAAAAAGTGTAGTACTGGACCAGAGTTTTTTTTCTACATTTTTCTAAACTAATAGCCATTCACCAAAATATAGTTTTGGAGGAAGGAAGCAGGCATCCTTCCAGAAAATATATCACCCTGTAGATTTGCATTCAAAATTAGCATATCACATAGTGAAAACTTTAAACTGGAATATCTATGTCCAATTCATATTAAATATCTTGTGAAGGGAAGGTTATACGAGAAAATAACTTGAACTTCAACACATGTATCTCAAAACAAAATTTTTGAGGACTCATGTTATAGGACTTTTTTTCTTAAAATGATCCGAAAATCTGTCATTTTCATTTGTATCTCCAATTTAGGAGCACCGTGTAATTACCCCCAGTATCCCCCTATTTCTACGCTCTTGTCGTGAACTTTGAGTATAGAACAATAATATATTATATTCTATGGTCTGTCATTATATTCCATTCATTTGAGTAAAAATTCGATATGAACTGAATTGTAATTCATTGTGAATGTTTGCAGTGTCTAAAATCAGTATTTTCTTTTTAAACGGCACTAGGCAGATGCGGGAATTCGAAAAATTTTAAAGAGCGCCACCTTACAGCACTCTGGTGGAGCAGACCACCAAAGCAACAGGTGGGTCTCTCAAAAAGTCTGAAACAAAATCGAATCAGTAAACACACCAGGTATTCTATGCATCTTAGTAATGACTAAGATGTCTGAAAACATGGTGAATGCACTCGTCAATTTTGGATAGAATGACATTCGACCACATTGAAAATATTAGTTTTATTTCGTGGCGGCGCCGCAATGTCATACCTTTCGTTTCGTTTAAGATGCATACAATCCCTGGTGTGTTTACTGATTAGATTTTGTTTCAGGCTTTTTGAGAGACCCACCTGTTGCTTTGGTGTGCTGCTTCACCAGAGTGGGAATTTTTCCAATTCCCGCTATCTGCCTGGTGCCGTTTAAAAAGGAAATACTGATTTTAGACTCTGCAAACATTCACAATAAATTACAATTCAGTTCATATCGAATATTTAATCAAATGAATGGAATATAATGACAGACCATAGAATATAAAATATTATTGTTCTATACTCAAAGTTCACGACATGAGCGCAGAAATGGGGGGATACTGGGGGTAATTACACGGTGTTCCTAAATTGGAGATACAAATGGAAATGACAGATTTCCGTATCATTTTAGGAAAAAAGTCCTATATCATGAGTCCCCAAACATTGTGTTTGGAGATACATGTGTTAAAGTTTAAGTTTTTTCTCGTATAACCTTCCCTTCACAAGATATTTAATTTGAATTGGCCATAGATATTCCAGTATTTCCAGTTTAAAGTTTTCACCATGTGATATGCTAATTTTGAATGCAAATCTACAGGGTGATATTTTTTCTGGAAGGATGCCTACTTCCTTCCTCCAAAACTATATTTTGGTGAATGGGTGTTAGTTTAGAAAAATGTAGAAAAAAACTCTGGTCCAGTACTACACTTTTTGGTTTGTTATAGTTTTGTCGTGTAAGCTATCGATTTCGAAAAAAAATTTCTAGTAATCCCCAGGAAAATCCAAATTAATATAAAGATCCAGCTAGTAAGCTCTAATTAATGAATTTATTATAAGTTTTGGTATTTATTTACCCAATCTGTAGCGAAGATTAATAAATATTTGATAAACTGATATAAGCATCACAAAAAAGTACGACACACTAGAAACAACCTGTATATTGAAAGCAAAGCGTTTGTAAACTCATATTCATGAAACTTTTTTTTCTCAAAATTTTCCAAGTAATTTCTCATTTTCCTTCGTAACTTTAATTTGAGAATACCCAGTATAAGGTAAGAACAAACCGAATCAGTTATGAAAACAATTATTTCGAGTAATTTGGTTCAAACTTCGTTATCAAACTTCTTTTTCTGACATTACAGATATGAGTAAAAGTTGTCGTCAGAATTTTTTTTCGATTATCCCCCCCAAGAAAAAAAAGATCTACGCCCTTGATTCATGAGAGTCGAGAATTGAGAGAAATGTCAAATGTAAACGATGTATGCGCCATCTGAAACAGACCGCGATCCCTTGAAATCAAGTAGGTATAAATCTGAAAAATCTCCCGTTTTGTTTGAAAGTTTTACAGGTATAAGTAGACACACCAGGTTTTCTATGCATCTTAATTTCGATCTATTTTCCTTTGATTTTGACAGGATATATCAATTAAAACCCGATCCTAGCGAATCAGAAGCTTAAACTAATATTCTCAAAATTGGCAAAACAAAAGCTAATCAGTCCATACACCAGGTTTTTAGACATCTTAGTAATGACATACAGAATTACGTCTGTCATCCATGTGTGTGAATAATTATTAATCAAATCTTTTCAGTTGCAATTTATTTCAAGCGCTTGTAGAAAAAATATTGTCCCTAACTCTTGCGGGAGGTATCTTTCCCGCACTCAACGGCAGTTTCGTGAGAGGAAGTACCACTTTGCGCACTTGTTAGGAAAATAAATAAATATCAGTTTTTCGAACTGTGACTGCAAAATTTTCACAATTTTTGTAGTGAATTTTAAAATGCTGCTCAGACAATTCGAAATCAAACCTCTTATTAGAAATTTCCTTAATAATACATGATGAAAATGTTGATACTAACTACTAATTTGAAGGGATTTACCCATTGATGATGCAGGTTTATTCCTGAAAATAAGAATACATCAGAAAATAAGCGTTGCTTCTTAGACCCGTATAATTTTTCTTCGAATTTTTCTAACCTTTTTTTTCTCGAAATGTACCATGTTGTACAGAGAGACCCACTTGAAGATCGAAAACGATAATTGACTCGATAACCGAAGCCGTCTCACGATTTCGTTTTTTTTCTTTATTTTCCCCTGCAAGACTGCGACCTCTGCTTTTTTGGCGCGATGCCCGACCGATATGGCGCGGGCGAGAGCGCGATGCCTCCCCGATTAAATGCCTGGTTATGGTCCGGGAGAAGCCGCAAATTCACTCTCACGCTGGGTGGTTCCCTATCGAGAAGATGAAAAAGAAAGTACGAACATTTTTTTTTAATAATAATTCAAAAACACTACAAAAATTGCACTATGGTTTATTATTTCACCTTTCAACGCAAAACATCTCGACACGTTACGAAAAAAAGTGAAAATTTTCAATGGTATTCGAACCCAGGACCATTAATTTCAAAATTCGAATGAAAATTTTCAAAAAGTCATATCTCCGGAACTTTGAATGCTAGGAATATACATACATTATCATCGTAGTACTATACAGGGTTTTCCAAATTAGACCTGAACCTTGGAGGACGTGTTAATTTGACTCATTTGATGTCGTTTGAGCCTTATTTAGTGATAACCAAAAATCAACAGTTCACGAGATATTTGAACTCTTATGATTTTTGAAAGAAGTCTCAATCTTGTCAATTTTTTGTACGTTGGGTAAATTTGATCGCAATTTTGGATTATTTTCGTGGCCTGCGAGAATTCCGGATCTAACACCATTAGAATAAACGAAGAGGCGAGAATATTGAAATAAATTTTAGGCGGACAGTAACAACTGAAGAAGTTGGGCATGTGATTGTAAAAGGAATTGTGGAGGTCATTTCAAACATAATTTGTGAATACATTTTCTTCTAAAATTTCGAGTTTAATTGCAACAAAAAATATTAATTCAATACTTTCCTTTTTTTGCTTCTTTTCCCTTTCAAATAAAAATCTGTCGAAACAAAACTAGTGCCTGCATTCTAACGAAAACTTTTTGAGGAAATGAAGAAGGAATTTGACAAATTTTTGACATAATTTTGTCATACATAAATTGTGGGATTCGAAAGCCGTAGACAAATTTATATTGAAAAGTTACTATTATTTTCATCATATACCAACTTTTAAATGATACTAATTCTGATTCAACTTCTAATACAGCAAAGTTTTGCTTTTTTCATACATATTATGTATGATGAAAATAATCAAAAATTTAAATCAAACTTGGTCAACGTAGGAAAAATTGACGAAAAATGATGTAAGGTGAGAAATTTTGTTAAAAAACACAAGAACTCAAATATCTCGGAAACTGTTGATTTTTGGTTATCAATAAATATGGCTCAATCGACAGCAAATGAGTGATACTAACTTCTAACACCTCCTTCAAGGTTCACTTACTTAGAATCATGGAAGGCTGAAATTTCGGGTATGGATTGCCAGTATCCCTTGTATCATTTAAGTGTAATGAATTACTTTCCTTATCTTATAAGGTTGTTCAAAATCACTTCGAGGGGACATATTGAAATGACAAAAAGTGTTTTTTTCTTCAAATAAAATGACCTGCATATCATCTGAACCTGTTCCGTTTTGAGAATTACGTGTTTTTTGTCCAAACGAGTGTCAAACGCCAAATAAAAAATCTCGTGGATAAGAGTATGGTTAGTTCAGCTAATCAGCTTTTAAGTAAAGAGATTATATCAAGCATACACAAATATTCTCATCATAAGAATAGAAACCTACGGCTATTATGTGTCAACTAGATTGAGAAGATAGATATATCTGAGCGGCGATTGTTTAATGACATTAAATCGTTGTATATATCCATTGCTAATAGAATTAGGATTATATCCACTGATCATATGCGCCAGATATATTTTTGTTCAAATTCGATAAGGTGGCAATCAAATAAAATAGAGCAATTGAAAATCCACTTTTTGAGCGCTCATTTCCTGAAATGATCCCTCTATCATTTCGTCACAATTATCGAAAATTTGGGCCTTGAATGGTATCAAAGAATAAGTTTCTACTCACTGATAACGTATTTGGGGTCAAATTCCATTCTGACCATCCGTCCGGACGTAGACATGATAACTCTTGAACGAAAAGATCAAAAAGCTTGACACTTGCAGGAAAGGGTTGGATCGATAGCTACGTTTGAGTAAGTTAAATGGTATAATCCTACTGAGGGCTGTGTAAATATAGCTGTTCGAAATATTGTGTTAATATAAAAACTGCATATTCGATTGAGATGAAAATTTGAATTTAGATGTGAAATGACATTTTCAAGCCACGTGTGAATTTTTATTTTGATCGCCAAAATCAAAACTATGGAAAATTCGATAACACTGAAAAAAAATTAACCAGTATTTCCATGACCTCTAACCGACGAAGTTGAGATTTTGGGAGTTGATATGAGATTTCAAGATTCATGCTAAATTTCAAGCTGATCACACATCATCAAAACCATAGAAAATTTAAAAACTCTATTTGAAAAGAAATTCCTAATATTTCCGTTACAACAAATTAGATCAGTATGAAATTTTGCTCGTGGATTAAAAATAACCATTTCAATCCTGGTACAAAATTTCGTGTTGATAGCGTTTTCAGAACCATGAAAAATTCAAGTCTAATATCTAACATATCCCAAAGAATCGTGATTTTTTCAGTAGGTATTAGAAAATTCAAGCAGAATATCGAAAAAAAAATGGCGTCAATTCATGCGCCAATTGCAATCTCGGATATAGTTATATGCCGTTCTGTCGTCTCCAAGGGCTTAATTGTTGCATGAATGGATGAGCGCTCAACTCTGACTTAGTAATAATAATGCCTTTATTTGCTTTGCAAGGAAAACAATACATGATATAGGGCCATAAAGCAACAATGACAATAATAGTGTATAGTATATCCAAAATCACTTGGAGGAAGCCAAAATATTTCAATTATACAAGGGCTTTTCAAGTTTTTCAGAAATTTTTTTGGGGGCAGTGAATTTATTGCCTTACAATGAATGTATTGTAAACCCCGGTATTTAGCGGATCGCGGTGTCAACTTCAAAGGGACATCTATGGCCAAGCGTTTTCATGGACTAGTTCAAGTGACTTTGGATATACTGAACTCTGATTTTTTACTCTCAAAATTTATGGATCATCTTCTCGAGTTAGGAAATCACAATTTGCCCCTATGTATTGAAAGGGTAGAGCATGAGTATGTTGTATTATTTTTTAGGTGTTTTCCTCAGAGGAATTGTCGAAAAATAATGATTTTAGTATATTCGAATCTTTGTTTTCTGTCTATTATAAGGCTAGGTTAAGTCAGTTTCTGAATGGGTGCCTCAAAGATTGCTCATCGATTTCAAGTTTAAAACGAGCGCACTGAAATAACTAACTTCAGATGATTCAACGAATTTTTTCATGTTCTCAGTATAAACGTTCATCTGGTTATGATGTCATCTGACTATTTTCCAAAATTACGATTAAATCAATGTTTTAACGACAATGCAATGTACAGGATTTTTCACCATAATTTGACCCCCCCTTTAACTTTGTTACTGAAAGAGGTACAAAAAAATGTTTTCTACAAAAGTTTCACGAAATCGACTAGTGTTTTTTAAAATGATTTCACAAAATGAAATATATACAGAGTGGGCAACATATTGATTGCAACTTCATTTTTTCAAATGGAACACCCTGTATATTTTTCTATATTTGACTAGCCCTTTTTCCCCTGACTTCGAATATATAACATGTGTTTGGTCTATCTCTCTTATTCTGAGTACCACAGAGTTTCAAATTTCAAGAACCACCTAGCATGCTCAGTAATCAGTTTTCAAGTGATAGGCTGCGATAACTCAAAATGCATTTTTTTGAGTTATCTCGTTGGCAACGATATGACACATGAAATATTTTCACTCTATATGAAGAACAATAAAAATAAGAAAGCTACAAGGAGAGAATATATGGAGTTGCATCCAAATCATCGAATTCCAATAAATAGTGAAAAACGTATGTCATATCGTTGACAACGAGATAACTCAAAAAAGGGCATTTTGAGTTATCGCATTACTGAGGATGCTTGGTGGTTCTTAAAATTTGAAACTCTGTGGTACTCAGTATAAGAGAGATAGACCAAACATATGTTATATATTCGAAGTCAGGGGAAAAAGAGCTAGTCAAATATAGAAAAATATACAGGGTGTTCCATTTGAACAAATGAAGTTGCAATCAATATGTTGCCCACTCTGTATATATTTCATTTTGTGAAATCATTTTAAAAAACACTAGTCGATTTCGTGAAAATTTTGTAGAAAACATTTTTTTGTACCTCTTTCAGTAACAAAGTTAAAGGGGGGGGGGGTCAAATTATGGTGAAAAACCCGGTACCTACGACTTCTTCACCTCATGCGATCTCGGACTTCTCCCGAACTCTTCAGGAATATCGCGGACTCTATTAAGCTGTACCTAAATCCTTCTGCCCCATGTTTGGACACTAACAAGATCGTTAGGTGGGTACCTTATTATAAATTTTCCACAAGATGCTTTCCTGTCAACGTGGTCCCTTTGTTTGGGCACCTTATAATGGGACGAAAATGAGTTGTATAAGACAGAAATCAGCATTTGCGAATGGGTATTTTTTTTTTCGATGACGAATTGTTTCGACGTTATTTTATGAGCATTCTTCATTCATTGCTGGACGTTGTTGATTCAATTCTATTTAGATTATTGAATCTCAATATTTTTTCAGATAATGCGATGATACTGAATACAATATTTCTCATCGCAAAGTTCTGGTGTAAATTGATAGTTTTGAAGTTTTAATGTCCAAGTATGTCATTATGAATAAGCTGTGAGGTTGCAGGATAATTTTTGCTTCTAGGTTTGTGATCAATGAAATGAGATAGAGAATAAAAGGCACTCGTTTTTAGCGTTCCAGTAAGTATCTTATATAGTTTCGCCAAAAACGAAAACATGAAATTAAAATATTATCTAATGGTATAATAATTCTCAGCCTTACCTTTAGTAGTTTCTTGAATTCTGAATATAGGTGCAAAATATTTTACCTTTCGTTGAATTGATGGTAAAAATTATGTGTGTGATATTTGCGAATTTTTTTCTGTTTATTTCATTATAGTTATTTATAATACAAGTGCAGAAGGCATTGATATTCTTCCACGAGTTCAAAATTCAAAAACGAGCCACGAAGTGTCGAGTTTTTGAATGAACGAGTGGTAGAATGAGCCTTCTGTACGAGTATTATACATTATTTTCTCTAATTCATTGCATTTTCATTGAAATTAATAAAATATTTCCATAAATATATTTTAGTGATTTTTGCATTGAAAAATGTTGGTTGGCAGAACTGATTTCTTTAAGGCAAATTGATGAATTGACAGATAAAGCCGTGGCGGAAAGTTCGGAGTACCAACATAGAATAATAAAATATAACCATGAAAACTGTGCGTTTCTGATATATTCTCGCACGATTTTGTTCTACAAGATGTGGAAGAATGAACGGAATAACCACAGAATTAGAGAAAGTATCTTATATACTATCGCCAAAAACGAAAACATGATATTAAAATGTACCTGATGGTATAATAATTCACAATATATTATTTCTTATCTGCAGCTCTATTGCTAGTAGTTTCTCAAATTTTGAGTTAGGAGCAAGAGGTTTTACTTTATTCGACTTGAGGATAAATATACACTAATTTTTGTGGTATGTATTCACACAATTTTTATTTCATCAAGAAATATCTGCAATTCGATTATATCAAGCTGAAATTAGACTTCAACGATTAGTCGAGATTGATGAAAAATTTATAGTCAATTCTGTTATTCTTTCAAAAACCCAATACTTTGGAAAATGATATTCGAAACATCGAAATGACATTGATAAGTTTGGGACATATTATATGAAATTCGCCAAAAGGCTCCATTATTAAATAAGTTTAAATTTTCTATGTTGTTACTACCAAAAAATAGATATTAACTATTTAGTGATTACATTATGTAACCGCGCATTTTTAACTTATTTCAAGTCCATCTTCAGACTTTCTGGAGATGAATTGGAAATAAGTTTTGTGTCCTGTATAGGAAAAATAGGTTCGTCACCTTGGCCATATATCGAATTTCCATAATTATACTGGAAACAGGCTACTCCTTGTTTATTGCAAATGGTACAACATACAGTATACGAGTATTATTGCATCATTAGATAGCTTATTTGACAACAATTTCAGGAATCTCAATAACTTTGGTATCAACGTTTCATGGGTTGATGGGATTCTTATGAAAAAAATGGTGGCGCCTAGGACTCATATTTTTTTGAAAATTTCTGCAGAAAAATTTCTTTTTTGAGAGAAACTTTTCAATTTTCGATCCTGTCAATACGTTGTACTGTTTGCGGTTTGGACCAAAAATGTACAGGGTGTTCATGAGAAGATCATGAACTTGGCCAACTGAAATTCATCAAAACTCGAGATTTTCAAATTATAACCTATATTTTTATTTATTTTAGTAAATTGTAGGTAAAGAATTGGAATAGGGAGGGTTACTCAAGTAAATCCATACCTAAATTGAAAACTTTAAGAGTATCGAGGATGAATTTGAAATGATAATAAACCGCAATTTCTAACCTAGTGGAAGTAGTTTGTGACTTCCGAAAAACACAGGAAGAGAATTAAATTCGCTGTTTCCATTACTAAATTGGACATTTCATGAATTGTAATTAATTATTATCCCTTATAGGGAATAATTATTATTATTATTATTTATACAAATAAGAGTTTAGGTTGAACCCCTGAACTCAGAAAATAAAGAGAAATATAATACGTTCGTTTGATATTAATAATTGTTCGTTTTATATTCTTAATTGTTCGTTGAGATTGTTGAGAGCCGATAGACCAGTAGAATTTTTCAAATTAATATGAAAAATATTTCATGAAATGTCTAGTTCAGTTATCTTAACGCTGAATTTTAGTCTTTTTTTTTGTTTTTCGGAAGTCACAGACTACTTCCCCCCAGTAAAAAATTGCGGTTTACCCTCATTTCAAGTTCTTCCTTCGATGACTCCTAAAGTTTATATTTTAGCTGCAGGGTTCAATTAAGCAACCTTCCCCAATTTTTACGTAGAATGAAAAATATAGGTTGTAACTTGAAAATCTTTTTTCACCGTCTTACCAGCTCAGATGGACCATTATGGTGATAAAAATGCACGAAACGTACTTACTACATAAGTATTCATTATTTTGTAGTAGGTAAGTTTTACACGTGGATAAACGATCCATACTGTTAAATGGCTAACCTAAAAATAAACATATGACGTTTCGGATGACAGTTTTGTTTGACATATGTCATTGGAATAGATCTGTGAATGAATGAATGAATGAATGTTTGACATATGTTATTGGAATAGATCTATGAATGAATGAACGCTGAAGTTAATCTCCAATACTTTCTGAATACTCCAGAAACGAAACGACCAGACTCGAAAGACATACGAGTATGCTCATTTCATTCCGCATCTAGGACAAAACATCTAGAACATCTCCGCGCCGAATTCTTTCGTATATCGGCGAGATACAACTGTCGATAGCCCTCTCTCGTGATCCGCCCCGCGATTTGCACAAAATTACCGGCCGATTCGTATCCGGCCGCTCCCCGCGATGCCCCCGTAATGATACATTCGCGCGAGAAGTTATCGGTTCATCTGCCTCGGATCCGACGATTGCCATTCTCTCATTTTGGGCCCAATAATAATGATAATTATTCGTATTGTTTCGCGCGGCCTTTCCGTCCAAACCCCCCCGTCGAGCTTCTGGCAATTAATATCCGCTCCAATCGATGCCCCGGTTCCATTATTAGGCCCGTTTCACACTCTCGGAAGGTACCACGCGGTGCGGTTCGAATTTTGCCGGTTTTTGGGTGTGAAGTAGTGGTTCTCGAAATTGTATTGGTTTCGGTTGATCTCCGACTGTTAAATTTCTTCCATAACAGGACAAATGAAAAGTCGCCGGTCTACCATACACATTTTTTGGCAAAATTCGATTTTATTATTCAACATAGTAGCCTTCGAGGACGATACAGCGATCAAAACTATCTTCCAACTTTTCCTCAGGCCTCAGTCTCGATGATTACTAAATTTTGGCGCTAAATTTATTTCCAGTGAGCGCATTCTTTTGAGGTCTGAGAACAGGAAAAAGTCGCTGAGGGCCAGATCTGGCTCCCACGGTGGATGCAGAATCAATTCGAAGCCCAATTCATGCAATTTTGCCATTGCTTTCATCGACTTGTGACACAGCGCATTGTCTTGATGAAACAGCTCCTTTCTTTCTTCAAATGGGGCCGTTTGAACGATTTCATCCTTTAAACGATCCAGGAACGGTATATAATAATCACAGTTGATAGTCTGGCCCTTTTGGAGATAATCAATGAATATTATACCTTGCGCATCCCAGAAAACTGATGCTATAACCGTGCCAGCTGACTGTTTTGTTTTTCCTGGCTCATCGTGTGCAATCCACTCAGCCGACTGTCGCTTGGACTGCGGAGTGAAATAATGGCGCCATTGTCACATATCGACGCAAAAATTCAGTTTTATTGCACTTAAACAGCTTGAAACACTGCTCAGAATCATTAACACGTTGTTGCTTTTGATCGATTGTGAGCTCGCGCGGCACCCATTTTGCACACAGCTTTCTCATGTACAAATGTTCGTGAATGATATGATATACACGTTTAGATGATATCTTCACATTACGGTCATTCAAAATTATTTTGTGAACTTTTCGATTTTTTCGTCGGTGACAGCCTCTTTTGGGGGTCCACTGCATTCGCCGTCTTCGGTGCTCATTTCACCACGTTTCAACTGAGCAAACCAATCAATGATCGTTGATTTTTCTGGTGAAGACCTCGGAAACTTTTCATCAAGCCAAGATTTTGCTTCAACTGTATTTTTTCCCATCTTTTTTCGAATAACAAATATAGCTACACTCACAACGCAATATCTCACTGCTGTCAAATTTTGACAGGTTGGTATTAACTAAAATCATATGGATTTAATACTAGCAGCGCTATCTGTGCGTCAGACCGGGGACTTTTCAATTGGCCTAATATCCTCAAAATTTGTCGAAAAATGTTGAGATTAGATCAAAAGATAAAAAATTGCATCGAGTTTCCAACCTTATAATCGGTCCGGTGAAAATAGCACAGTTTTTGTGTTATATTAACTGAAATAATATGATTACAGACTTAACAGTATTAAACCGTACCCTAACTTCACAACTAAAATCAACAGTTAAAAATACCGGCTTAAGAGGAAATACCGTCAGGTGACTACTCAGTTCAAAACGAAATTATATAATTTTCCTCTTACAACCACCGATTTTTATGAGGTTTTCACATAATAACAATAATCTACATTATCGTAATGAACTATTTTTCGTCTCTCGTGACAATGCGATGCAGAAATCCCTTCTGTCTTTGCCTTGCAAGCAGCTGTTCACTAACTAACACATGCCGTTTAACATCTCTCGGCTTCAACTCGTACGGCACCCAATTTCCTTGTTTCTGAACCATTCCCATAACTTTCAGGCGTATTGAAATGACTTGTTGCGTCACACCCTATGATCCAGCCAATTTAGTTGCATTTGACACGAGTTTTGATCAAATAATGCCTCCAATTCTGCATCTTCGAAAACTTTCTCTCTTCCTCTGCCATGCTGGTCTTCGACGTCAAAATCACCGTTCTCAAAGCGTTGAAACCACTCTCTGTACGTTCACCTATAGTGGCCTCACCACAGGTATTCGAGAGCATTTGATGAGCCTCAGCCGCAGATTTCTTCATATTGAAGCAGAAAATTGAAACCTTCAACAAATGACGAGAATTTTGCTCGTAAGCTGACATGTTTAATCGAGAATAACTTTATGATGCAGACACAACGCCGGAAGCGAAGTCGTACACCTAATAATTAATAATTTTAAATTTGTTGATGACGTGGTGGTGTCAGCAACTAGTTAACACAAACTTGAATTTCTTATTAATTGGATTAATCAGGTGAGCCAAGAGTTCACCACCGTGAAGGGATTTCTGCATCGCATTGTGATTGGAGACGAAAAATGGGGAAATCATGGGGATATCCCGGTCATGCTTCCACGTCGACGTCCAAACCGAATATTCATGGTTCCAAGATTATTCTCAGTATTTGGTGGAACCGCTCGGCGTAGTGTATTATGAGCTCTTAAAACCGACTAAAACAATCACAGGCGATCGTTATAGAACGCAATTAATACAACGAGAGACATGATGAAGTGATTTTATAGCATGACAATGCTCGACCCCATGTTGCGACAGTGGTCAAGACACACTTGGAAACGTGGAAATGGGAAGCCCTACCCCACCCGCCGTATTCTCTAGACATTGCTCTCTCGACCTATCACTTGTTTCGATCAATGGCACATGGCCTGGCAAACCAGCAGTTCCGGTCTTATGAAGAAGTGAAAAATCGGATGGATTCGTGGATCGCTTCAAAAGATGACCAGTTTCTTTCAACGCGGGATTCGTACGCTGCACGAAAGATGGGAGAAAGATGTGGCCAGCAATGAAAAATACTTTGAATCTTAAATGTATAACCAGTTTTTTACAATAGAGTCTTGAAATTCGGAAAGAAACGTCGAAAGCAAAGTTGTAGGCCTATGTAATATTTGGTCGAACTTCGTTACAACTTTTAAGAAACACTGCAAACACACTAAAACTCACCATGTTGATTGCCAACATCCGGAACGAATAGGGCACGCTACTTCTTATTATAAAGGCAGGGGGTCTCTATGCTCCATGTATTTTATTGCTTTAAGTTTGGAGGCATTTGCCGAAATCTCACCGCGTGAAACCTCGCAGGAGTGAAGCGGGCCTTAGGCCAGACAATTGATTCGCGGCCATTGTCCAAGACGGACGTTGAAGGTGCTCTGCCGCCGGCAGACGACGCTGGGTAGGCGCCTGGTCAGCGTGTATGTTTGAGGAGAGAACAACGCATCTCCTCAGCGCTGCTGATTGGGTTTCAATCAGCCCTCGATTCAGGCGTACGTCGCGGTATCATTAAAAACGTCGATTGAATTGAAGAAAGGACCACCGCTTCTCGATGTTGGACCGATATGACAGGGATAATAAAGGAAAGCGTGGAAAGGGGAAGGGGGACTTCTTCGATTGATTGATTCTCGTGGCGGGAGCTCATAGGCAAAATGAACATACATATGTTCATTGACAAGGAAAACATGAGGAAGCACCGATGTGAAGTTAGGAGCTTTTGATCCCTTGTCATTCATGCACTACTCACGTCCTTGGAGACCACATCACTTTATATAGGTGTGGTCTCCAAAGGAGACATTTTTTTTCTAGAACGATTCCAAAGGTTTATTATCTGAAATGATAAACCAAAATTGGAAGTCAAATCAGTAAATTTTATTCAATTCATTCGTGACAAATGTTTGCCAAAGCTTCTCTAACTTTGCAATGCCTTTCTGTAGAAGGATTCGTCTTTGCTTTTGAAGTAGGCTTCAATTTCGGCAATCCTTCCTTCATTGTAGCAAAATATCTCCCCTGGAGCATTCTTTTTAGATCTGCAAAGGGCCAGTAATCACTGAGGGCCAGATCTGGCGAATGAGCTGGGTGGTCAAGCAGATGGAAGCGCAATTCGTTCAATTTTACCTTGGTTTTCATCGATATGTGTCTTGGTAAACAAGAATTTTCATGTTTTGCATTTGGGAACGTTTTTTCTTAATTTCTGCACACAATAGTTTCAATAACGTTTTGTAATATTCAGTGTTGATGGTTTTATTTTTATGAAGAGAGCCAACGAACAATATACAAAGCTCGTCCAAAAAAACGGCCGATGTTTGAGATTTCTCACTCTCTTTCTACTCAGCTGCTGCTCTCTTGGACTCAGAATTGTAGTGATGAATCCATCATCCACTCAGCATTCCGAATTGACGATGTGTTGTTGCACCCAGGGACAAATAATAATAATAATAATAAATCGTCTTTATTATTTTAACTCTAAATGAACACGCGAAGTTATAACCTATGGCTATTCTTACACTTAACCTTATTGTACGGCTTAAAACGAGAAAAATTGATTAACAATTTTCATCATAAAAAAGATGAAAACGATTATGAACTGCGACAAGAGAAAAATAAAATATACTAATTTATGACGTATTCCAATTAAAGAATGAATTTAATTTACAATTAATCGATATATTTTTTTGAATGTGAATATTCAAATGAAAATCAATACCACAAGATTGACAAGAACCAGATAATTAGATAGCAAAGAAGTGGCCTCAACCTAAGTGACATCAAAAATTATATCTCCTGTAATAATGGACTAGTTTCCATTTTTTTGTTAAGGATTAATTCTAAAAATTTAAGTAAATGAAACAAAAATGTGGAAGAATCATTGAAATATCTCTAGAAATGAGAAAGTTATGGGACGTCACACACTAGACGACTGGTATTCGCAGAGTGCTCACGAATTCATTGGTGTACAATCACTTGTGCCGTTCGTGTCATGTTTTGTTCGTTACACGATGGCTGAAATAACTTACTATATACATACATATAAATTACTTCTTTCTCTTTTTACTTTTTACTCCTCACATAAATATGTTTTGCCATTGATAGACTCCAACACCAGTACTCAACTACAAACTGTTTATGAAACGTTTTTTAAATAAATCATCGTTATAAGTTGAACCATGAAGCAAACTCAAAAGTAGATACTTACTTGAAAAGTTTAACTCCTTTTATTTCAGCACTGACATAAGATGGATTTGAAGAAAAAAACTACATCACTGCGAATATCTATTTTAGGCAAATTGTCACTTTGTCCTTTCACGAAGCCTTCTTCCATTATGGTGACATAAAAACAAAACTCGAGTTGAAACTACACTGTACAACTACAAACGGCGCGAGAGCCTTGGCGCGGCTAAATATTTAAAATATTAAATTTATGGTGTAGCGATCACAGGCAAGTGCCGTGACGTCACAGACCAAAGACGTTTCGCGCTAAAATACGTAAATTTAAATAATCTATTTCTCAGTCATTTATTGATGGATTTTCAAAATTTTTTCACTGATTTATCAGATTTGCTCTATATTTTAATTCTATCGTGTCAAATATAGTATTATCAACATCACTAAATTTTGTGAGGGGGAATGGATTAGTCAAATGAACCGCTAGCTCCTCGGCCAACTTGGAGAAGAGAGAGATGGAAATTACGACCTAGAAACAACACCCATTGTGTAAAACGCTCTCGTTTTTTCCCCGAACCGAGATGATATCGACCTATCGCCGTTGATCGTTTCAGATAAATCGATCACTCTACCCGCGCCATCTCTGACTTATTTCGTGTCACACGGGTACTAGGCTTGAAATTCTCAGACCGTCCGCAAAAAAGCAACAGGAACGTGGAGCGGCGCTGCCGCTGGACATTTCGAAAAGGTCCTCGACGCGTCAGTTTTTGCCCCCCACGCCCGCCCCCCCTCCTCTCGCGGAGGCACGCAAGTGATCCGGACCGCGAGGCGGCAGGTGAAAGCCGCCGACAGTTGCTTATGAGTTTTATAAATTTATTAATGATGTCGCGCTCATAGTTCTCAATTCCGAACCGGTTGCTCGCTCGTTTTGCGTTATCTCGCCCGTTTATCGCTGGTCCCATCGATTAGGGATTGTTCCCTGTCCCATACAGGTCGGTCGGGAAATTGTGGAGCCAACGTTCGAACGAGCTGGTGGTTACGTACGGGTGATAGTCTCGGATAAATTCGAAAAAAGGGGGTTTTTAACGTCTATGAATTAATTACAAGAAAATAAGATCACGGCATGCAGACAAGTTTGTTAATTCCGGAAAAAGTACCTCCTTGATCGGGATTCGAACCTGCAACCTCCGAGTCTGCTCAAGCAGGTACTTTTTCAGGAATTAACAAACTTGTCTGCATGCGGAGGTTGCTGGGTCGAGTGCCGCTCGAGGAGGTACTCTTTCAGGAATTGAAAAATTGTCTGCATACGGAGGTTGCGGGTTCGAGTCCCGCTCGAGGAGGTACTTTTTTCGGAATTGAATAATTGTCTCTGATAAATATCTGAAAGAGAAAAATTCCTGGAAAGCATTGCATCCGAGTCGGGAACTTTCGCATGTCTGACCAAAAAATTTAAAAAATTGCACTCATAAAGTAAAATTATAATCAAATATTTTGTAACAATGCCAGGCCGTGTGCCATTGATCGAAACAAGTGATAGTCCTAGGGAGCAACGTCTAGAGAATACGGCGGGTGAGGTAGGACTTTCCATTTCAACGTTTCCAAGTATGTCTTGTCCACTTTCGCAACATGGGGTCGTGCATTAGTATGCTGTACAATCACTTTATCATGTAACTCGTTGAATTGCTGCCGTTTGTCTTTCAATGCCTGGCTGAAACACATTAATTGCGTTCGATAACGATCGCCTGTGATTGTTTCAGTCGGTTTTCAACAACTCATGATACACTACGCCGAGGTGGACCCACCAAATACTGAGCATGACTTTGGAACCGTGAATTTTCGGTTTGGTAGTCGACGTGGAAGCATGGCAAGGATATTCTGCGCCTGTGATTATTGTAATGAACCCATTTTTCATCTCCAGTCACAATGCGATACATAAATCTCTTCCGTCTTTGCCTTGCAAGCAGCTGTTCACAAGCAAACAAGCGCCGTTCAAAATCTCTCGTCTTCAACTCGTACGGCACCCAATTTCCTTGTTTCTGAATCATTTCCATGACTTATAGGAGTTTTGAAATGGCTTGTTGCGTCACTCCAACGATCCTGACAATTCTTTGTTGCGTTTGACACGATTTTTGGTCAAGTAATGCCTCCAATTCTTCATCTTTGAAAACCTTTTCTCTTCCACCACCATGCTGGTCAATGGTTATTCTATATATAAACACAAAATTTAAACCTGATCTTATCTGTTGTTACAGAAATATTGAGTATTTCTTATCTGATATTGTTGAATTTTGTGGTTATGATGTTCTGATCACCTTGGAATATTGCACGGAGCTCGAAATTGTTATTTCATCCGAAGATCCAAAATCTCAATTACTTTGGTTTTGTTTTTTTCTAGCTTTCTTGGATCTTCTTTAGTTCTTGGCGATCAACTGCAAACTTTCATCTTGATCGAACCTGCAGTATTGAAATCAGTAGAAACATAAAATTTTCTAAGGCTCATATTTACTATTACTGATGTCAATATCAATCTAAATTCTCAGTGGCGAAACATAGTTGTAGAAAAATCCAAATGCTTGCGATATTGGTACAAATATCATATGGCAAGTTTGAATCACAAATATGAAAGTTTCGGTGATATAAATTTTCAGGGACTAGGACGAAATAGCCAATAATAAAATTATCATAAATGTAAACTTTAACGAAAGAGAATTGAAAATAATGAATACTAGAGACCCTCTAACTAATCCTTGGGGCACCTCAAATCTCCAAAATTAATAATGCCAATGTCAGGATTTCGTGCAATATAATACTTCTATCGACAGCCCCGCTTTTCAGGCGTACCAACACCAAGGTTATTCTTCCGTTTTCACATGAACAATTTCCACCGGTTGCTAATTACAAGTGACCATCCTATGCTTCAGATTCGGATCTTAATCTCGGCACTCATCGCCGTCGGACGACGGCGTTTTTCGATTCGTAATCTCTCGTATCATTTCATCCACTCCGATCATTCCAGATCTGGAGCGACGACTCACTTCAGGTAGTCGTTTTCGATTATTTAACGCTCGAACGGTCTCGCCGAGGTGTGCTAAGGTGGGGCTGGCGGGGGCCGTTTTTGCGTTTTGCGGGATCCCATTGTGCGCCCGTTAATTGTCCGGACGGACGTGGACCGTCCGGGAAAATGAGATGCGGTCACCTAGATATCCTGCGGGGCCCGTAATCTGTTGTTTTTAACGTTTCGGTCGAAATGTATGCTGTAATTAAATCGTAATCGCGCTTTTTTGCAGTCAGCGAGATTATACGGGGGTTTTTCTTAGTGAGAAACGTATATTATACGAGATAATTGTCGATCTTGGGTAAATCGATTTGTCGTTGAACCGTTTGTAGCCGATTTTCTGGTTCTATTCATTGTTTTGAGGTGATACAAATGGTTCAACGACGAATCGATTAACCCAAGATCGACAATTATCTCGTTTAATATAAGTTCTTTCTAGGTTTCTGCCCCTGTATAATCTCGCGGACTGCAAAAAAGTTCTTAAAGAAAAGATGTAGGTACAGTTCCTACATGTTTGCTTGAAGTTTCTATGTTGACCTAGAAAGATTTGATAGATATAGTCTTCACTTGATGACAATTTATTATAAATAATGAGAATGTGGAAATAATTTCCACAATTATTTGTGGAAACTACTTTGTTCTGTCTTATTGACGCGTAAACAGTCGAAAATAATTGTATTTCCTTATTTGAATTAATAAATTTTTATTGGTGTAAGACTTTGCTTTCGCAGTTTTGCAATAGATGGATGTAACGGTAAGAAGTAGTCGAAATAAATAGATCAAAGATGTCATCCAATAATCTTAGGTATTTGTAAACATAACGCCATCGAAAGTTTATTCGATTTTTGTCTGCATCATAAAATTATTCTCGATTGAACATGACAGCTCACAAGCCAAATTCTCGTCATTTGCGGGAGGTTTTAATTTTCTGCTTCAATATGAAGAAATCTGTTGCTGAGGCTAATCGAATGCTCTCAAATACCTATGGTGATGCCGCATTTAGTGAAAAAACGTGCCGAGAGTGGTTTCAACGCTTCAAGAACGGTGATTTTGTCGTCGAAGACCAGCATGGCGGTGGAAGAGAGAAAGTTTTCGAAAATGCTGAATTGGAGGCATTACTTGATCAAGGATCGTGTCAAAACCAACGAGAATTGGCACGATCATTGGGAGTGACGCAATAAGACATTTCAAAAAGTCATGGGAATGATTCAAATACAAGGAACGGTGTTCGTTTGCTTGTGAACAGCTGATTGCAAGGCAAAGACGGAGCGAATTTCTGCATCGTATTGTGACTGGAAACGAAAAATGGTTTCATTACCATTATCCTAAGCGCAGAAAATCAGGGCCCGTATATCCCCGGCCTACTTCTACGTCGACGGCCAAACCGGATATTCACGGTGACAACGTCATGCTAACTAATTAGTGGGACCAGCTCAGCGTAGTATATTATGACTTGTTAAAACCGACTGAAACAAACACAGGCGATTGTTATCGAACGCAATTAATGCGTTTGAGCTGAGTATTGAAAGACAAATGGCTGCAATACAACGAGAGATATGATCAAGTGATTTTACAGCATGACAATGATCGACCCCATGTTGCGAAAGTGGTCAAGACATACATGGAAACGTTGAATGAGAAGCCCTATCCTACTCGCCGTATTCTCTAGACGTTGCTCCCTCGGACTATCACTTGTTTCGATGAATGGCACTCGGCCTAGCTAACCAGCATTAAGTTAGAAGTAAAACATTGTAATGATTTGTGGATCGCTTCAAAAGATGACCAGTTATTTCAACGTGGAGTTCGTACGCTGCCCGAGAGATGGGAGGAAGTAGTGGCCAGTGATGGACAATACTTTGAATCACAAATGGCCTACCAGTTTTTTACAATGAAGCCTTGAATTTTGAAAAAAAAAACAAACGGCAAAAGCAAAGTTGTACGCCTCGGTTTTTCAATGGGACATAAATATATTTCCATTAATTTCACAATTTCATTTTGTGTCCATTGTTTAGTTTGTAATCAAATGCTGTCTGATCTAAAAAACACCAAGTGTTCTCTATATCTCTAAAACGGTAATTAATTTCTGTAATCTGATTTAATAAATCATTTCATATAAACCATAGAAATAACTGAAAAAACATTTAAGAATTTTTCGGATATTTGAAACAGTAAGTTTCAGGTTGCCGAAAAAATAACGCAACAAGCTCATAAATCTTGTTTAAAAAATTATTAAGGATACTCTCGCACCAGTCAATTTTATTTTCAAAAGCATGTTATGGTTTGCATTTTTTGATTTGATTTTTCTCAGTCATTCGCAAATATTGTATTATATTTGATGCTTGTTTCAGATAATTCAGGAATCGATGGATATCATTCACACAATTCACACAAGTTGAAACAAACTTGATAATGATGTAATCCAACTATAATCGAAAAAGATTTATAGTCAGTTGGGTCATATTACAATCGATTTGAAACTCATTCTCCAATCGTAAGAATTGCAATATAACGGAAATATTCATTTCATCATACCCCCTTTTAAGACTGAAGAGATCTAACTCATTTTCTCTCAGCAATGAAATTGAACGACCTTTGAAAATTACAGTTAATTGTCTATTCAACCATCGAAACCTTTTGTAGTTTTTTATATTCAAATTTAAACTTCAATCGGCATCGACTATGGTATGTTTTATTTGGGTACTTGACTCCAATCTCATTATTATTTGGCACGCCCCAAATTGAAACAATTCAATCTTCAAAGACCTTTGCTTTGATAAACTTTCTCGCTTAACTGTTCTATAATACGAAATGTTAAGTGATTGTCATGAAAACAGAGATAAATAACTTCAATTTGTCATGTTACGTTAGGTACATACGTGGCCCAGTTCATTCAGGTTCTTTTCATGGTGATTTATAGGTTTCGAAAGTTTTTGGTCCTGAAAATACTTCGTTGCATCGATCATGTAATGTTTTCATGTTTGGAATTCTGAATATGTCAGTGGACACGTGCGTCACTTGCATAGGATTCAATTATAGAAATAATAATTGAATTATTGCGTCGAGTTAACCTGGGAAATTTTTCAGGAAAGAAAATACCTTATACTCTTCGCGCTTGTTGAGCTTTTGAGTGCTCATTCCCTTAATAGTTGGGTTTATAATTTCATCGCGATGTCTACATTTGTGACTTTTGAGCCAGGTCTCGAACGATAAGTTGAAACTCTGATGACGAATCCGACCTCGAAGGACCAGGGAGTAGCCTAATGGAAATATTGTCACCCATCAATTTTTCTGAAATTTTTGTATGTTATAGAATATTACCTTCTGAATGAGAAGGTTATGGGTCCAACTCAATCCTTTGACTAATTTTTGATATACAGGGTGTCGAAGTTGGAAAATTGGAATTTCTTTGAAGTAAAATTTCTCGTAGGAAAACATCTTGAATGAAACATTCTGCGCGACAAATTCGAATTGCTACCTCATTAGGAATTTTAGACTGATTTTCAATGAAAATTATTGTTAGATACGGGGTGAGTCGAACATTATTCAAAATGAAATCCATTTTTTTCATAATTCACCCTGTAATTGAGAAAGTCGTCAGTGGAATTCTCCAGCTCTAAATTGTCAAATAGTATTGGTTTTGATATGACCACTTTCATACAGAGTAACAGTAAGGGACACGTTGGCGTTTAGTTATTGATGTTTTGTCATTATACAATGAAAGACTTTGTACAAGGTGCCCTAAATTCGATGCTAACTGAGAGCATCACAAGACCTATAAGACTCAGAAAAAAAATCTTCAAAGATCCCCGATCTTTTATTTGGGAATAATTAGATATTAGCAGTTAGAAGCGCAATTTCTTCAATTTGACTATGGCTTTTATCGATCTGTGAAAAGGAGCATTGTCTTGGTGAATTAGAATATTTTTCTTTTGCATTTAAGTACGTTATATGATATTCAGTGTCGATGGTTTTACCTTTGTCATGATAGTCAATGAACAATATACCATGCACGCCCCAAAATAGGACGCCATGATCTTGTCACCTGATGTTGGTTGCTTTGGACGACTTTCACCGGATGTTGACGCTCTCTTTGACTCGAGAACAACATCAAATGTAGCGCTACTTGAATATCAGCTTTAATATCGAAAGATAGACAATACCTCGAGATAATTTCGCTATTACGACCCCAGAGTAAGCAGCAAAATATACAAGATCTATTCTTGGTAAGCTTGCCGGTCCGGTCTGGTGTCCTAATCTCAAGTGTGATGTTGAGTTGTTGGAGTCGGTCTAACGCTGGGCCACCCGTATACCATATGGATGTATAAGACTTACCTATGATGACCGCTTAAAGATCATGAGTTCACCGAGATTAACCGACTGCAGGAATAGAGGTGATCTAATTTTCACGTACCTACAGGGTTTTGCACAGGGGTTTTGGTGATTTATCCGAGCTATATACACTCAATCATAACAACCTGAAAGGACATAATTTAAAGCTCTGTGAGGAACATTTCCTGACAACACCAAGACAGCATTTTCATACCAACCGAATTTTCCAAGGTTGGAATGCCTTGCCAAATGAAGTAGGGAATTCACCTCGGAATTCACCCAGTGTCAATGTGTTTGAGAATCGGTTAGATCTTCTTGGACTATATGACGATAGATTTAGTTAAGTGATATATTATCGATGGTTTTGCTGTTTTTCACGTTTCGGTTGATTATTGAGAATTTTGTGTTTATTTTTTTTAATACTATAACAGGCCAATTGAAAAGTCCCCGATCTATCATAGTAAAAGACATTTTTTTTGGCAAAATTCGATTTTATTATTCAACATAGTTGCCTTCGAAGGCGTCGCAAAGATTCAGGTTTATTGCACTCAAATAGCTTCAAACATTGCTCCGAATCATTGATGTGTTGTTGCTTTTGATCAATTGTGAGCTCGCGCGGCACTCATTTTGCACACAGCTTTCTCATGTACAAACATTCGTGAAAGATATGATGTACACGTTCAGATAATATCTTCACAATGTCTGCTATCTCGACCAACTTCATTTTACGGTCATTCAAAATTATTTTGTTAACTTTTTTGATTTTTTCGTCGGTGACAGCTTCTTTTGGGCGTCCACTGCGTTTACCTTCTTCGGTGCTCATTTCACCACGTTTAAACATAGCATTCCAATCAATTATGGTTGATTTTTCTGGTGCAGACCCCGGAAACTCTTCATCTAGCCAGGATTTTGTTCAACTGTATTTTTCCGTTCAAAAAGCAATATTTTATCAGTATACGAAATCCTTTCTTTCCATCCTTTTTCAAGTAATAAAAGTAGTTACACTCACAAAACAATTTCTCACAAACTAATGGTCGGACTGTTTTCAAATTTTGACACGTATCGTTTGAAGGTTGGTACTTACTAAAAATCATATGGATTTAATACTAGCACCGCCATCTGTGCATCAGACCGGGGAATTCTCAATTGGCCCAATATGCTAGTCTTTTATAGGTTTTCTACTTCGTCTCTTTTCTGCCGTCTTGATCAAGAGTTAACATCATGTTCCGAAATTTTGCCTCGCATCTAACGGGTAAAAGAATGGTATGGCACCAGTATTTTGGTGCATAAATGACGAGATCTGAAAAGCAAGAATGGCAGTTCGTCTTACTGTCTACAGGAATATTGCATTCGAACTAACTTTCCCACTTTATTAAATTCTCCAACAGCAGTATTTGGTCGAAATCGAAATGATCTCGGCAATCTCCACCATACGTTCCATAACCTATACGATATCCACATCCACGCTCATTGCATTTCCAACTACATCGTCCGGGAATACCTCTACGCCGAGAAAAATGTCGGGCACATTTCTAATACACGATATGTTCATGCAAGTTTAATGGGAGTCATGCAGCAACGTACGAGACGTCATTCGAAATATTAATTTTCATGGGACGGACGCCGCTTACTTTGATAGAATTACGCGGACTACGTGTCCTGCGTTTGTCCGCGATCTGATGGAATAATCCGAGGAATAATCTCGGCTCGGACATAGGACGAAGATGGGTGAAAAATGCTGAAATACTTGTTAGAGCGAAGAGGCGGACGCGGCGGGGTAAGGTTCCGCGGGAGGGGGGGAGATCGTCATGTCGATTTGACGTGAGAAATAATCCCTCTGTATCGCGGAATTCGTCCTGGTCGCTGCAAAAAGCTATCCGGCGGTGCCGTCTGCATCTAGAGTAGTTGGCGAAAAGCGTTTTTAGTCAAGTTTGATTTTTCTTGGAAACATCGTGCTTCGTTTTGAGGAAATCTTCATCGTGTTACTACTTCAACTTGTAGAACAAAGTAATATTTAATAATTTATTTCGTATAAATTGCAGAGGGAAATCAAATGATAACTTTTCAACTCAGCGTTTAATTTGAAACTGAATGTTCCTGCTACATGTGAATATTATCACAACATATGTTACAAAAAATAGCAATCTCAATACCATAACATTTCTCCCCCTAAGGAATTTTCAATACAAAATCAAAAATAGTCAATAGCCAAAACGTTCAATGGGTTTAACATTCCGTTTGGGTCTTTGTTCAGGAGTTTTATTTACACTTGCTGAACTATTTCCTGAATTACTATTTACATTATTACTTCTTAAGTCTAAATCTACATAATTCTCTGAATAATTATTTACATGTTCACTTAATTCTAAATTTTCAGTTTGTCCTAGCCAATTTCTATTTACATTTCTCTCAACTTCTGAATTTTCAATATTTACATTTCCATTCAAAACTGAATTTTTACTATTTACAATATTACCTAAATTTTCTGGCATGGACTTTTTCCAGTTAAAATGTTTTATTTGATTTACATGTCTCCTCCAATACAAATTTAACTTAGGTATGAAAACTATATACATATTTTTACCAATTTTATCCTTAACAATACCTTCTATCCAGTATCTCTTATTGTTTTTATAATTCAATACCAGTACTTCATCCTCCTCAGTAAATTTTGTAAAATTTTTCCCAGAAAAATACATTTTTTGTTTGTACTGAGAATTTGAGACATTTTCTTTCAAATTATTCGAAATGGGAGGAATCAACAAACTGAACCGGTCATTGACCTTATGCCTAAAAAGTAGTTCAGAAGGGTTGACGCCAGTAGTACTGTGTGCAGAATTTCTATAGTCAAATAAGAAATTACACTAACTAAATCCAAATCTTTACCAACATTTTCATGCAAATTTTTCAATAAAGCTTTCTTTATAATTTTAACTGATGACTCTGCTTCTCCGTTGGATTGCGGATGGTATGGAGGTGTAAATATTAAATTTATACGATTTTTGTATAAAAATTGTTTAAACTCATGACAATCGAATTGTGGACCATTGTCACACACTAATATTTTTGGTAATCCAAAACGAGCGAAAATATAGCGTAAGGTTCTAATAGTTTCTGATGCTGTTATTTTGGACATTATAAAAACTTCGATTAATTTGGAATGAGCATTTTTGCTCATTTGTGAATTTAATTGATGAATGAATAACTCCGTTTTCAAAGAGTAATGATCTAGAAGAGAGAGCTTAAAAAGGTGGGGTCTGCTGGAAAAAATTTCAAACTTAATGAATCTTCTACAGGGTGTTCGGGGGTGCTGTGGGATCATTCTGTAGAGTTATCCAAAGAACCTCAACACTTTCGGACTCAGTTCAGTTTTCTGCTCATAACTTCTAAACAGACACTCGTAAATTATATATTTACGATTGTCTGTATCAACGCAATAAAGGAGCTCAATAAAGACAATAAAACAAAAATCAAAACTGCACAGGGGTTTACCAAACAAGCTTCAATACTATCAGGAATTCGCCAAGGTGATTGTCTGAACTCAATCTTGTTCAATTTAATTATGGATAAAATAATTAGTAATGTGAAAAAAGTCTCCGGAGGATACAGGATGGGACAAAGATCAATAAGGATATTATGCTATGCTGATGATGCTATCCTGATGGCAGATAAGGAGGACAGAATCCATGGTCATACCAAAAGAGCCTACAAGATGTAAATTAGCTGTAAAAGACAATTACATTCAGTAGGGTATGCGATGTACATAATTAGGAGTCGAGATCACAAGCTCCAAAAACTTACAACAAGAAGTACGTACCCAAGTGAATAAAGCCTCAAAAATCTCTGGCTATCTGAGGGACCTTATATGGAAAAACAAATACATGTCCGCCGATAGATAAGTATACATATACAGTAGAATCTGTATACATATACAGTAGAATCTCGAGCGGACACAACAAAAACGAAGAATACGATAAGGGCAGCAGAGATGAAAATATTGAGAACTATTAAAGGGGTAAGCTTAAGAGATCAAATAAGAAACGAAGCTATAAGAGAAGATCTGAAAATTCAAGATTTAGTAAGATTCACGAGAGCTAGACGACGATATTGGAGAGACCACGTCGACAGAATGATGGAAGATCGATGGGCAAGATGGGCAAAAGATGAAAGACCGAATCCAAAGAGACCTTCCGGCCGACCTCCCAAAAGATGGCACGAAAGCTGGACATCTGCTTCCCAAGAGGCTGAATAGTAAAAGAAACAAGACTACGTTTTAAGAAAAGAGATAGAAGAAGAACTTGTAAACTAAGTAGTTTTTGACCAAAACGTTCATTTTCAAAGTTGTGGAGCGTTAAATTCCCTGAACTTTTGTATAAATAAACTTTTTCCTAAATCTAATGTCAACTAAGATACATCCAGAATAAAAAAAAAGACGTTAACTGTAGACTCAGGTTTTGTCACAGATACAAAATATTTCATATTTAAACTTAGTCGAAGGTGACTAGAAACTTGTTTTTTGTGACAAAGGGCACAAATACGCCAATTTCTTCCATCATCATCTCTCAATCCTGCATGGTTATAAAAGGTTTTCCAATAAGAGATTTACTTTTGAATAACTCGCTATCTGGTTAGCTATCACTTTTGAATCTGTCATTTTTTGACATTTGATGCCAACACGCGAAACATCCTTCAATAATCCATTAAATTTATTTTTAAAATTCACTGCAAAAATGGTGAATATTTTGCAATCACAGTTAGCAAAAGTAAAGCACTTTTGGGTCGTCGTGAAGCACCTTCCGAAACTGAGACACAAGCAATGAAACATTCGGAATTTTGCCAGAAAACTATCATGGCCGTGTTATTTCTCGAAGAGTTGACCACAATTGGCCACCAAGATCTTGTCACTTAACACCAGTAGAACTTTTTTTTTTTCACCTATAAGATGAAATTTAAGACTTTAAAGATGAAATTAGTGTGCGAATTGGTCATGGAAAATTTCATGGAAAGGATATGGTTCTGCAACCGTAGCCGTGGCGGCCATTCGGCTGATATGATTTTCCATTTGTTAATGGCATACCTTCCTCTTAACAATGAGATAAACATCCATTGATTTCTCCTGCAATATACTCGTTTTATTTTTTAACATCTAAATGAAACATCTTTCTTATTGGGAACCCCTTTATAAAGAACTCTCTCGACCCATCCATTGCTTCTAGGAAGTTATTCTCTTGCGATTATTTCTTTGAGATGATACAGTTCAGATATTCGAATTTTTGTTATTTCATTAAATTTTTTTGATTAAATATTTTATATGAGCAGTAACTTTTAGTTGTAGGTATAGTTTTGATTTTGCGTTTGGGATTAGTTTTATATAGTTTGTTTTTTAAGTATTACAGTCTTTTCGGCCAGTGTCATCATTTATCTTCATTTTCTCTTTTTGGCAAGTACTTTCTCCATCAAACTTTTTCCATCTAATACTGTCTCTCCAATTCTGGAGGGGTACGGTCTTTTCTACATTAGGCGATAAAATACCACAGTACTAATTCTTATCTGTCACATCTAAGGGTAAGTGATGGAAGTGTGGAAGTCCCGACTATTCCCCCATTATCGACTTGTTCCCTGTCCCGAGATGTATCTTGCGTTGCCTACATTCATGGCGTGAATATCCTTGGGTAGCTACAGAAGACCACCGAACCACTTTTTATCTGTTACATTCATGGTGTCATTTTTTATTTTGAAACGTTTTCAGTGAAATGTAATTCATTTGAAGGATGCACAGTAAAAAAGGCGAAGAAATTTCAACTTTGAGATAGGCTGGTTAATATTCCTCATTGTAACTCGCCATGATTCTGCTGGTGATGGTGATCTATCTATGGCTAGCTTCACGACTCGGTCTCCGTCATTCGCGTGTGGTTGTTCCTTTCAAATTTTTAATGGACTAGTTTTCATTTTCTTGTTGAGGATTAATTCTAAAAATTTAAGTAAAATGAATCAAAAATGTGGTTGCGCTTGGAAGAATAATTTCATAGTACGTGTAAGTGTCGTGACGTCACACACTAGACGACTGGTATTCGCAGAGTGCTTACGAATTCATTGGTGTACAATCACTTGTGCCGTTCGTGTCGTGTTTTGTTCGTTACACGATGGCTGAAATAACTTACTATATACATACATATAAATTCCTTTTTTCTCTTTTTACTTTTTACTCCTCACATAAATATGTTTTGCCATTGATAGATTTCAACAACCAGTACTCAACTACAAGCTGTTTATGAAACGTTTTTTAAATAAATCATCGTTATAAGTTGAACCATGATGAAGCAAACTCAAAATTAGATACTTACTTGAAAAGTTTAACTCCTTTTATTACTGCACTGACATAAGATGGATTTGAAGAAAAAAACTCCATCACTGCGAATATATCTATTTTAGACAAATTGTCACTTTGTCCTTTCACGAAGCCTACTTCCATTATAGTGACATAAAAACAAAACTCGAGTTAAAACTACACTGTACAACTACAAACGGCGCGAGAGCCTTGGCGCGGCTAAGTATTTTAACGTAATTTATGGTGTAGCGATCACAGGCAAGAGCCGTGACGTCACAGACCAAAGACGTTCCGCGCTAAAATACGTAAATTTAAATAATCTATTTTTCAGTCATTTATTGATGGATTTTCAAAATTTTTTCACTGATTTATCAGTTTTGCTCTATATTTTAATTCTATCGTGTCAAATATAGTATTATCACTAAACTAGTCCATTATGTTATATGTCTTCATAATTTGAGATCTCTATTCCCAAGCAATCAAATTTCATCTACTGTTGGATGTTTCCATTAACTAGTACTTTACATCTTAAAGTTGTTTTCGATGTTCTAATACATCAAAAAGATTTCAGGCAAGTTTCATAAATTGAACGTGAACAACTTATGAAAAAGGGAATTGTCAAATACCCTTGCGGAATTGCAGGTCAACTGCTATCATTAGGCCATTTTTTTTATGGTTTTCGACAATGGTTGAATTTTTCTGTATTCTTCATGTTTAAAATTTAATTGCATTTTAATTCAATACATACTTCGGAATTTCTCCACATGAGAATAATTTTTCTGATTTAGGTTGCATATCCAGACTTTTTGTTCAATGAATCTATATCGTATATTTATCATAGAACTTTAGGGGGTCATGATCTCTGTGGTCAACCTCCTTCAGATTTGCCAGTGATTCTGAGTTGACCACGGAATCAAACGAACACACATTGGTCGAGTACCCCCTTGCAATTCATCATCAAATAAAAAAAATTGAAATGTTTATGGTGATGGTACCCACGTTGCATCATCATGGGAATGCTGAGCTCCCGAGAAACGGACGTTGACGTCACTAATAAATAACTATTAACTTACCTCGCAGCTTCAACGCCGCCCATCTCAACAGACGTGAAATCAGGATGATTAGAGAAAAAAAAACTTGTCATTATAAAAACATCAATTTTAGGACTATTATTGGAGTTTGCCTTGACAAATCCAGTCTCAGTCATTTTAATTATTTTTATTTTGAAAATTTTCACAGTAGCACTTACGAAATATTTATTGGACATGAACGTAGGACATTCTTGAAATGTTGCCAGATTTATAAACAATTAACACTACCAAACTTTTTTATCCTTCGGATATCATGAAAGTTCTACCTGGTTTTGAGGGGTTTTTTATTAAGGACCTTTTTTCAAATGGATGCTTCGAAATTGATGCTGAATCATTATCATTCATCTTTATTATTTTGTACTGACCTAATTCCAGAATATAAATTTACTGAGTTTTGTATGTGGATTATTTTATTTTCGAATATGATGACCTAATTCCAGTATAGAAATTTACTGAGTTTTCGAGTTTTGGGTGTGACTTTTTTCACTTTCAAATGTGACATTTTTATCTGTTATCAGAGATAAGCAATGAAACTCACGACAGAAAATGATTTCGTGCTTGAAGAGGCATGTAATTCTTGTTGGTCAAGGAATCAATTGGCAGTATTGCCAATATTACTCTGTTAAATATTATCATCGATATGCCATGACATATTCAATGTGTCAATACACCAGCCAAAATAGCGCCTAATTTAAATTTTGCTCCATAATTGATGAATCTTAAAACGTTTGTAATTTAAGGGCGTATTTCTTATTTCTGTGTGATTAATCATTACTTTAGGACAATAACTAGTGTATTGATGCAAAATTGGAGTCATTACTTGATCAAGAATCCTGTTAAATGCAACAAGAATTGGCAGGATCATTGGGAATAACGCAACAAGTCTATTTCAAAACACCTGAAACTCAGGGCAAGGGAATGATTCAGAAACAAGAAAATTTGGTGTCTTATTATGCTCAGTATTTGGTGAAATCAGCTCGGCGTAGTGTATGAGTTGTAAAAACCGACTGAAACAATCACAGGCGATCGTTATCGAACGCAATAAATGCGTTTGAGGCTATCTTTGAAAGACAACCGGTCGCAATACAACAAGAGACAAGATAAAGGGATTCAACAGCATGACAATGCTCGACCCAAGTTGCGAAAGTGGTCAAGACTTACTTGGAAACGTTGAAATGGAAAGTCCTACCCCACCCGCCGTATTCTCCAGACGTTGCTTTCTCGGACCATCACTTGCTTAGATCAATGGCACACGACCTGGCTGACCAGTATTTCCGATCTTATGAAGAAGTAAAAAATTGGATCGGCTCGTGGATCGCTTCAAAAGATGACCAGTTTTTTCAACGCGGGATTCGTACGCTGTTCGAAAAATGGGATAAAATAGTGGCCAGTGATGGAAAATACTTTGAATCATAAAAGTATAACCAGTTTTTTAGAATAAAGCCACGAATATCGTAAAAAAAGGTGGAAGCAAAGGTGTACGCCTATGTAATCATCATTAATGTAAAAAAACAGAGCTCTAAGGTGGGAACCCTTCGGTACACCGGAAGTGCAAACAAAGCGAAACATACTGCATTCTCTCGGAAACGTATGATTCGCACCAGTCCAGCAGATTAAAACAGTTAACGAGTGTGGAAAGTGATACTTTCCTGCAAGAGGCTGCAAGAGGTTGCAGGTCAAGCAGTCGAGTGCGGAAAAGGCACTTTCCACATGAGTTAGGAACAATATTTCTCTAATTCTGTGGTTATTCCGTTCATTCTTCCACATCTTGTAGAACAAAATCGTGCGAGAATATATCAGAAACGCACAGTTTTCATGGTTATATTTTATTATTCTATGTTGGTTCTCTGAACTTTCCGCCACGGCTTTATCTGTCAATTCATCAATTTGCCTTAAAGAAATCAGTTCTGCCAACCAACATTTTTCAATACAAAAACCACTAAATTATATTTATGGAAATATTTCATTAATTTCAATGAAAATGCAATGAATTAGAGAAAATAATGTATAATACTCGTACAGAAGGCTCATTCTACCACTAGTTCATTCCAAAACTCGCCACTTCGTGGCTCGTTTTTGAATTTTGAACTCGTGGAAGAATATCAATGCCTTCTGCACTTGTATTATAAATAACTATTCTCCTACTAGCTCAAATGAAATACCTTCACGGTGAATTTTCGTCTTGATACCGACTGACGTTTTAGAAATTAAATTTTTGTTCGATCAACCGCATATAGATACGTTTGAATTTTATGATTGGCGCATAGAGACATGCCCAAACTTTATGATTGATGCGATTCTTTAGTATTTGCGTGCGGAAAAAACACTTGCTATTCAGTTTCCGCATTCATATGCGTGCGGAAAGTGAATAGCAGGGCTTTTCTTCGGACGAATTTGTGAAAATACTACTTTCCAAACGTCAATGCGTGTGGAAAGTAATACTTTCGAAACGCTAGTAGGAAATAGTATATTGTGCAACAAGTGGGGAAAGTCCAACTTTTTTCGCGAGTGTGGAAGTTTGTGGCACGAGCCTGAAAGGCAAGTGCCGCAAACACACGAGCGAGAAAAGAACTTTTCCTACAACTGCTATGAAAAGGATTGTATTCTCCATAGCTTATTCAATTTCAAAACTATGTACTGCTCATACTGTGGGAAATATAATTTCTCACGCCACTTTGCCCAGATCTCGCTTGGTAGACCAATGAAATTGGGCTTTTGAGTTGTTTCTATGGAAACGCAATAAATTAGCACATACTGTCAACGAAGGCCATTTTGATTTGAATCAAGTCCATTACTTGAATTATTGATATTTGTGCAGTTGTAGGAAAAGTATAGTGTGCAACATGTGGAGAATAGTATATTGTGCAACAAGTGAGGAAAGTCTAACTTTTCTTGCGAGTGTGGAATACTGTGGCACGAGCCTGAAAGGCGAATGCCGCAAACACACGAGCGAGAAAAAGACTTTCTCCACATGTTGCACACTATACTATTCCTACAACTGCACAAATTTCAATAATTCAAGTAATGGACTTGATTCAAATCAAAATGGCCTTCGTTGACAGTATGTACTAATTTATTGCGTTTCCATAGAAATTAGTCAAAAGCCCAATTTCATTTGTCTACTTAGCGAGGTGTGGGCAAAGTGCCGCATGGAATAATATTTCTCACAGTGTGAGCAATACAGAGTTTTGAAATTGAGTATGCTAAGAAGGATACGCTACCTTCCATAACAGTTGTAGGAAAACATTATAAAAGTACAACTAAAATGGCGTAGTCACACTAATAGAGTGTAATACATTTTGTTGAATATGAATGAACCCAGGTTATGGCAGCATCGCCAATCCGCCGAACAGTTCCATCAACTCCTCCATCCAGACGTTTACAACGGGCGTATGCTATTCAGATTCCTCGGATTATCTCTTCATTAATCGGGGCACGTACCTTGCCGGCGGAAGAGTCTGAGGTTCGCGGCCCCCTTTGACCGACCCCGTCTTCCAGCTAGAGACCCCGGGAAACGGGAGAGAAAGAAACGTTTCTTTCCAGCGCTTATCGCTCGGCCACGCCTCGGAGCGGCAGCGCTTTTGATTCGATTGAAATGTCACCAAACACCCACTTAGGCCGTCACAGTGCCTCATGAATATGTTTTGTGCTCGGGATGTGCGCCTGGTTCCCATTGCCCGCGCTGGCTCTCTGTCCCATCGGAAATTTGATACATTTATGAAGTTCGTCGCCGATGCAACGAAGGGTTTTTTTGGGTTGCGATTTTCGAGGGATTTTTGCGACGGGATGGGGAATTTTTATGGTTCATTCTTGTATGGGAATTTCGACATTCGCAGAGTACTTTTGATCGGTTTTTGGGCGTGGCAGGTGTTATCGACTATGTAACAATTGTTGCTACTAGTTTTTATATTTTATTTTGAAGTATACAGAAGTGGCAGGAATACGTTGGATACGAATTGATGTCTTTTGCTAGCAACAGAAATGAATTTCCAATAGCTGAATGAAGATGATGCCGTAATTTCAATTCTTTTTACCCACGACTGCTACTATAGCTCTTCTTATTTACACTTAGGTATTTTATCTACTCCACCCTTTTCAACGCATTATTTTCTATTGATACATCTCTTCCATTAATCATTTTGAGGAATTTCTCTTTACCGAAAATTGCTTCACTTAAAATCAATCTGCAATGGAGTATTTCTCAACTAATTACATAATACATTCAGATCATTTACAGTTCATTTACAATTCCATTTGAAATATATTCTCACCGGTGATAAACAACATTGTATCATCTGCAAATGCTGACAGCTTACTATGCTTTATATTCTCGACAATATCATTCATACAAATCAGGAACAATAAAGGTCCCAATGTTTCTTGGAGCACTCCATACTCAGTATTCGACTCGATTCCTTTGAATTTGACTTTTAGCCTCTTATCCGTCAAATAAGATTCAAACCAATTTATAGCCACTTCCGATATTCCAATTGATTTCAACTTTCGTTGTTTCGAATGCTCTTTTGAAATCCAAGAAAACAGCAAGAACGATCTTATTCCTATCAAGTTCCTTCAGCCATCCATGACAGACATTCAACAGTAAGCATTCACAGGAATGATTCTTACGAAAACTCGAATGACTACCTACAAGAATATTGTTCCTATATAAGTATTCAAGAAGTTGACCTTTAACTGCTAGTTCCAAAACTTTTTCACATTTCGGAAGAGTGTGTACACCCCTAAATTCCTCACGATTCTTCGTGATAGCCACCTTCTCAACCGGTGCGACAGTAGATACCTTCCACATTTCAGGAAATTCTCCATACTCAAAAGATGTGTTCACCACGTCAAGTAACCGATTTCCCACCACTTCAAAAGCATCCCTAAAGATTCCCGTTGTGATCCCGTTGGGTCCAGAGGTCTTTCTCAGCATTTGTACAAACTGCATCAACTGTTTCATTGAGTTGTCTAACTCGAAATCCGAATTACCTGAATTTAAACGCGAATTGACCCGAGTCATTTTTTTTTTGAGCTGGCACATCTCAGCAGACGTCGTTGCACCAACTAGTGGAACTTTTAATTGTTTTTCGCCCGCTGTGGCGTTAATACCGAGAACGGCAATTGGAACGGCTAATAAATATTGACCTGAACAGTTCATCTCATGTATTACATAATACATTAGTCGGAACAAACACTAGAAACGGATTTGTCGGCCTTGGCGTCGATAAACTAGCCGACAAAAAGCGGTGTCGCGCGTTCGGAAGAGGCAGTTCCGTTTTTATGGTCGCGACACTCTTTTTTTCTTGCAACAACCGTTACCTTCACGACGCCTTGTCTGGTTCAAACGAGCAACGAGGTCTCTTTTCAATGGCTCCGAAGCCGCGAGAGCAAAAAACAAAATGGGTTCTACTTAAAAAAAATTGTCGATAATGCCGGTACACTCATAAAACTGTTTAATTATGCGTTTGAATTAGACGAAGTTCATATAAAGGTTTCTTTCGAAAAAATTAAATCAATCGAGCTCGGCCTAGGGAGCTTTCGAGCTTTTTTGAGAGTTTTATTACACATAGGAACTTAATTCAGAATTCGGATTTAGCTTTTGAAAAAAAAAACACTCTGAATTTTTCATATAACATTTATTTGAATCGCCTTATCTTATGAACCTATGAAGATGCTGAACGCAGTAGTAAGCGAAATATCAGGTGAAAAACCGACTAGAAAGCTTTCAACAGTACCTGAGGATTTTTGGCTCTTTGAAATCTTAATAATCTTGACATAATATTCATTATTTGAACTTATTATTACCTATATCTTATTTTGTGAGGAACTTAATTTTTTTTCAAAAATTTAATGGCGCATAGATCGAAAAGTCTAATTTCCAAAAAATCATTTCTTTAATACCATTCCAATATACAAGTTGAAATCAGTAATGAAAATAAAAATAAATATAAATAAATAATAGTATATTCTAAAACAAGTTGCAGAATGGGCTTCTATTTTCGAGTTTTCGAAAGCATAAGTGATGGAATTGCCTTCTGCAACGAGTATTAGAGGATATTTTCTCTATTTCAGTCAAGTTTTGTGAAATATTGTCGAAATTCAATGAAAAATTCAGATTATACATCCTAGTGATATTTGTATTGTATCTTGGCAGTTGGTGTGACTGTATCCAAAATTGACAGATTACGAAATATGAATTTGAATGGTACGTTTCGAATTTTGAAATAATTTATAATTACCTACGCATTAAATTCTTGAATTATGTCTGCCGACATCGATTTAACACCAACAGAAATGAGAGAAATTGCGAATAATGTCGCAAATCATTTCACTTAATCCAAATTACATTATATTGACAATTGATGAGTATTGAATTTTGATAGGATTGGAAGTCTGTGTAGACAACCACAAAACGAAAAATATAACTAAAAACGATGCTGTAATGAGTTCATTACAGCACTGTTTTTAGAACTGTAATGAACTTATTACGATACTGAAATAGAGAAATAAACTTTATTTAGCCCTCGGCTATTTAAAACAATATAAATGTAATCCACTAACTTAATTAAATTTTTCATAAATATAACTCATTAAACATTAAATATAGCGAAGTCCTTCCTGTAATATAGGAACTGCTCACATTTTGGATAGATCATAATCCAACTGTTAAATAAATAGCACTTCATGGAACAAAGAAGGTTTCATGTCTATACCTGAGCGATATTCGATTTTCAATTTGTAAAACGTGATATTTTTCCAATTCCAAAAAAATATTTGATCTCTAATTGTTTTTCTGAATATTTCTTAATGTACATTTTTGAGCTAAAGTTGTGAAGATGATCACTACCAACTAGTTTTCGGTACGTGAAGAATAACTGGTACCTTTAGCGTGGATCACGTAGATTTTTCTGAAATGATGAACGGTTCATTCAGATAGCAATCTCATTCGGATTCACGACTTTTTCATAATTTTTGGGGGAATCCGTGTTATCGGAAGAGATTGCCATCAGAAGGAAGTAACGAGGTCTCTGCATACCAGAATTACTGAAAGCTAATTGTCTTTTGCAGGTCAGTGCCGTAGGTAGTACACATGGAGAGCTTGTCCTCTTTGTAAGTAACATCTATATTTCGATAGAGAATTTAGAAATTTTTATACAGGGTGGCACACAAAACAGTTCAGCGACATATTCATGTAAGTACAAATTTTTCCAGCAAATACCAAGACTATTTTAATGGTGACACCTTGTAATTGTAAATTCATAGGTGTAGGATCATCCCATTAAGCAGGGAGGTAACCCACTCAAGAATGGAAATGGGGTGAGAGTGAAACATAATTTGAAGGTTTTGCATTTTTGCTTATGAGTATGTTGAACAATTTCTATAATTTCTATATTATATGTTAGCATTATTTTCTGGCGAAAATCTTCTAGAGCAGTAGGTATTGTCTATTGCCTCCCACAAATGATCCTTTAAACAAGTCTAATCAAGAGATCAGGAAAAAATACTTTTTTTATCCCATCTTTCTACAATGTTCACATAATGTGCGGATAAGTTAATTAATATGATGATTGTACACTCACCTTTTTTCAATCACAAGATGACTCACTACGAATAAAAATGCCCTGCCTTGGTGCTTTTCGGATAATCTCATACCTATCCGGCTGGACTGCTTTATGAGGGCCACCCTGTATAGACTTATTGTAGAAGTAGAACGATTGAATTTTGGAATTCTTGATGATGAAACTAACAGAATATAATTTGAAGACTCGAATATAGAATTTGAATATATACCTGATCAGCCATAGTTTAACGATCAATCGATTTGGTATCAACTCCACAGGTTTTTGATGTTCCATTCGCATTCGTACTTTTTTTAAAACCTGGCGATTACCATTAATCCTGGGCAACAATGTAATGTAGGAGGGTAAACAAGTTGACCAAACACAAGAGTTAATAGGTTTATGCCAAAAAAATGTTTTAAGTTTAATGTTTTCTATCTATTCAATCTGGAATTACCGGTTACAGTAAGTTGTAAAGATTACAGAACATAGAAAATATGTTCACTTGATGAAGTGTTAAATTGATCGAAAATTACGAATTGAATCTTTGTTGCTGCAAACCACTTCTGCGTATCACGTGAGTTGTTTTCTCACGAGGATACCTCGAACCGTTTAACTGGTACCTGGGGCCAACATGTTTTCATTGTTGGAATATGTTTTTGAAAATGGGCCTTCTGTTGTGTAAAAATCCTGAAATTGAACGAAAAACCCTTTGAGGTGTCATTATTCTGTAATGCCCGCCACTCACGAAGCGTTTCTTCCAGCGTTTGGTAGCTAGCGTCGAAGAGATTCCAGTCAGACAGCTCGGGACACGGCCGTACGAGTGTAAATCAGAGTATGAACTTGACTGCCCGACTGGAATCTCTTCGACGCTAGCTACCAAACGCTGGAAGAAACGCTTCGTGAGTGGCGGGCATAATATGTATCCCAAATAGCGCTTTCTTTGGATAATACATTGAACTAGATTGAAAAATATTATTTATGATTTAATAACGTGTTTCGTGTACAACTCCAAGGTACAGATCAATTGAAAATCACTCTTGAAAGGATTGCCGAAATTCTATGTATGTGCTCCTCATTACTCACAAATTATCGCCGTTGTTTACACAGTGTTTATAGTACTCCATTTTGTTCACCCCAAGTATATTTTGGACAAAAAATCTGCCTGAATGCTGCATTGATTAAGAAATTAGTGAAAATAGTAATTTTTCGGCAACGTTCCGGGAAGTGCTCACTTCCCGGACGCTTTTTTTCTGAGACAGTAGCATTTCCCGGCCTAGTCCGGAAAGTACGTACTTCCCGGACTAGGGCGGATAAGAATCATAGAATCCATAGCAACCGAGATAACGGCTGACAGTTCATATGAAATTAGTTGTCAAAAATTTGCATGTTTTTTGATCACAATCGCAATAAAATATGGAAAGCAGCAGCGATAGTATTATTTTACATGGTTGCCGAAAAAATATTGTACGCAACACGCCCGAAAATGGTTTTTTTGGACTCACAGACTTCCAGGACGAGCGTAAGCGAGTATGTACGTACTTCCCGGACTAGGCCGGAAAAGAATCACGTCGTTTGTGTCATTGTGAATATGAAAATCTCGCTTACGCTCGTCCTGGAATTTTGTCTATTCTTCCAAAAAAACCCTATTTTCCGGACTTGTTACGTAAATTACTATTACGTAACAAGTCCGGAAATATGTTTTTTTTTGGCGAATAGACAAAATTCCAGGACGAGCGTAAGCGAGATTTTCATATTCACAATGACACAAACGACGTGATTCTTTTCCGGCCTAGTCCGGGAAGTTTGTACTTTCCGGACTATGCCGGGAAATGCTACTTTCTCAGAGAAAAAGCGTCCGGGAAGTGAGCACTTCCCGGACGGTTGCCGAAAAAAGTATTTTTCGATCCCATATCGCTGATGAGACATGTTGTAATTAAGGATTCCACAAATGAATTTCCAAATGAGCATTAATCGGTAAATCCAGTCGTGGGAATAAAGTGGAAACAAAATAGTGAAAGTGAAATTTTGTTTTAATTCATCAAATTTTCCAAATAAAATTTCGTCAAGTAGATACCGAAAGGATCAAATATATGTATACTTTTTGTTCGTCAATCCGAGACTTTACTGCTGTGTTATTCTGATGATATTATTTGTTCTTGTTGGAAACTTCTTTTTATTCCTTCAATTTGAGCGCTAATTTTCCGAAAAAATCGCTATATTATTTCGTTACAGTGTGTAATATAAGTTCGACTCACTGAAGGCTATTGCGTCCTCAAAATCAATTATATCCGTCCGTCTGTATACTGCTTTGACGGAAGGACCTAGATAATTGAGATTTTCAGGGTAGGTTTGGATCTCAAATGCCACAGTTAAGTTCGTTTATTAGAAAAATACTGCCACAAACTAGATGATCCGTGTATACTAAATATGGCCCTCTGAAATTTTGTGCTTCTGTTAAATTCTAAACTGCTGATCCTAGAAAATTTGCATTTATGATAAATGTAGAATGACAATTTAAAGCGTTATGTAAACTTTTATGTTGATGGTTCAACCAGAAACATAAAAAACTCGAGAAGAATACCGAAAAAAATTACCCAATATTTCCGTGACCACAAAACCGATGCAGTTGAGATTTTGGGTGTTTATATGCAAATTTCAAGTCAGATGACCAGAACCATAAAAAATTTAAAAAAAATATTGAAAAAAAATTGAGTTATATTTTGTCTATAAGGAAATGCCTATTCAAGTTTCGTGCAAAATTTCGTGCTGATAGCTTAACTAAAATCATAAAACATTCAGGAAGAATATTGAAAATTATTACCCAATATTTCCGTGACCACAAAACCGACGCAATTGACAGTTTGGACGTTTATCTCGGCGTTTATATGAAACAATAATTTCAAGTATCGTGCGAAATTTCAAGTTGGTCACATAATAAGAAACATAGAGAATTCAAGAAAAATTTCGGAAAAGAAATATTGAATATTTCCGTGATTAGAGATCCGATGGGGTTGAGATTCTGCTTATGTAGATATAGCTATTATTACAACTAGGGAAATATGAATAGTATATTTCCCGAGGTTGTCAAAGTTACATCCCGAGGGCGGAGCCCGAGGGATGTATAGACAACCGAGGGAAATGTATTCATATTTCCCGTGGTGTAATCAATAGTTTTTTTCTGATTGAAACAATCTGATAAGGAAAAATTATTATTAGATTGTATATTTTTGTAATAATTAAATTTTTAACGTTGCTATGGGCCATGTTTCTGAGAATCTTGGTTGACTGGTTTCATTTTGACGTCTTGTCAAAAATAAAATTAATGAAAAAATGTCGAACTACGTCGAAACTCAAGCGGCAAAGGCCCGTGAATCTTTGGTTCCAGCCAAATCTCAAGCTGCCTACAGTAAAGAGTACGAATGCTTTCAGGAGTGGAAAAGAAAAAAATTGGTGGACGGTGTGAGCGATAGTATTTTGTTAGCATATTTCCAAGATTTGGTATGTTGCTCTGATTCTTGTTATTCTTGATGTATGATTAATTCATTCGATCCCCAGTCCCAGAAATATTCTCCAAACACGTTATGGCCGAAACTATCGATGTTAAGATCAATGCTACATTTGAAGGAAAAAACTGATGTCAAATTATTCGATGAAGTCGAAGCATTTGTTAAGAACAAAAATAAAGGATACGTTCCTAAAAAATCATCAGTGTTGTCCCGGGAGCAGCTCAAGACATTCTTGAGTGAAGCTCCTAATGACGTTTTTTTGATGTATAAGGTAAAAGTTTCATTTTGATTTCCTCTGTTGATAAGATTTTTACATTCATAATTTTGAAGGTTGTTTTAATAATGGAAATCTTTGGCGCCTGCAGAACACGAGAGTTGGTGAATATGCTATCTTCAGATATCGAAGATCGTGGTTCGGTAATCATAATCAAAGTCTCAAAGACTAAGAATGATATAAACAGAATATTCACTATAATTGATGAAGAAGATCTGGGTGCTGCTCGTTTGGTGAGGGAGTATTCAGCGTTGCGCCCGCAAGGCGTTCTTAGGTTCTTCGTAGCTTATAGGAATAAGAAGTGTACTCTTCAGCCTGTCGGCAAAAATACCTTCGGAAAAATTCCGAGTAAGGTTGCTGAATGGTTGGGTTTAGATAATCCGAAAACCTATACAGGTCATTGTGGAAGACGAACATCCGCGACATTGGTTGCCGATGCGGGAGCCTCAATGACAACACTCAAGAGACATGGTGGTTGGAAAAGTTCGTCTGTTGCAGAAGGCTATCTGGCGGACAGTATGCTGCACAAAAATAAGGTAGCGAAGATGATAGCAGGTGTGGAGGGTGAGCCATCTGCAGCATCACAATCTTTGAAGACCGTTTTGGGAGAATCGTCCGAGACTGCTGCTGCAAGGAATGTTCTCAAGAAAACTGTAGTCTCGTCGTCGAATAATTATGAACAAGATATTTCTTCTTCCTTTGTATCTGGTGGAAATACTTTTAGTGGAAATTTCAACAATTGCAGTTTCCATTTTGTTACTAAATAAAGAAATAGTTTCATATTTCCCTAGGGAAATATGAACTGACGTTTCATATTTCCCTTGGGAAATATGAGTGTGTTATGACACATGGTAACTAAGGCGATATAGCTCAATATTGGTTCGATCAGAAAAAAATATATTTATAATAACCATTTCAAGCTTCGTGCATCAGAACCATAGAACATTCAAGCGGAAAAACCCCAAAAAAATGACCAAATATTTCAATTTAATTTTCGACGGACTTAAAATTTTGCTTTTTTATATAACGGGTGTTTTTTTTCGAGGTATATAACTTTAATTTGGCATTACTGTTCAAGATGGCGACCGATTTAACAGCTGTCAAGTGATTTATTTTCAGTTTGGTTTGGCAATTCATCATGAATAGACTCACGCCTGAACAACGTTTGCAAATAGTGCAATTTTATTTCGACAATAATGGTTCTGTGCGGAATACGTATCGCGCACTACGTCCATTTTATTTTGTTTAGCGATGAAGCGCAGTTCTGTTTGAATGGCTACGTCAACAAACAAAACTGACGCATTTGGAGTGTCAATCGAATAATCCATCGTTGTTTTATTGCAAGTTCTATAGCTCTAGAAAACACTCTTTAGAATAACAATTCCAAGCGTTTTGCAAGATGTTGATTTCGGCGCCAGAACCATCGAAAATTCAAGAATCAGTAATTTCTCTTTACGTGATCCTTTCTATTTGTTGCCTTCCTACCTTCCCTATGCGACGACCATGGAAATTTTTAGGAGATATGAGTTACGGCCCTGGCCGGGTTTATGGGAACATCTCTCGAATACAAATTATCGAGATGAACGGACCTGCTGATTTCCGAACACATACGCTGCCTCGAGTAATTACGAACACGAGAACCGGTAAATCGATTGTTCAAACTTTATGCGTTCTACATTATAACTTGTGATTCATTGCATGGGGAATGGCGAGCAGTCGACGTCTATGTCATTATCACAACTGAAGAAGGCCTTCGAGGGCGCGTTATGTTGAATCGATATTTTCGCCGATTGTTATTATTCTTTTTTTTTTTTTTTGGACGTCAAGTTTTCATCATTTTAGCGCTAATTTGCAGGAATCGCATGAGAATAAACGCCTGAAGTTTATTCGGTGAAAATTACTGAACAAGTTTGTTCCCATAGGTGATATTTTGGTTATTGCCATGGGAAATTCTTCTTGAACTCGTGAAATTTGGAAATCGAATGAAAAAGATCTATCGCATAATATCTTCTGTGATATAGATAGGTGTTTACGTTTAAGTATTTTTCTGGAGAAGAAATGTGAAAAGAATTCATTTTCAATACCTGAGTTGCTTTATATGGACTATTTTCCTCGTCTTAAATTCCAAAAACGCTCAATTTTGAATTACAAATAGTTTCCAGATGGAAAAAACTTTAGACAGCACCTGTCAGCGGTTTTTTCGAGTTTACCGCGCAAAATTTGTTTTTATCAAAAATTACAATACCTTTGAAAACAAGTAACTATTGTCCCATGAGATAGTTTCCTTAAATACCTATATTATTCGGACATTCAATTTATCTTGTGAAAAAAATCGACGTAATATTTTTTCAACAAGAAGCATTCCTGCAAGTGTAAAAATCCTCGTCTTTGACTCGGATTTTTGTGGCCATCAGCACTCATGCTTCTTGTTAAAATATTCTTTAGCAACGTTTTTTTTCAATTTTTCATATAACTTTTTTGTATTACTTATTCAAAATCTGAGGGGATGCTCTTCTGTTTCAGTAAGAGAATCCCCTCAGATTTTGCATAAGTAATACAAAAAAAGTTATATGAAAAATTTTGAATAACGAACGATAATTATCTCTTAAATTTATCTTGCTCAACGCTTCACAGTATTCCCTCTTTTCAAAAACATTTGTTTCAAGTCGTTGGGTCCCTTTTTACAAAATTTGTATTTGAGACTTGTCCTACAAAATGCAGGACACCATTAATCATTATTTGGTACCAATAAAACTCTGATTTTGTAAATGCGTTTTTTTTTATAAATTATGGGATGATTCGAAGATTGAGTTCATTTTGTGTGTTGGACAGTTTAGATGATACGTCTTTGTGAAATGTCGTCTTTTATATACATTCATTTCTTTTATTTGTCATTCTTCTTGTGGGAATATCTTAACTCCTTGACCAAGAAGGTTGGAGAGAACGGAAACGGATGTTAGTTTGTTAGTTTTTCAATTATATTTGCAAATCGACTGCAAATTCTTGGTATCCTTGAAATATCTTCAAGTACCTTATTCATTTGCAATGATGATATAAGATGATGCACTTTTATGATAACCAATTCCTATCGGTCTGATTGTAACTTGAGAATATCTACAGTATACGATTTAGTTAGATCAATATCGGCAGTTTTCTACATTTTGAGATTATATGCCACAAATATTATTATATGGTGCAAGGATAGAAATATATAGGTAATTTTTGAAATCTATTTTGCTTCTCAGGAATTTTCTCAAACCTTTCAAGATATTCAACTTGCAAACTCTCGAAAATTTTACTAATTCATCTAGATTTGTGGAGATATCCTAGATGGGAATGAACAAACTTCATGTTCAATTAGAAAAGTTGGTTGATGTCTGAAATTAATTATGATAGCGAAATATTTTAAAAAATTGTCTGTTGTGTTCAATGTTTTCGTTCAAAGTTTTCATTTGATTGAGTGTATGTACATTCTGATTCTCACTAAGCAACAATTATTCAGTTCAATTCAAATTATTAAATAATGAATTTATTCAAGATTAGCATTCTGGAATGCCCTTAGATATCTTGAATCATTCATGAGGTTTTTGAGCAGAATATGAATATTAGAGGAAATCCAATTATAATATAGGATTTTTCCTGTTTGTCTATAATGACCAACAGAGAATTACTCAAGTAATTTTAAGATTTACTTGAATATTTTTATTAACTATGCATTTGTTATTTGTAGGATAATTTCCAAGCGCTCGCAAACAAGCCGTTGATGTTTGAAATATAATTTCAACTTGATATTCAAATCATGATGAAATAATTACGTCTTAATTTGGATTTACATAAAACCTCCTGTGTGCAATTAGTTGATTTAGAATATCGCTTATTGCACTTTCAGGCCTAGCTCAAGTCAAACCAGAAATTCAACCGATGTTATCCCTTGAAGATGTTGAAATGGAGGGCGGTAAACACCATTTTTATGCATTTGGAGTGGTTTAACTGAAATTAAAAAGGAAATTGCCTATAACAGTGTAATTCTTTCTCTATCTTCGATTATTCAGCTTGGCATAAGGTTACACGAAACCCTGGTATAGAAATATGGTAATTCTTCTAATATAAATTTGTGCTATTTTGCCAAATTTGGCTCTTAGACAACGCCTTAACGATAGTGAGCATTTGGTGCCAAACCCGAATCTTATCCTAGTGCCAGTTCTCGTCGTGGTTTTAGAACCATCTGTGTATCATTCAATGATATTCTTTTTGAGAACAAATGGACGAAGTTATGAAGTTTTATGTCTTATGAGATCAATAAACGATTATTATTATTATTATATGTACAGCCGTCTTAACACACGAATATACATGACTCAAATGAGTTGCCGTGGTACAAAATCCTTCGTTTAGCCAAAATAAAATCTGATGACTATTGGATTTGAATATTTTTATGATTGAATCTTGAGATCCGGATCATGAGATACAGATTGGCTTCTATTCGGACTATCGCTCTGCGCTATCTACTATAATTACTTCACTTTGCCAACAAAAACTAAGTTTGCGATCGATATGGATGTTGACCATGAGTAGTGCGCCTCATTAGAATCTAGTGAAAGGGAGAAACTTCCATTATTTACTCTCCAGAAAAACAAAACAATGCGAAAACTAGATTTGACGAGATACGGTAATGACCGAACCTCGCCGTTAGCAGGTTTCCCTTATGCGTTTTTGCATGATGCCGTCGGACCTTAGAATATGGTAATTCCTCTAATATAAGGTTGTGCTCCTTTTCTGGCAAGTGTGACCCTAAGACAGAGGCTTAACGATTGTGAGCATTAGGTGTCAGTCCCGAATGCTGATGTGCCAGTCTCCGTCATGATTTTAAAACCATGTTTGTATGATTTAATGGTATTGGGAACAAATGGATAAAGTGAAATTTGACCATCAGTCTGAACAGACGAAGATACATGACTCCAATTAGTTGCCGCGCTAAGAAATAATTCGTTCAGACAAAATAAAATCTGATGACTATTGGATTCGAATATTTTATAATTTAATCTTGAGATCCGGATCATAAGGTATAGCTTGTCATCTATTAGGACTATCGCTCTGCGGATTATCGAGTCTAATGTAATTACTTCACTTTGCCAACAAAAACTAAGTTTGCGATCGATATGGATGTTGACCATGAGTAGTGCGCCTCATTAGAATCTAGTGAAAGGGAGAAACTTCCATTATTTACTCTCCAGGAAGACAAAACCATGCGAAAACTAGATTTGACGAGATACGGTAACGGCCGAACCTCGCCGTTAGCAGGTTTCCCTTATGCGTTTTTGCATGATGCCGTCGGACCTTAGAATATGGTAATTCCTCTAATATAAGGTTGTGCTCCTTTTCTGGCAAGTGTGACCCTAAGATAGAGACTTAACGATTGTGAGCATTTGGTGCCAGTCCCGAATACTGTAGTGCCAGTCCCCGTCGTGGTTTTAGGACCATCTGAGTATCATTTAATTGTATTCTTTTTGAGAACAAATGGACAAAGTATGGTATGTCTATCCGTCTAAACACACGAATATACATGACTCAAATGAGTTGCCGTGGTACAAAATCCTTCGTTAAGACAAAATAAAATGTGATGACTAATGGATTCGAATATTTTTATGATCGAATCTTGGGATTAAGATTATAAGGTACATCATTTAAGCTTGGTATCTATCCGGACTATCGCTATGCGGATTATCGAGTCTCTACTATAATTACTTCATTTTCCAACAAAAACTGAGTTTGCGATCGATATGGATGTTGACCATGAGTAGTGCGCCTCATTAGAATCTAGTGAAAGGGAGAAACTTCCATTATTTGCTCTCCAGGAAGACAAAACAATGCGAAAACTAGATTTGACGAGATACGGTAACGGCCGAACCTCGCCGTTAGCAGGTTTCCCTTATGCGTTTTTGCATGATGCCGTCGGACCTTAGAATATGGTAATTCCTCTAATATAAAATGTCATCCGAGATAGTTCTTGACAGGGAACGGGCGTAACGAGCCACAACAAATCGAGAGAGGCCCGCGAACGGGCCTTAGCCCCAGTCCATAATCAGACTACGCTCAAGGTGTACGCACAATGGCGACCGCAGTGTTTATGGGATAATAAGGACCAGTCACGTGGGTTATTCTCGCGCATATAAACAATTGTTCCTTGTTATTGCAATTTATTCCGATGCCGTTGAGCTAAAATGCCTAGTTTATATAAAATAATACGGCCCACGTTAACTAATAAATATGCCAGTTTTATTGTTACCATTGGTAAAAACTGTATTGGGGGCTGTTCAACTCTTTAGGCCGTTTGGATGGTGCAGTATGGCGTTGCTTAAACTATCGTTTTTACACTCACGTGCAAAAAAACGCAACGAATCGATATTCGCTAAAGTTTTAAGGTGTCATAATTTTTTATTTTCAGTTTAATTTTGGAAATTTTGTGTGTAAACTGTGAATAAAATTATCAATTTCAACTTGCATATTCACTCTTCGAAGAATGCTGGCTTATTAGTTATTATACAGGTTTCTTTAGAAGAGTTTAAATGCCCAAATTCATTTTTAAGAAACAAATAAACTACAATCTATAGTTTACCCAATTTTAAGAGATGTTATTTTTTGACAAGATTGATTTGCTGATTATGCCATATTGTCAGTACGATAGCTTAGTTCAAGAGCCTAGCAACAATATATTGTTCACTTATAAATATTGTTGCTACCTTTATTTGCGCAAACTTGAATTGAATTGAATTCAATTCAATAATCAAACTTCGAAACAAACAATTCTATTGTAACTCAATAGTGATTTACGTAACAAGTCCGGAAAATAGGTTTTTTTTGGACGAATAGACAAAATTCTGTGAGTCCAAAAAAACCATTTTCGGGCGTGTTGCGTACAATATTTTTTCGGCAACCATGTAAAATAACACTATCGCTGCTGCTTTCCATATTTTATTGCGATTACGATCAAAAAACATGCAAATTTTTGACAACTAATTTCATATGAACTGTCAGCCGTTATCTCGGTTGCTATGGATTCTATGATTCTTTTCCGGCCTAGTCCGGGAAGTACGTACTTTCCGGACTAGGCCGGGAAATGCTACTTTCTCAGAGAAAAAGCGTCCGGGAAGTGAGCACTTCCGGGACGGTTGCCGAAAAAAAACTTTAAGAAACGTAATCTCTGCATTTCATTGAGATTAATATTTTGTATTACCTCCTCAAGTTCTCCTTTCTGCTTGCATACATCGGTTCATAATACTCGTATCTATTAGGCTACTTGAGGAAAATTTAATTTCTTGAAGTAAATCGTTCATTTCTCCTTTGAAAATGAACTAGTCCTCTTAAAGCCATAAATCAAAAAACAAAAAGTAGAAAAGGAATAGTTCTCAACAAAAATTGTTAATTTGAAAAAGAAAAAAAAAACACGAAATTATTCCACAGATTTATTTATTAGTATAAACAGAGATACAAACCGGTGATGTTCACCCTACACAGAATCCACCATTTGAGAAGTGAAAGTGTGCTAAAATGAACAATCAAATGTTAAAAAAATTAACTCAATTGAAAAAACAAAAAATATATATATATATAGTGAAACAATACGAAAAAAACAGAAACTAAAATATAGTGAGACAATAAATATAAAGGAACAATGAGATATAGTGAAATAGCAATGAAAATGATCATCCAAATAAAAATCTCATTGACACAATTACATCCTCTTGAGCCTTTGCTTGATTGAATTTGGCTTAGATTAAAACAAATCTATATCTCTCAAATAGTTACAACATCGCATCATTCTAATAAACCTGTATAGTGACTAATAAGCCATCATTGAAAAAGAGTGAATATGAAAGTTGAAACTAATAATATCTAAAGTGTACAGAAAAAAAATTGAATTAAAAATAAAAAACTATGAGACATTAAATTTTGCAGAATATCAACTTGTTGCGTTTTTCTGCATGTGAATGTATCAGGTAGCTGAACAAATTAGTATGGTTTTCAAAATAATTCAGAAATCAATAAGAAAGAAGTAATTTTGTATAATTCAGCGAATTAACCGAATTAACATTATACAAAAGCTTTCGTTCACTAATTATTGTTGTAGAATTTACATTGTTCATTTCTCACAGAATTTTCAAGTCCAAATAATAGATTTTCCTCTTTCTTTCAAATCAAGTAAATCATCTTGTTCCTATACGTATATTTCAAGGTTATCAGATACGGGCTAGCCTTGATATCGAACAAAAAGTTTCCTTTTCGTGTTTAATGTATTTATAATTGAATCCCTCGCTCTGATTGTAACCGAGCTACAAGGTGTCCATTATAACGTTTCTGAATTCGATATTTCTAGCGACATTGCCAAGTTAGTAACAGATACTCTCGAAGGTAGGATATAATGAATGAACATCTTCTTCATGGGATGACAGTGTTTTTTTTGCGCCGTTGGATTATGATGAATGATTCGGCAATCTTAGGGGGCGTGCCATGTAAAACGTGAATAAACCATATGTTGTCCTCATGGCGAATAAATGAGTTGGTCTTATGAAAATCGACCAGAGGCAGGTGAAGGTGCGTGTGTTTGTTTATTGTTCCCACAGATCGAAAAGACAAATTACATTATTGGTATCTACCTGATAATTTTTGAATTTACGAATATCATGGTCTGTCACGAATCAAGATTGAAATGTTTTACGAAGGTTGATTCGGCATGCCAACAGATATTTTGGTAGCCACGATTTCTCATCTGTTCCTGGTTGATTTTTGGATGCAGATTTACCATTTTTCAATTGTATCAGGCCAATTGAAAAGTTCCCGGTCTATCATAGTAAAACACATTTTTTTTGGAAAAATTCGATTTTATTGTTCAACATAGTTGCCTTCGAGGGCGATACAGCGATTATAGCGATCTTCTAACTTTTCGATACAATTTTTTGTAACAGCTTCAAACACTGCTCAGATCCATTAATACGTAGTTGTTCTTGATTCGATTCTGAGCTCGCGAGGCACCCATTTTGCACACAGCTTTTCATGTACAAATATTCGTGAATGATGTACACGTTCAGATGATATCTTCACAATGTCTCCTATCTCGATCAACTTCACTTTACGGTCATTCAAAATTATTTTGTGAACTCTATTGATTTTTTCGTCGGTGACAGCCTCTTTTGGGAATCCACTGCGTTCGCCATCTTCGGTGCTCATTACACCACGTTTAAACTTAGCATACGAATCAATATTGGTTGATTTTCCTGGTGCAGACCTCGAAAACTCTTCGTCAAGACAAGATTTTGCTTCGACTGTATTTTTTTCTTTCAAAAAACAATATTATGTCAGCACACGAAATTATTATTTTTCTATCTTTTTTCAAATAACAAAAATAGCTACACTCACAACGCAATACCTCACAAAGTAATGGTCGGACTGCTGTCAAATTTTGACACGTATCGTTTGAAGGTTGGTACTAACTAAAAATCATATGGATTTAATACTAGCACCGCCATCTGTGCATCAGACCGGGGACTTTTCAATTGGCCTGAATTATTTGGTAGTGAAACAAACTCTTAACTACTCAATTAATAATTTATTGACTTCAGAAATTTCAGAAGGAGTTGAGTTATTTTCTCGCTTGGGTGCATTATTGCACCCAATTGCACATGATTCATTGTAACTTAGAAGGCGGTTTCTCAGTTGAAAATGAGTTTCAACGACAATAACTAATTGTACATTCAACACCTCGATAAACTAAAAGCACCGTTCTAAAAATTCGCACTTTTTATCTACATAATTATTTACCTTCTTACTACGACCCGCTCATTAACGAGTTCAGATTAATTACCAAAGAACTTGTCCGTACTATAGGAAGGCTAATAGATAATTACTCTGTAGTGGAATGTTTGTTTTATTTATGATTACGGGTTGTACGTATAACAAATCATAACCTCATGTTGCGCATGCAACAAGATTGGGTAATGGGAGTGGTTGCAATAGTCGGAAATGTCATATTTGTCATTCGGACCAGACCAGCAGCAGCTGGAATCTGCAGTATGGAATTATGCGCAGATGGAATTCGCAACAGTTCAAACATCGTGCTGCCTACAGAAATAAATTATTTTCGTTTTTCAAGTTTGCGCATTGATGGTTAATAATTTCTTTTGGGTATAGTCAGCGGAGACAAATTATACATTCGAAAGAGTAAAGGTTGACCAAATCAAGAAAAGAAAAGCTTTTAATAGCAAAAAGTTCCAATTGGGTCAAATCAGTCTTGAAATACAAATTCGTACCTGTTGCCTTCAAAAATATACAATAAACTTTTTCAAGCATGTTATAAATTTTGGGATTTTAGACCAATGGATTGAATTTTAATAGTCATCAAGCCACTTCATTGATGAAGAAATTTCAAGCATCGAATACACGATCTTCATCAGATTTATGTCAAGAAAAATCATTGATGAAATGGGGAATAATGAAAGTTCCATGAATATACCTATGGAGCGCTCTTTTATGTCACTGGAATCTATTTGGCCAATAAAAAGTTAGATGATTATCGGATTGGACATTTGAGACTGTAAGATTAATCTAGGAGATCACCCGAAGAAACCTGAAAAAGTGTATGAATATGAATATAGGTATAGAGTAGAAAAAGATTCCAATGAGATGAAAGAAGCCACGATGTTCATCCTTAATTTCAATAGAAAGTTAGGATGTTACAATCATTTCAAAATTTTGTTATGAATCTTGTCGGTCTGGCATAGTCACATTATACATAAACTGAAAGACAGTTCCACTGTTTACTCGAATAATCAGATCATTCATTTTAGCTAAGGATTGACGTCAGCGATAGAAAGAAAATTTCGTCAAAATAATCCATTTACTGCTTACGAAACAAATTTTGAGATTCTATTTCGAACATTTCATTGTATACATGAAGATCAATTATTCAAATTCTCATTGTGAAAAATAGAAGTATATCAGATGATTGAATTAAATCGACAACCAAAACCTATTCTCATCATGAATTAAATAAATATGCACATGCACAATCAGAATGGGCAAACAAAGCAAAAGGTTGACTACATGAACTTTGGAAATGCCTGGTTTTGTGTTATTTTTCAAGGAGCATAGAATTGACATCTCTGACGTCATGCCATTGCTGAAATAAATTAAATATTTTTCGTTTTTTTACAATTGACAGAAGAACGTCCCAGTCCAAGGACTCAGGATATACGACCTAAATGTTTTATGCTTAAAATTTTAATTCTCTATAAATATCCATTGCATAACAATAGAAATCTGATAGAAGAGCTTCATTTTGATGAAAAAATAAAATAAAATAACCCGTAATAAAACCGATAATGAAATATATAATAATGTACAAAACAAAATATCGGATCTAGGTTGAGAGTTACTTTTTATCCCCTTCATGGTAACGCCCAAATTATACGTTGAAGGTAACGCAAGCAACAGTACAATAGTTATTTATGCAATAAGTGCAAAAAGTGAATGTTTATTGCACTCGACGTGAAATTGTCCTACGAGGCCGTTAGGCCGAGTTGGACAACAATTTTTGCACGAGTTGCATACAACAATTTTTCCACGTTCATGCAAAAAGCAAAAAATGATTTATTGAGGTGCGGCACTAGGTCAAGGAAAATGAAAAGCGCAACTTGAATACTTCATTATTAATATCGATTTGCATTGAAACAGGAACTGATATGTTACGAACAATTTAAATCAAACTTTATTTTTACCCTCAATGTTGAAAGTGAATGAACAATTGGTGCAATTTTCAATATGAATATTTCGTAGTGAAGTACTTTTTAAATCCACTTCTTGATTTTTTACTGCTGTAAACGTACTAGTACTTGGTAACTGTACATCGTTATTTCCTTCAGGCTGAAATATTTGTTTTGCAACACTGAGTTTGTTTGCATGTGTAGTGGGTTTGAACGTTTATGTTTGTCATGATGACAGCACGTTGAAGTAGAATGACAGATGAGTGCAATAAAGAACTTATTTTTCCACTAATTATAGTTCAATAAAGTTTTGCTTTTTGCATGAATGTAGAAGAAATAAATAAATGATGAAATTGATAGAGAGCGACCATAAAAAAATAAAATATAAAATTAATATAAAATATTAAAAATGAAAAAATTTACAGGGTGTTTCATTCAAAATATCGTGGAGGACTACAATGCATCGAAGACGCCGCCGGAACTTTGCATCTTAGAAATCTTTCAAGGTCGATATTTAAAACCGTTAAGAATCTCAACGCATTAATAAAAAATTATATGTTCGATTTTCCATAATCGTCTAACTTGCTCTCATCTTTCAATCATATAAAGTCTTTCCTTATCTTGAAGTTGAAGGTATCTCATAGATAGATACCAGAGGGTGCGAGGCGGTATTCAATGAGATCGGATTTCAAAGCCCAAGAGGCTATCGTTCTCGTTATAAACGATTGCGCTATCCCCTCAATCAAATGTAATGCTGTATGATAATGAGACGATACCGCGCAATTAACAAGGCTATATTAATTATAAAGACAAACACAAGAGGGAGCTTGTAATAAGGTGCAATTACTGTGAAATAGTATTGCCAGGCTGGGTAATAGGAGTTTCCCTGCCCGATGCTGCTCTATAATTATTTTAGGTATACGGGATGAATAATTTAGTTAGCAAGCGCAGCATTTGCATCGACTCTGGCGCTGAGAACTGATAATTGTATCTGGCACATTCATTGGCGGGTTCGATTTCTGCCCAACTGCATGCGAAGTTTTTCAGCAATTTTTAACGTTCTCATTGTAGACGATTCTCGTCATGCCGATAGGCTGTTTGAAACCCAGAGATGCCTATTGTACTAAATATAGTGCACTGCTAACAAGTCTCAACTTGTACACGTTATGCCGTTTATGCGATTGAAAACGTTACTAATTTCTTCAGTAAAACGTAGCGTCATTTAGCGACAGCGTTTATCTTGATTTGTAGGCTAATGTCATTTATTTGAAGTTGGCGAATTCGTATGAAAGCTTTATAGTTGTTCTGCTTCACCAGGTATGGAAATTTTCGGACTATATATCTTCGTCTTTTTTAAGGTGCACAACATTTAGAACATTAGGAATATAGGTTATCTGTTAATGCAAATTCTTTGTAGAGGGTTTTCACTCAAAAAACTCTTCTATGTTAAAGCAAGATTTTTAAAAATACTAAAATAATGTGTGAAATAAAATGATGTTACCGGAATATGTTTCGACCTATATAATCTTACGAAGATGATAAGTTCTCTACGAATACTTTACCTGTATCTTAGTCACAAACATAATATCGATTTAACATTAGACGTCCATATCAGGCAAAAGCAGAACATTTTCAATATTTATCAATAAATTAAGGAAAATAGAATAGCAAAGCTAGACTGAGTCGATATAACTCTTCTCTAATCAACATATTGCATAATTTAAATCAAAATGACCAATTTTCCCAAGTAATGCCACTTCCCTATTTGCTCAAAACGAAATGTCAGGAGAATTTTCTGAGGATACATTTTATGGGTATGACTATAAGCCATTCATTCTTATGGAGTTCTTCTGAATGATTTGGTATATACCATACAAAACATCGGAGAGAGAGCTTTTCTGTCTTATGTCCTATATGAAGGTCAGCTCTCATTTTGTACTTTTCGCGGATTTTTTTCCCTTAATATATTGCTTGATTCACCCAAAGACCTCAATTGCATCAATGGAATGTTTGACATCAAATCTACAGCCATATTTGGTTAAACTGGATTTTCTGGGAAAGCTATTTGAAACTCTTATTCTGATTTTGTCATTTCTATTTGGTTTGATAATCGTTTTCAATAGTTGTTTTTTTGTCAATTACATACCTAGATATTTCACGGTTTACATTTTTGAGAATCTTAATGATTTTGAGTAATTTTTTCAAGAATACAATACACTCACTTTGGTCTTCAATGTAAAACGAAACTCAAAACAAAATGTTCTGGCGGGGTCTTCGAGGTATGAACCTCGAAAAACTAAAAATAAATAATTTTCACCTCACTTTTGATGAGCAACTAACGAACTAAACTACTAATAGACGGAACCTTCATTGTTTTCCAACTGAATGAATGCCATGAATTCCATCCCTTATAATATGACAGATAGCGGTCATCCGTTCCTTCGAAACCTTCAATATCATAAGATGTCTATTGGCAACATTTAAAAATTTTGAGGGTGTTGCCACACCGCAGGATGTCTCCTTCCAAATAGAAATTGATGGCATTTTCCGGAAAATTATACTTATACAGGTTGTTTCATTGGGAAACGGAAATACTTCACATGTGCATAGGTGGCACCAAGGCGGTTCTGGAGATACCCCATTTATTGGGTCTTACTCTCTTCGTAGCCGAGATACAGGGTGTTTTATGAATGTTGCCCGTTTCTTTCTGACGCCATATCAAATGAACCACCCGGTATATTTTCTTCATATTTGGCAAATATGTTCCTAATTGAGAGCCTAAACGTATCATGCAATAACCACCTTGAAAATTCAGGCCCAGGTTAACAAAAAATTATGAATCGTTTGAATCCTAGTAACAACACCCTGTACAGTGCATCCCATTTTGAGTGAGACAGCCAGGTTTCTCGCTTGTTATTTAAGATCGAGCCTTGCGGTTTTCACGTTTCTGTCCTACTTTTTCGTGAAACTCAAGTTGGTCTAATCAGATTTTGCATAACTGTTTCCGCTCAAGAGATACAGGGTGATTTTGGAAATTGATACTTTTCGGACCTCTCCTTTATCTCCGAAGTTATTAGAAATAATGCTGAGGTAAAAACTACGTCTGAATCAGAATTCTGCGTAGAATCCAGTGGCGTACTCAATATTTTTTTTCGGGGTATGGTTTTGAAGATTCAATCCCAAAATGGGATGCACTGTACATCGGAATTTTGAAAATCTGTTTTAATATTCGGAAACACCACTAAAAACTAAGCTGAGACCTATACTTCAAATTTTCGCGCAGTCAGTTTTACTGCACAAATTTTCAACCGAAAAGTGAAGTTTTTAAGAACTTGGATACCTGAATGTGGTTTGAAGTGACTTTTAACAATGAATTATCAATAATATTGAATCCATGATTATTTCAAGATTACTTTGTAATTCATTTTTACATTGGTTTTCCTTTTTATAGCTGTATACCATTTCAGTATTTCCGTTTCCCAATGAAACACCCTGTAGAAATATCCTGTGGGACTCTCCATATTATGTAGATTTCTCTAATGGCTGCTAATCTCGAAAAGGTTCGTAGATGAAATTACTAAATATCCATAAGGATGTTTGTTTCTAGTGGGAGGAGTGATATGAAAACTATGAGAGCTCAACTTTCCAATCAACAAGGGCTGCAGTATTTTTACTTCATTTTTGTATTAAGGAGGAATTGAGTATATTGAACTAAACACCAACATTCACTAACTATAAACATTTGGCACAATTAAGAAATGGAAATAAAATTATTAATTTTGATTGAAATGGATTTTCGTCAAGACCGAGTCAATCCAATATTTGGTCAAATTGTTAATTTTTTTTCCTCTGAAACATGCAGGTGAGAAACATATTGTAAAAATTTGCAAATTTTTTCTGTGGTGTGGGCCTGTTATTCGAACGAACCGAAATGGAAATGTTAATGGTTCCTCACAATTTCAACACGCTTCAGTTTTGGAATTATCATTTCAAAGTCACTGCAGGCTACGACAGAATTTACGATTGCTCACAAGCTGCAATATTTATCTGCAATTAGAGGTGTAAATTATTGAACCGCCCATAAAATATACACCTCAATTAATGAAATTGCTCAATAACATATTAATGCGTGCACTTATTACTGCTGATTGCTGAAGTTCGCAAATTGGTTGGAGCGATTTGAATGTCAATTTGGCGTAAGTGGCGTGACATGGATGAGCATCGAACTGGCTGAGAAGTGGTCACGGAGCGATTGATTTACCGTTATCAATTTTTTTTCAACTCTTTAAACTTCAGCCCAAATCGATTTTTCCTCTTTAGTCTTCAGGTAATTTATAAAGTCGTAATATGTTCATGGGAAACTTTTGAAATTTGGAAAGGGTATTAGTAATGAAATCTATCACATAATAGGCCAATTGAAAAGTCCCAGGTCTACCATAGTAAAACACATTTTTTTTTGGAAAAATTAGATTTTATTTTTAACCTAGTTGCCTTCGAGGGCGATACAGGGATTATAGCGATCTTCCAACTTTTCGATACCATTTTTGTAGTACGATTTGTCTTTCGCCTCAAAATAGGCCTCAGTTTCGGCGACGAATTCTTCATTGGCGCTAAATTTCTTTCCAGGGAGCATTCTTTTGAGGTCTTAGAACAGGAAAAAGTCGCTAGGGGCCAGATCTGGCGAATACTGTGGATGCAGAACCAATTCGAAGCCCATCATGCAATTTTGCCACTGTTTTCATTGATTTGTGACACAGCGCATTGTCTTGATGAAACAGCACCTTTTTTTCTTCAAATGGGGCCGTTTTTTAATGATTTCATCCTTTAAATGATGCAGACCCCGGAAACTCTTCTTCAAGCCAAGATTTTGCTTCAACTGTATTTTTCCCTTCAAAAAGCAATATTTTATCAGTATACGGAATTAATTTTTTCCATCTTTTTTCAAATAAGAAAAATAGCTACACTCACAATAAAATATCTGTCAAACTAATGGTCGGAGTCTCAGAGGTCGGAGTGCTGTCAAATTTTGACACGTATCGTTTTAAGGTTGTTAGTAAATGAAAATCATATGGATTTAATACTGGTACCGTCATCTGTGCATCAGTCAGGGGACTTTTCAATTGGCCTAATGAAAATATTTGTTGCAGTCAGTTTGATTAGGAAAATTCGTGCGAAAAAACATAAAAATTTATTAGAACCCAGTAGGACTCTGAAATTCAACAAAAAAAGCGAATGCGTCATTTTTTTTAAATGCTTGAACTCTGTTCTTAATATCTGAAACTACAAATTACTGTAGTCTGTAGTGTGTACTGTAGTAGTTACAGGAACTTGTATTTTCTTATAATGAAAGCTTTATTGTCGGAACGTTCGCCAAACGTTAATTCGAAGATCCTGTGGATAAAAGTGTGATAACTTATTCTTTAAAGGATGGTACCACAAACAATTCGAATTATTGAAAATTATCGGATGTCCCAAATTCGTTGTCTAGTGAGTTAATCTCAGAATCCGTTTGAGCTAAAAAAAAAAGAATGGCATATTTTTGGGCTCGATTTTTGAGACAACCTTCATGGAGAGCATTAAAATTTCTCCGTTATTTATTTCATGACTTTACCCCAAAAAATACAGACACAACAGATCTAGTGAGCGATGTGGCCATTTCGGCTTTTTCGTCCATATGGGGTTCTTCAACCTGTGAATACGAAACGAGGCCTTTTTGACCTAAAGTTTTCAGGAAAATTTGGTTTATTTTTCGATTCTAAATCCATGTTTAACGTATGGCGGTTTACTTTTGGGACAATTTCATAAATTTGAAACTTATTCTCTTGAAGAAGAAATATAAACAACTGTAAATTGAAAATAAAGGTTTATTCGCATTGTTGTTCTTGCGATCACTGTTTTGATGTATTGAACAGAAATCCTAGCGTAGTTTCTTCAGGCTATCAATTGCTCTCCTGCATATTTGATATTTTCATCAATTAATTATGCCCACTTTAAGGGATAGAGGGAAATTAATCAAGAATTTTATTTAGTACTTTCTATTATTTATTATTTCTTATACATTTACAATAACTGAGAATATTATGAGAATTTATCATTCGAAGTCCATAAAAAAGGTTGTTTTAGAAGACCTTTTTTTTAAGAAAAAGGTCGCGATTTGCCTTGAAATGATGACCTTAACTGAAACCTGCTTCTTCGAACCGAAGAAGTATTCTTCATTCAACTCTACTACTTCACGAATATTTCTCGATTATAAAAAGTTTTCGCCGAAATGTGTCAGAACGTCCAACATTCTTCTGTTGTAAACTTCCTCATTTCTCATCGGACGATTGAAAATCTCTGCAAAGTTATCTCCACATTCCGTGATCTCAGTCAGATCTGGAGCCTCATCAGATTCCAATAACTCCATTCTCACTATCATCGTTGATAGGATCAACCCAAAATTAGCATATTTCTTCCAGTGTTCTTTCAACTGTCCGTAGGAAAAAATATCGTCGACGTTGCATCCTAAAGAATCTAGACTTTCGGATAAAGATGAGTGGTATTTTCTAAGGAGCAGATCGAAATCATCTAAAACAGTTTTATCGCAAGCCGTGTAGATGAAATAGCTCAGATCTCTGACTGGTGAATCGAACGATGATAACTGGAAGTCAACAAAATACATTTGCGATGGTGTTGAAGGCTTTTCTTCCTGAAAATGATAATGTTTGTTTGAGAACTTTTTACAAGTAAAAACTACATCATCAATAAAAATGCTACTAATACACGCTTGAATAACGCATTGAAATTGTTGAAATTCATTACAAAGGTTGTCGTGAAGCACCTTCTCAGCCGGAAATAGTAAAACTGATGGAAAAATTTGAGGAAAGGTAAGTGATGTGAAGAATCAAAGCCGTGTTTATCGCTCAAAAACAATTAAGATTTAATCCGACTTTACCCATTCGAAAATGAGGTTTATGCAACTGATTGCGCTATTGAGTTGTGATTCATGATTTTTTATGTCCCGAATTTGGATATATTGATTGATACGTTTATATTCAACAAGACGATGCTACGTGTCACATAGCCATCGCAATTTCGCAAATAAAGTCTCCTGGCTGTGTTATTTCTCGTATAGGTCACAATTGGCCATCGAGATCTTCTGATTTAACACCTTAAGACTTTTTTCTTCGGCGCCATCTATATCAATGTTCCGCAATGTTCCGGTTCAATACTCAAAGATGGAATTCGAGAAGTTATCGAGGACTTACAGCCGCAAATGTGCGAATAAGAAGGTCATAGAAAATTTCATAAAATGGATATGGGTTGCAACCGTAACCTTGACGGCCACAATTTCTCTGGTCAAACGTAATGGTTGAAATATTTAACTTTTTGAACATTTGAGAACGTACCCAGTGATGGTTTTTTCGAACATATTTATTGCGATTTTGTATTATATCTGAAAGAAACTTTTGGAGAAGTTCAGGAAATATTTTTAAATTTTTGAATTGTTTTGAAATGTTTAGAACGCAAAAATCGAATAAATAAATTCGTTTTTCTTCCTTACGTTTTCTATAAGCAGCTTTCCTTAAAAAATTACAACAACTATTTCCAATGATATTCAATAAAAAACTTTGTCCCGTATCTTATCCTTGACCGAGAAATTGATCTGAGCATGTTGATGGCTGTAATTGAAGGAAAACATATGATTTCTTAAATGAATGCATACTTGAATACATAGTGATTTCTCGAAAACCGATAATATAAACTCATAAAAATCTTCGGAAATTCATAGAAAAAAGAAAGTATTACCAAAGGCCGTTTTGACAATCGGTGACAAGTTGTGAAACAAATAATATGTTACGTCAGTTTCACAAATGAAATGTTGGCTGCTGATCCTAGATCTGGATGGATTACAATTATAGGACCACTAATGTTGCTATATGTACTCGAAAAAAACGTAAAAACTATAAAATGAAAATAAAATTCGATGACTTGAACATTCAGACAGTAATAGAGTGAAAATTTAGTTTGAAATTTTCACTGGAAAGAACAAGCAATCCGTTCAAAAATTAAAATGTCATTATGGTAGTTGATTGGGACTAAATTCGTGATTATTATAAACAATTCGTATTCTCCAAACCAATTGTGTCATCGAAACTAATGCTGAATTTCTGGTGAGACAACGTTTGTAAAGTTAATATGAAGTTTTGTTCATTGAATAAAATTTGAAGTTCTTTTTATTTTACCCTTATAACGAATCAAATCAAGTGAACATACCTCATATCCTAGCAAGAAGTTATTTATCCAGGAATCGCCATGAGTTATCACAAGCTTATCCTCCATCAAAGTCTCGCCTAAAATAATTTGATCCAGCTTCTCTTCTACGGTTTTGAATTTCCGCACCAAATCTTTTTTGTTGTTCTCTTCTAAACTCCGTAGAGCAATTTTAAAACTTTTTCCGAACAACGCATTTCCATCCATGGATTTCATGAATTCTTCCCAAACTCCGTTCAAAGGTCGCGCCAATTTCTCAAATTTAGCAGATTCCAACATCTTCATGGCCATGGTGGTACCATGGTATTTACCCAGATATTTCACGATGAAAAGAGCATGGTTCATATCCATCGGTTGTCTCCTGTCCCAATGCCTAAATCCTTTGGTTTGCAGATTCTCCATAATCAACGTTTCACGACCTCGCTCGTTGCATATCCAATAAATTTTCGGCACGAAATCGACCTTTATTGCGCTATTAGTGTCTCTTAAGAATTTCTCGATCTCGGGAATCACCTCACCGTACATCATGGATTCCCTCATGTAGGCACTTTCGACGGGCGTCTTCTCCCTCAACGTTTCGGACCTTTTGGCCGTCTTCATCACCAAATCGTACCTCTTTCCATTCTCCGTTGTAACGGCAAAGAACGTCACATCACCGAGATAGTTTTCGCCCCTTCCAGATTGACCATCAATTTGGACATCATAGTTAACAACTCCTTCTTCTCTCATGATTTCCCGAACGAAGGAATTCAGATCTGCGATTGTTGTTGCGGTTGACATTGCAATGGATCTACCGTTGGTGTTTTAGGGAGATGGTGTTTTATTCGTTTAGTCTAGTCTAGCGGTTATCTCTTGCTGGAGATGAATTCAGGTTGCGTGTTGTTTAGAATAACACATTCTCGAAATGAGCAGTTCTATCATTCATAATGAAAGACAATTAATCCTAGACCTTGCTGAAGTAATGACAGGAAAACTTTTCTCGTGAAATAAGAGATTATTTCAATTGCAATAGTTTTTTTTAATTGTCGATGATTACTGAGATTGAACCGTATCATTTGAATTGTTATGGCCACGTGTGCAATTTACTATCTTTATGTTTCCTCAATTCATTCCTCAATTTTCGATTTCGGTATCTCATTATCATGTAATATCATGGTGCAAGATATTTATTCATGATCAATGTTTTGGAACATTTTACTTTTTCTGTTTTCGTTATTTCCAAATTTCATTATTTATATTCGTGGTCGAATTCAATCCTGTCTGTCCCCTTGCCCATTAGATCAATAACTTGTGGACGAAAATTCTAAAAATTTTACTGCATTTTTTGTTCATCAGAAAGATGAGATTTCGTAGTACAGAAACTTTTGCGACAGTATTGTTATTATTTGACTCAGTTGGAGCGTGCGTCAAATATGAAATCTAGCAAATAGAAAATACCATATATTTTACAGTTTTTCTTCGATATAGGCGAAAATGAAGGTCAGGCGGCTGACAATGTAGAATAGTGATTATGATGCTCCAACAGCCAATCACTCGCAATTTTGGTTTCGTCGATTCCGTTCCGGTTACTTCGATGTTGGAGATGTACCACGCACTGAAAGGCCAATTGTCGAAAATGTTAATAAAATCATGGACATTGTCGAATCCGACCGTCATGTAAACACTTTTACGATTGCCCAAGAGCTAAAGATTGCACAAAAAACGTTTGGAACCATTTGCATAATGCTGGTCCAAAGAAGATGCTCAAGGTATGGGTACCACACGAGTTAAAGCAAAAAAACTTCATGAACGAAATTACCATCTACGAATTGCTGCTGAATCGCAACAAAATCGACACATTTTTGAGGCGATTGGTGACTAGTTATGAAGAGGGGCTCACTCACGGCAACGTCAAGCGAAAACGGTCGTGGTCGAAAGGCGGTGAGCCGGCGGAAACGGTGGCCGAGCTAGGATTGACGGTCAGGAAGATTCTGCTATGTGTTTGGTGGGATTGGAAGGAAACTATCTACTATGAGGTGCTCTCCCACGGCACAATTGTAAACTCGGAACTGTGCCGTCTCAAGAAAGCAATCGGAGGATTTGTAACTTCCATCAAGACAATGCCCTGCCACACACATCGATAGTGACTCGCCAGAAGATACGGGAGCTTGGTTGGGAGGTTCTTATGCATCCACTTTATAGTCCGGACCTTGCACCAAGTGATAACCATATGTTTTTTTCCATGGTGAACAATTTTGCTGGTGAAAAATTCGCTTCAACAGACGCTTGTAAAAATCGACTATTTAAATTTGTTTCTCTAATTCTGTGGTTATTCCGTTCATTCTTCCACATCTTGTAGAACAAAATCGTGCGAGAATATATCAGAAACGCACAGTTTTCATGGTTATATTTTATTATTCTATGTTGGTACTCCGAACTTTCCGCCACGGCTTTATCTGTCAATTCATCAATTTGCCTTAAAGAAATCAGTTCTGCCAACCAAAATTTTTCAATGCAAAAATCACTAAAATATATTTATGGAAATATTTCATTAATTTCAATGAAAATGCAATGAATTAGAGAAAATAATGTATAATACTCGTACAGAAGGCTCATTCTACCACTCGTTCATTCCAAAACTCGCCACTTCGTGGCTCGTTTTTGAATTTTGAACTCGTGGAAGAATATCAATGCCTTCTGCACTTGTATTATAAATAACTATTCCAATAGGGACGGGTGCTTCTATGATTGAGGCATAATGATATTACCTCAAAGTGTCAACAAATTATCGAACAAAATGGCGCATATTTGACATAAATCGGATTATTCATACTATGGTGATTGAAGACTTGTTTTTCATGTGAAAATATTGGATTTCTTATCACTACACCTTGTATATTGAAGGATAATTTTTTAACATAATAAATAAAATGAGTTATAGTTCAATATTTAATTAACATTTGACTTGTAACGGAAAAAGCTGAGGTCACATCTTACCACAGCTCCTTCTTCACATTTTGCCAAGCAAATGTGGTAGCAGTGTTTTGTATCTAGCGCTTAGATAAGGTAAAGTAGTTTCGTTAATATAGGGCTTCTATTATCTCCTTTGTCCATCTCGACCAGTGGGTATCATTTCATCTAGAGTGTCGAAAAATTAAAAATCAAACAGGCGACTCTAACGACTCCCATATCAGTCAATCTAATTCGAAGCCTGGTGGTGTATCATTACCTCTTAGTATTCATACTTAATGAGATGTTACAGAATTCTGATCGTTAGGAACATGCAGTCTGCAAAATTATGTTGAATGCGATTTCTGAGAAGACCAATCGATTATTCATTTATTTTTGTTTCTATCCTTTGTTTATTATAGCTGTCGGTTGAACCGTTTCCAGCAATTTCGTCTCGTTCTCAAACTTGTCATTTTCGTACGTTGTTTGTATAACTCTTAATGCGTTTTTAAACTCTCCAAATTATTTCATTCCGCCACGGAATGATTATATTTTGGGTCCTCAGTTCAGATCGGATCGAGATCATTAAGGAAATCGTTTGTGCGAACGAAAACACATCATGCAAATGGTTTTTCGTGTGTCACAGGCCGTTGGGTAGAAAGGTGTCTATCCCCTGCATTTATTGGTTCTACATTGTCATATCATTTCCGGTACTATCTCTTTTATTTTGTTTCATTTCTATTCTCATTCCAATGGCCATTTATTTTCGGTTCTTCAACGGTAACATCCTGCTTTTTAGTTTATCAACCGAGCCAAATTCTCTCAGATTCACATGAACTCGAGTAGGTATACTGCAATGATTTTGCACGACATTGGATTGTCGTGTATCAATGTTCTGTCACTGGGCGTAAGGTTTTAGATTCACGTTGACATAAGTTCAAACCGTATTGTTTTGATTTTTGTAGTTTTCACTAATTTCTTTGTAGGACTCAACGTTTGACAGTTACCTAGTTTGAGGCCGGCTGAACGGATATTCTTGTATTTGGGGACAATGAGTCGAACCTTTGAGTTTGAGACCATTATCTACTCAAAATTCGAAAATTACAAGAATCCTGACAAAATGACTCCTCAAAATAAGTTTTATAGTTTCCATGTGAAAATGATAGTTTTCATCTGATTGAGCACTCTAACATTTTGGTTTTTCAAATTCTTATCACCACAACTGCAATCCGCAATATCAAAGTTGTATCCATTATCTTTATTCGTGATTTGTGCCGGTTTGGACAATGATGTTACCATTGTCAGAAATTTCGGATTAATGTTACTATCATTCAGTTCTTGAAAATGACGACATTGTTATAGAAACAACGGCGTTAAACATACCAACAGACTCTTTAAACTAGAGACTTTGAGCTAGTTATTGAGATTGCGCAATATGTACCATACATCCGGAAGAGCAATTGAACAACTCTACGTAATTTGGATAATCACATTAATTTTTATCAAAATCGAACACGAGATGATACACTGGCTAGCAGAAAAACGGGTCACTTGATCATTACTGTTCAAATACATTTCTTGCTTGAAATTTTTAGGAGAATCATGAAATTTCTGGAATGGTAGGAAAAAGAGAATTGCATGAGGAAAAATGGAGCTTTTATTCGACCAAAAACTTGAAGACGTTAAAGAATTATCTTAACTGAAAATTTCAATATCAGTATGACTTATGACTTCCCGTAGTTCTGAGTACATAAAAATTCCCTGCTCAACTTGAAATGGTATGAAAGGTGCAACATGGTACATAAGAATTTCCTGTATTTCTCTTACTATTGTTAAAGATCCATTGACAAAAGCAACATCCTAAAGACACACTTCTCTAGACCATAATAGATCTGGAGTCATCAGAAAAAAGTATTTGGGCTTACTGAGCTAAGAACAAGTTTATGTGATTGCTTGCAAATTGAAGATGAACAATTCGATGCTCTCTGAGAAATTCACTTACGTTCATCTGAAGTACCTCCATCAGTAGATTTCGAACTTCAACAGCTGTAAGATGGCGATTTCGAAAACTTGTGGAAACCATGAATCTGTCATCCCTCAACGATGTGCACCATCTTCTGGTCAGTCTGCCTTCCTCCTGAGGCCTTGTCAATATTCTTTGGACTGTTGATCAGAGAGTGGAAAACAAACTTTTCAATGACCAATGTTTAATGCAATGAATTTTTTGGAGATGGGTTCTTTTTTTATCAAGTTTTTTAGTCCATACGTCTAAATTTTGCGCATATTTAGATGCTTTTCTGACGAAAGATAGATGATACAGAATACCCCGAAAATTGTATTGGAATTGTAGAAGTTTTGACTAGACGGATGTAGGAAAAACAAGATAAGCAGAGGAAATAGGTCAAAATGTTCTGCAATGCAGTTTGCTAGTAGAAATTTTGAATAGTGATTACAAAGTTTCCTTCTTCTAGCCTAGGTAGAGCTTCAAGCTTATATTTGTACTGGCCGTTATGTACTCCACTAGGCGTTCTAGATCGCGCCAGGAGTAACAGGCCAATTGAAAAGTTCCCGGTCTACCATTGTAAAACACATTTTTTGGCAAAGTTCTATTTTATTATTCAACATAGTTGCCTTCGAAGGAGATACAGCGATCTTCCAACTTTTCGATACCATTTTTGTAGTACAATTTGTCTTTCGCTTCAAAGTAGGTCTCAGTTTCGGCGATTACTCCTTCATTTGCGTTAAATTTCTTTCCAGGAGGTCTCAGAAGAGAAAAAGTCGCTAGGGGCCAGATCTGGCGAATACGGTGTATGCAGAAGCAATTCGAAGCCCAATTCATGCAATTTTGTCATTGTTTTCATTGATTTGTGACACAGCGCATTGTCTTGATGAACAAGCCCTTTTTTCTTCAAATGGAGCCGTTTTTTAACGATTTCATCCTTCAAACGATCCAACAACGCTATGTAATAATCGCTATTGAAAATCTGACCCTTTTCGAGGTTATAAATGAATATTATACCATGCGCATCCCCGAATATTGATGCCATAACCTTGCCAGCTGACTGTTGTGCTTTTCCTCGCTTTGGATTCGGTTCATCGTGCGCAGTCCACTCAGCTGACTGTCGATTGCACTCCAGAGTGAAATGTTTGAGCTATGTTTCATCCATTGTCACATATCGACTCAAAAATTCTGGTTTATTGCACTTAAACAGCTTCAAACACTGTTCAGAATCATTAACACGTTGTTGCTTTTGATCGATTAAGAGCTCGCGCGGCACTCATTTTGCACACAGCTTTGTAATGTACAAATATTCGTGAATGATATGATGTACAAGTTCAGATGATATTTTCACAATGTCTGCTATCTCGATCAACATCACTTTACGGTCATTCAAAATTATTTTTTGATATTTTCGTCGGTGTCAGCTTCTTTTGGGCGTCCACTGCGTTAGCCGTCTTCGTTGCTCATTTCACCACGTTCAAACTTAGCATACCAATCAATGATTGTTGATTTGCCTGATGCAGACGCCGGAAACTCTTCATCAAGCTGAGATTTGGCTTCAATTTTTTTTTCCCTTCAAAAAGCAATATTTTATCAGCACATGAAATCTCTTTTCAAAAATCAAAAGTAGCTACACTCACAACGCAATATCTCACAAAGTAATGGTAGGACTGCTGTCAAATTTTGACACGTATCGTTTGAAGGTTGGTACCATAGACCTATAATAACATGGACTAACCCTCACGTGGCTTCTACTCACTGCGCTCTGCGGACTATCGAAGAGAGAGAGGTGTTGTGATGGAAGGAAGTAGAAAGGCAGAAAACGCGAATTTACTGAGGGAATAGCGCGTTTTTAATTTTTTTTTTGGAGAAATATTGAGTTTTTCGCATTAGTTGATTATTAAAATAGCTAAATGGCTTGGGAATAAAGCGTTTTTAATTTTTTCAATGAGAAATATTGAGTTATTCGGATGGAATTAGAATTGAAAGAGCTTGATATGGCTATTGGAATAGCGCGTTTTTAATTTTTTCTTGGAGAAATATTGAATTTTTCGCATGAGTTGATTATTGAAATAGGTAAATGAAACACATTTAAGAATTGTATGGTACAAATTTTCATGTTATCTAAAATTTCTTTCAGAAAAAGGTGAATTTCATTGAGTGCTACCTGAAAGAAAATATTTTTTAATTTCTATTCCAGAGTTTTTAGATAGTTAGATAGTTTTTAGATAGTATATCAATAATATTATAGACAATTAAATTTATATTCGATATAATATAGCTACAAGTGTAACTGAGCTTTAGGAAATTCAAAATTTGTGATAAGTAAAAACACAACAGAAAATTTATGAAATTTTTAAAATTTTATATATTTTATCTTCTGAAAAAATAGCCCAAATATTTTTAGAAATAGAATGAGGAAATTAAATAGTGAGTGTTATTGGGAATGAAAGTGCCATATTTTTCCTATCAAAAGACAAATTCAGCCTCATGTTCCAAAAGTATACATGTTTTAAACCGTTAGAGTAGAGACTCTAACGGTTTAAAAAAGTACTGCAAATTTTATACATGGGTTTATTATATTACCTTTTATCATCAAATATGCAAGCACATATGGAAAAAAAAATATAATAAATATCAATATAAAAAAAATTGTGATTAACATTCGACGAAGAGATTCGAATCAGGGCTTCGAAACTGGAATAACATGGTCAAAAATTCATAACTCCGTATCTATGAAGGGCAGGAATTTGCTGTATAGTATTCATTTTTATTATAGTAACACATGTTCTCAATATCAAAATTGTATGGCTCCTTCATTCAAAACTTTGGTTCCATATAGAGATTGACATAATAGTCCTCTGTTTTGAAGTGATTACTACATATTACGGTTGTGGCAGGTTTTCTGTCTCTACTCCATATTTCCATCACCCATTCAATTTAATTTCTCGGAAACCTGTGAAAATGTTCAATAAAATAAACGATAAATCCCTTCTTGTTTTCCTACCTATGAAATGTCACGTCCAACCCTTTTTTGGATATAACAACACAATTATAAGCTACACACGAAGCAGAGATACTTAAAATTGTTCATAAGTACTAAAATAAGCACCAGAACACCATCAAACACTCAGTAAATTGTTTAAAAATTAGTAATCACCACAAGAAAACACATACAATCAATTCAGAAACCCAATGTTATGCCTTTAAACTTTCATCCTTGTCACAATACACCGATATCAATGGTCTCCCTCTAACGCTCGGTCCATGTTATTATAGGTCTATGGTCGGTACTAACTAAAAATCATATAGGTTTAATACTAGCACCGCCATCTGTGCATCAGACCGGGGACTTTTCAATTGGCCTGATATACGGGTATCTTGTAAGAGGAAGAAGCTCCGTATTTTCCGTTATGGAGTATCGTCGCAAGAATTCGTGTTAACAATATTAGTTTTTTCGCGGCGAAAAGTGCCAAGTCAGAGCGGTCGGGCAGGTACACGGATTGGGCGGCCCGTTGAGATATTTACAAACGTTCGATTGCTATAATCAGAAACGCGCTTGTTTATTTGGGAAGAGGTGATTAATGATCAGCAATCGTCCCGCGGTTGATTTACAGACTTTTCCACCCACACCAGCGGCGCCGATGTCATTACGAACGGACCGGGATAAGGAATATGTGTTGTTTTCACGGCGTCAAACAATGGCTTCGATAGAGATGTTGCCTTTTTTTTGATATTGCTTTTAATTTGTAGAAAATCCCTATATAAACACGAAAAAAAATATTTTCATGGAAAAATATAGAAAGTACCAATAAAAAATGTTCTCAAAATTCCCGCTGAAACGCTCCATTCTGTCACGCTATTATGGTGACGTCACTGCAGAAAAGAGTCACCACTAGACAAACTAACTAGTTTATCTATGGTCACCACGTGCTAACGGTCTGTCAAACTGAACTAATAGCAGCTGATATTGACAGTCAAGTCGGTTTGATTATATCATCTGATGTTCTAAACCATAGATAAACTAGTTCTAGATAAGATTAGTTTGTCTATGTTATAAACGTTTCAGTGCTATGACGTCAAATTGCCCTGATTGGCATTCGCAGTCACGTGCCAGTCGATAAGAACTAACACAATTTAAATCAATGTTTACTACAACTGCTATGAAAACTAGCGTATTCTTCATAGCTTACTTAATTTCAAAACTATGTATTGCTCATACTGTGGGAAATATTATTTCTTTGATTCTGTGGTTATTCCGTTCATTCTTCCACATCTTGTAGAACAAAATCGTGCGAGAATATTTCAGAAACGCACAGTTTTCATGGTTATATTTTATTATTACATGTTGGTACTCCGAACTTTCCGCCACGGCTTTATCTGTCAATTCATCAATTTGCCTTAAAGAAATCAGTTCTGCCAATCAACATTTTTCAATGCAAAAATCACTAAATGATATTTATACAAATATTTCATTAATTTCAATAAAAATGTAATGAATTAGAGAAAATAATGTATAATACTCGTACAGAAGGCTCATTCTACTACTCGTTCATTCAAAAACTCGCCACTTCGTGGCTCGTTTTTGAATTTTGAACTCGTGAAAGAATATCATTGCCTTCTGCACTTGTATTATAAATAACTATTCTCACGGCACCTTGCCCACACCTCGCTTGTTAGACCAATGAAATTGGGCTTTTGAGTCGTTTCTATAGAAACGCAATAAATTAGCACATACTTTCAACGAAGGCCATTTTGATTTGAATCAAGTCCATTACTTGAATTGTTGAAATTTGTGCAGTTGTGGGAAAAGTATAGTGTGCAACATGTGGAGAATAGTATATTGTGCAACAAGTGGGGAAAGTCCAACTTTTCTCGCGAGTGTGGAAGCACACGAAAAGGACTTTCGTGCAAACACACGAAAAGGACTTTCTCCACATGTTGCACACTATACTTTTCCTATAACTGCACAAATTTCAATAATTCAAGTAATGGACTTGATTCAAATCAAAATGGCCTTCGTTGACAGTATGTGCTAATTTATTGCGTTTCCATAGAAACGACTCAAAAGCCCAATGTCATTGGTCTACCAAGCGAGGTGTGGGCAAAGTGCCGTGGGGAATAATATTTCCCACAGTATGAGCAATACATAGTTTTGCAATTGAGTAAGTTATGCAGGATACGCTATACAGTTGTAGGAAAAGTCCTTTTCTAGCTTCGTGTGTTTTCGCCTTTCAGGCTCGTGCCACAAACTTCCACACCAGCGAGAAAAGTTGGACTTTCCCCAGTTGTTGCACAATATACTATTATTATAAACTGAATTAGAGAAATTAGATGATGAGAATGCTATTTTATTATTTTAAAAACGGCCTTTAATGTGGAAATCCCAAATACTTTTGATTTTATTATATGACGCAACATCCCTATTGAAAATATGATAGTTTTCACAATTTTTTCAGGAATTCTTCGAACGGATCGCTCTATCATTTCTTCGAAATGAAGACATCTTCAAAAATCTTGAAAAAGGGTTTTAAGAGGTTCAGGCATACTAGAGCGACCCAATTTCGACCTGGAAGTTGTGCCTTTTCAAGACGGATCAATAATGTGCTGAAGGGGGGTATAATATTCAGTCGCCAGTTGAACGAACAATTACTGGTGAGATCTACGTAGAAAATATAATTGAATCAATCATTGTTCTTCTGCGCATTTGGGAATAATTTCATTTATCAGGATGATAACGACCCACCACACCGCACACGGAGGGTCCAAAACATTCTTCAAGAGATCAATATCCAGAGAATGAACTGGCCAGCAAACTCACCATATTTGAATCCAATTGAGCACATATGCGATTCCTTAGGGAGAGCAGTGATTTTGGCCCCTCAGGGTAGAACGATATGCCTGAAAATTCCATTAAAGATTTGATTAGTGGGATGGCTAGGCGTATTGGGCAGTTGATTGAAAGAAGAGGTGGTAATACGGAATCTTGAATTTAGATTCAGTTCTGGAGTAACTATAATTAATCAAAAATAAACAAACGGTAAATTTAGATTCTTCCTATTTTGTCTCATACTGCATGAACCAAAGAGTAACAAACAAAGATTTTCTATCAAATATATTGCAGTTGGAAGAGTGAGAAATATTCATCTCAACCTGGGGGGGGGGAATACTTTTGACGATGTGTGTATATGTTGGAGAGGAGTTTCGACATTGGTGTAAGATAATAGATGATGGTTTATAATGTGCGTGAAGTGGAACTATCTCTTTTGAAACTTCTGTGTGATGCGCTAGGGCTGTTTATCTTTCACAAGTTCACAAGTCAATTGGAGATACCATTCGTCTTAACAATCCCCCACAAGATCTTCTACCATGTTGGAAAACTTGACAAGGTGTATTGGTTATATCTTCGTGAGAATTTCGAACTAATCTGTCAAGAAATGTGCTTCTTTTGAGGCTGGCCTCTTGCCCATTAGGCATTCAGCTGTTTACGATGCTCTAGCTCATATATCGGATCCCAGAAGTTTGAAGGCTTGAAGGAAGATAGTCGAAATGAAAAACGAGTATTCAAATACTGTTATCTACCTACCGTATTCATTATATACATCAGAAACGAATTATAAATTCATTTTCTAAGCGAGAAACAATATATAACCCTCAAGCTCCGCTACTGTGTTCAGAGGATCTCGAAGAGCGTCACGGATTATACTAACGTGTCATTTGGTATACCATCTTGGCCATTGTTAGAGGAGTCAATCGCTTTAATTGACTGCCGACGGACCAAGTATATAATTGAATAAACATCACGGATAAATAGGATTTTTTAGACCGATCAGCGGTCCTCTTCATCTGAAGACATGAAGGAGGAGAAAGCGATGTCAAAATCTTTCTTGAATAGTAGATTTTAATCAACTATAGCATAAAGGAATGAATTCTTCTTTCGAATACTTCTTATAAAAAAAAATAACAGTATCAATTGAATAGTTCAAGAATGATTGAAAGTAAAACAGAATATTTGAAGTCCGAAGTGTAAAAAAAATACAGTTTTTTTAGACTTACTTCAGTCTGTTTTCCACCTGACGTTTCATCTACAAATTTTTTAGGCATCTTCAGAGGTTTCTAAGTCGAGGATTGTAACTAGACGCTGGAATTTTTGGAACTCGGAGCATTCTAATCCTAGACATTCTTGTTACCAAACTCATGCAAGGTTTGACATGCGACGTCTTCCTGATGAAACTAATTTTCAGTGGAATATCGTTACTAGATATGTTTAAAGGTACAAATATATCTTTGAACTAAGTAAGAATAAACTGATTTGTCATAGCTCGATAACCTTCGTTATCAACTATTACTGCATTGTCAGGCTTGCCTTCGAAGCAAACTGAATCAATGACTTCCTCAGACCACAATGCACATCGAGCACTGATACGTTTTGCTTTCACATCTATCACTTTCGGGTTTTCCTGAGCCTCAAATGCAGCTGAATTGCTTGTTAACAGAATCATCGAGGTGAAAATGTGATTCATTACTCGAAATGATGTGGCACGATGTCAAGGCCAAACGACTGGCAATGTTATATTGTGTAACAGTTCATTAACTCTCATTGGTCACCTATGGAACTGCATTGACGTAATTAATGTGTTATGTGTTTATTTTATAATTGAGTATTTTGACTTCTCAAGTGCGCAAGTTTATCCTAAAACGTTATTTCAACTGGTTTCGCAGTCTCCACAGAATCCATTGTACTAGTTCGACTGTCTGGAACCAGTCTACGAACTTACAAGTTGCTCGAACAGCGGTCTACTAGTCTGATATGTACTCGAGTTAATTAACGTTTGAATGTTAATATTGGACTAAACTTACGTCGTACAATTACAAACCGTTTAGGACTGATGCTTTTATCCAGGAAAGCTTTATTTATGGTTAATGCCATTTAGACAACGATATATGTAAATAAAAATTCCGTGGGCAAAACTTAAAGTATAATATTCCGATCTGAACTCGAAATATTCAATGAACCTTATGTTAACTGAGATCCACCCCTTTATATCTGAGGATATAAATGTAAAGGCTATAGAATTTCTGTATACTATTTTTGAGTACAGAGAGATACTGAGTAATCATTTTTGCGATGAAACAAAATTGGTTTTTCGAATTCAAAATTCACCCTTCCAAAATATATGAACAACTTTGGTCTTGTATCTCTTGCCTTCCAGTTCCAGAGTTCTGATGTGTTCAGTATCAGATGGCTTGTAGGAGGCTACTTCTACAAGTTTCCTGTCCAAAACAGATTTTGCATTGGCTAGTGATGGCGAGGCATTCCGTCACCAGGTGATCCGGAGTTTCTTCCTTATACCTACAGAAGCTGCACTTGTCGTTTTCTGCTAGATTCTTTTTCATCAGGTGCGACAATACCTTGTAAGGAATTCAGTGACGAGGTATATTATTGCTCCAGACGATTCTTAGATCTTGCAGTGTCAAAGTTTCGAAGAAACTTTTTGGAATGATCCAACCCCGCAAGATTCCTCCAGAGAGTTTCTTTTCCGTATTTTCCTTCTCCTGAAAATATGTTTTTAGGATGGTTTGACTATACCACAGAAAGGTTTCAGGCCTATGAAAGCGATTGGGTGATAAGTGGGTTTCTTGAAATTGCAGTCTGTGCAAACTGGAAATTCTTGGAACATCAGCATTTCGTGCTCTATTGATGTTGATGGAATTTGGCATGAATATTCAGATTGGTTTTAATTGTTCCATGAGAATTTCAGTTTTTTGAAAATGTAAAGTACGAGAAAGCATAGTTTGTATTCCGTCTATTCCGGGTGCTTTTCTATTCTTCATGTTGTGATAATTTCTTCAATTTCTTCTTTAGTCACTTCTTTTGGATCTTCTTCCATTTCATTGTGTATTTTCTGTTCTGTTCCATGTATTTGAACTGATTGGTTAAATTGGTCGTCGTTAATTTTTGGATTCGACTTAAATTGACGTTCCAGTGATTCTGCAAACATTTCTGCCTTTTCTTCAATTTTAACAACTACTTGATTTCTCTTCTTTAGTTCTTTTAGCGTCTTGTCCCAGTCTTCGTTGAATGTTTTTCTGACTCTGTTTTTTACTTCGTTGGTCAATTTATTCAGTGTAGTTTTGTCACCGAGGTTCAATGTGCGTCTATACTGTTTCTTCGCCTTTTTCTTTTCATCTTACAATATTCTCACGTCTAAAGGTAGTGGACTCTTCTTCGGTATTCTTTTGATCTTAGTGGACTGTGCTTTAGCTTCGATTATTCTTTTTTCAAGATCCTCGATTTCTTGGTCTAACTGTTCACTGTTTTCTATCACACTTTTTATTTGATAGATTTCTCTGAATTTTACCCAATTGATTGATTTTTCGATCCGTGGGTTGTCTGTCTGTTCCAATTTCTAGTGTCAAGATCACTGGGCTGTGATCCGGTGGTCTTGGTTTCTATTTCATAATTCAGGTATATCCACCTTATATTCCTTCACACATTCCAAGCGGTGCGTGGTTTCTTAACAGTTTGGTATTCAAACTGAACGGGACCGTTTCCCCCAGTACTGCACAGCATGTGGCGCCATCCTACGGACAAAGTGTCAACAAAGTATATTCGAACGATCAGATTATAAAAATATTTGTTTTCTGAAATGAAACGATAATTTTATGTCTTCGTAGCAATATTTTTGCTCCATATCACAACATGAATGTCATTAATCGAGACCCCCTTTCTCTGTTCTCCTCGTCGTTTTCGAGCCTCGGTATAAACACGTAATTATCTGAATTGTTGAGGCAAATCTGTCGATTATCTGGGTGTAAATAAGGCAACATAGTTTGAGTTTTCGATACCTCCGTCACGAAGTCGTATGATGGAAGGGGCACAAGAGAGCCGATGGAACCGACCTGGGGCGCTGTTTTCGCCTTGTCACATTACGGCCGTGCATCTGAATGGCCGATACGGCGGTCAGCGGACCATGCGAGTGCCGTTAATCATGCCGATATTTTTGCCCGATTAATGTAAAAGTAATGGTCATACCGGACGCTGGCTAAACCATATTAGATGGGCGATAGCAGCGCGTGCCTTTTAAACAACAGAAGAATCGGGGCTGTTGATCGCCGCTTTATTATTCCCTGAATGGGGTATGCATATTGCTTGCATTGGCGTCGTACAGATTCCTTTTTTTTTCTCCGCGAGTGCTCGGCAGTCATAAATCGTCGAAGCGGTTTACCAGTGTCACCGCTTTATGGATGATGTTTATACGTAATCGTTGGCTTATGAATGCGACGAAGGATAATTTTCAAACACCTTTCAGTGCATTCAATATGTGGGATATCAAAACAAGTTGGTTATTTCCTATTATTGATGGAATGAATATATTGTTGAATGAAAATTTTTTGAAATATTAACAATTGAGACATTTAATTTGTAATAGATTTTTCTTTAATGGTCTCAGGTTAGCACACCCAGCAAAATTTCCATAAAGAGAGAAAGGAAGAGAGAGTTTCAAGAATAGGGATGTTGCGTCATATAATGAAATCAAATGAATTTAGGTTTTCCACATTAAAAGCCGTTTTTAAAATACCAAAATAGTATTTTTATTATATTATTTCTCGAAGTCAATTTGATAAAATTGATCTAAATTGTGTCAATTCTTATCGACTATCACGTGACTCCGTGACGTTTGGAACATAGACAAACTGATCTTACCTAGAACTAGTTTATCTATGGTTTATATCGTCAGATGATATAATCAAATCGACTTGACTGTCAATATCAGCTGATATTAGTTAGATATGATGGTGACTCTTTTATGCAGTGACGTCATCATAATACCCTGACAGAGTGGAGCGTTTCAGCGGGAATTTTGAAAACTTTTTATTTACGTATTTTTCATTGGTTCTTTCTATATTTTTCCATGAAAATATATTTTTCGTGTTTATATAGGGCTTATCTACAAATTAAAAGCAATTGCAAAATATAAGCAACATCCCTATTGCTTACACAGGTCATAACTATAATGAAAAAGATACATAGGTACAAAATGTCACAAAACTCAAAACAACACTAAAACAGTATAGATAGGGAGTATTGTTTCAGAATTAGTTTGAGTAAGTGGAATGTAATAGATCTGAGTACAGATAAAATTATAAATTAGGTGTATGAATGAGATTAAATAATGAATCAAGAGTATATATAAAATAATAAATTAAGTGTATGGATAAAACAATACATGTAAAAGTGTAAAAGGATTAAATAGTATATACAAGTTGAAATGAATAAACAATAAAAGGACAGTATCCACAAATGTGGTCACATTGCAGGGATACTACACTACACTACTAATAAATAACAATATGAACACACAGTGTAAAAATAAAATGGACATACAAAAGAGACAGATAAGACCTATGTTTTCCTAAACGAAATGCACTCCCCTACTGAATAAAATATATTGCTGACTACTGTATCCGTCATTTGTTTTTGAAATTTGTCTATTATAAAGGAAAGAACTATTTAGAGGGTCATTACAGGGATATCGAAAACCGTTAGAGATACATGGTGGCTTAAATTATAAAAAAGTTGCTTTATTTAGGACTTAGTGTGTTGGTGTTAACAGATCCAAAATAACTCCAATGGTTCTCGAGATATCTTGAGGAAACTAAAATTCGAGTTTTTTTTCTGTATAACTCATTTGTTTCTGAAAAGTACTTACGAAATTCGGTTTGTAGCCATTGTCCAATATAGAGATTCTTTGAACTTCCTTTTAATTTTTTTGTTTGAATAGTAAGTTGTTGCCAAAATTGTCGAATAAGATGTTCAGTTGTTATGTGAAAACATAGACTTAGAATTAGAAATATTTTACCATGTTTATGGCTTTATTAGTATAAACAAACATTCTGCCTATGCTGGCTTCGCAGTGATACATTCTGTCACTCCAATTTTCCAAGATCTTGTTGATGGTTCGTGCTGCAGCCCACGGATTGCTTGGATGATAATGGTGATTGAATCGATTTTGGATTATTGGCATTATATAGGTTCCCAGAAAAAAGTCCAAAGGGCTGAATTCGTAGCTACGAGGCAGCCAAATGACATCGCCAAGAGGGCTGACAACACGATTTTGGAATTTGGTGCGCAAAGACTAGATTGTGACATGGGCTCTGTCGCATGGTGCGTCATTTTGCATGAACCCGAGGTAGCTCAAATCCATGTCTTCAAATCCAGTACGTTTTTATTTTGAAAGGTATGGCAGAATGAACGGATTTGTCACAGAATAAGAGAAAGTCAATTCCAGTACAATTTATACTTAGTGAATAATTAGGAACTGCACATTATGAGTTCCAGAAGCGATAGGTGATGATATCGACATGTACTTCTCGGTGGTGAGATCTAGTTTAAGATCCCCTTCTCCTTTTCGGGATCTTTGTTGGTAGGTACAAGAAGAAGATTTAATAACGCGAAAATGGAAAAATCCCAGAGATGGAACAATGATCGAATAGCTCGTAGAATTTTCGTGACGGCCTGTGGTTTTAGTAGGTCAATATGTATCTTTCCATATTAGTTTCTTTGACTGAACAATTGGGAACTGCAGTTTCGTCATCAATATTTGAACGCAGGCACAAGAAAAACTATTCTATGCTTTAGTTACCTTTTCCTCCTAATTCCATTTTAGTGCTTGTTCTACATCTGTAGCTAACGTCTTAAGACAACTTGCCCTAATATTAGTATTTTTATATCTATAATACCAAAATGTCGAACCAAGCTGAATTACTGAATTAGTCTGTGTCTACGCTTCCCTCATCTTGGCTGATGATGATATCGCCATTACTGGGGAGAAGATCCAAACCATCCTTAAGGCTGCCAATGTTGAGGTAGAACCTTACTGGCCTGGTCTTTTCGCTAAGGCTTTGGGAGGTGTATACATCAAAGATTTGGTAACAAGATTGGGATCTGGTGTAGGTACTGCCCCTGCTGGTGGAGCAGCTGCTGCAGCTCCTGCTGCTGCCGCTGAAGCAGCTCCAGCTAAAGAAGAGAAAAAGAAGGAAGAAGAACCTGAAGAATCTGATGATGATATGGGGGGGGAGGAAAGAACGATTCTGCGAGGAATAACAATAATATATTGTGCCACAAGTGAGGAAAGTCCAACTTTTCTCGCGAGTGTGGAAGTTTGTGGCACGAGCCTGAAAGGCCTTCGTTGACAGTATGTGCTAATTTATTGCGTTTCCATAGAAACGACTCAAAAGCCAAATTTCATTGGTCTACCAAGCGAGGTGTGAGCAAAGGGCTGTGTGGAATAATATTTCTCACAGTGTGAGCAATACATAGTTTTGAAATTGAGTAAGCTATGAAGAATGCGTTTCTTTTCATAGCAGTTGTAGGAAAAATTCGTTTTTACCTTGCCCACCTCGGATCACTGCTGAATTGAAATCACCTCACTATCGCCTGGCAATGAATAAAGAACAGCGAGATCTCTGTGTGCCACCCTGTGTTCGGCATAATATAACATTACATCATCGTGAATTGCGATCGATTGTTTTCTCCTCGATTTCGTAACGATATTCGGCCTACCCACCGGTCAATAGTATGAATTTCGGTCTCATAATTGCGATCGAAAAATAAAGCAAAAGAAAATTGCGGGCACCGCTAACAATACGTTCACATAAATTATTTCTCGAATGTTTTGTATTTTAAATTATGATTACAGTAGCCGATACGAACAGAGAGCAGTTCTTGATAAATAATTTATGAATTAATCTGGACGTATGTGCTTCGACAATGTGAAAACGTTGCACTACTTTCAAATATCGGCCAGCTACGTTTGTATCGTTGAACTTTCTTTCTGAACTCCCCGCTGTACCATTTTTTTAATTTCTGCCTAATTGTAAGTTCGAAAAGTGACATATGGGAACATGATGTGTTGAACGATAGCACAACGCCACCAGTTGGATAATTGAATAAAGCCTGGTTTACATTGGTAGAATTAGTATAGAGTTCATTAGCATATTTTTTTTTGGAATACTCTACTATGCTCATTTTGGTAGAGTGACTGTATTCACGTTTGCTAGTACATAATTTGAAAAGATAGTTTGATTTAACGTGCATAATAATGAACAAGCAGGTTAGGCAAAAATATCGAGCCGTTTTAAAAAAGGTTCAGTGCTAGCTGCAGTTCCTTCATTGAATAAGTTGAGAAAGTTATAGAGGAAGATACTAGTAGGAAAAACATATTTGGGTAAGGAATTGGATTAAGATACATTAGGAGCATCTGATAATCTTTCAAGAAAATTGGTTTTGGAAGACCCAGAAGAATATAAAATGTGCTTGAGAATGACACTTCATAGGTGCTGAATTTAATTAATCTCTACTGAAACCAAACTTGTGTTTATATTGTGAAATCAAAAAACAAACCAGTAGTGTAGATTAAGACTGTGGAAGTGGGGGTAGGATAATCGAGTGTGTACGTGCTATCCACTTTCCTCTGCACTAGCTGTAGTACTGAACTGTCACTCTCTACCACTAATTAAACCAATGTAAACCAAGCTTAACAAGTGTCTGTGGATTTCGTATTGAGTTCAATTTTCTCCCGGATGGTTTTGATGAGAGACCCATTTTGCGCATAAAAATGAATTGAAGAAATGCAATGCATCTTGCATCTAAAACATGCCACTAGTGTGCATTGTTGTCTGGATGAACCATTGGACAGTTTTTTTGGAAGACAATCTAGTACTTCATTTACTGAGAATAGCGGAAATTATCTTGCTTATATAACTCGATCAAATTGACAATTTGTATGTTGATTTACATTTGTTTGCTAATTCTGTAGAGGAGATACGACTATCCTAGGAACCTGCTATACTCGAAGACTGAAATATTTTACCCAAGACAACTATTCTTCATAAGTATTGCTACAGTTCAATATAAGTACAAAAATGATTTAATCACCCACAGTCACAACTATAAGACCCGCCACAAAGAAAGTATTGTAATACCATTCATGCACAAGTCGGTCGGCCAAAGGAACTTTAATTATTTGGGTCCCAAACTTTTTAGCAATCTACCAGAAGCACTGAAATGTGAGTTTAACCCTAGAAAATTTAAAACTAAAATTGAACTTTATGTTCGACATGCTTCCCGTTCTGAAATACACGAGATGATAGAGAACTTAAAGTGGAAGACTTTGTCCTCACTTATAAATTGAAACAGTTATCAAGCAGCTCATGACATATTCCATCCTAAATCACACTCATTCATCGGGTGCTTGTTTGAGTCATTTTGTATTTTGTCGTCTTTTATCTGCTTCGGCATATTTGATTTTTATCATGTGACAGTTGTATGCTCCGATGTATTTTAATGCTTTTTATATTTCTATATTTTGTAATTTTATATGTTCGTTTTTAGTCTTGAGTTTTGTGCGTTTACTTTTGAAATTTTCGTTCATTTTCATATATCTTATTTGGTTTTTTATATCTTTCATCTCACTATATGCTGAGTTGAATATATTCTTACACACAAGCAGACGTACTCTGCTTCGGAAGTATGCTCATTTATTCACCATCCACCATTCCAAGAATTTAGTTAATTGTAGATGTAAGCTTCAATTGAATAAAAATGTTATTATTTACGCGTCTAATTCATATTATTGAGAACATTCGTTACTTATTGTGAAATGCTCAAATGTTTACGTCAAGTAAATGGCATTTTCTCTGATTTTTTTTCAAATTTACACTTATAGCTCACATTATTTTTTTGGGATATTTTGTACGCTGTTTGTTACCCTCTCTGCGTTCAAATATTGAAACTGGAACACAAACTTATGGTGATTCGTTTTTGATCAGCTGAGCCTAAATATGGCGGCTTCATGTTAACATTATCCGTTTACCTGATTTTTGGGATTTATTCGAAATGTAAGGCCCATTTTATTGAGTCACTGTAGAATTCTTCAGTTGAATAAATTTTTTCTATATACAATCGAATACTATCAGGCCCAATAATTTTGATTTTGACCTGTGTCAGTTCAGTTAAGTCAATTGTATTTTTAAGTTATATGGTTCCCATTCGCCATTTTTAGGCTCAATTTGAACCAATTGTCGCCACTATGTTGAATTGAGTCACTGCAGCACTGTGTAGCACATATCGCCATCTGTTTTTGGAAACCACAACTCCAAAAGTAAATGAGAAATATTCATGACATGAAAATTGAAGAATCCTTTTTTTTAAGATCTTCCTTTCGTACGAATATTGAAGGGTATGGGATTACTGATTGTAGAACAGTCTTCGTAAACACAGTACCCGGCAATTTTGTGTACCTACCTACTGTAAAAGAGAGTCGTAAATAATATAATCTAGAAAACATTTCTGTTCACCGGGAAACTTTTCGAGTGCTTGTTGAACAACTCATGTTTGTCAGGGAGTTTATTCCATACCGCGTATGTACCCATTATAATTCATTTAATCTTGTCATGTTTCGAGTGACATTTTTCGACGTTTCTTTAAAGAACCGGTGGCATTCGCAATGATAGATCGTCGACTATACGGAATAATGATTGCGTAAGTTATCTAAGGCGTTTCGTGCTGAAGAAATTTAATTCACTTGCCTTTTAGGGCTGCTGCAGCTCATAAGAGATGTAGAGTTTTTTCATTTTCTGTATTCGAAAAATTTCCTTCTAGTCATTGGGATGATAATATCGAAATTACGATCTTTTTATATCCTTGAACTTTACTATATTCTTTAGCACTTTTGTGCCATTGTAAGAAAAATACTCGCAATAATTGGCATGGAATTGATTGGGTCAACTTTACTCTGAGGCAACTTTGGCGAGGTTTCGAACATAAATATGAGAATAATACGCTTATTACCTTTAATCTGTACTATTTGAAGACAAATAATTCAGATTTTATATTTCATTTTTCTTATTCAAATGGAAATTCTAAGATTTATAGTATCCGTTTTTTAATTCAATCCAAAAGTAATATTCTCTAGCCAATATAGTGAAAAAGTAATCCAAAAGACATATCATGAGTGTAGTGGACTCATGAGCATCTTTTGCTTCACAGCTTCTTCCTTCAACCCAATTTATACATTCCTTTACCATCAATTTATTATCTTATATTGTTTCTCTATCGAATGGTAACTCATCTTGTTCATTTTCTGTATTCCATCCTCCCTGGATCCGATCGTAACACCTACTCCTTTATATTTGAATTTTCATTCTGTATTGTGGTAAGTATAAATACTTGATACTCATTAGTTTTTAGATAGTACCTATTGATATTGGTTCGGTTTTACCTTTGCTTATTTAGTTTTATTGTACAGTATTACTGTTTTACTCTTTCTAGCTACAATATAAACATTGTTTACTTTGCCGACGATGTGCTTCTTTTGGCGTATTGTGAGGATGATCTGCAGAGGCCTCAATACCTGTTCAATATTATCAGCGAAAAACACAACATGAAGATATGTAGTGGCTAAACTAAATTCAAAAGTTAAAGAACCGGTTCGATGTAAACTAGAACAGGCAGGCGCCATCATGAAACAGACAATTAGCTTCTAATTTCTCGGAGTTGAAATCACCGTCCACAGATATATCTATGAATAAGTCCAAGAGCAAGCTACTGAGGTGGCACAAATAATTGTGTATATGAACACAATGGTTTGGCGAAACATATACATGCTCAAAGAAAGTAAGATGAGACTTTATAAAGCATAATGGTGCGCCCAATTATGACCTACGCCAAAAAAAGGAAATAGAGGGAACCAAACAGAAGCTCAGACTGGTAAAAATGAAGATCTTGAGGTGACATTCGAGGGCAACATTGAGAGATAGAGAGACCAGCTGACCAGCAAGTCAATAACAGAAAGATTAGGTATTTAGGATATTGTCAAATGGAGTAGGCAAAGAAGGAGGTTATGGAGAGACCATGATTATAGGATTGGCGTTGGATAGAATTACATACATCTGCAAACATGAAAGACAAAGTGCAAACTGCAAACATGATGGGGACAAAATTGGTTTTCCTCTTCTACTGAATAGAAGCCAAGGCCTAGTAAATAGAGATAATTCCCTAGCTAAAGGAAGAGGAAGAGCGTTTCTCCTTATATGTTTGTTTTTCCATATAATATGTATTGTTTTGACTATTACGATTTGTTTTCTATATTGCTCTTCACTCTCTCTGGGCTAAGATTCAATGTCTTATCTTTTGGGTTATGTTATTATTATTTAAACTGGGGTCGTTGTGGTTCGGTTAGCCTTCCAGTAACTGCGACCATGTAGATCTTTTGTTCTCTACCCTACTCCTTCATGGAAACCCAAGGAGGTCGTCAATGACGTTAATAAAACTGACAACCTCCTTGGGTGCCTTTGCCATTAACTCTCTGGTATCCAGGACCGGCTTACCCATGTGAATGGTTCTTAAGCCAGCCAGCTCTGGACACTTGCATACCATGTGTTCGGCTGTTTCTGCTTCCGATCCACAGAGCCTGCAAATCTCATCTGCTGACTTTCCCATGCGGTACAAATGATGTTTGTATAGACAGTGCCCCGTCAGCAGTCCCACCATCACTCGAAGCTCAGCTCGTGTCAGCTTCAAGAGCTTTTTGGCGTAGGTAGGTGAAATCGTCACGAATTTCATTGCCTAAGCAAAAGCTTTATGGCGTAGGTAGGTGAAATCGTCACGAGTTTCTTTGCCTAAGCAAGTGCAGGAGTGTTAGTCCAGTGGATTATCCTGTTATTCAATTCCCATAGCTGGACCACAGCTTTATATTAGTCTTTTCCTAGCTCACAGAAAGGCTCAGGTCCAGCAGGTGTTAACCTTGATGCACTTTTTGCAAGTTCATCAACTTTTCCATTTTCTTCAACCCCACAGTGCCCTGGTATCCATAGTAAAGTCACTTTATTGCCTCTGGCCAGTTGCTTTATGGTGTTTCGGTACCTCAAGTCAACAGAACCCTGGCAGTACGATTCCAGGGATCTCTGCTTGGCTTGGCTGTCCGTGGTGATGTAGATATGCGTCACCTTGAGGTTCATTTTAAGACACTCCTAAGCGTATACATACACAGATAGTATCTTGGTCTGTGAAATCGAGGGATCACTTCCCAGGGCTTTAGAGATCCTCAGTTTAGGTCCATATATCCCAATGTCAGTACCTCTCTCTGATTTTGATCCATCGGTGAACCATATGGATGACTTTTTGTCCAAACGATTTACGAAACTTGTTGCACTAGGACGGTCATTTATAACCGTTTCAACGGGCGTTTCAAAATCGAAAGTGGTTGGCATAACATCCGATGGTTTTGCCAAGAGGTTTTAATCTAGTTGATACAGTATCCTCATAGGTCCAACCCAGTTTCCAGGTTGGAAACTGGGTTGGATTGGGTTGTTGGGATGTTTTGATTACTAATCCAAACCTTGTTGATGTTTCACTCAAATCTATTGATTTTGATATTTTAGTATTATATCGTATTGTTAGGGGTTGAGGTGATAATTTTCAAAGAGCAATTAAATTAGGGATTCACTGCTTGGCTTGATATTCAATCTACTTGGCTCAAGTTCAAGATCAAGTAGCTTGAGCTTGACTTGAAATCAACTGAAGTTCAAGACAAATAGTAGTTTTCAATATCAAGTCACGGATTTATTTATTAATAACTGACTTGAACTTGATTTGACATCAAGTCAAGCTCAAGCTACTTGAGCTTGAATCAAGTAGCTTGAATATCAAGCCAGGCCGTAAATTAAATAAATAAGGATTATCCAAGTATAAAATAACACAAAGGTTCGACAATTTTGCTATGAATGGATTGCGGATTTGTCTACTTCAGCATGCTTATCATGCTGCTAGCATTGGAACCTGAATATTCAGTATATAACTCGATAGTTAGAACGATATTGAAAGGATTAATGGGGAAAAAGTCTTTCACTTTTTGACTTAACCTTGTTATTATTGTATTTCTCGTAGAACAGCCGCGAACGCCCAAACGATAAATATACACCACACAGTGGCAAAGTATAGGCCGGTCATTAAAGTAATTATATCGTAATTACCGAGTGAAATATGTGCTTGAGAACAAACGGAAAATAAAAACCTCCTAATTAATAAGGCGTCATACAACTAACGCTCAGTTCGAAACAATCTTGTTATCCAGTTGTCTAAAACGAAATTACATACCTGGTGGTCATTCGAGCAGTTGTTCCTTTTCTCATTTCTATCACTCGACACGAAATAATGATATCTTAATGATGTTTAATTATAGATATGTACCTGAACAACCAGGAAACATCTTAAGAAGTTGGTTGAAATTGTTCATTCGAATATTTTTATAGGTATCCCTCTGTATTTACGTGCGCAGGACGTGATTATATAAAGTATCTGCGGTCTGAAGCTTCAATTCAGTTGCTTTAAATATATCTAGAAATCAGTTTAAATATCAAGTATCAGGTCTAATAGTTCGAGAATACTCAATACTCATCGCTCAAAAAGGAGGGAGGAATCGATAGAAATTGAACATCTTATTATGAATTATGATTTTCTATGTGACACCTACAGAAACCTCACGAAATACTCTTGTTGTCAGTATTTATTATACAAGTATATAAAATCCTAACAGGCCAATCCTCAAAGGATACATACAGTGAGTTTGTCATAGATCTCCTAAGTTTATTAAAGAAATCCCTTGAAAATTGAGCAAATGAAATGGCTTGGCGTTATGAAATAGACTTGCTCTGAAGATTTTTTAGATCGGTGGAAGCGACACGAAAACTTTTTTCCAAACCAAAAATTTTTTATCAACTCCAGCATCTTCGAATTCTGTTGAAAGACAATTTTCCAGAACTGCTCTTATAGTTACAAAAACCCTCAATAGATTAGTGTTGGATTTATAGGTTTAGCAGAGGATTCACTAAGACACAGATAATGTTTTAATAGTTTATTCTCTCAAGAATATCTCTCTCTGCTAAAAAAGTATCTTGATAGAATGTACAGGGTGGGCAAATTTTGGTGTTTTAGCACTAGAGATAGACAAAATCGTATACCCCATTCTCGGTCTCTTTTTCTGGGAAACTAACAAGGGGAGTATTCATTTTTGGCCACCTTCTTTTGTTTTCGAGTTATAAGCGAAAATTGTAAAAATGGTGATATCGAAAAACATTTATATCTCCGCTAATATTGATGATAGAGATCTGAAATTAAAACATTATACAGGCACTTTTTTACGTAGAATCCAGTGGCGTGCTCGTATGTTATGTTTATTCAAATGGAAACACTAGATTTCTGTGCCATTTTCTGAAAGCTTAATTTTTCCTGATTTCAAAAATATATAACATGGTATGGTTTGTATTAAAATAAATAACAGAAAATGGTCAAAAACCCTTTTTTCACCTAGGAGTCTCAATATTTCTATGGTGTCCTTCCGTCAATTTGATTATTTCTATGCTTTCTACTAATTTCTACAAAATTCGAATCTAGATTTGTTTTATAAAAATAGTTTCGAAAAATATAAATCTCGGAAAAAATTTCCTAGGTAGCTTGAACACAGTTCAAATATTCATCTATTGAATTCGGTGCGAAATATCGAGAAAAGGTGTCGACTGTGCATTGTGCAATTGTTGTCATTATTAGGTTGAATATTATTTCTTGTTTGTTCCTTTCGTAATTAAATGGTTGAGTTCAATCATATATGCGTTGTTTCATATGCTATTCAGAATGGATTGGTACTTATTCATTCTGGAGACCTATGTAAATAACTTCTGATACATCGATCCCAATACAACTCTTTCGATCGGAACATTCGACCTTGTGGATCTTTTCGTTATTTCCAAATCAATTTTTAGATGAAAAATTTATAAAACATATCTAGATTCGAATTTTGTAGAAATTAGTGAAAAGCATAGAAACAATCAGATTGACGGGAGCACACTGTTCTTGTTATAGAAAGCTCAGTTTTTCTGTGCTCATCAACAGTTGAAACCATAGAAATATTGGGACTCTTAGGTAAAAAAAGGTTTATGACCATTTTCTATTATTTATTTCAATACAAACCATACCATGTTATATATTTTTGAAATCAGGGAAAATTAAGCTTTCGGAAAATGGCACAGAAATCTAGTGTTCCTATTCGAAAAAACATAATTTTGGGTCATAGTGTCGTAATTAAAAACCCTTTTGAAAATACGAACACGCCACAGGATTCAACGTAAAAAAGTGCCTGTATAATGTTTTAATTTCAGATCTCTATCATCAATATTAGCGGAGATATAAATGTTTTTCGATATCGCCATTTTTCCAATTTTCGCTTATAACTCGAAAACAAAAGAAGGTAACCAAAAATGATTACTACCCTTGTTAGTTTTTCAGAAAAGGAGAACGAGAATGGGGTATCAGATTTTGTCTATCTCCTCTGGTTTAAAAGTTGTAGTGCTGAAACATACAAATTTGCCCACCCTGTACTTGTTTAGTAATGAGAAAAAAGTTATACCTACTTCAAAAGCGATAGCCCAGATTTCCATTTTCAATTTAAAAGAACGCCAACCCTCTGAGGTTGGGTCCAATCACCCCGTCAAAAACAAGGAGACGATACCGCTACGTATTGAGTTAGGAGCTTGATGCAAAATGTTAAATACTTACATCTGCAGACCGTTATGGGCGAAGATACGAATTCGCAAGATAAAACTTCCCAAACATGTGGTGGTCGTACCAGTGTATCGACGGCAAAAAACTTACCGTATGCCATAAATTTCAATTTGGAACAAGTACTGTGTTACACGGAATGACCGGAGTTTATTATGGCCGGAAAATACAGTTCACGTTGTCCAATTTCTCGAGAACTTCGCGCAAAAAATCGCGTTGACTTTACGAAGGAGAAGACCGTATGTTTTGCCGATGGTACACGTCATCCTCTCCCGATCGCCCTTTTCGTGTTTAAAACCTCAACAAGCGTTACACAATGATTCATCCTTACCTTTATCCATACTGTAATAAATATAGATAGAGGGAGTATACTCATTTTCTACATGTCCCCAACATCCCCAACAGATTACGTTGTCGGATTGTGATATATTTTCAAATCCACAATTTTACTATATCGTTATAAATGTATATTATATTGAATGAAATATATTTATTTGAGTGATTCTAAATTAAATATGCAAATTTGAATATTTGGAATCCGATATTTTTCCTGATTGACGAATTTATTGTATGCAGAATATTTATAATTTTCTGTATCTACCTGCTGAAATCCAAGGTTTGGCAACTATTGCGCTCCTAGTGTCATTCGTATTTTCAAGTTGTTAGGCGCGCTTGAAGTTTGTTTTCTGAATTTTCGATTTATTAAGGTATTCATCTCAATATATTTTGAGTTGATATGAAACGTTGATTCATTATGGGACATAAGAAGTGCGTTCTTTGTGGAGAAACTCGCGAATTGAGTGGAATATCGTATCACTGATATGTTTTCATTTCCACGCGCTTTATGTCAAAATTGAAAATTCACATTGTGAACAAAATTTGCTAACTGAAAGGGACATATTATGCTCCTTCTATTTATGTTATGTTCTGGATATATTCTAGAATGGTGAAAGAAACACGAAAAAGTTTTTACAAACTTGGCTAAAATGGCCTAAGATTCTTATCAACGCCAGTATCATCAGCTCCTGTTGAAAGACAGTTTTCTAGAGCTGCTCTAACTATTACAAAAATCCGCAATAAATTAGGTGAAACATCCATAAGATGCCTCATTTGTCTAGATACTAAATGGAAAATGATGTAATTGAATACTGTTTGACGGTTTCTCATAATTAAGAAACTACGTTTTTTTTTATATTTCATATTTTGTAATGTTTTATAGTGATTTTATTCGTACATTTTAAAATACTTGATATTTCGGTTGTTGTATATAATAAATTTCATGAATAAAAGTGTTTTTTGCAAGGTTCCTTCTCATAACATCATTTTTTATTGATATGCACACTACACAATGAAACTGCTAAAAATCAAGTAGCTTGATAGAATGTACTTGATTTTTCAAGTACTTGAGAAATAAATACTTGAATTGAATTGACATTGAAAAACTACTACTTTACATGAACTTGACTTGATTTCAAGTCTAGCCAGGTCAAGTAGCTTGAATATCTAGTCAAGCTGTGCATCTCTATCAGTGCTTGAAATGCGCATGCCTTCAGGCCTTTTCTGAATCTTGGAATTTAATAAATCTTTCAACTCTGAAATGTCAAAATGCAGGTCGGGTAACACAATTTGTATCTGTTTAACATGACATAAGTCAAATAAGGATTGACAGTGCCAGATGTGTATAGTATATCCAAAGTCACTCGAACTAGACCATAAAAACGAATTGGATACCGCGATCCGCGAAATACTGGGGTTTATTCGATTGATATTGTTAGGCGACAAATTCACTGGCTCCAAAGGAATTCCTGGAAACTTGGACAACCCTTGTATAATCGAAATATTCTGGCTTCCTCCAAGTGACTTTGGATATACTATACCTATATCGATTCATTGAAAGCATATAATTTTATAAGCAGCTTTCCATGAATCGATTTACACATTTGGACATTCAGAATATCAGAAATTCAAGAATGCGAAAAAAAAAAAATTCAATGCTTTTTGGAAAGAATGTAATATTCTTATGTTGAATATTTTCAATGAAAAAATATTTAATTTTCCATGTGATGTTATCGTTTTTCTGTCTCTGTTGCATCAGTTTAATTTTTGAAATGAAATTTTATTATCATTTTTACCATCAAGTCAATCACAAAAAATAACAAAAATAAACATTTAACTTTTTTTAAGTCTTGATAATTCGGATTCATGCTATTCTCTGCGTGATCACTCGTAGTATCCACCTTCTATAAACTGGCACATTAGTATAAACTCCAAACATTCCAGGTTGACCGCAGCTCTTTCCCCAGATTACTATTCCTGCTACCGTATACCTTGATGCAGTCGTTCCAGCTCCACAAGTAAGGGGCGCCCCACCGTCTTGCTGAAAAATTTCCTGCGATTATTTGAGGACGTGATAAAGACTTTGTACTTACAAAACACGCATCTTTTTGTGCTTCACCACCAGCGCACAACTGTCCACCTGTTTGATCCAAGTATACTGCCGTGTTTACTGTACCTGCGAAGCCTCTTGCACAAGTGTTGATATCTGTCGTTGAGAGCGTTACTTGCTTCAGTTTAGTTGGAACGGCCATGTTGTTTGGCTGAATTTGACCCCATCCAGAGACCAAACATCTGCAATTATCCATTTCTTAGATTTCATTTTATTTTGATTTATTCATAAAAACTTCTAGACAGTAATTACATGTAATGTTAGAACTACATAAAAAAGAGCAAGAAAAAAAAAACAAAAATATAACAGTATAAAAAATCAGTAACAAAAATCTGAAGCAGTCTTTATATTTTGAAGACTTCTAGTATTGAACAACTCAAATCTAATTTTCAATTATAATAGCGGTACGGCCGGATATAGTCACTAAAATTTAAAAAAAAATCACTAAATGACCTTTACAGAGTAGAGAAGCAGGATTGCCAATAGGTCGAGAATAACACCCTGATCAGTAGTTCTTATGGTATTAATCACTAACATTTTCAAATGAAAATATATTACTGAAATACAAATATCGAATGTTGAATTTCATTATGATGTAGGTACAAATTTCTTACCTTTGGGGTCTCATATAGGTTGTTGCATTCGATGAAGCTTGTGGTAGGCAAATGGTGTTGACTGATGTTTGCCCTATCAAACTAATCGGTCTTGCTAGTCTCACAATGGCGATGTCATTCTTCAACGTAGAATTGTTGTACGTTGTTTCATTGAATATGAATATCTGAGCTGCTCTAGATGTTGGATTGCTTGCGTTAATCCTTGCTGGATCGTTCACTCCCATTATCACTGTCAACTGTGATGGATTTGTTCTGAAATATAATCGAGTCTGGTAGTGATGAAAGTCAGAGCATTTAATCAATTTATGAAGTTCAATTCTCAAACGCAAAGACATTTCCAGATGTATATACAAGTTCGTGGCAAAATTTTGAAGTTCCTGCATGTGGCTTTACCGGACTCCTGATGCAATAAAACCATCATCACTTCCAAATGACACATCCCACAAGCTGTGTCATAGTGAAGGTGACAATTAACGAAATAGAGGCACCAAAGAAATTGCGCAAAGGCTGTTCATTATCTTCCTTGAAATATTTTCCGAATGGGCTAAAAGACATGGTCAAAAAATGAATTATTCCTTCATAATCAGTGATATAGGTTTCTTACTGTCATTCTCTTTAACGAGTTCATTGTTGATAAGTCTCCAGACCGCCATAAAGCAGTGTTATGTCCAGAAGAAAGAACCAAAAAATGACGAAATGTAGAAATTTCGACGCAAAAAATGATAATAAATCATATCGATATTAAATAAGAGTTTTCTTTGATAGACTTACAGATTGTATAACAAAACTTTGTGAGAGGCTGTCAAAATATGGTAAGGGCTTATCAAAGATCCGCTTCCAATGTAGTTTCCATCACCTCCAACCAGAAAAGCTTGCCAAGGAAATGCTCCGAAAGGTGCATCACCGTCGGTTACTACTGGGGTCCTGACCAATCGCAAACCACAATTGCTCATGCTTCCTTGTGCATAGCAAGGTACCAATCCTGCTGGACAAGTGACTACACCAGGAATATTGGTTCCAGTCTGTAAAAAATGTGGTAATAGTTGAGAGGAAGGAAGCCTACCGTTCTGTCTCCATCGCATTCTTGGATATTCTGTTTTGATTGAATTAAGAAGACATGTTCTTGCCAATATCATTCCACGTAGAATTGAACACTCCAGAAAGTGAGAAAATTCAACATGGTAGATTGTTCAATAATAAAAAGTAATTCAGAATTCTAGACCTACCGTCAAGGATCTCGGAAAGAAAACCTGTTGAATCAGCTTTTCAGTATTCGTTGAACATTCTCTGATCTCGCTATTCACCTGGAGTTAATAATTTCCCGTGAGTAGAAATCATTAACAGATAGGAATGTTGACTGAAGTTAGCAGTCGGTTGTTTAAAACTTATGTACAAGGTGGGCGAATTTCGATGTAGTATTTATTTTAAGCCACCTTCTATTGGTTTCGAGTGAAAAATGGCGATATCGAATAAAATTTATGTCTCCGTTAATAGTGAAATTAAAACATTATACAGATACAAAGTATGAAAGGATAAAGACAGTCCCTCGCAGAGAAGTTATTATACAGATACTTTTTTTACGTAGAATCCAGTGGCGTGCTACTGTTTTTAGCAGGATTTTTAATTACGAATCTATGACCCAAAGTTTGGTTTTTTGAATGGTAATACTAGATTTCTTTGTCATTTTTTGAAAGCTTAATTTCTACTTATTTTTAAAGAATATACAACATCGCTTGGTTTGTATCAATATAAATATTAGGAAATGGTCAGAAACATTTTTCAAATCAGTAAAAGCAGAAGAAAACTAATTGTCAATGAAACTGTGCTACTAGGCTACTTTACCAATCTTTCTGAAACATTTTGTTCAAGTGACTTATGGTTTAAATATTCAATAATAATGAGAACTAAGATGCTTAATAAAGAATATCAACATCGGGAATCACCATCACCAAGTTGTTTAATAATTTGAAGTGAAGATCGAAACGATATCAGCCACAAGTACAAAGTTCTGGCTAGGAAGATGATGAATTTTTTGATTCATTAAATTGCATTAATATTCCGTCTGTTTGGTGGAAGCCGATGGCAGGATCTTGTGAATATGATAGTCACTCACGTAGAAGATAAAAAGTTTCATTTTAGTGACTGTTCAAGAGACCAAAACCGATAAAAAGCGCGTATCCACAATTTTTTGAAGAAGAATAGCTGATAAAAAATAAATGAATTCCGCTTACGGGATTGTCCTAAAATAGTAATTTACGTAACAAGTCCGGAAAATAGGGTTTTTTTGGACGAATAGACAAAAGGAAGTCTGTGAGTCCAAAAAAACCATTTTCGGGCGTGTTGCGTACAATATTTTTTCGGCAACCATGTAAAATAACACTATCGCTGCTGCTTTCCATATTTCATTGCAATTGCGATCAAAAAACAAGCAAATTTTTGACAACTAATTTCATATGAACTGTCAGCCGTTATCTCGGTTGCTATGGATTCTATGATTCTTTTCCGGCCTAGTCCGGGAAGTACGTACTTTCCGGACTAGGCCGGGAAATGCTACTTTCTCAGAGAAAAAGCGTCCGGGAAGTGAGCACTTCCCGGATGGTTGCCGAAAAAAGCTTTTTCTGGACATTTGGCAAAATCCTATGTATCAATGCGAAATATCTAAGTTTTTGCTATCCTAAAAAATATAAATGTCACTGCCTACGTCGAACATCAGCAACTGTTCTGGCCATTTGAACATCATGAAGGTTGGAAATCTTGAAAAACTGAAGTTTCAAGAATGCTTGCAGGTATACATTTTAGGCAGGTTTTTCTTCACAGAATGACACATGAATCCCTGCATTTGCTGCAGGCAAACATTCACGGAATTCTATATTGTTTCGAATGAAACAATGTTGATAGTGTTAATAATTTGTTTCAATTTTGATAGCAGGACTTATTGAATACATATAAAAATTATTTATCTTTTTAGGATATGCCTGACGGCTAGAAAGTACTCGTATTCAAATTATGCCCAATAAGCAATAAAATCAATATCAAACTGGCATGACATCAAATATTTTATTGCCCAATGCAGTACTTACTGGAGTCATGATTCTTGGATCGATTCCTCCAGAATAAGGACATATCCCAGGAGGTACGCAAAAAAAAGGGTCTCCATTGGGTAGAACTCCTTGTCCTCTCACTGCAAATAGTATATTATGCTCACTCATATAAAATCATTCCAATAAAAAAATAATTATATTTCTACAGCAATACTCAACTCACCCAGTGAAAATAGACTTAAAACTATTGCAAACAAATGTGACATGTTCTTTATTTGGTATACCATTGGGATAACCTTTGAAATAACGCATCGCTAGGTACACCATTTTATAAACTATTTAACTGTGAAAAAACTCGGAACATATTCAATTATTGATTGTTATTTGAATAATCATTTTAGTTCAGTAGCGTTTCATGGGGAAGTATCCATACATTTCACGTTTGATTGAAAAATATGTAGTTTTGAATATTTGCACCTCAGAAAATAAGATTTCGGAGAAACATATTTAATGATTTCCAAAACGTTGAAATAAGTAGGTTAATTATCAATATTATCCACCCTCGAAGAAATGTCAAATGAAAATTATTACTGAAATGTTTTATTGAATTATGTTTCTATTTTTTTAACCTTCTCAAAAAGACCTTACTCTAGTATAAGGACTGAATAGTTTACGAGAGAAATTCCATCTTTATTAGCCATCGTATAAAGATTAGGTGTTTTCAGAGACGAATGATTCAATATCCAGATTTAGATACCAACTGTTAAGAGGGATTTATACCACGTGTCATTCTCGTGATCTGTCAAAGTTTATCTACTCCTCTCTCCTCAGCGTTTTTGAAATTCCACCACTTTTCAGGATGAGTGAAGCAAATTTGAACATTCCTCTGATTTACCTTTTTTTCAACAACATGCAAAAATTCAAAATACGTTTTTACGTCTTTACATTTGAATTCAGTAACAACATATTTTCAGCCTTTGACAAATTTTTTTTTATAACACTTTTATGTGGAAATCCATGAAAAATAAATGATTGTTCGGAAACTCATATCATGCATATATTGATGCTTCAATAACAAATTCATCTAATTCTTTTTGTCTATTCCAAAAAAAACTAATAAATAAGGACTTTCCGCAATGACGAACTCTTTAAAATGAATAATAGTGAAAATATCATATAAATCGATGGTCTCTAGCCTAAAATAAAGCGTACTAATTTTTGAACTAATCGCTGAAACGGTATAGTTACCTTTTCTTAAATACGAAGATATCCCTTGTATTCATAGAAACATAATACATACCTACAGTTCTTCCTTTGATTGACTATATCAAAGGATAACCGGTTCAAAACAGATAATAAAATATCAAATCGAATAAATCAATAGCAAAAAAAAAAAGAATTACTCTTAGGCAGGTGTTTTATATTGAAGTAGTTATAACATTTTGATATTCCTATCAAGATGTTTCCAGGATGAACCATTTGTGGATTGCGTTCTTTCGTTTATTGAACAAAATTATTTTATTACGTGGAAATTTTCCAACAAATCATGGTCACTTCATTGTATATATTTTTTCTCTGTATTGAGTTATAGAAAAAGATATATAAAAAGATAATGTTAAAATATTTAACAACTGGAATACTGGCACATTCTGTAAAATGTATTGTGGTTACATTCATTCTGGTGTCCTACACCACTGGTGAACGTTTCAATATTTCTACATGTTCTTTTGAGAATGATTTGTGAATGATATCCGGATAATTTTCATCGAATTAATCTATAAACGACTGAAGCATATCTCTCATATTGAATGAATGCCGATATCATTATTCGCCTAGTATTCTCAATTATAAAATGAAATTTTTCAAATGATATATCAAAATTCATTTATTACTCTAATTTTGAACTGTACAATTTCTATTTCTGAATTATTCATTTACATATCACATAATATTGTTTCATTAAGGAATTGGTTCTGTTAATACACCAACTATCCAACTTCTGTAAGTAGGAACATTCGTGTATACTCCGTAAACGCCTGGTTGGCCACAGCTTTTACCCCATATCACAATACCAGCAACAGTGAAGGCAGCTGGATTTTCTGCTGTTCTACAGTTGAGAGGCGCGCCACCATCTTGCTGTAAGGAATCATACATTTTAAAAATTTCATTATAAATTAATGGATTGCAAGTATCACTTCTACAACTATAAAACTATATCAAAGGAAATGGAGAACATTTCAGAAATATTTGTTTCAATTTCAATAATTTTAAATTCTTCTTCAATCAAATCCCACTTGTATCCTCAAAATTCTTCGTGAAAAGTAAAGTTCTTACTTTAGTACTTCTTACAAATTGAGTGAATGCTGTGAACTAGAAATCTGGCACTAGAGCCTCCTGCTAATAAAGATTACAAGTACTATAAAATAAATCGCATATTTTCAACTTTAAGAACAAAGGAACTGCCTTCCAAGAACTTTTTTGACAATTTTGGATCCAACGTTTTATGCTGTTACTACCACAAATACTACTTGATCCAAATTCCAAAAGGTGTTGCTTCCTACGAAAATTCTCATTCATACAATTTTCATCAAATGTCGTTAAAGAACTATTTCCACTATAGGCATTCCATACCGTTGTTCTTTATTTTTACAAAATAAGCACTTTGCAATTTTTATTGTTTTGGAATCGTCTGCCGCAACATAAAAAAACTGTATATTTTTTTGTTGATCAATTTTGCCTCTTCTACAGATTTTTTTCTCATGGTTTTTGGAGGGGGGATCTTCAAAATCAGACTCAATTTGTTCTGGTACGTATTCCGAGCTGTATGAGCTACAGCTACATAAAAAAAATCAGGTTCAGACATTTCGAGTTCAGACACAACACACACACACTAAAAAAAAAACGAAACAAGCCAAGCGTATCCTTCTAAATATGAACTATAATTAATTTGCAGAGTAACAGAGTACAAGTTCATATTCAAACTTCAAACTGTTTGAAGAAGTTTGATTTCAAACCAAACTTGAAGATACAGAAATCGAGTCAAGTCAAACTTTTTTACATAAGAAGAATTCGAAGAATTTTGTGAGGATCACCAGTTTCAAGCTAGGTCAATGTTTAGGTCTGTAACCTTCGACGCTTGGTTATTTTTCAAAAAAAAAGGTGAGCCTGTCTCTAGGATAGATAGAAAACTAAAAAATAATTGGAGTTTGCTTAAAAAAGTTTCATAACGCGTTGAAGGACAAAAATTACACATTTTTAATTATTTTGTGGAAACTACTGGCAACATTGTAATGAAATTTTATACGAATTTATTTTGGAAGCTCATACATCCCATGAGTTTCATTTTATATCTGACTTCCATAGAAGACTCTAGTTACACGGTTCATACCAAGTAGTATTGAACATAACTTTTTTAGGGTTAGATTTTTTATCGAAATTTCAAGTGAACTTAAACATCATTCTATTTTACACCAAAAAGGAACCCTTTGTGAAACTCGATACAACTCGATATCGGAATATTTGCATTTGACAATTGAAAAATAATAACCCTTGCTGGTATAAGCTAATGATGAAGTTATTAATTGAACAAGAAATCACAAGAAGAGAATTAGAATAAAGACTAAATTCAGAATCGTGAAAAAAGTGTAAAATGTCATTTTCATTTTTATTGTTCAACCCTAATTATTTTTCAGTTTTCTACCTATCCTAGAGACGGGGTCACTTTTTTTTAAACTCTCTATTGAATCGTAATTTTTTATCGGTGATACCTGTTCATTCTTCATTTTTGAAGCTTTACGTCTGAAAAAATGTTACACGACATATAATGAAGTTTTGAAAGATATTCTTATTTTTTCTCCATAAGTCGAACTTCTTGATTATAAGTTTTAAACGACTTCATTGATTTCATTGCATATACAAAAATATATACTTACGAAACATGCATCTTTTTGTGCTTCGCCTCCTGCACAAATTTCTCCAACTTTATCCAGGTAAATACTGGTATCTACCTTACCACTAAATCCTTTTTCACATGTATCTATATCTGTAGTGTTTACATTAACTTGTTTGAGCTGTGTAGGTACAGCTGTATTATTCGGTTGTATTTGACCCCAACCAGAAACTAAACATCTGAAAGTGAGACCAACTGAAGAATAATTCAGATATGCAGGGCTTCTACCGATAATAACAATGAATATTTAAGGAGTGCTCACATTTTGGTAAAAATCTCATTTCAGTTCATTTGTATCTTATAGTGGGTTATCCATGTCGTGGTCCAGATTTCATTCACAGCTCTGTTCCAATGACACATGTTAAAAAGAACTGTTAAGAGTTTAGCCATTTAACAATATGGATCGTTTATCTACCGCTGAACGTGTGAAAATTGAGAATACTTACTATGTAAATAATGATTCTACGTTTCATGCATAACGGGCAGATTATGGTCGACATAATCGTCCATCTGAGCATGCAATTGGTAGGACAATGGAAAATTCTAAAATACTAGATCTGTTACTGTCTTAAGGCCCATACATGATCAAAATGCAGGCTCGACCGAAAATATTGCTGGTGTATACCAAATTAATCTATTCCTTGGCGCGCACAATATTTGGGCCTCCCTTAGGGCACGCTATGCCGTATTTTGCATCATTAGCATCTCCATACTTATAAGGTTCAGTTCTCACAAGAACTAAGGCCAGCTGACCACGAAATGCGTAGAACATAAGCCGATTGGGTGCATCGAATTTTCTGCAGCGATGAAGCACATTTTTCACTCGGTTACTAAACCAGCAAAATTGTGGCATATGGGGCAGTGTAACTCCTGAAAGACCATTACACCCACAAAAAGTCACTGAATGGTATGCAATTTGGTCTGGCGGAGTGATTGGCCCGTCCTTTTTTTTTGAAAATGAAGGTGTCCAATACTCATCGTTATAGCCAAGTGATTACCGATTTTTTTGACCTGATGGCGCAGCAAGCCACACAACACCATCCGTTTTTAGCTTTATTGCCAGAAAGATTCCCAGCACGCGTTATTTCTTGTTTCGGAGATGAGAATTGGCCACCAAGATGTTGTGATTTAACGTCTGTGGTTTTTTTCTTGGATTATGCGAAGGATCGTGTTTATGCCGATAATTACACATAATGGCAAGGTCCAAGCATTATTGATTCAAAAATTTGATCGATACTCTAAATGAAAGTGTTTTATGTACATTTATTTTCGGAACCACAAAATGGATAACCCTTTAGAGACTCACGGTTGTGGTTTTGCAGTGAATGTTGTGTTTGTGGCAGTTGCTGATGGAATGCAAACAGTATTCACTCTGTTCGTATCCAATAGACCTATAGGATTGAGCAGCCTTACAACTGCAATGTCGTTTTTCAGGGTACTATTGTTATGGGCGGGATGTATGTAGATCTTTGATGCTGTCGAATTAGGTTTGAGAGGTGGTTCATTTAGAGTTGCAGGGTTGTTAACTCCGAAATATATGGTCAACTGTTGTGGTGTCGCACTGGAAATCATATTGGTTAATATAAGTATGTATTAAAATTTATAAAAAAAAATTGACTACAATACGATTAATAGTGAGTCGATTAACTGAATAATACCGTCACTAATTTTTTTCAAGTTTCTCCTATTATCCACAAACGAGCACATTTTGATAAAACAATTTCTAAACTTTGTTCAAACGTGGATCTTTGTATGAATGGCATAACCTACTGGCATTGTATTGACTCGGTCTTCACTCAATGGGAATTCCTTTTTAACCTAAATCAAATGACTAATATTCTATTTCAACATTTTAATTCAAAATAAAACTCTCACTTATATAGATAAATATGGGGATAGGTACATTTCATCAATAAGGGATTCTAGGGATTGTAGCAATAAATTGTTCACAGAAAGACATTTAAAAGCGACAAGTTGACGAATTCCACTTGGTCGTTCAATGATATTCCAATTTCATTTAGTCTGTTTATTTTTTGAGCTTCTAGGAATGTGAGCCATATCTTTATTCCCATGTATATTTCAAAAATTATGGTAAAAAAATACTCTCACTCTCAGGTGGTCTGCAAAACAGTATGCATAGAGTGCCTTCAATTTTTTTCTCGAAAGCAGAGCTATTTATGAAGAGAACAAGGGAGACAAAAAAGTGGTATTTTTAGTTTCTCTATCTTGAAAAATTCAAAAAGCCACAAAGAAGTGCCCCAATTCTTTTTGCTCAATATTGTTGCCGTTGTACCTACTGAGACGCTTCTGGACCTAATAATTTGAGTCTAGTTATGGCTAAATGGGCGCTTCATTACTTCAAATAACTTTAAAATTCAAACCAAATCGGTTCAAAAATATTTACTATATTTAATAAATACCCGTTTACTCCGAAAGGAAGCAATTCTGGACATACTTATATGTTCTTAGGATCATTTTTCTTGAAACGATCTAAAGAATTGGTGTATTCCTGATGAATATATTCATGAAATGAGAAAGCAAAAACTCACTTGAAAGCTAGGACCTTGTGCGCAGCGGTCAAAACATGATACGGACTCAGAAGTGAACCAACTCCCAAATACCCGCTGGGTCCTGCCAGATACCCTAACCAAGGATAAGCGTCCGGATCAGCCAAGCCATCCTTTACGTTCTTATTGGCACTTTGACCGCAACTGCTCATACTTCCTTGGGCGTAGCAGGGAAGTTTTCCTGCTGGACACGTGGCTATTCCTGGCGTTGGCGTTCCATCCTACGGAAAAATTCTTGTATTCGAGAAATATCAGTTCGCAAAAAAGACGTACGGTTAATATTTTTTCATTGAAAACTTTGTCGATTAATGTTGGAAGGTCTTCGCCTACAGTCGCTTCACTGTCCTCCTGAATTCTCTGAATTCAAACATACAGGATGCACTGAGAGAAATCCATATTTTTTTATTAATAAAGCACTTATTTGAATGTTATTTATTCACAACTATTACAGCAGATTTATATTTGGTATATTCATTAATAGTTAAATTATGCATTCAAAAAAGTTTATTAATAGAGAATAAAATATTTGTTTACAAGGTACTTGATAATATTTAATATATTTCGGTGATAAATAATTTATATGAACTTACGTTATCTCCACTGATAACATAAATTCATTGTCAACAAATTTTCAACTGGTAGTTAACGAACATTTGCTATTTATGATTAAACTCTTACAAGAATTCAATATTTTATTCACTCAGAATATAGGATTTAGTAATAATTAACAAACTAACATTATTCTAGCGATCCAATCTGTCTTAAAGTTTAAGGACATATCCCTCAAAGAGATCTGTCCTCGAACTTTTCCTTTGATTTGGATTTCCTTTTAAAACATAAAATCTGTCTTACTATGGGCTTGTTGAACGCCGCTTAGCACATCTGTACTGAATTTTGGGTTTAGATCGTTTGTACCTATATTTCACAAACATTTTTCGACAAGAAATTTTTTAGGTTAGATCGGAATTCGGCTAATCAGAGATCGTTAATTATGGCTCCGCTCACCGATTCTTTGTGGAGCTCACGGTTTTGAGGAAATTTGAACTCGAAATTTGGTAAAAAATTGAATTTTCCCCTAAAAATCGTTATATTATCTCCAGAATTATTCATCACAGACGGCTCAAATAAAAACGTTTTCAATCATCAAATTCCGATCTAAAACATACTGAGGGGTCAAGGGTCCAGGAGAAGTTGCAGCCTCAGGAATATTGGCAATTTTTTTCTCGAAAATTTCAGATTTTTACCTATAATTTCTGAAATGATTTGATGATCGGCCAACTGCTAACATTTTCATGATATACATACTCGAATCAATCAATAGAATGAAACAAAATTCCCATCAATGAACTTCAATTTTTTTTTCAATTTTTTGAGGGTTAGGTATGGAAAATTTCACAAAAATTTTTCGACTAATCAGAGATCGTTAATTATGGCTCCTTTCCCCGATTTCTTGTGGAGCTCTCGGTTTTGAGGAAATTTGAAATCGAAATTTTGGAAAAAATTGAATTACCCCATAAAAATCGTTATATCTCCCGAATTATCCATCACAGACCGCTCAAATAAAAACTTTTTCAATCATCAAGTTCCGATCTACAACATACTGAGGTTTCAAGGGCGTAGCTCGCGTCCAGGAGAAGTGCAGCCTCGGGAATATTGTCAATTTTTTTCTCGTAAATTTCAGATTTTTACCTATAATTTCTAAAATAATGTACTGATCGCCCAACTGCTAGCATTTTCGTGATCTACATACTCGAATCAATCAATAGAATGAAACAAAATTCCCATCAATGAACTTTTATTTTTTTTTAAATTCTCTTATCTATCTGTCTAGATAACATTCTACATTCCAAAATGAAAATAGTGAAAATTTTGTTTCTTGTGAAGGGTTCGGAAGGTTTATTATTATTGAAAATAATAAACTAAAAGACGATTCGATGTTAACATGGAATAGTTGGATTCAGTTCAAGAAGCTTGAAAATATAGCCTTCGTTCATATTATTATATCTATTTTCATTTTGTTCATGGTCGGTTTTTAGAATTCTGGCAAAAGGGCAGTATCATTATACAATAATGAATTATAATGTTTTTGTACCTAGACCAGACATAGAAATGATAGTTATAATGGCAGTACTGTATTATTTTTTACATTTCTAATGACATTTGTGTTCAGTAGGTAATTCCATTCAGTCACGGAAAAATACACGCTTCAACAACGTTCATAAATTGTTTTTTTTTATCATAATCAGTGCTAATATGTAAATACTGGAAGAAATTCATGAACGACATTATTCAGTTAACCGACTCACAATTCGTCTTCTTGTAGACAAATTTGAAAGTGGGATCAAGTAGGGCTCAGTATTTGTTACTGGTACTTTTGTATAGTATGAAAAAATTCATACAAAATTTGTCTACAGTACGACGAAAGTGAGTCGATGAATTGAGCACTGATTTTGATAATTTTTCATGAAAAAATGACATAACCTACTCAACACAAATGACATATGATAATTCAGAAATACCTAGTGTTGTCATTATAACCACTTCAAATCGTATCATTCTTATTAGAAAACCCTATATATTGGGATTAAATTATTTTAATATTTGCTGAAAAGTCTTTCATGATATCTTACTGGCGTTAAAATTCTTGGATCAATTCCTCCTAGACATATTCCAGGAGGAACGCAGAAGTATGGACTTCCATCTGGTAGGAGATTTTGACCAGCAACTGCAAAAATTGAAATATCATAAGCATAAATGTGAGATTTTTTGAAAAAACACAGAATTAAGAATAATAAATTATCTTACAAAAGTTAGAATATAGATAGAAGGAACGGAAAGTAAACATTTGTGCTCGATCCCGAATACAAGAGAGATGGAAGTTTAGTGTCGCCAATCACAATCGAGCTAGCCGATTGTGAGTGCTAGCCATAGGCGTGGAGAATCTTGATTTGATTGTTGAATGCTTTATCAGGAATACCTTTTTCATAACTTCACAATTGCTCCATCATTAAACTGCGAAAAACATTGACCTTTTTGAAGTACGAAAGAATTTTCATAAATACATCACATTGTAAACTATTTTTGAGCATCAATTGACAATTTCGAAATAAATCAAATTATATACGCTACTGCTAACGCGTCCCGTCAGACAAGGAGTGACGAATGTTGGAATCAAAACAAATGCATCAGTTACAAGGCGATTTCTATTCCTCTTATTAATGTTCCAAAATACAATTCTAATAAAATATCATGGATTCAATTGAAAACTGGACATGATAAATAATTGCATGTTCACTTTGTTTTGATATATTGCTTAGAATTCGAAGAAAATTCATCATTCAAATTTGATAATACAGAAAATCAAGTGATGAATTGAAGTTTCAACTTTCACACAGTAATATTTAATTTTTCAAGATGACGACATCATTGTCAATTGAAGTCAACACAAAGATTTCCGTGGTTTCTTCACTTAGTTGCAAAGGCTAGATCCCTAGTTTTTCATCTAATTTTTGTATCGTTATCGAATAGTTAATTGTTGAGCATTTATGCTAATCTAACCAAAAAAAAATTTTCAATATATATATTCTATTCTCAATTAATTGTTTGAGCTGAACCTTTACATACCATAACTATTTACAAGTATAACAATTAAATTCACAACAATCACTTCATGTATTTTTTCCATTTTACACCTAATAAAAAACCAGCAGACAAATATGTATTCGGAAATGTGGAACGCTCTGAACTGTCACCATTTTATATATATTTCTATGACAAATGTATGGATTATTATGAGCATGACATTGAACCTACAGTGATTATAAAAATAAACAACATATTATTCCATTTCCTGACCGGGGATGTACATAATTTATCATCGAAAATACAATAGCAATGTCTGATTCGAACAAATTATATATATTACTCAGAATGTTTGGGATTTTTCCCTTTCTGAAGAAATTTTATTGGGGAATTTTTTTATCCATTCAAAAATGTCATTCTCTTAATAAAATTTGTAATTACTGTATAATAACCCAGTATGGAGCTTGGAACAGTGGCGACACGAGTGGTCTCGTTTTTAATTGGCAGCAGGTTGCTGAGCCTGAATATGGCGACTTTTTGTTTACATTCGCCGTTTACCTGATTTTTGGGATTTATTCAAAATGAGAGGCCCATTTTATTAAGTTACTGTAGAAGGTATTCTTCAGTTGAATAAATTTGTTCTATATAAAAACCTATCAGTCCCAATAATTTCAATTTTGACGAAGAGTCAGTTCAGTCAAACGTATTCTCAAGTTCTATGGTTAAGCCCCGTCCCATTACCCATTTTTAGGATCAATTTGAACGAATTGTCTCCACTCTGTTTTATGAAGACACTGTAGAGCTTGATACAGTAACTTAATTAACTACAGTGGCGACAAGCCTAAATATGGCGGCTTTTTGTTTACATTTTGTTTTTTACCTGATTTTTGGGATTTATTCAAAATGTAATGGCTCTTTTTTTAAGTCACTGTTATATTCTGCAGTTGAATAAATTTGTTCTATTTGAACGAATTGTCGCCACTCTGTTTTATGAAGTCACTGTAGAGCTTGATACAGTAACTCAATAAACTACAGTGGCGACAAGGCTAAATATGGCGGCTTTTTGTTTACATTTTGTTTTTTTACCTGATTTTTGGGATTTATTCAAAATGTAATGGCTCTTTTTTCAAGTCACTGTTATATTCTGCAGTTGAATAAATTTGTTCTATATGCAATCAATCTATCAGGCCCAACACTTTTAATTTTGTCAGTTCAGTTCAGTCAATTTTATTCTTAAGTTTTATGTCCTCATTCGCCATTTTTAGACTCAATTTGAAGGAATTGTCGCCACTGTGTTTTATTAAGTCACTTGACCCCTTGAGGTGCCATCTGTCAAAAGTCCCATGATCAGAACTAAAGTGAGCTACCCTTGTCTGATGTGAATATTTGAAATTTTATGATACACAAAGCTATACATTACGAAAGTATTTTTTAAACCAATAGTTAGTTAGCACAGTTTTCAATTTAATGATTCTGTGTTGTTTTCTTTTCGATAGGTGTTACAAGGTGGTATGCTTGTTGAATGATGAAAGTAAAAAATATTTTTCTCTAATTCTATGGTTATTCCGTTCATTCTTCCACATCTTGTAGAACAAAATCGTGCGAGAATATATCAGAAACGTACAGTTTTCATGGTTATATTTCATTATTCTATGTTGGCACTCCGAACTTTCCGCCACGGCTTTATCTGTCAATTCATCAATTTGCCTTAAAGAAATCAGTTCTGCCAACCAACATTTTTCAATGCAAAAATCACTAAAATATATTTATGGAAATATTTCATTAATTTCAATGAAAATGCAATGAATTAGAGAAAATAATGTATAATACTCGTACAGAAGGCTCATTCTACCACTCGTTGATTCCAAAACTCGCCACTTCGTGGCTCGTTTTTGAATTTTGAACTCGTGGAAGAATATCAATGCCTTCTGCACTTGTATTATAAATAACTATTCTATGTTGTTTTGTTTGCGAGAGGTATTTCAAGGTGGAACTCTTGTTAAGTGATGAAAGTATAAAATATAATTCTCTGATTATAGATTCACTACAACTTTTATGCAATTGAACATTTCGGAGTTAAAATTGAAAAGAAAGGGATATGTAGAGAATGATTGATTCATATTCTGAACTGTTTCATTACAATAAAACTTACGTTCAATGCATCAACGCATTTTTTTGAAGATTCACAGGTCCGTATTTATTGTGAATTGAAATATACCCGATATTCAACCTTAAATACTGATATGAAATGTGTCAGTATGAAAATATGCTCTCTTGATAGGATTTGCAAAGTAGTTCTTAATGATAAATACGCTTTTCAGAAATTTCAAGTGTTTCACAGCATATTACATGAAAAATATTATTTTCTCTAATTCTGTGGTTATTCCGTTCATTCTTCCACATCTTGTAGAACAAAATCGTGCGAGAATATATCAGAAACGCACAGTTTTCATGGTTATATTTTATTATTCTATGTTGGCACTCTGAACTTTCCGCCACGGCTTTATCTGTCAATTCATCAATCTGCCTCAAAGAAATCAGTTCTGCCAACCAACATTTTTCAATGCAAAAATCACTAAATTATATTTATGGAAATATTTCATTAAGTTCAATGAAAATGCAATGAATTAGAGAAAATAATGTATAATACTCGTACAGAAGGCTCATTCTACCACTCGTTCATTCCAAAACTCGCCACTTCGTGGCTCGTTTTTGAATTTTGAACTCGTGGAAGAATATCAATGCCTTCTGCACTAGTATTATAAATAACTATTCTCAGTCCGGATCTGCGTTATCGACAAGTTATTGTAAGTGAATATTGAATTTTCGAACAATAAAGATAACCCAAACGAATTGAATGCTTCAGCCATACACTTGGTAGTTGATCATAATTGAGTCAACCACTAATATTTTATGGTGCATAATTGCAGTTTTTAATCTTTTAGCTACAAAAGTATTGTGGAGCAAATAACAGTTTAAAGAAAGTTTTCTGATAGAGTTATAATGCAGCAAACATATGTCATAAAAACATATTAGGTTTATTAGATGACAGCAAATAGGTACCAAAGGAATTCTACGATTTATTCTGGATTAGTTCTGATTTGCTTAATGAGCAGTTGAATAAAATTTAAAAATGCTAAACATTTCTGGAATCCACAAGCCAGTCTGCTCGTTCATTATAATTAATTCATTGTGATGTACTGATTTGAGAACTCTTATTGATTCTAAATAATTCAGATCTGTTTCTTTACGGGATCAGTGTGTTACTTGTAGAGTTTCGATGGGGTAGAATTTCATGAAGGAAAAAAATGTTCATCTCATTTTTGAAAACGTAACTTTTCGAAAGGAGGCCTAAGAGCTGTTATTTGATTTTCTACAAATTTTTATCGCATCCTGTATAATAAACATTGGTTTGTTAGTAATCCATCAATTCTAGTGAATAATTGTAACTCGGCTTGAAAGTATATTCCTCACATCAATTACGATTAGTTGCAACACGCAACAAATGGAACACAGACCTTGATCTAATTACCCTAGAATACCTTAAATCGTAATAAATGGGGAATTTTTACATAAAAATTCCAACACACAGTCATAAATTGCACGTAATCGCGGGAAATGCCTTATTAATTTTCTGTGAATATCTCTTCACTACATTTTCGTCACTGAATACAGAATGGTCTAACGAGCTTTATAATAACAGAAGTATTCATTATTCTTTAGTTCACATAATATGTTCGGAGAAACCGCATTCCTCGGTTCTGGCTTTCAATTTTCAACAAACTTTTTTTCATTATGACTGTGAGGTGTAGGGAAAAATTCCCACCTGCCACTATTTTTTCCTTGTTACTTATAACTTCCTTTTTCAAAATGCTTGCTATTGAGTCGGTTGATGACGTATCGGAGCGCTAAAGATCTCGTGTTAGAGGCGGCTATAGTTTTGTCCCGACATAGTTCAGACGCCATCATGCGTTGTAAAAGTTTGAAGCGTGCTTTTGACTTTGAGGACTATTTTTCGAGTAGATATTCTCTTTTCTTCAATATAGATCTTGTGATTTTTTTTGGTTGCATCGATCACTACAAAATTGCGACAAAAAGACAAAAGACAGGAACACCTCTGCCAAGTATTTCACCTGAGAACATTCAGGCACTGAGCGATTCAATGTTGCGATCTCCACTCAAATATACACATCAGCCTTTGGACTTTCCGACCTCTTTTGGAGAATTCATGATGATTTTCATTTTTATCTGTACAAGATGGTGATCGTGTAAGAACTTTCTGGATGTGACTCACTGGAAGTCGTCACTGAGGGCGCTATTGTTTTTTCTAGGAAGATTGCCAACATAAAGCCTGATTTGCTTGCCACAGTCATTATGAGCTCAAGGAATCTCTTTAATCCGAGTGTACAAAATGGGAGACTTCATTCACCAGTTTTTCAGTATTCAATTGAAAAAACAAGACTTTATAAAAATGCCTACTTCAAAAAAAAAAAAAACAGGAAAAATGTTTTAATTCATACAAAGGGTTTTATTAACGTTTGATGGAAAAAAATTCAAATACATTTTTTAATTCGAATCAATTTATTCAGGAGAGTAATATACAAACAAAGTTCAATATTTGAAGGAGCCACCTAAGCTAGGTTTGTGTTGTTTTGTTTGATTGAAAAAAAGGAAGAAAGTTATGTTGCCACAATCAGTAGCATAAAATATTTTGAATCACATATTTCCTAATTTCTTTGCTGTTCTTGAATAAGCTGAGATTTTTCTTCGTATTTTTTAAATCCTCTTTTTTACAAATCTAACTATGTACAAAAATCATAAAACCTATTGATATATACCCTAATTATTAATGATATGTATATAATAGCTCCAACAAATTTATGGTATGGGTTGGGTGATTCTTCTGATGATCCAATCCCTGTAATTAGGATAAGGAACGTTAGTGTAAACCCCATATGAATCTGGTAGTCCACAGCTCTTGCCCCAAATAACGATACCAGCTACTGTGAATCTTGATGTAGAAGTGCCAGTTCCACAAGATAGCGGTGCTCCTCCGTCTTGCTGAAAGGAAAATAAAATGTTATTAGAAACAAACATCCGCTTGAGACTTATTTAAAAGAAACATCAAAGATGCGCTGCTACGCCACGGTGAAGTCCCTGGAATTATATAGCCAGGAGTCTCTACTGTCATAGGCGTGTCGTGATGCCATAAAGCAATTGACCAGAGTCAATAAAGTAACTCTACTATTGTTATAAATTTGGAAATAGAAAAACTCGAATACTATGCTTCGTTGATGATGTAGTATGATAGCGGAATGCGAAGATGATCTTCAGAGAGTATTGCATCAGTTCAACCAAATAGCCAAGAAATTTCAGATGGTTATATTAACATCTAGGACATAATGCATGACCATACTAAAAACACCACTGAGATGAAAGTTGGAAATTGCCTGTCAAAAATACAGCAAGAGATGTGTTTAGATATCTTGGTTGAAGCAAATGGAAGAGGACAAGCCACGAGGGCACCTCGAACAGCTGGATGTCTCAACGATATCATTTGGAGTAATAAACGTTAGGTACAGAAGTGAAATCTAGGATATACAAGTCGACCAATTAGACCCATTCTTACTAACAATGTGGAAACCAGACTAGAAAGCTCTAAAACGGTTCAAATACTGGAAATAACCGAAATGAGAGTGCTGCGCGAGATAGCGGGGAAATCATTGATGGATCATGAAATGAGCCAGAACATCGAAAGAACATGCGGAGTCGATAACATCAACGATTGGTTGCTAAAGAGGAATAAGGAATGGAATGAACATATAATAATAATAATAATAATAATAAAGGTCTTTATTCCTTCAGTTACAGTTTACAAATATGATATTACAGAAAAAAAAAACAAGCTAGGAAAAGGCGAGATTCAGTTCACTCAAGAAGTGCCCTGTTCAATCCAACCTTTGATCCACAGCATTGCCGATGCAAAATCCACCCAAAACAACAACAAAAAAACCAACTATAAAAAAAAAACAAATGAAATCTCATCTGTAGATATACAAATTGAAGAAAAAAAATATATACATCTATATCATTTCATAAATCTACCATATCAACCGCAAGAATTAGAATAGGCTGAAAATAACGAGAGACAAATATCCAATTATACGCAGGAGCACTGAAAGATCCGCAAACGTACATAATCATAATCTTCTTTGTTGGTCAAACGCACTAACGAATATATCATAAAAATGCAAGACATCCAAAATAGAATTATAAATTACACAAAATCCACTTAAGTCTACAAAGCGATTAATCAAAATTCAAATTGAACTAACTCATTAAAAGTATAAGGAGCCTCATTTTGTAACAATTTATGTAATGTAATGTAATATGTAATTTATATTTTTAAAATGGTCAAGTAGCAACGATCTCCAACCCACAGGCAGAGTATTATATAACTTAAAGGCCAGAAATTTGGGTCCATTCTGCGATCTCCTCAGTCTGTAATATTGAACGCGTATATTATGCTTGGTTCTAAAGTCGTGATCGTGAACATCTCCACCCAATTGTCTCTTCCCAAGGTTTGAGTGAGAATATAGCAGACACTCCAGAAGGAAGACGCCAGGCAAAGTGAGAATCCTCAGACTAGTGAAAGATTTCCTTCGATCCTCACGATATTTATATGAACTTCTCACAGCTCTACAAAATCTCAAACTTTGAGTGAGAATATAGCAGACACTCCAGAAGGAAGACGCCAGGCAAAATGAGAATCCTCAGACTAGTGAAAGATTTCCTTCGATCCTCACGATATTTATCTGACTTCTGACAGCTCTACAAAATCTCAAACTTTGAGTGAGAATATAGCAGACACTCTAGAAGGAAGACGCCAGGCAAAGTGAGAATCCTCAGACTAGTGAAAGATTTCCTTCGATCCTCACGATATTTATATGAACTTCTGACAGCTCTACAAAATCTCAAACTTTGAGTGAGAATATAGCAGAAACTCCAGAAGGAAGACGCCAGGCAAAGTGAGAATCCTCAGACTAGTGAAAGATTTCCTTCGATCCTCACGATATTTATCTGACTTCTGACAGCTCTTCAAAATCTCAAACTTTGAGTGAGAATATAGCAGACACTCCAGAAGGAAGACGCCAGACAAAGTGAGAATTCTCAGATTAGTGAAAGATTTCCTACAATCCTCACGATATTTATCTGAAATTCTGACAGCTCTACAACATCTCAAACTCCGGACAGCATCCCCACACAACTCAATCCCCTTACTGAAATTAATGGTTGTATTACCAGCATAAAGAATCGTCAAACAGTGATCAAGAAAATCCGGAAAATCGTTCACAAAAATCAAAAAAGGATATGGACCATGAGTGAGCCTGTGACACCCCAGTGGTTATATTTTTTTCTCTATACCACTAATCGTCAACACACAGCCTGAAGCCTATAATTCAAGAAAAAATGAGTTTGACGCTGATGCTGTCAAATTCATAACGTTCGAGTTTTTCAAGGAGAGTAGAATGAAGCACGCAGTCAAAATCCTTTGTCATATTAAGAAACAAGACAGAGGCGTAAGGACCTAGTTCGAAACATTCAATGGACTAGTTTAGTAATGTTGATAATACTATATTTGACACGATATTTTTAGAAATAATCCTTAACAAAAAATGAAAACTAGTCCATTGTATGATCAACCCCCATATTGAATGACAACAGCCAAAGAAACGAAGAAAAACAAGCAATTTGCTTAAGCATAAGGAAGAAGAAGAAGAACTCACAAAACAGGCATCTCTCTGAGCACCACCACCTGCGCACATTTGGCCGCCAGTTTTATCCAAATATTTGTTTGTATCCACTTTTCCCAAAAATCCATTTTCGCAGGTGTTGATATCAGTTATGTTCACCGTTACCTGCTTCAGTTTGGTCGGAACAGGAGAATTTGTTGGTTGTGCCTGGCCCCATCCAGCCACCACGCACCTATAAGCATAAGAAATTATTCTGCGAAATATTTAGTTTATCGATTTCAGTTACCTCTGCGAAGGATTTACATAAGTGTTGGCATTCGTGGTCGAAGCTGGTAGACATATGGTGTTAATTGATTGTAGATTTAGCAGACTTATGGGATTGGTAAGCCTGACGATCGCTAGGTCGTTCTTTAGTGTATCATTATTGTATGGGTCGTATATGCTTATTTGCGCTGCTGTCGATCTTTGCGTTGCTGGAATATTATTGATATTATCTGGATCGTTGACTCCCATGATTATTGTCAGTTGGTTTGGATTTGAACTGAAAGAACATATTGTAAATTTCGATAGGTGTAGATTTGATTACGCTGCAAGATTGATTTTTCTATATAAAAAGTCTTCAATGTACCTACTAAAATGCACCCTTAGGTAGTTGAGTTCTTTCATTTGACAAAAAAAAAAAATCTACTACAGGTGAAGAAATAGGAAGGACTGTCATAAAATTGAAAACTAATGTCCGAGCTGAAACTGAATGGATAGCTTGGAAACCACCATGAAATTTATAAATTGGTTAAGTATTTACCAAGTGGTCAATAGTTTTTTCTACACCACACTCACATGGTAGGCTATCAATAGAATGCTATTTGAAGAGCATACTATTACAACGACCATGACCAGTCCTAAGTCGATTTAAAATATACCAAATTCTCCTAGGAGATTGAAACCTATGTAGAACTTTCTCTGAAAGATCAACGATAAGACTTTTGTTGAAAACATTACAAGAACTCCATTCCGAACGCCTAATTTCCTTCTCACTGCCATAAGATAAAATGAAGGTAGCAATCCATAAAGGTTAAACTCAAAAAAAGATTAGGTAAAATTTTATCTGAACAAAATGGTAGGATAATAGTGGTATAAAAGGGATTTTGGCTCAATGTCTGGGATTTCGAGTCGATAATGGTCTACGAAGATCAGTTCGACTCATTGTTAACAACTCCGTTTCCAAATTCCACTCTTTCATATCTTCAACTTCTTGCTTTAGATCATAATGAGAAAAATCTCAAATTCTTTTATATATATTTAGTTCTAAGATGAGATGACTGAAAATGATTTTTCAATCTATATCACAAAATAATATGTAGGGTGATTCCCGAGGAGACCGTCAGATTATAGGAGAAGTTTACACTAGTCAAGGAAGTTTAGAATCAATGTTTGGTTCATGGTTGGGGGCCTTTATCGAGAGTGATTTGTCCGATTCTACCGATTTTTCTTTTATTCATAACTTTGGTAAGGCTTCATCAATATTGTTGAAATTTTCAGTGTATAACGATATGATTGTCTACTTTCAATAATTCCAACACTTTCTCAAAAATACAGGGTGGGAATTATGATAAGTTCAGATTGAATTCGAAGGTTGAAAGAACACCCTGCACATTTCGTTTTCAAAAATTCGCTCTCTGCCTCAGGTTCTACCATAAGTTTACATGACTGGAGCCTTTTAATTTTTTTTTGGCACACGTCCAGTTTTCCTAGGAAAAATTTAAAGATGAACAATATCGTTATTTCGCTCCAAGGCAGTGAGAATATTCCGAACTAGCTGTATCGTCCAAAGACACAAAACTCTTCCGAATGATGAAAAATAGTTTTTATCAAATTGAAAATTTCCCATGAAACTTAAATCTCAATTTAAATCAAGTTCGTTAAGATCGATGGTTACCATCACAGTGAACCAAAGAATGAGAATATTAAATGAATAACTGGACGTGTGCCAAAAAAATAAAAAAGCTCCAGTAGTGTAAACTTATGGTAGAACCTGAAGCAGAGAGCTAATTTTTGAAAACGGAATGTGCAGGGTGTTTTTTCAACCTTCAAATTTAATCTTAACTTATCATAATTCCCACACTATATTTTTGAAAAAGTGTTGGAATTGTTGAAAGTAGACAATCATATTGTTCTACACTGAAAATTTCATCAATATTGATCGAGCCATACCAAAGTTATGAATAAAAGAAAAATCGATCGAATCGGACAAATCACCCTGTAGACTCTCAATAAGGGCCCCCAACCATAAACCAAACATTGTTTAGAAACTGCTTTGACTAGTGTAAACTTCTCCTAAAATCTGACGGTCTCCTCTGGAATCACCCAGTATAGGTACTCACACGTATGCTAGAACCTTATGGGCCGCTGTAAGTACATGATATGGACTCAAAAGGGAACCACAACCGATATAGGTTCCTGAAGAACCAACCAAGAAAGCTTGCCAAGGATGGGCGCCGATTGGAGCTTCACCGTCTGCTGTATTCGTGGCATTTCTTAGACCACAATTGCTGTTACTTCCTTGGGCGTAGCATACATATCTTCCCGATGGACACACGGCACCTGGTGCAGATGTTGGATTGACAGCTCCGCCATCCTGTAGTAAAATTATTAAAAACCATTTATCGGAAAGAAAACCGTAATTATGTAACACTCCAAGACCGTTACTAGCTTTTGACTTCATCGTAATTTATTAAACTCTTTCTTAAATAATGTATAATTGTGGAATGTTCTTGGGAATTAATCATAGGTCAACAGCTGCAGATTTATTGGAGTGTTTTAAATTATCAATTTTCTAGAAGAGAGTGGAAACTATTCATATTATTCGCACTTTCCTAGTATTCTTAATGCCAATTCAAGATGCAGAATATTCCTTTTACAAACTTTTCACTTACGTATTTTTCTATCATATTCAACTAACTTTTGTCAGTTATTCTGCAATTCCATCATTTCGAGAGCTCGTCTAGTAACATTTCTCTTTTTTTTTTAATTTTGAGCAGGCAATGGTCTCAAACTATGTGATTCGAACCACTGTTGCCGAATCCGTGGTCAAATTCAATTTAATAATAATAATGAAGGCCTTTATTTGCAACAGATTTGAAGGCGAGATTAAGTTCGCGTTGTCTTGAGCTCTAGAAAAATATTCCGGAGTTTGCGATCAATAATTGTAAAATAATATAATTTTCCTACAACTGCTATGAAAAGTAGCGTATTCTTCATAGTTTAATCAATTTCAAAACTATGTATTGCTCATACTGTGAGAAATATTATTTCTCACGGCACTTTGCCCACACCTCGCTTGGTACACCAATGAAATTGGGCTTTTGAGTCGTTTCTATGGAATCGCAATGGAATGGCACATACTGCCAACGAAGGCAATTTTGACTTGAATCAAGTCTCCATTACTTGAATTATTGAAATTTTTGCAGTTGTAGGAAAAGTATAGTGTGCAACATGTGGAGAAAGTCCTTTTCTCGCTCGTGTGTTTTCCACACTCGCGAGAAAAGTTGGACTTTCCCCACTTGTTGCACAATATACTATTTATATACTGGTTCCACCACTGACGCGATGTTCTCTTACAGTTAAGAGTCTGTTTACACCACACTGCTTGGGAAGCACAGGGGTCGCAACGTGAAGGGGCAAGAGCGGGTGGGCGTGGTCTATCGTAGTAAAAATATAGAGAACGTATTAGGCCCTCAGCCCAATTTGAATGAATTTGTAACGCATTGGGATGATCTCGTTTCTTTCTCGAGTTCTACTAGTGCGTGTCGGAATATGCAGCCGCATTTTCGACATTTTGATGAAATGAAATGATTGTCAAATGGTCACCTACGATTATGGTTGTAAAGACGGTTTCTTTATAATAAGAACAGAGTTTAGAAACAAGAACTGTCTTTTAGGTTTTGAAAAAGACTCTACTTTCCATAATTACTTGATATCGAATTGCGAATTCAAATACGCTTTGATATACCATTATCCTCATTTTTTGAATTGTTAAAAACCCTTATGAATTAAATGGAATGAATTTTGAATATCTAATCCGAAATAAAAAAGTTTCATTGAGAATTTTGATGAACTCATTCCATAAATATCTACAGTTTTAAGGAATAGTACTTTGTTATAATTAAAAAAAAATCAGCTTGGTTCATAATGATATATTTCTAATTGCCTTCTGTTTTCTTCAATTTTTCTCATCCTGAAGATCTAGTTTGTATTGAGGATCCATATTTTTAAGCCTCTATGTCTTAGGTCAATTATTACAGGTAAAACACAGTTCTAATGAAATTTTCCTTCGAAAAACTCTTCATCGATGTTGACTTCGATGAATAAAGTGTCCTTCAAAGTTTACACGACAAAAGCATTTTTCTCTTTCAGCTATATTTAATTATCCCTGAACTTGAAAATAATAATTCTGACTTTGTTTCAATCGATATTCCTGATCATCATTTTTTCCAAATATGTGATTTGTTTCCTTTTAATAGCATCTTTTATCATATTTTTTCTTGCTGAAAAAGGGCATTCGATTTTAATTGAATGATTACTTTTTTCAAAAATGCCATCTGGAGAAGGACCTAGACTTTTTTTTATTAATAAAAAGGCCACTGTTTGTGATCTTCGAGCACAATTCATTCTCTAATAGACGCTTCGCTCGATCTTCATTATTTTTCCCCAATCTATAGCTTTTGCAGAAAAATGTTTATATAAAATGCTTTCAACTGTTGAGCAATAACTTGACATAGGAGGCATTTTACACAAACAAAAAACAAAATCCTTCAGCTGCCATGGCGGTCGAAGATGAATTCCAATTTTTGTAGCATGTATGCTCTGTTGGTGTGTCATTGTTAGTTTGAACTCTTTGACATATTATGCAATACTTTTTTTCGGCAACCGTCCGAGAAGTGCTCACTTCCCGGACGCTTTTTCTCTGAGAAAGTAGCATTTCCCGGCCTAGTCCGGAAAGTACGTACTTCCCGGACTAGGCCGGAAAAGAATCATAGAATCCATAGCAACCGAGATAACGGCTGACAGTTCATATGAAATTAGTTGTCAAAAATTTGCATGTTTTTTTATCGCAATCGCAATAAAATATGGAAAGCAGCAGCGATAGTGTTATTTTACATGGTTGCCGAAAAAATATTGTACGCAACACGCCCGAAAATGGTTTTTTTGGACTCACAGACTTCCAGGACTCGCTTACGCTCGTCCTGGAATTTTGTCTATTCGTCCAAAAAAACCCTATTTTCCGGACTTGTTACGTAAATTACTATTTTCACACCCAAGTATAAAATTTTTCCAGTTTGCATCCCAACAATTGTAGGAACTCCGGGAGTTAATTATAATTTCCCCAGTTTCGATAAGATCGTTTAGCCCAACTACCATCACAAAATACCGTTATTGAAGGTGTACCATTTATGTCGATACTTCCACATTCGATCGCTTATTTCACTTTTTCTGCTACGGCTTCTTCCATGGATTTCAACGCTATCTGTTCCCAGGCATTACATACTTCATTGTGTACACTTTTATTTTGAAATTATTATAGTTATGATCATTGTAAAAAATTTTGAATGATTTTCTGTTACCTACTTCTGAATGAACTTTCTTTCTTCTTCTTTCTTTATTACAGTGAAAATGAAAAACAAGGGAAATTCATATCATTTCTATTTTCTTCAGCTGTGCATAACCATCACCAGGATTCATGACACTACTGACGGCGGATGTGCTTATATCAAGTATTTCTGGATGTTCTGGACAAGTAAATATTGTTTTCGAAATTCTACACATATCACGTATAAAAACTAATTTCGACTGAAACCCAATTTTCATTTCCTTCACCAAACGCATATTAGATAAATTTGATTAAAAAAAAAACGGAGTGATTAGAAAGTTTTTTCAGATAATCTATGAATTGCAGAATATAAACAATTCGGAATTCATCCAAAGATATTTCCCAGCGAAAAAGGTTCGATTCAATACACATTAACAAAATTATAAGAAGAACTGCACAGGCCAAATAGATATGAAAACTTCTAGTAATAGCTCAACCCCAAATTGAAAATAGGTACCATTCTCGAAATTTCAGTTTGAAAATGCGTTATTTTAATGTCAGGTATAGTTGATATTCTTCATTTCTACATAAAATCATTGAGTAAGTAGAAATATATGTATCGGTACAAAAATAGACCATTTTAAATCTTTACTCCGAAATGGCCTTCTTTCAGGTACCTATGCAATGCTGAACCTACCTAGAAATTGTCAAATTGTCCAGCAATGAAATAATACCGAGTACCGAATAACCTTTATTTACAACTGATGTTTATTTACTTCGAAATTGAATTCTTTCAGGTACCTATGCAATGCTGAACCGACCTAGAAACTGTCAAATTGTCTAGCATTGAAACAATACGTACACAAAAGAGTACCGAATAACCCTTATTTACAACTGATGTTTATCTAATGGGTCAATAAAATCTTGATATAAATCAAATAAATTTACACGAAATCACTTCTTGTTTACTTTCAAAGTACAATACCTAATCTGAGAGAGGTTCAAAACTACCTCAATTCTGTATTATATGAAATATGGTAAACACAAGATTATTTGCCTGACATCATTAAATCCAAATCGCTTTCCTTCAATAACAAACATTTCCTTTTTCTCAAACTTACGAAACCTTCGGTCCGAAGTAATAAGTTGACTATTGGATCTAAAATCTTCCACGAGGAATAAATTTTTTCATTCGAAAAAGTAACATGAAAATCGGTCGTATGGCTTTTTTTAAACGACAAAATATTTTTTTTTGTTCGCGACAAATAATTCAGGTTTTCAAGAATATATTTCCTAAGAGACGGTCCTGATAGCTACAAGCCACGCCCCTCAGGGAGGAGCAACGATTTTTAGTTCACAATTCTGGCACTCGAAACAGATTTACAACGTCTCAGAGAATTTTGAGTAACTATGATGTAATATATTTCTAATTGGTATCATTGGAAAGAAGAAGAAATAGGCTATGACCAATTTGTATTAGATTTTCGAATTTAGGTCAACTGAAGCGACAATAAATCATTCAAAATTGGTATTGAAAATCGTACTTTCTACTTCAATAAAACAATTAATTTGCAACTTAAAGTGAAATTATTACCTAACGAACATACAAGGGATTAAGACCTTCCAATATTGTTTTGAATCATCTCGATAGCGTTTACCGTTCCTGAGAAAATCAAGACCGAATTAGTTAAGAAAACGCCTGAATTTGCGCCGCGTGAACGGACTCTTAAACGCTGAAATCTTAGAATTATCTTTCGACAATGTTATAAGGCTTCATTAGAGCTAGAATTATTTGGAAATACACAAGGTATACCAAAAAAGTGTAAATGATCAAACATATGTTTTTTCTTATGTCTGTAAAGATGCAGAAGTTGGCGCTTTCATATAAAATTTAAAAATTTGCATTGCATTGACCATATTAAGGCGGAATGTGTCTGTTTCGTAACCCTTTCTGTGTATGAATTCTTATGCAATTTTTTTAAGGGAATTTGCGTCAACAATTCATACAACAAAAATACTTTGAAGAATGAAATGATTTTCCATTCTATTACTTATATTCTGCCGCCAAAAATAAATGCTCCAAGTTAGGTCATCATCGGGCACTGGAATATCAACAGAATTGGCTTTTTAGCCGTAGCATGGTCGGTTTTTCATCTGACGTTTAGCGTACTACTACGGTAAGCATCTTCAGAGGTTTATAGCTCGTAGATTGTAACTCGAAGCTTGATTTGTACGATTTGTAGATTCTCGCAGAAATTCAGTGTTGAGTTACAATCTACGACCTAGAAACCTCTGAATATGCTTACTGCAGTAGTACGCGAAACGTTGTAGTACGAAAACCGGCTAAACATTGCTAAAAACTCCGGAATTTGCCAAGGCTGAGGAAGAATCCGCCAGTGAAAATCCTCAATATTATACTGGTATATTAAGTTGTTCTCAAATGAACATGAATTGCATTAGTGATATACAGAGTCTTCCTAACTTAGTGGTACAAATGAAAATTATATCAGATTCTTCAGATCAAAAAGTCCTATGAACATAGGTCCGCAAACGCTTTTTTTTTAGACATACAGGGTGTTGAAGCTTGATTTTTCTCTCATAACACCTTCCTTCCACAAGATATTAAACTTGAATTTGGCAAAGATATTCCAATTTAAAGTTTTCATCATGTGAATTTGATTACAAATCTACAGGGTGATATTTTTTCGGGAAAAGAACTTCTTTTGGCCGACCACTGGTATAATAGAAAAATGAAGAAATACCTATCCAGTAATATACTTTTTGGTTTATTGTAGTTTTGTCGTATCTGCTACCGATTTTGAGAAGAAAATCCTCAGGGAAATCCTGTAGTAAGTTGTGATGCATAAATTAATTATAAGTTTTGGTACTTATTTACTTAATCTGTAGCGAAGATTATTAAAAATTGGATAAACTGGTATAATCACCACAAAAAAGTAGAATGACAAGAAACATCCTTTACGTATTTAAATAATCTAAGGAATCTCTTATTTTCCTTTGTACCTCCATAATTATTTCGAAATCACTCTTTGATTGACTCACCGGTGTTATAATTCTTGGATCAATACCACCTCCTCCATTTGTCATTGGACATATTCCTGATGGAACACAGAAATAGGGATCCCCATTTATTATTCCTTGGCTTTCACCTGGACCAGAATAATTTATTGTCAATCAAATAATCACTAAGAACTTCGAACATACCTGAATGCACTAGGAGCGCTAGTACCACAACTGAATATAACATATTTCTTCAAAACTATTACCAATAGTGGACACAAAATATGATCGAACATTTTTTTACTCCATATTTAAGGATGTCAAAACAACAGGTGGAACAATAGACATCATTCAAATGATAAAAATATATCACTAATTGAATACATCCGTCGGAGCATGCAGTGGCGTAGATGCAGAGCAAAATAGGTTTTTCACTTGTATACAGTCAGAACCGAAGTTACTTATAAAACTATTGGATTGCAGAATCAATTTCAGTAATATTTAGTTTTATATTATATCATGAACTCCTTGTGAAGAAAACAATAACGCTCCAACTGAAACTACATAGGTAACCTATAGATTTGAAATCAACAAAAATGTCCTTGGTGCTGAAAGAATATTGGTTATGCAGCTTTGATTATCAGACTTTCGTGGAAGACTTTTATGATATTGTCTCTTAAACATTTCTGGATGAATACCAAATTTAAGAATTTATATCTGGGAGATAACCTTATATATGAAGACGCTACTGTAAAGTTTCTATCCTTTTATAATTTGTGGAGTTTCCCATAACATTGATAAACGTCATTTGAATACTAAAAATTAACGCTAATAGCAGGAAACATTTATCGTATTTAAATATTTCCAGCGTATTCCGTCAATGATTTCACGCTGTATAGATATTTGGAGTAATTACTGTTTTGACATTGAAATGTCGTGATATGAACTTGGCCTTTTCTACAAAATATATGTGAAAACGATATATTTTACTGTCTTTCTATTTTTAGAAATAATCATAGTAGAGTAGAGGGTTCTGTGAATCTATCAGTTCTATTGCTCTGCCAGCTAAATATCCACATAGATCAGCTCTATTAAAATATAGGCTACCTAGATGTATAAGACAAGTGTGCAAATTTGATTTCTTGATTTTTCCCTTTGAAATGTATAATGGCTGATATCCTTGACCAAGGAATATCATTACGCAGTATCAAACGATCTTTGAACCGACTTTCTTCTTCTTCTTCCTTATTCTTAAGACCATGTCTTGTCATCTTCTGTTCATCCAGCCTCCTGCGATGTGGACGTCCAACTCTCATACCATCTGTTTGGTGGTCGGCCGGGAGGGCTACTTTCATTGGAAATAACTATAATACTTTCCAAAAAAGTGACGAGAACGGATACTAAATTCGAGTTATTGTAATTTCCACGATATTATTGTGTGAATACCAATTGTTATGCTACACAGTAGCTTCTTCAGATTTCTTACATTTCGAATAACTATACTTAGTGATGGACAAATTTCATATACATACCTACATAGGGTATACTTATATAGGCATATCTGATGAAATTTTATTTTCGATGTGTAAAATTTCAAAATTGTTATGATGAATTTTTTTCGTAGTATTGAACCCTTTAGATGTTCGTTAATTCTTTTTGAAAAATCTACCTGTTTGTCCTATATATACCTTTCGGAAGTCACTGCATGATAACTTATATTAGGCCAATTGAAGAGTCCCCGGTCTGATGCACAGATGGCGGTGCTAGTATTAAATCCATATGATTTTCAGTTAGTACCAACTTTCAAACGATACGTGTCAAAATTTGACATCAGTCCTACCATTAGTTTGTGAGATATTGCGTTGTGACTGTAGCTACTTTTGTTATTTAAAAGAAAAATTAAAAAAAGAATTTCGTGTGCTGATAAAATATTGCTTTCTGAAGGGAGAAAATACAGTTGAAGCAAAATCTTGGCTTGATCAAGAGTTTCCGGGTAAATAGGAAAATCAACCATCATTGAATGGTATGCTAAGTTTAAACGTGGTGAAATGAGCACCGAAGATGGCGAACGCAGTGGAAGCCCAAAGGAGGCTGTCACCGACGAAAAAATAAAAAAAGTCCACAAAATAATTTTCAATGACCGTGATGTGAAGTTGATCGAGCAGACATTGTGAAGATATCATCTGAACGTGTACATCATATCATTTAAGAATATTTGTACATGAGAAAGCTGTATGCAAAATGGGTGCCGTGCGAGCTCACAATCGATTAGAAGCAACAACGTGTAAATGATTCTGAGCAGTGTTTGAAGCTGTTTAAGTGCAATATACCTGAATTTTTCCTTCGATATGTGACAATGGATGGAACATGACTCCATCATTTCACTCCGGAGTCCAATCGACAGTCAGCTGAGGGGACTGCATACGATCACACAACTCCAAAGCGTGAAAAGATGCAACAGTCAGCCGGCTGCCATAATCTTTATGGCATCAGTATTCTGGGATGCCCAGGGAATAATATTAATTGATTACTTCCAAAAGGGCCAGACCCTCAACAGCGATTATTATACAGGGTATTTCAAATTGAGACGGCACCATTGCCAACTGCTACGATGTCGGTTAAGTGGGCAAACAAGTAGCATTTTTAGTGGTCTTCTCGATGCTGAAAACAAACAAAAAATTGACAGTCGCGTTGTCAAAATATTTCATAAAATGATCATATTTTTTTTCAATGGAACACCTTATATTTTTTCACGCATTTCGATTCGTAATAACATTCTCAACAACAAAGCTCATTTGACTTTTTTTCGTAAAGGTGAAAATAAGACAGTTGTATTAATAGGAAACATTTATAACAAACGGATTTGATAAAGCGCTATAAAACATCGAGTAAATGGTCAAAAATACCGCCTTCTTATTGAACACATATTTGAGCCCTTCTATTGACACTATTGATTCACAAAATGAATGCAGCTAGCGGAATGGCTTTAAGATGGAAATTATCATTTCGTCTATTAATATCAAATAGCTTAGTGGTGTCGATTGATGACATGATGATCACGGGTTTCACGAGCACTTTTTTCTTTTTACTGTCTTATTTTGCTATTATTAACAAAATATTGTCATTCGTATAAGTACAAAAAATGGTTGTTTGGACAATCATGAGGTTTATTCGCCAAAACAAATAAATTTTTCGTACTAGTGAAAAATATAAATATTTCAAAATAAGTCGCTCATTTTCCATTTTAAGAAGAAAGGTGATATGAGCTTTATTGTTGAGAATGTTATAACGAATCGAAATGCAGGATGTTCCATTGAAAAAAATATCATTTTATGAAATATTTTGACAACGCGACCGTCAATTTTTTTTTCAGCATCGAAAGTCCACTAAAAATGCTACTAGTTTGCCCATTTAACCGACATCGTAGCATCAATAATGACGGAGTTAGCAATGGTGAACACTTAATTTGAAACACCCTGTATATCGTTATTGGATAGTTTAAAGAATGAAACCGTTAAAAACGGCCCTATTTCATCAAGATAATGCGCCATGTCACAAATCAATGAAAACAATGACAAAATTACATGAATTGGGCTTCGAATTGCTTCTGCATCCACTGTTTTCGCCAGATCTGGACCTTCCCTGTTCTCAGACCTCAAAAGAATGCTCGCTGGAAAGAAATTGAGCGACAATAAAGAAGTAATTGTATAAACTGAGGAGACAAATCCTACTACAAAAATGGAATGGAAAAGTTGGAAGATCGCTATAATCGCTGTTTCGCCATCGAAGGCAACTATATTGAATAATAAAATCGAATTTTGCCAAAAAAATGTATTTTACTATGATAGATCGGGGACTTTTCAATTAGCCTGTTATTAATTAATAATTGAAAGGGCGAGACCCAGCACACTGCATTGAGCGTATTTTTCAATCTAACCCCCAATATGTCGAGAGGACTCGTTTCTTGGTCTTTTCAATCTCCAGATTTCATTCAACTTGATTATTTCCTATAGGGAGAATTGAAGGATATGCCTAATGCTGGACACATCCAGTCAAGAGACTTGTTGAATGAAATTATCAACTGTTGCGATATATTAAGAAATAAGCAAATGGTTTTCGATTCGAATAACTCTGGAAATAACTTTTAACCAATTCCAATATAAAGAATTCATTCGTTTCCTTTTGTATTTTTAAGACTAATTACTGAAATTTTATGTTTTTCATTTCGTTGTTGTTTCGTTATTAAATGAGATTATTGAATCTCCTGAACTTCTGAATGATTTTTCAGGAAACATTTTACGTTTCATATTCAATCAAGAGATATCTCAGTCCTGTTTATGTTAATAAATCCGATTTTTCGAATTTTGTCCAATTTCAAAAAATCATAAAAAAAGAATGTTAGATGTGACAACTTTGAGTGATACCGCGTATTGAAGCTGAATTCATGTACTTTTTGAAAATATTAACAATGATTTCAAATTCAAAATACAAAGTGATATTTTTAACCTGAATACTTCAAATGAGTAATAATGAGTACGGTCCTGGAAAATAATATTTCTCTGAGTCGACCTCGGCATCATGTGACAATATATATATCAATAATATAATAATAAGTTTCAATAAATTTCGCCGATAAGTTTGGTTCTGATGATGGTTTCATTATTTCCATGAATATGCAAACTTAACCTGTAGCTTTTTCAGGAAAGGAAGAATTTAAATTTTTGCAGTCAATCCGTAATCACCTAGTCCTACTCTACTTCTGGTAGGATTATGTACTATTACTCCCGGGACCCCTATATACTTAAAATATTCCTTAGAAGTTATAACAATATTCTTGAACTGACTGTGGGTTAGGTAGGTAATTGGCTTTATATTTTTCGGGAAAATTTTTTCGTGTATAGCATCCGGCGGGTCCGGAGCATCCTGGAAAACGCATTTCTTGGCACCTGTGTTCCTGCCCTCGTGGTTTCTCACATCGCTCTGCGGCTGGAGGGTCAGAGAGTCAACCAGTACTTGTTTGTTTTAGGTTCTTTCGATAATTATACGTGAATGATCACGAGCTATTCCGCCCAGTGCACTCAACATGTTCGTATGCTAAGTGTTGGAAGTTTCGCTCAAGTCGCGATCATACCCGATTCTGACTTCGGGGTATTCTCGATGCGGAGGAGTCAATGGTCTTTGGGAGAAGTAGTGGATGCTATGGGTTCTCAAGAATGCGACTTGTACTATCGGGAAAATTGGGAAACCAATTGCTCTCGAAAATAGGGAATATTTTATTGATTTGGTCGTTATTTGCTGGAAATCCATTCAGTTGTTATTATATTTACATTATTTCATTATGTGAATTGTTACATTTTGAGTATAGTCCAGTAGACAAATACAAACAAAGTGGGTCTGCTGGAAAAAAATTCCGAACTTGATGAAACTTCTACAGATTAGAAGTATTCTGAGTAAATCCAGTAAAATTCTGCTGTGTGAGTCTATTGTACTGTCATATATGAACTATTGTGATGCTGTCTACGGTCCTTGCTTGACTGCTTTCGATAAGAATATGATTCAGGTACTACAGAATTCTTGTCTGAGATTGATACACGGTCTACGGAAATATGATTCTGTGAGTTACACCCTTAAAACTACCGGCTGGCTCAGTATGAAGCTCAGAAGACGTTTCCATTCATATGTTTTATTTTATGGAATCATCACTGAAAAATTACCAATAAACCTTTACAATAGGATTACTTTCCGTTCTGCTGTGCACTCCATCAATATTCGCTCCAAACGCACCATCTCAATACCAAAACACCGAACCGACATATTCACTAGATCGTACTCCTATCAAGTACCCAATTGCATGAATAGCCTAGACTTTGAATATGAAACATTACACTTGATAAGTTTAAATTACACATTATGAATAATTTTCGGAACGACCCGCTTTATGCCTAGGTTAAAGACCGAATGGCTTTCCGGAAATGCTTGTGACTGTTTATTTTGGCGTTTTCCTTTCATCTGCTTGTTGAATTTTGATCTATGTGCTGTCTGAGATGGGATATTTCAAATTTTATTTCGATTATACGGCGGAGTTTGGATTATTTTATTGTTTTAGAGCTCATGGTAAAGAGTTTTGTTTTGTTTTGTAAGCTAGGTTTAGGAGGGTTAGATGGAAGAATAGACGCATGGATAAGGTTTAAGGTAGATTGTACGGTACTAGATAATATTCTCTACCTTATTTATGCGAGCTAAATCTCGTCCCCAATTGTGTGGTTCAATGTGCTTTCTAATTTTTTCTGAATAAAGAACTTTATTATTATTATTATTGTTCGGGGCTGTTGTGGGATGACTCTGTCGAGTTATCCAACACGAGGATCCTGTGCTAACTTGAGGAAAGCCGAAGAACCCCTACATTTTTGGACTTTTTTCGGGTTTTATACAATCATTATTTTCGATTAATTCTTGGTTATTATTTATTGATTTTAGCCAGTTGATCTGATTAAGGTTCAAAATAACTATGGGTTGGTAGGAATTTACAGTAAGGTGATAACATGCCACGATAACATTGAAATATCTACCTTTCACATAAACATAGGCTTTTAGTCAAAGCTACTTCCCCCCTCCACCTCCCTATGTTCAATATGTCGATATAGATGAGTTATTACTATAATTACCATAGAACAGCTGGTAATTGTTAGTTAGATTTTTCACTTCAATTTTTGCCAATTTTTAACATCTCGAGAAAATTCCTCTAATTTTGATTGGCTGTATCTCGGTTGATATAAGGTCTAGAAAAAAGTTTCGGGAAACAAAATCATAAGGAATTCAATTATCTACAACTTTGAAAATGAACGTTTTGGCCGAAAACTAATTAAGTTGAAAGTTAAAAGGAAAAAACCGAAAATGTTGAGGTTCTCCAGCCCCTCCTCAAGATAGCAGTGTTCTCTTGTTGGATAACTTGACAGAATCATCCCACAGCACCCCCAAACATTCTATAGAAGTTTCATTAAGTTCGGAATTTTTTCCAGTGACAGTGAGTGCTTTGTCACTGGACTATTATTTTGATCGACTATCTCAATTGTCATTGGGTTTACGAAAAAGTGAATACAAAATTGTAGAGAATTTGATGGTGTACAACTTTGAAAATGAACCTTCTGGTCGAAAACTACTTGGATTAGAAGTAATGAGCGAAAAACTGAAAAAAGGCAGAAATGTTGAGGTTCTTCGGCCCTCCTCAAGTTGGCACAGGGTCCTCGTGTTGGATAACTCGACAGAGTCATCCCACAGCACCCCAGAACAATCTGTAGCAAGTTCCGAATTTTTTCCAGGTAAAATGTATTTATCCGCTAGACTAGGTATATGTCCTTTTTACGCCGCATTACGCCGAGCTGGTCCCTCCAAAAACTGAGCATTACCTTGGAACCGTGAATATTCCGTTTGGCCGTCGACGTGGAAGCATTGCCAGGATATCCCCATGATTTTCCGCGCTTAGGATTATCGTAATGAACACAATTTTCGCCTCCAGTCACAATGCGATGCAGAAATCTCTTCCGTCTTTGCCTTGCAAGCAGCTGTTTACAAGCAAACAAACGCCGTTCAACATCTCCCGGCTTCAACTCGTACAGCACCCAATTTCCTTGTTTCTGAATCATTTCCATGACTTTAGGGCGTTTTGAAATAGCTTGTTGCGTCACTTCCAATGATCCTGCCAATTCTTGTTCCGTTTGACACGAGTCAATGCCTCCAATTCTGCATGCCTCCAATTCTGCATCTTCGAAAACCTTCTCTCTTCCATCGCCAAGCTGGTCTTCGACGACAAAATCACCGTCCTTGAAGCATTGAAACCACTCTTTGTAAGTTCACTGATAGTGGCCTCACCACAGGTATTCGAGAGCATTTGATGAGCCTCAGCCGCAGATTTCTTCATATAGAAGCAGAAAATTAAAACTTCCCCCAAATGACATGTTCAATCGAGAATAACTTTATAATGCAGACACAAATCGACTAATTTTTCGATGGCGTTATTGTTTATAAATACCTTAGCTTATTGTATAACATATACGATCTATTTATTTCGACTACCACTTACCGCTACAGCCATCTATTGTAAAACGCGGAAGCAAAGTTGTACACATAATAAATGATAATGTCATCACTTACCTCTGTTCTTCTTGTATTTATTTTCAAAATCTCATTCAAATGAATGATTAATTGTGAAATTATTAGGTTTTTCCACCTTTCAATTTCTGAAAATTCGAAATTTCTCAAAAAACGGTGAGTTTTAATCATATGAAACTTCGAACAAACTTGGGTTCATTAATTCTATGCAGTCTGAAAATGTAATAAAAACAGGATGTTCCATGAGAAACAACATTTGATTGGTCGATAACACTTTTTCAATACACCATATGTGTTTCAAAACTATTTTTGAATGTTGCTCTAATGGAGCCTAATGATGTCAATAATGAATTCAAAAATTTCAGTGCTTTACCCCCGGCTTTACCGTTATACAGTGTCGTGTCAATAGTGGAGAGGTCTGTATATACAGGGATAGATCGGGATCATGTTACCAACAAAGCAGTTAGAGAAAATATTTAGCAGTGGCGAGTTGTTTATATACAAATTTTTAAAAATGATCCAAAATGAAATTAAAGCAATTCTACACTCATAATCCTGCTTTTTTCAGAATACCCCCAGAAACAAATTAATGATAATGAACTCTGAACCCCTTAAAATGTACTCTTTGATAAATTGCATAAAAAAGTTACCATTTAAGACCAGTTGTTTTAATCATAACAGCTCCTTCAATAAACCTATGAAATTAATGAATTGCAAAAATACAAACGAAACTAATTTTCGTGAATTACAAAATCAGAAGCCCAAAATTTTCAAGAAAAAATATTGTGTGTTCAATGTTTTCTATTCCTACTCTCTTAGACCTTTGAGACCTTTAGGACGCTTAGAAATCTAACAAGTTAGGTGAACCGATTGTTGCCATAGAATATCTTCAAAACCTCGAGAATCTCATCATCTGCAATCAATCACAGAATAAATATTTGGTTGCAACAGGCACTGTCGGATTTCAAAAGACGTCGGTCGCAAATGCAGAAAAACTGAAACATTTCTATGGTGCTTTCTGCGTTTCTATACGAGGTGGACCAGATTGTTTGAACGTAGAAATGGTGATCAGTTATGCCAAGAAATCGAATGGATGGCTGTTCTATTACATCTCGTGTGAGAACTTGCCTGGTACAATGTGCACGATATTCGTGCCAAGTCAGATATACTGGTCAAAGGCGGTGGTGAACGGAAGATACAGCCAACGTCAAAACTCTTGAACCCCCAGGAATGATTCTCGAACTAAGTTTTTATTGGCTCATTGTTTTTATGTCTTGGATACGGTGACATCATCTTACGCGAATTATACGGAAACATTTGAAAATCACTATCTATATCTTTATGCTTAAGACATAAATCATAAAGCCAAGTAGCTTGATATTTTAACCAACTAATTGACTTCAAAATCAAGCTCGTGATAAATTTCATACTTGAACTTGACTTGATTTGAGATATTTATTGCTTGACTTGATATCAAGCTAATTGATATTACTACTGCAAGCTCATGCGCGCTTAGACAGAATAAGGGGGTTCCCCGAGCTCCAAGATGACTGAAGCGATCGCCAACATGGACGAAATTAGACTTGACATATACATTTTTTTTTTATTTCTTCTACCAATAACCCATTTCGTTACACCTATGATTGCCAGTGTGACTTTTTTAGTAGTTTTCTCGCATTTCTATGAAATTTTCATTAGGCAGAAATATGCTGGTAGATTTTCCCTTCCGTCTTTGCCTTGCAATCAGTTGTTCAAAAGCAAACAAATGACGTTCAACATCCCTTGGCTTCAACTCGTACAGCACCAATTTCCTTATTTTTGAATAATTCTCATGACATTCAGGCATTTCACACGAGTCTTGATCATGTAATGCCTCCAATTATGCATCTCTGAAAATCTTCTCTCTTCCATCGCCATGCTGGTCTTCGACGTCAAAATCACCGTTCTTGAAGCGTTAAAACCACTCTCAACACGTTCTTCAACTAATAGCGGCTTCACCATAGGTATTTGAGAGCATTCGATGAGCCTCAGCCGCCGATTTCTTCATATTGAAACAGAAAATTGAAACCTCCCGCAAATGAAGAGAATTTGGCTCGTAAGTTGACGTACCTAAGCTAATTGTATGACATCTACGATCTTTTTATTTCGACTACCATTTACCACTGATAAATCCGCACATTACAAACATTCAAAATAAGTTGTTGGATTTCTGGAGCCAAATTCATTCATTTTGTTTGTCTGAGATATCAATACAAATGTTCCAGAATATCTACAGACGAGCTCCTTAATAACGAGATACCGATCTCAAGGAATTCATTGCTCAATCTGAGCTCCAGTTCATCTTCAAGCAGTTCGCTCCTCACTAGAAGAATCATGTGTCTTCTTCGTAAAGGATTTTCTTCTTTCTAGGAAAGAACATAGATAAGATATAATACACGAAATAGTCACTTCTCACGAGTCGATGAGTTGTTAACGTATACGAATACTCCTACGGTTTGTGCTTTCGAAATTCTTGCATGAAGTACAACTGAAAAAAATGGCGGCGAACGCAATTTATATCGCCGGAGCGAGTGGTGAAGGAACTGCAGTCAGCTGATCACAATAGAGATTAGAAGCAGAACATTTCGAAGATGTACTTTCTCTGCAATTCGCCAATCTTGGATCAGCGTGCCGTGTTTAATTGCACGGCCAAGTTGTAATGCAAACAGCTGCGAGATAACTACTTTGGAGAATGTCATATCGAAATTGATATAAATTATATTAGTAAAGGTCAAAACTACGGGTGATTTATGCTTTGTTCTATGCTATCATTACAGTAAACGGTTATTGACCGACAGTGTTATTTATTGTTTCACTTCGATTGGCTGCCAGTAATCTGATTTGCTTGTGGGGATTCTATTTGACTCATTGGCTGATAAATCTCACTTTTCCTAAATGGATTTCGTCACTTGAGACGCTCTGGCTACTTGGCAAATATTCTAAATTGTGTCGATCTCAAAACCCTAACATTATTTGCCTTGCTATATCAAAAATACTTATGAATTCGGATCTTCTGAATGCCTCAATGACTCCAAATGAAGCAATGAAGTGAACTGAAACAATATTAGACTGCATGAGACATTTCATTATTTCTGAACTTATTTTTTAATATGGTCATGTTATAGACAAAATAGACTTTTTTTATTGGATCTCACTCGAAATCCTTCTCACCATCTTTTCCTAGAACGACCCTTTGATCTTCTATCAGCCTATTTCTGACTTTCTATTTCTTTTTACTCGTTGTTTTTATTTTATTTTCATTTTTCCTCTATCCAGTCTTCGATATTTCTCGATGATTTTGTATAGGCACCGACTCATTCTCCTGCACTTAGAAAAATGTAAATTCAAATCTTCCTGCCAAGTCTATGGTCATTCAACGTTCATCGATGACTACAGTTATGAAATTGTATTCAGCTGCTATGAAGCAGCTCAAGCACTATGAGATGTTTGAAAGGTTTTCTTTTGGACCATTGGTGTTTTATCTATTTAATACTTCCGTTAAGCACTATATCATAACAAACTGGAAATTCATTTCATCCTTTCAGATTTAATTTATTTAAATTCAATTCACACAAATCCGAGTCTACAAAAAATAGTTGTTCCGCCAAACTGTGGCTTCCTGTGCTTGTCATAGCTAACTTATTTTGAATTAGCTATATATCAGGATTTAGTTTGGTATTGCCACACATGGACAAAAAAAGACATAAAAAAATGATGATATTTTAAACTATCTGAAGTTGTGTAAAATAAGCCTCAAGACTACAGGAGGTCCATAACAAATGATTTGTATCTTCCACTTTTGTGGTGTGAATTTCGTTGTTATTGTTCAAGTTGTATCCCAATTTTATGACCTGCGGTCTTTTAGACTATACTGGTGTAAGTGTTTGCTCTATGACAATCCTCACAACTTAGTTTAAACTATAGATCTAGATTTATTGCTTATTTCATTTAGGCTTCAAGCCTAATGAAGAAGAAGATTTATTTTCTCTCTTGATGTAGAAAGTAAACACTAGAAATGCTAGCAGAACCATTTTGGAATTTTCGAATTTTTCGTGACGATAATTGATTTATCTATTGAACATTTATTTGATTTTCAATTGTGGGACAAATTGTGACCGTTAACGTGGCAGGACTAACAAGTTTATCGATTTTTCGTGGACGAACTGATTACACCAAAATTTTAGGCTCATGTTTGAACCCACTGCCAAATTTCTAAATTGAGGTTTTGCAAAAAAAACCTGGGTTTTGCTAACTTTATCGTTAAACGAACAGAACCCAACCATAAAGATGTATTTGGTACTGCCAGTATATGGTGAATCAAGTAGTACTCACAATATCTAGTTGAACTGGAGAGCAAACAATTTCATGATAGGGTAATAAATTAGCCTGAATAGAGCCCAAAATAATTATGTAAGTGAATTTATTCTGATGAGTTTTTTTATGGTTGGGTTTTGCTAGCTTAACGGTAAAGCTACCAGATCCCATAAATTTGGCAAAGGGTGCAAACGTGAGCCTTATATGATGGTGTGATCAGATTGTCCATAAAAATCGATCAGCTTGTTGGTTAAGCTAGCAGAACCCACATTTCTCCAACAATTGAAGAGCAAAAAAATTTTCAATAAGGTAATAAATTAGCCTAAACTCATGTAAAAAAAAATCGAGAATTCCAAGAGAGGTTTTGCTAGCTTTACCGGAGTAAATAGTGAATCTATAGCAAATAGTTTTCATCACCTACAGTAATTAATAATAATAATCGTCCTTATTGGGCGAGAGTTTAGCTCACGCTACTCCTACACTTTAACCCACAATATATTAATATATCCCTTAATCCTAAACAAACAAAAATCAACATTTATTATTAACACAAAAAAAGAAGAAAAGAAAATTAAACAATTATAAACTAGCATTCATAAAGCAGTAGATCCCTGGCTGAGAAGAACTAATTTTTTAATTTTTGATTTAAAACCATTCAATGATGTTTCTTTCATATCATGATCGATATCATTGTAAATAAAAGGGGCATGATATGAGAAGGAACTCTTAAATTTATATATTATGTGGCGTGGGACACTGATACCTGACGAACTGCGGACATTGATACTGTGCACATTTAGTCTATATACGATTTTTTGATGCAAGTAGAGGAGTTGTCTCAGCTGAATGATTTTATGAATGAAGCATGATAGATGAAGTCTACGGTTGAAGCCAGAGGTTGGAACAGTTCTCCTCCAATTCAGCACCAACCGACAACAACGATTCTGAACAGTCTGTATATGCCCTGAATCGAACGCATCAAGGAAGGGTGTAACGTTACAATTGCCCATGAGACTCTAAGGACTAATTTCTAGGGGTGGTTTGGCTTATTTGGCAACAAAACTCCTACCCAGGTTTTTACAAATTTAATAAAATTAAAATATACAATGATCGATCCTTTTCACTCCAAACAATTAATAAAATAGAAACTTAACTTAAAACGATTTCAAATGAGTCACTCCGCTACCAGGATGGAACCTCTTCTGCAAACTATGTTCAGCCTTCTGAACACCAATTCTTATCAGGAAGCTATAGTACTCCAATCCCCATTCAACGAAGTTGATGTGATAATGCCAGGTATTTCGCAGGTATTCTCTCAGATTCGGGAACTAAAGTGGTCTAACATACGTACTATTCCAAATTCTGTATCTCAAGGAAGTAGTTCTTGATATCTATCAATCCCAAGAAAGGTTTTCTTTGTTCTAATCCCACGGGAGGTTTCTTCGTTCTAATCCCACGGGAGGTGCTTTGAGAAAATGAACAAAAATGATATCAGAATATGTTAACTGAATTTACAACTCCTTCTCGGATTTCTAACCAAGAAATTACAAAGAAATCATTACATTTATTATCAAATAAACCTGAGAAGGAGTCTTGCTGACATTATTTGACACAAAAAGAATTCTACCAAACCTGAAATACGTTTCGACAAGATGGATGACTCTAAAAAAAAACTACTGTTTCAAATTAAATTGATTCATTCTGGTGAGATTATTACTTGTTGAATACAAATGTTCATGTCAACACTTACCGAGAATCCCGACACAATTCTCGCCGATAAATAAGATTCCGAGTCTCAAATTAAATTAATAATGACTGAAATCTAAATCTGAGGTACTTATTCTTGCTGAAGTGTCAATAATCATTGAAAATCTTTCAGAAAATTCTCTCCAGAAACGCGCATCTGCGTTCCGACCGATAGTACACGGTAGGATACGATTAATTGACAAATTACCGCGTCTTCAAAAATTCCAGTAGCGTAACATGGAATGAAGCGAGCAAAATCGTTGCACAGGGTCAAAAACAACATCAATTTAGCGATTGATTTTGAAAAAATTCAATTTACATCTCAATCCCGAGAAAGCCATGGGATCATTGCTCTATGGGTAGTTCCCATCTCCACCACGAACGACGACTTCCTCTGCTATTGCGGAATACGACAGGAGCACCAATGCAATCCGGCGGTGAATTTGTGAGAAAAATTTTGCTGCGAACCCGCCGGCATTGCAGCAGCATACAACCAGTCTCCTACGGAAACAATGGTTTAAAGGCCAACCGTACCATTCATATCGTAATCTAATATAGCTTTCTATTATAATTGCGAAAAAATAAGCAGCGCGTTCCTGAATAATGCAAACGGAACAGATGCATTCGAATAAGGCTCGCTAGAATATTGCGCTGATAATATTCATCGACCTGGTCTTTCGAAATCATTTCAAATAATATATTCGACAGTAAATCACGGGAAAAGGGGAGCGAGAGATCGTGAACTGTCTCCGTTCTGGCCTGGTACTCTTCGAATGCAAATTGAGCCGCATATACGGCCGGAATTATTGCTGGATTCTGATCGGTTTGCGAAGGCCGCCAGACTACGACGTCAAGTGCGCCATGTTCAATGGGAAACTTCCCCAGTTGCATTTTGATGAGAGAGCTTTATAAAGGTGTGTGAATAAGTCTTTCCCGTTTTTTGTAAGAGATGGCGCCACCAATACTGTGCGAGTATTTAATGGTTACATATGTCATAATCAAAGCTTATTCATCTGTCAACAATTCCACACTAACACATTAGTTGAAATTTTTTCGCATCATAAATTTTTGAAATCGTGAAAATGTCGAAATTTGAGCCGAGTCGACGTCATTTGCGGGAAGTTTCACTTTATTGGTTCAATTTGAAGAAATCTGCTGCCGAGGCGCATCGGTTGCTTCAGGAAGCTTATGGAGAAGGTTGTGTCGATGATTCAAGTGTTCGCGGATGGTTTCGACGCTTCAAAAGTGGCGATTTCGACGTGGAAGACAAGGAGCGTTCCGGGCGGCCGCAAATCTTTGAAGATCAAGAATTGGCGACTTTGCTTGATGAAGATTCGTGTCAAACGCAAGAAGAACTTGCTGAAGCATTGGGAGTTGACCGAACAACCATTTCCAAGCGTTTGAAAGCCATGGGAAAGATCCAAAAGCAAGGAAATTGGGTGCCGTACGAACTGAAGCTGAGAGACGTCGAACGACGTTCTTTCACTTGCGAACAGCTGCTTCAGCGACATAAAAGAAAGGGTTTTCTGCATCGTATCGTGACTGGCGATGAAAAGTGGATCCGTTACGATAATCAGAAGCGAAGAAAATCATGGGGACTACCCGGCCATGCATCATCATCGACGGCCAAGCCAAATATTCATGGCGCCAAGCTCATGCTCTGTATATGGTGGGACCAGCTAGGTGTGGTTTACTATGAGCTTCTGAAACCGAATGAAAGGATCACAGGCGAGGTCTATCGACGACAATTGATGCGTTTGAGCCGCGCACTGCGAGAAAAACGGCCACAATCCTCCGACAGGCACGACAAAGTTATTTTGCAACATGACAATGCTCGCCCACATGTTGCACAGCCGGTGAAAACATACTTAGAAACGCTCAAATGGGAAGTCCTACCCCACCCGCCGTATAGTCCAGACATTGCTCCGTCTGATTACCATCTCTTCAGATCGATGACGCATGGCCTGGCTGACCAGCACTTCCATTCCTACGAGGAAGCCAAAAAATGGGTGGATGACTGGATAGAGGCCAAACCGGTCAAATTTTTTCGCAACGGGATTCGTATGTTGCCAGAAAGATGGGAAAAAGTTGTAGCTAGCGATGGCCAATACTTTCAATAATTCATTTGTAACCATTTTTTCACAATAAAGGCTCAAAATTTGAAAAAAAAACGGGAAAGACTTATTCACACACCTTATACTTCGGATGAATTATACCTACTCTTTTTGCTATTTAACCTTCTGGTTGGTGGCATATATTTTGGCGCCCCGGCAAATAAAATTTCGCCGCTTTACTTTGTATAATGTGTGTGAAATTTCAAGGAGACACTGTTATTCCTCTCTTCTAGTCTTCTTCTGTCTCCTTAAAAAAAAAATTCAGATATTTTAGGCTATATTAGGCCAATTGAAAAGTCCCCGATCTGATGCTCAGATGGCGGGGCTAGTATTGAATCCATATGATTTTTAGTTAGTACCAACATTCAAACGATACGTGTCAAAATTTGAGAGCAGTCCGACCATTAGTTTGTGAGATATTGCTTGGCGAGTGTAGCTACTTTCGTCATTCGAAAAAAGATGGCAAAAAAATTTCGTGTGCTGATAAAATATTGCTTTTTAAAGGGAAAAAATACAGTTGAAGCAAAATCTTGGCTTAATGAAGAGTTTTCGGGGTCTGCACAAGGAAAATCAACCATCATTGATTGGTATGCTAAGTTTAAATGTGGTGAAATGAGCACCGGAGTCCATGTGTGACAATGGATGAAACATGGATGCATAATTTCACTCCGGAGTCCAATCAACAGTCAGCTAAGTGGACTGCACACGATGAACCGAATCCAAAGCGAGGAAAAACACAACAGTCAGCTGGCAAGTTTGAGGCATCAGTATTCTGGGATGCGCGAGGTATAATATTCATTGATTAACTCCAAAAGGGCCAAACCATCAACAGCGATTATTATATAGCATTATTGGATCGTTTGAAGGATGAATTCGTTAAAAAACGGCCCCATTTGAAGAAAAAAGTGCTGTTTCATCAAGACAGTGCGCCGTGTCACAAATCAATGGAAACAATGGCAAAATTACATGAATTGTGCTTCGAATTGCTTCTGTATACACCGTATTCGCCGGATCTGGCCCCCAGCGACTTTTTTCTTTCTCATATCTCGAAAAAATGCTCGCTATAAAAAAGTTTAGCGCTAATTAAGAAATAACCGCTGAAAGTGAGGCCTGAGGAAAAGTTGGAAGATCGTTATAATCGTTGTATAGCCCTTGAAGGCAACTATATTGAATATTAAAATCGAATTGCGCCAAAAAAATATGTTTTACTATGGTAGACCGTGGACTTTTCAATTTGCCTGTTAAAAGGGCGGTGAAATTTTAGTTTGCCGGGGAGCCAAAATAGTGGTTTTCAAAGGTGCATTTTAGTACCTACTTGTATTTTTAGAACTAGTAGATAGCGCCTATTTGATCTCAATAAAATTGGCCCCTTGCAATTTTCTTATGATAGAAAAAGTATTATTTTCAGAAAATAATATTTTTTTTTGTGACTTGATTAATAAACCTTATTTTGATAATTTATAAGTTGCTTCATTTCATAAATTAAAATCACTTCAGTAATCCGGACGCTTTCATATTTCGGGCAGGTACCGGAACGAAATCTGCCCGGACTACTGAAGTTATACTGTACATGGCTGAGCGTAGCGTGGCTGGGAATTCAGCTAAGGTAGTCAATCACTACTTTGTCGCCTAGTAAAACAAATTATTGTGTGAATTTTATTTGGCAATAACCCTTTTCATCCGATTTCGATGAAACAAAGCTTGAATATTGAACTTAGATGAGCTGAATATATCTGTAAAAACCCAAAGTGACACCCGATAGACAGAACAAAATACAACTTTTCATTCCTATTCTGTTACTCTTTTCTTATTGCCCTCACTAATTTTTTTTCACGACTTATAATACGTATCAAATGTCAAATAATCATTTGAATAATCATTCTGAATTTCAGGAGAATATCAAAAATTCTCATCTAGATAAAGAGACCGACAACAATAACCTAATAAATCGCATATCTTATATTCCTATACACAGTGTTGTGGCCTCCAAAGGCGCATAAAATGAGAACTCAAAAGCTTTTCGAATTTAACATTCTAGAAATCTCAATATGCAAATTTTTCTGATTTTCTCTGTGAAATCATACAACCAGAGATGATCATATATCTTTTCTCTATTCGAATAAATTGCTATTTCTATTATCCATACTCAAAATAAGTTCATGACAGTGGTTCATTGTCATTTCTATCTTCACAATATTTTCAGCGATTTTCTTATTTAGTATTATATACCTAAACAGTGGCGTACCCAGACATAAGCCTTGGAGGGGGGATAAAGGAAAAAAAAATCAAATTTTCCTTCTTTTGAAGAAGTTTTCCAAAGAATTTTGCTTACTCATAATAAGATTGTGATATATAAGGTTGTTACATATATATACTCCTGGGGGTATATATCCCCCTTATCCCCCCCTAGGTTACGCCACTGTATCTAAACTGAACTGAATTTCTAAAGTTTAAAGAAACACAAATTTACTCTTTGCTGGGCTTCATCGAGAGTTGAGATTTTATTAGGGGAATAAATACCAAACAGGCAGTTCTTCAAGTTGAATGGGTGTGTCAGGTACAAATCTACCAAAAATTTTCGGATAGCTCCATCTAGCGGAATTGCAGTTTCAGCGCAAAGTAGTCTACAACCTTAAGAAAACATGTTTGGTATGCCGCTCCTGGCGGCCTTTGGTGAGATATACTGTGATAAGTTGTTTCGTTAAGCTGATCGACTCTTTTCGGTGCTAATAAAATTTGAAAGAGAGAAATGTTGCGTTTTGCATAGCAGAAATCAAGGTCGATCATTTTCTTAACGGAACGTCATGACATTGAAAGTAAATAGCTATAGGCCGGTTTCGATCTCTTTAGAGCTCATCAATATCGCTCCACACTTCCGATGACAGTACGTTCCTTCTGGTGGTGAATTAATAAGAAATACCCAATACTTCCGTAATAGAAGATCTGATCACTTCGAGAATAACAAGTTCAATCTGCATGCGAAATGACATGTTGATAGCGTCATCAAAACCATAGAAAATTCAGAATGTCGAAAAATCCTTATATGGCAGTTTCAACAGATCCGGCTTAGTGTAAAGGGGACAGTTTTGTTGTAGAGGCTGCAGCAAATATTTTTTTTGAATATGTATTATAATTTTTTTATCGAGAGTTAAGGGATGGAATTAATTTTACTTGTAAATGTAGAATGGGAAATTATACGGTAAAAATTTTTCTACAAAATAATTTCTGCTTATTTATCTCAAGATCCATTTCAAAGATTTTGAAAACGCGATATTCAAACAGCATTTAAATTATGGGAATTCTTCTACTTAAGTTATCTTTCAAATCGAGTTCATGACTCGTATTGAAACTAACCTTCGTATCTATCTGTAGGAACAGGAGTCTCGACACTATGCATTCCTCAATTTTAATCCTCGACACATCTTCACTGAACCATAACCAACTTCATGAGCTTGGAGCAGGTCGGTCTTAGAGTTCAAATGCACCTTTTATCTCAACAACAACGTGCACAATTGTTACGTACGAGCATTTCAAAAATGAAATTTTTTGAAAATCTCTAGTAGTCCTTGTTGAACATAACTGAACAAAGCATAAGTGGTTAATATGATGAAGAATTTTGTGATGTGTTGGAATGATTAAATAAATCAGTCGAAGGTATGGATTGAGATTTGAGGTTAGCTCAAAAGTTCTATGATGAAATATAATATTTACATGGTAATTTCCTGTAGATATAAGTGGTACGATTGTTAAATCAAAATAATAAAGAATTCAGAAATCTGTTGATTGTGGTACTCCAAAATATGTTTATTAAACGTGTTAACTATTATCATGCAACATAAGAATAAAAACCCATATTTTTACAATGGAAATTTGAGAATGAAACAACTACTTATAATAATTATAATTCATAATACAAAGAAGCCTCATCTACATCAATTTGTGAGATGAAAAATTTTTCCATTATTATTTCTATGGAAAATCATTAATATTTCATTTTTCTATTGTTTATATAGTCAGTTTATTTTTTATATGCGGCAGAAACTGCTTTTTCTTATGATATTTTCTGATTTCCAACAAGAACATTATTAAGGCAGCAATGTAACCACCAATCAGTAGAGCAGATGGGGTAATTATATGTTCCAGCGTTAATTTTGATAAATTCAGTTTAAGAGGTAATTGCTTTTGTTGACCGTTACCATATGCATTCACGAAAAACTCGTTGAATCCATAGGCGTGAGAAAGAAGTATATAATTATCCAAAGTAGGTGTCAATGGATGTCCTAAAGGAAGTATAGAACAAAGTCCAACTTCCATGTAAGGTGGTTCAACTTTCACCAAGAGAGGTGAACCATTCTTATCCAGAAAATTTTCTGGAAGATAGTTGACATTTCTGAGACTTTGATGTACAGCCATATCTCTATCGAAGGCTGTTCTGTTGAAGCAGAGGTCACTTGGATCACATGGTTCATATTTCACGTCCCCTCCATTATCCCCAATAATCATCAAAATGTTTTCCAATTCTTCCAATTTGAATAAGCCAAAGACCAATTTTCTGTCCACTATGTCCTGCAGAGATTCTATTGATTTTTCGAACATCATGCCACTTAAAACAAAGTTGAAATTGCATTTGAAAATCATGTTCAAAAGAAAAGATTGCAGTAGGACTAAGAAGGAAAGGATCTTCAAAGGGCGGTACTTCTTGGAAACGTCATGCGACTTTTCAATGAAGTACTCTAAATTCAACCACAGTATCTCTAACATTTCCGAGAAATTCCATCGTTTTTCCAGAATGACGAAAACAACAGACCACGATAAGGAAAGTGTAAGAGATACGAATAGCCAGAACATCCAGATTTCTACACTTAAACACTTCAACAAGTACTGCCATCTTGGAATTTGCAAGGGTGATGGCACAAAGAAAGGCAATTCATCAAAGACGTGGGGGTGTGTGAAATCAGCACCCTCCACCGGTAACAACTCGGTATTAAGATCGCATATTTCGTTGTTCTTCACGCTATTTAAAGAGAAGCCCTTCAGGTCTGCGTCGTCAGGGAAAACCAGTAAATTCCATATTGGATTCAAGCCAATTAAACCAGCAATAAAGTCGAAAATATCGAGATTCAGCCCTTTCTTATCTTCGTCTGGACCTATGGAGTATGGTGGTTCGAAAAAATAACAAAAAAATACCATAGAATTATTCCACGTTTTCGGTATTCGATTTTCGAATAAGATGTAAGTCCTTTCTTTATTTTCTGTGAAATCGGTACAGTTACCTATTATGGATACTGTCTTGTCCATATCATGGATAGCTTCATTCTTATACGGATAGAAGGTACTAATTTCTCCTGACATTGGATTTATGAAAATAACGTTGCTAATTAAGGATCTGACCAGTATGTCGATTTGATCGTCAAGTACCTTTTCGATGAAAAAAATGAATTTCGCTTTCGGATTGAACTTTGTTTTTTCTTGGAAATTAGCAATAGTTTCGTTCAATGTCAGCTGTTCCAAATCGGCTATGTATATATCAGGTTTTCTTAGTAGAGGTTCCGTTTTCATGTCTGTCTCAGAGTTGATCTTTACTTGGGGATAATTTAATTTCAGTTCGATGTTAAGTGTAGCTATGTGATCTTTAGGTGATATATGGGTATTGAGGATAGCATCCAAGCAAATTAAGATGAAGCTATTGATATTGGCCAACGCTAACATCTTTCGTTATCTGAAATAAATAATATAAAGATTTATTTTTCATTTTGGAATGATAAAATAACCTGAAGACTAAAATATTCATCAACTATCATGAAAACCCATTCCATATACATACATATAACAAATCGATCCACATTTTTCAAATTAAAAAAATCATACGAGTAAAGAGATGAAAACACCAAAAAAGCCGAAAGAGTCTCAAAAAAGATGTAGATAATGAGGTTCAGTTGAACAAGTAGAGAGTGAGGATGTTTTGAGCGCTCTTGACGTTGAAATAATAGTTATTTACTATACGAGTGAGATAAAGCCATCATTACATAAGTGTAAGTGGCAAACGAGTGCGTAGCACGGGTTACGTAAGCACACGAATATATTAATGATGCATTATCATACATGTATAGTACAACATTTTATCTACGACAGCCTATAACGGACAAAAAATGAACACAACGTTGGACAGAGGTTGAAATCTATTGCTTTAAGATTGCTTAAGAACAAAAATGTTTATTACATTGACAACCACTTGACGTCTATCCAGTTTGTTTGTCGAGAATGCCTTGTGAAATTTTTGGCTGGTATTTTATTTGTTTGGTCGAAATTAGTAACTGTTGGTTCAATATAATATTTTTGAGTGTCTGAATTCTTCTCCGAAAACTCAAACTCAAAAAAATCTTTGAGACTTGAATATGAATATTATTATTTCATTCATTCAAAAACAATAAAGACGGTTATTATTGTTCAACTCCCGGTAGTTTTTTCGATAAACAATTGTAGGAACTCACCTGAAATATGAACGTTTCACCAGATAACAATCCACCAATCTAACGAATCTATTGATAGTATTATATCTACAAACTCTAATTACAACAATTGTTAGGTGGTTTCTTGAGTAGATCCATTTATACCTTTACCGACAACGAACTTTTTCTCCAAGCAATTGCAGTTTAAACAATGCCTAAAGTGAGTCTTAATGGAATTGTGTGATTAAATAGAACATCAATCAGAGGAATGTCAAAAGAATAAACTCAAACACATGAAGTTTTCTTTCTAGAAGAAATTGTTATTTATACAGGGTATTCCAGAGTAGATGTAAAAAACTTTTCCCCTCGAAAACCGGAGATGTGCCAACAAAATTAAAAACGCCTGAATAATGACTCATTATGGTAGAGTCTGAAACGGATAGAGAAGTTCTGGAAACGCGATGTACAGGGTCTCTCTGCAACCTGCAAAATTATCGCAATAGCAATCGTGTATTTAAAAAAAAGTGTTGGAATTATTGAATGTACTAATTCATATTGTACCACACTGAAAATTTCATCGAAATTGAATGAGTCATACTGAAATTATTGATTAACATAGAATCTCCCGAATAAAATAAATCACCCTGTAGAGTCTCAATTGAGGCCCCCTCATATACCAAATATTGTTTCGAAACTGTCTTGACTGGTTTAAATTTCTCCTAAAATCTGAGATTTCCTCCGGAATCACCCGGTATTGAAAAATATTTTTCTCTATTTCGTATATCCGAAAAAAAAAAAAGTTTCGTTTCGAACTCAAGTTCTTTTGCAATAGTATATTGCGAATCAGATTTAGCTGAGATATCTAGCAATATACAGGGTGTTTAAAAATATGTGGCAACCAAACCAACAATTTTACCAACCAAAAATTACAAAGAACTGTTCAAAGTAACCACCTCAAGCTCGGATGCAAGAATCTAATCTCCTCATTGACTGGCGAACTTTTTTAATTAAACTTAAACACGCTGTAGATAGGTAACGAAGCGTTTGCGGACCTATATTTATGAGAACTTTTTTGTATAAAATAACCTGGGCAATCACCCACTTTGATATTGCTGCATCCTGTAAAGGTCACCTGTAAAACTTTAATTTAATTATTAGAAAAACAATGGAATTATCATTACCAACTGAAATCGATGACATCAATAAAATGAGTACCTAGCAAATTAAATATATCTACATTGAGTACCTCATTCAAAGATAAGAGGAGCTTCGATCAGATAGAATTAGTAAAACAGTTCTACTACAGATGTCGCCATGTACATCTATTGCATATCCGATATTGAAATATCGCATCCGGTTTTTGTCGTGCCTTGTAGATAGATCCTGACGCTCTGAATTATGTAAAACAGAACATTACATATTCTAATGCTGGGAGAGATCCAAATTATCACATAATTTCGTTGTGGTTTTATTTGTTTTTGAGGCATATTAATTATACGTCTCGAATGTTACTCGCTAAAACTTCATTAGAAATTCAGATTTCGTTGAATTTAGATTTCATAGACGGTTATGTTAGTATGTGCTAATAGAGGCTGCATATTCTTGTGTGAAATGTTGATTTACATTGGTCGTTCCACCAATTTTCAGTTAATTATTTCTCATATGAAACCGTTGGAATGTTTCCAGGAAAAAAGATTCACTTCCCTCTGAAATTGATCAAGTCAAGGAAACATTGTTTGATGGTATGATATTGTAAATAATAATTCTATCCATAAACTTCTAATTTTGTATATATGAGCTCGATCGATATAAAATTAGCAGAATTTTGATTGGATTTGATTGAAATGTGTAGTTAAGTAGTAATAGAGATTTGAAAATCAGGATGATTTTAAGTTAAAATTTCTTTTTTTAGGTAAGACCAACTTCTACTATGCTGGTGATGATGATGGGTGATTTGATTCATACTATGTGAGTAATAATCATCTATAAAAATTTTATAGTAGAATTTTCTGAATATCTTTTGAATAGGTTATTTTAAATTAGGCTGGATGCCAACATCGTTGTCGAAACGTCAATCAGAAGATTATAAAGGTTTTTGAATTGTGGTTGCTACAACATGAATGGAATATTATGTCTACTTTGAACTCGAAAAATTTCATGAAGTCAAAATAATTTTTCTTTTCATATGCTAAAGCAAAAATTTACACGTATCTGGATCAGTTCTAATCCAGGAATTAATCGAAGAGTTCTCGATTTTTTTCTTGTCGACAAATTATGTATCAACTTGAGTTTCAGTCTCGGTTTCAGTTCTATAAATTATTTGAAGAAACGGAGTATTTGTTGATTTTCAATCATACGTAATAGAACTAGATTTTACCATCGGATAAAATTTTATTTTAACGAAAACTAGATTGCTTAGATATTCGTTCAGAATAAAGAATAATGACAGCTAAGCTGAATGGTTTTTTTCCGATTGTTTCAGCGCAGCAGCACATTGTAACGGGCTTATAATTTTTGAATTTTGAGAAGAAAGTGTTTGAATTTGGCTCATTAATTAATAATTCGAAGTAAAAGTGGCCATCTGTTGATACCTACACGATAACTGATAAATGCCAAATGGTAAATTATACAAAAATGACGGAATTTCCATGAGGTGTCAAATTCAACAAGGCACATCCATTCGTTGAAATAAGAAACATTGAACCCTTCTGGCGTGTATTCATTATAAATAAAAAATAGAAAGTAATTTTTATATTTATTGACAACATTTTTAGAAAATGTAGAAGTAAACAACAATAAAAACTTATAACATCAATACAATATATCACAATAAGAAACATTGAAAGAGCAGTTCACATGGCCAATACTGCTCCAAGTGTTTCCGATATTTCAGAAACCGAATGGATTATTTCATATACTTTGAAAAAAGTCTCATTATAATTTTTTCAACCTATGACATATATTTTCTATATGTTTCCCGAAATTTTCTTCGTTTTTTGAAGTACTGTTGAATTTTGGGAGAAGACCTATTTCGAAATCCTCGTAAGAACCGATGTCTGCAATTTTATTCTCTGCAGTGCTATTCAAAGTTCCATCGCTTGTAGATAAACATTGAGAAGAATATCCTGAGGTTTTGCTGGAATTCCCCCCATTCATGCCCAAGCTCTCTTTCTTAGGTTCCCTTGAATTTTCCCAAGATAAAACATCTTTATTTTTGATTGTGCTCTGCAAAATGAAATGTGTAATAAGTTATTTTTTGTTGAGATGTTTCAGATTGTTTTTCGAATCATTCGGAAACATAAGAATACCACTTTTTCAACAGCAAAATACTATATTTTTCACGTTGGTCCAATTGGATTTGGTACTATCTATTTGTGTTTCCACAAAAACCGTTCCTATTGATTATTTTTTCAAACGTGTAAATCTCAGGGAGAGTTTCAATAGAAATATAAAAACTAATGAAAAGGTATTAGATCTTTTAGTAAGCGTTTTCAAATATGAGGAGAATTTGAAGAACGATTAGAAATGAACAAATAATTTTATCATTGCTCTACTCCTAACAATGAGTCATCATGAAACTATGAAATAAAATAGTTTCAATTGAAGGAAACCAAATTATCAGATTGTTTACGAATATACAGAAAAAAAGTATAATAGAATATTAAATTTCTGCGAAAATATCTCATTTCCATCAAAATTGAAATGGTAAAATATTTTCATCATGGATTTGAATTAGTACTTTTGAAATCAAGTAGATAATTGCAATATTATACGCCTTATGCCAAATAATATAGAATTATTATAATTCTGGAAAGGTAACGGTTTCAATAAAAAAAAATATATATATCACCGACTGAAAAGATAAAGCATTCTGTTTGGCGAACGTCCGCTCGGAAAATGGATACCTAGTTATTTTCTCAATCGAATTGAATAAAACTGAATGTCAAAATTAATAAATGTACTCACGTTGATTGGATTTACCTTTCTGTCCATTATGCTGTTTTGAAACTGACACTTTGGCGTTGGTATAAGATCTGCTACTAAACAACTGAAGTTATTATTAGGGTATATATGCTTTTTCAAATAATTTTTCTTGCGAAAAGTACTCTTTGTCTGTCTTCGGGGGAAGGGGAATAGCATAAAGTATTCGTTCACTATTTTATCAGAACGCCCATTAAAACATAATGAATTTGAAATCATTGTCACTAATTGTGCATATTGGCCTAATATGTCTATAGTCAGATAAAAGGTTAGTATGTCTTTTGAACATTCATAATAGTTTTCAATTTTCAATATTCATTCTTACTCGGCCAAATTACAAGTCGGATTTTCAGGTCGTTGACTATTTGTTTAAAATTTCAATTTTAATATTCAGTTTCATTCAAATAAGACGGAAATTGCCAAATATCATATTTTGTACCAGATTATTCATAATCATCTTCGAGTGACATGTTAAGTATGATACTTTTCCTGGCGCCTAGTTCTCAAAACACAGCTGAATCCCACTAATTATTGTCGATTGATAATAATTAATGTGGATTTCAGAGCGAAAAGTATCTCACCTAACAAATATGTCACTCATTATGTATTTGGCAATTTTCGCCTGTATTCCAATGAAACTGAAATTGAAAATAACATTGCAAACAAATATTCATCGAATAAAAAAATTTCGAGTAATAGACTTTTGACTGAGTAAGAAAGATTATTCTGAATTAAAGACAAAACTATTATAAAAGTTGAAGAAATATTGTAGCTATCTGACTAGACATCTTAAACCAATATATAGAATTAGAATGAAAATGACTTCAAATAGGGTAATTACTAGTTTATTATGTTTTAATGGACATTCTTATAGACACGGTGACAGAGTCACAAAATGGCTTAGATACCACTTTATGCCTAGTAGTGCCGAAGCCAGGCAAAGAGCACCTTGTGCAAGAAAAAAATTTTCGTACAATTGTGTATACCCCAATAACACCTTCCGTTGTTTAGTAGCAGATATTTTGCCAATTCCACAGTGTTTGTAAGCATCATAATGGACAGCAAGAAAAATTTATTTAAGGTGAGTACAATTCATTCATTTTATGAAATGGTTCGATCAAATTCGATTTAGAAGAGTTTTTGTGGGAAGGCAAATAATATATTGAATCGACGCGTCGTAAAAAAGTGGTATTCTTATGTTCACGAATGATTCAAAAAACAATCTAAAAAATCTCAAAAAACAATAACTGATTATACATTTCATTTTGCAGCGCACAATTCAAGATAAAGATGATTTATATTTGGAACATTCAACGAAATCTAAGAACGAGAACTTGATCAGGAATGAGTGGAATTCCACCAAAAATTCAGAATTTTCTTCCGAGTTTTCATCAGATGTATATTCAACTTCAAGCGATGAAACTTTCAATAGCACTGCTGAAGATAAAATAGCAGACATTGGTTCTTACGAAGACTTTGAAATGGGTCTTCTTCCAACATTCTGCAGCACCTTTATAAACGAAGAAAAGTTAAGGAAAGATTATATTGAAGCTGTATATATTGGGTTGAAAAACATCATATTGAGGTTTTTTGCAAAGGATATAAGACATTTATTTTCTGAAACATTGGAAAAACTTGGACCAATATTGGCTATCTGAACTGCTTATAGGTAGAATAATATGTGAGCCAGATCAGAACTAGAAAACCAACAATTTGAATCTTTCATTGTCTCTTATTTTTATATATTTTATTGATATTATAAGTTATTAGATATTGTTATTTTATTCGACATTTTGTGAAAATGTTAGCAGTAAATAGAAAAACTATTTTTTATTAGTTTATTTGGATGTTATAGAAACGATACTATTGACTAAATCCTACGAGTTTCTCGTTTCTATGTTTTTCAAATGAAAACAAAGAATACATAAATAAGAAGACTTTTTTTAAAAAAAAGGATAACTATTGAGAAAAGCACTGGGTATGAGCATTTGCGAAATTATTCGAATTACAATTTATGTTAATTTATCCAGGTATTTCTCAGTTTTTGTGTATATAGGGTGTTCCAACGATTGACGAGACGCTCTATTACGGTTAGATGCAGAAATCTCCGAATTTTCTTTAGAAACAATATCATTTTGCTCGATTAGAGCTACATTCTCAAATTGTTTGAATATGCTTCTTCTTGAAGAACATTACCTCGGTTATTTGTTTATTATTTAATATTAAAATTACATGGGATAAATGAATCCAAGTTTATTTGAAGTATCATAAGCTTAAAGCTTACCAATTTTGATATTTTTCGATTTTTTATGAATTGATCTTGAGAAGAACCTAATAACTTCGAAATGAATGACGCAATTTGAATTAGATTTTGAAAGAGAATGCTAGAAGAATGGAGGGTAAGTAGTGACTTTTTTTATAGTTGAGAAATATTATTATCGTCGATTCCTCTACCAGAATACAAAATAAAATATAAGGTGCGTCATTTGCAATAAGCCTGATATCAACGTTTGAATAAGTAATGAATGAATCGTCTCATTTTGAACACCTAGTAGTGTTCTCAATAATTATCGATAAATTAGTACTTACCTCCATTCTTCTAGTGTTCACTTTCAAAATATATATTCTTTCGAAAAAATAAATTCATTACTCTGGAAGTTATTAGGTTTTTCCAAAGACCCCCTATTTTATAAAAATCGATATATCTTAAAAACGGTCAGTTTTGAACAAATGAATTTCATTCATTCCATGCAATCTGATGATTCAATAAAAACAGGACATGTTTAGCCATCCACACTTCAGCTGACATTGTTGTAATGTTTCACCATTGCACGTTCTCTTATACCTTACATAATTATGAAAACATCGTTATCGTTGGATTAGTTCAATTTCACATTCCACTCTCAATTGGGATTCATTCAAATTACAAAGATTTTTTTTTGTGATTACTTTATATTACGATCTGCAATATTTCGACAGCCCAATTGCAAAATTTTGGTCCTCGTAGCCCAACCAGTTTTTTTTCAATCATGTTACAGGACCGAAGGAGACATTTGGATGGCTTTAATCAAGGAATCGTTTGTTCTGGTAATAGTCCATCGGTGGAGTTATTGATTTTCTTGGTGATTGTATTTGTTTTTATTTCGTCTTGCTAATGTTACATCGTTGACGTCTTGACAACTGTCTCGGTAGTTTAAAGTATATTTAATTTGTGATCATTTCATTTATTTGATACATTTGTTTGCATAGTTCATAAATTAAAATTATTGTGGAGTAGACCATTTATTTATTTACCTATGAATCGTTTGTTATTTTTCGATTATGTTTTCATATACGTGGTATGTATAAAAAAATTCAATTTTGTAACATTTCAACAATTTCGGGTCAATTTTTTTTTGCTGTAGACCTGTAGAAAAAAAAGTTCTAAAAATACTTTTATGTTATCAGAAATCGTAACTTCAAAGATTACACTCAACTCAACAGAATGTTTCTCATAAATGACTTTGAACATCCTGTATCTCGTTTATGCTTTGAAAACGAGGTATTAGTCCAGTAGATAAATACATTTAACCTGGAAAAAATTCAGAACTTGATGAAACTTCTACAGGTTGTTCGGGGGTGCTGTGGCATGACTCTGTCAAGTTATCCAACACGAGGACCCTGTGCTAACTTGAGGAGGGCCGAAGAACCTCAACATTTTCCGACTTTTTTAAGTTTTTTGCTCATAACTTCTAAAATAAGAAGTTTTCGACCAGAGCGTCCATTTTCAAAGTTGTAGACCATTAAATTCTCTACAATTTTGTATCTACATACTTTTTCGTAAAGCTAATATTAATTGAAATACAGTCAATCAAAATAATAGTCCAGTGACAAAACAAAGAAAAAGAACTTTTTTGTATTTGTCTACTGGACTATATATGTTAAAAGGCAAAAATAATGCTTTCAATGTCATCTACACGACTATACATTTGTGTTTGTCAAGTTTATGATGAAACACCCTGTATAATGTTTTTCAAGTGTCTTGAAAATGAAAAAAAAATACACAGCAAATAACTGACGGCTCTCCCGATGTGTAGTCCGATAAAATTGATTGCTTTCGCTGAAAATTCCTGTCACGGCCCATGGCTGACCCCTTTCGTCTGAGGGCCGACGATACCTCGAATTTCCGTCTACATAAACTTATCAGCCTGCTCAGATAACGTACCGTTAACGTACATGAACTCCTCACGATTTACTGACTTAATTACCGGACAGTTTGGCCATTTTTTCGAAACGGAGAGGCTGGACGTAGATTTTCGTCGGATACGAAATTCACGCTCGTCAAGAATATTTCGACTGCGCTCTCGTATGGATATGCACCCATTTTATCGAGATCATCAGATTGCTTCTTATTACCTACCTGGAAAGGTTATGTCAGGTTATTTGAGGTTTCTGACGAATTATACCGACATTCAAGCTATTTCCAATCTTTCTGAACGAACAGTCGAATATTTCCATAAGGCTGTCATCGTTTCGCTCAAATTCACTCAGCTTCTTTTCATTTTGTAATGGTGCAACTAGCTGACTTCGTCTAAACTGGCTACCTACTTCTCCAAAAAATTTTAGCTTACTGCTTGAACGCACCAATTCAGAGAGACACGGCGATTATGTCAATCTGACTGTAACCTGACTATGGAAAATTTTAGTTGCTATGGAGCGTTTCTCGGGAGAGAATTGCGCGTTGTGCTTACCCGAATAAATACTTACAATATTCGAGGTTTCCGTCACTCAAAATGATGCGCCAAGCATTCCACTTAATCGAAAATGGGTAAAAAATTTTGTCATGATGATCCCGACCGACGTCCGTTCGTTATGATCCCAACCTCCCCATTCGGTAGCATGTGTTTTGAATGTAGATAGATTATCCCTACATCGCATTTTCTTCAAAGATCTGAACCTGCACCTTTATAAAACCCAATTGGTGCAAGATTTGAAATCCCGAGGTACCATTCAACGGTTAGATTTATTAGTAAAATAGACAATTGGGCGCTCACAAACGTTTACCAACTTTTTTTTTTCGGATGAAGCTCATCTGCACTTCAATGGCTACGTAAATAAGCAGAACTGCCACTACTGGATTAAAACCAATTCGAAACACAAGCATCAGAAACCCCTTCATTCGCCAAAGATGACTGTATGAGCTGAAATGGAATGTTAGATGAGTTTTTGTTGCGTTAACTGCAGACTTTCCTAGCTATAATCAAAGAACATGTTTCCAGTAGGATGGAGCAACTTCACACACATCCAATGTACCCCTGCCACGAATTCGTGAAATTTTTTCAGGCAAATTGATCTCCATGAGAGGTGACAATGATTGGTCCTCCGCTTTTCCGCCCATTTTTTTTTTCACGATAATTTATAATTATTTAAATAAAATTTTTAGGTGTGATATCATTTTTCGCAGCAGTGAAAATAGCCCTTAGTGAACTTTTGAGTGAATTGGAGGTATTCATTTGTTTATACTGATCTGCAAAAAAATTAAAGGGGGGATCTGCAAAAAAATATCAGGAAATGACAATTTGAACTTCTTAATATTTGGCCAAGCAATAAGGAACACACCTCATAATATATAATGACAGTTGATATGACAGATTGATCATTTAGGAGCTATGGCTAGGCTAAGGTGCATTGAATCCCTGGTGTGTACTGATTCCATTTTGTTTCAGATTTTCTTAAATATCCCCCTGTTGGTGTTCTGCTTCACCAGAGTTCTGTAAGGTGGCGCTCTTTAGGAATTTTCGAATTCCCGCTATCTGCCTGGCGCTGTTTAAAATGAAATACTGATTTTAGAATTTACAAGCTTTCACAATGAATTACAATTAACTTCCTATCGAATTTTTAATGAAATGAATGAAATATAATGACAGAGTATAGAAGATTGTTACAAGCATGGAATATAAAATATTATTTACTGATTTACTGAAAAAAAAAATATTTATTCAGTATCAACCCTGAAATTAAATTTAATCTTACAATTAAAATATTATTGTTCTATACTCGAAGGTCACGAGAGCCGAGAATCGAGTAAAATGCCGAATATAAACGCCATCTGAAACAGACGTGATCCCTCGAAAGGTATAAATCTGAAAAATCTTCCGTTTTGTTTGAAAGTTTCACAGGTATAAGCAGACACACCAGATTTTCTATGCATCAGACCTGGAAATTTTTTCTGTTCAAATTATGTTATTATTCCTTCTGGAAATTAGTCGATGACTTTCATTGAACGACTGTTTCCTCAACTTTTTGCAGTTTTCTTTCAATAAAATCTGTACCGTTGAAATAGTTATTTATAATACAAATGCAGAAGGTATTGATATTCTTTCAGGAGTTCAAAATTATGCATTATTTTTCCTAATTAACTGAATATTTATTGAAATTAATAGAATATTTCCATAAATATCGTTTAGTGGTTTTTGCATTGAAAAATGTTGGTTGGCAGAACAGTTTTCTGTATCACAATTTTGACATATAATAAATAGGAGAGTTCCGAGTACCAATATATACTATAGTGAAATATGAATATGAATTAAATCTGTGCGAATCTGCGATATTCTTGCAGGATTTTGTTTCACAAGATGTGGCAGAATGAACGGATTAGCCACAGAAGTAGAGAAAAATATTTTTAATATTTTGTTTCATGAAATAGATATTCAAGGCCATTGAATATATATGAGGTAAATCATATAACTGAAGATCCGTATGCTACGTTGTTACGTTTCGGGCACATAATGAGAAATAGCAAATATGATATAGCTAATTTTGCAAGGCAAAGTGGAGGGTAGAAGGGGACCAGGCAGAAGGAGACATTCGTGGTTGCACAATCTCCAGAAATGGTTTGGACAGACTTTGGAACAGCTTTTCAGGAATGCTGCCAATAAAATAAAGCTTTCCATGTTGATTGCCAACGTCCGGAACGGATAAGGCACGCCAAGAAGAAGAATACATTTAAAAAATCACCCATTTGTTGAATAAATATTTTGGGAACACCCTGTATATTAGAAAATAATTTCCTAAGATGCACAAGGTACAAAGTACAAGGAGCCTGCTTTCTAACGAAATTGGTATGATGCTACGGAAGCGCAACTCATTATTGCAGGACCCTGTAGGGTAAATGCACTGCTTCTCGACCAGTTAACAGAATCATCGATTTCGAGCACGATTTTTTCACACATAAACTTATCAAATTTTAATGGTGTTGGTGTTTATCGATTCTTTGGCGAGTTTTAAATGATTTGTCATATAATAGCGTTCTTTCCGCATTTAACCTTTGAAATGTGAAAACATATAGAAAATCTCAATAACCTTCGGTTCTCGACCACGCCGCAGAGTTCTCGACCATTTTTGTGTTAGTTTTCGACCACTAATAATAGTGGCCGCTCCACTTAAAAATTTTAGCGAGATGAGTGATTAGTACTTACTTTCGTACCGTACCATCGACATCACTACCTATCACTCAGATGGGTTTCAGATGAGGTTATCAAGTAAGAAACACTCGGAACGTAAAAAAAATATTTTGCAAAAGTTTCCACTTTCTATAAATATTTCAAAATAGCAACTCAAACAACATTATTTGGTTATTTTGCTCTTAATATCTATTCAGAAACTAATGAGTAAATAAAATATAAAACACCGACCACCAGTGGTCGAGAATTAAGTACAATCAAATTGGTTCTCGACCGCGAATAAATAAAGGGTAGAAATAAGTGTTTCAACGTTAATTCGGTGGTCGCAAACTAATATTCAGAAAGTAGATATATAAATGAATCAGGGTATCGAAAAAAAAACGAAAATGATCCAACAGAAATATATCGGTTGAAATAAACAATTATTGAAGTAACATATTGGTTCTCGACCACTTTGGTCGAGAAATAAAAGATAAAAATTTTCCAATACCAGTTCGCGACCGCCGAATATTGAACAAAAAAATATACATTTATCTGCTTTTTGATTTAAATACACTCGAAAATATATCTTATAGTTGATATGGAACGAAATATACACACATAATTCATTTAAAATAAGAAATAATTACTATTTTCTGGTCATATATCACAAAGCACTTTTCTAAGAGAGGACGAGAAAGAACCCTTTTCTATGATAGACGATTATAAACTAATTTTTAGCGCGAAAACTTTGACCTATACTACTACTATGCAAACTATCTTGGAAGGGTAGAATGGTCGAGAACACGTACCACGAAAATATTTTGCACTACATGGTATATTTTTATTATTATTTTATCTCAAATCACGGAATGGTCGAGAAGCAGTGCCGGTCGGCTAACCAGTGCATTTATCCTATATCTATCAAAGACCCGTAAGCCAGATGGTCGTAAGAAACGATGTGGCACTCCGCTTTGGAAAAATCTTTTGACCAGATGAAATGCGATGCCCAAGCGTCCTTGGAAACCTCTTCTGCTAACCGTCTCCATATGCCGATTCCATTCGAGTGATTCAATTAGATTCAGATTCGATATTAATTGAGTTGATTGTTCATTATTTATATCACGTACGAGATCGGTTTCTTTGCTGTCCTCTCTAGATCGAATTCATTATTGGATAGTTAGTGCTCTTCATTCTGCTCCGAGATTCAGCCTTCGTATGTTTAGATGGAATTAGTCATATCAGAATGCTCCCATCCTTACAAGGTACCGCTAGTTGTAGTTTCGTTTCGAATTAATACAATGCATCCATTCACTTTCTTGTCGATCAATGCAAAATCTACCCTGATAAATTATCGAACAGAATAAATTTCAGTGGGTGCTCTATCAATCTTTCCATGAGATTTCGATTGCTTATTAATTTACTGCAAGGTCAGGATTGAAAATTATCTGTGGAGATAATTGACTTATTAACTCCTCTGGAGACTGTGTGGCACAAGAGGTATCCGAAGATTGATTGAATTGGATTAGTTTTGATTCTCATATTATGTGCATGCTATATTCAAAAACATATCAAAATACCAAAGGATGAATTCATCACACATTGAAGGACAAGATTTTTTATAAATCAAGTGTTGTAGTCTACAAAAAAAAAATGTAACGAATTGTATACAAAGATTACAAAGTGTTGCCTAATAAGTGCGAAAGTGGTGAATCCTTGTCGAAAATTGAAGGGGGTCTTTTAGGTAGCAAATGCTCTCAAGTCTGTCTTGGAGAAGTTACATACTTCCACAAATGAGAAGTGAATTTAGTTTCATTTTTTCTTGAAATTACTAATGAGTTGAGGAAATAACATTCTGTAAGCACTTTAAAAGATCCCAACAAAATCCAAGAACTATTCATAGGTAGCCTTTTTGTTGGTTAAACATGTCAAACAAAATGCTATTCGTTCAAGTTTTCAACGAATTCAAGGGCAAGAATTGAAAAAAACTTCCCATTTTTGGAATCGTGTAACTTTTCAGGAAAAGGCCTCGAAGCTCAAGTTTTCATGGGAGACCTCCCTAAATATTGACGAGGATTTTTGGAGACAATCTGTATATTCAATATTGATCACCACAATATATTTTTGATAACTGCAAATAGGGATTAACTGTCAATTTTATTGATGTGAAATAATAACTTAACTTTCTTGCAGAATTTTTTGTGGATTTCTTCCTTGAATCCATAGAAAATTCAAGAAGAATATGAAAAAAAAAATTATATTTCAGTGACAAGATTCGACCTAATGGAAATTTTGTCTGAAGGTGTATAATAACAATTCGAATATTTATGTCCACACTGGCATATGTTTATAAAAATGGCATTGTCACAATAGGAGGTAATATAAGGCCAATTGAAAAGTCCCTGGTCTGATGCACAGATGGCGGTGGTGGTATAAAAAACAAATGATTTTTAGTTAGTACCAGCCTTCAAACGATACGTGTCAAAATTTGAAAGCTGTCCTACCTTACGTTTGTGAGATATTGCGTTGTGAGTGTAGCTACTTTTGTTATTTGAAAAAAGATGGAAAAAAAAAAGAATTTCTTGTGCTGATAAAATATTTCTTTTTGAAGGGAAAAATATAGTTGAAGCAAAATCTTGGCTACACTCGAAAAATCAAATATCATTGATTGGTATGCTAAGTATAAACATGGTGAAAAGAGCACCGAAGACTGCTCACGGATGAAAAAATCAAAAAAGTTCACAAAATAATTTTGAATGACCGTAAAGTGAAGTTGATCGAGATAGCAGACATTGCGAAGATATCATCTGAACGTGTACATCATATCATTCTCGAATATTTGTACATGAGTGTGCAGAATTGGTGCCGCGCGAACTCACAATAGATCAAAAACAACAACGTGTTGATGATTCTGAGCAGTGTTTGGAGCTGTTTAAGTGCAATAAACCTGAATTTTTGCGTCGATATGTGACAATGGATGAAACATGGCTCCATCATTTCACTCCGGAGTCCAATCGACAGTCAGCCGAGTGGACTATGCACACGATGAACCAAATCCAAAGCAAGGAAAAACACAACAGTCAGCTGGCAAGGTTATGGCTTCAGTATTCTGGTATGCGCAAGGTATAATATTCATTGTTTACCTCCAAAAGGGCCAGACCATCAACAGCGATTATTATATAGCGTTATTGTATCGTTTAAATGATTAAATCGTTGAAAAAACGGCCCCACTTAAAGATAAAAAAGGTGCCGTTTCATCAAGACAATGCGCCGTGTTATAAATCAATGAAAACAATGGCAAAATTACATGAATTGGGCTTCGAATTGCTTCTGCATCCACCGTATTCGCCAGATCTGGCTTCCAGCGACTTTTTCCTGTTCTCAGACCTCGAAAGAATGCTTGCTGGAAAGAAATTCAGCGCCAATGAAGGAGTAATCGCCGAAACTGAGCCATTTTTTGAAGCGAAAGACAAATCGTACTAAAAAAATGGTATCGAAAAGTTGGAAGATCGCTATAACCGCTGTATCGCCCTCGAAAGGAAACTATGTTGAATAATGAAATCGAATTTTGCCAAAAAAAAATGAGTTTTACTAAGGTAGACCGGAGACTTTTAAATTGGCCTGTTACGTTTATTTCTCCAATTTTAATATGAAAGCCATATGGGAAACCAAAACGGGAGTGAAATATATTCGAAAAAATATTCGTCCAAAAAGGTTGGTATCATATCTAGAATAAGGGGTAAAATTGATATGAATACGTCACTGATGTTGTTTAGATCATTGGTACTTCCTCATGTGGATTATTGCTCGTCAGTTATGTTTAATTTGAATAAAGGTAGCATAGATAGGTTACAAAAAGTGCAAAATGTTGAATTGTTTGAAATTGATGAGTGTCAATCAAAGGATTATTTATAGAACATTAGATTTAATATTCAAACCAAGGAATAAAATGTTACCTGAATATTTGAGTGAAAACCTAAAATTTGCTAAGGAGATACATAATTATGAAACACGACGTCGAGATGATTTTTACATAGAAAAAGTTAGTACTACATTAATGAATAAATCCACATTTAGCAGGGGATTAGTTATCTTCAATAAACTACCTGAAAAGATCAAATATTGTAATAATTATAGAGAATTCAAAAAATGTTTAATGAGTTATATTTATGAAGAATTTAATTAAGTTAGTGGATTACATTTGTATTGTTTTCAATAGCCGAGTGCTAAATAAAGTTTATTATTATTATTTTATTAAAAATAACATTAAAAAAATTCATTACGAGAGAAGATATTGATATCTTTTCGATGCTTCGAGATTGGGCAAGGTGATGCGAAGAACGAATACAGCCGAGCAGGGCAGCCCGCATAAATGAATCCTATAAATCAGCGTTTATCAGACCTCGTTCAAGTGACACGAACACAATTATGTGTTAATATGCTGCATAAAAGATACGATCGGCTAATAAACCGGCAATAGCGTCATTAATTATTACATTAACATTTTCAATGAACTGATTAATATTGTTATGTGGATCCGAGATACGACGAATGTCTCATTAAATCCACAAGTCGATTCTTCAGTGCCCAAAAAAGCACGCGCACCTATATGGACTAATTATGACGTCTCACTCTCCTGATCATGCTTCTCGCGAGTTGTGCCATCTCCAGAATATATTTGGGAAGTTGATGTATTCGGCAGAAAATGTTATAGTTTTTTCATATGGAAAAACCGAAGGAATCGTCCGAGAAAAAGAATTATCAATCCTCCCAAAATGTTCGAGCTGCTGGAATCTCTATGATATAAATGACATAATTGACATAATTGGATGTTTGAACAGTCCCTTCTTATTTAAAGGCACTTCCCTGAAGAATGATATAAAGAACAAAGTTTTCCTTATCAATTTTGTACCCAACGATACTGGCTGTGTTCGCTTCAGAGCAGAGAGACTTGCTGTGTACCCTCCATGAAATAATAAAAGAAAAATAAAATATAGCATGAACAAAACAGCTGAGAAGATTCTTTTTCCGCCTAGGCTGTTACTCAGTTTCCAGCGAATAACGAGAGTTGTTGGAATATTGAGAATATTCCGTGGAAGATGCCGGGACATCCAATTTCTCAGTTTTATCGGGCAACAATAGTAGCCCTTCATCAAGAAGATTTGTCGAACCACCAGCGTTTGAATATTCCACGGATTTTAGTAAGGCGCGTAGTGGCCCTTTTCCTTGAAACAGGCAGCGTTGCCCGGAGACCGCTGCCTGGTTGACCCAGAGTAACACCTGAAAGGGAAATTTAACTCGAAGGAATCGATCGGTATCCGTAATAGCCCTTTGGAGTCATTTTTGGGAGACCTATAGATGGGTAGTCTCAACCAGTACCAGAAGAAGACGGTTACATTTCTCAAATTTAAGGACAAGAAGACTTTGAAGAGTACCTCGCCTATCATCTGGACATAGGACAGAACACCACCAAGACTGGCTTTTACCACAATGGCGCAATGTACTTTTCTTGGTCACATTTCGGTTTACAAAGTGATAAGTCGACGAAAAAGGATTTGGAGAGGTCCAGGCAGACTAGAGCGACTCAAATTCGCCTGGGAAGTTGTGGCCTTTTAAGGCGGATCAATGATGTGCTGGGGGTATAATTTTCGGTTGCTGTACACCTCTTATTATCGTTGAACGAACAATGACTGGTGTCATCTAAGTAGAAAACATCATTGAACGAATCATTGTTCCTTTGCGCAACGAATTTAGGGCTTATTTAATTCATCAGGTTGATAACGCCCCACCACAACGCACACGAAGGGTCCAGAACATTCTCCAAGAGAACAATACCCAAAGAATGAACTGGCCAGAAAACTCACCAGACACGAATCCAATTGAACACATATGGGATTACTTAGGGAGAGCTATATCCAATCGCCAAAACCCACCTTCAAGTTTTCAGGAATTGAGCTCAGCCCTTCATGAAGAATAGAAGGATTTACCTGAAAATTTCATAAATGAATTTGATTCGTGAGATGCCTAGGTGTATTGGGCAGTTGATTGAAAGAAGAGGTGGTAATACGGACAATTGAATTTGGATTCAGTTGTGGAATTACTATAATTAATCAAAAATAAATAATCGATAAATTTAATTTTTTTTCTCATTTTTTCTATTTTATTTCTCATCCTGCATAAAGAAAGAGTAACGAACAAGATTTTCTATCAAATATATTGGCAGTTAAAATAGAGGAAAATATTCATCTCATTTCCTGAACATATATTGTCTATTTCTTGAGTAACCTATGAGGCCTAGACTTTTGACGATATGTGTATACCCTCCGGTGCAAAAGTTATAATATAACCTTTGTAGCTTTTAACGCTATGTATACTTTGAACACCCTATAACTTGGGGATCAGCGTTGACCAGAGTCTTTTGATCAGCTTTTCTTATTAAGAGCATATAGGTCTGAAAAAAAATTAAAAACATTCAAAATTAACCGGTAACCATTTTTCATACATTCAGGTGAGGTGACGGTCCTTTGAAATTTTGAAGTACCACAGTACCAAAAACTGAGCCGTACTTACCACTACCACTTTCATATTTGTCCACAATTCGAGGTTTAAGGTTTTTGAAACGTGTATCTTTCCATGATTAAATGATAAACCTAAAAAACAATACACAGTGTTGTCATTGTAAAAATTTTAAATTGTATAATTGGAAAACCCTATTTCTGGAAAATCAATAAACAGGGCCGTCGCTAGCCACACTGCCGCCCTAAGCAGAGACCCATTTTGCCGCCATAACAGAAGCTAATGCAGCAGAATGCTGAAAATTAATATTGGATAATCGGGGTCCAGCGCCTGCTCAAGCGTTTCTACCGCCCCGGCAAAAATAAAAATCGGAACCTTTTCAGGTTTGGGTTGGATGTTGCTTTGGTGAATTTGTTTTCAAAGATTTTGTGTGGAAGTGTGAAAAACTCCACACTCATTTATAAAAAGTTTTTAGGAAAGAAAAAATGTGTTTTAAGTCTAATTATTTTTTATGGATTCAAATTTTAATCCAATAGATGATTCAGTATAAGTGGAATGTAATAAACAATAAACGTGATCAACTGAATTCTAATGAATGAATAATGAAATATATGAATTGAATTCAGGTTTCAGATCCTTCTGCCGATTTTTGACTACATATAACGCTCGAACATTTCGTTCTTCATTCTTTGATATGATAAAATTAAACAACCGGATGATGCGAATGAACAATTATTATAAATTAGAAGATCTTACAGATCTTCACGATGCAGAGATGTTTAAGATTAGTAAATTTGATAAAAAAAAATCATTAGTGAAATTCGTTTAAACCAAAAAAAATATTTAATTCGTTCTTCCAGTAATCCAGATTTCCCAGAAAAAGTAGATAATGCCGCCCTCTATTATTTGCCGCCACACTACAGTTGGCAGTTTCAGGTTCCTAGTTCAGTTTCGATGTTAGAAAAAGCTATAAATTATTTTTTTTTTGTTTGAGATAATTGAGTGGAACAATCGGATAATGCTCAACACTAATTAATTTGATATAAAAAATGAAGAGTATTATAAAGTAATGAAATGAGGTATGAAATAATGAAACTTCTTATATTTCTTGAGAAGGATCAGTTGGAAGTGATGAAATGGAATCGTTTTCATATATTTTGCATTCCATTCTGAGGAATAAACATCCTGATTAGGGAATTTAAAAGAAAATAATCCAGAACCCCAAGTGGCAATAGTATTCGACAACGTAAAGCGAATGCCGACAAGCCTAAAGAGTGCATGTGTTTTTTTTGGGTCAATAACTCGTAAACAGCACTATGAGGGGATCACGCCACATTTGGATATTTATGAGTATAATGCATAATGCGACACCTCTGATGGTTTTTGATGTTAATTGAATTTGTCGGTATTTCTTCCTGTTGTTGCTGACTGAATTGAATCTCATTTGGTACTTTGAATTTCTACACATGTGATTTTTGATGATCAAGCTTGAAATGCCATCCTTGAATTTTGCCGACCTAGGCGACTGCCTACCCCCTAGCGACGGCCCTGTCGATAAACATTGGTCCATTTCTTTTTTGGTTGAAATATCTGCACTTTCGGGTTTTCATTCAATGAAGTGATGCATTGAATAAGATCATGTGAAGATTTTGTGTATGATTTTCAACTGACTTGATATCATGTGGCCAATTCTCAGCATTGTCTCATAGAATTCTAAGGACAGATTTATGGTAACATTTTATAGAGCGTACTGTCCGTGCAGAACAAAAAGAGACAATTCAATTTCGGAATTGAAGGGATACTTGGAGGGAAGAACGATCGACACATACGGCAATTAGGCTTCTCCATCTTTTTTGGGACGGTCGTTTTGGCGAATCCGAATGGTCGCCTGCACTTGGACTGATGGCTTCCGAGTATGCGGTAAAAAAGTTGCCGCAACGGTGACCGAAAACTGGAAGAATAGGCTGCTGGGTTTATAGTTCCACGTAAGTCAGTGACGGACCATAAGAATTGGTTCAGAAACGGTCTTACGCTTTTTATCGACAATTGAAAAAGGTCGTTACCAGAACTTGCGCGATTTCGTTTCATTAGTCCTTAAAAAAAAACTTTGGAATCATTTGGTTGAAACGAATTTATCCCTTCTTGTTATTTCGACAGTTTTAGAGTATACGCCACTGGTAAATTGAAAAAAATAGCAGATATATTCTGCGCGTTAGGGAGAATAGTAAATCACTATGTTAAATATGCATTCTACTCTAGTAGTTCAGTAGATATGTACCGGGTTTTTCACCATAATTTGACCTCCCATCTTTAACTTTGTTACTTAAGAAGTACAGAAAAATGTTTTCTACAAAAGTTCTACGAAATCGACTAGTGTTTTTTAAAATTATTTCACAAAACGAAATATATACAGAGTGGGCAACATATTGATTGCAACTTCATTTTTTTCAAATGGAACACCCTGTATATTTTGCTATATTTGACTAGCTTTTTTCCTCCTGATTTCGAATATAAAGCATATGTTTGGCTTATCTCTCTTATTCTGAGTACCACAGAGTTTCAAATTTTAAGAGCCACCTGGCAAGCTGAGTAATCAATTTTCAAGTGATAGGCTGCGATAACTCAAAATGCCCTTTTTTGAGTTATCTCGTTGGCAATTTGACTATAGGCAACATCGTTGCCAACGAGATAACTCAAAAAAGGGAAACGATATAACCTATAGTCAAATTGCCAACGAGATAACTCAAAAATGGGCATTTTGAGTTATCGCAGCCAACCAATCGGCTAATAGTTTGGTCGGTCTTCTAAATACTATGGGGAATCAGTAGATTTCGAATTTCAATTAGTTTTAGAAGCCCAATCAAACTATAGGCCGATAGTCTGTAGAGTACGACCTCTCTTAGTCTTCAAGTATAGTAAATCTGGTTTTGTCAAAATGAACGATAAGTAATACTTTCAATGATGACAGATTACCAAGGACAAACATCCATAAGTTTAAAGTATTATAGGTACTTATTTCTTGAAATCTTTCTAATTTCAAGATTGCAAAATCGGACATTTTTTGGAAATAATTTTAAATCAATCAATTCGGAACAAATTTCAAATTTGTGTCTTTCGTCTTCCACCAGAAACTTTCAGCAAAGTTGCTAATTGTCAATGAACAAAAACATAATGCTCCAACAGGTTTCTCAAATGTTTTTTCTCAAAGTATTACTTGTGATATTCAGTGTTATGCAAGCACCACCTAATGAAAAACAAAGATCTTAAATATGACTGATTTATAACAATTTTTTTTTCTGGCGTCATTATGTAATTGAAACTTGAATGAATTCATGACAAATTCATAATTATTCACGCAACAAGAATATTGCTGCTCAGTAGTTCTAGTGATTTGTATTAGTTTCTTCTCAATGAACATCAATTCAGAAAAAAAGTACCTAGTATAAAAGGTAGTTTGGTTCAAACCATAGAAACACCAACACGTTAATTCTCACTTGTACCAATGTTGCGGTTTATGGTCCTCGTTCTTCCTACTGAAACAACCTTGAGCTATTTAGCTTTGCACCGATGCTCTCCAGCATCATCGGCAACCTCTGAACCTGTGAGAACATTATTTTCAGCGGTTCCTCGTTCATCGTCGTTTGCTCAGTGAACAATGTTCCCTAGAAAATATGGGAGTACTGTTAGTCGGTACCTTGTAAGGCCTGCTCACCAGCATTTGTATATAGTTGTAATAAAACTACTCCGCAGAATGATAAACAGTGTGTTTCCTGCACAGATAAACTTTCAGAAGTTCAAAGCCATTTTCTTCTCGAACGTTTAAGCTTCGGTCGTATATATACTGATAATTGCAATGTTGTAGTTATGTAACCGCTAGTGTTGCCATCTTGGAGATTCAAACTCGTTTATTTGCAGTTTGAATGGTGGATGATACTTGCGTATTCGTAAAGAGAGCATATTGAAGTTTCAGACGAGTGCGACGAATAAGGCTGCCCAAGAAGAAAAAATGTTTTTAATGTTCATTTCGTGAGTTAATTCTCATTATCTTTGAGTTGAGAGAACGGACTCAGGGAAGCTTTCTTGTTAAACATCAAAAAGGTAGTTTGTTGGATTAGTCGAAATTTTGTTCACATATTTGGAAACAGGCAATGTCCAATATATTGCTCTCTTAAGAATGGCCAGTCCATGTATTTATTTCAGCAATAATATGACGTTAACGATCGAACGAAAATGTCTTTGCCAGACCGTAAAAACAATACTTTTACTGTTTACAAAACAAATTTCGAGATTTTATTCCGAACGTGATCATTTATGATTAATTCAAATTCTTATTGAATATTGAACTGATAGTAATCAAATAGAGAACAACTGAAATTTTCTCTTATTATAAATGAAATACCATCACTATTAGAATGAGTCACTTGTCAATATAGCAAAGGGTTGACAACAAAAACTAAAAAATAAATTGGCTTCTCGGATTCGTCATCCGTGACGTCATACAATTGCTGAATTAAATATACTATGCTTATGATTCGAATAAATCATTGATGGTTTTGGGAGGGAATTCTACTTATGATAAAACAAAACTTCGCCTTCGTGTAGGGTACGGAGCTCAGCTTTGAAATTTCAAATAGGAATCCTTGTTTTTTATTTCAAATTCGTAGATACTCAACGGCAAAAAATACAAAAGTTTTGTAGGAAAAATATTTCGCAGATGGCTCTGCAATCGAATTTAAATTTTCCAACCTTAAAGTATCCATTTCATTAAACGTTTAAACCTATTGCTCTTTATACTAAAGGGTGTTTTTTTAGAGCTATAGAACTTTAACTTGCAATAAAACAACGATGGAGTATTCGATTGACATGAATTTTATTTATCCGCAAGATAATCTTGTGGCATTACATTTTAAATATGATTTCTGGCATATGACCGTCACGGCTGGCTCGGATGTAGTCCAATCTGGACGTCCAATTTTCGATGACTTTTTCCAACATTTGTGGCCGTATATCGGCAATAACACGGCGAATGTTGTCTTCCAAATGGTCAAGGGTTTGTGGCTTATCCGCAATGACTTCACATAGCCCCACAGAAAGTAGTCTAGCGGTGTAAAATCACAAGATCTTGAAGGCCAATTCACAGGTCCAAAACGTGAAATTAGGCGGTCACCAAACGTGTCTTTCAATAAATCGATTGTGGCACGAGCTGTGTGATATATTGCGCCGTCTTGTTGGACCCACAGCTCCTGGACATCATGGTTGTTCAATTCAGGAATGAAAAAGTTAGTAATCATGGATTTATTCCGATCACCATTGACTGTAACGTTCTGGCCATCATAGTTTTTGAAGAAGTACGGACCAATGATTCCACCAGCCAATAAAGCGCACCAAACAGTCAGTTTTTCTGGATGTAACGGTGTTTCGACATACACTTGAGGATTATCTTCACTCCAAATGCGGCAGTTTTGTTTGTTGACGTAGCCATTCAACCAGAAGTGCGCTTCATCGCTAAACAAAAGTGCGCGATACGTATTCCGCACAGAACCATTATTTTCGAAATAAAATTGCACCATTTGCAAGCGTTATTCAGGAATGAGTCTATTCATGATGAATTGCCAAACCAAACTGAGAATAAATCACTTGACAGCTGTTGAATCGGTCGCCATCTTGAACAGTAATGCCAACTTAAAGTTATATACCTCGAAAAAAAAACACCCGTTATATATCATATTTTCTTCAATATAAGATGAAATAACAAATCCTTTGGCCGTTTTTGTTTTTGCTAGAATATTGATTGCATTTTCTGTGTCAACTGATAATATTCGACTAAAATGGAACACAAAAAAAATGTTGTCGAGCAAAATAATGCGAAAGTTTACTCACTCAATCTGCACTGTTGATTATTCAGTTACCGGTAACTTCGTTGACGATATAAGGTGACCGTTTTTATTGAAAGGCATGCGAGAAAATATTTTATAAACGTGCAGCCAGTCACAAATGGTACTTAATGCCAATAGAACCTATGAACATAGCGATATAAATCACGAGAAATTTCGCAAACACAAATGTCACGAGGTAATGCCAATGCTGTATATAGTCAATAATGGAGAACATTGCGAGCTTGAGGAATCGACCGAAATCTAGGATGAAAGTAAAACGCTGCAGATTTTACACAATGATTTATTTTCCTCTGCTAACAACATTAAATTTTTATCTTTCATTCAAAAAAATAGTCAAATCGTCCAAAATAGCTTCTATGTTATTATTGCCATTATTATTATTATGTTGCTTGCTTTTAACCTGAGCAGAGCACTGTAGAGCTTGCATCTGTATCCAGATCAGAATATCAAGAATTTCATGATTTTGAAACTATACGGGGTGTTTCAAAATTTAGTATCAAGATGTTTGGGGCTCGGTTTGGGTGGTATTTTGGTTTATTATTTTCAATTATAAATTTTTAGAATCGTTCGAGGCAAACAAATTTAACCCTTCCCCCCCTGAAATCTTCATAGTTTACGTTTTGGAATGGATAGAAAAAATCGAATAAAATTAGATTCACGTTTTCATAAACTATACAATGAATGCAAGTGTAATTTGTATTTAGTATGTATGTATATCCAGTTGATATCTAAGCTGGGAAAATAAAGATTTTTAAACAGATAATTCGGATACTAGTTCGGATATTACAACTTCTAAAGTTGTAATGGAATTGAATTAAATAACTCGAAACAGTGAGTATAATTTACCTCAAATCAGAATTTTATTATGTCTGGAAGTGGACATATAATAATATATTTTGGTAGAAAGAGTATAGTAAATTCATGTTAGCAACTGCATGACTTAAATGATCGAAAAAAATGTCATATTTTCCAAGAATTCATTTCCTTTTCTATTTTTATGACTTATTACTCATTATTCAATGTTTTGTCGTTGGTTCATTATCAAATAATTTTATTGAATCTCCTGATTTTCTAGATGATTTTTCAGGAAGATTTTCACGTTTAATGTTCAATTACGAAATATCTCAGTCCTATTCGTATGAATGAATTAATTTTTTTCGAAAATTTGTTCAATTTCAAAAATTAATAAGAAAAGATTGTTAGATGTGACAACTTTGAGTGATACCGCGTATTGGAGCCGAATAATCTAATTTTTGGAAATGGAAACAATGATTTTAAATTCGAAATATAATGTGATATTTATATTCTCAACATTTTCAATGAAGAAAAATTAATTCGGTCCTGGAATATTGGAATAATTATTGTCTCTCTAACTCGATCCCAGCATGTGTCAATAACATACTAAGTTTGGTTTTTATGATGGCTCTAATATATCCATTAATATGAAAACTCACCCTGTTGTTTTCTGAGGAAAGGCCGAAATTATTTTTTATAGTCAATCCTTAGTTCTACTCTACCTTTCATAAGAGTATGCACAGTTACTCAAATCAATTTTTCTGATGAATGATTCAAGTCAAATGAAACTGGACAATGGTTACAGGGTTGAAAATAACAACTGTTTTTCAAACTAGTTTGAGTTGTTTTGAGTGGGGGGATCTTCAAAATCAGACTCAAATTGTTCTGGTACGTATTCCGAGCTACATGAAAAAAGTTCAGGTTCAGCCACAACGACCAACACACACATTGAAAAAAAACGATACAAGCCAAGCGTATCCTTCTAAATATGAACTATTGCTAATTTGTGGAGTAGCAGAGTACATACACGTTGCTCAATATGATATTCAAACTTCAAACTGTTTGAAGAAGTTTGACTTATAGATGCACACTGAGAGAAATCCATATTTTTTTATTAATAGGGCACTTATTCGGAGGTTATTTATTCACACCTATTACAGCAGATTTATATTTGATATATTCATTAATAGTTAAATTATGCATTCAAAAAAGTTCATTAATAGAGAATAAAATATTTGTTTACAAGGTATTTGATAATATTTAATATATTTCGGACATTTCGGTGATAAATAATTTATATGAACTTACGTTATCTCCACAAATATCATAAATTCAGTGTCAACAAATTTTCAACTGGTAGTTAACGAACATTTGCTATTTATCAATAAACTCTTACAAGAATTCAATAATTGATTCACTCAGAATCTAGCATTTATTAATAATCAACAAACTAACATAATTCTAGCGATCCAATCTGTGGAAAAGTTTAAGGACACATCCCTCAAAGAGAAGCGCATCTCCTTGAAGGATCTGTCCTTGAATTTTTCCTTCGATTTGAATTTACTTTTTAAACATAAAATCTATGTTACTATGGGCTTATTGAACGCCGCTAAGCACATCTGTACTGAATTTTGGGTTTAGATCGTTTGTACCTGCTTAGTAATGTAGGCAGAACAGTGGTTAGAGTGAACAGATGCAATCAAAATGGCTAGGGTTCAAACCCGGATACCCTCAATAAGAACTCTAGAAAATTACCTAGTTTGGCAAACGGTTCTTCTCAGACCCTAACAATCGGATGAAAGAAACAACCAAAATCATTATCTGGGAAATACGTTAACCATTACTGAATTGCAATATAATTTTTATTCAGCATGGATATATATTACATATAAATAAGGTTTATTAATTATTACTCAATGATATATTGATCTCAACTATATTTATTTCCTTCAAATGGATATTTCTTCAGCATTTGTAATATAAGTTATGCCTAAATAAATGAAGTGTAATAATAAATGATGATTATTGGTGGGTTTCAAATAAATTATTTATTTCCATGAAACTAATATTTGTTTGTCCATATATCCAATAGAAGATTTATTAACTATAATGCATTTTCGATAATATCAAATAAACACTTCTCTCAGTGCAGAAATCAATACTTGTATGATGGTACCTCACATAACCACCATAGGGTAAATGCACTGGTTCTCGACCAGTTAACAGAAACATCGATTTCGAGCACGATTTTTTCACACATATAATTATCAAATTTTAATGGTGTTGGTGTTCATCGATTCTTTGGCGAGTTTTAAATGATTTGTCATATACTTTTAAGCGTTCTTTCCGCATTTAACCTTTGAAATGTGAAAACTTATAGAAAATCTCAATAACCTTCGGTTTTCGACCACGCCGCAGAGTTCTCGACCATTTTTGTGTTAGTTTTCGACCACTAATAATAGTGGCCGCTCCACTTAAAAATTTTATAAAAAACTTTAGAGCGAGATGAGTGATTAGTTCTTACTTTCGTACCGTACCATCGACATCACTACCTATCACTCAGATGGGTTTCAGATGAGGTAATCAAGTATAAGAAACACTCGAAACGTAAAAAAAATGATTTTGCAAAAGTTTCCACTTTCTATAAATATTTCAAAATAGCAACTCACACAACATTATTTGGTTATTTTGCTCTTTATATCTATTTAGAAACTAATGAGTAAATAAAATATAAAACACCGACCATCAGTGGTCGAGAATTAAGTACAATCAAATTGGTTCTCGACCGCGAATAAATAAAGGGTAGAAATAAGTGTTTCAACGTTAATTCGGTGGTCGCAAACTAATATTCAGAAAGTAGATATATAAATGAATCAGGGTATCGAAAAAAAAACGAAAATGAAATATATCGGTTGAAATAAACAATTATTGAAGTAACATATTGGTTCTCGACCACTTTGGTCGAGAAATAAAAGATAAAAATTTTCCAATACCAGTTCGCGACCGCCGAATATTCAACAAAAAAATATACATTTATTTGCTTTTTGATTGAAATACACTCGAAAATATATCTTATAGTTGATATGGAACAAAATATACACACATAATTCATTTAAAATAAGAAATAATTACTATTTTCTGGTCATATATCACAAAGCACTTTTCTAAGAGAGGACGAGAAAGAACCCTTTTCTATGATAGACGATTATAAACTAATTTTAGCGCGAAAACTTTGACCTATACCACTACTATGCAAACTATCTTGGAAGGGTAGAATGGCAAAGAACACATACCGCGAAAATATTTTGCACTACATGATATATTTTTATTATTATTTTATCTCAAATCACGGAATGTTCGAGAACCAGTGTCGGTCGGCTAACCAGTGCATTTACCCTAGATGATGGTACCTCACATAACCACCATATTTCCATCCAATGACGTTTGTCAGCACATCGGCATCGATTGGAATCCTTGAAATCGAACGAAAATATCCTTCTAACATCTATTGGTCCGTTAACCTCAACGCGCGAAATTATACATTCGGAAAACATTCCGGTTCCTCCGTCCGATCGAGAGGATATATTTGCACTAAAAAATAATAACCTCGAGCGGAATTAATAAGGGAGTTTGTATGGTGGTAGGATTGCCTATAAGAAACGTTCTTTACGACGATTGTCCCGTGAGACACCATTTTACGAGGTTTTTGTGTCGTTTGAATTGCTCCACTCTCCGAGTCAAACTCCATTTACACATGAACGAAGGGAACTGGAATGTCTCGAAATGATGCCTCGATCGGGACATTTAACGACAATGGTATTATTGTTACAATAACACGAATGGTATTTATAACCAAATTTTATGCGTTTCTGGAGGAGCTCGTGGGTAAAAAACCGTTGTTTAATATGTTCGATTCGAGAGGAAGATGGGCTCGACTACCAAAAAGAAGAGACAACCTGCCGATAAAATAGGAAAATATATTCATTTGGAACTAGTTTTTAGCAATTTTTAGCGTCGCACATTACAACAGTTTCGAATCCTGCTACTATGATAATACTCATTCAGCGTTTGAGAGTTGTCTCTTTACTGCTAGATACAGACGAAATTTTTGAAATCTTTATAATATTTTTAATCAAACGAAACAAACAAATTTTTTTTCAAACGTACAATAACAACGTCTTTTCTCGAGTGACAGGATCATCGAAAAGTTCTACTTTTCCTCCGCCGGAGGGAATAGTTATTTATAAAACGAGTGCAGAAGTCATTGATATTCTTCCACGAGTTCAAAATTCAAAAACGAGCCACGAAGTGGCGAGTTTTGGAATGAACGAGTGGTAGAATGAGCTTTCTGTACGAGTATTATACATTATTTTCTCTAATTCATTGCATTTTAAGTGAAATTAATGAAATATTTCCATAAATATCATTTAGTGATTTTTGCATTGAAAAATGTGGGTTGGCAGAACTGATTTCTTTAAGGCAAATTGATGAATTGACAGATAAAGCCGTGGCGGAAAGTTCGGAATACCAACATATAATAATGAAATATAACCATGAAAACTGTGCGTTTCTGATATATTCTCGCACGATTTTGTTCTACAAGATGTGGAAGAATGAACGGAATAACCACAGAATTAGAAAAAATACTTTTCCCTACGGCGGAGGGAAAAGTGGTTGCTACGGAAACGATTAATTAGTTACTAAGGACAAGAATGAATAATTCTAATTCAAACGTCAATTTTATTGAACAAAGTTATATTGTACAATTGATTAATGTTGCATTATGAAAATTGAAACCATATAGTAATGGACGGTTAGAATTATGTTCAAAAGTTGATGGCTCAATGTGGTCAAATTTGTGGAAGAGAAAACCTATTCGATGTATTGTTGTATAGGTACTCAACCGATAACATAATATTGATTTTCGAAATTGAATTATTCGAAATGACAACCTTCATTAAAATCTTTGTCAAGAAAATATATTCCAAAAAAATCAGAGGTTTTAGAATTGGAAGACATTGAAAAGTTTTTGAATTCCTCGATGTCAAGATATGTATATCATCCCCAATATTATCACATCTTATCTTTTTATCTTATCTGAATTTTGTGACAAAATTGCAGGTAATTTTAATTAACAGATATTCTGGTGCATTCAGATGAATCGAGTTGAGCAGAATTACAAAAAATAATTATCTACCTCTCACCTTCTAAATAAAGGAGAAAATATAATATCCTTAAAATGGACATGGAGGATGGAAGGGCTCTTCTGTTGCTGAAAGTTATGTAGAACTGCAGCACAGAAAAAACTGGATATTGCTAAAATTTTGGCTAGCTATATTCCTGCATCGAGTAGTCAAATTTTGAATGTTCCCATTATAAATACAATTGACAAAGGTACTACAAACGTAACCACTTCATACCTGGATTATCATTCAATGCAGGGATGTATTATGCATTCTAGTGTAACAATCAAAGTTTTCAATAATTGTACTTTCAAAAATATGGACTGAGAGTTCATTCAATCTTCAAATTATTATAGAATGAATAGAATATATCAAAACAAATCTCATTTATTTTCATAAAATCACATATTAGCACAATTGCAATTGAAGTACTAACATAAGATAATAAAATATAACCATGAAAGCTGTGCAAATCAGATATATTCTCATACGATTTTATTCAGAATTTGATTGTTTGAATTACAAAACGTTTGAAAAAAAATAGCCTATTTTATTCGGAGTTGAAGTGACTTTTCATGGCAAACATAAGCTCGCCATGAAAAGTGACACTTCTCCTCCTTATGAAATAATTATTCTATTCTACTGATCTTTTGATGTTTGCAACAATTTTTTCACCAACAATGTTGCTACTGATACAAAACAGAGCACACACTTTGAAGGTGACAAAAATATGAACTATGCTAATGAAAAAAATGAATTCTAAAGGGGAAATATAGTCCAGTGGATACATACATTTTACCTGGAATTAATTCTGAACCTAATGAAACTTCTACAGGTTGTTCGGGAGTGGTGTGGCATGACTCTGTCAAGTTATCCAACACGAGGACCCTGTGCTTACTTGAGGAGGGCTGAAGGATCTCAAGATTTTCGGACTTTTTTCGTTTTTTGCTTATAACTTTCAACTTGATTAGTTTTCAACCAAAAAGTAACTTTTCAAAGTTGTAGATAATTGAATTTTTTATAATTTTGTTTCCCAAAACGTTTTTCTAAACGTTATATCGACCGAGATACACCCAATCAAAATCAGAGGAATTTTCTCAAAATGTCAAAAATTGGCAAAAGACAAAGGTTTTGACCCTCTAACTAACAAATACTAGATGTTTTATGATAATTATAGTACTTACTCATCAATATCGACATATTGAACATAAGGAGGTGGAGGGGGAGGTAACTTTGACTGAAAGCCCATGCTTATGTGAAGAGTAGATATTTCAATGTTATCGTGGCATGTTATCACCTTACTGTAAATTCCTATAATCCCGTAATTATTTTGAATCTTATTAATCAGATCAATTGGGTAAAATCAATAAATAATAACCAAGAATTGATTGAAAATATTGATTTTATATAACCCGAAGTCTAAAATCGTTGGGATTCTTCTACATTAAAAATATACAGAGTGTCCCGGGAAGAATGCGACAAACGAATACCATAAATTAAGGTCATCATGGATGACCCGTATCAAGAGGTTTCAATCGCCTGAGTGCCTTCGTTTGGGATATACAGGGCGATTGAAACATCTTGATACGGGTCCTCCATGATGACCTTAATTTATGGTATTCGTTTGTCGCATTCTTCCCGAGACACCCTGTATATTTTTAATGTTATAATAGCGGATATACATTCATTTTAGAGTACTCGTTCACTGAGGAGATCACTCTATCATTTCATCACAATCTCTGTAATACCTTGGAATAACTACAGTTCCATCGTACTGTAATTTTGTTTATTACAAGATCGCAGAAACTCTGCATGTACGAAAAGTTGTGTCGGCATAACGATAAAAATTAAACCAAATCTACTGCTATTTGTTATATGAATTCTTTCAAAAAGCATACATATTTCACACCAATTTCACTATTGGTGTAAATCATATTTCAAACGAATTCATTCCACTTATAGTTTTGGATTGATGGAATTATTTTCATGTGGAAACAGTAATAAACGTTCGTGTGAAATCTACATATTGTAGATTGTTGAATTTATTTTATGGTGACGAATAGATCCCGCCATTGAAAAATCGAATTCGGAAGTAACTGTTGTGGTTTTAGTAGACGAACGTGAATGAAATCAAAACAGTTCATTCAAGAGAATATGACTCTGTTCCACATTCAGCTGACACTGAAATGGTTGAATTTTTCGCTCTATTGCAACAGAAAACGAACAAGAATTGTGCACGCTCTTTCTGAATGAACGACCAGAGTAAGTGTTGATCTTATATACCTAGCTATCGGTATTATAAATCGAGGTTGATTTAGTCATTTTTAGGTTTAGTAAGGACAACTCTTCATTATACACTGTGTCCGTAAAGTATGGAAAAAATTCATTTTTAGCTAAACAGACCATTTTAAGAAATAATCCTGAAACATATCGATTTTGGATTTTAATTTACCGTATTTTAAAATAATAATCTAATATACAGTGTGAATTACTCCCGAGTAATGACGTCACCGTCATTTTTTCCAAATGGAACACCTCCATTTTGTCTCAATTTTCCGATAAGTCTAGCTGAGCTGATTCCAAAAATGTATCACATGCTGATTCCAATTAGTTCAGGCTGGACAAAAATACAATAGTTTTGTGTGTGCCCATAAACATTGTATTTTTGTCTACCCATTTCCATTTGAAGAAATGACGGTGACGTCATTACTCGGGAGTAATTCACCCTGTATATTAGATTATCATTTTGAAATACGTTATGAATGAGTCTTTGTGAAAACCTGGTGAAGGGTGTTTTTTTAGAGCTATAGAACTTCAAATTGCAATAAAACAACGATGAATTATTCGATTGAAATGAATTTCATTTATCCGCAAGATAATATTGTGGCATTACATTTTAAATATGATCTCTGGCATATGACCTCCACGGCTGGCTCGGATGTCGTCCAATCTGGACGTCCAATTTTTTTTTGTCTTCCAAATGGTCAAGGGTTTTTGGCTTATCCGCATAGACCAATGACTTTACATAGCCCCACAGAAAGTAGTCTAGCGGTGCTAAATCACAAGATCTTGGTGGCCAATTCACAGGTCCAAAACGTGAAATTAGGCGGTAACCAAATGTGTCTTCCAATAAATCGATTGTGGCACGAGCTGTGTTACATGTTGCGCCGTCTTGTTGGAACCACAGCTCCTGTACATCATGGTTGTTCAATTCAGGAATGAAAAAGTTAGTAATCAATCATGTGATCATGGTGATCATACCGATCACCATTGACTGTAACGTTCTGGCCATAATCGTTTTTGAAGAAGTACGCACCAATGATTCCACCAGCCCACAAAGCGCACCAAACAGTCAGTTTTTCTGGATATAACGGTGTTTCGACATACACTTGAGGATTGGCTTCACTCCAAATGCGGCAGTTTTGTTTGTTGACGTAGCCATTCAACCAGAAGTGCGCTTCATCGCTAAACAAAATGCGCTTATGAAAATCGGGAACAACGGCAATCTCAATTTGGGCCCATTCGACGAATCTACGCCTTACTTGATGATCGTTTGGCTTCAATTCTTGCACGAGTTGGATTTTGTAGGCACGCAAACCAAGATCCTTCCGCAAAATCTTCCATAAAGTGGATGGACACAGATCCAACTCCTGTGCTCGATGGCGGATAGACTCATTCGGGTTTTCCTCAATGCTACGCTCTACAGCAGCAATAGCTTCTTCTGTACATCGTCTCTGGGGATGCGAGTTATCAATAAGAGTAAACGTGGTGCGAAAACGTTCCAAGTTAATAGAATTAACTGCTCTGATGGACGATTTTGTCGACGATAAAATGGACGTAGAGCGCCATACTTATTCCGCACAGAACCATTATTTTCGAAATAAAATTGCACTATTTGCAAGCGTTGTTCAGGCGTGAGTCTATTCACGATGAATTGCCAAACCAAACTGAGAATAAATCACTTAACAGCTGTTAAATCGGTCGCCATCTTGAACAGTAATGCCAACTTGAAGATATATACCTCGAAAAAAACCAGCTTTTATATTCATATATATATATGAATGATATTGTTTTCCAACACCCTCATTCTGATTTATGATTTTCGATGAAAAATATGTAAAGTGCCGGAAAATATTAGTTTATAATATTATCTCATTAAATAGATCAATGATTGCAAGTTCGGTCAAGATATATTCTATCGAAACTATAATTTATATTTCAGTGATGTGTGAAATGATTCGGCATTACTTTGAAATGTGATTCCGCTATAACCGTAGTGACAAAAACATGATATCGCTTTAGATTTTCTCATCACCTCGGATCCTCAATAAAAATGATAATATATCTTCTCGATATAATTTTGGTCATGCTGAGAAAGAATGACTTTCTACACGATGTCACATTCAAAAGGAGCAGAGAGATTATGGTTTTCATGTGAATAAAAATGTTCCCATCAAGATCAAAATTGGCAGGTCCGAGTGATTTTGAAATAATTTAATTTTTCTTACTGAAAAGGTTTCTGTTTCCTTTTCAATGTAGGTATGTAATACCATGTAGTACCATTTAGTTTGTCCAATATGTTGAAGTATTGTTTTTTATTAATTTGTATATTTTAGAATTGACATTATTTAGTATTCCACATTTATGGATGATTTTTCTTGAAATATGTATTAATATTTCTTGATTGTTGACATTCCCTGTAAAATTTTGAGGGTGACGAATAAATTTGAATTTGAATTTGAATTTAGCCCTACTATTCACAAAAAAAACAAGAAATTATTTCTTGTTAGTGCACTTTCAATGCCACTTCCTGAAAATTATACTAGGATCACACATTTTACGGACTCTAAGATACATGGTAGTCAATCTATGGTCGAGTAAATTAATAAATTCACACTTCGGATTCAACTTTCCTCCGGGCAAGAAACCGTGAAAGGAAGTGTTACGCAAGCCTAAACAACAAGGTGCCGAAACTGTGGTATCGTAAAGATAAATGAATACGTTGGGGTGTTCTTAAGGTATTGTTTATCTTAATTGTTATTCATTTACTTTTATGATACCAACTCTGGAAATGTAAACACGTTGTGAAAGCGTCAGTTGTGGTCATAGATAAAATCCTGAATTTATTGTAAGCATGGTATATTGCCGCCTATTCAGAAAAATTTACCGTTTCTGGAAACAATCATGATGTTGGATGTACGGTCCTGCTGAGGAATGGCCCCGTTCTATTCATAATCTGAGTTTTTGTAATTTTTGAACAAATTTTAATGAGAAACATCTGAAACACAGGCAAGTAAGGAAGATATCTGAATAAAATAGAGTATTCTTACTTCTAAAGATAAAAGGCTCTATTTTCCTTTTTATCGATACCGTTTCAATATGGGCTTTTCACCCAAAAACATATCTTTTGCAGATTCAAAAAAAAATTTTTTATATGGGAAAATAAGAACGAGAATTTTTGTGAAGCTATTCTATTGACATATACTTTTCGAGATAATGTATTGTTAAAAACAGTTGAACTCACGAATGACTGCTGGACTGCAATACGAAATAACACTGTCTACTTATTATCACTTATTATAATTCATCCTTCTTTTCCTCAACCCATTCTGAAGAATTACGCTGTTTGGTTTGAACTGGCGGTCTATTTTCTCCTGGAATTTATGATTCCTGAATTATAAAGAATGTTTCTTTGTAATTACAAATTTTATTCATAATTTTCTTAATTTACGGCTTCAAAAAATATATAAATATTGTTGAAATGAGAGAAAGGTATCACTTTTCCTGCCTAGGCACCAAAATGATTATTCTCAATGGGAATAAAAAAATTAATAAGTTGTCAACCTATAATTATAATGGACAAATACATTTCCATAGCACCAACCTTTCCAACAATTGCGATCTCTCTTGAATTTCGTTTTAATCTATCACTTCAGGAAAAAAAGAAGATTGTGGGAATTGTAATAATTTGCAAATACAACATTCTACATATATTAGGCCAATTAAAAAATCCCGTGTCTGATGCACTGATGGCGGTGCTAGTATTAAATCCATATGATATTTAGTTAGTACCAACCTTCAAACGATACGTGTCAGAATTTGACAGCAGTCCGACCATTAGTTTGTGAGATATTGCGTTGTGAGTGTAGCTACTTTTGTTATTTGAAAAAAGATGGAAAAAAAAATTTCGTGTGCTGATAAAATATTGCTTTTTGAAGGGAAAAAATACAGTTGAAGCAGAATCTTGGCTTGATGAAGAGTTTACGGGTTCTGTACCAGGAAAATCAACCTTCATTGACTGGTATGCTAAGTTTGAACGTGGTGAAATGAACACCGAATACGACGAACGTAGGGGACGCCTAAAAGAGGCGTCACCGACGAAAAAATCGGAAAAGTTCAGAAAATAATTTTGAATGACCGTAAAATGAAGTTGATCGAGATAGCAGACATTGTGAATATGTCATCTGAATGTGTACATCATATCATTCACGAATATTTGTACATGAGAAAGCTGTGTGCAAAATGGTTGCTGCGCGAGCTCACAATCGATGAAAAGCAACAACGTGGTAATGATTTTGAGAAGTGTTTGGAGCGGTTTGAATGCAGTACACCTGAATTTAAGCGTCGATATGTGACAATGGATGGAACATGGCTCCATAATTTCACTCCGGAGTACAATCTATAGTCAGCTGAGTGGACTGCACACGATGAACCGAATCCAAAGCGAGGAAAAACACAACAGTCAGCTGGCACGGTTATGGCATCAGTATTCTGGTATGCGCAAGGTATAATATTCATTGATTATCTCCAAAACGGCTAGACCATCAACAGCGATTATTATATAGCGTTATTGGATCGTTTAAAGGATGAAATCGTTAAAAAAAACTACCTAAGAAATATTTGGTGAGTGTTATTAATTCCTTTGATTACCTAATACTGCATTATATTTTCCGTGATCATATTGAAATAGTCATTGAAATTTTGCTCATAGCCGAAGTCACGGCAAGTTCATATGAAGCAAGGGCACCTCGTCAATCGCCATAGCATCGACTGCATCCAGTGATGGACTAACAATATCGCTGTCAGCTGACGTACAGGTAACAATTAAAATAGCAGGGGGAAGCTAAACTCGTTCGGATCCGTTGTGAACTCGCACTGATAGAACACGTACGCATTTGGCAGTCTGCATTCTGCTTGTTCCCTCTACTCGAGTCTGGCTGTACAAGTAATTGTTCTCAGTTCTTCGCCAGAATGTACTCTTCAGCTTATATGACTGTCGAGTTTCTGTTGTGAGTTTGTTTGATATTTTATTACCAAACTCAACCAGAAACATACTAAGTCCGAGACTAAGTCACTCAATAAACCCAGGCCCTGGCGCACAGATGGCACTGCTAGCGACACACCACTTTTTTGTCTAGTTATATTGCCATGTATCAAAAGATGCGTGTAAAATGTTCAAAATATGAGTTGAATCTGGATCAAATAAGGTTTAGTCGAGCTTAATTATTATTTGTTGTTGTTTGAAAATTGTATGAAAACGAGTTTCGTGAATTGAAAAAATACGTTTTTTGATGGGATAAAATACTGTGTAAGCAGAGCAATGACTTTCGTTGAAATGTGGTATGATGACTTCAAACGTGGTCGAAAAACTACGGATGATGCTGAAGGTTCTGATCGCCGGAATTTGGGAAATTTCAGGAAACATCGAAAAAGTCCACGAAAAGGATTTGAGCTATCGTAAATTGAAGTTGAGTGGGATAGCAGTGTAGTTGATGATATCAGACGTGGTGTATTGACTATTTTGATTAAATATTTGTCCATGAGACAGCTCTGCTCGAAATGGGTGCCTCACAGCTGAACAAAAGCATCGATTTCAAACGCTGTTTGGAACTGTTCAAGCGGAAGAAACAAGATTTTTTGCATCGATATGTGACATGGATTCATCACTACACTCCTGGGCCAAATAGAGCGTTAGCTGAGCAGTCGGTTAAAGCCATCCAAAGGTTTTGGCATTCGTATTTGGACGTGCTATCTTGCACAAAGGTAAAATCATCATCAGTGAATATTGCATGAGGTTATATTATCTATTGAATTCAGAAATTAAGAAAAAACTTTCTCAAAAGCACAAAGAAATATTCTCTTGCATCAGGACAATGCTCTTTGTTCCAAATCTATGCAAGTAAATCATAGTCAAATTGAACGAATTGCGCTTCCAATTGCTTGACCTTCTTTATTCTCCAGATTTGGTCCCCAGTGATAAGTGAAGTTTCCAGATCTCAAAAGTAAGCTCCAGATAAAGTAATTTGGCTCTAATGAAGACATAGGTATCTTTTCAGAAAATTTGGAGTACATGAATTACACTTTAAGATGGCTATGTTGACGAATAAAGTAGAATTCATAAGAAAAAATGTGTTTTTAGTTAAGCCAGCGATTTATCGAGTCAAGTGTCGAAAATGAAAAAATATTTCGGTTTGATAACAGAAAGTCTTGCTTTGATTGCTTGTATTGTACTCTCTGAGTCTCTCTGAGTGAATATCTACCACATAATTGCTTCGGATTTGCCAATTCCTGATTTGGTAAGTTTGCCAGTGTAGGATTGGATATTTATTTTGTCACATTACATTTAATTGAGAGGGGTCTACACCATTGCAGTGATCAGTTCAAAATGAATTTTCACAGAGAAATATTGCACAAAAAGTCTTGTCAAATGTTTAAAATGCGGTACTTCTAAAATTAAAAATAAAGACGTAAAAACGTATTTTTAATTCTTGCATCTGGTAGAGGGTAGAGGAAAGTTTGAGATTGCTTCACTGATCCTGAAAAGTGGTGGGATCTCAAAAACTCTGAGAAGAGAGGAGAAGTGGTCTTCTCCTCCAGGTGACTAGAATGTCACCTGGTGTGAAACCTTCTTAATAATAGTTGGTTGATTTCCCAAGGCCATTAAAAGGAAATATTGCTACTCAAGAAACGGTTGCTTTGATTCATCTGTTTGAATGGCTGAATGGCATATACTCCAGACAACAAATTCGAAAGGTTTTTCATAACTAAATGCAATATTTCATTCAGATCAAATCTGTTATTGAAAATTCATCAGGAACACCAAATTTCGATCGGCCATATTTACGGAACACCTAATATGATTTTGCCCAGCAATGAACTCAACCGCGACTTCTAGACTTTATCTTGTTTACGGACGGACAGATTCGAGTTTGAGGTCATCATCTTTCGAGATCGTGCCCCGTTCAAAATTTGAATATTTAACATATTATTACGAAATAATATGTTATGGCAATAATCGCTCAATATAAAAAATAATAATTGCTTGTTTGAGATATTTGAATTGTAAAATATTTAAATATATCCATTCGCGACTATCAGTAAAAATAATAACCAGAGAGCTGAACATTTCAGCAATACAGTTCGAATTACCGTACCTCTTCATTGCTTTGCGATTTCCAGAGTTCAATCAAACTGTCGCTCTGAGGAGTACAAGTATGTACTCATCAGATTATATTTACAGACTATTTCAATATTTTATGAATACCCGATTAGAATCTTCGAAGATATCTCAATAAATCTAGACGGAACTGTGGGAATAGCTGATTAATCTTGTTTTTCAGGCAGTGATACCATGAAGTATTCAATTTCGTTTGAGTTATCGTTGTAATAAAAATATTCAATCGGTAATATCCACAGCTATCTGGTCTCGCTAAACCTCAATCGAAGAGACATTCTGAAACAAATTATTCCGGTCTGAAGTAAATAATGATATGGTGCCTTATGTTATAATTTATTACAGTTAGACGGTTGTATGATCATTACGTTGTTAGCTCAGATGGTTATTAATTCAATGAACTCCATGGATAAACAGCACTCTTTTCCCGGAGCAGAAACTGGCAAATTGCTATCTTGACAAAGGTTTTATTATTCTTCTGAAGAGCGTAATAACTTCTACATCGTGGACCATTTGAGTTGCGAATATTGTTCATTACTTAACCGAAACAACCCTTTACATAACGCTGATTACACACACAGTACAATTTAATATACTTTGTGACATGCATAAACATGCAACACCAAGATGGCATTGAAAGTTTTTAATAAAACTTCGTTTCTTTGAGTAGTTGAAGATTGTAATTGATCAAAATTTCATTCAAAACAATCTAGTGGTCATTAAAATATAAATAAATTAGTTTTACTTATTGATATAATTAAATTGAAAATGAAATTATCGGGTATAGTTCTTGAAAGTCAATTTCGGTATTGTTTTTGGTTGCACTTTTCTTGTTATCTCTTCTTCTTGGCTTTTTGATGCTGCGACAAAGGTCGCATTGTTGGCTAAGTGAAGGTGGTTTTCAATTCAGATGAATAATCCAATCTCTGTAGTACGAGTGGTTTAGAGAAGGTCAAGAACGTCATATACGAGGAAGTGGATGGCCAAGATAGAGAAATGTGGTTCAGAACCGCCATCTTCGATTAATAACATAAAGAGACCGATTCTCGAACACAAAATTCATGATTGTCAATCAATGGCTTCGAACCCTTCGTATAGTTTAGCATCGAATTAGAGCTTTTTGGCTTGCAGTTCTTTCGAATACATCTTGTGCTTCCGCTGTAAGCTCATCATCGACAACATTGTTTGAAGTACATTGCTTCTGGATTAGGAAGTGAAATGGCATAGGGTGGTCTTCAGCGACCCTGAAATAGAAATAAGATCACGTATTGAGCAAGCCAGAAAGGCCTCTATGAGAATGAAACAGTTCTTTACGAAACCTGAGATAGGACTGGAACACAGAATGCGAATGGTAAGATGCTTTGTGTTTTCCATTTTGTTAAATGGGTGTGAAGGGTGGGCTCTCGATCCAACTACAGATAAGAAACTACAGGCATTTGAGATGTACTTTTATAGACGCATGTTGCGGATATCTTGGGTGCAAAAAATGACCAATGAGGAAGTTCTTACACTTGAGCACCCCTTTAGCATCAAAGAAGACCAGATACATAGGGCATTTGATGAGGGGTGCCAAATAAGAGCTTCTGAGGCTCATAATAGAAAATAGAAAGTAGGATACAGGGCAGAAAATCGGTGGGTAGAAGACAAAATTCTTGGCTGAAGGATTTAAGAAGATGGTTCGGTTGCACCTCCACCGACATTTTTAGGGCTGTTACATCTAGAATTTTGGTTGCCAAGCTTCGTTAGGAGACAGCGTACTAGGAAGAACAAGGTTTTCAATGATAAAACTCGAAATTTTCAGGTTAGATTGTTTCAGGTACTAGAATGCTGGAGTGAAATTCGATAATGAGCAAAATTGAACAATGTGATTCGTATGGCCATTCCAAATTTTGTTTTTCTTCTTCTTCTTCAGCCCTCTTTCATCCAGTGTCGGACATAGGCCTGTTCCAGTTTTTTCCATGCTTCTCTGTCTTTTGCTGTTCTCATCCATTGCTTGCCGGGTATCCATCTTTTTCTCGGTCTTCCTATGCTTCTTTTTGTCTCTCAAGGTCTCCAAAACGTCACTTTTTGTGACCATCTCTCCACACTCTGCCTTGTAACATGTGCCACTCACTACCACTTGAGTTTCTCTATTCTACTCATGATGTCAGTTACTGTGGTCTTTTTTCGTATTTCGGTGTTCGGAATTCCGGAATTCTGTCCTCAAGCTTATTCCCAGCATATTCCTTTCCATGGCCCTTTGAGTTACTCTCAGTTGTTCTGCCACTTTTTTCGTTATTGCCATAGTTTCTAGACCATAAGTTGCCACTGATAATATACAGCTGTCGTAGGTTTTGCGTTTTAAGTGTAGAGGAATATTTTTGTCCTCAAAGATGAAACTCAGTTTGCCGGAGGCTGCCCTTGTCAAGCATATTCTTCTCCGAATTTCCAATATTTGATATTTTTTTCCATTTTTAATCATATGCCCCAAATATACATATTGCGCCACCTTCTCTATGCTCATGTTATCTATAGTGATATCTTCCTGACTATGGCTCATTATCTCGTTTTGTCAAGATTCATCTTTAGTCCTATTTCCTTTGACTTCATTCAGGTCGTGTAGCATCGATTCCAATTGTTTTTCTTATACTTCAGAAACTACGAATTCCATGGAGATATTTATATTGAGACAATTTCTCAGAATATTTCATGCTGATCGGTTCACTAAACTAAGAGAAAATTCAAGAAGAATAAAAAAAATACTTGTTCCTTCCTTTTCATAATAAATCGACATAGTTCAGATTTGGGTGTAAATGTAAAAGATAGATACTCAAGAAGAATATTGGAAAAAATTCACATTATTTCCGGTATAGAAGACCAGATCGGGTTGAAAATGTTGATTTTTTGCCACTTTACAGAGAGGTAGAAAGGCGATTCCTTGGATAATTCTAAGAAAAATAGTTTTCGAGATACAGGTTGGCACTTGTAGTCCCACTTGTTTATTTATTTTACCAGTTTATCGAATCTTCGCTACAGATTGGGCAAATGATTACCAAAACTTAAAATTAATTTATTCATCACAGATTACTAAGTGGATTTTTATAACAATTTGTATTATCCCGAGGATTACTAGAGAATCATTTGAAAGATTTTGCTCGAAATCGGTAGCGAATACGACGAAACTATCATACAAGAAATTTGAAAATGTAGTATTGGACCAAAGTTATTTCTTACATTTTTCTAAACTACCAGTGATCCACCGACAAAATTGTTCTATAGGGAAAAATCGGGCACTGTTCCAGAAAAAATATCGCCCTGTAGATTTGCATTCAAAATTAGCATATCATATGACGGAAACTTCAAATTGGAATATCTATACCAAATGTGAATCCAATATCTTGGAAAATGAAGGTGCTGCGAGGAAAAAACTTGAAAAAAATCATTGATTTTTGTATCTCGAAAACAAAGCGTTCGCGGGACCATTTTGATAGGACTTTCTTTTGTGAATTTTTTTGCGAATATTCCAATTTTTAACATATCATTTTTATTTTCGTGTAAACAACACCTTGTGTATAGAACTTCTTTCAAAAATGAAAATTTTCAATATAAACTCTAAGGTTTCTCCAAAACTTTTTCCAATGAATTAACTAATATGTACAGGGTGGGCAAATAAGCGAGGTAAGCGGCTATATCTCAGGATCCACTCATCGTAGAGACTTGCGGTAAAAAATTTTACTACTAAAGTGTACAAAAGGAAACACTGGAAATTGTTTTGAAGTTCATACCTCTACCGCTAGGGGGCGTAATAGCTACCGTCGAGTAGAAAAATGAATTTTACTCGAAAATGTTTCATATGAAGTTGAAGAAAAAATATCATCACTGTAATCCTTGGAAAATTCTCTATCTTTCTGAATTGTCACTTTCGATTTTACGACATCAAATAAGGGTAGGTGAATGGGAGAAATCTGACTGATTGAAACGCCTGTAATTGCAGTTTGGCTCAACATTTTTGAGCAAATTAGATCTCGTCTGAAAAATAATATCTTGTTGATTGAGGACAAAATATAGTCATGATAAATTTGTTTTTGCTGCTTTCGATAGGGGGCGCTAAGTCAGAAGTTCATTGTTTTGTTCATTTTACTCCGAAATTTCAAATGTAATGATAGGATTTTCTCAACAGAAACAGAAATTCCATCAAATTTGCATGAAAAAACCTGAATGTCGCAAAGCGTTAATTTCAGGCATTCTGAAGTTATGGCCGAAAGAAGATTTTCTTCAACTGATGCACTGCGGAAAACCAAACTGTGTCTTCAAGTTCTAACAGAAACAGAAAGCCCATCAAATCTGCATGAAAAAACCAAAAGGTCGCGAAGCGATTGCTTCAGGCGTTCTGGAGTTATGGCCGAAAGAAGACACAATTTAGTTTTTCAGTGCATCAGTTGAAGAATATCTTTTTTTGTCCATATCTCCAGAACGCCTGAAGCTATCGCTTTACGACCTTTTGGTTTTTGCATACAAATTTGATGGGATTTCTGTTTCTGTCAGAACTTAAAACACAATTTGATTTTTCGCAGTGCATCAGTTGAAGAATATCTTCTTTCGGCCATAACTTCAGAACGCATGAAATTATCGCTTTGTGATCTGCAGGTGTTTTCATGCAAATTTTATGGAATTTCTGTTTCTGTTAAGAAAATCCTATCATTACATTTGAAATTTCGGAGTAAAATGAACAAAACAATGAACTTCTGACTTAGCGCTCCCTATCGAAAGCAGCAAAAACAAATTTATCATGACTATATTTTGTCCTCAATCAACAAGATATTATCTTTCAGACGAGATCTAATTTGCCCAAAAATGTTGAGCCAAACTGAAGTTACAGGCGTTTCAATCAGTCAGATTTCTCCCTTTCACCTACCCTTATTTGATGTCGTAAAATCGAAAGAAACAATTCAAAAAGATAGAGAATTTTCCAAGGATAACAGTGATGATATTTTTTCTTCATCTTCATATGAAACATTTTCGAGTAAAATTCATTTTTCTACTTGACGGTAGCTATTACGCCCCCAAGCGGTAGAGGTATGAACTTCAAAACAATTTCCAGTGTTTCCTTTTGTAAACTTTTGTGGTAAAATTTTTCATTGCAAGTCTCTACGATGAGTAGATCCTGAGATATAGCCGCTTACCTCGCTTATTTGCCCACCCTGTATCTACTCATTATGTTATAACAAAATAATTAGTAGTTAAATGCAATTATAGAAACGTGTTCAAACGTTTTATTTCGCTCCTTTCCACTCACGTTGCTCTCACAATTTCATAAAAGTTGGTTCTCCTTGAAATACCTAAAAGAAAGCTCAATCAATACCACTTATCAGCCATCATTCCTTTTTCTCATGGAAGGTATTAACCATGTATTAATATCGGTCGAAGCTTCTTTCACATGTGTATAATAATTGATTCTGTTCCATGCGTGACCCGCCATTAACTCAATATTCACAGAAATGGATATCCTGACCTCAATCTCCGTGAAACTATACGACGTGAGTGGGCTTATCATCAAATTTTAATAATTGCATGTTTTTACACATTAATTATATTTTGAATTCCGTTGATGACTGCGCTCAATTCGAAAAAGGTCTATTATTTATACGGCATTTAAAGGAAATAGTTACCGGAAGCCATTTTCACAGGTATTCGTACAGAACAATTTTGTGTTTGAGAGTCGCAACAAGAACTGAAAGAGGGCACAGGATGTATTTAAATTTTATGTCTTATGAATGCGTTTAGTTCGGGTAACAATAGAAAAGTACACTTTTTTTTCAATTTCAATTCCTATTATATGTAACAAGGAGTTATTAGGTATGGTGAAGTAGTGAAAATTGCAAAATATACCGTCTCCCACAGAAAATCGCTTAAGGTTTTTTTCAATGCATATATACAGGGTGTTCTGATTTGTTTCCGACAATCTGAAATGGGTGATAGATCACATCATTTTAAGCAATAAAGTTCCTATGAACATGGGTCCGGAAATGCTTCGTTTCCGAGATACAGGGTGGTAAATTGAAAAAATAATTCGCGTTTTCTTTAATATGTTTTGACTGCTTCGAAATCCTTTCATGAAATTATTCCTATTCAAATATTAAATTTAAATTCATTTTGAAAATTTATAAGGCGAAATGCATGCGGATTTTCTATTGCCCAGTAATAAGTAGAAGTGGTATGCTATGTAATTGTTGTTTTTAAGTGTTCTGAATATTCTGTTTCCTGAAATATTGCGTTGTTGGGATGCTTTACGAATACTGAGTTTTTATCTTCTTCCAAGGTCTTTGAAATCCTATTTCTCTGTAGATGATTTCTTCTTTGTATGCTCCGTTCGGGCCTTTGGTAACCAATATCATTTTCCTGTATTTGTTGATAAGCTATTTACTTTGTTAACTATAATTATAATTAATGACATCTGAACCTAACACACTTTAAATCTGTCATTGTGTATAGCCATTTTAAATCTATTGCCGCAACAATTGTTAAATGTAAAACAATCAATCATTCGAAGATGTCATTTGTGCATTCAACAGAACGGTGGACATTTCGAACACGTTCTTTAAAAATTATTATGTTATTTTGTTTTTTTCTGAATTGTTACTTCTAAAAAATATTTAATTTAAAATTATTACAAATTTGTTTCTACATGTTTTAGAGATTACAAAAATATGGATTTGGCTTTAAATGCGTTTTTCTCTGAAACGGTTGCCCCTAGCAACTTAAATGAGTTATACCTTTTTTAACAAGAAAAGTCAGGAGAATCGATTTTTTCAGTCCAGAATAACGTACAGGGTAGCACAGAAAAGTTGCTACGGTTTAAAGGGGACGAAATGATTGCAAGTGGCGCCCCCTAGAAAATACAACCAAATCAACCACAAATTTGAATTTCTCACCTCAAAAAAACCCTATGTACCAACTTTCATGCAATTATTTGGAATCAGTCGAAAGATATTTAAGAAAACGCGAATTATTTTTTCAACTTTAACACCCTGTATCTCAGAAACGAAGCATTTCCGGACCCATGTTCATAGGAACTTTTTTGCTTAAAATGATGTGATCTATCACCCGTTTCAGTTTGTCGGAAACAAATCTGAACACCCTGTACATATTTTAAACATACTTACAGTAGCCATCATGGCAATACTATTTCGCAGATTTCGTCAGAACCACCTAATATCGATAAAATTATACTTACCTCGGTAACAACAGATCCGAAAGAGTTGCTATTCTACTGTATGTTTCACGGTGAGCTTCCTGCAAAATTTCAAGTTTATAGCGTCGTTGTAGAAGATTCAAGTTGAATATCGAGAAAAAAATAGCAATATTTCAGTGATGCCATATCCGACCAATTGTAAAATTGGCATATAGCAATATTTTAAGCTCTATTCAAAATTTCCGCTCGAAAAGAAGACTCCCAAGGTTTCTTCTTTTGCTGTTCTTCAGCTTGAAAAATGTCCTGTGCAGAATAGAAGAAATGATTTATGGAGAATTTGCAGGAGTAGGTGTAGTAAATATAAGAAGAGGGCACCAAAAATGCAGTTATATAACAATTTCTTAAGCCAAAATTTACAAAAATCAAATTTAGCGGGAAAAACTAGATACACATCCTCCTACTAGAAATGAAATAGTTACAAAAATTTAATTGAGCAGATAATTTCTGTGATTAAGAAGTAACTCAATAAATCTTATGGTTTGTTCCATTCTGATTATAAAAGCTAAAAAATCACCGCCTATTAATCGTTAATTTCTCAAAAAATTGAAAAAAAGTCATAAATAGATTTTTAACTGGTAAGCTTTGAAGGGGGAGAAGAATTTCGTAGAAAACAAGTTTTAGGAGAGGCTTTTTCTATCGTTGGTGGAACTTCAGCGCAAAATTCTTGTTAAATGCTCCCTTATTCGCTGAATAATTCTATTTTTAGTTTCTAGAAGCAAATTGAAAAAGCTGCCTTTTTTTTCTTATCAGGAATTTATATCTTAACAGTGTATGATCAATAATTTTTTTTTAAATATAAAAGACCCGCCCAATTTGTTTAACAAAGAATAATATTTTAATTTTTTCCACTCTTATCAATTCACACCCTGATTGTTCATTTTAATAGCCCATATACTTTAAAAATGCATTGTATTTTTAGGTATGGAGAAATAAAAGTAAAACCTCAAGTACATAGACAACTTTGCTTCCGCCGTTTTTTCTCCGAAATTCGAGGCTTTTTTGTAAAAAACTGATTACACATTTATGATTACAAACGTCATTCAACACCTCTCGGCCTCAACTTCTACGGCACCCAATTTTTCCCGTGGCGTTTTGAAATGGCTTGTTGCGTCACTCTCAATGATTCTGCCCATTCTTGTTGCGTTTGACACGAGTCTTGATCGTCCAATTCTACATCTTCGAAAACCATCTCTCTTCCATGCTGGTCTTCGACATCAAAATAACTGTTCTTGAAGCGTTGAAACCATTCTCGTCACGTTCTTTCACTAATAGCGGCCACACCATAGGAATTTGAGAGCATTCAATGAGTCTCAGTTGCAGATTTCTTCATATTAAAGCAGAAAATTAAAACCTCTCGGGAATGACGAGATTTGGCGTATAAGTTGACATGTTCAATCGAAAAATAACACAATGATACAGACACAAATCAACAAATATTTCGATGGCGTTATGTTTACAAGTACCTAAGCTGATTGTATGACATCTGCGATCTATTTATTCCGACTACCACTTACCACTACTGCCATCTATTGCAAAACAGCGGAAGCAAAGTTGTATACCTCACAAGTATTCAAGTGGCCAGCAAAAAGCTTGGCCACTAACTGTATGGATGACCTTTTTTTAGATTTATAGATATAATATTTCTTGGGAAATACCTCGGATATTTGATAGGCTGGAACTAAGTTGATAACGATTGTTAAAATTTAAAATAGTTTGATTACTTTGAACAAACAACTTTTTTTGATTTTTCCCCCAACAAACAACCTAATTGAAATGTGCGTGAACAATTTTTCCTTATCCTATCATCACAATATCCTGTCACCTAGCCATTTCAACACTCATTAAGGTCAGATTTTTTACATTTGATACACTCATTCTGGATATAAAACCTGCAATTATACGTTATGATCAAATTATTTTTTTTACGACACAGTTAATATCACCTCGTTGTCACAATGAAGACATTAAAATTTCAAACTCCCACGATTGATAGGTAGATAAGGACCAATGGTCCATTGAAATTTCCGATAACAAACAAAGGAATCACTTTTAGGAAATCGGTTCATTGGGAAATGAACATTTAATGACGAAAATGACCTGGGTGTCAGCTCTTAAGTAATAAAAATAATGAGATGGAAGTTGGTGAACGAAATTTAAACTTGGAACGAATGGGAATTGTTCCTGAACGTATGTACCTAGCAATTACAGTCGATTTCCACTCAATTGACCATATATTAGGTACTGGAATAATGATGCGTGAGATTCTCTTTGTTCAGAATGGTGAATAAAGCGAGAAAACACTTTTCCTTTTCAACGCAGGTGTGGTTTACGTAAGTGTGTTCTTGATTAGTATTACACGATTTGTGAGAGGTTTTTTGTTGATCGACAACTGTGACCAATTGAATTCTGCTTACCTTCATAATAATGAATGTGCATATATTTGCACATTTGATAATTTCATCAAAATGAAGACAACACTGACGTGAAGTTAAAAGCTTTGGAGCTCTCGTTAATCATGGGTCAATTGCAACCTAGGTATAGTGTTTTGTTGTTTTCGAGGGAGTAATTGGCGCATGAATGGAAGTGCGCTCAGAAACTGACACGATGAAATCAAAATTGTTCCGAAAGATTTGAAATGTATTCAGTTAGTGATTATTTTCATCTGCGACTGCTTTAATTTGAAGCTATTTGACCATTGAATTTGGCCCATTTGCGTTACGTAATCAAACTCATTACACAAATCAAATTCGAAGAAGAATTCAGAAACTAAAACAACTTTTATGTAACCAATACCAGCACTGGTGCTTTTACGAAGGATGGAAGTCTTTTTGAAACACTCGTTCTGACCTAACACATCAAATACTAGCCGAAAATTTCACTTATAAGGCATTGTTTATAAACCAACTGTCATTTATCATCTTGTAGTAATTTCCTGGCCGAAAATTGATAAGGATGCTCGTGATATCAATCAGACCATGCTTGATGTAAAATAAAAATTAAGCTACAGTGAATAGTCTATAATGCTAGATATTGAAAGATATTATTATATATGAATATTAATGGCATTATCTCTACCTACCTTCTATTAAAGGAAAATTCGAATTTCAAGTTTCAATCATTCGTATTGAAAATGAAATATAGTCAACTTTAGCTATATAATATCCAGTCAAATGACAACAATAACAAATATGTCTACTTAAAATGATTGAATATGCACGGTTCAGAGGAACAGACCCAGATAAAGACCAGAACTTCGTCTAAAATAACAGGTAATGTGATCTTATAATGAGACATCCTAATTCAATCATCACAGATCTAGCATGCTTCATCAACTTTTTTTTCCTTGATAAAATAAAGTTTCTCTTGCGGCCGAGAATTTCAGATTTCTTTCTTCTCTTACATATCTTCATAGACATGTGTAACCATCTCGACACAATTTGGGCGCCAGGTCCTATCACCTTCTCGCTCACACACAAACGCCGTTCGGCCTTTTGGCCCATATATCTTTCCAAGTTTGATGCCTGGTTGGATCTTGTGGTGTTGATAACGGTCGTATCACGGAAGTATCCAGTCGGTACTTCACGGTTGGAAGATTGTTAGTGCTCCATTGAGGCTTGACATACCGCTTTTTATACGTTTTCTAACATCATGTCACAGAATAAGTGTTGGCTTTATTTCTCCAGCTTTTCTGTTTAGGTATCTATGGTGTAGAACGCGTTTGAGAGACTAGAACAAAAATGCAATGTAGAAGATCAGAAGGTGCCCTTCCTTTTCTTGGAATATCCAGTAATGTCAGATATTTATGAATATTTATCAAAGATAAACAGTTTGCAACGTGGCGTTGATAGAAACTAGTTCTCCTTTCGATGAAATGAGGGTATACAAATATCGCAGAATTTGCGTACTTCATAGGTCAAAACCTCATTAAAATATTAGTTATTCTTGAATTATTATGCTACTGGCGCCCCTGCTGTAAAAGTTTCATTAACATGACCTCCTTCATTTCAGTAATTTTTATTTTTGAATTATTTTGAAATCACAATAATTGCACCTTTCTGTATTTAATTCTAACAAAATTAATTTTGCTACTAATTATGTGTTCAATAGAGATTATTTGCCACCCCAGGAAGTCTCTCCTGGTGCATCGCACAGCGCAAATAATTTTTTATAATTTTTAATTCTGAAAAAGAACGTTCTCCGCCACTAGTTACAGTTACGGTCATTGTAATATGTAGAAAATTTTGAATATGTTAGAATCTATACGACAGATTCAACTTGAATGTGTGTATAAGAAGTTTACCGATAAAATGGAGATAAATTTGAAAGCCGAATAGAATCGAATTTTAAAAGCTTGACTTTATTATTTTCTATGCTTATACCTTTCCTCAAAAAAATTGTTGCAAAAAAAAAAATGATAACTGACATTCTCTTGGAAGTGTCACTAATTTTATGTTTTCATGACTTGTCACAGATCAGGCTTCGAATTTCTATTCAGAAGGCTGAATAAGGTGAATTGAAACATACGAAATTCATTAAAAAAAATTGCAGCTGATCAATATATTTTTTGATTATTGAGCTCCTTTATGTTTGAATAATGTACTTGAAATCCAGTTATCATCTATATTCCATTTTGCCGAGGTTTTATAGATATTTAAAATGAGTAGGGTGCATAGTTCCTTGTGGCATACCTTTTCCGAATTCTTCAAAACCCGTTTAACCCGATTTTGAAGCAACCCTGCTCTTTCAACATGCCACCAGAAAACATGAAGGTGTTACAACTTCCCAAAGATAAAATAAAAGATTGATGCCTCCGCTTCCTCACTGTGACAATAAAGATTCATTTCTCTATCCACGGAATCACAAAAGGCTCGAAATGTCCATCTTTGCCCAACAAATTAACGGTATCCCGGGCATCGGTTACATAAAACCAACAGATCTACAACCCGATATCCAGAATTCGACGGTCAGAAGGTAGGGATGGGCAAGGAAAGGAAACTATCGAAATGTATCGATATATGTAAAAGTAAAAGTATGGATATTACGATGTATCGATGAAAATAAATCGTTTTATCTTATGGCCATGGGCCTTATCAAAATATTCAGAAAGAAGTACACATTGTGCAATATAATATAATAGAATAACATATAATTGTTAAGATAAATATAAAACAAAAAATGAATATTAATATTTCACTGACACTAGTATTCTTCCGGCACATCAGAAGCACTTTCTTGATGTGATTCCCTGTCGATCTCCTCCTATCATCTGGTACTGCAAAATTCACAGTTGAGGCAACTCTTTCTAGCGAGACTGAGGAAGCTTGGCACATCAAATATTTCAGAGCTATTTCTGAAAGATCTTGTTGGACCTCACTTGGGATGGAGCTAGAACTTGGAATTTCTTGGGTAGCAAAACACAGAACTACTGATCCGATGTATTTCAGATCTGCTTCAAGTAGAAGACTTATTAACTTCTTCTATGACAACTTCATTGGATTTATTTGGAGCACATTGGCCGCTTTGTTTTTGTTCTAAAACAATTTGGCATTTGGCGATGCTATTGGATAAGTGAAATGGATTATTTAGAACCGAGGATCCAAAATAGTAGCTACAGAGAGGAAAGTATTCTTCGCTAATGGGGCAGTTTAGTCAATATACAAGGTGTTTCCAAATTAGATGTGAACCTTGGAGGACGTGTTGGTATGACTCATTTGCTGTTGTTTGAGCCATATCAAGTGATAACCAGAAATCAACAGCTTACGAGATATTTGAGTTCTAGTGATTTTTAAAATATTTCTCACCTTACTTCATTTTTCGTCAATTTTTTCTACGCTAACCAAATTTGATTATAATTTTGCATTATTTTCGTGGCCAGCGAGAAGTCCGGATCTAACATCGTTACAATAGACGAAGGAGAGATCAAATTGAGAGTAATTTTTAGGCGGAAAGTAACAACTGAAGAAATAAGAAAGAGGGCACATACTTGTATAAGGAATGGAGGAAATCATTTGAAACATTAATACGTTTTCTATTGAAATTTTGAGTTTAATTGCAATAAAAAATATTTAATTCATTACTTTTTTTTCTTTGCGCCTTTCCCCTTTCAAATCGAAATATGCAACAAAACTAGTACCTACATTCTAACGAAAAATTAGTAAAAAAAAGGAAATAAAGAAGTTATTCGGTAGGTTCTCAAAATAATTTTGTAATACATAAATTAGGGAATTCGAAAGTTGCAGGCAAATTTATAACAGATATTTACTATTCTTTTCTTCATATATCAACTTTCAAATCATATTAATTCTCATTCAATATAAAATACAGCATAGGTTTGCTTTTTTCATACACATCATCTCCTTTTCTAATGAAAATAATCCAAAATTCAAATCAAACTTGCTCAACGTAGAAAAAATTGATGAAAAATGAACTAAGGTGATTAATTTAAAAGAAACACAAGAACTCAAATATCTCGGAAACTGTTGATTATCGGTTATCAAACTAGCACCTTCTTCAAGTTTAATAACTAATTTGGAAAGACCCTGTATAGTTATCGCATCCTGTAGAAAAATTCTGTTTGGAGCTTACTTACAGAATTATAGACAATCCAAATCAAAAACTAAGAAGTTCTTGATAGATCTTGAGGTGTATGGCTTAAATGATTATTTTGAATGGCGATTGTAAAATATTTAGTTATAGGTTGAGTTTTGTTGAGTATAGTTAAGTTATGTATTATTGACACTATTTCATTTCTTCTTTTAGTATTCTCAGGGATTATTTGAAATAAAGATATCTATCTATCTACTTAGGCCTCTTGAACAAAAAAATCCAATGAAATTTTCGGCGGTCTCGATTAGTTTCGGAGTTAAGGCCCCTCAAAATGAGAAATACGGGGATTTTCACGTATGTTTTCCTGCATCAAATTCAGTTTAAATTTCTATCTTATTTTCATCTGTACAGGGTGGGCAAATTTCGATGTTGTAGCACTACAACTTTTAAACCAAAGGAGATACACAAAATCTGATACCCTACCCTCGGTCTTTTTTTCTGGGAAACTAACAGGGGTAGTATTCATTTTTGGCAACCTTTTTTTGTTTTCGAGTTATAAGCGAAAATTGGAAAAATTGCGATATCGAAAAACATTGATATCTCCGCTAATTCTGATGATAGAGCACTGAAATGAAAACATTATACAGGCACTTTTTCACGTAGAATCCAGTGGCGTGTTCGTCTTTTCAAAAGGGTTTTTAATTGAGGAGCTATAAACCAAAGTTATGTCTAATAATGACAACAATTGCACAATGCACAGTCGAAACATCTTCTCGATATTTCGCACCGAATTCAATAGATGAATATTTGGAACTTCAAGCAACCAAGGAAATTTTCTCCGAGTTCATTTATATTTTCGAAACTATTTTTATAAAATATATCTAGATTCGAATTTTGTAGAAATTAGTAAAAAGCATAGAAATAATCAGATTGACGGAAGGACACTGCTCTTGTTATAGAAAGCTCAATTTTTCTGTGCTCATCAACAATTGAAACCATAGAAATATTGAGACTCTTAGGTGAAAAAAGGTTTTTGACCATTGTCTGTTATTTATTTTGATACAAACCATACGATGTTATATATTTTTGAAATCAGGAAAAATTAAGCTTTCAAAAAATGGCACATAAAACTAGTATTCCCATTTGAAAAAACATAACTTTGGGTCATAGCTTCGTAATTAAAAACCCTTTTAAATAGACAAGCTTGCCACTGGATTCTACGTAAAAAAGTGCCTGTATAATGTTTTAATTTCAGAGCTCTATCATCAGTATTAGCGGAGATATAAATGTTTTTCAATATCGCCATTTTTCCAATTTTCGCTTATAATTCGAAAACAAAAGAAGATGGCCAAAAACGAATACTACCCTCGTTAGTTTCTCAGAAAAAGAGACCGAGAATGGGGTATCAGATTTTGTCTATCTCCTCTGGTTTAAAAGTTGTAGTGCTAAAACATCGAAATTTGCCCACCCTGTACAATATACACCTCTCAATTTAACAATTACCAACAGTTTCAACAGATCTCCATAATATCGGAATTGATAATATCGAATATCGAGTATGTCGGAATTAAAAATATCGACCATTTTCTGAAGAGAACATCGATATTTTTTGTCCATCCCTACCAAAAGGACCCTCCACTTATCGACGACAACCCGAACGACCGAACACGATCAGGTGGCCGCAATACACAGCCGGACCGAAAAGCTTTCTCGTGTTCCGATCGTAGTTTCAGATGAACGATGTGCCGGTCGTTAAAAGCCGCAACGACGGATGAAATTTACAAGTAGGAACGGCAATAGCGAGGCACAATGCGGTGTAATTTGCATCGGCGGAGTCGGCAGGACGCGTTGCGGAGCGCCCTCTAACTACGTGCACATCTCGGGGTTCGAGCGTTCCTGTTCCTATTATGTCGCGTTACGCGACGCAAAAATGTTGGATGGAGTTGGAGACGTCTGACTGATTATTTTCTTTCATTGTGGAATAGACCAATCATAACAGGCCAATTGAAAAGTCCCCGGCCTACTATAGTAAAACTCATTTTTTTTCCAAAATTCGATTTTATTATTCAACATAGTTGCCTTCGAGGGCGATACAGCGATTATAGCGATCTTCCAACTTTTCGATACCATTTCTGTAGTACGATTTTCCCTTCGCTTCAAAAAAGGCCTCAGTTTCGGCGATTACTTCTTCATTGGCGGTAAATTTCTTTCCAGCGAGCATTTTTTCGAGGTCTGAGAACAGGAAAGAGTCGCAGGGGGCCAGATCTGGCGAATATGGTGGATGCAGAAACAATTCGAATCCCAATTCATGCAATTTTGCCATAGTTTTCATTGATTTGTGACACGGCGCATTGTCTTGATGAACCAGCACCTTTTTGTTCTTCAAAAGGGGCCGTTTTTATAGATTTCATCCTTTAAACGATCCAATAACGCTATATAATAATCGCTGTTGAATGTCTGGCCCTTTTGGAGGTAATCAATGGATATTATACCTTGCGCATCCCAGAATACTGATGCCATAACCTTGCCAGCTGACTGTTGTGTTTTTCCTCGTTTTGTATTCGGTTCATCGAGTGGCAGTCCACCCATCTGACTGTCGATTGGACTCCGGAGTGAAATGATGGAGTCATGTTTTATCCATTGTCACATATCGATGCAAAAATTTAGGTTTATTGCACTTAAACAGCTTCAAAAATTGCTCAGAATCATTAACACGTTGTTGCCTTTGACCGATTGTGAGGTCGCGCGTCACCCATTTTGCACACACTTTTCTCATGTACAAATATTCCTGAATGATAAAATGTATACTACACGTTCAGAGTATATCTTCACAATGTCTGCTATCTCGATCAACTTCACTTTACGGTCATTCATATTCATTTTGTGAACTTTTTTGATTTTTTCGTTTAAACTTAGCATACCAATCAATGATGGTTGATTTTCCTGGTGCAGACCCTGGAAACTTGATCACTATAGTACTATCGTGAGAGTACCTATCATTGTGGAAATGAGCCTCAAGGAACGAACACACCAATTTTTCTAGATACCTTAGTTCCACATTTCTATACTTGGATTCCAGATAATTGAATTGCATAGATTTTTCTTGGGCAGTAATCTTCCAAACTCAAAAAGCTGACATCGCAACCTCAAAGAAGTTAAATTCGTCTGAAACTCAAACAACGCCGTATTACGTAGATAGTTTTAGAGTGGCAAAAATCCATTTCGACGCTTTGAAACACATATGTAAATATTTAATTAAAATCTGCATAATAACGATGAGACGAACCATCGAAAGTAAATGAAGAAGCCTCTGCTAACTGAAGCGGAAGTAATTGTTGAATGCCTAATGGATCTTGTTGAGGCGCAAAAAGTGAACTGGAAGCACGGTGGAATTTGAAGTTGGGCCGATAATCTGAAAACATTGCCGTGTCCTGATTACAGAGAAGGGAAATTGCCAGGCAGGTTGAAAGTGCCGAAGAATCGGTGCAGATGGCCTTGCTTTACTCGTTGCCCTTTGGAATAACCTCAGCATCTGCTAAATTAAATTATTATTCTTCTCCTTCTTCTTTTCATGTTTGATGGAACCAATGTCGGAAGTCAATACCTGTAATATACATATAGCTGTACTGATTGAAGTATATTAGGCCAATTGAAAGTCCCCGATCTGATGAACAGATGGCGGTGCTAGTATTAAATTTATAAGATTTTCAGTTAGTACCAACCTTCAAACGATACGTGTCAAAATTTGACAGCAGTCCGACCATTAGTTAGTGAGATATTGCATTGTTATTTGAAAAAAGATGAAAAAAAAAGAATTTCGTGATCTGACAAAGTATTGTTTTTTGAAGGGAAAAATACTGTCGAAGCAAAATCTTGGCTCGATGAAGCGTTCTCAGGGTCTGCACCAGAAAAATCAACCATCATTGATTGGTATGCTAAGTTTGAACGTGGTGAAATGAGCACCGAAGACGGTGAACGCAGTGGATTTCCAAAAGATACTGTCACCGACGAAAAAATCAAAAAGATTCACAAAATAATTTTGAATGACCGTTAAATGAAGTAGATGAAGATAGAGGACAGAGGAAGATATCATCTTGTTACTGATTCTGAGCAGTGTTTGAAGCTGTTTAAGTGCAATAAACCTGAATTTTTGCCTGGATATGTGACAATGGAAGAAACATGGCTCCATAATCAACAATCATCAACAGCGATTATTATATAGCGTTATTGGTTTGTTTAAAGGATGAAATCGTTAAAAAACGGCTCCATTTGAAGAAAAAAAGGTGCTGTTTGATCAAGACAATGCGCCGTGTTACAAATCAATGAAAACAATTTGATGAATTAGGCTTCGAATTGCTCCTGCATCCACCGTATTCGCCAGATCTGGCCCCCAGCGACTTTTTCGTGTTCTCAGAACCAAAAAAGAAAGCTGGCTGGAAAGAAATTTACCGACAATGAAGAAGTAATCGCCGAAACTCAGGCCTATTTTGAAGCGAAAGACAAATCGTACTACAAAAATGGTATAGGAAAGTTATAAGATCGTTATAATCGCTGTATCGCTCTCGAGGACAACTCGGGAATAATGAAATCCAAAAAAATGTGTTTTTAAACTGCCATCACGATAACTATCATGTGAGTATAATCATCGTGAAAATGAACCTTTAGAACCATTTTCCTCCGTAGGTGTCGTTGTATATATTGAAATGATCTCTTCTCTTGTGCAACGTGAGCAAAATTCGATGAAAGCGCCACATAGGATGTGGTAATCAACAGAACTTTGTCCGATCATTACAAAAATCGCCAGTAAGTTATTGAACGTTTTCAAGAGACAGTCCTCGTATTTACCAAACAAAGTCTCAACATTGAGGCTAAGAATAATTTTGTTTGATTTTCTCCAAGCTTTTCTTCTGGGACCGTTCCACTTTGATAACGATCCGTATAACCAGAAAGTTAAAGAACGGTAAAAGCACGAATCCGAATGAAGCTTACTTATTCTCTCTGACAAGTATACAAAGGAACGTAATCATGGAACATCATCTAGCGAATAACCTACAAGGAAATGGTACGAGGAACATTGTTGCTGGCTGAGTTTTATGATTCGGTGAGTGTGGAACCAGAGGTCATGAGGGTGGAAGGTCGACAATAAATTCCTATTTTTATTGAGGTGATGTGGGTTGTACACGTTATACAGGGTTTTTCTCTCGCTCACTCGTGAGGGTTTCTATGCTTGGCATGTAAAGTCACACCTGTCAATCAGCATAAAAATGATGAATCTGAGGAAAGTGCTGACTTGGCGTCAGGAGCTTTTTATATTCGTTCATTTATATACAGGGTGATTCACGAGTAAATGGACTATGTAATATGAGTAAAATATAGATAAATGGAAGCTGTGATTGGAGGACATTGAGCTGATTCCCCATATTTGTATCTAAAGCACCCAGTTTCCGGTATGCATAGTGTTTTCTGAAATTTTTATATCTACATAGCTTTGTTAATTATAGATGATTCATCTGAATTTTTTACTGAAGTCTATTTGTACGGCACAACAAAGAAGAAAAATGCAAAAATCAGCTTTCGTATTTATAACTTTATTCCAACTTTAACACTCGCTATCTGCTAAAGCCACGATGATCAACATTTTTTTAGTGGTTATTCTTACTTGACCGTATTGTGAACATTGCGTAGAGAAACTTTCAGCATTCATACTATGACGTAAGTCTGGCGTCCACGGACTCTTATCAAGACAAACGTAGTTTATTATTTCATTGGCATGATTCAATCGAAGGTAGTTAGAAATATAGTGAATTGTTATGTTATACTTTGGTATAACATGCAAACAACGCAGAACTGCCGTACACATGTAATATTATTTTCGAAATTAAGCATGTAGATTTTTGCTTCAATATATTCAATAAATTGGATAAGTATTCACCAAGTGGTCAATGGTATCTTCTACACCACACTCACATAGTGGGCTATCAATAGAATGCCATTTGAAGATCATACTATAACAACCATGACCAGTCCTAAGTCGATTTAAAATACACCAAATTTTCCTAGGATGACTGAAACCTAGAACTTTATCTGAAGGATCAACGATTAGACTTTTGTTCAAGACATCACAAGAACTTCATTCCGAACGCCAAATTTCCTTGTCACTTTTATATGATTGAAGGAAGGTTAACCCATAAAGGTTTGCGTGACTTTAATGTGGCAGTTCTAGTATCTGGGAGGTAAGATACAATTGGAAATGAAATTTTCTAAAGACAAATTTCTTGACTGAGACCTGTCTACGAATATGAGGCGGAAGTATATGTGATAGCTCTAGTTCTAGTAGCCAATGTAAAGGTATAGATCTAAAAGTTCCACTGATAATTCTCATAGAAACGTTAAGCATCAATTTTATGAACATTAGCACTATTGAACCAAACAGAATAACATTATTCGGCAGCAGAAAAAACCAAGGCTAAGGCTACCGTACGAAGAGGGCTGGCATCAGCACCTTATAAAGAACCTGTTAATTTTTGAAGGATATTATTCCTTGACTTCAATTTCAAACGCAATTTTTCCAAGTGAACCTCGAAATTCAATCAAGTCTAACTCCAAGATATTTAGGAGTATAAATATGATTAGAAACACGATTATTGAAGTTTATTTTAAATTTTCTATATTTTTGTTGATTATTCAAATGAGAACAGGATACTTGAATGAGGGCATAAGCACCACTCAAGAAAATATTTTTCTAAATTTTCAGATCTTCATTTGAAATATTTTTAATAATTCCGAAATTAGTATGACGAAACAAAAGAGCAATATCATCAGCATAGATGAATTTCTGAGATAAGGTAGGAGCTAATCTCAATTTTAGATTTCGTGGACTGTCGTAACATTGACTACAGAAATTATTTCCTTGCACCACATTAATCCTAAACGAATGGATTAGTATGGAAAAACTCCCTCGAAAACCACGAACGGCAAGTTGTCATAATAATTACAAATAACAATATCACAATAATAGGTTCTTGAATAGGACAGGAAGGCGTTATCGTTTCTTTTGTCCGTTCCCCAAGAAACCGCAAGACAATGTTACAATTTCCCTTCGAGGAACGAACTGACACGGTCTATAAACTTTGGGATAATATCATTGATGGAGTTGATATTTGTCATTTCGTCATTGTTTACAGATACCGCAGCCGTTCTCGATACTTCCGTGCAATTATCATTTGCACGTGCTCGAATCAAACTGTTAAGTTCGTTCAGTATGAGAAAATTCGTTATTTCCCGTTAGTGGGTTTTCGTTATTCTGAACGGTACACAAAGTAATGCCGTAAAGAGGAAAATTTGAAATATTTTCAAATGGCCTAACACTTTACTCGGTCCCAGGCCTAGCAAGTGGAAGCATATTTGTTCTTCACAATTCGTCTTTAATCGTTAACAGAGTCACTTTCAAGGGTGAAACTTATACTTCGACGCTTATCTAACTTTTCAATACCTTTTCTGTATAAAGATTCGTCAATGCTTTCGAAATAGGCTTCTATCTCAGGAATCACTTCTTCATTATTTTTTCTCTGTAGCATCCATTGAGGTCTACAAAAAGCCGGTAACCATTGGGGGCCAGATCTGGAGAATTAGTTGGGTTATCAAACAGCCGAAAGCGCAATTCGTTCAATTTGACCATGACTTCCATCACTTTGTGGCACGGAGCATTGTTTTGTTGAAAGAGAATTTTTTCTTTTGCCTTTAAAGACGATTTTCTTATATAGGCGTACAACTTTACTTCCGTCGTTTTTTCTCCGAAATTCGAGGCTTTATTGTAAAAAACTGGTTATACATTTATGATTCAATGTATTGTCCATTGCTGACCACTGCTTCCTCCCATCTTTCGGGCACCGTACGAATCCCACGTTGATAAACTGGTCATCTTTTAAAGCGATCCACGAATAGATCCAATTTTTTATTTCTCCATAAGACCGGAAATGCTGGTCAGCCAAGAGAATACGGCGGGTGGGGAAGGACTTTTCAACGTTTTCAAGTATGTCTTGAACACTTTCGCAACATGGGGTCGAGCAAAGTCATGCTATGAAATCACTTTATCATGTCTCTCGTTGTATTGCGGCCGTTTGTTTTTCAATGTTCGATTCAAACGCATTATTTGCGTCCAATAATAACTCATAATAAACTACGCCGCGCTGTCCCACGAAATACTGAGTATGACCTTGGAACCGTGAATATTCGGTTTGGCTGTCGCCATGATAGCATGGCCCCATATCCCCATGATTTTCTGCGCTAAGGATTATCGTAATGAACCCATTTTTCGTTTCCAGTCACAATGCAAGAAACAGTTCACCATCAAACAAACGTCATTCAACATTCTCGGCTTCAACTTGTACGGCACCCAATTTCCTTGTTTCTGAATCATTTCCATGACTTTCAGGCATTTTGAAATGGATTGTTGCGTCACTCCCAATGATCCTGCCAATTCTTGTTGTATTTGACACTAGTCTTGATCAAGTAATGGCTCCAAATCTGTATCTTCGAAAACCTACACTCTTCTACCGACATGTTGGTCTTCGAGTCCAAGAATAAATATGAAAAGGGAATACTGAGGGTCCTTTAACTATTCCATTAATTTCAATTCCCCTCATTATTTTCTTTTCATGTTCATTTCTGGACTCGGATGTCACGCAGGTAGCTGTAGCTACCTATGTGGTGACGTTGGTTGTTGCCCTATAGTCCCTAGGTTATGACAACCGAAATCACAAATGTGTCACTGCTTTTTATTGTTGTTCCATTTTACTTGTTGTTCTCCACCAAGCAGGAGCGGATCCAGGCCCCACTTTTGAGGGGGGAACTTTTAGATACTCAAAATACTGAAAATGTGGATCCCAGAGACTTCCGCCATTTTGGGACGTCATTTTTTGGCGTTCATTAATATGGGTTTTCACAAAATGTATTGAAGGTGAAATTCTTGATGATCTTGTAATTATTCGAGCCATAGTATGTCAAATTCAAAGAGGGCCGGCAAAATTTAAGAGGTGCCCGGGCCATTTGGGGGGGGAACGTTCCCCCCCCGTGGATCCGCGCCTGCCACCAAGTGATGCTCATCCCAACACTTTTTCACCTTACCTACTCAACTGGAAGTGCTATGGAGATTGTGAAATGTGAAATTATTCTGGCACTTTCGTTTGAGCAAAAGAGCTTTTATTTAAAAAAGAAATAGCCTATTTCTAAAGCAAATAAGAATCTTCCACTGAAAAGGTATTGATAGTTGGAGGATAGATGGAGTACGTGTGTCACTTTTGAAGGTGACTATGTTGACGAATAAAGTCTAATTTTTAAGAAGAAATGTTTTTACTATTTAAGCAATGGAGGTATTGTGTGTTATGCAAAATAATCATCATCATAATGTTCATGCCGATTTTTAGGAGAATTGTGTCATCAGAACTCTTCATTCAGATAAATTACAATAATGAATATCCTACTTACGTTCTGTAGTGTTCAAGAGAAGCATGAATGACCGAGCGTCCAAATATTCCTATGGCCTAGTGCTTCTCTCTTTATTTTTGGACAAAGCTCTACTACTTACTCCTAGTCTTAATAGTTCCGAAGTTTCCGAAATTTTGATCATTTACGATATTATCATTTACGATAATTGCAATTTCCCGCATCAAGAACCATCCTTACCTATCGAATGCTCGTACATTACAGAGGATCACATTCGCAGAGACGGAAATACGCGCTCAGCTCATTATATAAGAGTTATCGAGGTCCCTCGTGTGTCATATAATAACCGTGAATAATCTAGCCATAAAATATCGCCGTACCGTTATATTTCATATTTCGAACGCTCACAGTTTGTGTTGTATTCCTCAAATACTCGACGCGGGATCACGCATTTTATAGAGTTATAAATGTCGTTTCTCCTCGTCGCGAGAAATGTCACTTCGTTCGAGTTTTCGGACGTGCGGGAGTCTCTATCGGGTTCGTTGATCTTGACATCGTTTCGGGGAATCCGAGATCCCAAGAAGGGCATTGTTTCCGCGGTCACCTGAGCTCCTTTCTACCGATCGGTTTTCATTTGACATTAGGCTTGATCCAATGCGAACCTCGATGGTACTGCTGTTAGACGTTACTTATTCTCTGATTTGCAAAAATGGGGAAAGCACGAACGTCTTTCACTGACTGAAATCCGTACACAAAATTGCCCCTTCAAGAAAAAATTACCTTATTTCCCCATAAATTTCTTCTCATTTCCCTAAAATTGTCTTTATTTCCCCACATTGCCCCTTTATTTTCCCACATTGCCCCTTTATTTCCCCACATTGCCCCTTCATTTCCCTTCATTACCTCATTGCCCATAATTGCCCTCTCATTTCCCCTACATTTCCAATAAATTCCACTCATTTGCCAAGGCGATTCTGGCGATTAGTCCCTTTTTTCAAGAATGAACTTTGAGCATAAAAACTCTTGTTCGTGACGCGATCTTTGCTAGATTTCAACTGACACTATTTTCACTCTCAAAGAGGCACTGCACGCGATTACGACTTCTTTGAAGAACCGAGGCGGGAAATTTGAACGTGTATCAATCCTCCCCAGTCTCAATCTACTGTTGTTAGATGCTACGTATTCTCTGATTTGCAAAAATTTGTAAAACACTTACGTGAAGCATGCAACTTTGGCCTTTGGGGAAGTCGCATAAATATACAGTGTTTGGATAAAGTAAGAAACAAAATTCATAATTCCTTTATTGAATGTTGTCAAGCAAAACGCTCGGACTTGCCATTTTCTGTTTTTAATTAACCACCTTTTGGCATAAACGTTTAACTCAAGAGGGATTACCACCACGTGGCATTCCGCGAATAAGTCAAACTTTGGTACCCATTCATTTCCCCTCTGGCGTTCCTGTGATGACCAAATGTGTACGGTGTACGAAGTTGTTTCGAAGCAAATAAGTAGAGGGCAGCACTGTATGACGGTAATTTTTTTTACGAATTTTAGTTTTATCTCTTTTATGATGATTTTTGGTAGGTTTTTTCACTAATATTTTAAAAATATATTAGTGCTTTGTATCATGTGTCTCAAATTCGTTATGAGAACTTTTCATTTCACGCCATCTTTCAGTTTCACTTATAGCTTGAAAATTTTCACCAAATCAATTCTATCAGAAATCGAGCCCGAAAATGTGTCATTCATTTTTTTCTAGCTCTTTGAGATCCCCTCACTGGACAACGAATTAGGGTCACCCGATTCATTCTAGATATCATCAATTGTTATGCGAAAAACGAAAAGTTACCAAAAATATTTTTTCATTCGCAAATCAAAAATATTCATTTTTTACAATGAAGGTTATTGTTTATTTCACGAGTAATAATAATAATATTTATTTCATGAGTAATCAATATCCAAAACAAAATCATGTTGAAAATCCCATAAAAATCGTTGATTTGTAAGTAGAAATATCTCTAATTTCGTTGAGTTCTCTCTTGAGACATCATTCATATTCACAAAGATACGTCATCGTGTTTTTCAAATGACTACCCCAATTTCCTTTGCTGATTTATTACCCCGAACAGAAACCAAAATATTGTGAATATTGCAAACAGTGGAAACAATCTGTAAATAACTGTCATGCTTAGTTCTGTTGGGGACAAACTATTTGAAAGCTAATAGTTTGGTTTTCCATCTCATAAAAACTTGAGAGGGGCACCAGAGCAACGCTAGTAAATAATTAACATTTTCTTTGAAAATATAAGCCCTGTTCACGAAACTTATTGAGCACTGCTATCTCAGTTGGTTAACATGCGATTTCAATAGGATAGCAATATTTCTTGAATAAACATTTTCTAAAAACACCCGGTAACGGATTATAGCTATGGAGTTGCGGTTTTCGTCAATGATTTTCTCATGAAAATTTGCCCTCAGACACCGACAGCAGTTTGTGTGGTCTGATTTAGTTTGAGTATGCGCAATGATTTTGGGAAAACACTGGACCCAACCTGACAATCACTTACAAACTTTTTTTTCGAAGGAAGTGCCACGTGGTCATTAACTCCCTTACTACGAATCTATGAAAGTCACAAAAATATTAGGGTATGGGCATTCACTATTGTGCAAAAATAAATCTTCCACCATAAGCATAAACGAAATAACATACCAATTCAAAATTTAAAAATTATACGAACTAGCAAAGACACATGCGCATGAGATCGGGAAAATGTAAGAACTGTGTTAAAACTTTGAACTGCGTGTTGGAACATACCTATTGTCACGCGAACTATCTCGTGTTTGAAGTCGATTGTTCCACCGTCGGCTTCAAAAAAATTTATTTCCGTATGAGTGAGCGATAGTTCTTCACGTGGGGAATTTGAATAATCCGAGACAAATCGCCAATAAGTATTGTTGATGGGTGAACCTTCGTGTCCAATCGTATTCTAAACATGAAATGAGGAAATGGTTTGAATTTTTCAGTTCTAATGCACTGTAATGATAAAACGATAAAAGACTTTCTCTATAAATAACATTTCTGGTTGTTTCTTCATTTAGCTGTTATACTTAATAGAATAAAATGCAATTATTACAAGAGTAAGTTATGTTACTTCACCCGAAATATTTAATAGTCATCCAAATTAATTACACAAAATATTTATAAGCCTCTAAAAACAATCCTGTCACATTCAGAAACTGAAAGTTACTGCATTAGGGAAAGCTAGAGCCCTTTTTGTTATACATATAATTTCATTATATTTTCTTGAATGCTAATGTATCAGACTCTGAATAAGAGACTACTCTGCTATACATAATATGTAGCAGTATTGAGGAATTTCTCATTTACTTGAGATTTTCAAGTTGAAAATTTATATGTAAACGGACTAAATAACAAGCGTATGAAACTCCTTCAAGTTCGTTTCTGGAATTTAGCATTCAATCTTATGAAACTGATAATTCCAGAAGATAGGTAAAAAAAACAAGAGGCTAATTGCGCAGACAATAAAGCAGAGCAGTATGGATTAACTTCTCAATTAATTGAACTTTCATTAAAAATTCAAATCAGCTTTAATATTCCTAAAAGTCATGTGAGTTGAATTATGTTCTTAACTCAAAATAATTTTGTAATAAATATTGTGTTGAAAATGTCTAATTTTTCGTGTCTATATCATGTTGTTTTCATTTTATTTAGGGCCCTCATATTCAATTGAAGGAACAGAAATATTGAACAGATGATACGTCACAGTTTTATTCAATAAAAACAAGTGTTAAAAAATCGCCAACTATTTTCTATTGTGTTCTAGCGTCTCTGAAATGAACAACACAGTTACAATAGCTTTACAATAAGGTTCCACGAATTTCATTATATGTGTTATCATCAACAAAAATTAAAACCTGATAAGTACAAAATCAATTCATCTAAGTGAGGGAAATGTTTCGTCATCTAGAATTTTAAATTTGGAAACAATAACGCTTGATTACATGACAGGAAGTTGACCTGGGCATGCTTATGATTCGTCAAGAATGCGTGGATTGCAATGAGCAACGCCGCATGCTGGAGCAAAAAAAAATCCTTTCGGATTTCAATTTTTCACTAATTTTACATAATTATGTTTTCTCAACTTTGATATTTCTAATTGAATAACAATATGCAGTACTTGAATGTTTGATAAATCTTTGAATCCTGATGATTATTTCATCCTCAATGTGACAGTACACATGAAAGTACTCAGTAAATATTATTTTTTTTTTGTTATAATTCTTTCATTCACAACATTACGAAAATACTGCACTCGAGTTCCTCCATGAAATTCAGCCAATCACTACAATCATTTGCAATTGTTGCAGAGTGACCAATGCCGCAAACTACCATCTCCTGTCTCATCACATTCTTTCGTTTAACGAAAAACAAAGTATTGCATTTTAAGTGCCCCGAAAATTACAGAGACGGTGATGGTTCTGGTACCGACAGACAGAGAGTAAATAACTTTAATTATTCCAGTTGTTTCGTAGGGTCCGGTTTTTCGAAATGGTCAGAATTGCTGGTCGGAAAGGTGAAATTTATAACGCATCCGATTATTTCAGGTTAATGATCACTAGTTCAGAATGCACGGCTTTATTTTATTGTTTCATTCATTCGAATGGACTGAAAAGATTTTAATTCTCATTTAGAGGTATACAACGTGCTGTATTTCTGGAAAATTTGTAATAGTTCTTGATTTTACCTTACTTACTATTGATTTCTTTATCCAGTGATAGAATATGCTAGATGATAGAAGTTGAAATCTTCTTCTGCAACCTCGAGCTTTAAGACAAGTGATGGATTTTTGCTACCTAATTTGAATCTAGCATTAAAACGCTCATATTATGTCTCATGGGTTCCGCTTATGACTTTATGGTTGAGTAAACCTTGTCATAAGCTTTCATTGTGTACAGGGTGTCCCAAATTCGATGCTCACTGAAAGCATTTCGAAAACTATAAGACTTAGAGAAAAAATCTCCAAGAACCCCCGAGTTCTTTTCTCGAAATAAGAATTTATCAGAAGGCAGGTCATAGATATTCTCGATATACAGGGCGTTTCTGAAAATTGACTCTTTTTTTCGATATATTTAAAAAAAAAATTTCAGAACTTTTTATAGTTTATATTGATCGATTGATCAATCTTCTAACAATGTGCTTGGCTGGTCGCCATCGACACATAAACAATCTGCTACACAGACTCCAAAATCACTAAAAATCTCAACAATCACAAACTATTTTTACAATTTCAACTTCACCAAACGCTTCAATATTATTTTCAAAAAGTCTCTTTCAAACTATGGAGCTCCAAAAAAGGACGTGAACAAAAGTAGTCTTCTTAAATTTTTTTAAATAGTTAAAGTGCAGTTAATTGTAGGCTTTTTGCATCCCGCTATTGCCATTTAAGTATAAAAAACTGATAAGTCTCAAGAAATTAACAGCTAGAAGAGTAGAGGTTCCGAGAGAGGTTCTTTGTTCTCTTCATCGGACAAATGCATACAATATGCGTGAGATGGTAAACTATTGTAAAATTCACATCATAGATTTTAGGAATACCTTGCATCTTTTATGATATTGTATACTATTACGTTTTTTGTAGACGTCACCTGTAATCGAATGATTCACATCACATATTATGGTAACCAATATTTCAATTAAAAAATAACTCAATCTAATTAACACCTAATCTTATACATACTGAACATAAAACCATCATTAGGAGCATTAGACAAAAGACAAATCAAATTAGGTGTTAATTGGCGTAAGTGTATTATTTCGAAAGGTGCCCACTTTGATAACGATAAAATGAATTTCCAATATAAAAATAAATATTATGTTTCACGGACTAATTCCAAGTATTTGTCACAGTAGAAGTAATCTTTTGGTGTATTATTTCTATGAAACGATTTCAATAGTCACTCGAAAATGGTCCGAATAACAGAAGTCTGCCTTCATACTAATATATTTTATTGTTCATTTATTTATGAAAATGTTTTATGGTATAATGATAACATTGAAAAAAAAAACCATAACAAGTTCCTGTTGAATTAATAGCAAAATGGAGAAAGGATAAATTCTCATGGATCTACTGCCTGAAAAGATAAACACATAAATTTCCTCAGAAGTTGAAACAAGAAGCAACAAAACAAACTACCTCATAAAAACATTAACAACTATCAGAATCAGGAAGTCGAAACAATAAAACAATGATGAGATGCTGTAAAATATAAATTACTACATTGCAGGAAGTCTTGATTTTTTGCTTCATTCCTAGAGAAATAGTTTGCTTAGGATATTTCTATGGTTTGGACGTGAAATTCTGAATTTTAAGTATGGAATTTCAATCTTAAAATATTTCACGGATCGAAGTGAAATCGCCATAATCCCTTTCTTGATGAATTCCAGTTTCTCCTCAATTATGCAGTTCAATTTTCATTATATTTACGATTTCTATGAAGAACGTTAAACCATAACTATACAGTTCCTGAATCCTGACATATTTTTATGGCTTTGTAGTGGAAAAGTTAATCTGATAAAAGTTTCATGGATTTCAATCAACCAGAACATTTTTTTTAAACATTCATTTATTACTAAAGTTCATTGGTTTTTGCGTGCTAGACCTATATGCCTTAATTTCTTCTGGTGTTTTATGTCTGTCTGTTAATACCATAACTCCAACAGAAAATATCTAGGGATCAGGAATGTTCAGAGTATGTTTTTTAATAGACCAAAATTGTTTCAGATTTACAGTAATATGGCATTTTGTGTTCTCAAAAACTCGAATTATCATCATTGCGATCACAGAGCTGATGTATAATCCACTAGAAGATTGAAAAAAATATCTGAGAAATTATTCACCACATTCTGCTGAAATTTTGTGTTTCATTATAGGGTATACAGTGTTATATCTTCTCTATCAGAATGGAAAATATTTTTCTGAAAATTCAACTCAACTATAAGAATATTCATTGTTTGAATCAGTTTGTTATTTAAAATTTAAACCGTGTAACCATCTTGTGGAAACCGTATAAGATGGTGATCATCGTGTTCTTTAACTTAATCTGTGAAATTGAACTAATACTGAAAGACAGCGGCTTAGTCTTCTGACCTGGCTTCAGTACTTTTCTGAGTTATCATTATCTTATAATATTCACAGTGTTTACTCAAAAATTTCATTTCTTGATGACATGTTCAACCAGTTCATTTTCAAGATGAGAAACATTTATTGTAGAATTCAAATTCCAGATGTTTTTCGAGGTGAAACTTTCTTAAACTACCACGTTTTTCTTTGTTAAGCAAATCAGGGAGGTGTCGTAAAAACCATTTTTTTTTAATTTTTAAAGGTGCAGGTAATAACGTAATGCGACCAGAATACCTCAAAACTGTGAAGCTTTTTGTTGGGATCTGTCCCTTTGGTTATATTTACCTGTATCATTTGACTTCTATAAGCCCCTCATTTTGAAGCTATTTAACTGGATATTGCTCATTACTGGAGGATCACATGATAATAGGGTTGTTAAAATCTAGACCTGGATGGAATGTCGTGCTTATTACTCATGAGTATTTTATAAACACTACCTCTAGAAAGTAATCGGATTATTCATTCGAGTTGTACTGAAGCGACTTAGAAAATACACATATTTAAAAAAAAAATAACTTTTGGAAGAAAATCCAGTGATCAACAAATCCATGGTAATAAAAAAGATAAGTGACCATCAAGCTTTAAGCTGAAATTTTAAAATTTCGAGCATTTTGATGCATAGTTATAATATAAAAATTCGCATTATTCATATCAAATACTTTTATTTATATCACATCGTCATAATAACATTGAGAAACTGAACAAGTGATCAGGCAAATTTTGGTTGTGAAATTAAAAAATTATGAGTAAGCTATAGCCTCTGCTATAGCGGACTAGGTAAAAGACAAGTTAAGACTAGTCTTTCATAAAGAATGCCCCACATTCTTAATGAATAATATGATTACTCAAATTCCTTCCAGCTCTGATTATAAATTTTCTTGGTGAATGAAAGCTTACATTTCCAGTAATTTTATTACAGGAATTTCAATGTCGTTTCCACTTTAGAATTTTATCTGGTGCTTCTCAGAGTTCATAACGAATGGCGTTTTGAAAACCAACCTTAATTCAGAATAAATAGAATGAAAAACAAAATTTTAATTACAATGTCTTCGAAGAAGTCTCTTTCCTTGAAATGTATGAAAATTTCAATTCTTTAGAGGATTTTCTTTATCAACTATTCATATTTTGTTCATCTGCTCAAAAAAATTTTTAGATCAATTCGAAGACAATTTGGATTCAAGCTACAATTTCCATAGAAATCAACTCAATAGGTTTCTTAGAATATTTCGAATTCTTTTATGATAACCTCAACTTTATAATCTTAATTCGTTATAGTATCATAAATTTTCAAGATTATTCTGATTCATGAACTAGTTCCTATTTCCACTTTATTGCCCTGCATAAAATTTGAAAATAACATAATTTAAATTCTTTTCAGTCCAACATAATTGTGTAAAATTAAGATTGTGGTTGCAATTCTAAATATAGCACTTAAACATTGAAAGTTATCTAATCGAAACTTCAAGCCAATCAATAATAAATTGAATGCATTCATTGTGTTGAATTAATTTTTTTGATATTGGTATTTTTCTTATGTGAAATGAAGAGAGGATATAAGGTTACAATGAAACGAGTAAAATTAAAATGACGTTTTATTAGATTTTCATATTTGAAGGCGTTAGCGTATTTCAGTAGATATAATGTTCAATCGATACTTTATCAAAGTAAAATGCACCTTGTGTTTTCATCAGAATAGTACGTACAGGATATGAAAAGGCGAAAAACTTTACAATAAATAGTGGCCAAAAGTAATATAAAATATATATATAAATTATTTACAAAATTTCAGATATACAGTTTACCTATTATTAGCTATACAAGTCCGTATTTACAGCAATTGTTAGACGCTCTGGATTTGTGCAAGTCCGGAGCACGAGATGGGGTCAGGAGGTTCTGTTTTTTCCACATTCGCACCGTTCACAATCACTCGAAAACTCTTTCATTCGTACAGCTACCTCCGTCGCCATATTTGACTATCACATTCTTCACACTAATTGCACTCACAGTCTGCTTCTCGAAATATCACAATTGGTTGACATTGATAATTAAGTCGCACTAAACAGTCTTCCTGGGGTTCAGATGTGTATCGCAACTGTCCGGGCGGAGTTTCCGGGGGGGTTGGGAGGCTGCCCCCTCGCGCTATGCCTGTGGACGTGATGGTGAACATGAGGGCCCCGGATAGAGCCCCTCAGGCGCTGGTTGTTGGGCACGTCAGGCAAGCAGTACTTAAGTTTTTCCCAGAAGAGCTTGTCGCCCCACTGCAAGTAGACGTTCGTTTTTAGGTACAAACGAATGTCGGGATCCAAGTCTTTATGAGGAACTTCACCGAGCAGCACAACGATTAGCCTTTTTCGCCGGTCGCGTAACACTTGATGATGCGCCGACTTGAACTCGAAACGGCACCATTCCGATTTGATGAAGTTCTCGGATAGTATCATTATAGTCCTTTTCGACGATTCTACCGCTTGCACGATCGTATCGGCGAGGAAAGCACCCACCGGAAAGTCTCTATAGTGAAGGCACAACTTGTAGTGTGGCTCTAAAGCCGGCGCCAACACTTCTGCCACCCAAGCTTCATCTTTCGAACTGTAACTAACGAAAGCGTCGAAAAGCTTTTCGCGGTCGTCGCGATCCAGATCGTTCGATCTGTGGAAGGGCCTTATACCGAACTTGGAATGACAAAACACCCGCATCTCCTGTCTGAATATGAAAATGATCAAGGTCAACAGAATGATAACGGCGAACACTGTGAGGGTACCCACTAAAAGCGGCAGATAGTCCTGAATCACCTGTATCTTGATTATGGTTTTCGTACCGGTCAAGTTGCCGTTCACGGAGTTATCAATCGCTATTCCCGTGCATAAAGTACCGTTTTCCATGCTTATATTGAAGCCGTTGTCGGAATTCTCCGAGTATATGCTCTCGTCGTAAAAATCGATGTCTGTAACGTTATGAATGCAACGTACGGACGAGATGTCCGTGACTCCAGCACTGCGGACCATCCATTCCCTGAGGCGTTCGGAAAATTCACAATCGCAAGACCACGGATTGAACGCCAGGGTCACTTCGATAAGGGTCGTCGGCAGGTTCCAGACGTTGTACGTGATCAATCTGTTGTGGTCGAGTCTGAGCACCCTCAGTTGGCGTAAAGCGTTGAAAGTTTGGTTGTTGATGTGGGAAATCCGGTTTTGTTGCAGGAAAATCTCTCGTAGGCCGGTCAGTCCCTCGAATTCGTAGCCGTAAAGTTCGACGATCCTGTTCTGATCCAAATGTAGCACTTCTAGTTCCAGTAGCCCGTTGAAAGTTCGATTCTGTATGACTTCGACGTTGGAGTTGTTTAGGAAGAGGATCTTCAATCGTTTGCGGCCGATAAAAGCGTGACTACTTAACGAGCGCAGGTCGTTACCATCCAGGTAGAGTTGAGTTGCGTCCATCGGTATCTGCTCGGGTAATTTAGCCACGTAGCCGCCGGAGGAGCAATCCACAACGTTGGCTGACCAAGATTGGTCGTGATAACAAGTACAATTGGTCGGACAAGTCATCTCGCAGTCACAGGCATCAAAATCACAACAGTGGCACAATGCGAAACAATGGGTCTCGTATGTGCACAAGAATTGATAAGGCGCAGCTTCCACTAAGGGCACGTAGGTCCTTCCTCTGTTATACAACAACGAACAATAGATACTCTCCAGATCCACCAGTTTAGGTTGCGTTCTCACACGATTTCCAACGTTTACTTTCTGCAACCATTCCATCGTACAATCACATCTATATGGGTTACCGCCGATGTAAAATTCGGGTAGATTCTTGTCCAAAGGAACGGTGGATATTCTCAAAGAATTTGGATCCAAACTGGTAATTTTATTTCCGAACAGATCGACCCTGGTCAAATTTGGCTTCTTGAAAAAACTGTAGGATTGTACTTTTGATATTAGGTTGTCGTTGAGGAACAACACTTCCACACTGTTCGGTATGGAGCTCCCAGTAATTTCCGTCAGTTTGTTGGAACTGGCGTCGAATGTGCTCAACGACAGACTGGATTCTATTTCGAAATAATTACCCAGTTCTTCTATTTGGTTAGCATGTATGTCGAGCCATTGCAGACCGGTCGGTATCAGCGCATAATCGAACCATTTCAAGTGATTGTCGGATATGTTGAGCCATACCAAATGCGGCAACTTGGCGAATAATTCTTCTATATCTGTCAGATAGTTGCCGTCCAGTCTTATCGCCTGCAGATTGATATTGACATCGAACGCGCCCGATGCGATCTTCTGGATCTTGTTCTTCGACAGATTCAGAATCTTCAGAGACGGCATCTTCTCGAACACTCCCTTGGAGATGTTCCCGATGTTATTTTCCGTCAGCCTGAGACCGTACATAGATTTCATCTCCGGAAAGGTGTCGTTCGTTATCGTGTCTATGTGATTCTCACCGAGATCTAATGTTTTCAGATTGGGAACGTTATTGAGAACCTCGGGTACGTTGAGGAGCTTGTTGCCGTTCAAATGCAAATCTTGAAGGCTGGAACAATTCTTGAGAGCTTCCGGATGGATCCACGCTATTTTATTGTTATCCAAAGACAGCAGAGATAATACGTATAATCCGTTGAAGGTATCCCCGTCGATTCTCGCGATCTTATTGTTCGAGATTATAAGAGTGTGAAGGTTGTAGAGAGCGGAGAAAGTATTCTCTGGTATGTTTTCGATCTGATTGTCGTTCAGTCTGAGGATTTGCAAGCTGTATAGATCTCTGAATAACGATTGTTCTAGTTTCGATATTTTATTGTACGAAATGTCAAGTACCACTAGTCGCACAAGGCCAGTAAAAGTGCCTACGTTTATCCAGTCTGTTGTTAATTCATTATGCGATAGATCTAAAACGAGGAGCTGAGTCAGTTCATTCAAAAGTCCGGGCGCTAAAACGTTGATAGTGTTGTTTTGCAGATATAACTCGCGAATATCTCTGGTATCAGAGAAGAGTTCAGGGGGTAAACTGACTAGATTGTTATCGGACACTTTGAGTATGTTCAGAGCGACAAGTCCCTCTAATGCGCGATCGGCCATGTTGGTCAGGCCATTTCCTTGCAGATACAACTTCTGCAATCGCGTCAATCCGGAAAATTGTCCACTCATTAATTTATCTATCTTGTTCCGGGATAAGTCCAAGAGTCTGAGATTCGTGTTACACTTATCGGGCGAAACACTCGAAAATCTGAAATCGGACACATCGCGCAACCTGTTTCGCGTCAAGTTCAACACCTGCAGATTGTACAAAGGACATAGAACTCCCGGCGGCAGGCTCCACATGTTGTTTTCGCCAAGATCCAAACGTTCCAAGTTCCTGAGCTCGTCGGTGAAGGCGTCCGGCGAAACTTCTAACGCCATCGCCGACCAGTCCGTGTTGTGCGTACGAACGGTCAGATTCCTTAGTTCCTTGAGCCCCTTGAACGCGCCGTCGGACAAATTCCCGATCTTGCAGTACTCGATCGAGAGTTCGCGTAATTCCACCAGGGGTTTGAAACTGCCCGCACTCAGAGAACTCTGAAAGAAAAGTCCATCGCTGCATTCTAACCGTAATCGAACCGTATGCTGCGGTTGTATCACACTGAAGTTGGTGTTCTCGAGTTCACTGTTGATGGTGCGAAGTTTACACACTAAAGCCACGTCGTCTTCGACGTCCGAGTCGACGACAACCCACTTGCACTCGTCTGGCGCCTGATAGCGGAGCGCCTTACTTAGAGACGCGGATAGCACACCGAAAACGGCCCCGAACAGTACCGCACAAACGACGGTGGTGCCCATGTCTAGGTACCGACGCACTGATAGCTACACCATTGTAAGCCGTGGCACGTACGATGTCTTGTAGCATGCCGTTACCGTCTCGATCGCAGCCGGTGCTTGACTGCGCTCACCAGCTCACAAGGCCACGAACTTCTCGGCTCGACTCCCTCTTCTCTGTCCTCGCCCGCCAGTGCTGCCAACCCACTGAGCTCAAATAAAGGTAGATAGAGGTTCGAAATTTAGGTAGATGTTGCCAAATTTAGGTAGATTATTTTTTCCTTTATTTTTAGGAGTTTTGAAAGAACTGAGTCCATAGTATTATACTTTATTAATGATAAATATTTATGAATCAATAAAAAAATATAAGAATTTACATAATAAAAAAAATTTAAAAACAATAAAATTTAAAGTAAGAAATATATTTATGTAATAATTTAAAATTACTTTACTACTTGAACTAGTTGAACACGAAAGAATAAATAGTCTTTCAAATATTTCATTTCAACAGATGTGGGTAATTTGCAAGAAAACGCTTGTTGTCCAAAAACTTTTATTATTTTAACACCCAAAAGGGTCTTTTATTGTTTCCCGACGGCAGCCTTCGATGCATTCAGACGGTCTCATCTCATTCCTTTCGACGATCTTACTTTATTCTGTTTTTTTTAAGCATAAGGATCGATTCAATTAATCTGCGAGCAATACGAACCTATCTATTATTCCTACGTACATGCAACCATATTTACCATCGCTATTTTTCTATCAAGCAAGTGCGTATTGAGGCGCAGCCATCGTTATTTATTAGTTTATTACCCATTTCGGTCCTTTCTTTGCATCTGTATGTTTCTGAAACTCTGCCGCTGATCTCCGCAGATCTTTGTATCCAATGGCGTGCGTAAAAATTACGATGTGAGAGCTTCAATAAGGAATAGTTTTTTTCATAGTCACGTTACTGTTACTGGTAAAACGGTTTGTCGTTGATCTAAAACCGTAAAGTTCGCGCGGAGCTGAATTAAGGTAGATCGAGCTCAAAAAAGGTAGATAGGTAGATTAGTTCGAATTTAGGTAGATCTACCTAAATTTAGGTAGGGTTGGCAGCACTGTCGCCCGCTATAATGCCTTTGCGAGCCTTCGGCGCCCCCTCCACCCTCCGCGCGCTCTTGGACGACCTGCGTTCCTTCTTGTCCGGTATTCTTGTTCCTCGACTCCGGTACTTAGTACTCCGAGTCGCTGAGCTTCGCGAAAGCTCCTCATTTCCTTTTTATGGACTCCCATTCTTGGTGGAAAATGAGTACTTTGTGCCCTCGACTGTATTTCGTAGAAATTTCAGGTCTGAAAGAGTAGCGTAAGCGCGCGACCATTGTGTCGATCGGGATTGTAACGATTTTTAACGTATTTGTATTTTCATGCGATATTGTTGGATCTGAAGAGTGTTAATTCTGGCGAAATTGGTTCTCAGAGTGGTTCCGATCCGTTCTTATCTATTGTGCTGAAGGGAAAATCGATATTGTGTGTTAAGTAATTAGATTTTTGGTGATATGCTATCAGATGAACGGATTAAATTCCAACTGGTGTTATTTTTTGTAGTACATAATATATTCAATTGAAAATATTCTGTTATTCATCGTATTCGGAGTATCGTGCTGGTTTTCGTATTCGGCTCGATAGAAATATATTTTTATTTATGGAATCTCATAATTTTTCCGTTTTTCTATTCGAAATGATTCAGAAGAAAATTAATGAACGTGAAGTATTTTATTACCACGAAAAATTATTGGAATTAATTTCAAAATTTTACACGCTTGATAGCAGATACAATAACAAAAATTAATCATAATCAATATTAGGATTATAGTGTTTTCTTCTTTGAAAATTCTGAATTTTGATATATTCACTTCCGATTCCAGCTTAGTTTTTTTAATTCAGTTTTTATATAGAATTTTACACAAAAGCTACTTTTCGAACTGAATTTGATCTTATTGGAAAATAAAATCATAAATCAATTCTCAACATTTTCAGTTCCCTGGAAAATATTTTCAAAATATTCGGTTCAATCAGGTTCTCGCTTTCAACTGATTTTTTGAAAATTATAAGAATTCACCATTTCAAGACACAATGATACTGCAAGTCGAAAGAGAAGTCTATAAGCGCTTGTTTGATGTGTATATATATTTCTGCTATTTTTGGATTGAAAAAGTGTTATTTCAGGCGAAATTTGTTTTCAGAGTTACTCCGATTCGTCCTGTAAAGGAAAAATTTATGTTGTGTGTTAAGTATTTACATTTGCTGATATGCGGAGGAGATAAAATTTTAACTAGGTACTGTTGAACTTTTATCGAAAAAAAAATTCTTTTATTCATCGTGTTCCCATTATTATAGTAATTTCCATATTTATATCAATGAAATATATATCGAATTATGGATTCTTATTTTTTTTCTTCATTCGAACAAACTGATTCAGAAGAAAATTGATGAATATTGAATATTTGGATTCGGTACAACAAAAAATTATTGGCAGAGTTTGTTTGATGTATTTTCACTAGAATAAACTCTCTTTTTATTATTATTAATTTTGAGACATAAGAAGGTATATTCTGACTGAAATTAATAATGAATTATATCTGAATAATAGTTTTTTTATTATGGAATAATCTAGATGTCGACTTCATATTTTTTTTAATTTTAAATTTTTTTCATTTCGATTTAAAATGATTTTTTTCTGTTTTGGTGCATCTATTTTTAAAAAAATATTCAATTAATTCGATCAATAATTAATTGATTAGAATTTTTTTTATACGAAAATAATATCATTATTAAATTTTGATCATTGTTAATAAACAAAATAATATCGAAATATTTGACTTTATCAGCTTCAAGTTTTCGGTTTCGACTGCAGTCTAAAAAATTACTTCGAATTCAGATTCATTATATTTCATGGTTTATAGGGATCATAGTTTTAATTTCGACAGAGATTATTAGGCAAGTCAAAATTATGCAGAAAAAATATGAAATATTTCGTCATAGTTCCTACCTATGAGTATAATTTAATTTATCTAATGAATTCTATTCTACGAAGATCTATTATATTTTTATTCACAGAAACATTTACAATCAATTAGAATATTTCAGAGTAAAAAATAAAAGCCAGTGAATTATTACATTATGCGATTCATGTATAGTAAGTATCATATAAAAAAAGTTCCAGAAATAGGTGGATATAACACCGATTTTATATTATTTGCAGATTATATCAAAAGATCTTTGAATTCATTTCATTTAAGTACCTGTTGAAATATTTGAAGCATAATTTTCCAAAAAGGAAATGCATGAAAAAATATTTTGATATTTTAGGTATGTGAACTCATAGGTCTTAAGATATAATATATATAAGTATAAATAATACATATTATTTTGTGTAATACTATATCTTCAACACCCTTTATTTTATAAATATTCTTTATTATGGATAAAAGTACCTATCATCAGTAAGTCACTCGACGATCAATAAATTTGGATGTTTTCCATAAAATGTTGTCAAAAGTCATGAGAATAATTGATAAACAATCAAATCACATTTAAAATGAAAGGCAAATAAAAATGTTTTCGCGATTAAAAAAAATGACCTGGTTATCGAAAAACAATTATGTTCTAAAAAATATTCTATATGTTATAATATAAATAATATTCGTTTGAAGATTGGTGATCACTGATTGGTTCGTTTTGGGTACAGTGAGGACAATAATCAGTTTCAACGAGAAAAACGTTGGTTGGCATTAGATACCTAGAGAACGGATTTCTAATAAAGTTTCTGTTCTAACCGCCTATCGAAGTCTCCGGACAATCCAAAGGTGGTTGTTACACGAATCCAAACTTACTAATGACATAGTTCAGGTTTGAAGTCCAACCGATTTCCTCACTTCACCTTAGCAGTTACTGGTGTCGAATCAATGGGATCACAGTCGGAGGGCCCTGTGTTTCAGACGATTAGGTCTCCGAAATCTCATTCGGAACTAAGATGGACCCTGATTAACCGACTGGTTACCGTCTGGGTCCTCTCCGCAGGCCCCCTTAATTCGTCGTATTCTCTATATGCGAACAAGGTGCACAAAAGCGACCAACCATGTAAAATTTGCATTCTGGCCGAGTGAGGAAAACCTCATAACAAATAACACCAGCTGCATTGGCACGAAGAATGCGCGCGAGTGGAAGAAGAGAAAAATCAGGCAGTTTAATTCAAAAGAGCGTACGGGAGGTTCTCTCACCTTAATATTTAGATTATACAAGGTGATTCGTTAACTTTAGGACAAAACGATTTTCAAATGGTGACGTTTCTGGAAGACTCGCTTTCATTAGTTCATTTCTTATTGATTTTGGTTTATTTTCAATAATGAACATTCTAGCTGAAAAAACAATAGTTTGGGTCCGTTATTAGATAAAATCCGTACATATTTCAGATCGACTTTTTTTATTCCAAAACGTCAAGTTCGCTCAAGATCAAAATTGCATTTGAATGTAGATTGAAAGCCTCGAGCGAAATTTGGTTCCTATCATAATCAGAACCGTAGAAATTTCATTCTGATCCCTTCATCAGAACCATAAAAATTCAAGAATATTGAAAAAAGTACCTACTCAATATTTCGGTGAACGGATCGAATTCAGATTTTATGTGTTTATATGGAATATCTATTTAAAGCTACATACAAAATTTCTTATTGATAACCTCACCCGAACCATAGAAAACTCGACCACAATAGTGAAAAAATTGATCTGATTATTTTTTTCACATGTCGAAATCTGACATTTTTGTGATCAACTAATAGCAATGCACTATTCTAGCAAATCATTCGGGGTTATACTGATAGAACAACTTCCTAATCGATAATATCTTTTTTACATTGAAACGTCAAAATTTTACATCTAATTTGTCATTATTGACAGCTTAAAGTGCTTTGAGGTTTATTAAAAATGAACACAAACCAATTCACCATCACCCAAGAGAATATTAACTAAATAAATTGTTGAAAAAAATAATTTTCCCAAATACAACTCGTTCTTCAAATTTTATCACATAATTTTTTTTTGCCAAGTAAACAAGTTTTCGTGAAAAAGAAAATATTATCGATGAATTTGAAGCACTCGTGGTATTACCATTGATAATTCCGTAGTTGTAGATATTCACAAGTATATTTAAAATAAAAATTTAAGCTTCATGCAAAATATCATGTTGATTGCGTCATCACATTAACAATGATATAAAATTCAAAAACAAAATTGAAACAATAATACACAAATTCGATCGGGTAGAGAAATTTGTGATTTTGCGTATTTATTAGAATAACAATAATATCAAGCTATTCGCAATATTTTATATTAATCGCGCAACCAGAATCATAGAAGATTCAAGAATAATATAAAAAAATGCCCAATATATCCGTAACACTAACAACAGATGGGACAAATTTGAAATGCAGAATGTACTCTAGTTTTTATATGTCAAATAATTCCAATATGCATGACAAATTTCAGTCTCAATAAAATAACCGACAACAATGAAATTATAGTGAATCTCATCTCGTATAATCCTATATGTATACAGTTTGATATTATTTTCTTTTAATAATAATGGTAAAATAATTGAAATTGCTATTTTCCCCAAAACTTGAAATAAAATAAAACAAAGAAATTTTCACAGATTTATTAATGTTTACAACAATTGTTTCGCCAACACTGCGTCTACTTTAGTTTCTACAGCTCGAATTCGAAAATTTCGGATTATAAGAATTGGTGAAGTGAAATGAAATCGATATCGCGTATCTCTCTGATTTTATTTCATATAGATATTTATTACTAATAATATAATTATTTAGATCTGCATCAGATTTAATTTTGGAGCATAAAAATAATATTAACTATGAATCCTGTGAAATTATCTGCAATTTTGGTTCAGTGGTTCTCTCAATACACCGACCTCACAATTTATTATTGGGAATAATGATCAAAAATATTGCATAATATTTAACATACCTCATATCCAACTCCGAAAAAAAAATTATATTTAAAACTCAAAACAATGGACTGAATTAAACCGTTAAATTTATTCTGTTTCTAAGCCCACCTAGCAATTCTTGAACATGACAACTGAGTTACTGGACGTCGGAAATAATTAGTGTACATGACAAGATGAAGAACAAAAACTTTATGAGTCAGTTTTTCCATACGGTGTTAGAGCAGTAGGCATTTGTTTCTACATACCCAGTATATATTTTACACCCACGGGAGTCTTTAAGATTAATTATTTCTCAGCAAGTCTCCATCTTATGTAATCTTGTATTCGGTACAAGGGAATTTTCCGTTTCCGAACTTGAAAAATTGTTATGTATTAATTCAAATAAAGTAGATATATGCTAAGGTATTCTTATTTTTATATAGTTTCAATTTCAATGAACTTCGGTATTTGATGTGACTTTTTAGAATTATATGCTCTTGTTAATTCCTGTAGTCGTCTACTACTTTATATTTGACAATTCAATTTTTATAATTACTTTCCCTCAGGATCCTGAACTTTTACTTATTGACAACAATGTCATACTGAAAATCCGTCTTCATACCGTATAAAAATGAATGTAGTAAAGGTACGGTGCTCATATACAGACGAGTACATTAAAAAATTCATAACTCTAAAACTATTAGAGCTATGAGGTGAAATATACCTAATATTTTCACAACCATCGTGGTAACACAAAATTTCAAATTCAATTTCTGTGTAGTCGAATTTTGGAGTTGAAAAATTGATTGCCTAATATTTTTGCCATTGAATATTCTCCAGGTGAAATAATCAATGAATTGTAACGAGCGCTTTTCAATGAAATTCCAAGTAAAAAACTCTTAAGGTTTTTAAGAGAAACTTTTGGTGACATACGAATTTTGCTTATGAGTATACCGAAGGTAGTTGAAGTATTGTGATCACTTTTGGAATGAAAAAATCATTTGGTCTTTCACTCTCAAGATTTCTGACTATCCTTTACAACCCAAAAGCAAATAATTTCTTATTCAATTTTTGCTTCCTACTTGGTTCTAATCTTCTATTCAAAATCGATGATATTTTCATAATTTATAATGATTTCAAAATAGTAAAAAAAATAAAGAAGCATTTGGTCTTCGATATCAAAATTTCTGACTATCCTGGACTACGGGTGTACCGATCCCCTTTGTCATGCGCTAACGTGAAATTTCTGGCAAAGCAATATTCGTTTTCTACTATCCTGATTTTAATTAAACTTGGTGTAGGTATTCATATTGCAGATTGAAGGTTCAGATGCTTCATTTTGACCTTTTTGAAAGGTGATAGTTTTATGAGACAAAAAAATTTACTTTGAGGGCCTTGTTATTTTATTGGAGCTTAGGACGGGGGACAATAGAAACACACTCATTGGCAAATAATTTCTCATTCAATTTTTGGCTTCTTCTTGGTTCTGATCTTCTTTTTCCTAGGTCTCAACCGATGGCTCAAAATAGATTCAATTCCCGTTCCGAAAAATGTACGTTGCGCCATTGTGATAAAAAAAGTCTATGTCCAGGTTATAGCCGAGGTCTTCTTGCCCTTATAGATTTGGAGAATGCAACTGTCTCCTTATGGTACTGGTTGAGACTACCTGTCTATAGGTCCTCAAAAACATGACTTCGAAGGGCTGTTACAGATACCGTTCTATACCTTCGAGTAAAATTTGCGATATAATGGTTTTCCCTTGCAGATGTTAATCTGAGTCGACCAGGCAACGGTCTCTGGGCAACGCTGCCAGTTTCCAGGAAAAGGACCACAATGCGCCTTACTGAAGTCCGTGGAATATTCAAACGTTGCCCAATCTGGTGATTCGACAAAGCTTTTTGATGAAGGGCTACTATTCTTGCCCGGTCAAACTGAGAAATTGGATGTCTCGGTATTTTCCATGGAATATTCTCAATATTACAACTCTCGTTATTTGCTGAAAACACATTAACTTCGAAAACACCTGCATTCTCCCGAACAAGAAACATTTTTTGCTGGTTAATTTTTTTCATTCAAGTGATAAGATAGTGAAGATTCCACACAAAAAATTATGTTACATTCAACAAGTTTAGAGTTGATAGGGGATGGGGGCATGACTTTTGACAATCTGTGTATATCTTATTCAGCTATACAACACGAACGAAACTGGAGCAAAGAAGAGTTGAAATATATGGGAGCACAGAATATGTGATACCATGACTACTGAATTATTTCATAGAAACGATGAACCAAAAAAAAAGTTTTCTCTCATAAATGACACACACTCACAAACACACATCTAGCAGTCTCGCTTCGTCTCCCGTAGCTTCATTACCCGCAAGTGGAAGTCGAAGTTCGGCCTTTCAGCATCTCGAACTACCTCTCTGAAATATGATTGCCCATTACGGCTATCTTAACTGACCTCTTCGGCATGGCCGTTCCAGCTCGGGGATGTTTTAATATTCACCCAAAGATGGCTTTTTCGTGTTGTGGGATTCCGACGGGCGATATTAATTGGTCAATAACGCAGTCAGCATCCAGGGCTCGGAATAGGGAGGCATGTTGCTGAATTGGACGAGGTGCAATTATTTTTTGGAGGAACGATGGTGGGAATAGGCTCGAAGGTTTTGAGGTATTTCACGTCGAGTACCCACATTCATTAGTGTCATCGGTGGGAAATTGCACCAATTTGGCGTTTGAACTGTAGCTATAGTTGTGTGGAATTTTTTATGTATTGATATCCATATAATGACAAATAAAGGAAATGTTCCCCTGAAAATCAAAGATTATTAAATTTTATGAATGTAAAATTTCCCTTTTGATATCTACTTTTTTCTTTGTCATTCCATATTATCCATCCAGATATTATCTATACTTACCATTGGATGCCAGAATCAGGGAAAATTAACAAACATTTAGGTAATTATGTCTGTGATTGAGTCTTTCTAATAATATAATATTCTTCCCTGGAACAGTTTATCAATGAGTTTTGTTAGTTTTTGTGAATGTTATCAAATTTCCTGATTATGCGCTGATTCACAAATATATCTTGAATCAATTGTGTATTACCTATGAGCAGATTTATGGATTCAAAATACCTTATCATTCATCAGTTTCATGATTTGATGAATTGAACCCATGTGCGGAACTCTTCGTAGCTATTTATATTTTTCATTTACCACATCTCGACCCTTTTTCTAATCTCAATAGTTTTATGGGAAAATCCACTTCTTTCTAAATAAATTTACAAAAGATTTTAAGAACCTTTAAAGACACTTATCTATTGTGAGTTATCTTACATAGGTACTGGATGCTTTACGAGCTATGAAAAATTTATAATTTAAAGCAATAAAAATAAATTAGTAACAGACAATTATGATTCTCTTCGTACTTGTCACAGTTAATGCAGTTCATCTCGTCAAGTTAACTATTAAGTTCACATGACCTCCTGTTAGAGCCTTGAAATTGTCAATATTATGACAAGACATATCCCATGATATTTTAGAGTTCAAGAATTATTACATTCCATATTGTGTTGCTATTAATTTCAGCAGAATATAGTCGGTATTTACAACTTAAACATAGGTAAACTGTTAATGTTTTACATAATATGTGATTATAGAACATTTTATTGACTCTTCTTGTAATGAAGAATAGTTTAAATATTAAGAGTTTCAATAATAAATGAAAACGAACGAATATGTTGTAGAAATATTATTTAATGATTTCAATGAAATGATTTATATTTGATCTGTGGAATTAATTTTCTCTTTCTTATAATTAACCACATACAAAATAGGCCAGTATTTTATTAGTTTCAAATGTGGGAAGTTGCCGTTTTTTGAAGAGAAATACAATCCATACTATCTTTTTTTTCTTGGCAATAATCCATTGAATATTTGTGAGCGTATTTAAATTTTTCTTGGATTTATTCGGCAATAAATTCTAGATAAAATTTTCAGCAGCGTTTGCAAACGCTGATGATCTGAAAATCTGAACATCATCGTAGCTTACTTTTTCAAAGATTCTTGGGAAATAATTGAGTGAGAAATAAATAAAATGGGGATATTGATTATATATTTATTGTTGGTTTCACATAAAAAGGTGTAAGCAGAGATATATTGTCTTTCATAAAACAATTTTGAAAACATCAGAATACAACATAACAGATTCTACACTCGAGAGTTTATTTTCTCTTCAACTCCAAAATATAATGTGTCCTTGTATTGCGATTTCTTTTTTGTACAGAATAAACCAGAAAATTTTCTTTCTTGTTATTTAATTCTTTCACAAAGCTGCACAGAATAAACCAGAAAATTTCTACTGATAGAGCCATTCTTCGACACACCACATAGTCGTAAAATGAAATAAAATCAACTGCCTCAACACTGTCGGAAACTTATTTCCTCAGCAATAAATAACAACGAAAATAGGACAAAAATGAAGTCCCAACAATATCTCTCGACTCAACAGAAATAGGCCGTACAGGAGTTTCGAATAGAAAACAATCTCCGACTGTGTAAATAAAGAAAAGATCGTAGAAACACGGTAATGCAATAGAAAGACAAATGGCCGAACAGGTGAAGTGAAGCCATAGAAAGCGAGCACAAATTGAAAGCGTCTAATCGTGGCGAACATCCATTCATAACCGTTGTTGTGTGAGAGCTTTTGTTCGGCATTTTCTCTGCTTGCTAGAGGTCAGTGCTTCCATCCACCGTCCTGTTCTTCTGACGCCTGACCGGACCTCAAGAGGCCAAACACTGTCCCGACCTGTTTGGAATAGATTCGTACGTAAATATCGAGGAGGCGTTGAGGCTTCTGCATTTTTCACGGTTGGACCGCGTTAACAATGGAGAAATGACGCTTGAAATCGGCCTGAAAATTTGATCGATTCTCACGGAGCGCCACTGACTCGGTTATAAGTGGATAACTTTGTTATAATCCCATAAAGTTGGATATGAATGCTCCTTTGTCAGATCTACTTCTACCAACGTATTGAGCGAAATTTATGGGCTTTCTTTGGGATCTATACGAACGCACGGAGAGTACTATGCAGCTTCTTTGTTATTTTTATTTTATGTTTCCATTAAGATAATATGGCTTCTCATAAAAAAGACTTTATGTGAAACTATTACTATTTTAATTCAAGTCTGCTTTGGCGCTTCTTATAAATGAAGCTATATTTGGATTTTTCTTGAACGTTGTCTAAATTTGAGATATTTGGTAATATTTCAAACGGTGAAAATTGAATAAATTGTTAATAATGGAAAATAGTTTAAGTTGAGTCAGTTATTCTCTTATCTTTGCAGGGTGTAAATTTTTAATGGATTTTTAAGTGACTGAATCACAAAAAAATTCATATCAAGATTATTCAAGGAAGTACAAGAAATGAATAAATATCGATCGAACACAATCTAACACAACTATTATCGGAAGTTTTCTACGTTCGTAACGTTTAGAGCATTTTTAAACAATCCCATTCTACAGGGTGTTACTAAATTGAAGTTGAACCATTAAAAATGTGAAATTCCTCAGATGATTTTAAGGAAAAAACCCTATGAACATGGGGCAAAAATTGCTTTGTTTTCGAGATATAGGTACCTTTCCTTATTCATAAGCAATATATTTTACCCAAATTTGGTATACAGTTTGAAGTTTTCATCATGTGATATGCTAATTTTGAATGCAATAAATCTACAGGGCGATATTTTTTTTCTAGTACCCTACCCGCTTCTTTCCTGCAATTTTTTTTTTTGGTAGTTTGGAAAAATGTGAAAAAAAACTTTGGTCCAGTAGTACATTTTTTGATTTCTTGTATTTATTTCGTGTCTGCTAGCGATTTCGAAAAAACAATTTCAAACAATTCTCTAGTAATCCTAAGAAATATCCGAAATATCATAAAGATCCAGTTAGTAATCTGTGATGATTAAATTTTTGAGTTTTAGTACTTATAGACCCAATATGTAGCGAAGATTAATAAAGATTCGATGAACTGGTATAATCAGCACAAAAAAGTTGAACTAAAAGAATCAACCTGTATCTCGAAAACAAAGCTTTTGTGGGCCCATCTTCATGGGACTTTTTTCTTGAAATTATTCAAGAAATCTCTCATTTTCCTTTGTATTCTCCTTGATTTTAGTAGGTTTCCACCAATAAACTGATAATTAATAAGTAATATTTTTGCTACATCAGTTTGTGTGAATGTCAAATTCAATAACATACGAGGCATTACCATAAGCAATTGTACTAACAGTGTGTCTGAATTATTTCGTTGATTAATATATCAAATTGTCCCATTTCGGTTTTAAATGTTTGTCAAATCATATGTAATATCATTTAGAACACTTAACGTTGTCTTTGGTCTAGTAACCACTAAATAAGATTTATGTCTTGTCAACAGACACAAAGCAATTCAGAAAACTGGATTGACCAAAAATATTATATTGGACTTTTGCTCTTATAAAAAATGCGAGCGTATTAAAGATATCGTTCATCCGAAAGATGTGCAATTTTTAATATTCTTGATAGTACCCATAGATTCTACACCACGATAACTAGCCATCGCATAAGGCTATCATCTTGAGTGAATTTCAGGCTAAATACAGAATCTATCGAAATCACCTTCCCCCCTGAAAAGACTCCAGCGGATGTTTTTTTCCTTAAATCGAATAAATACTCCAAACTTTAGTCATTAGAAGACATTAATGTCAATTCTTGGAAAAAATTCTTGGTGATTATCTCTTTCGTTGGCATTTGTAGTTCATTTTGGAAGAAGTCTATTTTGAAGGCAATACAATAAACTGGAATGTGTCTAATACATATTTTTGTTGTTCCCTTCAGTACCGTTTTACAAGTATATTAGTATGTATAACATATTGTTGGAAACCCTGCATTGAAGAATCTCTGGATGCAAAACGAACGAGAGAATCATTAAAATTTTTATCTCTCACTTTATATCTCAAGTTCCATGTTGAAAATAAATAAAGCCATTTTATGTCTCCAAACCACCCGTCGAAAAGATATAAACATTGAAGATTTCTGGTTTAATATCCGATAATTAAAGTTTTCCTGTGTGCTTTTACCCTGTTTCCGTTGAAATAAAACTGTAACAAAATAAATTGTTTTACTTCGAAAATAATAAAAACCCTGTGTTAAGTCTGGGTTTCATGACGTATTTCGAAGAAATTTTGACTTGTGAATGATGTGAAATGAAAAATGTTGTCCATTGAAATAGTGGTCAATAAAATTTTTGATGATTTATTCTTTCATTTATAGATTTTTTGTTTGTTTTCAGGTCAGTGGTATGGAAATCGAAGTGGCAGTCATTTCGTAAATCGTCACGTGGAAGTCTGGTAAAATCTGATCAAACTTATGGTAACAAAAGAAAGAAAAATAAGTCAAATCGAATAACAGTTACCTAGTGAACCGCAGGGTATATTTGTTACGATCATAGAGTAATAAACATAGGAGGAAGCTGAATATTTCGATTATACAGGGGTTGTCCAAGTTTCCAGAAATTCCTTTGGGACCAGTGAATTTATTGCCTAACAATAATTTCTAATAAACTCCGGTATTTAGCGGATCGCGTTATCCACTTCAAAAGGAAATCTATGGCCAAGCGTTTTTAGCGACTAGTTCAAGTGACTTTGGATATACTATACATGAGAAGTGCGTTCTTTGTGGAGAAACTCGCGAATTGAGTGAAATATCCTATCACTGATATGTTTTCATTTCCGCTCGCTTCACGTCGAATTTCATATTTCATGTTGTGGACAAAATTATCTTACCAAAAATGACATATGTTTATTACCGAAAGCATTCAGCTGATATTCGTCTAACTTGCCAACAACACGTGAAAAAGTATTAATAGGAATATATGCTTTTGATAACCTTTTCTTCTTTGATGTAATAACTACATACATATTTTTCTCAAATTATCTTCGAATATGAAAAAAAGGAACGTGAGGGTAGTATTGAATTACACACCAAATAATTTTGAAAGATGTAATTCTGATGTGAATAATATTTTTGGGTTTTTGCGTTGGACTTCATTTATCAATGTTCAGAATTAATCGCGTCTAAAGATGCGGAAAGTTAGTGTACATTACTATTAATTCCCTAACGGAAGTGTAACCATATATTTTAAAATAATAGTGATACTTTGTGGGCATAACCATGAGTTGTCAAAATAATCCATATTCAACAAAAAAATATGTATTTTTAAAAAAATTATGAATTAAAACCTATATTTTCTTCCGCTATTTTTAATTCTATATTTGCTTCGGCATACCACAACTTCTTCAGGTGAGTGCTACTCACCTGAAGAAATTATGCTATGACAAAATAGCGGTAGTGAAATATTGTTCTTATTCTTAATGTCATTATTTGCTCTTGCAGTGTTTTGCCAATGGGTATCAAGAAAAGCGTTTTTGAAAAATATTCGTAAATTCACCTTTGTTAACTCTACGTGCACGCAGACTTTGTGGTCGCCTCTAGCTACTTTCAACTGCCGGATGCATTATTTCTGTAATTAGCGATATATTGTTCACCAGGAGCTTTAATCTTGCTTGTTCGCTAAGTCTACGTATACGCAGATTTACTTTAAAAGCTTTTCTTAGCACCCCTTATCAAATCCTTTGGAACTTCAGAAACTTTAGAACAAATTATAAGAGAAAGTATTAATCTCATAGTTGAATTTTGATAATTTTGACAATTTAAGGTTATGACCTCAGAAAATTACTATTATTTTGTTTGTGTTCAAGCCTTGTCAAGGATCAATCGAAAATGATCGGCCAAGAAACGAGCAATAGAAGGCAATTCGGTTCATAGGTGTGCGATACTAGAATATACCTATATGTAATCTGAAGAATACTTGTATTCCCCGCTTTGTTCATGGGAATAGAAGGTCTGAAATTTTAACCGCGTTTCGCGTAAAGAATTAACATTCTTGTTTCCTGTTCCTATACTCCCACAGATACCGAGCAAACCGCATTACTTTACACATTTCAAGGAATTACTCAAACTCTGACGAATAAGCCAAAGCATGTTCACGTTGAATTATTCACCATAATTCCTTCTGGGTAGTCATTGTCGCTCGAAATTATCGCCGATAAAAATTTCCGTGTGACAGCGGACTCTCTAACGGTCTAATAAAATAACGATATTATTTGACACGGTCAGGGTCTTTGGCTGGTCCCGGTTTGCTAATCAACCGCATTCTCATCATCCTATTCTGTCATTTCGCCAACGGAAAGCAGGCCGAGGAATTGTGAATCGATAGATAAAACGTTGGCTGGTGAAGTAATTCTGAGAAAGTGCTAGATTTTGTGGTGGAAAATCAGTATCAGCTGTTATTTATTTATCCGTATTGCTTTGTAATGGACTGAAATGAGTTCTCAATAGAATGATTCAACTTTTAGTGGAAATTTCATGGATGAATATTATATGAAATTCGAAGAAAAATATTTCATATTTTGATCTATAAGGGAGATGGTGATCAAGTCCTAATGAGAAACACTGCAACAAATTTTATGATAGAATATCTAAAATTATTGATAACAACTGTTGACAAAATGAAAAAATATCGGTGGACTGGAACTCAAGACTTCATCAAAGTGTGAACACTAATTACTGAGACGTGGATCTTTGGAGGTAAATGTGTTGTTATGGTGATCGAATTGAAAATTTTTATTGTATTCAGTATCATCAAAATATATTTTTCTTATGTATTGTTAAATTCTTGATATACAGGATATTTCTAAATTGAAGGTGAAGATGAAAATTAAGAAGATAATTTTAAGAACAAAAGTCCTATAAACATCGTCCAGCGAACGCTTTATTCTCAAGATACAGGTTGTTTCTTGTAGATATCGAATCTTTATTAATCTCTGCTACAGATTGGGTGAATAAGTACCAAAACTCAATTTATTTATCACAGATTACTTACTGGATCTTCATTTTTTCATTTGGATTTTTCGTAGGATTACTAGAGAATTGTTTGAAAATTTTCTTTCGAATTCGGTAGCAGATACGACAAAACTATAAAAAACAAAAAAGTTCAGTTGATACCTACGTACTGGGTCAATTTTTTTTTACATTTTTCCAAACTACCAGTGGCCCAAAAAAATTTTTGGAGGAAAGAAGCGGGTAGTGTTCCAGTAAAAATATCACTCTGTAGATTTGTATTTCGAATTAGCATATCATATGATGAAAACTTGAAATATCTTTGCCAAATTTAGGATGAATTTCCTATGAAGGGAACTTGAAAAATATAAAACATTTGCACCCCGTATCCCGAAAACGAAATATTTGCGGGCACATATGTATAGGACTTTTTTCCTTAAAATGATCTGAAGAATGTGTTATTTTTGTACTTCCAATTTAGGAATACTATGTATAGCTCTAAAAAAATCATAGATCGTATTTTCGAGCTATGGGGAACAATGCGGTATAGCAGTTTATTGCTATACCAAATTTCGTGCAAATATAGCTTTTATTGTTCCCGAGAGGAGCTCTGGACGGCGGCGGCGGACGGATAAATTTTCGATTTCTGGATTATACACATTCCCAAACGTAAACTTAAAATTACATGGAGGATTAAAAGAAATATATCTCGAACTTTTCAAAAGGTTTATTTTTAGAATAAATAAATCAAAACAAAGAGATAGGCACTTTGAAACATCAATAATGTAACTTGATATGTTTATCCTTAATATCTGTTCAAAGTGTTAACCATTGGATTCAATCTTATTAAGGAATCATAGTACTTATGTAAGTGGAATTTCAAATTATTAAAACCGATTCTTCCTCGAATTGTACTGAAGTGAAAACTATACATTTGTTTAATCTCGAAATGCAAAAATGATATGAATTGAGATTTGAAGAACTTGAGGCTGTAAAACTCAACCGATCTCTGAAGAAGACCTTCACTATTCTACAGCTATGTGTTACATGCATTTGTGCCCAAAATTTATCCCTAAGTAATAAGTCAAATTTTCAAAATGTTCAAAAAGTCATAGAACATGGACGACTGACTTCATCTTGAGTAAAAAATATTAGCTGGATTGACGGTCATCCATTATGAAAATTGTGTGGACGATTTTCATAAGGAGTGAGCAGTCAATTCGAAGATGCATTGGATCCAATTGAAAGAAGAATGTTGAACGTTTTCTGTTGGTATATTATTTCCAATAAAACTTTTCAAATCTTTCAAGAAATAAAGGTTTTTTTGCTCTGACCTGAAATGGTCACGCTTTGTTAGTAGAGTTAGTACTTACACTTCTTACTACTACACTAATACCTATTTACAAGAGAAGTTGTTTACTTTACTGCATTGAGTTTGTCAGACAGAAAAAATAACTTCTGGGAAACCATAAAATAATGAAACATTAGTTTTTACAGCGTTTTTTATCATGCAAACATACCATCATGCGGTGAGTTTAGTAAATGATCAAGCATAATTTTTATTACCAGAATTAGTTTTTCTTTACTATTTAAATGATAAATTCGGTTGACTAAAAGAATACGAGATCAGCGTTTTGAATTAACTCAAAACATTCCTTTTATTGTCATATAAAATCCTTCATTTGTGTAACAATAGTCCTTTGTATTACGGAGATTAAAAATTAAATTACACTGCGTTAGATGTTCGTAAAGCTCAGCTGTGGTAACAATTACCTAAATGACAAAACATTTCCTTGATATCATCCCATTTCCGTTGTATATTACAGGAGCTCCTTTCTTCTTCAAAATAACAACTGTTAGAATTAATCCAATAGAAGAATGAAACGAAGCCTATTACAATTGTTCGAGAGGATTCGAGTTTTTCGTCAATAAAAAAATGGTCTGTCGACTCATCGTCAATTCTGACCGTTTGCAGCGAAGTAAAAGAAGGCAATTACAACGGAAGTCGAATCGATATCAATCGTCATGATCGGATGGAGAAGTTCACGAAAATAATTAATATAATGGTTTTCGTTCGACGGGAACAGAAGCAGGAGAAAAAGCCGCTCAATCAATCGAACAAAACGCCCGCCGTTGGTCGGTACCTCTGCATTTTTTTTTTAATTTCGTAATTTCCGATTTGTCTCAGGCGTGTCGCAGCTGGCTGCTTAGTTCGGTGCCGAATGGTGGATCGAAACCGATCTTCGGGTTCTATTGTGATGGTGGGTTTTTTTCAGCCACCGTGTTTACGGTTAGACGTTATATTGGAATAAGTGAAACAGAACGGGTCGGTGTGGAAATGGAGGAAGTGATGCGTCTATGAATGGCTCTATAGTTTTGTCCCTGCGGATGTTGTTTTGGTTTATTATTTTCAATGATGAACCTTTGAAATCATTCGAAGAAAAAAAAATTAACCTTGCCTAAAATTTTTACTGTTTACGTTTTGGAATGTATATTATAGGACTTCTTTTCTCAAAATTATCCAATGAATCTATCGTTTTTTTAATACCTCGAATATAGGGACACCCTGCAGAATACAAATTTCAAATAAATAAAAATCTGGCGAATACTGTCCGAAAATTCTCTCAGAACCTATATGAGAGCTATTTGCATTAAATTATGTAAAAAAATCTATTGCCATATTGTATTGATCATCCCAACTCAAGATTTTGATCTATGAATTTTTAGGCAAAACATTAAGGAATTGCATTTCGAAAAATTCATATTTAGAGATATTGACTACACATCAAAATTGTGAAATTATGACTGTGTTATGACTTTTCATTTTTATTCAAAACTCTTTCGATTTAGAATATTTTAGAGATGAAATGAAATTGGAAGGAACAAGAACCATTGTGTAGGATTTGCATTGTTTTTTAAGAAATATCTTTCCTTGATCATTTTCATCGAGGTAATAGTTCTATATTGTCCGGCCACCGTATACGATACCCTCGTGCGGACAAACCTATAAACTTGTAATTTGTATTTTCAAATTGAGTGAATAAACTTATTTATTATCATTATTATCTCGGTCGAGTTCGAAAATAAGTTGTTCTTCAAATAAGGCCTTTTGAAATGTTGCTTTTCCTGATGATTTCGAAAACAACGAATTCACATAACAATATTAACTTTTGTGGAAAATTTCATTTTGATCACTCTTCCAGAACCAAAGATTATACCAAATAAAAAAAAATACAAATATTTGATTGAGTTGAAATTTCGAGTATTGATATAAATGAGTATTGATATAAATGATCGCGTCACCATTTTGAAATTTACATCTTATATAGTAAAATATCACACGGTTTTCTAAAGGCAATAAGCGCATAATATGACGAGTGCTCAAAAGCTCCTGACAAAATGTTGTTTTTTCACAATTTTTTTTCTCGGAGGATTCGAAATCTGGATTTGGATTGTGAAGAATGTCTCCTCTGTACGAGTAGTAAAACATTGCGCAATTTATGGAAAGTTTATTCAGTAATCAAACAAAGAATGCATAAATATCCTATTACCGCTTTCGATCTAAAGGCTATAAAGTTTTTATAGGCTAATTTCGGATAGAACAATCAATATTTCAAATTGGACGTAAAACAGAAAATGGTACATAAATAATGATGCATGTGTACTATTAATGAACCTTCAAAATATGCGCAACAAAATTGAAGAAGGTATGAGCTGTCTTTGAGCGCTACATCAATCCATGTTTCTTTTAAATTTCGAATTTTGAGCAGGAAGCTAGTCTCTCTAACTGCTAGGTATAACAAATATAATAAATAGTAATACAGAGTCAAATAAGCTTCGAAAATTAGTCACTAGATCACAAAACATGTATTTTTCAATCAAATTCATCGTATCGCCCTAAAAGTAAGTCGCTATGGAATAATCTAACCATCAAACCGCATATTCATGCCTCAGTATTTTCCGCCAACTGTCTTTTACCTCCTTTATCGTTAGAAAGCAGGTGCATCGAAGTGGTAATTTGAGTTTTGTAAAGATAAAAATAGGCAGAAGCAACATCAGCTGAATTCGGGGTTTGTTAGATGGTTTTAGCCAGAAATAGTGCAAAATGCATGAATTTACTCTCCACAAATCCGGACATTACCAACAAGAGCTTTTTCAAAATTCAAAACAGATGTATTTATCAACCTATCGTAAAATCAACACCATATAGTAGGTAATAAATATAGATAGATGGAGTATACGCAATTTTCACATGTCCCTAACATGGTTACATTATGTTGTCGGATTGTCATATATTTTCAAATCCACAATTTTACTATGACGTTATGAATGTATAGTATATTGAATGAAATATATTTATTTGAGTGATTCCCCATTAAATATGCAAATTTGAATATTTGGAATCCGATATTTTTCCTAATTGTAGAATTTATAATAAGCAGAACATTTATTATTTTCTGGATCTACCTGCTGAAATCCAAGGTGGCAACTTTTGCTCTCCTAGTGTCATCCGTCTTTTCAAGTTGTTAGGCACGCTTGAATTTTTTTCTGAATTTTCAATATATTTAGGTATGGAACGTAAGAATTGCGTTCTTTGTGGAGAAACTCGCAAATTGAATGAAATATCGTATAATTGATATATTTTCATTTCCGCGCGCTTCATGTCGCATTTAATAGTTCATGTTGGGGACAATATTTACTTTCTGAAAATGACATATGCTCCTTCTATCTATGATTATTACCCTGAAATAATGATCTTCCTCGTATTCTCAAATTTGGGATGTGAATTGTGACTTTTTTTAGTTTTAGTAGTCTCTAGGCACCAAAGATGGACTCAAATGGATAAGTGAAAAAAAAATTCTCGTTTTCGATAGGCAAGAGTTATTTCCTTCGAATGTTGAACATTCGAGTATTCAAATACTGAATTGGCTTATGTTATTTTTCGAAACCTATAATACTTTTTCTTTATACGATAAGATCTCTGTTCATGTTACAGCGTGACGACATTTATTCGTATACGTGATGGAAACGGAATCATAACAAGATTCAAACATCTTAATCAGGAGAAAGTGTCGATAATTCCTTAAAAAGTATGCACGTAAGAGCATAACTCGTTAAGATCGATAGTCGCGATAATGTCGATCAAAAAACCCAACTTTTTCCCTGATTTCCCTCCTCGTCTTTAATTGGTCTCATTGGAAATTCACAACACACTCGCACAATCAACAACAATGCATTTAATTGAACCATAGCGCAAGAAGTGGTGAGAAGATAAGAGCAAAGCCATTACCTTATTAACGCGGCTGTCAATTTATTCATTAGCCTTTTTCTGGAACCGACCGGTTGCTTAATATTCTAATAGAACCAATAAATATTGCCCAATCGGTCCTTAACTGATCGACGCTCAGCGGCTTGTGGTATTTTGATGTTAATTGACAAGTATGAAAGGTCACGCTGCGAAACAAAAGTACAGGCCTCGGGGGTAACGTAACAACGTGTTTACACAGAGGAACGTTCGGGTCCCAGACCGTTCCGATATATCGGAGTTTTGATTAATACCATCAATTCAATTAGCTGGAATTAGGCAGGGCGAGAGAACTGGCACAAGTAATGAAAGTGTTGTTTTGAAATCGGCCCGGCCAGATTGGTCGTGATGAAAGTGATAATATGTTGAGATTTCTCGTTGATGCAAGGTAGTAATCAGTGTCTATCGCTCCGATGGAGAATTGAATTACCTAACAATGCAGAGTGGTGATTGACTGGTGGGAAATGATCAGATATTGTTATCAGTACAAGGGTACTACCACTTGTTATTATTATGAGAGTATATAAGGGTGTCTGGTGCTTCAAGACCTGAACGTGTATTGCGCCCTTTTACTATGAACTATTTTGGAGGGTTTAATGGTTCAAGATCAACTGAAACCATATCTATACATATTAAAAAACCTTTCACAAGCTCTGTTCAAGTAGAGATTTGTAGGAATTTGAAGTTAATTTCGTTATTTCTATGAAAGTTTGTATTTGTAGATTGAACACAGGAATTCTCCCAAGAATTATGAAATTCCGCAAGGTTCTCATATTGGTCCATCACTGTTGTTTTTTTTATGGGAATAACAATGAAATGTGCTTTAAGTATGGTAAATTCCTTCGTTTCACTTGCAGTCTGAAGTTTCTCATGGAATTCGTAACCTCACAGGGTATTTTCACCAAAGGAAGCACCTCATTTGTATGAGCAGAAAATTATGAGTGCATATTTTGTGGGGAGGAGGAAAAAACTCCGTCACCTGGTGACGGAATGACTCACTAGCCAACGTAAAATCTACTTTGGAGAAGAAACTTGAATTGAGGAAGTAGCCTCCTTGAAGATATCCTATAGATACTGTAGTTCATTAGGAGTCTAGAACTTTAAGGCGAGCTGTAGATCACATAATGGCGCAAATAGCTCATATAAGGGACACAATAGACGATCAGGTCGCAGTGCAATGGAATTAAATATAAATCTTATGGAATTCGAAATCTTGATGACCGTGTAGATGTATTGACACAGGGTGTCCCAAAATTAAAATATGAACATATGTCTGCAAATGCTTTGTTACCAATCTACAGAGCTTAGCTTTTTTTCACAGTGAGAAACCCAGCAATCAGGACATCTTAGCGCGTACAAGTTCTGAGTTGAGTGCGTTACCATTAACCAGATCATAAACAAAATGGTTGTCAGTCGGATGCTCTAATGTTTCATTGTCCATATCAAATTTCAATATCAAACAAATACACTCAAAGCCAACTAACTCTCTATTTCATTGAAAAATTGAATTGAGTCAAGCGAATTGCAAAAAAAAAGAATTTACTTTTTTCTTGATAACGGTTGAAAATGCATGAAAATCACAAACGATAAACACTTCTTAAAAGAAACGAAGAATTTATTACTTTTGTTAGAATTCACCAGCAGTGCCAACAAAACACTTTTTGATGAAAAAGAGCTAGAAAAAAATATCTTTCAGTAGATTATGTCAATTACTCGACATACTAGATTATGTCAACCCTAAAATGTAAATATGGAGAAATAAATAAAAATAAAAGTTTTGTACATTGACAACGAATCGAAAACATATCTATAGAAAAAAATCTTATTTTGTCCTGAATACTGTCCTGAAATCTTGATACTTATTAAAATTTGAAACACTCTCTATCATATATTGAAAACGTTTAGCTCAATATTGATTCTGGTATAATTGTCACTGAAACAATGATTATAATGGAAAAAGACAAGGGCGAGGTTTTTTCATTCATTTTTTTTTTCATTTTCCTTCCAAAGAATTTTTTTAATTCTTTCATTCAAAGGAATGTTTCTAAGCCATATTTGATACAAAATTCTTTTGAGAGTAATGTGCTCATGCAAATTTTATTCTTGCATGTATATGTAAAAATGACAACTTGGCAAATTTCTAAGTTAATTTTTTTTCAATTAAATATATTTCCTTGAGGAAGTATCATTGTTTATTGATATAGTTCATTTTATCAGTAGTGTGTTTTTCAATGGATAAAAATACTAACAAAGAATCTATTTCGAATTTTGTGTAGCAAATGAAAGTTGTTGTGCCGAAGCGTTGAAAATAAAAAACTCAAAAAAGTTTGTTTCGAAATATTTCTATATTTTTGTATGAATTAATAGTAATTTCATATATTTTATGATTCATGAAGCACTTTTTAGTATTCTGACATCATATACGAATATATTATGATTACCATTATGACACACCTTGTAGATTTTTGAAGGAAATAAACTACTCCTACTAATGGTTCGTCACTGAACATCGAGAGCTCCGAAAAAATTATTCATAACAAATTTCGGTTCGCCAATCAATTTTGTTCTTCATGTTAAAAGCTTTTCGAATGCCCTTCAGAAAGCGGCAACTTTGATATTCATCTTCACCCTTTTATTTTTTAGACCTTAATTTATATACTTACCCCTTTTATTATACTCAAGTTTCACCTAGAGTGTGTTCGATAATCTTTCGGCTTAACATTGTATTTTAAAATTACCGCATCCTATGTTATTTAACCATCTTATTAACATAACGGACCATCTAAACTCTAGAGGGTAGTATTATGGGGTAAGGTATATCTTTTATCTTTTGCTAATAGGGGGGTGGAGTAGCTCGTTCCATGTTTCAAGCTGATATTTTTCAAATCTGATGGGTGCTCTTTCAACGTGCAAATTGCTATCTCGAAATTTGTTATTTTTAACCCTCTTATAGAAAGAGCAATTTCAAGGGTGGATGCTCCAATCTATTAAGTTGAAGATGGTGAAGGTATTTAGTGTTTTTTATCTTCTCATCTTGATCTCTGTCCATTCTCGAAACTACCTGGGTATATTTTTTTGTTCACAATTCCCATAACTCTCTTTCAGCCCCTTCAGTAATTTACAGGTTGTTGAACGCTTGCTTATATTAATAGGATATTCTGATTGACAATTACTGGAAGAATATTCGCCAAAGGTTTCTCAGGATTTCTAGAGATTGGAAATAATTTTATTGATATCGATTCATTACGATTGTCTTAGTTGCTTCAGTATAATAGTCAATAAATATTTTCATTATTGTTGAAGAATCGAAAATTAACATCTATACAGGAAGTATCTCATTTTATGTATTTCGACATTACTGCAAATTAATTCATAGTACTTCTGACATTGACTTTGAAAACTAGATACAAAAGCAAAGTTTTTTAGGTCGAGTTAATTTGATTGAAATCAAATTATACTTCAGTTGAGAGTTACAATTATTGAATCGCTAATCTGTGTCTATTTCGCCATGAAAAGATTGAGTTGTACCTTACCAAAACAAGGAATTCAATATTGAGTAATAGAATATTCACGTTTGCCTAATGCATTTATCATCATTCTAATTCACAAAGAATGAACTTTAAGTGAAAATAAATTATCTCCTCCTCCTCTCAAAGGTATGGGTTCACTGAAGCAACAAAGAATTATAATTCTAAGGAAGAATAGAGATAAGTACTATATGTTATGACAGTTAACCTTTTCATCTTGATGACTTGTCATTAACATTTACCGATCTGATTGAGAATGAGCTGGATTTTTGATTCATTCAGATATTCTCAGAAACTGGGCAGGTATTCATCCGATTCAAAATCTTGCTCGATTAAATTGATTTTTGTTTGTGGTGAATGCTTCGCTTTAAAATTCGAATGTGTTCCGGAATGATATTGTTTCTTAGAAAAATATTTATACCGAAGATTTCAGTCTACTTGGAACTCATATCAGAGGTTTTCTGTCAGATAGAATAGGAGTTTGTGGTTTGCTTTCTTTTCAGAAAGAACTATTCCAATCCCCTGATTCTTCGTTATTGCAGATTGAAGAACATAGTTCTGATTCTTTTTGTTAAGCTCTATATAGGGTGATTAACCGCGATGGCCAATTGGACATTCATGAAAGACTATAATCTTAGTTTTGTGCTGAAAATTAGCATGTTTGGGTTTGTGACAATGATCTTTCCCTCTTAAATATTTTCAGATCTTTACAACTTCCGGTTGTATCAGAAACAGACTACTACTTTCTTATTTCAAATGGCACGCATACTATATTATTGCATCATTATATAGCTTATGTGATGACAATTTCAGAAATATCATAATTGGGGTAAAAACACAACGGTTCATGAGTTAATGGGATTCCTTTTTCGAATATTTTTGGAAAAAATTTTTTCGAAAAATATTTTCTAATTTTCGATCCTGCCAATACTTAGTATTATAAAACTGTTTGCGGTTAGGATGAGAAAGGTACAGGGTGTTAATGAGATCATGAACTTGGACAACTCGAAAGTCACCGAAAGTCAAGATTTCCAAATAATCAACCACCCATATTTAACATTCCTTCAAACTTTAATTTTCAACGATTCTTTGGAATATATAGCTCATGGGGAATTCTCTACTCTATAATATATGAAAACATCTTTACCCAATAAAACCCGGACCGAAACAGTAAAAACACATGTCAAAGTCAATCTTAGAACTTAGAACTTCTTTCTCTTTTGCAGTCAGGCTATTAGCCTTTCACTGCTCCATCTCAATATAATTCACCTCTGGTGAGTTATTTTGATTCTGCTCTAGCAGGTGGCAATATGCCAGAAAGTTTGTGTAATCATTACTCAATCTCTGTGCCAGTAAGGTTTTGACTTTAACACACACTTCCTAGGGAAGTGCCATCTTCTGTCGTTTGTGTTTTCTAGGAGCATTTTTTTATATCTACATAAAGCCAGATGTGGAGAATCAGTTAGGGGGGTCAAGCAGTTAGAATCGTAATTCGTTCAATTGGACCATGGTTTCAATCGGTTGGTGACAAGGAGTATTGTCTTGGACTATTAAATTAACTAATCAAGAGCTCTAGTATAATAATAATCTAATAAAATGGATACATATAGAAAACGCAGATGTGTATATCACAAACCATTTCACGTTTTTATTGAATTAACCAATCAGTTCCTAGTTTAATAAAATTCCACTTGTGATTTATTTCATTAGAGTTGCTTGAAGAAAACAAGCAACTTAGTTTCGTTATGGACAAACTTATCGAAAAAATTCAAGCACTACTACTACTGCTAGTTCTTGGATAACCATATTGCATAGAAATGTTATTGAGTGTAGGTAATCTATATTTATTAAGTTTTGTCTATGAGTATAATTTTGACTTTTTCACTTGACAAACTTGATTTTCATATACTAGAATCACTTTTCTGTTAGACTGCTTGCCACAATTTGTCGGAAATCGTCTCCCTTGATTTCAAAGGAAGTTCTTGTTTACCGCATCTAATTTCTAGATTAACGGTTGATCATGTACTTCGATGAAAGGTATAAAAGAGATATGGTTTTCTAGTTCCTAGTAGGTAAGACCAGAATGAAATATGGCCTGATCCGCCTCTTGCCTGTGATCACTGTATTTATGGTAATTTCACAAAACCTAGAAAGTCACGTAGTATAGACAACTTATTATATCAATATTTTCACATTGAAAAAAATCTTTTTTTTTTGTATTGGAGTTTTTTCATTATGTTGTAGACAAATTTTTCCAGTTTTGTATACAGGGTGTTTCCCAGCTACGGGACGAAAGTTCATAGGGTGACTATATTCTTGGAGTTGCTTCGTTTCTGAGATGCAGTTCAAAGAAATAAACGGTATTTATAAAATATCATCAATATTCTCAAATGGATTTGATACAGTTATTCGAACTAATAAGGCGCTTATTTAGCGCTAACTAGATTGTACTTATTAGGTGCAGTGTCGTCTCAGTGGCCGCACAGCTAATAATATCGAGAGAAAATTACGCCACTGACTTTTATTTGTAGTTCATAATTTTTTTAGGTCAAGCAACTGAAAATTTTTTAGCATCCAGTGTTTTCCCATATCAAACTTCGTTTTCGCGAAAAAAAAATGAATTCACTTCAACTCATTCAAAAAACTATTCATGGGCAACATAAAAAGAGGTTTCGATCTTGAAGTAAATGAGCAAAATGCCCGCCTCATTATAGAATTTATTTTAAGGTTGAAATTCTGTTTTCTACTTTCAGTTTTTATTTTATATAGGTCATGAATAATTTTTGGAATGGGTAAAAGTAATTTTTTTCCTCGAAAACGAAGCTTGACACGAAGAAAACACGAGAGACCAATAAATGGAATTTCTGGTTGCTCAATCGAAAGAATACAAAAAAGTCAATACACATTTTTTTCAATGTTGTTGACGGTGGTATCCATTGAAACGCTACTAGACCTAAATCAGTGGCTCATGACTTCGAATAACTGCACCAAATTTCATCAAAATATTTTGGTATTTCACCGTTATTTTTCAAAATTGCATTCAACACGTTTTGTTTTATGTTGTCCATGAATAGTTTTCAAAATGAGTTGAAGTGAATTTCAATTTTTTTTCGAAAACTTTTACCTTTCATACTATAACATAAGTCTGGCGTTCACAGGCTCTTACTCTATGCACAACAATTGAATGACCATAGTATAAGATTCGATTTTTGTTCAGGAATATGCTGCATATTTTATTTCACCTATATACGCGCGTTGGGATTACAGTTTTTTTTTTCTGTCATGTGAATATGATTTTTTCTGCAGCAATGAACTTTCATCAAATAATGATACATGAAGGTTGCTTTATTCATGTTCGAACATTTACATGTAATTCATATAACAGAAAACTTGTCCTAAACTATGGTTTGTGTGAATAAAAATAAATAATTGTGTGAATAGTAATAAATAGCTAAAATGAATAATAATAAGAAACTTGTGTCTGATACAATATTAGACACATTAAAAATATTATGCTCTTCTACCTACATCGAAAAATCATTTAAATAAATCATCAATATATAGGTGATCAAGCAAGGGAAAAATAAGGTGAAGCGATGAGTGCTTAGCAGTTTTATTGAAAAATATGTTCAAACGGACAAGTTTTTGAAAGGTGGATGGATTAATAAGTATGAATTCATTCAACTTTTCGTTATAATTTCAATGTTATGGTTATTATGTTATTAATCTGAAGGGATCTCGGCAACAATTAAAGCAAAAACCTCTGATTCACGTTTTTATTGAAGAGTGGTATATCTAGATTTTATAATTAATTTCCTCTAGTCTTATAGTCGTGGGTTAGCGATGAAATAAGGTAATTCAAAAGAAGTAGTCGAAACTGGTTTGCAGGATCTTGTGAGAACTGTATTAAAATTAAAAAATAAACGGTTTGAACGTGATAATATAAATAAAGAAATCATATAAAAGAATTCTGGAAGTGACTATAACATAGTCACTTCTCCAAGTCATCCTCGAATTAACAGCCCGACTTCATTAGTATTCGAAAGCAGAAAATTGATTATTTCCAAACACAACATCTCCGAGCTCTAATGTAACATAATTTTCTTATGGGCTGTTTGAACAACGGCCGACAACGCAGCTCCAAAGAACACAAACTTTAAGTCCTTGGAATTAACGCCGGTGTTTAAATATTAACCTACACGACAATTAGCTACCTGACTTCTCCTTTCCCCTGCAGTCCTCCGCATTCTTGCTCTCACCAAACCTCGTAATGCATCATAAAAGTTGACAAAACCGAAACCGATAGACACCCTGCTTGCTCCCTGGGTGGTTCCCAGAACTGCTAAGTCCACAATCCGTGGAGAATGACTACAACAAACAGCCACCACGAAAATGCGGGGTTTAACAAATACATGAATAATGGCATTACAAACTGTCTTTTTTCGGGGTTCCTAATAAAACGGGGTGGGCCGTCGTTTTCGGCTCTTTTTATGGGGTTGGTCGGGTGGCTTTTTGCAGCCCCATAGGACACGTACGTCGTCGAGGGGTTGAGGGGTTCGAACATCTGGACAAGATGGATTTTGTTTTGACAGATCGTACGGTTTCGGATGAAATATATATTGCCAGATAGAGGTGCGATCAATGCCCGTTTTTCGTAAGGGTACTTAAGGTATTATATGGGATTTTGAGGATCCTTTCTGGGGTGCGTCGAGAGGGTGAATCTTATTTTGATTTCCGTTTCAACAAAGGGTCTCTTCATTGGGATCAATTGATCGGTTTTCTGTATTCGGATTTGTTTGTTCCTAATCTATTTAATCGTTGAATGTGTCATTGGAGGTCCTGAATGAGGGATGTTTGGAATAAACGCTACAAATTTTGGTACAATGATTTATAATTTATTATCTCAGAAAATATTTCAGCATTGTCAATTCATCAAGGAAATATAACACTTCACTCAATGAATCCCGGAAATAACCAGTTAAATGACATTATTTCTTGAAAATTTGATTTTATTCGTCAACATAGTCATCTCTAGAAGTCATAAAAGTACAACGCTTCTTTAACTTCCTCTAATATTTTCTCTTAAAAGGTTAGTCTTTCTTTCCAAATTGATAACAACCTCAGCTCCACTTATTCGTTAGAGTCAAATTTAAATTTTAACCATTGTTGTCGATAGAGAAAAGTCACTCATCATCCCATTGCTTTGCACTGTATTTTTTACTATCAAAAACAATTCACAAAACTGGTTTTTATTCATTTTTCACACAACAACAAATATTGTGTCCTTCAACCTTCATTATCTCGATCCAGACTCAACTCTATTTTCCGAAATTTTATTGACAAGTATCTTTTAATGCTTGGTACTAACGACAAAAAAAAATGACTTAGCGCTAGTGGTGACATTTGTACGCCAGACCTGGAACTTATTTAGTGACGTATTACCTTATTTATTATATCCTTGACTTATCCCCAAACGCAGTGGCTAATTGAATTTAACCGATATTGTTTTTAATTTATTTGAATGATATAACAAAAAATCTTAAAAATTGTAAATTGAGTCTATTTGCTGATGATACTATGCTTGACATTGTTGGCAACGAAATCGATGCTATGTGTTCGTTACTGAATGAAGATTTTGATTTACTAGATGATTGGCTTAACGATAATCAATTGGAAATTAATATCAATAAATCAAGTTACATGATTTTTGGAAGGGAGTATACATTAAGATCTTAAAATTATGAGAGAGTAATAATCAAAGTTGATAACCAAGTATTACAGAAACTTAACTCAGTCAAGTATCTAGGAATTATACTCGATGAAAATCTGAATTTCAAACTTTATGCCGATCATTTGACAAAAAAAATCGCACAAAAAATCCAATACATCTCAAGGATAAGTAATAAAGTTGACATGAAAACAAGATATCTTTTGTTTAGGTCAATCGTACTGCCACATTTAGATTTTTGTACGTCTCTATTATTTTAATTGAAATCGAATATCATCACTAGACTACAAATAGTCCTGAATAGAGGCATGAGAATGGTTCTCAGATGTGGTAGAAGAACACCAATTAGGTCAATGTTAGAGACACTAAATTTGATGACCATCAGACAAAGAATCTATTTCAAAACGTTAGATTTCATATACAAAATTGAACATAAAATGTTACCAGATTATTTATCTGAGAAAATTAGATATGTATCTGAGGTTCACCAGTATCATACCAAAAATCAAAATAGTTTTTTTTGTTGATACATTCAGCACTGAGTTGACAATGGGTTCCACTCTGATTAGAGGTTTGATATGTTATAATAAATTGCCTAATATGTTAAGGAAATGCAACAAATATGTAACCTTCAGGAAATTGTTGATATCTTATGGAGCAGTATTTTTGAGAAATCTATGTTAATTTTATTATGAAGTTATAACTAGTAATTTTTACTTAATAAAGAAATATTATTATTATTATTATTATTAAATCTCAGTTTAAAGTACAGTGCATCCCATTTTGGGTGAGACAGCCAGGTTTCTCGCTTGTTATTTAAGATAGAGCCATGCTTTCACGTTCCTGTCCTACTTTTTCGTGAAACTCAAGTTGGTCTAATCAGATTTTGGATAACTGTTTCCGTTCAAGAGATACAGGGTGATTTTGGAAATTGATACTTTTCGGACCCCTCCTTTATCTCCGAAGTTATTGAAAATTATGCTGAGGTGAAAACTACGTCTGAATCAGAATTTTGCGTAGAATCCAGTGGCGTACTCAATTTTTTTTTTCGGGTTATGGTTTTGAAGATTCAACACAAACCTATGTTTTTTTTAATGGAATACCCTATATATCATTACTTCGTTGAATTCGTTATTTTTTTCCCTTCAAAATGATGTATGATACTATGTAGGTAGGATGTTCAGAAATGTTAAAAAAACACTAAAACATCAAATAATGATGATTTTTTCATTAATTGGCAATGGATTTCCCCTATAAAAAAAACAATCAATTGTATTATTTTCATTTTTGATTTTTATTCATAGTAGAGTAAGCAAACAAAGATAATACACTCATCACTAACATGAAAAACAAAACGTAGGTACCTACCTAATAGCAACAAATAAATAATACAAAAATTCATAAACATTGCATAATATCTTACAGATTAAACTATTCAAATTGCTGTCCACTTTGTCTAAGACATAATCGACAAAAATTTTCAATACGCCTGAGTGCATTTAATATTATAAAATATTGTAAATCCTGGAAAACTGCCTCTGTTGATGCACGAAGTTCTTCGGGACTGTTGTGTCTTTTACTGTAGTATAATATATGTATTAGGGAAAATGGACAGCAATTTGAAGAGTTTAATCTGTAAGATATTATACAATGTTTATGAATTTTTGTATTATCTATTTGTTGCTATTAGGTAGGTACCTACGTTTTGTTTTTCACGTTAGTGATGAGTGTATTATCTTTATTTGCTTACTCTACTATAAATAAAAATTACAAATGAAAATTATCCAATTGATTTTCTTTTTATATTGGAAATCCTTTGCCATTAACAAAAAAAACATCATTATTTGATGTTTTAGTGTTTTTTTAACATTTCTGAACATCCTAACTACATAGTATCATACATCATTTTGAAGGGAAAAAAATAACGAATTCAACGAAGTAATGATATATAGGGTGTTCTATTAAAAAAATATAGGTTTGTGTTGAATCTTCAAAACCATAACCCGAAAAAAAATATTGAGTACGCCACTGGATTCTACGCAAAATTCTGATTCAGGCGTAGTTTTTACCTCAGAATTATTGTTAATAACTTCGGAGATAAAGGAGGTGTCCGAAAAGTATCAATTTCCAAAATCACCCTGTATCTCTTGAACGGAAACAGTTATGAAAAATCTGATTAGACCAACTTGAGTTTCACGAAAAAGTAGGACAGGAACGTGAAAACCGCAAGGCTCTATCTTAAATAACAAGCGAGAAACCTGGCAGTCTCACCCAAAATGGGATGGAATGTACATACAATTGAATTAATCTCCTTAAGACTATAGAGTGGAATTTGTGTAATAAAAATTGAATCGCATTGAACATTTCATGGAGCAAAAGACTTACTCCAAGAATAAGAAATGAGGAATGTTGATATTTAATTAGACAAGGAATTTGATGTAAAAATTTATTTATACCCTCATGATTAAATTTCGAATTTATAAATAGATGTAGAATTTTATGAAGACCGATTTATTATAACATTGAGATAATTATAATAGGTTGTATATTATATTATATTTTCAAATTTTTATTTCCTGCTTTTTGTTAAGAATCATTCTGGAGTACCTAATGTTTGGGCTAAAATCTATATTTTCAAAAAAATCAACAATTTTGAAACTCGATGACTTTATATATATAGGTAAAATTGACAGGTATCTGATGATAAAATCACATGCTATCTCGATAAGTGTGAAGAAACTACACATTTTCACCAGCATTAGGAATACGAGTTGATGACAGTAAGTGCTAAGTAACAACTTTATTTCGAATAGCTGGAAAGCAGAAGTTTGAAGTTTCTATGATTTGCTACAGTCAATAAACTACCTTCAAATTCATTGTCACCAAATTCAAATTCAAATTCAAATTTATTCATCGACAAGTTAGTACAATAGATTCATACAGTGTATGCATAACTTAATTATAACAAACCTAATTAATGTACATCAAATTGAGCATGTATCAAGGGTAGAAAATTTCGCCTAAGTTGCATAACAACTTGTGTGCTACTCTTTTCAACCCAACAAAATAACTATTACTTCTAATACAAACTATTTTATAGTGACAGAGTGGACCAATAGAGAGGCATTTTTTTTTGTTGTTTTTTTGTAAAATGTAAGATGCGCAACATCATGTAAATAACTGGGCAAAGTATTGTGGATTTTCTGCAATAAAATTTTTAACTTCGGTTTTAAATCTTCGTTGGCGATGGATTAATCTTCTTATATTTAATGGCAAAATGTTAAATATTTTCGGAATCAAAAAAGTCAGAAACCGCTGGCAAACGTTAGAGTGAAACAAAGGCAATTGTAAGTTTTCATTGAGGTTCGATCTTGTTGAATGTCCATGTGATATGACAGGAAATAGCTGCATTATTTTCAGAAAGTATGAGAGACTAGAATTCACATATAAGTTCCTCAGGCTGAACAAACCACTACCGGAATATAATTCTATTGTTGGGAACATGCGTGGTTTCCTGAATATGATCTTTAAAGCTGAATTTTGGCAGACTTGTAAGTTGTATAAAGCATTGTCATAAGCACTTCCCCACATAGTTATACAATATTTCAATATTGATTCTATCAGCGATTTATACACAATTATGATTAATCTCTTGTTTAAAACGTCTCTTAACTGATATAACTTATAGAAAACTTTCCTCATCCTAGTACATAAATAAGCAGTGTGACAATTCCATTTCAAGTTTTGATCTATTATCACGCCAAGATATTTTATCATTGCACATTTTTTTATGAAAGTTGAACAACAACAATCTGGTTTGGTGCAGTTTTCTTCATGAATACAAATTTCAAAAATATCCGGTTGATCTGAGGATGTCGCAGAGAAAGTCATAAAGTAGGATTTCGATATATTAAGACTCAGAAGACTTCCACTCAGCCATTCTTGCATGACACCGATTCCGACTTCAGCTCTTCCGTATACTTCCTCCCAAGACCTTCCATCAAACAATAATACCGTATCATCCGCATAGGATATAACTTTACAATTCCTTATTAAGCTTCCAATATTGTTGATGTAGATCAAAAAAAGAATAGGGCCGAGAACAGTGCCCTGGGGTATACCTGTCGTAATCGTCTTATGTGTACTGAAGGAGTTATTTATTTTAGTTTTTTGTGTTCTGTTAGTTAGGTAGTCTCTTATTAATTCCAATGGTCCATCTCTAATTCCCATCCTCTCCAATCTATCGAGAAGAATGTTATGAGGAACGGTGTCAAATGCCTTCTTTAAATCAAGAAATATTGCTAGACTTTTTTGTTTTCTCTGTAAATTCTCATTGATGTTTCTTATTAAGGTAAATACTGCATCCTCAGTGCTTCTATTCTTTCTGAATCCGAATTGGTTTTCATAAAAGTGATTATCTTTTTCCAAATATTCCACGATTCTATCTTTAAGACATTTTTCGAATATTTTATTGAAGTTGTTTATTATTGAAATTGGCCGATAGTTCGTGAGTAGTGTTGGGTCCCCATCCTTAAAGATAGGTGTCACAATAGAAGTCTTCCATTCCTGAGGTATTTTAGATGTTATTAAACAAAGATTTATCATGTACTCTAAAGGTTTTAATATATATATATGAATATTTTTGATAACCTCGGCTCTTATTCCGTCATCACCCGGGCTTGAATTATCTTTAAGAGTGTTTATATGTTGAATCAGCTCATTTTCGTTAACCGGACGTAAAAAAATAGAGTGCGGATTTATATATGCCGTGTGTCTCTGATTGTTATGTTGTACAATATTGTTTTGGAGATCGGAACCGATACTAATGAAGAACTCATTGAAAGTATTAGTCATTTTTTGTTCATCATGTATTACTTCATTATTATGTATAATTTTTTTAATTTGCTGCTTGTTTCGTTTTCGTGTTCTGGTCGTTTCATTTATTGTCTCCCATATCTTTTTGTAGTTGTTTTTTGATTCGACGATTTTATTCCTAAGATAATTGTTTTTGGCCAACTTAATTATCTTATTGAGGGTATTTCGAAAATGTTTATATTCATTTAGTAATTCGACAGAATAATTTACGTTTAGTGATTTCTTAAGTTGATCCCTCTTCTTTATAGATGCCATAATGCCCTCCGTAATCCACAATTTTCTCTTTCTATTTTTATTATTCAGCCTAATTGTTTGAGTCGATTGCAATATGTAACTCTTCAACCTTTCAATAAAAAACCCATAAGCCCGTCCAACACACTCACTCTGATAGACCCCCGACCAGTCCTCCTTGCTGAGAATCTTTTTGAGTTGATTTAAGTCAAGTCTCTGTCTGAAATTATCGTTATCATGTTTTAAATTTTTTTCTTTTTGAATGGATAACCCTATAGTATAATGATCCGTTAGTGCCGAGTGTAGAACAAACGGTGTAATTGTATTATTTTGTTCGTGAAAATCCTTAACTTTAATAAATAGATGATCTATGAGGGTAGCAGACAGTTCTGTTTCCCTCGTTGGTTTATTGATACACGAGAAATAAGCGTTTTGTGACATTATATTCAAGTATTTGTTCACTTGTTTATCGTTTATATCTAACAGATTTATATTCACATCTCCAACAAATATATCCACTCCAGTAGGTTTAATCTCAGAAAGTAAGTCTTCCAGTTCGCCTAAGAATGTATCCAACTTGCCGGATGGTGATCTATAACATGCGGTTATACCAAAAGAAGTATTGTCATCTAGTTCAATTTCACATCGTAAAATATTGGTTTCATTTAGTTGAAATAATGAATGTTTCACAGTAAAATTTTCTCTGAGATAAATCACTAGACCATCGTTTTTGTTTAATAGAGATTCATTATATAAAATTTTAAAGCCCTGCAGTTGAAAGTTATTCACATTTTCCAAAATGAAAGTCTCCGAAAAAATCATAACATCTATATTATTTAAGTTTATCATATTTAAATAGATAACAAGTTCATCGAAGTTTTTCTGAAGACTACGAATGTTCATATGTAGAATGTTAAGTTTATTTTTCCCAGTAAAGATAGCGCCTACCTCCACAGGATCCTCTACGATTTTAGCATCAAGCTCTGCAAGCTCATCCACCATCTCCATATAGTCCAACTCCACCATAATTCGAAGAAAAAATTTAGAAATAACAAATGCCCCGTAGAATATCACCAAAAATCAACTGTATTCATGTAAACCATTTAGCTCCCCTGTGCTGCATCAAAATTTGTAATATTAAAATACGTGGTTAGAGTGATCAAATATCTTCGCTAGAAGAAATTCTCTTAATTGTATTTTCATCTAATCTGATGAAAATGTTGCCAAAGCGTGTAAACATTTGTTTTCTATCATATTTTTTAGTTGCTTCTCTGTATAAATTTAATCTGTGTTTACTTAGATCTTCCGTAATGCCAATCTTAGTTCCTTTCAATGTCGATGTGTTTTTAAGTACATTCAGTTTGTTTTGAAACTTATCGAATTTAATTATCACTGGTCGCGGTTTTTGACCAGACTCACCAATTCGGTAACATCGCACCACGTCGTCTCTAGTGATTTGTGTTTTCATTTTACAATTCAATAAATCAAGAATCTTTCCCGACAAATTTTCATTCGTTTCCTCCTTTAAATTGTAAACACAGATATTGTTTATTTTCGCTGCTTGTTGCATGCTCTCGATTCGACCTTCCAGCTGTTTCATTTTATCCGCATTTTTTGCTGCTTCTTCTTCTAACTGAGTTATCTTATTTTCCATCTTTGATAAAAGTTTGTTAAGGAATTCATCGTCACAAAGTAATTCCTTCAATGCCTCCTTCACGATATTTTTCATGTCAGCTGACTTGTTTGGAGCCATTTCGTATAGGTGCACAGTACTTTGGTTCACTAAAATTGCAATTTCTCACTCTTGATTCAATTTATATGCGTTTTCAACGGGAGCTCAATATCGGACGTGTTATTCGCTCCGCGACATCATATCTACTATGACCACCAATCTATCTATCTACTATGACCACCAATACCAATATTTCTGATTGTAGTTTCTGTGGTGTAATCCCTTTCACCACATCTGGTCAGCTTTGACATCTATTATTATCTATTTAGGGTATGGTCCGTTCCGCCGAGAATTTCAGAGCGGTTTCCAATATTTCAGGTAACTTGTTTCCTATATATGGAGCGCTTGTCATTGGTCAATAAAATTTTGCAGGTTATTAATGGTTTATCTTTTTCAATTTTTCTTTCAAGAGAAAGTAATTACCTCTAGTGCATCTAAAGGCATTTTAATGGTTGATACTTTTCTCTTCTCTCCATAAATGTTCATCATAAACAATAATCTGAAAATGACAAGACGAGTGGGAGTGGTTGCCGAACGCAATCAGAATAATGGAGTTGGAGGAAATAGTTACCTCTTTTTGGGGAATTCGAGATATATGGATCGCTTACTTACTAACTAAAGTAACCAAGGAGATATACTTTCGATACCCTTAGACATTAAAATTTCCACCAGCATTATGAATATGCATTGATAACCGTTGAAGTTATTAAAATTTCGAATAGCTAGAAACCAGTTGAAGTTTCCATTATCTGTGGTCAGTAAATTTCCTTTGAACTCATTGTCACCAATAACAATATATATAAATGTAAAAATTCAGGGTGTAAACCCTTCTACCACATCTTATTATGAGTTCAAAACCTTTAAAGCTAAAAGTAACAACTAAATTTCGAATAGCTAGAAACCACAACTTTGAAGTTTCTATAATTTACTAGGGTTAATAAACTTCCTTCGAACTCAATACCAATATTTCGAATTGTAATTTCGATGGTGTAAACCCTTCGACCACATCTGGTCAACCTTGACGTCTATTTGTCACGTCAACACCTTTTGTGCTCTTCCCTGTAAACGATTGTATTCCACGCCAGCGTTGAGGGCATAAAAGAAGCCATCAAGTAGCCTTTTGCTGCGGCTACCAGCCATTATATTCGCCCACACAATACCCTTTACTTATCCAAAAATGTATATCCTATCCTCGGCGGGGTGTCAATACGGATAGATCGTCAGTCGTCACCATTGTGCCCCGTAGATTGACGGGACAATTTCCTATGGTTCGCCGCCAGGTGTCGCCGGTTTCGACGTACACTTCGTCGGTGCGGCACTTAATACTTAATAAGGACGTTAATTATCCCCCGTCGCAATCTAGATGAACCCTCTTTATGTTGACTGACGATGCGTAACGTATTATCCTCTTTCCGATCGAAATTCATAGGCGAACCGATAAGTAGATTAAACTGCGTAAAAGGAAGGAAAGCGAGTCTACCGTGAAACGTACCTAATTATGGAAAAATCGTTCGATGTTCGATTCTGGTTTCTCTACCGGACGTTGCGTGCGGGAATATCATTGTTCGGTGTGATGGTCTGACTATAGGGATTCACGGCTTGGCTTGATTTTCAAGCTACTTGGCTTGAGCTTGACTTGATTTTTCAAGTCAAGCTCAAGTCAGGTAGTAGTTTTTCAATCTCAAGTCAAGTATTTATTTATGAAGTACTTGAATCATATCAAGCTACTTGATTTTAAGCAGTTTTATTGTGTAGTATCACTCAACAAAAAAATGATGAAATGAGAAGGAATCTTGCAAAAACACTTTTATTATTTAAACTTATTGTATGAAATAGATTTTTTGAAAAAGAAACATTAATTAAATCACCATAAATCAAAACAAAATAATTCAAAAATAAAGTTTCTCAATATTGAGAAACCTACAGGCTCTAATTTCATAATTTTCCATCCAGGATCTGAGACACAAGAGTCATCTTATAGATTTGTCGCCTAACCTATTGCGGGTTCTTGTAACTGGAAGAGCAGCTCTGGAAAATTGTCTTTCAACAGAAGATGCTGGCGTTCGTAAAAAATCCTTAGCCATTTAAGCCATATTTGGAAAGATATTTCTGGAACTACCAAAATCTACTAATATATTTCAAAGAAATGTGGGAAAACTACTAATAAAGTCACACTGGCGAATGCTGCAGTCTCTCGGCGCTCGAGGAATCTCCTTATTTAGTGTAAGCGCGCACGAGATTGCAGAAATATATGCCTTACGACGCGTACATATCAAGCTCAAGTAATACCAAGTAGCTTGATATCAATCAAAGCAATCAATTTCTAAAATCAAGTCAAGTCAAACTCAAATATGTAGGTTTTCACGAGCTTGATTTTCAAGTCAAGTAGTTGGTTGAAATGTCAAGTTACTTGGCTTGATGAATCCCTAGGTCTGACGTCTATGGTGGTTTTCAAGCATGTGTAAGAAAATGGAGAGCACTATTGAAGTGGACTGAAATCGAAAAAAACACATGATGAGAATAGTGAACCCTAATGAATATAATCAGAGATTTGTATATTAAATGGTTTTCCAATAGGAGGTTTCATTTTGAACGGCCCGCTATCTGGGCAGCTATCATTTTTTGACATTTGACAATTAAAAATTACGCCATCACTAATAAAGGAACGATACACGCTTCAATGCATTGAAGTTCGTAAAACGAAATTCTGTTTGGGTCGTCGTGTTGAAAAAATTGGAGCTGTTGGGACAGGTTCGTGATGTAAAAAATAGAAACCGCGTGCATCGTTCAAGAACAATGGAGTAAATTGTTGCTATAGCCCATAGTATTGACGAAAAACCTGGTTTGTCGATTCCTTCTCGATCTTGGGATTAATGGTTTTTTTATGGCCGGAATCGGAAGATTTTTACGTGGACGACGTTAAGTTTCAATAAGACACCTCTATGTTTCACACAAACAACAAAACAATAGCAATTTTGCAAGAACATTTTCCTAGCCGTGTTATTTCTCGAAAAGGTGATCACAATTGGTCTCGGATATCTTGTGATATAATACTTTTAAAATTGTTTCTTTGGGTCCAGCGATAGTGGTGCTGTGCTGTGCTATCTCTAATTGAGGAAGATCTACGAGTCTAATTTTTTATGAAGTTACCTTATTGTATAAATGAGAAAATATTGGGAATATTGGAATAATTACCTTATTGTTTCAGCATTACGTAATGAAATATTTTTGTACACACACCTGCCATCTTATATCTCGAAAACCATCAATATTTTCATTTCTCATGTAGAAACCGAAAAAAAGGAGCTGTTTCTCATTACAAAAAAAGGGGATTCGCCAAGGAGAAAATTAATAATCTGTTTGACCGAAAATAATTTCATTTCGGGGTCCTCGAGAAATAAGGCAACTTAAAAAAAAAGATTTATATCTCTTTCGAAACAATATATCATTTTAAGACAATTGTAAACTAAGGATTCAGTTCTTCGCTAGCGAAATTTTTGAACGTCTAAGACTCTAAGATCTCAGAACAACAAATATTCAAATGTGGATCAGAGATATAAAAGAGACCTGTTTTTATATCTGATGATGTTGATAGATTATTCCGGAACAAGATGATGAAGTAGGCGTCTACTGCAAGCAACCTACGTTTAGTGCTACATTCGTTAAAACTATATCCATTTTAATCAAAATAATTTCAAGAATTTTATAAAGATTTTCACTCGTTATATTCAAACAATATGTTTGTTCAGCTGGCGTGGTGGACATTTCAATCGGAAGTCTGGCTTTTCTGAATTTAGCCGCTATACATCATTCTCGGCAGCAGATCGCGTATCGTGCGTACGCGAATTTTACAAAAATGATAATTCTAGCGCCAAGAAATTTGTTAAATACTAGATAAAACAAAACCCGGGTGTCCAAGGTTATTGCGAACGAAAAAGTACATGGAACGGGTTGATCGGACCGTTCGTGATGATCCCCAACTATCCATTTGAAATCGTGCAAGTACTTTGAAAGTGCATAGATCCCCGCATTTTGCACGAAGATTCGAAGCTGCCAATTCAGACGCAAATCAATCTCCAAGAGAGATGACTTTTGGACCACATTCTTTTTCCAAAATCAAAAATAAATGACCAAATAGTGTGTATTGATGATTAATATCAATATGTGAAAAGGTTATCGATATTATTGATATTAATAAATTTTTGATCGAAAAAGGCTTTTTTTAATCGTTTGTCATATATAAAATTCATTTTGAGACACCTTGTATAACTACTAGATGGCTACCATCGCCGGAATCAAGAGAAAAAAAGCCTTTGAACAGGTCTCTCCTTCGTTTGCCCTGAACTATACTGGCAAGACTGCGAATTGAAATTTATTATTTGCTCGTTTTTCGGTTCAACATCTCATTACATATTTAATCTTTATGCTTAAGATATGCATAGAGGATCGCGCTGCAGCGTATTGTTTATTTTTGGGCATGAAGCTGCACACTCCCGCTGCACCTCGTGATGGATGCGGACAGTTATATTCTTTTTGTCATAAATTTTTCCATACCTTCAGGTATAATAATCGCCATTCGGTTTCTGGGAGTGTCCAAATTATTTTTTGATTTATATACGTTGTATATCGAGGAAACTCCAAGAGGTGTTTTCATCGTATGCAAATGAATGCACAAACTCGGAATTCTCATTAAAAAACTAATCGGTTATTTTTCATGTTTCAATCTCCCAGATGGAAGTGGTTCTCGTTGATATTCCCGATTTATTTTATTCCATTGAAAATACCAATGAGTTTGTTCATGCCAATGGAATATTCAGAGTGTTCGGCAGAACGTTGAGTAAACGGAAATGGGAGGTAGTTGGGATCGTCTGCCACTTACTCAGCCCCAAAGATTTGACCTAGGCACCAAGAATTATTTTATCTGTTTTTGATCTTTGAAATTTTGTTTAATCTCTCTTCATAGTTTGAAGGTCTGTAACTTTTAGGGATTCATCAGGCCAAGTAGCTTGAAATTTCAACCAACAATTTGACTTGAAAATCAAGCTCGTAAAAAATTACATATATGTTACATATATGTACTTATATAAAAAACTAAAAAGAATGGAATTTTTTCTTAGGAAAAAACAAAACGAATTTCTCAAAATCGGCAAATAATGGAGGACGTCATTTTCTACTTTTTCCGAGAAATCCGAGTTTTTCACTATAATTTGACCCCCCCTTTAACTTTGTTAATAAAAGAGGTACAAAAAATTTTTTCTACAAAAGTTTCACGAAATCGACTAGTGTTTTTTAAAAACACAGAAAACGAAAAATATATAGAGTGAGCAACATATTGATAGCAACTTCATTTTTTCAAATGGAACACCCTGTATATTTTTTTATATTTAACTATCTCTTTTCCCCTGATTTCAAATATATAACATATGTTTGGCCTATCTCTCTTATTCTGAGTACCACAAAATTTCAAATTTTAAGAATCACCTGGCAAGCTAAATAATCAGTTTTCAAGTGGAAGGCTGCGATAACTCGAAATGCCCTTTTGAGTTATCTCGTTGGCAACGACATGACATATGTTTTTCTCTTCTTGTAGCTTTCTTATTTTTATTGTTCTCCACATAAAGCGAAAATATTTCAAATTTTTCAGCTTCTGTGTAGTGCATATTCGATGAATAGTTTAATTCAATGACAAACGTATGTCATATGTCGTTGTCAACAAAATAAGTCAATTTCGTGAAACTTTTGTAGAAAACATTTTTTTGTACCTTTTCTAGTAACAAAGTTAAAAGGGTGGTCAAATTATGGTGAAAAACCCGGTACCTATGTATTGAATAATTTCACAGATGAATTTTTTATCAAAGTTACTAGGGTTGGTCGAGGGCGTATTCGGATTTAAAATAATAGTTCATTCACATCATCCGACTGTTTTACTCAATCATCTTAAAGAAAAAAAAAACAAAATGTTCTAGCGTTTTATAAAATCGAAGCTCAGCAGAAGAACTTAAATCCGCAGGTCCCGCTCAAGAGGGGTCAAATATTGGAGGATGGCATTTTCTACTTTTTCCAAGAAATCGGTATTCCTAGAAGAATTGATTAAAAAAATGGATATACGTTTCACATATATGATTTATAGTGATTTAATTCGTGTTTCTATTTCAAAAAAGTTGATATTTTCGGTTCTTTTATGAGTTTAATGCATTAATAAATTTTTGCAAGGTTTCTTCTATTTTCATCATTTTTTCATTCATGTGACACTATACAATAAAACTGCTAAAAATCAAGAAGCTTGATAAATATTTAAGTACTTGACAAAAAAAATACTTGACTTGACTTGAGATTGAAAAACCACTTCTTGACTTGAACTTAACTTGTTATCAAGTCAAGCTCAAGCCAAGTAGCTTGAAAATCAAGCCAAGCCGTGAATCCCTAATTCGTATCCACAAAGCAGGGCTCTGAGGGTATCTTATTTTATAGAAAATATCCAGTTCAGGTCTGAAGTGGAATTGAATAAATTTTTAGGCTCGTTGTTCTAAACAATTTTCAAAAGGGGTTATTTTCACCAGATCAGCGTAATGGAGATTTAAGAAGGAATGCTAACACCCCACCTGTACGTGAATTCGATCAGGTCTTAATTCGATGCACGCAAACAATGCACTCTCCGAAAAACATATTGTCCTGCGGATCAGATTTCTCAAGCCGCAGCAACAGGAGGTTATCTTCGTGGCTGGTTAAGGACAACACCCTAAAACGCGAAAAATATGATTGGTATACGGTAATCATCGACCACCTGCGGTGTTTGCGAAACGAGAGTGTGACTGATGAAATGCATACATGCATGCGGATATTTATCGCTGGCAGTTTGTCTTGGCTAATTTAGCCAATTCTCTTGGATATTGTTGCATGCCTGGCACTTGGTCAAGATCAAGACTGATGTTCGATACCACGGCTGAGGCGATGGCTCTTGGTTGTTCTCTCTTTCTCTGAATAAGTAACGAGGTGCGAAATGGATACGTGGCCAACTGGTCAATACACTCATATACGCCTTTATGCGAGATGATCTGAGGATTCGAGTTAGAGAATTTTTCGAATGACAATGGATACTTTGTGAATAAATTGTCATTTATTCGTTCGTTCATCTAATGTGAAAGGTGGCTCGAACTAGTTTAGTGATGTTGATAATACTATATTTGACACGTTAGAATTAAAATATAGAGCAAAACTGATAAATCAGTGAAAAAATTTTGAAAATCCATCAATAAATGACTGAGAAATAGATTATTTAATTTACGTATTTTAGCGCGGAACGTCTTTGGTCTGTGACGTCACGGCTCTTGCCTGTGATCGCTACACCATAAATTACGTTTAAATACTTAGCCGCGCCAAGGCTCTCGCACCGTTTGTAGTTGTACAGTGTAGTTTTAACTCGAGTTTTGTTTTTATGTCACCATAATGGAGGAAGGCTTCGTGAAAGGACAAAGTGACAATTTGCCTAAATTAGATATATTCGCAGTAATGGAGTTTTTTTCTTCAAATCCATCTTATGTCAGTGGAGAAATAAAAGGAGTTAAACTTTTCAAGTAATTATCTACTTTTGAGTTTGCTTCATCATGGTTCAACTTATAACGATGATTTATTTAAAAAACATAAACAGTTTGTAGTTGAGTACTGGTTGTTGAAGTCTATCAATGGCAAAACATATTTATGTGAGCAGTAAAAAGTAAAAAGAGAAAAAAGTAATTTATATGTATGTATATAGTAAGTTATTTCAGCCATCGTGTAACGAACAAACCCGACACGATCGGCACAAGTGATTGTACACCAATGAATTCGTAAGCACTCTGCGAATACCAGTCGTCTAGTGTGTGACGTCACGACACTTATACGTACTATGAAATTATTTTTCCAAGCGCAACTTCAAACTCCCATAACTTTTTCATTTCTAGAGATATTTCAATGATTCTTCTACATTTTTGTTTCATTTGACTTAAATTTTTAGAATTAATCCTTAACAAAAAAATGAAAACTATTCCATTTGGTGGTCTAATATTTCAAAGTAGTTTCATTCAGTTTATTGCATTCGAACATCAAAAACTGAACATTATATTCCGAGAATTAAAAACGTTAATTTGTACCCCATAACTTTGTTGGTTAAATCTGATGTGTTCATCATTATGCGTAAGCATAACATCTCATGACTAACATCTCCAATATTGTTTTTTAAATACATAATTGTTTTTGTACTATAAATCTTACACTCAGATAATACCACAAAAAGAAGCCTTAAGTCGTCAAATATTAATATCTTGCGGTATAATCCATAGGACCATTGGAGTCATTGGACAATGATTATAATATTATACTCTCTAAAGAGCTTCTGCAATAAATCTGTTGTTTCATTAGATATTGTTATTGTTAGTTAACTCCAGGAAAATATTGCCATTTCCGAATGCAATGATGTTTCTTTGAATGATTAAGTATTCTCTTAGCTCGAAATCCTGTGTTTTTGCACATAAACATTCGTTCGAATACAAATGATCATCATTCTTGAATACGAGGGAAATATGGAATAACTGTTGTATTTTTATATCAGAAAAGAAGCAAAATCTGGATTATCTGAAACACTTGTTCTTAAATTCTTCGATAATTTATTCTACCCTTCATGGAGCTTCGTTTGTGATGGTAAATTTTAATAATTTCGCAAACCTTGTTCGCTTTTCGTTATACCCTGAGTTACAAAATCGCATATAAATATTTCTTTCATTTCTCTTCAAAAACCTTCATCTACCTCATGATTACTGATACATTTAGGAGGGATCAATACCACGTGGCATTTGTTTGATCTGCCAAAGTTTAACTACTCCTTTTCGCTCAGCATTTTTGAGATCCCACCCCTTTTCAGGACTCTTACCGCTCTTTTTACCACATTCAAAAATTCAAGAACTTATCAAGTCCATATCACACTATGTCGTCGTGTCTATTTCTGATCTTGCCGCGCTTGATACTAGCCTATAATTCAACCGGACATTTCCCCCTAAAATGCCAAATTGGCGTAACTTAAATTACCAAGGAAAGTGTCCATGACGGTTATAAATACCGTTTTTCTTAATTTCACTTCATGTTTTGTTGTCTGTATTATTGCAGTGATACAAAAATTTAATATCTCTCAAATATTCATGGAAAAAGAACATAAACATCACCTCAAAAAAAAAAAAAAACCAGATATCTGTCAGATAACTACCCAGAAATAGATATGAATATGGGCGTCAAAATAGATTCGAATGAGAAGGCCTAGTGTAATTCGGGCTTAATACAATATTCAGTGACAACTCTAAAAGACTTATAGTATTAAACGTTTTTTACATTGTTTCAGGAGAAATATCAATACAAAAAGCTTTTCATTATCATATATTTTTGGTTGCCTTTATGTAGGTATACCAGTTTTTGATTTTCTGAATAGTTTTTGAAAATTGCTATAAATGAATGTGAATAAATTATGAAACCAGTACACTTATCACAAGGAATTTCTAAAGCAACTATCTCGTAGAGATGAATACTACCGGCAAAATTACGCCAATTTAAATGCATGCGGGTTCTTTTTACATTGCACTCTTACTACTCCCGATCATAACATCAATACAATTCTGCCAACGCTTCCTCTGATCTTCCCCTGGAAATTCTTCCAGACTATGATTTTCTCTGGCTACCGGATGGTGACGCCTTCTCTTAATTATTCCATCCATAGATTATTTTCAGGAATGGTTAACGAGCCGTCATTAGGGCACATATGGGTGGCTAGACAAGAAAGTAGAAAGATATTAATGAGCAGAAGATAGCCTTGATTGTTGAACATGAAAGCGTGGAATTACATAGTCGAAACGAAGAATTATCGACCAACAAATTACGATTCATGCTATTTTGTAAAAGGTATGTTTAATCAACTGAGGAGAAATGGCTAATCGATACTCTTCGATAGGAGATAATAAAACGATTATCAACATTGAAATGTTGATACGATAAATTGGAAGTAATTGACATTTTCAAATTATGTTTCAATGTAACGGATTCAATACAAGCAGGCACTAATACTAGTATTCCAAGAACAAAAAACAGGCCTATATCGAAGGTTTTTCAAGAAGAGATTACATCATAATATCTCGGTGGCCAATCACCTCCTCGAGAAATAACACTGTCAGAAAACTTTTCTGCAAAATTGCGATTGTTTCGTTGCTTTTGTAACACGTAGCGCCGTCTTGTTGAAAATAAACGTCGTTCACATTAAGTCTTCCAATCCTGGCCATAAAATAGTTATTTATGCAACAAGTGCAAAAAGTGAATGTTTATTGCACTCGACGTGCACGAGTTGCATAGAACATTTTTTCTACGTTCATGCAAAAAGCAAAAAATGATTTATTGAGGTGCGGCACTAGGTGTAGGAAAATGAAAAGCGCAACTTGAATACTTTATTATCAATATCGATTTGCATTGAAACAGGAACTAATACGTTACGAACAATTTAACTCAAACTTTATTTTTACCCTCAATGTTGAAATTGAATGAACAATTGGTGCAATTTTCAATATAAATATTTCGTAGTGAGGTACTTTTTAAATCCACTTCTTGATTTGTTACTGCTGTTAACGTACTAGTACTTGGTAACTGTACATCGTTATTTCCTTCAGGCTGAAATATTTGTTTGTCATGATGACAGCACGTTGAAGTAGAATGACAGATGGGTGCAATAAAAACTTTATTGCAATAAAGAACTTCTTTTTTCACTAAATATAGTTCAATAAAGTTTTGCTTCTTGCATGAATGTAGGAAAAAATCATTAATCATACACTAATTTTCACGATCGACCGGCAATTCACAGCTTTAAATTTATCACATATTCACTTTTGTCAGTCGAGAAAGTCCAGTCACACCTTAAGCCCAAAAATCAGTTGTTTTTGAACTTCGCACTCGTTTTAGATTCTTCACATCGCTAAGTTCTATCAACAGCTCAAATATTTTCACCAATTGCACTATAACCGGTTGAGAAAGTGTTTTACGATGACCCAAAAGTGATTTAGTTTCGGCAACTATGACTATTTTCTCACTTCTTGTAGTGAATTTTAACAAATTCATTGTAACGTGTATCGTTCCATTTTCAGTAAAGGTGTAATTTTTATTGTCAAATGTCAGAAGATGACAGTTTCAAAAGTGATAATGGGCTAGTCAAAATGAAACTCATAACATTAGGATCATAAGAAGGTTAGACGTGGAGAACTCGGGAGTTTGATGTTTGGTCTCTTCGTTTTATCTAGAAAAATTGAAATTCGTAGTTACCAACAATTCCAAATTCCATTAAAGTCGGACGAGAAATGTAGAGGTTATGGTTGTCTCAAGGCTGTAGGTACATTTGGAACGATATATAAACACAAACTCAAAGTTGTCCAAAACGCTCTGAAAGCATTTTGGTAATATAGATTTTCAAAATTGATCTCAGAATTTATTACGAAGGATGCTTTAACTTCGATATGAACGAAAGCATTTATAACATTCAATCAACAAATAATTGATTGAACGTTATGATAAAACATTTTCAGTTCATCGTTAAATACGTGATAATTGTTTTTATTTATTTGTTGAACAGATAAGCAGGATAAGGAAGAATAAGGAAACTCAAAAATAAATACAGTAAAAAAAAATTAATTCAAACGATGTAGAACATTAATCTTCGAAGTCATATTTCTTGTGTTTTATTTTATCCACTCTTAGATAAGTATTTATAATTGTCGTATAATGAAAAACAAAGACAATGAAACATTACTTTTATTCAGATATACAGGGCACAAAAAAAAACCTAGGACGAGGCATTTGGTTTCATTTCAATGGGACAAACATTTCTGGTGTAATCTGGCTAGTACTCTTGAAGGTTAATACATTGAAATATTGATTTGAATACGCTGTATTAGTTATGACGTCACACACCGCCATTTTAGTTCTCCTGTCAGTGTTCGGAATCCAAACAAACAAATTGTCATTCAAATTAGTACGTTGTCGTTGAAGAAATTGACTTATTTTGATAAATAAGATTATTTAAGGAACGATTCAATATTAATTGATAGACAGAAGGGACGAGAATAATGCCACTAAGTTCGAACTTGAAGTTCAACTAATAAACACGGTTTTATACAAAATCTGGGAAATGATACAGGATTCAAACTTACTGGTATAAACCTCGTTCCTTCTGTCATCAATTAATACTGAAATCGTTCCTCAAATACTTTTATTTATGAAAATAAGCCAATTCCTTCAACGAAACCGTACTAATTTGAATGACAATTTATTTGTTTAGATTCCGAACACTGACAGGCGGCGTATGACGTCACACTAATAGAGCGTATTGCTTGGAACTGATAGTGGAACTCATCCGTATCTTCTATGTTCTTTCTTCAGGTATATTTCTTCGGTGTATTTCTTTGCTTGGATTCTCGGATCTCCACGTATCTTTCCAACCATTTTCAAGGATATTTTTTCTCCGATATTTCGAACTAATAAATCTTGTAGCTACGAATACGTCAATAAGTAGCCCCATATCTTATATTCGCCAATTATATGTTAAATAGTCATTTCCCATCAAATTAATTCTTTTTTAATTCGGTCTGCTCAGTAACTCTCCGAAAATGGTTTACTAAACCTGCAATTTGTGGTCTCACCACTGTGTTTTGCTAAATAAATCTAGCCCCTTTTAGCGAAAACGACCTGGATGAAATCATGCCTTAATTGAGGTTTCTATTGTTCGCGACTTCCCAAACATTCTGTTTATTTTTATAAACCAATAATTAAAATTGTATTTTCGACTGGGGGTTTCGGTTAATTTAAATGCACACCTACTTCGAAATGGATATCTCCGGCATCTTGTACTCCGCTAATTCCAGCGGTTAGACGAAATTGAAAGTCAAATTTGTAATTCTGAATTATAAACAGGCATATTAATGTAATGAATCAATAATGAATGGTCTTGATGGAATTGTTTTTTATGCGAATTTTTTTCACTTTGGATTAGTACGCGGAGGATTGGAAGCTGACGATGGATCTTTTTTTTTTGTGCCGGCATATCTGTGTCTTCGGAAAAAACCTGAACTCATTATTATTTTTCATTTGAAACTGTCCCATTTTACTTTGTTGTTTCTTGAACTCATAATAAAATTGAGGTTAGATGGTCATGATATACCAACTATTATGAATTTATAATAATTGAAGATTGAAGATAAGATTTGATTGTAGAAATGTACATACACCGTGGCATTGTTCTATTGAATTCTGTAATATTGCAACTGTAGAACGTGATTTTCTCACTGCACTTGCATATTAACAGGCACCGATATGTATAGACTTCAGTTGTGAGATTAATTTGTATACTTCGCATTCTGAAAGTAGGAGGCCAATTTACATTGTATAAAATAATCAAGTATCTACTATAAGAAGACACGTGGCTTGCTCCTTGAAAGCAGTGACGTGAAAAATGTTTTCATAATAGGCTATCTGATTCTATTCAACATTCACAGCTAGATCCAATATTAATAAGGAGTAGATTCAATCTGAAATGATTATGTTTCATCTGAAGTGATGATAACTAAAAAATCCTTTTTATACAAAATTAAAACTTTTTTCTATTAACGAAAAACCAAACAAAATATTGAAAAAGCATGGATATGAAGTCAATAGTTTTTGAATAGTTGCTTATCCAACACTAAAACAAATGAAGCTTTCACCGAGCGGTTATCCATCCAAAACACTGACTACCTTGTAAAACTGATTCCTTGAAGATACAAAGTTTATTTCCTTTTAATGAGGAATAGCATTTTATTGAACACTCACTGGCAAAGAACTCGTCCACCTAGATGAATTGTAAACCTAAGAATTTATCTTCAAATTGGCGTAAAAATAACTGAAATCGATGCAAAATTACGAAAGTTCTTGGACAACAAACTTTAGCAATATTTTAGGTGGCCCTGTTTTTTTGCCGGTGAGTGTATCTTTGAAAAACTCATGTTGTCGTCAAGATATAGGTGTTTCATAATATATGAACAGGACTTCAGGACATGAGAGCACGACTAAAAATATGAAAACAAGTTTTTATCAAGTTACCCTCTGAGAATCTTAATTGGTGAAGGTTATGAAGGAAAAGTTGGCGTTTTTCCACCCAACTTCTACGCTAATGTAAAACTACGGTTTTTGAGATACCCATTTGAACCGCCAATGTTTTCAAAAAAAAAGGACTCTTGGTCATATGTTGAAAAACATGGTCTTTGCTGTTAACTTTTTTTTTCAATGTCAAAAACTACAGGTTAACAATTTAATTTTTTTTTCTGAACAACTATACTATGTTTACGAAAACTGTTTTCTGTACGATAAAAGATTCCGGAAATATTAACAAAAAACCATTTCTTTTTATTTCAACACTCCGTATCCCGAAAATGGTGCATTGTAGAGGGTAAGTTAAAAGAAACTTTTTCATATTTTTGGACGTGCTATCACGTACTGAAGTCCTGCGCATATATTATGAAACACCCTGTAAATATTATATTGATACGCCCCAAAAATAAGTTCTGGGCCTGGCGCACAGGTGGCACCGCCAGAGCTATACCACTTTTTTCTGGTAAGTTTCAAGCTCCGAATCTTGTCAAAATGTCGGAACAAAGCGTTAAATCCCGATCGGAATTTTGAAGGTTAAGTGCCGCTAAATTAGTTGTTGTTCGAAAAATTGATAAAAACGAGTTTCGTGTATTCGCAGAGCTTCTTGTCCACAAATCATTGAAAATCATGATAAAAATTGAACAAATTGCGTTTCCAATTGTTCGAACACTCATCTTATTCCTCAAGTCTGACCCTCAGGGATTACTGGCTTTTTTGAGATATCAAAAAATGGTCTTGGGGAAAAATTTTGTCTCTAATGATGATGAAGATGAATATTTCTATAGAAAAAAATTTGAAAAGTTAAAGGAGCTTTCAAGTTCATGTATCCCTCGACTATGTTGACAAATAAGTCGAATTTTCAAAAAAAATGAGATCTTACTGGTTAGGCATGGGACTCATTGAGAAAAGGTTATGGTATTGTTCTTTTTCTTTTAATTGAGACAAATAATCAAGTGAATCTATCTCTGAAGCCTGAAAAGTATTGATTTGACTGTAATAACAAATTTTTGATCTGTCAGCAACCTAATCGTTGTTATGCTTTGTTCCATCTTGTGAAGCTATGGGATCTCCATTATTTGGAAAGAAGTTCTTTGATTTACAGATTGTAGTATGATTTGGTTATCATTGTTTTGTGAGTCGAACACTCAAATAGCATTCCTATATTTTATTTAGTCCAGGAAAAAATCTGAAAATAGATTTGATTTGGCTCCCACAAAATGTTGCGCGGATCGCATCATTTGGAATCTGATGAAGAAATTATCAATTTCTCATTAACGCTTCATTTGAATACTATCCATTTATTTCCATAGCGATTAAATGAAATTTGATACTATCTTTCATTCCATCAAAATCCGTAATCTGATAGTATTTTGCCAGATTCATTTCAGTTCATCAAACTCTCCTTGATTTTGGTATGCGACTTCCGTCAAACACTTTTTACATAATAAAGACTCCAACAACTCATTTAAGGACATCGTTGTCCATTTGAATACTCATCCGAAGTCATAAATTCCGATGAGTTATTTACCGGACCGATGTTTACAAAATGTAAAACGAAAAACGTTCGAAAAATATTCGCGATATCCGAAGCAGCGGTAGCGGAGACAATAATTCCATTACAAGCGAATACGATTTATCAGGGTGGTACAAAGGAAGAAATATGCACCGTATAATAATGCGTGTCAAACCGTGAGACCACTGCGCGGCACAAATAAAAACATCATTACCGAAATTGCTAATGTCCGAGAGAGTGCCAGTTGATAATATTCCGGGTGACGAAGTTGCCTCGTCTGGCGCTGTAAATTCTACTGGCAGGGGGTAGGGTTTTAGGCGCCCCGCTGGGCCCCAATAACTCACCACCGCCGCCCATGTCCCGGCAATTATATTCCAATCTTTTTTTTTTTTTGTACCACTATTCATGTTTATTTTCGTGTTTTTTCGGTTGGTGCAGGGTAGAACTGTTGGGATTTTAGGAGAGAGAGGAATGGTGTGATGCCCTACAGCTTAATAGGAAAATTAATTTAACTGATTATTCATATTTTGAATTAAGTTAATATTATATTCTACAATTGGTCAATGATATATGGGGATTCATTAAAAATGAACAATCTCTGAACTCAAGATGTACAGGGTGGGCAAATTTCGATGTTTTAGTACTACAACTTTTAAACCAGAGGAGATAGACAAAATCTGATACCCCATTCTTGGTCTCTTTTTCTGAAAAACTAGCAAGGGTAGTATTAATTTTTTACCACCTTCTTTTGTTTTCGAGTTATAAGCGAAAATTGGAAAAATGGCGATATCGAAAAACATTTATATCTCCGCTACTATTGATGATAGAGCTCTGAAATTAAAACATTATACAGGCACTTAAATCCGTTAAATCCAGTGGCGTGCTCGTATTTTCAAAAGGATTTTTTAATTACGAAGCTATGACCAAAAGTTATGTTTTTTCAAATAGGAACACTAGGTTTCTGTGCCATTTTCTGAAAGCTTAATTTTTCCTGATTTCAAAAATATATAACATGGTATGGTTTGTAATAAAATAAATAATAAAAATGGTCAAAAACCTTTTTTTTACCTAAGAGTCCCAATATTTCTATGGTTTCAACTATTGATGAACACAGAAAAACTGTGCTTTCTATAACAAGAGCAGTCAATCTGATTATTTCTATGCTTTTTACTATTTTTTACAAAATTCGAATCTAGATATGTTTTATAAATTTTTATCTAAAAATGTATTTGGAAATAACGAAAAGATCCACAAGATCGAATGTTTCGATCGGAAGAGTTGTATTGGGATCGATGAATCAGAAGATTATTTACATAGGTCTCCAGAATGAATACGCACAAGTACCAATCCATTCTGAATAGTATATATGAAACAACGCATATATGATTGAACTCAACAATTTAATTACGAAGAGAACAAACAAGAAATAATATTCAACCTAATAATGACAACAATTGCACAATGCACAGTCGACATTTTTTCTCGATATTTCGCACCGAATTCAATAGATGAATATTTGAAACTGTTCAAGCTACCTAGGAAATTTTTTCCGAGATCATTTATATTTTTCGAAACTATTTTTATAAAATAAATCTAGAATTATGTTGAAATTAATAAAAAGCATAGAAATGATCAAATTGACGGAAGAACATTGTTCTTGTTATAGAAAGTTCAATTTTTTTGTGCTCATCAATAGTTGAAACCACAGAAATTTTGAGACTCTTAGGAAAAAAAATGTATTTGACCATTTTCTGTTATTTATTTCGATACAAACCGTACCATGTTATATATTTTTGAAATCAGGAAAAATTAATCTTTCAGAAAATGGCACAGAAATCTAGTGTTCCCATTTGAAAAAACGTAACTTTGGGTCATAGCTTCGTAATTAAAAACCCTTTCGAAAATACGAGCACGCCACTGGATTCTACGTAAAAAAGTGCCTGTATAATGTTTTAATTTCAGAGCTCTATCATCAATATTAGCGTAGATATAAATGTTTTTCGATATCGCCATTTTTCCAATTTTCGCTTATAACTCGAAAACAAAAGAAGGTGGCCAAAAATGAATACTACCCTTGTTAGTTTCTCAGAAATAGAGACCGAGAATGGGGTATCAGATTTTGTCTATCTCCTATGGTTTAAAAGTTGTAGTACAAAAACGTCGAAATTTGCCCACCCTGTACAAGTGAATATGTAAGATGTTCAATCTAAGAACTCCAAATATGATGATTATTTGACCCATCATGCTCTATACAAATATTGCTGGTTTCAGAGATAACTATTGTATGAAGTTCAATATAAATTTTGATTATCTCAATAATTTTTCATGTTTGTATCATTTATATATAAAAAATTAGCAATTTTAGATTTTTTCGAGATGAGTACTACCTATTTGGATTCTAATATAGCACGCTAATAGGGGGCGATAGTTACACTTGGTTGTATTTAGGAAATCAAAGCTAATGTTTTTTCGGCTCAACTGAAGGTGAAATAATAAAAATATCAAAAAGCGTTGAATTCTACAAAAAAGTTGAGGGAGACCAGTGCTAGTTGTCACAATTTTCAATTCAATCACTTTAATTCTTAAGAGTTAATATATAATGTACTTGTTTAAGATTCAAAGCTCAAGTTAGGTTCCAAGCTTGACACTAAAATCAATTTAAAACACAAGCTTTTATTAATTAGAGTATAACTGAATTCAAACATGGGTATAATTCTTGTGACAGCATGCCCCAGGTTGGGGCATGTTGTCATATTCACTGGAGTAAATTGTTAAATATCAATTAAATAAAAATAATAACCTATAACTATATATTTCTACTCAAAAAAAGAGGAACACGGTGAATTTCGTTCTTCACTGTTAATATTGATGGTTTCCTTTTTCTCCGTCGAGTACGTCTAACTCTTTCTGGTGCCTAATTTACGATATCTGGAGAAAGAAGGGACTCAATTCTTTTCTTCTACAATATTTTCAACAACAGCTTAGCTGAAATAAATTTGTAGTTTTCATTAAAGTCAATTACATATATCATCTCCCAACTGATATTCCTGTGCAATTTAACTCACCTTGATTTTGTAAAACTTTTTCGAACACATTTACGTGTACCCTAGTCAAAAAAAGATTTTCTGTATAAGAAAAACTATAGGTGTTATCTTCCAACATAAGATCTTGTTGAATCACTATGCCTCTGTGACAACTAGCCCCGGTCTCCCCTACTCTTGTTATTTACTTAGTTGAAAATTGAATTTTATAAAAAAATTTATTTTTCAAATGTGTAATAATAACAAACTAAAAAACTTCGAAGTAAATGTTCGAAATTCCTTCCATTTACTTCAATACACTTTAAATATTGAATAGAGCTTGTCTATTATTGTCAATCACTGTCGCAGATTTTTTTCCGACACAATTCTTGAAGACAATTATTTTTTTTTTTAACCTAATGCCTTAATCGGCGATTAAAACGAAAAATCCTGAAGATTGAAATCAGAACTACTCCGTAGCTAAGCAAAAACTATTCGTTTAAGTGTTGATGAACTTGTGGAGAAAAATGTGGTGGTGCCCCGTTTTGTTTTGAGGCGTGAGCTATATCCCTTAGTAATTCGTGTAAATATTTGTATGAGGCATGATGGGTAGAATCATGATGTCTAAAATTTAAAATTCAGAGATTTCCGGAAATTGTTTTCTAATAAAGAGGGTGATCCATTTAAAAAATTACCCTCTATATCAGAAAACAATTTCCAGAAATTTCTGAATTGTAGATTTCAGACATCAAAATATGATGAGGTATATTTTCATATGAAAATACACCTCATCACGTGGTGATCCATTCAAAAAATCACCCTCTATATGTATAAAAAAAAATTCCGGAAATCTCTGAATTGTAGATTTTGGACATCAAAATATGATGACTTTAATGGACTTAAATATCTCTATCATGACGCAAAATATTGGAGATATTTTTTGAACGGTACATATCTTTTTCAGAGAAATCTGCAAAATGTTCAGGAAACAGTAGTTTGGTAAAAGTCCTCTACCGATTTCCAGAAGTAATTCAGAGCACGAATTTGATCAGAAATTTTTTAAATGAAATATTTCCCTACTCATCGTTCCTAAATGTTCTACCTATCATATAGGATTCATTATTCAATTTGATTATTATTATTCATTAACCTCGTGTCACGACAACTGAAAGCAACTGCTACCGATGAAATATCGGCCGATTTTACTTCAAAAATCGGTGTGTGTTAAACTACGCATAGACAGAAAAAAGTATAATATCGTAAAATATATCAGGGGAAACAATGGCATGTTCGAACATCATCAAAGAATGAACTTCAACTCCATCGATAGTCTTATACGACAACGACATCTTCATCAAGAACATCTTTGAAGGAAGAATCAAACCTTCTATTTACAGAATGTCAAGGATCTGATTAATTCTAGAAGTTACCTACATTATGTAAGTACTAGCAGGAGACAGTGTTTGGATTTTACGTTAGTGTCCTGTTTTTATGGCATTAGGGTAAACAGCTTCGTTTTTGTATTTTTCATTTGAATTCAGTGCATAACACAGGCAAGAAGGAAAAATATACATGGAAGTTGATTGTGAAGACGAGGAAAGTGACACTAAAGTGGCAGAAATGGATCAATATGGAGTAGGGGTATCAAAGAAAAGAAAAAAGTTAGATAACAATATCTCAAGCGATAAAAGAGACATAACAATTGTCAATAAATGAGTGAACACTGAAATAGCAATAAAACACACTAACAAAACATAATCGGTTTAATTTCTGATAATCTAATACCAATCTTACTTCGACTTGATTTAGGAAATAAAAGGCAATTTGTCATTCAAAGTATGATAGGATTAAAATTATGTTATTCAATGCGTTCACCTCAATTATCTAAATGATCTCTTGGATGTAAGCTATTTATTGCTTCAAAATCGATTCAGTTCTCATAATAATAACAATAATTCCGTAGTATTGAAGTTGTGAATGATATTTTCCTGGTAAACTTTTACCTGAACCAACACCTATATAGGTATATTCTTCGAGTATTCTAAAGATCATCCAAATCGACCATAATAACAATCCAAGATTCAAATACTGAAAGTCATCAAGATCAAGGAATCTGTTCTCATAAAAAGTGATTCAACTTTTTAATATAATTCGTTAAATTATATAGCGACAGCACAGATTGCATTTTTATTCCGTGTAATGACACTGGACGAACTTGGATACAACCTCTAAATACATTAAAGAAATACCCCTAATTTACTATACGGTCTCTTGTTAAATTCTCGTTTTTCATGGCGCAAGGAGTCTGATATTGTTCGCAGACTCTTTTCGGACGCAGGTCTTCAGTCATCCAGTCAAATTAGTTATAATATTTGTGTTGACAACTTGAGATATGTATGGACAGGGGTATAATTTTCAGGATCTGAAGGACAAGCTTGGAACAGTCGTGTTGGATTTATTTTAGGAGTGAAAGGGAACCACTATCTTTATAACTGGTTTTTGTTTATTTACTTAATTTTCAACCATGTATAAACATAAAGTAGGTATTCATTGTCATCTGTAGCTGTGAATTATGGCAATTATAATTGAATAATATATTTCGACATGTATGTTTATTTCTATCAGATTATAAATTGAAATATGTACAATTCGTTTCAGACATTTTAGCTTCTTCAGATGTTCCTACAATACAGCCACAAAATAGGCATCAAGGCAATGAAACAAAAAAATAGAGTAAAGAATGGAAATGAATATCAGGAAAAATTCTAGACGAGTAAATACCTTTATTTATAACTGTAATAATGTAAGGAACAGTGAATAGCTAGAGGTATATTTCAAAACAATCTCAAAACTCTTTGAAGTGATACATTCATTCTACATTTTAGTCGATACAATTTTGAAATATTAGATGTAAAATAATTCTCAATATCAACAAGATGAATTTCCGTGAATTTCAGAGATAAAATGATAACAATTCGAAATAATTAGCTACACATTTCTATTGAGTTTTCTTAGACTTGAGTGGTTGATGTATTTGAATTTGAAGGGTTTCCAATAAGAGGTTTATTTTCTTATCTGGGCAGATGTCATCTTTTGACATTTGACTAGTAAAAACTACGGCATCAAATATGAAACAAAGATACTGATGTGGACGACGTTACATGCTACACAGGCAATGAAAGAATCTCTATTTTGCAGGGAAAGTTTCTTGGCGTGTTTTTTCTCGAGAAGGTGATCACGATTGGCCATCGAGATGCTATGATTTAACACCTTTAGACTTTTTTGTTTGTGGCCACGTGAAAGACAAGGTTACAATGCTCCGAAATCGATTAAAAACCTTGCAGATCGAATTCTTGAAGTTATCGAGGACATAGGGCTGCAAATGTGCAAAATTTCATGGAAAGTATATGGTGCTACAACTGTAGCCGTGACAGAAATTTGGCGGATAACATATTCCATCGTTAATGGCAAACTTTCTTCTTCACATTGAAAGAAACAGCCACTGATTTCTCTCATGATATACTCCTTTTTCTCAATATCAAAATGAAACCTTTAATTGAAAAACCCTATATTACTCATTTCATAATTCTCATATAGACCAGCTGAAGGATAGGATTATTATTATACGGTCCGTATTTTACCATAATTTGTTTTATTATTCAGAGTAGACCGTTTTGAATTCTTCTCAAATTATCCAGGCATCATTTCTTCTTTACACCGAATTAACAGTACCATTTCTTGAAATTATTAATTTTGATGATGTTTCATATTATAAACTGGTAACGTTCCAAAATGCGTATCGTAAAAATTCCCATAAATGTGTTTTTTCATGTCTTAATTATAATATTTTTTTTAATAGAATGAATTTGACGAATTTTTTCTACGAAAATTAGGTAACATAACTATCGTAGTGTAGTAATTTCCAGTGTGGTGGAATGTCGACATCAACTCAGTGAGTGTCCTCGACGAAGTATCATTGAATAAAATTTATTACTATTCAAGTTATAACGGCAATAAAGTCGATGTATCCTATGAAAATTTGGGAAATGTAACAATATTTCATCACTATTGATACGGATCACAAATCATGAGAATTTTCTGTTGGAAATATTCAAAATATTTGTGTTATTTATAAAACTATGAAATTTCACGTAAAAATCATCAACATGATATTATCGAATGAATATATCATCGGATATTCAGGTGGTATGTAAACTTACATAACTTCAGGTTACACAAAGTATAAAAACTGAGATGAATGAAGGCTCTCAATGCTTTAAAAACCTCATGGCATTTCCATCTGCGAATCGCAGCTGAATCTTACCAAAATCGACCAATTTTTAAAGGGGTTGGTGACTGGTGATGAAGAGTGGATCCCTTACGACAACGTCAAGCAAAAACGGTCGTGGTCGAAACGTGGTGAGCCAGCGAAAAGGGTGGCCAAGTTAGGATTGATTTCTAGAAAGGTTTTGCTGTGTGTATTGTGGGATTGGCAGAAGACTATCTTCTATGATCTGCTTCCAACGAGTAGTTCGATTTAAATATTTGGGCGCCGTGGTTAACGAAAAATGGGACTGCGGTGAGGAGGTCACATTAAAAATTGGAATGGCAAAGAAAACTTTTTCAAGACTTAAGAACCTCCTGCTTCAGAGGGCGCTACCACTTGAACTACGTCTGCGAGTTGTTCATTGCTACGTGTGGCCAGTACTCCTATATGGGTCAGAAACATGGTCTCTGAAAGTCAAATCCCTTAACCGCATAGAAGCATTTGAGATGTGGATGTTGCGCAGATTGTTACGAATACCTTGGACTGACCATTTGACAAATCAGGAGGTATTGAGACGAGCCGGAGTGGAAAGACAACTGCTGAACATCGTAAGGCAGAAAAAGGTGTTTCACTTGGGACATATCCTACGAGGAGACCGTTACTCTATCCCTAAACTTATTATCCAGGGTAAAATAGAGGGAAGGAGAGGCCCCGGAAGAAAACAACACTCTTGGCTGCGAAATATTAGAGATTGGTGTGGAGTGCATGATGCAGAGACGTTATTCCGAATGGTGGAGAACAACATGCTAACTTTGGCAGCCATTAATTGAAGAGATGGGACATTGACCCCAACGTACAAGTTGTATATGGGACTGGAAGAAGAAGAAGATCTGCTTCCATACGGCAAAACTGTTGACCCGCAACTGTACTGTAAACAATTGGACAATTGGTCAGAAGGAAGCAATCGCCCCGAAGCAACCAGCTACGGCCAATAGAAGAGGAATTGGTTTAAACAAGTTAAAAAATAAAAAAACAATATAATAGTTCAATTATTCCTAGCTCGAAGGAATTTATTGAATCTGCCAAGTATAGACTATGAAATATAAACAATATGTACATATGATATATTAATTGTAGTTTGCTATGAAATACTGTTATTCAACTGTCATTACCAGTACCCTAAAGTCTGAGAGAAATTGTATCCTATTAAGATGAGCGTGTTAATATTAAAAAAAACTTCTGTTATTATAGGAATCCATTTTCTTGAAGTTATATGACTCATCCATACCTTATTTTTGAAGGACAATAATCAGACATAGACGGTTCCTAAAAGAATCGTTCACAATCAACATTTCGAGATCTTCTCTATTATCTCATTGTATCGTTGGCATACTTTATATGCAAATGATCCAAGAAGCATTCCATCATTCGTAAGAAGAATATGGGATGCCAAGTCTCGAGAATTGTCTATAGAGCCGGTTATTTCTGTTTGAATGTTAGAGGACCCATAAAAATACTAAAGAAGAATTAGTGTCGAGGAATGTTTGTTTATACGTTTCCAGTTTATTAAAATAGTCCTTTAAATTCAAGCCGGGTGACAAGTTGGCCCCATTCGTTCACTGTCGCCCAAACCTGCCCGAGCCAATAAAGGTGAAAAGAAGAAAGAGCCTCAGCCCGCGCTCAAATTATTTCAGAAATCGTAAATATGTGAAACGACCTCGCGTTCTGGCCATCGAGAGGAGAAGAAAAAAAGGAGAAGTCAACTCGTATTACATTTTATTCATTCAATTACCATAAATATGTCGCTTTTGACGATCTCGGGCATAAAATTTAATTTGTTTAAGTGAATGCTGTAATTTCCTGTAATATATGGTTCGGTTCTGAAATGAAATTTCGCTCATTTATACGAATTTTAATTTACTAAACGGGTTAGCTTCGCGGAAAGACGGTGGTGATGCTAGCGGTGGCAAGTTCTAACCCTTGCCTCGCTTAATAAATGGGCTTGTTTAACGTTCTTGTTCTCTAAACGCTTAGCATTTCCCTCTTTAATTTGCGTTATGGGCTGTTTCATTGTTTCAGTTGCGGTAGACTTATGGAATTACGTGAGAGTAAAATGGGAACAAGCAATGAATATTTTACAGAAATGGTTATTTCAATCCTTCCCTCTAAGTATTACCCAAATGAATATCTGCAATATTTCCGAAAAATGAATTTTTAGTAACTTTTTCCAACATCTCATTCTTATCATCAAAATATGTATCTTGCCGCCAATTTATCTGCTCCCTGGTTACATAAAACAGCTGGTAAGCTCTGCACTTATTCTACTTATACCACAGGAAGATTCTGAGGCCATTAAATAAGTTTGTGCTCCTTTTCTGGTAAGTGTGTTGGTCCCTTCATTCTCTTTAATTCCAGAATGGCCGGGAAACTAGACTAAAAAGACCATGTAATTCTTGCCTATTCTGTTGAGTTTTCTTCGGCATTCCAGTACCATCTCAAAATCGTTGATATGTGAGCTTATTGCTTTGATTGCAGCCTGACTGTTAAAATCTCTGTATATCTGAATGAAAGACAGTTGGACAACGGCCTAGTGCCAGTCCCAGACGTGGTTTTAGAACCATCTGTGTATTCTTTTTGAGCATTGTGGACTCCCTTTTCCAATATTATTTTTTACTTCAGGGGTAGATCGGCGGCCTTGGAGTGATTTACTGCGAATAGACTCGGTATGAATGATGAAAAAAGGCAGCCACTGATTTTGAGCTTGAGAAACCGAAGCCAGGATAGCAATGTATCAATTCGGTTAGATTTTTTGGTGTGAGTCTTGGAGTCCTGTGAAGGAACTGATTTTCACCCTTAGCAGGAATATTTTTGCTTTGAGGGACTTATCGCATTCTTTCTGCAGTTTCAATGACGGTTTATCATGCATTAATTGAGTCCAGGTCGAATTATTGTGTGTTAGTATGGAAAAATTGTGCCCGATTTGGAAGGATTGCAGAGATGGAACATCAGTTCAGTGGATGGTCTTAGATACAGCGGATGTTGCGAGCAATAGTTTAAGAAATTGAGTATATTGACTTATCCTTCTATTTTCATTCTTGAAAAGTTATTATATGTTCATAACAATATTGAAAGATATCGCCTACAATCTGATATTCATAATAACAACACACGAAACAATTCGTGTATAAGAGAAGACTACCCCAAATTGTGGAGATCACAGCAGAGTCCAGACTACTGCTCAGCTTCTCTTTGTAATAGGTTGAAAATATTTTGGGATTGAGTTTAAAGCAAAGTTGAAGGCAATTTGGCTGGATAATGCTTTTAATTTTTATTGTCGGATAAACTTTATACTTTGAAGTGTGTAGTAACACAACAATCTGGGATTTTTCTTGACTAACTGCTGTATTTGTACTATCTGTTCTATCCACAGATTTGGATACATCGGTTATGAAATTTTAAATTATCGATTCAGAATTTGGAATAGCCATCTGAATTTAAGCTTACTTGCATATATCATCAATCTTTAGATTCGAATTTCATAATATCTGATTTATTTTTTTTTACCTTTTTAAGTCGTTAAGAAACTCGTTCAATTAACGAATGGAAGAGAAATGACAATAGTATCAAAAAAATGAGGAAGCGGTGATGTCAAATCAGAAGTTCTTTTTGAGCGCTAATTCATTCATGTTCCAATTGCGCCCTTGAAAGCCACAGAACTGGTCAATTTTTCATGATTCTAACAAAATGTCATAGGTATCGGATCTGCTGTCATGGAAAGGACGGAATTGCTTTTCCAATATTTTTCTTGAATTTTCTATGGTTCTAATTATGTGATCAGCTTGAAAATTTTTCCACAGAGCTTGTTATTGTTATTTTATATCAAAATTAAAAATCTCAACCCAGCCTGTTTGTGGTCACGTTATCTTTGTTTTAATTTTCTTCTTGAATTTTCTATTTCTGGTTGAGCAGTAAACATGAAATTTCGCACTAGACTTAAAATTGTCATTTTACATCTGACCATCTGAATTCTAATTTTCATCTCGATGGAATAAAGTAGTTTTGAAATCAACAGCAAAAATATTCAAACTGCCAAATCTACCCAATATCTAGTAGGATTTTGTCATTTATATTTCTAGGTCTTCTCGTTTGAGGGTTATTGTGTTTGCAGACTGCCGGACGGACTGATTCCTCATAAGTGAGTTGAACCTTATGGTTTGATACCATTCCCGGCACAAAACTCGAAAATTACAGACATTGTGACGAAATAATAGGGGGATCTGTTGAGACAACGAGCGTTCAAAAAAGAAGAAGAGACATTCTATGGAGATGCATCAGGACATCGTCAAGGATGATCGATTCCTATCACGCGCTCCCACCGTCAATAACTAGTAGAAAATTATTCAGTTAACCGTGTGAACGATAATAGTGTTCATAGAGCGAGGACGGACGAACGATTATTATTCAGTGCGCGGGGGCAGCGCACAGAAGAACCAACAACACCGGCGGACCACTGAACCGCCATAGAACAATGTGCGGGCGCCGTCGTTCAAAGCGGCTGCAACGCGTCATTACTGTTATTCAGGGTAATTCGATAAATGGCCACGTAGCGGCGCGGCGTGCATAATTATGATAGTAAAACAGACACATTATCACATCGTATGCTCGGTCAATGTAATAAGCGGGAAATTTCAGTAAACAACGCCGGACTGCAGATACGATATCTTCAGGAATGACATATCCGAAGCGATGCTTTCCTGCTGCCAACATCATCTCTAATGGCGCAGCTGTTATAATTAGATATGTGTAAAGGGTGGGCAAAATAGATATAGAGGAAAATTAATGGCACATTAAGGTTATCCTGATCCAGTGGCGCACTCTGGTATTCTTAGGTGAGCTATAATACTGGTCCGGCTTTCATTGACGTGTTCCAATGACATATGACAAACAGAACTGTCATCCGAAACTTCATATGTTTAATTCGAGGTATGATGCATAGAAACCGTGGTGTGTGTACTGATTCGATTTTGTTTCAGACTTTTTGAGATAGTTCACCTGTTCCTTTCATGTTTTGGTTACTATAGTTGTGTATGGTGAAGCTCTTCCGAATTGTTCGAATTCCTGCTATCTGTCTAGCGCTGTTTATAAATGAAATAATGATTTGGGACTATGCAAACTTCCGCAATAAATTACAATGCAGTTTATATCGAATTTTCAATGAATTGAATGGAGTATAATGACAGACAGCTATTGGCCTATTCAGAGTGTAGAAGATTGTCACGAGCATCGAATATGAAATATTATCATTCTATACTCAAAGGACACCAGAGTCGAGAATCGCGAGAAATGTCAAATATAAACGCTGTTGCGCCATCTGAAATAGTCATGTTCTCTCAAAATCAAGTAGATATAAATCTGAAAAATCTCCCGATTTGCATGACTGAAAGTTTTTCAGGTATAAGTAGACACACTAGGGTTTCTATGCATCTTAGTTCAAGGTTAGTTTTTTAACAATATGGATTGTTTATCTACTGCTGAACGGGAGAAAATTGTGAAAACTAACTATAAAAATAAAGATTTTCTAGTGAGTATGCCACGCTCTGGCTTATTTTGCATCTGAATTGGAATCTCCAACCTTATAAAGTTCAGTTGACACAAGAACTAAAACCAGCTAATCATGAAATGCGTAGAACATATGCCAAATGGGAGCTTCAACAACAAAGTTTGGATGATGATTTTTTGCATCGAATTTTCTTCAGCCACGGAGCAAATTTCTCATTCGGTGCTTATGTAAACAAGCTGAATAGTTGCATATGGGGCAGTGAAAATCTTCATGTAACAGTGGAGAGACCATTACATCCACAAAATGCCACTATGTTGGTCTGAAACTTTTTTGAAAATGAAAAAGCTGTCTCTCAAACCGCCAATTCTCATCGTTATATCCAAATAATTATGGATTTTTTTTGACATCAAATTAATGATATGGAAATGATAGAGACGTGGATCCAACAAGTCACACAACACGACCCGTTTTAGATGCTTTATTGCAAGAAAAATTTCCAGGACGTGTAATTTTTCGAGAGCAACAGTCGAAAGGTTCTAGGAGAAAAAAATTGGCTCTAATGAAGAAATGATTGCCGAGGTTGAAGCTCATTTCAAAAGCAAAGACACATAGAAGAAGTATTGCTTCCGTGACATGTAAGGATTTGGTGTGCAGGTTGGTCTGCTGGAATATATTTTTTCTTTGAAGGATATGCTATCAGATCGAATGACGAATAGCGTTATGGTGCTACAAGTGTCCTGTTTCTTGTGCATCAGTTGTTGATTTTTTCTCGACGACAATTGGCTTCAGCAGGACCGTGTGGCGCCCTACAGCCTATAAAACAACGGTGGTTTAGCTTAAGTTTCTTTATGATTGTGTCATCTCCTGGCGACGCTTATAGTGACAAGAAATGGCCGAAACATTATAAAGATAAATCACTTGTCGATTATGAGATTATTATAAGTTACGGGTTTAGTCCAACGACTACTGACATATTGAAGGCCGACCTGATATTAGTAGCACTACCAATGAATATCTCGACAAAGGCCAAAGTGCCAACAACGAGGTGGAGGTTATTTTTTGGGTATATTAAATCATACATGCATCTTATTTAATATTTTCACAGAAATTTTGGTTTTTCTAAATTATGTATTGTTCCATTATAATATCCAGATCATTATATCCCAATAAATACCAACTTGCCTACACAAGATTATGGTTTAGTGAACTTTTGAATGTGACACTTTTATTGATACAATTTCTATTGAACTAAGATCTTTTTCAGATCACTATTTTCGACACACCGACAAAGATTCTGCTTACTTCACATAGTGATACTACCGTATGAGTATCAAACCATAATAATAGTCGTAGTTGGTAATAAACTTAGAGCATAACTTCACAGTTTATTTCTGTGTATGATCTTCAGTGAAAATTTTTTGGTAGCAAAACAGACATATTATGACATCATCTACTCGCTTAAATAATAAGCAGGAAATTTCAGTAAGCGACACCATAATGCAGATACGTATGACAAGCGAAATCTCAGTTTTACGTTGCGTACTTAATCTTTCATGACGCAGCTCAATTGGTGCCAGGCATGATGAATAGATGTAATTGTAATTACGTGAAAATTGTATGAAGCTGCAATTTTGTCTTGTTTGTGGATGGATGGGCAATATCGCCTTTATCAGTTTTTCTCTTATTCACGTTGGGCATCATTACGTTGTTTATAAGAATAATGAGGGTATGAACATTGATCGAATGGTAATAATAGTATACTTCGGAAGAATTCCGCTCTGTGGAAGATATTATGTTTGAAGATACGCTAGAAAATATTATTAATATTTTTCTGCCGTGTACAAGGCTTTCGAACAAGTCGTATTCAGTGCACCTGAAGGGTTTTAATGCCTTATACATAAGAAAACCTCTGCCAATGGGTATGACACAACTCTTCCTAGTCCAGCGCTTCTTAAAAGTCAACGTTATCATCTCCTTAGAAGTTTCGATTCACGCAAGCCTTGCATTCCAAAAATCAGAAATTTATACTAACTGAGAAAGAAACTGCAACACCCTGAAGGAACTGTTTAAATTTAAAATTTTTTTCGGCGAAACATAGATAGTATGTAAAGGAATGAATAATTGAAATTTGAAGAAAAAAACGAAGGATGTATAATTTTTTTTAATAAATTTGTTAATAATGTGTTTGTCCACCGCCATTATCTATACATTCCCCAGAAAAAGTTTCCTGAAGTCTCGATAATTATTGGAAATCTTTCAGATAATTCTCTCATTTTCTTTCTCTAGATACGTGCATCCGCATCCCGACCAATCGCATACGATGAAATGACAAATTACCGCGTCTTTGTAAATTAATAATTTCTGAAGAGCTATATTTGAGGACTACAAGATTAGATGTATCCCAGATACATATTTATTAGAACCTTCAATATGGACTTCATTTCAATAATAATGACAACGATTCCAACGTTTTTGGGACAACATTTCCTTTTTCTGAAGTTTAAAATATAAAATAAATCTCATACCATTACATATGTTATGTTTCATTGGCCAATTCTCTGTACATTTTTTTGAATTAATTGATTTTAATCAATGGTTTCATAAATTTCAAACCATGAATAGGAATTAAATGAGAAGGTAAAATATTCTAGAAATCAATTAATTAATTGAGAAATTCGAAGAATATTTGGAAATTTAATCGTATTTCGAAACAAAGACGAGCAGTTGAAAGCCCTGCCATCATGATATGAATTTTTAAATATTTTCCAAAGGAGTTTTGAAAATGAAAATCTGTAACATAGAAGGAAGTAGTGAATTCTGTATTATGTAAATTCAATTTTGAAAGCTTCAACTGTTGAATCCAAAATTGTGTAAAAAATCCCTTGTCTCCGTAGGTATGTATGCTGTCATTCGTCCAGTGCTTTTTCTCAGAAATTATCAGAGCTCTTTGCTTGAATTTGGTACAAAAATCCGTCGTTTTACCATATTGCTCTCGAGAACACGATCCATGAATTGAATGCAAAAAATCATGTTATCAAAAATTACGTGTTTCCATAAGTGTTATAAATACAATTCTTACTGGACTCAATAATTGCGAAACTATAAATGTTTCAAATAACCCTTCTGTGTTGAAGCATCATAACTGCATATTTTTTATCTATGTTACACTTTGCAATGTTTTATTTGTCAAGGCGTTTGATTGGTACCTACCTAGTAGAGAAAAAAAAAGATTCGAATTAATATCTTTTTAAAATATGCTTTTTTCAATTATTCATGGTATTCAATAATCTTCAATATTATTATTCTCATGAGATAGGGGCAAATAATAGACCCTAGTATAAAATTTGCAGTGTGTTTCACTACCTATTTATTGTCACACTTCATGGTATGATGGATAATTTGGTGGAATTACCATGATTCACATATCCTCAAGTCGAAGGTTAATCAACTACGACACTATATGGGTGTTTTCACATACAACACGGTAAGATAACAATGGCGGTGGTCGCGTCTTGGCGATATATCGATCTCGTGACGTTCATATTAATCCAAGCGGTGACTGGCGTCAGTTTTGCCAACCTACCATGAATACGAATCGCCCAAAAGTACCTTTTTCCAATGAATCTCCTGAGAATACTTTTTCGGGTGAACTCAATTAATTTCTCGTGTAAATCATGCTGGTGCTTTTAAAGAAATAGAAAACATTTTGGGGGAGTCTCCATACTGCACGGATCTACTTGTCTGGGTCCTCCCATACGTGGTGCCTACCTTTACTTTTCAATAGCAACCAGGCGGGCGTCTCCTGTAATAAATAACTCGATAATGGCCAGGTAGGCAAATACTAATTTCAACTCCATTGTGTTAACGGACTCCTTGATTATTTATATGTATTTATTTACATTGTCACCAGGCCCGAATCTTATAAACTGAAATGTTATTTATTGCCGATCAGAGAACGTTGGCAATCGTATGCAGCCCCGAGGCTGGATGGAGTCCTTTTTTCTCAAATTTTTTTTTTTGCCAATTGGAAATATTTCGAGAAGGACGCGATGTTTATGGTTTTGTCCATGAGCGTTTCACCGAATGAATCATTGTCGGTTCTCACAATGGGGCTTGAAAATAAAAGCTTCAGTGATGAAACACCATTTAATTTTATTGTGGTGGAATCTTTCATTGAAATAATGAATCCTTTCAGTTGATTTTACTACCAAAATACTGCATTTGACACAATCTTTTGTAATGAAATATTCCAATGTGTATAAAAAAGTTATGTAATGGAAATTATATTACTTTAAATCGAATGTAGGGATTCACGACTTGGCTTCATATTCAAGCTCAAGCTCTAGCCAAGTAGCTTGATCGACGAGGAATCGACAAACCTGGTTTTTCGCAGACTCTACGGGCTACAGCAGCTATATTCTTCGATCCTTAACATCTCTAACTTGTCCCAACAGCTATAATTTTTCCACCAGTCTCACTATTGCCATCCGAGAAGTAGCTTCACGACGACCCAAAAGTGCTTTAGTTTTGCGAACTGTGACTACAAAATTTTCAACATTTTTATAATAAGTTTTAAATATTTCTAAGCGTTGTTGAAATTGTAACTTTCCATTTTTAGTAATGGCTCAGTTTTTATTCATCCAATGTCAAAAGATGACAGCTCCAAAAGTGACAGCATGTTCATAAAGCAGACTTTTCAAAATATTACATCTTATTGGAAATCCTTGTATGATCATTTACATATTCTGATATAATAATAAAAAGCCTTTATTTCCAACAGGTAATGGTACTCAATTAAAGGAAATCAAAAATAACAATCAATATAAAATCAATACTAATTTATAAAAGAAAAAAAAATCAATGCTATATCATGAACGTAATCCAATAAAACCATGAAAATTAAGAGATAAACAGCCCATATACACCCCAAACAGAAAGTTTTCAGGCCCCGGAAAAGAAAAACAAAATACAAGAAAGAAATGGAAATCAAATACAATATAACGTCATGCGTGTTCATCTTAACTTCAGATGTTCCCATTCAAATACAAATCACAGATATAATTCAGAGATTGAGAATGCAGATCACATCTATCTGCTATAGAATTAACAACGGAACAAGCAAATCTCAGTGGTGACTGCAAAAGCAAATTAGTTCTTGGTGTATATATTTTATAGTAAATCTTGTTTTGAAAGTTGTTGTGTCAAGTAATAGTCACAAATCACATAATTTTTTCGAAAAAAACAATAATATTTGAAAAAAATTAAAATGCCATAATGAAACGTTAATCTTCAATAGAATAATATAATGTAGAAAAACAAATGAACCTCAACAAACCAATAATCAATAAACTTCTCATTGATCTGTAGACATCATAGACCAATTAGTCAGATTGATCAGTTAGCAAGGTAGAAGTAGATGGCTAAGGTATATTTGTAGAAAAAGTAGATGTGTAGACAATATATGTATGTAGATTGAGGTAAGGCAGATTAGGTAGATCTGTGGAGCGGACTATTTGGTCTTCATAAAAAATATGAATGTGATATAATGAAAACTATTATATTTTATATCATCACTATAATTTATATTTAGTATTCTCGATTCTATATAATTTTTTCAAATATTTTTACAATATTGAATGATATGTTTGTAAATTCATAATAATTGAGATCAATCGATAAAGATAAAACAGCTATTCGTGGAAGATTTTATGAATGTGGAACATAATATCTACTTTGATTGGTTGATGCTTGTGTTTGTCCATCTTGATATTTATTTTAGAAGAGCAACCATACATCTAGTATCTAGTACACATCGGTTGTATGCGCGTTTAAATTAAAATACCTGAACCTTATAATCCAGAACACCATTATACAAGAAACGACTCAACCAAGTACTAATCTTGCATCTTTAAAGACCTCATGGTTTATCTTGTGACACGATAAAAACTAATGTTCATCCTCCTTATTCACCTTAACAATTTAGGGTCTTGTATAGCATAGGTGTCTCCAAGTTACCGGCTTATGTCTAAAACCCACGTACCTCGTAATTAAAGGTTTTTCCTAGATCATGCGTCTACAAACAATAGGAAGAAAGCGTCAAAGGTGGACACATCCATCCAGCTGATTAGGGAACGCGAGGGCGGTAATAATTATAGAAAGTATAAATTATTTTGCAGGAAAAGGAAAAAACGGTATTATATTTTTCATATTTTAAATAACAGTACCTGAATCCAGAACAGCATTATTCAAGAAACGACTCAACCAAGTACTAATCTTGCATCTTTAAAGACCTCATGGTTTATCTTGTGACACGATAAAAACTAATGTTCATCCTCCTTATTCACCTTAACAATTTAGGGTCTTGTATAGCATAGGTGTCTCCAAGTAACTGGATTATGTCTCCAACCCACGTACCTCGTAATTAAAGGTTTTTCGTAGATCATGCGTCTACAAACAATAGGAAGAAAGCGTCAAAGGTGGACACATCCATCCAGCTGATTAGGGAACGCGAGGGCGTTCTCCAAGTCCCATTCATTCGAATTCTAAGCAGCCTGAATAAATGACGTGACACCATTAACCGATTTGATGAAAAGACCGTGCATCATAAGGCACCGTCCAATAAAGATGAAATAGTGGACCATTGTTTCAGGGAGCCTCGGCCGCCTCCTCGACTCGTTATTTTCAGCCGGCAACACGTACCAGCGCCGCTTCTATAACAAGCATCACCAACAGGACTATGATGGATCGTCTCCGTCGGGCCCGTGTTCTTCGGCCGTGTGTGTGTTGGCTGAATGTTAATATCGATTTCGGATGACCAGAAATCATCCGAGTCCAGTGAACTTCCTCCGGTGCGACGACGGAGATAAAATCATTACACTGGGCCTGGGATTTTAAAGCTGATTTTAACTATATTTGCGACGCTGAATCTGTACATGCAATCCGTTTTTCACTATCAGCTCTACTTTTTTAGATACATCAACTTATCTATCGATGTGGGTTTCATTCAGAATATCCATTATTATTTACAAGGGTTACTGTATGAGAATGTTAATGTATTGAGAATACAAAAAATAAACAAGTGATTATGAGGAAAAAAATTTTTACTGCTTTTCAAAATAATCGCCTTTATGGTCTATAAACTTTTGCATGCGATTGAACAATCACTCGAAACATTTTTTCCACTCTGAAGATGGTAGTTCTAAAACATGCGTTTTGTAGTTCTAAAACAGCATCTTCGTGACAATCGTTGTCCACGAAGTTTGGTTTTTATTTCTGAGAAGAAGAAGAAGTCATTTGGAGTGTAGTCGGGGCTGTAAGGCAAATGACCCATTAATTTGATTTTTTGTGTGTTCAAATACTCATTCGTTGCATTTGATGTGTGTGAGCTCGCATTGTCATGATGTAAGATAATTCGTCGTTTTGGGTTTGTTTCTCTTAATTTACCGAAAACTTCAGGCAAACGAATGGTTTCATCACTGTGAATTAAGGGTGTTTTGATTTTCAAAAGCCACAATTGCCATAAGACAAGTTTTCGTGTCGAAAAACACCACCATTTGCTTCCTTACCCTTCGAGAACGAGCAATTTTTGTTGGCTTTGCTTCACATTGAAACATCCAAACTACCGACTGGCCTTTTCTTTCTGGCTCATATGCATAAATCCACGACTCGTCACCTGTGACGATGTTGTATACCGCTTTGGATGCACCACATCTGTATTTCGAAATCATTTTACGACTACAATAGATACTAGCAATTTTATGAGCACCATTTAACAAATGTGGATTCCAACTTATACAGAGCTACCGAATACACAAATGTTCGTGCAAAATCTTATGTATGCTAGTCATACTAATGCTTAGGTAAACATCTCTCGACTTCCTGATATGTCACATGATGATCTTCTCCAATTAGTTTTCGTACAGCTTCAATATTTTCCGGCACAACGACTGATTTTCGACGACCTTCTTCAACTTCGTCCGTGAGCGAACTACGTTCTCGTTTGAATTCAGTGAACCAGCAATATACAGTGGCTTTAAATAGTTCTTCATCGAAAAATGTGGAATTTAGTCGATAGATGCATTTTTCTTAAGTTAGAAAAGTCATAATTTTCATAGCTCGAAAATTTTCACGAGTTAAATCCATATTATGACAGAGATGAAATTTTCAATTTACTGTTAACAACAAAAATTGTGCTCGTACGTCAAAACGTTAGAAGTACTTATAACACAAAAAAAATCAAATTTTACGATGTCAATATCCGATTTAACCTAACAATATCAGTATCGCCAATTCTCAATACATAAATAGTAGCCCTAGTGTTAGTTATGTAGGTACAATGGTTTTATTGTCAGTCTGTAATTGAGTAAATTCCAGGTAAATCTCACGAAGACAATTTTGTATTTTTCACGAAATTAGAGGACTCATGAAAATAATGGGACTTTCTGAAAATATTCCAGATGATTGGCGCCTATTTAATGACAGTTCAAAGCGAAGTTCAAAATGTGTCCTTCTACATAATGGGAATAAATAGGGTTCAATACCACTAGCTCACACAACGAAACTGATACCATAGCTTTGGTCTTGCAGAAGATAAAGTAACACGAACATCCATGGATGATTCGTGTAGATTTAAAAATGGTTAACTTTCTTCTTGGGCAGCAAAGTGTTTAGTAGGGACAAAACACACCACCGGGTTAGAAAAGATTGTCCTCGAAGAGAAAACCTGGAAAAAAAGGTACTTAACGACGCTTTGATTGAAAGAGAAAAAATCATCCTTCCTCCGTTACATATAAAGTTGGGCTTAATGAAGCAATTTGTAAAGGCTCATGATAAGAATAGATCATCTTTTGCATATATAGGGGTCGAAATGCATCAGTTGAGCACAAAAAACTCAAAAGAGGGATATTTGACGGCCCACAAATAAGACAATTAATCAAGGATCCTGCCTACATAAATACAATGAATCAAGTTGAAGGATAAGCTTGGACTACATTTGTTACAGTTGTAAAAAATTTTCTAGGCAAACATAAAGCTTCAAACTATGTTGAAATGGTTAATAAGATGTTTCAAATCCTTATAGTGCAATATGAGGAGTATTGAAATACACTCTTTACACAGCCACTTGGACCGTTTTCCAGAAAATTTAGGAGACATGAGTGAGGAACAAGGTGAAAAAATTCACCAAGATATTGAAGTTGTGGAGGATCGCTACCAAGGAAGATGGGACATGCACATGATGGCAGATTACTGCTGGAGTTTAAAAAGGGACTGTTTGAAAAAACATTCAAGATTGTCGCGGAAAACAAGCTTTCGAAGTGTTGATTGACTATTTGATTTCTTCAATGTTTTTTTTTCTGTTTTTAAGTACGCCATAATATTGCATTTCATATAACTAAGAAAAAATTTCGTATGTACTCTTGTTTACTACATTTACGGATTTGAGTTGAAATAATGTAACTTATATTTTTCTAAAATTGTATATCTTAAAAATTTGAGCTCCTAGGTAAAAATGAATAATTTATTTGAATTCAGGACATCAAATTGATATGGAATCATCTCAAAAAACCTCGACACCAAAACAACTGTTCCCCTCTGAATTATTAATCCCTATTTATAGTAGGATATGGGCGGAGGTGGTGTTTGCGGTGGTTGAATCAAGACGGTGCAAATTCGTTGTCACTGGGTGTGTGGGTACTTATTGACGACAATGCTAGCGCTTAATGAACCGTAAATATGGGTCTGGTAGTGTTATGACTGGTTAAGTTCTTTGTTTCAGTCTATTAGGTTGAACAACGAGGCCTACCCTGTGATACCGGAAAAATTGAGATTTATGGCTGTACTTACGCTATTCTAGGTGGTCACATAGTGAACACTTGCTTCATTTCGTGGTGCTTTGTGTTTCTAGGCGTTAAATGAACTGGTCGTGGTGATATATTGCGAGATATCGCTGATAGAAAAACAATTTTAACACTTCTTGAAAGAATATAATAATAATAATAATAATATTAATGAACTTTATTTAGCACTCGGCTATTGAAAACAATACAAATATAATCCACTAACTCAATTAAATTCTTCATAAATATAACTCATTAAACATTTTTTGAATTCTCTATAATTATTACAATATTTGATCTTTTCAGGTAGATTATTGAAGATAACTAATCCCCTGCTAAAGGTGGATTTATTCATTAATGTAGTATTAACTTTTTCTATGTAAAAATCATCTCGACGTCGTGTATTATCATTAGCAAATTTTAGGTTTTCACTCAAATATTCAGGTAACATTTTATTCCTTGCTTTGAATATTAAATCTAATGTTCTATAAATAATCCTTTGATTGACACTCATCAATTTCAAACAATTTAACATATTTCTTATGGGAGTTCTTTTATTACATTTCAAAATAATTCTCATACCTCTATTTTGCACTTTTTGTAACCTATCTATGCTACCTTTATTTAAATTAAACATAACTGACGAGCAATAATCCACATGAGGAAGTACCAATGATCTAAACAACATCAGTGACGTATTCATATCAATTTTACCCCTTATTCTAGATATGAAACCAACCTTTTTGGACATTTTATTTGCGATATAATCCGCGTGAAACTGAAACTTTAAATTCTCGTCTAAAATCAATCCTAAGTATTTCATTTTAGTAACCCTCTCTATTTCATCTTTGTCAATATTAATTCTGAAATTACTTATGTCGGTACTACGTGTCCTATATTCACTACCTATTAACATTTCTAGGCGTTAAATGAACTGGTCGTGGTGATATATTGCGAGATATCGCTGATAGAAAAACAATTTTAACACTTCTTGAAAGAAAAAATATAACAAAAATTATTCAAACATCTTATATAGTTTTTAATAGTTCTCTGAATCGATCACTCTATCATTTCGTCACAGTTTCTGTAATCTATAGGGTTTGTCGAATTCCGCGGTTGAGTTTGTTAAGGAGCGAAATCTGACTAGGGGTTCTGTAAATTTGGCCGTACAAAATTTTAATTTTATGTTCATTTTTACATCTACATATTTGATTTAGATGTAAATATGTAATTTGATGTGAAATGATTTCCTCTGTGCTAGATATCATCTCGATTGCTAAGCCAGAACCATAGAAAATTCAAGAAGAATATTGTGTAAAAAATACCCAACCCAATGACCACTATCAGCGGTGTTGAGATTTTGGGTGTTGATATGAAATAATACTTTGAAGCTTCGTTCAAAATTTCAAGCAGATCATATCAAAAACATAGAGAATACACGAAGAATATTGGAAGAGAAGTAGATACCCAATATTTTCGTGATTACAATTGGTTGATTGAATTTTTTTTTATTTTCGAAAAATGATCATTTGAAGCTCGGTGCAAAATTTCCATTTGTAAGCGTCATCAGAATCATCTAAAATTCAGGTCGATTATCGTGAAAAAAACCTAATATTTCATTGATAACAAAGAATTTTTGCGTGTATTGATAAAATAACAATTCCAAACTCGTGCGTCAGAATTTCAGAAAATTCAAGTAGAATATAGAAAAAATGAGGTAAGCATTAACGTGAATTCGGAGCTTTTTAGCACTTGTTTATTATTGCGCCAATTGTGAACTTGGGAACGCAGAACTATTAGTTATATGTGACCTCCACGGGCGTAATAAAAAAATAGCAATTCCAACTTTCTTGCAAAATTTCGTTGTAATTACTGTTTATTATTAGATATTCATAGTTGGTAGGATATAAAATCAGTAAAAATTCAACAAATTACACCCATAATTAAGGAAATGCCTTGAATACAGCTAAGGCACTGATGCTGCTTTTTTTTTGTTTAATCAAAGTCAATATAATTTACTTCCTGACGAGGGACATGCAAGCAAGATTTTTTCGACTACTGCTACAAAAAGAATGATAGTAAATTTAAATTTGATTTGAGAATCGATTATTCAAAAAGGCTGCTTGCAGAATTAGATTATTTTTGTCGTTGAATTAGTCAGAGGCCATATTTCAGTATTTTTACATTTTATATTATTCAATCTGAATGAGGTGAGCATAATCCAAACTAAGTTATATAGACTTAATCAATAAAAAAAAACTCTTGAATGATATCATCAGAAAATTGTAAGACTAAAGCATATGTTGTATAAAGCATATGTTGACATAATTAGTACAATATTTTGCCAACTTGGAGTATTAGTTAACAGACTAAAGAGTTTGAAAGAAGTAGTGCTGTTCAAATCTTATTATCGGATGATTTCGAATTTCTCGAAAGTAGACATCTACAGATAGATATCTCCAAAATGGAAAAAGATCTATCAAACTCTCATCCAGTCAATAGCTTGGGAGTTCGTTGTAATTTGTAATAACAATTTTTCAAAACGAAATATTCAACGTCCATCACAACAATCTCCAAAATTCTGTAGCCACTCAAATATAACATATTTCGAAGTGAAATTCTTCGTTATTCATTACTTTATTTATATTCCACACAATCTTCGTGTAAAGGTGTACGCTACGTACGTGATTCAAATGTTTATGTAAATTAAAATATTAGTCAATGAAATTTAGCATTGTTTCCATATAGTAACATCTTCAAAATACTCTCATGAATACCTGAAAGTAAAATCGAAGGATGCAGTTTTTTTCTTCAATGAACACATGATAAACAACCTTGATTTCATGTTGAATATTTCTAAATAATTTCGGCAGCTGGAGGAGTCTAGTCAGATAGTCTCGAGGTTGACCTACACGACTTCGTCAAAAGAAAATGGGCAGATTGAACTCCGCCGGATGCCTTTGACAACCTGTAATTTTGAGTCTAACGTTGCCCATACTTACGATCTGAATTTATGATATCTCGATTTCTCAGAACTCTTTGTGGCTATACCACGCAACTATTGATATACTTCGGAAAAAAACAACCATTGTTCGTCCCTCATTAAGCTGGTCAAGGTGTACTTGGAATTCTGGGGCAATACTCAAAACATCTGAAGTATTTAATGAAGGTTTACTGCATTAAATCACTCTAAAGCTGTTCCAATTTTTCCTCTTGAGTTATCGGTTCGACATATTATGTAAATTACTTTGGAATACAACATTCGGGTTCATTAAAATACAAACAAAGAATGACGGTAACCACTAAAAATTTTACACTATGGTTTATTAGAGAATATCTCAAAAAATGTATGAGATATTCTTCTTCTGACCACAGAAAAGAAGAAAGTAAACAAGGAACTTCTTGGACCTTCGTAAATTCGAGCCTGAGTCAAGCTGAGATTCGCTAATGTTATCTATCACCATTATAGAAATTTAATGTTCGCAATTTCCTGTTTATGTTTTCCCAATATGCTGATATGAGTCTAATCCTTGAATTTTTTTTTCTCGATTTGGGAAGATTAACATCGTGTAACGACCGATATTTTCACCAAATTTCATCCATAAGTTTCTTTAGAGAAAAGATCTGCACGATGTACGGTGGATGGACGGATAAACCCGAGAAGGATTTTTGTTGAAATTATATGACACAAAAAGAATTCTACCAAACCTGAAATACGTGGCTACAACATGGGTGCCCAAAAAAAACTACTGTTTCAAAATCATTAAATTGGTTCGGGTGAGATTATTACTTATTGAATGCAAATATTCATGTCAACACTCACCGAGAATCCCGACACAATTCTCGCCGGTAAATTACATTTTAAATCCCAAATCAAACTAGTAATGGCTGAAATCTGAAACAAACTACTTATCTTTCCCGAATCTCGATAATTATTGCAAATCTTTCAGAAAATTCTCTCTGTTTCTTTCTCTAGATACGCGCATCTGTTGCGCTTCATCAGCGACCAACAACACACGACAAATCGACACTCGTTCATTCATACGCCAATTGCACTCTTAGAGATCACACATATGCCAATTTGAAGTTATGTGATCTCCAAGGACGCAATTAACGCATTAATTGTCGAGCGCTAAATTCCCAAAGCTCCTGACTTGATGACAGTGCTTTCCTCATTTTTATTGTCCTGTATTGTCACGCTAATCAATTTGCTCAGTTGATAAACCAGAAAAAATTTATTTATAAATAACTGTGGAGATTTATCCTTCTATACAGTATACACACTAGAATTACAAAGTTTGGATTTTTATAATGAGTTGATCATGTTTATTATTTTTCCAATATAGCCATATTTTCAATAAGTTTTTCTTCTTTTAAAACAAAACAGAATATATTCATTTGACCTTGAAATTTCCACGGAATGATTAGTACATTGGAAACCATTTTTGGTGCAATTCTGAGAGCTTCTACTTTGAATTGTTCAATTTACAAAAAAGTTTTCATCCTCTGTCGATGAAAAATTGCAAGCACGATACTCACGAAAAAACATTTGTACTGAGAAATAATTTTTGTGTCTAATGATTATCAACTACCAAATCATAAAGGTTGAAACCGTTCATTAATTTGAAAAGTATATCGGGTGTCCCAAGGTGAGTGGCCTATTAGATTATTATGGAAACTATTGATGGTAGAGATTTCAAATTTTGTGGATAGATATTTGGCCATGTAAGGTACATTTTTAAAATAATTTCACATTTCCAGTGTTGCCGGATGTACGACAATTTGGCAACAACTTTGTTATTTTAAATGGGACATCCGGTATTTCTATTTTTTTTATGATACTCCATAAAATATTAAATCTATTCACTCTATTTTTTCCATCCCTATCTTTAACGGTTTTTGAGTTATTAATTATTTTTCGAAATTTTAGATCAAATTGGCGTATTACGAAAATGACTCTAGTTCGCTCAATATTTGAGATTTAAGTCAGAAATTTTGCAAGTCGTTAGATATTGATCTGAGTCACTGTTTTTGAATTATGGTTGTCAATAATACAGGACGGACCAAAAAAAATCATCATTTGCCAAGTTACAAAATTGTAAAAAAGTCTATTTTTTCAAATTAGACACCTAGTATATTTTTCAATTTTTGGAATCAGTACAACATACTCTACAATTTTTCTATTCACGTCCCTATACCTATCTCAACTGAATTCCGAGTTATATGCGTTTATTAGATTTCACATTGATTCAATAAGCGTTAATTTCTTTTGTTTTGTTATTTTCTCTATTTCGTTTATAGATCGATATATCAATGAATCAGTTCAATCCATAAATGTCAAAATAAACAATTATTGCCTAACAGGTGTTTTGTTGCGAGGTTTTTCTATAAATAATGGCTCAAGAAAGATATACACATATAACGCATATAACTCGGAATCCAGTTGAGATAGGTATAGGGACGTGAATAGAAAAATTATAGAGTATGTTGTACTGATTCCAAAAATTGAAAAATATACTAGGTGTCTAATTTGAAAAAATAGACTTTTTTACAATTTTGTAACTTGGCAAATGATGATTTTTTTGGTCCGTCCTGTATTATTGACAACCATAATTCAAAAGCAGTGACACAGATCAGATCAATATCTAACGACTTGTAAAATTTCAGACTTAAATCTCAAATATTGAGCGAACTAGAGTCATTTTCGTAATACGCCAATTTGATCCGAAATTTCGAAAAATAATTAATAACTCAAAAACCGTTTAAGATAGGGATGCAAAAGTGATAGTGAATAGATTTAATATATTATGGAGTATCATTAAAAAAATAGAAATACCGGATGTCCCATTTAAAATAACAAAGTTGTTGCCAAATTGTCGTACATCCGGCAACACTGGAAATGTGAAATTATTTTAAAAATGTACCTTACATGGCCAAATATCTATCCACAAAATTTGAAATCTTTACCATCAATAGTTTCCATAATAATCTAATAGGCCACTGACCTTGGGACACCCGATATATGTACTGGGTTTTTCACCATAATTTGACCCCCTTTAACTTTGTTACTGAAAGTGGTACAAAAAAATGTTTTCTACAAAAGTTTAACGAAATCGACTAGTGTTTTTTAAAATGATTTCACAAAACGAATTATATACAGCGTGGGCAACATATTGATTGCAACTTCATTTTTTCGAATGAAACACCCTGTATATTTTTCTATATTTGACTAGCTCTTTTTCCCCTGACTTCGAATATATAATATATTTGGTCCATCTCCTTTATTCTGAGTACCACAGAGTTTCAAATTTTAAGAACCACCTAGCATGCTCAGTAATCAGTTTTCAAGTGGAAGGCTGCGATAATTCAAAATGCCTTTTTTTGGGTGATCCCTTTTTGTAACCAAGTTAAAGGGGGGGCTCAAATTATGGTGAAAAACCCGGTACATTTTCAGTACAACACTCAGATCACGTCACCCTGAACTTTATAGTCTACTTATAAGAGTTTGAGGCTTCTCCAGCCTAGTAAGAAAACTATAATTCAAGGTCAAATCATCAGGCTGCATACAGGTATTTGTTACATTATACAAGTTCATATACATATTTGAAACGTGTATTGCTTCCACCCAACTACTTCACACCTATACAATATTCAAATTCGTAGAAACTTCCAATACTTTATTACTATTCTTAAAAAAAAATTAAGAGAATTCGCAAATATTGAAGACTAATAAGACCAAACTAATGAGAACCTCAACACATGGAATTAACGTTAAGTACTCTCGCACATATTTGAGGAGCATATGAACGGATATCTAATCAATGGATCGATGATGTACTCGAAGACCTGGACTGTAAAAGCAGTATCTGAGATCGGGCCAGCCGACCGGTCTGTCTACTCCCCCCCTGGGCCCCTCCGAGGAGCTGCCCACGAGCTCTCGGACCACGTCACCGATGATGGTATAGTTGTTCATAAACTTCAGCAAACCACCGTTCATTTCTGAGTTTATTGGATAATTTCTGTACTGTTTAAATGGAAATGCTGCACGGGCATGAGAATGGCGAAATTATATGGGATTCGTATAAATAACGTCAGGGATATTGCTCGACGATCATGTTTTTGTAATGGTGCCCCGTCCGATATCTTCGGATCTATCTTTCACTCGGATTCAATTTACGGATGATGAATATGAATCTGGAGAGAGGAATGTCGACGGCTAACTTCGAGGTGATTCTGTCAACACATAAAATGAAAATATTTCGGTCTTTGCAGCTAAAACCAGTTCTACGGAGCTATATTGGTTGTTGAGGTTTGTCGCTATGCTTTGTTCTCTTGTTGGGCGTTGTGATGCGTTGCCTCAGAAGATTCGTACTCAGCGTTGGTATTAAGCTGCATAGGCAGAAGAAACTGTTGGATTCGAATTAACATCTATCGTCACGGAGGGTTTTCAGGGATTCTTTTAATGATAATTTTGCACAGTTTCTTTATTGTGGATTCAATTTATGGATGATGAATATGAATCTGGAGAGCGGAAAGTCGACGGCTAACTTGAGGTGATTCTGCCAACACATAAAATGAAAATATTTGTGGCTGCGCAGCTAGAACCAGTTCTACGGAGCTATATTGGTAGTTGAGGTTTGTCTCTATGCTTTGTTCTCTTGTTGGGCGTTGTGATGCGTTGCCTCAAAAGATTCGTACTGAGCGTTGGTCTTGAGCTGCATAGGCAGAAGAAACTGTTGGATTCGAATTAACATCTATCGACACTGGAGGGTTTTTGGGATTCTTTTGATGCTAATTTTGCACAGTTTCTTTATTGTTGATTCAATTCATGGATGATGAATATGAATCTGGAGAGCGGAAAGTCGACGGCTAACTTGAGGTGATTCTGCCAACACATAAAATGAAAATATTTCGGTCTTTGCAGCTAAAACCGGTTCTACGGAGCTATATCGGTTGTTGAGGTTCGTCGCGATGCTTTGTTCTCTTGTTGGGCGTTGTGATGCGTTGCCTCAGAAGATTCGTACTGAGCGTTGGTCTTGAGCTGCATAGGAAGAAGAAACTGTTGGATTCGAATTAACATCTATCGACACTGGAGGGTTTTTGGGGATTCTTTTAATGCTAATTTTGCTCAGTTTCTTTATTGTGGATTCAATGTATGGATGATGAATATGAATCTGGAGAGCGGAAAGTCGACGGCTAACTTGAGATGATTCTGCCAACACATAAAATGAAAATATTTCGGTCTTTGCAGCTAAAACCAGTTCTACGGAGCTATATTGGTAGTTGAGGTTCGTCGCATTGCTTTGTTCTCTTGTTGGGCGTTGTGACGAGTTGCCTCAGAAGATTCATACTGAGCGTTGGCCTTGAGCTGCTTAGGCAGAAGAAACTGCTGAAGTCGAATTCATATGAACTGATATGGAGCTCTATAATCAAAGCAAATACCAAATGACCCTTCACAATGGCGAAACTGTAAAATTAGCAATAAAAGAATCCCCAAAAACCTTCCAGTGTCGATAGACGTTAATATCGACACTGGAAGGTTTTTGGGGATTCTTTTATTGCTAATTTTACAGTTTCGCCATTGTGAAGGGTCATTTGGTATTTGCTTTGATTATAGAGCTCCATATCAGTTCATATGAATTCTATGATGTATACAATGGATCAAATAGGGTATTTTGCATTGCAAATGAAATTTTTCATGTTGAATATTTGAAAATCTCTTATTCCGAACTAAACATCTTTGGAGTTCAGAGTTTTGGAGTGAAGAACATGAAGTATGAAAATCATGGTTGAAGTATAAAAACACTACTCGAAAATCTTTATCTCACGAATGAATATTGTTTAGAAAAAAATCGCCCTACCATTCGATTAGTACCGAAAGAATTTCTGCAAAAAGTCAAGCGAGTGAAATTCGCTGGAGACATACTAAAATGAATCAGTCCCGTTCCAACATTCATAAAACACATTTATTTGCTGGAAATACCTGAGTTCACGATATTGAAGTAATCTTATTGTTCACCTTTGATGTAGTTTCAGCTAATTATTTAATCAAATTGACTATTTCAGTCAGAAAGCCTCATGAGTGAATTCACGGCTAGTGCTACAAATGTTTTTCTAGCACTACTATGGGATATTGCCTAATATTATTATTTACCCGCATTAAAAACAAAATAGTCTGCATGATATGCTCAAAAATCTTGTAGTATTGAACCGGACAGTTAGAATCTATGAGAAATTATCTTTCACAATTAAGACTGTGCAAAATGATTCTGCATGGTAATACCAAAAGTTGAAAACGCATGTATACCAATTAAATCTGAAGGCATAAAAGAAAGAATCAGAAAGTAGTCATAAATGTTATAGTTTCCAATAGCTTGATTTAAAGTTAGCGACCCATCCTAAAAAAGAATCTGGAACTGAATGGGTAGCTTGGAAACCACCATAAAATTTATAAATTGGACAAGTATTCACCAAGTGGTCAATGGTTTATTCTACGCTACACTCACATAGTGGGCTTTTAATATAATAGCATTTGAAGAGCATACTATTGCAAAGACCATGACCAGTCCTAAGTCTATTAAAAGTAGACCAAATTTTTCTAGGAAGATAAAAACCAAGAACTTTCTCTGAATGATCAACGATTAGACTTATGTTGACAATACAATAAAATTACAGGAACTCCATTCTGAATTTCCTTGTCACTTTCATTAGATTGAAGAAAAGTATTAACCCATAAAGATTCACGTGACTTTGATCTGGCAGTTCTAGTATCCGGGAGGCAAGATTCAATTGGAAATAAGTTCGGGTTTGAAATGAAATTTATCCGAAGATTTCTTGTTCTCTCATATATCTATTAATATGAGGATTAAGTATATGTGATACCTCTGGTAACCAATGTGAAGTTCTAATAGTTCTACTGATAATACTCATAGATCCTTCAAGATGAACATCAGCACTATTGAACCAAACCGAACAACAGTATTCAGTAGAAGAAAACCCAAAGCTGCCGTACGAAGAGTGCTGGTTTCAGCACCCTATAAAGAACCATCTAATTTTTGAAGACTTCAAATTCATACTCCAATTCTCCAAGTAGACGAAATTCATAGAAGAAGAATCAAGTTATTTGGGTACTATTAATATACTCTTAGCTATGTATATGGTGGGATTGAATTAAAAAATTTTCAGTTGGAGCTGAGAGTTCTTTGGCATATTTTGCGTAATTACTCATCGTATTCACAAATCATGCTTATCCTCCGATATCTCACCAAATTGCGCACGTATTAATTATTGCCATATATTTCAAGTATTAGTCGGAAAATTATACTGCAGGACCGAAGCTCATATTTCAAAGTTTGCCTACATGTCCAAGGAAGTCCTGCATTCTTGTATGTACCATCGAGGGTGATTTATAACCGAGCGCACTACCCTGGCATTAAAGTAGTCTCGCGATGCCGTTACCTGCAGCTTTCTCTCTTGTGATGGTTGGGAGTGCGCACCAGGTAGACCCATTTCAATATGTGAGGACGCCATGTTTACGTATAGTTATAGTCTTTTGGTCGCGATCATATATTTTTTGTCCATGGTCTATTATTAAATTGGGATGACAGGTCAGAGGCGTAGAGATCGATGATGATACGCGAATGTGATAAAGCTGGGTTTTCCCAAGACGCAGAGACACAAGGTTAATATTATCTATTAGAAAATTATGTAATTTTTTGAACAATCATAAGTTCATTCTGTGAGAATACGAAGAATGGGAAAGCACTGACGTGAAATCAGGAATTTTTGAGCGCTCATTCATTCATCTGCCAATTACACCTTGAAAAGGGATGACCAACAAGTGACTGCTAACGAAATAAGAGTTAAATAAATAAATTTATTGAAATTGAACCCAGTACATGATAGAAAGTGTCAACAGAGAAGATACATTTTCTGTAGAAAATTAAATTTGTTAACCGTTTATTTATTTGTACAGTTTTAGTTATTTTGAATTTGGTGTTTGGTTGATTATTAATTTTTACATTTTCAGAATTGGAATTATATTCCAAGACAAAAATCAACCAAATATATCATAACGATATATTATTGTGAAGGAATAAACACAAAGTTGTCAATGTTTTGATATTTACATCGAAAAATTCATTAAAAATATTTTTCATTGAACGAATTTTATTCAGAATGTTTTTATATTATGAAAATAAGACTCACATCGAGTGTTCTGAGTAAAACAAAGTAGACTAGGTAATATGAATCCAGTATTGCCGGCTATTTGGATGCAGGGAATAATGTCGTGGGTATATTTTTTACCTCACGCGTGCGTTCGATTGCCTGCAGCAAGAATTCTTCATAGACAAGATAATATGTATTAGGTCCCGAGGTAGTTTTCTAGACTAGCTATACAGTTTTCTCACAATTTTTTTTTCCATTATGATGAAAGTTTTCTTCCAATTTTCGGGACTATCCCAATAGCCTCGGTGTTCCACAGGGCTCGGCTATGGGATCTGTTTCATTCTATTTTATACTATGATAACCTATATTCTGAATGGGCATATACCTGCATATAATATATCTCTGGCTATTTCTGCGTTGGTTGTGGCTCATCTCAAATTATTAGATGAGGATTTCATTCTACCCAATGAGTGTTTCTGGGGTTAACATTGATAGCAGAAAAATACGAAATATCTTGTATACATGTAAGGACCGTTGTTGTATATGTGAGATGATCAAATAACATTATAACAAGTCAAAGTGACTTCCAGAAATAGAATACATTATTTACATCATTTCAAAATCATTTAGTCCTAATGGTCTATTCATATTGAAAAGGATTTTTCTTCTCAATGGGGAGAAATTAATAAATTGCAATGTCTGAAACCTGATACAATCCGTACTTTTGCCTGAAAAAGCAACGATCAATATTGAATACAAGTATTTGTTCAGCCTCGTATGCAAAAAAAGTAGGTTCTAATATTTTTTTGATTTTTCAGGTCAGTAATTGTGCTTCTGTCGACTTCTCATTTCTGAAAATTGGTAAGTGAGTTGTATGAAACATAGAATATGAATTTTTTATGGTTCTGATCAGCTTGAAATTTTGCACAGAACTTAGGTTCTGAAAAATCAATCAACACGTTAGTTATATAGAGATTTTTTATTTTGCAATTTTTCATGATGATCATGATAATGATTTGACCGTGTTCATCACTGTTGTATTCGAGGATACGATGCAACAGATATTAGGATATTTTGAATAGTAATTAGCCTTAGGCCTAAAAATTAAATGAAAATTGTTTTTTTTCAACTCAATGTGTTTGAGTCTCGGTCCTAAACAGTAAAAACACTTTTTTTTTAATTCGACTTTATCCGTTAACATAGATACCTTCAAGAGTATGTACGCCCCTCTCACTTTTGAATATGTTTTCGATAGATAGATTCGTCTTTATCTTCATTAGAGCCAATCCTGTGCGCGCTTAGACTAAATAAGGGGATTCCTCGAGCGCTGATAGACTGAAGCATTCGCCAGTGTGACTTTATTAGTAGTTTTCTCATATATCTATGAAATCTATTGGTAGATTTTGGTAGTTTCAGAAATATTTTTCCGAACTTGACTAATAAGGCCAAATATTTTTTTATCAACGCCAGCAACTTCAACTTCTATTGAAAGACAATTTTCCAGAGCTGTTTCACAGTTAAAAAAACCCGCAATAGGTTAGGCGATAAATCTATAAGATGCCTGCCTCATGTGTCTCAGACCCTAGATGGAAAATTATGAAATCAAACAAAGCCAGGAGGTTTCTCATATAGAGAAACTTATTATTTTTCATTTTGTTATGATTTAAAGTGATTTGATTCATGTTTATTTTTCATAAAAGTTGATATTTTCGTTCTTTCATACAATGACTTTGATAATTAGAAGTGTTTGCAAGATTGACACTACACAATAAAACTGCTAAAAAGCAAGTATATAGCTTGATATGATTCAAGTACTTGATAAATAAATACTTGACTCGAGATTGAACTGCATAAACCTTGAAATTTCACATTCAAAAGTAAAATTTAATTTGCACCGAAATCATAGTTTTGTAATTATAAGGAAAAAGAGTCATATTCACGGAACCCCTAGTCGGAGTTTGTCCATTAACAGACTCAATCACAGATCAGAACCTCTATTAGGTTCTATGTTTTTACTTTCGAGTGTTATGTCTTTGAGAAGAGATTAAAAGAAATACTTGAATTTTACCACCAATTCATAATCAGTAAGTCGAACCTTCCTTTTTGAGACCATCTCCAGTTCAAAATCCGAAAATACAAACATCGTGACGAAACGATATAGGTATAGCTTTCTGTAATGAGAACCGATTATGAGAACGAATGTACGAACCTACCAACCAAAAATTTCCACTTATGCCGACGATCATAAGAATTTCGTCTGGGGTTCCCAATCAATCTTCAACAGCGGGGGAAAAGCAAGGGCACACCATGGAAAGAGCCTGACGGGTCAATAATCTGTCTTGATCGCTTCATCTCGTTACCCAAAAATTACCATCCGAAACTTGAAGTTCGTGCGCTAGAGATAAGTACCCAATCGACAAGTCGTGATAAATGTGGTCTTCACCAAATAACAAACACAAATAAGCTGGTACAATACCTTGTTCAACAAGAATTCGTCGAATACCAGCTCTCCTCTTTGCTCTTTCGGCTTCGGCCGTCCGCAGGTGCGTTCAAGTGAAACTCAACGATCAAGAGAGGATTCTATAGTGACATAATGTCATTTAGTGACCTAACTGAAAAATAACACAAGTGGGCGCAGCTATTTTGTTGAGTACCCTATTGTTGCGGAATATTGATGATGTTTCGTGGCAACAGGTGTGAGCCTTTATGAATTTGATGATCGATTAACTTCGAAAGTTTGGATCAGTTTTTTCGGTTAACGCATTGAGGGATCGGACCATTCTTGTCTGTAATACACTGTAATACTTATGTTAGCATAATGACGAGTTGCCAACGTAGAATAATATTTTGGAATATGCGAATTATTTAGTAGGTGTGAAGGAGTCAGTTATATCATTGATTGATTGGCTAAGTTTTTCCTAGGCTGCGCTTTCCAAAAAACGTTCGAGCACTGAAAAAGCATTTATGGACGTGTAATGAACGATATTTTTCATTGTATCTACCTTAGTAACCACATTTATTTTTGAACAGAACAGAAACATGTATTTTTAATTTTTCATGATGAAAATATACTAACTGACGAAAAAACTGCAACACCCAGAAGGAGCTATTTAAATTTTAAATTTTTTTTGTTGAAATATAGATAGTATGGTAAGTAGTAAATGATTGAATTTGGAGAAAAAAATCACGAAGGTTTTTTCATGAGCACAATTTTTGTAACTTAAATATTCTAGTCGTTTTCTGCAAGTTTTTCAAATTTTACCAACAAACCAGCTCTTCGGGGAGAATCAAAGTCGAGGATTAGTTGTCGTTAAAATGCTTAGAGCACGTCTACGCGTAATTTTTCGCCAGCTAAGTGAATTTGAAAGATGTCGAATTATTGGTCTACGAAAGGCGGGGTTGTCATTTCGAGAAATCGCTAACCGTACAACAGAAATCCAACTACTGTTATGAGATGTTTTCAGGGGGCACAAATGAAGTTCAAATTTATTCTGATTCCAATTCAAGTTCAACATCTAAAACTTATGGCCATTAGAGACCGAATTGCGACAACTCGATCTTTGGCTGAAGAGTGGTTAGGAGAACAAGGCCATTCTGTAACTGTCCAAACGGTTTACCGCTGGATGAGGTCTTTTGGACTGCAGCATTATCGACTTCATCTTGTTTTACCTCCAACAGTTGAGCATCGCTGGCAACGATTACAGTGATGCAGAAAACGTCAACATTGGAATGTGGAATGACATCAGGTCGTCTTTTCTGATGAATCTCGATTCTCCTTGGGTGCACATGATGGCCGAAGAAGGGTTAGACGACGTCGGGGAGAAAGACGTGAACCTCAGTTTGATGTTGCGCGTCATGTACACCGGACAGTAGACGTTATGGTATGGGGTGTTATTGTACATGCAAGTAGGTCACCTTTAGTCTTTATTCGAGGTAACATGACTCCTTGCTCTACTATCTCGTTGCACAAAAAAAAAATTGAAATTTTAACAGCTCCTTCTGGGTGTTGCAGTTTCTTTTTCGGTTAGTATTTTGTTGTGAATATGTAGCTAATGCTTTAGCAGCTACTTGAGTTTCAAAAACTGTAGTTGATGTAGTAGAAGGTGCTATTATACCTATTAGTAGAAATATTCAGTTTTTGATTTTCCCCTAATACAATGTGACATTGTGTTCTGATGTTGAAGTTGTTTTTGCATGGCTGAACAATTTACTACAAACTTTGATATTTCTGCATACCGATTCTTTGATGTAGCCCTATTCAACATACACCAACCTCCATTTTTTTTTGAATGAGCAAATATCCTTCGCCCTTGACTAACACAAATGCTGCAGATCGTCTCGGATCGTCGCTAGTGTAATCTTCTGGATTGAGATGTTCCGCAATGTGCTTTGTTGTACCACTGAAAAAAAAAAATTTTTGTATACGTAGGTCCTAGATTAAAATATTTTCGTTGAAAGTAAATAGCATCAATGCTTAATTTGAAGATAACAAGGACGTTTCTTGAAACTTGAAATTTGGACAAGACATCCAGAATCAAATATATTTACTGATTTTATATGTTGCTGGACATATTTTAGAATATTCCTTTCATAACAAGTGAAATACACAATCGAAATGCGTGCGAAACAATGTGTTACAAAATGCTTATTCTATATCAAGTGTAGGTATAGCAGTCGTGGAGTAAAAATCTTCTGAATTGTAAACCAGTAAGTTTTAGATATACCTCATTAAGGAAGATCTCAGTTGTGAACTTTTCGCTAGTCAGTTAACGGGAACAATCGACCAACTCAGGTGACATGCATGCTGTATCTGAAAATCATATTGTACCTTTACCGAAGGGGATCAAATGAAGTAGCTCTCATGCCAAACATCAATTCAATGAGATGGCCACTTACCTTAAATATACCGTATGCTTCTAGAAGTCGCCGTCCGGCATTCTGAGCCACTGCATAAAATAAAGATGAACTCGAGATGCAGTCGTTTATTTGACCAGAAGATGGATTCAGCTAAACGAAGGATATTTCACCGAGATGAATGTGGACGTATTTGGCATTTCTGTAATTGCTGAATATGTAACCCTTTCACGCTGTTCGCAAAAGGCGACTATCAGTGAGAGATACTAGTAAGGAATGGTATTCACGACTTGTCTTACTCCAATGGTAGTAGGCATACGTATGCAACTTTCAACTAAGAAATATTTCGAATCACATATATGATTCAGTATTGCGCTAGGATTGAAGCAACCGTTCTTTTGTCCAAGGATCATTATTTATGGTTTATACTGTTGCCACAACAATGTGATCTTTGAGAAACCTACAAATTTATACGATTACTACTGGAAGAAGGGACTTAGAAACTTGAAAATTTCAGGGTAGATTCGGATTTCGAATACTTCCGGAAAACATAGAAGGAAACTGAAAGTCGGGGTTTCGATAACTAAATTTGATATTTCATGAATTGTAATTAGTACATAGATAGAGATAGAGGGAGTATACGCAATTTTTACATGTCCCCCAACATGGTTACGTTGTCGGATTGTGATATATTTTCAAATCCACAATTTTAATATATCGTTATAATTGTATATTATATTGAATCGAATATATTTATTTGAGTAATTCCCGATTAAATATTCAAATTTGAATATTTGGAATCCGATATTTCCTTAATTGTCGTATTCATAATAAGTAGAATATTTATTATTTTCTCTATCTACCTTTTGAAATCCAAGGTTTGGCAACTTTTGCTCTCCAAACGTCATCGGTTGTTTCACGTCGTTTGGCGCGCTTGAAATTTGTTTTCTGAATTTGTGATATATTTAGGTATTTATTTCAATATATTTTGAGTTAATATGAAACGTTGATTCACTATGGGACATAAGAAGTGCGTTCTTTGTGGAGGAACTCGCGAATTGAGTGAAATACCGTATCACTGATGTTTTCATTTCCGCGTGCTTCATGTCAAATTTGATAGTTCATATTGGGGACAAAATTCGCTTACTGAAAATGACATATGCTTCCTCTATCTATGTTTATTACTCTGAGGTTAGTCGTAACTGAAAATTTCATTGGCTTTTGGATTCTCAATAATGCAAAAAACAATTCATAAAATGTCAAATTTAGTTATCGAAATTTTCAGTTTCATTCTTTGTTTGCGACTACTTCAGACTACTCCACTCAGAAATTGGAGCTTTTCTTGAGTTTAAGTTGTGAGTTATACCTAACAATAAACTACGATAATGATTGAGATTTGTAGTTGAAAAAACAGTCTTACAAGTCATCTAGTCGATTTGGTTCAAATGGTTTAGATATATTTTCTACACCAACTTTATCTTTTTTGAAAAATCAATTCCTCAATATCCTCATTACTGGCACCATCTAAAATTACTAACGTTATTTGTTCGTTCAATGTTCATTTTGAACTTTTACCAAAGAAATTATTGGATTAATGACTATCAGAACACAAAATACAAATCTGTCACTGTACTGATATTGTTAACATCGTCTTGCAATAGTTCACTCTTAACGTCCATTTTATAGGATCCTTTAATAAAAGATCGTTTATTTGTGCGTTGCAATAACTTTCTAAAGGGGTTTTTTTTTTCGAGGTTTAAGTTAAGCTTTAAGTTGACATTACTGTTCAAGATGGCGACCGATTTAACAGCTGTCAAGTGATTTATTCTCAGTTTGGTTTGCAAATTCATCATGAATAGACTCACGCCTGAACAACACTTGCAATAGTGCAATTTCATTTCGAAAATAATGGTTCTGTGTGGAATACGTATCGCGCACTACGTCCATTTTATTTTGTTAAGCGATGAAGCGCACTTCTGGTTGAATGACTACGTTAACAAACAAAACTGCCACATTTGGAGTGAAGCTAATCCTCAAGTGTATGTCGAAACACCGTTACATCCAGAAAAACTGACTGTTTGGTGCGCTTTATGTGCTGGTGGAATCATTGGTCAGTACTTCTTCAAAAACGATGATGGCCAGAACGTTACAGTCAATGATGATCGGTATAGAGTCATGATTACTAACTTTTTCAGTCCTTAATTTAACAACCATGATGTCCAGGTGCTGTGGTTCCAACAAGACGGCGCAACATGTCACACAGCTCGTGCCACAATCGATTTATTGAATGAGACGTTTGGTGACCGCCTAATTTCACGTTTTGGACCTGTGAATTGGCCTCCAAGATCTTGTGATTTAACACCGCTAGGCTACTTTTTGTGGGGCTATGTAAAGTCATTGGTCTATGCGGATAAGCTACAAACTCTTGACCATTGGGAAGACAACATTCGCCGTGTTATTGCCGATATACGGCCACAAATGTTGGAAAAAGTCATCGAAAATTGGACGTCCAGATTGGACTACATCCGAGCCAGCCGTGGCGGTCATATGCCATAAATCATATTTAAAATGTAATGCCACAAGATTATCTTGCGGATAAATGAAATTCATGTCAATCGAATAATCCATCGTTGTTTTATTGCAATTTAAAGTTCCATAGCTCTAAAAAAAAGCACCCTTTCTTTATTAATATTCTTAATTGACTTGGCAAACTGGAATCATACGACGCGAGCTTTTCGATTTGTTTGGACGATAGAAGAGTTATAGCTTCTGATACTCGCTCTGATTTTATTAGGACCATTCCACGTAACGAATTGCAGCGGTGGTCAGATTAGAACTCCGTGGGTTTTCCAGGACCGATAGAAGTACCATCGAACCAGTAGGTCGCCCACGACTTGGGAAGAGTGGCAAGTTGAAAATCGCCACGTTAAATCATAATACCGGTTAACTGCGCGACAAACGTAATCATGTAATTTACACCTGTTATACCGAAAAATTTATCGACGACACTTTCGTATTTATTAATCTTAAATTACATGATTAATATGTGTATACTGGATTTAATAATTTATCGTCCATTTACTGTCTTTCCTAGGCCTCCATTTGAAATATTACGCGTACACTTACAACTTACATACTTCTGAGGTATTCGAATATCCTAATACATCGGTCTTTCTCTCTCTCAAAACAAATTTCAGTTGATTTGTTACGTGTCATTCGGGATATATGGAAGGTGGTCCAGTGCTGCTGGTATGCTGATGTCTAAGTAGAAACTTCCACTAATCTTGTAATTTTGTGAGCTTACACGTATAATTTAACTGTTTGCAGCAAGTCGTGATGGAGAGAGAGGATGAGATATTCCACCAGGTTTATGTTGATATCCCTAATGGATATCCACGAGGATGAATAAAAAGTTGCCATACTCAGCTGGGAATTTTTATAACTTACACATTCCTACTTTACTATTTCCACTGATATTGATCTTATATTATTATTTGAACACCTATAGAAGGAAATGAGTCTAACATGAAAGTGAGTCTAACATGAAAGTGAGTCAAGAAAATTTTCCAATTTATAAATTTCTATGTAATGATTTCACATGAATGAGGACAAATTTTCTTGATTTTTGAAATTTTCAGTTTGCCTATTATTGTTTCGATATTTTCGATTATGGATTCTGTAGTTCCTGAAAATATATAATCCTATCATTTTTCTTCGAAGAATTGAAAATTAAAATTGTAGCCTTCTAGGGAATTTTTGGACCAAGAGTTTCAAAGTGAAGGATTATTCTTTTCACATGTTTGTTGTTCTTGGACTCGGATGTCACGCAGGTAGCTATAGCTATCTACGAGTTGAACTCCTCCTATTGTTGACTCCGTTTGTTTGTTGTTTTCCTCCGAGTGTAGATTAGGTTTAGATTTAACGGAGGACGTTCCGTTTCACTGCGAATAAATGATCTATTGTGCTCCATTCAAAGCTATTTTCTCCATAACGTGACTTACAGCTCGCCTTCCAATGCCAGAGATGACCTCCATATCTGGCATGGCTTTAAGGAGGCTAATTCCTTACTAGGCTAGTGATGGCGAGGCATTTCCTCACCAGGTGATCTGGAGTTTCTTCCTCCTCTCCGCAGAATCTTCACTTGGCATTTTCTGCTTGACCCATTCTCATGAGGTGTTTCCTAAGGTAACATTGCCCTGTGAAGAATGCAGTGAGGAGTTGTAGTATATTCTTGCTAAGATCCAGATACTTCTTTGATCTCGCAGTGAAAAAGTTTCGAAGAAACTTTTTGGAATGATCCAACTCAGGAAGATTTCGCCAGAGTGTTTCTCTTTCAGTTTTTTCCTTCTATTCTCTTATAGGTAGGTTCTGGCAAGTGTGTGGCCTCTTCATTCCCTCTAATTCCCGAGTATCCGGAAACCCAGACTGAAAAGACCTTGTTATTCTTGCCGTTTTCATTGAGTTTTCTTCGGCACTCCAATACCATCTTAGATTCCATGATATGTGAGCTCAGTTCTTTGATTGCAGCCTGAATATCAGAATGTAACGCTTTATTACATTTCTGATAGTTTTTGCTAGGTTCTTTCTATTGCAAGTATCTCTGTCTGAAAGCCACTTAGACAGCGGCCTAACGATATTGAGCATTTGCTACCAGTCCCGAATACTCCAACGCCAGTCCCCGTCGTGGTTTTGGAAACATCTGTGTACCATTTGATGGTATTCTTTTTGAAAACTAGGATTGTGGACTACCTTTCCCAATCTTCTTTTTCCTCTGAGTGTAACTCATTTATCACCCTTTCGCCGTAATGATGAGAACCGATAGCCCGAAATAGGTCTCTATAGGGTTAGCACTTTTCCTTGAGGAATGTCCGTTATTCTTTTCTTTGTTTTTTGAAGAATTTCCTCGTTATCCTTTATACGTGATTATTGAAAATGTTTTCAAATGTATAGTTTCGAATGTGCTCCTACCAGAATTTCTGCTGGGTATTTGTGAGACATAACATTAGAACTTCTACGAGTTGTGTTAGGTTCAGAGTGTGTCACTGTGTCCCTTCGTCACTTCAGGAACAGTGTTGTTCATTTTTACCCAACAGTTGGAGTTCCACCGGCTGTTGTGAATTACCTAGCATAAAACGACGAGTAAAGATTCTGCTAGGAGGAGGAAGAAACGGATAACCTGGTGACGGAATGACTCGTCTTCACTTATCGCAAAAAATGCTTTGGACAAGAAACTTTTAGAAATAAGGAACTAACCTCCTTGAAGTTATCCCAGATATTGGAGATCATTAGAACTCTGGGACTGAAGGGTAACGACCAATGTCGAGAACAGCTCTTATAGGCGCACAATAGACCATTAGGTTGTGGTGCAATGAAGCGCTCCTAAGTTATAAGGGTAATACCAATTTCAATCATATTTGATGCGTTAGTTTCGGAGAAAATAAATGAAATCTATATCAAGGGTTGCATCTTCGGAAGAATACTATTCGAACTTCCACTAATATATTTGATCGTAGAATATTGTTGTGAATTTTTTGTGCAATCGTTTCGAAAATGAAAACAAAACTTTTTAGGTTTGAAAATCTTTGCTAGTGGTTTCGTGTGAACTTTCAGTCTAAACACTTCGAAACGGTAACCTGATGGTTTCTTTGTTACTGAGCATCACCGACGCAACCATCCTACTGTTAAAACCGTCACGCATTTAGATATATCATCATGATCATCAAGCGAACGATTGAAATGTCTTCAATCTGCGGCGGAGATCTGAACGTATTTGTTTGCACAAGAAAAACCATATTCTTGGAATTCTCGTCCAGAAGCGGATCGTCGCGAATATTAGTTGACACAACAGAAATTACCTTTTTTCCGGTACTGGAATAACACAACATATATACACGGCTTTTTGCCCGCTCCGGATTTATCGTCGGCGTGGCGAGCTCGCGATGGTTTTTCCGTCGACATCGAACCAATTACGACGGAATCCTCTCCCCGTTTTTGCCACCATACTGGGACTTTCCCAGTATGCGAAAACGATTAGCGGGCATCTTTCGCGTCGCCGTTTCTCGCGTCGGGGAGTCCGCAGCGAAAAAACGGCCTTAAATTTCTCGCTAACTCGAAGAATAAAGGAACGGGAACATAATTCGAGAGGTCTGGTGGTTTTTTTCGCCGATCCCGGTATTAACGAAGCTACGTGTCCGTAGGAACATGAGATGCCACTTATCGCGGCTACTGGCTACCCCGCCGGCTATGATATCTCGTTGGAAAAGTAGGACTTCATAGGCGGACGGGGTCGCTGGAAGTCGGGAGGCCTCGAAAGCTCTGGAGCATAAAGAAAATAACGAACGGTAAGGAAAATAATGAATAAATAAAATGACTGATACTTGGTAATGAATGAAGAAAATACAAAAAGAAAAAGAAGTACAATTTCAAGTATGTAATAATATCATACGATACTAATTATCTATCTGGTTAATGTATCAGCAGAAATGCCATCAACATATCCATTGTCAAACAGAAGACTTCTACGATATTAGTAGAAATCTACTTTTTCGCAGTACCCGTGGAGGAAATAGTTAGGTTTTTGTCCGTTGGGTGGCGCATCGCAGTAATCATACTGCTACTATATCGCTACTCTCCTTTGATGACATGCATTCTTCTTGGGTTACTTTCGATTATGATTCCTACGTAATATCGTGGAAGTCTTCTGTTTGACAATGGTTATGTCATTTGATCGTGATATTATTACATACTTGAAATTGCACTTCTTTTTTTTTTCTCTTTGGTAAGGACAATATTCATCTCTACGATAAATGATGTTGAGAGGATTTTATTCATACAATCAGCTTTTCGCAAAAAGGCCAACTACTAGTTCCAACATTTCCTCAAACTCTTCATCGGGGCTCTGGAATGATCAACGAGAACTACAATAATAATTAAGATGATCGAAACTATAACATTACAACCTTATTTTGAAAATTATTAAATTTTTTTTCACAAAAATACACGAACAAGTGACGAAAATTCAAATAATAAGAGAAATGACATAGAAATTCCTTTTTTTTTTGGGCCCACGTGAAAGAGTTATCGAGAACATACAGTCTTAAATGTGCGAACTGGTAATGTAAAATTTTATGTTGAGGATATGATTCTGTAAACGTAGCCGTGGCGGATATTCAACTGATATCGTTTTCCATTGAAATATTATTATTTTTTTCATCAAAATTAAACCTCTTATTGGTGAACTCTGCAGTATAGTGAAATATTTTCTTTGTTTCTCTATTCGAAAAATATATATTCTTCATTTCACTATTCAAATAACAAACTGCATAGCTAATGATAAGAAATTTATAATTGGAAAAAAGGCGATTGTGTCTCTTGGGAATCTCTCTTCTCAACCACCTGCTTATGAAAATACCACTCTTACTGTATTTTGTGGCTTGTACTCATGCCACGCGTCGTTTTTATAGAAAGAAAAGTTAAAAAAATAGAAATTTACACATATCATTTCGAATTATTATTATTATCTCCAAACACCGAAAGGTAAAATTGATGTGGATTATATATATATTATTATTGTGATTTCGAAAACATTCGGTTGCCAACTTCACCTTTTTAAAATATCTCTACCATAGATCCGTTTCACCATGATAAAGATGCTTTCTTTTGCAAACCCGAAACTGAAAAGAAAAATACTGAGGAAATGTAGAAGTATGAGGCCTATTTAAAAGTCCCCGGTCTGATGCACAGATGGCGGTGCTAGTATTAAATCCATATGATTTTTAGTTAGTACCAACCTTCAAACGATACGTGTCAAAATTTGACATCATTCCGACCATTATTTTGCGAGATATTGTGTTGTGAGTGTAGCTACTTTTGTTATTTGAAAAAAGATTGAAAAAAGAGAATTTCGTGTGCTGATAAAATATTGCTTTTTGAAGGGAAAAAATAAAAAATACAGTTGAATCAAAATTTTGTTTTGATGAAAAGTTTCCGGAGTCTGAACCAAGAAAATCAACCATCATTGATTGGTATGCTGAATTTAAAAGTGGTGAAATGCGCACCGAAGACGGCGAACTCAGTCGACGCCCAAAAGAGGCTGTCACCGACGAAAATATCAAAAAAGTTCACAAAATAATTTTGAACGACCGTAAAGTGAAGTTGATCGAGATAGCAGACATTTTGAAGATCATCTGAACGTTTACATCATAGCATTCCCGAATAGTTGTACATGGGAAAAGTGTGTGCAAAATGGGTGCCACCCGAGCTCAAAATCGATCAAAAGCAACAACGTGTTCATGAATCTGAGCAGTGTTTGAAGCTGTTTGAGTGCAATAAACCTGAATTTTTGCGTCGATATGTGACAATGGATAGCTCCATCATTTCACTCAGGAGTCCAATCGAAAGTCAGCTGAGTGGACTGCACACGATGAACCGAATCCAAAGCGATGAAAAACACAACAGTCAGCTGTCAAGGTTATGGCATCAGTATTCTGGGATGCGCAAGGTTTAATATTCATTGATTACCTCCAAAAAGGGCCAGACCATCAATAGCGATCATTATATAGCGTTATTGGGAAGTTTAGGATGAAATCGTTAAAAAACGCATTTGAAGAAAAAAAGTTGCTGTTTCATCAAAACAACGCGCCGTGTCACAAATCGATGAAAACAATGGCAAAATTGCATGAATAGGGCTTCGAATTGCTTCTGCATCCACCGTATTCACCAGATCTGGCCCCCAGCGACTTTTTCCTGTTCTCAGACCTCAAGAGAATGCTCGCTGGAAAGAAATTTAGTGCCTATGAAGAAGTAATCGCCGAAACTGTAGCCTATTCTGAAGCGAAAGACAAATCGTACTACAATAACAATAACAATAACAATTGGACTTCCATCTATGTCCTAAGTATGGAGTCCATACATACCATACCTCATCAGTCATTCCTATACTTATAACTTGAGTAGAAAAAGGAAACTAAAACATAATATTTTGCTCCATACAAGTTTTCATGCCCTTGACAATCAGGACACTTTGAAGAATACCTAATTCATACATGGAACATATTTGGTTGTTGTTCCGCCACTGGCCCTATCCACACACCAGCGTCAGCGCAGATGAATGAGGGATTCATGCTTAAAATTTATACATCTTTTAAGTGAGCTGGACTCGCGCTGAAACGTTTCAGATAAAAGCCTTGTTCTGTTTATTCAACCACTGATACCACTGTCCGAAGAAAATAATTCTCGAGAGACAGCTTTCAACAACTGTGCTTTCTCATCAGTTTGAAGGAGATTGATAAAGCACCTGAACCCGATACAAATTATCGTTTAATGTGTTTTGATGTCGAGGAATTAATAATAATGAACAGGCATCACTACCGAATGTGAGAATTGGTGATGTTAACCAACATAGTTCCTGCAGTTCTTTTCCCACAACTTGTCGTAGATATTGCTTCCGAATCTGCCGAAATTAGAGAATACTTTATGTTAACTTTTGGGATTCTCTATCGGTATGTTTCCGCAAATAGAATAATCATCACAATTATCTTATTTTGATCAAATTTGTTACGTGTATCTTGCTCGGATTGAAGATGTAGGTTTTCAGGTTTGGGTTCATTTTGAAGGAATTTCAGCTCCTCTGGATATATATCCTGAGGAATGTGTTTGCAAGTATGAAATTCCCAGGATTTGAGTATTTCTCGTTCTGTTCCTCCGTTTCTGATTAAATATTGCATGAAAATTTGGGTGCTTTGCGCTTGCGTATTTCAGAAATTTTCTGGATCGTTGGATGTAAAACATAGGGAAACACATTTTTTTGCCGAAATTCGATTTCATTATTCAACATAGTTGCCTTCGAGGGCGATACAGCGATTATAGCGATCTACCAAGTTTTCGATACCATTTTTGTAGAACGATTTGTCTTTCGCTTCAAAATAGGCCTCAGATTCGGTGATTATCTCTTCATTGGCGCTAAATTTCTTTCCAGCGAGCATTCTTTTGAAGTCTGAGAACAGAAAAAAGTCGCTGGGGGCCAGATCTGGCGAATACGGTGGATGCATAAGCAATTCGAAGCCCAATTCATGCAATTTTGGCATTGTTTTCATTGATTTCTAACACGGCGCATTATCTTGATGAAACAACACCTTTTTTTTTCTTCAAATGGGGCCGTTTTTTTTATCGATTTCATCTTTGACTGTTGATTGGACTCTTGAATGAAATGATGGAGCCATGTTTCATACATTGTCACATATCGACGCAAAAATTAATGTTCATTGCACTTAAACAACATCAAACACTGCTCAGAATTTTTAACACGTTGTTGCTTTTGATCGATTGTGAGCTCGCGCGGCACCCATTTTGCACACAGCTTCCTCATGAACAAATATTCGTGAATGATAAGATGTACACGTTCAGATGATATCTTCACAATGTCCGCTATCTCGATCAACTTCACTTTACGGTCATTCAAAATTATTTTGTGAACTTGTTGATTGTTTTCGTCGGTGACTGACTCTTTTGGGCGTCCACTACTTTAGCCGTCTTCGGTGCTCATTTCACCGCGTTTTAACTTAGCATATCAATCAATGATGGTTGATTTTTCTGGTGCAGACCCCGGAAACTCTTCATCAAGCCAAGATTCTGCTTCAACTGTATTTTTCCCTTCAAAAAGCAATATTTTATCAGCACACGAAATTCTTTTTTCCATCTTTTTTCAAAAAACAAAAGTAGCTACACTCACAAAGCAATATCTCATAAACTAATGATCGGACAGCAGTCAGATTTGGACACGTATCGTTTGAAGGTTGGTACTAACTAAAAATCATATGCCACTAGTGCTTGCAAAATTATTGAAAATTTTTCCGACTGCACGAAGTGCAGCAGGGAAGTTCAATCAATGGCGCAGCCAGGTTTTTTTTTTGGAGTGCTTTTTGACCCAATCAGAAATTTGGAACCCATATGTTTATATAGCTTTGGAACCTTTGCCGAGTAGCATAACTGCATACTTCTTATGACCTATCAATCCAGCACCAGTCGGCAATTTCGTTGGTATTTTTGTAGGACGTGTTGAACCATGATACTCGATGCGAAGAAATAATAATATTTCTTTGTATCATGGTCTTTAACCACTGGACTACAACCTGGTGGCAATAAATTCGAATTTTATAGTTATCTTTGACAAACAACCTCCAATATTGAAGTTACAGATCGAAGCAATGAATAAAGATGGGTTATAATTAATAAACGAAAATCCATTAGAGGATGTTCTTTTCATTTATAAACTTTCTCTAAATTGTTGGGAGGCTGCAGCCTCAAAGTCCTCCCTCCAGCGACGCTAGTGTGTTCAAACAATGATTAAAAATATTGCACTGATAATGCAATTCACAGAAACCTTAACACTTACGTTTGACTGCCACTCCAACATCTAGACAAAAACAGGAGTAACTGCGAGAACCAGAATCGCCAATATGAAAATTCATGCAGGAGCCTGTCAGGGGAACCGACAATTTGATTAATATATTGTGGCATCGTCGCGAGTATCGACGAAAAGAACATTACACGGTCCTACCCATTTTTTCCATTTCTAATTAGTAAACGTCAGGAGCGTTCGGACACCCAGGTCCAAAAACAAAGACCACTGTCAGTGAGAATAATGAATCAATCTGTCCTGTGCTGCTCAATGTTTCTAATTAAAAATTCCGTTACGTACATGGTCTGCTCTTTAGGACGTGATGTTTTTGGTACAAATCGCATTGATGCTCCTGATCGTTTAGGAAAAAGGTGTAATTGATAAAAAAAGGTTTCAAGCAATACTAGTCGATGATTTAGAGTATAGACTGTATAGCCTTGAAGAATAATTCATTCCTAAAGTGTATGAGTTGCGATTCAGTTGATGTTGAAATACTTGGGCGATCTTACATTGTTCTAAAATGGGTTTGAAGAGGGCGAATAGAGTTTTTAAAAAGTCAAAATAGATTTGGGATTTGTCAGATATGAGTTTTGAAATATAGGTTTAACGTTTTCGTAACAATCGGTTTCGTGAAACCCGCTGTAAGTTCAATTTGAAGAAATAGGGAAAAGTGAAAGGATCTAAATGTTTAAGTTACTTTTTTTTTCGTTTGGAAAATGTTTGTGGAACGGTTGACTTTATTACTATTTCTGTATTTTTTTTACTTTTCACTATTCAACATATTATCAAATATGAAAAGTCACTTTTGGAGAACTTCGCAGAGTCTGCAAAAATTCATCTTTCGCAAGTCAATGCCTTACAGAGACTACTTATACCGACAATATGCTTCTTAGCAGTTGCAATAATTTGAGCCTCAGCTAGTGGAAGCATCATGAGGTTTTATATTTAGAACGAAGACAATTTCAAGGATCTTTTCGTTGCGAGAGTTTGGTTTTATTTCACCAGAGGGATATTTTTCATGAGCTTCCATTGCCGAACTGAAGCCATGCGACGTTTTCCTCTGAGTCCACCCAAGCGTTCGGGGGTAGTAATCTCTCTGTAAGTTTCTCAGCTAGTTCATTGCCTTAATTCCACTGTGCCATGACAAAGCCACTTTGTTGCTTATAGTCAAATATTTGGGTATGTTCTGTGTGTTATCCGGCCCGTTTCCATGTATATATTTGCTTTATGGGTACTCTTGAAGGCCTACAGACTGCTAGAGTTTTACCCCAAAACAGAGGGTATGGTAGAACGGTTGATTTACTGAACCTAACTTCGAAATTTTTTGTTAACTATGCCTTGCTTCTTATGGTGTTCACTTTTGGAGAACTTCGAAGTTTCCTGTTCAACATATGTCAAATCTGAAAAGACAGTTTTGGAGAACTTCGCAGAGTCTGCAAATTTCATCTTTCGACAGGCTCATTGCTCACATAAGCTCGTGAGAGCTACATGACATTCAATGTTCAGAATGAAGAAATTTCCAAGGACCCATTCGTTTTTTTCCATTCGGTTGTATTCCTGAAAAAAATTGAATAGGTACAGGTTGTGCCATTTGAAATTTTTCTGATATCAATGTTTGAATGAGTCATCTATATGAATTGTCTCATTTCGAACACCCAGTAGCGTTATCAATAATTATCAAAAATTAAGTAGGTACTTACCTTCGTTCTTCTAGAATTCTCTTTCGAAATATCTTTCAAATAAATTCATTCATTCCGAAGTTATTACGCTTTATCAGAGAAGTACCGAAATACATAAAAAATGGTAAGTTTTTAGCATATGAAACTTCGAAGGCAACTAAGAGCTAAGTTCAGGCTGTCAGTGAACTAGTTAAAGAACCAGGGGTTGAAATAACAGGCGGTATGGATAATTTCTTAGCTAATATTGAACATATTCAGACTTTTTCCAAATGATCAATTTCATATTTTGATTATTTTGAATGAGTAGGATGTGTAATTCCTTCAATATGATCTATTTTTATAGAGAGCAAATATGAAAATGATTTACTTTCAATTCCTGGATTTTCTCTGAAGTATGAAGCTCAAACAGAGCTTAACAAGTCTTGAATGCATGAGGCTGAAGGCAAATAGAGTACGGTGATGACGGACTATTTACATTGAGAGTAGTTATGAAGAATTGTATCTGACATTTCAAGTGGTATTGATCTGTAATTATCATTACAGGTTTAACGTTTCATAGGAGGTACTTGCACGGCATTCTTCAGGGCTCCAATCAGCTTATGATTATATGCATTACCCGACAATATGCATAAATTGTTTACAGCAAAATAAACACCTGTATCGGTAATGAACCAATCTGCATCTGATTCTCCATAGGAGAGATCTGTTAGCTGGTTCGATAACCATCTTTATTTCAACGTAGGGTAAAAGTCTCGCAAGTCTTCGTGCCTCGTTAAGCTGCAGACAAAAAGCACGCTAAATATCATCGGTACCCCGGTAACTGATTGTTAGATGGTGAAATTACATACTGTACCAGAATTCATATACGTAATTATATGCCTGTCCGCCATGAGAAAATGATGGAATATTTGTTCGGATATTTTGTATATTCGGATAGCTCAATTCGACAATCCTAGATATTTCCAATCAGAAAGCTTAAAAAATGGAGAAATGAAATCATTAAAACTTTGCTCGAATATCCAGCGTTTTCAGTATTATCCATTCTTTGAAAAAGTATTTCAAAATTCTGGAGTAAACGTTACAACTTCCTACTTGAAACTAACGACTGAAAATAGAAGAGGTTAGGATTGTATTCATAGAATAGAAGCGGAGTTTATACCACGTGACTTTCTCGTGATCCGCCAAAGTTTCACTACTCCTCCCTCCCCAGCGTTTTTGATATTCCAACACTTTTCAGGATGAATGAAGCAAATTGAAACGTTTCTCTGATTGAGCGTCCTTTTCTACCACATCCAAGAATTCCAAAAATACCAACAGAGTTGATATGGTGCGCGGATCCAGGGGAGGGCGGAACTGGGGGAACGTTTCCCCCCCAATGGCCCAGGCACCTCTTGAATTTTGCCGGCCTTCCTAGAATTTGACATACTAAGGCTCAACTAATTACAAGATCAGCAAAAATTTCACCTTCAATATATTTTGTAAAAACCCATATTAATGAACGGCAAAAAAAACTGACGTCCCAAAATGGTGGAAGTGTCTGGGGTCCACATTTTCAGTATTTTGAGTATCTGAAAGTCCCCCCCCCCCAAAAGTGGGGCCTGGATCCGCACCTGAGCTCCGTAGGTACAAAATATTCTCCTATCACATCATCAGAACTATAGAAAATTCAAGAAAAATATTGGAAAAAACTTCATATTTCCTTGATTACAGGTCCGATCCTGCTGAGATTTTGCGTGCACATGAAAAGTAACCATATCAATCTTCAGCGTCGAACATCAGAAGATATTCTAGCAGAAGCTGAAACGTTAAAGCGGTTGGAAGAGTACATCTGTCGATGAAAGAAATATAGAGGATAGTATATCTTCAAAAAATTAGGTTTTGAAAATGATCGCGAGCAATTCTTCGTAGTCTGGTGTTTCTCAACAGAAATATGACAAACAGAAAATGAAGCATGAATCGATATATTCTGCGAGCATTATAACATTCCCAGGATACTTTCAGAATTGACAATTTCATATTATTTAGAATGAAATATATTGATAGGTTTCATAATTTGTTGTTCATAATTTGATTCATAATTTCATTATTATGTTGATTAAACCCATAGGGCTCTTGGGAATCATCTAAATATATTCCTAAGGGCATAATGTACTCAATGACGCCATTGGTAGCAAAGCAATAAAATCAAAATAAAAAAACCGATATGACTTAAAAGATTAAACGAATATCTAATTGAAGAGATTGTAATGATACAAGAACACACGAGATACAACGGTTCCTCAGTTTTAACATATGTGATTGGCCCAATCCCTATCTGAAGGACCAATTCATCCGTATCAGCTCGAGAGGCTCGGCGGTCCTCTTGACGTCTGTTCTCTCGAGAGGGCTCTCCTGACGTCTGGAAATAATGTTGGCCCTATGCAGAGAGAATACTTGTTTTGTGTTTGCTATTCATACCTTTAACAAATGCTCATCAATCATTCGGAACCAATTTATCTAACCGAACGCTCCTACTTTCGGCTCGAGAACGTGTACACTAAAAAATTACCGCCTATTAATAAGAGGAAAAAAACTATCGCGGCACAGTTTGAACTTACGAAGGTCGCGGAGGTGTATTCATTCCTCGTTTTGACATGTACGCGAGTTGTTAACTCATCAGCGTTTAGTTTGTAATTACCAAACTGTTTTATTTCCCCATTAGCGATAATAGGCACAGATTGGACGAAAATCGTGTACGGGAAAACTGTTCCTGCGTTTCAACACTTACAGGTCTGGCTGTCTGGGTTTCGAGGTTCTTGATGAATTGTTGAGAGAAGGTGAATTTCTTCGTAGGAATTACATGACAGTTGCGGTTCAGGTGACGGTTAACGCCTCACGAACATATGTATATTTAAATCTTCAAATTTATTATTGCTTCGAACATTTCGCCAAATTGGTATCTTTTATAAATTATCATGTGCTTGATATGAATACAGCTAATACAGGATAATAATGATAACAGAAATATCTGATCTGTAGCAAAATATTCTATTCCTTTATTCTTTACCTATTCATTCATTTGGGTTAATCTAGATCCACGTTTATCTTTTTATTATATTCAAATTCTTCTGTTAGAATTCGTAGAAATTGAAAATCTTCATATCTTTGTTGTTTTATTGTAGTGGATACTTTGATTCGTCAAAATTTTTAAACCAATTCCGAAAAAAAAAACGATTAAATGTATAAAACATTAAGTAATAATGATATTCTTTTCTAATTCTGAAGAACTAACACTTTAACGAAGAGCATATTCATACAGTATACGCCTTCGAAAAATCAGTACAGATTTTTTCACAAAACTCAAATTAGGTAATGAAAGACAAAATAGAATAATACCCAGAAATCGTTTAGTGCCTTTCAAAAATTTATTTGAGGTATCTCCCAAAAAAATTTTACACAATGGCATAGGTCTTTAGTTATTTTTATGTTCTCTTCGATAAATGACACGGCCAAATCCTTTTTTGCAAAATTGCGATTGATTAGTTGCTTATATGTCACGTATCACCGTGTTTTCGAAAATAAATGTCGTCCCCTTCAATATATTCTAATTCCTAAGTCAGTGGAGATTTCAATTGTTTAATCCCAAGGGATGTTTCTGTTGTTCCAATCCCACAGGAGGTGCGAGAATCCCGATACAATTCTCGACGATAAATTAAAATTCTTGAAAACCTTTCAGAAAATTATCTCTGTTCTTTCTCTAGATACGCGCATCCCTTGGCACTTCATAGGTGACCAATCACACACGACGAATCGACAAATTACCACGTTTTTAAAAATTCCAGTAGCCTAACATGAACTGAATCGTGGAAAATTGTTGCAACTTCATCATTGGTATCGAAATAATAACTTTCAATTTTCATTATTCTCGGAAAAAAAATTTATTAATATAATGAAAGATATTTCGAAAATTTTAGAAACCATACAATTTATCACCAACAAAGCCCTCGGTCATATGATCTTACAAACAATAGACGCCAGGAGATATTGTTGACAGATGTTATGGGACGTCGACAATAGAAGCCAAGTTACCAAATAATATTTAGGTTGACCTCAGTTTAACAGATGTTACTTTGGCAAACGATCGAAGAGCACTGAGCAATTGAGGTTACAACGGAAACACAAAGGTTGCTTCGCATTCGAAAAAAAGTAAATATTATAATTTCTGTCAGGACAACCTCTGTCAGTCAACAATTCCTATAAATTAGATCAGACCATAGAGTAATAAACATAGATAGAGCAAGTATACGCAATTTTCACATGTTCACAACATGGTCAGGTTACGTTGTCGGATTATGATATATTTTCAAATCCACAATTTTACTATATCGTTATGAATGTATATTATATTGAATGAAATATATTTATTTGAGTGATTCCCTATTAAATATTCGAATTTGAATATTTAGAATCCGATATTTTTCCTAATTGTCGAATTTGGAATAAGCAGAATATTTATTATTTTCTGTATCTACCTGCTGAAATCCAAGGTTTGTCAACTTTTGCTCTCCTAGTGTCATCGGTTTTTTCACGTCGTTTGGCGCGCTTGAAGTTTGTTTCCTGAATTTCTGATATATTTAAGTTTTTATTTCAATATATTTTGAGTTCATATGAAAAGTTGATTCACTATGGGACATAAGAAGTGCGTTCCTTGTGAAGAAACTCGCGAATTGAGTGAAATATCATGTCACTGATATGTTTTCATTTCCGCGCGCATCATATCAAATTTGATAGTTCATGTTGCGGACAACATTTGCTTACTGAAAATGATATATGCTCCCTCTATCTATGTTCATTACTGTGAGTAGAGCACTGAGCAATTGAGGTTACAACGGGAACAAAAAGGTTGCTCCGCATTCGAAAAAAGGTAAATATTGTAGTTTCTGTCAGGATGAATTAGATCAGGCACATCCATAATCGTCTCGCAATTGTGGGAACGTTGCCTTTCGCACAGGACCTTGAACTTTTAAATTCTAAATAATTTCCTCCAATCCAGCCTCATTTTCTCGAAAAAATCGAGAGTTGAATGGGAGCCCTTCGAACAGCGTGGCCGGGAAAGTGGTGAGCCAAATTACCGACTGGACCGCATTCCACTGCACGGGATCTGTGCACCGGACGGACGTGCAGTGAGATTCTCGGCGGAACTCGAAGGATTGTGTGTAAATTAGACGATAAAAACCCGACGAGAAGCATTGAAATGTTAGGACGAAAAAGGTCGCGATTAATTAAATGATGGTGTAGTGCAAACTGGAATCGACGCTTCTCCTATTGTTCTATAAGTCCAGATTTATTGGATGGAATGGTCGAATCCCATCGGTGAGGAGGCTTGTTGTCGAGTCTCGTACTCTAGGCGACTAAAAAAAGCGCAGAAATGTTAAAAATACTGCGAGTGAGATAATAAAAATGAGGTGAGTTCTGACGTGAAGTCAAGGTACTTATGGCCAGTTTCATAATTAATGCGAAAAGGCTCCTTTTGGTAAAGACCGTTTCATTAAAGGTCGCCTTCATATGGCTCTGGTTTCATGAACATATTCCGATCGTCTTTCAGAAAAAGTTTTCTTTTGTACGTAAGTGTTGAATTTCTTAAGATTGACTACTCTGAGAACTAGTGGTTTTTTGTCTGCATTTGCTAATATTTTATAGAAATTGAAATTTTGTTGAATTAAAATTGAAATTTTGTGTAAAAAGTGAAAGTAAATGAAGGTTCTTAATTTCAAATATGATAATTTTCACAAGAAAGTTCGTGAGGTAGAGAAAAACGTGTGATGGAAATGACACAACAGAATGAGGTTATGTTTAATAGTCATAGAGAATGCGTGAAGAAAAGGATCCCTTTCTTGCCATAAAGGGGGCCAATATCTGTGCTGCATGAGGAAGGACTCATCAAACCTTTTTCTAACATCAAAATTGGTTAATGAAGAATGCTTCATTGGAGACTTTACTTTCGTTTATGAAACTGGCCCTTAGAACAGTTAATTACGCACTTGAAAACCACAAATCTGTACACTGGTTTATGTGGTCTTCAAGGGAGCGATTGTCGCATAAAAGAGTTAGCGCTCAGAATCTCTCAATATATCTTATGTTCCAACGAAGCTATCAACACGAAATTCTGCAGTAGGTTTATTATTATTTTATTCGAAGAGGTATTTTTTACACGCAATCCAATCTAGAATAGTTCATTGTCACATAATGAATGAATTTGCATGAATCGAATTTCATCTGCATAACATTCATAGTGTCACAGAAGAGGATAAAAATAATAACCAAAATGAACGGCGAGTCATGGAGTACGTACAAGATCGGAGGATGTAACGGCTCTCCCTAGATGGTGAAAACGGGGAGGACGTGAAATACGTGTCGTCTGTGGAGGCCCCGATCTTCGGCACCAAGCATACAAATAGCTAGATTTATAGGATTTTTTCAAGGTGCTATCGTTCTTATGGCATTCGAGCAGAAAACTTCGGAATGGAAAGGAAACATTGCCGAGTTAAATTCAACAACATAGATTACGCCCACAAATGGCGCAACAGTCGCACATGTTTGAGGTTATTTCTTCATGTGCAATTGGTGGTTTTGCAAACATGTTTTTCATTTCTACCATTGAATATAAAAGTAATTTAGTTGAAGGGGTTTTATGAATATATATTAATGCTCTTAGGTAGTTGATATTTTCAATTTTTATATTATTGAGAGGGATTACAACCACGTGGTTTTTTCGTATCAGTCAAACTTTGGTCATTTCCCCTCTAGCGCTCCTACGATGACCAAACTTTGTATGGGGTATGAAGTTTTTCATTCACTTCATCTTCTTTCTTTTTTTGAAATATATAAGTAGAGGGCAGCACTGTACGACGATGTTAACCTTTTTTGTAATGATTTTCAGTGAGTTTTTTCACGAATTTTTAAAAAAATATATCTGTGATTTATACAAATTGCATATGATCTATTTTTTTTTAGCGAAAAACCAAAAGTTACCAAATTTTTGTTTTGTTTTTCCATTCGAAAATTATAATCATTCACTTTCTTTTATGTAGATTATTGTTTGAGAACTGAGCAACCACGTGGTGGTGTTCTCCCTTAAGTTCATAAAGATGGAAATATCAATTATTGAGTCGTGAGACACCTAGACTAATCCAGGAAAAACAACAATGAGGTGGATTTCTACGACATGCTAAGTATTTGAACCACATTGGGCTATTCGTAGTCATCTGAGTAACCTGCATTGTGACGAAATATTTTATTTTATGAGATTAATATTTCTTTTTATCATTTCCCGTTGCACTATTTGAAGTATTCGAAACTTCGAAACGTTTTATATATAGGGTTTTTCGATAAGAGGTTTCATTTTAAAATAATAAAAGAGTAAACATAAGCGTACAACTTTGCTTCCGCTGTTTTTTCCGAAACTCGAGGCTTCATTAAAAAAAAACTAGTTATACATTTATGATTTAAAGTACTGTTCATCGCTAGCCATTACTTTCTACCATCTTTCAGGCAGCGTTTGAATCCAGCGTTGAGAAAAATTGAAGCAATACACGAATCGATCCAATTTTTTATTTCTTTATAAGACCGGAAGTGCTGGTCAGTCAGGCCGTGTGACATTGATCGAAACAAGTGACAGTCCGAGGGAGTAACGACTGGAGAATACGGCGGGTGAGGTTTCAACGTTTCCAAGTATGTCTTGACCACTTTCGCAAGATGGGGTCGAGCATTGTCATGTTGTAAAATCATTTCATCATGTCTTTCGTTGTATTGCTGCCGTTAGTCTTTCAATGCTCGGCCCAAACGCATCAATTGCGTTCGATTTATATCGCCTCTATTTGTTTCAGTCGGTTTTAACAACTCATAATACAATACGACGAGCTGTTCCCACCAAATACTGAGCATGACATTGTAACCGTGAATATTCGGTTTGGCCGTCGACGTGGAAGCATGGCCGAAATATCCCCATGATTTTATGCAATTGGGATTATCATGATGAACCCATTTGTCGTCTCCTGTAATAATGCGATGCAAAAATCCCTTCGGTATTTGCCTTGCAAGTAGCTGTTCACAAGCAAATAAACGCTGTTCAACATCTCTCGGCTTCAACTCGTACGGCACCCAATTTCTTTGTTTCTGAATCATTCCCATGAATTTCAGGTGCTTTGAAATAGCTTGTTGCGTCATTTCCAATGATCCTGCTAATTCTTGTTGCGTTTGACACGAGTCTTGCTCAAGTAATGTCTCCAATTCTACATCTTCGAAAATCTTCTCTCTTTCACACTTTGCTGGTCTTCGATGTCAAAATCACCGTTTTTGAAGCGTTGAAACCACTCTCGGCATATTCTTTCACTGATATGTATATTAGAGCATTCGACGAGTCTCAGCAGCAGATTTCTTCATATCAGAGCAGAAAACTAAACCTCCCGCAAATAACGAGAATTCGGCTCACATCGAGAATAACTTTATGATGCAGATAGAAATCGACTGATATTTTGAGGGCGTTATGATTACGAATACCTTAGGTTATTGTATGACATCTACGATCTATTTATTTCGACTATCACTCACCGCTACAGACATCTACAACGGCAGGAGCAAAATTGTACACCTAATATAACAACTAGCAAAGAGCATAATTAGATATTCATTTCCATTTAACCCCAAATACTGAATTCCTTTTATATTTAATGGTAGTAATGAATAACATGTTTGCAAAACCACCAATGAACTAGTTTAGTGATGTTGATAATACTATATTTGACACGATAGAATTAAAATATAGAGTAAAACTGATAAATCAGTGAAAAAATTTTGAAAATCCATCAATAAATGACTGAGAAATAGATTATTTAAATTTACGTATTTTAGCGCGGAACGTCTTTGGTCTGTGACGTCACTGCTCTTGCCTGTGATCGCTACACCATGAATAACGTTTGAATACTTAGCCGCGCCAAGGCTCTCGCGCCGTTCGTAGTTGTACAGTGTAGTTTTAACTCGAGTTTTGTTTTTATGTCACCATAATCGAAGAAGGCTTCGTGAAAGGACAAAGTGACAATTTGTCTAAAATAGATATATTCGCAGAGATGGAGTGTTTTTCTTCAAATCCATCTTATGTCAGCGCAGAAATAAAAGGAGTTGAACTTTTCAAGTAAGTATCTACTTTTGAGTTTGCTTCTTTATGGTTCAACTTATAACGATGATTTATTTAAAAAACGTTTCATAAACAGTTTGTAGTTGAGTACTGGTTGTTGAAGTCTATCAATGGCAAAACATATTTATGTGAGGAGTAAAAAGTAAAAAGAGAAAAAAGTAATTTATATGTATGTATATAGTAAGTTATTTCAGCCATCGTGTAACGAACAAATCACGACACGAACCGCACAAGTGATTGTACACCAATGAATTCGTAAGCACTCTGCGAATACCAATCGTTTAGTGTGTGACGTCACGACACTTACACGTACTATGAAATTATTCTTCCAAGCGCAACTTCAAAGTCCCATAACTTTTTAATTTCTAGAGATATTTCAATGATTTTTCCACATTTTTGTTTCATTTTACCTAAATTTTTAGAATTAATCCTTAACAAAAAAATGAAAACTAGTCCATTGCATATGAAAAAATAACCTTAAACCCGTGCCATTTGAACCTATTCCTAAGTCTCACTGTTTTGAGTTATCCGCCTTTCAGTTTCAAATAAAATCCTACTAAATTTACCAAATATCTCCCTCCATTGGAAGACCGGCCTGATAATAGTTTTCGGACGGTATAAATCGACGGAATCGAGACAGCGAACAGGTCCAAGTGCCGCCGCTGGCCTAAAAGACTGAGTTATCGCCAAAGGACGTGCAGCTTATTTATTCTCGCCACAAAATTACGATCGGCCAGTTCTAGTTTACAGCACTGCCCCTTCGCGGTTGTTTACTTAGCAATGGCCTGATCGCGTGGGAGAACGATCTCTCCTCGCGGTCCGCTTCGGCGGTCGCTCTTCAGACGGTCCGGAGAGCGCACCACGAGGCAAATTGCATTATTCTTTCGCCTTATTTGTACGAATCGCCGTTCCCGTGCATTTGTCACTTCTGCTGATGAGGTTTGTTCGGCATTCGTTGCGCTTCGCGATAATTTACGCCGACTCGATAGCCGCGCGTTCGGTTTCGAGAACCGGCCTCGATTTTTATACGGGCGATAATGAATAGGTGGCAGATTTATGGGATAAATTCCGTAAGAGTATCCATCATAATTTCGTGGCGCAACCACACAGAACAGCCAGGGTCGTATAAGGATGCTTTTCGCTTCCGTGTACAGTGCATCCCATTTTGGGTGAGACTGCCAGGTTTCTCGCTAGTTATTTAAGATAGAGGTTTTCACGTTTCTGTCCTACTTTTTCGTGAAACTCAAAATGGTCTAATCAAATTTTGCATAACTGTTTTCGTTCAAGAGATACAGGGTGATTTTGGAAATTGATAGTTTTGGGACCCCTCCTTTATCTCCGAAGTTATTAGAAATAATGCTGAGGGAAAAACAACGTCTGAATCAGAATTTTGCGAAGAATCCATTGGCGTACTCAATTTTTTTTTGGGGATATGGTTTTGAAGATTCAACGCAAACCTATATTTTTTTTAATGGAACACCCTATATATCATTACTTCATTAAATTCGTTATTTTTTTCCCTTCAATATGATGTTTGATACTATATAGGTAAAATGGTCAGAAATGTTGAAAAAACACTAAAACATCAAATAATGATGATTTTTTGTTAATGAGCAATGGATTTCCCATATGAAAAAAAGGATCAATTGGATAATTTTCATTTGTGATTTTTATTTATAGCAGAGTAAGCAAACAAATATAATACACTCATCACTAACATGAAAAACAGAACGTAGGTACCTACCTAATAGCAACAAATAAATAATACAAAAATTCATAAACATTGCATGATATCTTACAGATTGAACTGTTCAAATTACTGTCCATTTTCCTCTAATACATAATTGACAAAACTTTTCAATACGCCTGAGTGCATTTAATATTATAAAAGGTTCTTCGGGACTGTTATGTCTCTTACTGTAGTATATTATATGTATTAGGGAAAATGGACAGCAATTTGAACAGTTCAATCTGTGAGATGTTATGCAATCCCAGAAGCATATTTGTAAAATATGTAATAAACAATGTTTATGAATTTTTGTATTATTCATTTGTTGCTATTAGGTAGGTACATACGTTTTGTTTTTCATGTTAGTGATGAGTGTATTATATTTGTTTGCTTACTCTATTATAAATAATAATAATAATAATAATATGTCTTTATTGCAGTTGACAGAGAAAAAAAAAATCACAAATGGAAATTATCCAATTGATCCTTTTTTTCATATGGAAAATCCATTGGTCATTAACAAAAAATCATAATTATTTGATGTTTTAGTGTTTTCTTAACATTTCTGACCATCCTACCTATATAGTATCATATATCATTTTGAAGGGAAAAAATAACGAATTCAATGAAGTTATGATATTTAGGGTGTTTTATTAAAAAAAATATAGGTTTGTGTTGAATCTTCAAAACCATAGCCCGAAAAAAGAAATTTGAGTACGCCACTGGATTTCACGCAGAATTCTGATTCAGACGCAGTTTTTACCTCAGCCTTATTTCTAATAACTTCGGAGATAGAGGGGTCCGAAAAGTATCAATTTCCAAAATCGCCCTGTATCTCTTGAACGGAAACAGTTATGCAAAATCTGATTAGACCAACTTGAGTTTCACGAAAAAGTAAGATAGGAACGTGAAAACCGCAAGGCTCTATCTTAAATAACAAGCGAGAAACCTGGCAGTCTCACCCAAAATGGGATGCACTGTACTAGGTATGAGTTGTGAAACTTAGGGGGAGTGGTTCCAACCTGGTTTAGTGAGAATCGCACGGAATCTAGTTTTTTAGAGGGGTTTATACCACGTGGCATTCTCGTAATCTGTCAAACTTCAACTACTTGTCTCCTCTCAGCGTTTTTAAGATCTCACCACTTTTCAGGATGCGTGAAGCAATCTCAAACGTTGCTTTGATTTGCCTTTTCTACCCATATGCAGTATTCCAAAATAATTTTATAAGTTCTTATTTTCAATTTTGGAATAACCGTTTTTTCAAATTTTTTGTATGGTATTTTTATGTGAAAATTCATAAAAAAATAATTGTTTGTACGGAAAATTATATCATGCAATATATTTATTCTTCAATAAAAAATTCATCCAATTCAAAAAATTTTATGAATTAGGAATTTCGCCATGGGAAACTTTTTAAAATGAATAATAGACCTCATATAAATAGATGGTCTCGAGCCTAAAATAAAGCGTACTAATTTTTTAACTGATCGCTGAAACTGTTTGCTTTTTTTTTCGATTTGATTTTTTTCTCACTTAGTATAGCGGCATTCTGGAATTGACAGGACTTTGATGGAATTTTGTGTTCGGAAAAGATTCATCACGTCAATTAAAAATTATATTCCGGAAATCATTTTCTTCGAGTTCATTCCAATCCGGAGATATAACTAAAAATAACATTTTTTTATGGATCTGCAACAATCTGTAAGTTTTCAACCCAGCCGAATCGTAAAAAATGATGAGAACAAAAAGTATTTCCTTTGTCCTCAGGAATCTAAAATATATATACAAGTCAAAGACTCACCTTGTATATCGGTACCAATTTATTGAAGAAAAATATTCAGAGGTCAAATTTGATTTTATGAATTTTATTGAAAATAATGTTGCTTCTTTTCTGTATTTCACGAAATTTCACATGACAATTCGTTTTACTAATATGCAAAATAAAAAATTCCAAATTTCGTTTTGATCGGATGGGTATTTTTCAATTAGGTATTGGAAAACCGAAATTTCTCAACTCGAACGCCACTGACATTCTCGCAAATTTTTGATAAAACTGTAAAATTGGTACACTGGGTTGAATACTTTGAATGTTACTGTTTTTGAGAAAATCGGACTCATATATTTAAAAATTGGATTTTCCACAACCAATGAATACTTGAAAATTAACGAGAATCTTATCGAGAAATTAAGGGAGTTAAACAGAGAAAAAATCTACACAAAATTCCAAAATGACCACTTTTTATTTATTTTAGTTTATTTCACCTCTGGGACACCCTGCTTGCACAATATACATTATATAGACTTAAAAGAAGCCAATGAGTAGAATAAACATGAACTATCAAATTTGACATAATGACTGCGGAAATGAAAACAAATCAGTGATACGATATGTCACTCATTTCGCGGGTTTCTCTAAAAAGAAAACACTTCTTATTGCTCATACTGAATCAACGTTCCATATTAACTCAAAATATATCGAGATAAATACTCAAATATATCAGAAATTCAGAAAACAAACTCCAAGCTCGCCGAACGACGTGAAACCTTGGATTTCAGAAGGTAGATACAAAAAATAATAAATATTCTGCTCACTATAAATTCGACAATATGGGAAAATGTCGAATCGGGAACCACCCAAATAAATATATCTCATTCAATATAATATACATTCATAATGATATAGTAAAATTGTGGATTTGAAAATATATCACAATCCGTCAACGTCCTTTTACCATGTTGGGGACATGTAAAAATTGCCTATACTCTCTCTATCTATGTTTATTACTCTATGGTTGCTGCTCCGATATCGTGATTGCCCCATCCGGATGTTGCTAATTTCATATGTTGCTTAGGTCGTTTTTTTATTTTGAACGATCGGTTTATCGATTATCAGAGACGCGATTCATCAGACATACGGAGAGTATTCACATGGTATAAATTACCATTGAAAATGCGAACATCGCATCTGACGAGGTAACTATTTGTCGTCAACTTAAAATATGGCAGACCGTCAAGTAGATGCCGATATATTATTCTGCTGTCGGAATGATGGGAATCAAAAGCCATGGCAATCTCAATAATTTAGTGACGAAGCTAAGAAAGCTTCTAAAGTTTATATGGGCGCTATTGTAATATTCTGCTGCAGTTCATGAGGCAGACTCACCTTCTTCATCCATAAATCGAATGTTGGAGAAGCTATCTGATCAAACTGGACATATTCTAGTTCGAACAGACGTATATATTACAACAGTCAGGGCAAGCTGTGGAACTAGAAATCACATATCCAAAGCTATTCAATAACTTGTAAGTGTCGTAATTCCATAAAACATCTGGAAAAAGGTAACAAAAAGATTATGCTATATGTGCCTAGCACAGTGGTATCAAAGGCAAATAACAAATTAAATATTATAACAAAGATATCAAGAAGAACAACTACAAGGCCTTAACCCTTCTGTGGACTTAGAAAAGAACACTAAAGGGCTAAAGCTATTTGGTAATGGAAGGACAAAAACAAGAGATCTCTCTGGAGAAATACCTATACTCAGAATTGCGCAAGCAAAAATTTCGTCGTCCTACAGCAATTAGCTCATGCAGCAGCAACCAGCTTCTTGTTATTGTGTACAGCATGGACACAATTAAAATTTGCATACTCTGCAAATAGGTCCCGGAAACTGCTAAACATATTCTTTAGGAATTTCTCCAACTGACCATTCTGAGAAGCAGGTATCATGGTAATACAAACATGTTTCAAATCCTCATGAAGTGATACCTAAGTCTCTCTTGCACGATTTGCCAATCTCCTGGGTAATTGTTCAGCAAGGTAAAGACCAGAGTCTTTGTACCTAATTGACAACAATTATTCAATCTGAAATGGTCTAATTTAAAATAGATGCAATATGCAATTCTCCCAGCTCATGAACAAATATACATTTTTCTGATATTTCTTTGTTTCGGTCTGTAACATCATGCATTTCTCAAACTAATAACAAACTTTGGAGAAATGATAACAAACTGATAATGTAACTAGCAAGCAAATCACCATCATATGCTCTTCTTCTTCTTTCCTTTAAGGTCCTGTGTTTGCATCAATGGTTTTCCAGGCGCAGTTGGGATGATGAAGACCAGCTTTCATACCATCTTATAGGTGGTCAACCAGGTGGTATATTAGTATTGGGCCTTTTTTTCTCTGCTATTTTAGCCAACCTGTCATCTGGCATTCTATCTACATGGTCTCTCCATTCTCTACTTCGGCTTCTCGACCATATTTCCACGTCCTGAATTTCTTACATTTATCTTATTTTCTCGCTTTCCTTAGTGTTCGCATTTCAGTTGTCCTTAAAAGTTGCTTAGTTACTGTGTTCTCGGCTCTGGTTTCTATTGCATAAGTCATAATCGGTCTCACGCACGTCTTATAAATGCTGACTTTGCTCCTTGTACTTATGTATTTATTACGCCAAACTATATCTCTTAGGTAGCCTGATATTAATGATGCCTTTGTTGTTTGGGTTTTGACTTCCTCTTTCAGATTCCTGTTGCTTGTAATATTTGCCCCTAGATATTTGAATGACATCACTTGTTCTACACTCTGGTCGTAAATAGCGAGTTTACATCTGCGTGGTTCTCTAGCTACAGTTAGTGTGAATAATTAAAGTAAACTGAAAGAGGCTACCGAATGAAAGATAAAGAGATGAAAATAATATGCTATGCCGATGACGCAGTAATCATCTCAGAAGACGAAGATAACTTGCAAAGGCTTGTGTATAAGTTTCAACATATAGCAGAAGCACTAAATATGGAAATATCCCTGAAAAAAACCATCATCTGCTGATGGAGATGATTACTTTAATTTTTTCTTTTATGAAATTGTCCCCATTCCTCTTGAACTTAGAATTTCAATGAAATCAACAATCCAAAACTCATCAAGTAAAATTACATCCCTTAGCTTTCATTATTGCTATCGTTCGAGCTTGTGAGAAGGTATCTCCTTGTTTTCCTTATAATTTCTAGGCAGATCTTTTTCCTCAGTTCTCAACGAACATCATTCGTATAAACATATTTCAATAGCGGTTTTTTTGTACCCGTCTCACGAACATAATTTCAATATCATCTGAAAAAACCCCATTACCAATATTAATTTACTGTCAACATAATCGAAAGCTAATCCTACTGGGATATCATACCGATCTGACTCTAATCCTAGTTTATTCGACTTTCATTCAAAATAAGCGCCGTGAGTATTCAAATTATCGAAGCTGTCGTGTTTTCTCACTTATTATCAACGCAAATTAACCAATTAAGGCGACATGGACGGAAATATTCAATGAAATGCGGATAAATAACAACAGTTGTATCAATGGAAATTATCGAAGTTCTATTCTTGTGAACGGGATATGGTGCTTCGTAAATCTGGCACCCAAAAATGCTTATTTGAATCTAAATTGTTCTGCGGGGGTCAACCGGTCCCCTATTTGGAGCCGATATTTATGTATTTTGTTGTCCTTTTTCGTAGAAAAGGAAAATCCGAAGTGATCATCTTATATTTATTTTCAGAATGATATCTAGAAATAACATTTGAAATATTGTTTCAATAAACCGCAAAAAACTCACTAAGGCAGATTGCCTGTGCGTGAGTTGTCAGTAAAGTCAGTCAGTAAAGGAATCGTATTGTGATGTAAATAGTCTGGGATAAAATTAGATTTTTCAAAAATGAAATAAAATACATATATAATTACTTATTATTCATGAAATCATCGTATTAATATGAGCAAAGCATTGACGTCCAATTATGTTCTTATAAGGGCTCGTTCATTCAAGATGTAAGTATATCCTGTTTGGCTGAGTATTAGGGCAGTGAATTGATCAAACGTCAAGTAGTATATTCACTTATCAATACGCCGTAACTATGGGAGATTTACGGATTCTATTGGTTCATCAGATATGAGTTGTATAACCAATTATAATATCACGAGAGCATAGGCAACAATATTCGATTATTCACCGATTCACGAGACCTAGTTCGCGAAACATCACGAGAACGCAGGTCGAGTGTTGTTTCGCGAAAAACATCGAGTGTATTTTATTTGCATTTTCTGATTCTATCAATGCCATACGGAATTTTGCATAAAGCTGGAAATTGTTATTTTATATTTGCTCGCCAAATCTCATTGGTATCTGTTGTCAGTAAATTAACAGATAAAATAAAGCAATCATTATTGGAACATAGCAATTTTAACGGATCTTTTAAAAGTCCGAAATCTCAGAGCAGTACGACATAACTTATCTTCTGAAATATAAAACCTTAGACTCTGTATAGAGTCTTACGTATTAGGAGTACAACTTCTCTTCCGCTTTCGTAGATGTCATACGATAGCTTAGGTATTTCTAAATATAACGCCATCGAAATATTAGTCGATTTGTGTCTACATAATGAAGTTATTTTCGATTAAACATGTCAGCTAAGAAATCTGCGGCTGAGGCTCATCGAATGCTCTGAAATACCTATGGTGAGGCCGCTATTAGTGAAAGAACGTTCCGAGAGTGGTTTAAACGCTTCAAGAACGGTGATTTTGATGTTTAAGACCAGCATGGCGGTGGAAAAGAGAAGATTTTCGAAGATGCAGAAGTGGAGGCATTACTTGATCAAGACTCGTGTCAAACGCAACAACAATTAGCAGGAGCATTGGGAGTGACTCAACAAGCCATTTTAAAACGCATGAACGTCATGGGAATGATCCAGAAACAAGCAAATTGGGTGCCGTACGAATTGAAGCCGAGAGATGTTGAAAGGCGTTTGTTTGCTTGTGAACAGCTGCTTGCAAGGCAAAGACTGAAGAATTTCTGCATCGCATTGTGACTGGAGACGAAAAATGGCTTCATTACGATAATCCCAAGCGCAGAGAATCATTCGGATATCTCGGCCATGCTTCCACGTCGACGACCAAACCGAATATACAAGGTTGTAAGGTCATGCTTAGTATTTGGTGGGACCAGCTCGGTGTAGTGTATTATGAGCTGTTAAAATTAACTGAAACAATCTCAGGCGATCGTAATCGAACGCAATTACTGCGTTTGAACCGAGCATTGACAGACAAACGGCCGCAATACAACGAGAGACATATTAAAGTGATTTTACAGCATGACAATGTCGACCCCATGTTGCGAAAGTGGTCAAGACATACTTGGAAACGTTCGAATGGGAAGTCCTACCCCACCCGCCGTATTCTCCAGACGTTTCTCCTTCGGACTATCAATTGTTTCGATCAATGGCACGCAGCCTGACTGACTGGGAATTCCAGTCATATGAAGAAGTAAAAAATTGGATCGATTCGTGGATCGCTTCAAAAGATCATTAGTTTTTTCAACGCGGGATTCGTACGATGCCCGAAAGATTGGAGAATAAGTGGACAGCGATTGAGAATACTTTGAATCATGAATGTATAACCAGTTTTCTCCAATAAAGCCTCGAATTTCGGAAAAAAAAAACGGCTGAAGCAAAGTTGTACGCCAATGTACTTGTAGTATCTGCGAGTTGATGAAGTTCGCTCAGTGACACCTGGGCAGATAGCAGGTGAGAGAGGTAACTGAACAAAACAGCTACTTTATTTTTGAATGGCTGATTTATATATATATTTTTTTTATTGTATAATATAACTATGAAGTCAGACGCTTTCCATTTACCGAAACTTTAGTCAGACTCTTTAAAGCTGTACGGAAGAAAACATGCACTTTACTTATTTTCAAAAGGCCGAATACATATATGTTTTGAAGAATATTACTCTGAAATTATATTGAAAGCGTCAGACGCTTTTCATGAACCAAAACTTCAGTCAGACGCTTTAAAGCTCTATTGAAATAATAATAATAATAATGTTTATTGAACTATTTCTCATACAGTCAACAAACAGAAAAAATATGTTACAGAGGTAACCAAATTCAAGAGTTTGATCACCTGTGCGTAACCAACTAAAATTAAGTGCTTATATGTGAACTAAAGAGAGTACTATCATATAAATAAATACATTGGTAGCCTTTCCCAGAATCCCAACAGTCTAGTATGTATTTTATCTTTATATCTATTTATTAACATTTCATATTTTCATTGATTCTATTTTTACTCTTATTATCTATTTATATTTATTGATTATCTATATTCATTTTATTTATATTTTTTACTCATATTATATATTTGTTTATATTTATTTATGATTGTTCATATTCTATATCTGTTCATATTTCATAAATATTTGTTTGTTTATATCTCATAATTGAAGTTCCGTGGCAATTTTTCCCCATTTGGTGTTGATTTCCATACAAGCATGGATCCCTTCATTCGAGAATATACGAGTGAAACAAGGAATACACGACTGATTTCTGGGATTGATGAGTTTATTACATCTGTTCGATTACCATTAAAAGTTCTGCATCTCAACATACGAAGTATTATGAAAAATTTCGATGAACTGATTCTGTTTCTGAGTAGATTTCCGGATGAGTTTGAGGTTGTGGTTCTCTCGGAAACCTTTATAGTACATGATTTGGATATTTTGAAGATTGAAGGTTATAGAACTCTATACAGTGGAGGCGAACTGAACAGAAATGATGGTGTTATAGTATACATCAGAGAAACAATCAGCTGCTCATGTGAGATACAGCTCATCGGAAATATCAGGATACTGGAAGTAAGCGCCGTAATGCAAAATTATAGTATAACAATAGCTGCTATCTATAGGTCACCCAGTACCTGTCCGAGACAGTTCAATGTTAATTTTGAGAGTTATATTCGAAGAATCAAAAAAGGTGATATCCAAATAGTCGTTGGTGATATGAATATAGACCTACTCTCTACTTCCGATTTTTCTGAGGAATATAAAAACATTTTTAGTAGTAATGGTTTCGAATCATACATAAACAAGTACACACGACTGGAAAGCAAGACATGCATCGATCACTTTTTGGTTAAAGCCTCTTCATATTTTGATATTGAATCTTTCATATTTCAGACTGACATCACGGACCATTACCCTACGGCGATTACATTGAACTGGGACCAAGATACTAGAGATATGCTAAGGTTAGATGATAATAGATACAAACGATTCATTGATTACTCAGCCCTAAAAACCGATCTAAGAAGAGAAAACTGGAATGAGTTCTATTGTCTGGATGATATAGATGTAAAGACCGAGTATTTCATTGAAAAAATCAAAACATTCGTAGAGGGAAATACAAGAAAAGTTAAAATAAGAAAGAATAAAAGACCTCGAAAGAGATGGATGACTCCGGCGGTCTTAGTATCAGTAAATAAAAAAGAACTTATGTATAGGCGTGTACTCGAGGCACCTGATGATGTAAACCTCAGAAGGGAATATAATTCTTATAAAAATAAGTTGAGTAAATTAATAAGCAACTCGAAAAAAATTTACGCTCAAAAGCAGATAAAAAACAGTGTCAACCAGTCTAAGGCCTTGTGGAAATGTGTGGATGAAATCTGCAACCACACCAAAACTGAAGTCAAAATAGAAAAAATCAACTCTATGACTGGTGAACTTTTGGAATCTGACAGAGATAAGGCAAACAGTTTTAACCAATACTATAGTACATTGGGCCAGAGATATGCGGACAGGATAGTTGAAACCGAATACTCAGAGGAAAAACAGACCATAGATAAGTCGATGTACCTCTACCCAACTAGCATTGATGAGGTAGAACAGATGATCGGGGAACTGAAATCGAGAAAGTCCACTGGCTGTGATGACATTAGAGCGGAAACGTTGAAAAGCATCTCTGATGAAATTAAAACTCCTCTGACTCATTTGGTCAATCAGTGTTTTGAAAGGGGATATTTTCCCAGATACCTGAGGATTGGAGTCATCAGGCCGATCTTCAAATCGGGGGATAAGTTGGAGATGGTAAGTTATAGGCCGATTTCACTGATCTCCAATGTTTCCAAGGTTTTTGAGAAGATCATTAAGCGAAGAATTCTGAGATTTTGCAGAAAATATAACATAATATCAGAGCATCAGTATGGATTTATAGAAGGAAGATCTACAGATGATGCAATTCATCTGTTGACAAAATATATTTATGAATCGCTGGATAAAAGTAAACCATCTCTTTGTATATTTGTTGATCTCTCGAAGGCTTTTGATACGGTATGCCATAAAAAACTGATGGAAAAATTATATGATTACGGGTTGAGAGGAAGTATTTATAAACTTTTGGAGAGTTACCTGACGGAACGAGAACAGAGAGTTTGTGTTAATGGAGAATTGAGCGATCCGATGTATGCCACATACGGAGTACCACAGGGAACAGTGTTGGGCCCCATTCTGTTCACTCTATATATTAATAGTTTGTTAGCTCTCAAAACCAAGGGAAAAATTATTAGCTTTGCAGACGACACTGCAATATTTTACGAGGGGGAAACGTGGCAATCGCTGAAGTGTGAAGCAGAAAACGAATTCAAAGCTATAGAACAATGGCTCAGGCACAATAAACTCACACTCAACTTGGGGAAAACTAAATACCTGCCATTCTCGTCATATGCTAGTGGATTACCAGATATGGGATCGCTTATTTTGGGCGAGAATTCATATATTCCTGAAGCCGACTCGGTGAGGTACCTTGGCATTGTTATTGACCGACATCTAAAATGGGATCTTCAAGTTGGGAATATCGTGAAAAAACTGAGAAGTATGCTGTTTAGGTTCAAACGCCTCAGAGACTTTATCGACCAAAAACATCTGAGAATACTATATTATGCACTTGTTCAATCACAATTGGCATATGGGATAGTTGGCTGGGGTGGTGTATGTGATAAACACCTAGAAAACCTGAATGTTGTCCATAGGTGGATTTTGAGGATAATGTTCAGGAAGCCTCTGAGATACTCGAATGATATTCTTTATACAGAATCTGGTTTTTTTGATCTGAGACAACTTTTTTGCATGTGTATGCTAATGAGAATAAAAGAGAGAAAGATCACCACCGAGCCGATTTCGCATAGCTATAGCACACGAAATAAGGAAACATTTTTAAGTGTTCCTCGCTGCGAGAAGACCATAGGCCAACGTCAATGTGAATATCTGTCTCCGAGGTTGTATGGTTTGTTGCCCCTTGAGATCAGAGCGATAAATAGTATAAGACTGTTCAAAAAGAAAACAAAGCATTGGATTTTGAGTTCAGAAAGAAAACTCTTCCATGGCCTCATTAATCAGAGTTGTCAATGGTAGGATTCAAGCGGGTGAAGAGAATTTAGGAATATAGAGGGTATGAAAGTTAATCTGTTGCTTGATGGGAATAAAATTTCGGAGAAAAGGAAATCAAAGATCTGGAGAGGGGAGAGATGTAAATGTGGATATTTTAGAAAATTTGAAAAGAAGAAAAAAAAAAGTTAGAAGAAGATTTCTATTTCTTTTTTTGCGTTTGCATTTTGCATTTGATATGTTTTCATACTTGTGATTAGGCATTCATACACCACGTACAAGTAATAGTCTAACTAGAGCTTCTGTGGTAGGTATTTTGTTTGTTCCGATGATTGAACATGATTTTGTAATATGTTTATGTAATATTGTTTATAATTTATGGAATAAATATTTATTATTATTATTATTATTATTATCCCAAACCCCAAACATATGAAAACAACGAAGAAAACTAAATGTGTTTGAACTAAGTGGATCGAATTCAACAATCAAATTTACTGAAATGAAATCTAAAAACAATATTAGTTCGGCAAATATGAAGAGTACTTATTTTCAAATTCTGATTTTTATATATTTTGAAAAATATTACTCTAAGTTATAACTAAAGCCATGGATATACTCATTTGAATGCCCTCAGCACAAAGAGAGTCAGTCATACAAAATCATGTCTTCTCTTCTCCTTGCTTCTAACGCGTCTTCGTCAGACGCGAACGAAAGCGTTGGTGGCAACTTTGACACTAGGCTACAGCGTCTTGTTCGTGTCTCAACTCTCGCGCTCCCCAGTTACCTCTGGCCCCCTTGACCTCTGTAATTCTCGAGATGACCGTGTAAAGAGGCGCGGATGCAAGGGCGGAAGAAACCAGAACGATCTTGGTTCTTCTTTGTTTGCGGCGTTGCCGGACGATAAGATCTCCGTGATGTATTTTTACGACCGTTGCCGTGATTCAGTAGGAAAAAACTCTGGTTCGGTCTAATTTTTACAGGCTTGTCGAGATGACTAGGTACGAACAAGAGTTTCGTATGCAGATAGTGGGTGAAAGGTGATGAATGTTCCCTTGAATTATGCTGTTGTACTGGATGTTTGCATATCTCGACCGCTCATCTGTGATTTTGCAGGAGAACAAAGGTGTTAAAATGTTCCGTTTGAGGATTTTTTTGTTTATATCTGGCATTGAAATTCATATTTCCTCTCACAGATTTACAAGTCTGTTAAGATTACAGATTGTTCCTAGTTCATACTACAAGTTTATGTCTGTTAAAATAATTTTATTGTATTATTATTAAGAGGCATCAGTTGGCTAAAGATAGAGGAAATTGTCCAGGAGTGCATGCAGACAGGTTGTTGTTGAAGAAGAAGAGAAGATTATTAAGAGATGAGTTACTTCAGAATTTCTCAGTTTGTCATGACTTACCTATTGTTCTCAAATTCCTCCATGCTAGCAGAATCATTTTAAAAATTTCGATTTTTTTTAACGTTAAAACGTAAGTCCTAAAGTTAGCCAAGGGTTATGGTGCAATGGGTTTTTTCCTATGAAGCCAATTTATATTTAGTATTTTCGGCTCTGAGTTAATCTTGTAGGACCGATGATATCTTGTTAAAGTGAGGAGCAAAAAATTTCGTGATAGGGCAATAATAGAACCTAAAATCACTATGTGAGTGAATTTATCCTAAAGATTTTCTTCATAGTTGGGATTTGCTAGCTTAACGGTGAGAGTAAGAGAGCCTAGGATTTTTTTTCGTTATTTTCATTGGAATATTGAAGGCAAAAGAATATAACAACATTTTTGAATGGCATATACTATTTAACAAATCTCTCTGCTCTGAAGCGGGATCCGGCCAGTATCGTCAGCTACAAATGGGTAACTTTGTTCATTTTTGATCATTTATTATTGCCATCAACTTAAAGGTCTTACAATGTGTTTTGTTAGGAGGCATCTTCAGAAATCTTCATGACTTGGCCTGTATTTTAATCATACTTGATGGTTCGTCCGTCTAGCGAAGGATTGAAAACTGCATTTTTCACACGGGAGATGACAGGTCAAACTCTCGTTGATGATTTGCAAGTCCATTGGACTACACTCTACATATTCATTGTCACCATATCCTAGACGAGTGCATCACAAAGGCAGGTCAGTCCTAAACTGTCGTTAGGGATAGGGATTCACGGCTTAGCTTGATATTCAATCTGCTAAAGTACTTAATGAATTAATACTTGACTTGACATTAAAAAATTACTAATTCACTTGAACTTCAAGTTCATTTCAAGTCAAGCTCAAGCTACTTGAGTTTGAGCTTGAGTCAAGTAGCTTGAATATCAAGCCAAACCAAACAAAGTGAATTCCTACGTCGAGTTGATTGTTGGAAGGCAGTTCAAAAAAAGATCTAAGGACCACACACATCCCAAGAGCTGGAGCTAGTATGTATGACAAACTCTTGTACTTACTGAAAAGCAAAAACCATGGTGAGAGAGGCATTTTCAAGAATCAATTATTAACTTGGTTAGCTTTGTTGTTTTTGCTGAAATTTCATGAAATCATGCTGAACAAGAGTTCAATTGATGCACTGCGTCAATTATATCTTTCCAACAAAAAATTCAACCACAAAACTGAAAATCCTTTTAAGACAGTAATTCCACGTTAATCTGGCATCGCTGTCGCATTCATCACTCTCGAACAAGAGTGATTAAAACTGTCGGTTCCGAGTACGCTCGATTGCTTGTGGCCATTCCTTTCATAATGTTTACCTAGTCGAGATAGACAATGAGAAGCAGTTATCCGAGTTATCCTCATTGTCTGCGAGCAATGAATTCATTTTTAATTAGAAAATTGCCCACCTTATGCATGCCGAGCTAGTTTCTCATAAATCGAAATTGGATGAACTCATCGGTCAGGTATTTTATCGAAGTTTATAGGTTTTCAGTTGAATTTTCGATATTAAAAGTGCTCTTTTTCGAGATGCATGCGTTTAGGCATTTGAAAGTACCAAAGATATACTATTTAGTGGAAGTTCACCGCAACTCTTCTTATGCAAATAAGTATTGTGTCTGAAACAATACAACACAGTCAAAATAAGATGCAAATAAAATAAATTGCGGTTAGGAAAATTTGGTACACTATGTCATGAATAATAATTAATCTTACTTACTTACGGCATAGCAGAAACATTTTTTTTTTCTGTGACGGGAAAAAGATTCGACATTTTATCTCTGTTGACAGGTAACAAAATATGACTTTTCACGAAATTACTTTTTTCCCCGGGAAAAAAGTGAGTACTTTTTTCCCGGATATATATTTATCTAAATATAGATAAAGGAATAATAATAATTTTACCACACTATTGATGGCTTTTGTTGTTGTGCCAATTCCGAAAAATAAGCCAATAACACTATCTCCGAGACAGAACTGCATGTCTTTTTCATTTTCCATTTCATAAATCTTGAATACGCGGTTTCGTAAATTTTCCGCGATTTAGCTGGCAATAATTTTCGTGACGCTACTTGCGCTGCTTCTATCAACTCCAGTGGAGTCAGAGAATACTCGGAATCAGACATTTTTTAACTTTATATTATTCAACAAAATAACTACTGAACAATTATTACTGAGTTCGCAATTTTTGAAACAAATCACAAAATTAAATTGACAGATATTTGATTACTTTGAAGTTTCCCTTAGCAACGCAGGTCTATTTGCAGCTTACTAGTTTAAAAATTAAAATTCATATCGATAATATTCTGACTTTAATATATCGTATCTAATAATATGTTCTTTCATGATTAAATTGTGGTTTTTCCTGTCACAGAAAAAAATAGTGTATTATACACGGGAAAAATATTAGATTTTAGCTCTCGGTTTTTTGTCTCCCTCCGCTTCGCGTCGGGAGACAACATAACCTCCAGCTAAAATCTAATACTTTTTTCCCTTGTATAATAAATAACTATAATTCCGGAAAAAGTACCTCCACGAGTGAGACTCGAACCCACAACCTCTGATAGCTCAGTTGGTAGAGCACTGGACTAGTGATTCGGAAGTTGTGGGTTCGAGTCCCGCTCGAGGAGGTACTTTTTCCGGAATCAAAAATTTGTCTGCTATGCCGTGATTTATTATCATTCAATTATTACTTCACATTTTTAGAGGAAGAATTCTGGCTTAAATACATAGGATGACAAAAAGTAATATGAAAAATTAAAGCTGGAACAACATGACAACAAATAGTAAATGGTGTACCTATCACTAGGATATAGCTATCACCTAAATATACATGTACTATTTAAGTTTCAATGAAACAGAAACGCCAAATTAGAAATAAAGTTTGGAGAAATATTAAGAAGTAATAATCAAACAAATTCAAAAACTTAAATTAGCTAACTCATTATAATTATCATCATGAAATTGTCCTCCAACAATTAGTTTTGAATGCTCCACAACATCTTTCGATACCAAAGCCAAACCATTCAACTTCTCAAAACTACACATCCCTCCTGAGGAATTTCTTCTTGTCAAAAAAAAACTCTCGAACTTCACCGGCTATACAGAATCCTAGCGAGTTTTCGAACTTCGCACATTTTTTGGGGTCCAATTATTTTTCGACACGGTTCTCGTTCGAATGCCGTCTGTTTCTCATCTCGAAAAAACTGGCCTTCGCACTCTCTTGTTTTTCGGATTTAGTCCGAACGCGATTTATGTTAGCGTTATTCGACGATATGAGAGATCAAGCTAAGATTGCCGAGTTGCACGGACAGTGTTGCCACATATATGTATGAATTTCAGCAAGTTTGAGGATTGATCGAGCATTTAATATTGGGTATGTTTTAATGCCATCATTTCTTGAATTCAGTCTTATCATAGCGTATATTAAATTTTTGTCATAGCTTTTCTTAGTTTTTCACATCAATTTCACATCCAGGGAACCAAGAAGATGCAAGCTAGCGGTATATAACAAAAGCATAGAGCAGGTTATGTCATACACATACCTTGGTTCCAATATAACAAGTAGAAGAAATCTGAAAGAGGAGGTGAACAGCCAAATTACAAAAGCCTCGTTGATATCGGGATACTTGCGCGACATAATATGGAGGAAGAAATATATGAGCCTATCTAGAAAGGTCAGAATATACAAGACTTGTGTTAGGCCAATCATGACGTATGGTATTGAAACAAGAGCCGAAAATGCCGAAACCAAGAGACAACTAAGAACAACTGAGATGAGAGTGTTGAGACATATAGCAGGCTATTCATTACTCGACTATAAGAGAAATGAAGAGGGCAAGGATAAGGCGCAGAAATTGGAGAGACCATGTGGATAGGATGCCTGATAACCGACTGCCCAAAATAGCAAAAACGGAAAGGCCTAACACCGCAAGACTTCCAGGGAGACCACCAAAGCGCTGGTATGAAAGTTGGACCTCTGCATCCCAGGAATGAGGAATATTGTAGAAAACACAGGACTTTGTCCTAACGTATGAAGAAGAAGAAGAAGAATAACCTTTTTGAATTGTTGGCAACTTCTCAAACTGTGCAGGTTTTTCTGTGCCGATATTGAAGGAGTGTTTTTTAGCTGCATGAGCAGTTGCGATGGTTCTTGTCTATGGTTTGACAGTTAAGAACTGTGTTGACATTTCTGATGTACAGACAGTAAGGTCTGACAATTCATCATGATCAATTTTAAAATAATAATCTGTTTGCGAAGTTCATAGAGCACTTCGTACATTTTATGGCCAACATATAATCGGTCTAATAAGCGAACAATTCGTGCAGTTATTGATCGTTTTCGCAGGAATTTTACTCATCGCGATTCAAAACCATCAACAAGACAAATAAATGTACGTACCGAAGAGTTGTGTTGGAAAAGACGCCCGAATGTTGATACGTCGCCGTTCTCGACTTGTTGACCTTTGCCCTTCGACTACGTGGAAAATTTTACGTGATGATCATAGCTGACGTGCCTATAAAAAACAGTTTAAGCAAGAGTTGAAGGATATAACTATATTTTACGTCAACTTTTTGCTGATTGGGCTATTTTGCAACTGGCCCAAGATTATCATTTTTTCCAAAGAATTGTTTTGGTGATGAAGCTCATTTCTGGTTGAATGGCTTCATCAAAGCAAAATTGCCGTATATGGTGCGAAGACTATCCTCAAGCCATCAATGAATTCTCATTACATCCATGAAAATTGACTGTTTGTTGCGGTTCAAACGCTGGCGGCATCATAGGTCCTTATTCCTTTCCAAATTAGGAAGCAGTTGCGGTTACGGTCAATGGCTAGCGTTATCGAGCCTTGTTGACAGATTTTTTGTTTTCAAAAATGAATCACCTAAACATCGAAGATATTTGGTTCCAACAAGATGGTGCAACTTGCCATACAGCGCAGCTTACCATCAACCTCTTAGCTGCGGTAAACATATGGCGTTAATGGTATTTAAAAAATAAATGCCAAGAAACGATCTACCGGGGTGTAATAATAAAGAAACTATTTCAATATTTCTCTCTCGTATTATTATTTATAGTTCTCAAGCACTTAAAAAACCCATTACATTTATATATTTCCATTTATTTTGGTTTTGATTGTTACATACCTAATACTACTATAGTCGTATGTATTATTTTGCACATCTAATATTTACCAAATTCCTCATGCAACCAATCATTATTCCTCTAATAGTCTAATGCATGCTGGTATCAGTAGAGATAGCTTGAATTGTGACCATTTTGGGACGCTCTTGAGAATTGCTTTATTTCCTGATCACATGAACTCATCGGCAAGCCGAATCAAAAAATAATTATTAAACCTTGGCACGAATAGAAGACATGTTATCGCTAAACGTGTCGAAGTTAACCTTTATTGGGTATGACGTAGAGCGAGGAGACATCTACTGGTATAGGGTTAGAATTCAAAGCACCCAAAAAGATGATTTCGATCGTGTTACAGATTTTATAGACTCTGTGGTAGATGCTAATTACATAAAAAAATTTTTTTTTAATGAACTGCATGCAGTGTCAAACTCCTCACACCTATATCGCTTTCAATGATCTCGCAACATTGTATTCGTCGATATGAGACCTCGAATTTGGCTACTCCTTTTCGAGACGCGACTGGTTCTTTATGTGCTCAGCGACAATTAAATTATCGTTTCTTATCTGATCGTCCGCAGATTCTCGAAGTTATTTCGGAGAAGATAGCACTTTTCTACCTTTCACGGGACGCAGTCAAAAAGGACGAAATTTAAAATTAATTCAGTTTTAATAAGAGAACACCTCTATCCAATTATGCATACAATTTCTGAGGGTTTTACGATGATATTGAAAAATAACGGATGGATCAATTTGCTCTGAGAGAGTCTTGGATGCCAAGAAGACAATAATTAAGGAGAACGTCGACACATGTTTGTATCTTAATGCAACATCACTGGATGTCGTACATAACGAGTAATATCGGAATATAATCGGGTAGAACGTTAATTAGCTGGGGAAAAACTTATATTGGTTTCAATTTGGTTGGGCTTTCTGAAATTACCCATTATCTACCCAGATGAAATGAAAATTTGTGATTATTCCTTGGTGATTCCAATTCGCGGTTAAGTCAGAAACCTACACAGTTATTCGAATCGTCGATTAATGTTTTCATAGAAGTGATTTCATTGAAAGTTTTACTGTAGGTATTTTCTCAATGGAAAAGTACTTCGTTTTAATTGCTCGATGAGTCACTTATTAATTCTTTCAATTATTTATTTTATTCAGATGGTATATCTGACACTCGACGATGACTTTTAATGCAAAAAGCATTTGATGGGAAAGTTTAATGAAAGAGTTATATAAATTTGTTTTGATGAATAAAAATTACCACAACTTCACCTCAAAGGAGAATTATATCATGAGATTGAATCCAAATAGACCTCTTTTATTTTTCACAGCGAATTTTTGAAATAGTTTTGTTTTATTAGGACACTCCAGGTGATAACTTATAATAGTACCTATACTTCAAAGAAATGATAAGTAGATTTATTTATCGAATATTGTTTTCTTTTTCATTCTTTATCTTTGGGAAGAAATGTCTGATTAAGTTTTATTTGTTGTAGTAGTCTACTTCAAATTATCAATCTCGTATGCAGGTTTACTACACCTCTGCGATTAATGGTTGTTGCTTGTTTTCTCAGAATAAATTGTTAATATTACATTAACTGTAATATGTAATATACAGATCTGACTCCACAAAATGAATATATTATTGTGTAATACCCCTTATATCATAAATATATTCGAAAAGAAAGGATAAATCAGACCATTCTCAATTAGTATTTAATTCGTAACTAGTCTACCTTCATAATTGCAATAAAAAAACTTTTTTCATTTGAATGGAGTAAGAATATACTGTTGAGTTAGGAAACCAAGAAATGTTCGTGGTTACAATAAGTTTTTTATTTGATTTGAACCTTAAAGCCGAATTGAAATTTCGATGTTCTGGTCCTTCATACGGAATATTATGTTTTTTTTAGGAGTTCTGCCATTTGTCCAGTCCTTAGTTTCAATAAATAAATGACCAAGCAATATCGAAATCCACCCTCCTCATTTACGTCCTGTCAACAAAAGCCCATGCATCATTTATACTTCCAAGTTGTTCATTTCGTTATTAACATCTATATTCCTTTTCTTCTTCTTATCCATACATACAAAAGTGTATGCGGGATGACCAACGTAGCAGGCAGGCATACTGTTTCCAACTGCTGGACACGCACTTAATAAAACCGATGGGATACTTTGTATATCCAATATATCGTATGTTGTTATTTACGAGACATTCATTCTCTGTCCCATTTCATTACTGGTGATTAACGACGGCGATTTTTCAAAATGAAATTGGACATTCTTCCATACGGGGCCGATGATGTAAAATATGCTGGTAGCTTGACCTTGGCAAAGTTCCCCGAAGGAAAGGAATGATTTGTATTCACGAATGTTTCCATTTCTGATGAATTTCGAGAAATCATGCTTGCAAAAAGCGGTGGTCAGTTTTATACCTGCATGCTCACGCAATTTTTTCATCTCTTCAATATTGCATCATCATTTCTGATGTATGTTTTTTTAGCAGTTGAGAGTTGCGATTAGGACTGAATATTATTCAAAAACACTTCAGATTGAACTATTGGTTATTTTTTTTAAGCGCTTGGCTATCTAGAAACAAATAGATAATCGAAAGTATGAAACACAATTTATCAGGTCTCAAACGAACATCTAGTTTATTCGTATAATCTATCGAACTAGAGTCGAAGTGTTTTGGTGTATTATTGTTATTCAGTTAATTATTTCCTCTGACAAAGTTAAAATGAATGTCTTTCAGCAGGACTCGAAATGAAGCTCGTTGAATTGTAATATGTATATTATTTTCAATAAGATTTTATAGCAATTCACACTTTCAATTCCATGATTTTATATCATTAACTTTCCAACAATTCATTGTGCTGAACATTGAATGGCGGACGTTCTTGTTTATGAAAGTTACCAGGTAAGTTTTTTATATGTAAAATCGACTGAAATGATAAAAAATATAGGTTCTTACTTGAAAATCTTGAGTTTTGACGAATTTGAGTTGTCCAAGTTCATGATATTCTTATAAACACCCTCTACATTTCTGATCCAAACTGAAAACAGTATAATACTACTCATATAAATAATAAAGGATTTTTTCGAAAAAAAATGTTTCTGCAGAAATGTTCAAAAAATGTATCTACTTCGGCACCATTTTTTTCATATGTATCCCATTAACTCATGAACCGTTGAGTTTTCACTCAGGGTATTGCAGCAATTGTCATCAAAAAAGCTATCTAATGATCCAATATACTGAGTGTGCCATTTGAATTGAGGAAGAAGTAATATGTTTCCGGCATAACCGGAAGTTGTTGAGATCTGAAAATATTTTAGGGAGAAAGATCGTTGTCTCACAACCCAACCTGCGAATTTTCTGCACAAAATTATGATTACTTTTTCACAAACGTCCATTAGGCCATCGCGGTGAATCACCCGGTATGAGATATTGAATATCTAATTGTTTCTGGTTTTGATTACGCAATCAACAGAAAATTCTGAAAAAGGCTTGAAACTGCCGTACTACATCCAAAGGTAAATTTTTATCTCGATCAAATCTGCAGTATTTATATTAACAGGAGCAGAAAATTTCGAACGGCCTCATTTAAGAAACTCCTTGTAAAATTTTGCCCATTAACGAACTGAATCCTAGAAATTTCAAGTCTTTAGGTTTTCTGTTCATCGTGTATACGAATGGACAGACGAACAGAATCGCATTTGAGGATGGATTCCTCAACAATTTGCAAAACCTTTTCGTTATTGCCCTCTAAAAATTTTAAAAATTCAAATATTGTGCTAAAAATATCGGAGAAATATCAGAGAACAAGCGCTCAAAGATAACCAAAATAAAATAACCAAAATATTCAATTCAATCACAACAGAATCTGGTAATCTAAAAACGCTACCGCATTATGAAGGTCACTGATCCCAATATCGGAATACAAAATGAGTTGTTGGAATTGATGATCCTACTTTAGTATTCATAATAAAATGAAGAAGCGTCATATCATTTGAAATGCACTTATAGTGAAAGAAGAATGAATAATCATTGAATATTTATAATTCTCGTTGTATTTTCCTGTAATATATAAAGTTTTATAAAGCTACACCAGAAGGAATGATTTCTTCAAATAAATTTTTTGGTAACGATTTTATTCGTAAGATATTTCATCAACATACATAAATCTAAATCGAAAAAAAACAATAATGTGCTTAGCGATCCCCTATACTCCTGTAAACTGACAAAATTAAATGTCGTTGTCCGCATTTGGAATCATATTCCAAGCAACTTGAACATCAAGGTTGTTGATGCTGATGGTTGCTGAAGAGTTATAACTAGGGATTCACGCCTTGGTTTAATATTCAAGCTACTTGAGCTTGAGTTTGAGCCAAGTAACTTGAATATCAAGCCAAACCGTGAATCCCTAGTCATAACCGATGGCATTCAAATCCAGTGAATGAGGTGGCCACTATACAGGGGATTTATTAGCTCAGCGACAATCTTTGCCTTTTGAAAGGTCACGTCATTTCAGGAAAAAAACATTATTGGAATATATGTCTGGTGTCAATTATTTAAGAAAATAAATGGCTTCAAAAGTTTCATAAGTGTCTATTGATCTGATTCAACAATAACAACAAAGTATGCTTTGACAGAATACCTACTGACAATGAATTGACAAGTGTATTTACGCAAATAAATCACCATGTAAAATAATATCAACACTTTCTTCTTGGTCGAAGTCCATAATTTAACGAGTATTATGGTAATGTGCGAAAAAAGATTATTAGACGGCCATCTAGATAAGGTGGTAAATGTGGTTGGTGGCAGCAAACACTAAGTCGCTTTTCACAGTGGCATTCTTATCATTCGACGATCATCAAAGATATTCTGGGTCCTGAAAATAGTGAAAAATTGTTAAAAAAAGTAATGAGAAAAAAAAATTAAAAGAGTTTAAAAAAGAAATTTGGTAGCAACTGCAGAACGAAAATAGTTGTATTGGTCGGTCATATTTTTTTAAAAGATCTAAAAAAGGAATGACAGAAAAACTGGAAGAAAATTATTCGGAAAGTCAATGTTCAAATATTTGGGCAAATTTGACCTGCCGAGGTACGTTCAAAAGCAGTTATAGCGATAGGCCAAGGTAGTTGCAGGCAACCCGTTCTCGGTTGTAATGAATCAAACAATTACCTCATTCACAGGCTTATCCTCCAAAATGGAATAAAAAGCGCGCTCTACTTTACCAACAACCATCGATAATCATATTCAATATCGTTCATACCGTTCGAGAAAATTGATCAGCAGCTGGAACGAATTTGCTCAAATAGTAGCGAAATTATCAACATGCCACTCGGATTGATAAACGGCGCAATTTACGATACAGTTTCGACAGTATTGAATTTCACGGCCTAATCCAAGAAATAAATCGGTCCAGATATGGCAATGGCTGGAGTGAAATCAAACTTCACGAATAGAGAGATACATACTACCTACTTCGACAGTAATCATTATAACTTACCTGGAAGTTGTCGTAGATTCACGTGGATTGCGAGCTGAAGTACTCTAGTTATAACGACGGTGGGACTATAAAGTTGCCAGCGACAGTTGGATTAGTAATCGGAAATTCACTGTTTTCGTATGCCAACGTCCCTTGTTTATCATTGGAAATGTGGGAGAAGCAAGAATGGGCAATCGATTTGCTCGGATGGAAGTTGTTATCAACTCGAGAGGGACAAGTTTACTGTGCCTGCCATATGAATTCTGAATTATATTGATAGCGATGGAAAATTTGTGGAACTCGCAGATACAGAGCTTCCTCTAAAAAAACTGATTTATATTTTTGGATATTAACTGTTTTTGTCTAACTCCCTCGTTTTATATGCAGCCAAGTTGGTATGTCAGGATGTTATTTAAATGCGTTAAAAAGAAATGCATAAGGAATGAAGGGAATCAAACATAGAGTGATAACATTTTCCTCTCTTCCCTTTCATTAACACTGTAAGTCCAATTAGAAACACATTCCCTACCTCTGCAAATCTCCTTCTCTGATGTTTGGAATATTTTTCATTGTCTATAAAAATCCGGTTGCATTAACGTATGTTTGAAAATATGGAAATACATTATTATCGTTTCCTACAAAATACTAACTCAGAATTTAGATGATCTAGATCGAATCAATGCGAACACGCCTACTTGTACCCCATTTCCTCAAATTTTGAAAATGACCGGGGTTTTTTTTTCGAGGTATATAACTTTAAGTTGACATTACTGTTCAAGATGGCAACCGATTTAGCAGTTGTCAAGTGATTTATTCTCAGTTTAGTTTGGCAATTCATCATGAATAGACTCACGCCTGAACAACGCTCGCAAATAGTGCAATTTTGTTTCGAAAATAATGGTTTTGTGTGGAATACGTATCGCGCACTACGACCATTTTATTTTGTAGCGATGAAGAGCACTTCTGGTTGAATGGCTACGTCAACAAACAAAATGCCGCATTTGGAGTGAAACTAATCCTCGAGTGTATGTCGAAACACCGTTACATCCAGAAAAACTGACTGTTTGGTGCGCTTTATGGGCTGGTGGAATCATTGGTCGTTACTTCTTCAAAAACGATTATGGCCAGAACGTTACAGTCAATGGTGATCGGTATAGAGCCATGATTACTAACTTTTTCATTCCTGAATTGAACAACCATGATGTCCAGGAGCTGTGGTTCCAACAAGACGGCGCAACATGTCACACAGCTCGTGCCACAATCGATTTATTGAAAGACACTTTTGGTGACCGCCTAATTTCACGTTTTGGACCTGTGAATTGCCTTCCAAGATCTTGTGATTTAACACCACTAGACAACTTCCTGTGGGGCTATGTAGAGTCATTGGTCTATGCGGATAAGCCCCAAACCCTTAACCACAAATGACGGCCACAAATGTTGGAAAAGGTCATCGAAAATTGGACTACATCCGAGCCAGCCATAGCGGTCATATACCAGAAATCATATTCAAAATGAAATGCCACAAGATTATCTTGCGGATAAATAAAATTCATGTCAATCGAATAATCCATCGTTGTTTTATTGCAATTTAAAGTTCTATAGCTCTAAAAAAACACCCTTTACTACTCTACTCCTACTACAACTACTCTACTACTACTACTCTATACTACTCTACACTCGAGCTGCACTCTGATGTTTCGTGAACTACGTCTCGTGACTCGGCGTATCATCGAATATGGTCTATGTTCTTGTGATAATAAGCTTAATTGTCATCGGTTTTGTGGTAACGGAAATTGGATAAGTTTTTTCGATATTCTTCTTGATTTTTTTATGGTTTTGGTGACACAATCAAAATAAAAATTTGAAGGGAGTTTGAAATTGTTATTCCAAATTCAAATATAATATTTCAATTCGATCTAGATCTATCGTTTTGTAATTATCCGGAAAACATAATTCGAACCGCCATCTTTTGTCGAATTTTACCCGTTAACGAACTTATCCACGGCATCTGAGATCCTAACCTACAGTAAACAATTAAAGGTTCAAGATCTTTCCGCTTTTTGAATATGAGGCAGAATTCGAATTCCCGGCTCGAAATTCTAAAATTGGCGATGTTGGGAAGAAGTCATTGAGCGACCTGTAAAATGATACTTGGTTTTTGCCACAAGACCTTTAGAGCATTTTCTTGATATGACATGACAAGTGTAGTAGCGCCAAGTACTCGTCACTAGTGTACTGGCCAAATGTGAAAGTAGCTTTACGCCATTAAGATGATGTGCTTTTCCTGAAATATTTCTATAGACAAGATTTTCCTAGTAAGCAAAAAAATTATTTTTGCCAGTGGCAAAAATTTTTTGTTAGAAATTTACAGCGTTACTGTCCACAAGTTTAAATCTCCAAAATGACTAAGTATGGTCTTCGAAAAGACATGAAATCCCCCTATCATCATCTCCTACCGTTCTTTACACGCACTCATCAAACTAGTTTCCACATTTTTATGGAACCGATTCGCAATGAAACGTGTCATATTTCCAATAAAGATATCGGAATCTTGGCGCTCAGCGTCGATATTTATGGTTATGACTGCCATTAAATGCGGCGTATCTCTCGACTTAATATAGTAAAACAAGTTATTTATTATGCCGTGAATGCAAAACACACAATGATGAAGTGTTCCCATTAAACGATCGTTTTCGCCGTTTCCTTGTTCCGACGGGCCACGAGGGACCGGATCGGATTGACGGATAATTGCCGATTAAAAACGAGCTGAAAGACGCGCGGCCATCAATACGGCCGGACTTTTTCCCCCCGTCGCGGGATGGATTTATGGACGAAAATTATACTCCTTGTAAGGAGGATTTCTATGATGTAGTGTTCATGTTGAGATGACGTGACCACACGTGTGTGTTCCCTAAGATTTAATGAGTGTGTCTCTATTACATATGGACATGCGGGTTTCAGCATTTGTCAGGAAGTATCGTTCGCGGTTTTTGTTGACGTTTCATGAAACTTGTTCTTATGATAATTCTGGTCGGTATTTCATTTTAACCTATCACTTACAATCTTTCGTGTTATCGTCAATAAAAGTTTTTTTCGCATTGTCGCATGATACTATGTTGCGTTCCCGCTTGTAATGGCTCTTTCTCATACTAGACGTTTCAAGTACCCTGATGGAGGTTTCTGCCCACACATACTCAAAATGACACTTTCATCATTTCCTTACAACATGCTAATAAAAGGATATTTTATTAAAGCTTTATAATTTCAAGTGGAAATGAATCACAAGCATTGCTGCACAGTTAAATGGTGTTCTTCAATTCTGTGGCAAAACCGTTCATTTTGGCATACCTTGTAGACCACAATCGTGTGGACATTTTTCAATGCAAAAATCAATAAATGATATTTATGGAAATAGTCCATCAATTTCAATAAAATTTCAGTGAATTAGAGAAAATTATGAGTTGACTCTGAGATGAGAGTATCTCGAAAGAAACGTCAATGGGCCGCATATTTTCATCACTATGGACAGCCAGGCCATGTTGCGATTCTTGGAATCATATAGCCAGGAGTCTTTGCTTCCACCGAAGTCACCGTAATATAAAGCAACCGGCCAGATGCAATAAAGTAACTATACTATGGATACCGGGGCATTGTGGTATTGAAAAAAACGAAAAAGCCGATGAACTTGGAAAAATAGCATCAAGGTTAACACCTGTTGGTCCTGGGCCTTTTTGTAAGCTTGAAAAAGAAATGGCAGCGTCCCATAATGGGAGTGCTTTCAAAGACCTACATCAGGAATCTCTTGAAGCTGCAACGAGCTGAGCTTCGGGTAATGTTGAGACTGCTTACAGGACTCTGTCGGTGCAAATATCTTTTGACGGCATAGGTAAATCAGCAGATGAGATTTGCATGCTCTGTGGAAAAGAGGTAGAAACCGCAGATGTCCGGGGTTGACTAGCCTAAGAACGACTCATGGGAAAGTCAGTCCTGGATACTCACGAAGTAACAGCCAAGACTTAGGAGTCTTGGCTGTTACTTCGTGAGTATCCAGGACTGGTTGTCGTCGGTTTCGTTAACAGTAGGATTATCAACTGCCTCCTTGGGTTTGTAATGTTTGTATGAATAGGTAGGGTTCAGAAAAAATCAATTAGGTTCCAGTTCCGGGAAGGATGACAGACTCGTAGTGATTTTGATTCAATAATAACAATCATAAGTCAGGAAATAAGTCAAACAGTGACAACTCCCAAAATCTGGCTGGAAAATTTTAGGGGGGAGAAGGATCATTTCTGGAAATCTCATCCAAATCGATTGTGAAATAACATAGATTTCAATGAATAATTTTCTCAAATAGACTCCTCGATTTCAAATTCTCAATCTAAAAATGTGGTTTTTTGGCTCAACTCAAAAGTTCGATCGGTTAGTTGCGACAAAAAAATATGAAAAATATATGATTAAATAGAAAAACAATTTTTCCTACAACTGCTATGGAAAGTAGCTCATTCTTCATAGTATACTCAACTTCAAAACTATGTATTGCTCACACTGTGAGAAATATTATTCCACACGGCACTTTGCCCACACCTCGCTTGGTAGACCAATGAAATTGGGCTTTTGAATCGTTTCTATGGAAACGCAATAAATTAGCACATACTGTCAACGAAGACCATTTTGATTTGAATTAAGTCCATTACTTGAATTATTATAATTTATGCAGTTGTAAGGAAAAGTATAGTGTGCAACATGTGGAGTATTAGTATATTGTGCAACAAGTGGGGAAAGTCCAACTTTTCTCACGAGTGTGGAAGATTGTGGCACGAGCCGGAAAGGGGAGGGCCGCAAACACACGAGCGAGAAAAGGACTTTCTCCACATGTTGCACACTATACTTTCCCTACAACTGTACAAATTTCAATATTTCAAGTAGAGGACTTGATTCAAATCCAAAGGGGCTTCGTTGACAGTATGTGCTACTTTATTGCGTGTCCATAGAAACGACTCAAAAACTCAATTTCATTGATATACCAAGCGAGGTGTGGGCAAAGTGCCGTGAGAAATAATATTTCCCACAGTATGAGCAATACATAGTTTTGAAATTGGGTAAGCTATGAAGAATACGCTACTTTTCATAGCAGTTGTAGGAAAAGTCCTTTTCTCGCTCGTGTGTTTGCGGCACTCGTCTTTCAGGCTCGTGCCACAAACTTCCACACCCGCGAGAAAAGTTGGACTTTCCCACTTGTTGCACAATATACTATATTTCTGCTTATATACGCGGAAATGAAGTGTTTACTTTTAATTCGTATTAAGATCAATTTCCGTCAAGTAGAGACCGAAAAAATCGAGAATATCAAAAATATATGCACTCCCAAGAAATTAAAATAGGTGGTACGAAAGTAATGAATCATCGTATGAGAGTTTTAACTCTTTTTTAATCACTGTAGGCACCATACAATAACTTCAAGCTATGAAATTGGGTCCATAAATATCCGGAAAATAAATTTCATAGAAGACTCTATGGTGTTTTGATACAGCATCATCCCCGGAGGAAGTCGTTAAATATTTTTCTTCTTATCCAACTCCATTTGTATGTTTGTCAACGAAGATTAAGATAACCCGTAATTTACACACCAAGATTATGAATAGACATGGAACAACAAGGACAATGAAACCAACAATGCGGTATAATAAACCTCAGTTATGAGTGTTCTTTGTGAACAGGTTTTCATGACTACCGAACATCATATCACTTATTTTGATCTCTTGAATCTCGGCGAAGTTAATAGGAATTACTAAAAGTTCACGACACTTTGGAAAATAGTTCATTGAACGAATTGAATGCTTATGACTAAACTTTTTAATTCAAGTGGACCATTGGACGACTTCAATGGAAACCCAAGAATGGTACTTGTTTTCCAGTTTTGATTTACATATAAATTGAATCGGGTATAATCTGGAATATTTTCAGGAGAAGAAATTTCTGGAGAACAGTATGATAATAAGCACTGATTTCGATAAATAATCTAACCATTTCTAAGCTTGATCTTTTCACGATTAACTGGCATAATCTACTGAACATAAATGCTATCCCAATTATTCGGAGGAATTTGATCAAGAAGTTGTTCAACAATACCATTGCTGAAATCTTTCAGGAAAGTATCAATCCCGCTTAATAATAATGATGACAATAATAATTTATCTATTATAAATGTCCTTCATATTCAATTGAGTTGTTTCCAGTAAAGCTGAAAAACATAAGAAATGAATTTGATATATGGTGTTCTTCTTGAGTAGAAATGTTAATTTTAATCGTTTGTTATTGGTTTAGTCTTCTCCAGAACTGCTCTAACAAGTGCCTACAGCTTGGAGACAACTCGTTACTCGACTGATTCTTTCTGTTCTCATTAAGTCAATGGCATTTCCGAAGAAATGTCAGAGTTATTCACCTCTAATAACACCAAATAAGGATGTTACATGTCAGGTCGTACTCTCGTTTTGCATATAAATATCATTGTGAAAGACGTCGATAAGGTATACATTCGAATTGTTGGTAATACTGATTTGATGTGGACATGCCGTTATTATATATATGTTCTACAATCGTCTTATACGATTCCTTCAGCTGGGGTACATGAGGTTTTATACGTTTTTTGATTTCGTTTTATTCTTAAAAGTCCAACCTACTCGATAAAGGTTATTCAATATAAATATCAAACTATTACAGCATTGTGTGGAACCTTTACTTTCGAATATGTATATCCATTTGATATAGGTATAGATTTCCCGAAGATATACCGTAGTTACGACCTTTTACAGCATTGTCGTTTTAATAAGTTGATTGAGCCTGTCTTAAAACTATCCCAAAATAATTGGTCCGCCCACAACCATATTCAGTAATTTTTACGTAGGCTGCATACTCCGATTATTATTTATTTGTGAATTCTTGTTTTTTTTACGTTTCCACTGAGTACAAGTACCAGGTCTCCTCTAAATGTGCTATGGGTATAATATTCAATCGAATTTGATTAATTTCTTTTAAATATTTTGTCTTCCATTCTGAAATTCTTCTCGTTTTCATCAAAATTTGCCCAATAATACAATTTCAACTGACAAAAGATTATATCAACCAGAAAAAAATTCAGTGAAAATATACAATTCGATAAAACGTCTAATGAAACGAACACAAAAATTAACATAAAGCTTTACGTACGTAAAATTTAATTCTCATTATAAATATAAGAGGAAAATCCAACTATAGTCAACAAAAATCTTATTCTAAGGCTATTTCTTATACTAATTTTTTATTCAGCATTATTTGTTGATCAGGGTTCTCCTTGATTCACTAATTAATGTAATGGAAGCATCATTAAGTCACACTTAAAAAATTTCTTTTGTAGATATTAAATGGAATAAAATAATTATGAATTCTTATATGTCTATTATGTTCAATAAACTATATGCACTCTATGATCAGCTTAAGCTTATTATTGTTTGAAAATATTTTTCAACTGGGAATGACTTATTGTTGTATTATCCACTCGGAAAAGTCAATAAACTGTCGACTCAAGTATCAGGTAACTTGCCGTAAAATGTGCGAATTATAGCGATAACAGAACTCAAAAAAATCGATTAGTTTCATGTTAATACAAACGCTCTACATGACCATCGTTGTATGGAACACAATCAACTCTGAATGGCTTCACAGTTATGTTCGAATTCATAAATACATAATGCAATATCCTACAAATAGCCTTTTCCTTCCAGTTCACGCCTTATAATGTCAATATCGTGCAATAGTCATGAATCATGTTTGTTCTCAAAAGCCGATGCATTCATGTGACATTATGTCGGGAAATAATTTATTAACCTTCCCATAAATGTTTCCATTTGCATTTATCTTTCGGCGTGAAACACCATGAAAGTTACGAAAACTCTGATTCATTGAGGAGAGCACTATACAGATGGCAATTGTAATCCAATTCAAGATCAAAAATTCCGGATGTTGCAAAAAGAGAAAGGAGACCTCACCGGTTTTGAAAAAAAAAATTTCGAAAAAGTTCTCAGCTAGATGAGAGTACATTTTATGTTACCAACTAAAGAGAAAATCATTATCAGATTGTTTTGAGTTTTTCACCTGCATCATGAAATTTGAATGAAGAAGGTTTTTTTGTATTGGTTATTGTCTTTCGTTGTATTAAGCGACATTGAAATGAACATTCCGTGTGGTATTTTTATTATTTTTGATTAATATGTGTCAAATGATAACTGGAAAAGGTTATCTTGGTATCTCTCTATTAGATAAATGATCACAGTAAGTGAAACTTACATATATCTATAAAAGATCGGCTTATATCTCACCCACTTTTTGGTAAAGTATATGATTAAATTCTTTATAATGTCTTGAGTGACTAGATGCATCAACTGAAGAAATATGATTGAGCTGGAAAATGATTTATGTGAAACCAGTTTGTTTTTCAGAGAAATTATTAATGGAATAATAAGAACTGAGTATTGTGGCAGGTGCTTGCACATAAAGGCAAGATGCATAATACACCGCAGCAGAATCGAAAAACTCGAAGATTGATGCCTTAAAATTGGGCTCTTAAGGAACGCAACACTTCCACAGGAACCATAGCAATAATTCTTCAAAAAATATTTATTATACATCCTCATTTCATATTTTTTCTTTTTTCTCAACACCAATATTGTCCGTCCGACAAGGTACAAAAGTAATAATTATTTAACGACGAATCTAGATATTATTTTTCGGATGATAGTAGATCAAGCGTGAGAAGATGTTAATTCCAATTTTCTGTGATGATAAATATACTCCAAGCAGTTGGTTTGGTGTGGTGAAGTGTAAACTAGACCACCTAGTGCTTCATTCTGGACTCTACATTTGGATCTTTCTGAAGAAATGTCTGACCACAATGTCTCTTCATTAAAACTGACTCAGTAGACATAACCACCCTTATCTCAGGATAATGGCACAAATAATCTTTTCATTATCCTCATACTTCCCTCGATGTACTTTATGAGGCACAGTTTTCTATGTTCAATGTTTTCTATTCTAACTCTAGTAGGCCTGTGTGAGACCTCATGAATGATTAGAGCTTTTACGAGTTGAGACAATCAGTTATGTTCAGAAAAGGCTTGGTTACTGTTTCCCATCGCCAGTTTGGGTACAACAATGTTAATTCTTCACCATGTTGGACGGTCCTCCAAAACAATAACATTTATTTTCAGATCCGGTATCTTCGGCTGAGGAGCTCTGTTACCACTATCGTTAGTACTATCACCTATATTCAGATAATATGGAAATAGCAATCAGATGAACAGTCGTCATATGCAGAAGACTAGAAGAAGCACTAGGAGATACGAATGAATGATTCAATAGATGGCAAATTCAAATAAATAACAAAATGAGCTATGCTATTAACCCACAGAGAAGGGGACTAGAACTCAATTCAAATCTAAAAATATATGGAGGAGAGATGAAAGGGGTAAATGAAGTGAAAAATCTAGGTGAAGCCCTATATGAGAGACTTGCATGGAAAAACCATCAAACACATAACGGATAAAACAAATTCAGCAATGAGCAGACCTTACCCAGTACCCACTTATAAGTAGAAATAACCAAATTAACCAAAATACTAAATTGAGATTGATCAAGTCAATTGCAAGACCTCAACTAACAAATGGTAAGGAATCATGAGGCTAAGCTGCCAAAAGCCATATCGAGAAGATACAAGATACGAAAAAAAAATAGAAAATACATCTACAAATCCACAGTCACTTACAATGGTAATCTGTCACAGATTTCCTATAAGAACATTCAAATGATCCAAATGATGAGGTTAAATGACTAGTTGATCACAACTCTGTCTAAGATGTGATTAGGGTGGCAACCTTTCATAAAAGATCCAGGGATCGACTAGGAAAGGACAGAGATTGAGTGAAATACAATTTCAAATATCAAAAAGAAGAGACTCTTCTATGAAAGACATAGTTATACACAAAAACCATATGACATCAGAAATATTGAAAGAGTTGGAAACTGAAAAAAGTAAAAAGGTTAATAGGCAAATAAATGCCCCGAACCTTGAAAGCAGTTGGTTAGGTTTTGTGAGGAAGGTCCTTCCTGTTCATCTTGTATTTCTATTCTGTTCGTAGTAGGATTCCTCCTACTATTATTTTATAATGCTATTGTTACAATTATTTGTGAATGAATTTTCGTGTAATTATATTCTTTAAAAACTGTCCTATTTTCGAAAATCTAGTTATGAGCTTTTCGTGGACAACTGGACAAGGAACTACAGTTTCTTGAACAATATAAAACGAAGCCAATAATTTCTCGAGCAATGCATAAAAAACAAAAAAACAAACAAAACCAAAGCGAATTTTGATATGCTCAAAACTTATGTCGAGAATCACCACAATTAAACCCAAATTGATTTCGAACAATAACTGAAATTTAATTTTTTATTTTCATTCTACGAACTACTTTTATTGGTATGGATGATCGTGATTGTAAGTACTCAAGGGTTCCATTCTCTAACTGTAGCTAAACAAAACATATCTAGCAAATAGTTCCTTCATTAGCTTCTGTATCGTGATTAGTCACAATTACAAATGCATGCATTACAAATAGAAATTGCAATACGACATGTATCTGTGGGTGTTATTTTCCATACACCAACCTATCTCCACAACAATCTGGGAAACAAACAATTATTAAATAATTCATAAACGGATATTGAAATACCACTCTGTACGCAACCAACAGCGATCTATTCAAAACGCCTGTCCCGAAGCTAAGTCGATAATAATTAAATTCATCTTATTGTAGAAGCGTCGACTGGACTGTATTGTACTTAGTATTAACATAATAACAGAGCAATTGTGAACGTACATATTATTAGGTAGTCAATGAGCATTAAATGTCTTTCGACTCCAGCAGGAATGACAAGTGTCTTGGATTATAAATCTTTCGAATTTATTATTACTTTCATACAATTCCATTTCATTCTTAGTTGGCTGTAGAGGACCTCCTATTCATTCAATGAAATGTATAAGGATGCCGTGGTTCATCGACATTCTAAAGAATTATTGTATTTTATATGATATTTTGTGGATGGATGGATGAATGCAACCATTGCTGTTGATGCCTAGTGATCCGGTTCGCTTCTGAGTGAAATCATTCTGAAAGGAATTCTCCAATGGATTGTCAAACTGAATGCTTAAAATATTTAGGATTCAGTTATCCTACCATTTGTACCGGGTTTTTCACCATAATTTGACCCCCCCCCTTTAACGTTGGTACTAAAGGAGGTACAAAAAAATGTTTCCTACGAAAGTTTCACCGAATCGACTAGTGTTTTTTAAAATGATTTCACAGAATGAAATATATACAGGATGGGCAACATATTGATTGCAACTTCATTTTTTCAAATGGAACACCCTGTATATTTTTCTATATTTGACTAGCTCTTTTTCCTCTGACTTCGAATATAGAACATATGTTTGGGCCATCTCTCTCATTCTGAGTACCACAGAGTTTCAAATTTTAAGAACCACCTGGCAAGCTAAGTAATCAGTTTTTATGTGGAGGGCTGCGATAATTCAAAATACCCTTTTTTTGAGTTGGCATATATGACATACGTTAGTCATTGGATGAAACTATTCATCGAATATGCACTACACAAAAGTGGAAAAATTTGAATTATTTTCACTTTATGTGAAGAACAATAAAAATAAGAAAGCTACAAGGAGAGAATATATAGAGTTGCATCCAAATCATCCAATTCCAATTTTTAGTAAGAAACTTATGTCATATCGTTGCCAACGTGATAACTCAAAAAAGGGCATTTTGACTTATCGCAGCCTACCACTTGAAAACTGATTACTGAGCATGCTAGGTGGTTCTTGAAATTTGAAACCCTGTGGTACTCAGAATAAGAGAGATAGACCAAACATATGTTATATATTCGAAGTCAGGGGAAAAAGATCTAGTCAAATATAGAAAAATATACAGGGTGTTCCTCTTGAAAAAATGAAGTTGCAATCAATATGTTGCCCACTCTGTATATATTTCGTTTTGTGAAATCATTTTAGAAAACAGTAGTAAATTTCGTGAAAATTTTGTAGAAAATATTTTGTTGTACCTCTTCTAGTAACAGAGTTAAGGGGGGGGGGGCAAATTATAGTGAAAAACCTGGTACATACATAAGAATGTAGTAGATCTAAATATCCGAAAAATGAATAATTTTTTTTCAATTTTAAGTATGAATGACGATTCAATCAAATAGTATTCATTTTTCACTATTCTGTGTACTTATAAGTTAAATTGTTACGCCACTATATTTACTCTTATTTCCAAATAAGAAATGACAAACTCTAACAAATTAATTGAAACTGATTAATTTTCAAATGAAAATATTTTAAGCTGTCAGTTGAAATAATTTCCATGATGGCTTAATCGTCATCAAAAATGAATTACCAGGAAGTCCGTACAGTTTGAGATGAATGTCAAAAGAAAATGTTGAAAAAATATCTGCAAAAATATCTCGGCAGTATTGAAGCACCTCATGTGATCGATCATATTTTCTGACACAAAGTTACAGCATTTCAATCAGAAGAATTTCAACCAGTATCCAGCTGGCCACAAAAGCTTGTAAATAATGGGAGGTATAAAATTCACGAGAGTGATTGGCGTGCAACAACTGTTGGAAATAATATTCTTCACCTGTATTCAAGTGGAGGAGCTTTGAGATTGAAATTTGAATATGTCGGTAGATGAATTTATTTGATAGAGTAAACTAAGACATCATAAGTGTGCATACGCAGATGATGTTTATCAAACAGACCAAACATATTTTTCATCCTAAAAGTGTTCACAATAATCAAAAGGAGTTGAATCTAGAACTAATTATTAAACCACAAAACTTATGTTTGATGACTCTCAAGTCGTGTTGCAAGTATCCATTCCCCATGGGGGCTATGCTGATAATTGCATTCTACATTGACGTAAAGTTAAGCCTTACCTTGGCTCCCTATCAACATCTGAACAAAGACTATAATTTCACAAAACAAGCCGTGACATAAAAACTCAATTTATATGTTATCTTTCAATTTTCACCATCATTCTGTACATGACTGTTTCGTATCTCGTAAATTTGAGACAATAATTCATACGAATTATAAGTATCATGAACTCTTGTTAGTTGTTACCTCTAGATACCCACACAGCATTCTGCCATTACGTAAGTGACCTGTATACCAATAAACCCGGGTAACTAGGATATACACATGCCTGTCATGTCTGACCCGTATCTCTCTATCTAGCACTTATGAGAACATCGAGATTGACGCTTTTTCGGATGATGCCAGAAGAATATGCACGTGAACATATCACATCGATCAATTTTGTTGGTACAATAGAACCGACATTTTGAGGCATGACTTATGTTTTATAGAATTTTCTATTTTATTTTACAGTGTTTGCCCTATTTTGTATTGTCTCGTCTCATTTATATATGATAGAAGATATTCAGATATTTAGATTCGAAATATATGTGAGGAATAAACACAATACTTCAAACTCAAACCGAAAAGTCGAAAATCATTATATTGAAAAATTAGGATTTTTTTGCACGCAACTGAACTGACAACAGATCCGACTTAGTTGAGATTTTGAATGCGTACAGAATAACGTCAGAGAATTATTCTCGATACTATTTTAAGAGTATTTCATACTACAAAAACTTTTATGACAATTTTGTGATTAGTTGACTGAGTTGAATTAGAGCGGGCGTCAAAGATGGAAACTAGCAAATAGAAAGTACGCTATATCCCACATTTCTTCGATGAAGGCGTAAATGCTAATAGTAGCTGAAAAGGAAAATAGTGTTTATGGCCCTGATACTGTAACAGCCAATCACGCGCAATTTTGGTTTCGTCGATTCCGTTCCGGTAATTCCGATATCAAACTGGAAGGCCAATTGTCGAAAATAACTATAAAATCTTGGACATTGTTGAATCCGACCGACAAGTGTCTGTTTCGATTGCTCAAGAACTAAATTTACACAAAAAGCACTTTGGAACCATTTTCATAAAGCTGGTTTCAAGATGAAGCTCGATGTATGGGTACCAGACAAATTAACGCAAAAAAACCCAATGACCGAATATCCATCTGCGAACCGCTGCTGAATCGCAACAAAATTGACTCATTTTTTAAGAGCTTGGTGACTGGTGATGGAAAGTGGATCACTTACAACAATGTCAAGCAAAATGGTCGTGTTCGAAAGTATGTGGAAACGTTGACCAATCTAGGATTGACGGCCAGGAAGGTTTTGCTGGTGTGTTTGGTGGGATTGGCAGGGAATTGTCTACTATGAGCTGCTCCCCTACGGCACAACTATTAACTCTGAACTGTACTCTCAAAAATTGGACCATATGAAGGAGGCAATCGCCCAGAAGCGGCGAGCTTTAGCCACTAGGATAGGAATTGTGTTCCATCAGGACAACGCCAAGCAACACACATCGATAGTGACTAGCCAGAAGCTCCGAAAACTTGGTTGGGAGGTTCCTATGCATCTACCTTATAGTCTGGACCTGGCACCAAGTGATTATATCTGTTCCTGTTCATGGCGATCAATTTTGCTGGTGAAAAATTGGCTTGAATAGAGGCTTGTGAAAATCGATTTTTGACCAATAGGGACGAGCCTTCTATGAGAGGGGCATAATGATATCTTCAAATTGGCAACGAGCTATCGAACAAATCGGGTCATGTTTGACCTAAATAATGAATTTCTTTCAACAACTCCTTTTATTGACAGATCACGAGAATCTCACGAGTTGGTTTCCTTCTTAAATGTAATAAACAGGATTCTTTTGAGTCGATATGTAACACTGGGTGATACATGGATTCATACCTACATTTCTGCATCAAGGGAAAGAAATTTGGTTCTATTTCTAACGAAGAAATGATTGCTGATGTTGAGATCTACTTCAAAAGCAAATACGAATCTTTCCACAGAAATGGTATTGAAAAGTTAGAGGAGAGTTGGAGTACATGTTTCACTCTTGAAGGTGACTATGTTGATGAATTAGGTCGAAATTTAAAGAAAAAAGTTTTTGAATGACATGTTCATTTCGATCGATTCTTGAGAGCTTGTTGTGATTTGAAACTTATGAAATGGTTTGGATTCCACCTGATTCTTCATTGAAATCGATTATCCTCCTCGACCAAGCTTCGGAAGAAAATTCAAGAAAATACCCGAAGCAGTCTTCGAGTAAGAGCCATAGAAGATCGTCCTTCTAGAAAGTAGGCCATATAATGAAAAACTGCCAGTCACATTCGAATTGTATCGGAATCGTGAGTGACACGCGCAGCAGAAGGACCGATATCGATCATTCGGAGATATAATGCAAACACGTTCCGCCGTGCTGGCAACATCAAGAGGGAAGATTTCCATCAATTGAATAGCATTTGAATGTATCGCTAATAGGCCTCGCTGAGAACGCTACATTGTCCTCCGCATGTCGCGATATATTCGTTGCCGTATCGGATCACTTTATATCTGCGCAACGACGTGCAAAAACCATCGTCATTGCCAATCACCCAATGTGACACAAGGCGTATGGAAGATTGAGGGCAGTTGGTATGGCTCATGTGGAGAAATCTTTATCTTGATATTCTGAAGAGAGAGTGTAATAGAATATTATAGTCCTGTAGCTACGTAGGCATATTCGTCCAGCTCGAGATTGAAGATTTTCGTGGTCAAATCAATCGAAAAAATGACTTGCAGAACATAATTTGGAGGATTGAAATTTCAAATACTTCCTCATGACTCATTTTCGATGACCTAAATAGAAATTACTGGCTCAAAAGGAGTGTTTAGGCTATGCAAACATCTGAAGGTCTTGAGAATGAGTCCCATGAGGATATATCGTTCTCATCATCAGACTGTCTCATCCTTTGACGGTCATCTGTATTATGACCTGGTTTTCACGTTGATAATGTTACAAACAGCAGATGACACTACTGATCTGAATTACTACCCATTGGTAAGAGTCAATGCTATATTATGGAAATGTTGTGTCTGATCGTCAGCTCTATTATGTTATGAGTTTCTTGTCCACCAAAGAGTTTTTCCTTTATATTCTATTGATGTGGAACAAGTAGGCACAGCACATAATGAAGTTCGAACGAAACCTTAATGCTCCAGGTTGACAACATGTCAATATAAGGAAAGCTGTACTACATTTCTGGAGCTCTATAATTTGTACTTCTGCTTCTTCCTTTAGCTAGGGAGTTCTCACTGTTTGCTCTGCCTTGGCTTCTATTCAGTAGAAGAGGAACACCAACTTTGTCCCTATTTCTTCGGTGGGCGTCCAGGTTTTCTTTTTCCATTGGGTCGTTCATGTTTGCAGATATATGCAATTCTATCTGACGCCATCCTATCAACGCGGTCTCTGCACTCCTTCCTTCTCTGCCAACTCCACTTGACAACATTATGTATACCAAACCTTTCTCTTAATGACTTGCTGATCTGTATATCTCTCAATGTTACCTCTGAAATTCTCTTCAAGATCTTCATTTCCACCTTCCTAAGTTTCTGTTTCATTATCTCTGTTTCCGCACGGGTTTCTATGGCGTAGTTCAAAATTGGGCAAACCATCGCTTCATAAATTCTCACCTTACTTACTTAGAGCATGTATTTGTTTTGCCAAATCAGTGTGTTCAGATATCCAGTTATTTGTGCTGCCTTACTAGCTTGTTTCTGGTGATTTCCACTCTGAGATATTTGAAGCTCTGGTGAATGACGGTGTCTTCTAGTTCTAGTTTGAATCCAACCAGTTCTTTACTTATCACCATGCATTTAGTTTTGTCACTTGATATATTTATGTTGTGTTATTTGCTGACAATATTAAACAGGTGTGAAAGCCACTGCAGATCACCCTCACAATCTGCCAAAAGAATCACATCGTTCGCAAGGCATACAATGTTTATATTGTGACTTCCCAAGCAGTATCCCTTCTTTTCCTTGTTTTAATTTTAGTTGTTGTATTAGAATATGTATTGTAGATGAGTTCGATTAGATTGTGTTGAACATGGTGTGACTTCTGATTGTAGATGTGGAAAGCTTAAGAACAGTATTCAGAAGAGGAATTCCTGGATAATTTTCAAGTGTTTTCTTTTCTCCCTTTTCGTTCTGTATTCGTTTTTTGTATCTAACACCCTGGAAAATAAGTCATGGATGCGCTCAATCATACACTCTCCACCATACTTGAAAAACTTATTATATATGCCATCAGGTCCATAAGGTTTTCGTGTCTTCAGTTTTCTAATATCTCACTGTATCTTTAGATAATTCAGCAGTGTTTTTGTTGTGCTATTCTCGCTGGACTTCCATAATTGGTAATACTTACATAATTACCAAATGGATAAATTGGAGATTACTCGACACTATTGTTTTGTATGCCTGTAGGATCCTTAGTACGAAATCCAATATCATGCTACCTCATGAGAGGTAGCAGATCGAGCTCTCATCAAATAAGCGCCACAAAATGAACAATCAAAAAGTTTATTGGGGCGTTTGAAAAGCACTTGCTTCTCGGAAGAGTCAATCTCCAATCAGCATCACTATGAAAATATTCCAGTACCTGAACCCCATTTATCCATTTATAGCAGACAGATCTGACAAGAGGCGTGATTTCGAATTATCATATCCGAAAAAATATCCACTTCACTCCGTTTTTTAAACGTTCCTTTTTCGTCTTATCGTCGATTGGCAACGCTGTTCATCGTGAACACCCAAAGGGGTATATTTATGTTTTGCTGTCGCCGTCAACAGACCCGAACATGGCACTATGTGTTCTTATTTGTTATTGTAATGACGGGCGATGGTATCGGCGCTGTCCGCTGTCGCTCTACCTCGTCTACATGTCATGTACAGCACTGGATGCATTTTGTACATCTCCATATTTTTCTTATGTTCTGAGAGAAGATGTCGGCCAGGTGTGAAATGAGGTTTTTGAATTGATACTTCCAAATTCTGGTCGATGTATGTTCCAAATGAGACGCAATGGAGTCTGTGCTGTTTTTACTTGTACAGATTGCCGTAGATATATTTCAGTTGATTATTGATGTCACTTGTTCTTTCTTTTCTATCACAATTTATTGTATTCGGCAAATTGAAGTCCCCGGTCTGATGCACTGATGGCGGTGTTAATATTAAATCCATATGATTTTTAGTTAGTAACAACCTTCAAACGATACGTATCAAAATTTGACAGCAGTTCGACTATTAGTTTGTGGGATGTTGCGTTGTGAGTGTAGCTACTTTTGTTATTTGAAAAAAGATAAAAAAAAAGAATTTCGTGTGCTGAGAAAATATTGCTTTTTGAAGGAAAAAAATACAGTTGAAGCAAAATTTTGGCTTGATGAAGAGTTTTCGGGGTCTGCACTAGGAAAATTAACCATCATTGATTGGTATGCTATATTTAAACGTGGTGAAATGAATACCGAAAACGGCGAACGCAGTGTACGCTCTAAAGAGGCTGTCACCGACGAAAAAATCAAAAAAGTTCGAAATAATTTTGAATGACCGTTGAGTGAAGTTGATCGAGATAGCATAGATAGATCGAGACATTGTGAAGATAACATCTGAATGTATACATCATATCATTCACGAATATTTGTACATGAGAAAGCTGTGTGCACAATAGGTGTCGCGCGAGCTCACAGTCGATCAAAAGCAACAACGTGTTAATGATTCGGAGCAGTGTTTGAAGCTGTTTAAGTTTAATAAACCTGAATTTTTGCGTCGATATGTGACAATGGATGAAACATGGCTCCATCATTTCACTCCGAAGTCCAATCGACAGTCAGCTGAGTGCACTGCACCCGATGAACCTAATCCAAAGCGAGGAAAAACACAACAGTCAAGTGGCAAGGTTATGGCATCAGTATTCTGGGATGCGCAAGGTATAATATTCATTGATTACCTCCGAAAGGGCGAGACCATCAACAGCGTTATTAGATCGTTTGAAGGATGAAATTTGAAGAAGAAAAAGGTGTTATTTCATCAAGACAATGCGTCGTGTCACAAATCAATGTAAACAATGGCAAAATTGCATGAATTGGGCTTCGAATTGCTTCTGCATCCACCGTATTCGCCAGATCTGGTCCCTAGCGACTTTTTTCTGTTCTGAGACCTCAAAAGAATGCTCGCTCGAAAGAAATTTAACGCCAATGAAGAAGTAATCGCCGAAACTGAGACCTATTTTGAAGCGAAAGAAAAATCGTACTACAAAAATAGTATCGAAAAGTTGGAAAATCGCTATAATCGCTGTATTACTCTAGAAGGAACTATGTTGAATAATAGAATCGAATTTTGCCAACAAAATGTGTTTACTACGGTAGATCGGGGACTTTTCAATTGACCTGTTATTTATAGCTATACCTGTCTACGTGTTGAAGGTGGTTGTTGCCCGAAAACCCATTGCCTACGTAAACACAAATGGGCGGCTGGTTCCTGTTGTTGGCTCCGTTTGTTTTTTTGTTTTCCTGTTGTTGTTCATCCTTATACTTTTGCACCGTAGTGATGAGGACGAATGCCCGAAACATGTGTCTACGGTTAGCACTTTTCCTTGAGGGATGTCAGTTATCATTTTCTTTGTATTTTGAATAATCCCCTCGTTATTCTTCATACATATTAAGAATAATTCCGATTAGGGTTTGAGTGGAAGAGCAGGGGTGTATGGCTTCATCACCATCTGAACTCCGCCCTGTGATTTTTTCTGATTTTTTTTTGCAATTGTAATATTTTTTCTCTTCAATGAAGGCATTATTATTATTATTACCTCCCAGGAAACACTTGTTTTTTTATTCCAATAATCCATATGGTCACTTGAACTTCTCTAACGTTATCCTAGTTCCTTATTGTGAATAATAAACTAACAATCGCCACCTCTCCGCAGCTATCGCGGTTGCTATTCATAAATTGCGTACTTTATATACGTCATATAAAATTCCGTAAATGGTAGTCAGTCTATCCGGTCCGATGAATACAAATTCCGGACAATATGAAATCGACCGTGACCGGCTCCCTTACAGCGGCAATTAATTTCTCGATCTATTCACTTATCTAAATTTATTCATCGTTGACAATGCGATCAAACGGAGGATGGGAGAAATATGGCCGTCGAGATTTATTGCCCAGGTTTATTCCGCGAAAAAGCGAAACCAGATTATGGGTTTCGGTTTTCGACCGATTGGATGCTATGCAAATTTTTGGAGGGTCCACCTCAACTCAATGGATTCGTAGTAGGTACCAAACTAGGGGAATTTGTCTGTTAAAAGTTAAGAGGATGAGGGATCGATAAGAACGCTGAAAAATTCATATATGTCTTTTTTTTAATTTTTGTGGAACGCCCAATTTTCATTTCTTAAGACGTCTTCATAACTCCGGCTAGGTTAAGGCCAGGCAGTGGCGGATCAACCGGTACGCTTAGTACGCTGGAACGTAGGTCCATTGGGACCCGCGACAGAATCAACTTTTCTTCAGCATGAAAATTTGTCCTGCAATGGAAAATGAAAAATAATGAAAGAAGGAAGAATAACGTGTATTTTGCCACAATCACACGAAACGCCCAGAGCAAAAATTCAGCTGCCAGTAAAAAAATTATATCAAATCATGTGCATGTTCTCTGATCTCTCCAATTATTTTTATCTGACTGCAATAAATTCCTGCAACAGTGGCAACATAGTTGTCGTCATCCCTTTGAAATCTGGCAACATCCACCGTCGATATTGTGTGGAGGAAGGGATGTTGAAATCTTTGAGAATAACCAGATGATGTGCTTATCATATAGCTAAATAAGCATTGAGTTTTGGTATAATCATATTTTGAAGGCTTTGAAGCATATTCAATTGGATGAAACAGAAAAGACAGATTGTAGAAATGAAGCCAAAAATATATATCAAAAATCTAATCAAGTTACAATACCTACTCTGGGCTTACAGTTATTTGGGAAACAATTCTAGAACGTTTTGATATTCTCATTTGGATTTGCAAGATGCCATTTATTGGACTCTTCGAAGTCATTTTTAGAGGAAATGCGGAAAAAACTGATTCACATACGGACCAGATAGAGGCACAAGCTATAGAAATAAATAACGATATAGAACAAGAATACTCCTAGGTAAACTTATTAGAAAAAATTGCTCACGAATAGGGCAACTCAAATGCCAATAATTTGAGGAAAAGATTGATTTAGAGTCGAGATCTTGAACTCTGTTAGATTTCCTGATTGCCAACTGGGCAGAAGTTCCGTCACTGTGCAATTCAAATGTATATTAGATATATGATAATTAAAATATTCGGTGGGCACCACGGTCTCCGGATTCAACGCCATTAGATTTTTTCCTTTGGTAACATTGAAAATGTTGAAAAAATCCAACGGTGTTGAATTTGGAGACCTTGGTGGCTACAGAATATTTTGATTATCTGAAGTTCACAAATTATCATAGATAGCCACTTGGTTGATTTGCCTTGTGAAACTGAAACTTTTGATGTATTCTTTGTATTTCAACTTCGTAACTGATTGTTATAAAAAACAAATTATTGCACCAAAGGATTCTCGTGAAAAAGTGCCTGTAGAATATTTTTGTTTCATGTTTATAGCCCAAGTAAAAAAGAAGATATGAGAATGTTTCATTTCACGCCATTTTTTAAATTTTCTCTTATAACAGTTGTATTTATAAGGTTGCGGTTTTCACGAAATTAATTCTATTAAAATTCGAGCCCGAAAATGTCTTTTTTTTTTAGCTCAAAGGAATTCTGAGATCCTCTCACTAGAAAACGAATTTTGAGACATCCGATACATTGATTATTGTTTTGTGTATAGTTATTGAACATATAGGATGTTATATTATTTCAGGTTGAAAAGGAAATCTTACATTTTTCGAGTAGAATGGAATGAAATGTAACTTTTTTTACCGTTTATCCTCGACATGTAAGATGTTTTTTAAGTGCTCATTTACTGAACAGTTGAAAAGATATTTTCAAGCTGATCACATCATTATAACCATAGTCGGGCTTGGATTTTGCATGTAAATAAGTATTTCGAACTTCATATTCGTTTTATGGAGTCATCAGAACCTTGAAAATATTTCAGTGGCAACATTATCCGATCGAATTGAATAAATTTTCATTTGTATTTGCAAGTGTTGTATGGGCCTCAGTCTATTCATGGTGAAATAGCAAAACATAGTGTACACATAGTGAGCACAAATGCACTCTAAGCTGTTCAATTAGCAATCTTTAGAAACAATGTCACCGATTGAAAATTGAAACTTCTAAATACACCCACACACCTTTAATATATAAAATATTGATTATTATCAAGAATACAATTAGGATTATAATGCTGAGGGCTTGGTTTTGTGTCCACGGTCTAGATGGATTTTCACCTGACGTTACGCCTACAAGTACATCAGGCATCTTCAGAAGTTTCTAAGTAGACTCTGTAGACAGTAGATTAGTCCGAATAGAACGGATGTGGTAGCCTTTTGAACAAATAGGTTCAGAACTCATCAGTTCGAAATAAATTGTTCCAATCGTCCTGTGTAAAACTTAATTGATAACTTTGACCGAATTTGCTCCATCGAAGAAGGCGTCAGATCTCGAATTGAAACGTTGAATTCAGAACAATTTCTTGGTTCCTATCAAAGCCCAAATTTGTTTCGGTCAAATAAGTACTACATAAATAATAGAATATCGATAGACAACAACCGTCGAAATTGATGGACATCTTGGTTAGGTTCTTAGACCAAAGCACAAACAAAAACTTACTTCCAGTAATAAATTCGCCAAGACACAATCGAAGCGTGTAGAACACCGAAAAATTTCCCTAACAGCGGAGAAGAACTAACGTCCTCACGTTTTAATATTCAACAGAGGCGAGAAATTGATATCTTCATGTTCGATCTGTTAGTCGTCAGCAGTGACCCATTTCCTAGATCCCACAAAAACACGGCTTCAATTCAAGTCCAGCGGAACCGTTTCGAGCGATAATCCCACTTTACCACCGTCTTGGTTCGAGTGTGTCGGTTTTTTTTTCGAACAAAGCTGGATTAAAACCGAATCGAAATTCTTACCGCTCAAATATGACGGACTATGAATATGCTAATGACGTCGTAGACGAAAAAAGTGAAATTCGGCTGTCAGCCTGTCAGTCCAACTTAAACGCGTTTGATGTTTTAATTGTGGCCGGACAGTTGTTGGCCCCGTCAAAATCTACATTTTCCGAGAGATTATGTCAGAACCGCTGTATCGTAAAAATAACGTATTGCCGATAATGGTTACGAAAGTTCAACTTCATTTCAACACTCCACATGTCCAGATGCATCTTGGAAATGTTAATGTGGATAAGTTATTCAGATTTTTTTTTCAGAAACGTTGAGATTATTCGATTTATTCGTCAGAAGTTTTTGAGCAGCTGGAATTTCGACTTTATGCAGTTTCGTTTAGGAATAACGCCCATATGTTCATATCATAGAGAAATGAACATGGAAGTATACGCAATTTTTCCCCAACATGGTTAGGTTACGTTGTCGGATTGTGATATATTTTCAAATACACAATTTTCTATATCGTTATGAATGTATATTATATCTTGCTCTCCTAGGACCTAGTCTCATCCGTTGTTTCCCGTCGTTTGGCGCGCTTGAAGTTTGTTTTCTGAATTTCTGTGATATTTAGGTATTTATATCAATATATTTTAAGTTGATTCACTATGGATATGAGAAGTGCTTTTTTCTGGAGAAACTAGCGAATTGAAGGAAATATCTTATCAATGATATCTTTTCATTTCCGCGTGGTTCATGTCAAATTTGATAGTTCATGTTTGGGGTCAAAATTTGGGTACTGAAAATGACATATGCTCCCTCTATTTCCGCGTGGTTCATGTCAAATTTGATAGTTCATGTTGGGGTCAAAATTTGGGTACTGAAAATGACATATGATCCCTCTATCTTCTCTGGGGTTTATATGCATCAAGTAAACAGAATGAGTCATTGACCTTTATTTAATCATATTCTACTCTAGATATTCCTATGTATTGCTCGTACTGTGAGAAATATCATTCCTCACGGCACTTTGCCCACACCTCCATTGGTAGACCAATGAAATTGAGCTTTTGAGAAGCCGTTTCTTTGGAAACGAAAGTAATGAACAGATACTGTCAACGAAGGCCATTTTGAATTGAATTAGTTGAATTATTTAAGTTTGTGTAGTTGTAGGAAATAGTATATTGTGCAACAAGTGGAGAAAATCCAACTTTTCTCACGAGTGTGGAAGTTTGTGGCACGAGCCTAAAAGTCGAGTGCTTCAAAAAAACGAGTGAGAAAATGACTTTTCCTATGTATTGCTCGTACTGTGAGAAATATCATTCCTCACAGTACTTTGCCCGCACCTCGCTTGGTAGACCAATGAAATTGAACTTTTGAGAAGCCGTTTCTATGGAAACGAAAGAAATGAACAGATACTGTCAACGAAGGCCATTTTGAATTGAATTAGGTGTATTACTTGAATCATTTAAGTTTGTGCAGTTGTAGGAAATAGTATATGTATTGTGCAACAAGTGTAGGAAATAGTATATTGTGCAAGAAGTGGGGAAATATTTTTCCTACGACTGCACAAATTTAAATAATTCAAGTAATGTACCTAATTCAATTCAAAATGGCCTCCGTTGGCAGTATCTGTTCATTTATTGCGTTTTCATAGAAACGAGTTCTCAAAAACCCAATTCCATTGGTTTACCAAGCTAGGTGTGGGCAAAGTGCCGTGGGGAGTAATATTTCTCAAGTATGAGCAATACATTGTTTTGAAATTGAGTAAGCTATGACGAATACTCTACTTTCCATAGCAGTTGTAGGAAAAGTATAGTGTGGATAAAGTTTCTCACTCGTGTGTTAATTATCCACTCGTGAGAAAGTTGGACTTTCCTCATTTATTGCATGTTGCACACTATACTTTTTTTACAACTGTACAAATTTAAATAATATTTAATAATAAATAATGTATAATGTACATTCAATTCAAAATGGCCTTCGATGCATTTTCCTAGAAACAACTTTTCAAAAGCCTAATTTCATTGGTTTATCAAACGAGGTGTGGACAAAGTGTCGTGAGGAATAATATTTCTCACAGTATGAGCAATACATAATTTCGAAATTCAGTAAGCGAAGTATACGCAAGGTTTGCTGGAAAGTACTCTTTTGCATACGCTCGTTGAAAAATTTTTCGAGTTATTTACCTTAACATATTCGATCTTTTACTTGAAATGATTTTTTTTCAATAAATGCATACACGTTCATAAGTTAGTTCAATGTACATCGAACACAAAAATCTATCAACAGTTTTTGGCACCGGATAGAACCATCACTACGGTAATCATTTGACGAATACATTTCCCTTTATCGTAGAATGTGCTTGGCGTAGAATGCAAAAAAAAAATTGACTGCTATATCGAATTAATGTTGAACAATTGATGGCAACAGTTATCACCGATTAATTATATTCAATTATGCACGAACAGAATCTACCACAACTCAAATCATCAATAATTCACAAGAAACCGCGTGGGTGGATATCTTTGAGGTTGACTTATCTCCAAAACTTTTTCTCTACGTTACGGTTGAATTAATTAATTCTTTTATGTTCCAGGTGAGTCGAATTTTATGGCAGAAGTCGCATTACATCCAAGAAGGTGAGTTTAAGCGAGAATAACTCATTTTTTATAGGCCGTGGAATTATTTGAAGTGTCACGCGAACAATATAAAATGAGTTACAATATTGGATATTATATTTCACATGAGGGGAAACCTACATATTGCCGTATAAAACTCGAATGGAAATGGAGGGATGGAATCAAGTAGCCGATATTTATGTAGTATCGTTCCGGGAAGCATGAATTTCATTCTGACCGGGACGTGGGGTTCATAATGGCGCGATACGAACGAAAGAGAGGACATTTGATAATGTTTATTGCCAGGGCTGTAGTGGGTGGTATTTTCAAGGAGCGGGTATACCAGAACGTTACCCTTTAAACCTATCAGTTTTTCGGTGAACATATGTTTTGTGTTGTACAAGATGTAGGTGATTTTCCACAGTATAAGTTAATAATGTTTCTTATTTTTAATTCGACATGAACAGAAAAATGTTATTGCATATGATGCGCTGAAAAGTATCCAGCTAGTACAATACTCATCGAAAATTTACGCAAAGTATAATTCATAGTTTCGAACAAGAAATATGAACCATTGAATTTCTTAAATTAAAATTATAGCGTTTCAATACCCTTACATAAGCAACATAACATTAACAGAAATTACAAAAAGCCTTAGGACTTTTAAATGAAGGGTTTTTCAATTTTTATATTGAAGAAACGAGTATATCTCAGGAGGAATCAATGGATTTCACTATAGATTGGTGATGTAGGATCAGAGAAACAGGAAAATGATACTCTGTTAGTTCGCCGACGTTTCGGAAAAATTTATTTCCATCCTCAGGGCTCTACAAAATTTACGGAAAACATCATTTGCAACATTGATGAAGGTGTTTACAAAATAAAGGAAAGATGAGCATTACTAAAAGTTATTGACTAGAAAATATCACAGAAAAGATGGTCTGGTATAATTTAGAGATACAAAGAAACATTATAAAATTCAAAACATTTTTAGTTTAAAATAAGAGTAAAGATAAAAAGTAATATACACACATATAGGTACAAACAAAGTACTTACAAGCTAGACAAATGTATCTCCCAAAATCATCTCATTAAAATTCGAATCAATTCTCCAATATTTCACGTATAAAGAAATCATAATATATAAAAAAGCGGGGTCAAACAATGCGACCGATGCATAGATAGTACGCCGACAGACGGAGGTGAAATCAAAGGAACAGCGGAAACAAATTAGGGTAAAAAACTTAGACGTATGTATGTGATGCGCTGAAGTAATGAGGTCGATAGGGGCTAGAAATCTTTATTTTATTTTATTATTATTCCGTAGTTGGATATTTGTTTTTAATAAGGAATAATAAAATCGTTGTTGGATGTCAGCTCTAGAATTTACTGAGTCATGGATACTTATTTGTAACATCTCAAAAATTAGCCGATTGCTCAAGTATGGCTCCCTATTTAATATTTTGACGTCCTCAAAATTGAAGTTGTGACTTTCGTTCAGGCAATGTTCGGCCAAGGCTGTTTTTGGGTTGGAGATCGGCGATTATTAATTATGGAAAATGAGATCAGCCACGGCTACGGTTGCAGCACAATAACCTTTTCATGAAATTTTCCATGACCAATTCGGACATTCGCAATTGTATGCATTTAATCGACTATGGAACATTGTCATAGCCTTTATCTTTTACGTGGTCCCAAAAAAGTGTAAAGGTGTTAAATCACAAGGTATCGGTTGTGATCACCTCTCAACCTCGTCCACCTCAATATCTTCCAATTCTAGCCATAAAATCATTAGCAATTTCCAAGATCGACAAACCTAGGTTTTCATCAATACTACGGGCTACATCAGCAAAATTCTCAGTTGTTCTTGAGCCACGCACACGGTTTTGATTCTTCACATCCCAATAACAATAACCTATGGGACAATAGTCTGGCATGCTAGAACAAGTCAGATCAACACGAGGCAAGCCATTGATACAATACAAAGGATAGCCTGTGTTTGTATCACTGAAGCTATGAGAACGTGCCCAATTAGAGCATTGGAGATCATTACAGATCTCACACCTCTTCATCTAGTGATAGAGAGAGTGGCCTATGAGGCCACTCTAAGACTATCTAGGGGAATTAAGAATAAGAGAGCCTGGTACTCCTTTACTAATTACATTCTATCAGCGAACCTTCCCAGTGTCGGGATGATAAAGAAAATTAGCATTCAAAACATCTTCATTACGGTATTGAGTAGAAAAGAAGATTGGGAGAAGGAGTCCACAATCCTAGTTCTTGAAAAGAATACCATCAAATGGTACACAGATGGTTCCAAAACCATGAAAGGATTGGCGCTGGAGTATTCGGGACTGGTACCAAATGCTCAATATCGCTAGGCCTCTGTCCAAGTGTCTTTCTAGAAGAGATACTTGCAATAGAAAGATATTTAGAAATTGACCTAGCAAGAAATTATTCAATTTCAGTGCGTGGTTGCAGCATGTATCGTTCATTTTTGGTATTCGTGTAGTTTTTGCTTGTCAAATATCGAAAGATAACAGCTTTGAAAGCAACAGCTGCCCAGATAGCGAGCTATTCAAAATGAAACAACTTATTGGAAAACACTTTTTAACTGTTATAGACTCTGACCTTCCGAATTTAAATTTTGTCAAGTCAAACAGATGAAAAGTGTGTTAGTTGAACAGCATTTCAACATTTGAAGGGAAAAATTTGTTTGAATTTCATGCCTGACTATCGACAAACAATCTATCACGTATAAGTTGGGAACATATGCAAATCTAAATCATATAAGTATTAAACACAAAATGTACTAATTAATACGAATATTAATGTTGGAAACAACATTCATTGCGTTCTACAAATGAGTTAAGATAACCGTTCTAATGGAATCAGTTGAAGCTAACTAGATGTTCAGAGTTACAGTAAATTGCAAAGTGCAGACGGACGAAGGCATAAATGCAAATTGTGAGTATGCAGGAATATGAAATATATCTTTTTTCAATTTTTTTTTACTGCAACATCAATTGTCTTTTGATTTCTAAGACGTTTTATGTTATACAGAGTATGCTTCATCGATAACAATGGTTGAAAGGTGCTCCAACAAAAAAAAATAACTCTGATGAAGAAATCATTGCCTATTTCGAAAGCAAAGACAAATCTTCATACGGAAAAGATATTGAAAAGTTGGAGGCAATAGGAAGAATTTTTTTTTACATTTTCACTTTGGTGCTGAAACTGAAATGTGTGCTGATATAAAAAAGAAATCTGAAAATAATTCGCAAAAATTTCAGAGGTATGAATGACGATGTATGTGTGGAAATTTAAAAACACAGATTTCTGGGTCAGGTTTTTTTCCACAAAATCATCTTCTTTGAAATAATTGGTCTTCTTTCAAAGAAGATGATTTTGTGTTTCAATTTTATTTTGAAGTCTTCGAAGTTCGTTTGATTTCGTAGTTGGGAATTCGAATTTTAGAAAAAATAAGAACTACTGGCAAGAGAGATTGTCAAAACGTTACCAATCATTTTCAACATACAATTTCTTTTTCAGAAAATTTGGTTTTGCAAAAAAAATCTGATCAAGCCTGTAAAAAGTTACCAAAGTTATTATGTTATCCACATCGAACTTAATAGTTCAAACGATTCAACCATACATTAAAGCATCACCGATGTTCAGATCAGCGCATTCCTCAAACGTTCTTCTCAAATAGTCGCAACTTTTTGAGCCGAATAGTCAACACTAGCCCCCTCGGAATATTAATAAATTCCGACCGCGCAACGTCATCAAGGCCATCTAGACACCACTAGTGCCTCGTCTAAACAAAAATAAAAAACCTTAATTTTTACGAGCCATTCCGTCTTTCGATCGCCACTCTGGCAGGTGGATAAGCATCTGAACCGTCCTCGATTGCCAAGATATGCCCGGCATCCGTTGTGGAGCGTCCAACATTCGTCTATCCCTTTCTAGGAATGCAGCGGGTCCTTTTGGACGAGGCCAGATAAGATCTGGAGATCCAAAACGGAGTTGAAACCTCTCAAATATTCCTGATCGTACGGAGGGTATGTCGCTCTCTCCGATTTATATGATTTTTCCGAGATTGTTATTCGAATATCTGTTAGCGGATGGGAATTTCGATTCAACACTAAAGTAATATAGATTCTTCGGTGGGAGATTTCAAACCACTTGATTTTGTTGGTTTTTCATCAATATTTCACGAACTGATTCAATGTTCTTTGTGAATGTTTGTATACTTTTTCCAATAGCGATAAGTAAATAGTATCATAATTTACGTAACAAGTCCGGAAAATAGGGTTTTTTGGACGAATAGACAAAAATGGAAGTCTGTGAGTCCAAAAAAACCATTTTCAGGCGTGTTGCTTATAATGCTTTTTCAGCAACCGTGTAGAATAACACTAACGCCGCTGCTTTCCATATTTTATTGCGATTGCGATCAAAAAACATGTTTTTTGACAACTAATTTCATTTGAACTGTCAGCCGTTATCTCGGTTGCTATAGTAATGATCAACTGCATTTATTAAAAATATACCTACCAAGATTTTCATATTCACAATGACACGAACGACGTGATTCTTTTCCGGCCTAGTCCGGCAAGTACGTACTTTCCGGACTAGGCCAGGAAATGCTACTTTCAAAGAGAAAAATTTGTACGCCTATGTATTTTCCACAGATAATTGCGTTATGTAACCTTTCAAATAAGAAAAAATATAGTGTGAGATACATTTTTTCTTATTTGAAAGGTTACATTACGCAATTATCTGTGGAAAATACATAGGCGTACAACTTTGCTTCAGCCGTTTTTTTTTCCGAAATTCGAGGCTTTATTGTAAAAAGCTGGTTATACATTTATGATTCAGACTATTGTCCATCGCTGGCCACTACTTTCTCCCATCTTTCGGGCAGCGTAAGAACCCCGCGTTGAAAAAACTGGTCATCTTTTGAAGCGAAACTTTTACTTTTTCCTAAGACCAGAAGTGATGGTCAGCCAAGCCGTGTGATATCGATAGAAACAAGTGATAGTCCGAGGGAGCAACGTCTGGAGAATACTGCAGGGGGGGTAGCACTTCCCATTTCAACGTTTCCAAGTATGTCTTGACCACTTTCGCAACATGGGGTCGAGCATTGTCATGCTGTAAAATCACTTCACCATGTCTTTCGTTGTTTGCGGCCGTTTGCTGTTCAATGCTCGGTTCAAATGCATTAATTGCGTTCGATAACGACCGCCTGTGATTGTTTCAGTCCGTTTTAACAACTCATTATACACTACGCCGAGCTGGTCCTACCAATTACTGAGCTGGTCTTAGAACCGTGAATATTCGGTTTGGCCGTCGACGTGGAAGCATTGCCGGGATATCCCCATGATTTTCTGTGCTTGGCAGTCCCAATGCGCTGCAGAAATCCCTTCCGTCTCTGCCTTGCAAGCAGCTGTTCACAAACAAACAAACGCCGTTCAACATCTCCCCGCTTCAACTCGTATGGCATCCAATTTCCATGTTTCTGAATCATTTCCATGACTTTCAGGCTTTTTGAAATGGCTTGTTGCGTCACTAACAAGAATCCTGCCAATTCTTGTTGTCTTGATCTAGTAATGCCTTCAATTCTGCATTTTCATAAACCTTCTCTCGTCCACGTCAAAATCACTGTTCTAGAAGCGTTGAAATCACTCTAGGCACGTTCTTTCACGAATAGCGGCACCACCATACGTTTTTGAGAGCATTCGATGAACCTAAGCCGAAGATTTATTTATATTAAATCAGAAAATTAGAACGAAAATGACGAGAATTTGGCTCGTAAGCTGACATGTTTAATCAAGTATAACTTTATGATGCAAACACAAATCGACTAATATTTCGATGGCGTTGTGTTTACAAAAACCTAAGATTATTGTATGACATCTACTATCTATTTATTTCGACTACTACTTACCGCTACGGCCATCTATTGCAAAACGGCAGATTCAATGTTGCACTCCTAAAAAACTTAATTTTTTTAACTGTGAAGATCTCTATTCCGAAATGACACAGTGTCTGTTCAAAGATTCAATCCTCATTTCCTTTCCTACGTAATTCAATAAGTAAGACATAATCAAAAATCGATTTCGGTTCAAACATAACAATCTACTATTTTTCCCCGTTTAAAATTTCAGAGGCATGTGAACAAAAGAATATCGAGGATTAATATCAAACTTATTTATTAGATTGTCAGTTCACCTTCCGATATGAATATATTACCTACTCGACTGGTGGAAGGTTAGTGAGGCATTCTTGAAATACTGACGGTCCCAATGCGAACATGTCTCTGATGCATTTTGGGAATCCGGCCCAATCAGATGAACAGCAAATTTTAATGAAAATTTATTGGAGGAACTTCTGGACGGATGTAGCGGATGTTCTTGACGAACAGGTGCAATTTCAGTGGTTTTGTCTATGTCTCGAGACAGAGGACGTAGCATATTTTACAGATCGCTCAGTAACTTACATCAATCGTGTAAATAATTGAATTTTTATAACTCATTAGGACGAGTAAAAGTAGAAAACCTTTCATCAATCTTCATGCAATTATCTTGATATTCTGAACTTCTTAATTGCATTAAAATACCAGAGAACCAGATGATTTTTAGGTTTTGTTGTTTCGAATTAAGATATTTACGATAACAGAATAAAAGATCAATTGAATTTTCATCATTCATGTAGTTATCGTGGTTTTTGGTATTTTTTCTATTATAATTGATATAGGTACTGAGCAACATGAGAAGAGTAAAGTAACTATCTGAATAATTTCGTCAACTTGATTTTTGGACAAAAATGCTATAGTTTGGTGATATCCTCAGCTGTTCACATCACAAAAAAATGGGACTAGATGCGTGTTTGTGGATCTTTGTTGAAATCATCTCGAATTTCCTGAATGAACTCTGGGAGAGCGGAAGGTGGGTAAAGTGAATAGTTCCCTCCCCATTATATTTCACATATTCAATTGGATTTGAATCTGGAGAACGAGGTGACCACGACTAAACATTAATGCCTACTTCTTGAATAAAGAAAATAGAAAATGACGGGTGATTGGGTGAAGGCTATCTAAATAAGGCAGTGAAGCGATTTGTAGCACAATCAACAGAAAACGCAGCTGTCATACTGTGTAGAATAAGAAGATACGGTAGAACTTGGCACTATTCATAATTGCACCCATTAAAGCAGTTTCTCATTCAACTCGAACAAATGTAAATAATAAATTAACCGTTTGTTATTGACTACTGTCAAAGGCCATCGACCGAACTCCTTCAGTCTTAAGATTCTTTTAAGTTTCCTGAACAAATATAATAATAATAAAGGCTTTTATTCTGCAACAAAATACATATTCTATATATATTATATGTCTATAATTTTCGACTTTTAAGTCAAGAATAGTCTGAAATGGAAAGAAACTAGACTCTAGAATAACGATTCTCAGCATCGTATGCCGTACTCCAATTATGACCTTGTTGGAGTCTCAGGACTGTACATATACTAACTGACAAAGAAACTGCAACACCCAGAAGGAGCTTTTTAAATTTAAATTTTGTTTTTGGTAAAATATAGTATAGCAAGGAGTAAATGAGTGTTTGTCCACCGCGTTTATCTATACACTTCCCAACACGTCTCGGCATTGATGCAATAAGATGGTCTGTTTCTTTTTGAGGGATACTTTCCCAAGCTACCTTTACTTCGTGTCGCAGAGTCGCCAAAGTTCGTGGGGGCTGGGGTAAATTTCCAAGCCTTCTACCCACAATGTCCCAAACATGCTCTATGGGCATAAGATCGGGGGATCTGGGCGGCCATGGCAAAAGATTCACATAGTCGCTTCGAAAGAGTTTGAACTAACTCTGGCAACATGAGGTTCCACTTTTTCTTGAAGGTAAAGCAGTGCTGTCCTTTTACCTCGAATAAAGACTGAAGGTGATCTACTTGCAAGTATGGGGTGCAATAGCACCTCATACAATAACGCCTACCACTCATCAGCCAAAGATCGAGTGGTCGCAAATCGTCCTCTAATAGCCATGAGTCTTAGACGTCGACCTTGAAATTCATTTGTGCCTGTTCGACGTCCGGTGTCTACTTTTCTTCTTTTTGAGCATTATCAAACCACGCTTGACAACATTTCGAAACAGTAGTTGGATTTCTGTTTGTACGGTGAGCGATTTCTCAAAATGCATGACAACCCCGCCTCCCGTAGACCAATAATTCGACCTCTTTTTTGGCTGGCGATAAATTCCGCGTACTCGTGCTCTAGGCATTTCAACAACAACTTAACATCGACTTCGGATCTCTTCGAACAGCTGGTTTGTTGTAAAATTTAAAAAAAAATTCAAAAAAACGTCTACAATATTTAAGTCCCAAGAATTGTTCACATGAAAAAACCTTCACGACTCTCCAAATTCAATCATTTACTCCTTGCTATATTATCTACGCTTTATCGAAAAAATTCGAAATTCAAACAGCTCCTTCATTTTCTTTGTCAGTTAATATATATGTTGAAGATCACATATACGATGTACGCTTGTACATTCATGTGGCGTTTACGCAAAGTGTATATGTGGTCCTCAACATACCTATATATATACAGTTTTGATACTCCAACAGTTATGTCAGGATGCTTATCCTGACTTAACATCAGTGCCCTTCTCATTGATTGTTTGTTTAGTTACCATTTCGTTTTTGATCTCTCTATTAAAAATAGTAAAATGCCTCTCGCATTGATCACGTCCACGTCTAAAACACAACCTCCCTGCTTATTCCACCTCTTTATGGAAATTCTGAGTGCCGTCTCAGCTGCTGTATCGTTCAAAGTTCAATCGCGTAATTTCCATTTGACAGCGCTATCATTAACATTACCGATATGGGCACTAAAAATTCGTAAAACAAGAGCAAATGCCTTGAAAACGGAATCTTTTCATTTTATAATTGAAATTCCATCGTGAGCAGAACGAGGATGAAACGACGAAAGATATAATTCCTTCATAAAATAAACCCTTCGACAATGCACCCGTTCACATTTTCATTATATCTGATCAATTTAATGGCATATTCTAATATGCTCCCCGCTCTGGCAAGAGCAGTTCGTGACCGCTTCGCACGATTTCCACTCTTCTTTTTTTTTAATTCGGCTAAAAATCTGCCGGGATGAACAGATATGATCGTATATGGATTAAGCGGCGAATCCGTGTTGAAACCCATGTAGATCGGGCTCGGTTTTCTCGCTTTTCGCCTCGAACATGCGACTGACTGATAAAACACTTAGCATAATTTATAACTGGCCAGTTTGCTCGAGAGAGCCGATCGGGAAAATATGCCGTTGCTAATTGGCATCGCCGGCAAATAAAGCCCCGCTTATGCGATCTTTGTTCTTTCCGTGGCTTTGGGGACGAGATGGCAGTTCCAAGATGGTGTGCTAGATTGCGGAGTCGACAGACTTGGGAATATATTGCGGGATACTGACACATCCACACTCGATGTTATGACTATTCGATTTAGTTGGATAAATGCCTTCCCAACGTTTGTCAATTTCTCTTTTATTTCGAGGTTTTCCATGGCACAGTGGGTTATCATTTTACCAAGGATAAATAATTCAGTTTGGAAAGAATCGATCTACTGTGATAGTGTTTTTGCTAGGCATTGGACAACCAAGAGAAGGCTGAAGTTTCTTGCTGTGATCTGAGCAAGGAGTTCGATTAAGTTGACAGACAAATGTTGCTGAACAAATTGGAATATTATGGTATTCGAGGAAACACACATGATATTATTAAGTCCTATCTCAGCGACAAATTTCAAAAGGTGGCATGGATGGACACACTGTCCGACCAGGAGCAAAATAGAGCAGGTGTACAGGTATCCATTCTGGGTCCACTTTCGTTTTTGCTTTACATAAATGACCTGAAAACAAGTGTCACCTCTGGGAAGATTGGGTGACATCGACATCGACATCGGTGTCTCTAAGGGAGGCCCCGCAGTGGTTCAAATCGAATAAGCTGTTGCTGAATGTTGATAAAACACAAACATCATTACTCTCCACAAAAAAGACGAAAAATCCAAATGAATGTTCGAAAGATCTGTTGCTTCTTGGTTTCACAGTTGGTATTTCCCTGTCAAGTTGGGGATCGCACATCGATAGTATGTGCGCAGGAGATTATCGGCAAAGGTTTATTGAATCAGAAGAATAAAATACATAGTTAATGAGGACGCAGCTTACTCACTTCCATAGCATACCTACGTATGGAGTTCTTCTGTGGAGTTTCTGTTCGGGGGCAAACTGTGTGCTTGTATAACAGAAGAAGTCATTAAGATCGATATCCAGGGTGAATCAAAGAGAAAGTTACAGAAAATTTTTGCAAACCAAAGTTTGTGCAACACGCAACTGTACATATGTACTCAACACGTGGAAACGATCAGCTAGTTCCACCTAAACATAGAATCAGCAAGACACAAAACAACTACAACTAGTTGGGAGTATAAATGCACAATGTCCTACCTACAGAAATGAAGAAATGGAATAAAGAGATCTTCAAGAAGAAGTTGAAGTCCATTTTACTCTAGAATATATGTTATTCAACCGAAGAATTCTTTGAAATCTTTATGTAGGTTCTTCAGCCATGTTGTCAAGTCGATTAAATATGTGTAATTTAGATTTATATCGATATTTTTGAAGATGTTCCTTTTGAATTGTTAATGTTGAATTTTTTTATTGGCATGCCTGTATAATTTTTAGGCGAAATGAATATTATTATTATTAATTTCAGATCAACATCGGCTCAGCTTGTCTGCTTTTATATGAAAACTGCTGAATGAAAGGTCTAAGAAAGTTGAAACTTCAGAGAAGTTGTATGTATATTGACTTCTAAAGTTTCAAACTAGGTCTTATAAAAGGTATTCTAGGGTCCATGAGTTTCGATGATTGTTGTCTATGGTTTAACAGTTGAGAATGTCAAACTAAAGGGTGTTTTTTTCAGAGCTATAGAACTTTAAATTGCAATAAAACAACGATGGATTATTCGATTGACATGAATTTTATTTATTTGCAAGATAATCTTGTGGCATTACATTTTAAATATGATTTCTGGCATATGAACGCCACGGCTGGCTCGGATGTAGTTCAATCTGGTCGTCTAATTTTCGATGACTTTTTCCAACATTTGTGGCCGTATATCGGCAATAACACGGCGAATGTTGTCTTCCAAATGGTCAAGGGTTTGTGGCTTATCCGCATTGACTAATGACTTTACATAGCCCCACAGAAAGTAGTCTGGCGGTGTTAAATCACAAGATCTTGCAAGCCAATTCACAGGTCCAAAACGTGAAATTAGGCGGTCACCAAACGTGTCTTTCAATAAATCGATTGTGGCACGAGCTGTGTGACATGTTGCGCCGTGTTGTTGGAACCACAGCTCCTGGACATCATAGTTGTTCAATTCAGGAATGAAAAAGTTAGTAATCATGGCTCTATACCGATCACCATTGACTGTAACGTTCTGGCCATCAGCGTTTTTGAAGAAGTACGGACCAATGATTCCACCAGCCCATAAAGCGCACCAAATAGTCAGTTTTTCTGGATGTAACGATGTTTCGACATACACTTGAGGATTAGCTTCACTCCAAATGCGGCAGTTTTGTTTGTTGACGTAGTCATTCAACCAGAAGTGCGCTTCATCGCTAAACAAAATAAAATGGAAGTAGTGCGCGATACGTATTCCGCACAGAACCATTATTTTCGAAATAAAATTGCACTATTTGCAAGCGTTGTTCAGGCGTGAGTCTATTCACGATGAATTGCCAAACCAAACTGAGAATAAATCACTTGACAGCTGTTAAATCGGTCGCCATCTTGAACAGTAATGCCAATTTAAAGTTATATACCTTATATTGGCATTTCTGCTCATTAAGATTTGGCTATAAATCGTTTAACGCCAGAACATCTCTGCCCAATTGCGGCAATATAATTTGAAAAAATTGATTTGTTCGCGAAGTTCATACAGAACTTTGTCCATTTTACGGTCAATTTAATCGGCCTATTGAGCAAGCATTTCGTTCAGTTATTGATCGTTTTGCACTAATTTTACTTTTTTTTCATTCAAATCCATCAACAAAATAAAGAAATGTGCATACTGAAGAGCATAAGATTTGCCGTGAATTGTTGCGCCTATGACAAATTTCGATCAAAATCAATAATAGCTTTCAAACTTTATCTCAGAAAATGTATAATTGTGATGAAGATTTCGGATTGCTCTAATTCGAAGAGGAAGCATTTTCGATCATGTTTCTAGGAACTTCTTTCTTATTTTTAAGTGTAAATTATATTTTATTTATGTATATTTTGTTACCAATTAAATGATTCAATAGTGAATTGTTCATTTTGATGAGTAAAACTCCTGAAGTTTCACCCACAATTAGCAAACACCTCGTATATGAAAGTAACTGATATGGTGGTTACTGTATTAGGAATTCAATTCATGTTCCTCCATTTCATTCTAATTCATGACTTTTCAACACTGAAAATACGAACCGAGATAACTTCCCAACCATTCTATCCATGGTATCCTTGAATGAAAGGAATCGCAGTCATTCATAATTTCCATTTATCAGAATTAATTTCATCTGGTCCTTTAACTGACTCTCAGACGATTTTTCTCCAAGATCAAAGAGCGTAACACAGTGGTTGTCCAGATAAACTACACATAGTGTTTATCTCATCTCAACGGCCAGATCAGAGTCATGGTCTCATAAATCAGAAACGCACGGTATTTCGTCCTATAGTAACCCATATTTCACTCATTGTGACCCGTATCGCATCCACGAAAATCCATATAATGTTCAAATGAGGCATTTAAGGGGACAATGGCCGAGATTCTTATTTCGGTAGCGCTCTGAGCCAAGGGGTGACGGAAGATTGTCACAACGCTCTGTGATTAACAACAACATGACCGAATTTAAAATGATTAACATAAAAGAGTGTGGTTTTGTGGAGACCACACACAAACGAGTAGCGTTTTCTCCATTATTTGATATACTGGACGCGCTTCCGAAGATGTTATCATGCGCTTAATTAATGCTCTAGTTCAATTTTCATTAGCTGGTCAACTGACCAAATTTTTCATAGGCGAATGCGTGGAAGATAATGTCGAAGATTTTTCCTATCTCAACGTACTTAGGACGTTTTCATTGAGAAAGTTCATTTATCAAACTGCTTCTGTAAATCAGTTGGAATTATAGAGAGAAATGAATGAAATACGTCCTGGCCATGGGGACCACACATAGAGAGATGAATCCAGTCTGTTTGGTCGGTTCAAACCAGCTGAGGGTTTTTTCGTTTGCCTCGTTATTAAAGGTCCATGTTGTATTCTAACATCATAATTTGCAATGCCATCTTATGGGTCGCTCCGAATGTAAAATAACGAGGAGAATTTTCAAGACTTCGAATCCAAAATGAGATATTGTGACTAGCACAATTTTTTTCATTTTAACGTACAATTATAGAAACAATAAAAGATCCTAATTAATAACATCTTCTTTTTCTTAACTTTCAAGATTGGAAAGATGATGCAAATAGTTCTGAATCTTTCTTTGTAATATAGTGCACAAAAGATAAAAATATATGCAGTATCAACTGAAAGCTTATAGCTACTTAGCAAATTCATGGAAGGGCACAACTGATGAATGGAACCAATGGAGCTAACCTGGACTCTCGGATGGAAGGGTGAAAAAACCTGGGTGATAATGTGTTTGTGTGAAATCATACTGGTGCTTCTGTTTCAAAAATCTTTTCCGTAGAATTGGAATATTATAGTTTTGAGAGATTGCATTTTGAAATCAAGTATTTCGATTACCTAACTATTCTTTTGAATCCCAATTAATCTAAACGTGGTGATCACATGTCAACACCCCGCTTATCTTTTCGTGAAATGAATATAATCCAATGTCTCACTTGTGGTTCAGAAAAATTCCCTATCAGTATTTACTTCTAGAATCAAAAACAGCATCAATTATAGTAATGAACTGAGATTAAGGATTTCATTGTTGTTACTCGGGACTAAATTTCGATTATTTGCGAGTTTTATATTCAAAATCGAACGTTACGATTTGACTGCGTGGCCGTTCCATCAAAAGAAAAATTGTTTCGAACTCATAAGGATTGTTCAACAGTTTTTGTCTTTGATTTAGAGATTATAATAATGGATGGAAAAATACTATAATTTGGATTATCATATCCTGTGAATCCTGTTATGTATCTATATGTAGGATGGAAGCTCGAATGGAATAACATAATAATTTTCGACAATCCATAAATTCAAAAAACATTTTGCTTGTATTTTGCTCTAATAAATTCTGCATAAAATATGTATAGGGTTTACCAAAAAGAGGTTTCATTTTGAATATAAACTGGTATCTGGTATCTGGGTAGTTTTTACTTCTGAAGCTCATTTGACATTTGACAATTAAAAACTACGCCATTACTGAAAATGAAAGCGATACACGCTTCAAAAACGCATTGAAATCGTTTAAATCAATGTTGAAAATTTTGTACACTTCGCCAAACTGAAGCATTTTTGAGTTGTCGTAAAGCACCTTCTCGGTCGGCCAAAGTGAAACTGTTGGAAATATTTGAGCTTTTGTAAGTGATGTGAATAATCGTTAAAGAAAAACTGATTTTTGGTCTGGAGGTGTGATTGGACCTTACTTATCCCAAAATGAGGCTGGGGCAACTGTTACAGAGAATGGATTGCCGATGATTTATAATAAACTATCGAATTTTGGAAGAAAAATTTCCTGGCCTTGTTATTTCTCGAAGAGGTAATCAGAATTGGCCGCCACGATCTTGCAATCTAACACCTTCAGACTTTTTTCTTTGGCGCCATATGAAAGATAAGTCTATGCCAATGACCCACAATCGATTCAAGACCTTGAAGTTATATTTTGTGAAGTTACAATGCCGCAAATGTGTGAAATGGACATTGGTCATGGCAAACTTCCACATTTAAACATCCATTGTACATATATTTCAACTAAAGATTCACCCTGTATACATACTAGACTATCGTATTTTCCGATCCAAAATTAAGCTGAAAAAAGAAACGCCCCTCAAAATGGATATCCTTTTTATTCCCCGGAACTTAAATTAATATAATTTCATCATTTACAATTACTTTTCATAAAGTTCGAAATTTCAACTAATTCTTACTTTATCTTTGTTAAAAAGACTTTCACTTTCGGCCGTCAGCGTACTTTCTTTTTACCCGCTCAATAAAACCTCAACATTATGGTCTGACATTAATAAAGTCGATCCTTGCAGAAAACTTATATCCACTACAAAATCCTTTATAATTTCACAATAAAATAATGGAAAATCTAAGTTATTTCCAATAAATAACCCATTCATTAATGATTTTTTCGTACCAGTAGAAATATATTTATGATAGGTACTCGTATATAGAATGCCACTGTAGTGGTTTTCATTTGTCGGTAGCAGTAAGTTGCTACCGTTATTTCCATCTTGATTGGAATGGTATCTGTAGCGAAGCAATCTACTCATACACATTTAATTGAATAGTCCAATTCTGTGTACAAGACTGAACTACATATAAGCAAATGTTGAGTGAATTTTCACAGGTTTCTAGTTCACGGATTTTTCTCACAAAACCAGCTTCTGGAAAAAAGGCCAACTGATGATTTTTGTAAAAATAATTCATTAAATGAATAAATCAATAAATGAAAATTTTAATAATTTTCAAAACAGTGTTGTTATGTTCAAGTTTCAAACGTATGAATTTTTATTGTGGTTCTTGTATATTGTTTTATCTATGATATCTAAAAAAGTTTTTAATAATTTAAAACAATTCTGTAATGCTGAAATTTTTAAACATCTAAGTTATTATTGTAGTTCATGTTGAACATTTCAGAGTCCTGATGAAGATTTAAAATAAAGTTGAAACTAGTTGGGCTTTTTTCCAAAAGCTGGTTTTGTGAGAAAAATCCTTGACCTAGAAACTTGTGAGAATTCACTAAATATATATATATATATACATAGGTCTCATCATCAAATGGTCGATGCTTCACTGCTAAATGTTTGCGAAGGATCCACATACAAATCCGCCGATAAATCCTAACCGGTATGGAGCTCCGAAACAATTTCAATTCAAATTAACAGCGGAGGGTCGAACAGGCCGAACGATACATTCTCCACCAATTTATCAATTATACAATTAAAGATACAAAAGTAAATATACGGTTCTAATTGTCGGTTACTATGCAAAGCGCACTGGGATCCGGGAGGTGCATTAGCATATCGCGATAGTGGCTCTTCTGCGCGCCACATCAATTAACACCCTGGCTCTCTCTCTGGCAAAAATAAATTAACAATGCCAGCGGCTCACGCGCTGCCGAGATCACCAAGAGCAGATTCGCAAAGTTAATTGTTCCACTCCACCCCCGCCCCAACATGGGCGAAGGATTGAATGGACGAGGAGAAATATTGATGATCATCCGGCCGTTTATTGAGAATTATGAAATCTCTACCTATAGACCATTGTTCTACTTTTTCAAAAAAAAATAATTTATATTTTGCGGTGAGCTTCTATATCTAGGTTATTTGTCCTGATCTCCGTACAACTGCTAAATGGAAACTAAATTATTTCTGGTTTTACCCATTCTTGAAAAATTAGTACCATCCTCACTTTTCATTCTTCTGCTTTACAGGTAGGCCTACCTATACATATTTATTTATAGATCCAAACCTACACAGGCGTACAACTTTGCTTCCGCCGTTTTTTTCCGTAATTCTAGGCTTTATTGTAAGAAACTGGTTGAACATTTATGATTCAAAGTATTGTTCATCGCTGGCCACTACTTCCTCCCATCATTCGGACAGCACACGAAAAAACTGATCATCTTTTGAAGCGATCAATGAATCTATCTAATTTTTTACTTCTTCATGATTTTCTGCGCTTGAGATTATCGTAATGAACTCATTTTTCGTCTCCATTCTCAGTGCAATGCTGAAATCTCTTCCGTTTTTGCCTTACAAGCAAACAAATGCCGTTCAACATTTCTCGGCTTCAACTCGTATGGCATCCAATTTCCTTTTTTCTGAATCATTCCTTTGACTTTCAGGCGTTTCGAAATGACTTGTTGCGTCACTCCCAATGATTCTGCCAATTCTTGTTGCGTTTGACGCTAGTCTTGATCAAGCATTGCCTCTGCATCTCCGAAAACCTTCTTTCTTCTAAAGCCATACTGGCTTTCGACGTCAAAACCACTGTTCTAAAAGCGTTGAAACCACTCTCGGCATGTTCTTCCACAAATAGCGGCTTCACCAATGTTATTTGAAAGCATTCGATGAGCCATAGCCGCAATTTTCTTCATATTAAAGCAGAAAATTAAAACCCCCCGCAAATGACGAGAATTTGTCTCGTAAGCTGAATAACTTTATGATGAGGACACAAATCGACTAATATTTCGATAGCTTTATGTTTACAAATACCTAAGCTAAGCTTATAATATGACATCTTCGATCTATTTATTTCGACTACCACTTATCTCTACAGCCATCTATTGTGAAACGGCGGAAGCAAAATCGTACACCATATCCATAGCTTATGCAATAATTCAAGAGTAGTTGTATTATTTTTATTCCATTGACAATCAATTTTTTCCACTGGTGTCTTTGAGTATCTTCAAATCGTCACTCAATTCCTTCCTCCATTCAGTTGTTGATGCTTTGCAGATCATATATACCTATATGCTTATAAGTAGGATCGTTGGTGCTACATTTTTCGTAGAAGTTTGTGAAGGACAATATGTTTCCAATCTTGTTACTATTATTAACATGAGCATCAGTTGCCTCAACCTTGGTGAAGTGAAGTTACAACATTTTAAAATTGGGAACAATATTTTGTAATTTTATCAATACTTCTATGAATTCATCTATTTGTTCAAGTGATAGCACTAAAATTCTGAGGATGTTTCTTTAGGTCATTTCCAATCGAAAAATATTAGTCAGACGCACTCAAGCATCTAAGAATCTCTTATAGCCCCTGAAAGGTCCCGAAAGACAGGAATCTCCACGTCAAAATCAGAAAATAGTTGACTCAGTATCTACCAATAGACAAGTAGAAGCAGAAGCATGTCTAGGTCCTATACTTTACAGCATCTATATATACGACAAAAAAAAAACAAGAATTTCCTATGTGCACATGAGAATTGCAGTTAGACATCGACAAACGTCATATTTAAAAGACTGCAAGAAGCACTACAAGATATAGACTAATGGTTCACTAATTGAAAATTCCAAGAAAAAAGTATATTCTCCTACAGAAAAGGAGACAACAGATCAACACAAATCTATGTGAGAGAAGTGAAAAAATGTGAAAATTAAGTCAAGAATTTAGGAAGAATAAACTCACATTGAGAAACTTTAATCAAACACTTAGTGAAGAAAAATTGTTAATATACCTAATTACAAACACTTATATGTATTTTCAAATAAATGAATTTCGCTTGATTTGATTTTCTGCATGAAGATATTTTCTTGACCCCGTTGAAACCATTATATCTGTAATTTCTGAAATCCAACATGTCGATTCATAAGTATGACAAGAATAATCCTGAACATGCAAAAAATTGTTCCTTCACAACATCACCCGAAGACAAAGGCGTAGTTCTTGTAGAGCAAAAGAACTAAGCCATAAATCGGCAGTTAAAATGAGAGGGACGTGCCAGATGAATCGAAATTTATGGCTTGACACCTACTCTTTAACCCTCGAGCTAGAATTTTTCCATGCTCATTTTCAGAAATTCTATTAACGGAATACATATCTGTCTTAGTGTCTTATGAGAGGGGAATGAACGATTCTCCTGCAATTTCATTATTTAGAATATTCAGTCTGTGCAATTGTACATGAAAGAAGATAAAACTTTGCTTGAGAAAATAACCAGAAAACAAACATTGTGAGAAAGGCGGAATATTATGGAAATCGCCCAAATTATGCTTCAACAAAGGGGATAGTGGTGCCAATATAGCGACATAAATTTTCTTGCAATTCTACTGCGCTTAGATTTTCAAATGTTTGTGGCTCACGTGGTACATTAATGTATTAATAAAGGCAACGAATAAAAGTTTTTCCAAACAGTTGATTTTGAAGGGAACATAAAGTGTATAAAAATGTAATGAATTCAGTGGATTTTTTCAACGAGAAAAGTTTTGCAGCTTTGTGTACTAACTTTCCTCGGTACTGGCTAAATAAGTAGGGAATATGAAATCATGTAATCATTAAAATCCCTCTTTCACTTTTCTTGTCTTACCATTTCCAAAACTTTCAGTTCAGTATTATTCCTTCAATTTCATACACTTAATTTTCTAATATTGATGTGTTTCAGTAGCTACTATTTAATAGTTGATTAAAACAAGTTTTATACTTTCAATGTTTTTACTACCAATAAAATTGGATATTAACAATTTGATGATTACATTTCGATTTCATTTGTAGATGAGCTTGAAATAAGTTTCAAACTACGGGGTTACACAATGTAATGCTTCAAAGGTTAATGTCCAATTTTATTGGTAGTAAAAACATGAAAAGTATAAAACTTATCTGAAACTTAATTTGCTTATCTTCAAGTTTTTTATAAATTTATCTCATTTATTCGAATTATCATTCTCTATTACTAATTTCATTCTAATTATTGAACAATTATTGAATATTGAATAATGAGATTTTCAAAGTATTGAACTGTGTTATAAAAAATGTATTCGATGTAGATTCAATTTGTAATGAAAGAATTTATTGCTGCCTTCCGATCTGAAATATGGAAGAGTTTTCAATTTAAGCAAGATATGATGCAATAACAAGCTACAAAGTCTCTTTGCCGGAGCTTACACCGACTGAATTTTATTGGGGCTCCTTGGCGTATGTATTACTCATAACATTTGCAATATTCGCATGCCTGAGATGATCTCATACATGTATAATTTGCATAATACGTGGCAAGCCCTCCTGATTATTTTCTTAGGGCATAGGTTGTAACAAATCGAGATTAGAGTCGAAAAAGCGGCATTTCCGAAAGTTAAGCCGAACTTATATAGCTATATTTATTTTGGATTATTTTTGCTTTCATAGTGCCGAACTCCGGCAAAAGTTCAACAGGCTTTCGCAAAGGAGCTTATCAGCGAATCATCCAGGATAATGAGTTGCTCAATCCATACTTTTCTCAATTCGATACGGGGTTCGGACACTTCCATTCTGGAAAGATTACCACCAATATATAGGATTGTTTCGTATTTTGGTTGTATTTGTTCCTTTGAGTCTTAATATTTTTTTTTCATTTGTTATTTCACCAACTTCAACTGCAATCATTTGTTTTCTTTTTTCTACTTTTAGCTTATTTTGGCAATGACTTTCCGTTAGCATAATAAATAGGTTAGGTAACTAGATAATAATATACAGGATGTTTCCAAATTAGATGTGAACCTTGTTAGTATAACTCATTTGCTGTCGTTTGGGATATTTTTATTGATATCCGAAAATCAACAGTTTCCGATATATTTGAGTTCTTGTGATTATTAAAAGATTTCCTACCCCTCTTCATTTTTCGTCAATTTTTTCTACGTTGGCCAAGTTTGATTTGAATTTTGGATTATTTTCATCAGAAAAAAGTATGATATGTATGAAAAAAGGAAAACTATGCTGTATTTAATGTTGAATAAGAATCAGTATGATTTGAAAGAAGAAAAGAATAGTAAATTCCGAATATAAATTTGCCTGCAACTTTCGAATTCCACAATTTATATATGACATATTCATTTCAAAAACTTCTCAAATTCCTTCTTTATTTCCTAAAAAAAGTTTTTGTTATAATGTTAGTTCATTCAGAAGATTTTATTTAGCAAGGGGATAGGAAATTAACGAACTGAATATTTTTTTTCGGCAACCGTCCGGGAAGTGCTTACTTCCCGGACGCTTTTTCTGTGAGAAAGTAGCATTTCCCGGCCTAGTCCGGAAAGTACGTACTTCCCGGATTAGGCCTGAAAAGAATCACGTCATTTGTGTCGTTGTGAATATGAAAATCTTGGTAGGTATATTTTTAATAAATGCAGTTGATCATAACCATAGCAACCGAGAAAACGGCTGACAATTCATATGAAATTAGTTGTCAATTTGCATGTTTTTTTGAAATAAGAATTAAAATGTATATAAATGAAATGTGTCGTCTCATTGATTTGTTATTCTACACGGTTGCCGAAAAAATATTTTACGCAACACGCCCGAAAATGGGTTTTTTGGACTAACAGAATTTTGTCTATTCGTCCAAAAAAACCTTATTTTCCGGACTTGTTACGTGAATTACTATTTATTACAATTAAACTAAAAATTGAAAATATATTCATAAATTATATTGGAAATGACCTCCACCATTCCTTATGCAAGCACGTGCCCTCTTTCTAATTTCTTCAGTTACTTTCTGCCTGAAGTTCACTTTCTTTCTTCTCGCTGCTTCGTCTATTCTCTCCACAAGTTCATGTGTATTTTTCCCTTTCATATAGTATATCTTTTAAACTGCTCCAAACATGAAATATCCCAAAATATCAAAGAGGGCGGTTCACAATACGTAATGCTTGAACTTTTTTTAATTATTTTCAGCTTGTTTTCTGAGGAAAGTTTACTTTTAGGGTTGAACAGCGGGTACGTCTCCCATGCAATTGCCTTGCCTTTTTTCTGTTTTCTCTATATGTACTTTCATCTAGTGTTACTCCCAGATATTTTGCTTCCTTTTTCCAATCTATCGTCTGATTTTCTTTTTTGACGTTTCCTGCTTTCTCTTTTTTTTACTGTTGTTCCTCCTGAGTAGATTGCAACTGTTTTCGATATATTCACTTTGAATCTCCATTCCTTGAAGTATTCTATCATTCTATCTAGGTCTATCTGTTACTGCCTAGTAATTGTTTTTCACATTCTACTGTGATAGTATGTGGCAGTGTCATCTGCAAACTGGGCTATCTTCCATCTATTAATTTTTGGTATGTCTGCCATGTATAAATTGAACAGCAGCGGTCCTATCACCGATCCATGGGGAACTCCGGCTTCAATTTCTTTGATCTAGTAGGTACTATCCATATTCACTCTAAATTTTCTATTTGCCAGGTACGATTGTATTAATCTCGTAAGTTTGAATGGAAATTTCATCAACTTCATTTTGTATATCAGACCTTGGTGCAACATTCAACATTATATTGTTCTGAAATATTCCTTATATAGTTATTAAGTAAGTGTGCTATGTGTATTTGGCAAATCACTAACCAGCAACCTCTCCAACGCTCTGAAAATTACAATAATGTCACCACACGTTCTTCGATCCTAAAAAGAGGAGTAGTAGAGCCTCAAAATGACTTTCTTATGCATCGCGGCGTTTTTATTCGAATTTCGTTGGTCATTACAAATATTTATTGGATTAGACATCCTGAATGAATCACTCCGAAATGCACTCCGTACATAAAATACGTTTCGGTTATTTATGAACGACTCTGGAAAAGTACACGTTGAATTAAATAAAATTCTCAACGTACTGAAATTGCTCTTTCGGATGGAAATTAACTTTCTCGTAACTATTTGTCTTGATGCCAAACAAATTCGAAATTTATGTGGAATTTTATTAAAAGGCAACTCAAACTTCTAAAGAATCTCGCAATGTAGTTTATGACCCCAACTGAGCTTACGGAGATGAAGCAGTTCTTCGCCGAGATTGCTTTTGCATTTCAGTGGCGTACCGTCTGAGCATACGAATTCGGTTTCCGTTATAATTTCTTAAATAAATTGAAAAAGATCAAACGAAATGAAGAGATAAATACGCATTACGGAATCTCTCCATCTGAAAAAGGGAATACAGCAAAGCTGTATGGGTTAGGAAGGCAACGTTTATTTTTTTTTCAATTGCGACGTGAAGTGAACTTTTTGGTAAAATATTTTTTTATTCAGATCTTGATGGTTGGCATGTCTTTTTGAAATTGAGGTTCGTTGTAGGTTATCGCTTCAACTATAAAAAAGAGTTAACGACAATTTCAAAGATCAGAAAAAACTATTGAGGCCTGAGACAAATCTTTGAGACTGAGGTGGTCGCAGATGACTCCAACCAACTTCCATTTCTGTATGTTCTACCGAAAATCCTGCTTAGGTTGAAAGTACCGATACACTAAGAATTTCTACCAATAATTTCTTTTTTTTTAATATTTTTCAATTCCTGATATGAGAATTAATTAAATAATGGAAAAAAATTAAAAACACTGAAGTGAATTCGAGAACTCGCTTGTAAAAATTCGAAAAATACCGAATTGTTTATCTCTGATTCAGAGGGTTGTCAAATCTGAAAAACTTGTTCCTATTCGCTCATGTAACAGCTACATAGTTGAATTTTGGGATAACTCATTCATGGATGAACTTCTCATAATCTTAAAATTTCAGTGAAATAGGTATACAATAAATACAGTTTATGAATTTCACACAAATTTTTGAGAAAACAAAATGTCAGATGGGTAACCATAGAACGTATTTTGTCGAATAAAGAACTCAACCAAAATATTCGAACCCCAAGTCTTTAGCACATTCCGTTTGAGAGTTATCGTGTACACGGTGGGCGGATAGGCAAGACGAATTATACCTTGTACCTCTAAAAAAAAAACAGAAGAAATAATTTTTGTTTTTATTTAATTTCTTTTAATTTCTCTGTAACCACAGAAAGTAGAGCTGAATTTACTTCTTGCATTTTCACTGTTTATTATTTTGACAAGTGATGTATATTTTGGCAACAGGTGCAAAATATAACATGTCAAATATTTCACCGTTCATTGTAAGTGATCCATTCAAATAATGGAATAGGATATACTCCGGAAATCATTAATTTTTATAGTCCCACTCTATTTCAAGATATTTTCTATTTTATTAATATAGCTAGGGTAACCTTTCACCACAATTAACTGTAATATCCTAACTGTTTAGTTTTTTCCCTTCTCCAAAGATTCTAATAACCATATTCTCTTTAGGTGCTTCTTGAGACGAATTTACCTATTCCTTTTTACCTCTTTCAGCTGAATATGTAATTTCAAATATACTCCTACTGTAATTATAAATCTATTTAATCATAACACTTCATTAGATATATTCAGCATTAATTTCAATAACAATCTTCGAATAGATGAAACAAAAGCCGTTTCAGGAAGTTACGGTCGAGGCACGCCCATGTAACACCGTTTGGTTAAAGAATCTTCGGATATGTTTATGTTGTCAGACCTAAACAATTATTAAATGGCCTCTGGTTGTTCAACTGAATAATATAACTCCAGAGGATGTAGAATATGGCTCAAGGTAGCGGTTCATATCAACCTACGAACAATAGAGAGGTTTATTGTTATAACTGAGCCATATATTTGTAATAATGTGAGCTATCACGATGGGTTTTGGAGTAGTTATTCTTAACCTTTTTAGTCGTATATACCTATGAATAAAAGTCATTTTCAGCTCCTCTTGAAAGAAAGTTCCTACTTGAACAAAAACCGCATTTCAAGTCTTGTAACATACATCTGTTTCTATTTCTGGATTTGTTGTTACTTCCAATTCATTTAGGGAACTCTTATTTACCGGTTTAATAAACAGGTATTTTTTAATTGTATTCGGAGGTTACCTATCGAAAGAAAAAATGTATTTACATTATGTCTAATTCAATTTTCATTATTTGGAAAACCTCATCAAAATTACCTAATTCAAGGACTGAATTTAACAAAATGGCGAAGGCGCCGGTGTTAGTTCTTGTTTTTGGATTTAAATGACCAAAAACCTTTGTAGGAGTATGCTCAACAACTTATTAAAATTCCATGGCGATCGAATTAATGGTGAAATAATTCACGAAGAACAAACAGACACATACAGGAAGCAGAAGAATGTAATGACGTATATGTGGAATTACTTTAACTTTGATCTAGGGTTTCCTTTAATATTCTCATGGAACTCTTATCCCTTCTTTGATAGCCAATTCAATAATAATAATCATCAAAAAAGAATGATGTTCGCTATTATATGGTAAAATATGAGCAATTTTTTTGTTATATTGACATAATAAAATTGGTTTTTCGGGTAGGAACCACTGCTCTAACGATCTTAAATATTTTCAGCACTCCGGTGAGCCGCTTATATCAAAAAGTACTAAGAACTTCAATATTTCAAATGAAACACTTTGTATATTTTACTTTTTTCGGTTTGCCGTAGCCTCTTGATTATTTATGTAATGACTTCCTTATACATATATTATATAACTATCTCTTAGCGTATTTCGAGTAACTGATTGATTCAGTTCTTTTTCTGTGCGAAATATATCTTCAATTAAACATTCATCATTTCGGTAATTGGAATCCTAGAAAGCTGAAATTTCGCATATGAATGACTGATATCCTGTGTATTATGTACGTGTCATTAAATACATACATCCTTAATCACCCAGGATCGTTAAATCCAGGCTTCAACGAGACATACTAAAATGATGAAAAGTAGGTTTTTTCAAAAGGATTGACGTGTATAGCATAAGGTGTGTTGAAAGAGAATGAAATTTCCTCAGTTGATATCACAAGCTGCTTTTCCTAAATTGTAAGAATTTTCACTGTAATGACAATATGAAGATACATTTGTTTTAGATATTCACGAGGATATTCATGGGAAATCATAGAACTTTTAAATGATGATAATTTGGCAATAAGCAGCGATTGAACAGTATTGTTGAATTTATCAACGAATATTTAATTGATAGGCAATTCGAATGCAAAGCAGTAATTACTCAATTGTAATATCGCCCAAAAAAATTTTCATTTATTTTTAATATATAATTTATTATATGCAGGTCATTCCATATAGAAAATGCACTTTTTATCATTTCTGTATGTCTCGTTGAAGCCTGTGATATTGTACAACCCTATATAATTAGGGAAGTATTTTATTACACTTAAATTATACATGAGATATTGGTAATCCATACCCGACAATTCAGCTTTCTAGAATTCCAAGTACCGAAGTGATAATTGTTCAAAATTTTTTTATTTGATATGCCAATTCCGTGGAGAAATATGAATAATTTTCGGTTGCCCAATTATTTTGAGTGAACAACAGTTTTTTTCATACTCATATTTTTTTTTTAAAAGATCAGCCAAAACGAATTACTAACTTGCCTGTACTGAGTTGCACAACGTTTTCAATTTCGTTGACTAGAGTATAGTCATTATCAGATTTCATGCACTATTGAATTCGTGACACATTCAAATTTTGAATTTCATTGTTAATTGGCTAATATAAGATTGGTTATATTGAGTAACAATAGAATGAGCGAGGAAGGACATTATATAAGTTCATATATATGCTACAACAAAATGTACTTGAGGTATTAGAGCTTGTGATTGATATCGTGAACTCGTGTTTGCGTACATTCCAAAATGCTTTCTAATGATCATATATTGGTTAGAGAATAATAGAAACGTAACCTAAGGCAAACTTTTGGGAACTATTTTCGCTCGATTGAATTTCCATAACATATTATCTCATTATTAACTTCGCATATGTGTATCTGAAAAAAATTGACCGAACTCATTAGCATCGCCCATTCTTACAGTGAAACGAATTTGTTTTGCAGTATATTGCAATTATGACGCATAAAAGGGAGCGCTAAACCTTGTGATTATCAACTGTGAAATGACTGTTTCACGCTGTACATTTTTTAGATTATTAGTTTCTGAGGTAGCAGTCAATGAATATATGTTATGTGTGACGAATAGTTTTGTTCTTGGAAATTAAATTTCTTCTTTATGTGCGTATTTACGAAGAGGTGATTTCAAAATTTCCATTGATTCATTATCGATTGAGAAATCTTATACATATTGCTTGTCATTAAATTTTCCTATAACGAATTAGTATACTTCAACCATGAAGATTTGATACAGTCAAGATTATTGGGGAAGTAGAAGTGTGCCAGATTGTTTTCCATGTAATCGTTTTTGCATTACCTATAACAGAATAACTGTCAAAATGATAAATAATGATGATCTGATAGCGAACATAAAGATAATAATATAGCAAGTTATCGTTTTACCGCACTAGTGCAATAAACTGACATTTTTAGCAGATAATGTTCGTTGTGATAAAGTATGTACTGGTATAGTGAATTATCAATTTCTTAACTGGTAGAGAGAGTCAATTAAGGTCCATCAAAATTTCATTTGATGAAGCAGTCTGGTTTATTTCTATTGCACTACAACAGTGGACATACCCACTTGTGTGTTGGATGAAATACACACATTGTCAAAAGTCTTGGCCCCCCTTATCAACTCTCAACTTGTTGAATGTAACATAACAATTTTTTGTGTGTGGGATCTTCACTATCTTATCACTTAAATAAAAATAATAAACGTAAATATTCCTGGAAATAATCTTATTCTGGAGAAAAGAGGTCTGTCAAGGACTGAAGTGTTTTCTATACGTTTCTGTTCTTCTCTTCCTGGCGGTAGAATGGACAAAGGTTCGAATTTTGCATTCTATGGCTAGTTGATCACATAATTCACAAAAATATATAACTGTTCTGGAAAAAAAATAACATGATACAGAAAGCAGGATAATAATTCATTATCAGATACCACTAAGTAAATTTGCAATCTAAACAACAAAAACAGTGGGGAAAATCCCTGACTAACCACGATCAGAAAAATATGAATTTCTTGTTCTCAAATCCGACTTTTATTGATCAACTTCACTATCTATCGGTTGATATATGAACAGGAAGACATTATTCAACGTTATTCCTTAATGCTCTCGAAGCAAGCTTCGGAGCCTATCTTCGAATTGAGATAATTGAAAACTGGTCAGGCGAATAATAGTTGGCAGCCGATAAACTCTGAAAACATTGATGCGATTACGGAACTCGCACAAATCCTCTTGTTGGCACTTCGGAACCCGCAATATCTTACCACTTATTGGCCGTGATGGCTTCATTCGGACTCTGGCGCGTTGTGAGACGCCCACCTTGGCAGATTTGATTGTTCTCGTCCATCAATATGACGGATTGTTGATTAAGTCCTTTATAATCCGAGATATTAAGGTGCTGGGCGCGTTTGGAGTTTACGCCTCGCTCTCGCCCACGTGTTTTACGGTTTTCGTTATAGCTTCGTTTGAGGATCGTTGAGTGTACGGATCCATTGTCTAGAAGTTGCCTAACGGGATTTCCATAAGGATGCAGCCAGGATTTCGCTTAGGGAGGACACTTGAAAATTAGACGGATAGAAGGTGAGAATTAATCGTTTTCGATAATTTATTTTTTTGAATCTTTTCTCGTCTTCCAAAAAAATCATGACTCACCCTCTAAAAATAGCCTTTATAACAATATCAGAAATGTAAAAGTGTAATAAAACTTATATTCATACACGAAATTTCAATCTAATGTCATTCACCTTTTAGAAGTTATGCGGAGAAATTTTTTAATTTTATTAACTTTGGAAGGATATATCTCCGTTTAAATGCATTTTGGGCTATAAGTTAATTCATCAAACTGTACTTATTTTTCAATTTACTATCACCCCCAGAAAGCTCGGTACACATTTTTACCTCACCCTGTATGGAGCTTAATATGCCCCCTAATGGACAATGAAGAATATTTGAGACTACCTCATAGGGATTCACGGCTTGGCTTGATATTCAAGCTACTTGGCTTGAGCTTGATTTGAAATCAACTCAAGTTCAAGTCAATCAGTGGTTTTTCAATGTGAAGTCAAGCACTTAATAAATAAATACTTGACTTGATAATGAAAAACAACTACTTGACTTCAACTTGAGTTGATTTCCAGTCAAGCTTAAGCCGAGTAGCTTGAATATCAAGCCAAACCCTACTACCTCACACAAATGCAATACCAAAAAAAAGTTGTTCGCGTGAAAAACTTACAATACTATGGCAAATATGTATCGATATATTTAAGGGTTTATTCCAAACAAAATTTTTTTCATCCTTTCTTCACACCAAAAGTTGACTACGCTTATTTTATAATTGAATCTGAGAATAAAAAAAAGAACTAGAAAGGAGTAAGAAATGTTATAAATAATTTCCATAAAATGGATTCAAATTGGATAGCTTGGAAACCATAATGAAATTTATAGATTGAACAACTATTCAACAATGGCAAATGGTTTTTTCTACACCACACCCACAAAGTGGGTATTCAATAGAATGCCATTTGAAGGGTATACTATTGCAACGTCCATAACTTATCCTAAGTCGATTTGAATTATACCAAATTTTCCTGGGATGATTGAAACCTAGAACTGTCTTTGAAGGATCAAAGATTAGATTTTCGTTGAAGACATTACAAGAATTCCATTGGGAACGCGAAATTATCATTTCACTTTCATTAAGTTGAAAGAAAGTATTAATCTATGAAGGTTCTCGTGCCTTTGATCTGGCAGTCTAGTATCTGGGAGATAAGATACTATATGAAATAATTTTGTGTAGAAATGAAATTTATCCCAAGATTTCTTGACTACAACCTGTCTACAAACATGAGGTGGTGAGGAAGTGTATGTGATAGTACTGGTAATCAATGTGGAAATGTGGACCTAATAGTTCCACTAACAATTCTTATAAAAACATTAAGCTGTGCATCAATGTTTCGAACATGAGCACTATTAAACCAAGCAGAACAACAGTATTCAGCAGCAGACAAAACCAAGGCCAAAGCTGCCGTACGAAGAGTGCTGGTATCAGCACCCCATTAAGAACTAGCTAATTTCTAAAGAATATTTTATTCTCGACTTCAATTTCATACACAAATGACCCTTGACAATGTTCAATATCTTATCAGATATTGAAGTGACCTATCGGTTACTTTTGTTGTAATCATCCTTCTGGATTTCGCCTCATTCAAATGAGATAGACCAGAATTCAATTGATTTTCACATATTTACTGATTCACGTCATATTTCGTTTTCATGTCTTTGCATAGCGTCATCTAAGAATTAGGGAAGCTTTGCCCAATCTCTTACCTCTAAGAATTCAACTTAAAATTTATCAGCTCTATGGGTCTATTTATTCAATTGAACTATATTGATTATATCTATTTTGTGGTCAATTCATTCACCATCGGCTTAAGAGTTCTATTCATTTGAATTCTCTGTTTCGTTTCCTATTTTATAATCTTCAGTGCTCTTGATTGGGTTATTGACTAATAATACTTCGTTGTCCTATTATCAAGTCTACTAAAATCTTGATCAAAGCTTTTTTTCACTTGATTTAAATAAACAATGTTCACAATGAAAATAGTTCGGGAAATATCTTCATTCATTATTCGTTCAAATTAAAATGTATTCAACATCTTGTTGTAACGTTTTCACCAGAAATATTCAAGCAATCCATACGATACCTAAAAACAGTATTCCTTCGAATAATTTGTCTTATCAGATGTTCAGTTCATCAAACAACCTGACACTGAATCAACTTCCAACTTATCCAGTAAATTAATGGACATAGCGTTAGAACTTAACTCAAATTCTTATAGTCCTTTCCGACTTCTAACACATTTCGTAGTCGAAGTAACACCAAGAAATGATAAATAACCCAACTAGGCCCGAATGCTGAACATACCAATGTTTTTCTCCATTATATGCGATCATTATTATTTTAATCTCAGTCGACAAAACTGACACTGACTGGAAACATTAAACACCTCGAGACAAATATGTTTGGCAGCGAAAAAAATGAAGATAGTAGTCGCGATATTCAAATTCGAGAATATTCCGGTCCCCAGACGAAAGATTCCTTATTTTGGAGGGGTCGGATTCTAGATCGTTTCATCAATTTCACACATGTATCACTGGTGATCTTGTAGCTTATTAATCAAATTATGGATGACAGGTGAGAGTGTCACAGATAAAGACAGTGATTATCGATTATAAAGAGTTAAAACACGTATTTGTATATGCTCGAAGGTAAAATTATTCGACCCCGAATAATTAATTGGATTTTAGAATAAGATAGATGAGTAATCTTATCCAGAACTTTTTTTGAAAAAGAATGCGGGGTGAGCAAATTTGTTCGTATGATATTGTTAACACTTTTGCATTAATTATTTTTTTATTGAGAACTTTGCATATTGAAAAATGTCGACTGACAATTATTATAGGTGTCAAAGCAACAGCTCTTTCCTCGAAGGAACAAAAAAGGTTTATCCTTGGAAATAATTAACCAAAAAAAACTGAAAAAAATTAATTTCTCAAATATTATTTATTGGACGAATGTACTGATCGATGAAAATTTTGAAACTGTTTTAAAACATTTTTTCACCAATTATTCGAATATGAGAAATTGAAATGTCTACTTACTTATCTAACTCATTCTTTTGCCCTTTTCCTTCTATGTATCACAATTCCAGGTGGAAATTGATTTTTCGTATTTGAAGTACAGTGAAGTTAGTGGGTAAACACAAAAAATTGAACAATCATCAGTAAAGATTATGGCCTCCTAGAATATCAAACATAGGCTAACAACGCCTTGGCATACTTTCATGCAGTAGTGGACTTTAAATATTCTGTTGTATTCCTTGTCTGTAAGAAATAATAAATAAATAAATAAATAAATACATCAGATTCGTGAAGTAGCCTTGATCAATTTTTCTCCAGCAAAAATTGAGCTTTCAAAAAATGGCACAGAAATCTAGTGTTCCCATTTGAAAAACCATAACTTTGGGTCAAAGTTTCGTAATTAAAGACCTTTTTTAAAAGACGAGCACGCCACTGTATTCTACGTAAAAAAGTGCCTGTATAATGTTTTAATTTCAGAGCTTTATCATCAGTATTAGCGGAGATATAAATGATTTTCGATATCGCAATTTTTACAATTTCCGCTACCAATAGTCTTATTGAGCTTCAACTGCACTAACGTCTAGGCATTATTGCAAAATAAATTTTCTCTAATTCTGTGGTTATTCCGTTCATTCTTCCACATCTTGTAGAACAAAACCGTGCGAGAATATATCAGAAACGCACAGTTTTCATGGTTATATTTTATTATTCTATGTTGGTACTCCGAACTTTCCGCCACGGCTTTATCTGTCAATTCATCAATTTGCCTTACAGAAATCAGTTCTGCCAACCAACATTTTTCAATGCAAAAATCACTAATATATATTTATGGAAAGATTTCATTAATTTCAATGGAAATGCAATGAAATAGAGAAAATAATGTATAATACTCGTACAGAAGGCTCATTCTACCACTCGTTCATTCCAAAACTCGCCACTACGTGGCTCGTTTTTGAATTTTGAACTCGTGGAAGAATATCAATACCTTCTGCACTTGTATTATAAATAACTATCCAGAGTTTGATTCAACGTTGAACGCAAACTACAAGAACTTGCCCGAAACTGAAAAACTTATCGAACGAATAACCATTCAGATATAAGAGAAAAAACATTTGATTTCTCATAAATGAATATTTGGTAGAAAAGAATCGGCAACTTTTGAAACAGTCACAAAATTTCTGAACTTCCTTAACTTTTGTGAAGCAGTATATATCATTGAATTAGGAATGATATCTTGTAGGATTTCAACGATACTGGATAAATCATTCTTCAGTATCTTGAATAATTTTCCCAGTCAAATAAAATGAATGAATAAAATTTTAGGACAGGATAAATTAAGTTGTTTCTCAGAGATTGTTTTGCAATGAGAAATGAGGTTGTTGAATGATATGAGATCTTTTCCTCAGATATATTCCACATTTTTGCAAATTTAAATGTGTAAAACTTACTTATGTGATTAAATATAAATAAAGATAAATATAAAGTGTAGTAATTTGGTTTCTTCTCCGAGCCAGTCTTGGAATCTTCTTGTTTCCAACTGACTGTTCAAATTTGAATTTCTATAACATCGATCAACTCTGATATTTCCGTTGTAACATCTTGGATACAACATGAATAAATTTCCTCGTTGTTTAACCTCGTGTCTTATTTGGACAACTTGTCGTCCACAGCACCAAAAAAACAACATAAAATTATCGCGACAACGGAACCAATAACAATATTTCATCCAGATTGGAACACTTTTAATCAAAAAGCGATTCGTGTTATCTCTATTGTTCTTCCACCTGTGTGATTCTGAATTTCAAATTAGCGCCCAAAGGAATAGAAATCGAGTAGAATTTGTGTGGGATCACGGCGGACGCGCAAGAGATAAAGAAATAATTCTCCCATCTTTACGAGTCGATTAATTTTTATCGTCCATACATCGAATCATAATAAAACAATTTTATTACCCAAGTCGTGAGAAGTATACAGTAAAATATAAATATGTAATTCAATTATGGGCTCGAATGGGACATTTCACACGTTCCCCGTGTCGAACAATCGATATCCTAGATATTTATTGAGCGATCAAACATTTTAAGGGAACGGATATCCATATTTTAATTGAATTGCACCTATAATGGACCAGATAGTCTCAGCGGGACACTCAGTTTGCTCGTAATGAGGACAGTTTTCTCGATAATATCTCGTCTCTATTGGAAAATTTCTATCAGACCGAGACGCGCTGATAGATTTTATGGGATTCAATAATCAAAAATTCATTTGACTAAAAAACAATACATTAGCATATAGAATAGGAGACACTGCTCGCACATTACATAATGAGTAATTTCTATCTTTATATCATTTATTGTTGTAATCATAGTACTCACTCATTGAAGGTTAATAAAAAAGTTTCTTCATAGGCTAACGGACTTGATTTTGTCTCAGAAATAACTATATTCGGAAGAACCTCTCCATTTTTACAATCTGTACATTACATTAACTTGTTTAAAACTTGTTCAATATTCATGAATTAAACGAATTTATCACTAATTGTTTGACTGATCGTTAATCTTCACATCAGGTGGATTTGCTCTTTGTGGTATAGAATAGTTGCTTTGAATTTGTATCGAAAAAAATATAACTTGTTAATGTTAATTGCTTTGCATTAATGGTGTGGCGACAGAAATCAATTAGACTTAATGTCTGTGTCTAGCTGAATTTTTAGTATCAATACTTCATATAACTGTACCTACATTAGTGTGACAATGGTCTTTCATGATACTTGTGCATACAACTTTCTCATTCATAGGGTTCTTAAAAAGATACAATAAAGAATATCTTTCCCCTACCCTAATTGGTGTGCACGCACAATGATACCGTTGCGCAGGAATACAACTTAGAGAATAAGAAAAGGAAGAAGAAATTCACGGTGTACAATATGATTTTATATTTATAACCCAGGTATAAAACTGAGAAAAAGTGTTGAGTTAGTAAAGAGTTCAAGGATGTTTCCAAGTGCTGTACCACAATAAATTTCTTGTCTGTCGTCCATCAGTGTTTTAATAAGTCCCACGAAAACGCGGTACCACAAAAAGGTATGATATTTGAGTTAAAGATGATCTCGCGCGAAAAACTTTTTTCGTAACGAAATGATGAATGAATATAGAACGTTGACATTGTTAACGTTACAAAAAATGTTTATATTTTCATTTAAGTGTGTAGTTGAAATCATTAATTCAAGAACTATAAAGTAAACTTAGAATGATTATAAGAAAAATATTCAGATTGGGTTTTAGTAAATATGCCATTAGCATATTTCCGAAGTTATAAAAGTTATGAAACAACAGTTAGAAATACTATAAGGGAAAAAAGTAACGGCAACTTCAGGCATTCACCCCGAACAACGCGCTATAGCCAGCCTAAAGCAAGAAATTCTAATAACAAACCCTACTTGTGATACATCATTTAAGAGCTCCTATAGGACGTCTAGAATGACATCTATCGATAACATTAGTTTGAGGCCTGAATTCCTTTTATTGACCCTGCTTAAACATTTAAACATCTATTTCACTTAAGCGTTTACAACACTAGGTGAATCACAGTACTCATTTATCTCAATGTGACGCTATTATCGTTATTGGATAAACATATCAATAGCTGCTATTTAATAAGCATGTGACATAATTCCATTTGATTGCCACCTTATCGAATTCGAAGAAAAATATATCCCCTTCAAATGATCAGTGGGCATAATCCTATTAGCAACGGGTATATGGGACATTCAACGATTTAGTGCCATTAAACAATCGCCGCTCAGATATATCTATCTGATTATTCTAGTTGACACGCAATAGCCGTAGGTTTCTATTCTTATGATAAAATTATTAATTTTTTATTCTTGATAAAATCTGTTAACAATAAGGAATTTTTAGATCGAAAAAGAAAGTGATTTCGATATAACTACCTGATGAAGGTGAAATAGTTATTCATACAACAAGATTATAATAGAATTCTATTTGCACGTACATAAAGTTTTTTAACGAGTCGTACACGTGTTATGAAACCTCGGTAAGTATAAAAAGCTTTATTTATAATTTGATTTGTATGCAGCATTTTATATAATGATTTGGTTTTTTCATATTTAAATGAATATTGTCCTTATTATTGACTTTTAAAATAAACAGTGTATTTTTGTTCATTATTATCAATAATATGTACGACAAAAAATGTAACCTCATGAACTTTTCGCAGCTCACGTTCTGAATATAGTTTTCTAAAAGTTGCCTATATTAAGAGCAATTTTTGAGATTTCTCTGATGAGGTTGCATGAGAGCAATCCTTCCAATATGGAATTGTACCTTGTGGGATAGATAATATTACAAAATCATTAAATACTTACTTAGTAACCGATTCCATAAAACAAATATGTTGTAATCAGTGTTTTTTTTTGTGGATTTGAAATGACAATACAATTTCTCGTTATTGCAATCTGATAATTTCAAGGCATTTATTTTTAAATTATGATTTCCGCCATATTATGTCCGCCGCAGCTAACTAGTTACAAAGTTCATTTGATCAGTCCAATTTTTTCCAACATTCTCCAGTAAATGAGACCGAATGGCGTCAATGGTGACTTGAATATTGACTTTCAATACTGCAGGAGTTGATGGTTTGGCATAACCCAATGACAAGAGACGTTAAGTCGCACGAACTAGGGGGCCAGCTAACAGAGTCACTTCTGGAAATAAAGTTGTCACCAAATTGATTTTTGCAATATATTGGTGGTTAAGCGTGCTGTATGGCAAGTTGCGCCGTCCTGTCGGAACTGAATATCGTCAATGATTAGCTGATTAATTTTTGGGAAGAAAAAATGAGTCAGAATGGCTCGATAGCGTTCGCCATTTACCGTAACCGCAGGTCTTTCCTCATTTTGAAAGAAACAAGGACTGATAATGCTGCCAACGTGTAAATCGTACCGTGTTAATGATGCTGAGCAGTGTTTGAAGCTGTTTAAGTGCAATAAAACTACATTTTTGCGTCAATATGTGACAATGGATGAAACATAGCTTCATCATTTCACTCCGGAGTCCAATCGACAGTCAGCTGAGTGGACTGCACACGATGAACCGAATCCAAAGCTATGAAAAACTCAATAGTCAGCTGGCAAGGTTATGACATCAGTATTTTGGGATGCGCAAGGTATATTATTCATTGATTACCTCCAAAAGGGCCAGATCATCAACAGCGATCATCATATAGCGTTATTGGATCGTTTGAAGAATGAAATCGTTTGAAACGGCGCCATTTGAAGAAATAAAGGTGCTGTTTCATCAAGACAATGCGCCGTGTCACAAATCAATGAAAACAATGGCAAAATTGCATGAATTGGGCTTCGAATTGCTTCTGCATCCACCGTATTCGCCAGATCTGGCCCCCAGCGACTTTTTCCTGTTCTCAGACCTCAAAAGAATGCTCGCTGGAAAGAAATTTAGCACCAATGAAGAAGTAATCGCCGAAACTGACGCCTATTTTAAAGCGAAAGACAAATCGTACAAAAAAAATGGAACCGTAAGTTGAATAATAAAACCGAATTTCGCTAAAAAAATGTGTTTTACTATGGTTGACCGGGGACTTTTCAATTGGCCTGTTATGGTGTTGTAACCGTACCCTTGGTGGCTATTTAGCTGATTTCCTTTTTATCGTTAATGTTATGCCTTTCTCTAAACATCCTTCCTCAAAACATCCTTTTTTCTTCTTCTTTTTCTCTTGGAACATACTCGTTTTTGTTTTTCATGAAAATGATACCTATCATTAGAAAACCCTTCATCATTAGAAAAACAAGAAATTTAATTATTTACGAATCGGAATATCGTTTTTCCGACTTGCACCATTAAATCCTTATCGAAAACGATCCCATCGATGGTCCAGCAACACGCCGACGGTACTTTCCCGATTTCTCAAAGCGTTGCCAGCTAATGTATATCATAACTTCGACATATCAAGTCATAATCATTATCGTAAAATTCAATTACCCTCCCGGATCGTCGCCTTTACACTTCCATGACTCGGCACAATCAATATCCAGATATTTATCGAACGGTCAAACATTCAAATTGAGTACCAATAAGCGCTTCGACGCGCTCCGCCTAGGAAAACGAGTCGGACGCCGCTTGACGCCCATAGGATAGCAGCTGTCACTTCCTTTGACGGCCGCGGGCGTCATAATTCGTACGGGCGATAAAACGAAAATTTTATTTCTGGACGAACGCTTCAAGCTCAACATGTGGCGTCTTCTTAGGTATGCGCGTGTCTTCTTATATCGCCTCGCTAATTGGGAACAACGAGGTTGAGAGAGAGAGAGAGAGCTCTAATCTTAATTTTTTTTCTGATACGCCCGAGAGAACGTATGAAAGTGATGGTGTTAAGGATTCATTAACACGTAATATAAACGGTTCACTGGATACCGGACATATTTTATTCTTGTTTTTATGATGTTGTATCCCATTTTTTTCAACTGTTATTGAATGAAGATTTTATCATTGTAGTTTTTTTTTTGGTGTAGTTATAGCTATTTTATTATTAATTTTTCATTTAGTAACTTTTAATGATACGCATATTACGATTTCTCATTCATAGTTAAAAAAATATAGATTATAGATCAACTAAAGGATGGGAAACAGATAAACAACGAGGGAATGACATTCAAAATCTTTATTGTATTTTTTACACTTTGATTTGAATTTCATTAATGTTCTTTCGATTAGTCTTTCTGTAGATTTGTTCAGGAATAAAGAGGTTTCTTGCCCTACTATGTATACTGTATGTGATTTTTTCAAGTTGTATAAATTAAAAATCTCCAAAAGAAAACATCCTACCAAAAAAAATTGATGGTTTCAAGGAGGAAGTCCACTCATGCTAAAATTTCTTCTATTCAGTTCACTCTTGTGGGGAGGATGGAAGTTAACTTTGGAATTTCAAATGGAAACTCCTGTTTTTTATTTCAGATTCGTGAACTACTGTAAAATTACAAATGCATTGTATACTTACTGACAAAGAAACTGCAACACCCAGAAGGAGCTGTTTATATTTAAAAAAATTTTTGGTGGATCATAGATATAGCAAAGAGTAAATGAGTGAAATTTGGAGAAAAAACGAAGAGTTTTTTTTTATATTTTCTTGGGCTCAACAGTAATGCTATGTACCCATATCGCGTAGTATATAGGATAATGCATTGTCCACCACCAGACATGTACAACATCCATGACCTATCCGGGATTCGAACCCGACACCCTCGGCACCACAGTCAACCTCCCAGTCGACCATACTACCGAGGTAGTCAACGAAGAGTTGACATTTTTGTTTTAATAAATTTGTCAATTTGTCAAATGTGTTTTTTCACCGCGATTATCTATACACTTCCCAATACGTCTCGGCATTGATACAATAAGATGTTATTTGTTATTTATTTTACCAAATTCAGTACAATAATTTTCAAGAAATACTGTCAATTAAACCAATGGTTTGTGCCTGACAGTAACAATCATTACATCTAAACAGTTTCAAAATCAACAAATATACATGAATATACATATATATATATATATTTTCATTTCACTAGCTTATAATTATACACACATATTCTCCTATTTATTATTTCCTTTTTTTATTATTTTCTCCCCATTTTATTGATTCCCCCCTATTTTTGTTCCTCCCCCTATCGACAGAGATGAATGCAGCACAGTACAACTCAAGAATTAAGAATTGTGTTTTTTATTTTTCTGACAAAATGTCTGAGGTCACTTACACGCTTTATCTCCTGAGGTAAGGCGTTGTATAATCGTATACCTACGTGTGAGGCATGTTTTTGAGAAATTGTTTTCTGTATCTTCGGCGTTTTTATTTGATTTTGGGATTGACTTCTTGTGCTATAAGTATGCTCATACCTTACATAATCTACACGGTGTTTATATATCATCAACAGAGCATTTTTGTGGAATAATTGTCCAATTGTGTACACTTTAGCTTCATTGAATAGAGAGTGAGAGGGGTATAAACGATCTTTTTTCATTATTATCCTCAGAATGAATTTCTGAGTGGTTTCCAAACTTTCGAGATGAGTTCTATAAGCTGCCCCCCAACCAACTATACCATATTCCAAAATTGACTGCGCTAACGCAAAATAAATTGTAAATATTGTTCGTTGTGATAATATATTGACTAACAGTTTGAATTTTGGTAATGTACACCTAAGTAATTTTACTATATGTTTAATATGCTCATCCCATCGTAGCAATCGGTCTATGTACACGCCCAAGTATTTTATCTTACTGGCTTCTTCGATAAAATTCCGACAATCGCAATTATGGTCACAGTTCTTTTTCTTATGTATTTTAATGGTTTTTATATTTGGATAAGTAGACTCCGTCAACGTAAAAGTGATAAATTTCGTTTTCTGAATATTTAAAGTTAACAAAATATTTTCCATTTCCCTACAAATAACTGCCAACCCCTCCTCAGCTTTTTTAGTGACTGATTCCCACGTATCATCCACGAATATATATGAGGTATCATCGGCATAGGCCACAACTTTGGTATCCGAATCAAATTTTAACGTTAGTATTTCATTAATATATATATTGAATAACAAGGGTCCCAGGACTGTACCCTGAGGAACACCGTAGTTGATTATCTTTGCATTACTCTTCACATTATTGACTTTTACTATCTGAGTTCGATCTTTCAAATATGTTCTGATTAGGTCAGCAGCTATACCTCTAACACCGTACTGCTCAAGTTTCTCAAGTAAAATGTCGTGAGAGACCGTATCGAATGCCTTTTCCAAGTCTACAAACATTGCGATTACCTTCTTGTTTCTATCGATAGACTCGTATACAGTTTTTGTGACTTCGAAGATGGCATCACTGGTACTAACTCCAGTCCTGAAACCGAATTGTCTATCTGATAGTATTTTATGTTTATCAAAGAATTCAGTAATCCTTGTTTTGAGACATTTTTCAAAAACCTTAGCTATGACACCTATTACAGATATGGGTCGATAATTTCCGACATCAACCTTAGATCCCTTTTTAAAAATTGGAGAAACAATGCTCTGCTTGAATACTATCGGAAATTCGCCCTTCATCATAGACAAATTCAAGACATATTCTAGGGGTTTCAAAATTTGAGAGGCTATTTGCTTAAGAGTATTTGGTTGAATGGCATCTGGGCCTGGGGCGGCATTGGCTCTAAGCGATTGAATTTTATTAAATATCTCTCTTTCAGTTATTGGCGACAAAAATAATGATTGTTTGACCCATTTATGTTTGATATTTGAGTATGTTGATTTATTAGATTTTTTAATTTTTTCGGCCTATTTCTTCTTGAGGGACACTATCCCAAGCCACCTTTACTACATGTCTCAGAGCCGTCAAAGTCCTTCGAGGCTGGGGTAAATTTTCAAGTCTTCTACCCATGATGTCCCAAATATCCTCTATGGTCGAAAGATCGGATCTGGACGGTCATGGCAAAAGATTCACATGGGTCGCTTCGAAAAGTTAAAACTAACTCTGGCAACATGAGGTCGGGCATTATCTTGCTGAAATATTGGATTCTCGAGCCGGTTGAGGTAAGGGAGAACATATGGCTCCACTATTTCTTGAAGGTAACGCAGCGCTGTCATGTCATGGAATAAAGATCAAAGGTGACCTACTTGCATGTGCAATAGCATCCCATACCATAACGCCTACTGTCCGGTGTACATGGCGCTCAACATCAAACTGAGGTTCACGTCTTTCTCCCCGACGTTGTCTAACCCATCTTCGTCCATCATGTGTATTCAAGGAGAACCGAGATTCATCAGAAAAGATGACCTGATGCCATTTCAATGTTGACGTTCTCTGCACCACTGTAATCGTTGCCGGCGATGTCAACCGTCAGAGATAATATATATGATGGAGTCAATAATGCTGCATTCCAAAAGACCTTTTCCGGTGTTGAACTATTTGGACAGTTACAAGATGGCCTTTTTCTCCTAACCACTCATCAGCCAAAGATCGAGTTGTCGCAAATCGGTCTCTAATGGCCATAAGCCTTAGACGTCGATTTTGAACTTCATTTGTGCCCCTACGACGTCCGGTGCCTACTTTTCTTCGATTTTGGGCATTATCAAACCACGCTTGACAACATCTCATAATAGTAGTGAATTTTTTTTTTACGGTGAGGGATTTCTCGAAATGACAATCCCGCCTCCCGTAGACCAATAATTCGACCTCTTTCAAATTCACTTAGCTGGTGATGAATTTCGCGTACAGGTGCTCTAGGCATTTCAACAACAACTGAACATCGGTTTTGGATCTCTTCGAACAGTTGTCAAATTTAAAAAATTGCAAAAAACGACTACAATATTTAAGTTACAAAAGTGTACACGAAAAATGCTCCACGATTTTTTTCTCCAAATTCAATCATTTATTTCTTGCTATACTATCTATGTTCCACCAAAAAAAATTAATATTTAAACAGCTCCTTCTGGGTGTTGAAGTTTCTTTATATCTATTATCTGCTTTCTGAGATCTTATTATTTCAAAAAAAGGGATCGGGGATTCTTGGAGATTTTTTTTCTAAGTCTTATTTTTCTCGAGATCACCCTGTACTACAGCATACCTTCAACCTACAACCCAAGTAACAGATAAATGTGTAAATTATTTATTTTGGTGGGAAATTCTAGTCAGATACTATTGAAAAAAAATTGTAACTTTTGAAGGATTGATATTTTTCAAACAGAACTCACTTTTAACTAGACATCGAATGCAACCTATTTAAACATAACCTATACGACAAAAATTGATTGTTCACTATCAGTGGAACAATTTTCGAACACCTAGTGTTATTTTCTCGTTAATTTTCGTGACCCTTTTCTCCAGGTGTGCGTTCCAATTAGGACGCTAACCAAATAAATTTGGCATTTACTGAATCCATGTTCTCTGCAATTTTATCAGACACGCAACCACTCGACTTATTGCCAATCGTAAGTATAATGAATTGGTCTTTTCCCTCAACAACAGGACGTCATCAGACATGGCAGAATGACTCCATCGCATTATTCAATATGATACAGAGAACCGAGAAAGAAGTGACCATTCTGAGATGAAAATAGGCTTTAATTATCGGTGTCGATAAACGAGCAATTGCCGTAAGTTGTTAAGGATGAAAAACTGAGGCGACATAAGAGTAATTTTAATTGACTGGTCGGTTGAAATATAGTCGAAGATCAAGCTCCCATCCGAAGATGTAAGCCGTTTAGGCCTCTCGTTCTGGACAACTTGGTGACTTGCATACAAAATTAAGCATGAATATTTTATTTAATGTTGTACGTTTATTATTTGCAATGAAAAAAATCTCATTACTCAGTAAGTAAGTAGACATAGTTTATCGGTGGAACAACATTTAATTAAGAAATTATATTAAAAAAAATTTGCATTAAGTACTTAAAATACGAAACATTATAACAAACATTAAAGACGTTGAAATCGTGTTATTAAAGGATGATTTTGAATGAAATTTGTTGATCCTCACCACTAAATATTATTCCTTATTTTTCTGAGTCATGAAATATTCGTACCATCTCGACCGGTAGAACAGAAACTGATGAAAAATTTGAGCTGCTGGACAAGTAAGCGATTTGAAGAATCGAAACCGTGTGCGTCACTTTTGAGAATATTGGTGCTGTAGCCCGTAGTGTTGACGAAAAACGAAAAGTTTGCTCCTCATCGATCTTGGGAATAAGGCATTCCTCAAACGACATTACGCCGTTTTTTGCATATAGACTTAGAAAGTTATTAATATGGACGACGTTTATTTTCAACAATACGGAGCTACATACCACATAAGCAATGAAACAATGGCAATTTTCCAAAATAGTTTCCTTAACTTGTTATTCATCGAAGAGCTAATCACAATTGGCCACTGAGATCTTGTAACTTAACACCTTTAGACATTTTTCTTTAGGGACACTTGGAAGATAAGGTATATGCCAATGCTACACAATCGATTCAAAACTTCTAAGATGGAATTCGGGTAGTTATCGATGACATACAACTGCAAATATGCGAATTGGTCATGAAAAAATTCATAAAAAGCCTGATATTGTTTCCCATTGTAATGGTTTACCTGCCTATTCACAATGCAATTAACATATATTGATTTCTCCTAAAGTATATTCGTTTTTTTCTTTTCAATATCAAAATGAAATCTCTTATCAAAAACCCTTTTTCAACACATTTTTGGAAATAATACTCCTACGTATGGTGAATGATAATCCTATTGCCATATGTAATAAAAGTTTCCTAGTATTCTATCAATTTGAATATAAGTGAGTTTGCGAATAGTATAATTTTATGTTTTTGTTTTTTGATTTATGTTGAATTATCTGAAGATATTTAAATGTAAGAAATAATACTATCACCCAGGATACATAGTTGATTATAACAAAAACAGTTGAACTAACTAACTATAAAGGATCTAAGTCGAAGTGATACCAGTGAAGGCCGGATCGAAAGATGAGAGTCAGAGCAACAGTACCTTGGTATCTACTCTGTAGATTGGGTTCGATCATAGAAGCTCATGCTCGGGGTTGATTCGGACAGTTATGGCCTACCTCAGCATGAAGTGCTTAATATTCTATGGTCTCAATATTACATGGGCTTAATATCAAATTATGAATTGCTAAGATTTATGATTATGAACGCTTTTCCTTAATTACATAGTCAGAGTATGCTAATGTCTAATAGGATCTTTTCATTTTTAAATTTAGAGAACTCGAAGAAACTTACTGCTGAATCAGGATTTGTCATTCTCTAAAATAAACAAAAAATTAATATAAACATTCATCAAATGAACTTTCCTATTTGTATTCCAAAAATAACTTTTTTTTACACCCTCTACCTTCTCTTCTGACAAACATCTTTCAAGTCGAAATGCTCCACAATTTTTCTCAAGCGACTTTTCGAAATATCATTTGGCCCAACTGATCGGTTCCTTCCAGATTTAGAGGCGGTTGACATAAAACTGGCACAATTCTCCACGCCGCATTCCAATACCTCCCGCAAAACAGCCTCATCTCGTATTGAATTGTCCATCATCCAGCCTTTTCTTCATTCGAATACAATTAAAGTTTCGGCAAATAGGCCCGTAACAAAGAATGAATTCGCCAATCCTGTCCGATGTAACGCAGAGCTCTGTTCCGTTACTTAGTCCCTGCCCTGTGACTGAGCATCTTCTTCCGAAACGTTTTGTTTTAGTTGTATACGCTGACTGTCGTAAAACTAGTTGGTTTAGGATATTTCTCAGGGAAATTTTGGATTATCAGATGAGGAGAATTGCAAAAAAGTGTATCAATCATGCTCAGTAGATGGTTGTCAACTGATTTGATAACTGATGAGCATCGAACAACCTTTCAGAAACCTAACAACATTCATAAGATCTTAAGATGCTCTATCTGCTCAAACGTTTAGGTATCTTAACTGACATTTTTATTGTGCTAGTAGCAAAAGTGAAAAATGGTTTATGACAGAGGTCGAGTAGCGGCTACTTCTTTTTAATTTTATACATTTCAATATTTTGGATTGTATTCAAAAATGTTTTATTGCAGAATATTCAAAGAAGTAATGAGCAGAAAAACTAGTTGGTAAGACATAATTATCTACTGCAGTGTAAAAGAGAGGTTACATAATCCTGGATTTGAAACCTACGAGAATAGTTCAAAAGGTCATGTGCATCGCAACCAACTTCTGCAGAGTTAAAGACACACGAAGAAGAATATCACCCATATATCTCACTATTAGTGACGATAATTCTAAAGATCTTTACCCATCTGGAACTTTTGTAATGAGCAAGCTCTTGTGATCACTAGGAGAGCGGCTTTCCACTGATCAAAGGATGTTATTTTGTTTCATTGTTGTAATATTTGCATAAAAAGTTTTAGACTTTGATCTGAAATTTCATTCGATTCCGAACAACTTGAATTACTTTCGTGTTTGCCTACTGATTTGTGTATCCGTAAAGCTTTGTTACAACCCTCTCTTCTTCAATTCTCATTCAATTTATCATGGTTATCCTTTGTGGGATTTACATGGATTCATATAACTCCAGCCTTTCTATATCTAGGGATTGCTATGAGTATGAGCAAACGCAAAATTCCCAGAATCTCTGAACCTAGTATTCTAAAAATCCGATGTCGCTTTAATCTGGTACATCCCAATTTTATCGCGTTTTTCATCTCGGACGTTAAAAAAATTCGGTATGGGTATTCCAGCTCTTCCTGTTATACAATGCACATGACGCAAGCGCAACTACAGAATTCCAGATTCTAAGTACTTGTCAAATTCTGATGAAATTTTTCAGTCATGGGTATTCGAGTGGGGCAAGGATTTCATAGGAAATCCAACTCTATCGAATGTACGTTGCTCATGTGTAAATTTGATGAATTCGTACGATGAATGGCAAACTGTTTTTTTCATTTCATTTTCAGATTCTATACATTCCATAACTAAATATTTTGAAATTTTTGGAGGTTGGTATTATAGTCAATTCAGAATTTTTTCTTTATTTGTTGTGGTGTTATAAAGTCAAAGCTAATCTGTAAGCACTTCTTCTCATTTACAAATTATGAATTTCCGTGTGATATTACATCATTTAGAAGGTAATTGAAGACGCTAAGCTGATCTGTGGGTTTGTCCACCACTACTAGCTTGTATCTTGAAGGCTCTTTGCTAATTACTATCGGTTTGGTCTTTTGCGTGGATATTCTCATTTTCAATGGCCTAATTACGGCGTGAAATGCATATTTTGATATAATAATGGCATCATCAGCATAACATATTATTTGGATTTCACCAATATTCACTTTATAGCCTGAGGCAGCTCTTTTAACGCATTCATTTATTTGATCTATAACTAAATTGAACAGTAATGTAGGTACTTAGAGAGTGTCTTTATCGTACACTTGACAAAATCGATACAGCTTAGTAGGTTGCCGGTTAAGAGAATTGTGTTGGAATTGAAATCTTCAACTATATGTATTAGGTTGTTTCAAATACCTTCTATTTGCATTGTGTGTAGTTCATCATCAGCATCTTCAATGGACTGTTTCTCTATGATGAATATGGCATTAACTGTTGATCTATTTTTGCGAAAAACTTGCTATTCCTTTGATATGCTACAGTAGACAGTAATTATATCCATTTTTTGTATGAAGGTAGTTGATTATTCTATTGAAAGGTTTGTTAGTTTCTTAACCTGTGCTTTTCCTCCAAATTTAATTATTTAATTGAGAATATTGTCGGGTGCTGGGAATTTTCGCCTTTTCAAATTGGCCTTAGCTCTTTCATCCTATAGGGACTGTTAGTTTTTATTATTATTCCTTGATCATATATTTTTTCGGCTGAATCACCAGTTACCCGAAAAAACACAAAAGAAAACAAAATATATGATCCTCATTTCAAATAGAGATAAAATTCCTAACCCCCAAATGTGGCTATATCTCACGAAGAAGGAAGTCGATTGCGGTCATTCCGGAACAAAATATCCACTAAGGTTAACACCGGGAGCCAGAATTCACTTAACAACCGCAACCGGCATTCGCAGAATCCAATGTGGGCAAAATTTACACTGATCCCGGTAACCAAACATTCTCTACACAAAATATACAAACCGCAGGTCGGGCACAGACTGTCGAACGATAGCCCGAAGACCACCGCTGCTTTATGGGCTTTTAACTGCTGCTCTGCAAGCTTTGGCCGGCAATTAAACACCGATATAAAACACGTTATTTGCGCTTTGTGTGGACACATACGAGCCTCCTAACAACCTTATCGGACGCATTGCCTAATGAATTAATTAAGGATCGCCATCTTGTGCCATAAGGTCGCAACCGCGCATTTGGAACGACGAAATAACTGTCCCAGGGGATCTAAAATCGACTTTTTCATGTGATCGCGGCCTTATACGAAGTGCGATTGACAGTGAAGGAGCCGCCAAGACGTTTCGATCGTACAAGTTGCTGAGGATGGGTGGCATGAATTCGAAATGCCCCGTTCGATGCGGTCTGTGAAATAAATAGGTGCTGACTACTGCAAAAACATGAAAATATACGACCGATTTTCAAACGCCACCCGTTTCTACACTTCCGCTTGTTTATCGGTACATTATTTTCAATGATGGGTCGTCGTGTAAATCGTTCGGCAAAAAATTTGTTTCGCTTTTCTTGGAATTTTTTTACAGCTTATATTCTCGAACTTGAAGGATATACAGGATCATCGGATTCAACGCTTCGTCATAAGTCTTGCCCCTCTAGGTTTCTCAAGAAATAAACAATGTATGATCCGGAAATGAGATAAATATTTTCCCCTATTTCAACTGCAATATATTTGATAGAAAATCTTTGTTTGTTACTCTCTGCTTTATGCAGGATGAGATAAAATATGAAAAATGAGAAAAAATCTAAATTTATCGATTATTTATTTTTGATTAATTATAGTTTTGCCACAACTGAATCCAAATTCAATAGTCTGTATTCCTTCTTTCAATGAACTGCCCAGTATGCCTAGGAATCCAATGAATCAAGTAGTCAATTAAATTTTCAGGCATATCGTTCAATTCTTCCTGAAGGGCTAAAATAAATTCCTGAAAAGTTGAAGGTGGGTTTTGGCGATTGGATATTGCTCTCCTCTATTCATCTCATACGTGCTCGATTGGATTCATGTCTGGTGAGTTTGCTGGCCAGTTCATTCTCTGAATATTGTTCTATTGAAGAAAGTATTCAACCCTTCGTATGCGGTGTGACGGTTCGTTATTCTGATAAATGAAATTATCCTCAGATTCGTTGCGCAGAGGAACAATTATTGGTTCAATGATGTTTTCTACGTAGATGCATGGCACCAGTCATTGTTCGTTCAACGATAATGAGAGGGGTAAGGCGACTAAACATATGACCCCTCAAGCACATTATTGATCTGCCTTGAAAGAGCACAACTTCCCAGGCGAAATTGAGTCGCTCTAGTCTGCCTGGACCTCATCGAACCTTTTCTCATCGATAATCACTTTGTAAACCGAATCGTGGCTCGTCCGAAAATTGTACGTTGGGCCATTGATATAAAACCCAATCTTGGTGGTTTTCTGGCCATGGCCGACGGGTAGCTTTATATCCAGGTGATAGCTGAGGTACTCTTAAAGGTCTTCTCGCCCTTAAATTTGAGGAATGCAACCGTCTCCTTAAGGTAGTGGTTGAGACTACCAGTCTATAGGTCCTCAAAAAATGTCTTCGAAGAGCTGTTGCAGATACCATTCGATTGCTCCGAGTAAAATTCGTGATTTAATGGTCTTCCCTTGCAGCCGTTACTTTGAGTCAACCAGGCACCGATCTCCGGGCAACGCTGCCGGTGTCCAGGAAAAGGACCACTATGCGCCTTACTGAAGTCCATGAAATACTCAAACGCTGCACAATCTGGTGGTTCGACAAATTTGTTTTGATGTGGGGCTACAATTCTCGCCCGATCAAACTGAGAAAATGGATGTCCCGACATTTTCCACGGAGTATTATCAATAATACTACTCTCGTTATTCGCTGAACTGATCAACTTCGAACACACCTGTATTCTCCCGAACAAGATACGTTTTTTGCGAGTCTATTGTTTTCATTTGAGTGATAAGATAGTGAAGATTCTGCACACAAAAAATTGTCATGTTACATCCAACATGTTGAGAACTGATTGGCATTTCAGGTGGTTTGAATGGACAAAACCTTATTATCTTCCAAACCTACTGTGATGGTGAGAGGTCTTCGAAATAAGCCTAAAAGAATCGGGTTAGAAAACATTGAACAATTGGGATTTCTCAAATTTTTCTAATCTCATTTCAGCTGACTGATCTTTTCAATATAAATCACTCATTAGCCGTACACTATTCGTTGTTACATCTTCCCACGTATATTTGCAATAACAAAAACAAAAATGCTAATTCACATACAGTAGCATCAGTAACGTTTATATTCCAATAAATCACCCGCTCTTTCATGAATAGTTGCCTCTGATCGAATGTGATGCTAACGAAAAGGTTGGTACAAACAATTGCTTTATAGAAACGGGTAAATCACCTACTTACTTACTGATGGTCGTCCTGTTCATTATAAAACATTTCACTGGCTTGTTCGTTAATCACCTCACCTATCCTCTGAGATGGGGTTGATAGTATCTACTTGTTGAAATCCGGTTTTTATCAGGGATGTTTGTATGGCCTATACACCCACTAAAGGTGGGAAGACATTTGCGAGTCAAACCGTCTACAATAGTGACTGCTTGGCATTATGCTGAAATCTTTCGAATATATCAAGAAGTTCTATTGCTTCGAATAAGGAAAATATTACTTTAGTCAACAATGAAACAACATTTTAAATCAACAGTTGTTCAATGAATTGATTACGTCAGACTCCTTGTATCAGGTATGCTTTTGTAATCGGCTTGTTGGTATCGAAATAAATTTTAAGATTCTCAGGAAAAATATTTGGTGAGTTAATATTGCCGTTTTATAATTATTTTATGAATTCGATATAAGTACCAAATTATAGTCCGATGTTTAAGAAATTCGATATGTGGTATGCCTAATGCACTCGAAAACCCCAGGTTCACAATATTTCCGTTTCACTCGTCTGATTTCGAGTGAATTTAGTAAGCGTGGATTGATATAAATTGCCCTAGAAGGATTTCAGCTACTTCAAATATTAAATTATCATTGCGCATGCGTAAATTACGAGTTTTAGGCAGATAATAGTGTTACAAGATCTAAAATACAAAAAGGGCTTTTATTAGATGTGAAAAATGAGGAAGCATAGTGCCACACCCATTGAGAATACAATTGAAGTGTGATGCCGAGAGATGGAGTTGATGGTTGCGCACCGCTTGATACAGAAATCTTACCGGTCTTCGGTTAACTGTCAAATAGAATATTTTCAGAGAATATCGATATTACCAGGTCGACGATTTGAGAAATTGAGTTCCCCAATGATCGGGTATAGGAATGTTCAACTTATACATGGCAGACATACCAATAATGTATAAATGCAAGAAAGTCCAGTTTGTAGATGATGCCGCTATTAACTTACACTATAGAATGCGGAAAACAATTATTAGGCAGTTGTAGATGGACCCAGATAAACTGATGGAATACTTCAAGAAATCGAGATTCGAAGTGAATACGACGAAAACAGTTGCAATCTACTTCAAGGAATAACAGTAAAGAAACAGAAATCATAAAACGTCAAAATAGAAAATCAGACGATAGAATGGAAAAAGGAAGCAACTTATCTGGGAGAAATGCTAGATGAAAGAATGAACTTTAGCAAACAGATAGAAGAAAACAGAAAAAAGACAAGGCAATGCATTCGTCTGAGAGGGGCAGAGAACGCCTCGCAAAAAAGAAATAATTTCTTTTGGGTATACTACATGTAATGTCAGTCAGTATACTTAAGGAAAGTAGGAGCTAGATGCACCTGCAATATGCAATATGTAATTTTTTGTCGTAACTGAATCAGTACTCATGATATCTCAATGAATTTTTTTTTTTAAATTTCACTAATAGATACATTTTTGTGTAAAATCTAAGAAATTTGAACAATTCCAACGGGAAATGAATAATAATATCTACCCATAATCAAAAACTTAGCTCTCAATATTTTTCCGAAATGGATAATGAATAAACCTCAACATTCATCCTATCCTGCCCTCCATAACATCTCTCTAACACATTGGATATTCTCATTATCCCAGCTACACCATCTAGCAAGACCGTGTCTGCCAGTTTCCTCTTCATCAGTGTACGACAGGCCTAAGGACTCGTTGATAATAATTGTGTTGTCGAGATATATTTCAATGATATTGGATGGCTTCAAACAGTAAAATGATTCCTCCGTGGAAAAATCAAATCTGCCATTATCGTTATCTTGAAATTGTTTTCGACTCATTTCTCTCCTTTTGCCGTTCTAACGTGGGCGAGTGAGAGAATAACATATTGTTAGCTGGAGGTATGGAATGCCCATGTAATATATCTGCATAGGCAGTTATCGACTGTTATGTTCCCGGACATAAGTTATTATATTTTTACGAAACGGAGAAATAAAATTTCCAAACTAATTATTTAAACAGAGATGATCAATGGATGTCTCTCTGCTGGCATCAGATGGCGATTTGAGATTTATCGGTTTCCGACACGCATCTCTTTCACGGCTCCGCGTGGAAATTTATCATTCCGAAAACTGACTGCATAATGAGATTCCTGTGATTCTGATGGTGCGGGAATCTATGCGACTATTATTGATGATCTTGCTAGAGTTTTCCTCACGGACACCAGATCATGATGGAAAATGATAACGCTATCGAGGAAAAAATGATCCTCTTTCAATTATTTAATCAGTTGAAAATTTTAATCAACTTAATTTTATGTTATACCTGAGTAATGTTTCTATAAAATCAGGTAAAAGCGGAAAATACTGGTTATATTTGCTGAAATATCCAATACTGCTACTTCATCCTCTAAAATTCCATTGTTATACTTAACGGTCTCAGATTATATCCTGAAATATAATTACGATAAAGTACGATTGAAATAATGAGATTTTTCAACAATTCTCAATTGAGAGAAAGAAGTAGAAATATATAACAGGTAGGTAGGTAAGACAGCTTGTTTGTATGTCGGATTAAGAAACTATGAAAGAGGTCTGTTGAAAATAGATTGTCTGGGTACTACCATAATTCCAACAGACTGTACTAAATTCCTTGGGATCCACATGGATCGAAGTCTTAGTTGGTCAACCCACGTTGATGTCCTATGCAAAAAAATCAATAATGCTTATTACGCAATAAGTAGACTCAAAACTTCTTTACCTCCTAGTTCTCTTATTGATGTTTATTACAGCCTTGTTTACTATCATATATCTTACAATATTTTGCTCAGGGGAGACTGTAGTTCCTTCTCTAGAGTTTTTGTGGCACAGAAAAGAGTAATACGTCTAATTTTTAGTTTGAACCATCGCGCATCCTGTCGGCCTATATTTGTTGCCAATAGATTACTATCACTCCCATGTCTATAAATATTCAAATGTCTCATATACGCTAAAGATAATGAGACTAATTGGAAAAAATTAGCTAGTTCGCACGATCATGGAACACGCAATTCACAGGTGCTTTTGGTTCCTAAACATCGGACTCACAGTTTCGAACATTCTCCGCTTTATCAGGGTATTAGATTGTTCAACCATTTGCCCTCCCATTTGAAATATTTGAACAATCATTCAAAAATGTAATTAAGGAGTTGTTGCTGCAAAAATGTTTCTATTCTGTTAGGGAATTTCTCTCCGATTCGTTGATCACTCAATAGAATAGTACCTATATGTTGTAAATAATAGAATAGTAGATTAAATTATATTTCCTTGACTTATCCTATACACATTGTTGAGTGTCCTGAAGGATCAATAAATTATTATTATTATTATTATTATTATACTATTTCAAAAAAAAATAGTGAAGAATTTGTAACCGAATAAAGGTTACTACTCTGTAAGAGAATATTTAGAGGACAATGACTTGAAACTATACGAGTAACAGTCAATCGCAAATTTTGTTCAGTTTAAACTTATTTCCTTTCTTTTGCTTTTCATGACCTGTTCTATACTTGTTCGTATTAAAGGATCAATAAATATTATTATTATTCAGATCTCGTTATCTATAGGGTGTAGAAGTACATACAATCGGAAACGAGATATTCCTCAGAAATAAACAATAATTATGTAACAGGCCAATTGAAACGTTCTCGGTCTACCATAGTAAAACACATTTTTTTTGGCAAAATTCGATTTTATTTATCAACATAGTTGCCTTCGAAGACGATACAGCGATTAGAGCGATCTTCCAGCTTTTCGATACCATTTTTGTAGTACGATTTGTCTTTCACTTCAAAATAAGCCTCAGTTTCAGCGATTACTTCTTCATTGGCGCTAAATTTGTTTCCAGCGAGCATTCTTTTGAGGTCTGAGAACAGGCAAAAGTCGCTGGGGACCAGATCTGGCGGAAATGGTGGATGCAGAAGCAATTCGAAGCCCAATTCATGCAATTTGGCCATTGCTTTCATTGTTTTGTGACACGGCACATTGTCTTGATGAAGCAGATCCCTTTTTTCTTCAAATGGGGTCGTTTTTCAACGATTTCATCCTTTAATCGATCCAATATCGCTATATTATAATCACTATTAATGATCTGGCCCTTTTAGAGGTAATCAATGAATATTATACCTTGCGCATCCCAGAATACTATGCCATAACCTTGCCAGCTGACTGTTGTGTTTTTCCTCGCTTTGAATTCGGTTCATCGTGTGCAGTCCAATCATCTGACCGTCGATCGGACTCCGGAATGAAGTGATGGAGCCGTGTTTCATCCATTGTTACATATCGACGCAACAACTCAGGTTTATTGTAGTAAACAGCTTCAAACACTGCTCAGAATCATCAACACGTTGTTGCTTTTGATCGATTGTGAGCTCGCGCGACTTCCATTTTGCACACAGCTTCCTCATGTACAAATATTCGTGAATGATATGATGTACACGTTCAGATGATATCTTCACAATAACCAATTTCAAGCGATCTACCAATCGTAATTGGTAATTACCAGAGCATTCAAGCGACTTTGGTTATTAAATTGGTTATATATCTATGACGTCACTAATTAGATGTTTAACGTCAACGTAATAACCAGAATATTTTGGTAATTACCCAATTTCGGAGTTGTTTTTACTTTTTGGTTATGTTGAATAAACTGATCCGCGAAATAGCGCGCGGATATATCAGTACGCTATTTATATCTTCTGAAATTCTTGGTGAATTTTCTATAATTGTGATGATGTGGCATACATAAAAATTTGAATAAATGGCTTTTTAGAGAACATGATGTTATTGACACTATGATATCTCAACTCAAATGACACTTGATTTGACAGCTGGTCAGTTGATTTTTACGTTGATTGGCATTTCAGAAACCGTCCGTTAGTAATTGGTGAAGTAAATGTAAGATTTCCAAAAGTAGACGGCAAGTTGCCGGACCAGATACCACTATAAATAATTTTCTGCACGTTACGAACGTCGCCATCTTCAATAAATATATATGAAGTTATTATAACCAAAGTATACCCCATAAAATGAAGAAATGAACCGTTAAGTAAGTCACATTTTTTCAGTGACACGCCATAGAGTAAGGAAGAGACCGCTTAACAATGGCAGGTAACAAGCGGGGCCATATTTGCACACAATGGAACCACCGGGAGGACTGGGAATAAATCTTCTTCTTCTTCGTGAAGACACTCGCGTCGAGTCCGCGCGGTAATTATAGCGCGACACGGCCACTTCCTAATGTAGACACATTTTTGCGATTGCGCCAACATTCAGTATTTAACGAACATATCCCGTGAAATTCAAGTTAATTGTTGCCATTCTTCAGACTTTCTGCTTTTCGTGGATGGTGCATGCCAGGACGGTCTTTTCGATTTATAACGATAGGTTCCGATGTTCCCTTCTGCAAAAAAAGCACGTCTGATGAGGAGGATAACTTCAATTTAATTCGTCTCTGGATCGGTTTTAACGAATCATTTCTCTGTTTGTTTTTTTTTTGAATTAGTAGGACCTGAAGATGACCTCTTGAGTTATTGAAACATATGTAGCCATTTTGATAAAAAACTTGGAATCGACATAGAGATTTTTTCTTTCTCCTTTATATATAACGAATTAGCTGACTAGATGGTGTTTGAAAAGCTCAATCATTGAGAATACTGAAGCACCAACATTAAATCACCTCTTTTTCTTTCTACTACTCTTATTTTATTAATTCCTGGACATATTATAGCTTCTTCCGATACTTTCTATTCAGTAGGTTCACATTCACGTCGAATTCTTGCTGATTGGGCTGATTTCAAACTGGCCGAAGATGAACATTTTCACCTTCACGGCTACTTCCTAATGTAGGCACATTTTTGCGATTGCACCAACATTCAGTATTTAACGAACATATCCCGTGAAATTCAAGTTAATTGTTGCCATTCTTCAGATTTTCTGTTTTTCGTGGAAGGTGTATGCTAAGACGGTCTTTTCGATTTAGAACGTTAGGTTTCGATGTTGCCTTCGGCAAAAGAAGCACGTCTGAAGAAGATGGTGACTTCAGAATGGCGCTTTTCAATTGAATTCGTCTGGGATGCTTTTAACGAATCAGCTGTCTATGTGGAGTTTGGAAAGTTCAATCATTGAAAATAGTGAAGCATCCAACTTATCCTAACATATAGCTTCCTTGGATTGTTTCTTGCACATGTCCACCGCGACTACGAATTACATAGTCCATTCGATCAGCCTAATTTTACCCTACGTTTTCCAAAAATGGCGCAAATGAAGGCTTGAATATTGGCTTCCAATGCTTCAAGAGTGGCTCGTTTGTCGGCATTAACCAATGACTTAATATAACACCGTTAGAAATACTCATTAGCCCAATTAGCAAAAATGCGATGTAAACGATGGTAATTTGGCTTTAATCCTTGTATGAGTTGTATTTCATTTTTATTATTTTTCCTATAAAAAACGTATTCACTAAATACACGAAACTCGTTTTTATCCATTTTCAAACAACAACAATTGTAGTGTTACTCAACCCTCAATATCTCGATTCAGACTTATCACTATGTTTCGAAAATTTTGATACTAGCGAGAAAATAAAAGTGTTATGGCAGGCATTGCTATTAAATGATGTAGTACAAAAGCATTCTTCTTCTTCTTCTTAACGTGCCTCTCCATCAATGGAGGTTGGATATCACCATGGTAAAAGGATAACTATACAGAGAGGGCCATTGAAAACGAAACAGCGGCTCTGTAAGTCGGCAGAACCGAGTTATATAAAAACGCTCGGACACGTCAACAACATTTTCGAGGGGGACATCGTTCGCGATGAAATTCACCCGAAATACATTTCATCCCTCTGAGCTGTGACCGCCACCCCTAAATTTTTAAATGGCACCATATGGCAAGTGATACCTCATTTGAAAGGTAGTTTCCTTCTTAATATCAAACAACAAAAATAAATTAATTCTATCGATTCGTTTTCGAGATATAGGAACTTGAAGTTGGGAAATAACTTTTTAATCACTCAATCGTTACCATGAAGAGCACTTGAAATTTCAACAAGTTTTTAGATAGAATGTTTCCTGGAAATTGGATTGGAAGAAGAGGCGCTATAGGGTGGCCAGCCAGATCTCCAGATTTAACCCCACTCGACTTTTTCCTGTGGGGTCACTTGAAAAACAAAATCTATGCAACCGAACCAGAATCTCTGGAAGATTTACGACGTAGAATTATTGAAGAATGCCGTCGAATAACGCCGGAAATGCTACGAAATGTGAGGTCTCATTTTGAACAGAACTTGTACTATTGTATGGAAATGGGTGGTAAACAGTTAGATCATTCAATTCCTTGACAATGATAATTATCTTTAAACAGTTGCAATGTTAGATCTTATTTTTATTGATTGAGTGAATAAAAAGTTATTTCCCAACTTCAAGTTTCTATATCTCGAAAACGAATCGATAGAATTAATTTATTTCTGTTGTTTGATATTGAGAAGGAAACTACCTTTCAACTACCTTTCACTTTGCCATATGGTGCCATTTAAAAATTTAGGGGTGGCGGTCACAGCTCCGAGGGATGGAATGTATTTCGGGTGAATTTCATCGCGAACGATGTCCCCCTCGAAAATGTTGTTGACGTGTCCGAGCGTTTTTATATAACTCGCTTCTGCCGACTTACAGAGCCGCTGTTTCGTTTTCAATGGCCCTCTCTGTATAAAACACAAATAAGCTCTACTAACGTAATACCATCTCACAACAAATATCTCATTTGCCAGATACAATTACCATGATGGAGTTACCCAGCCTAATTCGATCGGTCATCGGATGGTACTACCCATCAGCGTTAAAAAAATCGCAAGTCATAAACGTCTAGACAAATAATTCCGACTCCATTTCCAGATGGCTCCAGGCACGGTCAAGGTGGGACACAAAATCGACCATAAACGATCAGCCATATCGCAATATTTATTGCCGAGAACGGGCTCGGATGATGCACTGACTGCACCTAATATTTCATATTTTCTCGCGAATTTATTGCCGGGGTGCAGGCTTCATCACGTCTTCTCGAAGCTTCGCTTCTGGACCTCGTTTCGTCGAAGAAAATATTGTCAGCTAGAGGTCGAATGTCGATCGCATCCAGTTCGTTACATTGTTCTACATTGATCAGGTTAATAGTAGATATGTGTCCAGTGGTGGATTAGCAGATTTATCGTTTGTAGGCAACTTTTGTCGCCTCTGGATTTTTATACCTGAATCCTGCTGATGTCGCTATATGTCGAAACCAAGACTTGGAGGAAAGGTGAATAGAATCTCGATGATCACATCAACTTTCTTCTAACATTGGATTCTGGCAGAAGCGGATCATCGTATGCGGTTGGAACTTTCAGCTTCCTCGGTACCTCATTGGTGAGAATGCCGGACTAGTGATTCGGAGGTTGCGGATTCGAGTCCCGCTCGAGGAAGTACTTTTTCTAAAATAAAAAATTGTCTGTCATGTCGATATTCATATTCTCGTTGATACCTTAGTTCACAATCATATCAATTAAATTTTTTTAATTCCAACTTTATAATTTGTGCTCCATCATCCTCGTTGTATCAACTTTTGCCGGATGGTTAGGATCATTTAGAACTAAGGTATCGTGTCAGATCCTTGATTATTTTGACAGCAAATAATTATGAAAAAACATTATTTTAAGCAAAGAATATCTCAATCATATACCACGTTTGTAGTAAGGTAAGGTATATGTGTCAAACTTTCCAATACTTACATATAACACTTACACAGAAAATATACATTTTGTGAACGTTGATAACAGGGGATTACAGTATATTTTACAAAGCGTTCAGCAAATATTAATAGTATTTAGTTCTGTATACAATTGAAAATAAGCCAAATCAAATAAATCATCAAAATATTTGGAAACATTCATTTTGACAAAATGAAATGGAGCCCACGTGAACAAACAGAAACTTAGTCTGAATCCTCTTAGGTAATCCGGAATAACTTCAAATTTTCAACTGAAAAAGTCTTCGCCTCAATATTTTTCGCCTGATCAAGATATCTACGATCTGCTTTCTGATGTCTTATTATTTCAAAAGAAGAAATCGGGGATTATTTCAAAAGAAGAAATCGGGGACTCTTGAAGATTGAAGACTTTTTAGTTAGATGCTTTCAGTGAGCATAGATTTTTGGGAACCATGTAAGAAAGAGATGCCTTCTATATTGTCAAGAAACGATAAAACTAAGGAATGTCAAAAAATATCAAGTACAAAGAAATTGAAGGAGGAAATCTTCAGTTATCTGATCGATCATAAGCAACCTTACTCTCTTTCTGAGTTTCTGATTAATTGAATTCAATTTTGACTTGCTATCTCTTCATTTTATTAAATGGATTCTCTTTCAATCTGGGATTTTTAGAGCAATAACAATTTGAACATAGGACATCATGAACCAAAATTGAGAAATTTTAATTAAAATTCTACAATTGTTCGAACAAAGCTTTCGAATTTTGCCGTAGACTACGGATGTGTTATGGATAACATTGACCCCCCTCCTACTACAAAGGCGAAAGAAGTGGACGAGGTTGTAACATAAGTGGACTTCCCCCTAGAGATCATTAACCTTTTATTCGAAACATTTTTGTGTAATACATTTCCTTTTCGAGATTTTCAAGTGATTCAACTCACAAAAATCATCCGGTTTATAATGAACAAACTTTATAATTCAATGGTAGAACAATATGACACCAATTTCTTTTCAAGTCAGACTTTCGAAATTATAAACAAGATTGTTTGCCTTAAAAGTTTTTCTCAAATACTGAAAAAAAATAATTAAGATTGCTGAAGTGAAGTGAAATTAGAGTAGGATAAACATATTGATCGAAGAAGGAATTATAACATAATGCGAAATCCACCTTAGTATTCGAGAAATTCATGAATGCGAACAAGATTCCTAGAGAATGTGACCCGATTGATTTCATCAATTTCAGATATGTAGAATATGCACTCATTGTTATGTAAATGCGGCAATAATACGAAACGTCTTATCTCCTCGACTGGTTTTATTGTGTCCATAAATAACAAACGTAGCATGCACAGAACGTAGGCGAAGTTTATTACTAATGGCGATTTTTCATCCTTCGGTAATTAATTATAACACACGTCTGGACAAGAGCAAGAACGTTTTTCCTATCCTGAAAAGCCCCGCATCGTAAACGGCCATTATTTTTCTCTTGTAACGACTCGAACGGCAATACAGTGATACAGTTAAATAATTTGTCATGGCTGTTGAAAACTTCTGGAACATATGGATTCAAAGAGGTACTGTTACTAATATGGAGGTTATTTGATTTATTTCCTGATGAAGAGAATCTAGTTTCGAAACCATAACCATCTATCTAACTGATAGAAAATAGTGTAATAGATGAGGTCAAAACATATTGTTACACATGCGTTGAGCTGCATGGACTTAACGATGACGAATGTTTCAATAATTCGTCATTAAACTTCCTGGACTAAGGTTTCATTCACTGTTACAATATGTCATTTACCTCACACCTCGTCAATTTCTGTCAAATATAAAACACATCTGAAACTAATGTTTCTATGAAATGGACCTCTAATGATCTATTGTTCTGAACTCATGTGCTTATTTCACGATTAAGTTTTGGATTTACTCAGACGAAATGTTTATGATTAAATAATACACACAAATGAACTCTTTTTTATTAATAAAAAATGTAAAATATGTTCAGTGTGAGAATGGAGTTCATCTCCGTTTTCTAGTATTTTTGCCATAATAGAACTGATGAGTCCGGTTCTGGAATATTGAAATAATTAATATCTCTCGGCATTTGTCAATAACATTCCAAGTCTCAATTAATTCTTTCGATAAGTTTGATGCTGATGATGGTTTCATTATTTCCATGAATATGAAAACTCACCCTGCAGCTTTCTGAGGAAAGGCAGAAATTAATATTTTATTGTTGATCCGTACTCCCGGGACACCCTGTATATACTGTTCTATAATTTTTCAATGATTCACTGGGGAACAGCTGTTTTGGCGTCGAGGTTTTTCGAGCTGTATCTTTATCGATCTGATGTCCTGAATTCAAATAACGTATTCATTTTTACCTAGGAGTTCAAATTTTTAAGATATACAATTTTAGAGAAATATGAATTACATTATTTTAACTCAAATCCGTAAGTATAGTAAACAAATATAGATACGAAATTTTCATTTTAGTTATACAAAATACAATATTATGTCGTACAAACAAACAAAAAACAACATTGAAGAAATCAAATAGTCACTCAACACTCCGAAAGCTTCTTTTCCGCGACATTCTTGAATGTTTTTTCGAAAGTCCCTTTTTAAACTCCAGCATTAATTTGCCATCATGTGCATGTCCCATTTTCCTTGGTAGCGGTCGTCCATAACTTTAATATCTTGATGAAATCTTTCACCTTGTTCCTCACTCATATCTCCTTGATTATCTGGAAAACGGTCAAAGTGGCTGTGTAAATAGTGTATTTTAATACTCATATTGCACCTTAAGGATTTGAAACTATTAAGCATCTTGTTAACCATTTCAACATAGTTTTTAGCTTTATATTTGCCTAGAAATTTTTCTACAACTGCAAAAAATGATGTCCCAGAGGCACAAGAAACAAGGATAATAAAACCATTTTACCTACATTAATGAATATATAATAATTTTAGAACTCTCATAATGAATATACTGAATGAAACCCACATTGGTGGATAAGATGATGTATCTAAAAAAGAAGAGCTGATAGAGAAAAACAGATTGCATGTACAGATTAAGCGTTCCAAATATAGTTGAAAGCAGCTCTAAAATCCCAGGAACCAAAAAAAAATGTTTTGTTGCCCTGTGTTATTTATAATTATATTCGAAATTTTCACATTTATCTTAGGTTTGGATGAACCTTTCTTCTTGCTTATTTCCCTCGAGTAACTTAGCTTTATTACTTAGGTGAGCATAAAAATATAATCTTCGAAATAACAATCGGACTCTATATCTCATTTCATCATTCGAATCGATCAATCCAGCCCAATTAAAGTTGTCGAGCAGAGATTTATAAGCATCAATTTCACCAAAGAATAAAACATATCTCAACAGCTAAGCTAACACTGCTACCACAATTGTTTTATTATCGCTCCTTCAACATTTCTTCATCACATGCTACCATTCGTACAAGAGTATTAGACGTCGGATTCAACATAATAAATTGACCTAAAGAACGACCATTAATAAACATAACTGAAAATTTGTACAAATCCTCGTGAAACGTCTACTACTTTTCACTTAACGACCACCTACGTTGAAAATTGGACGGTACATGGGTCATATTTTCATTTCCCATAATTCATCGGGTAGTTATTTGTTAAGGAATCGGCTGATGTTCCTAGTAAGTCCTATCATATAAAGCATCGATGGGATAGTCCAGGACCGGATCAGTAATTAAAATATAATCCGAGTGTTAAATACATGTATCGACGATCTACAAGCAGAGTTCATTTTACTCTATTTTATGCTTGGATAGCAGAAAAGTTTGTGGCATTTTTGAGTTCTTTTCGTTTACTTCGAAGAATAATGCAAGTGAGGGAAATTATCTGTTGTTTTATGAAAATAGAATTATTCATTTTTCGTTTGAATTTCGATTTTCTAGATCTCACATTTGTGCAATCAGTATCTTTTTTAATTTCATCAAATAATGGACGGTTTCAATTGATAAGTTGACACTATTTTTTGTTTCCTTCATACGCTCTTAGCATAATCACAAAATGAAAGAGCTAAATTAACACATGAAGATAGAAGATAGATTCAAAAATTTCAAACATATACTGCTCTATTCGATTATGTTGTGTTTGCATTTGCGTTTCAGTTGTTTGACACAATATTTAACAGGCCAATTGAAAATTCGATTTTATTATTCAACATAGTTACCTTCGAGGGCGATACAGCGATTATAGCGATCTTCCAACATTTCGATACCAATTTTTGTAGTACTATTTGTCTTTCGCTTCAAAATAGGGATTAGTTTAGGCAATTTCTTCTTCATTGGCGCTAAATTCCTTTCCAACGAGCATTCTTTAGAGTTCTGAGAACAGGAAAAAGTCGCTGGGTGCCAGATCTGGCGAATACTTTGGATGCAGAAGCAATTCGAAGCCCAATTCATGCAATTTCGCCATTGTTTACATTGATTTGTGACACGGCGCATTGCCTTGATGAAACAGCACTTTTTTCTTCAAATAGGCCGTTTTTTAACTATTTCATTCTTCAAACGATCTAATAACGCTATATAATAATCGCTGTTGACGGTCTGGCCCTTTTGGAGGTAATCAATGTATATTATACCCTGCGAAATTCAGAATACTTATGCCATAACCTTGCCAACTGACTGTTGTGTTTTTCCTCGCTTTGGATTCGGTTCATCGTGTGCAGTCCACTCAGCTGACTGTTGATTGGACTCCGGAGTGAAATGATGGTGCCATGTTACATCCATTGTCACATATCGATGCAAAATTCAGATTTATTGCACTGCTCAGAATCATTAACACGTTGTTGGACTTCTCAATTGGTCTAAAACAACAACCCTGAACTATCCTTACATCTTCAATATATCGTTCTGTAAAATAAAAATTCATTTATTTGCGACATATATTTTAGAGTAACTGAACTGATTCCGCTAGACCGGTTAACTCATTTGTAATTTTGACTTTTGAAATGATGTATAAACATGTGCGTAAAGTCCTATTTTTTGTACAGCTACTGAAATTGATATTTTGCTTTTCCTGTAAGATTATTAAGTATATTTTCCAAAAAACAGGCAAAAAAGTAAAACTTTGCGTAGATAAGTGACAAATACTATTTTGCGTATGCTCGTTGGAAAAAATAATTCCTTCTTTTCTGAATAGGGAATTTTTTTCTTCAAATTTTCCTACAAACTATAATTGCTTATAATAATTTTATCTCGCGAATGGTTGATGTCTTCCTTCAATTCTTCAAATTCCTCTTTTTTTCATTCAATTCCATAAGTTTGCTGTTTATTGTTCTGCGTCTGTATTCTCGAAAATATTCGATTCATTTCCAATAATAGTCTTATCATTGATCTGAGACGGATCTGTTCTTAATTTGAGCAGGGTTTTAGATTCATTATTCAATTTTATCTGGTCCATATCGTATAATTCACACGTAACAAACTCAACAATATAAGTGTCGAGATGCTGGGCATCGACAAGTGAAAAATGCGCGACAATTTAAGTTTAACAATGACAGATGGAGGGAAATCTCACACCGCACGTCATCGGTACAGGTTTGCCTTATTTTTCTTCAACGGAATTTCTTTCCGATCACATGCAGGCATCGCTGTTGAATAATGTTTGAATATTTGTTATGGAACGCTTCCAACACGAATAACCATATTATATTCTATCAGTTCAGATTTTAAGAAGTGAAATATGTTCAGTCCTTCAAATGGACTAGGTGCTTAATAATTTATTAGTTGGAATATTCGAATATTGGTGTCGGTTGAATATTTCGTACAAGAAATTTGTTGGACCTCTAGCAACAACATAACTAACGAATTTAAACTGTAATTGTATCCCCAGCTTGAGTTATGGTCCGTGTTTTGGGATAGCTCATATTTTTGCATTTTCTCAAGGTCAGTTAAGGAATATAAAAGTAGTCTTGGCGTCATATCAATTTGCTATTTAGCGCTGTCATGCTGAGAAACTCTTTTCGTGATGTAATATTATCATTTGAAGTTTGTGGTAGGTAAAACATATGTTTTAGAACCATGTTTGTACTTATTTCCTGATGTCATGGCTACCTATATCAAGATGAAAATAAGAAAGACGAACTAATATAAATATTAGTTCCCTTCATTCCTCTGAGGTACCACAGTGTGAATTATCCTGTCCTTGCAAATGGACAAACCTATGATGTTCTACCAAAGTCCTAATCTCATCGTACATACTGGTTGGTTATAAGGTTAGAATCATCATGTCTTACATTAGTTCGCAAGATAATATATCCGATCTAATCTTTATAACATCATATAATTCAATTGCAGTGATTAATAATTGAATTTAAATCATGATTGTTCTTGATACTCAAACAAATTGTTGGCTTCATCTTGACCATTGATATGAACACAGCAACCCAAAGATATTCTATCACGGTGATCATTCTTCAATACATGCCTTCTCGGTTGGTTGTAGCTTCTTCTCTCTTTGACTCTGAAGAACCCATCTAAAACAACACACTTACATAATATACACACATCGTCAAAACTCTTGGTCCTCCCTATCAACTCTAAACTTGTTGAATGTAACATGATAATTTTTGTGTGTGACACCTTCACAATTTTTTCACTTAAATGAATACAATAAACCAGAAACAAATGTTTCTTATTTGAAAGAATACAGCGATTAACGACAGTTGTAATATTGAGAATATTCGGTGGAAAATGCCGGGACTTCCAATTTCTCAGTTTGACCGGACAAGAATAGTAGTCCTGCATCAAGACGCTTTGTCGAACCACCAGATTGCGCAGCATTTGAATATTTCACGGACTTCAATAAGGCGGATAGTGGCTAATTTCCTGGAAATCGGCAGCGTTGCCTGAAGTTCGGTTCCTTTCAAAGTAATTTTTTGAGGACCTATAGACAGGTAGCCTCAACCAGTACCATAAGGAGACGATTGCATTCCTCAAATTTAAGGACAAGAAGACCTTTAAGAGAACCTTGGTTATCACCTTGACATAGAGCTACCAGTCGGCAATGGGCAGAACACCACCAAGTCTGGCTTTCACCGTAATGGAGCAACGCACTTTTTTTGGACGAATCACGATAAGGTTTACAAAGTGATAGTCGACGAGCCAGGGTTTGGAGAGGTCCAGGCAGACGACGAGTTGTGCCCTTTCAAGGCGGATCAATAATGTTCTCAGGTGTATAATGTTCGGGTATATTATCGTTGAACGAACAATGACTGGTGCCATCTACGTAGAAAACATCATTGAATCGATCATTGTTCCTCTTGGCACCGAATTTAGCGCTCATTCTTCAAAAGAACAATATTCAGATAATGAACTGGCCAGCAGTGTCACCAGACATAATCCAATTGAGCACTAGGTGCTTACTTAGGCAGAGCAATATCCAATCGCCAAAACCCACATTCAACCAAATTTTTGGGTTCATGTCTAGAAAATGATTTGAGATGGGGAAGTCATATTGAATCTGTATGTGGTGGCTTGTCGTCAGCCTGTTATGCCCTGTATAGGTTGAGAGGATTGACCAGTTTGGAAATAATGAAGTCATACTATTATTCGCATATATATTCCAGAATAAAGTATGGTATAATTATCTGGGGGTGTTCATCATTGAGCTTGAGAGTATTCCGCGTTCAAAAAAGAGCTATCCGAATAATGCTGGGTGCACAGAGATGTGCTCCTTGTCGGCAATTTTTTGTTAAAATCGAGCTGCTCACGGTGCCTTGTATATATATCATAGAAATATTGATATTTGTGAAGTCTAACTTGGAAAAATTCAGGAAAAATTGTGACTACCATGATTATTCTACAAGACACAGTGGGGAGCTTTCTATACCTAGACATAGATTGAGCATATTTGAACATGACCCTGCCTATATGGGTATTGTATTATATAATAAGTTACCTAATTCGATTAAGCAACTGCAGAATAAAATTGCCTTTGAACATACTGTAAGGAATTTATTAATAAAAAAGTGTTACTATTGTGTTCAAGAGTTTCTCAATGATAATGAGTTACATTAGAGCTAGGATGGCTGTTTTTGTTATGATATTTTTTTTTGTTTATTTTTTTGAGCCTTTTTTCCTTGTAATTGACTTGTCCTATATTGTCATGTTACAATCCACAGGATCAATAAATATTACTTACTTACTTACTCAATTTCATTGATGACTTGATTTAGAGGTGGTAATACGGACTATTGAATTTGGTTTCAGTTGTGGAATAACTATAATTCAAAATGAATAATCGACAAATTTTGATTTTTTCTCATTTTTCCCATTTTGTCTCAACCTATATAGAGCAAAGAGTAACAAACAAAGATTCTGTATCAAATATATTGCAGTTTAAATAGAGGAAAATTTATTTCCAGAACATAGATTGTTTTTTTCTTGAGCAACCGAGGGGGGCCAAGGCCCAAGAGTAATGTGTTTCTTATGAAAAATAAAATATAGTTTTATTGATAATCACTGAATTTCCAACAATGAATCAAACAAATTTCTACCTATCATAACTTCAAACTTGACCCATATTAAACTATTACAAACCATTTGAATTCGATTCTCTTTACTTCTCACAGAACCGTTCGTCTTCTGCAAATAGTGACTTGCAAATTGTAGAAGTGATCCATCATTGGATGAGCTGTCGATCGAGATATCAGATATTTTCGAGGCGTGTACCAGAAGATTCTTGAAATTACCCTAATCATATCACACCTCGACAACCGGCACGTCTTCTTACGGTCGACCTATTTTATCTCAACCTTGCAACACACGATCCTGTTCTTATCGGTTTTATTTGGAGGTATAATTTTCTGATTCCATATTACGATGAAATGTTAATATACGACGACAAAATATGGCACAAACAAAGATGGTTAGGAATTCTCGTCATCTGATTTCTTTCATCAGGAGAAGTGGGTTCCATTATATTCCGTTGTGAGCTTCAGGGGCAACTTTGTTGATGAATAGGTATAGCGCGATAGCGGGTTTCCATATACTGCGTCATAGAAACCCAAATACCCATCAAAAATTATTTCATTTCTGTAATAATTTGAGCAAATTATTAAATTTCGAACCAAAGTTCTCGAACATTCATTGCGTCTAGGCATACTTCTGCTCAGGTGATCAATATCCTCCTAGGATATCTCATTCCAGGCCTCCTCAATCCTATATTGGGAACAAATCCGTAGACTATGGTGGCCGTGGCAGCCGATTAATTACTGTATGCCCAAAGTAGTCCAACGTTATTCGAAATCAGGGGAGAAAGAGCTAGTCAAATATATAAAAATATACAGGGTGTTCCATTTGAAAAAATGAAGTTGCTATCAATATGTTGCCCACTCTGTATATATTTCGTTTTGTGAAATCATTTTAAAAAACACTAGTTGATTTCGTGAAACTTTTGTAGAAAACATTTTTTTGTACCTCTCCTAGTAACAAAGTTAAAGGGGGGGGTCAAATTATGGTGAAAAACCCGGTACACTATAACACTGTAATACTAAAATGAACACTACATGTGATCTAGTCCCATAAGCAATGGCTCCCCCATCGTAATATTAACATACCTCTCAACATAAAGTTGTGGATCACGGACTATTGTGCATAGCTAAATTGTGATTCATCGCTAAATCCCCCGTGTTCCATTTTTGAAACAACGCTAGTCTTTCCCTACTTTACTCAAGTCCATTATTTCGATACTTTCAAGTTGATGGTACCACCAAGTGAGGACGGAATGAAAACAGATCAAATTTTCTTATTCAATGATAAACAATTCCAATTTTCAATTGCCCTGATCTTAGAGAACCTATCTTGCAGAGCTAGCAATCTAATCCGAATCCTAACAAACTCGGGATTTTATCAATCGGTTTTTTTATATATGTATTTCCCAAATGCAGAAGTTTTCGTGGAAAAGAAGAACTTATAGATAAAATTTGAAGCACTCCTGGTATTCCCTTTGATGATAAACTTGTATTCAGAAAGTAATTGAAAACAGAAAATTTTATTCGGTATTCAGGTTCTTTATTTATTCATTATGTAACGTATCATATATTCGAACGTCAACGAACATATTTTCTACTGTGGTTAATACTAATGTCTTCTCGGTTCTTCAATAAGAATATAAATTTTTGCTGTTATAACATGTTGATATATATCCTGGTAAGTAGAGTTATAATCGTCACCAAATGCCACCAACTCAAAAATGAACATTAGTCGCCATATCATCATCCATCTTGTAATATGTAGCGACCACACTTTAGCAAGTTGGTGGCACTTGGTAATGATTATATCTCTCTATCTCTATTTGGAATCTGTTTGCTTGATCGAGGAACATACGGACACTAGATTTGTTCATGATCCGCCAATGTGCTGCTATCTTCAGTAAGAATGGAAATCCATTCTTCTTCTTATTGCGCTATCTCCTTCCTAAAGTTGGCGATCCAAATTGCAATAGTAGCTGTGGAAACGGCAGCGCAAAAGATTTTTGTCGATGAGTGATCAAACTATCTTCTGAGGTCCCTCAGCCACGAGTTTTGGAGCCATCCCAGAGATCTTTTGCCTTGTATTTTACCCCTTATTATAAGGCGAAGCAACTCATACCTCTCACCTCTCAATACATGACCTAAATATAGCATTTTTCTTTCTTTGATGATGTTGAGTACTTATTTTTGTTTTTTCATACGTTGGAGTAACTATTCATCATTAATCTTCTGCATCCATGAAATTCGCATTACTGTTCGTGTGTCCATTATCCAGCTCTAGCATCCATAGATAAAAATTGAGAAGACATAACATCTGACTATCCGAGTTCTGAGTGTTAGACTGAGGTCTGAATTTGTAAAAAATGTCTTCATACTCATGAAGGTCTTCTTTGCTTATTCAATCCTCGAATGTATTTCACTTTTCAGGTTGTAGAGTCTATACCAATTTGATAAATTTACGTAAAGCATAATTGTGAGAAATATCATATCAATTGTAAACAAACTTCCATTGGTTTGATCGGATAGATACCGCATATTATATCATTCTCCTTGGATCTGCATATGGAACTCTTTTAGACATAATATAAAGCACATAAGATTAAATGGTACATATCTGTTGATTTATATTAAGAAGAGCTTGAGCATTTGCTATTATTAAATAACACAAAAAGACTTTATTCAATTCGAAACAATGAAGTAATGAAAGATAATATACAATCCTCTTCTGCGCTGGGTAGGAGGAGAAGAAGCCTGACTCCTAAAAATCTGAGTATCCTCTTCTTCCATGCAAATTATTAAAACTGACACAAAACACCTGTCTTATTTTCTTAACCTGCAACAGTATCCTCGACTCCCCTGGTTAACGAAAGCGAGGAAATGCCCACGTCTTCAACAAATAATAGGTGGGCCAAAATCTAACGACTAGCAACGCCTCTATCATGAATCAATTTTTTAAATTAACCAATTTTCTGATAGCGATCGCCGTTAAAGAATGAAGAAAGAACGACCGCTGTCTGTTGCTGCTGGCTGCCGACGCTATATGACCGCATTGTTTATGTGGCATTAGCGTCTCTTCAGGGAAGATACATTGAAAATATCCTATACGTCATCCCAAGAATCAACTTATTTGAATGTTCGAGTGAATGATCAATATAGGTAGTTCGAGAGAAGTCGGGGAAATGAAGAAAATGCATTCACACCATATAAATATTCTGAATCATTATATGAGTGTTCTTAATTTTCTGGAATACACATAATTTTTTCACAAATCTTCAATTCAAAATTCCAGTGTCCAATTTTGAAATTTTTGAGAGAAAAAAAGTTTACAGATCAACCTATTAGTTCCATTTCTCGTCGAAAGGTATGTTGTCCTAGTAATGATCTCTATCTTAATTCTCTTAAATAAATTTCGTTCTTTCGAGTACCTATATACTGCGTGTTGCACATGAGTGACTGCTATAAAATATTTAGGTTTTTAGAAGCGAACGAAGGAGAAACATAGTCTTGAGTCCATTGGCAGATTATTTTATTTCATTTTAATCGTCGGCAATACAGTGTTGATATTTCATTAATAATGATTTTCATGCAATACAATACAATAATATCAGGAACTAGTTCGAATATTAAATTCAGATCAATGAAAAACCACAAATTATAAAAGTTTATTGAGTCTACCTGATGAAGGTAATTCAATATATATATATATCAAAAATTGACAACTTTGTGTCAATTCCTTTCACAATAATAAGTCTTGTGATATATTCGGTTCATTTTTGTCTTGGAATTCAATTCAAATTCTAAAAATGACAAAATTAATAACAAACTAAAAGAAATTTCAAAATAACTAAAAGTGTACAGATTGAGTAAATTGAATAACTAAATTAACATAGAAACAGGCGCACGTTTCGGAATTTTTTCATTCAATAATACAATTTTCCCTCATCAGTGTCTAATAGTTTAAAAATTACTTAATTTACCAACTCACCACCTGTATATCTACTTCCCAAAAATTGCAATTGAGGAACTTCAAACGAACTAAACGTAACTTTTTCTCTATTAAGGATTCACAGAGAATGCAATTACATCAGATAGTCATTCCTTTCCTTGTTATTCTCGTGAACTAAATAAAAATCCAAATATATCATAAAGATATATTATTTTGAGGGAAATGAATACAAAGTTGTCAATTTTTGATATTTATAGAAAAAACACAAATGACATTCTTAAAATAAATATTCATCAAAATTCCCAATTGAAACACTATCGATATTAGTCAAAGCCTTTTCAAAAATTTTTATCTTGACTTTCCTAGATCTTTGTGAGAACCTTCAGCAACTTGTAATTATGTTCCACTTTAATTGTTCGAGGATATTTGAACAAAAATGAAAGCAATGAAGGTGAGAATTGAAAAAAAATCAACGAACATTGCTATCAAATATTTCAAAGAAGAAATAATAAAATAGTACGAACATCATGAGGTCTGTAATGAACAACAGACTCAGTTCTCAAATCAAAAGCTGGATTTCTTCAATATTATTCTTAATTCTGTCGAAATCAACTCAAAATACCGAAAAGGAAAATAATGAAATTAGCATTTGTGAGAAGGTAGCAAATCCTTCAATTAAAAAGAAACTTGAATTTTGTTGAGAAGTTATAATAATTAAAAGATATTAAAAAAAATAAAAAATAACACTCCAACGAATAGCAACCATAGATAAATATATTTTTATTATTAGAGAATATCATGACAAAAAGCAATCCTAAACAATAACAAAATGAAACCGAGAAAAATATAGGCATCTCTAGGTTCCGACTAGGTTCTAAAAATGTTCTAAGAAAACTAAGTTAATTGGCATCTCAACTACATGAATAATTCTTACCTAAAAATCACGATAACTTCAAATAGTCACTAGGTTATGACTGTTGAAGTGGAGAATTGTTTGAATGGATTGGAGGTTTACATTTCATTTTATCAATTTTCGTTTCTCTATGATCATTCCCGCGAGGGAAATTCTTAGAAATGTGATGCCTTCAGTTTTTCTTTGTACTTTTTCGACGTTAATAGTGCACGCCAATGCGGTGGTATGTTATGGCCGGACACGCAAGCTGCGTTCTTCTTGTTACGTTGATTCTCCATCTAAAACAAAAACTTGTCGTCAAATATCCATGGTGTCGAAAAAACTCGATCGATGTTAAGGACGGAAATCGCATCCACCAAGTTTGGACTCTTGGGAGTCAACCGTATGATATCGTTGTTGCAGTTTTATCCGCAATACGGTTATACCTTTCTTATTGAATATAACAGTTCTTTTCGTCGATGGACGTTATAATGTTCTTTATGACAATACAACTTTTTATGATGAATCTTGAATGTATTTCCAGATTTTTTTGTGACAAATATAAAACAACCAAATCTTACCTACAGGGTATTTAAAATTCATTGCTTATCGAGATATGGTCCTCTCCTCACTTTTAGAGAAACGAAAAAATTTGGCAACCTACTGCTCTTCATTTTTTATATTGATGCTCAAATATTAAAAGCATTAAGTTGTTTCCATTTATCCTATCAGGAAGAAACTCGAAGGAGATAATAGAAACTTCTACTCAGAAATTACAATGACTTCTATTAAAATTTCAGTTGAATAACATAGAAAAATAATTGGACATCAAAAATAGTTTGATCAATTTACTTTGTAATTGTAACAGGCCAATTGAAAAGTCCCCGGTCTACCATAGTAAAATACATTTTTTTGTAAAATTCGATTTTATTATTCAACATAGTTGCCTTCGATGGCGATACAGCGATTATAGCGATCATCCAACTTTTCGATACCATTTTTGTAGTACGTTTTGTCTTTCGCATCAAAATAGTTCAGTTTCGGCGATTACTTCTTCGTTTGTGCTCAATTTCTTTCCAGCGAGCATTTTTTTGAGGTCTGAGAACAGGAAAAAGTCGCTAGGGGACAGATCTGGTGAATACGGCGGATACAGAGGAAATTCGAAGCCCAATTCATGCAATTTTGCCATTGTTGTCATTGATGTGTGACACGGCGCATTGTCTTGATGAAAGAGCATCTTTTTTTTTCAAATGGGGCCGTTTTTAACGATTTCATCCTTTAAACGATCATATAACGCTAAATAATAATAATCGTTGTTGATGTTCGGGCCTTTTGGAGGTAATCAATGAATATTATACCTTGCACATCACAGAATACTAATGTCAAAACCTTGCCAGCTGACTGTTGTGTTTTTCCTCGATTTGGATTCGGTTCATCTTGTGTAGTCCACTCAGCTGACTGTCAATTGGACTCCGGAGTGAAATGATGGAGCCATGTTTCATACATTGTCACATATCGAAGCAAAAATTCAGGTTTATTACACTTGAACAGCTCCAAACACTGCTCAGAATCATTAACACCTTGTGGCTTTTGATCGATTGTGAGCTCGCGCGGTAACCATTTGCACATAGCTTTCTCATGTACAAATATTCGTAAATGATTTGATGTACACATTCAGATGATATCTTCACAATGTCTGCTATCTCGATTAACTTCACTTAACGGTCATTCAAAATTGTTTTGTCAACTTTTTTGATTTTCTCTTTTGGGCGTCCTCTGCGTCCGCCGTCTTCGATGCTCATTTCACTATGTTTAAAGCATACCAATCAATGATGGTTGATTTTCTTGGTGCAGACCCCGGGAACTCTTTATCAAGCAAAGATTTTGCTTCAACTGTATTGTTCCCTTCAAAAAGCATCATTTTATTAGCGCACGAAATTCTTCGTTTTATCTTTTTTCAAATGACAAAAGTATCTTCACAACGTAATATCTCACAAACTAATGGTCGATGTGCTGTCAAATTTTGACACGTATCGTTTGAAGGTTGGCACTAACTGAAAATCCTACGGATTTAATACTAGTACCACCATCTGTGTATCAGGCCAGTGACTTTTCAATTGGCCTAATAACTCCAAAACTTAAAAAACTTTTGCGTTTCAAATTTCCTTCGTTAACTTTTTCTGCGCAATTCAACTCTCGCTACAGCTCATTTCATCCCCTCGTTCGCATTTCTCCAGCTTCTTTTAATGAAGTTAACGAACGGAACCTCCAGCAATGTCCGGCAGTTCTGCTCTCACAATAATTAAGTGGCCGTCATCGCGCGGCATCCTCGAAGAACATTTTGGGCCGCAAAAAACCCCAAAATCGCGGACCCCGATTTTATCGCATCTAGCTGGATGCAATTTATACTACGACTTTCGAAATTAAAATTGGACATTCAAAAATCAATTTACGATAATTGCGTTCGGGCCGCCAAGAAATTCGGGGCGCTGAAGATCATATCGGAAGAGCGGACACTGCGTCATCGCGGCACTGAAAGATGAAATTTTAATGGCTGGTCGCTTTCGGTAATGAGGTTTTTATGGTGTTAATTAAGATTTATTCCCCGCGCTCCCTAGCCCCTTCGTTACGTTGATGGTGCCCGTTTTGGATTCGGTGGATGTTTGTCAACCTGGGCTAATTATTTTGGAAACGAAAATTTCTTTCAAATCACAATTATTTCAATTGAGCACATATTGATGTATAGAACACTCGGGATTTTACCGATATTTTGAAATTACAGTTTTTTTTTTTTAATTCTGTTATTATGAGTCAGTAACGATAAGGTTCGAATCAATGATAATTAATCAAATTTATTTTTGTTCAAACGTAAGTAAACATGAGAGTCAACATTTTCAGAGTAAAGTTAGATTTTGAGTGTTCTAAATCGAAATTTTGTTTTCCTGATAATTTCGAAAATCATTTCGATTTAAATGAAGCTGTGAAATGAGGAATTCAAGCTTCATGTAAATTTGATGTTGATGGCATTATCAGTACCAGTGAAAATTCAACAATGTTGAAACAAATTTGGAACGCCCTGGTATGAAATCAGGAGCACGAATAAGCGCTCAAAAGCTCCCGAGTCCACGTCAATGTTTTTGTTACTCTTTTGTAAATTTTATATCAGGGAGATCATTCTATATCTTTGGAAAGGATTGGCAGCAATGCTCATGTCTGAAACATCTTTCTTTCTCATTCTTGGTTATTCTCTTGGTTATTGTTTACATTGTATATCATTGCGATTCATGTTGGGCAAGTATGATGATGAGTAGACCTCCCATTAGAACATATACCGAATGAAAAAAATTAGAAGAAGGACACAAAAATTATACACGATTTCTGAGTAGAAACGAGACAACTGATATGGTATGGCCGGTATGGGCATCTAATTAATATGGCAAGAACTAGATGACCAAGAAGAACCTTCAATTATACACCCTCGAACCGAAGAAGGAGGAAAGAACAGCTATAACATGGATGTAGGCAATAGAAAACACCATGACAACCAGAGCTATAGATGTCGAAAATGGACAGAGAAAATGGTGATGGAAATGTGACAGAGGCTGTAGGACCCCTCTATAATAGATCTAGCAAAAACCCTGACTCAAATCTCAAAGGATTTTATGAATCATTGAATTTACGAACAGAGGAACAGGATTCATTCTGACCACAAATAGGTTCAAAATTCAAAAAGTATTCTTGTACAACTTTGCTTCCGCCATTTTGTAATAGATGGCTGTAGATGTCATACAATAAGCATAGGTATTTGTAAACATAATGCCATCGAAATGTTAGTCGATTTGTGTCTGCATCATATGTTGAGTTATTCTCGATTAAACATGTCAGCTTACGAGCCGAATTCTCATTTGCAGGAGGTTTTAAATTTATGCTTAAATATGAAGAAATCAGCGACTGAGACTCTTCGAAAGCTCTCAAATGCCTATGGTGAGGCAGCTATTAGTGAAAGAACGTGCCGACAGTGGCTTCAACGCTTCAAGATCGGTGATTTTGACGTCGAAGACCAGCAAGGCGAGACAGCAAGACACCTTGATGCGAAAGTAGTCAAAACAAACTTGGAAATGTTGAAATGGAAAGTCCTACTCCACACGCCGTATTCTCATCACGTTGCTTCCTCGGAGTATCCCCTGTTTCGATCACTGGCACACGGCCTAGCTGACTAGTACTTCCGGTCTTATGAAGAAGTAAAAAATTGGATCGATTCGTGGATCGCTTCAAAAGAGGACCAGTTTTTCAAGGCGTGATTCGTTCGTTACCCGAAAGTAGTGGCCAGCGATGGACAATACTTTGAACCATAAATGTATAACCACTTTTTTACTATAAAGCCTCGACTTTCGAAAACAAAAACGGCGGAAGCAAAGTTATACGCCTATGTACAAACATGCAAGTAAAAAAATAACTTGCACTGTTTTTTCAAACAAGTTCGCAAAAAAACTGGATCAAAATTCCAATTCCAAATCGACCCGCCGAACCAGCGCAAAAACCGAGTGTCCGGAACGGAAGTCGAAACAAACGCGGAAGCCGATCTAACGACCTGACGTCCCTTCCGGTTACCGCCGTCGTCGACGTCTAACGACTTCCGAGTCGTTAGACGTCGCACAAATTAACGCCGGCTAGTGCCAGGCGTCTGGAGCGGACAGCGAGTGGAGAAGGCCGCTTTTCGATCACAACGACCCACGACATTCCGGACAGCGTGTCCGGACGTGTTTGACATCGATCTCGCCCTAGGGGGGGTCCCTGCTTCGGGACTATGTACACATATATGGCGTTGGTGGAGATGAAGAGAACAAAGGACTGGGAGGGAGACCTGTCTGTATGGACTTATGGATTATACGGAGATTATCAACCGTACAAGATTTCTTCAGAAGTTTGTTCTGAAAGAAAAAAATTAAAGAGTCAGGCTACTCAGCTACAGAATGAGGGAAAAGAGATCAATTCAAATCAAAGGATATATGGAGAAGTGATAAAATTTGATAGGTAATGAAGTCGAGTATCAAGATTTACATAGAAAAACCATATGAAATACGCAGGGGTTAAAACAAGCTCAGCAATGATCAGAATTCACTCAATTATATGAAGAAAGCCAAATAAACCAAAATACGAAACTAAAAATGAGTAAATTGAAAGAGCTCAACTAACATATGGATCGGCAGTATGGGGCTATAGAGCCAATCGCCATATCCAAAATACAAGTGACATGAAATGAAGTGTTAATAGCTGGAATGGCAATGCTATAGTTCATGAGAACCCAACAAATCCACATTGATTTCGAATGGAAAACTGTCACAGATTTCTTGAAGAAAAAGACCGAGTAAAGGGCCAGAAATTGAGTAAAACTCTATTTAAAATATCAAATAAAAGAGACTCGCGTATGAAAAACATAGGTATACACCAAAATCACAATACAGAAATCGTGATAGAGGTACAAACAAAAATAGTCAAAAGGTTAATAAAAAAATAGATGCTTGGAACCTTAAAAACAGCAGGTTAGGTTTAGTGAGGTAGGTCATGTTCTTCAAACGCAAAGTCCCACACTATTCAATCTTTTATAAGGTAGTTCTTTCATGGGGTTTCTCCTTGTTCCATCGAAACAAACAACAATATTTCTATTACGCCTTTTGGTTCCTGCATTTTGGGGTATTAGTCTTGGCTTTTTCCTGTTATCTAATACTTCTACAATCAAAATGCCTCTCAGATTCGCACAACTTGTTCCAAATAGAAAATTCAATACAACCATGTTGGTGTACTACAGGAACCGAAGCTCTATAAAGATGCTATTCATCAAATGGGGAAACAATTATTAATGTACCGAAGAAGTTGAAAATGAATTACCACTGTAGCATTATCCAAACAAAAATTTTAATAGAGATAGGTATGAGAAATACACAGTATTGAAGATGTGCATAAGATTCTTCAAAATGTGCCTTATACTTTGTTGTCAGCACCTAATTTTAACATACAGGTCAACTTTAGAAATTTTGGAGGAGGATTTTCTAGATTTACACATAAAAAATTTAATTGATTTGCTAGAACCGTCATATTTGGCTATAAGAATAATACTTATGACAACACTGCATTCAATAAGTTCCATGCCCAACAAGTAAAAAATATTTGTTTTCAATATTCGACTTTATTCGTCAACATAGTTAACTTCAAGAGTGATTCATGTCCTCCAATGATTTTCCAACACTTCAATACCTTTGATGTAGAAAGAATTTCTTTTTCTGGCCACTAATCAGTGGGAGTCAGATTTGGAGAATAAGCTGGATGATGTTCTAGTAGTTGGAAAAGTAATTCGTTCAATTTAATAATGGGTTTGATCAATTTGTGACAAGAATCTTTGTCAATAAACTGAACTCGTTTTTATCCATTTTTTCTAACAACCGCCTATCAACCTTCAATATCTTGATCCAGACATAACTCGTGTTTCGAAATTTTAACACGCATCTATTGATGTTTAGTACTGAGAGAAACAAATAGTATGGCGCTAGCGCTGCCATCTGGTGGCCAAGCCAGGGATTTATTGAGTGACGTGTTAGTTAACGGCTCTCCTAGATTTAAAACGAAAAGTATCCTCTGATATACCGTTGTATCCTGAAAAATTCATAACGGAGACAATGTTAAGAAAATCATCCATTCTTTCATTTGTCGATGATAAGCAACTATGGAAAAATCTTGATTCCAAGATTAGTCAACACTGTGCCACATCACCAACGTAACCATAGCATTATAACTGGAATTTTTGTTGAGATCGTTGTTTCCAATATTTCATCTACATTTCTTTCAGATTTCTGAGAAACAAAGACCAACTCCATACAATTTTTTATAGTTCCTTTCCTTAATGGGATCACACACGACACAATAATCGGCTGATAGTCTTTTAAAAGTAAGAAAAGACGTATGTGTTGTGATTATAAATTATTATTCTTCCCCTCGTTCCCATAATTCAAAATATCGAACTACATATATGAGTAAAGCATAATATCCCCGTTAATATGTATAATCCCCACAACCGGAGCTCTACAACAGGTGGTCGCATTTGTCTCTAACACAACCATAGATTCTATGAGTATGAAGTATCAGCGTTTTTAATAATTTATTAATTAATATGGAAAATTTACTGAATCTTTTTATATCTGATGAGTTCAAATGAATTCCATAACCTAAGTTTTCTCAATCTCATTCTTACTTATTTTTTCTCTGTTTCAGGTGAGCCGTGAGCCTATATTCAAAATTCGAATGAATGGATAGGAATATGGTGAGTTATGTCATCCAGTTATCAAAATTACAATTAAATTAGCATATAAAATGCAGAATTTCGGCACGAAATCGTAGAGGAAAACAAATCAGAGACAGATAGAAAATATTAATTAAATTTCGGCATTTCCGATTCATTTCGTATTTTGATGATTCTTTTTTTGAACGGTATTATTCTGGCATTTTTTTACAGATATGTTGACTGTCGAAGAATTGCATTTTTGTGATGAATTGAAAACATATTCAGATCAATTGCGATGAATAAGTAATACTTCAATTGGATTGAAATTAGGGATTCACGGCTAGACTTAATATTCAAGCTACCTGACTTGAGCCTGACTTGAAATCAACTCTAGTTCAAGTCAAGTAGGTAGTAGTTTTTTTTATGTTAAGTGACATTGAAAAACTACTACTTGACTTGAACTTGAGTTGATTTCAAGTGAAGCTCAAGTCGAGTAACTTGAAAAGTCAAGTAATTTGAATGGTCGAGTAGTAGTTTTTCAATGTCGAGTCAAGTATTTAACTTCAGATTCAAGCTACTTGTCTTGATATTTAAGCTACTTGATTTGAGCTTTACTTGAAATCAATTCTAGTTCAAGTCAAGTTGTAGTTTTTTTTATGTTAAGTGACATTGAAAAACTACTACTTGACTTGAACTTGAGTTGATTTCAAGTCAAGCTCAAGTCGAGTAACTTGAAAAGTCAAGTAATTTGAATGGTCGAGTAGTAGTTTTTCAATATCGAGTCAAGTATTTATTTGTACTTGCCATTGAAAAAATACTACTTGACTTGAACTAGAATTGATTTCAAGTAAAGCTCGAATCAAGTAGCTTAAATATCAAGTCAAGTAGCTTGAATCTCAAGTTAAGACGTGAATCCAAATTGAAATATTCAATTTAATTTGATATAAGAAAAAATTATGTCCACACAGAATAATACAGGAAAATACGAAAAAATAATATGAGACATAATTGAATATTGTTAATTCGATCTGCTTGTTAATTACAGAATCTCTCCTTCGAAGAATACTCCAAATGAAACCGTAGCCCGTTTTGTCGAGAAAAATACGAAAAACGAGCACGTAATCACCATCATTTCGCTGCGAGAAATAACATTTTTACGAAATAACCGATCTGTTAACCTTAAACGGTTCCAGTGGGGAACATTTACGCCACTTGTGCGACTAATATTTAAACGTCAATAATAATACGGAAATTCGAGACCAAATTGATCTCGAGTAAATTAAATTCCAACGTGATTAGTTAACGGCCTGTCCGAGTGGGCTGCGGTACGAGGGGCGCGGGGAAAAATTCGGTACGGGTTATTCAATTTCGTTCGTCTCTAATTGGGTGTAAATTATCCGTTTTTTTCGGTTTCGGCCCCCGGGTTATGCTCCCGAACCGGCCACATTACCCGGGTAATGAGACCTGATCTCTCGGCACTGTGCTGAGTAGTGAGTATATCTTGGTCAAATATGTATCTTTAGGTTCGTTCTCGGAAATACGTACCTACAGATATTTCAATGAAAACATCCAGGCACATGATGATTTTCGTTATGCATATTCCTCAGGCTGAAATGATATACTGCAAATTTCACACTTTGGTTTATCATTTCATCTTACAACACACACATCGTCATAAAAGTATCGAATCATTTTATTATAATGAGTAAAAAAAGGAGGGACAGAATTCCGGACACCGAAATACGAAAAAACATCAGGATAACTGACATCATGCGTAGACTAGCGAAACTTAAGTTGCAGTGGGTGGCACATGTTACAAGGCAGAGTGTGGAGAGATGGTCACACAAAGTGACGTATTGGAGACCTCGAGAGACAGAAAGACCGAGAAAAAGATGGATAGACGACATAGTCGATGTAGCCGACAAGCAATGGATGAGAACAGCAAAAAACAGAGAAGCATGGTAAAAACTGGAAGAAGCTGAATGAAAGAGGGCTGAAGAAGAAGAAGAGTAAAAATAGAATTACGAAGGTAATGACACTTCGAAAACACTTCAATGCTTGGTCTCAAACAATATAGAACTTATAAATAAGTTGATGCACATATGAATTTTCATTGAAATGCAATAATTCTACATACAGGGTGTCCAGTTCACCGACGTCAACCCGGAGTATGCTGATAGCTTAGGTCATACCCGATCAGAATATCCAAATTTGAATTTAGTAAAAATGTCTTAGTTGTCGAGATATCGACAGTTCCATGAAAATCGTCAAAATCTACACCTTTGTTTTGTTCTGAGTGCCTCAGCTACAAATGTTGGTATTTTGGTATTCTTCTTCCGATAGTAAATTACAATCGGATCAGCCTACCCAACATGACAAGATTTTCCCAAGATGCCTATGGTATGCTCAGGAAAAATGAATGATGAAAAAATCTAATGGATTCAAATCTGGTGCGTAGGAGGCTGAGTAGTTTGGTTTTGGTTTGGATCGATCGTTACGCTTGAGCGTATTTTTTTTATTCATATAATTGGTCTTAAAATAACATCTATGTAGATGATGATGGAGACAGCATGTCAAGATTGATGATGGATGCATCATAATCCTATCCTTTCCTTGATTGTCATCAAATTTGACATATTTTTGAAAAACTTGTTGAATTTGAGAACATTTTTTTGTGTTTTTGAAGTTAATTTTGAGCAGTTCTTCAAGTCAAAAAAAAAATTAATGTTAATACTGTCTTAGTAAGTTTTTAGAAAAACATAATATTAGTAGTCTTAAAAATTTTTTGATGATATTTTAAAGAAAAGTTGCTGTCCTAACCACCTACTCACAACCAACTATTTGGGTAATAGTGAAAAAAGACAACAAATACTGGATAAAAATGTGTTTCGTGAATTGATAAGATTCCGTTTTTTCCTAAAAAAATTCTGTGCAACCAAAGCAATGGCTTGGTAAGTGTTATTCAGACTCTGCTCTATTGACAACAGCGGTTAAAAGGTGCTTCAGGTTAAGAAAGAGTCTTTTGAGTTTCATTAGAAGCCCAAAGCTTGCGCAAACTAACCTAACCAAATGTTGTCTGAGAATAACCCAAATTATCATGACAAATTGTATAAGAAATCCCACACAAACAATCTTGTTCATCTGTTACAATAACTACTATCCGACAGAGATCAGTCTCAATTACCTCGCCACCATCTTGGGACTCTCCTCCCCTTCGTCCAAGGCTGCCCCCTCGCAGGTCTTGCGTGCACATAATTCATATCCACCATGGCAGAAAACTATGTTAGTCAGAAATGGCCAGGACCACCGCTGCGTGTGCTATCGACACTTTCCGTACCAGAGTTAACGACTTCATCTGACACGAATCCAACAAGCTGTTCGAGCAGAAATATCAACGACTGCTGTGGACGACCTCCCCATGAATAATGGAAACACGGTACCCATTGTACGCGAACTGAGTACATGGATGTATACCATCGGGTTTACATTTTCCCTCACCCTAGGAATGTGCCATAAGAAGCGAGAGTAGCGAGACCCTATCTTTATGTTATTTGTGGCCTCCGCTCTTCTTGGTTCTTTGGATTGTTTAATTCTGAAAACAATTATCTCATAACGGTTGAAAGTGCCCCCACATGAGTCAGAAGTACTTATGCTTCGTTATAGAGGCGTGTGAAAATGGTTCTTACTTTCTTTGGTGCCATATTTCACACGAAACCGAATGAAGAAACGAAGTGTGGCATTTCTATTGCTTATAGAAGATTCTAGATTGGAAGACTAAATATCAAAAACCTGATTTTGAAATAGTAATTCACACTATGAAATCATAAAAATTGTAGGATATGATGGGACGATGGTATGATGAAAAATAATAACCTCCATGTAAGATTATAGGAGTTGAAATGATTGGATTAGGATATCGATGATATTTTATAATCAAGTTTTCCCAATCAAGTAGGAATATTCATGTACGTGCAAGGTAATCTTCGAGCTTTTTGTGAATATTTGACTCTTTTCACACGTCAACCACTCCAACAAGATAAAAAAAAATATTTTCATGATTGTGATTTTGAGCTTCGCATCTTTTATTTTGAAAATTTTCAAAGAAAGGTAATAATTAAAGCTTATACAAGGTGATTCAAAAGTACTTTGACATACTTCAGGAGGTGATTCTTCAAAATATTCTAAAATGAATTGTCCAAATAAATGTATGTCAGAAAACGCTTCGCTTCTAAGAAACAAGGTGTTAAAATTTTTTTTTTAACTTTCGAAATACTGACCACAACTGAACAAAAATTGGTATTGAGAGGTGTCGAATTCGAACCTGATGTTATTATTGCTCTCATTCGTAGTGGCGGCACCTACACCTCTTCTTCTTTTATGGAGATGCAAAACTTTTTTGAGCGTACATCTAGCCGAGCATCTAGCACATTTTTCAATAGAATATTCGATTCCGCTATCGTATGTACATAAAAAAACTACCCTTGTCCCTATAAACAACCGTTTTCTAGAAATTTGGACTTGAAAATTTCAAGTCTGATAATCAAAGCATGTTGAAGTTTTCACCATTATTTTGCATTTTTCACAAGAATACTTAGAATATGAATTTTTCACGTTTGAGTAAGTAGTTTTGTTTTTGTAGTAGACGCCACCTATTCTATTACTGTTTACTCGTTTTTGAATTATTAAAAAAAATGAGAATAAAAATAAAACTTCAACACCTTGTATCTTGGAATAGGGATTCATCAAGCCAAGAAGTTTGACATTTTAGCCAACTACTTGATTTGAAAATCGAGCTCGTGAAAAATTACCTACTTGCGCTTGGCTTTACTCGATTCAGATATTTATTGCTTGACTTGATATCAAGCTACTTGATATTACTTGAGCTTGATATGCACGCGTCGCAAGGCATATATTTCTGCAATCTTGTGCTCGCATAGACTAAAAAAGGGGATTCCTCGAGCGCCGAGAGACTGAAGCATTCGCCAGTGTGACTTAATTAGTAGTTTTATCATATTTCTATGAAATCTATTGGTAAATTTTGGTAGTTTCAGAAATATCTTTCCGAACTTAGACAAAATGACCAAGGATTTTTTATCAACGCCAGCATCTTCAGTTTCTGTTGAAAGACAATTTTCCACTGCTGTTACAGTTACAAAAACCTGCAATAGGTTTGGCAACAAATCTATAGGATGTCTCATGTGTCTTAGATCCTGGATGGCAAATTTTGAAATCGAACAAAGGCTGGAGGTTTCTCAATGCTAAAAAACTTCATTGTTTTATTATTTTTGTATGATTTATAGTGATTAAATTTATGTTTCCATTTCAAAAAAGTTGATATTTTCGCTTCTTTCATACAATAAGTTTAATAAATAAGTGTTTTTTGAAAGGTTCCTTCTCATTTCATCATTTTATAATTGATATTACACTACACAATAAAACTGCTAAAAATCAAGTAGCTTGATATGATTCAAGTACTTGATAAATAAATACTTGACTTGACTTGAGATTGAAAAACTACTACTTGACTTGATCTTGACTTGAAATCAAGTCAAGCTCGAGCCAAATAGCTTGAAAATCAAACCAAGCCGTGAATCCCTACTTGGAAACAAAGCGTTTCGAGACATATATTTATTTGGACAATTCATAAAGGAATATTGTGAAGAATTACCTCCTGAAGTTTGTCAAAGTACTTTGAATCACCCTGTAATTTTCTTAACCGTTTCAGGTCACCGCTGCAAAAGTAACATTTTTTGAAATAAGTTTTTCATTGAAATGGAAGCAATTATAATTATACCTTCGATTCCACATTGAGGAAGATGGAGTTTTTCATTAGATTTAGTGTAGGAAGTTTCTTCATTCATGAACTGAATTCCGAAACAACTGTACATAAGCATTTTTTTACCTTATCCCATTTCTCAAACATACAGGAAGTATCGAAGTAAATTCGAAAAGTTTTTTGTATTGAAGAACCATATATAAATGACATCCTCATTTCTCGAACTCATTATGAGTACCTCATTACGAACAACCATAGAATTGCCATGAGTTGGGACATAAAAGTAGGTACACCTTCCCCAAGATAAGTGCACGATGCATAAAATGTCAATCTGTACTCCAATAAAATACGCCCCACTTTAAAAATAATTGCTACCTTTGTTATTGGTTATTATTTCTTTGCTCAACCTTATAACCTCGTGCAATTTTTTTAACTGCAATTCTGCCCAGCAAGCGGCCGAACGATGTAAAAATGTTATTATTCATGGTGTGTAGCTACCTGTTATTATAATATGTGAGTCTGTTGATTGTGAGATATTCTCATAGAGTCAGCTATTACATGACTTTTACTGCGGAAGACAATAAACCAGGATTTTTCGCAGTTTTCTAAAGCAACAACAACTGAATATATATTGTCGTTAATAGCTTATCCCTGTATCTATATATTGGAAATCCGTGGTGTATATAATTAAATGATAAGTTTAGTAACAGTGGCAGCCTTGGAAATGATTAATTGGAATTAGGTTGCTCATAAACTCGAAGGTTTCTGAATTCTTTATAGAAACGAAAATAGAACGACGTTGTGATGTTAATAACGATATTATTCTGTTATTATGTTGAGAACATTAATAACTGATGATATGAATTCAATTGAATTTCTTGTTTTAAAGGTTTTGAATAACTATCCTGCATGCCGGAGAGCATCTGACCTGACGTCATCCCTGAAAAATAATAATAACAATAACGAAAATAATAATGCTGTAGTATGTATATTTTTACTATTGGTGTAGTTTTCGAAATTGAAACCAAAATATCTGTATATAGAATGAAATAACAGTTTTGGGTTATCCTTTTTGATCTAGACAAGTACATGTCTCAGTTGAATTGCTTCTAGAAATTTAACTTATAGAATTTTCTTCAGTTTTGAACGATTGAACATCTCTGTTTCATATGAGCACAATAAATGCGAATAATATATCACTCAAATATGAAAATCAATAAAATAATGATGCAGAAATAAAAAACCCAAGTCGAAAGAAAGAACTTATAAAGAAATTCAATACTGTCATAGTTTTATGTCATCATCATTATCAGTGGCTCATTCCTGGACATAGGCCTTCCCTTTTGTTTTCCACATTCATTTGCCATGGGCTTCTCTCATCCACTTTTCTCCAACTTGATAGGTTGTATCATCTGCTCAACGTCTCTGTGGTCTACCTCTATTCCGTTTTTGATCTCTTTGGTCTCCATTCCAACGACATAAGGAGACGAACGAAAGTCGAATACGTCACCGTCAGAATTGCCAGACTGAAGTGGAGGTGGCAGGACATGTAGCCCGACATAAAAAATTCAAATAAGTGGATAGATTTTATGTTCTTACTCAAAAATTCTTTATTGGACTACTGCACAAAACATTTTGTGTCTGTATACAGAACGAAATAACAGTTTTGGATAATCTTTTGTTTCTGAATAAGTTCATGTTTCAATTGAACTGCAAATTCACCTTATAGAAATTCTTCAGTTTCTCACTAAGACTGGAGATCTTTTTTTTATATGCGTCTCATTAGGGAATATGACAAAATTTCGATGAACGATTGGGTCAAACCCTAAATGAACAGCGTTTTTTATTATAATGAAAGAATGCAGAGGTAACATTGTTATCATAGTTCATATTATATTCCGGGAATATTTCATTGCAATATCTACCCCATACAATTGAAAAGTAATAGGCAATTCAAAAGGAAAACAAAGTGAAAAAACCACAAAAACTGTATAGTAGACTTAACATGAATTGTCATATAACAATACTAGTTACAACCAATTTGATATTTCAGTTGAGTACCTATCCGACGAGACGTAACTAAGTTGGAACAAATTACATTATTGTTTTGTTGGCCCCACACCAATTATCAAATATTGATGTCAAAACAATCATCAGTATTCTTTGTTGTAGAGTCCGTAACCCATTGTGAGAAATTTTTCCACGAATTGTTGATGATACGAGAACGAAATCATGTTTTCAGCTCCTCGATTGAATTGCATGATTCCTCGAACAAATGTCAGGTGAAAAAATCATGTTGATGCCACATAATGGTAGCAGATAATCGCAGAACCGTCTGATTCGGAACATGATGACTTTTTACTTCACTCATACAGGCGGATTCGTTGCTAATTTCTTTTTAATTTTGGGCCACAATAACTGGAACAGAATCCGCATGAAGTGTGGAAGCCTACTGCATAATTTGAGGTGTTGCCAGGGCTGTACTTGTCACAAAATATATCTCATTTTCAAGGGAACAATATAATATCGAAGTTTCAAAACGTCTACAATTTCCGTTTGTTTTTTTAGCCAAAAATGATCTCACATGATCAGGTTAGCAGATATTTTGCACAAATATTTAAAGATGTCGAAGAGTATTGATGATGTGAAGACAAACATTGTAAAAAGATATACATTGTGGTCCAACGAAAACCTCGATTTTCCGGCTTCAAAATGAAATTGTGGACCCTTCAATTTCTGATTCGAGGGAGAACAGCTTCTTCTCTCTTTGAATCCCCGTAACTGCAACCCCCTAACAGGGATGAGTAGAATACCTTGATTTTAAATAGGGATGAATTTTGAAGATCTTATCGAGTAGTATCTGATCCTGAAATTTCGCTTCAAAATTTCCATCGATGACGAAATGACAGGTAAAATAGTGAAAGAGTATTACTACTAAATACCTTTGAAATGTGTCGGATACGAATAATATTCTAGAGATGAATTCCACATGACCTCTTTCACTATTTTTGGTGCTATTTCATTATCGATGGATATTTTATAGCGAAATTTTAGGGTCAGATAGTACTCGATACAATCTTCCAAATAAGTTATCGCAACACTCTAATCCCTATTCAAAATCAAAGGGTTGTGCTCACCCCTGTTAGGGGGTTGAAGTTACGGGAATGAAAAAAACGGAGAAGTTTGTTCCCGCTTGAATAAGAAATTGACGGGTCAGAGCAATTTTCAACATTTTCATTTTGAAAATCAAGGTATTAAATTTTCGTTGGATCACCCTTCATATTTTTGTAGTACATTAGTTTGTGGGGTATCTAGGGATTCACGGCTTGGCTTAATATTCAAGATACTTGGCTTGATATTCAAGCTACTTGGCTTGATATTCAAGCTACTTCGCTTGAGCTTGGTTTGAAATCAACTAAAGTTTAAGTCAAGGAGTAGTTTTTCAATGTCACTTGACTTAACATAACATTGAAAAACTATTACTCGATTTGAACTTGAGTTGAATTCAAGTCAAGCTCAAGCTACTTGGCTTGAGCTTGAGCCAAGTAGCTTGAATATCAAGCCAAGCCGTGAATGCCTAGGGGCGTCCAAGTTCTCTGGGAGTTTAAAAATGTTTTCGCCATTTTGAAATTTTTTTCGGGGTTTTTCAACTTTTCTGATTTGATCACTCAAAAATTCTCTGATGACCAGGAATCGTAACTTCAAAGGTTATAACTGACCACACTCAATATTATTCAGAAATGACGTCGCACACTCTGGATAGAGGCCTCCCCTTCTGTTTTCCACATTTTTTTATCCTAGGCTTTTCTCATCCATTTCTTTCCAACTTGGTCGGTTATATCATCCGCCCAACGTCTTTGTGGTCTACCTCTATTCCGTCTTTGTTCTCTAGGTCTCCATTTCAACGACATACGGAGAAGAACGAAAGTCGAAGACGTCTTAGACGTCATCGTCAAGATTGCCAGACCGAAGTAGAGCAGAACAAGACATGTACCCAGAGATCAAGAAAAAAAATTAGTGGATAGTTTTAATGTGCTTACTTGGGGCGTCCAAGTTCTCTGGGAGTTTAAAAATGTTTTCGCCATTTTGAAATTTTTTTCGGGGTTTTTCAACTTTTCTGATTCGATTACTCAAAAATTCTCTGATAACCAGAAATCGTAACTTCAAAGGTTATAACTGACCACACTCAATATTGTTCAGAAATGACGTCGCACACTCTGTATCTCGCTTATGTGTCGAAGACGAGATATATGTCGTGGGGCAAAAATGATTCTCCCGGTGTTATCTTCGCAATTATATATATTTGTCCGGTTTATTTCGAAGCACCCTGTATATGCGTTTCCAGTTTATAATGATACAACCTGTGAATTATCATATGGCAATCTTATTATAATTAACTTGTCGTTATTTCAACCAAATTAATTTGAAATGAAAAGTGAGTTGAACGAATCAAAGTATTTCTTCAGAGGGTATATTGGTAGAAATATAAGCAACGTGTTCAATAAATCAGGTGAAAACAATTATGATTATTAATATTCATTATAAAGAGATACTGAGATGAGGCCATATGGCCTATAAATCTCATTAAAAAAAACACTTCAGGAGATAAATGTAAAAAAACAAAAAAAAATTAAAGTCCTTTTTATCAGCTGTTTTGAAATTAGTGAAACAATCTAAAATAAAATTATTCATACGAGGAAACTTCTCCTTGAAAACCAAATGAATTCAAGATGAAATTCCCTTCTCGACATGAGGAAAAGGTCTCGATCAAGAACATCGGTGGGAAATGAAGAACTGTCAGGAATCATAAATTGCAAACACAAATCGTCATTGGAACATGCGTCAAGTCTGAGATTACAACGTGGATCATTACAACAAGAATCGTTCATGAATACCGATATTCCATCCCGGTAATCTTAGAAGCAAACAAGTGAATGTGTGGTTATTTTCAACCTGTATTTATTGGTTTATGTATGACACGATGCAATCGTATAATGATCTATAGAACGAGAGTTGTACATTGGAGTATTTGACACTTAACAATCCCAAGAAAGTTCTTTACGAATTAACTCGAAGATAGATGTAAATTATTTTCGATTCCGTATAATATACCTACTCAGATATTGTTTCACATAGTACTGTTATATACGTACTGAGTCTACGGTGAAATGGAAAATCATGAATATTTGACATTTTCAATTCAACAGAAACCATTATGCAATTTCCTGGATTATCTTTTTTGATTGTTCTATGTATAAACAGTTCGCTTTATCATTTTGTCACAATGTCTGTAAGAAAAGTTGATGAATCTTGTCACGGTTATAATTGGTTAAAGGTAATCGAGAGAGAGAGAGAGAGAGTTTGAGTGATTGTGGTTTACGATGGATATTTTGCACACCCCTGGAATATATTCTGATCGCGTCGATTGTCAGTCGACCTTGTTTGCATAGAAGATGATAATTGGTATAGGATAGAGGTTAAACAGCTTAATCAAGACGGTGTTTATGATCGACGAAAATTAATTCCAATATAATAGATCGCCTAGGCGGATTGAGTGGAGACTTTTCAAGTCGACATCTGGAAGAATCCTGTGTAGATATTTTCCTTATCGCATTCGCAAATAGAAAGACAACGAGAACGAATATAAGTAAGTTAACGGAAAGTGAGTAATTTTCAATCTAATAGGTATTAACTGTAAATTTTCCCATACTCATTTTCGTTACGAACCTACAATTCAATCAGATCTGACCGGATTATTTAGGAGTTATTTATTATTATTTTTTAATAATTTAGGTATTTCACTATTCGTAGAGCTTACCACAGTGAAGAACTTTAATATTTCCCTGCTATATTTATTGTTAATCTGCACAGCTCGTTGAATTCCGCTGTATATATTTTTTGGTTTATTTATTAGATAATTATTGTTTCAGCGAGAGAGAGTTTGGGTGATTGTGGTTTACCCTTATTTCAAAACATTCTCCACCCTTGTAGCATTTCAGTTTCCGGTCCACCCAGCTCAATCTCTGAGGTAATCGCTGATTTCATTATTGAATCGGTGGCGCCCTTTTAGATCTCTCCGGAGCTAGGCAGTGGCCTCAGTGGGGTCTGTGAAGAAGAAAAGCGATAATCTATCTTCAAATTCCATTTTTTTTATACGAACGGGGTGAACATAATAACACCTGAATGAAAATACCTAGGAACCTGAAATTTTCATGGTAGGCGACCAAAGTTATGATGAAAAACTCATCACTTCTCCACAATGATAACGATATCTGGCCAGAAACTCAACTTATCTCAGCGAACACAAAGCTGATAAGACAACAGCCGACTCTTTTCACTTCTTAAAACATAAAAAACTATAGCCAATACAGGACAAGAAAGAGAATTCCTATTGTTGTTCGATAGAGGTTGGATGGATCTTAAGCTTGAATGATAATCGCGGTCCTACTTTTTTTTTAACAAAATAAGCATTGAGCAGAAGAAACAAGCTGAGAGCCGACTAACTTTTACCAGCATTGTTCTCTTTATATTTTCATAGTGTTGTGTTATTTTTTTCTCGTTGACTATTCCTATATATTTGTATGATGTCTTGAAGGAGAAATAATAATAATTATTATTATTATAGGTAAGTTGTGCTCAAAACTTACTCAGTATAGGTACAATCTAAATATCTTCTGACAGTCGCCTATCAAAGGCTGCTGAGATGCAGTTTTGCACCAGATAATGTTAATAAAATATCGAGGCTTTCTGAGCTAATTGTTATGGTGCGCCCTCTTTCGAACAATTGCAGTCTTTAATCCCTGAAACACTGATGAAATCTTCAGCAAAGCAACTCAGTGATCCTTGCATTATACACCTGCCATCTCTATAGCGGAGCTTGGCATAGAACGGTTGGATTTAGCCCAAACGCCCACCCTCAAAAGTCCATAAAAAAGTGTTAAACAATGAACTGAATTTTTGATAATAGGTAGATTTAGAATGTTCCAAGTAGAGAGAATTGTTTGTTATGGATACTAAAAAAAATCATTAATCCATGAAACCAAAAAATTTTTTTTTTCGAATACGTGTAGAATGCGGCCAAAATGGCATTTAATTAAACTCATTTACATGAGACTTTGCTATTACAGGTGGAATATTCCAGAAACGACCGACCAGACGTAATAAATGAGGTTTTTAATGAATACGTGTTTATGGCAAAATATGTTGGAGGATGGAATTGACCAAGTTTATTGGTTGTATAATTATGAGAGAGAGCATGAATGTTCATCTGTGGGAATTGAATATCCTCCAAAGAGAATACTTGTACATGTTCCTACTAAATAAACATTTATGACTTTATGAAACGGCGAATGTGAAAACAGTAAAGACATGCACATATTGCTCGTTCATTTGAATAGAAGAATATTCGATGCCAATAAATCCTTGGGATGGTTTCGGAAGGGAAACAGTTACTTGTGGTTGTTTTGGAGAGTCGTTAATTGAATTAGCGTATTAAATAAACTGTTAGCACAGAGGGATATTCAGAGTTCAAGGGGGCGTTTGATGAAAATAAAATAATGAGGAAGAGTTTATTTACAGACAGAAATCTCGAACTAGTAGTGGTACTTACAGGCTTGTAATAAAACAATTAAATGGGAATGGAATATGTTTAAGTATGCCAGTCAATTATGAGTCACACATGTCTAGATTACCTAGAATGGCTTGATGGCTGATAAATATTCAATTGGAATTTTGGGTAGGTAAAGCGCCTGTCATGACGCTCAATCAAAATAAAAGCTAATAATATTCAAATCTACCCGGTGATTTTTTAAGTCAAATGTGTCAAAAATCTTGAAAAGCAAACATCCTACTGATGAATATTTTGAGTAACATGTAGATGGTTTTGAGTAGGAAGTCTACTTTTGCTAGAACCATTTGAGTCCTCTTTGTGTAGGGTGTGAGGTTCAACTTAGGAATGAAAATGGGAACCCCTGTTTTTTTTATGTGGTAGTCTTTGGTTCAAAATACCCGTTTATTGATAAGGATGTATCAAGTGAAAGAAGATTATTTTGAATCTAGTAGAAATCTTATCAAGGCGTCTTTATGCGAAGAACGTTTTTCAATGTTTGCTTCAACGAATAGTTAGAAAATTTACGACTGAAATTTTATATGATTACACTAGAATACATCTGTGACTACTGACGAGTCGTGAAAAATTGTTCGCACAAAACTTTTGGACTTTTTTGTCGTAGAATTCAATAAAAAACAGGCGATCCCATTTTAAATTCCAAAGTTGACAACCCCTACACCCAACAAGGGGGAATTAAATGAAGCCATTCATGCGAAACATTTTACTGTAAGATGTTTCCTTTTCGAGATTCCGAAATTCGAGGCTATACATTTTTGATTCAAAGTATTGTCAACGCTGGCCACTTCTTTCTCCCATATATCGGGTAGCATTCGAATCCCACGTTGAAAAAACTGGTCACCTTTTGAAGCGATCCATGAATCGAACCAAGATTCTACTTCTTCATGAGACCGTATGGGCTGGTCACCCCGGGCGGGTGCCATTGATCGAAACAAGTAATAGTCCGAGGTAGCAACGTCTGGACTATGGCTGTAAAATCACTTTATCATGTCTCTCGTTGTTTTGCGGCCGTTTGCCTTTCAATGCTCAGCTCAAATGCATTGATCGCGTTCGATAACGATCACCTGAGATTGTTTCAGTCGGTTTTAACAACTCATAATTCACCCTTTCCGAATACTAACCATGACCTAGGAATCGTGAATATTCGGTTTGACCGTCGACGTGGAAGCATGGCCGGGATATCTCCATGATTATCGTAATGAACCCATTTTTCGTTTCCAGTCACAAACTGATGTAGAAATCTCTTCTGCCTTCGCCCTGCAAGCAGCTGTTGTGAACAAACGCTGTTCAACATCTCTCGGCTTCAACTCTTATGGCACCCAATTTCCTTGTTTCTGAATAATTCCCATGACTTTCTGGAATTTTGAAATGGCTTGTTGCGTCACTCTCAATGGTCCTGTCAATTCTTGTTGCGTTTGACCGGAGTCTTCATCAAGTAATGCCTCCAATTCTGCATTTTCCAAAACTTCTCTGTTTCACCGCCATGCTGGTCTTCGACATCAAAAAAATAATAACTTTATGATGCAGACACAAATCGAATAATATTCTGATGGCGTTATGTTCACAAATACCTAAGCTTATTGTATGACATCTACGATTTTTTATTTCGGGTACCACTTAACTCTACAACTGCTTATTACAAAACGGCGAAAGCAAAATTGTACATCTAATATTTCTTCATCTTCTTGAAGTGTCTATTCGTGACGAATTTTGGCGACCAACATGGCTATCTTCATTTTATCGGCACGAAAGAATCCTGTTATTGTTAAGGAGAACCACTGTCTAAGATCTGATATTTCAATATTTTTAATTTGCAGAAGAAAAAAAAATATTTCGATAACTTTTCGTTTTTTGCAAAAGAATTGATGATATGGTAGCCATATAAATTATTGATGTATTCGAAAATATTCTTTAAAAATCCTATACACAATTTAAAAAATTATAAAAAGGCTCGTAAAGTACTTCTTTCGACGAAAGTTGGAACTATTTTAATACTCCTAATTTCTACGGATCATTCAATCGTTCTGGCAACACCGCAAAAATATTGACAGATCCGAGAATGTCACGTGGTGGTGATCCCTCTTTAAGTGTTGTTCTTCGATTCGAAATCTTTGCTATCCTCTCCCACCGAACGTATCCATTACAACCCGTCCTTCGCCTCCTTCAACCCGCCGAATCGATCACCCCGTCCACCGCCAGGACCGCCGACCGGGCGAAGAAAAAGAATTGAAATATCGCACCTAGCGCTGGGCAGCGCGATGAAATATCGACGGCTGCCCGGACGCGGCACAATCCGCGAATGTAAATGGCGGCGCACAAATCATAACCCTACTTCGTATATGCTCCACCGGTCCCGGACATTAATTTATGTGACAGAAACAATGTAATGATAAACATATATCGCGAGGTACGGTGGGCATCTTGTGTCCGACAAGTGTAAATTGCGGGCATGCCGTCGTTACTCACGGGGTGACGCGCATTGCCCGATGCGTCGATTGGTGCTCGGACTTTGGCGGTTATGGTAATCGGTTAGCCCGCAATGAGATATTGCTGCAGAGGAGGACGGGCAGGGATTTGTGGTTTTATGGTCGTTGGTTAGGTGAAACGGATAAAAAACGTTGTAGGTTCGAATCCGTGTGAGGGAGAAAATCGACGAGTTTAGAGAAGGTACTTCATTAGGAGTTGCATAATCAAGGTTAAAAGTTAACCACAAGATAACGTACTGCTATAGAAGGTGAGTAACTATAGACTGGTTGAATTATTTTTGGAGCTCATCAGTTGTGGACATAACCCAACATTGATGACAAACAAATAAAGACAGAGATTATTCGATTTGAAGCCTGCAGTATTATTATTATTATTATCTACTACTGAATCGGGCTCGTAACGGCTCTGTTAGCCTTCCGGGAATTGAGACCAAATTAATCTTTAGTTCTTAACCCTACCTATTCCTACAAACCCAGGGAGGCCATCAATACTGTTAACGAAACCGACTACATCCTTAGGAGCCTTGGTTATTACTTCGTGAGTATCCAGAACTGAGTTTCACATGTGAGTTGTTCTTAGGTCAGTCAGCTCCAGGCCTTTGCACACTATTTTACCTCCTTTCCATAGAGCCTGCAGATCTCATCTAGTGAATTACCCATGCCGTACAACAGGTATTTGCAACGACAGTTTCCTGTCAGCAGTCCCCTCGGCAGTCCCATCATTAACCGAAGCTCAGTTCAAGGTAGCTTCAAGAGCTTCCTGGTTTAGTTCGGTGAAAGCACCACAAATTTCTGTGCCTGAACAAGACCCGAAATATTCCTCCAGAGAGTTTTTCTATTGTCCAATTTTCTTTGTTGTACCGCTGCCTTATGTTAGTATCATCAAAGCTCACAGAATAGCTTAGAACCAAGAGCTGGTGTCAACCCTGATGCCTTTTTTCCGAGTTCGACGGCTTTTTCAGTTTCTTTATTTTATTATGGCACCCAGCGTGGCCTGGCTGTCCGTATTGATGTAAATACTCGCTCCTTTGAGGTTTGTTTCGAGACACTGTTGGTCGCTACCTCTTTTTCATAGAGATTAGTCCAAGCTTCGGAATTGGCTTCAACCTTGGCAAAAACTTTCTTTAGAGCCAAATTTCTTTCCCTGATGGGGTCTACTAAAAGTCAGTTATCACTGGAAGTCCAGAAGAACCTAGGAAGTTGTAAGTACAAATATCCTGTTTATACCGCGTAAACAGCTCCAAACAGCATTGAGAATCAACCATGCGTTGTTACATTTAACGGTGACTAAACGCGGAAACCATTCCGAGCAAAGCTTACTCAACGAAAAATGTTTGAGCAAAATATTAAACACTTTGCCTTCTAATATCTTCAACTTCACCGCTATCTCCCGCAACTTCTGTTTTTTTCTGAAAAAAATCTACCGAATTCAGTCGAGCGTTCAGCATCGTCGGTGGTTCTTCATTTGTTCGATCATGTTTGAAGTCATCATATCACCTTTTAACCATTGTTGTCGATGGATCAGAGTCTGAATAATACTCATCGAGCTATTAATTTACTTGCTCAGTATTCATCACTACACGAAACTTTTTTCATTAATTTTTCAATCAACAACTTATATAGCGACTCCAAACCTTCAATATCTCCATTCAGACCCTACTCTATGTTCAGAAGTTTTACACTCATTTTTGATGCTAGGGACGAGAAAAAAAACTGGTAGAAGAGGAAACGATCGGAAATAACTCAATTTTTCCCGATCGCTCTCTCTTGATGTTAAAGCGCTTGTATTTCCATCTTCCCATGATATGAGTCAGACCATTTTAAAATTTGCCAGAAAGATTATTTTTGAATGAAATCGTAACTTTTTTAAAAAAATGTTTTTTTTTTTAATAAAACCTTCCCTTCGATCCTGTCCACAATAGAATGGTTACTTGCCAGTTTCACTGACAGTAAAGCGGACATTCAAAAATGATATCGTTTATAGCACTTCAAAACTTCACAATTGAAAATGGAAACGTTTCCATTTTCACTTTTTTCATGAACATCAGAGATTTTGAGGCCGAATCGTGATTCCATTCATTGAACGATTCGTTTTAAAAATATTTTATAGATTTGAAATAAAATAGTCGCACGGTGTCAAATCACGCGATATTGCCGTCAAATTTATATCCACCGTTTATCGAGTTCGCCCAGAAATTTGATACGCTATAAAGTGAACGTTTGATGTAGTGAGGCCATCTTGTGGAAAGGCATGCCTTCAGAGCTCCACATTATCATGAAATATGCCATATTGTGAATTTACACATTCACTCGTAGGGAATATTGATTAATAGACAGTTCAGGTTCTTCAGCAACATATTCATGCAACAAATCGATAAGCTCCGTTGAACAACCGATACGAGACTATACATTCATCTCTCTCTTTCACTCAAGCAGTATGTTTAATATATAATAAAATACGGACAATCCTGCGCACCTGATAACAATTTGTATCTTATATCGTTCAAACGTGTTTGATGCCTTCATTTGCAATAAGGAATCCAATCGGATTTATAGAACTGAACAAATATGTATAGGGAAATGATATTTACAACTCCTTCTTGGGTTTCTACATGCATTTTATGAAGAATGACCTACATCAACAAAACAATAAAACTGCGAAAATATGTTGGAGATATTCAATAATACATATAAGCAAATAATTCAAACAAGAAAGTTTTAAAAAACATGAGAAGAATTATGAACTTATAAATCAATTTACTACCTTGGCGAGATTCCAATAAAAATTTTGCGGCATACACACTTACCAAGCATTTTCACAAATCTCAACTCAATACCAGAAATTTAATGATTTATCATATGTTACAATATTTCTCATCTATATTTCATCAGATAACCTGAATTTGGATAACGTTTTATGCATAATCAAATAAGAAGTTATAGGAAATATTTTTTTTTGTGTTTCTTTACACCTTTGGTTAATCAAACCAATTCCGGAGAGAATCAACAAACTTATCGTTGACCATAATAAACCATCCGGAAAGAATTCAGCTTCTTCAATTGTCTCATACAAAAATTATTTTTGTTAACTGTTTCTTGAAGAATGAAATATAAGATACTTCCTAACAATCATGAAAACATTTTCTACGATACTCCTGAATGTTAACCAATTAATCGTGGGACGAGATGAACTAAATCACCGCACAAGATACACGGCAGGAAGTAAATATAATTATAGATCGTAAACGACTTCATATTTACTTACGTAATCCAAACATTCCATCGCAGTGCGGAATCCGAGCAAACAAAAACGTTTTAATAACATCCTAACTACCACCCAGAATTTATTGAATTCAATCATCTCGTAGGTACATCTCCATCAAGTCTTTAGCGTTTTTTCCACCGGTACGTGGAGAAAAACGCCGAAGAGGCAGATAGTCGCTCTTCTAACTTAATTAATACCAGAATTACGTCACGCCTTCTCTGCATTGGGTACTCCTAGCGCATTGCTCTCCAGCAAACTAGCCACAACTCATCCCGGATGGCTCAATTAATCAGAACGCGTAGACAAATTCGATTCGTTAGCACATCCCCGCAATTTGGCGTTTGCTCCTACTGGGATTCAGACCGCACCTCATCAGGAAACGGCTCAATTAAAATTCATCACGGTGGGTTACTTGAGGTTCCGAGCTTTTTTCGCCTGGCTTCGGAGATAAATCATTTTCGTCCAGATCTCTGTGCCGTTAAAGAACGGTTAATGTAAATAAAATGCTAGATGAATGATAGTCTTTAATTGGATAGTTTATGAGGTTACAATGAGAGATTGTTCTTATCTGAAGATTCGAATCTGGTCTGTGATTTTATTGTTGGTTTAGGAACGCCGATAGGGTCAATCTACTTTCTGGTCTGTTGCCGGTTGGAGTTGGAGGGTTTGACTGTCTGGATGAGAAGAGATTTATTTTCGAATTGTATTGTTTCAGGAGTTATCACTTCTGACACTGAATGGCGTAGTTTTCGCTACTGTTGATAGCTAAAACGAAGAATAGATGGTGTAACGGAATATTTCGAACGCTTCAAGAGTGCTAGTTGAATTTCATTGATTGATCACAGTTGACATCTCGGGCTCATAACTAGGGGCTTGATATTTAAGCTACTTGGCTCAAGCTTAAGCCAGTTGAGCTTGAGCTTGAGCCAAGGAGCTTGAATATCAAACCAAGCCGTAAATCTCCACTCATAACCTAACACTGTACTCAATAAAGTCCGCGGCCTAACCAGTGAAAATGTAATTTTTCTTAAAAATTGGACTTTATTCGTCAACATGGTCATCTTCAAGACTGTAACATGTACCCAACACTTCTACATATAACTTTTCAATACCTTTTCTTTAGAAACATTCGTCTTTGCTTTCGAAATAGACTTCACCTCGCAACCACTTTTTTATAGAGCCAAATTTCTTTTCCTGGACTAAGGAGTCAGACCTAGAGAATGAGCCGTTTATTGAACCAGTTGGAGCGCAATATACTCAATTTGCCTATTGTTTCATCGATTTATGAAGGCAAAGAGTATTCGTATTATTGGTTTCAATTAAAATTCATCTCGGTGGGTTACTTGATGCATCAAAAGCTTTGCTTAGGTCTAGACAGGACAGTTCTACATCTTCGCCGCTGTTATATATGCCTCAAGAATCGTATTGAGCTGAATTTTTTTGTGCAACCTAAGTATTTCTATTTATATGTATTCGAATGAAAAATGTTTTTTTTTGAAAATTATTTTATTTGAAATTTTTATCACTTCTGATATGATAACGTATTCAATCCTGAATAACTTTCTGTTTAACTGTTGCGTTGGTACAAAAAGTTCACGAGATATCAATGAAGAAACCCGTTTTAATTTTAAAAACAAAAGTTATGGTTGAATTTTGTTCACAATTCTAGACACAATATTTGAAACATCCTGTGACGATTTTTCTTTAATTCAAAACCAGTTGAATCAATGCTATCAACGTAATAGTGGGAAGTCATTCAGATTTGAATACTTAATCATATCAGAAAAGAACATTATTTTCAGTTCCTACCGGAAGTTCTTACTTCTTAGGTTGCAAAAGTATTCTAGCTCTGTAGAGAATATCGAATAAATCATAGTTCTCTAGAAATTTCTAATGGGAACTCGAACTTGGTAGACTCTGTATATCTTATACATGGTCAGGTTGATAAAACATTTCGGTAACAAGAGTTTCAGCTTTTTACTTCTTGATGCTGAAAACTGGAAATAATGAAGATTCAACTATACCTTCTTTTATTTACACATAATTGAATGGATACGTTGAAAACCAATAAAAAAGAAGTTGATTAAATTTTAGGTGGTCCAAGAGGTTAGTTCCATAAAGAAAGATGAAATTGATGTAGTCAAGATTTCGTGATAATTGATTGCCCATAACACAATTTTCTAGTTTAGTCATAGTTATTCGCTCAGCATTAAGAATTTCAGGTGGCTGATGAAGAAGAAGAAAATTAATAATTTCTTCATTTTTTTCTCTTAATAAATCTTATTTGTCATATTTCTTATAAATTATGTGTTTCTTAGGCTTTAATTGTTCTGCATTGAGGATTTCTTATTTTTTTTCTCATAATGAATCTTATTTGTCATATTCCTTATAAATTATGTGTTTTTTAGGCTTTGATAATATCCTGGAAATCCCATGAACGAAATTCCACTGCAAGAATTAACGATGTCACGTATAGTTTGAAATAACCCATCTCTTGTTTCCCACCATGTACGTCGAAACGATGCTCCACTAACAATGTTGTAAAAGATACAGAACAGCAAACAATGTTGTAGAATGTCACTATCTATATCGTTGCTATCTGGGGACACTTTCGCTTGTAATCTAATTTTATGGTTTATATAATTCCCTAACATCTGCACGGCATGTACAACGTTTTGAAGATAGATCGCATTCTACGTAAAAACATCCTTACGACCGATATAAAACCTTGCAGTCACCACCTACCGAAGAGCAATACGACTAGCGTGATATGTAAATCATAGATGGCGTGATGGTTTTCTTGCGTCGTAAATAACGTGCATAAATTTGCTGTGATTAGACAGAAATGATGGGGAAGCAACGTGACATATACTGCGAAAATCTATGTCTATAAATCTGGATGATTTGCGCTTTTTGCCCAGGGGTGAACTTTGATTTGGTTCCGGCTGTTGTCCGAAGTTCTGTTACTGATTATATCCAATTAAGAGTTCGAAAATTATGATAGTGTACCCTTTGGCTAAGTTGCTACGTTAAAACATAATAAAAAAAATTGTTCTCGGTTAGATATACAGTATAATTCCCTTAAAGTGGTAGTGGTCAAATGGTGATTGAAGGTTTGAACATTCGGTTGATCTCTAAAACATAAGAAATGGACATTTTTTGGGCTTTGTCCTGTTTTCTAGATTGGATGTTTCTCCTTACTTGAACTAATTCCCTAGAATTTCAAATACACTACAATTCATAAGGATATCGGGCTGACAGAAATCTAGGTTAAGAGTTTACTCCGAGGAAACGTGCTGTCATCGAAGGTGAGAAGCGATACACTAGTTTCGTTTTTTGTGAGCTGAAGATGAGAACCAAATTGTAGCAGAAGGTGTTTGATTGAAAACCAGTAGATGCATTTAGCATTAAAAACAGTGAAACGGCATATCCACACGCAACTTCGATGACAGCATGTTTACCTGTGGTTAACTCTACCCTCTAGATTAAGAGCCAGTCCGATAATCTTATAAGTCTATAGTTGCTCTTTGATTGATTGAATTTCTTTATAATTTTTCATTCAAATTTCATCACAGACTCATATAACTCTAGTATAGTATAGTAGCTATATTCAGACATTGAAATATACTATTAAAATAAGAAATCAGTGAGATATCTCAAGCCAGCTAGCTTAGATTAGTTCTCGAATTTGAATAAATTGCGATCTGATGAGTTGAGAATTGAACAATTAATTATGAAACCTACCGTATAGGCATGTAGTGCTTGATATACAAGTTTGGTAAATACATTCGGAAATATAGGTTATTCGAAAATATTTCACGGAATACTCATGGCCCACTGCAACAATCAAAACATCTACGTGATAAACGATATTCTTTCAATGGCGAAGTGGTGATGGTCACAGTTGCGGTTTGCTCTAGCAAAATGACTAGATATTAGTCGCTCTCCAACCGAGGGATGAAGACAATTTTAACCCATTGAATGCAGGAAATTTATTCGCGATAATAATTGACACAAATAATTCCCTGTGTGAAAATAAGTACTTAGGTTCTTTTTCGCTGATTCAATAATGAATAATTCAATCTACGAAAGTAAGAAATATAATGGAAAAGTATAATAAAAAGCCATTTTCACATTGATATTTTTTGTACAAGGATTTCTCTCGGGATTTCTTGATATGTAGATGGGTTTATCGAATTTCTTATAGCTTAAAGCATCAATTTTATGTTGATTTCATCTTCATCTTTATGTTTTCTTTCATTTTGATTTTGATTCTTGATTTTGACTTACAAAGGAATATCAACGAATGTACTTGTTGTCGAGATTTTTGGTTGAAATGATGTTAATATTTATTTATTATCTCCTGGATTTATAAGAAGATCGCTTTATTGAATTTCTCATAGTTTGAAATGTCAATTGTATGCGTTAACTTGCTGTCATCTTCATCTTTATGTTTTCTTTTATTTTGATTTTGATTCTTGATTTTCAAGAAGAAGAAGAAATTTCAACGAATATACTTGTTGACGAGATTTTTGGTTGCAATGATATTTATTAATTATCTCCTGGATTTATAGGTAGATCCATTTATAGAATCTTACAGCTTGAAACATCAATTTTATGCATTAACTTGATGCCATCTGCCATCTTCATCTTTATGTTTTTTTTTATTTTGATTTTGATTCTTGATTTTCACTTACAAAGAAATTTTAACGAATTTACTTGTTGTCAAAATTTTTGGTTGAAATGATAATAATATTTAATAATTATCTCCTGGATTCATAAACATAACAAGAAAAAAAATCTTCGAATATTCGATACTTTTGATATGTATTAATCGGTATCCCTCATGAATCTACAACTAAATATTTGTGTTTGGACAAAAACAATAAAATAATTCAATGCTCCAAACTCATCTCATTGAATATTTAGATGGAAAACATTGCCCTATTCCATAGAATAAAAATAACTTTAAAACTTTGAAAATATTCCTCATTGGTAACTTCAATTGGCCGAATGAAATATACTGATGCAACAGTTCCATCGCAATTCTCCTCACTGAACAACTACATTTTCATGCATCTGATAACACAGACATCCCAATATGCAATTCCTCTTCCCTTATACACTTCTTTTAATCATGCCAATGCACCAATCAATTTTTATGGAGTTATTAAGTTACCATAAAAGATCGGGGAATGTCTTAGTTTTCTATTCTCAGTTCAGTCTTTTATGGTGATTATGGTTTCTTCAGTGTTAATGAATACTCGGGATTCGCAATTAAGGAGCTCCTTTCCGATGGATATTTTTTCGAGAAACGATTATGACTGTTTTTAAATTGCTTCATTGGCCGTCTGGGCACTCGGCCTGATGGATCGTTAGCGCGAAACAGGTAGCTCTATCGACACAGGAACGGTCCAGTGTTTGCATTCAACGTTTTGAGAGACAGCTACCCGTTCGCCCGGGGGAAAAAAATTGGTGCGCCCACGCTTCTGCTCATTAACGAGAGGCTGCGCTAGGATGTAATTCGCTGATTTTTTGCGTGCGAACTGATTCATGCTGATTATGCTGGTTAGCGGAGCACCGGTTGGATTCGATGAACGGTTCCAAACGGTGAAAAGTTTCGCTTTTGGTTTATTGCCTTTGGTAATAAGGTTGGATGTTTTTTCGAATAGAGTTGAATACGTTGATTTACAATATTGTATTAGGTGTACATTTGATTCCGCCGATTTGTAATAGATGGCTGTAGCGGTAGTGGTAGTTACTTAATAAACCACAGTGGCGACAAGCGTGGTCTCGTTTTTGATTGGCTGAGCCTAAATATGGCTGCTTTTAGTTTACACGATTTTACTTGATTTTTGGGATTTATTCAAAATGTAAGGCCCATTTAATTTAGTTACTGTAGTATTCTTCAGTTTTTTTGTTTGTTCTATATACTATCAGGCCCAATAATTTTGATTTTGGCGTGTGTCAGTTCAGTCAATTGCATTCTTATGTTCTATGGTTCTTTTCGACATTTTTAGGCTCAATTTGAACGAATTGTCGGTTGTTCAATTGAGACACTATAGTGGAAGTCGGAATAAATGAAACATAGATGTCATACTATAAGCTCAAGTATTTGTAAACATAACACTATCGAAATATTAGTCGATTTATGTCTGTATCATAAAGTTATTGCCGATTAAACATGTTAGTTTACGAGCCAAATTCTCATCATTTTCGGGAGGTTTCAATTTTCTGCTTCAATATGAAGAAATCTGCGGATGAGGCTCATCGAATGCTCTCAAATACTTAAGGTGAGGCCGCCTTTAGTGAAATAACAACGTGCCAGGAGTAGTTTCAACGCTTTAAGAACGGTGGTTTCAACATCGAAGACCAACATGGAGATGGAAGAGAGAAGGTTTTCGAAGATGCAGAATTGGAGGCATTACTTGATCAAGACTCGTGTCAAACGCGACAAGAATTGGCAAGATCATTGGGAGTGACGCAACAAGCCATTTCAAAACGCCTGAAAGTCATGGGAATGAGTCAGAAACAAGTAACTTGGGTGCCGTACGAGTTGCAGCCGAGAGATGTTGAACGGCGTTTGTTTGCTTGGGAACAGCTGCTTGCAAGGCAAGGACGGAAGGAATTTCTGCATCGCATTGAGACTGGAGACGAAAAATGGGTTTATTACGATAATCCCAAGCGCAGTGAATTATGGGGATAGCCCGGTCAGGCTTCCACGTCGACGGTCAAACCGAATATTCACGGTTCCAAAGTCATGCTCAGTATTTGGTGGGACCAGGACGGCGAAGTGTATTATGAGTTGTTAGAACCGACTGAAACAACCACGGAGGATCGTTATCGAACGCAATTAAGTGGGGTTTATACCACATGACTTTCTCGTGATCTGCTAAAGTTCCTGTCTCCTCAGCGTTTTTGAGAACTCACCACTTTTCAGGTTGAGTAAAGCAATCTCGAACGTACCTCTGGTGTACGTTTTTACGTCTTTATTTTAACTGGATCGATTCGTGGATTGCTCCAAAAGATGACCAGTTTTTTCTACGCGGGATTTGTACGCTGCCCGAAAGATGGGAGAAATTAGTGGTCAGCGATGGACAATATTTTGAATCATAAATGTTAAACCAGTTTTTTACAATAAAGCCTCGAATTTCGGAAAAAAGAAACGGTGGAAGCAAAGTTGTACGTCTATGTAGTTTCATTTCAAAGACGTCACTTTCAGCAGTGAATACATGGATGAAAAGGATTTTCCAATATAAATGATTATAATTGGCAACACTGGACATTTTTTACATTTTTCATATCATGAGATGTTCAGTAGGTTATTGAAATTAATCATGAAATAAAACACGTTTCAACAAAGTTTAGAAACTGTTGAATTGTTTTATCAATATCAGTGCTCATTTTTGAATAGTGAGAAAAATTGAAGAAGATTTCATGAACGATATTATTGAGAGTTCTTGACTCTTTTTTTGTTGTATTGTGGATAAATTTGCAAGTGGTACCAAATATGGCTCAGTTCCAGTACCTACTGCTGATACTCCTATATCGTTTAGAGAAAATTCACTTTCGAATGTTGATATGAATAAAGCAATTCAAAAATGTTCAAAGAATGTATCTGTGTATCTTTACGGACGGACCGAAAAGAATAGAATTTGAGGACGGATTCGTCATCAGACAGTCAACAGTTTGAAGCAATTCCAAATTCGAAGTGTACAGACATTGTAGACAATGATAGACCAATCTGTTCGGTAAACAAGCGCTCAAAAAGCCGGAGACTTCAACGTTCGACCAAGCGAGAAACCTTTGTCGTCGAATTTTCATAACTCACATTTCACAGCATATACATATAATGCTCACACAACTCTTTCAGTTCCGTTAATTACAAGTGAATAAACATATCATAGCAAATCTTGACGACTCAATTCCCATCCCGGCCATAGTTAACGCAAGATAACTCGCGAGCCTTTCCCTCATAATCCAGGAAACGTCCCGCGCTGAACCACTCGGCCATAAATCCATCAGATTTATATCATGCAATTCCGCTGGAAATTCCTCCGCGGCGGCGTTAGAGAAACATCTCTTTCTACGAATTTATGCACTCGAATCAATTTGCCAGTTTATTCCGTTCTGTTTATATTACACCAATATATACTCGACATGCGTGTTGACTGGGACGGGCGTTGAAAAATCGGCTTGTTTATAACATATAGAAGCTGTAAGTTACCTGACGTAGATTGAACATGTCCGTACCACCAACTCAACGTATGCGAATATGCCCACTGCCATTGTAAACGCCCATTCGTCGGACGTGATTTACACTGTTTCGGTTGGGTACCACTCGGTATCATAAGTGGAAAGTAGTCGAGATGTTGAAATTGAAAATTTAAAGAAATCCTGTGTTTTTTATAAATTAAATGGCCGGTTTCTGAGAGGCCAATCAACGTAAAATTCAACTTAGCAGCTGTCAATTCTGTGGTCTATTGTCATTTGGGTTGCTGAAAGTAAGGTTAACTCCTTCAATTTGAACATTCTGCCAGCTAGCACAGTGGTCAAATATTAGAAGTTAATTGTAGGTCAAGCGTCATTTTGGGTTTCTGAAACGCATTTTAATTTTTCTTTTCAAGTTGAAAGCTCCAGATAACATAGATTAGTCAATTTTACAAGTCAAACAAGACTGTTAAAATTAATGACTTATCCCTATTTTCTGAAATGAAATTTTAAGGACCAGTTGCACCATTTGACTAAACATTGATTGGAATTTAACCATTGATTTATTTCTGATTTCTCTTGAGAAATCATAGAGTAATCAACGTTTAAATTTTCAATCAATGTTTAGCCAAATGGTGCAAAGTCTAATTCAAACGCTCTGTTCATACGAACCTCATATAACCTAAAAAAACGTCAAATTCTGTTTTGGTAACCGATTTCATAGAGATGATCTGATGTTTCCAGTTTCTTTCTTGAACTCAAAAACTTGCCGTTCACCGTTAATTCCGGTGATTATTGCACTCTCAAGAAATACACAGGTTCTGATTGGTTTCAAATAATTTTTTTTGAGAAATGACGAATAACTCGTTGAGAGTTAATCATGGCGTTTCTAAATTGGAGGGGAAAATGAGATATTCCTCGAATAATTTCAAGAAATAGAAAAGGTCTATACACATGGCCCACAAACGCTTCAGATTGGGTAAATACATGGGCGTATAACTTTGCTTTCGCCGTTTTTTTGACTTTATTATAAAAACCTGGTTAAAATTCATTATTCAAGATATTGTCCATCGCTGGCCACTACTTCCTCCCATCTTTCAAGCACCGTACGAATTCCGCATTGAAAAAACTGGCCATCTCTTGAAGCGATCCACAAATCGATCGAATTTTTTACTTTTTCATAGGACCGGAAGTGCTGATCACCTAGGTCGTGTGTCGTTGATCGAAAGAAGTGATAGTCCGAGGAAGCAACTCTGGATAACGCATTAATTGCGTTCGATAACGATCGCCTGTGATTGTTTCAGTCGATTTTAACAACTTATAATACACAACACCGATCTGGTCCCACCAAAGACTGAGCATGACCTTGGAACTGTGAATCTTCGGTTTGGCAGTCGAAGTGAAAGCATTGCCGGGATATCTCCATGATTTTCTAAAATTACAATTATCGTAATGAACCCATTTTTCCTCTCTAGTCACAATGCAAGCAGCTGCTCACAAGCAAACAAACGGCGTTTAACACCTCTCGGCTTCAACTCATTCGGCACCCAATTTCCTTGTTTCTGAATCATTCTCACGACTTTTAGGCGTTTTGAAATGGCTAGTTGCGTAACTCCCAATTCTTGTTGCGTTCGACACGAGTCTTAATCAAGTAATGCCTCCAATTCTGCATCTTCGAAAACCTTCTCTCTAGTCTTCGACGTCAAAATCACAGTTCTTGAAGCCTTGAAATCACTCTCGGCACGTTCTTTCACTAATAGAGGCCTCATCATAGGTATTCGAGAACAATCGATTAAGCCTCAGTCATAGATTTTTTCATATCAAAGCTGAAAAAACTTAAAACTTCCTGCAAATGACGAGAATTTGGTTCGTAAGCTGGCATCTTCAATCGGGAAGAACTTTATGATGCTAACACAAATCGACTAATATTTCGATGGCTTTATGTTTACAAATACCTAAGCTTATTGTATGTCATTAACGATCTATTCATTTCGACTGGTACTTACCGTTACAGCCATCTATTGCAAATCGGCGGAAGCAAATTTGTGCACCTAATAAATATTTATCAAAACTTTTAATTAATATATTCATTCATCCACAGCTTTCAACTAGATCTTCATAATAAATCGATTTTTCCTAGGAGAGTAAGGTTTTCACTAGTGAATTTTACAAAATATTTTACTCGATATCGGTAGCAGTTACGACGAAATTACAAGAAAACGAGAAGTGTAATACTGGACCAAACTACCAGTAGTTCACCAAAAAAAGTTCTGGAGAACAGAAAAACGCACTGGTTCCAGAAAAAGTATCACCTGGTAGATTGGAATTCAAAATTAACATATCACGTGATGAAAACTTTAAATTGGAATATCTATGCCAAATTCAAGTTGAATATCTTGTGAAGGAAAAGTGTTATGAGAAAAAAATCATACACTAATACCCTTTTCCCGAAATAAGATGCAAATCGAAATTCGCAATCCAATTGGTAACAGTTTTGATAAGGGTGGACGCACTATATCGGGGAAGATTTCTCACTGAGTCACTGAGTGGTGTTATTGAGTTCATGTATTCCGCAGATAATATAACATTGGCTCTAAATCTGCATATTTTTGTATTTGTCAATATAATAATGTTAAAAACGGAAAACATTTTGTTGGCTACTGCATAATGTCTGACATGAAGGACATTATTATTATAATTCATTTCTATTCCACTGTTTCTATTACGGTTTCCTCATAGAAATGATATTTGCTGTGTATAAATCGATTATGAATATCATAAGATATTCCAATCGTTGTTATAAGGAAATATAAATTTAATTTGTTCGTGATAAATGCTCAGCATTATTGCAATAATTAATTGAAAACTAACGCGATATATTTCTCTGCTTTACCACGTATCAAAACTTTCAAATCGAGAATTCTATCACTGTTCAATTCCATATAATTAACTTTCTTCATCTATCTCTACCTCATCCAATCTATTTCTTGTGTTGTCTTGTTGATGGTTCATATTATTAATACCCCATGAAATTATTTCATCCTATCTGAACTGCAATCAACTACCTTCAAGGAGATAGGATTCCAGTCCAATTAAAAATTCGTTAATTGTATCTAATCCATGCCCGTTATCCTTAAACTCTGCACTTTGCTGGTTTCCCACTCCACCACTTATAACTGAATATCCACTGTACCTGTGTAATCAGTTTGTGCTGTTGAAGTTTTGAGTATTGCCTGTGCTGCATATTAATGATATACATTTATGCAAAATGAATATTCTTTACGTCAATTCGAAACGTTCTATACAGCGCCCTTCCTATCCAATATTGCGAATTATTTTAATTACCCTTGCCTATCACGCAACTACGTGTCGCAAGTAACTAACAGGCAGTGATTTAAAACAGACTGAATAATGAGAAAATGTGATTATCAATTATGAATATTTCGTTTATCAGCACTCAGTTACCATCTAGCGAAAAGATAATTGCAAGTTTAATCTCGTAGGATATCAATAAACTAGGGGACTAACTACCGGCTGGTAATCGTTTGAGAGTAGAAGGTAATGGATGAATAATTTGCTACAATCTCCGGACCAATCAATTAGCAGGAAGCGATATATGTTTTCTGAGTAATTCTTCTGTAGTGACCGACATACTACACACATATTTTTTTTTATTCGTGGCGTTTAATGCATATCTCTTCTGGAAATCAGAAACACTTAGCTACGTTTGAGCGAGCTAACCTGGATATATTCTTGTTTTCAAACACAATTACCTACATCATAAACTTGAACAGACTTGGTAAATTAGGGTGAAAATGCTTTAAAAAAGGAAACTTTTTTCGCTTGATCATGCGTTGAAAAGTCACTGAGATGTTGGTTGATTTTCTCAAAAGTCAATAAGCTATAATTTTGACTTCATTATTTCACTGGTATAGGGTGTTTTCAATAAGAGGTTTCATTTTGAATAGCCCGCGATCTGAGCAGATGTCACTTTTGAAGGTGATCACAATTGATAATAATAAAGTTTATTCGAGAACTTCAACAAATAAACATAGTTCATCACAGAGGTAATATATACTGATCACGGAGATCTTGTGATTTAACACTCTTAGACTTTTATTTTTGGGGCCACGTGAAAGATAAGTTATATGCTAATGCTTCACAACCGATTTAAGACCTAAAAGAAGAAATTTGTGAAGTTACCAAGGATATTAATGTGCAAATTGGTCATGGAAAATTTCATGTAAAGGATATGTTGCTGCAACCGTAGCCGTGGCGGCCATTCAGCTGGCATCTTTTCCATCGTTAATGGCATATCTTCCTCTTCACAATGAAATAAGCATAGGTGACTTCACGTCAGTGATTTCTTCAATTTAATCATTCGATATTCTGGTTTAATTTTCTATGATTCTTATGACCGATTAACACAAAATTAACAAAATTGTGCATGAAATGATTATTCTTTATATACAGGGTGTTCTGATTTGTTTCCGACAAACTGAAACGGGTGATAGATCACATCATTTTAAGCAAAAAAGTTCCTATGAACATGGGTCCGGAAATGCTTCGTTTCCGAGATACAGGGTGTTAAAGTTGAAAAAATAATTCGCATTTTCTCAAATATCTTTCGACTGATTCCAAATAATTGCATGAAAGTTGGTACATAGGGTTTTTTGAGGTGAGAAATTCAAATTTGTGGTCGATTTGGTTGTATTTTCTAGAGGGCGCCACTGGCAATCATTTCGTCCCCTTTAAACCGTAGCAACTTTTATGTGCTACCCTGTACGTCATTCTGGACTAAAAAAATCGATTCCCCTGACTTTTCTAGTTAAAAAAGGTATAACTCATTTAAGTTGCTAGGGGCAACCGTTTCAGAGAAAAACGCATTTGAAGCCAAATCCATATTTTTGTAATCTCTAAAACATGTAGAAACAAATTTGTAATAATTTTAAATTAAATATTTTTTAGAAGTAACAATTTAGAACAAAACAAAATAACATAATAATTTTTAAAGAACGTGTTCGAAATGTCCACCGTTCTGTTGAATGCACAAATGACATCTTCGAATGATTGATTGTTTTACATTCAACAATTGTTGCGGCAATAGATTTAAAATGGCTATACACAATGACAGATTTAAAGTGTGTTAGGTTCAGATGTCATTAATTATAGTTAACTAAGTTAATAGCTTATCAACAAATACAGGAAAATGGTATTGGTTACCAAAGGCCCGAACGAAGCATACAAAGAAGAGACCATCTACAGAGAAATAGGATTTTACAGACCTTCGAAGAAAATAAAAACTCAGTATTCGTAAAGCATCCCAACAACGCAATATTTTAGGAAACAGAATATTCAGAACACTTAAAAACAACAATTACATAGCATACCACTTCTACTTATTAGTGGGCAATAGAAAATTCGCATGCATTTCGCCTTAGAAATTTTCAAAATGAATTTAAATTTAATATTTGAATAGGAATAATTTCATGGAAGGATTTCGAAGCAGTCAAAATATATTAAATAAAACGCGAATTATTTTTTCAACTTTAACACCCTGTATCTCGGAAACGAAGCATTTCCGGACCCATGTTCATAGGAACTTTTTTGCTTAAAATGATGTGATCTATCACCCATTTCAGTTTGTCGGAAACAAATCAGAACACCCTGTAGATACATGCGAAATCTCAGCCTGATCGAATCTGTAATCACGGAAATATTGGGTATTTTTTTCTGATGTTCCGATGATATGATTAGCTTGAAATTCGGCATAAAGCTTGAAAGTGTTTTTCATATGAACTTTCTAAATTTCAACTAGGTCGATTTTGTGATCACGTAAATAATGGGTTAATATTAATCTTGAGTTTTCTATGGTTATGGTTTGTTTATACTATATATATGACATTTCTTCTCAATCGAATATGCATTGTTGAAATTGAAAAGAAAATATTTTTCTGGACAAGAAAGTTGACATTTGGATATAATATACGGAAAAACACATCTGGTTAATGCTCTACTGGCATATGCGTAATTTTTGAGAGGGCGCAATCTGAGACGTAGCTGATATATCAATTGGTGGTGCGTAGCAGTTTTCAGCATTTAAATGAAATATATAAAAATATCAAGTAAAATTTCATGTCGGTCGTCTCATCAGAACCAGAGAAAATTCAAGAAAAATAAAATGAATAGTATGCCTGTAACCACTAGTAACCCAGTTGAAATTTCGCGTATAGATGCAAAAAACAATTTCAAGCTTCATAAAAAATGTTATGTTGAACGCATTATAAAAACCTAATAAAATTCAGCAGAATATAGAAATCAACAACTCAGACAGGATTGAAATTCTGCATATTTGAATGAACAATGACAATTTCAAGGTTCACATCAAATTTCATTTCGATCGCTCCACCAGAACCAGAAAAAAATAGTCTATATCTATCTCCATGACAAGAGATCCTACTGAATCAAGATTTTGCAAGTGATAAGATCGAGTTGAGATTTTGCGTGTTTATGAAGAATAATGATTTTAAGCTTCGTTTAAAATTACCTGTTGATCGTGTCTTGAGAATATACAAAATTTAATGATTCAATATATTTTATGTGAAAGGAAAAATCAATAAACTTGTTTGAAATTTTCATGATATTTGTCTACTATTTTTATGATTCAATAAATTCTGAACTAATTAACATGTAGGTAAGTTTAAACCATCAAAGCATAAAAAAACATATTTTTCTGTTGTCGAAAAAATCTTCATTGATTTCTTCCTTATGCGTATCAATTTTCTTCTTCAAGAATATCTCTAAAAATTTAAATAATGAATTTCGGACGTTGAGTATTCACGAAATTTACATAAATCCATAGTCATGAATTTTAAAATTCATATCTTCTTCACCTCCAATAAATTCGTCATTAATGATAAGAAAAAAAAAGGTGATCGCTGTATTGGTTCTAATTCTGTGAAGCCTACACATCTCGTTAAACTGACGGCCAAACGCGAAGAACGGGTCTTGTCATCTTTGGTAACAGCCGTGTAATTACTTCACCAAATAATGATAGGTCCGCTAACTGCCGATCTTGTATCCATTGTGCTAACTGATACAGGATGTTCTCCATCGTCCAGCCTAGACGATAGGCAACTGAAAAGGTGTTCTAATTTGATATGCCGCATGAACAAAACAATCGAGATCACTATCTGGTGTCGAAGAACGGTGGTGATGTATTCCTCCAGCTGTAACTGTCGGAAAGGGGAAGAACTCGAGGAAATTTATAATTCCGATCGTTTGTACAATGATAAACGATACTAATTCGGGAGACGTCAGATGATTCTCATTGGGAGGATCGTAACAGACGGTGAAGAAGTTCTAGATGGTTATACGGGTGGAACCGGCGCCTATCCTCGTTATCGAAGGAAGGAATCTGAAGTTTAATCGAGGAAAAAGTTCAGTGATTCTATTGGTATTCAATTCGATTCGAAGTTATTCGACTTTCATTGAAGTCGTTTTGCTAGAGGCATGATATTATATTCATTCAGGGGAAATAATTCTCTTGTACATTTACCAGTTCGTGCAATTTCTTCAAAAAATCTGACATATATCTATAAATTCAGAATTTTCAGTAGATATACAGGGTCTCCCAGAATACAACCTTATTGTCGCTCATATTTTTTTAAACCTGAAAACCCAATTTTTTGTACTGAAAAAAAAACTCTGGTCTTTTTTCGATTGGATGCACTTTTTTCGGGAAACGGATAAGAAAACTGAAAGTTGGAAATGCAGAATTAAAAAAAGTTGTTGTGAAATTTATTCTCAAAACTCTGAGTTTCGGACGCAACTTATTTTCACAGTAGTAGTTGGAAATGCTAATTAGCTCGAGTATAAAAATTTGTATTAGAGAAGCGACAATTTATGAATTCGAATTTGTGGTTACTAATTCAAAATTAACTAAGTAGAGGTTAAGGAAGTCCTGAAGTGAAATCAGGAGTACTTTTACTCTGATTTATTCATTTGCCTTTGGGACCACATAATAGTGTATATGTAATCGCCAAGGGTTCAAATGAATGAATGAACGAGCGCACAAATTTTCCGGAATTCACGTCAGTGCTTTCCCTATTATTTTCCTATATTCTTACATATTATATTTATACAAGGTGCGGCACGGAGGGCGGACGTTTTTCAGATGGGCATAACTTTCCCCCACTGAGGACGAGAGAAGTGGGGAAGGTGCCGTTAGACTCGTGTGTTCCTAGCATTTATTTACCAGTTGCGAATTTTGCATATGGATCTTCGCTTTCACCCCTACAAATTGGCCATTGTGCAACAGTTACACCCCGGAGATTATGCACAACGAATGAACTTCGCACGTGAGATGGAAGCACTGATCGATCAAAATGAGAACCTCATTTTGTTCATGAGTGACGAAGCCCACTTTCACCTCAACGGCATGGTTAACCGGCAGAATTGCCGTTATTGGGCTAATGAAAATCCGCAACACTTACACGAAAGACCGCTGCACAGCCCAAAAGTTGGCCTCCCCGGTCCCCAGATTTATCCATATGCGATTTTTTCTTATGGGGACACCTCAAGGCTAGAGTATACGAGACCAAGCCCCGAACTCTGGACGAATTGAAAAGGGCTATTCGCGTGGAAGTTGCCCAAGTTGAGAGAGCGATGTTGGAGAGAGTCTACGCGAACTTCCAAGAGCGCCTCCAGCACTGCATCACCGATTTCGGCCACCACATGCCTGATGTGATTTTCCACACTTGACTGTCTCAAATGCTATTTCCTTGAGAATCTGATTCCGTCAATAAATGTGTTTTTGAGTAAAAATTAACGCTTTTATTATTTTTTTAAAACCATCCATCCTCCGTGCCGCACCCTGTATATATATAAGGTCGTTGTGCTTCCGAATGAAAACTTCCTTCTTGATTAAAGTTTCGGTTATATTAATAGAAAAATATCGACCCTTATCGTTTGGGAACATTACCTCCTCAAAATTGGAAAATATATACATTGGGACAAAATCATAGACTGATCGCTTTGGAAATCAGAGTTCAATAAAGAAAAGTTCCTCAAAATGATCCTTGAATGATTATTTAAGTATACGAATCGAGAAAAAAGCTTTGTGATCATTACTCTTGTATTTTTTTAACGTAGAAATTTTTCATCTGATATGGTAATATCACATTTTGGCCATATCAGGAGAGCTCTGAGAGTCGTAACTAAACACCAATTATACCTCTTACGCCAAATGGATAGTACATTAACATTCTAATTCTCAGGGGGTCGCCCAATATCAGTAATTACATCTGTTCTTGATGAAGAAGCTGGTCATGTTTCAAGAGTCTGCTCTTGTTCATCATCTGGTTCGCGTTTTCTCATGTCCAAGAATACCGCGGTTAACTAATCTATGTTATTACGTTACTACTTCTGTTTTATGTGAGAAAAAGATCTCGTTTCATGAACCTGCGTCATGAATCAAAAAACCTGTTCGGCTGTCAAACATGAAATGTTAAAAGTTGAGTTTTTAGTTCTGTGCGTGAACGGTGGTATCCTCTTGATTTATTAGTATTTCTTCCTGATGAGAGTTCAGTTTTTCCGGCTCAATAAACTTGGGTAGGTCGCGTCATCACACAGGGCTCGAAAATTCAGTCGTTCAACATTTTCAATCGACAGAAGATTGAATGTTCATGTTTTTCTCATATTTATTCAACCATATTTCATTTGGGGATAGAGTTTCAGGTAGGAAATGTACATTAACTGATAACATACATTCTCGCTCTGAGTACTGTTAGTACATTCACGCTTAGGAATAATCCGCATGAATTTAACAAATTTGGATGTATCCATCCAGTATCTACGCCAAATGCTCTTTTCTGTAGATAACTTTAAGAGAGAAAAGGTCGACCTGACTATACTAGAGAAATACGGTGATTGTTGAATGATTCTTGTTTACTTTTTGACCAGTAATTCGTTCTCACATTTATGTTGACATTTATTTCCATGAAAACATGCTTGTGTTAAATCCAATTTTTAGTTAGTACCCACCTTCAAATGATACGTGTCAAAATTTGACAGCAGTCCGACCATTAGTTTGTGAGATATGGCGTTGTGAGTGTAGCTACTGTTGTTATTTGAAAAAAGATGGGAAAAAAGAATTTCGGGTGCTGATAAAATATTGCTTTTTGAAGGGAAAAATACAGTTGAAGCAAAATCTTGGCTTGATGAAGAGTTTCCGGGGTCTGCACTAGGAAAATCAACCATCATTGATTGGTATGATAAGTTTAAACGCGGTGAAATGATCTCCGAAGACGGCGAACGCAGTGGACGCCCAAAAGAGGCTGTCACCGACGAAAAAATCAAATAAGTTTACAAAATAATTTTGAAGCAGACATTGTGAAGATATCATCTGAACGTGTACATCATATTGTGCATGAAAATTTGTACACGAGAAAGTCGTGTCGTGCGAGCTCACAATCGGTCAAAAGCAACAACGTATTAATGATTCTGAGGAGTGTTTGAAGCTGTTTAAGTGCAATTAACCTGAATTTTTGCGTCGATTTGTGACAATGGATGAAACATGTCTCCATCATTTCACTCAAGAGTCCAACCGACAGTCAGCTGAGTGGACTGCACACGATGAACCGAATCCAAAGCGAGGAAAAATACAACAGTCAACTGGCTAGGTTATGGCTTCAATATTCTGGTATGCGCAATCATTGATTACCTCCAAAAGGGCCAGACCATCAACAGCGATTATTATATAGCGTTATTTGATCGTTTAAAGAATTAAATCGGACCCATTTGAAGAAAAGAAGGTGCTGTTTCATCAAGACAATGCGACGTGTCACAAATCATTGAAAACAATGGCAATGAATTGACTTCGAATTGCTTCTGCATCCACCGTATTCTCCAGATTTGCCCCCAGCGACTTTTTTCTGTTCTCAGTCCTCAAAAGAATGCTCGCTGGAAAGAAATTTAGTGCCAATGAAGAAGTAATCGCCGAAACTGAGGCCTATTCTGAAACGAAAGACAATTTAAATTACAAAAATGGTATTGAAAAGTTGGAAAGATCGCTTCAATCGCTGTATCGCACTCGAAGGCAACTATGTTGAATAATAAAATCGAATTTTGCCAAAAAAAGTGTTTTACTATGGTAGATCTGGGACTTTTTAATTGGCTTGTTATGATACAAGCGCACAGATAAAAACCTAAGCAAATTCTCTGTCTCCCCCTATATGTGCAGTGAATGGTTTGTGTATTTGTTCACAGAATATGCTGACATATTTATATTCATATTGAAGGGCTTTCTCTTCATCCAAACGAAATCTTCTCCATCCTTCCTCTCCAACAAAGGTTGTCCACTTTATAATAAATTCTGAAAACGAAGAAGAAAGGAACCAGAAAGGCAAAATAAATGTTTGTTTCCATCATAATCATTTGAAAATAGCGACCCATTCCAAAAAAGTTAAGTTAAGTTAAGTTAAGTTTTTAAGTTCTACGGCTTCGACTACCAGGGCCATTAGCCGTATTCCAAAAAAGAATCTGAAACTGAACGAATAGCTTGGAAACCACGAGGAAATTCATAAATTGAACAAGTATTCGCCAAGTGATCAATGGTTTCTTCTTCACCACACTCACATAGTGAGCTTTCAATAAAATAACATTTGAAGAGCATACTATTGCAACAATCATGACCAGTCCTAAGTCGATTTAAAATACACCAAGTTTTCCCAGGAAGATTGAAACCTAGAGCTTTCTCTGAAGGATCAATCTGTAGAGTGTAGATATAGCAAACGCACACAAAATACGAATGTCCAAAAACGATCCCCGCCAATGGTTTTTCGAGTCACGAAAACGGTCGAAGGCACGTTAGCCGCTTGATTGATGCACTTCCAGTCCCAGAATCAGTGGGACGCCACGGGCCCAGAGGGTGATCCTCACTTAATAATCACGTTGTGAGGGATTGATAAAGAGCACTGGGCGAATGCAACGGGATCTCCGTTTTCCCCGAAACGGCACCGGTGGAAGTTAATGAGAAATAAAAGCGATAAATTCCGCAAATGGGTATGCGTTTTCGTGCAGATCGGCCAGATGAAATTAACCGATGAAAGGACGCGGTTTGGCGCGAGCATGGGAAGCTGCGATATAACAGTTGATTCGAATTGCGGTGGCCCCGCTGGTTACGACGTCATGGTTAATATTTCGTGTCAACTAGATTGGAAAATATGCATGTACGAGGTATCTCCGAGGTATGGAAGGATTCTAGATGCGGATTCCGATGGGTTTTTACATGCTCGACCGGGCTCACACGGTTCAGAAAATAGACCACCTTGTTGCTGGAATTGTTATTACGTTTGTTACAGAATATAGTTCTAGCGATTAACTGTGCAGTTTATAACACTGTTCTTCTACTCCTATAACAGCATCGCTGTGTTGTAGTTCAGTTGTGTGAAATAATATACACTGCTCAACAATTGATAGGGATCACTTGGTTGTTCTGAATTTATTTCTGAAATATTCGCTCCAAGATTATAAATTTAGTCAGATATCAGAGTATTTTCAGTTGATAATATGGTTCACTTGAGAAAAGAATGAAAAAATGGAAAGTTGGAGAGAAAAAAAGACTTTATTAGGAACACTCAAAATTCGGTGTTTGAATAACATAAAAAAATCACAAGAAGGCTGAAGTTTGGGTTAAGCTAGTACCTAGTTGGTCCCCCACGAGCTCGTCTCAAGCATTCTACCCTACGAGGCATACTTTCGATCAAACGATTTATAAAATTTTGGGGCAAATTCGTCCAAATATCCCGTAAAGCGTTAGAAAGGTCCTCCAGGTTATTGATCAGTTGTTCTGAGGTTGACAATTGTCTAGACATCTCAGACCAGACATGTTCGATGCAATTCATGTCTGGAGAGCGAGCTGGCCAGTCCATCCTATCAATAGCATGAATTTCTAGCGCTTCATTAACCAGACGACTACGGTGTGGGCGGGCATTATCGTCAATTAAAATGAAATTCTCGCCCACAGCAGCCGCAAACGGAACAATTATGGGTTCAATAATCATATCGTGATATCTCTGGCTGGTCATGGTGGTGTTCTGCAGAACCACCAACTCTGTGCGTTGGTTCAAACAAATGCCTCCCCATACACATATAGAACCTCCGCCAAAAGCTGTTGTGGGTACCATAAACTGTTCTGCATACCTTCGGCCTCTTTCCCTCCAAGCAAGAATTCGTCCATCGGAGTTGACCAAACGAAATCTAGACTCATCCGTAAATAAACAACGGCTCCAATCTTCAAGTGTCCAATTGCGGTGCTCCTCAGACCATTGCCGTCGATGAACCCGGTGTTCCCTATTCAAACGGGGATGTTGTACCCTCCTACGTGCTCTCAAACCACGAACATGTAGTCGTCGTCTTACAGTCTGGTTCGAAATTAGAACTCCTGTTGCAACTCTCAGTGATCTATTGAGCCGCGACGCCGGGTAAGTGGGATTTCTCCTAGCATTGAGGATCAAAAGACGATCTTGGGCAGCTGTTGTACTGCGCTGCCGACCTTCCCCATGAACATAAGCTACTGAGTCGTTTTGGATGAACCTATTCCAAGCCCGACTCACGACACTTTCCGAAACATTCAACCGCCGGGACACTTCTCGCTGGGACAAACCTGTATGTACCTGTATCCACCGTATGATTTGGCCCAGTTGCACAGGAGCCAAACTTCTTCTCGGCATGAATGATAAGCTGATATTGTTCTCATTTCTTCAATTATTGTCACCTTATATGTTTGAACGAGAGAAAAAAACAGATTTAATAACAAATACCACATTGCTTTTCACTCCACCTGTAACAGCCTACAGATAATAATCGATTTTGTGAACAAGAGCCGATGAAGTGAGGAAGACTTTAATATAATCAACTCAAAACATATTACTTTTTCCTTAGAGAACATATAATGTACAGATATTCACGAGATAACTTGAAAAAAATACAAATGAAGAGAAGTTCATAAGTGATCCCTAGCAATTGTTGATCAGTGTATTATTTCACTTATTCTTTCAATTTGACGAGTGAGTACATAGGTGTACAACTTTGCTTCTGTGGTTTTTTTTTCAGAAATTCGAGGCTTTATTATGAGGAACAACTGGTTATACATTTATGATTCAAAGTATTGTCCATCGCTGGCCACTACTTTCTCAATTATTTCGGACAGTGTACGAACCCCGCGTTAAAAAAACTGGTCATCTTTTGAAGCTATCCACGAATCCCTCCAATTTGTTTACTTCTTCATAAGACCAGAAGTGCTGCTCAGCCAGACCATGTGACATCGATCGAAACAAGTGATAGTCCGAAGGAGAAACTGCTAGATGCGAATTCCGATGAGTTTTTACATGCTCGACCGGGCTCATACGGTTCAGAAAATAGACCACCTTGTTGCTGGAATTGTTATTACGTTTGTTACAGATTATATAGTTCTTGCGATCAACTATGCAGTTGATAACACTGTTCTTCTACTCCTATAACAGCATCGCTGTGTTGTAGTTCAGTTTGTGTGTTCCTTCTCAATATCCATCGCCATATCATTTGCTCAAGACGAAATGATAAGAGTGATAGCATCTGCTTTTAGTGAAAGAAGTAAAAGCATTCAGTTCGTATCAATAAAGCTAAGTTGAAATTTGTATTATTCTATTAATTTGACAAGTGAGTAAAGCTTCCGCCGTTTTTTTCCGAAATTCGAGGCTTTATTGCAAAAAACTGGTTATACATTGATGATTCAAAGTATTGTTGATCGCTTGACACTACTTTCTCCCATCTTTCGGGCAGTGTACGAATCCAGCGTTGAGAAAACTGGTCATCTTTCGAAGCTATCCACGAATCGATCCAATTTTTTACTTCTTCATAAGACCGAAAGTGCTCGTCAGCCAGGCCGTGTGCCATTGATCGAAACAAGTGATAATCCGAGGGAGCAACTACTGGAAAATACGGTGGGTTGGGTAGGACTTTCGATTTCAACGTTTCCAAGTATGTCTCGATCACTTTCGCAACATGGGGTCGAACATTGTCATGCTGTGAAATCACTTTATCGTGTCTCTCGTTGTAATGCGGCCGTTTGTCTTTCAATACTTGGCTCAAAAGCATTGGTTGCGTTCGATAACGGTTGCCTGTGTTTCTTTCAGTCGGATTCAACAACTCATAATACACTACGCCGAGCTGGTCCCACCAAATATTGAGCATGACATTGGAACCGTGAATATCCGATTTGGCCGTCGACGTGGAAGCATGGCCGGGATATCCCCAAGACTTTTCTCTGTCAACTTCAATAAAGAAATATTATTATTATTATTATTTTCTGCGCTTGAGATCAGTGTTGTCATAAAAACTGCATGAGTTCATTTTCATGACCGAATGCAGTTTTCATAGAAAACACGCTGGAATGCGAAATTATCCGGTCATTTTGATGCACGAGTGTAATTTGGGGGAATATTTCCCGAATAAACTGTAACATTACTTGTCAAACTGATTTAGAATGGAATTGCCATAGATTCGAAAAGAACAATTATCGCGGTGCTGTTTCGCTTCCTACAATGCAATTATCATAAGTAATTGCACAAGTGCATCAAAATCACCGATAATTTTGCATGACGACGTGTTGTCGTAAAAACTGCATGAGTTCATTTTCATTTTTGGAGAAACCTTCGGTGTCGGGCTCTTTCTCCAAAAATGAAAATGAACTCATGCAGTTTTTCAAAGAAAACACGCTAGAATGCGAAATTATCCGGTCATTTTGATGCACGAGTGTAATTCGGGGGAATATTTCATGAATAAACTGTTACATCACTTGTCAAACTGATGTAGAATGGAATTGCCATAGATTCGAACAGAACAATTATCGCGGTGCTGTTTCGCTTCCTACAATGCAATTATCATAAGTAATTGCACAAGTGCATCAAAATCACCGATAATTTTGCATGACGACGTGTTGTCGTAAAAACTGCATGAGTTCATTTTCATTTTTGGAGAAACCTTCGGTGTCGGGCTCTTTCTCCAAAAATGAAAATGAACTCATGCAGTTTTTCAAAGAAAACACGCTAGAATGCGAAATTATCCGGTCATTTTGATGCACGAGTGTAATTCGGGGGAATATTTCATGAATAAACTGTTACATCACTTGTCAAACTGATGTAGAATGGAATTGCCATAGATTCGATCTGTGTAATCTTACACATCTTGCATCTGCATAGAAACTATGCATCTATGAACAGAACAATTATCGCTGTGCAGTTTCGCTTCCTACAATGCAATTATCGCTGTAATTTTCGATAATTGTTCCCCATATCCATAGAATTTTTGACAGGAGGGAAATATTCGCTGTAATTTTCGATAATTGTTCTCCATATACATAGAATTTTTGACAGGAGAGAAATATTCGCTGTAATTTTCGATAATTGTTGTCCATATACATAGAATTTTTGACAGGAGGGAAATATTCGCTGTAATTTTCGATAATTGTTCTCCATATACATAGAATTTTTGACAGGAGGGAAATATTCGGAATAATTCCAGAATACTGGCATAATAGGATTCAAATTTTGATATTCAACACTAAATCCCAAGCAAAACAAAAGTAAATTTGGGTCTGTATTTTCTCAATCTACAAATTAATGTGGTGTAAGTATTTACCAATATTTGTAGATGTCAACTTTTTTCCAAATAGATCTGATAGTATTCCGCAAAAGTTCTGATTCGCGAACTGAATAAATTCTGTTGTTCTATTTTAAGATTTACACATTTTTTGACACATATCCAAAAATCTATCATTAAAATCTGATTAAAATCTGATTAAAATCTAGAAAAGTACATATTCAGTGTAATGAGTATGAAATTAATCAAACTCATTAATTAGTCGAAATTCTCCTCAATAATCTGCATGATAATTCGAATATAATCATTCCTCGTTAAACACGTCTCCGATCATCTTCAGAGGTAAAAAATACGTGGTATTGCAAGGAGCCTGCGATTGGACTCCACAACCAAATTATAGTCCTTGTTACTTCGAGGACTTCCATTAGAGCCTGACTGTCATTTTGGGCAGTGAAGATATCCATTAAAATAACTCCCCAGTCCCAGGACCACGATCGTCTCTTCTCGTTGAAGTATAATTCATTTTTTGGTAACAAAAACCAGGCTGGGGGCCATGCACCTGACCCACATACGTGAGACAGCTAGACCTGACGACCAACCAGACGACTGGATGCGTATACGACAAATTCGCATGGATAATGTGTGTGGTTAGGCTTTCTGTCCGGGCAAGGGTTATAATTTGAATTCAAATTGGGCTTAATGTAGTTTCGGTTGTTTAATGAGGCATGGCTCAGGGGGCGTTCTTTGGGGGAGATACGCATTCGTCATGTGGCGAAGATGTTTCCTGGGGCAGACGAAATGAGCCAAAATGGCGGGCTAGCGTTTTAAGATTCGGTTTCGACAGACGAAAGAATGACTATTGAATATGTAAATAAGTGAGCAGTTTTCGGGACAGATTTTGGTCTAGAGGTGTATAATAAAGAGTTGTTCATTTTCTGGTAGACGTAAATAAAACACACTTTCATTAAGAATATCGATCAAATATTCAGTTATATCACAAAAGCATAGACAATATTCGATTATACACCGAGTCACGAGACTTAATTCGCGAATCTTCACGAGAGCACAGCTCGAGTGGTGTTTCGCGAACTACGTCGAGTGAAGAGGTTCGTATAATCGAAATATATTACCTATGCTCGAATGGTATTCGTTACGATCATCTCACGAATAATTTCAACAACCATAACCAAAGCGCTGCATTTTGATAATTCAATGACATTTCACTGATCTTGACTTTTATTTTTTTGGCGAACGTCCAAGAATGTTACTATGGAAATGATCACACTATGGCAGGTGGCGAAACACCAAAACGATTATACCACGTCATCAAGAGTATATTCACTTATCAAAACGCCGTAACTATGGGAAATTCACGGATTCTATTGGTTCATCCAAACATGAGTTGTTTAATCATTTCAATATAATTCTTGAACTTATCCATTATGTGTGCAATACAACATCATTTAAATGTACTCCGCGTGATCTTTTACAGGACTCGATCATTGTGAGGTAATTTTCGATGACTCGACGGCACATCTCGAGCAATATCTCACCAATAACTTGACGGATGGTTGTTGGTTTTCAGATCGTTTATAGTCTGAGGATTATCGACATAAACAAGATCCTTCGCATAACCCTACAAATAAAAAGCCAAAATCTTGGTGACCAATTCACATCGCCGAAATAAAAAATACACTGCTTGGAAATTCCTTGCAATAAAATCAAAACGGATCGTGTTGTATGACTTTTTGGACCATCTTGCTAGAATCATATCTCTCTCGATTTCATATAAAGAAATGGAATTGGAAATTAAAGAATTTCAGCCAAAAAAAATCGGTAATCATTTGGCTATAGCGGTGACAATAGACGGTTTCTTCATTTTTGAACACGTACTCCACCAGACCAAATTGCACACAATACATTGACTTTTTATAAGTGTGATGGACTCTCAGCAGTTACATAAGAATTTTCACTGCCCCATATGCTACAACGTTGTTTTTTTATAAGCCACCGAGTGTCAAATGTGCTTCCTTTATGCGAAAAATTATCCAAACGTTGACCATTCCATGGTCAGCTGCCTTTAGTTCTTATGTCAACAGAACCTTATGAGGATGAAAGTGCAAGAAATCATATCGAGTTCAACACTACAGATGAACACAATAACTTAACAAAAATAATGACGCTTTGAAGGAGAGCGGCACTATTAAATGAAATAGAATCTTTGAGTTGTTATCGTTTGACGAGTTAGAAGAGCTTAAAAAAATATTAAACCAGTACCTATATCGAGCAGTGTAAATTCTACAAGACTTTGTAAAACCGAACCACTTTAGATCAACCAAAAATCTTATTTAATTTCCAATTTCGATATAGTATTGCGCTAACCTACAACTTATAAAACAATAATTTTATATGAACATATCATTTGAACGTTACATTGGAACGTGAGACATGTTGTACTTTCGACCCATTTGATCGATAAAGGATAACATCTGCCGAAACAGGTATCCGACTTGCTATCGGTAGCCCTTTCACCGATCATATCTCGATCTGAGAACGACATCGTTCTCGAGAACGCCACGTATCTGTGGACAGTAGATATGCAACCCTGTTCGGCTCAATAGATGTTTTCAGATAACACATGCGATATTGGAATAAGCCGCTCCGATTACAATCTGCTCGCAGTATGGAGGAATAGTAGATTCGGATGATTCGTTATTGTACGCATTCTATGAAAGAAGAAGAGGATTTCTTGATATTCTTTGTCCACAAACCCCTCCTCTATGATAATAACAATAAGTAACCCAATATACTACGACTTTCTCTTGATGAAAATAATCACACTGATGCATATTTACAGGTAAACTAGAAGTTCTGCCCTGACCAGACTGAAGTAAACAATGACGTATTGCTTTGTTTGATATTAACGTATAATTTCACTTTAAGAGTCGGTTTGAGTTGCCCTTATCTTTCACTGAGTACCTAAGAAAATGTTGTGTGAAAATGAATGACAAGTGAGTTTGAATCTTCAACAATCGGACTCTTAATTTTTGATTTCCAAGGGAGTACTGAAAAACACTTAAGCAAACAGTTTCACTGAGTGTGCGCTCTTTGTTCACATTTTTGTGTATGATGCATTTGAATCCAGAGAAATTGAAGTCGAATTTCCCCAAGGATCGGTGATAAGACCACTGTTGGTTCAACTTATATTTTGCAGACATACCAAAACTGAATAGATGCAAGATTGCCCAGTTTGCAGATGCCACCGCTATTCACTATCATAGTAGAATGAGGAAAACAATTACCAAGCAGTTACAGATAGATCTAGACAAACTGGTGGAATACTTCAAGATGTTGCTAACAATTAAATAATATAGTGGAAATTACTTCGTTTTATTTTATTTATAATGAATTTCCGCCAAGTAAGGACCGAATCCATTAAATATACTTCAAGATATTGAGATTCAAAGTGAATACATCAAAAATAGTTGCAATCCACTTCGGAGGAACAACAGTAAAGAAAGTGAAAGCAGGAAACGTCAAAATAGAAAATCAAACGATAGAATGAAAAAAGGAACCAAAATATTTTAGAGTAATTCTAGATGAAAGAATGAACTTTAACAAACAGATAGAGGAAAACAGAAAAAAAAGGCAAAACAATTGCACGGGAGACTATCCCCGCTGCTCAATCCAAAAAGTAAACTTTCCTTAGAAAACAAGATGAAGATGCTGAAGTAACCTGGTATAATACGAAAGACTATTATAAAGACAAATTGCGAACTACACTAAATACAGTAATCAGAACAGCGGTTGGCTCCTCATGGAAGATAACCAACCAACAAATCAGAGAAGAATTGAAAATTGAAACTATTGAGGAAATAGTTAACAGACAAAGAAAGAAGACAATAGAGACTCTCAAAGAGCATGATAATCAGGAATTAAGAAATATACAACAAATTGAAATGAGAATCACAGCTAAAAAGAAATACCTCTTTCAAAGAACCAAATAAAAGAAAGAAGTGACATGTCACTTTTTTCTCCCTACTGCATGCAGTAGGGAGAAAAAGTCTCTACTTTTAGGCAAAAGTAGGATATCGGAGAAATTAAAGTAGAGGCGTAGGGAATAAAATTCTTGTCCTGATCTGATGATATTGACAGCTCATCTTGAAAAATATATTAGATAAAGCTTTTATGCTTTCTGCTGGAATTTCATTGAAAATAAAATAGCTTTCGACTTCATTTTTTCACCGGGGAATTTCAGCTATACTAAACTTACTATATTATTAAATTAAAAAGAGAAGGAGTTTGCTTATATCTATACAAACTACATAAAATTATGCATGAAATCTTAGTTAGTTATTTTATGATGCATCAGTGAGTCTCATATTATTCAGGGAGGAAATAGTTTTTCAATTATTACAGAAAAATAATGTTTTATAACTTGAAAACCATTAAGATATAAGCTATTTCAGGAATTTCAAGTCTCTAGATATTCGACAGTAATAAGTAACATTATATTTTGGTATCCTAAGGGGTTGTAATTATTTTCGTTCAGAAATTTTAAAATAGCATACTTTCAGACAGAATGATTCACCCTATTGCTGGAAACAATCGTCAAGACGTCAGAACTTGTGAAGCAGGGTAATTCAAATGAGGCCATTTAAGATAAAAAAAATGTGTGAAGGGATTAGTTATCAACTTTACTTAACTACATAATTAAGTCATATTTGTTTCAATTTATCAAACCTGAAAATTGGTCTGTATATCTTAAATTAAAAGGTGGTTATACCTCACAGGTGATATTTTGAAAGCGGTGGTCGTTTAACTCCGTTAAACAGATAACAATTTGATACACTAATTCGGGATACATTAAAGTGCCAAGCAGGTGATGGCTTTTCTAGTATTGGTATAACTGGACACCAGCACCTTCTAGCAGTTGAGGTTTTTGTCTGTTGATAATTTCGAGCTTGAATGAATAGAAATACTTATTCACACCATGTTTTCTGACCAACAGTGAATAATAGAAAACACGAGCACAATGTGAAGGACTGAGGTTAAATAGATTTAAAAAAAAGGATTTTTTCGTTAGAAGAAGAAGGATTGTAAAATCCTCCTGGACTAACCAACGTTAAAAAACTGGGCCACTTATAAATCCTAACCTTATTGATTTGATTTTTATCAATTCGCTATCAATCAGTAGATTTTTGTATTGCTGGTAATCAGGTACTATCAAAAAATTGGTGTCTCGTCTCTTCTGTTGATTTCATTTGAATGCTTGTTTGTATATTTCGAAAGCTTCCATTTTTGGGTAGTATACCAATACCCTTAATATTTGAGACAATTTATGTCTTCGAGAACAAAATATTGTGTCCGTCGGTCAAAGCATGTGCAGGATTTGATGAGAATTTTTTGACACAAAGAAGCTTGCTGCAGCAAATAACTTTTCACCTATTTTTCTGGTACAGTAAATAGAGATTATTCCAGGATATGATCATCAAGAAATTCATTCGTCTTCAGTCGACGTAATCACTTCAATTCGATTCTTTCCTGCATCGTCATAGTGAAGGTCTTGCAATATTGGGAGTCTATTTTTCTCCAAATATGCTTCTGGATTTTCAATAGGTCTAATTAATCATGTGATCAACATGAAATTTCCCATGAAGCTCGAAATATGGCACGGAGCTTGCAATTAATATTCCAAATCAACAACCAAAATCTCAACTCTCAACTTGCGGTCACGAAAATATTGGATAATTTTTTTCTATATTCTTCTTGAGTCTTCGATGGTTCTAGTTATTCGATCAACACGAAATTTTGCACGAGGCCTTAAAATTGTCATTCTACATCAAAATGCAAATTTTCATTCAGATCGAATATGCAGTTTCAAAATTAACAACAGATATTTCAATATTTTTCAATCTTTTTTTTTGGTTCTGGTGACGTGGTCAGTATACAATTTCGAAAATCTTTTTTTACTTCTGAATGAAAAATTGCGTTTCGATAGAGTCCCTCTTTCTAAACCTTCATTCGGATTTTGTCTATTAAGAAACTCAACCGCGCCACCTGTGTCAATATAATTCAAATATAAGACGGAGCAATATAAACAGAATAAATTGCATGGTTTGCGCATAGAGCAACTGTTATTACGACAGGACGGACTGTCTGATTTAAGTTTCAATATGGATTCGTCATGGTTATATCAACTTTCAGTGAGTTATCAAATTCAGAAAAATTGAAACATCGCGACAAAATTATGTAAAGTTCATTGATTCCAATGAAAAAAAATTTTCCACTCTTTCCTACATGTTGATTATTCAGACATATTCAAATTTCACAGAGTGACTAATTACTCCACCATAGAGGGAATTTGAGATTGAAATCTGATGATAAAACTGAAATTCCTCATTGACGAATAATTTCGAAACACGCCGTAATGGCATTTTTGCTCGTTACCATAATCCCAACAAACGAGCCACGCCAATGAGAACGGCGGGTATTTATCCGAATACCCATAACTCAATATTCACTCCAATCCGGCCTCTCGCATATCCGGGAATCTGAAAAAATCGGGAATACCGTGTGCAAAAGGGGAATCCGATAAAATATAATGAGCTACAACATGAATAATATTTCCTACGCCGTGGTATACAACAAAACAAATAGCGTGATCCGGGTAGATATCCACGTCCCGGTATCGGCGGAGGCCTCTCTTCTTCGCCATGCACGAGTAAGTGGTAAGCGCGCAGGGTTGCCATGTTGGGGTATTTCCCCCAAATTTGAAGGCTTTTCGGATAATATGGGGAATATGTGGGGGGCAATTTTCCATGGGGTTATTTTTGGGGTCACGCATAACGCACAAGGAGATTTCCTTGAAAGTGAATGGGTGGCTCTTCATTTCATCGATGGGATTGGAATTTCTCAAAATGAAAACACTCTAGAAGAGCCATGGTTTGGATATAGTAAGATAAGGAATTTGTAAACATAACGCCATTAAAATATTAGTCGATTTGTGTCTGTATCATGAAGTTAATCTCGATTAAACCTGTCAGCTTACGAACCAATTTCTCGTCATATACGGGATGTTTTAATTTTCAGCTTTAATATGAAGAAATCTCCGACTGGGGCTTATCGAATGCTCTCAAATATCTATGGAGAGGCCGAAATTAATGAAAGAACGCGCCGAGAGTGGTTTCAAGGCTTCAAGAACGGTGATTTTGACGTCGAAGACCAGCATGGTCGAGGAAGGGAGAAGGTTTCCGAAAATGCAGAATTGGAGGCATTACTTGATCAAGACTCATGTCGAAGGCAACAAGAATTGGCAGAATCATTTCGAGTGACACATTTCAAAACGCCTGAAAGTGATGAGAATGATTCAGAAACAAGGAAATTGGGTGCCGTACGAGATGAAGCCGAAAGATGTTGAACGGCGTTTGTTTGCTTGTGAACAGCTGTTTGCAAGGCAAAGACGGACTGGATTTTTTACTTGACTGGAGACGAAAAATAGATTCATTATTATAATTTCAAGCGCAGAAAATCATGATGATATCCCGGTCATGCTTCCACGTCGACGGCCAAATCGAATATTTACGGTTCCAAGATCATGCTCAGTATTAGGTGGGACCAGCTCGGTATGTGTATTATGAGTTGTTAAAAACGACTGAAACAATCACAGGCGATCATACGCAATTAATGCTTTTGAGCCGAGCATTGAAAGATGAACGGCCGCAATACAACGAGAGACATGCCACAACCAAACAATATTAAGTCAAAGATAAATTTGAAATAATGAATTTGAAAATATTTCAAGAAATATATATATTAGCATGACAGACACGTTGTTCTGATTGTTGTGTTCAATCTAATGATATCGAATTAACTGAATTTCGTTGAATTTCTACAACAGCAAAAAAACTTTAATGAAGCAACATGGCAACCCCGCAACCGCGCGAGTGTGGAAACGGACGGCGGACACCGAGGGATAAGGGCCCTCTTCTAATTAACTGCTGACACAATCACGCGGACAGAAGACACGCCAGCTCCCGAAACGCATAAATCCGGCTGACGATATCTGCCCGGACAATCGAACCTCCCCCGATGTGCTGGTTCGCCTCTCTTACTCGCGAGCGGTGGCGGCGGCGTTAGAAAAATGAGGGGAAATAACTGGCGTAATGCGAGAGCGGTTTATGGTATCAAACTGTGGGGCTTCTGATGCTGTGTTTCACACGCTCTTCCTAAGGCGTTGGGTTGTGGGCGAACTGACGTTTTCGACTGCACGACGTGGCTTCTTTATGGTTTGACAACTTTATCTTTGACAAGTATGCCAGGTGTCGTTAAAATTAAGAGCGCCACTGATTTTAAGGATGTTGTATCTGATTCAGAATTCAGTCAAAATCCAATTCCGCCTATCAGTGTAGGAGAGAACACTAACATGGCAATCGGCTTTCTTATCATCCCCTAAGTCCTTTCATGAGGCAGGGTATTCATTATTTTGCATGAACATTCGTGCAGAAAGCTTTGATAGTCATGGGTGCCGCGCTTGTTCAACGATGATAAAAATATGAAGAAATCAGCGGCTGTGGCTCTGCGTGGTTTCAACGCTTCAAGAACGTTGATTTTAATTATTCTCGTTTAAACATGTGAGCATACGAGCCAAATTCTCGTCATTTGTGGGAGGTTTTAATTTTCTGCTTTATTATGAAGAAATCTGCGGCTGAGGCACATCGAATGCTTTCAAATACCTAGGGTGAGGCCACTTATAGTGAAAGAACGTGCCAAAAGTGGTTTCAACGCTTCAAGAACGGTGATTTTGACGTCGAAAACCAGCATAGCGGTGGGAGAGAGAAGGTTTTCGAAGATACAGAATTGGAGATATTACTTGATCAAGACTCGTGTCAAACGCAACAAGAATTGGCAGGATCATTGGGAGTGATGCAACAAGCCATTTCAAAACTCCTTAAAGTCATGGGAATGATTCAGAAACAAGGAAATTGTGTGCCGTAAGAGTAAAAGCCGAGAAATGCTGAACGGCGTTCGTTTATTGGTTAACAGCTGCTTGCAAGGCAAAGACTGAAGGGATTTCTGCATCGCATTGTGACTGAAGACGAAAAATGAAAGGAAATCCCAAGCGCAGAAAATCATGGGGATATCCCAGCCATGCCGTCGACGGTCAAACCGAATATCCACGGTTCCAAGGTAATGCTCAGTATTTGGTGGGACCAGCTCGGCATAGTTTATTGTGAGTTGTTAAAACCGACTGAAACAATCACAGGCGACCGTTATCGATATCAATTAATGCGTTTGAGTCGAGCATTGAAAGACAAACTGCCTGATACAACGAGAGACATGATGAAGTGATTTTACAGCATGCTCAACCACATGCTGCGAAAGTGATCAAAACATACTTGGAAACATTGAAATGGGAAGTCCTACCCCACCCACCGTATTCTCTCGGACTATCACTCGTTTCGATCAATGACTCACGTCCTTGCTGATCAGCACTTCCGGTCTTATGAAGAAGTAAAAAATTGGTGATTCGTGGATCGCTTCAAAATATGACCAGTTTTTCCAACACGGGATTCGTATTCTGCTCAAAAGATGGGAGAAAGCAGTGGCCAGCGATGGAGAATACTGTAAATCATAAATATATAACCAATTTGTTACAATAATGCCTGGAATTTCAGAAAAAACGGCGGAATAAAGTTGTTCGCTATGTATTTAGAGATTAGATTTAGATTGCTGTGGGATCTAATGGTCTTCTATGCCTTCCATCAGAGCTATTCTCGCCATAACGTGATCTACAGCTCACCATTCAGTTCCAGAGTTCTGATGAACTCCAGTAGCTGGGATGGCTTCAAGGAGGCTACTTCCTCACTTCTACAGGAGTACAAAACAGATTTTGCGTTGGCTAGTGATGGCAAGGCATTCCGTCACTAGGTGATCCAGAGTTTCTTCACTTGTCGTTTTCTGCTAGACCAATTCTCATGAGATCACAATGGCCTTTTTGCATATGACAGTGAATGACACTTTATCACTATATTCCTGAATCAAAGAGAGCATCAGCTGAGTGGAAAGCAGTTGATGAAAGCCGTCCAAAGAGACCAAAACCTCAAACATCAACTGCCGAGGTTATGACGACCGTATTTTGGCACGTGAATGGTGTATTGTTCATTGACTATCTTGGTTAAGGTAAAATCATCTACAGTGGATATGACATAATTTTATTGATCGGTTGAGTGTATAAATTTAGAAAAAACATCCTCGAATGCAAACGAAAAAATTCTTTTTCATCAAAACAATACTCCTTGTCATAAATCCATAGTCGAATTGAACGAATTGCAGTTCTAACAACTTGACCACACAGCTCATCTCACTACCGGCTTTTGGCAAATTACAAAACGATGCTCTAATGAAATAAACTTGACTCTAATGAAGAAATGATTGTCGAAGTTGAAGTCTATTTCGAAAGCAAAGACGAATCTTTCTATAGAAAAGTTTAAAAGTCAAAGAACGATGAAGTACATACATCAAACTCGAAGATGACTGTGTTGACGATAAAAGTCGAATTTTCAAGCAAAACTGTGTTTTTACCTTCAAGGCCCAAGATAATTGGTGTCGCTCCATTTGCGCTCTATCTGAAACTAGAAGTCTGAATATGATAAGACCATATTCGTCGTGCGAGAAACCCATATGCTGTTGTTGGACTCCATTCAGAAAGTATTATTTTCTGTGGTTATTTTAATCGTTCATTTACTGATGTTGAGTAAAAGTAGATAGAAGGAACTGAAACGGGACAAATTTTTCTAATCTTGTTGTAAGATATTTCTCTTTTCAAGAAGAAAATTTATAAATCTTATTATCATATGAGAAAAATAAAGATGATGTATGTAAAGGTATAATAAAATTGGGGCGAAGACAGAATTATGTAGTACCCCTTTTGTCACTGAGGATCTAGAGTAAACAGAATCTAGATGATGAAATAGAATCACCAACCCTTACTTATATAAAAGTTGCGGTTCTTCAGGAATAAGAAGTCAGCAGCTTGACCCTTGTTCCAAGATCGACAATTTTTAAAGGCCTAGTCTATGAGGCACCTTGTCAACCTAAATTTGAAGAAAAAACTCCTTTATGCCTTACAAAATATTTCATTATTTACTCCTTTGCTCCTGCCACATAAAATTTCTTGAAACATAAAAAGTGCTAGGTCGAATCAAAATATGGTAATCAGTTTGATTTTCAGTTTGAGAAAGTATTTTTCGATAAGAGAGGGTTCCGCAGAGCAACATCGGAGGAAAATGGATCTAATGAAGATTTAGACCTAACAGATTCGGTTATGATATCAGGTTACTTGAAATCAGAACGATACTGCAATAACAAAAAATCGGATAATAACTTCTGAATTTTAAATTAAGTTCAAACAGGATTCAGTTAACTCGTAATGAATTAAAGGTTGAGTTAGAGGTCTTGCTGAAATCGGTGTGAAATAGTTTCTTCAATCAAATATTGTGGTTTGGAATGTGAAATTTTTAGTGAATGCTTTCTTATTGAGTTTTTATAGAGTTCTGATCAATAAAATATCCTGAATCGCCAATTTACTCTCATAGCTTCACCAAATGTGGTAGATATCTGAAAAATAGATTTTTAGACCAGACCTTTTCAAAGGTGATCCACTCGATCATTCATATTGAAATTTTATACCTACCCATTTAAATAGACTGGTGACTATAAGTTTGTTTAACACATTTCAAAATCTTATTCTGTTCAATATATGAATATGGATAGTAGATAGATTTCACGGAAAAAATTGAAACTAAAATTTTCATCATTGAGATACCAATAAGGAAAACTCTACAAATCGAAATAGCGGCATTCACGTTCATATCACACTCAGTATAAAGTCAGTCACGTCAGCTTCCAACACAGTTGTCCCATTAGCACCAAGCTCGTTATAAATTCATCTTCTAATAGAAGTGACAAGATCGAGGTGCATTAGCATAGGCTGCTTTGGATATCTCAACGCCATCTTGAATAATGCTACTTGTTTCACTATCTGCATCGATGATCAGGGCAAATGGGAGACAATTGTATCAGGTGTGTATATCCGCACGCCTTACTAAATAGATACTGAGTGGGCTATTTTATGTCTAGGAAGATCCGATAAAGCGAGATCAACACTAAGCTGGCTTAGACACAAAACGCTAAGGCCATCTAACACAATGAGACTATTATTTCTGCACCTCTGAGGTTAGGAGTTGGCTGATTGTCCCGGAACGTTCTGAATGGGTGCGTAAATTCGCATTTTAAACCCACGTGTCCTTATCAATTTGAGAGCGTTTCCATATTCAAGCGAGATTAGATAATTTCTTGTCGAATTAGTGCCCATTTGGATTCTATAGGCGGTATTCGAACTTGGGGAATTCGCTTTTGCAAGAGTGGCTATGAATTAGCAATCAGTGGGTATTTTTATGTAAGGTTTCCTCTATTTATGGCACCTCTGTTCTCGGTGTCCTTTGCAGTAAATTCAATATAATCATTGCAGATTACCTATTCCTTTGAAAGAAATTCCAGGGGACTCGGTATTTTTATGTTACTTCAAAAATGGAGATCTCAATTTTGTTGTATTCCTGTTTTTACAATAAGCGATGGTGGAATGTACCCCATTCAGGAAAGCATTCAAGATTGAAAATTATCAGTAATTGTTATCACTGCAACCATCACTACAAACATCGAATTTATTGTTTTTATAAGTACCTAATATGAGTTGGAGGGAACAATTCCAATAAGTCGTACGAACTCGAATTAATTCAAACGAGATATAGATATGTACCTTGAGAAATTCCAATAATCAATAACATTTCTCGATGGACAGGTGTATCAAAAGATTTTCAGATTGAATTTGCAAATAACTTATAACAATACCTGAAAAGACATCTTCTTTTCTCTTTTTTCATATAAATAATATTTTTTTCAATGTTCTACCCATTCCATTTGTTTTTAAAACAATACTTATAAGACTTCTCAGCAATATCAACATTTTTCTTCAATATGCGCTTTTAATTAATTGCTTCAGAGTTGTAAGTCACTTCTTTCTTCTAGAAAAATAATAGAGAATATTTAAAGTAGCAGAAATAGATGAGCTTCGATTTTCTTCTGGATTATCTTCTCGTTATAACTACAATGAAAAGAGATAACATTTTATTTGTCAACTGAACACTTCAGAAGCTTGATTGGTATTAATGGTATTAATATGTTAAAAATGATGAAACAATGACATCGTGAACATTTTTTTCTGAATGAAGTACCTATACCTTATTGCTCCTATTTATGTTATTTATTAATCTTGTATTTTAGGAAGAGAATTACCATTCATTCTATTCCTCCCATATTCTTCCAAAAATATTGTTTAAGAAAGCTCCTTCTATGATTTTCATGATCCTAAAAAAAATCTTATCAAAAGTAGCTTTCTTCTCCACAATCAACCAAAATCATCATTTATATCAAGCAACATGCGAGTGGGAGAGATTCTAGAAATTTTACTTTTCGACTGTTTCCACCAAGCTTGTAAAAGCTTGTATATGTAGGAAAATTTGTTTTGTTTTTCGAAAAATATTCTCAATTTAGTCTTTCCTTTATTGCCAATAGTAAAAAAATTTCGAGAACATTTATCTTTTTTCGCGAAAAACTTTTTTATGGTAGTTACCCGAGTAAGTATCGAAATTATAATGAGTTAGTATCATAATAATGAAAATTGAGAAATGCACTGACGTAAAACTAGGATTTTTGCACGTTTGCACATTTTTGCTTTAATACCTATACTTACCCACTTTATTGAGTCTTCTGAACACAAATCTGAAGTAAAATTTTCCTGGTTTGCGAAATGTAATTAAAAAAATAAAAACAATATGTTATTCAATCAAAAGGTCATAATTTATAAGTTTTTAGAACAATTTTCTTTGGGAAATCATAAATCCTTCTTTTATCCATAGCTGATTGTTATACACAATTCTAACGAAATTACGCTTTAACATTTATTTCATGATTATACAGCTTATTTCTAAATTTTATTTTGATGGAATTTGTTTTTTTCAATTCTTAATTATTATTCCACAATATAAGAGAATATATTTTTTAGAATGCTCTCTCTTCTGATTATGAAAGTTGGTACGAAATCTGAAATATTCACTCTTTTTCTGAGAATATCTCATAATCTAATATCTGCGATTTCGAACTTTATATGACAAGAGATTTATATACTCGAAGGTTTCAGCAATAAAATGTCATTGTTGATTATAATATTCCATCTCCTCATTTCGCCAAAGACTCGAAAGAATGAAGAGCCATAAAACTAATTGAAAACCGGATTTGATCATCATTGGTGTCAATATAAATTAACAATTTAATGAACTCCAACTTGTTCTGTTTTTACCTGGGACATTCTTATGGCATTAATTGTTTCATTTGTTTTTTCTTTTCATAGAACGCATTGTGTTCGATGTCGGCATTGCCACATTGTCACAATAATCCTTGATTTGAGTAGCGATGCTTTCATGGATCCAATAAAATGTAGGTAATGCAAAACCTTCATAGGGGGCCCTTATAATAGATACGCTGTTTTATGATGTGATAAAAGAATATGATGTATTTTAATGCACCGATAAATATTTCCAATAAATGTTTAGATTCGAGACTATTAAATAAGTGATATATGTTTCATTGGAGAGAATGTTATAAATTTCATTACTATCAATTTGAAATTTTATTATTTATTGCTGTTAGACGTTTGTGTTGAATATTTGGTATTTTTCTAAATTTTGATGGATTCGATTTTTCACAACTTTGACCAGCATATTGAATCAGAAATAGAAGTTATTCTCAGTTATATTATCATGTTTTTGAAACTTTCTGTTTTACTACGATAGAGTAGAGATATCTAGACAATCTACAAGAAAAATTCGGTTGTCATATTTTATTGATCTAAATATTTCAAAAACCCACTTATAAATTCAGAGTTCAAGAAACCAGGGTGTATTTTAATATGAAAATATTGATTAAATTTATTCGAATGCCTCTGGCTAAGTTATTCGTTATTTTATGAAAAAGATATTATGTTATAATTGATGAAACAGTGAAGTATTGTGTAAAGTTTACAAAGTATCCTTCATACATTTTGTTATCAATGTGACAACGTTGGAATCATTCGTTCCAGTTTACGACTTCGGACCGATTGTAAAAATGTGACAATGTACATTAACCGTTCGAAGGAAAAAGCACCGCTAGAAAAACAATCGGCTTTTTCGATTTGCCACTTCCATTCCGCAAATTGTGGATAGGACTATTCTACACGGTTTTCAATTAAGTTTAACGTTTCTGGGCATTTTTATCGTCTGCACCAGGAATGGACATTTTTATTGCTTCTGCCTTCCGATGCAATAATACTCTTCCACTGCAGACACGTTATAATGTACCCTCTCACGGCATTTACTTTAATTGAGTTATAAAAATATTATTATTTATTTTTCTCATTTGACTATATTGCGGTTGGGAACGGTGTGAAATTAGAGAAATGGTCTAATGGAAAAATTCCTGCGCTTTAAGCATAATAAAGAGGTGATGGACGGTTATTCGTAAATAACAACGATACTGAGATTTAGTACGAAGTCCGAAAAACTAGCATTATACTTAATAATATATTTTTGATTCAATGTTAATATCCAAACTTTTCTAATAATCATTTGTCTGTTTTCGTTTCTATTTGTTTATTTATTTCAATTATTAGTATTCCCAATACCTATTGATGTATGAGTTTCCAAAAATTCTTCGACCGTAGTAAGTGTGTTTTGCTTTCTGCCATTTTCTTCAAAATTTCATAAATTATCAATATTATTGCAATTCAATTCTTCGATTTCAGTATATTCCTTTAGTGAGTACCTTTAATGAAGTTTGCAGAAAATAAATAATTATATAAAATAATATTTTAGGAATTTTAATGTTAAAATGGAAATATGACACAAATTGTATTTCGCTCTACTTATATTGAATATAATATAGGATTAACATTTCAGAGTTAGAAATGACATGTTGTATTCAGATAGAGATTGACAATTTCAAGCTCTGTTCTGTGCAATATTTCAGAATGATCACATCATCAGAAAGAACCATGTGAAGTTCATTAAAATCATTGAAAACAAATATCCAATATTTCGGAAATTACAAATTCGATTGGTTTGAGATTTTGTTGGTAGTTTTTTCAAGTAAAATTTTTTCCTATCTCAAATTCCTTCAGGGATAGGTACAAGCTATTAAACTTAATTTTTTCATTTATTTTCATGAATACTAAACGAGCTGGGATAATGAGCGTTTGAATTTTTTACTCAGAGAATTTACAATATTTTCATCGTTTCGCCCCAGTGACGTTATTTTGTGGGTATCATGTCTTCAGTCGCCCTTAACCTCTTCTTTAATGAGGATAGGGGATATTTAGAGCCAGTTCCTGATTTTCCCAATTTTTTCCGTAAAAAATGTACCCTTTTCAAAAGCCGTTAGAACGTCATCAGGAACATAGAAAATTAAAGCAGAATAATGGAAAAAAAATAAGGAGTTCATTTATGCGCAAATCATACCTCTGGAGATCATATATATTCCAGGGTATTTGGAGGTACAACCGAATGATCCTGGGATCATTTTAAGAAAAAAAGTCTAATAATCATCGGACCTCAAACGATTTGTTTTCGAAATACAGGGTGTTATAGTTTTAGTAACATGATATTGAACTTAAATTTTTGAATGATATTCCAATTTGACTTTTCCATTGTTTGAATGCAAGTCTGTAGGGTGATATTTTTTCTGGAACAGTGCCCACTTCTTTCCTCAAATCCTTTTTTGATTGAATAGTGGGTTTGTGGCTTGAGGACAGGGCAATTTAAACCAAATCCTTATAGAATTGTCGACGTTTCGATCACACGTTTAGATCTTTTTCAAGACTGAAACATTTGTCAATTTATTGCAAACATTGGTCTTTGACATAAACATTACAAATAATACAAAATTGCACAAGAATTCAATACAGTTACACGAACTATGTAAGAACGAAAATTTCATATAAAATAATATGTAATATATGTTAAAATATTTTATAGAAGCAGCCAGATATGTCAAGACGAAAAAACAATTTTTTTCCTATTATTATACATTTATATAGTTTTTCAAATAGATTTACCATTTCAATTAGATTTGTGAGGTAGTACGATGTGAACATGAAACCTATAGGTCTTTACATAAAGGATAAATCAAGCTAGAGAACAATCTTCACTTCTGTCAAACTGAATTTAAACAATGAGATCTCATTGTTCTTGTCTTGACATATCTGGCTGCTTCTATAAAATATTTTAACATATATTACATATTATTTTATCTGAAATTTGCGTTCTCATATAGTTTGTTGTACTCAATTGAATTCTTGTGCAGTTTTGTATTATTTGTAATGTTTATGTAAAAGACCAATGTTTGCAATGAATTAACAAATGTTTCAGTCTTGAAAAAGATCCAAACGAGGAATAGAAACGTCGACAATTCTATAAGGATTCCTGTCCTCAAGCCACAAACCCACTATTCAATCAATTAAATCCAAGGACAAGAAGAAGGCAATATGGCATCAAGTCCTTTAATTGATTGACTACTGGTAGTTCAAGGAACATGTAAAAAAAAACTTCAGTCAAGTACGACACTTTTTGATTTCTTGTAGTGTTGTCGTATCTGCTACCGATTTAGAAAAAAAGAAATTCGGACAATTCTCCAGCAATCCATAGGAAAATTCGAATTATTATTCGGTGATTAATGAATTTCGGTACTTATTCGCCCAATCTGTAGCGAAGATTAATGAAGATTCAATGAACTGGTGTAATCATCACAAAAATGTAGGACTACAAGAAACACCCTGCATCTCGAAAACAAACTATTTTTAATTCTTGAAATTATCCAAGGAATTTCCCATTTTCCTTTATATCTCCAATTTAGGAACAACCTGTTTACAATCATTCAGTATTCAAGGATGCAATCGGGCATGAATTAACGAGCGCTCAAAAGCTCCCGACTTCACGCCAATGTTTTCTTCATTTTCATTTGCACAACCTCAGTAGCACCTCAACTTCCATCGATGAACGACGAAGAACTTATTAGAGTCTAATTACTGTTCTTCGAATGTATACGGTGGACAACTCCGTCATTGAACGAGGAACATAAACAGCTTAAACGCAAACGAACCAAGTGATATGGTTGAGTAACCAGAGGCTACAGATTATGTTCCCGCCCACCAACATTGTTTAGAAGCGGCAAGTTAAAAGGCTATTGGTCCGAAGACGTGACGTCACGACATATGTACTTAGCTCTTGATGCGCGTCTTAATGAGCACATCTGACATGGCCGGTCCTAATTATTATACCGAAAAACGTTGGTTGCATCATGGTTTCCTCTTCCCATATGACAAATTGGAGAGTTCGATATTATTTTTGTGGATTTTACCTAGATATTCGAAGTGGAGGGAAATATTTTAACGTTGAAACGTTGTAATTATACAGGGTGATTGAAGCTTCATGACAAGGGCGTAGAAATGGGGGGTACTGGGGGTAGTTACCCCCCAAGATTTCCAAATTACCAAATCACGAATTCTCGTAAAAACGAAAAACGAAAATTTCTCCATAAAATGCATCAATAATCATTTCACTTTTCTTCAAAATCCACACGGCAGTAAAAAATCGAACTCTTTTACGATTTATGAGTTTATTATCGCTTTCAAGATAAGTACTTTTATTGCAGTACGGGCACGTCTATCTTCGAGGTTTATTTTCCTTCATCTATCCGCTTTCTCGGCCTCTTATTTGTCATCTGTGATTTTGCATTCGTCATCGGTATACACTCATCCGTAGTTTTCGGTTTTTGTATCATTCTCGTCGCAAAATTTCAAAAGTGTAGTTATTAAAGAACTGAACTGAGTAATTCGCATAGAAAAATTGTGTGTAGCATTTTGTGTTTCATTCAAATTGCAATTTATTTGTGAAGACAACCATTTTGAATTAACTTTATCTACACGGTGTTCCTAAATTGGAGGTACAAATGAAAATGATAGATAATAATAATAATAATAATAATAATAATAAAGTTTATTTCATAAATAAACACTTTACATCACGGAGGTACATGAGGTATGACCTGTATGTGATATTAACTTAATTAAGATTTCTGAAATAAATGTTCCATGAGATAATTCAAAAAAAAAAAAAAAAAATAATTACAATACCAGGAGAAAAACAAAAACCATTCATAAGCACAATGTAAAAAGTTATTTCACATCCGATATTTATAATTAATTGTATTATACTGTCTCAATCAGGTTATTATTGAAGTCGTCATCGTTGCATAATCTGTCATAAATTGGTGAGTGTATTTCTTTATTCGGTTTCGAAAATTCTGGCCAGTCGTATATATTTCAGTCTTGTATTTGGGATCTCAACTATTATTTATCAAGTCACTGATTACCTTTGTGTTCTTACCATCCAACCAAGCTTTTAAACGCTTTTTGAATGTTCTTAGATTTTTCAAGTTCTTGAGTTGATCAGGAAGGACATTGTAAATTTTTGTTCCTAGGTAGGTGTGATTTCTCTGGCCTATACTTTTATTGCATCTGGGTGGTTGGTAAGTATGATCTCTTCCTCTTGTCGAATATTGATGCTGTAAAGTATTTAAGGTTGTCTTTCCTGAGATGATGTTAGAAAGAAGTTTAAGAGCATACAGCTGTCTTACATCTTGGACTCCTGCTATATCAAATAACTGTTGGCTAGGAAATGTGCGCTTTTTCTTGTAGATGATTTTCAAGATCCATTTTTGAATGACTTCCAGAGGTTTTATCTGGTTCTGATAGGCACCACCCCATCCAACTATACCATAGCAAATTTGGGATTCAACTAAGGCTTGGTAAAAAACTCTTAAATGCTTCGTGTCACTAATGTTTTTACGTAATCGCTTAAACTTGAAGAGTAGACCCCTTATCTTATTGACAAGGTTTTTTATGTGCTCATCCCATCTTAGCTGTTGATCAATGGTGATTCCTAAATATTTGATATTCTTTGTCCTTTCAATCGATGTGTCACAGTCAATTTCTAGATTTCCCATCTCTGGCAGATTTGTAGTGTAAGAACTGAAGACCATATATTTCGTTTTATCGACGTTGAGGGTGAGTTTATTATTCCTGAACCATTTTTTTATTTCTAAAAACATTGTTTGTGCCTTTTCCTTCAATTCCTCCCATGTATTCGCTCGATACTGGACGACTGCATCGTCGGCAAAACAAATAGCGTCCTCAGACTCCTTCATTTTCAGAAGATCATTCACGAATATGAGAAAAAGGATAGGTCCCAATACAGTCCCTTGTGGAACTCCATATGTCACGGTCTCCGAAGAACTTCTGGTCTGTTCTATTTCTACAACTTGTCTCCTGTTGGACAAATAACTTTTTAGTAATTCACAAATAGGTCCCCTAAATCCATATTTTTCTAGCTTTCCAAGTAAGCGAGTATGACAGACAGTGTCGAATGCTTTACACAAATCGATGAATATACACAAGGAAGGAATTTTTTCATCTAGACTTTCGTATAATCTCCCTGTCAATACTCTTATTGCATCCTCCGTGGATTTGCCCTCCATAAATCCGTATTGCTTTTCATCAATAATGTCGTATTTCTTAAGATAGCTGGTCATCCGCTTTTTCAGAGCTTTTTCAATTATTTTTGCCAAATTAGATATTAAAGATATAGGCCTGTAGTTATTCACTCGTGAACGATCGCCGCTTTTGTAAACTGGTTTAATTATACCTAGTTTGAAGGTATCGGGAAAGCAACCCATTTCGAAACAACTGTTTATCACATAAGCCAAGGGTGTCGATATTTCTGTCCTAATTTCTTTAAGCGTTTCAGATTTAATTGAATCATGACCTGTAGCTTTGCCTGATTCGAGTTGTCCTATAATATCCTGTATTTCTGTGGGGTCAACAGGAGCCAAGAAGAAAGAGCTAGATTGCCTACTACCCGCTACGTTGTATTCCTCGGGACACTCGATTTTGTCTGCTAACACCTTTCCTATGTTGGAATAATGTTGATTGAACATATTGGCTACTTCCTTTTCATCGTGAATTTCAACGCCGTTGTAATCAATATGTTTTATTTTTGCTTTCGATATTTTGGTATTTCCGCATATTTCTTTCATACATTTCCATATAGCTTTGGATTCAGATTGATTTGAATTTATTATTTTTTGTAGATATATTTTTTTTGAATTATTTATTAATATTTGAAGTTTATTTTTAAACTGAGTATATTCAGAGTGAAGAGTATTATTGTTTGGATTTTCCCTCAACTGTTTATAGAGATTATTTTTTTTGTTGATTGCTTTTAATAGGGCTGGTGTAATCCATTTTTTGCGAATAGTTTCCTTTTTATTGAATTTAATAGAATGTGTGTTATTTTCAATATGATTTGTCAATATTTCAGTAAAAGAATTGGCCATAGCGTCAACACCATTCTGTTCATACATACGCATCCATGATTCATTTCGCAAATCCATTCTTAAATTTGTGTAGTTTATATATTTTTTCACTTTCCTATCATTATTCTTATCTACCTTCAATTCATCAAATATATTGAGAGTAAGTATGACCGGAAAATGATCAGTTATGAGATAATGCAATATGTATCCTTTTATGTTGTCCAATTGATTTTCAAGGTTTGATTTCTTCAAAAATATGTGATCGATACAACTTTTTCCAGCTGGTCTCGTATATTCGTTTATAATTGACATGAACCCGAATGTATACATAATATTCTTATAATCTTCAACAAAATCGTTATCTGATAATAAATTGATATTCATATCTCCGACCAACACATGTGTTTCAGCCTGGTGCATTGTTTCCAAATAACTGAAGAGATCTTTATTAAAGGTATTCACACAGGTTTGGGGAGATCTATATATAGCCGTTAAGGTAAGGCCATTTTTGTCGATAACATTTATTTCTAGAGATTTACTCTCACCTATAGTTATTACTTTATGTGTAAATTGTATATTTTTTCTAAGGTAAACTAAGACACCATCATTTTTGTTTTTGGTACCTTCATTATAAATTGCCTGATATCCTTCAATATTGAAAACTTCCGGGTTAGATATCTGGAAGGTTTCCGTTAATACTATAATGTCGAACTTAAATGATAGACAGTCCAGAAATATTACTAATTCATCGAAGTTTTTATTAATGCTTCTAACATTCATGTGAAATACTTTAAATGCATGTTGCCTTTCAAGATGTTTAAATGATTTGATATTTTCTACAATTTCTGTTTCATATTTACCTTCCTGATACTCCCCAATAAATTGATTCATCCTTGAGCCTTAAGATTTTGCTGAGCCCGTTCTTAACTTCATACCCAACTTGGATTCCTTTTTATGTGGTGACTTTTTTTTCGAGGGTTTCTGGATTCTCGGAATTCCAGGTGACTCGCTGGAGTTGAGTGGTGTTTTCATTAGTGCCCTACTCGCTTCAGCATGGTCATCTGTAGTTTCCCAGCCCGCTTCACTACTATCTTGACTTTCCTCGTCCTGTAGATTTTTTCGTACTTTGGTCGGACAAGAAGAGGTTGAAGGTGTGGAGGGTGCACTGTGAGGCTTTCTCTCTGGCTGAATGCTCACCAAGTCCTCCACTGTATACTGTTTGGTGCCAATTACAAGACGATTACCTCGAATGAATGACTTGCAAGATGTATTAGCTCTTGCCTGGATAAGATTAGTTCTTAGTATCTTGGATTCATTTCGCTGCTTCAAAGTCAGATCGTTAGCTATACTCTGGTTTGTGCCCTTCAATTTTTTAACCTTTGAAAATATAACTTTTTTCTTCAGGTTTGAAATTAGTTCTACCTTGATAGGAGATTTTTTTGTTTTTCCCAACTTGTAGCAGTCGCTGATGTCACTCTCACTGATTTCAACCTCCAATAAGTGATTCAATTCCTCGCAAATTAACTTTGGAGTAGCGTTGTCTCTCAGTTTATCAAATCCAAAAAGAATTATGTTATTCTTTCTGTTCACTCGATCTGCATATTCAAACTTCTGCTCTAGGGTAGAGTTTTCTCTCTCCAACTGGTCTACTCTAGTTTTCAGCGAATGGATTTCCAGCAAAAGCCTAGCTTCTGTAGCAGAAATTGAGCTCTTCACCTCGTTCTTGCTCTTAATGATTTCCTCATACAACCGTTTCAGGGTGATGTCCTTGGTAGAATCTGAAGTAGTATCATCCAGCGACATCACAAATTGAGTGCGAACGTGTGTGTTCCTCTTTAGGTCAATCTCGATTCTGCAGGTGTTTTTACAGTTTTTATGTTTATTGTCTATTTAACCTTTGTTAATTTTCAACTAATTTTCAGATTTCATTAATAATTCTTGACTAGAAGAAACTTTTTCTTTTTGATAAACAGTAACTTTCACAACAGGAAATCAGTACTACAGTTTTTAAATTTTTAATTCCCACTTTTCACTATGAAATTTGAGAAATACTACGGAGCACAATTCGGTGATGTTTATCTGCGGAACACATGAACAATCTATCGGGGTTCATTCCATAAAAAAAGTCCTATAGCATGAGTCTCAAAACACCTTGGTTTTTGGATACAGGTGTTAAAGTTTAAGTTTTTTCTCATAGAATTTTTCTTCGTAAGATAATTAATTTTGATTGACCATGGATATTAATTCAAAGTTTTCATCATGTTATATGCTAATTTTGAATATAAATCCACAGGGTGATATTTTTTCTGGTAGGGTGCCAGATTCTTTCCTTCAGAACTATTTTTTGGTGAACCGCTGGTAGTTTGAAAAATGCAAACAAAATTTCTGGTCCAATACTAGGTACACTTTTCGGTTTGTTATAGATTTATCGTATCTGCTATGGATTTCGAGAAACATATCTCAAACAACTCTCTAGTAATCCTCAGGAAAATTTTGGTAATCTTCGGAGGGGTCTAACTTTTCCGGGAGAGGTTTTTCAAAAAATGTTATACCAAATACCCACCTTAATTTTCACCACAGAATCACCCTTCACATTTTTCGGTGTTATTCAGATACCTACACTCTGTATATGGTTTTGTTGTCACCAAGGGTACAATTGGCACCTGAAAAACATTGATGAAATGTTTCAATTATACGTGAGCCTTAGGATTTAAACTTTATTCGAAATTTTTTGCATTTTTCTACAGATAAACTTTCAAAACCATTTCACTTCAAAATTTAGACATTTCTGAGGAGTTAAAATAACAATTGCTTTTCCTTTTGCAAATTAAATTCAGTTGCATCTGAACGATTGTAACACCTTAATTATAGACCACATCCATAGCTGCGAACATCTCCAAAGAAATACCTACAGTGTGAGCGTAGCGAAATATTCAACAGGTCATGTTTTGTAATTCCGACAAATTACAACTTCCGTACCCAAACAAAGCGATGATTCAAGACATGACCAAGCCCCACATGCAATTTCTACCGTTTGCGAAATCCGATTGTCACTAAGCCTTTGTTCATTTCGTCGAGGGCGGAACGACGGCACTTGGCCATTCTGCTTGACTTGTCTCGGTAGCAGGGCCGTCGCTAGGGGGTAGGCAGGGTAGGCGGTTGCCTAGGGCGGCATTTCAAGCTTGATCAACAAAAATCACATGTGTATAAATTCTAAGTACCAAATGAGATTTAATTCAGTCAGCAACAACAGAAAGGAATACTGACAAATTTAATTAACATCAAAAACCATCAAAGGTGCTGCATTATACATTATACTCATAAATATCCAGATGTGGCGAGATCTCCTTATAGCGCTGTTTACGAGTTATTGACGCTAAAAAAAAACACATGCACTCATCAGGTTTGTCGGCGTTCGCTTAACGTTGCCGAATTTTATTGCCACTTGGGGTTCTGTGGTGGGATTCTGTAACGGCAAAGCGAAGCGAAAACGTGACGAAACGACAGTTTTGCTCGGTTCGGTATTCTGTAAAGGGATTCGGCAATAGTCGTGTTTGCCGAAGCAAAGAACGACCTCATGACGATAACGAAACATTTTAGGTTTCGTTGTCATTACGAAAAGTCCGACGACGTTTTTGATTGGTTTACTTTTACCACGAGACCAAGTCTTAAGCGTCTTATTATGACATTTGAATGATTTCGATTTCGAGGTTATAATTTTGAATGTTTTGCTTCACAATATCACAATTCTCAATATTAAGTTTGAAATTCATTCTATTAATTATTGAAAAATTGCGTTATGAAAGTTATCTTCAAGAAGAGAAGAAGAAAAAGAAGAACGATGGAGTAGGACAACTTTTATGCGTGAAAGTGGAGTACCCAATTGATTCGACAGATAAGGTTCCTTTTTAATTTCGAAATATCTTCAAGTGCTTTTCTCTGTTGAACGAGGTTCCAGTCAGATTTTCTTCGAGTGCTTAACATTTGTTTTTTGTGATCATTAAGAATAGCATCAAGCTCTGAACTACACATTAATTGAGTGATATCCTTTTCTGTTCAAAAAGGAATGCTCTTCTTCTGATGGCTTCAAGATTTTTATGTGTGTACAATCGACTGCTCCAATTATTCCTGGTATTCCACATTTTTCAAAAAAATTCCCTTTATTTTGGGTCTTCTCAGAATCATTAGGGAATTTAATTCTTCCTTGGAATACATGGTTAATCAATTTAGTCACTTCACTAACACAACGACTGACCATGGGTTGACTTACTGCTAGCAAATATTCTTGTCCAATACCGCGTTGGTAATTTCCACTGGCAAAAAATCTCAGAGTTATCAATATTCGCTGTTCAAATGGCGTTCTCGTGTTCCTCCAATAATTATTCATAAATGGTTTCAATTCATCGAATAGAACGTGAACTAAATGTTTCGACAAACGGAAAACGTCTATGAATCTCTCATCCGTTAAGTTAAATGGATCACTTCTATCTCGAAGAAATCTATTCTCCTCTCTTGTAAGAGTTAGACGAACTCTTCTTGAAATTTCCTCGTCGATGATCTGAATCATTGAAAACATGATGCATATTTCTTTATACCTATAAGTACACACTATTAGTTGACTCCCCGAACTTATTTTGTAGTATGGGTAGGTTTTGTAACTGGAATAAGAATGAAGGTTTTAAATTATAATCCACTGAACGAGGTTCCATTTCGAATTTCTTCCAATGCTCAAATAAGACTTTTTGTAATACTCAATATTTGCATTCAGGTGCTGTATTCAATTAGCTAATTCATTCTTAATGATAAACTAAACAGTTTAAAATGGTATGAAACTCTTCTGACAATACTCAAGTTAAATACTGTGTATTATTCAAAGGACATTACAGGTCGAGTCCATAAAAGGGACTCTTATCTCATTGCACTTATTAGGGATTATCTCAGGTACCTCGTATGTCAAAACCTGCAGAATCCTACAGTAGCTTAAATATCTACTTATTTGCAACGTTGCCAATGTTCCTTCGTGTAAAGTCGGTAAGCTCCGACAACGAAACTAAAAGCGTAAAGATAACAAAACGATAACGAAAAAGACGCTTACAGAATACCGCATTCGATTCGCTTAGCTTCGCTTCGTAACGTTATCGCTTTCGTTTGCTATGATAACGAAAGTTACAGAATCCTACCCCTGGATTATTTTCTTTTCAATTCCCTAATATGTTGTTCCTCAGAATGGAGTGCAAAATATGAGAAAAAGATTCCATTTCATCACTTTCAACTGAGCCTTCTTGAGAAATATAAGAAGTTCTGTTATTTCATACCACATTCCATTATTTTATAATATTCTTCATTTTTTATATCAATTTAACTAGTGTTGGGCGTGGACGCATTCGAATTAAATAATGGTTCATCCGAATCATACGATCAGTGACGGCTCGTCAGGGTCGGCAGGGCCGACCCAAAAATTATCAGGAAATAGAAAATAGTTCTAGATATTCAATTCATTCAAACTCAATCGGAGTTATCGATTTCGAGATCCAAATTCCCTCGGTAATGAATATTTCCACTCAGAACAGGAAAATATAACTTATACCGGCCAATATTTTCTTTCGGACCCACCTAATATTCGATTTCCAAAGCATCCAGCGTTGTTATTCCCTTTCATAAATTGTAACAAACCACAATCGTAAATGGTTACTTTTCGTAACATCACCCCAAACAAGTTATTCCAGAATTGTACGTAACACCGTAACATTAGGTCTGAAATGTAACACAAATGTTACAATTATACAATTGCAACTCCTGGAATATCACTGAAAGCATCTCATCACGTTAGGTCGGCCGAGAGCCGATGGCGGAACCAGCGCTACCGAGAGCGCTACGTAAAGGAAAAGATACTACGACATACGCCCAGAATACGACCACTCAGTAGAACGGCACAACAACTCGATGTAAGGTCGCTTCCCAATACACAGGGTCGGCTGGCCGGTTATCCTATTGCAGAGCGTCAAGCAGCAACTTTTTACAGTTTATTTCAAATATTTGATAATTAAATGAATGGTTAATTATGAGACATTATGTCCTAATCAGAAAAGAACTTATTTATGCCGTTCGATAGTAGCTATTGATTTTCAGATCATGAAAATATAATAAATATATTCAAATGAATGGTTGATTATGGGATATAACGTCTTAATCAGAAAAAAACTTATTTATGCCGTTCGATAGTAGTTAGGTATTGATTTTCTGATCATGTACTGGGACAATGCTATCTTCGGCAATTCAAATATGCTGAATGGTATTACGGAATTCATTTTCTCAAATAATATTGTTTCCGATGTTCCTGAATTATATAAGTTATTTTGTATGATTTTGTCCCTGCCACCAACATCCGCGTCAGTAGAAAGAAGTTTTTCAGCGCTCAAAAGAATAAAATCTTTCAGTAGGAACATGATGTCTCAAGACCGTTTAAATAACCTGGCACTGATATCAATCGAAAGAGGTTTAGTTAAAGAACTAGCCAGAGGAAACATTTTTTTCGAGAAAATAATTGATGACTTCGAGACAAAGAAAGATCGTCGAATTGATTTGATCTATTAAAATGAATAAAGGGTAAGCAAGCTCATACATTTTCGACCAGAATACATGCGGTCATTTCCACAATATTTTTTTATATTTTATACATTTATTTATATGTTTTCGTGAGAGGTTTTCTCTATGTTTATTCAAATATATATTTTATGTTGATAATTGAATATTTTATTATTTCTGTTTTTTCAAGAGTTTCATTTTATTTCAGTTTTCATTGATTTGAGAACTACATTTTTATATTGGGTTATAATAGGGCTATTCCAGGTGAGGTTTCCCATTAAAAACAAAAAACCAACCCGTCCTCTTGGGTGACGTGGAAATCTATTTGTTTATATATATTTATTTATATAGTTATAAGTATGATGAGGGGTGTGGGAAAATTATATATATATATATATATATATATATATATATATATATATATATATATATATATATATATATATATATATATATAACCACGCTAGTGTGAATTTAAAAAAAAAAATATATATATATATATATGTGTGTGTGTGTGGCCGACCCATATCTCGAGGGCACGAGCCGTCACTGCATACGATTGTTTTACTCTATAAACTTCAACAAAAAAAAAAAATAAATTTTCAAGCTTTATCTAAAATCGAAACTTAGCTAGGAACCTGAAACTGTAGGGTCCACTCTAGAAGGGTGGCAAATAATGGAGGGGCGCATTATCTACTTTTTCTGGGAAATTATTTATATTATTATTATTATTATATTGAATCTGGATTACTGGAACGAATTAAATATTTTTTTTCTATTTGAACGAATTTCACTAATGATTTTTTCATCAAATATACTAATCTTAAACATCTTTGCTTCGTGAATATCTGTAACATCTATTCGAATTTAAAATAATTGTTAATTCGCATCACCCGGTTGTTTGATATAATCATATCAAAGAAAAACAAACGAAATTTTTGAGCGTTATATGTTGTCATAACTCAGCAGAAGGATCTGAAACCTGAATTCAATTCATATATTTTATCATTTATTCATTAGAATTCAGTTGAGAACGTTTATTGTTTATAACATGCCATTTATCCTACATCATCTATTGGATGGAAATTTAGTCCATAAAAAATTAATTACACTTAAAATACATTTTTTCTTTCCTGAAATACTTTTTATAAAAAAGTGTAGAGTTTTTCACACTTCCACACTAAATCTTTGAAAACAAATTCACCAAACCAACATCCACCCCTTCTTTTGCTTAGTACAAAATCCCAAATCTGAAAGGATTCCGATTTGAAATTTTTGCAGGTCTGGTAGAAAGGCTTGAGCAGGCGCTGGACCCCGATTATCCAATATTAACTTTTAGCATTCGGCAGAGTTATCTTCTGTTAGGTCGGCAGAATGGGTCTCTCTGTCTAGGGTTGCAGTTTGGCTAACGACGGCCCTGCTCGGCAGCCATGTGCAGTGTGTCGTTATATACTTGAAATTATAATAATTATCCGGCGACTACGCAACATACGGCGAATTCAGATAACGGATATTCTACACCATATTTCTGTGAGATCGAAAGGTTGCGCAGCCCCTATTGGTCGATTCTCTACTCAATTTTCAATTGGACGGTTCCCTGGCCAGTTGAAAAAGGGACGGTAATTGTCGAGAAATTATAAAGACATTATTATTTTTCAATTCCTCAATTTTGACAACAATGGTTCTGGCCCAGACAGAAGTCGATGTCGTCATGGTGTTTAGGCGCGCCATGTCTGCAAGGACGACAAATTTTCCAGGATAAATGAGCTTGTAGCGTGAACTGAAATTCATTAGAGTGAAAAAAAATCATCTGGATGTGAAATGTCTATGATTGGTTCCTATACATATGTTGGGTTATATAACATAGTTTAAGCATTTAATTTGACATAGCTATACTTCATCTGCTATGTTCTAGTGAATACCTACATGATTATCACAAAGGAACAGCTGTTTTGGTGTAGAGGTTTTTTGAGCTGATTCTATATCAATTTGATGCCCTGAATTTAAATAACGCATTCATTTTCATCTAGAAGCACAAATTCTTGAGATATACAATTTTAGAGGAATATAAGCTGTCAAATATTCCTGCTTTGAGATTTTCTGTGCTCAACTGATGTATTTTTACCCCTATATATGCAAAACATGACCCATTCTTATCAAGAGCCTTCACAAATTGATTCATTAAGCCCAACTTTATATGTAAAGGAGGAAGTATGATTTTTTTTGGTGAATTTTTGGAAATTTCAAAATAATTTGGCCATACATAAATTGTGGAATCCGAAAGTTGCAGGCAAATGTATTGAATTATTATTATCAACAACACAACAACAAGTTCTTTATTGATAAGAATCAATGGGCCATCGACCGAGGTCCTTCAGCTATGTACAATCAAAATATATATACATATATTATTATCATTATATTAGAAATGTACTATTCTTTCCTTCATTTACCAAATTTCGAATCATACTAAATTTTAATCAACATCTAATACAGCACAGTTTTGCTTTTTTCATACACATCATCCCTTTTTCTAATGAAAATAATCCAAAATTTGAATCAAACTTGGTCGACGTAGAAAAATATAAGAAAAAGTAATTAATGTAAGAAATATTTCAAAAAAACACAAGAAGTCAAATATCACGGAAACTGTTGATTTTCGGTTATAAATAAATAGGGATCAATCGAAATGAGTGTTATTAACATCTCTTCAAGTCTAATTTGAAAACACCCTGTATATAATATAGTACAAATTTATTAAATTGTTGATTCGAAGAAATGATGTAGAATATATCGATCGAACACAAAAATTTCAATCTTCGTTCTTCGAAGTTTTATTGGTTCATAATCTTGGACTCTCGAATACTGCCGAAATTAACCAAAATTGAACAGACGAATGACTAACAACTATAGATATAATTTGAAAATTGAATAAATCAGTTTTTTTATTTCTTCTGTGTCCATGTGAAACTTGCAGATTTGGGTTTTTCACACACAACTTTGGAACTTTTACTTTCTCTGTCAAAATATTTGTTCTTCGACATTCTTGAATTCAATAAAAATAATCAATTAATTTATTGTTACGTCTCACACCTTTTTTTATCATTCTTAATTTGAAAAAACAGTTGCTTCGCAAGAATTCTTGTATGGAGTCAACTTCATACAAAAATACATTTCGAATACATATTTGAAAACCACAAAGATTGAAAATTCCGATTTCATCTCGTGATTGACGAGATTAATATAACTTGGGGTATGGAAGTACTCAACCAAGAATTATTTTACTGCGCAACCCCACTTCTAATTTTCTCTCCGTATATAATTACATTCCGAATGTTAAAAAATGAGACAATACTTTCAACTGTTACAACCTGCTGGAGTGGAGGATTGGAGTATAGCGTACTCACGCCTACCGGAAATGAATGCATTTTTTGAATGAAATATGATATTTAGTGAACAGAGGAAAGGGCGTCACTTGGAAATAACAGACTGTCATGTGAAATTTGTTTCGTTTGTGGATTCTTCATTCTTTTTCCCATAATATAAGGAATTATATCCCAAATTGAAGAGAAGACTATTCAAATCATTGAAATGCATACCTTCTGATTCTAGTGAAAAGGCGCCCTTAAAACATCAACCTTTGAGAAAATATTCCACATTTCTGAATATACAGGAGGAAATAGTTCCTTATAATACAAGTGCAGAAGGCATTGATATTCTTCCACGAGTTCAAAATTCAAAAACGAGGCACGAAGAGGCGAGCAAATACTTGTTGTTTAGGGGTCAGTAATAAATGAATAATACGAAAAAAAAAGATCAATGGAATAAAAAATTTTAAAAAACTTAAAAAAAAAAGAGTCTAAATTGAGTTTTGCTTATCTGATGACGTCATGGTCTTAAGAGCATCATCTAATTATCTAATAGATCGTTAAACGGTTGCAAGAATATCGATGCAGAAACTTTGAAGCGATATAATCGCGAATTATTCAATAAAAGAATTGATAAATGTATTAAAGTCTGAAATCATTTTGAACAGTTACTGATATGATATGAAATTTAAAAAATTATCATTATTAAAATATTTTTTGAATGGAATTCAGTTCAATTTTTCAAAATCCAACAAAAAAAGTTCAAAACAAAAGTAACTATATTTTTTTATGAGGAATGAGAATCTGCACTAAAATTCAAATTTCCATTTAAAAAATCAAGTTGGCCTTCAAATAACCTTGTCAAAGTCAAGGTTAATAAAATTGAAATATTTTATCTGAAGTACATAGTTTTTGAGATAATTGACTGTCCCAAGTTGAATGCTTCACCTTGTATATTTCAAGGTCCCAATAATGAAATATAATTTCTGTTATTCAAGTGAAGGGTTTCTACTCAAGAACTCTATATATTATATTCTTCTATATCTCTACCATCTTTGTTTTGTTGTGACATATCTGCTGGAATTTTTAGTGTAGTCTATAAATTATTGAGCAATATAAAAAAATTGAGTATTCTAACTTATATTTAAATTTCTTCACTTTTCAAGCTCCACCGAGCCAAACAAATGGTGTTAACTCGGATTTTTTTTCATTCTGACAATTGGGTGTCCATAAAACAAACATAATTTTATAGAACAAGCATTTGGCGGATAGGTTTGCTAACGAAGTACTACTAACCATTGGGAGATTTGAATAAATTCAAGGAACGTGATATGATTAACAGGACACATGATTTACGAGCTGCTAATTAAACATTCATGAATGTATAAGATGTACACTTCTAAGGAGATTTTTTACTTTTAATTGGCGTCAGTGTAAACAAAAAACGCCATAAATCAGTCTTCCTCTCCTCCCCATTACTTGTGAACGCACCATGAAGATCTTGATAGGGTTATCGTGTTTGAGAGAAGTAAATAGGATATTTAAAAGGCGGAATAATTTGTTCGAAATTCCTCCTCATCATCGACCCAGGAGTTGATCATTTTATGTTCTCAGGTAGGGTAGATAGGATCGTCCGTTGAAGTAGTTTAAGGAGATCGGAAGGATGGCTATCGTAAAAAATTCCGGTTCATTTTTTTCGATAATGAACCTTTCAAATTTTCGGTAAAAAATTTTAAACTTCCTTGAAAATTTTCATATTGATCGTTTGGCAATATGGAATATCTGAGATACTTCTAATTTTCGCACAGTATTATTCATTAGCTTTTCGTAAATATCTAAATTTTGATATCATTATTCCGAATCCTTCACTATTTGTTATACAAATGATATATACTTTTTGAATAGAAATACAATTCCAAATTGAAAAATTGAATGTTTACCAACTTGAATTATGTATATTTGTTTCGCAAACATGGATTTGGTACGGATTTACAGGAAGCAATGTCAACAGGAAGGCATAGATCTTACTCTTCTGTGAAATAAGTATACAAATTAACATTGAAATTGAAATAACAATTTAAGAGAGTTTGATTTTAATGAATGATTACTTTAAATTATAAATAATAAAACTTTTTTAATTCATCACTAGTTTTTTCACACTCACACAGAAAATTTGAATTAAAAAACATTAGAAATTATTCTAATTTTCTGATTATTTGATAGTTTTGGACAACGGGTAAAAGATCAATGTGATAGCAGATATTCCATGTGAATATATACATAACTCCTTCAGTTTGAGGTTTTTCATTGGATTTTTGAATTCCTACACCTTCACCTTCGAAATGAATTCAAATTGTTGAGCTCTGGTATAAGCTCAAAAGATATTTATTATGTGAATAATAATGGATGCTTCATGCTGTGAGCTTCGGGTGTTCGTTGGGTGTATTCAATATTTTTGATATAATTAAGTGCTGAGTTATTGTTTATTACAGACTGACAGTCTGTGGTGGTTTGAGTTGGAAAATCAAAGTGCTAAACTTCGCCTTTTGCTGACTAGGTCATGAGTAGGTATATGTATTTTTATACTTTTTAGTAAAAAAAGCTGTTTTATTAAATGGTACAGTTCTGGATAATTTTTTTTTTTTTCTTAATACGATCTTTTGTTAGTTCAAGTTGTACATATTTATATATGTATAGGCAAATAAATACAAAGATAAATAATTAGTTATATTCTTGAAGTGAATGATTTCACTCAAAAATCAATAATGCAATAATTTTATATTTATATCGAATGACATTCATCAATTCCTCAGACCATTATAATTAAAATTTTATTGGCCAACGAATCAAAGAGATGATTTTTGAAATAAGTAATATCTATTATTACTTGTATCAGCGGAGAGTCCATATTTACCATGAAAATTATTAAAATAGGCTTAAATGTTATTCAAATACCGAATTCTTCTTATCCAATTTGGATGTACAGTTGAAAAAAGTCTGTTAGTTGTTACATTTGGATTTGTCGATCTTTTTTCCGTCAGTTTAAAATTAAAACGAACGATATATGAATCTTTACTTTCTTTATATTTCACTGACCATTCACAATTCGATAAATTTTTCGAATCACCTTGGGAAGTTTTGGCAAATATCAGGTCATATTCCACCCGCCCAGTGAATATCATATGATGATCACATTCTTTTGGAAGTAATAAACTCAGCAATTACGAAATAAATACCTCTGTAATTTTTTCATGTTTATTTTGAATGAACATTATTATTATTATTATTAGCTGTCGCATTGTCACGCCAAGTTAATTCGAGGATATATGGAAAAAAATTGCAACCTGGCTTATCTTCATCTTAACAGTTGACCATTGTAAATACACTTTGGTCCAAAAAATTTTCAACATGATCTTATTTCTGGTAAAGTTTTTAGCTTTTTGAGCTTTGAATCAGGCGCGGATCCACGGGGGGGGAACTGGGGGAACGTTCCCCCCCCAAATGACCCAGGCACCTCTTAAATTTTGCCGTCCCTCCTAGAATTTGACATACTTAGGCTCAAATAATTACAATATCAGCAAAAATTTCACCTTCAATACATTTTGGGAAGATCCATATCTATGAACGGCAAAAAAAATGACGTCCCAAAATGGCGAAAGTGTCTGGGGTCCACATTTTCAGTATTTTGAGTATTTTGAGTATCTAAAAGTTCCCCCCCCAAAAGTGGGGCCTGGATCCGCGCCTGCTTTGAATTCCTAGACAAACGAGCTCCTCTGAAAATTGAGTTTTAAAAGAAATCGAACATTGTATCATATTCTTGGAAAACTCTTCTTGAATCATCATTTTTCCATTAGAATGTAGATAGAATGAACGGAAAGTAAACATTCGTGCTCGATCCCGAATAAAAGAGAGATAGAAGTTTAGTGTCGTCAATCAAAATCGAGCTAGCCAATTGTGTGTGCGAGCCATAGGCGTGGGGAATCCTGATTCTATTGTTGGATGTTTTATCAGGAATCCTTTTTTCATAACTTCACAATATCTAAATCATTAAACATAGAAAAACATTGACCCTTTTAAGCACGAAAGAATTTTTATGAATAAATCACATTGTATACTATTTTTAAACATCAATTGGTAATTTCGAAATAAATCAAATTATGTTACGCTACTGCTATAGTGTCACATCAGACAAGGGGTGACGAATGTTGGAATCAGAACAAATGCATTAGTAGCAAGGCGATTTCCGTTCTTCTTATTAATATTCTAAGGGGTAATGTAAAATGCATAATTGCTAGTGGATATTATAAAATCATATTCCAGAAATTTTTTTCATCCCATAAGTGATTCTTCCACCTTCGGTTAACTCGAAACCAAGTTATCGATGACAAAAATGATAATAAAAATTCACATTATTCTTAGAGAAAAAATACAGTAATAAACATTAGTGGTAAGGGCGTAAGCCTGTACGCAACTCATAATTTGCCAAAGTAAACAATAGAGTAGCCAATATTACAATAAATAACAGAAAGATAATATCACAATAGAAGCAGAAAAACAACATTTGTATATACAATAAGAGAACTCATAATTATTTGTATGGAGTATTTCAAGGGATTAGCAGTAGTGCAAATATGCAATGCTCAGACTTTCCCATGATTTTATTCAATTCCCCACCGCGAATTGCACGCCACTGGTCACGTCTGCTGAACACAATTCCTCCTCATCCAGAATCCCTATCAATTACCCCCTTTTCGACAGCAAGTCGTCTCTTAACAACGCCCCCTACGATCCTCCGGATTTCAGTTCGATGGTTTTCTCATACATTTGTTTGTTTAATCCGTAATTACGAGACTCAGACGCTACAATTATATAAGAGAAGATCCAATTAAAGTAATGGGCAAATGCCACGAACTATTAAAATTTCGTTTGAACGTCCCAGAACAGGTCTGATAAATCGTAAGATGTATAATAATTTCGGACTAGCTGCCCGAGCGGGTCCAAAAATTGCTAGCTTTCATGTCGACTGAAATTCGTACCAGAAATGATTGATCTTTTGGCGCTCGAGAACTGTTATGTCGGAAGAAATATTCGGTATAGATGTTGGTTTAGACCACTGTTTGTTTAATTCGATAAGTCATTCGCATTCCATTGCAATGAGGATCTCAACATCTGGTCCGTCATTTATTGTATCGGTATTTTATCTACAATTATATACGAGAAGGGATTCACGGCTTGGCTTGATTTTCAAGCCACTTGGCTTGAGCTTGACTTGATTTCAAGTCAAGCTCAAGTCAAGTAGTAGTTTTTTAATCTCAAGTCAAGTCAAGTCAAGTATTTATTTATCAAGTACTTCAATCATATGAACCTTCTTGATTTTTAGCAGTTTTATTGTGTAATAATAAAATTAAAAAAAATGAGGAAATGAGAAGAGGAATCTTGCAAAAAAAAACTTTTATTTAATAAACTTATTGTATAAAAGAACCGAAAATGTTAACTTATTTGAAATAGAAACATAAATGAAATCACTATAATCATCATGACAAAATAAAAAATAATAAAAAAATAAAGTTGCTCAATATCGAGAAACCTCCAGGCTTTGTTTGATTTCTCAATTTTCCATCCAGGGTCTAAGACACATGAGGCATCTTTGGTATAGATTTGTTGCCTAACCTATTGCGGGTTTTTGTAACTATAAGAACAGCTCTGGGAAATTGTCTTTCAATAGAAGCTGAAGTTGCTGGCGTTAATAAAAAATCTTTGGCCATTTTGCTCAAGTTTGTAAAGATATTTCTGAAACTACCAAAATCTACCATCATATTTCATAGAAATGTGAGAAAACTGCTAATAAAGTGACACTGGCGATTGCTTCAGTCTCTCGGCGCTCTAGAAATCCTCTTAGTCTCAGCGCGCTTTAGATTGCAAAAACATATGCCGTGCGACGCCTGCATATCAAGCTCAAGCAATATCAAGTAGCTTGATATCGAGTCAAGCAATAAATACCTTAAATCAAGTCAGGTCAAGCTCAACTATGTAATATTTCAAGAGCTTAATTTTCAAGTCAAGTAGTTGGCTAAAATATTCAATTAATTCGATATCCATTCTTGTGGATCCTTTATCACAATCATTTGGGGGTTTTTCTGGAATTTTGAAGCTCTTCTTTATTGATAACATTTCTCTTATGTAGTATGTAAAATTGTTTGTTTTTGGGTTTGTCCTGTCATGTACTCCATTTGAAAAAATAAAAAATAAAAATGTCAAGCTACCTGGCTTGATGAATCACTACATAAGAATTAAGGAAAGAGAAACTTTTTCATCATTTTTTGGATGAAAAATTTTTGTCTCCGAATTCAAAATTTCCACTAACACCTTCAGTTTTTTGTTTGTCTGTCGATTCCCCATAATAGCATTAACTTTCTATTCGATTTTGATGAAATTTGTAGGGAGTATTAGGTTGATTTGGGTCGTTATTACTATCATTGGAAGTAAATATTTATTTGTCAAATACTCGAAAAATCTAGAACATTTCATCGTGCTACTTGATTTTCAGCAGTTTGATTGTGTAGTGAGTACACAATTTTTATTGAACCCCGTTTTGGAATTGAAGGATGATTTATTTTCAGTTTTCTCAATCTTATTATTCACATTTAAAAAAAGGTTCTAGCCGGGCTCAAACTTGATGAAGTTTATTCGAAGAAGCTAAAAGTTGGTTCGATTCTAACGATCTTTGAACAAAGAAAAAAAATATTCTGAGGATAGCAGCGAAAACCGAGGCGAAAACTGGATCAAATTATATCGAGAGTGCGAAATTTCTTGGTGTCCCAATCCAGGGGCACCTCAAATGCAATACTCATATGGAAAATCACACTAAAAAGTTGTCATCTATCATATTTGTCTTAGGAAAGGCTGAAAAAAGTGACTACTCTCTTAAATTTCTACCATGATCTGTTTCACAGTTCCATGTCCTACGGCATCCTCATTGGAGTGAAGCACCGGAAGCAAACTCAGTTTTTCTCCAGCAGAAAACTTTGGCATTACTGTGTCATACTAAGAATACTTCATAAAGTACAATATACAATATGCTCACCTTTTATGGCCAATTCATCTATGCTTGTTTGTTTCGTGTATACATGAAAACAGGCACAAATGCATTGAAAGTGGCGAATTCCATCAGTAAGCCACAAGTAAAAAAAATCACGAATTATTTCTTAATGTTACTACCGAGGTTACTACTCTATTCACGAGTTTTTGTCAGATGTGTTCAAGTAAATTTCATTGAAATATTATTGATATTTTAGCTTTTTTTATGACAATTAATTGTTACCGCATGTTTTATAATAATTTTTGAAATGAATTTGATTTAATTTGACCTGATTCTCCAATCACCATGTTCTACAAGTGAATAATAGGTATGTATGTACAATCATTGAAGTATTTTCACTCGCAGTTAAATACAACTGGTTTAAAAATATACAATGTCTTTTCGAGATGAAAAACTCTGGTATTTTGTGTTACTTTGATCTGAGAAGTGACAAATATTTGCCACTTTTTGTTACTCACGAATGGAACTGATGTTTATATCGCAGAAATCAAACACAATAGACGACTAAATATTTGTGAGTTGATTTATAGAAAAAAATTAGCAGTGGTGTGTTCAAAATGAGCTAACGCGAATTAAACAATTTTTTGTCTGGAAAATGATGTTCAAAAACATATCTGCTTTTTTTTCGATAACAATACTATATTATTGTCCCTGAAAATAAGCCATTTTTTCCATCAACCTTCGGATCCCACTATCACATCTGCTCGTGTTGACACATCGGTTTTTAATTCATCATTTGGGACAACCTTCAATTTCAATGATTTTTTTTCGCCAGTAGACTGACCTAATCGTTGGCAGTCCGCTTGTAAACGGTCACATGACCCGCAATTCCTAGAAACTCTGAGAACGCCAGAACCAGGCGCCCGGCGATCAAAACTGAAAGATTACCCCCAAACTATTAAAAATACATTTCTGTCGAATTAGGCCCGTCTTCGAGGAGGTATAGTCATTATGGGTGCAGGGTCCAAAAAATGACATGTGTATGTAGATGGTTCTGGATGAGAAATGTTTGTATCAATTACAGAAATGACCGTCCATTTACCAGCTTGTTCAGAGATGCGTGACAATAAACGTTTTGTGTTTCAACAGAATTAGTTTGTTTTTGACCGGGTTTTTTCTTGCCCTGAAATCACTGGGGGTGTTCATTTATAGGAGCCGTCATTAGATTCGAGCGGACGGAGACATCACCGTTGCCTTTGAAAAAGAGGTCATCCCAATGTTTGCTGAAGCCAACCTTCTAGGGGAGTTAGCTAGTTGTATAATTTGTATTTTTTCTTGAGAAGAGTGGGTTGAATATGCTTAAATCTTGAAGATAAGTTAAAGAAAGGGTTGAAAATTTTGATCTACAATGCATCATAGAATTCATGAATCAATTTTTAAATTTCACTCGTACCGGGTGATTTTTTTGACTCGAATCAGTCAAAAATTTCGAAAAGGAAACATGTTTCGAGTAAAAGGTTGATGGTTTTGAGGGGAAAGTCCACCTCTACCAGAATCTTCTGATACAAGAATTCGAATTTGAGTTATCTATTTTATAGATACTACGATGGCATTATTTCCTCAATATATATTCATTGAAATCGATATAAAGAAATAAACTAAATTTCAAAAAATGATTTTAAAAATGTTTTTTTCTAAACTGATGATGGCTTTAGAGTTCAAACCAATCTGGATAGTATTGGAAGAAGAAAATAGAATATATGCCGTTAATACTAAACTAAAGATTTGGAGAGACAGATAAAATACGTCAATTTCCAACTATCGTTTCAGCCAGAACCGTTTATCGAACAAAAAAACATATTGAAAGAAATTGGTAGGAAATTTTATTCAATTTGTTTTCGTATGGAAATGTCATTCATGAAAAAGGGCATTTTCCGAGTTATATGCGAAAAACCGAAGAAAAATCGAATTTCATATTCAAGCACCCACAGATTCAAATTCGGCACCCCAAAAAAGATATAAAATCAAATAAACTACCCGAAAGAGTGGGTTTTTGGCGAGATAGATAAAATACGCTAATTTTCAACTATCGTTTGAGCCAGAAGAAATTTTATATATTTTATTTCTGCATTTTTGCCAAAGTTCCATTAAATTTTGGTAGTCAATCTCAGATTCAGATTTGGCAACCCAAAACACATTTTTGATCGAAGAAATCAAAACTACCCCAAAACTTTCCTGTGAAAAACACATATTGACTGAACTAAAATTTGTCGGCACTAGATTGTAACATAACACAGGATTTCTTCGAGTTGATTTTTCTCGCCCAGATGTAGTTTTTTCACTTAATCCATTCGTTTATGCCTTCAAGCTGATTCGTTTCAAGTACGATCTAAGTATCGCTGATAGTAACCAGGTGCTATGAACGATGGGAGTCTCTTCTCTCCTGTTGATATCATTGGACTAACTCTAAATATGCTCTCTGGTAGTGCTGATAGCAAACTTTGAAGTATAATTAACCTGATATCCCGTTGTGGATAGCGCGATTGAAATGACAAAAATATATGAACTGGACTTCTTGCAATTCATCCGCTTCAGTATACGGAGACAGTTCCTTGTAATTAATGCTTTGGAAACAACATCACCGTAACAGCTGTACCACCACGTAGTTTCATGTTCTTACCACCCAATAATTGACATAATAGATAGTTTTGTACAGCAAATAACCCGCGGAAGACAGGTTACTTTGTTGTCATGATCATGACGGTATTTTTTCGTGTAGGTACCCGAAGAACGAGTAGCACGGTTCGTACTTCCATCGGTACCTTGCGTACAATTCGACCACTACGTTTATGCATGAGTTTTTATGATGTTTCGGAATTCATATAAATATAAATTATTCCTTAGTTTGAAGGTTTGAGTCCATCAATTCTTTGTCAAATTTAAGAATGTCATTCTGTCCGACCGTAAACACGATAACTCTTGAACAAGAATTTATGAAATCTACACGGAAATTGAATTTCGAAAGTTGCAGTTGAGTCCGTTAATGGGTTATGTTATAGTGAGATTATATTTAATAAAAGGTAATAAACGAATTACACTGATCAACAATTGCTAGGGTTCACTTATGAACTTCTCTTCATTTGTATTTTTTTCAAGTTATCTCGTGAATATCTGTACATTATATGTTCTCTAAGGACAAAGTAAGATGTTTTGAGTTGATTATATCAAAGTCTTCCTCACTTCATCGGCTCTTGTTCACAAAATCGATTATTATCTGTAGGCTGTTACAGGTGGAGTGAAAAGCAATGTGGTATTTGTTATTAAATCGGTTTTTTTCTCTTGTTCAAACACATAAGGTGACAATAATTGAAGAAATGAGAACAATATCAGCTTATCAGTCATGCCGAGAAGACGTTTGGCTCCTGTGCAACTGGACCAAATCATACGGTGGATACAGGAAGGTTTGTCCCGGCGGTTGAATGTTTCGCAAAGTGTCGTGAGTCGGGTTTGGAATAGGTTCATCCAAAACGACTCAGTAGCTTATGTTCATCAGGGAGGTCGGCAGCGCAGTACAACAGCTGCCTAAGATCGTCTTTTGATCCTCAATGCTAGGAGAAATCCCACTTACCTGGCGTCGCGGCTCAATAGATCACTGAGAGTTGCAACAGGAGTTCTAATTTCGAACCAGACTGTAAGACGACGACTACATGTTCGTGGTTTGGGAGCACGTAGGAGGGTACAACATCCCCGTTTGAATAGGGAACACCGGGTTCATCGACGGAAATGGGCTGAGGAGCACCGCAATTGGACACTTGAAGATTGGAGCCGATGTTTATTTACGGATGAGTCTAGATTTCGTTTGGTCAACTCCGATGGACGTATTCTTGCTTGGAGGGAAAGAGGTCGAAGGTATGCAGAACAGTTTATGGTACCCACAACAGCTTTTGGCGGAGGTTCTATATGTGTATGGGGAGGCATTTGTTTGAACCAACGCACAGAGTTGGTTGTTCTGCAGAACACCACCATGACCAGCCAGAGATATCAAGATATGATTATTGAACCCATAATTGTTCCGTTGGCGGCTGCCGTGGGCGAGAATTTCATTTTAATTGACGATAATGCCCGTCCACACCGTAGTCGTCTGGTTAATGAAGCGCTAGAAACTCATGCTATTGAAAGGATGGACTGGCCAGCTCGCTCTCCAGACATGAATTGCATCGAACATGTCTGGTCTGAGATGTCTAGACAATTGTCAACCTTAGAACAACCGATCAATAACCTGGAGGACCTTTCTAACGCTTTACGGGATATTTGGACGAATTTGCCCCAAAATTTTATAAATCGTTTGATCGAAAGTATGCCTCGTAGGGTAGAATGCTTGAGACGAGCTCGAAGGGGACCAACTAGGTACTAGCTTAACCGAAACTTCAGCCTTCTTGTGGTTTCATCATAAAATTTTTATGTTATTCAAACACAGAATTTTGAGTGTTCCTAATAAAGTCTTTTTTTCTCTCCAACTTTCCATTTTTTCATTCTTTTCTCAAGTGAACCATATTATAAACTGGAAATACTCTGATATCTGACTAAATTTATAATCTTGGAGCGAATATTTCAGAAATAAATTTAGAACAAGTAAGTGATCCCTATCAATTGTTGAGCAGTGTATATGAGGGAAAAAATATCCTCAATCCTCAGATACAAATTAATTATCCGTGAAATTAGAAAACATAGAACACTAGTTGATATCAGAGTTAAATCATATATATAAGGTGTATTAAAGAGAAATCCACAATTTTCGCAGGAGAATCGAGACTTTAATTACTATAGTTAGAATTATCCGATTTAGGTTGAATATGCGCCGTTTTGTTCAAATTGCAATTTTGAAGAATTTCATAGAAGCCCTTGACCCTATTGGCAAAAAATTGAGACAGTCGATTTTCACAAGCCTGTCTTGAAGCGAATTTGGCAAAATTGTTTCCATGGCCAGGAACAGATGGTAATTACTCAGTACCAAACACAGACTATAAGGTGGGTGCATAAAAAACCTACCAACCAAGCTTCCGGTGCTTCTGGCGATTCACTATCGATGTGTGTGGCCTGTCATTCTCCTGATGGAACACAATTCCTCTCCTATTGCTTCCTTCAAATGGTCCAATTGTTGGCAGTAAAGTTCCGAGTCAACAGTTGCGCCGTAGGGAAGCAGTTCATACTAGATAATTCCCTGCAAATCCAACAAAACACATATCTAAACCTTCCTGGCCGTCAATCCTAGCTTGGCCACCGCTTCCGTCGGCTCACCGCGTTTCGACCACGACCGTTTTCGCTTGACGTTGTCGTAAGTGATCCCCTTTTTATCACCAGTCACCAACCTCTTCGAAAATAGCTCGATTTTGTTGCGATTGAGCTATTATTCGTAGATGGAAATTCGGTCCATGAGGTTTTTTGTGTTAACTCTTGTGAAACCCATAGATCGAGCTCCTTCTCGAGACTTACCTTATGCAAAAAGTTTCAAATGGTTTTTTGTGCAATATTTAGCTTTTGGGCAATCGAAACAGTGCTCACATGACGGTCGGACTCGATAATGTTCGTGATTTCATCGACATCTTCGACAATTGGGCTTCCAGTGCGTGGTTTATCTTTGACATCAAAATTAATGGAACGGAATCTACGATTAGCTGTAACAGTATCAGGACCATAATGCTTATTACATTTTCAGCCTTCATTTTCGCCTTCATCGAAGAAAAACTGTGAGTTATAGCGTATTTTCTCTTTGCCCTTAACCATCTTTGCACGCGCTGAAACTAAACTGTGTCAACTAGTCACAAAACTGTCATGAAAGTTCTTGTAGTACGAAATCTCATCTTTCTGAGGCGATCTACTGGAACCCAATGGGACTTATACAATGCTAGATACAGATAACTAAAGACATCTATTGGAAAAATAATGGATTTTTCTATACTATAACTAATATTTTGGACCTACCATAGAAAAATTCAAGTACTTTTTCTAACTGCAGTGAGAACCTATACATTTTGAGGTGTAACAGAAAATCCAAAAGCATCCAAGACAATTAAAACCGAGGTATAAATGTATACCAAATCACAGAAGACCATTCGTAAACGCGCGAACCATCGAATACGTCCAAGTAGGGCCTTCTTCTTCTCCATCATGCGGTGCTCATCCTACCATGTGCAGCCGGTCACGAGTTAGCGGGACGCCATAAAACTCCGCGTCCCGGATTATACGGCAGGGCCGCATATTATCCGACATCCACGGACTCGTAAAAAATGCGCAACTCGTGTATCTATATTCCCTCATGGTTGCCCGCCTCGATTTGAAATGATAATTTCATCTGGAAAGTCGTGAACCACGGGGTTGGTATCGATGATTATATAGTTGGGGAAGCGGACCATGAAGACGCTTTCGTTAGGAAATATGTTTCCTTCGCGGAGTTCTTGGCGGGGAAGAGGAAATATGAGTGTCTCAGTAGAGCCAAATAAATGAAAATTTATTCCTATAGTCTTAGGGTACATTGTTGGCGTTCCGTAATCTACCATCTACCACTATTCTTTCAATGCCACTTCTAGTGAAGATTGGAACCATAAATTTGTTCCACTTTTGGCCGGTGTATAGTAGATTTGGAAGGTAGTCGCCCACGATGAAAATCACAAAAGGGGTGCCCCAAGGATCAGTGCTTGGACCAATTTATTCTTGATATATATCGATGACCTGATATGTAACGTTGATGCGAATGATGAGACTGATGATACAACATTCTTAAATAGAGCCAAAACATGAATACACTCCTCAAAAATCGAGGAAGATGCTTCAAAATGGTGCAGTTTTACCTAATTATATGAAACTAAACCTAAACAAAACACAGGACTTCGGGGTATCAATTACGTAGGGGAGTTATGCCACAAACTATAAGGTGTAGTAAAAAGAAATACATTACTTTTGCATGAAAAATTTTAATTACCATAGTCATCATAATCCGATTTAGGTCAAATATGCGCGTTTTGTTTGATACTTTGTTGCCATTATGAAGATAATAGTATTATGCCTCTCTCACCACCAGAAGCCATTGGCAAAAAATGGAGACAGTCGATTCTCATAAGCCTCTGTTGAAGCGAATTTTTCACCAGAAAAATTGTTCACCATGGACGGGAACAGATGGTAATAACTTAGTGCCAGGTCCAGGCTAGAAGGTGGATGCATAACCAAGCTCTTGGATCTTCCGGCTAATCGATGTGTGTGGCCTGGCGTTATTCTGGTGGAACACAATTCCTCTCATATTGGCCAAAGCTTGACGATCGCTTCCTTCAAACGGTCCAATTGTTGACAGTACAGTTCCAAGAAAATAGTAGTGCCGCCGGAGAGCAAATCACAGTGGAAAATTATATGCCAATACTACCAAACACACAGCAAAACCTTCCTGGCCGTCAATCCTAGCTTGGCCACCGTTTCCGGCAGCTCACCGCGGTTCGACCACGACCGTTTTCACTTGACGTTGTCGTAGGTGATCCTTTTTTCATCACCAGTCACCAACAGCTTCAAAAATGGGTCGATTTTGTTTCAGCAGCGATTCGCAGATGGAAAATTGGTCCATAAGGTTTTTTGTGTTAATTCGTGTGGTACCCATACATTGAGCATCTTCGAGATCAGAATAATCAAAAGTATACCCAGTAAAAAAGAAGCGATACCTACTTATCACGCTCATATCATAGCAGAATGAACTATAGCATCATCCAAGGCATTATCTTATGGGGCGCATCTCAAAAGGATGAAGAGGTGTTTCTTAAAGATTATACTGGATTCTTATCCTCACTGCTGCCTATCAAATTATTATTATGTTGTATTGTATAACACTATTTTTACGCACTTCCTCCAGGGATAGCGTGGGCTACCAATTTGCCCAAATTTTGAGTCGAGAAGATAATATAACAAGAAAAAACTATTGAGTGAAAAAAATATCCTTTTCTTCCTAACAAATCTAATATTGAATTGTATGTATTCTCTTCCTATTTTGGTAAGATATTTCATAAATTAAAAAGTAAGATTGAACGAAAAAATTTACATTTTGAAATATACAGGGTGAGTCTTTGACTTGTACATATATTTTAACCGAAGGTTCTTGAGGTCAAAAGAAACACTTTTTTCATTTACCATTTTTTCCGATTCGGCCCTGTTAAAAAGATATAGCCATTCTAAATTTTCAAAATGAGCTAATTCACCCCTGAAAACCGGAACACTGAAGTTTTCTCAAGCATAAGATATACCTTTTGAACCTTGGAAATAAGCTACTAAATTAGAAAAACCATCATAAACTCACGTTTAACATTCCATTTGTTGAACAAAGTAGTGTTTATAATCAAATAAATGAGTTATTCCAATTTCGTTGACGCTAAAGATTAAATATTCTTCTCTTGATTTCTATTTCATTTTCGATAATTATAACGAATTGAGCTCGCTACCACCCATATTAGCTCTGATACTCATATCCATTCATTCATTATATTTCATTTATATGATATCGTTGTTTATTTTTCGTGCAAGAATTAACCTTAAAATCTCAAATAAATAATATTCATCTATGAAAGATCTAACACAGACTATAGTAATCTGTGGTTTTAAGTTTGAATTTCAAATTTCGAGTGATGCCAAATATAAACACAGCAGTTCGGTTCGAATAATCTATGTTCTAACCTAAAATTTTCATTTACAGTTTACACTGTTATTGTTATAAGATATTTGTTATGAAATGAAGCATTTGATTTGTTCCAACTATCTCATAAAAATATTGAAATGCATCAATATTTTTGAAACCATCAGTATGAAAATATGGAAATATGTAAAATATTCTGGCTCTGTAATCAATGGAAAATGTTAGACTCCACTTGTAATCAAATTTGTTGTTAATGTGTACCTACATTATAGCCAACTTTACTACTTAATTCATCTTGATTTTGGCATTGAAAATAAATGAGAAGTATTCAATGTAAATATCCACAATAGAATATTTGGTTTCTTTCAACTCACCTAATTTGTTTTCACATTAAAACAATTATGGCCCTCTTGGAAGTATGTCAATCATAAGCTCTTAGGATGAATTTATGGAATAGCAAAAGAATAAAAGTATTCAATCTCAATCACATGAAAATTTGTCTAGTATGTACCTAGTCCTAGTGGTATGTTTCGATGTGAGTTTGAATGAGCCGAAGAAGAATACAGTATTGTTCGATAGCAGCAGTCTTTAGTGGGATATTGATTGTTGTCATTATAATGGGACTATTTTGTGAAAACTTTTTTAAACATGGGTTTTATGAATAATCTGGACTTTTCAAAAAGAATGTTGATTTTAGTGAAGTATCTTCTTATTATCAGAGCTGTGCCAAAGGTCAGTGATTTTTAATCAAATCGAGGAGTTGAGGTGAGCTTATTCAAATAACTTCATTTTCAAACTAAGTTGGCTAGTACTTCAATTCTTAAATCTGAGACATGACTTCATAGTAAATATTCATTTCTGTGGTTTTTTTTCCACAATAGAACAGAGTTGCATTCAGCCAAAGTACCCAATTTTTTGAATTTCACAGATAATTTTTTTTTTTAAGATCAAGTTATTCGAAAACGGCGCTTTGTACGGGAAAATATGAAGAATACTTTTATTTTTCAAATTAGCCAAATATTCTTCAATGAACGTTCAAATTACTATTAAGAGTTGGTTTCTTCGAATTTCTGGTATTTTTATGGTATGTTATGTTCATAACAAAGGAACAGAAGAATGTGTATGGAATCTGGTGTTCGGAGAAGATGTATCACATAAAAAAAAGCTATATTTCAAAAATCATTTCCTTCGATACAACCATTTACGAGATATAGCCGAAAATCACATTTTTTTAACGATTTTCAACAGCCTGTATCTTTTTAACCGGGCCGAATCGGAAAAAATGGTAAAGGAAAAAAGTGTTTCTTTTGACCTCAGGAATCTTGGGTTAAAATATATGTACAAGTCAAAGACTCACCCTGTATAAAACCTCGAGATCTAATAAAGAAATGCAATATAGAATGCTAAGAATGAGATTTTATATAAACATAAGTTGCTATAATGCGTTGATCCTCCGTGAAGTGGAACCGTATCTACCACTGTCAGAAGATCCGACTGTCATCTCTTTGTAACATACAACAGGAAGTAATCGTCGTACTGAATGTTATTGTTCAATTATAATTATCTTATTTTGCACAGTACAAAAACTGACCTCATTAAGTGGCATTCTCACGGGAATTGCGGAGTAATTCTCAAAAAGTGTGAAGAATTCAATTAACAGGTGAATTTGTTACACGTTTTTCCAGAACTCAATGCCGCTATTTCAGCGTTCATGGAATCCAGTGGTATTCACTTCAGAAAGTATCTCTCCTACTTTCAAGTTTTCTAGTGCAAGACACCTACAACTTTGCTCATAAAGCAAAACAAGCATCAGAAATGACATATTGTGGTTTCATCCAAATTATAAGATTCTGAGTAAATTATGTTAAGTTCTGAAAAACTCCTCATTAATGCCTATTCGCCTCAGTCGCATATTCGTTAGATGGAATATAGAAATAGGTATAGCATTTTGACTTGATTAATTTTCTCGATAGTGAAATTTCCCTTTTAATTCGGTGTTCACCAATATCATATTTGATTCCAATATTAATTATTTCATAATGATTCAATATCTCCTGAATATAATTGGTAATTGTTATACTGATATTAATTTTTCTTCCAGTTCGTAATGGATATTCATGTGTACCAGTGGCACTGGCGGAAGGCCTGGATATAAAGCTCAATGCTGCTGTGAGAAAAGTTGAGTACAACAATAACGGAGTGGAAGTCACTGTATACAATCCTGGTAATCCATCTATAACAAATACATACCATGGTGAGTCCCCTTGTTTTACTTCATAGATAATAATGTAATATTTATGAAAAGTTATAGTAGATATATTTCGTAGTTAGTATATTAGTATATTTCAGTCTTTTTAATAATCATATCAAGTTCAAATGAGATTGAACTAAGTGATATCCATAAATTTGGAAATCCATTCTAAGGTACCAGGTAGAATGTTTTGAAACGAAAAATGTCACACAATTTACAGTATATGCTTTCGGTAATATGTGAACGATTTTCTTTTATCTAGATTCTCCTCCGAATCTTTTTTCGTGTGTATTTTATTTGACGCCTATTTTCCTGTCTCTTTCTGTATTATTTCTGATATATGTCTGGCAGGTTTAGACTATGGTTTTCAGACGCTTGTTTCAGGGCTTATTACAGAGCTGCAAACCTTGGAGTTATTTTTGAGATTATGTTTATATTTTTTTCATAAATATTTCTTCTTCTGCTTTAATAAGGTTGGTTTGTCCAAATATTTAACAGATAATATCACATTCTGTATCATACAGTACAAAACGAAAGGCTTAACATATAACTCATATATATACTGACCTTCCTAATTTGAGTTATGTTATGTTAAACAGATAAAACTTGGGTTGGTCGACCTGCATTTTGACATACAAGTGGAATTTTATGCTTGGCATAGGCGTCAAAAATGGGACTGAAGGCATGCACAAATTAAGCATGCAGTGTCAGACTCAGAAATAGACACGAAAAAGGCCTAGTGTGATATCAGGTTAATTGACTCACGTCATATCGGATAGTTCATTTTGTCAAACATCGTGTTATTCTGCTTCAAAAGCCAGCATACAGATTCATATATTCGTATATGTATTAATCACTTAAAATAAGTTTCCTATCTTTTGTGTGTTTATGGTCAACCTTTCACATGTAACTTCTATTTGAATTACATCTGCAGGGTAGATAGATAGAATAGTTTATTGTGACATAAACATGAATTGCAGAGGCTGAACCGAACATACTGAATAATATCAATTTCTTTAAAGATACCTAGGATGTCTTGGTAATTTAAAAAAAAATCATCGTAGCAAAAAAAAATTATGGATGGGAACTCCCACTGAAAGAGCATTCTAAAATTTTTCCTGATCGAGTATTCCCAAGCCATTATTCAACAGTCTCATTGGATGTTGTTTAACTAACGACGCGGATACTTTATGCTCGATCATTTGATGAATTGAACTCAGTATTCAGCCAACATCAGAATCTGTTTCCTTGTTAGGTGAATACGAATGTTCAATAATGAAAAATTCATGTATCGATGGCTTTCGATCATATTGCTCGTTATTTTCCTTGTCTGATAGATTAGGGACATTCTAAATACAACTTTGTTCGTTTTCAATTACGGCCGTAAATTTTCCCAAGGCAGTCGTGTACGGGAGATAGAGCCAATTTAATTTCTTCTCAGAGGTCTAGCAGAGTCCGGATAAGGATCGTGTATGACCTCCCTGACACAAAGAAAACAAAAATAAATTTTCTGCCTGTGGAAATGGTACTATCGAGGGTACTATACTTCCTCGTTTTCTGCTCCTGAAAAGCCAGCACCTCACTCTAAGGTATTTCCGATTTTGTAGCACTACTTAGTATCCCCAAATAATTTTTGACACAACACATTTTATTCTCAAAGAACTTAAACATTTCATTTTTTTCAAATTTTTCCTTTTTTGTCAACACCTTGAAGAATGATACATTAACACCAATGCTGTCCTAATTTTTCAATACCTTTCTTATAGAAAAATTCGTCTTTGGTTCCGAAATATGCTTCAATCTCGGCGATCACTTCATCATTAGAGCTAAATTTCTTTTCTCAGAGCATTTTTCTGATGTCTGCAAAAATCCCGTAGTCACTGGGGGCAAGATCCTAGGGATAAGCCTTTCGCTTTTGTGAACGTTTTTTCTCTAATTCTGCACTCAATCGATTCAATAACGTTATATAATATTCCTTCGATGATTCTATCTTTGTCAATATAGTGAATCAGCCACTTACCAAGCACGTTCTCAGTATGGATGCCATAATCCTGCCTGCTGATTTTTGAGATTTTGGTCGCTTTGGAGTACTTCCACGACTGAGATTTTCAACAATGATTTGGTGCCAGTAGATGTTGAAATGATAGTTCAGATGCAGATTTGTATGAAGAGTTATTAGAGCACCTTTTTGACTCCATTAATGATATAGAGCTCAACATTGTTGGTTCAATGTATATCTGCAATCAACACGATGATGGTATATCACATAGAGCCAGACAAGTAGCTGTTTGGTTGAATGCAATTTTCAAGGCTAATAATTCGTCTGTTTTTTTGAGTATTTCAACAAATCTGGGTTTATGTAGTCTGGATTTTATTGGTTCAATCTTGGTGCTTGCATAGAGTAAGATGTTTGGTGGATTGTGGAATACATATATTATTCGGGTGCCTCATTCTTGTAATGGTTCTAAGAGCTGTTGTTTCTGCTATTTTATATTTCTCAATGCTGGTCTCTTACAGTTATTGTATATTAGGTGTGCATACTCTTAGTAGTCAAAGGCAAATTGTCTTGTAGATTTTACTGTGGTGTTAATGTTGATTCTTTGCTTCCGGTAGGCAAAATTGCTGAAATGCTTTGTCTTAGAAATAGCTTTTTTTTATGTTTTTAGTGTGCATATTTAAATTCAATTTATCAACAAGTATTTTATTGAAGACGCTGGATGGATAGTTTAATCATCGAGTTGTAAAGTAGATGATTTGAAATTCCATGATCCAATATAACAATATTGTGACTTTTCAATTTTTTCAATTTTTGCATGCGATATCAGTTTTGTGTCATCTGCGAAATGTAAGATGTAAAAATCGTTAGTCAGAAGAGCTGTTGCCGACTTTTTCTTCTAATTTTATGTTTTTTAAGAATTGTTTATACAACACGATCAGTCTGTTGGGTACTCCTAGCTTGTACAATTTATACAAAAATGCTTTATGTCACATTTTGTCAAAGACCATTTCGATATCTAAGCTTATAGTAGAAGTTTTATTTGATTTGAGCGTTGCATTTTGGGCATTTGATATGAGGATTGTGAGTGGTTGGACTGTTGATCTATCATTGCTAAAACCAAATTGAAAGCTTGAAATGTGTTGCTCTATATGTGGAGTCGACAGTGTTTTTATTATTGTCTCATATAATTTTCCTATCACAGATACTGGAGTGATGGGCCTGTAGCTTCCTACTCGTTGTTTATTTGTATTCGGCTTAGGGATATTTATGATCTGCACTATATTAAGAAAATATTTTTTTCCAACGAATCGTTGGCGCTAAAACGATCATAGGAAGAAATCGTGCAGAATCAATGCAACTATCATGTATCACAGTTTGTCATAGAGCTTGTAGAACTCCCTACATAGAACTCAATATTTCCTCCTTTTTTTTTGTCAAAATTTGCTGATTTCATTAAAAGTCCTCTTCTCGAGTAGACATACACTAGAAGGTAACAGAGATCATTCGATCGGCATACTCCCGGACCGCAACAACAAAACCGCAATGCGGTAATGTAAAAATCTCCATAAACATCCCGCTCAGCTCCCTCCAAGACGAATGTAGCAACATTCGCATAAATTCCTCATCAATTAGGTACGTAGGAGCTTGAACAATGCGCGTTGAAAGGAGGACCTGTCACATCCGATGTAGTCCAGACGAATGGTGGCCCCATAGCCCGTAAGTCTGGCGGAAGCGACTGATCTTCTGCTCTCCGCAACTAATGACCGCCATCTTTAATGGCTCGAATTGTAATTCCGGTGTTTACCGACTTTAATTGGCCGCGTCAGGGCCAGAACAACGTTTCGACGTCGTCAGAGCGACAGGATTTATAAAGGTGGTCGGGGCCACCCCGCTGATGAGTCCCGCAGGATCCGCTACCATCGGGAGTGGTGGTACTATCTATTGTTTGGTCCTAATTGGGAGAACGCGGGAGTGTTTTGTCCGATTAATGTGGCTTTTTATAGGTGAGAAGATGGCGTGGGCATAGTATTGTTGACTTTTCCCTACGGTTGAAATGTTTGTCTTATACGGAATGTGACTATGCTCATTAGATACTTACGCGTACAACTTTGCTTCCGCCGTTTTTTCCGAAATTAGAGGCTTTATTGTGAAAAACTGGTTAAAATATTGTCCATCGCTGGCCCCTACTTTCTCCAATCTTTCGGGCAGCGTACGAATCCCGCGCTGAAACAACTGGTCACCTTTTAAAGCGATCCAATTTGTTACTTCTTCATAAGACCGGAAGTGCTGGTCAGTCAGGCCGTGTGCCATTGATCGAAACAAGTGATAGCCCGAGAGAGCAACATCTGGAGAATACGACGCGTGAGGTAGAACTTCCTATTTCAACGTTCCCAACTTTGTCTTGACCACTTTCGCAACATGAGGTCGAGCATTGTCGAGCTGTAAAATCACTTTATCAGTAGTTGTATTGCGGCTGTTTGTCTTTCAATGCCCGGCTCAAACGCATTGATTGGGTTCGATATCGATTACCTGTGATTTTTTCAGTGGGTTTTAATAACTCATAATACCCTACGCCAAGCCGGTCCCACCAAATACTGAGTATGACTTTGGAACCGTGAATAGGGAGGGTGGGGCAACTGAGACACCTTAAGGTTTAACGAGGTATAGCTTCCTCAAAATGCGAATAAAACAATATTCGTTGATTGAGATATAACTTTAGATAATTATCCAATACACAAAACACACAAAATTAACCAAATAATAATTCTTAGGTGAGAATTTCTGACTTGAAAAAAAAAAACTCCAAATGCCCCACTTGCCCCTTATCGTGAGAAAAATATTGTATCTCAATAAATCTCGATATCTACTCAACTTAACCTATTTTCCATGAAGTTTTTCATTGACACCACGAGGTTATTGATTCACGCTCGAACTGTATTCATTTTTGCCGGATATATTGCCGGTCAAGGAAGATATTGCGAAAGACGCACTTGCCCCGTATGGCTCACTTGCCTCACTCTCCCCTATTCGGTATAGCCGTCGACGTGTAAGCATGGCCGGGATATCTGCTCTTGAGATTATCGTAATGAACCCACTTTTCGTCTCCAGTCACAATGCGATGCAAAAATCCCTTTCGTTTTGGACGTGCAAGCAGCTGTTGATAAGCAAACCGACGCCGTTCAACATATTTCGGCTTCAATTCGTATTGCCTTCTCAATAATTTCTTTAGCAACAGTACACTGCCAACGGTTATCGATATCCTGCTTTGCCGATACCCCTAGTTCCTCCTCAATTTCTCTTTGATATCCTGCATCAGATGGATATCGCAAGCATACCTTCATTTGTTGTACCAAAGAGAGAGCACCTCTTGGGGAATCTACGACTTGGCCTAAAAAATAGTTTGATAACCATTGGACATTATTTTTTTCGAAGTGAAATTTATATTTATAAGTCTCTGGTTTGTGGCGTTTTATGGTCTTTATAAAAACTAAGTTCTTTCACGTTCACTACATCAGCCATATTGCGGTCCAAACTACAACACATCAATCTATAACTGACGAGATGCATCATTTTTGAAGGATTTGCTTCAAACTCAAAAGAAGTGGTGACTTTTATCAATAATCATTTGATCCAGTTTTAATCAAATTCTAGGATTTCTATGGATTACCTTTTACACTGAATTAAAAGGTTTCGCTTATTTTTTAACAAATTGATTTAATTCATTTTTCGCAAGTAAATGGTTTTTTTTCTTGTAATTAAGCTTGAGATCACGATCCATCGAATTTTGAGGGGACAAAATTGGGCAATTGAATAAAAAAAAATTAACGTTCCATAAATTTGAAATCACATAATAATGAAAAATATGTCTTCACAATTTTTAATATAATTTTCACCACAAAATCCTAGCGAATTTGGAGTTATGGATTTTCAAAATTTTGATTTCACCTTGTTCGAATCCCACCGCTAGATATTCGTCAATATTTTTCAGAATAATATTCATCTTATAACATATTTTTTATCGTGTCTAGATATTTGGCATTACAATATGAAATAAAACATGGCAATATTTTTTCGAACCGAGAACAAATTATAATTACTGAATATAAGTTTCATCAGTATCAAAGATGGTATATGGAGCGTATGATGTTTGCTGCTGAAATCATAACTACGTCGGTAATTTTGATTTCAACAGCAAACTTCCTACGCCCCATGCAACCTCTTGTTCAAAACCTATTGAAAATCTTATGTTCAAATCATTCACAATGACCTGATGAAACAACAGTGTTGTAAAAGAACAAGAACAATCTAAGTTTATTCTCATTTTATTCTTGACATGGTTCCATTTATTTCACTTTCTGTAATGAACATTAGACTGGTACATAAAATATAATTTCGGTTTTTTCTGATAATTCCTGAATTTTTATGTTTTATGGTAAATATTAAATTGCTATTATGTCGTATGTATAGTTGGGATTCTCTCTCGTCACATGGCAGCAAAAAAATTCCTTGAATCTTCTATATTATATTCCTAAGTGTTCAAATTCGGCCGACTAAAAGAAGTGGAATAAGAACTGCTGCTGGTGAAAATGCAATCCAATTAGCACTATTAGGTCTAGGCGATCCGCCAACCACTTCTGGTATTCCTGCATTAACTTTATCATCTACAGGTGATGGAGAATTTTGTAGAACAGAGGGCTGAAAGAGAAATTATATTCAGAAACATAAATTACTCCCCGATGAAATATAAATTTTTTCAATCCCAACAGCAACATATACCGCAGAAAAATATTTACCGGTTTAGTATCGCTTTCAACTGATTTACTAGACGAAATCCTGGGTGGGGAAAATAGTCCTTGTTCATTTTCAGCATGGCACACTGCGCACAAGACACTAATAACAACAAAGGCTGCCAAAATTCCCTTCATTTTCACTTGTTGCTGCAGATGTAGGATCGCTCGAACTGATCCAATTGTTCCAATTTAGAATGAAAAACACTTTATCTAGGAAATCCGCATTGGTTTTTCAATACAATCTTGATATTAATTTTTCCTCATTTTGAATCGATAATTGGAACCTTGGTTCATTTCACAGGAAATTGATAAGAAATAATTCACGAAGAGGATAACAGTTAGAATGATAGCAGAAGTTTCTTATCATCCAGGTGATATTGTTAATAAATCAACTCGTTTTATTATGAATTGATATTAGTCTGAATAATTGTAATATCTTATCAACAAATTTGTTTCCAAATTTCAAGAATTGTCTGTTGAAACTGATTGCCCCAGTTTGAAGTGATAATTATTCAATAATACAGGGTGGTATTACATTTATAGCTTTGATCGCTATGTCTACTTTGCGCCCCTCATAATTTGGGACCCAACGTTAACCAGAGTCTTCTGATCAGCTTTTCTTATTATGGGCTTAAAAGTCTGCAAAGAACAATACTTTTTCTTCAATCAACCTGTAACACTTTCATACATTCAGGTACCTGGTCCTTTTGGTACACAATTATGTATTATTATTATTATTACTCACTGAATAACGGGTTCGGCACTGTTAGCATTCTGGGAACTACGACCAGTTCGATCAATTAGTTCTTAACCCTACCTATTCATACAAACTCAGGAAGGCTGTTGATACGGTTAATGAAACTGACGACAACCCTAGGAGCCTAAGCTATTACTTCGTGATTATTCAGAACTGACTTTCCCATGTGAGTGGTTCTTAGGCTAGTCATCCCCGGACGGCGGTTCGGCGGTTTCTACTTTCTACTTTTCACAGAGCCTGCAGATCCCATCTGCTGCTGACTTACCCATGTAGTACAAAAGGTATTTGCACCGACAGTGTCCTGTCAGCAGTCCCACCATTACCTGAAGCTCAGTCTGTGGTAGCTTCAGCAACTTCCTGGTATAGGTCGGTGGAAGCACCTAAAATTTTTTGCCTGAGCAAGACCCGGAGTTTTTCTCCAGAGAATTTTTCTATTGCCTCACACTTATTGCTGGACCGCTGCCTCATATTGGTCTTTTCCGAGACACAGAAAGGCACAGGATCTACAGATCAAGGTGTTAACCTTGATGCCCTTTCTGATAGTTCATCGGCTTTTTCGTTTCCTTCAATACCACAATTCCCCGGTACCCATAGTAGAGTTACTTCGCCATGCTGTCCGTAGTGATTTAAATACGCGCTCCTTTGAGGCTTTTTTTTTAAACATTCTTGGACACAAGTATAGACAACTAGTGTCTCGGTTTTGCAAGATAGAGAGCTCACTTTTCAGGGATTTGGAGATTCTTTTTTCAGGCACATATACCCCAAAACCTGTACCTCTTTCTGATTTTGATCCATCGGTTTACCATATGGAGGATTTGTCCAAGCGATTTATGAAGTTCATTGCTCTGAAACGATTATCAATAGGTACTTCAAAATCGAATATAGTTGGCATGACATCCGAGGGTTTCGCCAAAATGTTTGAATCTAATTGATTCAATATCACACAACTATGTATTAATGTGTTTATTTATTTTCCAAATCAATCAATTCATATATCTTTTTCAGCTGATGTTGTCCTGTGCACCTTACCTCTTGGGGTACTAAAACTAAGCGCAACGCCCTCTAGCGGCCAGTTGAACTCCGTTCAGTTCAGTCCCCCACTGCCCGATTGGAAAACTTCAGCCATCCAACGCCTAGGTTTTGGCAACCTGAACAAAGTTGTTTTATGCTTCGAAAGGATCTTCTGGAATCCTCAAGCCAATCTCTTCGGTCATGTTGGAAGCACAACTGCTAGTCGCGGCGAACTATTCCTGTTCTGGAACCTCTACAAAGCTCCTGTTCTTCTTGCTTTGGTTGCCGGTGAAGCAGCCGCCATAATGGAAAATGTTACCGATGATGTTATTGTTGGAAGGTAATGATTCACGATTATTCTTTTATGTTTTTCAATGTACCTATGTATTTATTTTATATTTAAATTATTGATGAGATCTATTGATTCAATTCAATGGTACCTACCTACAATGTAATACTTCACTCAATAGATCTCGGGCATAACCAGTAAAAATACATTTTTTCTTAAAAATGTTACAACTATTCTTCTTCCGTTTTTTTTTCCGGAATTCGAGGTTTTAATGTGAAAAACTGGTTACACATTTATGATTCAAAAAATTGTCCATCGGTGGTCACTACTTTCTCCCATTTTTTGGACAACGTATGAATTCCGCGTTGAAAAAAGTGGTCATCTTTTGAATCGATCCAATTTTTCACTTCTTCATAAGACCGATGTGCTGGTCAGCCAGGCCGTGTGCCACTGATCGAAACAAGTGATAGTCCTAGGAAGCAACGTCTGTAGAATACGGCGGGTGGGATAGGATTTCCCATTTCAATGTTTCCAAGTATATCTTGACCACTTTCACAATATGGGGTCCAGCATTGTCATGCTGTAAAATCACTTTATCATGTCTCTCGTTGTATTGCGGCCGTTTGCCTTTCAATGCTCGGCTCTAACGCGTTCGATAATATTGCCTGTGATTGTTACAGTAGGTTTCAACAATTCATGATACACTACGCCAAGCTGGTCCCACCAAATACTGAGCATGACCTTGGAACCGTGAATATTCGGTTTGGCTATCGACGTGGAAGCATGGCTGGAAATGGCGAAATGAACCGTTTTCTCATCCAGTCACAATGCGATGCAGAAATCCCCTCCGTCTTTGCCTTGCAAGCAGCTGTTCACAAGCAAACAAGCACCGTTAAACATCTCGCGGCTTCAATTCGTACGGCATCCAATTTCCTAGTTTCTAAATAATTCCCATGACTTTCAGGCGTTTTGAAGTGGCTTGTTGCGTCACTACCGAAGATCCTGCCAATTCTTGTTGCATTTGACACGAATCTTGATCAAGTAATGGCTCCAATTCTGAAACTTTGAAAAACCTTCTCTCTTCCACCGTCATGCTGGTCTTCGACGTCAAAATCACCGTTCTTGAAGCGTTGAAACCACTCCTGGCACGTTCTTTCACTAATAGCGGCCGTACCATAGGTATTCGATGAGCCTCAGCCGCAGATTTCTACATATTGAAGCAGAAAATTAAAACCTCCCGCAAATGACGAGAATTTGGCTCGAAAGTTTACATGTTTAATCGAGAATAACTTTATGATGCAAATCGACTAAATATTTCGATAACGTTACTTTTACAAATACCTAAGATTGTTGTATGACATCTACGATCTGTTTATTTCGACTACTACTCACCGCTTACTTAAGCACGCATCTTGTATGTACTTACGAAAAAAAAAGGGGGATGACACTAGCGCTGCCATTTCTGCGCCAGGTCATATGAATGTAACGATTCGAATCTGATCGTTTGAGACGTAATTCAAATCTAATAGTTTATAGTCTTGAAGTCAAAAAATGCCAAAAATTTTTTAAATGGTATAGCGGCGCCCTATTCTGGTAACTAGGGTTTTACAATGAAAAAAAAACATTAAACAATTTTACTGATGAATATTGAGATATTATTTAGTTCATCATCCATAGGCAACAGCGTCTTTATATTAGCTGTAGATAAAACATTTGTTACATTACCGGTGTCTTATCGTAAAATGAAATTTATTCTTCTTTGCAGATGTATTGCCGTTTTGAGAGGCATTTTTGGCCAGTCTGGGGTTCCGCAACCGAAAGAAACCATTGTGACTAGATGGCGGGCTGATCCTTGGTCGAGAGGCTCCTATAGCTTCGTTGCTGTTGGTAGTTCTGGCAGTGACTATGACCTACTAGCTTCCCCTGTTATTCCACCGAACGCCCAAGGTGTTTCAGTCACTTCAGGACCAGCAAGGGTCTTTTTTGCAGGAGAACACACCATAAGAAATTACCCAGCTACCGTTCATGGTGCTTTCTTGAGTGGTCTCAGGGAAGCAAGCAGGATTGCAGACCAGATTATTGGTAATCCTTGTCACCCACAACCAGCTGAATAAGATGTCAATTTTAATCGCATTGACTCAAACGTTTCACTTTAGTATTAGATTCTTTTCTTTTTCAAATACTTTGTAGCTATTTTCATTTTGAGTATTTCTTTGTATTGTATTCCATGGGATTATTGTAGTTTTTAATCATTTTGATTGTCCACTTTTGTAACGTTTCTTGGAATCATATAAAAATGTTGTTTCATGCTTTTTCACACTTTCCAATAAAATATTTGACCTTAGTTTAGTTTTAGATTCTTTTTTTTTACATACTCAGTAGATTTTTTCTCTCTAAGTATTTGTTTGATTTGTATTCCTTAGGATTATTGTAGTTTTTAATCATTTTGATTGTCCAGTTTTGTAACGTTTCTTAGAATCAAATAAAATATGTTGTTTCATGCTTTTCGCACTTTCTAATAAAATATTCGACCTGATTTAGTGTTTTAATAGTTTAATTCAATAAGAATTATATCGAACATGGCAGAAAATTTGAAATACACTGACAGTGTGAGGAACTTCTGAGCGTTCACGGTATTATGTATTTATATGAGATATAACTTAATACAATCTTATATCGATTATTTATTTAGATGAAGAGTAATGATGATAAGATACTACTAAAATTCAATATGAATATAATAATATAATATAATAAAAACAAAATTTCAACCTAGTCCCATCTGTTGTTACGGAAATATTGGATTTACATCAAATTTTGCATAAAACTTGAAATTATAATTCCTACAAGAGAAATTTCAAAAAAATCGGATATGTTAACAGTCAAATATAATGTTTTATTTATATGCTGCTTCAATGTTTTCTGATGGAGCAATAAACACGAAATTTTGCACGAAGCTTAAAATAGTTTTGAGTCACTGAGATATTGAGTATTTTCAAAAGCATTAATGGACGACATTATTCAACTAATCGAATCGCTATTCTTCATATTGTTAACACATTTGAAAGTGAATTTCCTTCACACGATACAAGAGTGCCAGAAGTATCAAGTATTGAGCCGTACCTGATACCATTAACCATTTTCAAATTTGTCTACAATATCACAAATAGCGATTCCATTTACTGAATTGAATCGTCAATGACTTCAAATTTATTTCAGTATGTACCTATTCAAAAATATTATTGGAACGGTTATCTTTCCATAATCAAATGGCCTAACCTACTGAACATAAATAACATAAGAATTTTCAAAAGATCAATCACACTGTTGCCATTATAACCATACCTACATAGTCATTGAAGGATTGAAAATCTATTAGTCGATATTTTCTGTCAAATTGCTGACAAATTTCATAATGCATTCTAATAATCAAGAATGGTCCTGTTTATTGATTTTTATCAGTTCACTTTGTTCTTATGATGAAATATATATATATTCTTTTGAGAAAGAGCAATACGAAATATTAATTTCAAACAATCAAGCATATGTGTCGATGAATCTCAGTATTAGCCGAGGAAATGTAACAAGGCATCATACATTTCAACGTATGATACAAGAGAACAGATAAAAACCTCAGCAAAAACTCTGTCTCCCCGTATCGGTGTAGTGACTGATTTGTGTAAACGTTTACAGAATAAGCTGACATAATTTATATTGAAGGACTTCCTCTTCAACTAAAACAAAATTTTCTTCATCCTCTCTTTTCGGTTGACGACTCTATAATTTCCAATTGGATCCTAAAACAAAAAAACAAAGAAGCAGGAAGGAGTACTAAATATTATTTTTCATTATATCGATTTGAAGTTAACTACCCATTCTAAAAAAGAATCTGAAACTGAATGGATAGCTTGGAAACCATCATGAAATTTATAAATCGGACAATCATTCACCAAGTGGTCAATGGTCTCTTCTACACCACACTCACATAGTGGGCTATCAATAGAATGCCATTTGAAGAGGGTACTATTACAACGACTATGACCAGTTCTAAGTCGATTTAAAATAAACCAAATTTTCCTAGGAAGATTGAAACCTAGAACTTTTTCTGAGGGATCAACGATAAGACTTTTGTTGAAGACGTTAGAAGAAGTCCATCCCGAACGCCAAATTACCTTGTCGCTTTCATTGGATTCAAGGAAGGTATTAGTCCATAAAGGTTTGCGTGATTTCAATCTAGCAGTTCTAGAATCTGGGAAATAGGATACAATTGGAAATGAGTTCGGGTAGAAATGAAATTTATCCCAAGATTTCTTGACTGCAACCTGTCTACGAATATGAGGCGGAACTATATGTGATAGCACCGGTAGCCAATCTAAAGGAGTAGATCTAATAGTCCCACTAATAATTCTCATAGAAACGTTAAGCTGTGCATCAATTTTATGAACATGAGCACTATTAAACCAAACAGAATAACAGTATTCAGCAGCAGAAAAAACCAAGGCCAAGGCTGCTGTACCAAGAGTGTTGGCATCAGCACCTCATGAAGAACCTGCTAATTTTTGAAGGATATTATTCCTCCTTGAAATTCAAAGAAGAATCAAGTTTAACTCCAAGATATTTGGGGGCAAAATTATGATTCAAGACGGAATTATTGAAAGTTACTCTCAATTTTCTGTGTTTTTGTTGATTATTCAAATGGAAACAGGATACTTCTGTTTTATTTGGATTAGGGCATGAGCGCCACTCAAGAAAATAATTTTCCATAATAATAATAATGATGAAATATTCATTAGCTTATGAACTGAAATTTTTCATGCTTAGGAAACTATTTCCTTTTATAGGCCATAATTCCTTGATAACCTGGTAAAAATGATAATAAGCGTGAATAAGAAATCAGTTTCCTGATCGAGGACGAATAATGCATCAGACAATAATTAACGTTGAGGAAGTTTTCAACTTTTTCCTATTAACACCTATGAAATCCTCATTCACCTTGATCTTTGGAATAATCCCATAGAAATAGCATTGCCAGATTTGAAAGAAAAATAATAGGGTTTTCTCGCAAGAGCGTGATGAACAAGCAGCAAAAACTTTTCAATTATTCCACCTGAAATTAGATCCACAACAAAAACATAACTTAATCCTCTTCCTTACACAAACAAATGAACCTCAGATTCCAGCAAAATGCCGGGATCGCGATTACAAAAACAAAAAGCAAAAGGGTAGTCTTTTATTAATAACGAATACCCTTCTACCTATAAATCTCTGCCTCCACTCCGTATTTCTCAATTTGTTGCGCCCCAAGTTTGCCAGTGCACAGTATATCTTGGTTAAGGTTTTTTGCGCTGAGGTTCACAGATCGGTGACGATGTATTTACCTGTTGAAGATTCTATGTATTTACATTGGAATATATAGAATATCGAATGAATCCAAGTGACACTACATTAATGCTGATTTTTTGTAAAATGTAAAGGTAGCTCAAAATAGTTAAAACATTGATTTCTTCTGGGCATTACATTTGAGAATACCTACAGATACCTGAGTGGGATTTTTTTTCTAGTAATTTCTCAATCCAGTATCCTCCATGAGGGCTCGACAGGTTGATATAAGGACATATTATTCTCTTATGGGGATCAATTTACTGGGAAAAATTTCATGATTTCTGATAGAGACTTAATGGACATAGCTCCATTCTGCTGAAATATTTGGTTGTTATTCACTTCAGACAGGTTAGGTTACGTACAGATACCTTCTCCAGGAATTTCTTAATACAGTATTTTTTTGGGGCCTCAACAGGTAGATTTAATTTCAAAAGAGTTCGTGGGTATGGAATCAGTTACATATTTTTCTCTTATGGGGATCAATTTACTGCTAAGAATTTGTCTTTCTAACTTAGCTCATTACATTAACAATTTTAGACCTATTGTGCTCCTTCCTTTTTTCAGGTATTAAAGAGAGCTGTTAGAGAGATCAGATTACAGATTTTTTAGAGTCTTCAGGATTATAGTGTAGACATAAAGATTCACTGGTGATGTAGACAATCGGCTCTTCGAGTTGATAGTTGCCGGAATGGAAAAAGGTTGGGGATTTCTGCTTTTATGGTTTAATGAAGGGCTTCGAAACCGTCTCCTTGGATATTCTTATATCAAAGCTGGGGTGTTACAGTTTAATTGCAGCCTTATTAGATCATTTCTGACAAATGGTGTACAGTATACCGTGGTTGGTGGATGGGAGCCTTTTTGAGGTGTTAACGGAGGAGGAGTTCCGCAGGGTTTGGTTTTAGACCCTACACTTTTTTATAATTATGAAGGATCGTGAATTCGTTGATTTATTTTAATCGCTGCTCTTCGCTTGTGCGTCTGGTGTTCAAAAGCATAAATATTTCAACGTATCCTTGTCTATTTGTGCCTGATGGGGTCATGAAATACTCTGAAAAACGAGCTGAAAGACAAGTTTTCACGACTCAAATCTAGTAGGTCCAACTCGAATAATTTCTGTACTGTGCTCATCAATAAATTGCCAGTCAGCTTGAGGAGCTCAACGATCAAAGATTATTCAAAGACCGTGAAATCTTGACTCGTAAGATAGAATTTTCAGCATGGAGGAGTAACTGCACTGAAATTTTTGTTCGTTCAAATATATTATTTTGTGGTATTTTTTATTACTTATTTGTAATTGACTGGCCTTTATTAATTTCAATTCTTTATATTTTTCATTGGTGAATGTGTTTAGGTATTTGGCATGCAATAAAATAATCATTATAATTGGAATAAAATATTCATAATATAACGTATTTTCTGCCATCTGGATAAAGACTGAGTCGTTATCAAGATATTGGTCCATAAAATTTTATGTTAGTTTATTAATTCGAAAAATGAGAGTTTGAGTTCATGGATCTGATTTACATGTTATGTAAACAATCACATCAAAACTCGAAACCTCAATTCAAGGGGAATTTCTAGAACTACAAATCCCTCATCCGTCTCGAAAATAAAAAAATTGCTTGTTAAAGAGCATTTTCCGAGCTTGTCTCCAATGTTAATGCTCACCAAAACCTGTACATATTACGCATCGAAAAAGAAGTAATGATCCCTTCATAAAAAGTGACAGTACGTAGTATGTCTGTCCTCGGCACGTTCGGAACCTCGTATTACTCTCATTCAGGAATGCGTGTTCCTTGGAGGAGAGACTGTGTAACGCATAACTGTACCTCGTATCTTGATTAAATATTATTGTTGTCAAACGGTAAATCGTTTTTTCGGATCACTCTCTACAAATGATTAATTAAAGGAGCATTATGTCTCAACACTCGAGTATGTGAGATTGTGCTCTGATGTCTCAGGTCCGGACATTTATATCTTTTGGGGGATGCTATATCTCAATTTCAATGATTTCACTCATTGAATGAAAACCAATGAATTTGTTTTATTTTTATAATTGTTTGATCGAGATAAAGAAATATTCGATGAAATTCTTCTGGAAAATTTTAGATTGATCTGAGATTTTTTATTTATTTTGTTAGGATAACTTCAGTATAATTGGACATCGATGAGTGAATTCGAAATTTTTTCCTCTGATAATATTGACAGTGAAACTATTTGAAATAATTGGTTCAGATCATAGAGTAATAAACATAGTTAGAGGAAGTACCTATACGCAATTTTTTTATGTCCCCAACATGGTTAGATAACGTTGTCAGATTGTGATATATTTTCAATTCCACAATTTTACTATATCATTATATATGAATGTATATTATATTGAATAAAATATATTCTTTTGAGTGATTCCCAATGAAATATGCAAATTTGAATATTTGGAATCCGATATTATTCCTAATTGTCGATTTTATAATAAGTAGTGTCATCGGGGGTTTCACGTCATTTGGCGCGCTTAAGGTTTGTTTTTTGAATTTCTGATATATTCAGGTATTTATTCCAATATATTTTCGGAAATCATACTTGTAAATATACTGGACATCTAAGTACTAAAAGGCATGAGGCATCAATAACGAACAGTAACAAACGAACGAATCAGGAGAAGATGAAGTATACCTTGTTTTGTCTTGTGAGTTTGTAGTGTTTTTATATATTTTTAATCATTTATTTAATTTTTTTTGTAGCATTACAAATCTTTCATTAAGGATGGAACGTAAGAAGTGTGCCAAGTCGTACCACAACTTGATACCTGATATAATTTTGATTCCGCTTCATCTATCATATTGGTGACAATATTTGCTTACTAAAAATTACGTATACTCTCTCTATCTATGTTTATTACTTTGAGGTTGCTATTATAGTTTTCGTGGGGATCAGTTCAACAGGTTTGATCTTCATTATGTACGTTACACTCTTTTGAATGTTTTCTGAAATCCCGAAATTACATCCTTATATCATTTTTAGGAAAAGTAAAAGTCACCAAAACATAACTTCGCTATAATAGCAGTCACAAAAATTAAGTAGGTAATAGAAGGAGTTGAAACTTGCAATGAGCTTTTGGAGGGAACTGATATATGAGGTCTATGAAGAACAACAGCGCAGCGTAGCAATATAACTTTCAATGTTGCCAGTCTCACTACCTTTCTGCCACACCTCGTACTATCATGTCATTTGTGTGATGTTCATCAAAAAATTATTTTGTGTCCAAATTTCAAGTACTAAATTTACTAGAAATTTGGTACAAATTTGAACCTGTGCAACCAGTGGTTGTACAGGTGAATATTAGGTAAGAGGTAGGTACTAAGATTGTATTTTCCGTTCTATTCTGATGGGTGCCTACTCATAGAATCAAATATGTGTCTGATATCAATGTCTTCTCTCCTTAGCCGGTCCTGTAGCAAACCAATTCGTTTAAGGTAGGTGGATATAGTTGAAAAATTTGACAGCCAGTTTTAATTAAAATCAATTTCATTTGACAGGCGTAACAAAACGTTAAATACTTTATTAATGAAAAAAATAATTCAAACATTAATCATGCATGCGCTCACGGTTTTCTCACCTGAATAAAACAGTGACTTCAACACAATAATTGATAAGTTAATTCATACAAGTTACATTACGATGACTTTGCTATTTTTCAATAAACCAAATTAGTGGACGGTGTATCTTCGGCTGTTAGAAATGGGTCTAGTCACTGTCCAGAAGAATCGCTGTATTTGGCATTTCTCTGAAGCTATCAGTTGAATGCATGTCCGGTCAGAATTCAAATGAAAAATAATTGATAGAGGATCCGAGGAAGAAAGTCCAGTGCATTTCTTGAATATAGGAATGATGATTTGGAAATATTATTTGACACCCAAAAAAGTTAAAGTGGTTTATACTGCGACTGACCTTGAATATTTGATAATTATTGTAGTTATTTTCTGAGGAAACTTGAGTACAAAATCTGAGAAAATTAAAATTCGGGCTTATAAATATCAATTCAAATTTTAAAATCATATGTTTATTTTAATAATTTTTTGAGCTATAGATATGAAACTTCGTAATCGGTGGTTATTCCCAACTCTCGATGATCTTTTCATTAGTTATCGTCATCAAATGATCCAATTCCATATACTTCATTTCACTCAAAAAATATTTTGTGATATTGTATTTGGTGGATAACTGCTGAAACTGGTCATAACCAAAGTTGTATCTTTTTTCAGTTAACAATAGTGCAATAAAATTTATTGATTAAGAGTCATTACCAACCAAACGATAAATTTGAAATTTCTAAAATTGTTTTTTCAATTGTAAATGTCGATTGATGCATATATGAATTTCATGAGAATAACAAGAAATAAATCTATGACTACCTGAAGTAATTGCTTACTATGAGAATCCTCACTAAAGAAACAATTTAGTTAGTTTGAAGTTCCTCAATTGCAATTTTTGCAAAGTAGATATACAAGTGCTGAGTTGGTAAATTCAGTAATTTTGTTGAACTATTAGGCACTGATGAGGAAAAATTGTAGTTGTATTATCAAATACAAGAATTCCGAAACGTACGTCTGCCTTTATGTTAATTCAGTTATTCAATTTGTTAACCGTTTACTCAATTTGTACAGTTTTAGTTGTTTTGAATTTTTTTTTGGTTTATTATTAATTTTGTCATTTTTAGAATTGTAGATATATTCCAAGACAAAAATAAAGCAAATATATCATAAAGATATATTATTGTGGATGAATAGACACATAGTTGTCAATTTTTTGATATTTATATAACAATGAAAATTCATTCAAAAACAGAATTTGAGCAATAAAAAAATGACTACTCTGTCAATTATACAAACTTCGTGTTTAATTTTAAATACTTCCTTCAGAATTCGTCAGATACATAAAAAAAGTGGAGAAGCACTGATGTGAAGTTGGGAGACTGGTTTATATAAATATTAGTGAATATTATTGCATTATAAAGAATATCATGAAAGTGTATCAATTCTGTAAGTTTGAATACCAATGGAATTCCAACCTCATGGACTGCCTCATTTGGACACATTTATGATTGGAGTCTGTGTAGCCTGTGTTAATATCACTGTACAAAGTTCTTAATTCGAACATTTTTCTTCACAAATAACTGAAAGACCACAGTACAGCGACTTAATAAACCACAGTGGCGAAACGGGTGATTTCGTTTTTGATTGGCTGAGCCTAAATATGGTGGCTTTTTGTTAAAATTCTCCGTTTACCTGATTTTTGGGATTTATTCGAAATGTAAGGCCCATTTTATTAAGTAACTGCAGTATTCTTCAGTTGAATAAAGTGTTATACAATCAAATACTATCAGGCCCAATAATTTTAATTTTAACAAAGTGTGAGTTCAGTTCAGTCAATTGTATTCTTAAGTTCTATGGTGAAGTCATTTGATTCGCCATTTTTAGGCTCAATTTGAAAGAATTGTCACCACTGTGTTTTATTAAGTCACTGTAGACCACAGAAGCTTAGTGCGCCATCTATCTACCATCGATTCCAAAGTCAATACAAATCTAGAATGAAATGAGCGATCGCAAAGCTTCCACTATACATAAATCTATTCCTCGTAAACCATGCCTCATTTGATTGTATAAGCCGCTTAACAGTAAATGGGCTGTTTCCTCACACATTGTCGCCGTAGGACCTCCGATTCAGACAACTCTTTCTTCGGTCAACACCATTTCGGAGCTCTTTTTGGTCGCGGAAGATCGGGTGATTTGTCATGTCAATGTCTAAGTGATTGATGGAGTTGAATGGAATCACCATTAGCATATTGAGAGCCTTCGATCCTATCCTTCTTGTATCAGAGCGGAGATGCCGAACTGGAAGAGCCTGAAATATTTCAGCCATTGTTTGGGTCGTGAGATGTTGAGGAAATATCTTCGAATCTGTTACTACAAATTTATATTTAAGAGGTTGTTTGTACTGCTTCCGAACCATGAACGTTTAGATTATCAGTACGTGAGGTGCAACGAAATATTTACCTTTTTCGGGTTCCGAAAGAGATTCTGACTTACGCCTCGAAAATTGTTTTTGACGACAGGTTTTCAACGAAGGCTGAGATCATAAAAATAATCTGATGAAAAAAAAAATTCGGTTTAAATGTGTAAAACGCAGGCGTATACAGAGTGTTTTCACGGTACAGGTTTTCACAAATACAGGACTTTCTGGGGGAGTCTGAAACAGGGTTCGAAATAATCCCCCGCCTCTGAAAGACTGATCAAATATTTCAACTTATATTTGTTCAACTTATACAATATTTGACTTAAAAGCAATGTCAAATCCATTTTTTGAAATGTTGTAGGTACCGGGTTTTTCACCATAATTTGACCCCCAGTTTAACTTTTTTACTGAAAGAGGTATAAAAAAAAAATTTTGACAAAAGTATCACGAAATCAAACAGTATTTTTTAAAATGATTTCACAAAACGAAATATAAACAGGGTGGGCAACATATTGATTGCAACTTCATTTTTTCAAATGGAACATCCTGCATATTTCTCTATATTTGACTAGCTCTTTTCCCCCTGATTTCGAATATATAACATATGTTTGATAAATCTCTCTTATTCTGAGTACCACAGAGTTTCAAATTTTAAGAACCAACCTGGCAGCTAAGTAATCAGTTTTCTAGTGGTAGGCTGCGATAACTCAAAATGCCCTTTTTTGAGTTATCTCGTTGGCAACGATATGACATACATTTTTCAGTATAAATTGGAATTGGATGATTTGAATGCAACTCCATATATTCTCTCCTTGTAGCTTTCTTATTTTTATTGCTCTTCACACAAAGTGAAAATATTTCAAATTTTTCCGCTTCTGTGTAGTGCATATTCGATGAATAGTTTCATTCAATGACAAACGTATGTCATAAATCGTTGCCCACGAGATAACTCAAAAAAGGGCATTTTGCATTATTGCAGCCTTCCACTTGAAAACTGATTACTTAGCTTGCCAGGAGGTTCTTAGAATTTGAAACTCTGTGGTACTCAGAATAAGAAAGATAGGCCACACATATGTTATATACTCGAAATCAGGGGAAAAAGAGCTAGTGAAATATAAAGAAATATACAGGGTGTTCCATTTGAAAAAATGAAGTTGCTATCAATATTTTGCCCACCCTGTATATATTTCGTTTTGTGAAATCATTTTAAAAAACGTGGAACTTTTGAGGAAAAATTTTTTTTGTACCTAATTCAGTAAAAAAGTGCAACTGGGGGTCAAATTATGGTGAAAAACCCGGTACAGTTAACTAATTAGGTAACTAATCTATGTTATGTAAAATGCGTTCCAGAAGCCAAAAGACGCTTGACGTACATTTTACGTGTAATATTTGACCACTGTGATAACAGAATGATCAAATAAAAGGAGTTAACCTTACTTTCAGCAACCCAAATGACGCTTGACCGTAGAATTGACAGCTGTCAAGTTGATTTTTACGATTTTTACAGATTTCAGAATCTGGTCGAATATCTCCTAAGAGATACAACCTGTTTTATGTATTTTTTAAGAAACTTTTAATCGCCATAACTCTTTAACTCCTGTATGAATTTTCATAAAACCCATGCACGAACATAATGGAGATAATCAGTATATTCAGTCAGAGGCAGCCGAAAAGGTAATCCTTGTTTTTTTTCTGAATTTATCAATTTTAAGTTGTTTCAATTCATCAGGGATTAAATTGTACATTCTTCATATGTTATATCTGAAACTTCTCTGAAATGTTGATGTTCTATAGTGAGGACATGATAGCAAATTTCTATATCTTATATCGAAAAACCTCTTTGTTTCGAAGATACAGGGCGAACAACATTTTTCATATTTTTAAAATTAATAATAGTTTAAATAAAAATGCGTACCGCACTGTGTTTACTAAGTAGGTACAATTTATTTTTGAATTTGTTTAACAACATTCCAATTACTAAAAACGGCCAGTTTTTTGACTAGAAATTGATAAGTGCAGATGGTAAAGGAATACAGATTAAACACGGTTTTCATTTGAATTCGTTTTGTGATGTATTAGCAATTAACATTTTTTATTTATTTTTTTTTTTTATTGGATGCTTGTATGCTGGCTAGAGGTGGTCATTTTCAACAGTTTTTGTAGGTTGAGTTGAATTTTCATGTAATTTTTCATAATAAAATGTTATTATCTGAAATTTTGTTTCCCCTATATCTTCGAAACAAATAGGTTTTTCAAAAATCATCAAAGGACAAAATATTCTTAGAATAGTCCAAGGAACAACCCCCTGAATTTTTGCCGCATGTTTAGGAAACACCCTGTATATTATAATTTAATAAGGTGAAAGAGCAGGTCATTTTTCTTATTTTCAAGAAACTGAGCATTTTCCAGAATTATAGTCGGTAAGATTTTGTCTGCATGCTATATATCTTTTTATTTCCGGTAATTGGAAAGTATTATTGTTTAATTCCTTTTATTCAATATTATTTACCTACTAACATCGATTTTAGTTTTAGAGACCTGAAGCAGGTTCAATGAAGCAGGTTCAATGAAGAAGCCAAAATAGACAATTGATAAACAAACTGGTTCATATCTCATGATGTGATTTTCGAAATTGGTTATTGCATGATATATCAAATTTGAATATGCTGTTACTGAGGACACAAAAAAATTTTCAAGTATAAAAAAAAATTTGATATATATTAATGCAAATTATTGTCGATTATTTCAGAAAACAAGAAATTTTGTTCCTGATCAATTCTTCTGAGTTGATACACTTTTACGCCAAAGAAAACTGGTACCGAATACTTCGATAATCTCAAATTCCTTGGAGATAAACGATTCGATTAAAATTTGAATCAACATTTTCGGAGAAGTTGTTGAAAGATCGGTAGCAACATTGGTTTAGGTAATGTGTATCATCATTAATACACAGCATGACATCTTAATAGGTTCAAATTATAGACTACGAGCCAATTGTTCGTTGACCAGCACCCCAAGAAGAGAACCTGGGAGAAGGCTGGCTTAGAAAGGGACAAATGGATTTGTGTTTCAGCGTACCGGTCATCCGAAGTAGGCGGGTAGGCATTGAAATTAATATCTTCCACATATTATCGCATACGCGTCAGAATCAGAATAGCTAAAAATTCAATATAAAATATGTTAAAACATTTGCTTATCACTTAAGTGGTATTCTGTTTGTTCATTTTCTTGAGATGTATTTAACAAACGATTCATCAGGATTTTCCTAGCTATATTCAACAGAACTGCTTCAGCTTTGACGATAACCGAGACCACAACAACGAAAAATATCTGTTTTATTGTATTTTTGTCACTCTGATTTGATTTTACCTTCCAGTTGACAAAAGGTAGAAAAAGCATTGTGATCACTTTTGTGTTTTGACAAAATTAGTCGCTTATTTGAAAATTTTCGCAAAAAATATTTTAGGCCATTCTGAATAACTGTTGAGGATATAGGAGAAATATAGAAACCTCTGAAGATACTTATACATGGATTAATCTCTACACTTCGCGGAAGGAAGCGTCAGCTGATTGAAAAGCAGTCAGTGAAAGCCATTCAAAGCAACCAAAATCTCAAACATCAGCTGACAAAGTTATGGCATCCAGAATTTGGGAGATGCTTGGTATATTGTTCATTGGCTATCTTGATAAAGTTGAAACCATAAAAAGTGAAAACAAATTTCACCAAGACGATGATCTTTATCACAAATCGATAAGAACTTTGTGAAATTGAACAGATTTTACTTCCAACTGCTTAACTATCCAACTTATTTTCCAGACTTGGCTGCCAGTGACTGGCTTTTTCCAGATCTTTAAGGGAATGAAATTTGGCTCTAATGAAAAAGTGATTGCCGAGGTTGAAGCCAATTTCAAAAGGAAAGATGAATCCTTCTACAGAAAAGGTATTGAAAAGTTATAAAAACTTGGGTGTACAAAAATCTCGCTCTAAGGTGACTTTGTTGACGAATAAAGTTGAATTTTCGAAAAAAGATGTGGTTTCAAGTGAATTGCTGATACACATAAAAAATGATTGAATTTGCACTCTAAGTATGAAGATACAAAATGAAATAAGATCCAACTAATAATGGTTCAAGTCTTTTGATATTTTTTTATTTCAGTATCGTAACGAGTTTATTACAGTACTAAAAATAGTGCTGTAATGAACTCATTACAGCATTGTTTTCAGATATATTTTTCGTTTTGTGGTAGTCTATACTGCGACTTCCGATCCTGTCAAATTTCAACATACGTCAATTGTCAATATAATATAATTTGGAGATATTGGAATGATTTGCAACATTATTCACAATTTCTCTTGATTATGATGGTGTTAAATCGATTTCGTCAAACATAATTCATGAATTTAATGTGTAATTATAAATTATTTTATGAATTCGAAACGTACTATTCAAATTCAAATTCCGTAATCTGTAATCTGTAATTTTCGCAACAGTCACACCAACTACAAAGATACAATACAAAAGTCACTAGGATGTATAATCGGAATTTTTCAATGAATTTCGAGAATATTCCACAAAACTTGACTGCAATAGAGAAATTATCGTCTTATTCGTTGTATTTGTGTTCAAATAGGGGCCCGTTCTGCAACTATTTAAAATTTTAAGTTGTTCCGAAAAAAGGAGAGAAATACACAAAGCCCCTCCCTGTTTTATCAAGCTCATCTTCACTGTTCTTTCGTTCCTTCCGAAAGACGTTTCACAGGAATTGCAAATACTTAAGCAGTCATGATTCACCAGAAAAAATCCAATAATGAAAATGCACGAAGACGATTTGGCGGAAGACCATTAAATCTCTGAAGAGATATTGTATTGTTTCTCGTTGCGATAAAATCAGGACTTGAACAAGTGAATAAATCTACCGAAATCGAGGCAGCCAATAATTCATTGACAATTAAATAAACAGTCGTGGTATTTTGCGTAAATTGAAAGTTTGTATAGAGTATCAGCTGCAATTCATCAATGTTAACCCAAGGAATATTTCTCTTCGAAGGAATTGTTGAAAATTTACGAGGTCATGAACCCCACGAGCTTAATGCTGCTTAACTTCGATCTCCAAGACTTCTGTGAGCTTGTGATAGTTGAAACCGTCTGTGATCTATGCACTATGTAGTCTTCTTCCTGTATCGTGTCATCAGATTAGATACAGTTACTGTTTTAGCCAATAATACTGTTTTTACCAAAAAAATTGACTTCTATTTTGACAAGATTCGAACCAGTAGAAATTAATTTATGACTCCATGGCATTAAGAGAACAATACGTACAAAATATGCTAACTGATAAAGAAACTGCAACACCCAGAACTCCAGAAGGAGCTGTTATAATTTCAATATTTTTTTGGTAAACATAGATAGTATAGCAAGGAGTGAATGATTGAAATTTGGAGAAAGAAATTAAGAGTTGCAAATATTTTTTAATGAATTTGTTAAAAATGTGTTTGTCCACCGCGATTATCTATACACTCCTCAACACGTCTCGGCATTGATGCAATAAGATGGTCTATTTCTTCTTGAGGGATAGGGATACTATCTTCAGCTACCTGTACTTCATGTCTCAGAGCCGCCAAAGTCCGCAGGGGCTTGGGTAAATTTCCAAGTCTTCTATCCATGATGTCCAAACATGCTCTATGGGCGAAAGATCGGGGGATCTGGGCAGCCATGGCAAAATATTCGTATGAATATTTGCCAAGTTTAAACTAACTCTGGCAACATGAGGTCGGGCATTATCTTGCTGAAATATAGGATTCTCGAGCCGTTTAAGGTAAGGGAGAATATATGGCCCACTATTTCTTGAAGGTAACGCAGTGTTGTCATGTTACTTCGAATAAAGACAAAAGGTGACCTACTTGCATGAGCAATAGCACCCCATACCATAACTTCTACTTACCGGTGTACATGACGCTCAACATCAAACTGAGGTTCATGTCTTTATCCCCGACGTCGTCTAACCCTTCTTAAGCTATCATCTGTACCCAAGGAGAATCGAGATTCATCAGAGAAGACGATCTGATGTCATTCCACATTCCAATGTTGACGTTCTCTGCACCACTGTAATCATTGCCGGCAATGCTCAACCGTCAGAGGTTACATAAAATGGGGTAGATAATGCTGCAGTCCAAAATAACTTATCCAGCCAAAGATCGAGTTGTCGCAAATCGGTCTCTAATGGTCATAAGTCTTAGACGTCGATCTTGAACTTCATTTGTGTTCCTTCGATGTCCGGTGCCAACTCTTCTTCGATTTTGGGCATTATCAAACCACGCTTGACATCATCTCATAACAGTAGATAGGTAGTTGGATTTCTGTTCGTACGGTTAGCGATTTCTCAAAATGACAACCCCGCCTCCCGTAGACCAATTCGACTTAAATTCACTCATTTGGTGATGAATTGCGCGTACACGTGCTCTAGGCATTTTAACAACAACTGAACATCGAGTTTGGATCTCCTCGAACAGCTGGTTTGTTGTAAATTTTAAAAAACTTGCAAAAAACGACTACAATATTTAACTAAAATAATTGTTAAAAATGAAAAACCTTCCCTATTTTTTTCTTTGAATTTAAATCATTTCATTTCAAACAGCTCCTTCTGGGTGTTGCAGATTCTTTATCAGTTAGAATATTACGCAATTAGAGCCGTTGCTAGTGAATACCTTACTAACAGTGGCGTACCCAAGGGGATATATCCCCCCCAGAAGGATCATAGTCATTATAACTCACAACGCTCAAATATTTAATTGTGTAAAATTTGATCAACGAATTCATCAACAGCGGTTATATCAAAGGGCTTGATCTGATCTGATCTGACTATCGTCGTTATAATCATTATTCAAATTTACCTACGGGCTATAAATGTCAAATTAATGACAATCGGCTAAAATTTGATAAGATCTTGAAATGAAAGCTCCGAAATACTGGAATTGAAAATCAATCTCGACATAGGACATAGGATATGATTAATCAATTGGTTTTTCTTTATCCGCCCCCCAAGGCTTATGTCTGGGTACGACACTGCTTACTAAGATCAATAAAGACTATCATTGATAGATAATCGAACATTTCCTCGCAGACAGGATGTGAATTGAAAAACAGACATTTAACAGAATTAATATGAGAAATTCACTTTGTTCTCATGAATAGAGACGCAATAAAAACAATAGGGGATAATAAATTTAGGCTAATCAGTTCGGTAAGAAAATCTTGCTGAGGCAACTGAAAAACTAAGTTTTCGAAGTAATACCTAGGTAAGTAAAGATTTCGAAAAATTGCGTGAACGTAAATATTATAGTCGACGAATTATTGAGCTGTCATCATTGGTTGATTTTGGCGAATCAGAAATAACACAAAAGATAAACAGCTGTATAGCTTATGGACTCAGATTCAGAGTGCTACATTTTTTTTTCAGGCGCAATATTCCTACTTAAAGCAAAAACAATTTTTTGAGTATACTAGGTCAAGTCAATTAGACAAGAAAAATTACTTTCAGAATGATTCCCTTCAATTGACGGGATATGATTACAAAGTGTTTGGGATAATTGATAATACCAATATCAATCCTGAGCCTACTCCAGTCCTGGACATGTCTTCCCCAACTCCTTTTCTCATTTCCTATTCAGTATAGCCGAACTGCTTGAACTGCTGACATTCCATTATTTCACTTTGACGAATTGGTTTGCTTGAACTCGTTTTGCATTTTTAGGAAACATGTTCCGAAACCAATTTAAAATTACGACGATGTAACGTCAACTTGACGTACACGGCAATTTCGAAACGCTAAATTCTTTATTTGTTTTTCATTGCAAAGTGTTTTGTAACTGTTCTTCTCAATTTGGGCTTGATGTTTTCTGCAGTGCGATTCCTTTTTTAATCGGGGATGATTAACGACACTAATGCTCCAACTGACGTAACAAGGTTCTTTCTCGATTTAGTTGCACACCTCAGATCTCATTATCCGGTTATTTTGAATTTGTTGAGATTGGAATTTTTATTGGACCTGTTTTTCCATTATTCTCTTATGTGTATAAGTAGAATGCCTACTGGATTCTTTAATCTCCAACTCTGGAGGAATTCGTTGATCAAATATTATTGTTCAAATGGCTATAGAAATCTCAAAAATTTAAATAGGTCAAAAATATGCTCAACTATTACTCTGTATATTCAGACACGTTCGATTTGTCGAATGTCTATTGTTTATTATTTTTTCGCATGACTCTTCCAGGATTAGTCCACTGCCAAAGTATCACTCTGTATATAGAAAAAAGGTAGGAAATTGATAAATGTTGGTATCAGTTCAGAATTCTCCATATCAATATGATGAGTATAATATACATTGTAATACAGGATACTGAATGATATCTTTTCACTAAAGGAATATTGTCGTCCTCAATTGCATTACAATGTATTAGAATTGAGGAAGACTTTATTCCGAAAAAAAAATTTCAATTTATCAGATGGATTCAGGAATATCTTGTTCTTCAAAAATAATATCCCGTTGGATTAAAAGATATTTTGAAATATCCTTTGTCTTTAAAATTTGATACAAAAAAAACAAATCACTGACAGAGTTCTGTAGCTTTTGAGCGATCGTCATTCATGCGCCAAATCGACGATTAGATTGCTTTTCTCTTGAATTGTTTCCGATAATATGCTTGAATTTTTTTTATGATTGCGGTCAACACAATATAATGCCTAACGTTGTTTTATATGCTGCCTGGTAAAATCTCAACTCGGTCAAATATTACCAGTACCAAATTAATAATAATAATGATATTCATCCAGAATAAACTCAAAAAAAAATTTGAGAAATAAATTAGTGAATATATAATTTTTTTCACTATTCTGATTCAGTTTTCTTTGATTCTGATGACGCTATCAACACGAAATTTTGCATAAAGCTTCAAATGATGAGTCTATAAAAAAATTACAGACGCATTTATTTCGCGAAATATCTACGTTGGCGAAGTAAATTAGTAGATATATAATTTTTTTTCGCTATTCTGATTGAGTTTTCTTCGATTCTGATGATGCTATCCACACTAAATTTTACACAAAGCTCTAAATGATCAGTCTTTAAAAAAATTACAGAGGCATTTGTTTCGTGAAATACCTACGTTTGCGAAATAAATTAATAGATATATAATTTTTTCGCTATTCTGATTAAGTTTTCTCTGATTCTGATAACTCTATCAAAAGAAATTTTGCCCAAAGCTTCAAATGATAGGTCTATATACAGGGTGTCCCACCATTGACGCAACGTTCTATTACGGTTGTAATCGCTGAAATTTTCGAATTTTTTTTCGACACAATATTATTATGCTGTTAGACATTCACAAATTGTGTGTATCAAAAACGTGTAAACGATCAAACATATAAACTGTGTCCGTAAAGTATGGAACAAATTCATTTTTTGCTAAACAGACCATTTCAAGAAATATTGTTACATTTTCAGATTAATGAAAATGAACTGTTCCAAACATGTTTGGTACTTGTGATTTAGCAGACAGAATATGAAAGAAATTATTTCTTATTTTTATACATTTTTATTAATCTAAAAATGTAACAAACTACAGGGTGTTACATTCAAACCAATTTCCGCTAGACAATAAGTATTTTTGATAATATTGTTTATTTAACTAATCAAGAATGTTGGGCGTTACTTTATGAGCACACACAAAACTATTGTATTTTGTCCACTTTATACCAATTGGAATCAACATGTGATACATTTTGGAATCAGCTCAGCTAAAGTAATCGGAAAATTGAGACAAAAGAGAAGTGTTCCATTTAAAAAAATGACGGTGACGCCATTACTCTAAACTTATTCACCCTGTATATTATATTATTTTAAAATAAATTAGAATCAAAAATTAACGTGTATTTCTTAAAATGGTCTGTTTAGCTAAAAATGAATGTGTTCCATACTTAACGAACACAGTGTATGTTTTCTTATGGGACAGTCTGTTTTTTATTGAATATTCAGATTCCATGGAATGAATTAACCCAAGTTTGTGCCAAGTTTCTAGTGATGAAAATTTACCGTTTTTGAGATATTTTGATTTTTCATAAATCGGATGGTCTTTGCAAAAACGTAATAACTTCGAAATGAATGCAGTTATTTGAATGAGATTTTGACCATCGTCAATTTATCATCAGTAAGTCGAACTTTGTCGTTTGAGAGCCTTCTATTCTCAAGAAACAGAGAATATGGATATTGTGACGAAATAGAGCGATCTGTTCAGGGAACGAGCGCTCAAAAAGCCGAATTATGCTGTTAGAAATGAATATTTTCAACAACAATCCACAATTTTAGAAACCAATCGATATATTGAAGATTTTACAGTTCAAAGTAAATATCAAACTCCATGTTTCGTCAAAGTACATGGCCTACACGATTTCCGAAACTTTCTTACACGACCATCTAATTCTAAAACCTTGTACTGCATTATCTCTGGAATAGAGGAAACAGATCGCTGATCACGGTCTACAGAATTTCACTCTTTACTTTATTAACAAGACTCAAACAAGGCATGTTACCTGACATGCATAAATTACATTTAAATTAATAGCAGATCCTAATCTATGTACCGACAAGAATGTTCACATTTTGGATCGCCATCACGTCGAACCAACAGAAATAGCAATTAGATGAGGGGTTTTCATGTCAAGTCATCCATCCTCTGTTATAATTACGTTTTCGTAATACGAAGAAGCTACGGAGCAGTCAGGGAATTATCTGTAATTGTTTGTCATTTTTCAACATCGATAACCAAATGAATCGAGCTCTGGCCAGCTCTGTGGTTCATGTCAATCGCACCTGATGAATCAGATCGATTCAGCTTGATTACATCGTCTTCGGTGATATTGGTATGGTGTAATGATTTATGGCAAGATGATATTGTTGATGGTACGATAATTATAATGAAACTGAACTGAATCCGAGGTACGGTTATGTGAGAGAACTGAGAGGATTTCCGTTCGATTTTTATTTGAAAAGAACTTGTGTAGTTGGAGCTTTATGTTTTCTAGTTTTTCTACTGGAATAGTCATACAACAAGAAATTTCGTATTTCTACTTTTTATGATTTTTTATGTTTTTTTTTTACTTTGTGAAATTTCCTTAGAAATGAAAGGAATTGAAAAATTCTCTCTAATTGTTACTATCATTTTATTGTCGATCACTCATTGCCCAAACATTTGGCAATTTTCGAATTTAAAGCCGGAAATGTACCCAAAACAATAAGAAGAATATTGAAAAAAGATCGCCCAAAACTCCTGTGACCTCAAAACTGATGGATTTGAGATTTGAAAAGAAAATTTGAGAGGAATATAAAAAAAAATGAATGAAGCACTGAGGTGTAGTCAGGAGTATTTCTCCGCCCATTCATTCATGCGCCAGCACTCTTATACAGTTCTATGGTTTTTAAGGCTACAATTGGCGTGTGAATGATTGGGCACTCAAAAACTTCTGCTTTCACTCCAGTGCTTTATTTTTTCATATAGTGCATATAACAGGCCAAAGTCCCCGGTCTACCATACACAATTTTTTGGCAAAATTCGATTTTATTATTCAACATAGTTGCCTTCGTGGGCGATACAGCGATTATAGCGATCTTCCAACTTTTCGATACCATTTTTGTGGTACGATTTGTCTTTCGCTTCAATATAGGCCTCAGTTTCGGCGATTACTTCTTCATTCATTTCTTTCCAGCGAGCATTACTTTGAGGTCTGAGAACAGGAAAAAGTCGCTGGGGCCAGATCTGGTGAATACAGTGGATGCAATTCGAAGCCCAATTTATGCATTTTTGCCATTGTTTTCATTGATTTGTGACACGGCGCATTGTCTTGATGAAACAGCGTCTCTTTTTCGTAAAGGGTGCCGTTTTTTAACGATTGTATCCTTTAAACGGTCCATTAACGCTATATTATAATCGCCGTTGATGGTCTAGTCCTTTCGGAGGTAATCAATGAATATTATACCTTGCGCATCCCAGAATAATGATGCCATAACCTGGCCAGCTGACTGTTGTGTTTTTCCTCGCTTTGGATTCGGTTCATCGTGTGCAGTCCACTCAGCTGACTGTCGATTGGACTCCGGAGTGAAATGATGGAGCAATGTTTCATCCATTGTCATTGTCATTACGGTCGTTCAAAATTATTTTGTGAACTTTTTTGATTTTTTCGCCAATGACAGCCTCTTTTGGTCGTCCACTGCGTTCGCCGTATTCGGTGCTCATTTCACCACGTTCAAACTAAGCATACCAATCAATGATGGTTGATTTTCCTGGTGCAGACACCAGAAACTCTTCATCAAGCCAAGAGTTTGCTTCAAATGTATTTTTTCCCAAAAAGAGCAATTTTTATCTTCACACGAAATTCTTTTTTTTCATCTTTTTTCAAATAACAAAAGTAGTTACACTCACAACGCCATATCTCACAAACTAATGGTCGGACTGCTGTCAAATTTTGACACGTATCGTTTGAAGGTTGGTACTAACTAACAATCATATGGATTATACTAGCATCGCCATCTGTGCATCAGACTGGGTACTTTTCAATTGGCCCAATACAATAAAGAATCCAGTTTCATCTATTCTATTCTATTAGGTTTACTTTTGCAAATAAACGGTGTGTTTTGATTTCGACTGTAAATTGTTCCAGATTTTTGTTATTTATTAGTTTTGGGTTTCTAATGTTTTTATCATGTTCATTTTTGTCTCCCATCTGAATCCCCGAAACTGAATATACCTAGAATGAATTTTGATTTCTCCCAAGACAAAATTGAAATTTTCAAGTCATTGCATCATTGCCTGATGAATAAACTATTTCATTTGTTTTACTATTGTATGTTTGACTACGAGAGCAAAAGTTGAAATTAGGTTAGCGTTGTTCGACATTAGTTTTAAAGTACATGATTAACCCCCAAACAGATAGATTATAAAAAAATTGAGCATAATATTTCATTTTCTGTTATGTAAGAACTAGATAAATCAGTTGCGGATTCAAATTAATTCAAAACGGTGCAATATGGAACAAAAATATTATACACACTAGTCATTTTTATGTCTGAGCTTAACTGTTGATCCACCATTTCAATGGATATTTTGAAATGATAAATATTTGACTGCACAGTACTGCAGGTGTCCAAATATCCAAAAATTGTACCTCCATACTCCGGTCCTGGAATTACCGGACGAACGTATGAGTTCATTAGTTATGCAAATAAAATACACTTTTGAGTAATGATTTACTATAGCACACTCAGATGCTACCTGGATAAGCTGGCATTTTCAGATAGGCATAACTGATATCTCAACCAGATACTCCAAAACTTCTGTAATCATCATTCGTACCTATATATACCCACCTTATAAACAAACATATATGTCTTGGGCAGAATTTGAATTTATTGACTAGATAATCTTAACGGAAACTTTTTTCGCTAGCAGTTTTTTGTCTTCAAATTCATCTGAACTTACTGGCAACATCAGGAGGGGGAGTTGAGCCAGGTTAATCAAGATTCCATCAGTATCTACTGCTGGAGCTTTTCGAGGAATGAATAAATGAAATATTACCTAAATTAATATCTACTTAGAACTAAGGTCAGACACGTGAATGAAGTTTAGAACTTCATGGAGATTCGACGTATTATTTCCTTCAATTGATCTTCTTCAGTTTCAAGCTGTTTTGGTATTTACCTATTGAGACCCAGATACTACAAAGATCTTGCAGTGCCAAAGTTTCGAAAAAACATTTTGGAATGATTTGAATGAATGAAGTATTTCTTTTGCATATTTATACCAAAGAATGCTTCTAGGTTAATGAAGGAGATTGTGCTCCTTTTCTGTCAAGTGTGTGGACCTCTTCATTTCTTTTTATTCCGAGTGATCTTATATATACCTATATACAGCTTTGTGGTCTCCAAGGGATTTCACGTTAATGCTATATCACTTTCATTCATTGAAAAAGAAATACTAATCGATTTCCGCGTCATTACAAATTGTATTTAGTCATGAAGCAGAATATCCAAATTAGACCAGATTTCAAATAATTCACAAATAATATTTTATATGCTAAGTGAAAAAATTTCAGAAAATATTCATATTTTGTATGTTTTAAAATATTCAGTTTAGATAGTTATCTGAATTTCAATATGGTGATTTTGTGGGGACAAAATTAAGACACATCAATGAATGAATTGCATGCATTTACTTGTTAAAACATTGTGATAGTAGCCGTTCTTTGGTCAAAATAGATTCATTTAGCTTCCCAACACCTCTTTCCAATGATCCAATCCCTTAGGTGGCACTGCCCAGAATGATTTGTCCTCCTGAAATGAAATTATAAATCAGCTGAATGAAAACCAATGTTGGAAGAATGCAGAAGGTGCGAAGAAAAATATTATTTTTTATATATAAATGGCCATATCGAACAAATAGATATTTATCTATCTCATGAATATTCGAAATGATACAGATCGGTTAGATATTGGACTACATCACTGAAAGCTCTTGAAAAATAATTAAAATAAACGAATTTATTGACAACTCAAGAAATAAAATGCGCCACTTCAGGGACTCCCACACACAGTGGAAAACAACAAAAACAAATGCAATCACAGAATATCAAGACGTTTTTCTGAGCACCTTGTATAGTCTTCGAAAAAAATATCTTTCTGAAGAGATTCTTTTTCTACTGATAAACCAACACATCTTTCTTAGTTTAGTTTATTTAACAATACAGCATCGACAACTAGGGTCATTAGCTGAAAAGGTGCAAACAGGTCTTTCTTGTTCCAGATCTATAAAGCCCATTTATCTATGACATCTATGTAGCCCATAATCAATAATGGTGGGACCGATTTCTGCGAGCCAATAATATTTCTATGTGCCAGACCCAATGATCCTAAATGGCAAAGCTTATTAGTTATAGGTATATCCAACAAAATAGCTATATCATAAAAAAGTATACCAACGAACACAACCGATATATTTATAATGAAAAAGATTTTTTGTCACCCATCTGGAGTGGAGTTGGAGTGAAAAAGAACGCACCCTATGCCAAAAATGATATTTCTATAATATAATTCAATAAAACCGTTATTTCTTCTGATTCTCAGTTTACCATGTCTTTTTTTTTCGGTAGTGAGGATCTCATAACTATATTTGCCACAGATATTAAAAATTCCACTTCTAAAATGAATGAACTGGTCTCCCTTTTAAACACTATCTACAAGAAACATTAAATAATTTATTCTTTGGAAATTTTATTGTCTCAATAATAAAATCTCAAATTGATTATGAAAAAAGTACTTTTGGAGAACTGTAGGCTACATAATCTATGTATAATTTTATATATTAGGAATTGAAGTAGAATAACAATTCACTGCGTATAAATCTGTAAAACTTTAGATGTGCATGACTATCTATCCTTTGAATAATTTACCTATTAAAAAAAAACTGTTGGCGTATACCATCAATGTCTGCCAAAAAAGGCAAGTCAAATTACGTACGAACGCCACTGGTGGAAATTTAAAAAAAGTGATAGATTAAAAAAATGCCTCTTAATTCATAGTACATGTCTGACAAATTTCATTAAAATATCTGAAGTGGTATTGTAGATATTGATAATAAATTATTTATTTCTGAAAATTTTACGACCCTGTATCTCAAAAGTTAAGACGTTTAGGACATATTTTCATATAAAATTTTTGTCTTGAAATGGGCCCAAATCAAAATCAATTAGGAAACATCCTTCATAAGAATATTAATTGACAATAGCAATTACCCAAATGGTAAAGATCCAGAAGAATAATTAATTGAAATCGAATACTCACTGCTGGTGCAGCATTGACCATTCCAAATAAAGCCAGCAACGCCATTGCTGCAGTAAAGGCAATTTTAGAAATATCCATATCGTTCAATCTTCAAACAACCTTAACGATTCTACTGATTTTTTAATTCCATCGATCTTTTATAGTTAGTCCTTTTAAAACATTTTCCTCGATATTCTAACCTAGGGTTTTCCTCTATGGAAAAAATTATAGCAGGCAAATATTTTTTTCCGATATAACTTATTCTTAGAACATTTCTGGTGGCTAAAGATAAGTGATATTATTATGGATATCATTCGTGAAAACCACTTTACGAATATCCCTGCCAGAAATGTGATTATATTTCTCTTTACACACTATACATTTCAAAATACTAACATAAATTCTGAAGTGAATTAAATTTTTCCATATTTTTCTTCTGTTCAAAATTGACTCATTCCATATTTTACATGAGGGTATTGAATTGAATGGATTCCCAGAAATATGCCTTTATACATAAATACCTAATTCACAATATTTTTCCTCGATATGTTTATATTTTTACTCGATTCATTTCAATATGAAGAGGTATTTTTCGAATATATACCATGCAAAATTCTTTAATAAAGAAGCAGAATTTGTACTAGCTAGATACCAACATCATATTTGGTACTTCTATGATCGATCCCTATTCTTTGAAGAAACAATCAGTTAGTTTTCAAGCCGAGTAAATAAAAAAAAACCAAATCATAAAATTAGGAACTTCTAAATAGTACTCCATTTTTTCCTCAAAATGATTTACTTCTAATATTTCGAAGTTTTAGGTGGCTTGTGAATAGAATTAAGAAGTGACAAAGTGTATCCTTCCAATCAAATTTCCATTGATACTTCAATAAAAATATTGTTAGAAAAGCTAGACTTTTCGAAGGTCTAGCTACTAGATACTACTCATTTAAGTGCTCTTTCATGGAGATTTCGAGGTCGAAAGAGACTGCAAATTCTGCACGGTGGTGTTTTATTATACACAAATTCATAACTCTGAAACTATTGAAACTAGATTTCTGGGTTAAAGAATATCGTATTCACATTTACATTTATTCAACCATTTATATCAAATGACAACTTTCTAATTTCATGATATAAATTTCTCAAAACGACCCTAATACGATGGAGAGACTCCTGGGTATCTACGTCCAGAGAAGATTGCAGCTGGACTACCAGCCTCAGGCATCAATTATGATGGAGATGAACAAAAAGAAATAAGGAAGTGTTAACAAATCCCTTCTCAACTCCTCTGAACGATATATTAAATGAACTATGTAAATTCTGTTAAGTCAAAAAGAAATTATCTACACAAAAAAAAATGAAATGGTTCATTGCTAAAACACAGATCAATAATTTAAATGATTAGTAATCTTACCAGGACGAATGGGATGATACTTCTGAAAATAAATGGAGAATTAATTGGATTCTGGTGAGAAAGGAATAACTTCCGATTTCAATAAATAGATGACTTTCATCAGGAAACAATGTTTATTTTCAGAGCACAATCATTAAAGTTCTCATTTTCGTGATCTGTGATGTCAAATGACTATGTAACTACGATTATTATAGAAATGAATCGAAAATAGATTAATCAAACATTATAGTCTTAACGAAGATTGCTGAATTATCGGAGTACTTATCATTTTATGTTTAAAACACAGGGAAACAAAAAAAAATTTTTTGTGCCTGGGATTTCAGAGCTAACTATATTTGGGATACTAAATCTCTATCTACATGCAATCCGTTTTTCTCTATCAGTTCTACTTTTTTAGATACATCAACTTGAACTGAACTACTGGCTTCTAGGTGGAACAACAAAAATTTTTTGGAACAAGGAACCAAAATTACCTTTTACCATACAAGAGGAAAAGATCTTCTACCATTCTTTTCTCAAGAAGACAATTTTGTATTTTTTCACGAATTTAGGGGACTCGTGAAAGAAATGGGTCTTTCTGAATAGATCCCAGATGATTGGCGCCTATTTACTGACAGTTCAAAGTGAAGTTTAAAATCTGTCCTTCTACAACATGTGAATAAATATGGTTCAATATCACTAGCTCATTCAACGAAACTGAAAGAAAAATATAATACCATGGTCTTGCAGAAGATAAAGTATAAACTTTAATGGATGATTTCTGTAGACTTAAAAATGGTAAACTTTCTTCTTGGGCAGCAAAATATCCGTGTTTCTTGTGCTTCTGGGATAGTAGGGACAAAACACACTACTGGGTTAGAAAAGATTGGCCTCAGAGAGAAAACAAGGACGTTGGGGAACAAATGTCATTAACGACGTTTGGTTGAAAGAAAAAAAAAGTTCGACTTAATGAAGCATTTTGTGAAAGCTCTTGACAAGAATAGGTCATGTTTTGCATATATAGGGGTGAAAATGCATCAGTTGAGCACAGAAAAACTCAAAGCAGGGATATTTGACGGTCCACAAATAAGACAATCAATTAAGGATCCTACCTTCATAAATTAAATGGATCAATGTGAACGAAAAGCTTGGACATTATTTGTTGTGGAAAATTTTCTAAGCAAACATAAAGCTCAAAACTATGTTGAAATGGTAAACAAGATGCTTAATAGTTTCAAATCCTAAGGGTGCAATATGACTATAAAAATATACTATTTACATACACATAGACCATTTTCCAGAAAATTTGAGATACATGACTGTGGCACAAGGTAAAATATGTTACCAAGATATTACAGTTATGGAGGACCGCTACCAAGGAAGATGGAACAAGCACATGATGACAGATTACTGCTGGAGTTTAAAAAGGAACTGTTTATAAAATATTCAAGATTGTCGCGAAAAAGGAGCTTCCGATGTGTTGAATGACGATTTGAATTCTTCAATTTTTTTTTTGTTTGTAAGTACGACATAATATAGTGTTTAGTATAACTGAAAAAAAAATTTTCGTATCTACTTTTGTTTACTACACTCACGGGAATTTGAGTTAAAATAATGCAACTTATATTTCTCTAAAATAGTATGTATAAAAAATTTGAACTCTTAGGTAAAAATGGTTACGTTATTGGAATTCAGAACATCAAATTGATATGGAAACAGCTCAAAAAATTCGACACCAAAACAACTGTTCCCTGTGAATTTGTCTCTATCCGACAGAATTTCAAAATGAATATCATATGTTAAATATTCAAAGGAATATGAAAAAATGATTTGCCTGGAATATATAGAGGCCGGTCCCTTGCGAACTTTCAAAGTGGTTTATTGAAACTTTGAAACCTTATACAGTTTCACCTTATGTATTTCGGATGCAGCAGAGTTTCTACTAGCATATAAAACTTTTATTACTTGAAGGTATTCTCGTACTTTGCTTTATTCCACATCCTTTGAAATCAACTTTTATTAACCCGAGACGACAGAATTCGATGTTTTCAACAAATGAGAGCCGAAACCAATTCCGACATCCGAAATAAAGGATGATTCCCATCGTGTCTTCAACAGCTTTTCACATTCGCTCTGGCATTTCAGTAACGTACAAATTAATAAGGATGACTCTTCGCTATCAGCTCTAATGATTGGAATTCACTCTGGAGGCATTCACCAATCCGACCCATCCTCTCAAAGTTTAATAACGTCATGATCCGCTAATAACAAAGAAGAAAACCGGGAAAGAGCAGTCTAGAGAACAGATAACTCGAGTTATTTTATATTTCAACAAACGAGCTCATGTGTATTATATATAATTAGCCTGAAACCATAATATAAATTATGATGTTAACTTTTTTTACTCAACGCACGCCTTTGATTTATATTTAGAGGCCAACGTCATGCTCATCTTGATCGCCTAGTAGGTTAAATGTTATGTCATCTTCGATTGATCTTCATAATTTGCTGGATCTGCGATAAAACAATATGAAATGGAAGTTGGAGATGGTATAAGGAGGTGGTTTTAACATTATTATAATGGTAAAGGAAGGATTAAATGATTGAATTTTAACAAAAAAATCGTGAAGCTTTTTTCCTGTAAACATTTTTTATCACTTGAATATTGCAGTCGTTTTTTGCAAGTTTCTTAAATTTTACAACGGACCAGCTGTTCGAGGAGATCCGAAGTCAGTATTTAGTTTTTGTTAAAATGCCTAGAGCTCGTGTACGCGGAATTTTTCGCCAGCTAAGTGAATTTGAAAGAGGTCGAATTATTGGTCTACGGGAGACGAACAGAAATCCAACTAATGTTATGAGATGTTGTCAAGCGTGGTTTGATAATGCCCAAAATCGAAGAAGAGTAGGCACCGGACGTCGAAGGGGTACAAATGAAGTTGAAGATCGACGTCTAAGACTTATGGCCATTAGAGGCCGATTTGCGACAACTCGATCTTTGGTTGATGAGTTGTTAGGAGAACAAGGCCATCCTGTAACTATCCGAATGGTTTACAGCCGGGTAAGATCTTTTGGACTGCAGCATTATTGACCCCATCTTGTGTTAACTCTGATGGTTGAGCTGTTGAGCATCGCCGGCAACGATTACAGTGGTGCAGAGAACGTCAACATTGGAATGTGGAATGGCATCAGGTCGTAATTTCTGATGAATCTCGAATCTCCTTGGGTGCACATGATGGGCGAATAAGGGTTGGACAACGTCGGTGGGAAAGACGTGAACCTCAGTTTAATGTTGAGCGTCATATACACCGGACAGTAGGCGTTATGGTATGGGGGCCTATTGGACATGCAAGTACGTCACCTTTAGTCTTTATGAGAGCGCTGCGTTACCTCCAAGAAATAGTGGAGCCAAATGTTCTTCCCCACTTTAACCGGCTCGAGAATCCAATATTTCAGCAAGATAATGCTCGACCTAATGTGGCCAGAGTTAGTTTAAATGTTTTCGAAGCGACCCATGTGAATCTTTTACCATAACTGTTCAGATCCCCCGATCCAATAGAGCATGTTTGGGACATCATGGGTAGAAGGCTTGGAAATTTACCCCAGTCCCCACGGACTTTGGCGGCTCTGAGGCATGAAGTACAGGTAGCTTGGGATAGTATCTCTCAAGAAGAAATAGACCATCTTATTGCATCAATGCTGAGACGTGTTGGAGAGTAGGTATATAGATAATCGCGGTGGACAAACACATTATTAACAATTTTATTAAAGAAAAAATGATAAACCCTTCGTTTTTTTTCCAAATATCAATAATTTACTCCTTGATATACTATCTATGTTTTCAAAAAAGAAAAATTATAATATAAAGAGCTCCTTCTAGGTGTTGCACTTTCTTCGTTCAGTTAGTATAAAGATATATTATATTCTCATGTTTTTATTTTGCAATAGTTTCATGGAATATCTTGATCGTAATTCGACAATGTTAATCACTGCTGAATTTTGTTGAAATCGACAAAACAACATCGGTTTGAAAATTTTGAATTTTCATTAGCCTTAAGCCTGAAAACCACAGAATCATTAGTTTTATTGCATACGTTAATGGAACTGGGAGGTTTCAAAATGATGAAAAATCATCGAAACAGGTTGTTGATTGAAATAAATAAAAAAAATCGCCGAACCAGTTCATTCGTGCTGTCAGCTTTCGGATCACACCTATAAGTAATATTCCTTTTTTGTTCACGCGAATACATTTTTTTCAGAAGGACTATTGATAGTCAGCAAAAACCCTCAGAAAAAGCCGAGTTGAATTAAACTACGAGTATGAGACTGACACGTTTTCTTGAAGAATTGCAGAGTTAGGAGTAAGGGGGTAGACTCTATACTTGTTTCTAATTGGACGTTCTTGTGTCAACTTTGAAGGTGCTCCCTCTTTCTATTGAGGTGTTTCATCCGGAGATCACTGATGAAATCGCCAGTTTGGCACTAAGTGACGTCTGCCAAATAAACCTTCCATCCCCATAGCGGAGCATGGTGACTCTTACGTGGCACGCTTGAGTTTCTATCGCAAACGGTTCTGATTTAGTGAGAGATGTGCAGCAGACGTGGCCATCTTTGGGAGAAGCAAAGAGTCACTACAGGACTTTCACTGTTTTTTGCGGCATTCTTTATGCATTTCTTTCTTCAACATTGATATAACTATTCCAAAGTAACCGTCTGGCCAGCATTGTAGAGGATATGTATGAAACAGTTGGTATATCCAGTTTTTTAATTCCCTTCATTCATCGAGGAATTGAGAGTATATTGTACATGCCGAAGCAACTCTAATCATTCGTGAGAATCTTTCGCAGAACATTCCTAATGAATCAAGGTGATACTTGAGCCGAAGAATCTTAGAAATGGCCGATCCACAAAGTTATCAAGATTATGATTGAACAATTAAATTTGTTTTTTTTTTTTCAAAAACAATCGTCAGTTCCAATTTTCGCATGCTCAGCCTACAAGATTCACTTTTGCGAGTTATAAAATCCTACGAATGCATATCAACGAAAATAATATTCCCTTATAAAAACGAATTTAATTTTATTTATCCAATATACACGCTCTGGACCATTAAAAAGTCCATAAAACACGATAAGAAGAAGTTGCGTATATAACAGGGTATAATTATCATTAATAAAGGTGGCCATTAACAAATCTCAGCTTCGTGTCACCTACATTATTATCTCTGGATGAAATAACATTCGCTAATTCGGATATAAATTCGCTTTTTTCTCCGCAATGTAGACTTGTCAAAATTGCGTGCGAGGCAGCTATAATTGGAGGCAGGGTATGTGGTATGCGCTGTCAATGAACCCGCCGACTGAAGATCAGATTTTGCAGTTTGTAACCTTCAGTCCCCGCCAATAGACAACAACAGGTATACGATTTCGATCTTGGATGATTAACACTGATTACTACTCTATTGTTTGGAGGCAGCTTATTGCACTTTCCAAAAATTCATGTGTGTATATTCACGAGACCAACGAGACAAGACTCCCCGAAATACAAGAATGGATGTTTTTGAACGCTCGTTCCCCGAACAGGACACTGTTTCGTTAAATTATGTAATTTCCGAATTTATAACCCTCTTAGGAAAAAACCTTTAGACCCAGAAAACTAAAATTTTCATGGTTAGTTTGCAACGATTTTGCAAGATACAATTCATGTTACGCTACTGGAATTTTTAAAGACGCGGTAATTTGTCAATTCATCGTATGCGATTGGTCGGGATGCGGATGCGCGTATCTAGAGAAAGAAACAGGGAGAATTTTCTGAAAGATTCTCAACAATTATCGAGATTTCAGTAAAATGTAAATTCAACAACTTCAGGAGTTGTAAATTCAGGTTAACATATTCTAAAATCGTTGTTTATTTTCCCAAAGCACCTCCGGTGGGATTGGAACAGAAGTCTCTCTTGGGATTGAAAAATATCAAGAAGTACTTTCGTCAGATATAGAAGTTGGAATAGTACGTACGTTAAACCACTTTAGTTCCTAAAACTGAGATAATACCTGCGTAAATTCTGGCGTTATTACATCAACTTCACTGAGTGGAAATTGGAGTACTATACCTTCCTGCAAAGATCTGGTGTTTAGAAGACTGTTAAGTTAAGTTTTTATTTCAATATTATTTGTTTAGAGTGAAAAGGATCGAACTTTGTATATTTCAATTTTATTGAATTTGTAAAAACCTGGGTAGGAGTTTTGTTGCCAAATAATCCAAACCACCCCTAGAGATCAGTCTTTAGAGTCTCATGGGCAATTGTAACGTTACAAGTTTAGACCTTGAATGGCGCAGTTAAGTTCATTAATGGGCACTATCCGATCATGGGTTCGAAATTATATTTTTCCCGACAATTTCAAACCAACTCATTCGATAGAGATGAAATTCAGAATTTTGCTGTGCAAGTAGTTTCAAATTTCATGTGAAATTTCATGTTGATCGTGTCAACAAAACCATAGAAAAAAAAGAAAATTCTCTCAGAGTATCGAAAAATGTACCCAATATTTCCGATAGGTTCGAATTCATTTTGTTTAAGAATAATAACTCAATTGTTGTCAATGTTCATGCAGGAGGATGGTACGAGTATAAGTATCATCAAATCCTTTCATCCTAAAAAACTAGTCGTTAACAATGAAATAATGACATCACATTTTATGTATACCTATCCTACCTATACACAGTTCTGGAAAAACTTATGATTTCCGATTTCAAAATTTTTACATGCAAAATGCATTTCAGACCTTGAAGTTTTTTGAATAACAGCAACACAGATCTGAAAACTTAAGTTTTGTGTCAAGTCTATATCCTTTCCTTACATCCTTAATGAAATTTGGTATCGGTATTCTGTCTAGGCCGTAGATGGTCTAATACAAAATTCAGCTTATTCAGAAGAAGGAAGCGAGTTGAACATGCTCAAGTGTGAAATTCCTGGTATTTCCCTATTACGCATCCTACTGATGGTTCGATGTTGATAAAAATTGGTGCGGAAGTTTAGATCAGGAAGTAAGTAGTTTCAAAATATTTCAGCTCATTTGGCAGTCTTGCTAATGCGCAAACGTAAAATACCCGGAATCTTTATATTTCGTATCCTGGTTGTTAGATTTTGATTAAATTTTGAACTTGTAGGAAGGTTCTATAAAAATTTGAGCTTTTTTGAAAATTTGGTGTGTGCTGAGCATACGTAAATTAGAACCTCTTGGAAAATAAATGTGTACACGTACTATACAGTGCTGAATGTTAGGTTCAAGTCAAGGCCGAGAAAGCAAAGTGCCAAAACAGTTTGTATGAAGGCCAATCAGTGGCGTACCCAGACATAAGCCTTGGGGGGAATACAGAAAAAAAAATTCAAATTTTCCTTCTTTTGAAGAAGTTTTTCAAAGAATTTTGCTTACTCATAATAAGATTGTGATATATAAGGTTGTTACATATAATGGATATTCCTCCTGGGGGGGGGAAATATCCCCCTTATCCCCCCCCCTTGGGTACGCCACTGAGGTCAATAACTCCATCTAATGTAGAAAAGGCAAATACCGCATCTGGATGAAAACAAACATTCGAGGAAATCCAGTGCCGTGTTACAATCTATGACCAAGAATCCTCTAGATATACCAACCACAGTTGATAGCAGGAAGTTGACTGAAGCCTACTTGACCACGGTCAGAAATCTCGGACTTCTCAACTGTGTTGACCAATCCGGCAATTCAACTCTTTTGTAAAATTTTAATGGATCCCTAATATTTTGTTAATTTTCAATAGCAATCAATGAAACAAATTCTAGTGGATATTATCGATAGGAAAAATTGAGCATTTGCCATTGATTGTTCTATCATACGTAACAACCTGAAAATTGATATAATCTTTTCCTTCCGAGTTATTTCCAATTTCGATCTCTTATAGGTCATGGGACATTGACTTGATGTTATTTTCCTGATGATATAGGTAATACAATTGGATTATTTTGTTGAAACCAAAGCTAGTAAATACAGCATGTATCGTGTCATAATATATTTACGACTATAGAAAATACCTTTAAAATTTTTTAAAACAATCACGAATTTGTAATTGATTTTATGTGTTCGATATGAGTTTGAATTTGGCAGTGTGTACTTCTTTCATTAAGATTTGAACTAGCCACCAGATCTGACGTATTTGTATATCAAAATTTCCATTCGCAAAATGCATTTCAGATTATTCTCAACTTATTTCTCACCTCAAATCATTACCATAACTTTTTCAATTATTACCAATTTTCATAGATATTTCGTCTGGGTATCATGTTCAAGCTGTAGGTGTAGATGGATCAATACGAATTTCAGCTTTTTCAGATGAAGGTAACTTATTGATTATTTGCCAATGTGAAATTTTAGGTATTTTCATACCCCGACTTCTGCGCGTCTGTTTTCGATGAAATATGTTCATTTTGGGTCAAAAGGATTTCAGCTTTTCCGGATATAGAGGATGGAATTCCTGATATTTCCATATCTTGCATCCTGAATATCCGTTTTTAGTAAAATTTCGTTTAGTATGTTCAGATTTCATTGTGTTTTGATGAAATTCACTTTACAGGGTGGCCACTTTTTTGATGGGACTGTATTGGTAACTTTTAAACCATAAGAGTTATAAGGTCGGTCAAATGGAGAAAAAGTTGCATGCATAGAAGCATTATCAAGCAGTTCAAACAAATCGAGATTATCAGGGCCGGTTTTCGAGATATCATAAGAAAATTAAATTATGTCATTTTGATTTTTCTTTTTTTTCCACTTTATTTCAAATATTATCAAAAAATGTTACAAGAATTTTTTATTCGATAGTAAATTATCCTCAATTTGACGTAATCAGATTTCGTATCCAACGTTTCGTACTCTCTGGGCCACCCTCAACCTCTTTTTTTTTCAGTACGGACCTGCATATTTTATGATATTTTTCGAAATAACTTTTAACGCCGAATTCAACGATGTATCATACAATGTCATTCAAATTTGATTTTCAGGTGATTTTGGTCCTCATCCAAATTTAATGGTGTGTATGTAAAAAAAACAAGTCTATCAACGATCTATCAAGAAAAATCAAAATGACATAATTTAATTTTCTTATGATATCTCGAAAACCGGCCCTGATAATATCGATTTGTTTGAACTGCTTGATAATGCTTCTATGCATGCAACTTTTTCTCCATTTGACCGACCTTATAACTCTTATGGTTTGAAAGTTACCAATACAATCCCATTGAAAAAGTGGCCGCCCTGTATATCTTCGGATTTTGTCGACAACGATTCCGCAGAATTTTAAACTCTTCCGAATGCCCTTTTTAAGTGCAAACTTGAAATTCTCCCAAGTTTTTGCGTTCAACTGGTCCGATGTTTATGAAATTCTGTATGGTCATTGATTTCGAACTAAGGTACGAAACATCTCTCTTACGAAAATATATCCGAAGTTCCTTCGTTTCCAAGATACATTGAAGTGAGAAAAAACGGCATTTATATATTGATTCAAAATTTTTTCCTGAAATTTCATACAGTATTTAGGCATCACCCTGTATGGTACACATTAAGCACAAGCTTAAGTGATATCCCAGGTTCACAATATCTGAATTTGACTAGTAGACATTTAATTTGCTATGGGAATGACATAAATGACGAATAGGATGAGGAGGCATAGTGCCACATCCAAAACTATGAGTTCAAAACACAAATGGGTTCCAAAATGTGAACTATAACCATTCAAAGAGGACTCTGAAATTTTTTAATTTCGATTTTCGAAAAACCATTGAATATGAATAACCAAAATTGATGGTCGTTTTCCAAATAATGAATACTTAAATTTCTTAGAACATATACTGATCTGAATCTGTCTTTCGTAGAGACATTTTCCATTAATTTCAATTAGCTTCCTTCAGCAGATGTATCTATGCTATTCCCATAATATTCATAAAATATTCAGACCAATTTCAACAGCATTCACGAGATGAATTTTTAAGGCCGCTTTCAGATCTCAGGCGAGATTTGTGCCCCTGAGGCCAGTCTGGGCGCAAATCTACCGCCCACATTCCATCAACTCGTTGGTCATGACTTGTTTACTCAGCTTGAAAGGCTTTTTACTAGAAGTAATAGTATAATATAAATTGCGAAACCGTAATTTAGCACGTTTAAGACTATGAAAATACATTTGCATTAAAATGTGAAAAGTGACTCAAACGAGAGGGTAAAATATATATTATTTTCTTCATTACCATATCATTTGTTTGGATATTTATTGTTGTCATTGGATGGATTGAAATATTGCACGGAAATAGTTATTTATAATACAAGTGCAGAAGGCATTCATATTTTTCCACGAGTTCAAAATTCAAAAACGAGCCACGAAGTGGCGAGTTTTTAAATGAACGAGTGGTAGAATGAGCCTTCTGTACGAGTATTATACATTATTTTCTCTAATTCATTGCATTTTTATTGAAATCAATGAAATATTTCCATAAATATCATTTAGTGATTTTTGCATTGAAAAATGTTGGTTGGCAGAACTGATTTCTTTAAGGCAAATTGATGAATTGACAGATAAAGCCGTGGCGGAAAGTTCGGAGTACCAACATATAATAATAAAATATAACCATGAAAACTGTGCGTTTCTGATATATTCTCGCACGGTTTTGTTCTACAAGATGTGGAAGAATGAACGGAATAACCACAGAATTAGAGAAAAAATCAACCAACCCTGATAGTTTACGTTTCAGAATTACGGAATGCGCAGTAAACTTATAAATTTGAAATGAGTAAATTGAAAAGAGCGCTGAAGTAAAATTACTCTAGAAAGCTGTGGTGTTAATTCATCTGATATCATTGGCCCATGAATCAACATAATATATACCTATTGAAAATATAGTTATGTAGGTAGACATTATCATTAGTTATGCTTGCAGCTATTAACACAATTCGACACTTCGAGATATTTCTATGAGCCTAAACCGACGGAGTTAATATTTTGGATGTCGATATGGAATTACAATTTCAAACTCTTTGCGAAATTTCATGCTGATCACTGATCACTGATTCATTGAACATTAAAAAATTCATAAAGAGTTATTCAAGAAATAGTCATAATGATACCTGATAAACCTGATGAGTCAACAATCTGATGGGTTAGAATTCTGATGGAATTAAAATTTTGCGTCAGAAACCATTTCTAGCTGTGTGAGAAATTTCCACTTTATCACGTTAGAGGAACCATAAAATTAAAATATGTAGTTTTCGTATGTGGACCAAAAATTGGAAAAAACTTCGCATAATCAAATTTTGAGTAACTATAATTAAAGCATTTAGTTTCTGATACTTAGCATACAGAAATTATATTAAGCACATAATACATAGATTTATATTAGTTTAATTTTTCTTCTATTGATATGGCCGAGGTTCTTTAAAAGTGATTTCAATAGCAGCGCCATCTGGCAGCCGAGCCGTTAAAGCTCCATCTCAATTAGAATGTCATATAGAAGAATTCTTCCTTAGTCGTCGAGCGCCGTCTGCAGCACATTAACCGAAATGGTGATTTTGTAAGTTGCCTATACCAAGGGGCATAATACACCCGATAAAATTAAAAACTACTTCTCATCTAAATTTTTCTGTCTGTAGAACAAATTCAGTTAACTTCAGTGCCTTTCAGAATCATTTCAACAGGATTAAACTCAATCATAATACATTCATCATGATTGAACAAAATCCAGCTTAATGGATGATCGAGAATTACGAAATATTTCCCGAATTTTTGTTTTATGTTCTTTTCTTTTCATCGATGGTGCTTAACCTGGTCTTAATTTCTACGAGTAGAAGAACATTAGAAGATTACAATAATAAAATTTCACCCTGAAAGTGATTTGGGTGATTTCCATAAAATATGCTACTAAAATATACTTAATCGGTTGAATTAAAATACCAACTTTTCCAAACACCTAATTCGGATAATATATGGATTATATATAAGGAAAGAAGAGATTTAATAGGCTATTATGTAGTAAGGAATTAGTAGAAGTAACATCTATATCATCAATAAATTATTATAACTTCATCCTTTTTTTATACCTAATATTTGTCTCCAAAAAAGGGAAAGGGGTAGTCGAAGGTGTTAAAACTAGAGGGAAAATTTCCCTCAAACATTTAGAATATCAGACGGATAGAGCTCGATCATGTCCGCTCTTCGTTGACCCTCTCATCCTCGTCTAGGCGATTCTGCCGATCCTTAGGACTGTCTGTCGCCTTCTAGGGCAAAATTTTTCCGACCTCTTTTTGACGCATGTTGTTATTATTTCGTGTTGCTACTTAGTTAAATATTGTTGTCTACTGATATTTATCGACTAATAATATATTTTGGTCTGTTTTGAGGAACTGTTCATACTTCGGGATAGTATTCACTTGTAGTAAAACACTTTTTCACACTACTAATGTGATTGCCGATTCTTGGTGAAATATATGTTTGCAGTAGTTTTTCTTTGAGATCTCTTGACCTTGAAGGGCTAGAAGAAAAGCTTCCGTTTCTGGAAACATTCCACCTGATATGACTCAATAGTTCGACGTTTCAATACATGATCCTGGCTTACCTCTGTTTTCCATCTAGAAGCTCCTAACCTGTAGACATTTTTTTGCTTTTATTTTATTCATTATGAATTTATGCCAAGTAAGGACCTATTTCATTGAAGAGTGTCTAGTCGTTGTATGAAACATGCTCTTTGTGCAGTTCCAAAGATGTTTAATCGTTTGTTTCCCACAGTGTTTGGTGAACCTTTGACGGACATATATTTGCTTGGTCTCTAAAATATGTTCGTAGGCCCATGAGCAAGTTAAATGCTTAATTTATTCATTTATTTATTACACCATTCAACAGCCTAAGCCAATTACAGAATGGGCAACAAAATTACAAGAAATGAAACCTTATTAAACTAAATACATTCCATGTGAAAAATATAAAATAAAAGAAATCGAAGCTAACATGTCTAACAGACCTCTGCCTCATTTATTCCCTTGCAGTGTTGTCCTTTCAATGCTGCTTTTCGGATGATGCTTGTTTTCTTTGTAATTAAAATTTCGCAGTTTGCATTATGATTAAATTATTATTATTAAAGCTCATTTCAATCGAATTTGTAGTTTGGTATTTCAAAACAACGGAATGCAGTCGAAATTTGAACCTACCCCGAATAAGGTTTATGAGAATTGTCCTTGTTTTCATAACAGTAGGTACAAAAAACACTCGAGTATGTAACATGACACAGCAGTAAGTATATATTTTCTGAACAATGGTCGACAACAGGTTACTTTGTCAGTACCAGCGGTCAACGAACAGCTTTTTTGCTTTAGGTAAATGCGTTGGTACATTGAGTGTTTAATTTTTGGTAATAGTTTTTTATTTGTCTTATTGCGAACAATGCTGTGGAAACACTTTTAGCCAATCCGATGTTCACAGGTTAGATTAGCACTAATCGTTATTCGGAATAACGAGATATTCTCCACACTGTACTGTAAAATTTCGAGGGCATAACAGCCTTTATTTCATTTCTTTTAATCATTCCACTGAGTCCTTTTTGTTCCGGTGATTTCTCCTCAAGTACAATATTCCAAACGCCTGCCTATCATATCATTTGCAAATACGATTTGATGATCCACAGCAACGTTATACATCATAAGGTGGATGTAGGCATAAGCCTACATACTTGCATATTGGACAAGAGCTTCTCTTGATCGATACAATCAAATGCCTCAAAATTCAATTCTATGCAGGTCAAAGAATCATCTAATGCCTCCACAATGAACTCAACGTTGGGCAATAGGACAGATATTGTGGATTTTTTTCTCTTAAATCCAAGCTAAAGATAACTCAGGAAAGGGTTTTTTCCAGGCAATCCAAAGCAATCCAAACTTAATCAGGGATTCCAAAAACTCTGAGATATCTGGCAGGATAGAGATATAATTTTCATTTGGTTACTGGTTACCCTTCTTGTACACTCGATAATCCTAGTAAGTTTGAGCTTCTCCTGGAAGATGCTCTCCCCAAAAAATCTATTTATCAGAATGGATTGGTACGTCTGTTGACAACCTTCTTCGGTAATCTAACGGAAAAGCTGAACCTAAATATCACTTGAGGGTTTGTTTCCAACAAGGAGACTGCTTCCTTACTCCCTTAGGTGTTGTTGAAGACAGAAAAAATGATCTTGCACTATGTACCTATTCGTTCTCCATTTACATACTTCTGTATTCTGTGGTAAAATATCCATTGAATATTTTCAATCATTTGAAAACTTGTGCATCGAAAAGGTGAATACTTCAGGACAAACAACCCAATGGGGTTGAGTGTAAGGAAAGTCTAAAATGCTTCGGCCTCATTATTTTCATAAGGAAATAATTGTGTTAAGAAGGAGAAAAATGTATATTTTATGCTTTTTCTTTTTTTCTTGCATAAATTCATGATAGACTTAAATTCAAATGCCACCTATCAGGTCTCATTAGAGGAATTTGCTCTCTCAATGGCACAAGTGCTTAAATAAAATTCTTCCCTAACTGGCATTTTGGCAAGAATTTTTAGCGTATTAATGTAATAACAATAAAAAAAAATTGTCACTATGAGGTTAATTTCTGATCGTCTTTATATGCAACTCCATATGTTGCATTGTATACAAATACACTGGCATTTTGACAAGAATTTCTAGTGTACTAGTGTAGAACTCCACGACAATGAAAAAAAATTTTCGATAAGAATTTCATTCCTCATCGTTTTTATATGCAATATGAATATGAAATCAAAAAGTGTGATAGGATTAAGTTTCAATGTTCGATCGGTAATTCGAAACAAATAATAATTGAATATCGGTTTGAGTATTATGTAGGATGAAGAAAAAATTATTAATTAGTGAGAAGAATTCATTTCTCCGTATCCGTTAGCTTCTAATATAAGACACAATCGACCATAGTCGTGCAACTTCCTTGCTTTATCCCATGGAGACTCTGCATTCAAACCAGCAAACAATGTAGGTACCTACCAGACGGGAAATCAAGATGGCACATTTGTTTCATCCATTATGCAATCCAATGAATAGGTGAATAGAAAATACAGAACCTTAAAACGGGGTCCTTTTCATCGCATTTAGCCAATGGAGAACACGGCAATGTTCCTTTCAGATCATTGAGCACGCCAATGGCATTCATTTCTTCTTTCCCTCGAGAATTGGAAGGATGAAACCGGGGGAGAAAATTTTAAATATGAATAGGTATTTATTGAGAATTGCGAGGATTATTGATGAATTTTTGGAGTGTAATGAAGAGGGAGATAATGTAATCTAACCATTAAATACATTTTTGAGCTCTGAACAGGTCGCTCTATGATTTCGTTACAATGTTTGTAATTGTTGTCTTTTGAGCCGCAAATGGTCTTTAATGATGAGGTTTGACTCACTGATGGCTAATCCGTCTTTAAATTCCATTCTGTCTGCCATTGAATCTTTTTATCACTTTTTGGAACAATTTTTTCGAAAAATAAGGCGTGAAAAGGTAACAAACAAATTTACAAACATACATTCTGAATTATTGTATTAGCATGGTCAGAACACAAATAATACTCAATTTCACATACCATAATGACATTTTATTACTCCATCAGAAAAATTTAATGAGACACGAAAAAATATGAAAAACCGCACAGACGTGAACTCTTGCTTTTGAACTCTTGTCATTCATGCGCCAATTGCACATTTGGAGAACACATATACATGGTGATCACTGCGATGGCCTATAAGACGTTGTCATATTTTTTTGCTAAAAATTTCAATGTTAGGGTTTGAGATTCGGGATTCAATGTCAAGCCAAGTAGCTTGACATTTTAAAGAACTAATTGATTTGAAAATCAAGCTCGAGAAAAATTACATACTTGAGCTTGACTTGACTTGATTTTACATATTTATTGCTTAATTTGATATCAAGCTACTCGATATTACTTGAGCTTGATATGCACGCGTCGCACGGCTTATATTTCTGCAATTTCGTGTGCGCTTAGACTAAATAAGGGAATTCCTCGAGCGCCGAGAGACTGAAGCATTCGCCAGTATAACATTATTAGTAGTTTTCTCACATTTCTATGAAATCTATTGGTAGATTTTGGTCGTTTCAGAAATATCTTTCCAAACTTGGCCAAAATGGCCAAGGTTTTTTTATCAATGCCAGCATCTTCAGCTCCTGTTGAAAAACAATTTTCCAGAGCTGCTCTTACAGTCACAAAAACCCGCAATAGGTTAGGCGACAAATCTATAAGATGCCTCATGTGTTTTAGATCCTGGATGGAAAATTATGAAATCAAACAAAGCCTGGAGGTTTCTCAATATTACGAAACTATATTTTCTTATTATTTTGCATACTGTTATGATTTTTAGTGATTTAATTCATGGTTCTATTTCAAAAATGTGGATATTTTCGGTTTTTTAATACAATGAGTTCAATAAATAAATGTGTTCCTTCTCATTTAATCATTTTTTTTAATGATGTGACACTACACAATTAAACTGCTAAAAAGCAAGTACTTGATATGATTCAAGTATTTGAGAAATAAATACTTGACTTGATTTGAGATTGAAAAACTACCACTTTATTTCAGCTTGACTGAAGCCAAGTAGTTCGAAAATCAAGCCGAGCCGTGAATCCCTATTTGAGATAATGATATTGCTCCCTAAATTTTTTTCAGATCTCTACAATTCTCAGTTATACCGGAAACAAACTGCTACTTCCTTATTTCAAATGGCACACCCCGTTAATTATTTCATCATTAGATAGATTTTTTATGACAATTTCAGCAATGTACATATATAATCTCAGCGGTTCATGAGTTAAAAGGATTCTTATTAAAAAAAATGGTGGCGACGGGGACTCTCATTATTTTGAATATTTCTGCAGAAAAATCATTTTTGGAGAAATCTTTTTCATTTTCTATTCTGAAAAAACCGTATTTCAAAATTCGCAAATTACATATATTCTTGTGAAATGAGCAAATGTGTAAATGAAAGACACGTATAGGTGCATCATAATGAAAGGTCTGATGGTATGAACTGAACATGAAATTAAATATTTGCTCCGATTCACCATAATATTGGATAGTAAGGTAGAATTGGAATATCTACCGAATAATCAAAGCAATGAAACTACCTCACGCCAGACTGGATTCAATTATTGCTACTTTGCTAGCTTTGAATAATTCTCGAATAGATTCATTGATGAAGTTCAGTGTACTGCATCAAGTCATACGTGAAATTCAATTATAATAATTGGTTCAAATGGAGGTCACTAGTTCAACGCTGTGAAATATCTTGATCTGCTCTCCTAGTCGTAATAATTGAATTTTGCAAGAATGATAAACTCAATATGGTGAAAGTAAGTGGGATTAACAATTATCGAGGAATAGCATACTGCTAATTTTTTGATATGTGTTCATTTTCAACATCAATTTTTTCTCCAATTGCTTGTTCCATAACCCAAGATAAGTCTATTATTTCTCGTTAGCAATTTTACAAAATTAATATCGAACCTCTCTCTTCTTCATCGTGCTCAGTACTCAAAAGTTTTATTTTTTTCAGACTTCCAAATATTTTATCTACAATAGTAATCTGCAATTCATACATTAGTTTGATGGAATTTTTGTGGCTCAATTGTTGTTTGATCTATCTCGTGCATTTGATTACCTGAAGTTCATTTTAATTGTGGAAAAATTGTTCAATTTAGATTTCAGGAGAATTTTCCCTGAATAGGCTAACAGTTTCATAACCAATCTATGGTCAATCGGTTTGAAAACATAACTCAGCTAGGTACAAGGTAAAAATTAGTGTGCCTTATAGCTCAGCCCTGGGTCCTCTTCAATTTATTATTTTCATTAATAACTTACCTGTCAATAGCAAGATCCATATTTTAATCTCTTTGAATATAAAGATGTTACTTTGTTCATCATTTCTGCTTGAAGTTTTAACAAACTTAAAACAAATTGTGTATCACTAGTTCAGTGCGTTTTCTATTGTTTTTCAGGTATGCCCTTTTATTAAATATAACATATCTGGTCTAATTTCGAATGCGAGATTCAGTTCATCAATTGATCTTAAATCTTCAAACCTATGATTTGACTACTTCAAATTGTATAACGTTTCCTGGTTTCCACCCTGAGCTAGAAGGATCATGCCGATATTCTGTTTGTAGTAGACTAAGTAGTGCGTTTTTTTGCTTTGAGGAGCAAAAAGCTGGTATTATCTCAAGATTCTATATTAAACGCGTATTACTCGCTTGTGTTTACTTACCTGAACTGTTACATAGTTCTGTGTGGTAATTCTTCATTCAGAAATTCAGTTTTGATTGCCTATTATATAGAAGAAGATAATCCGACTAATTTTCAACTAGAAACCTAGTCCTGCAGACTCTTTTTTATTCAGAATAAAATCATGAGTTTTCCATTTTTTTTTATCTTCAACTGCTTGTTGTACACACGTAAAAACATTCTGTCACTCAATAAAGGTTCCTAGATTCATGAATAATGATTATCAACATTTGGTTATATTATTTAATCACGATGAAAATAGAAGGTAACATTGAATTAATTCAAAATTTGTTGTGAATATGGTGGATAGTTTTTATGCTTTTTTGATGACTGTTTTATCTCTCAGTTCCTAGAGGGATTGAAGAAAACGTTCCAACTGATTATAATTATTGGTAATTCGTGATAATTATTATTTGTGAATAATTAATCAGAACATAATAACTTCTAATAAAATACAAGAAAAGGATATCACAATGAAAACATGATGATGAATACTGGATGAAACATTTTACTTAGGTAATCCCTAAAGAAGCAGTACCTATCATATCCAAACATAAAGAGCTTTTTAATTCGATCGTAGCGTTGCACATTTGTATCGTTGAGTAGCACATCATAGAAAAAAGGGCGTAGAACACAACTTTTAATATACCTTCCATTAAAACAATATTTTCGTGAAGAAACTAAGAATAATCTGTTATAGGTATAGTTTTTTAGATATTATTCAACCTTCATTATTCCTTAACTATAAATGATTCCACATAAATATTTGAATAATTCATTGATGAACATACTTGTGAAGATCTCTAGACAAGAACCATTCGTGGTAATTTCAAATAATCAACAAAAAAATATTTTCTGTCAAAGGTCAGAAAAAGTACTAAATAAGTATATGCGAAACAATCACCCTTTGTGAAGATCCGCCCAGAAACTTCCGGAAAATATTGTTCTTAGGTCGGAAAAAGCTATCCGAAAAAGCAGCAATGAACATTGTCCCCAAGAGAAGAGAACAAAGAGTAAATTGCTGGAAGCCCATAAAACTTTTGGGTGACGAAAAAATGCGCCAAAAAGCCCGAATATAAAGCGATCGTGACGAAAGATGGATTAAAATGGCGGGGAGGAGACATGGAAATGCCGTTTTTGCAAATGTAGTTAATTATCAGAACCCCAATTCGATGGTTTTAATCAGGAACAGAGGCGCTCTTTTAATATACATTGGCAACATTCTTTAAAGTTACTTGTCGTTCGACCTTCCATTCAATTTAGTCCAAACTTTTCATTATGTCGGGAATGTACCTCTAATTCCATGCTGGAAAGTGGAATGAAAAAAAATTCAGAAAAGCCATCACTTGAAGTCAGGAGATTTTGCGCCCTTGTTCGAATTTGTATTATAAGTCGAAATTTCCTGGTCTATGGATTCCATATAGTCATAGAATTACATCATCACATGATAATTTTAAAATAAGTATCATTTATTACTTCTTTGAACAATATTTTTGAGTAAATGAAAAGTTGAGAGCACCTATTCGATTTAAAAAAATTGACTCCTGGTAATTTTATTATTTCACTAAGAAAACATATTTGTCTCAAAAATGTATTTCTTGTTTTATTAACTGACTGCGTCCCTAAAATTTGGCGCCCCGGCAAAATGTCCAGTTTGCTGGTCCTGACGGCGGCCCTGCGAGTGCATGACTAAAACCATAGAAATAAAAGAACATCTAAAAAAAAATATCAATATCAATGATCGAGTAATCAGAACCATAGAAATTTCAAACATAATAGTCAATAAAAAAAAGCTTATATCCTCGTGACATCCGATCAGATTGATTTGAATTTTGCCTGTAGCTGTACAATATCTACTAATTCAAAACTCTATATAAAATCTCATGTTGACTTTACTCAAACTCAAGAAAATTCATGCAGAATATGTATCAGAAAATAATGAATATTTCCTGACAAAAGATCCCACCAAAAAAACAAATAATAATTTGAAGCTTTTTGCGAAATTTCATGTTGATTGCATCAGAACCATAGAAAAATTAGACAGAATATCGAACAAAACCTCATACTGCAATGAAAACAGATAGGACTAAGTTGAAATTTCGCAAGTTGTTGTATAATATCAATTTCAAGAATAATATAATATTTCATTTGGATCGAGTCAGTGTTTTTCTCGAAATTTTGGTTGTAGGTTGTAGATAATAATATTGTAGGGGACGATTCTTGAAGTCATGTTAAAAAAAATGTTATGGACGTATGTCGTGAATGTCATAACTTTTGAGAAACAGGGTAGTATGGCATCTGTATGGGTTTTGCTTTGAATTTTTTTGCGAAAAAAATGGTACGATACTGCTTTTTCTCAAATTGAGAATTATTTTCAAAATTCTCATTCATTTTTGAATCAATTTGAAATCGCTCAGATTTTACTTTTACTTTTACATATGATTTTGGCTTGAAAAAATAAAAATCGGTTTATTCCGGAGACAAATTGCTAATAGTGAGGGGTGATTTTTGTATGAAAATCGTGTTTCTTGGAAGGTATTCAGTTTTATTTTCCTTTAATTGAGATATCTGATAACGAAAATATATTTTTTAAATTCTCATCCGTTTTTGTACCAATTTGAGGTCTTTATTTCATTCAAGCCGATCCTCAAGCAATTTCCGAGTAAAAGTCAGCCTATATGGCATTTTTAGCATTTTGTCCCTGAAGCAAAACGATTTTCATTTGTTTAAGCGAAAACCATGTACCGGAGACAGTAAAATCAAGAGTTCCAGTTTGTTCAAAATTTAATGAGAATTTCGAAAATATTTCTTAATTTGAGAAAATACAGTATCGTATCATTGTGTTCAATAAAAAGAAAAAACGTGTATCAAATTCCATAAAAACATCTATCATTATGGTAATAAAAAAATATTTTTCTCTGGACTACCCTGTATCTATCTAAAAAGTTAGCACGCTTACGACATACGTTCATATAAAGTTTTTCTCTCAAAATGGTTCCAAAAATCGCTCCCTTAAATTATTGCATATCAATTAGAAATACCTTGTATATTTTTTATGAGATATCCTATGTACAAATCAAAGATATACAAGAATTAGTGTTCCAGTGAATGACAAGATTTCTTTATCTTTCTCACAATTATGATAACAGCGTCTGACCATATGAAATGTCCAGTAAATTTGCAAGAAACGGTCCTATAAATTTCCCTTTTTGTCTCTCACTTGAAATTGCTCGAACTGAAACGCCCTAGGACTCCATCCAAGGGTGGCAGCAATTCATTCAGTTTTTCTTTTTAATTAACAATCTCCGCTTTTTAATTTCGTGCTTTCGTGACGTCTCTCTTGACTTTAATTAAATTCGGCCGATAAAAGTGATGTCTTCTATTCATCAAGTTGTTGAATTCAGTCTGGCAGAGTATTATCAAATTTTCTGCTCCGGATTGATGGACAATTCCAGAAAAAACATTCAACGGGGAAATTGATCGTATTCCTTGTCATATAATATAACTTTCAGTAATTTCATGCATGTTTGCTGTGTTATAGATTCAAGGTTATTACTATTCAAATTGGAGGCAATGAAATCATGCTATACTAATGTTATGGAGTCATATTGGAAATGAGTCTGATCTGATAGCTTTATTGATACTACATCCTATATTTCTGTTGAATTGAAGAAAAATAATAAAGGACCCCGCACGTTTAGTATGGGAAATGGCTTTTCGTGAATTTGGCTGAATTTTTGATATGTTGTAGTTCTTGATGAACTGATCAGAAAAGTCCTTAGCCACAAAGCTCAAAAATGGACAGTTTTCGAGATATGGAGCTTTGAAAATGGATTTTTTGCAATTTTCGGGGTTTTTGCTCATCAATCGGGGAGCTCTCATTTCTGGTTTTGATGGAATTTGGATGTTCGGCGGCCAGAACCCGACTGAGAAATGATCTTCCTTGGTTATATTAGGCACCGCCATCGATAATTTTTTATACACTGCTCCACATTGGCTATGAAATGAGATACAAAATCCAAGATCTTCCATACATCTTTTCATGCCACAAGATGACGCCAGTATAATTCACATGAACGAGAAACGACATATTGTGAGATTTTTTAAGAGAGACCATAATAACTGAATCCTCATATATCTGACTTTTCTGATCAGTTCATCAAGAACTACAACATATCAAAAATTCAGCCAAATTCACGGAAAGCCATTTCCCATACTAAACGTGCGGGGTCCTTTCTTCAGTGAGAGGTTGAATTTTACTCATCTTGAATTTGAACCCCGAGATCATTCTAACATCAATCTTCAAGTCCAAGACTCATCGAAAATACAATAACTGTGGTATCTATCAGTACTAAAACTGATTTCAGTGCATCACAGAAAATCGTTTATTTCGCGAACTTTCAATTGCTTTCATCTTTTAGTGTTGTTTTTTTAGTTTTTTAAGAATTTCTTTCTGAACGAACTACATAACATTATCGGAATAGGAATCTCACTAGTTCATTTTTTTCCAATTCAAATGCTTTCGAATAGCGGAGCATATTCTATCTCTGTATAAAAGTGTATTGATATTCTGCCATTAGTCCAGTAGGCAAATACAAGAAAGGTGGGTCTGCTGGAAAAAATGTCGAACTTAATAAAACTTCTACAGGTTGTTCGGGGGTGTTGTGGGATGACACTGTGAATTTATCCAACACGAGGACCCTGTGCTAACTTGAGGAGGACCGAAGAACCTCAACATTTCCGGAAATTTTTCAGTTGTTTGCTCATAATTTTTAACCTAATCAGTTTTTCACCAAAACCTTCATTTTTAAAGTTGTGGAGCAGTAAATTCTTTACAATTTAGTAGTCACAAACTCTTTCATAAACCCAATATCAATTGAGATACAGTCGATAAGTAGTTGTCCAGTAGACAAAGCAAAAAAGTGGAGTCTGCTGGGTTCTTCGCCCCTCCTTAAGTTAGCATAGGGTCTTCGTGTTGGATAACTTGACAGTCATCGCACAGCACCTTCAAACAACCTCTAGAAGTTTCATTGAGTTCAGAATTTTTTCCAGGTGAATATCTACTGTACTACAAAGGCCATCAGAAGTAAATCTCAATTGAATTTTTCCCATATATATATTTTTAGTTATATTTAATTTAGATATATTTTTTATTAATTTGTACTATTGTCGAGTAGATAAATACATGACGTTTGCAATGTTTTTCGTTTGTAATTCAGTAGGTGTATAGATTGCTTAATTCTATAGTTTTCTTTCTATGACTTATTTCCAAAATTCCGTACGATTGTATAAAATGGGATAGTGAAAGAATATTTTTCTTTAGAGAGCTGAATCATGAATATAATTTCATAATATTATGCAAATATATAATTGTCTTTCTCTTATTTAGGCCATTTCAATTCAGGAAAACTCGGAGGTCGAAGTGAGTAACTTTTATTTCAATACCTACTATTAGAAGTCGACTCATCTCCTTTTTTGAAATGAAGGTGATTAGGCCTCTATAAGAAAAAAAACAAAGGATGTTCAAAAATACAAGAAAATGTATTGCTTTCAGAAGTAAAATTCGGACTTCCAAGCATTTTCCCATGAATTTCCTTTTTTTTTTGAGTTGTATCCTTTCATTAGCAAAAATTAGTATACATATTTCCCCAGAAAATCGTGAAAAAAGTTTTGCTCAGGAAGGTTTAAAAATATTCACAAGTAATTCCTAAGGACCAACTACGTATTGTTTCTTCTCTTATGGCCTATTTGTCCCCAGAAAACTATTTTCGAATTAGAAAAAGGGATTGTTTGGAGAAAATTGAAAATGTTTTTTGATTTTATGTGATTGTCCCATTCAAGGCCATCGTTGAGTAACTATAAAATAAATATAAATACGAAATACAGATATAAATATAATAAAATAATGTTGATGCAAATTACTCTGTTTCATTTTATTCGATAATGAATTTACACCGAATCCATTTAATATGAGTGTATACCTCAATTACTAAGGTACATAGTAAACGAGAAGAGGTAAAGAAAGAATTTTTTCATCAAGAATCTAAAGTTCTTTCACTTAAAAGAGATCTATGGGATTCCACATATATGTGACAGAATCGAAGTTTCATCTTCACGTACAGATGTTGAGCTTGAGTGCGAGTCTGAAAACAATTAAACTTTTATTGGACATAAAAAGGACCCTGGATTGCGTAGAAAACGATTTCGTTGTAGGCTGCACACTTTGTGACACTTTGTTGTATCACATTTACCCTTCTGGTAGTTCATAAAAAGAGTATTACCAAGAAAAATCCTGGGAGTGTTATTTTTTCCCCTATTCTGAAGCTTACAAACAACATTCGACGATACTATAAACGACTGAATTCAAGATTGCCCCACAAAAAGCGAAAATATACGGGGTGACTAAACTTTCAGTGAACAAACCTTATCAATAGATTCTTCAGAAGAAGTAAGTTTTCCGTAACGAAAAACAGGTAGATTATTAGTTGAATCCTCAGAGTAATAAACATAGATAGAGGGAGCATATGTCATTTTCAGTAAGCAAATTTTGTTCCTAACATAAACTATCAAATTTGACATGAAGCGAGCGGAAATGAAGAACATCAGTGATACGATATTTCACTCAATGGACTAGTTTAGTGATGTTGATAATACTATATTTGACACGATAGAATCAAAATATATAGCAAAACTGATAAATCAGTGAAAAAATTTTGAAAATCCATCAATAAATGACTGAGAAATAGATTATTTAAATTTACGTATTTTAGCGGTCTTTGGTCTGTGACGTCACGGCTCTTGCCTGTGATCGCTACACCATATATTACGTTTAAATACTTAGCCGCGCCAAGGCTCTCGCGCCGTTTGTAGTTGTACTGTGTAGTTTTAACTCGAATTTGGTTTTTATGTCACCATAATGGAAGAAGGCTTCGTGAAAGGACAAAGTGACAATTTGCCTTAAATAGATATATTCGCAGTGATGGAGTTTTTTTTTTCAAATCCATCTTATGTCAGAGCAGAAATAAAAGGAGTTGAACTTTTCAAGTATGTTTCTACTTTTGAGTTTGCTTCATCATGGTTCAACTTATAACGATGATTTTTTTTTTAAACATTACATAAACAGTTTGTAGTTGAGTACTGGCTGTTGAAGTTTATCAATGGCAAAACATATTTATGTGAGGAGTGAGAAGTAAAAAGAGAAAAAAGTAATTTATATGTAGATATGTATATAGTAAGTTATTTCAGCCATCGTGTAACTAACAAAACACGACACCAACGGCACAAGTGATCGTACACCAATGAATTCGTAAGCACTCTGCGAATACCAGTCGTCTAGTGTGTGACGTCACGACACTTACACGTACTATGAAATTATTCTTCCAAGCGCAACTTCAAAGTCCCATAACTTTTTCATTTCTAGAGATATTTCAATGATTCTTCCACATTTTTGTTTCATTTTACTTGAGTTTTTAGAATTAATCCTTAACAAAAAAAAAGGAAACAAGTCCATTCGCGAGTTTCTGCACAAAAAATGCACAAGTGTGACCCATAGAGAATCAACGTTTCATAATAACTCAAAATACATTGGAATAAATACCTAAATATATCAGAAATTAAGAAAACAAACTTCAAGCGCGCCAAACGACGTGAAACAACCGATGTCACTAGGAGAGCAAGAGTTGCCAAACCTTGGATTTCAGCAGGTAGGTATAGAAAATAATAAATATTTGCTTATTATAAATTCGACAATCAGGAAAATATCTGATTCTAAATATTCAAATTTGCATTTTTAATCGGGAATCATTCAAATAAACATTCAATATAATATACATTCAAAACGATATAGTAAAATTGTGGATTTGAAAATATATTACAATCCGAAAACGTAATCTGTTGGGGACATGTAAAAATTTCGTATACTTCATCTATCTATGTTTATTACTCTATGGTTGAATCGAATGGAACAGGGATTGAGGCAAAACAAGCCGAGGGATTCTCAACCATCTTCGACCCTTTATACATGTTGCCACCTTGAATTCGTTATTATCAAGCTCTCTTCTATTCCCAAATATGTTTTATATATATTTCAAACATTGAAATAGTGTTGAAAGGATACGGAAGGGTAATCTCATAAACAACTAATAACAAATAATAACCATACCTACCTCACTGACATTTATCCTTGAAATTATTGTGGATAGAAGCGTGGTGGGCTTTATGCTTGAATACAAAAGGTAAAACATTGAAAAGAAGAACGTGCTCCGCCATTACAGAGTTAGATTTAACGAATAGGAATAGAGTCTGGCAGCTGCCTGAACTGAAAACGTTCTAATAAAATGATCCCAGTTTTGATTAGTTCTCTAGTCAAGGAATTTGGTACACTCCCATATCAATATGAATTCCATTCTGAAAAAACTTCTACATAATATAACTTTTGCATTCATTGAAGGAAAGTATTGATTCTTTTTTTTAATGTTCCTTTTATCCTTTTCTCGCAATATCTATAATTTTCAAATTTTAAATCGACTCGGTTATCACGAATCGGTCCTTAAATTTAGTTCTCCCAACGGCAATTTTCAGGGTAGGCTTCGAATATCGAATGCCTTCGTTAATGGATAAAATCAAACAAGGAGTTCTGTAATTATGAGTGTTCGAAATTTTGTATTCTATATCATTTCACAACTATCAATTTTAACGGAATTATAAATGGTTCATTAACATGTAAAATAACAATTTCATGTTCACTGCGTCACCAGAACCATATTCCGTTCAAAATATCAAGCTGATAACATCATCAGCACTGTAGAATATTCGAGTAAAATATTGAAGAAAAAACGATATTTCTGTGACAACAGGAATGTATGTTATATAAAATGCTAATTTCAAGCTTTCAGTAAAATTTCATCCTGATTTCGCCATCACAATCATAAAAAGGTCAAGCTAGCGCTCAAAAGTTCCCGACTTCATGTTAGTGCTTTCCTCATTTTTTGTTGATGAAGACAGTTTGATGTTCTGAACATTAATTGAAAAAAATGACATTAGTTATCAACTACTCTTATGATACCAAACCGATAATACAATGTTTGAGGGAAATTAAGACTTTTTTTTAATATTTTTATCGTATAATAATAATATGGCCGAGAACCGAGAACCCTATTAAAGTTTACTATCTAGTTTAGAACTTTAGGGCAAATAATATCTCAATATATTAACCATTTACTTTGAAGAAAAATGCATTTTCCAATTCCAACACCCTGTATCTCGAAATCTAGTAGTATGATTGAGTTGGAACCATAGGCTTTCTTGTTCAGAAGGTCATGTTCTACAATATACGAAAACAGAAAAATTAACCGGTGACAATTTTTCATTAGGCTGCTGCCTGGTTCTTTGGGCTAATAAGTTCAGAGAACTATAGCTTCATTATGAAATATTCATTTTTGAAAAAGTTCTATCACAAAAAACATAAGAACTTGTTCAAAATATACCAGTGTCCATAAAGTAGAAAAACATACAAATCAAAGAAAAAGTAATAGCTTCAGAAAGCAAAATTAAATTAGATTGCATGAAAACCAAAGACCTGTTATTACTGGTATTATCCAAACTGTATAGATGTTCGTTTTGCGTTACGGCTAGACAACATAATATAAGCTACAACTATCTCGCAATATCAATCACCTAGCACATTTAATATCCAAATAAAATCGATTGGCCAAATAAGATACGGTTTAGTTTTCTACAATGAGAAACAAAAACAAATTTTATTCTAGATCTAGAATCAATACATTAGACCCATTTTGGCCATCTAAATAAATGTAGATACTACAACAGTTAATATTTGACTATCTAAAATCATGCGATTCCTTTTCATCAGCCACAAATATTCTCAAATGCCAAATGACGAAAGAACTTAACAGAACATATCTCTTTGTCACAAATCAATAAAAACCAAGGTCAAATTGAACGAATTGCACTGCTATCTGCTAGACCACCCAGGTTATTCTTCAGATCTGGATTTTTGCAGACCTACCTGATAAGAAGCTGCACAGAAATGAATTAGGTTATAATCAAGGCAAAGATGAATCTTTCTGGGTAAAAGGTATTGAAAGATTAGACGAAACTTAATGAGTGAAATGTTGGATAATTATTCCCCAGTTAAGATCAACAATTTTTAAAGTTTTGGAACACATAAGACCCATTTTGATTTGTATTCAGTAGAGCAAATGGTTACATTGATACCAAAATCTAATCGATTCCTGCAGGACCCCATTGTCCATATAATTACCCAACCGATATCAGATCCCAGTTGCACCCGAGACTGTGATCAAGAAGCCAACCGCTAGATGCAGCAGGTGTGCGATAAGCATGAGATCTCCAATGACAGATCGCTTTGACAAGCCTCATCGACCCTCCATATCACCCAAATAGCAATCTACGTCACCGTGTTATTTATCTATTACCATAGAAACATCATAGTACCCTCCGTGTCCCATCCTGAATCAATAATTATTGTTCACAACGTTGTATACATCATTGAGCAGCCATTATCAGCACCACTCCGCATTATGCCCAACAATGGCAACGAACAATGCACTGCTATTTAAGAGGGTACACACAGACAAACGACAGACGGCGGGTACATCCTCTCTGGTGACATCTTGGGACCCGTTCGCTGAAAAAACAAATGCAGTTTATCGTTTGTTCCTTGTTTCGAAGAGACGGAATTGGGATCTTTGTATGTTGGTCCTTCAATGGAGTGGAATTAAATTACTGAGGTAACAAAGCGAGTTTTGTGTATGAAAGAAACCAGAATCTATGTCAGCAAAGCAGGGGACATTTCGACTGCCATCGGATTCCTAGGGGAATGCCATGGTTCAGTCAAATCGAAAATGTGATTCTATAGATATAAAATTACACTTAAGAGGTCCTTTTCTTCTTTGTCGGTATTGGAAATTGTAAACATCAAACATCAAATTTTGGAAAGGATGATTGCTGAAAATAAGGGTTTGCGAACATGCTGAATGCAATTAATACTTGGATACAATGTTTTCCTATGTTTATGTAAATACCGAAAATAGCTATTTGTGTATTAAGAGCGCAAAACGATTTATTATCGATTGAAAGAGATGGCTCCTCCGACGCACGGCAATCTGTGTAAATCGACAATAAATTTGATCTCGAATTACACACAAGATTGTTTATACATTCGAGCAGTTCACATATTTTCACAAAGGACCCCGCACGTTTAGTATGGAAAATAGCTTTCCGTGAATTTGGCTGAATTTTTGATGTTGTAGTTCTTGATGAACTGATCAGAAAAGTCCTTAGCCACAAAGCTCAAAAATGGACAGTTTTCGAGATATGGAGCTTTGAAAATGAATTTTTTGCAATTTTCGGGGTTTTTGCTCATCAATCGGGGAGCTCTCATTTCTGGTTGGGATGGAATTTGGATGTTCGGCGGCCATAACCCGATTGAGAAATGATCATCCTTGGTTATATTAGGCACCGCCATCAATATTTTTTTATACACTGCTCCACATTGGCTATGAATTGAGATACAAAATCCAAGATCTTCCATACATCTTTTCATGCCACAAGATGACGCCAGAATAATTCACATGACCGAAAAACGACATATTGTGAGATTTTGTTAAGAGAGGTACCATAATAACTGAATCCTCATATATCTGATGTCCAATAATATCAAATATGTTAGCCGAAATGTTCATAACCAGGCATCGCGAGCTGTAATGGGGGAAAATGGGAAAATCATGATCATATATCCTCAGGGATAACAAATTCCATCCCAACCAGAAATGAGAGCTCCCCGATTGATGAGCAGAAACCCCGAAAATTGCAAAAAATCCATTTTCAAAGCTCCATATTTCGAAAACTGTCCATTTTTGAGCTTTGTGGCTAAGGACTTCTCTGATCAGTTCATCAAGGACTACAACATAACAAAAATTCAGCCAAATTCACGGAAAGCCATTTCCCATACTAAACGTGCGGGGTCCTTTGAATTTGATGAATGAAAATTGAAAGTACAGTTTTCACAATTTTTCATGACAATTCTAGACGCTGAAGTCTAGATCAGTTCTAAGTTATGTTCCGCAAATTGATACTGATTCAACAATTTGCACTTTAGATGATTCACCTTTACCCAAGATTTTCTGTGCCGCTTCATCTGGGGTGTCGTCATCTGATGGTCTCAAATCAAAATACCTTCTATAAATGATAGGAATCAAGTTCTTCACTATTAGTAATAGTAACAATAAAGACACGACTTTTTACAATTGACAGCGAATATTTACCTTCAATGTCGACTATGGTCATTTCCACAAGTTCATCTGGTCTACATGCACCGAAAAATCTCATAATAAATATAAACTGTTCATGAAATGTTTTATTCTCGGAGTAATGAATAATATTATTCACCCTTTTCCTTGAAAATATTTCATGTGCCGCTTCACAGAGGGATTTTTTTTTGGTGAAAATTTTTGACTTTTTTGGTTTGTATCCTACAGATTGGCGTTTTAGGAATGCGATCAATTCTGTATATTGGCTGATGTCAATAATGTTTCTTACAGATAACACAAAACAAGAAGAATATCGAAATTAAACTATTGACAGGGTTGAGATTTTGGGTGAAATACCAATTTCAAGCAAAGTGCGAAATTTCAAGCTAATCACTCAGAACTGTAGCAAATTCAAGATGACTAATGAAAAAAATTGAACACAGAATTTTTTTTTTAAATGTAATTCTGTTGGTGCGGTCAACACGATATTTTACATAAAGTTTAAAATTGTTGTTTACTTTCAATATTTCATGAGAACTAGATATTCAATTTTGAAAATATCATTGATTTAATTTGAGAATAATTGATTGAATGATAAAAAAAATTGATAAATGAAAAAAAAAGGATTGGAGGCGCCGGGCATCGATCCCGGTACCTCTCGCATGCTAAGCGAGCGCTCTACCATCTGAGCTACGCCCCCTGATAAGTAACGTATGTATTAAGAATCTATTGTCGAGATCCGTATTAAATACTTAGTTGCCGAGTATAATAATAATAACAACGTTTATTCATCTCTGAAATACAAAATCTCAATACATTCATGAAGACCCGGAGAAATAAACATAGAGAATCTCAAGAGGGCTTGTCTTTGAGAATATGAAATAATGATTTAATAACTGAATGTCCTATGAAAGAATGGTCCTATCCTATGAAATGTTTTTGTCTTATATTATTGACCAAAAACAATTATATTTTTATAGGTCATTCTGAAGTTGTCATCAATTAGGTATTATTTTTCTTGTTCCATAGGTAGGTATCTAGAATAAGGATGCCCTTACGAAAATTTTTACTCAACTCACTTTGCAGTATCCCATTGGAATAACTAGAGTTGACTCAAGGAGAGGGGGTTACACATTTTTCAAGAAGCAAAATCTTCCCATTGTTTGTAAAAAAAAATTATTTCGAATTTTTAATTACAATTTTTTTATTATGGGTAGGGGTTATGTCCCCAATAATTCCTCCCTCGTTGCTATCTTAGCAACAGGACCACTTTTTGAAAATTACCTTGTATATCGGGTGGTCCACATGAAACAACCCAGCTTGATATTTTCGTAAGTATGTACTTACGAGGGTTTTGCTTAGAGGGGGATATATTGTGATTAAAAATTTGTTGGTATACGATCCTCTCCATGAGGTTGGAACCCCTTCATAAATAATGTACCTATGGGAAAGAGGTAGTGACAAATAAATTAAAAGTACTTAGAATTTTATATGTGGTGTTCTAAAAATTTTTGACCTTTGTTTCGTTGTGAAAATTCGTTAGAAGTGTTTGGTTAAGAGTTTAAAGAGGTCGAGTTCATGAATGTTCGTTTTGGTGAAGAACTAGGTATATTGTGATTTCTATCGGTTTTATTTCAATCTTAAATAATTTGAAAGAAACCAATTTATTTTCAAATTTATTGAATCAAAATCATTATAGAATCGAAAAAAACACAATTTCTAATTTGATGAAGTATGAATTGATATATAAAAAATATCGCCCCCGGGTGGGCTCGAACCACCAACCTTTCGGTTAACAGCCGAACGCGCTAGCCAATTGCGCCACGGAGGCTCGATGATGGCATATGAAATTCAAGCTCCTTATCCCGGTATATTTCCGTAGAATTCTCCGGTCTACAATTTTTGTACAATTATTGAAAGAATGGATCTTTTACGCTAAAAATATAGTATAAAATCAACTGTGTATTTTTAAAGAAATGATAAAAAGGTAATGAACTATTGAAGAGAGAAATAGGTACTGATTGAAATAAACTTAATGAACTCAAGGGCGTAGATCTTTTTTTTCTTGAGAGGAGTAATCGAAAAAAAATGTTGACGACATTGGTCATTGTATACTCATATCTATAATGTGAGAAAAAGAGGTTTGATAACGAAGTTTGAACCAACTTACTCGAAATAATTTTTTTTATTACCAATTCGATTGTTCTTATCTCTTATAATGGATGTTCCTGAATTGGAGTTACGAAGGAAAATGAGAGATTCCTTGGATAATTTCAAAAATGAAATGGCCCATAAACATGAGCACGCAAACGTTTTGTTTTCGAGATACAGGTTGTTTCTTGTAGTCCTACTTTTTTGTGATGCTCAACCAGTTTATCTTTATTAATCTTCACTACAGAATTGGTAAATGAGTACTAAAACTTATAATTAATTTATCAATCACAGCTACCTAACTTCTTTACCTAATCTTTATAATAATTTGGATTTTCCTATAGAAAGCTAAGATTGTTTCCTCTAAATCGATTGCAGATACAACACTACAACATTCCAAAAAGTGAAGTACTAGACCAGAGTTTTTTTTTAAATTTATCTGAACAACCAGTGGTTCACAAAAAATAATTCTGGAGGAAAGAAGCGGACAACCCTCCAGAAAAAATTCCCCCTGTAGATTTGCATTCAAAATTAGGATATCACTTGAAAACTTTAAATTGAAAGATCTATTCAAGTTGAATATATGGTGAGGGGAGGACGCTTTGGGAGAAAAACTTGAACTTTAACACCTGTATCTCAAAAACAAAGCGTTTGCGGACTGTATATATACATTATTGAAAACTGATGTCTTCACAAATAAATTGCAATTTGAATGAAACACAATAAATTGTACAACACAACCCAGATAATTTTTCGATGCGAATTACTCAGTTCAGTTCTTTGATAACTACATATTGAAATTTTGTGACGAGAATGATAGAAAAAACCAAGAACAACGGGTAAGTGTATACCGATGACGAATGCAAAAGTGACATATGGCAAATAAAAGGCGATAACGAGAAAGCGAATAGATAAAGGAACCGTAAAGGGTTCCGATTTTTTACTGATGTGTTGACCTCAAAGGGTAATAAAATGATTATTATTGGTTCTATTTATGGACAAATTTTCGTTCTTTGTCTTTGCGATATTTGTGGAATTTTATATTTCGAAAATCTTGAGGGGGTATTTACTCCCTCTACCCCCCATTTCTACGCCCTTGAATGAACTAATTAGCAATGATCGTAATAAAGGTAAGTCAGTCCTAAAAATGAAAAGTTGTTTCAGAAGCTGAAGATTAGTTTTGGTTGAGGTTCGCCTCCCCAAAAATCGGTATCTAATGCTATTCCCCTATCACAACAATAATATACAGGGTGTAAGTGAATAAGTGCGAAAAACTTCGAGGGGGGATTTTGCATAAAAGCATAAGATTTTGAGAAAAATCATCACATCCTCTATCTCGGAGTATTTGCGAACAAAAATGATTTAATTCATTATTTTTTTTCATGCAGATTCACCCCCTGAAGATGGTCGCACCAACACTCTTTATATCAAGCGCCGATTCGAAGCTTCTGAATAGATCCAACATCAACCATCAGAGCACAAGAGATTTGAAATGATGAGGAAGGGGAAAATGAGATCACACCGCGAAAAATAGGAATTTTCCATTCTTTCTCCACTCCACTGATACTCACAAAGACCTTCCGCTTAATAAAGCTTAATAAAGCTTAATAAATTCTATCTGCAGGGCCAAAGGCTATCATCTGAATCAACTCGAGCTCGTAGGTTAAACGTTTCTCCCAAGTAATTTCTCCCTTAAAGTCGCGGCCGCCATACGTATAAAGGGATAAAGGGTAGAGAGGGTTTGAGCCATAGACATAACGTAAGAATACGGGGATAAAGGAGATGCCTCGGGCCGTTTTCTATGCTTCTGTCAGACTTGGCAGGAAATAATTTGCGCTCCTTCCTCCAGATGGCGCTAATCGCTCCGTGCAGAATCTATTTTGTTAGGCGTTGAAGATTCAGATTCGGTTTTCAATGCTACAAAATAAGGGTGCCAATTTTCAACTGAAAAATACTGTATATTTTACATTATGGTTTGTTATTTTCTCCTTCATTTCATAGAATATCCATATCATATCAAAAGTGGAAAATTGATCATATGATAAAAATATTATCGCTTTCGAATATTTATATCTAGTTTATTTGTATCGAAAATACTACTTACAAGTAGTATATAGTAGTATATATTTGGAAAAAATTGACACAATCAAATATCGATCCAAAATAAAACTAATATGAATGAAAATAAAATTGAGTTGATTATGATTTTCTAAATCTCATTATATATATATCCCACCTGACGCAATAGTTCAAACACAATTTATAGGCAAGTAACACTAATATTTATTTACCATTTCAATTTTGAATACACAAAAGTTTTCAGCTGATGATAAACCTATGCGTAGGTGGAATGATAGATTGTGAATCTGATGAAATTAGTATTTCATCGAGGGAACATTCAATAATAATAATAGTATAAGAGCCAGGCGCGGATCTAGGCCCGTTTTTTGAGGGGGGAACTTTTAGACATCGTTATTTTAAGAATTGATTCAAATACAATTTTTGCTGATCTTGTAGTTATGTCAGCCTTAGTATGTCAATGTCAAATTCTAGAGGGGCCATCAAATTTCAAGGGGGGGCCTAGGCCATTTGGGGGGGGGACGTTCCCCCTGATCCACGTTTGATAGAAGCCATGATGATTATACAGTTGTAATCTTCTTAAAGTTCCTACCCATTTTTCATTAATTTTTACTCTTTTGAATTCCAAGCATTTGGGGGAGTGGTGAAGTTGGGTATCCTTTTCAACTCCATAAGATTCGATAAACTGGTATGATATCATCACAAAAAAGGAGAACTACAAGAAACAACCTGCATTCCGAAAACAAAGCGTTTGTGGCTCCATGTTCATAGTTTTTTCTTAAAATTATCTTAATTAATTAATAATTATTCTTGAATACCCTATACAGCTATGGAGTATATCGAATTTAACATTACATGTTGATTACCTTCAGATCGTTCAACTCAATAGTTGATTTCTAAAGTACCGATATAACTGAGATGAATATTATATTATCATTTATCAGTAAAATCTGTAGTCTAGAATAACAATGTAGGTACTAGAGTAGGCTGATATTGACTTACATTATTTGAAGATTTTTTTTGACATTCAGAGTTTGCCTTATTCACTCTCAGAAAAATTATAACAAAAGATATTTCAGAATATTCCAATAAAGTTTCAACACAACAAATATATATGAATATTTATTATGATTAAAAAATAAAACACTTCATTTTCGCTTAGGTTGAAACTCTTCCTGTAGAGGGATTTTCATTAAAACCTCATTCACAATCCTCTCCTGACCACATCGTTATCGAATGCAATTTTTAGTACCTATATAATAAGTTTTAGTCTATTATGTAATTCAATCCAGTGACGATATTTTTTAACTTTTTTCATTTGAACAGTAAACACTCGAAATCTAAAGTCACGTTCTGCACGAATGTTGAATTTGCATTTGATGTAATGCTTTCAGAATACCAACCTAAACTGAATAGTTCTCAAGGAATATTATCCCAAAAAATTCTAATGTTCGAAGTATTCGATATGAAATATACCTACTCATCAAAATGGAATGATTTATTTCAAGTTTCCAGAAATCATAATATCCGATATTTTTTGAACAATTCTCAATCAAGAGTAGCTTGCATTTGTACACACAAAATTTAGATCCTACTCCACTTTTCAGTGATTGCAAACTGCAGAAATACTGAACGAATAGCTGACGATGTTGTTTTAGCTGGAACATGCCTGAATTATCCCAATGATTCGAGCCCGAATTTTGTCGACTCGAACGTATTGTGATAGCCCAATCATTTCACGAATTTGCATTGAATCTGCACAATATACATTCAGAAAGCCAACTGTAATGTAACATAATATTTTTTCAATTCGATAGCATTCTATTGTCATTTTAAGTCGAGCTGCAATTCATCCTAGATCGAAACGTAATATTTTGTCTTCACAGAATGAAAACGCAAGAACCCAAATCGACAGTCGGGGACCATTTTCTGCGCAATATTACACCGCTCCCAACAGGAAGGCACAGAGACGAAGTAGGAAAATTCTGAATGCATTCATGAATTTTTTATATGATGAAACTTATAACCATATGTCGAAGCATCAATGAAATATATAATCATTAACTATAATCCTTATACGAGTTTTGTCATACAATTAAAAATATGTTTTGGGAACAATGTTAATGATTTTGGGTAATTTTTCTTCGAAATTATACCTAACCTTGATAAAACACTAATTTTTTTATTTTTTGAGGAATTCGATATCAATTATTTGGAGGGACCAAATACAAATTCAAACAATAACCTTAAGTAAAGCAACTTCGAACATTCGCTATGAATTCTACAAGAAACGAATTGTGTATTTTTCTGCCACAATTTTTTTTCCAATTTACTGAATGAGTTTCTGATCATTTCAGTTGAAATTAATACGTGGTTTATTTAATGTGTTTTTTTTTTGTTTTCTGACATCTAAGCTAAGTGATAAAAACCCCCATTGGAAAAATGCATTAGTTCGTACAGGATTTTCCAAAAAGAGGTTTTATATTGATACTGAAAAAAATGAGTATGTTTTAGGAGATTTGAATGTTTATTCCATTGATAATAGGAAGGTATGCTATCAATGATGGAAAATCAATTGCCGCCACGGCTACGGTTGCAGCACCATAATATCTTTTTCATGAAATGAATCAATTTTGGCATAGCATAGACCTATCTATTTTGCCCCAAAGACTAAATTCTAAAGGAATTGAATCACAAGATGTCGTTGGCCAATTGTGATCACCTCTTTGATGAATAACACGATCAGGAAACTTTTCTTGAAGAATTTCTCTTTCGTTGCTTTTGTGACACGTAGCATTGTTTTGTTGAAAATAAACTAGACTTCACGCAAAAATAAGGTTTAATGGCATTTGTGGAAAGCTTAATTTTCGAGTTTTCGTCAACACTATGGGCTACAGCAGCAAAATACTCAGTTGTTCTTGAGCGACGCACACGGCTTCATTTTTTCACATCGCTAACTTGTTCCAACAACTCAAATTTTTCCACCAGTTTCACTTTTTCGGGAGAGAAGGTGTTTCACAATGAACCAGAAGTGCTTTAGTTTTACGAATTGTGACTGCAAAATTGTCACCGTTTCTTTAGTGAATTGTATCTTCCATATTTGATTATGACGTAGTGTTTACATGTCTAAAGTTATAGATCCCTGGCAATTTGAAGTGAAACCTCTCATTGGAAAACCGTTTTACTTCAACTTGAACATGGTTATTGCGGACTGATAATTCATAACAATAGAAAATCTATAATATTAACTCATACCTAATAATGCAATTTATATAATAATTTTGAATAAGGAATGATATTTATTTTAAATAACTATGACATAGGTAGGGATAACTTTTGAATTGAGTTTCTGTTCAGCTTTGATTTACTCAGAAACTAGGAGAAAAATTGAAGAAAGCAATAAAAATCAAAAATAATGAGCTGGATGGATATTGTTTCGATATCCATCGAAAAGTTCTGAGTCAAATACAGCAAAAGGTAGGAGATTTCAAGACATTGGAGGGTTGGGAAAATTCAGTTACTACTGTTCATCATTTCTATCAAATTTCGTGACTCGATGCTATAATCAATTTATGAGAAAAAAAAATCAAATTGACCAAATGTTCTATCTTTTGAAGCAGTCTATCTTAACAGAAGATGAGGAATCGAGAAAAATTCATATGGCAAACTATCCTTATTTTCAGCTAAGGAATTCACCCACAAAGAAAAAACGTTTATTTAAGAATCATCGTCTATACATTCCAAAAAGTAAACTATGAATATTTGAAGGATATACTTTTTTTCTTCGAACGATGCCAAAGGTTTACCAGGAAAAAAAATTACCATCAATATGAATAATAAATTAATCATATTTTTAAACTTCATTATTACTGGCTGTTATTCCGATGTGAGGCAGTATATTTCCTGAGTACGGCCCTCACCACAGAATCATCGACAAACGAAGGGGTTCGGGGTGAACCGATATCAAAATACAATAAACTGTTTGGTCCCGATGGAAGAAAAACAATTCAAATATATAAGGTAAATAAATTCACTTTCATTTTTCACACGAGCGCTCGCAGGAGACTCCTTGTGGAACTGGACTTATTGGAGAATTTATCTTCCGCATTTCATTTCAGTCTTTCTTCCCTTCGTCGATCTGATATTGAGGTTTCTCTATTTTCAGAGCCGTAGGCTAAGTCGCATGACTCGCGACTGCAGATACCGTGTGGATACACCTTTGGAGCTAGCAATCTCGAAATATCCTACTATATTCGAAAATCCAACTGTCGAAGAAGGAACTTAATCGTAAGTCCAAGGAGAATAGAAAAAAGTTGAAAATATAGGAAATTCAGATTATTCATATTGTATAATAAAATAATCTTACCGAAAGGTAAGATTACAGACTAGAGGGGATTTTTAATAATGCAAATGGGTCAACTTGATGAAGGCATTCTAATATAAATATATAAATTATTACATAATTGTGGCAAAACCTTTCCTGTATATCTGGTATACCTTCGAGGTATATACTTTTTCTTGTCTAGGAATACAATTTCAATTGAAAAAATATTGCTACCAACCAAAAGAAAATTGAGAAGAAAAGTTTCTCTTGTTAGATTTACGGAGTTAACAATCTTAACAGGTAATCTAGATCTTCTATCTTACTGTTCTGTGAAATGAATATGCAAATCAACATTTGTTCTTGTTTTAGATACCTTTCAATTGGTTATATTGATATTACTGATTCAGAAATGTCAAAATGATTTTGCGATAAATAAAATGAATCTTGGTTTTTCAGGTGTCGAGCAGTGATAAAATGAAATATTCTGTTAAAATTTTGCTTCCACTGAAACCCTCTTATCACAGTTAAATATTATCCAACCATATATATCTTGTAATTGATGACTCATTCTCCAACTAGATTGTTTTATTTTTCGTCACAATGTCTGTAATTTTCGAATTTCATTCTGTCCGTCTGTCCCGCGAAAATCACAATAATTTTTGATCGAGAATTCCTCAAAAATTGAAATTTTCAGGTTGGGTTTTGATATCGAATGCCACAGTTGAGTTCGTTAATGGGTTCGTTCATCAGAAGAGGTGTTTATTGTTTCTATTAATTTTAAAACTGCATATTCGAACTAGATGAAAAGTTGAATTTGTATGAAGAATGATAATATAAATGAACGTGGGAAATTTCATGTTGATCATTTCACCAGAACCATAGAAAATTCAAGACGACTACTGAAAAAGAAATACTGTAGGATCCAGTTATTGTTCCCTGTAAATAATTGGGATGGTCAACCGGATGCTTGGAGACCTATTAGTTTCTTTGATTTGTCGAGGGCATGACAGTTTCAATGAATGTACAGGGAACGAATTGTTATTGTACATATAATGTAAAAAGGATGTGTTATTCTTAGAGGTGTCGAAGATATGTCATGGAGTTGTAAATCTTGAAGAGATTTACTGGGGTTGGGAAAGTTCGAGAACGAGACGGTTGTGTCAGATGTGTTACATCTGTGTATCAGGTACTATTCCTTCGAGAATATTCGATTTCCAGGAATCCGCGAAGACCTTTGTGGGCGGTACCGCAAAATTCTTATTGGACTAGGGGATGGTACTTTCCCTGAGGGTGTGGTCAAGCCGAAAGAAGGGAGGTCGATATTCGAGACAGGGCAAGTTCACATGAAATCGGCAGAGAGACACAGTTCAAGTTAAGTCTAAGACGGGAGATAGAACAAGTTCGATCGGTCAACTTAAGACGTACGACGTAAAGACGGTTCGCGGACTAGATTAAGACGAGTCGCGAACAAATCAAAGACGAGACGACCGAAAACTTGAAGATAAACGAAGACGTTTCGAGTAATCAACAAACGAGTTAAAGACGAAATTCTGTACCGTAGTGAGAAACTTGTAATTAAGACGTATTTAGGATCTTCTCAATACTGAGTTTGTACTGTATAAGTGTAGATCTAAATAATTGAAAAGAGTTTAATCATTACAAATCCGACAAAGTCACGAAGAAGAAGACGAAAGGCCAGGTAATCGAATCAAACCTCTAGACGATCGATCAACCAAGCCTACAATACTAAATACTATGATTACAAATTCGATCATGATATTTTGCGTGTATATATGGCACAACTATCTCAAGTTTGCTGCAAAATTCCGAATGCATAGCTCAACTAGAACCATATAAAAGTCAAGAGAATATTTTCACCGACGGAATTGAGATTTTGGGTTTTTTATTTCACTTCTTCAAAACCATAAACAATCCAAATACGAATATTGTGGAACAAATACCCTATATTTTCTTGATTCAAGCGGAATGTTGAAAAAAAAATACATAATACAGCCAGTGTCGCGCTAGGGGGGGCGGCTGCAATATTCAAGAAGAATATTGGGAGAAGGATATTTTGCGTGCATAGGCAGCTTAATAATTTCAAGTTTCCTGTAGAATTTTAGGCTCATCATATACTCAATATTTCCGTGATCACAAATCCAATCGAATTGAGATTTTGGGAGTATATAAAGACAAATCATATCAATCTTCGTACAAAATTTCATATCGATAACATCAATATAACCATAAAACACTCAAGCAAAATATCGAAAAAAACCTTTTATTTCAGTAGCAACAGATCACATCGAATTGAGATTTTGCGTCTTGACGGAAAAATTATAAAAAACTAACCTTCTATAGAGGAACCTTATTGCTCTAGCACTATGAAGAGCAAATACAGATTGTTCATTAATTCCTGGACGAGTTCAACTTTGTTCTTTGCCACGTCAGCCAATCCATAACATCAACATCGTAAAAAGTAGTCGAAAAAATAAGAAAAGTAAGAAGTAGATACTGAAAAAAAATGAGATTGTATTCATAAAACTGATAATGATGATGATTACAATTAAGATAAGTGAAAAAATGAATTTTATTTCTTTCAGAAAGAGTATTAATGTCACTTAGGATCTAGGGCAGGAAGGAACAAATTTTTGCAGAAAAGATACAGACTTCCAGAGGTTTTATTCAATTGTCGAGTGGAAGAATAAGAAGGCGCCTCCAAAGGATATAGGTATTCAGACAGTTCTATATTGAAAGCACGTACATAAGTGTATACCAGTTCTGAGGCGGACTTAATAGTATGCAGAGAACTTTCATTCCTTTGTGATCCGATTTATACAAAAAAAATGTTGATCCCAATACTTTGAATTCCAATTGAAAGTTCCAGAAGATTCAATGGTGAAGCAAAAGGAAAAAGTGAGGGAGGAATTGCGGCTGCCGCAAAGGATTTCTTCCGTATTCTTTGAGAGAATGCAATCCTGAAAGGTGCAGTCTTGTTTCGATATGGAATCCAAAACCATATTCTGGATAGTGAAGTGGATTTTCAAGAGGCTTGAAACCACATCGTATTACCGTCAGTTTTTTGGATGAATTTCACTTGGCATAATAAGAATAATCAGCGAAATTTTAGGATACAGATGACAATTTTTGAATGATTGTCACTTGACACATTTTCGTCAAAGTATTCTTCTTGAAATTAATTTAATCAAAGTACAAAGGTTTTCTGAACTTTCCCATTGTACCACTCTTACCAGGAATAAGGGATTCACGGCTTGACTTCATTTTCAAGCAACTTGGCTTGAGCTTGACTTGATTTCAAGTCAAGGAGTAGTTATTTAATCTCAATTCAAGTCAAGTATTTATTTATTTAGTACTTGAATCATATCAAGCTACTTGATTTTTAGCAGTTTCATTGTGTAGTGTCACATCATTAAAAAAATGATTAAATGAGAAGGAACATTTGTATTTATTGAACTCATTGTATAAAAAACCGAAAATATCAACTTTTTCGAAATAGAACCATGAATTAAATCATAACAGAATAAAAAATAATAAGAAAATATACTTTCTTTATATTGAGAAACCTCCAGGCTTTGTATGATTTCATAATCTTCCATCCAGGATCTAAGACACATGAAGCATCTTATATATTTATCGCCTGACCTATTGCGGGTTTTTGTGACTGTAAGAGCAGCTCTGGAAAACTGTCTTTCAACAGGAACTGAAGATGCTGGCGTTGATAAAGAAAAACCTTGTCAATAATAATAAATAATCAATAAAAAAACGACGAAATGAGAGAAAACCTTGCATAAAACACTTTTATTTATTATAATTATTGTGTGAAAGAACCGAAAATATCAACTTTTTTGAAATAGAAACATAAACTAAGTCACTATAAATCATAACAAAATATAAAATTATAAAGTTTCTCAATATTGAGAAACTTCGAGACTTTGTCTGATTTCATAATTTTCCATCCAGGATCTAAGATACATGAGGCATCTTATAGATTTGTCGCCTAACCTATTACGGGTTTTTATAACTGTAAGAGCAGCTCTAGTAAATTGTTTTTCAATAGGAGCTGAAGATGCTGGAGTTGATAAAAAATCCTTGGCCATTTTGGCCAAGTTTGGAAAGATATTCCTGAAACTACCAAAATCTACCAATAGATTTCATAGAAATGTGATAAAACTAATATAATAATAATAATAATAATAATATAGTTTATTGAATCATAAACAACAATCGCAGAGGCTAATGATAAATCACACTGGCGAATGCTTCAGTCTCTCGGCGCTCGAGGAATCCCCATATTTAGTCTATAAGCGCGTAAGAGATTGCAGAAATATATGCCGTGCGACGCGTGCATATCAAGTTCAAGTAATAAATATTTGAAATCAAGTCAAGTCAAGCTCAAGTATGTAACTTCTAACGGGCTTGATTTTCAAGTCAAGTAGTTGATTAAAATATCAAGCTACTTGGATTGATGAATCCCTACCAGGAATGGAAGTGTCAATGCATGGTTTATCTAGGAGTCTGTCCATGGTTGTTGGCATTGGGGAGAGTTAATTAAGATTGTAATTATATTTTGCTCGAACTCCAATACATTTCGGTATACATCAGTATCGACCATTTGTGAATATAATAAATGAGTTCATTATATCTTTTCCACATTTTTCAATCCTATTTCTGTGTTGCAAATATCCTATTGGATGTACCAATTAAATATATTGCTCCATGAAAACCCAGAAAAAGTTCAACGTAGAGATGCAATTCTACTGTCGCTATCAAGTTTTAGTTTGAGTACGGCGGACTACAAGAGTATAAAACCGTTATTGGCTTTCCGAACTACTTTGTGGATACCCCGTTTGGCTAACAAAACTGGCATTCCAAAATATATAGCGATTTTATCGCTGTATCAATCAGGATTTACTGCAGGAACGTAGTTTGAAAGATAAGCATCGCGAGCCATGCTAGCAGTAAGATATTTCTGTCAGTTCAGGAATAAAACATATGCAAATTGAATCAGTGTATTAAGTGACATGAGATAGACATGTTCTCACGCAACTATACATACATTGAAAACATCACACGTTCCACCGTTGAATGAAATCTGCTTATATTACTTATTTATTTCGTATTGAATCACCGAAATAAAACTTTTTTTATATTCTTTATTACGCTTCCCAACAGAAATACAATGTTATTTACTTCAGAAAAGAAGTAGGGGAATATTTACAATTCAATTAATCAATCTGGTTCAACTATTTTATCTTTATAATAGAACCCAATCATTGATGAAAAAATATGATATCTTAATGACAACTGATCAGCAGCTTTTTCAGTTACCTTGTGGTGACACGTTGCTTGCCTGAGAGAGGGCGTAGTGCTCTGCGCATTCGTCACTAAAACAGTACCGCTAGGGATATAAACGTAACCGTGCAAAGTCATCATATTCAAGATAGAAGGTGTATTTGGCAGAGATCACTGAGTGCCAAACTGACAACTCCATCAGTGTTCTCGAGATGAAACATTGCAATCCTCAGTGACAGGGGACATCTTCGAAATTGGTTCAAGAATGCCTCACCTAAGTGGGGATCCCAACGTGGAGCGGAAAGCTGCGACCACGTTGGCTTCACAGCGACAGCGCGAACCTTCCTCGTACCTCTTCCATTGCGCGTCGTCAGTACTGGCAAGGGAGTGTGTAGTGACTCGTTGCTTACCTTATTGCTGCGTATCTCTAGCTAAATCAGCTCCGCCTAGATATGAACCCAACAATGCTATCGTAGAGTCATAATGTTCCGCTACGGAAATGTGAAGTGTATTTAGCAGAGATCACTGAGTGTGAAACTGACGATTTCATCGCGATCTCGAAAAGAAATCTCGCAATTCTAAGAGAGAGGGCGCACCTTCGAAATTAACTCGAGAAGGCCTCAGAAAATATAACGAAAAAGTGGAAATCATTGTGTCTGTACGTGAAAAATTGCTGGGGCGATATAAATATAATATCATATAATACACATATTATTCATATTCCCGCTCATGATTTACTTCGTTTTTTTCTTCCTCTTTCCTTAGTTATTTAATATGTCTCTCATAGATCAATTTTTAGAATTATTACTGATTTAATATTGTGCACTGGTTGAAATGTATCATATGTAATTAGTTTACTAGGTATAATAATATGATTGATATTATATTATATAATGGTATGATATGATAATATATAATATATATAGAACACAAACAGACAATTCTTTATTTTTTGTTCGTCCATATACGTTCAAATCCAAAAAAAGCAAAAGCATTTGATTGCACAATACAGGAAGCTGTAGTTCATCTTGGACCAATATTGATTTTAACTTCAAATTTGAATTTATTCGAATTCAAATTGAATTCATTTGATGAAAAGATCTATGATCTATGATAATTTCAAATTCTAATACAAAAAATGAAGTATCAAATCACTAAAATATTCAAAGAGATGATAAAAATACATTTTGCACATTCTATAGATATGTTTTTCAATACAATTCCATGTTAATATTCTCCGCTATCTAAAATTATAATTCACAATTTTCAGACTTTCTGTATGGAAACACTGCAAGTTTACTCTAAATTTTCTCTTTTATCAAATAATATCTCAACGCAAATGGAAAGGTGGATGAATATCAAAATGGAATTATTAGAATTAAAACGTAGCGGCAGGATTTGAACCCGAGGTAGTTTGTTTCAAAATCCGGATCAAATATCAATAATTGAAAAACTATTGATTCAAGATTTAATTTTAAATTTTATGATTGTTATAACAAGGTTGTTTCAGATTGAATGGCATTTCGAATAATTGAATTTGGAACAGATGCATATGAGGCAGTCTAAATCGGTGAACGTGCATCAGATGGCGCCTCACGTTTTATAAACAGTAGGTAGATCAGATCAGTCTTTTTGAAAGAGAAAATAACAAACCTCGCAGCATATACAGTTCCGAACTTTTTCAACCATGATTTCGAACAAAACGCATATGTATTTTTGACAAACCTTGTGTCTCTCAGCTCTTTTCACATTCACAGTGGAAAATTAAGCAGCTGAAATTCCAATATCATATGTTTTCAACTCCAAATGTGACGGCAAATAGAGAAAGAACATACACATGCGAGAGATCAGGACAAACAGTGAACCATGAATCACGCCAAACAGCGTGTGTGTAATCTCTGAATTGCGATGGGTCCCTGAGCTGGGCTGAGTTAACACCGAAATGTTTACTCGAAATAATTATATTAATTTATTTATATAACAATGATGGGCCATTGCATCCGAATAAATGAATAAATGGGGTAGTAACGAACGGTGTTAGCCATGCCCGAAGCATTAGCGTATACAAAATCTGTATTCATGAACGATAAATTTTGGCGCTTATGTAACGCGAATGTAAAGCGCTCTTTATAATTATTGATTATGCATTCGGAAGTTTCCCCATAAAGGATTTAGCGATTCTCGACCTGCGACAGAGTTGGCAGAGTAAACATCGACGAAGTTTCGGATTTGGTGTCGGGCACAGTTCAACTACAGAGTAGGCCGTGAGTTTTGCTATAGTTTGGAAAATGATATGGCGAATAGTATGAAGTTGCTGGTTATGGAGTGATTGACCTCAGTTGTTCTATAAGGGATCGAACAATTGAATAAAAAGCATGCCTTACCCCCGGTTTCTAAAGGACTGGTCAAATCTTTGTTCAACTAATACAACATTCAACTTAACAGCGATGTCAAATCCATTTGGTTTTCTGAAATGTTATACAGTGTAAAATTAACTTATCTATGTTATCTTGTAGCGTGCTACATTTCAAATTTTATATATTCAACTGAGTCAGACAGTTGATGGAAATCTGGGCGTACGCCAATGCGTATCTTCGTGCATATGTACTCGATACTTCGAAATTATGATATCATTTTCTTTTCTAGTTTCTTCGAACGTACATATATCGATAATTATCGCTGCAAAATAGTTATAATTGTTTTTCTCTAGTTCATTCATAAAACCCTGAAAAAAGGGGTAAGTTGTATATTTTTCTTATCGTCATTATTTGATTGTTGTATACGTAATATATATGAAAATTTTTGATATTCAGATTTAATTTGATAAAGGAATGCATCCGCCATTTTAACATTTCATCATTTTACGTGAAATAAAAATTTTTATTCTTTATTTAAATATAATTTATTATAATCAAATATTTTTTAATACCTATTATTGATGTTCAAATGTAACTTCGTTTTAACTATCGTGAATTTTTATCTTAAATGAAGCATAATAAGTTATAACTCAGTTTATGAGTATTTTCACAAAACTTTTATGTAGAGGATGTTTTTCGTATCTATTATTTTTTACATTTTTCGTTTGTTACATTTTTGAAAGAGATCTTTTCTGAAACAATCTACATATGATTGCCTTGAGATCATCCTTTTAGTTTCTTATCTCATTTGGCAGTCATTTTGTTCAAGCGATAAAATAAGTACATGAGTATTAATAAACTTTGGTTGTTTCAGAAACAGAAAAGCCATCACCTTAATTTGGCTTCTTATTAATTTCTGTTCTCTGATTTTCAGTTTTTTTTTTTGGTATATTTTCTTTGCTGAATTCCTGATTGGTTCTTGATAAACGTTGAAAGTTGGATAATTACATTGAGAGTTCTTCGTCTAAAGACAGCCCATCATTGTCAATTGTCAACTTACAAGTCAAATTATTTACTCTCCTTACAATTGAAGAACTGCCAGACCTAAGTTCTTATCAACTTCGGTGGAGGAAGATTGGCTCAGTATAGAGCTAGGACTTTTACCTCTTCAGGAAAGTAATTTAGGATCTTAGAAAATTTCATTCTTTTTTTATACAATTAAAAATTTCGGATTCACTTGTATATATTTTCATTTTATAAATATTGTATGTAAATTTTTCTGGTACCAGATATTTTAAAGATTCGGATTGTGAAATACTTATGTAATTATAAGAGGTGTTTGATCGACCTGGGTTTTTGTCCCTTCCATTTGGTAGATTCAGAGATCTGAACCACGACTCAAACAAACGACTGTTCTCGGGCATTTTGAGTTGTAACGAAGAGGTTACACATAATTTTGGCGCCCAACGTGGGGCCGTTAAGGTCTTTTTGGCCATTCGATCACTAGATCTCTCAGTTTGCCTGGTGGGGGTGACTGTTTATTCGGGGTTGATCATTATCCTCGTTCCGGATAGTTCAGGTTATTATTTTTGGGATCATCTCTCGGCAATTATATCTGATTTTTCAGTCGGGATTTATTTTTTGTTTGTTTTTTTTTGATAAGTTTTCAATTTTTCTCTTCTACCTTATCTTATTCCTTTGAATTTTCTATCGTGGAAAATGTCTCTCAACCCAAATTATCTAAAACAAAATGAACTCGCTTATGAGATTGCGATTCGAGGTATTGAGATCCCGTCATCAGTGGATGACAAACGTAAAATTTTGAGAGGCTTGCTTTCCCAAGAATCCTCGGATCATGGTTTCACTGTCTTGTCTGATCCTTTTTCTTTCAAAGAAAATGTTGAAGGCAATAAAGAAAGTTTAACAGATTTGAAGGAGATTTGCGCTAAGTTCAATTCAAATTCTCTAAGGTTTGTCCCCTGTATTGTGAATAGGGTGATATCTTCGCTTGTCTACAATCTCGTTGATTTGTCTGGTAGAGACCTCGGAAATTTCCATATCAAGGACATTAAGCCCGATTTAAGTAGAGAAGATGATCCTACTGATTTCTCAGATGTTCAATCCGAATGACCTGAATGTTTTGTGTTTTGTTAGTATTAGGTATTGGTTTGTATCGCCTGGAATAACAAATGCCGTTTTTCATTCCTCCTTTCCTCTTATCCTTTCCTTTTCAGTATTCGATTGAATTGAGACAAAAATTATAAATTGAAGCATTTAAGGCACTTATCTTTATTTCTATCTCTCATTTATCTTTATCTCTTATTTATCTCTCTTGGTACTACGAGCAATTATCTTCTTGTAATGGAAAGTAGTCTTGGCCATTGCAATTATCTTTATCTTTTCTGCTCTAGTATAATTACTTTTCAGCCTTTATTATATGCTTCTACCTCTGTTCGAATCAACGTGCAGTTATACAGTATCTAATGTGCATTGCATAAATCTTTGGTGTAACTGTTTTGTTGTTTTGAAGTAACTAAGTCTTTTGTGTCTTTTCAGATGCAGTTCTATGCCTCTATGAAGTCAATTTCCTTGATATACCTTGTGATCCCTGGATCACTGGCGCCCATCATTTTCTCGTTCAGTTAACTTTGTGGATAAAAAAAAAGCTCATTGTGAGCAAAGACCTTTTTTTTTGGGGGGAATGAGGAGTGTGTAGCGTGCTACATTTCAAATTTTATATATTCAACTGAGTCAGACAGTTGATGGAAATCTGGGCGTACGCCAATGCGTATCTTCGTGCATATGTACTCGATACTTCGAAATTATGATATCATTTTCTTTTCTAGTTTCTTCGAACGTACATATATCGATAATTATCGCTGCAAAATAGTTATAATTGTTTTTCTCTAGTTCATTCATAAAACCCTGAAAAAAGGGGTAAGTTGTATATTTTTCTTATCGTCATTATTTGATTGTTGTATACGTAATATATATGAAAATTTTTGATATTCAGATTTAATTTGATAAAGGAATGCATCCGCCATTTTAACATTTCATCATTTTACGTGAAATAAAAATTTTTATTCTTTATTTAAATATAATTTATTATAATCAAATATTTTTTAATACCTATTATTGATGTTCAAATGTAACTTCGTTTTAACTATCGTGAATTTTTATCTTAAATGAAGCATAATAAGTTATAACTCAGTTTATGAGTATTTTCACAAAACTTTTATGTAGAGGATGTTTTTCGTATCTATTATTTTTTACATTTTTCGTTTGTTACATTTTTGAAAGAGATCTTTTCTGAAACAATCTACATATGATTGCCTTGAGATCATCCTTTTAGTTTCTTATCTCATTTGGCAGTCATTTTGTTCAAGCGATAAAATAAGTACATGAGTATTAATAAACTTTGGTTGTTTCAGAAACAGAAAAGCCATCACCTTAATTTGGCTTCTTATTAATTTCTGTTCTCTGATTTTCAGTTTTTTTTTTTGGTATATTTTCTTTGCTGAATTCCTGATTGGTTCTTGATAAACGTTGAAAGTTGGATAATTACATTGAGAGTTCTTCGTCTAAAGACAGCCCATCATTGTCAATTGTCAACTTACAAGTCAAATTATTTACTCTCCTTACAATTGAAGAACTGCCAGACCTAAGTTCTTATCAACTTCGGTGGAGGAAGATTGGCTCAGTATAGAGCTAGGACTTTTACCTCTTCAGGAAAGTAATTTAGGATCTTAGAAAATTTCATTCTTTTTTTATACAATTAAAAATTTCGGATTCACTTGTATATATTTTCATTTTATAAATATTGTATGTAAATTTTTCTGGTACCAGATATTTTAAAGATTCGGATTGTGAAATACTTATGTAATTATAAGAGGTGTTTGATCGACCTGGGTTTTTGTCCCTTCCATTTGGTAGATTCAGAGATCTGAACCACGACTCAAACAAACGACTGTTCTCGGGCATTTTGAGTTGTAACGAAGAGGTTACACATAATTTTGGCGCCCAACGTGGGGCCGTTAAGGTCTTTTTGGCCATTCGATCACTAGATCTCTCAGTTTGCCTGGTGGGGGTGACTGTTTATTCGGGGTTGATCATTATCCTCGTTCCGGATAGTTCAGGTTATTATTTTTGGGATCATCTCTCGGCAATTATATCTGATTTTTCAGTCGGGATTTATTTTTTGTTTGTTTTTTTTTGATAAGTTTTCAATTTTTCTCTTCTACCTTATCTTATTCCTTTGAATTTTCTATCGTGGAAAATGTCTCTCAACCCAAATTATCTAAAACAAAATGAACTCGCTTATGAGATTGCGATTCGAGGTATTGAGATCCCGTCATCAGTGGATGACAAACGTAAAATTTTGAGAGGCTTGCTTTCCCAAGAATCCTCGGATCATGGTTTCACTGTCTTGTCTGATCCTTTTTCTTTCAAAGAAAATGTTGAAGGCAATAAAGAAAGTTTAACAGATTTGAAGGAGATTTGCGCTAAGTTCAATTCAAATTCTCTAAGGTTTGTCCCCTGTATTGTGAATAGGGTGATATCTTCGCTTGTCTACAATCTCGTTGATTTGTCTGGTAGAGACCTCGGAAATTTCCATATCAAGGACATTAAGCCCGATTTAAGTAGAGAAGATGATCCTACTGATTTCTCAGATGTTCAATCCGAATGACCTGAATGTTTTGTGTTTTGTTAGTATTAGGTATTGGTTTGTATCGCCTGGAATAACAAATGCCGTTTTTCATTCCTCCTTTCCTCTTATCCTTTCCTTTTCAGTATTCGATTGAATTGAGACAAAAATTATAAATTGAAGCATTTAAGGCACTTATCTTTATTTCTATCTCTCATTTATCTTTATCTCTTATTTATCTCTCTTGGTACTACGAGCAATTATCTTCTTGTAATGGAAAGTAGTCTTGGCCATTGCAATTATCTTTATCTTTTCTGCTCTAGTATAATTACTTTTCAGCCTTTATTATATGCTTCTACCTCTGTTCGAATCAACGTGCAGTTATACAGTATCTAATGTGCATTGCATAAATCTTTGGTGTAACTGTTTTGTTGTTTTGAAGTAACTAAGTCTTTTGTGTCTTTTCAGATGCAGTTCTATGTCTCTATGAAGTCAATTTCCTTGATATACCTTGTGATCCCTGGATCACTGGCGCCCATCATTTTCTCGTTCAGTTAACTTTGTGGATAAAAAAAAAGCTCATTGTGAGCAAAGACCTTTTTTTTTGGGGGGAATGAGGAGTGTGTAGCGTGCTACATTTCAAATTTTATATATTCAACTGAGTCAGACAGTTGATGGAAATCTGGGCGTACGCCAATGCGTATCTTCGTGCATATGTACTCGATACTTCGAAATTATGATATCATTTTCTTTTCTAGTTTCTTCGAACGTACATATATCGATAATTATCGCTGCAAAATAGTTATAATTGTTTTTCTCTAGTTCATTCATAAAACCCTGAAAAAAGGGGTAAGTTGTATATTTTTCTTATCGTCATTATTTGATTGTTGTATACGTAATATATATGAAAATTTTTGATATTCAGATTTAATTTGATAAAGGAATGCATCCGCCATTTTAACATTTCATCATTTTACGTGAAATAAAAATTTTTATTCTTTATTTAAATATAATTTATTATAATCAAATATTTTTTAATACCTATTATTGATGTTCAAATGTAACTTCGTTTTAACTATCGTGAATTTTTATCTTAAATGAAGCATAATAAGTTATAACTCAGTTTATGAGTATTTTCACAAAACTTTTATGTAGAGGATGTTTTTCGTATCTATTATTTTTTACATTTTTCGTTTGTTACATTTTTGAAAGAGATCTTTTCTGAAACAATCTACATATGATTGCCTTGAGATCATCCTTTTAGTTTCTTATCTCATTTGGCAGTCATTTTGTTCAAGCGATAAAATAAGTACATGAGTATTAATAAACTTTGGTTGTTTCAGAAACAGAAAAGCCATCACCTTAATTTGGCTTCTTATTAATTTCTGTTCTCTGATTTTCAGTTTTTTTTTTTGGTATATTTTCTTTGCTGAATTCCTGATTGGTTCTTGATAAACGTTGAAAGTTGGATAATTACATTGAGAGTTCTTCGTCTAAAGACAGCCCATCATTGTCAATTGTCAACTTACAAGTCAAATTATTTACTCTCCTTACAATTGAAGAACTGCCAGACCTAAGTTCTTATCAACTTCGGTGGAGGAAGATTGGCTCAGTATAGAGCTAGGACTTTTACCTCTTCAGGAAAGTAATTTAGGATCTTAGAAAATTTCATTCTTTTTTTATACAATTAAAAATTTCGGATTCACTTGTATATATTTTCATTTTATAAATATTGTATGTAAATTTTTCTGGTACCAGATATTTTAAAGATTCGGATTGTGAAATACTTATGTAATTATAAGAGGTGTTTGATCGACCTGGGTTTTTGTCCCTTCCATTTGGTAGATTCAGAGATCTGAACCACGACTCAAACAAACGACTGTTCTCGGGCATTTTGAGTTGTAACGAAGAGGTTACAATCTGGAGCTTTTAACTTGAAGAGAAAAATTAAAATGCGTTTCAGAAACCCAAAATGACGCTTGACGTTCAATTTACGTGTAATATTTGACCACTCTGTTAACTGGCATAATGTTCAAATAAAAGGAGTGAACCTTTCTCAACAACCCAAATGACGCTTGACCATAGAATTGACAACTGTCAAGTTGAATTTTACGTTGATTGCCCTTTTAGAAACCGACCGTCAGTCTTTTAGTGAGAGTTATTACGGTTAGTAGAGGTGGACTCTATTGGCCATATGCACTGAGGAATATGCTCAGAAATTATTTTTTAACCCCAGGTAAATCTTTCATTTCTGTTGTACCATAGTATAGGGATCCTTATACTATGCTACTACATAGCGTCAAATGGCTTTTGCTGGCTCTTTTGCTAACCCGAGAAGAGATGGCATCCAAGGTTGTGGAATTTTCAGAATAATGGCACCGCTTAGTACATAAGACCAACCGATCTACCACAAAGTCAACACGCTCCACTATAGAGATGCTAGGTGTATACAGAACCACGGAGTTGCCATACTGAAGATTTCATCAGTGGTCCCGCATGAAACACCGCAATCTCCGAGAAGAAGGCGCCTTATTGGGCATGCTTGGTATGACATATAGTCGTGTTCGAAAATCAGGATGGGTTAAGTGAAGTCCAAGTGACGCTGATAGATGAACAAATTTTAGTAGCATAAGAAACGGATCCTACAGATTCCACAAGAGCAGATAGTCTCATTTTAACGCATTGTAGAGAATGGTTAACAATGAAAATCACAACGGATACCCCATTATACACCAGAACATGCCATTGAAGAAACAGTTTTGATCAGAAGAATGGATTTCTTCCAATTTCTCAAAAATTCGCAAAATTGTCGAAATGCTAAAAATACTGCACCTCAGAGAACTTTCTCATTCAATGTGTGGATAAGAGCCATTTATAATTGCATTGTTGGGACAGTTTTCATTCTGGAAAACGTCGCGTCCAATGCTATTGAAGGACCTCCCCTAGCTGGCCAGATCTCCAGACCCAGCCTACATTTGGGGCCACATGAAAATTTTAATTTACAATAATCCAGTCACTGAAGAGGCACCTGATGAATTGACGGTCCCCAAGCATATAAAATACAGATTTTCATCGCGCGGGTAACAGTCACTGAAGTACCTACTCAAGAGGATCGTTCATGCATAAGAAGTAGTTCAAGCTGAAAGGAACTTCGAATGTTTTCTGTTTTTTTTTTATTTATTTCCAAGTTCAATATTAAAGCTTGAATTACATAATATTTTCATCGTTCGACCCCCTGAAGAATTCATAACATTTGTACCTTTCCAGGAAGCTGATGAAACAAAAAATAAATGTATCTATGTAATTTACAAGCCAAGTTTACTGAATTTTCATTGAGTAATATACACCTGTTCAAAAAAATCTGCGTTCACCATTTATTTCTGAGATTGAATAAGATTTTGGCGATCATTCTGTTTTTTGAAGAATATTTGAAATTTAAAGAAAGCAAAAGTTGAAATTTCAGGAAATAATATAGTTTTTACAGAATTAATTCTTTTCCGAAACAATTGAGCGATAGATAACCATCCACACTGAACCTCTAGTTGGCTGGACTTAATTTGTTGCAAATGACCTCTAGTGTGACCGCTTCAAAAAATCACGTCAGATTTTCAAACAACCTATTCTACATGCAAAAAGTTGCCCATATTCTTCGCTTCTAAAATCATCCCTTAGGAATAATACTGGGTTTTTTAATGAGAGTCATGTACCTATAGAACTTTTGATATGTACAGTGCGCTGCAGCACGCCTCGAAGGCTGCGGGGCACAAATTGCGTCATTGGTGTTCACCTCGAATCAGTCGAATCCTCGATACACGCAGGTGAACCTTCAGGGGCGAGCACAAATTGATAATTGACGTTTAAACTCGAGGTTGTTTGTTACGGGAAAACAAAAACCAATGTATACGCTGCGAATAGTTTGGACTGTGGGTCTGCAGCACATTTGAGAATGACCATTTTACCTACAGCCACATTGTTTGACTCAAACAGATTGAGGTGAGCTATGCGTAGCGAGAAATCCAGGTATCGACACTAAACGCATGTGTCCCGCAGCATTCGAGGAGTGCTTCCGTAGACTGTCGATACCCAGCTTTATAATAGGGACATGGATAAATATTAGGTGTAGTAAAAATAAATCCATTATTTTTTCAATAAATAGCTTCAGTTATCTGTATCCTGCGTTGTATGAGTCCGATCGGGTTCTACTAGACGGCGTTAAGGAGATGAGATTTCGTACTACAAAATCTTTTCTGACAGTTCTGTGATTAGTTGAATCAGTTTAGTTCGAGCACTCGTCAAGGAGTTAGCAAAGAGAAAATACGGTATACGAAAATTATCGAGTCCGATTGTCATATAAGCACTATGTCGATTGCCTAAAAACTAAAGATTGCACAAAAATCATTTGCATAAGGCTGGTCTCAAGAATGAGATCGATGTATGGGAACCATACGAGTTAATGCAAAAAATTTCCTGGACCAAATTTCCATTTGCGAATCGCAACAGAATCGACCCATTTTTGAAGCGGTTGGGATGACGGAAAGTGGATCACTTACGACAACGTCTAGCAAAAACGGTCATGGTCGAAACACTGTGAGGTGAAGGAAACAGTGGCCAGGCTAGAATTGACGGCCAGAAAAAGTCGCTTCAACAGATCCTTGTGAAAATCAACTGTCTCAATTTTTTACTAATAGGGACGAGAAAGGCATAATGATATTACCTTCAAAATGACAACAAGTTTTCGAATAAAACGGCACATATTCGACCTGAATCATTTTAACTGTGGTAATTGATTAAAGCCTTGTTTTTCATGCAGAAATAATAAATTTCTTTTTACTACACCTCATACTATACATATAGATAGGAAAGTCCCATACACAGCTGAAAGACTATTTCTGCGCCTTCTCCTGGATCGGGGTGAACTAAAGAGGTTTTTTCAATGTATTGCAATAGATGACTCTGTATGATGCTTATACTTTTAAAACGGTACATTTCGCTGATATATAATTAAAATGAAGTGCCAGGAAGGATCATTTTGTTTCTGGTGGTCTTGAAGACTTATGAGGAAAGTGCTGGAAACAAATCATTTTATGATTGATGTTGTATATAATCAAATTCAAAACATTGCCGGAATTCTTTGGGAGTCTATCTATACATGATATTAAAAACAGATTCTTACCGTCAGACCCACTCAAATTCCACCCCAGCTAGCAGGTGGCGGGAAAAACAATGTTTGTTGAGAACATCTTTCGATCTATAGAATCTTAATCTATGAATAATGCTTTTGGACTATGGACTATGGTAGGTGATTACAGAGGCAACAGTGAGACCCCCCACTCATAACCTTGTTTCACATTCATGAAAGTATAGTTGGAGGTGGCACTTAAGACGCTTTTGTGCATTGTTGAGCGCAGTAATTTCAAATTATTCAAGGATCCTTTTTCCTTTACACATATTCATAGATTTTTTTCTATTTCATTTCCTAAATGGTCTTGAAGTTCTGAATCAATATTGCGCTACTATAAATTTTTGCCATGTCGCTATGTCGTCTCTAAATTCTTCATTTTTTCATCATAGACTCTAAAACATCGTCCTAATATCACGTTTGATAAGTTCTCTACCAGCTGAAATTCTTCAGGAGAACCCTCTTGCGATAAGAAGGGGCGCATATTTCATAATCCTGTTGAAAATTCGCATCATAAGTTTTGCGGCAATTTCGAATGGGAGCATGGAAAAAGTGGAGTGTTCTGAAAACTTCTTGATATTTATGAGGATTTTAATCGATTCAACATTATAAACTTTATCTGTTCTTTGCCGCAGGCTCACTCGAAGAACAAGTACCATTAGAGGATCTTGAATTTTATGAGTGCTCTCAATAATTTATTTAATCAGGGTAATGTTACCAAAGGGTATCGGATATCCTTGAGATGAAATATTCAAGAGATATTCAACATTGTTGATACCGTTCAAGTAGCCTTGAGGGACTTTGGGAATTTTTAATAGCTTCCTTGTTCCTGGAAGAAAGCTTCGCAGTTTTGGGGAGGTGAATTCACTCATCAATTTTTCCTTAGTGATTCGTGTGTTCGTATTCGGTGTTTTATTATTATTAAATATTTTCCTGATGAAGAGTGCTGACATTGCTTGAGGAAAATGCATGGCGATAACAAAATATTACCTTATTTTTGTGAGTATTTATTTCTTTATTGTATATATCGAGTTAACACATAATCACCTAACGTTAGGATAACCATGGCGATCTCCCACAGAGGGAGGTTGATACTTTAATGAACCCCCACTGTGGGAGATCTCCATCTTCAGTAATAGCGTAGCTTTTACTTACACTGTACACTTTAGTACAGTGTAAGTAAAAACTACGCCATTACTAAAAATGAAACAATACACACCTCAACAACGAATTGAAATTGACTCCAAAAATGCAGTCAGAGTTCACTTTTGGGTAGTCGTGGAGCACATTCTCGGTCGGCAGTATTTAAAATGCTGGAAAAATTTGAGCTGTTGGGGCAAGTTAGCGATGTGAAAAAATGTAACCGTGTGCGTTGCCTAAGAACAACTGGGAATATTGCTGCTCTAGCTCGTAATGTTGACTCAGGTTTGTCGATTCCTCATCGATCTTGGGTATTCGATATTCCACGAACGACATTACACTGCATTCTGCATAATGACTTAGATATTAAAGCTGTTAAGTTCAGTTAACATAAGAGCTCAAGCCAACAAGCAACGTCGCATTTTCACTGATTGGGACCTTGATATTCTTCAAAATGATTTGGATATTCCTCAAAAATCATCTTCAATGCCGTTAATAATAAAAATTATCGCATTTGGGGCTCAGAAACTTCAAGATTAATTGTTGCAGAGCCTCTTCATCCTAGACGTCTCACTGTTTGGGCTAGTGTTGTGATTGGACGTTACTTTTTCGAAAATGAGGCTGTAAAAACTAAACAAGGTGAATTGGAGATATTGGTGTGGACGGCGTATGTATATTTTCAACAAAATGATACTACGTGCCACACAAGCAACGAAGCAATTGCAATTTTGCAATAAAAGTTTTATAGCCGTGTTATTTCTCGAAGAGAGGATCACAATTTGCCACCGAGATCTTGGAGCTTATCACCTTTAGACTTCTTTCTTTGGGGTCACGTGGACGATGGGGGTCTCTGACAATGTTCCAAAATGGATTCAAGACCACAAAAATGGAATTCGTGGAGTTAATGTGGACATACATTCGCAAATGTGCCAATTAGTCATGATGGACTATGGTGACGCGATACCTGCATATCCATGGAGGCCATTCATATAATATCGTTTTCCATCATAAATGGCATACCTCACATATAATGAAATAAACATCTATTGATTTTTGTCAAAATATACTAATATTCCAGGCTGTTCCATTTGAAAAAATGAAATTGCAATAAATATGTTGACCAATCTGTATATATTTCGTTTTGTGAGATCATTTTAAAAAACACTAGTCGATTTCGTGAAACTTTTGTAGAAAATATCTTTTTGTACCTCTTTCAGTAACAAAGTTAAAGGGGGGGTCAAATTATGGTGAAAAACCCGGTACAACAAAGTATACCTATGTCAAATAATCACCAGCTGCCACAGGTACGTTTATTCACCATAATCAATTATTTAACACAAATTATAGTTCCTGAAATATACATTGAAATCGAAATACAACATCAAAATTCAATCTGTGAAGCAATCCAACTGCACTTCCGCAATTCTCATCGAAAATATATCTGTCGAACGATGTGACCCACATTGTCACATCTCATTATAATCAATTCAGCTCGCAAAATGACCACTCCGCCAGATGTAACAATGCGAACCAATACAAATTGTACAGATGCATCCAAAGTTATACGTAATTCCCCTAGTTATTCAGCAACGTACGAACCCGAAATGGCCGAAACGACAGGCCTTAATTGACAATTTCACGCCCTATTTAACGAATGGGCTTAAAATAGCGAAGTTGTTAAAATATAGATGAAATTGAATATTTCAAATTGGCGTCAATTTAAAAATGGATGCACTTTATTCCTCGGTGGATCGGTTCGTAATGCCAGCTATTAAATTATTTATTTCGATATAATTGGCTGGTGTTTGTAGCGGTAATTATTGAGGAATATCGAGCCAATTTTACTTTCCGTAGATCAGAAGGAGAAGGAAGACATTTGTGGTGATTCTATCTGCCCGAGAGGTGGCGTTATGGGCGTCGCGTCACACTTTGAGGGAGCCGCCGCGTTGCAGCAGAGTCGCCTCTCCACGATGGTGTGAGGAGGTGCCATAGGCACCTAGCTATCCACTAGTCCACTAGCTATCTCGGGACGAAACACGCATAATCTTTAGGGATAGGGAGCACCTTCACAAACTTGGCTCGAGAACGTCTCGCTAAACATTCATATCTAGTTGTACAATCGTAGAAAATGAGTTGGCCAAGCTTTCACACTTTTCAGAAAACCCGTTATCAAATATAAATCTACCATGTTTAATGCTAACGCATAGGGCATGCAAAAGAAGTAGAAGATTTTTTGTAATGTCAACAATTGACGTTCATAGGATGCATCGCGATGTAGTTGAATATTCAATTAATTGGGCTTTTTTTGTAAACAACAGATTCGTTATTTTTCACGGTAGGAAGGACATTCAATTGAATCCAATTCAATACAAATATTTTCAATTCATATTTTTGTCATCGAATAAAAGTTGTGGATCAACATGAACGAAAATATTACATTGAAAATAATTTAGTAGAATATTGTATTCGTGTGAGCTTCACATTATTTGTAGTTGAAAATGCTGGATATGATTGGATTACGCCCGAAATGTTAAGATACATGGAAAAAGAAGGTATATACTGTTATGGATCTCTTCAATTTGAATTTTGAAAATTTCCATACTAGATCCAAACAAAAAAAAAATCAAATCTCTACTTGAAATGACTCTTTATCTCAGGTTGATTCAGTGAAAGTAAAATTTTATTATTTTTTTTTTTAAACAACAATCCTATCTGATTACCTAACTAATAACTTAACTGTTTGAATGAAATTTGTACAAAAATTGAAGAACACTTATCTAATGATTTTCTTCTCTATTCAATCCAATATTTCTTTCTTCATTCTTTCTTATTTCAAATTCCATAGTCATTCGAGTAACTTGGACATGTGTATCTTGTTTCGCATTCAACCTGTATTGTTATTGTTATTGTGCCATCATAATCTGCTCATGAGTTGAAATCGTCATTGACATGTGATGTAAATTTAAATTTTATATGTACAACAGTTCAGAGGTCTTCAATAGGGCCATGAATGAACAACTACTCAAAAGCTCTTTACACTAAATTGATGTGTTTATTATTTTTTTCTAATGTTCGTTGTGTGATCGTTAATCATTATAAATTGTAGTTCGTTTTTTCTATAGTTAAACTTGTCATGACCATATACTACCAAGAAAATAATACTGCATTTATATTTTTCCTAAGACGATACATTTTCATACGTCTTCATCTTAGAAAAAAATCTTCTTTTGTGATGTAAATGGTCTAGACAAAACGCTTGAACTATTTCCATCACTATGAGTGGAGTCAATTTCAACATGATTTATTTCCACCGTATTGACGAATTCGAAGTCGATGTTTGTATAATGTTATAACGATGGAAATTTTTCATGGAAATTGCAATACGAATTTGATATTCAGACATGTTAGACAGTTATTTCCCCTGAATCGCATTTCAGATCCTGATCGATTCTATGAAATTATATTGAACAATAGGTGGATCTCTCTGAGTAGATTCTTTGGGCGAAAAAAATTCAACAGACATTAACATGAAAACACAATTGGAACAAAAATAAATTCTATATGAATAATAAACATACAAAAATCTGAAAAGCTTAGAATAGTAAATGAATCCAAAAACATGTTCGCAATATTCCTCTACTCGGTAAAATGGAATCTTGAATAAAATATCTGTGAAATATCTTGCTCCTAGTGGAATTTTTATGATTATCGTAACAATCGTTATTTGACATAAAAAACCAGAAATATAAGTCTTATTTTCGAAATATTTCATAATTACTTATGAAATGTGCTTGTAGAAAGTATCAATAAATTTTGAATAACAGCGAGTTATTGAGCATAATTAAAAATGACAATTTCATAATTTTGATCATCACTTAAAATCAATATGTGAAAACAACATGCAAGTACTGTTTTTGATTTGGGATTAGTCAGAAAAAAGTTAGGAAATAAGCCGTTTGCTTTCTTCTAGCTCATATTGTTCTCGAGCTCCTCCTTACTTAACAAGAAATTTCCGTATATGACCAGTATTGCGGTAAAGGATTTGAATATATGTTATTCTTTACATAAAACCCATCATCCAATAAATATTAAGCAATTTATCACAGGAATTTGGACAGAAATAAATAATCAACTATGATTTTGCCAACGTTTCGGAACGTCTTGTTCCTTTTTCAAGGCTGAAAATTTATTAATCATAAATAGAAACATTAAACATTGGATTTCAAACCTCATCATACAATTAATAAAATATATATTTAAAATAGTTAGTCAAAGTGAAGAATAAACAAACGGTTTCGACGTATGTCAGTCAATAGATTAAAAACAAAAATCGGAACTACATATGTTCTGGTGCGATATATCATTGACACATATTTTCAAATTTAGCCTCGGCTTATTCAACTATTCGAACCAGCAAATACACAGCACAAAAATAAAAACAAACACAAACACAAGAGGCGAACATCAATCTGGCGACAAACACGAAATTGCTATCCATTAGGTACCGTTATCTTGGATATCATGTAATCATAAACAGTACTCAAGTTATTTGTATTCTCTCTATAATTTACACTCTTGTTTCTTCTTATGTATATCATTTCACTTAAAAGACGTCTAAAGTAATGTTGTTCTCTATCTAGGATAGTTACATTTTCGAAGTTAAATCTGTGTCCCTCTCTATGTGTATGCTGTGTGAGAGCAGTTTTGTTCTCGGCTTCTAAATGTTCTCCATCCTTCTTGTGTTGTCTAACCCTATCTTTTATAGAGGGGACACGGATTTAACTTCGAAAATGTAACTATCCTAGATAGAGAACAACATTACTTTAGAAGTCTTTTAAGTGAAATGATATACATAAGAAGAAACAAGAGTGTAAATTATAGAGAGGATACAAATAACTTGAGTACTGTTTATGACTACATGATATCCAGGATAACGGTACCTAATGGATAGCAATTTCGTGTTTGTCGCCAGATAGATGTTCGCCTCTTGTGTTTGTGTTTGTTTTTATTTTTATGCTGTGTATTTGCTGGTTCGTATAGTTGAATAAGCCGAGGCTAAATTTGAAAATATGTGTCAATGATACATCGCACCAGAACATATGTAGTTCCGATTTTTGTTTTTAATCTATTGACTGACATACGTCCAACCGTTTGTTTATTCTTCACTTTGAATAACTATAATATTTCAAATATATATTTTATTAATTCTATGATGAGGTATGAAATCCAATGTTTAATAATAATAATAATAATAATAATATAAGGGTAGCGGTAGGTGAATCTCTAGCGATTCACCTATCAGGAGAGTTGAATCGACTCCTGCCCACCGCAGATTCCAGGAGCTCTCTGACCCGGGAAGCTGAAACCTGTCGAAGGGTCCCTGTCCAGGGTAACGGACGAAGCCGTGTGGAAAGCAGCTCAAGAATTCTCCCACCGTAGCTCTGCGGATCGTAAAAAGCGATCAAAGGCCGTCTCCCCCACGACACGGAGGAACTCATGAATGATGGTGAATTTAAGGAATAGGAATATAGAGCCGCTGCCTGAGGTTCGTCAGGGCGTGTCTGGAGCCGGCGCTGGACATGACAGTATGCGGGACGTCGGTGACAGAGTGCTAAGGAGACGGGCGTCTGTCGAACAAAATGCTACGCCTCCACAATCTCAACATTCTAGGAGAAGAATAACACGAGTTTCTCCGACCGCTGAAGGTGCTGCGCAGGATCCCCAACCAGCACTCACCCAAGCAGGTCTACCAAGAAGACGCATGAAATGGACAAGTTCGATAAATGAAACGATCATGCGCATATATTATGAAGTGACTAATATGGAAGAGGATAAAATAGGCTACCGTCAAAAATTATTTGCAGAATTCCACAGAAACTATCCCGAACTTCAAGTTTCTGAGCAAAGAGTAGCCGACCAATACCGGGTCATATTGAGAAATAAACTTGTACCCGATGAGAGACTTAACACCATTAAAAATGAAGTCCAACTGAGGCTACAGAATAGGAACCTCACTAACAACGAAACGACAATTGAAGAAAACTACGATTGTGCTGAAAACCAACACAACATCATTGCACAAATGAACTCTGAGGAACAAAACAACGCAGATGTGTTAGCAATAAGTGATGCTCAACGACGGAATATATATGCTGCACCCGTCGTAAATCCAGAAGAAGACCAAAGAGAACTACTGGAGCGATTATTTGCCACAATGAATAGATGCGTTATAGATTTTGAGGGCACAGATCCATTGAGACGACCGATTCTGCCAAGATTGAGGACATCTAAGAAACTATCTCATCTTCTGGTCATGACCAACAAGGAGATTATACCCAAGTATCTTTCTGACTACCATGATCTCGAATCATTACACCTCATCATATACTGTGCAGCATTTTCAGTAGCAACAGTGCTAGGTGTGAAGCCAAAACCTAAAAGTCAGCAACCAGCCAGAGAAAAATAACAAAATAAACCACATTGGCAAAAAAGGCTAGAAGACAAAGTTCATAGCATCCGCCAAGAAATTGGGAGGCTCACCCAATTTGCAAAAGGTTCGCCGTCTAGTAGATTACAAAAAATGGTGAATATAATAATGGATCGTCACCGGCAACATACAACGTATGATCCAAACAATGAAAATGCTCAACAAATTTTAGACACACTGAAACAAAAACTTAGTGTGTACTCCGAAAGACTCAGAAGATACAATGAGAGCTATAGAAGAAAACAGGATAATATGATTTTTGAAAATTCCGAAAGAAAATTCTATAGAATGTTAAACAATAATATGTCAGCAACACCAGGAAGTTATCCAACTGTCGAGGATATTGAGAATTTTTGGACAGATCAACTAGCTACACCAACCCCCTACAACTCCCAGGCTGATTGGATAAGAAATGAAGAAAAATCCTGTGAGACAATGGAACAAATGCCGCATAACGCAGTTTCTATAGAAGAATTCCATGAAATATTGAAAAACACACACAATTGGAAATCACCCGGCCCAGATGGAATCCACAACTTTTGGTTGAAAAAATTTTGGTGTATACACGGCAGGCTAGTTGAAACCATAAATGATGTTATAAGTAATCCAACGGAAATGCCCAAATTTTTAACAACAGGGACCACTTACCTCTTACCGAAGGATATGCAACACACAGCGGATCCATCAAAATACAGACCAATTACATGTCTACCAACAATATATAAAATCGTCACATCATGTATAGCATCTCGTATCTACAAACATTGCGAGACAAATAATATAATGACAGCACAGCAGAAAGGATGTTCCAAGAATGCACTAGGATCGAAGGAACTGCTGATAATAGATTCCATCATATGCAACCAAGCCTTCAAAAAACACAGAAATCTTTTTATGACATATTTTGACTATAAGAAGGCCTTCGACTCTATTCCACATGGGTGGCTGACAAAAATTTTGGAAATATACAAGATCGATCCAATTACAATAAACTTTCTGAAGTATGCAATGTGCAACTGGAGAACGAATATCGAACTCTCTACAGCGAACATAACTACTAAAGATATTCCAATAAAAAGGGGAATTTTCCAAGGAGATTCGTTGAGTCCCTTATGGTTCTGCTTGGCGCTGAACCCCCTTTCTAAACAACTGAATGCTACTGAAAAAGGTTTCAATGTGAAAGGAAACAGAAATAATATTGCACTCAATCATTTGCTATACATGGATGACCTCAAACTTATAACAGGCAACAAAAACCACTTGCAAATTATGGTCAAACTGGTGGAAAATTTTTCGGAAGACGTGGGGATGAAATTCGGATTGGACAAGTGTCGTACTATTAGCGTAGTGCGTGGAAAAATCCAAGATGAACCGATAGCTCTCTCCAATGGACAGGAGATAGAAGCAATGAAATCGGACGATCTTTATAAATACCTAGGAATGAAACAAAACCGACGAATAAACCATCAAAGAATGAAGGAAGACTTAACAACTGAGTTCATTAGGAGAATCAACAAAATTTTGAAAACAAACCTCAACAGCAAGAACATGACGAGAGCTATCAATACATATGCATGTTCAATTCTTACATACTCTTTCGGTATCATTCCATGGACCAAAACAGATATGGAAAACCTGCAACGCAAAATGAGAACCTTGTTGACGAAAGCACACAAGCACCATCCGAAAAGTAGCATTGAGAGGACGACACTGCCGAGGAATAAAGGAGGCAGAGGTCTGCTAGACATCATGGAACTTGCCCATGGTCAAATTGAATGCCTACGAACATACTTCAAAGACAAATCAGGCACGTCAGAGATCTACAAAGTACTGTGTGAAGCAGACGAATCAACACCTTTGCAACTGCACAAGGAGCAATTGTCATACAACCACCAGACAATCCAAGAAAAACTGCAAAGATGGAGAGAAAAGCCCCTACATGGACGACATTTCAACGAGGTGAACCAGGATCATGTCGACATTGAAGCGTCGAACTATTGGCTCACATCAGGTGCGATGTATCCAGAAACGGAAGGATTTCTTTTAGCCATCCAAGATCAAGTGATCTCAACAAAAAATTACTGCAAACATATCATAAAGGATCGAACTATTACTGACGATCGATGCCGTTATGGTTGTCCAACGAACGAGACAATCCAACATATCACGGGAGGATGTCAAATGTTTGCAGGAAATAAATATAAAGAGAGACACGATGCAGTAGGAAAGATACTACACCAAGAAATGGCAACTAAATTAACACTTATTAATTCTGAAAAAGTGCCATACTACAAGTACCGACCGGAAACCATCCTGGAAAACGAACGCTATAAACTGTACTGGGATCGTACAGTTTTGACCGATAAAACAGTCCCTCACAACAGGCCAGATATATTGCTAGTTGATAAACAACAAAAGGCAGCAATACTCATCGACGTAGCAATACCTAATAACAACAACATGCGTCAAAAAGAGGTCGAAAAAATTTCAAAATATAGGGACCTCGAATTTCAGATAAAGCGCCAGTGGGGAATGATATCAACGAGAACTATTCCAATTATCATCTCAACAACAGGAATAGTACCCAAAAATCTCAAGAGAAATATCAAGCAACTAGGTCTTAGTGAGTATGTATGTAATATAATGCAAAAAGCTGTTCTTTTAGGTACTGCAAGGACGGTGAGAAAATTCCTAGGAAGCGAAGGACAGGTCCAAGGATCACGTGTGAGAGGACCAGAAGTTCGACGAGAACCAGAAGTTCGACGAGAACCAGGGGGACCACAACGACCGGACACGACCGAGCTCTGCCCTTCTGATATTTTAAATATCTGGGATTGAGTGAATGTTCCTCTTAGCGAGGAGTGAGAAGCCGACGGCGAGGAGAAATCCTACGCGTATAGGCAAAAGTCGGATAATAATAATAGACCTTTATTTAATCTGAAAATATCACAAAAAAATGATGTAGATCATGATGTTTTTATTTATGATTAATAAATGCTTTATTTTCAGCCTTGAAAAAGGAACAAGACTTTCCGAAACGTTGGCAAAATCATAGTTGATTATTTATTTCTGTCCAAATTCCTGTGATAAATTGCTTAATTTTTAAACATGGACGTGAATAGTACAGAACCAATAAATATTATTTCTTGTTATCAAATACCTACCATATTTTATTGCATTTCTTTATCTTGCAATCTTGTTGATACATCCCTCATTAATAATTCCCTACGAAAAGTAAGCTGAATATAAACCAATGAGAAACATTCTGAGCAATCTTATCTCCACATTCCAATAAGTAATTTAGACTTATAACATTCCCAAATTGTTTTTCTTGAGACTTGCAGAATTTCATAATTCAAATTATGGCATTCCTCATATCGAATACGTCGACTATGAAAATTCCTCCATTGAAAATTTGGGGATTGTCGAGATGTGAAGTGAGCTGATTATGTTGTTCAATAAACGGGCAGAAGTTCTCAACTGCGAATATAGATGAAGAAAGTTCTGTCGGCTGAACACAGAACTTCGAAGGAACCAACGGAGGAAATTGTGGGCGGATAAATATACATAAATTGAAAACTTGGTTTTGAAGTAACTCACGCATGGTGTAATGTTGAGTTGAGAGGTTTCCTGATATCAGGAAGATAAATAAGTGTTGCGAAACACGAAAATGTTCAAAAGTTCTATATTCGGATTGTAAGGTGGCAAAGAGAAAATGTATTTTGTCAACGAAGGATTTTGTGGTTTTAATACAATCCATATCTAGTGGTTATGCTGGACTAACTGTATCTATCTTTTCAAGGAAATTTTTAAGAAATACATACTGTGTCACCTTGTGATTAACTCTTTTCATTTTCTTATGATAATATTAGATAGGTGTATCCAACTTTTCTTCCGCCATTTTGCAATAGATGGCTGTAGCGATAAGTGGAAGTCGAAATAAATAGATCGTAGATGTCATACAATAAGTATTGGTAAACATAACGATATCGAAATATTAGTCGATTTGGATCTGCATCATAAAGTTATTCTCGATTAAACATGTCAGTTTACGAGCCACATTTTCGTTATTTGCGGGAGGTTTTAATTATGGTAAAGCCGCTATTAGTGAAAGAAAGTGCCGAGAGCGGTTTCAATGCTTCAAGAACGGTGATTTTGACGTCAAAGACCAGCATGGCGGTGGAAGGGAGAAGGTTTTCGAAGATGCAGAATTGGAGGCTACTTGATCAAGACTCGTGTCAAACGTAACAAGAATTGGCTGGATCCTAGGGAGTGACAAAGCAAGTCATTTAAAAACGCCTGAAAGTCATGGGAATTATTCAGAAACAAGGAAATTGGGTGCCGTACGAGTTGAAGCTGAGATATGTTCAACGGCACTTGTTTGTTTGTGAAAAGCTGCTTGCAAGGCAAAGACGGAAGGGATTTCTGCATCGCATTGTGACGGAACACAAAAAATAATTTCATTACGATAATCCCAAGCGCAGAAAATCATGAGGATATCCCGGCCATGCTTCCACGTCGACGGCCAAACCGAATATTCTCGGGTCCTAGGTCATGCTCAGTATTTGGTGGGACCAACTCATCGCGGTATATTATGAGTTGTTAAAACCTGTATAAACAAACACAGGCTAACGCAATTAATGCGTTTAAGCCGAGCATTGATAGACAAAGAGCCGTAATACAACGAGAGACATGATAAAGTGCTTTTACAACATGACAATACTCGATTCCATGTTGCGAAAGTAGTCAAGACATACTTGGAAACGTTGAGATGGAAAGTCCTACCTCAACCGCTGTATTCTCCAGACGTTGCTCCCTCGAACTATCATTTGTTTCGATCAATGGCACACCGTCTGGCTGACCAGCACTGAGGGTCTTATGAAGAAGTAAAAAATTGGATCATTTCGTGAATCACTTCAAAAGATGACAAGTTTTTTCAACGCGGGATTAGTAAGCTAACCGAAAGATGGGAGGAAGTAGAGGCCAGCGATGGACGACAATACTTTGGTCAGTTGACGAACGGACATAATTGATTTTTATTTTCAATTTTTTTCATCAGTAGGTCGAATACAATCATTTTAGATATTTCTTGGATTAGTTGGATTAATAAAAGAGAATACAGCAATAATAACATGTTCGTAATAACGGATACACTGAATAAGTATCATATTGATGGATTTATTTTGATATCTGTGATTCGAAATTAAAAGTATATCATTTGGATCAACAAAACAATAATCAATGCTATTGATCCCTTGCAACGATTTTTCGATTGAAAAAAATTTCTGAGAAAGTTTCTAATATATTTTTCCCAAATGAATAATCCATGAAAAATTTTAATAGAATATTTCATCAAATGAAAACACATTATTTTGAAACGAAAAAATACCTTTTACCAACCTTCAGAATTGAGAACATTGTGCGTTATTGAATTTTGGAGGCAATTCAAATTTTATTCACTTGAACCGTTCAATTTATAATCTGAAATAAAAATGTTCAATAACAAAATTCGATTACTGAAAGAAAGAAAAAGGGCAATAGGTCGACCTCCCTGGGGAAAAATAAATCAAAAGATTGGAGGGTTTCGCATATCACCACCGCCACCGATAACATTTCTTGAAAGAAAAATGTTCGAGTTTGGTGAGTCATCATTATTGCTCTCACGACCCCCCAGAAATGAAAGTGGTATATCCGCTTAACCGCACTCTAGGGGAATTACTGTATGAATTGGCGACGGAAATATGAATTGTTGAGTACAGCTCAATTAAATGCCTGCAGATAAAACTTGTCCTTGGAGGTGACAAACTACTTTTAAGACGTTAACTATTCGTTAGTAGGTATTTCTCATTCCCTCCCTCTCCGAACCGATGGCTCTATCATTTCGTCATAATATTGTATACAGGGTGTCCGGGAAAAATGTGGAAAATCTATCGGATTCAGATAAAACATAAAAAATAAGATTGCAAGTTTCCATCTTTTTTTTCCCTCGCGGCGTTCTGTACGGAAATGACGTCACTGGAAATCCATTATAGTGGAATAAATTTCAAACTACTCAATAAAATTTAAAGAATAATTGATATGATGAACAGTAGTAAGAACTTCTTAAAAAACTGCCCTTAAATTTGAATTAGCTCTTTTAATTTACCAGGGGCGGACTAGGTTGTTAACGTGCCTTTCTGTGCCAAAACAGCACAGTTAAGAATCTTTATAATTTTGTCGGATTCAATTACATAAACTGAAACTTTTTTGTTCCTTTGAAAAACTTTCGATTCACACTTTGTTGCCGACGAAGAAAATTGATATTAAGGGTTCTGTTCAATAGAAATAAAAAAATTAATTCCTTTGTTATTTTCTTTCTTTTTTATCGACGATAAACAAGAGTACCTTTTTTCAGCTTAATGTTCAAACTATCGAAATTTGTTTTTTTCTATTCCTTATTATACGGGGTGTTTAAAATGTAAGCATCAAAATGTACAACCTAGTCCGCTCCTGGTAAACTAAAAGAGCTAATTGAAATTTAAGGGCAGTATTTTAAGAGGTCTTTACTACTCTTCATCATATCAAACTTTTTATGAATTATTTTAAGTAGTTTTAGATTTGTTGCACTAAAATGGATTTCCAGTGACGTCATTTTAGAGGCCGTATTTTCGTAGGGATGGCCGCTAGGAAAAAAAAATGATGTTTTATCTGAATCAATAAATTTCCCACATTTTCTCGGATACCTCGATGGTCTCGAACGATAAGGTTCGACTGGCAGATGTCAGATGACCAATTTGATTCTTTTCAAACGGAAAGATTTGGACATTTCAAATTGCAAGGAAGTTTCGAATCTCGAATGCTGAGGTAAAGTTCATTCCTAAGCAAAATCTGACTTGGGGTTCCGTAAACATGACTTTCGAAATTCTGTTTTCCTGTTAATTAAAAAACTCAAAATTTGTTTGTGGTGAAAATTTGCGTTTTATGTAGAATAAACATTTCAAACCTCGTGTTGAATTTTAATCGCATCAACAGTGTAGAAGATTTAAAAAAATTTTTGGAGAAGAAGTACTACGAAATATTGAGATCCTGGGTATTGTAACTCAGCGTACCGTAAAGTGGTGTGAACTAGGACAATTTTCGATAATAATATTCGAAAACTGGACCGAAAAATTCTGAAGAAAATATATAAGATAATACTGATTTGTTTTTTGCTGGAATTTTAGCTTTTTCATTATTTTTTGTTTGTGAAGATAGTCTGCATTCAATCTGTATGTATGGTGTCAAAGCGTACAGGGTGATTATTTCATTGCGTTGTGAGTATAGCCACTTTTGTTATTTTTAAAAAGACTGAAAAAAAAAAAGAAATTCGTGTGCTGATAAAATATTGCGTTTTGTAGGGAAAAAATAAACTTGAAGAAAAATCTTGGCTTGATGAAGAGTTTTCGGGGTCTGCACCAAGAAAATCAACCACCATTGATTGGTATGCTTAGTTTGAACGTGGTGAAATGAGGACCAAAGACGGTTAACGCAGTGGACGCCCGATTGCGTCGATATGTGACAATGTATGAAACATGGCTCCATCATTTCACTCCGGAGTCCAATCGACAGTCAGCTGAGTGGACTGCACACGATAAACCGAATCCAAAGCGAGGAATAACACAACAGACAGCTGGCAAGGTTATGGCATCATTATTCTGGGATGCGCAAGGAATAATATTCATTGACTACCTCCAATAGGGCCAGACCATCAACAGCGATTATTATATAGCGTTATTGGATCGTTTAAAGGAGGAAATCATTAAAAAACGGCCACAATTGAAGACGAAAAAAGGTGATGTTTCATCAAGACATGCGCCTTGTCACAAATCAATGAGAACAAAGGCGACATTGCAACACTAAAACTATTGTACCACGTGGTCAAGGGTATATCTACTTCAATACGACGTAACTCTGGGAATTTTACGGATTCTATTGGTTCATCAGAACATGAGTTATATAATTTTGTATATCAGTTTTTTTGTTTATGAATATTGTACAAATGTTTTCATTCGCTCAAGCAATATAACATACATAATTCATCAGTGAATAATTATATGCACTATCCACTAAGACTTATCAAAATATTATTGCTAATCCATATTCTATCAAGCATCATATCTTATTGATGCGACCGGTCTCAGCAACAAAGTTCATCCTACAATTAATTCAGTTGATGTTATAATGCAAGCTGTCAGAGTTGGACCGACAGCATCCGGCAGTGAAGCAAGCGTATGTGTTTGCAAAATGAGATTTCATCAGACGAAACTAAAAAGTCATTTTCCCAAAAGAAAAAGTCTTGCCTCCTACAACTCACTGTTCCAACAGAATGAATATAAACTTGAAGAATTCTCGGCGGATCCGGCAGCCGAATCTCCTCAACTGTGAAAATTATCAAAGCGAATTCCTGCCCGTTTCTCGCGATCTAAGTATTTCTAAACGCGTGGCAACCGTATTGTAAAAAATCCATTTTCCACCGTTTCCCCGGGGGAAATTCGAATACTTCGGAATTTTTCTAGACCCGGTTACCTGATTTACCGCCTCATGCAAAAATGATGAAAACAGTGCATCAGAAGAGGATGAAATTGTCGCTATATTTCACACATTAGAATGGTAATGTTACATGGGACGACCCTGACTTCTTGGCATCTCTCATTCTCGTTTCGGAACCATCCCAGGCACAGGATCCCATTTCCCGGAATATCTTGTCGAGAAATTCGGATTACAGGATTTTTTTTTTCGAGATGATTTTGGGCGACAAATGAGGGTCTCTTATACTGGTGCTTTTTCAACATGAAGACACTGTAAGGTTTTATACCGTGCGTACGATGAAGTCAACATCCCTCCATCAAATATTTTAAGGGTTGGATGGTGAATCTCGAATGCTTTACAATTAAATTTTAATTTGCATATGATTCACCTCGTTTTGAGTTAGTAGTCAAATGTCAATTTCGAGTTCACCTTCACGGTCAACTTGCCTATTTCGAATGTATTCTTGATCATTATTTTCAGTTATAAATCATTCGAGGACAAAGAAATTAATACATATCTCCCGAAATGTTCACTGTTTAATTTTTTAAATCCAAACATCGTATGAAAAAATAATGCCAACTTCAAACTATAGATTATTATTCAATGCAATATCTCAAATCATTCAAATGAGCAGATGACAAAATGAACAAAAAAAATATTGGTTCATGGCAGATTCGAACCCAAAAATAGCAAAAATACAACGTCCTTTTCAGTTGCTGTTAGTTGTTGGATATAGAGTTCCCTCAGGAGTTCTTACACAGTTGCTTCAGTTGAATGTGGATCGATTGAACCTTTCAATATATGATCAATGATTTCACTATTTGATGATTTTTGAAGAGAGAGGTCGAGAGGTGTATTCAAAGGTTCTGCTGCGATTGGAAGATCTATAGGAGAAAAGAAAGAAAAATTTATTTCAGACTATTTTCGGGTGAGAGTTATTAGCAGGTATGTTCATCTATTTCTTCGTTTTTCGAAAAATTAGTAGATGGTGGTAGGGTAGATAATGTTTGGAATCCAGAGTCCATAGTACCTACCTCAACTCAAGAAATAAAAAAAAGGAAGTATATATCGAGTAGAAAGTCGCTTAAAGATCTTATTTAAATTTTTATTAAATCAAGCCAAGTTTTCGACCATTCAATTGCCATCTTTAGGGCACTAAAAACAATTTTATAACAAACCATTATAAAAAACTCATTAGTTATCTGAATTAGGACTTTCAATTAATCTGAACCTAACAGTGCAAAGTAAGGCAGAAATATACTAACCAGAGTCACACCTATAAATAAAACTTCTAGGTCTCAAAATTGAAAGTATCTAGTCAACATTTCAGGTCAAAATTACAAATTTCCGAAATTAAGCTAATCAAATCCAATACGCCGAATAAAAGTACCCAAATATATATTTGTGAAACACATGTTAAAAAGATCGTAAACACTCGGAAACTATGACAATTGATACCGACAACAAATTAAAACCACTTATAAATATTGATTAAATTTAGTAGAGAACTTAAATAAGATCCTTAAGCCATTTTCTGCCCAATATATAATTCCTTCTGATCAGTTATAATTAAGTCGATATTTCTATCCTTACTACCTACCTCAGGTTAGTGATTTGTTCTGTGTTTTTGATGGCTCGACATTGGTTCTCATAGAAGAAGTTGAATATGTATTTAGGTAGCTATTTCGGCTTTGTGGTGCAGATCCTTAATGCGGGTATATCTGTCCCTATTGGTTATTATTCTAAGAAATTTGGATTTGTATTTTGCCGTAGCTATATACCTACATTGCGGCGCTCCTACTCCAAAACTATTTTATTTGCTGAGAAAATTGTAGATACATAATTTGTAGAAAATATTCATTTATTTATTATTTATCTTGAAATGAGTCGAAAAAACATTTGGATAGGAAATCGAAAAAAAGAAGCATATTGTTTCTGAATATTTCAAGTCATCCACGTTCAGGTACTTCTTTATTAATGGAGAATTTCGACCTTTAGTTTTAATGCATTTTGGCAGTTTGCAATCAACTAATAGATAGAAAAATAATGTTTTCTGCAGCGACATATTATTGCGAGAATGTAATAGATTCGTTATTCACAGCAATAAGAATATTTATTTATCCATTGTATCGACAAGCAGGAATGTGAGACCCATTTAATCAATTCAATAAGGATCCATCTTTCCGCAAATTATCCAGATTTACGAACGAAATATGTTTCCCGTTCCATTATCCAGTAATGGAATATATCCCATCCAATTCGACATAGTGCTTTTCAGAACGAATCGATCAAACCACTGTTCAAATATTGCTTTCCTAAATAAATATTAGAAGACTTCTTCCCTCACATAAGAGGAGGAGCAGCTAATCTCATGGTCTGTAACTGGGTATAGACGCGTCTGAAATATTCCCCCATAATAATTTATTGGATAGCTGGAGCAGTTAATGTCCGAAGAGCCTCCTGAAATGCCCCCATCGCATTAACTGGATAGCCTCGCCCTAATCCCGAAATCTGAGGAAACGATTCCTGCGGAAATGTCTTGCGTGCAAGCAGGTGGCTTGCAATTTCGGAATTAGTCGATTGCAGGAGGGCATTGGTATGTAGCGTGTTTACCTCGGCTCGTCTCGTTTTTCAGAACACAATGATTATCTAGTTGCATCTTTCATATCTAGAATAAGGGGTAAAATTGATATGAATACGTCACTGATGTTGTTAAGATCATTGGTACTTCCTCATGTGGATTATTGCTCGTCAGTAATGTTTAATTTAAATAAAGGTAGCATAGATAAATTACAAAAAGTACAAAATAGAGGTATGAGAATGAAATAAAATAAAAGTAAGTAATTTCCACTATGTTATTTAATTGTTAGCAACAATTGTTTCGCCACACTGTGGCTTCATCAGGCTACATTTCTGAACTGATAAGAGTACAAAGGTTTTCGGAATCTTATATAGGAACAAAATTGACACAAAAATATTCGAAAGGGTATAAATTACAAAGTTATATTGGACCATTTATCGCCTGGGATTTCCAAACTATCGGAAGAAATTCAATAAAGGGGATGAGTTTACATCCGTTTGTTCGTTCAACAGAATATTTTGGGTATTATACCTGTTTATTTCTAGGGATTCTAAGAGTGTTAGTCTTAAGCTCTTGTTTTCTAAATGAAGAATTTTAAAGTTATTATTGAAGGTATGGTCCCATTCTTTTAAGTGATTCGCGTAGGTTGAAAACGAACTATCAGATGTATAACTCTTTTGGTGTTCCTTTATCCTTTTATTGAAAGATCTTCCTGTTTGTCCAATATAAACCATAGGGCAATCATTACAGGTTAACTTGTAGACACCGGATTTAGTTTCTTTATCTGTTTTGTCTTTATTGTTTTTAATGAACATCTCTAAGTTGTTACTTGTTTTGAAGGATATTGTGTAATTGAATTTTGTTTTCAAGTATTTAGCAATCTTTTCAGAAATATTATTAACATAAGTTAACGAAAAAAATTTAGTATCAATACCATAATTTACCTTAGGTAAATTATGGTATTGATACTAAATTTTAACAAGAAGCATGTGTACTAGTGGCAACAAAAATCGGAGTCGGAGAAGAGGAAATATTACCCCGATTTTGTTTTTTCGATTTTTTTCACAGGAAAAATTAAATTCCCAAATGGTATTTGACAAGACTATTTCATTCAAGTATAATTACCTACTTGTTATCGGACATCAACCTATTTGTGCCTATTCAATGCATTAATAAGAAGTAGGTATTACTATGGCACGATAATGTGGAATTCCATATACAATTGTCATAGACAGCGCATTAATTCAGGAGAATATTTTAATTTATCAAAGTTTAGGGATGTCTGGCACATATCTTAACGGTTTGTAGCAGAGTTATTTTATGAATATTCAGTTCTGTTGTTAGCACTATAACTGTTTTTTCTCGTTGGCATAGAAACAATTCATTGGTGAGATTTTTATCAACAATATAAACCTCAAATAATTGGACTTGAATTTGTTTCTAATAATAAATGGGTCTTTACCCATTGGCTTTTCCTTCTGGTATTCTGAAAATCAATAAACACTACTATATTAGCAAAATATTAGCGGCTAGGGAGAAATTCCGAGATCGTTGAACACTTTTTGTCTATAAGGTGCTGAATGCTGAAAAATTATAGTGCAATGCAGCTGGTTCGTGACCACATTTCCACATTTCATTTGGGATCGGATAAAATTCTACTGACATTTTAATTTCGCCTTTTTCGCCCTGAAATATGTTACGGCCGCCATATTGAGCATTTCCGCTTTATTAAATCTTTCATGGCTCTCTCAGCAGATTCGTAGATATTAGGGATAACAATAATTGTGGAGCTGATGTGTAAGACCAGCAGTTGTCTCCTTGAAATTCTCTTACTCTAGCTCGAATAGAAGGAAATCGGAAAATTATTCTCGACACATTGCAAACTCAAGCAAAATATGTATATGAATGATATGTTACTCATACTCATCTTGTCTTTCTTATTCTTAGTACTTCTAATTGGATCTCTTTTATTATGACAATGCATTACAGTTCAAGTTTAGGTACGGATTTGATTTCTATCAGTTATTTTGAGAATTTAAAAATTTGGTCTGGGTTCTATTCACACAATATAAATGTTGAGAATTCAAATTGAGAATAATTTTTTTTTTTCGAATAAATAACTATAAACATAACTTACCTAACTAAGTATCTATCCAAACTTATCTAAAACTGTTTGTTATTCAATGTCCTTTTGAATTTTTCCAATATATTGATTATCCAAGTTTTATTTTTTTTTTCCCTTCAATCAAACTTGTAATATACTTCTGCTTCCGGATTCTTATTAGATTATTATTTATTCAACTTCTTCAATTTTCTTCAATTTTACACAACCTTTTAACTTCTACTATGCGGTTTTTTGAGAATTCTTATTGACGTAATTGTTATGCTTTCAATTCAGCGCAACTTTTTACTTTTGCTTTTTTCAATTTTTTTTGTATTGACGTCGAGTTCGAATTGTCTCTCCGCAATCGTCGATCGATAAAAAATTATATTATTCAAGATTTGAATTCTATAATTTTATATTGTGTGACAAGAACCCAGCCCAAATCTTAAAATTTTCGAAATAACTGATAGACACCATATCAATTGGCACCCAACGTGGGGCTGGAATGTCATGAAATTATTAATTTTAATGTGAATGAAAAAAAATGAGAAAAGGCAGCAGAGAAAGTTGTGGTGTATTGAAAGTATAAGAATTACGCCTCTCAATATCAATTTTTGTTTAATTTAGGTCAGTATTACGAAAATTTCGGCTTTTTCTCATTCCCAAATCCTAATCGAATATTTCACCCAACTATTATCTTCTCAGTCCCCATACCTGTCATTATTTTCCAATACTACGTAACTTCCTAGAAACTAGTTCATGTGAAATTGCGTTTAGTTTTTGCACTCAATGCAGCTGGCGCCCATTGTTGCCCGCGTCGAAAAATCTCCAACCGAATGCATGGTCCGCAGCACGCCCTGAATTACTTCAACGCCGTAAAGTATGCAGATGACAACGCTTCCGCAGGCCTTCGTGCAATATGTCGTCGCATTGGTGGTGTCAAACCGTGAACGCGTTGCACTCTCCTAGTTGGTGATGCTATTGTGGAGGATTCGATTATTGCTGTGACATCCAGTTTTACCCAACACGCAGCCGGATTCTGTGGGTAGTACGAACGGGTTTGGGAGAGGGTAAGAGGGTTCATTATACCCTTGTGGCGAAGTCTGAAATTGTTGTTGAGTGCATGTGATGAGTCGAAAATCAAAGACATAAAATGACCTTTCTAGGGACTAATTGTTAGTGGTTGCAATAATCTTGGTATTTCAGGATGAGCCCCGCAGCAACTGAAGCAATATTATATTTCATTCATTATTGCTAATACTTTTTAATATGATAGATTAGATTGAGTATTTGTTTATGAATTTTTTCATTGGTGAGTAAAGTAAGGTAAGTGTGGTAAAGTAATTCAAGGCAAGATAAGGATATTTTTTTTTCTGGTTGACTCTAATCAATAAGAAAGCAAGAAGATGGATGTGTTAATACGTGGTGGAATAGGGACTAGTTATGTTTTCGCGGGTGCCAATTTAGGACCTGAACTGCAATTCTCGGGTACACTATTTGGGAAAATTACTCTTATGCCCTCGAATTTTAGAAAACGAGGATAACAAAAAAGAATGTTAGCTCTCTGCTGAATGCCACTGCTCAAGGTCAAAACCACTAATTTCCTTGAAAAAAACTCACCTCTCATTACTTCCTTGCACGAACTGAGGTGAATCTTATGCTGTGATGACTTAGGATTTGATTTAGACGTGCTAGTACACAAAGGTAGTAAGATCCTTGTGTCGAGACCAGGATCAAGAGGCGTCTCCTTTCACTGTGATTAAGTTCTAGGGGAGGAGGCTTGCGGACAGAGTCACTGCGAGGAACTACCTGAGGCTTGAGTACCCTAATAAAAGCTATAGGGGAAACCACGGAACGAGGGAACTCATTGATGGGTTGTTGCCTCACACATTTTAGGCTACCTGCTGAATGGCTCTACCAACAGAAACGGATTGCTTCTGCCCTATCCCATACCACATTAGAGCAGAACAACCTACCACAAATCAGGACATTCCGCCTTAGAATACCAAACCCTTGGTGACCCGGCGACCCTTAGGCTGAACACGCAGGTGAAGGTTGGCGTTGAATCCTTTTTCTACGTGTTCAGTAAGGTGCTAATGGAGGTTTTTAGCGAGTATGCCCTTCAGGAGAGCCTCACACACCTCATACTACCCAACAGGTGTTTTACACTTGTCGAGATTTGTTGGGTGGATTTCCCACAATTTGAAAAAAAAGGCAAGGAAAGTTGAAGGTAGGTAAGGTAATTTTATCTTTTGGTTGACGTTGACTCTAAAAAATAAATGATTGAATCAAATTAAAAATTATAAAGAGTGTTATTTTTACAGTGAATGTTGATTTGTATACCCGTTTCACTGAAGAATACTTATTGAAATTCCTACCTCTGTAAACCGTACCAGAGAAACAATTTCTTTCAGTTAGCCTACGGTGTCCTCAAATGCAAGTAATTGAAATGAATATACAAGTAATAAGTTTGAAAATTCAATGAGTTTTTTGAACCATAAGATAGTTGAGGAAAAATTGTATTGAAAAATACAAAACATTCGTCTGTCTGTAAGTAAATGTAGTTAATGAATTCATTAACCGTTCACTTAATTCGTATAGTTTTGAATAAATGATTTTATTTATTGGTTTTTATATTTTGTATATTGATGATTTGTATTGCTAGAACAATATATCAAAAAGGTATATCAAATAGCTTTGGCAGAAGAATGTAATTATTTCGATATTGATATTGAATTGCCTTCATCAAGTATGTTGCGTCAAGTGAATTTCACGTAAACTTTACGAGCAGTTGAATATTCAGAGAGATGCATTCAGGTCGAAAAAACCAACCCCCGCAGTTACAGCGAGGGCTAAAAATAGAACAAGAACATCCTTGGCACTACATATGGTCATCCTGAAGTCACATCTAAGGGCAAGGAACGAAGACGTGGACCAATCAGGGACCTGGATTGCGCTTTGGTATTCAAAATCCAAAGTGACGCTTAACCCCAGGAAATTGGGGTACTATATTCAGTACGCTCGTAGCTGTTACCTAACTTGTACAGCCAAATTCAATATATTAGTTAAGAAATCCGGTGATTCATTATCCCAATTTGATAGAATTACAGTTGATCGATTCAACAAAAAACAAAGTAGACTCATTCGAACTTTATATTTTATAAATTAATTAAATATTATGCTAACTCATGGAAACAATTGAGTAAAAAGGGTCCGCACATCGCACAACGGTCATACTAAGGCCGCCGGAACATAGCAAGACAGCAACGTTAAAGTGAGAAGATCGAGGATTACTTTGAACCTTCGCCAGGCATTCTAAGAAAGATTCAGAGATCCCGCAAAAATTTTCGAAAAAAATAACGAATTTATAATTTGATGAGAGGTCCATCCATCATTACGGATAACTCAGCCGCAGATATAGTTCCTCTGACCTCCCACTAGATCGATCTACGAAAACCACTCAGTAATCTATTTCCTCTGAAATGAAAAGAAAATGTTCGAAAAATCGTTTGAATGCCGTTTTGGAAAAAAAAATTATGTTGGGTTGTAATGTTTGCGACTTTGTTGATCTCGTTTCATTTCCCCTTTTTTAATCGGGGTAGCTCCAGACCTTCGGACCATTTATCCATCACTGTCATAGGACAAACGTGAACCTTGCATTAGGTATGCTGGTAGATGATTCGTTAAATTTCGTTCTTGAAACATTGGGTACTAAGAACGCGTAAACATGGGGGGATTGGAATGTTTCCAGAACATTTGCCGTTCATGACCAAATTGTGGCATCAACAAAACGGGCATTCATTCGTGGTTATTGCTTTTGGGACTCATAGTAGATGAAAGAGAAGGAAGAAGATATAATAGAATCACCTTTGTGTATTACTGATAATAATCTTTTCTTTATCGAGTGAAGATGATAACGTATATTTTCACGAAGTTAATAGCAACTATAACCTAAAATTTGTAGATAATCAGATCTGGTGCATGCATTGCGTGAGCAAAAGTTATCAAGCCTACACACGTAAAGATTTATCTTACTACATGTTGTACGACATCGGTTCGAAATTTTAGCAATAAGCATAAATCATGGCGTGTGTAGGCAAATTGGATCTTCGTAGTGGGTAGCAGTTAAATACTCCGCAGTACGGAATATTCTATAAAGGATACTGCCACAATCGTAGATGAACCTATATATTTCATGTTTGAAGTAAATTGAACCATCTCATTGTCGATGTAAGTGATGATTAACAGCATGAAAGCGAGAATGCCGTATAAGGAATCCTGGAAATAATGAAAAATTATTACTATCTAGATCCAGTTCAAACTTGGGAATTTAGTTAGAGGCGTAGATGGCGCAATACAAAATTTAGTTGATCAAAGTTTGTATATAAATACTTGGACTATTGTAAGTGGTTCTGTAGGTAGGTATCGTGCCAATTTGCAAACATGATATTCTCTAAATCTAATCATTTTGCCTTATACAAGTCTAATTTTGATGAAAGTTTGAATGGTTATTTCAGTTGAAATGCATGTAGGAAGATTGAATATTCAATGTTCATCCAGAAAATACTCAACAATCAAAACATTTGTCTGATACGATATAAAATAAATGAGTATGGTGGAGTGGGGATGAACACTGCCGCAGTTTGATTTTATACTTTTTATCGTTGTTTCCCCAATGAATTATTCCACGTATTAGCATATCCAAATCATCTACTAGACGCTGACTGTGTTTTCAAGAATATTTGTAGTCTTAATATTCATTCACGACTATCACGAGCTCCTCAATCCTGAATAAATCTAATTCTTCGAACTTTGTCCAATTTCAAGAATGTTAGATGTGACAACTTTGAGTGAAACCGCGTATGCAAGCTGAATTTATACTCTTTTTGAAAATCTGAACAGTGATTTTCTATTCAAAATACTAAATGATCTTTTGAACATTTTAGAATTTTTAATGGGGAATAATAAATCTGGTCTTGGAATATCGAAATAATCAATATATCCTGACTCGACCTCGGCATGTGTTAATAACAAGTTCAAATAAATTCCGCCGATCAGTTTGGTGGTGATGATGGTTTCATTATTTCCATGATTAATGAAACTCACCCTGTTACTCTCTGGGGAAAGGCAGAAATTAATTTTTCATAGTCAATCTGTACCCCCCTAGTTCTACTCTAAATCTGAGAAGAGTATGAAGTGTTACTCCCGGGACAACCTGTATATATTCTCTAACAATTTCTAGGAGTACTTTTTTTACGATAAATAAAACATCTTTTTATAGCACAACAGTTTGTAGAGGCCAATAAGGGAAATATAAAAAGTATTGAAAAATTCAACTGTGGAGAAATAACGAGGAATATCAACAAATTGAAGTACAGTGAAAAATTTTTAAAGATCCTGCATTATGCTCATAATTATCCCAATGATCTAGGCCAATGCCTCAAAACTAGTACAGGACAACCATAAAAAACTCTGTTTATTCTTCTGGATCGAGTTGGGGATCACTTAGTGCACAGTCACCGCTCAAAATACTCCTTCCTATAAGCTTCTCATATATTCCCCATTTTACTGCAACATTTCCCTCTACTCCGTCGAACTACGCTCCAATAATTTCACTTAACATTGTTCCCTCGATTTCCGACAATAAACTCTCGAACCTTATATTCCCACCCAAAACCAAATAGGAAAATTAATGTAACAACTCAAAAATAATAACCCTGAACGAAACTCGCTAGTTCCAACTAAACTCCGCTTACTAACGGCAAAATAACTGTTGTTTATAAACTGGATGCCTACTTGTGTATTACACACGGCTTAAGTTCATCAGTATTGCGCAAGGGGGTTCATATATACAAACAAACTTCGGACATTACGTGACGTCCCAAATTGTTCCGGAATTCCCGGATTCGAGATAATGTATGACCGACTGCGAACGTGCCTCGGAATGTACGCCACCATTACGGCGGTGCGCGATGCAGGTAATTGCCATTTGGTGTCCTACCCTACGATAGGTAAACGTCATTGAGGACAGTGGGACCCCACATGCCAGAGATGGAATGGAGGAATTCAACTTGAGGCGATCATGTACCAGAAACGAGGATCTCGGGGATTATTTCCTTCTATTCTCTTCCAGTCATCTCAAATAGGAAGATTCATTTAGTATTTTTCTAGTCTGTGCTGTAAACAGCAACTTTACGTGGGTATGTCTCAAAAGTTTTGGCACAACTGTTTTCATACAATTTAAAGAAAAAAAAACCTAGTTTCGTGGAAATTCTTCGGAATAAGTTGAATGAAGAGTTTGAGAAGCAACAAAACCAAAGATGACGGCCTGTGGCCTTGAACAATACGTAAATTTCTTTATGGGTTCCACTCGCATCAAGCCTTTGGAGTTTGGACCGTTCGAAAATTTATCTCCCGAATTTTATTAAAATGATTTAAATGATGCTCGTTCTCGCTTGCCTGTCACCAATACATACTTTTCCATATAAAATAGCCCATAAATCTCAGTTTGGGTTAATCTGCGGTAAAATTGAAGGGTTGTCGTTTTTCGCCACAAAAGGTATGTCGTGAGAATTCAACCAATTTATCACGTGCATAAAGTCAAAACATTTTGACTTGAGTTTACCAATTTCGTTAAGCAGCTGCGAAAGTAACATTGAATATCCACAACTTTACTTTACTTTGCTCCATATAAAGCTAAACTAAGACATCATCAGCAAATTTGGCTTTTTGCCTAAATTTGCAATTGTCTGGACAATTTTGCTATCGTCAATCTGAAATCCATCTTCTTCTAATGAAGTAAGGACTAGTCTTTTCATTCCTGATATCGGTCGCAGTTGAAACTGATGTCCAGCTCTCATACCACCTCTTGGGCAGCCGGCTGGAGGTCTCTTTCTTTGTGGTGCTTGATCTTTCGCCCACTTCCTCCATTCTATCTACGTGATCCCTTCATTCTCTTTTTTTTTCGATTTTTTCCATCTGACCACATCATCGACCTGTAATTCCTCTCTTTTAGGCTGCTCCTTATAGAGATTCACGGCTTGGCTTGATATTCAAGCCACTTGGCTCAAATTCAAGCTCTAGTATCTTGAGCTTGACTTGAAATCAATTCAAGATCAAGTCAAGTAGTAGATTTTCAATGTTAGGTCAATTAATTTTTAAATTCTTGACTTGACATTGAAGAACTACTACTTGACTTGAACTTGCTCAAGCTACTTGATCTTGGGCCAAGTAGGTATAATATCAAGCCGAGCCGTGGATCCCTAGCTCCTTATCAGATGAGCTCCTCTGATAATACTGGGGAGTGTGTTTTTTCAGGGGAAATGTTATATTTTTGAGCCATTATTTTGAACCAGAAAAAAAGACGTTGTAAGTCTTCCTTAATTTTAACTAACAATGAGGCTTCGTCTACATACCACAATATCTTCAATGATTTGTAAGCCATTCTATATCCTATCCCTCCCTATGAATGTATTATATTATTTTGCTCATTAATATGTTGAGGAGTATTGGGGTCAATCTGTTACCTTGATAATTATAATAATAAGAGAGTTTATTATTATTTTATTATGGATTTCAGTTCCGCTATCCATCGTTTTCTTGAATATGGGAATAACTCAGAGTAAAGTTTTTTTATCAACCATAATGATGACTTGGTTGTTTGCGAAGTTAATGCTCTTTAAAGCACGGTATTATATCGGTATTCCAGCAAATTGATTTGACTTCTATTTCAGACATTTCTTTTTCTTACAATATTCTTCTACGCTTCTTTTTTTTTCACGAATATTTCAAAAATATATCAGTGCGACCAACGAAAAAGAAAAATTATGTGAAAACCTGGTAAAAATCGGTGATTTGTTAGGAGCAATAATATCTCTAATTTCGTTTTGAACTGAGCAGCCACGTGGGGGTGTTCCCTATTTTTTCCAAATGATCCGAGAAAGATATTATTTTCGTTTTTACATTAAATTCAGGAACACCCTGTATATTTATTTATATTGTTGAATATCTGAAGAACCAACTATTCAGGTTTTAGTTCCCGAAAAACCCGGAAAGAAGTTTCAAACGTGATTTGTGATGGGTATTTATGTGTTTTTATTTCTAAAATGCTTTTTCAATGGGGTTGGAATTTTTATATTGATTTGTCTTATGTAGGATTAGAATTTTGTGATAATTTTTTTCACCGGAATAAGTACTTTGTTGATTCTGAACAATTTTTTCGCTGAAATTTGAACTGACAGATCCTCATTTGAATGAGACTAGGAAGGTTTCAGTTCATTAAGTGTGACTCGATATTGAGACAACTTTGTTTTTATGTTCTTATCTTTATATTATATAATAGAGGAACTCATCATTCCTTATTCATTGGTTACATTGTAGAACAAGTGAACATTTAATATTTCAAGATGGTTTGTAGGGAGGGAATAATCAAACTGCTTGTTTTTAATTCAGTGCCAGAGTATAAACTGCAGTATTTTCAGTTATACAGGAAAAAAGTTATATTATTTTCTTCATCTCATTCAATTTCATAATGTGCATACTTCTACCTCATATCCCACTTGGTTCGAATTTTCAAGTTCTTTCTAATCATTACATCCTGTTCAATTTGATGGAATTTTGCCACAACATACTCATACATTCATACCTTTTTCCTCCAAAGAATTTCCTTGATGTATAATTCACTGGCAATAAGTCGATTCATGAGGTTGTTATGAATTTTAAAACGAAAAAGCCGGTGCCGCATGCATAGCTCTTGCAGATTACAAGGCTGCGGGCCATTTCGTTTCATCTCATATCTCGGGCATTATGATGCAAATCTCTGAAAATAATTCATAGTAAGTCTTGAGCCTGGAAGCATTCCTACATGAACAGGAAGGTAAACACAATAGAACGTCATATTGTGGAAGAACAAAAAATGCGAATGAAACTTTTTTGAATTTCATAAGAGATTGGTTGGCTGAAGGCCTATTAAAGTCTGTTCGAGTTGTTTCCTCATATTGTTTTGCTTTTTGAATAAACTCTTAGCGGAAAACTAATTTTGCATAACTTGCGGCGTATATTCTTCGAATGAGTTTCGGAAGTCTATTGGTATTGCATTATTTGAATTGACACTAAATGCAGAATAACAGTAGTTTCTGCATTGGAAATATCGATTCTCTTGAAATATAAGATGGAAGTAGATGAATGTTCTACAATCTATAGAAAGTTATATTTTGACGTCACTTTTTGAGCTATCAGCTATCATTTCGACCAATTATCTGTAATTTTTGATATATCCAACAAAAAGTAACATCGGAATCAAATAAAAAAATATTTGTTTTGATTGTTTCTTTACAGTTCTTTTGATGCATTTATTGATTGAATTTCATCAATATAATCTTTACAGGGACTGGTATGAATATTCATTCTGCATCCTTCGATAGGATAAAATGGTTTGACTATTATTTGTCATCATAAATGCTTGTTCGAGAGCAAAAACAAGTTACCATTTTACCCCAAAAGCGAGCCCTGATGTCTGTAAGTTTTCAATTTTGTTCCAAGGTTGGCATCGAACAATTCACGGCTGAATAATTCAAGGCCGAAATCGATTCTGTCCGTCTGTCTGCCGTGTACACGATTACTCTCAAACGCAAAGTGCTAAAGACTTGAAATTTCCAGGTCCTTAATAACTCGATAATATTTTTAATCGGTCAAATCAATTTCGAAAAATACCTATCCAAAACAAAAAGCTGCAGAAATCATTTGTATAATAGTGAAACAAACATTCAACAAAATTTGTGAAGATTAACTCATTAAAATATGAATGAAAGCTTTTTCTTCTAAATGAAGCTTCCACATGATACGATGGATCTTCATTGGATTCAGTCCTTACTTGATGAAAATTCATTATATATATATATATATATATATACAAGTTCTATGTTTTATTAATTGAAATGTATTCTGAAGAAGCCACATTGTTGGCGAAATGATTTTAGAAATTACTTGGTTTCATTTAATAATCGATCTGATACTCATTTGAACCTAGGGATTCACGGCTTGGCTTGATTTTCAAGCTACTTGACTTGAGCTTGACTTGATTTCGAATCAAGCTCAAGTCAAGTAGTAGTTTTTCAATCTCAAGCCAAGTATTCATTTTTCGAGTACTTGAATCATATTAAGCCACTTGATTTTTGCAGTTTTATTGTGTAGTGTCACATCAATAAAAAAATGAGAAGAAACCTTGCAAAAACACTTTTATGCATTAAACTTATTGTATAAAAGAACCGAAAATATTAACTTTTTTGAAATAGAATAATTAATTGAATCACTATAACGAAAATAATAATATAGAGTTTCTTAATATTGAAAAACCTCCAGGCTTTGTTTGATTTCATAATTTTCCATCCAGGATCCAAGAAACATGAGGCATTTTATAGATTTATCGCCTAACCTATTGGGGGTTTTTGTAACTGTAAAAGCAGCTCTGGAAAATTGTCTTTCATCAGGAGCCGAAGATGCTGGCGTTGAAAAAAAATCCTTGGCCATTTGGGCCAAGTTTGGCCAGAACTTTCTGAAACTACCAAAATCTACCAATAAATTTCATAGAGATGTGGGAACACTACTAATAATTTGGTGGAGTTTGACTGAAAGTTTTTTCATTTACCCAATATCATCACCTCCACTGTATGTTATGGATCGCCTCCGATGGATACACTACTAATAAAGTCACATTGGCGAATACTTCAGTCTCTCGGCGTTCGAGGAATCCCCTTATTTAGTCTAAGTGCTCACGAGATTGCAGAAATATATGCCGTGCGAAGCGTGCATATCGAGCTCAAGTAATATCAAGAAGCTTGATATCAAGTCAAACAATAAATATTGCATATTGAAATCAAGCTCAAGTATGTAATTTTTCACGAGCTTGATTTTCAAGTCAAGTAGTTGGTTAAAATGTCAAGCTACTTGGCTTGATGAATCCCTACTAAAACCACAGAATATCATTTGGAAATCGAACTAATTTGTTTATACATTCTTTTTGGTGATTTGCAAGAAAGGTTGAAGAAAAGCCTAGATCCATATACATAATTCAGATTTTTTAATACGAATTTGAACAAGTTGAACTTTACCTGCACGATGATGTATTGAAAATTTGTAATAATTAGATATTCATTGAATGGAATCATTCGTGTTCTCCATGTAGAATATGAAATTCGGGGGTATGAAAGTTTCCGGAAGAAGTAAACGGAAGGCCCAACGAGAAATGAAGTTGAATCGATGGAAAAGCCAAAGTTGTGAGGGAGCCAATTCGCCTCGACATAATTCCTGACGTAGGAATGGAAACATAAGGACACCATGATTCAATTTCTTCTTCTGGCAGGACCTTTTTATATATTTTTATCGCTTTCTGGAAATAGTTTTTTAAGAATTCAACCCAGAAAACTTTTGGTCGTTCGCAAGTTCGGCAAAATCGATGAAGAATATTCAGTATTCCCTCTCCGCGTCCAATAAAAGAGATAAAGATATTTCCTGCACCCGACACATTTTGTTTTCCATCATTTTTATGACGGCAGTGACCATTCGCTGATTTCTTTTGGCAATTGTTATTCTGCAAAGGTTTTTCTCGGATCGATCATTTTTTCGACCTACTTTTATGTTTCAACACCTAATTAGGTATAGTTTGAGATCAGTTCGGATACTAGGAGTTATTTAATCGTTACTTGTTGGGTTTCTAGGTATGAACATGTGCTTTCTTACCAATATATTCATTTACCAAGGTTCATCAAAAACTTCAATTTGAATAAATTGAAGAACTAACAATCAAAATAGTGTATTGTGTTGCATTCTGCATTGTATCTCTCTTATATTAAAAACATATATATTTTTGAACGTCAATAAAGCAACATTTATCATTTATTTATTCACTAACTTAATATTATAATAGGCGTACCAGAACTGATTATACTGACTTCTTCATGTAATTTTTTATGACTTGTCTATTGGAAAAAATGATAATGATTTATATCTCATCTGAAACGACTCTGTACCATATTGAAGATTTCATCAGTGTTTCCGGGATCAAACACTGCAATCCTCTGCACCTTCAAAATTGGCTGAGAACGCATCGCCAAATTATTATTGATGATGAATAAAAAGAAGATAGTTGCTCGTTCAAAACATTGAAGGTTTCTCTTTCGATATATAGAACTAAATATTGCATGGCATCCTGAAAAAGCCGAAAAAAAATCATAATAAAGCATAAATAGAGAGAAATTAGATAGGTTACAGAGTATTACTTGTGCGTAACTATTGATCTGTTGAAAGTCTAATCAGAATAAGGAACTGTTCAGTAAATTTTTCAGTGCTACAAACCTAATGAAATTATACATGAAAACTCGTATATTAATTTGAAAAAATAGCTTGAACTTAAACAATTACAGTAATAAGATACATTTCGGAGAGAACAATTCCTCCTGGAATGGAAGAAAAAGATTCGGCTTGACGGCATACGCACAAAAAGCTGAACTTGAATCCATAAGCTAGCTCTAAACACATTTTCCATCTTGTGATTCAGGGCAATCTGACTGAGTAAAATATCTTTTGTTCGTATCTGTATCCAGGCCCGGTCTGGCTCCATTGGAGGCCCTCGCCTAGATGCTGATTTGAGGCCCCCCTTCAAGAAATAAGACGAGAACCTCCCCCGGCAGCGAAAACGTGCTCTTGAATAATTTTTAATTCTGAAGCTACACGCTTGTAAAGGGTATTTTTTTTAGAGCTATAGAACTTTAAATTGCAATAAAACAACGATGGATTATTCGATTGACATGAATTTTATTTTTCCGCAAGATAATCTTGTGGCATTACATTTTAAATATGATTTCTGGCATATGACCGCCAAGGCTGGCTCGGATGTAGTCCAATCTGGACGCCCAATTTTCGATGACTTTTTCCAACATTTGTGGCCGTATATCGGCAATAACACGGCGAATGTTGTCTTCCAAATGGTCAAGGGTTTGTGGCTTATCCGCATAGACCAATGACCCTACATAGCCCCACAGAAAGTAGTCTAGCGGTGTTAAATCACAAGATCTTGGAGGCCAATTCACAGGTCCAAAACGTGAAATTAGGCGGTCACCAAACGTGTCTTTCAATAAATCGATTGTGGCACAAGCTGTGTGACATGTTGGGCAGTCTTGTTGGAACCACAGCTCCTGGACATAATGGTTAGTAATCATGGCTCTATACCGATCACCATTGACTGTAACGTTCTGGCCATCATCGTTTTTGAAGAAGTACGGACCAATGATTCCACCAGCCCATAAAGCGCACCAAACAGTCAGTTTTTCTGGATATAACGGTGTTTCGACATACACTTGAGGATTAGCTTCACTCCAAATGCGGCAGTTTTGTTTGTTGAGGTAGCCATTCAACCAGAATTGCGCTTCATCGCTAAACAAAATTCGCTTATGAAAATCGGGAACAATGGCAATCTCCTCTTGGGCCCATTCGACGAACAAATTCAGCCAAACGATCATCAAGTAAGGCGTAGACTTACTTGGCCGGGGGCCCTCGGCGATCGTCGACCTGCCGACCTGGCCAGACCGGGCCTGTCTGTATCTGATTCTTAGAACATTAATAAAAGGAACGGAAAACACCTTGTATCTGATGCATTTGTTTTGATGCCAACATTCGTCACTCCTAGTCTGACGTGACACTATAGTAGTAGCGTAACATGATTTGATTAATTTCGGAATTATCAATTGATGCTCAAAAATAGTTTTTCGGCAACCGTCTCTGAGAAAGTAGCATTTCCCGGCCTAGTCCGGAAAGTACGTACTTCCCGGACTAGGCCGGAAAAGAATCACGTCGTTTGTGTCATTGTGAATATGAAAATCTTGGTAGGTATATTCTTAATAAATGCAGTTGATCATTACCATAGCAACCGAGACAACGGCTGACAGTTCATATGAAATTAGTTGTCAACAATTTGAATGTTTTTTGATCGCAATCGTAATTAAATATGGAAAGTAGCAGCGATAGTGTTATTCTACACGGTTGCCGAAAAAATATTGTACGCAACACGCTCGAAAATGTTTTTTTTTGGACTCACAGACTTCCAGGACTCGCTTACGCTCGTCCTGGAATTTTGTCTATTCGTCCAAAAAAAACCCTATTTTCCGGACTTACAATGTGATTTATTCATAAAAATTCTTTCGTGTTTCAAAAGAGTCAACATTTTTCTTATTTTGATGATTAATCTATTGCGGAGTAATGAAAAAAGGATTCCTGTTAAAGCATTCAATAATCAAATCAGGATTCTCCACGCCTATGGCTCGCACACACAAACTTCTAGCTCGATTGTGATTGGCGACATTAAACTTCCATCTCTCTTGTATTCGAGATAGAGCACAAATGTTTACTTTCCATTCCTTCTATCTATATTCTAAGATCTGATCTGATGTAACTTCTGAATCTTATAGCAGAATATGATTTATTTAGATGAAGTAAGTCTTTTCAACGCTCGAACCGTAGATTCTTCATTTCCAAAATGGGACAAGCACTCCCCAGAGCTCTAGGTCGATTGTTATTCCACGACGGTCGGTTTTGTATCTGTGATGTACAATTTCCAATTTATTATTCTCTTTATATTTCGCTGTCTTTGAGATACATACACCAGTTGATGCCAGTTGCCTACACATCCGCCTCCCTAACGTTCTGGATTTTTCGGAAAGAATTTCAATCCAGTTTCACCATAATACCCATTTGTTATTCACGTGTATGCACTGAACGGAATCCGTGATCGCCTGCAGTGGCGTAGTCGACGAATTGAAATATTTATTCTATTCACAATTCGCTTTTCATATGGTTTTTTCCGGAAGGACGGATTATGCTGAAATGATGTAAATCTATTTCGAAAGAGATTTCGTCGAGCTGTTTTTCCTGGAAACTATTCACATCACCTACAGTAAATCCCTTCAGGTTCCGCATGTTGTTGAGCTATTGGGTTGGGCCAATTTATAACGACATCAATAATTTTAAAACTTTTCTGTTAGAAATTTTGAATATCGAATTTGACGAGTTCACTTGAGATAACTATATTTTTATCTTTCGGAATATTCACATACGTTTAAAACGAAGGTATCATCGAAACAAATGAGAAGATCCAGAGGATAAGAGTGTAGTTATACTTGAGCTGTTGGGACAAGTAAGTGATGTAAAAAATAGAAAAAATTTTAGAAATTCAATAATTCGAATAATTTCTTGTAGTATTTCTTTCATATTTTTAGAATGATGTAAAGATTCGTGGTTTCCAATATCTCAGGAGAACTGAGAGAATACAGGCGTAAGACCCTATCGTCTCATTAATACCTTCATTTTTTGGATTGATTCAAGCAATTTGTCCTTTTGGTGGAGTTTGGTATGGTTCTGTTTTATTGTGGAGAGAGTAAGTATAAAAAAATTCCTTGAAATTCTTTTATTTCTACAAGTAATAGTTTCTACCAATTGGAGACAGGAACACTTAGATAACACAATGAACTAAAAAAGAAATTCAATCGAAGGAACTACATACTCGACTGACAGAGATCATAGGCACATATTTACTCGTAAAGTGATCATAAGAAATCATGGGTGATTGGTGTCAGCTATCCGAGCAGCTATCACATCAGACATCACTATGTTTACCTTTTAATTGATGCGATTTTTATCTTCAAAAATACTCACTAGTTTATTTGGTTCTCATCGTTGTTTGGGGAATACGGTATACTGCACCTACTGATGAGCTCCAAATAAAACGAGACTCTACTTTCTTTTTTCTTTTTCTTACTTTTGAAAAGAAACTGATCACATAATGCTACTTACTTCAGTGATAAACTTATTACTCACTCTATTGTTCATCCCTTTCTACAACAACTCTTCCAAACAACCGAAGGAAACGAATTAAAAGAGAAACCCTTAGAAATAACTGGGTTTATTGTGTCATAAATACTATCAGCTCGCCACGTCGTGGCACCCAAGGGATATCGATGTGGCTTCCTCATTTTGTATGGCATGCGACAAGCAGATAAAACTATTTTTGCCAATGAGATCTCGTTGAATGAAATGTTTTTAGTGCGATGTTAGTAATGAAAGGACATCGTTATTATTGCAGAATGTCTGCATTTGAATTATTGATTTATTTAGAGAATCACATTCAGATTAGATTCATGGATTTAGTTTGAATTCATAACTACATCTTTTCCAAATTTAGTTCAGGAAATCACAGTATAATTTCAAAAAAGAGGGAACATGTATTCCAGAATAGGAAAGTGTAATTCAGAAAAGAAAAATTGTTATCAATTCAATATCAAACAATATACATATAATTTGTTATTCAAAACAGTAGCGTAGCGAATGTGAGGTACCAGTACAATATGCAAGATAGGTATCACATAGATATGGCTACCGGGGTACTGTAGTTTTGAAGGAAATGAAAAAGCCAATGACATTGCGAAAAGAGCATCAAGGTTTACACCTTTTTGTCTTGGGCCATTCTGTAGGTCTGGAGAAGACCAATATAAGGCGACGGCCAACAAGTTCAACAATAGTATAACTCACTGGAGGAACACTCCTGACTTGCTGAGGAAAAGGAATTTGTGGTCTTTTCACCGATCTATACCAGGAAACTCTTGAAGCTACCACAACCTGAGCTTTGAGTAATGCTGACTGCTGACAGAACACTGTCTGTGCAAATAACTTTTGTACCGCATTGGTGAGTTAGCAGATGAGATTTGCAGGCTCTGTGGAAAGGAAGTAGAAACAGCCGAAAATGTAGTATGCAAATGCCCGGGGTTGACTGGTCTAAGAACCACTCATATGGAAAAATATATCCTGGATGCTCACGAAGTAACAAGAAGGCTCCTAAGGATGTTGTCGGCTTCGTTAACATTATCTACGGCTTCCTTGTATGAATAGCTTGGGTTAAGAACAAAAGATCAATTTGGACGTAGTCCCCGGAAGGCTAACAGAGCTGCAACAACTCCGATTCTGTAATAATAATAATAATAGATACTAATTCATTCTGAAATTCATGTAACCAATTCTGAATTATAAGTCACTATTTCAAATTATCAAATCAGAATCTCAATTTATATTCTCTGAAATCAATTTTTCGTTTTCTGAATTAGATATTGCTATTCTGAAATGGATAAACCCGTTTTTAAATAACAACTTACTATTCTGAATTACAATTTCCAAATTCTGAAATTCGATATCTGTTTTGAAAAGACCAGCTAATAAATCAGTCATAAATAGTATTTGAGTGAAGGTGGTTGAAAGCTTTTAGATGATTCATGATACAAAAGCGGTTATAAATAGGTTAATTCTATGTTATAACTATGTTGAGTTTACTCAGCAAGATGGGTTCAACACAATTTTCAAATATACATAGATACATATAATATATTCAAATGAAAATCAACAAATATTTCTATTATTGAATAGATAGAATAAATCGATGATTCATATCAATTGTTGAAACGGATCATGTTTTGAATAATTCGCAGACCTGTGCTAGTCTTACTAGATGTGTGAAGTATTTTAATGAAAGTACTTTGTTTCTCGGAGCTGATGAGGTTTCATAACTCAGATGAATTAGCAAGTTTATCATGAATATTCAACTGCAAGTTAGTTAAACTTCACATCCGATGCATGTCATAAGCTTCTATCAAGCACACTATTCAAGCAGCATATACAACGCAAGAAAATTAATCCAGATATTCAGATTTGATAATTTCATATACATCTATGCCATTCTCTGGCTATCATGGCTTTCAGAATTTTTCCTTTTAATTCCAGGGTTCTCAATTCGATACTGTTTTCAAATGAACTTTGCAATAAGTTATCAAAAGAAACGGATTTAATGCTAAGGCATTCCTTAATGTCATAGTTGGGCCTGGCCATGAGCAAATTAAATGTGTCATTACGTTAGGTTCACTAATTTTTATGTGAACAGACGTATTCGCGAATTACGTTCAAAGCATCTCTCAAAGCAAAACTAATTTCTTTCACATTTCTACATCTCAATTTTGTCAATTGGGTATTCCCCGGAAATTTCATAGCAGAAATTGTGCCAAACCATATTATCGGCCACGTCAGACACTATACAATACACAATTATTTCTCCTAGCCATAGGTCTGAAGGTACAACTAAGATTATAACAAACATATGGAAGATTCGCCTGAATATATGGATATCATGGAAAGAATTGAATCAAAACTAATGAATGAAAAGATTAATTAAATGAAGAATGACGTTGAAATTAACACACACAAATCATCATATCATTGTATGAATAGGTACCAAGAGAATTTAGGATTTCCAGTTGGTACTGAAACATTCATTCTAGGAGTGGAACGAATAGAATGTTCGACAATTTTAGAAATGTATACCATTCATTTCATGACAATAATGATACATCATTTTAATTTGAGGCTCAGGCTTTTGAGACCCGCTTCAATCCTCGGTGGACGTTGATATTCAGATACCTATCTCTCAGCGTATATTTAGATTTTCTATCTTATCTATCCATAGTTGGAAGTCATGACTTGTTCTAAAGGTTGGTCTGGAAGAAAGTTTGCATTAGGCGTTTAGGCTGTTACGAGGGATTTCATTTTCGTCGATTATTTTTTTTATGTTGAATTTGTAGCTCCCAAGAAGAACGCGTATAAGAGTCTTTGCAGGTCATCCTCGTTTCCAGTGATGATTATTGCATCATCAGCATAGCAGACCATTTTTATATTTCTGGTGATTAGTTTGTATCCGATTTCAAAATTCTTGACCCGTTCTATTATTTGGTTTATTATTATATTGAAGAGCAGAAGGCTCAGTGAATCTCCCTGTCGTATACAATTAGGAGGGGAAAGGAAGTCCATAACCACAGTTCTCAAAAATAATACCATCAAATGGTATATAGATGGTTTCAAAACCACTAAGGAGACTGGCGCAGGAGTATTCGGGACTGTTACCAAATTTTTAATATTGTTGGGCCGCTGTCTGGGTATCTTTCAGGCAGAGATACTTGCAATAGAAAGATGTGTAGAAATTAACCTAGCAAGAAACTATCAGGGATGAGATATAGCGATACATCCTGATAGCCTGGTTGCAATCGATGCACTGAGCTCACATATTATCGATTCTATTTGGGAATTAGAGTGAATGAAGAGGCGAGAACACACTTGCCAGAAAAGGAGCACAAACTCCTTTTATCGGCCCGAAACCTTTCTGTGGTATAGGCAAATGTACCAACAAGAAAGAATTTCAGGAGAAGGAAAAAACCGAAAGAGAAACACTCTGGTGGAATCTTCCTGGATTGGATCATACCAAAAAGTTTCTTAGAAACTCTGTCACTGCGAAATCTAAAAAGTATCTGGATCTTAGTGAAAATACACTACACCTCCTCACTGGATTCCTGACAGGACATTGTCGCCTCAGGAAACACCTAATGAGAATGGGTCTAGCAGAAAATGACGAGTGCAGATTCTTTGGGGAGGAGGAAGAAACGCTTCGGGGTTTACTCTAGGTTTCTTCCAGGAAACCAGATCACCAGGTGGTTCTTCATCTGGTGACGAAATGCGCTGCCATGCTAGCCAATTGAAAATCTGCTTTTAACAAGCCTCCTCGAAGCCATTCCAGATACTGGAGTTCGTTAGATTTCTGGAACTGGAAGAAGAGCTGTAGATCACGTTATGGAGAGAATAGCTTTGATGGGGGGCACAATAGACCATAAGGTCGCAGCGAAATGGCATCTCCGTAATTAAATAGAAAACCAGTAGTAGTACCTACGGACTTAATCATAACTCGGTAGTGTAGTCCAATTCGTCAACACCACGAGCTACAGCAGTGTAATACCCTCGATTTCAATTCGGTTTCGCTTCTTCATTGAGACTAAGATTAAGAACTTGTCCCAACAGCTCAAATTCATTAGTTTCATTACCGTCGGTCGGCAAGGTCCTTCATGATGATCCAAAAGTTCTTTAGTTTCGCGAACTGTGACCTTTGCTTGTAGCAAACTTTATCAATTGAAGTGAGTTGAAGAAGAGTATATTTACCCACATTTCGTAATGGCGTTGTTTCAACTTGTCTAATTTCAGAAGATGACGAATTGAGAGCTGCACAGCTAGAAGGCTTTTCGTAATGAAATCTCCAATTGGAAAACCCTCTATAAAGAACTCTGATGTCTATTCAGTAGGAACTTCAGTAAAAGAATGCTGGGTATATATCTCATTCGTTATAGATACGGCAACCAGGACGAGTTCCTTCTAGAAGAATGATTGAATACCAATGAGCATCTGCAACTAACAACTTTCTTGTATTTCCGATCCTTGAAATCCAATTCTCATCTATTAGAAGTTTCCAGTCTCCATTCTTTCCATTGGACTTCGCCATGAATAATTGTGAGGACGAATCCGAGCCAAATAGAGTCTTTCCTGATTATCGTAATCCCTGTCCCTCATTCTAGCAGAATACTGATAGGGTCGGCTAGAACTTTTCCCATTAAAGGGAACTCGTGCCCGCACAAATATATTGAAGTATTTGCATTATCAACCCCTATATTTTTTCATGCGTGCGGCGCGTACATGGAGTTCGGTTGGAATTGGAACAGGATGCTGAGGATAAAGCCACTGTAGCACGTACGTTGAACCTTTCTCTCCATTTTCCGAAGTGTTTATTGGCCGATATAGAGTAGAGTGATTGTTATGATATTGAGGCGTTATAGATATGGCTACCGCGACAACTGGAGTTCTTATCGGAAAAACAGGGCAACTCTGTATGGATTGGATGCCTAACCATTTTACTGTTGTGTGCCAAACTGCTATCTGAATAGAAATGAATAGGCCTAAGAAAAACTGATGACAGAAATATAGGAAGAGATGTAGCTCGATTTCAATATATCAAGAATAATGCGAAAAATTTGGGTGAGGTGTGAACTTATTCCTTGAACAGAAAGGATATTGTGTGGTTTTGATGGCAAAATGAAATATACTTATACTGACAAAGAAACTGCAACACCTAGAAGGAGCTGTTCAAATTTAATTTTTTTTTGATAAAATTTAGATAGTATAGCAAGGAGTAAATGATTGAATTTGGAGAAAAAAATCTTGAAAGATTTTTCATGTAAACAATTTTAGTTATGATACTTGAATATTGTAGTCGTTTTTTGCAAGTTTTTTAAATTTTAAAATAAACCTGCTATTCGAGGAAGTCGAAAGTCGATGTTTAGTTTTTGTTAAAATGCCTAGAGCATATGTACGCGGAATTTTTCGCCAGCTAGGTGAATTTGAAAGAGGTCGAATTATTAGTCTACGGAAGGCGGAGTTGTCATTTCGAGAAATCGCTAATCCTACGAACAGAAATCCAACTACTGTTATGAGATGTTGTCAAGCGTGCTTTGATAATGCTCAAATCGGAGAAGAGTAGGCACCGGACATCGAAGGTGCACAAAAGAACAATATCGACGTCTAAGACTTATGGTCATTAAAGACCGATTTGCGATAACTCGATCTTTGGCTGATGAGTGGTTAGGAGAACAAGGCCATCCTGTAACTGTCTGAACGGTTCACCGCCGGATAAGTTTTTTTGGACTGCAGCATTATCTACTCCATGTTACCTCTAACGGTTGAGCATCGCCGGCAACGATCACATTGGTACAGAGAACGTCAACTATGGAAGATTCAAGAGGGTTATTGTAAAGCTTACCCGATATTCCTATAAACACTAAACCAACAAAAGTGAGATTTTTGGTGTTTGTTGATGAAAAATAACAATACCAAGATTCATGCAGACTTTGAATTTTATTGCTCACTCAGTGACCACAGAACCGACGGAATTGAAATTTTAGTTGTATGTATTTCAAGCTTCGTGCAAAATTTCAAGCTGATCACATAATCGAAACCATAGAGAATTGAAAAAAAATTTGGAAGACCAATCCCAATATCTCAGTGACAATAAACCTGTTCCTGTTGAGACTTTGTGTGTATATTATAGAATACCAACTACAAGCTTCTTGCTAAATTCCATGACGGTTGCATCACCAAGACTAATTCAAGAAGAATATTGGAAAAGAAATACCCAATATTTCCGTGATCACAGACCTGTTAGGGTTGAGATTTCGACAGTATATTAATAATAATCATTCCATGACACCGTGCTAAATTTCGTATTAACAGCTTCATGAGAACCATAAAAAGATCAAAGAATCTTGACCAATAATTCTGTTGAAACAGATCTGACCGAGTTAAGATTTTCCAAGTAAACTGCTCAACAATTGATAGGGATCATTTACTTGTTCTAAATTTATTTCTGAAATATTCGCTCCAAGATTATAAATTTAGTCAGATATCAGAGTATTTTCAGTTGATAATATGGTTCACTTGAGAAAAGAATGAAAAAATGGAAAGTTGGAGAGAAAAAAAAGACTTTATTAGGAACACTCCATATTCTGTGTTTGAATAACATAAAAATTTTATGATGAAACCACAAGAAGGCTGAAGTTTCGGTTGAGCTAGTACCTAGTTGGTTCCCCACGAGCTCGTCTCAAGCATTCTACCCTACGAGGCATACTTTTGATCAAACTATTTATAACATTTTGGGGCAAATTCGTCCAAATATCTCGTAAAGCGTTAGAAAGGTCCTCCAGGTTATTGATCTGTTGTTTTAAGGTTGACAATTGTCTAGACATCTCAGACCAGACATGTTCGATGCAATTCATGTCTGGAGAGCGAGCTGACCAGTCCATCCTATCAATAGCATGAGTTTCTAGCGCTTCATTAACCAGACGACTACGGTGTGGACGGGCATTATCATCAATTAAAATGAAATTCTCGCCCACGGCAGCCGCAAACGGAACAATTATGGGTTCAATAATCATATCGTGATATCTCTGGCTGGTCATGGTGGTGTTCTGCAGAACAACCAACTCTGTGCGTTGGTTCAAACAAATGCCTCCACATACACATATAAAACCTCCGCCAAAAGCTGTTGTGGGTACCATAAACTGTTCTGCATACCTTCGAACTCTTTCCCTCCAAGCAAGAATACGTCCATCGGAGTTGACCAAACGAAATCTAGACTCATCCGTAAATAAACATCGGCTCCAATCTTCAAGTGTCCAATTGCGGTGCTCCTCAGCTCATTGCCGTTGATGAACCCGGTGTTCCTTATTCAAACGGGGATGTTGTACCCTCCTACGTGCTCTCAAACTACGAACATGTAGTCGTCGTCTTACAATCTGGTTCGAAATTAGAACTTCTGTTGCAACTCTCAGTGATCTATTGAGCCGCGACGCCGGGTAAGTGGGATTTCTCCTAGCATTGAGGATCAAAAGACGATCTTGGGCAGCCGTTGTACTGCGCTGCCGACCTTCCCCATGAACATAAGCTACTGAGTCGTTTTGGATGAACCTATTCCAAGCCCGACTCACGACACTTTGCGAAACATTCAACCGACGGGACACTTCTCGCTGGGACAAACCTTCCTGTATCCACCGTATGATTTGGTCCAGTTGCACAGAAGCCAAACGTCTTCTCGGCATGACTGATAAGCTGATATTGTTCTTATTTCTTCAATTATTGTCACCTTATGTGTTGGAACGAGAGAAAAAAAACAGATTTAATAACAAATACCACATTGCTTTTCACTCCACCTGTAACAGCCTACAGATAATAATCGATTTTGTGAACAAGAGCCGATGAAGTGAGGAAGACTTTGATATAATCAACTCAAAACATCTTACTTTTTCCTTAAAGAACATATAATGTACAGATATTCACGAGATAACTTGAAAAAAATACAAATGAAGAGAAGTTCATAAGTGATCCCCAGCAATTGTTGATCAGTGTATATGAAATAACACACAGATCACAGAATCACAGAAATTTTAAGCAGAATATAAAAAAAGGGAAGAGTATGAATTCAGGAGCTTTTGGGCACTCGTTCATTCATGAGCCATTTTCCTCATTGAATACTACATAACTGAATACGGTAAATATGAGGTATCCAAATGCGCAATTTGCATTGAATGAAAGATCTCTCAAAAGTCCCAGACTTCAGTTCTTCCCTCGAATTTTCAATATTACAGGGATTTTGTAGATAAATATTGCTCATTTTTATCCACTTCGAATACCAAATCTAAAACATCACATAAAACTCGCTACCAACGGTTTTAAAAATATGTGGGATAAGTTTTGACTCACACCGGTTTTTTGGTTTGAAGATTGAAAATTCATAATAGCAGTTGATAACTGAAATTTCAAAATACAAGGTCTTCATTATGTTATTTATCAACAACAGCATTTTTCAGATAAAAAACCCAACAATCAGGTCATGATAAGCTTCAGCATTAGAAAAAGAAATAATGAAAAACGTACTTTCAAACATTTGGAAGATACTTTTCTTAGCCATTAATTATTTCAGTTAACTATTTAAATTATGGAAATTCAATTTACGTCTGAAGTTCATCACAGCGGTGAAATTCTATGCTCATTACAAAGATGAGTTGAAATTGAGATCTTTGAGATCTCGAATTTTTTGGAGGCAAATCCTGAATAAACGATAAAGAATTGAGGATTCTCACGTCGTTTAGGCAGTAAGTGGGTTTTCGTAGATCGATTTCGTGCACGGGGTCGGGCCACAGAACGCGAAGCTTCGAAGGATATATCCGGAATTTTGAACGAGCTTTTGTACATCAAATCTGAAATTAGTTATTTCCGAGAACTTTTTTCCTAGAATCTAAAACGTTGTACAGCGACCGAATTCGGAGAAAACCCTCGATCCTCCGATTTTGACAAGGGGTTTCCTCTTTCGGCACTGAGAAGCACGCTTGGCCAATCCTTTTTTCTAGATTTTGTATTTTCTATGCTGCAATATTTTATTGATTTTTTTTAAAATTAATTTAGCACTCATCAACAATATAATAAAACGAAGAATATAACAATGTAATAATTTCATATCTCGAATCAATATTAAAACGAATGATAACATCATTGAATATTGTTTATGAAAAAAAAACCTCAAAGAATATCAGGATATCGAAATTTCACAACGATTTATTTCGACTTCCAAATAAACGATTCTCATGACAGTTTGCATGAACATTCATATTATTTCCAATATTCAGTTATTGAGCCACATTATTTGATATTGGTATAAATTCGGAACTAATCGATTTTGCACACTAACGAAACTACTGAAATATTCGTTTTCTAAACCAATATTCAAAATTTGAACTCACTGAAGTTATCGTGTACACAGCGAACAAACAAACAGATTCGATTTTTACATCGAATTCTTCATAAGTGAGTTGAACCAACTCATTCATTCAGGCACGGTTTAAAATTTCGAAATAAAAGAGATTTGGGCGGAATAAAAGCAAATTCTCAACCCGATCAGATTTGTAATAACGGAAATATTTGGTTTAAAAATGCAATGTTTATCTCTATTAAATGCACTTCTGAAATCGACAGTAAAACAATATTGGAACGGCCATAATTATGTTGTAGTAACTCTGTCTGCTCGAGAGGTGGCCTTATGGGTGTCGCGTCACACTCTAGTGCGTCCCCGGTAGGTCTATGAGGATCGCCGCGTTGCAGCAGAGCCTCGAGCCAAATGTCATAGGTGCGCTCCCCAAGATTACAGTGTTTTGGACCGAGATCGTTGGCGGACTTTTTAGTTGGGCTGTCAAGCGATTTCTGCCCAAGACACCCTCTCACTCCATCGTGGAAAGGTGACTCTGCTGCAACGCGGCGATGTGTGGCGCGACACCCATAACATCACCTCTCTGGCAATTAGAGTCACTACACACTATCCATAGCGGTTGTATTTTGCTCATTAGCGAACTCAACCGCGACATTCTTGATCCCAACCTACTTTCAAAGTTTCAAGTTTTTCTTGATGTTTCCTTCCTAAAGTTATTGGTGTTCCACAATTGATGCGGTGCTCTATTACGGTTGAGCGATGAAATTTTATAATTTTATCTACACATAATTACTTGGCTTCATTATATCTACATTCTAAAATCGTTTGGAAATGCACTGGGCGAACCAAAAAAGTTCAAATGACCAAACATATGTTTGTCTCATGGAACGCCCTGTTTTTTATTGAATTTTCAGATTACATGGAATGAATAAAGTTTGTTGGAAGTTTCATATGCTCAAAACTTACCATTTTTTAGATATCTCGATATTTTATACTTCGTAATTCTTCGAAATTAACGAATTTATTTTAATGCGATCATGAAAAAGAATACTAGAAGAACGGAGGTAAGTACTGGCTTTATGATAATCAATAAAAACTCTACTGGGTGTTCTAAATAGGAGGATTCATTGATGACTCATTCCATCGTTAATATTGGGCTTAATCCAAATAAAAAATAAATCGAACAATGAAGTAATGGAATAAGACGGTACCAATTGTTCGAAATTTGCAAACTAATAAAAAATGAAATGAGGGCTGTGTCACTTGGAATCAGCCCGATAATATCAATTGAATGAATTATCAATGAATCACCTCAGTTTGAACATTCATAAGAGATCTTATGGATCTTATAATCGAAAAGTCAATGCTTACATACAGGGTGTTCCTAAATTGAACGTACAAACGAAAAGGGGAGATTCCTCAAGTGAGTTTAAGAAAAAAAAGTCCCATAAATATGGGGTCGCAAACGTTTCGTTTTCGAGATACAGAGTGTTGAAGTTTGAATTTTTTTCAAGTTTTTTTCTCATAGTATCTACACTTCACAAGATATTCAACTGAAATTTGGCATAGATATTACATTTGAAAGTTCTCACCACGTGACATGGCAATTTCGATAGAAGATCTACAGGGTGATATTTTTTCTGGAACACTGACACCTGTTCTTCTGCAGAACTTTTTTTTGGTGAGCAACTGTTAATTTGAAAAAATGTAAAAAGAAGCTTTGTTCTTACACTAAACTTTTCGGTCTCTTGTAGTTTTGTCGTATCTACCAACGATTTCGAGAAAAAAAATTTTGAACGATTCTGTCGAAATCCTCGTGACAATCCAAATTATGATGGGAAGGCCAATTTGTAAGCTGTGGTGAATTAATTCAGTGTCAGTTTTTATGGAAATTTTCCTGATCTGTAGCGATGATTCATAAAGATTCGATCAACTCGTATAATCAACACAAAAAATGTATTACAACAAGAAACACTCTGTATCTCGAAAACGAAACGTTTGCGACCCCATGTTTATGGGACTTTTTTTTCTTAAACTCACTTAAGGAATCTCCCTTTTTCGTTTGTACGTTCAATTTAGGAACACCCGGTATGTTCTTCTAGTGGTCAGTTTCAAAATCTCATTCAAATATATCCATTCAGTTCGAAGTTATAACGTTTTTCCAAAGACCCTCAATTTATATCGAAATATCTTAAAAACGGTTATTTCTGAGGATAAAAAGTTCAAACAAATTTCATCGCCTCATTTAATCCAAGTAATCTAATAATTCAATGAAAAATAGAGTGTTCTATGAGACAAAACATATGTTTGGTCATTTAAACTTTTTTGGTACACACTGTATAGCTCTAATGCAGCTGTGTCGAACGAACCGCTCTTTATCGTTTGAAACCATTTTCGGCTCAAACATCGAAAATTGTGATGAAATGATAGAGCAATCTGTTCAGAGAACAAACACTCAACAAGACGAAGCTATGCATATTTGGAAATTTCATTACAAAATCTCCGTTTGAATTCATTCATATGTTACGATACATGAGAGGCACTGAATTCAGGAAAAACTCCGGTAATAATAGAAAATGCTAGCAGACTATGAGCTCCACTAATGGCAATTCTCCCATTTGACAATTCAACATCATGTGCTTGAAGGCTTACGAATTTCTTTCATATCGCATAATATCGTCTCAGAATCCCTTATATGAGGTTCTATCTTCAGAGAGCGCACATGGTAATAAGGTTGAACGATTGAGAGGAACGAGGTCTCAACATTCGATGTGGCTGGTAGGATTAATTCAAGCATGCCATTGGTTCTGTCCCATAATCGACTACGTTAAAATTCATATGCTTCATTGAATCTATTCCACTACGAGGAAACGGTTATTGCCTTTCATTTATGGAGGAAAATCCATGTAGAAGGAATATGAGTGCCACGCTCAACGAAGGTTATTGCGAGAATTGTCGATTTGGTTGGCCGTTAGTAACAATGGTAGTATCGTTTTCTTGGTTTTCATGATAGAAACAACATTTTGGAGTATATCCGTGTGCTGTAGATTTAATTTATCCTCATCTCCTCTTTCATAATATATCTATTCAATTTAATATTTCAAAAAAGTTAAATCTATGTTGGAGGTTATCAATACCGATACAACTAGCGATTTCATTTTTGGTGTTGAGTCTGTCGTCCTCTTGAAGCTCGACACGCTGCTGCAGAACATCGAAAGGAATAATTTGTCAATTATTCGGCATTAAATTGGTGATTGGTGAGAGAAACTTGCCACAATATAGCCGAACACATCTTCAGAAAGATTGAAAATATTGATAAAGGACGACACAATGATTATCAAAGTAAGCACCAAAAGACAAGAATAGATTACTATGGGAATTCTGATGAAAGTTGAGCGAAAAAATAATTATATAAATGAAACTCAAAACTCCTAAAGCTCTATACCCGGAAATGAATGAAACAGTAAAAGAACAAACTATAAAAATGAATAAGAATAGCTTAGGCAAGAATATTATAACCAGAAATCACAGAGAATGCGATCAATACAAGGAAAATGAGAAGATTTTTCAAAATGAGAAAAGAAATAACTCGAAGATGACCTTGATTTCTGAATATTCTGCTGAGGTCAAGGGTGGAAAGAAGTTGGCGGAGATTGCCAATAGCTACTTTGCTACCACGAATACAAAACTGAATCAGGAATTGAACAAGTGGTGCCAAATGAAGAAGAAAATATTGAGAAAGTAAAAATTAGATGAAGTTTATTCTCAACATTAATGAGTGTTGAGAATTATCGCCCACTATAATTGACATCGAGCCTGTCAAAAGTGTTTACAAGGATTGATGAGTTTTAAGAAACCCAGGGTTTATTGAATTCGCGGCAATATGGTTTTTCTCTTAGAGTTAAATTAGGTTAGGTTCAGTTAGACATCTTGCATTTATGGATCATTGGACAAATCTAAGTCTTGTTCAAGGCTTTCGATTCGGTCTACCACGAAGAGTTGTTGACAACACTGGAACAAGACGTGGTTTTTCGCGTTGCGATGGATTGGCTGAGGTTTTTTTTGACTTGGACACAATGTGTCCGAATACTCCAAATTGAAGATGCTTCAGGGTACAAAATTGGTTCCTTTCGTCTCAGAAAATTTGATAGTGAACTATTGCAAAAGAGTGTTCGCTCCATTTCCTAATTCTGTAATGTCTTTTTCCTTGTTCACATCACTTAAATTGTATCCACAAAATTCTGCGTGGGCAACAGATTCTCAGAACTATTTGAGTGTGATTTCGAGCGATCTCTAAGATCCATTATGAGAATCTAAATATAGACAACACGGTGAACTGCGAAATGAAAAAAATGGAGTTTCTGTGATCCAAAATCTACTTAGTACCCTTTATTTGGTATTGGTGTAGTGTAGCATCATCTAGAGTATGGTTTTCTTCCTGGAGCGGTAAAGGGGTTCTATCTACACAAATATGAGATAGTTCACAAGTGGATTTTTAATATCATATATAGTGAACCATACAGATACCCGACTCCGACTGATAGTCTGTTAATCATGGGAAAAATTTGAAATCAGCAAATTTCATTGAGCATGTATATGACCGAGATCATTGGACCATTTGTTGTGATACCCGCGATGAATCGGACAATGGTCATATTCGAAAGAATCAGTGGAAGACATTTAATAATAATAAATTTATTTCAACATTTGTTTGTTCACTATATCTAATTTTTTATACTCAACTAAACCTAATACGTTACAATTCTTATTTGCTACTTTTCATGGCTTTTTGCTAACTAATTCAGTAACTCCAGATTTGATTGATTGGTTGTTGAGAGATTGGAAGTGATTTGTTACCTTCACTTTTTTAGTCTCTGATCCTATCTTTTCGTCGAAGGGGAACAAATGAAGTTCAAGATCGACGTCTAAGACTTATGCCATTAAAGACCGATTTGCGACAACTCGATCTTTGGCTGAAAAAGGCCATCCTGTAACTGTCCGAACGGTTTACCATCGGATGAGGTCTTTTGGACTGCAGCATTATAGACCCCATTTTGTGTTACCTTTGACGGTTGAGCATCGCAGGCAACGATTACAGTGGTGCAGAGAACGTCAATATTGGAATTTGGAATGGCACCAGGTCACCTTTTTTTATGAATCTCGATTCTCCTTGGGTGCACATGATGACCGAAGAAGGGTTAGGCGACGTTAGGAAGAAAGACGTGAACCTCAGTTTAATGTTGAGCGTCATGTGAACCGGACAGTAGGCTTTATTGTATGGGGTGCTATTCCACATGCAAATAGGTCACCTTAAGTCTTTATTCGAGGTAACATGTCAGCGTTACCTTCAAGAAATAGTGGAGCCATATGTTCTCCGTTGCCAGAGTTAGTTTAAACTTTTTCGAAGCGTCCCATGTGAATCTTTTGTCATGGCCGCCCAGATCCCCCGATCTTTTACCCGTAGAGTGTTTGGGTCTTTATGGGTAGAAGGCTGGAAAATTTACCCCAGCTCCCACGAACTTTGGCGGCTCTAAGACATGAAGTACAGGTAGCTTAGGATAGTATCCCTTAAGAAGAAATAGGCCATCTTATTGCATCAATCATAATATCTATGTTTTACCAAAAAAAAATTAAAATTCAAACAGCTTTTTTTGGGTGTTGCAGTTTCTTTGTCAGTAAGTATATAATGTATACTTGATAAACTCCAAATATATAGACGAAACTTACTCAGTCCAAATTCGAACTTTGACAATATATATTCTGAAATTTCGAAAGAGTATCTGTTACCCAGCGTTCGCTTTTCTAATGGAAGATGACTCACCCGCATGAGAAATGAATCGTCATCTAAAAGATTAGACCATTTCTTCCGGAAACGAAAAAAATTGTCACTGATTCCCGGACCCGTCAAAATTTTCCTCAGGATATCCCCCATATAGATCAAAAAAGTGGGGCAACGTTTTCAGAAAGGTCGGTAGTTGCGGTTTGTAAGGGATAAAAATCAATATCAAGACGAAGACAAGGCGGAAGTATGAAGCGCGAAGGAAACCGTGAAATTAGATTGCATATTGTTGTTATTTTGAGAATTAAATTTTCGGCAGTACGGGAGGAAACGGAGATACGATTCCTGACTCCAACTCAAGACCGAGTTGTTGACAAACCCGGCTGTGCAAATAAGTGATGATAATTGTTCCATCTCCGTAACATTGAGACGTCGCGTCGAAAGTTTCAGAGATTCAGATCTAATGAATTAAGGTGGACTTGTTGACGGAAAACGTTCATTCTATAGCCTATTAACAATATATCAAGAGGAAATTATCATTTAAATAATAGAGTTGTTATAAATATTAAATCGACTCGGTGGAAATTACAATTCAAATCTAAACAGTAGCTCCTACAGATTTCACAGTTTTAGTAACTGTTATATAAATAACAGTTATTAAAAATAACAGTGAAACGAAAAAATTTTAATTGAAAGAATTGAAACGTAGAAATATAATTAATAACTGACATTTGATTTTTCATAGTTGTTATACTTTCCTTCCGATTATAATAAAGATTAAGAGATTTTGGTCCTTATTTTTGAAATTTTCAATCTCTAAATCCACAGGATTTTCTAATAAAAGGTTTGATTTTGAATAATTCACTATCTGGGCAGCTGTTGATTCAAAATCTGTAGTCTTTTGATATTTGACAAGTAAACACTATGTCAAGACTAAAAGTGGAATGATACAAGCTTCATCAACACGTTGAAACTGTTCACTATTCACTACGAAAATGGTGTAACTTTTGTAGTCACTGAAGTACTTTCAGTTCGTAGTGAAGCACCTACTCGGCAGGCAATAGTGAAACTGGTGAAAAAATTCGAGCTTTTGGGACACTTGTCCCAGAAGCTCCTCAAAAATCGGTGATGTGTAAGAAGAAATAAGCAAGAATTAGGCAAGAAAAACAAGGTATTTTTAATCTGGGTTACCGACTAGTCGGGAATTAGAGGGAATGTAGAGGCCAACACATTTTCCAAGAAAGGAGCACAAACTCCTTTCATCTGCTAGGATGTAGACAAATGTAGCTATAAGAAAGAGTTTCAGGAGAAGGAAGTAATCGAAAGTGAAATACTCTGACGTAATCTTCCCGGTTTGGATCACTCCAAAAAGTTTCTTTGCAACTTTGACTCTACGAGATCCAAGAAGTATCTGGATCTTAGTAAAAATATGCTACACCTCCTCACTGGATTCCTCACAGGGCATTGTCGCCTTAGAAAACACTTCATGAGAATCGGTCTAACAGAAAATGACGAAAGCAGAATTTGTGGGAAGAAGGAAGAAACTCCGGATCACCTGGTGACGGAATGCCTCGCCATCGTTAGCAAACGCAAAACCTGATTTGGACACGAAACTTATAGAAGTGAGGAATTAGCCTCCTTGAAGCCATCCCAGATATTGGAGTTCATTAGAACTCTGGAACTGGTAGGCGAGCTGTAAATCACGTTTTGGAGAGAATAGCTTTGATGGGGGGTCACAATAGACCATTAGGTTGCAGTGAAACGAAACCTCCATAATTAAATCTGATCTCTAATCTGAGGAGAAATAATTCTAAATCCTTGAGCAATCACGTGATGGTGACCAAACGCTGGTTTGGAGAATCGTCGATTGAAGTAGGGGCCTACTTATGTTCATCGCTATAAATGCTGGAAAATTTTTTTGAGAGATTGGTTTATTGGAAGGAACACAATATAAATTTGAATGAATAATACATTTTGTGTGGTACCTTCATTGACATTGACCGATTCTCGGTACTCTTCTGACTTATTGTGGTTCGAACTACTTTAAAGCTGAACGTCTCATTATTACCTTCATTTTTTGGATTAATTCAAGAAATTTGTACTTCTGGTGGAGTTTGCTATGGTTTTCTTTGATAATGGAGTGATTAAGTTAAAAAAATATGCTATCAGAATGACGAGTTCCTATCCAATCCGCATACGATGTTGATAATGGTATAGTATATCCAAAGACACTTTAACTAGTCCATAAAAACGCCTGGTCAGATGTACCTTTGAAGTGGCTACCGCGATCCTCTAAATACCAGGATTCATTTGAAAGTACTGTTAGGTAGTAAATTTCACTGGCCCCAAAGGAATTTCTGGAAACTTAGACAACCCTTGTATAATCGAAAGATTCTGGCTTCCTCCAAGTGACTTTGGATATACTATACCATCGATTATGCTTCCACCTCGGTTTCCACATCTTCACTTTGTCAGGCACTGAACGATAGAAGCTACATCTGCAATTCATAGTTTATGATCATTTATGTTAAACATGTGTACCCCAAAAGATTCAAATTTCATGAAGCGAAAAATTTTACTGCAAATACTGTTCATCAATTCCTTTTACTGCTGTCATTTGGAAAAAAATTAATTTTCGGTTCTAAAGCTACAAAATGTCGAAAAAATATAACAGAATGTAGACAAACGAGCACAGTTCTATAGATATCGATTCTATCCTAGCCAACCATAGAAAAAACTTCCTAATCCATTATTGTCGCTTTCATTTCTCGATGATATTCGTCTATTGGTTTCCAAGAGAATCTCCAAACCCCATTCCACGCCGACTAGATATAACTCTCTCCTAATGGCCCTGCACCCCACATTGTTTGATAGCGGCCAATTCGAACTTTGCCCATGGCGGGGAGGATGGATGCAATTTCTGCATATTCGCCAAAAAATGCCACAGTATTTTCGGCGTATAACGAGAGATTGTTCATCATATTTATGTTTACTTCCTCGGCTCCAGGGGCACTCGAAAATTTATACGGAAAATTATTGTTGGTGACTCTCACGACGCAATTTGGATCTGGTCCAGGGGTGGTCTATTTTATCCGGGCAGCCTGCTTGATATACTGGCAATGAACTTCATGAAAATATTAAATGGAGCCCGAAAGTCGTTTTGGTGAACCAAGCCATGGAATTTATGGACAATTATGCTGGAAAATTGTTATTTACCGTAGGGGTGTGATGTAGGTGAATTGATATATGCAACATTTTAGCTGCAGAGTAATCGAGGCCAACTATAGTTTGGTATGTGGAATTTCATTCCTATCTACCTTGATTATAAATCATTGCATTCTGATGAGTATAACATAAAGAGAGGTAGAAGTGTCTATAATCGAACAATTTCTACAACAAAATTACATTATACTTCTGAGTAGTATAGTGATTATAGTATAGTTCATATTCTTTACATGCTCGATGTGATGAACGAGTGACAACGGTGTATTTAGTTTCGAGGAAGTCAACAGTCATACTAGCTTTTATGATTGACGATCGTCAACCTTTATATCAGCTTTATACAAAAAGATGATCATCGATCAGCTGTTGGCAGCTAGATATATCTAGCTTCCAACAGTCAAACAAAATACTAATCATTTATGGTATGAGGCAAGTATACCCTCTCCTCAAAAAAATTGATCAGCAGCAGTAGCACCTTTATTCATGCTATGTGGTAAGATTTCATCGACCAGCTGGTGTTCTTTGCATACTTCTATACTCTTTCGTCCCCCCTTGATATATATGTCGCACGGTATTTAATATAATGATAATATTACATATTTAAAATTTCATGATTCTGCGTAGTCAATTTCAATTAGTTTGCGTATTATGAATTTTTCGAATTTCCCAATATAGAACAATGACAATAGAATGCCTTGAAAATAATACACATGATAAAATTGATTTGAGGTCAGGGAATGCATTGCCTTACCATACTTTTACCATACTTTCAAATAAACTTTGGCATTTAGCGGATTGTTTCTGGAAATAGAAATTATTGATTTGGTTGTTTCCATTGGCTATAATAGTTCACGTTCCGACAGGTGCCGATTGCTGTATCTATCACTTTTCAATTATCATTCTTATAATTCGCATATACCAGTACGGTCTGTAAGGATATTAACGAAATGAGCATTTTTACTGGTTTTAGTTTGTTTTGTTAATGATTTTTCTCTTTTTATTTGGATAAAATATATTTAGAATCACTTTAAGTAGGCTAGAATATTTATAATTACGAGGGTTCTTCAAGTTCCTCGAATTCTATTAGGGATGAGGCAATTTATTGTCTACCAGTCGTTTTGAATAAATCCCAGAATGCTAGTTAATCGTCTGGAAATAGTATGTATCGATTTGGTCACTTTCATTGCTCGAAATAGTGCACCTGCTGCGGCGTGGCAATTTGATCTCTATTATCGGTAGGTGTTATGCTCACCCTCCATATCTCATTAATAGAACTAGTTTGAGCTGTTCAAAAAAAATTTAATCAAACACCGACTAAGGATTCCGCAGTTATCGAGAAATTGAAAATTATTTCAACCATGACGTTTGGCATAATTCTGTGGCACATGTTAAAACATTTGAAGATCATTGTTCTGTGATCAAATATTCTCCTCCAATTATTTTCAGAGTTCGTATAGATAAATCAAGTTCTAAAAAAAAATGATTACGAATCCTAAGGACCGCCATACTACTGAGAAAATATTTTTGATGCAATACGAAAAGGACCTGGTGAGATTAAGCAATGCAATTCTCTCTACATTTTCTGACAAATTTTATCGATGTCAGTACTAGTTTGCTTTATCTTAGACATAATTTTTCCCAGTTCATTATAATTTAATGCAACTATGGAATCATCATAGTTGATATTGATAATTTTTCTTGCTAGTGTATTACACTATATAATAATACTGTTTACACTTTATAATACTGTTTTATATGATAATAAAATTATAAAACATCAGAAAAACATAGTTGCATTAATGATGTAGCAACAAAACTATTCATTATCTGAAATAATCGACATCAGAATTCAACACAATATAATTGTGTAAATATTATTTTAAACTCTAGACCGAGCTCTAGACTTCAAAAACCGTGAGCGCATGGTTTAAGATGGTTGCGGCATTAGATCGATTGAACATCTGTACAAGCGCTTTTATGGAGTAGTTTGAGTAAGATTTCACTGTTTTTATTCCTATTGTCAAAAAACTAGTGCAAATACAGTACATTCCAACAATTACTCAAACCTGTTATATGATTTTCTACCGTGTAAAGGCTAAAAATATGTTTTATTTCTCTGAGGCAATCAGGAACCAGAGGATAAGCCCGTTAGTCTCTCCCATACCTGCAAAAGGAAACATAAATTTTTCGAATTCAATAATTCACTTCGCACCCGTATTTAAACATCCGCGCAACCGGTACCCCCTTACGAAAAGCGCAGCAAATCCACGTTGGATTTTGAACTGTCACCCCTAGAAATCCGGCAACCTAACCTGTACGAACCCCCATTCATTTGCACGTACACTGCGTACCTAATTAAATGGAAAGTCTTCCTGCCCCATCCGGAGATGAAGCGCAATACTAATTAGCCTAATATAACACCCTCGGGCGCACTAAATGAGAGAACACTTCACTGTTAGCGATGAAAAACGCAAGGGTGGTTTTCACAGTCAGGTAGGCCTATATCTAGGATCTCCGCATCGAGAGATATCAGTATGAGAGATTATCCTCCTGGATCATCGTATTTTAGCGCGAAGTTCAACGATTAGGCATGAAATGAACCGCGATTATTTTTGGAAGGGTGGAATGAATTATTCTGTAACGGTACGAGAAAGGCAATTTTCGCGTTTTCGGGGAAAGGACTAATTTGCACAAGAAATTTATGCTACTTTAGAGATGTATCGGATGATACTGGACGTTTTGGGGCTACTGCTGACTATTTTCAAATGATCGATACTTTTATTAGTTTTTTTACTGGTTTTTCGTTTTATTCATAAAAATATGTTAGTTAACATCGAAGTTGAACTTTAGTTAGATTCCAAGGAATGGATACTATCCGAATTGTACGAAAAATGATAAAACACTGAAGAGAAGTCAGACTGACTGCAGAATTTGATTTCGAATCGAACACAATCATTTTTTACTATTCTATTCTCAGTTTTCAATAATTGCAGATATTTGTATGGTAGTTATTTGTTTTATTAGTGAAGTAGTAGATTGACTGCCTCGACTGCTGTGATAGTTCATAGGAATTCAGCCAAGGAAGTAATAGTTATTTATGTATCAAGGGAGTTATGAGGGTTTTAACCACAGAGGGCAACAGATTTCAATCCCGAGGGACGTAAGTCCCGAGGGATTGTTGCGTTGCCCGAGGTGGTTAAAATCCAATAACTCACAAGATAGATAATTAATTTTATTTCATACTGCATGAAATATAAAAACCAAATTGTTTTGGTTTTCAGAACAAAACGAATTATCTTTATTAAGAATTAAGTAGGCATGGTTGCCATGGAAATGTCACTGACAACATTGTAGATATTTGTCATATCGTGTTTCTCATCATATTCAAATTAGTGAAAATGAATGCAAACTCAGAGAGAATTGAGATTTCAAGAGATTTGTTGGAAAAGGCTGAAAAAGCTCGTTCCGTACTACTACCAACAAAGTCGGAACTTAAGTACAAAAAGGAATATGACAAATTTCTTTGCTAGTTTTTTGGAATTGCCGAATCCAGAAACATTCACAGGACATTGTCTGCGAAGGACTTCTGCGACTGCCTTGGTCAATGCAGGAGCAAATATGACAACATTGAAGAGACATGATGGATGGCGAAGTTCAACGGTGGCAGAAGGGTATTTGGCCGACAGCATGGAATTGAAAAACAAAACTGCAAGACTGTTAGTTGGCATGTCAGATGAAAGAAGGGAAACAACTTCATGTTTGAATACAGTCATTAACAGTGACAACCGTTTAATAGAAAATCCTTGCAATTCGGGTAACAACTTTAGTGGTAAATTCGACAAATGTCGGTTTGTTTTTGTGAACACTTTAGAGGGAGTTGAAGATCTATAACTGCCCTGTTTAACTCCCAAGGGAGTTATGACAATGTTTATAGTTACGGTAACTAAGCATTTATTCCTTTGTAATGTATCAGTATGAAATAAATATACTTTGTTGCCGAGTTGCACATATAATTTTTTTGTGGATGGTTTAAATATTGTATTTATTTGAAAATTATTACAATTCCCAATTCCCCTTTTTTATTTTTCCTGTATTGATAAATTAGAACGAAATTTGTTAGAAATATCAATTGTTGGAATGGTTGGTTCCTATGGAAATGTCCATGATATTAGGCCAATTGAAAAGTCTCCGGTCTGATGCATTGATGGCCGTGCTAGTATTAAATCCATATGATTTTTAGTTAGTACCAAACTTCAAACGATACGTGTCAAAATTTGACAGCAGTACGACCATAAAGTTTGTGAGACATTGCGTTGTGAGTGTAGTTACTTTTGTTATTTGAAGAAAGACGGAAGAAAAAAGAATTTTCTGATAAATATTGCTTCTTGAAGGGTTTCTGATAAATATTGCTTCTTGAAGGGAAAAAAAAACAGTTGAAGCCGAATCTTAATCCGGGTTCTGCGCCAAGAAAACCAAACATATTTGTTTTGTTAAAGCGTGGTGAAATGAGCACCAAAGACGGTGAACGCAGTGGATGCCCAAAATTTTAATTTTGAATGACCGTTGATCGAGATAGCAGGCATTGTGAAGATATCATCTGAACGTGTACATCATATCATTCACGAATATTTGTACATGAGAAAGCTGTGTGCAAATTGGGTGCCGCGCGAGCTTACAATCGAGCAAAAGCAACAACGTGCTAATGATTCTGAGCAGTGTTTGAAGCTGTTTAAGTGCAATAAACTTGAATTTTTTCGTCGATATGTGACAATGGATGAAACATAGCTCCATTATTTCACTCCGGAGTCCAATCGACATTCAGCTGAGTGGACTGCACACGATGAACCTAATCCAAAGCGAGGAAAAACACAACAGTCTGCTGGCAAGGTTGAGGCATCAGTATTCTGGGATGTGCAAGGTATAGTATTCATTGATTACCTCCAAAAGGGCCAGACCATCAACAGCGATTATTCTTCTTCTTCAATGTGTCCTGTCAGGTCCCCCTGATGGCGAGTTGATCTCTGCTTTCAGCCACTCTAAACAATTGTTCGACGCAGTGTATGCCCATCCACTCACGGATGTTCTTCTACCAGGATTATTATATAGCATTATTGGATCGTTTAAAAGATGAAATAGTTAAAAACCGACCAGGTTGAAGAAAAAAAAAGGTGCTGTTACATCAAGACAATGCACCGTCTCACAAATCAATGAAAACAATGGCAAAATTGCATGAATTGGGCAGAATGCTTGCTGGAAAGAAATTTAGCGCCAATGAAGAAGTAATCGCCGAAACTGAAGCCTATTTCGAAGCGAAAGACAAATTATACTACAAAAATGGTATCGAAAAGTTGTAAGATCGCTATAATCGCTGTATCGCTCTCGAAGGCAACTATGTTGAATAATAAAATCGAATTTGGCCAAAAAAATGTGTTATAAAAAATCCGGGGATTTTTCAATTGGCCTGTTATATGTGCATGATAATTATAGTTCGACAACCTATGAAATATGGTACAGTTTTCGGAAAAATATCGGATATCTTTATATTATGGTTAGTGATAGCGACTAAGAAGTACTACTACTTCAGAAATAAGGAAGGTGGTAAAAAATATTGATTGTCAGAAACTGTCGAATGTTTTATTTGCATTGAGAATACTAACTCTGCACCTAGGCAGAAATGAACACCTATGGTCGGAATACATAAACTTTTTCTTTTAGAAGGACCATTTCCTCGTGTATTTTGAATATGGTTTGTTTGTTACATAAAATTTTTGATGGTGGGATCCATTCTGCAATTTTGAGTTCACTGACTTCATAGAGGACCTGTACTGGTGAACTTTACTTTTATAGCTTCCTTTTCTAGAATATGCATGAATATATTAGGATGATGTAAGAAAATTTCACTCACAAATGAGATTGGATTTCGAGAACGATACTCGAAAAAAATATTTTTTCATTTGGACACCCTATATTTTTAGCAAGCCCGGTATTGACTGCGAAAAAGTTTTTTCCTTAACGCCTATCTCTAAAAGCTTCTAAATGGAGTGCAACTCACCCCATCTTCCCTATTGAAATAATTTGAAGGGTGGTGAAATTATTGTAAGCGAACAACTTTCAGAATAACGCAAGAATAAGCCTTTATTGAGAAGGAAAGTGAGCGGATTTCAAATTCTTATTATTTTAACATAATAATAAATCAACGTTGATTTTCTCATTTCGGCGGGTCGTAGTAAACTAAAATTTGAAACGCTCGCTAATGGAGAATTGAAGTATTTCATCACGGGAAGGCTGGTGGAATTATCAGCAGGGTATCTAGTGGCTCCTGCCCTGTACACCTCCGTGACTTCTCAGCGGAGAGAGTTCAGTTATTCCAAAAAATTACTTTCAGTTATTCACGAATAAGTTTTACATCAGTATATATATTCTAGGGAATAGTTTTATGTATGTAATATCTGCGATATACATATTTAGAATAGGATATACAGAATAAATTATACATTTATTCACTAATAATAATTGTATGAGTAATGAAAATGCGAAAAGTCACACAAAAGAACATAAAATCACATGTATAATATAGTATGAAATCAATATTCAATGTTACTCCTCAGAAATTCGTTAACAGAGTATGGTTCTAGCCATAGCATCAAGTTTTTTATATAGTTTCAAGCACATATATGTACAATTTCTTTCAGTCAGAGAAAAACAATGTTGCAGATACGTAAAGAATTGGTGACTTTCATTTCGGAACAGGAATTGCAGACATTTAAAAAAGTAGAGACCACTAAGTATAAGCATGTTCCTTTCCTTGAACACTCCACGGCAGGATTGGCGGTACCCCAAGCCAAACATAACCCTAACAGCCATCTTTTGAAGGCGAAAGATGGATGTCATTTCTATCCAAAACTAAAAACATCCAATCAAAGGACGAATATTTCTACTTTCATAACAATTTCATTGAAGTAAAATGGTTTTATTGTTTTTGAAAACGTTAATATTCGAGTAACTTCCTACTACATTTGCTTAAATTTCAGGAACCCATACAGCTAGGGTGAGTCTTTGCCTTGTACATGTATTTCAACAGAAGATTCCTGAGATCCTGAGATTTCCTTACCATTTTTTTCTACTCGACTCAGTTGGAAAGATACTGCCCGTTTACATAATAATAATAATAATAATGTTTATTCATCTCTAAAATACAAAATCTCAATACATTCATCAATACAGAGAACCCGGAGAAACAAACATAGAGAAACTCAAAAAGCTCAAGAGAGCTTGTCTTTGAGAAATTTCTGCATAATGATCCGCAATACCCTCCAATCTTCATAATTGAGTAATGAATATTTATTGAAATTAAACCAATCCACAAACAGAAATTTTTTCGGTTATATCTCTCAAAAGATTCTATCGAAGGAAACAACTTTTGGAATATAGTTTTCAATTAATATGATGCATCTTCTCCGAACACCAAATTCAATCAAATCTTTCAGTTTTTTCATTATGACCCTTATATTCCATAAAAATACCAGGAATGCAATGAAACCAACTCTTAAAAATAATTCGAATGATCTCCGATGGATATTTGACCATTTTGAGAAGTGAAAGTATTTATATTTTCTCGTACAATGCGCCGTTTTTGAGTAATTCGATCGTAAAAAAAAATTATTAATGAAATACTAAAATTGGGTACTTTGGCTGAATCCAACTCTGTTGAAAACAAAAACACAGAACTGAATGTTCGCTATGTTATCACAAATAGAAGTTTATAATTGAAACATCGATCGAGCTGAGAATTTGGATATGAAATCAGTTTTAAGCTCCTCGCAAAAATGGATTATTATTGCATAATCAGAACCATAACATATTCAAGAAGAATATCGAAAGAAAATGATCCAATATTTTTCTGAATAATGAAGAGAGGAAGTTGAAATTTTGATCGTTGATTTGAAGTAGTAATTTCAAGGTGATCACTTCATCAAGGCTATAAAAAGTTCAAGAAAAATATTGGAAAACTCTTTAAAGCGAAATTTCATTTTCATGGCGTCATCAGAATCATAAAAAATTCCATCGAAACATTTATTGAAAAAAAAAAACAAATATTTAAGTGATAGCAGATCCGACCAAGTGATTTATAATAACAATATATTTCTGTGGTCTCTAAGGGTGCAATTGACACATGCCTGAACGAGCCCTGAAAATCTCCTGCCTTATCTCATATTTTTTTTGTAGTAATGAAATCAAACCTCTAATATAAAAGTCTTTAAATTCATAGAAGATTAAATATTCCTAAGACGGATTCTCAAGAATATTAAACGAAAATGTACTTTTCTCGTTGTTTCTACTGAGTAATATCATTAATTTACTCCCTGCAAAACTGCTAATACCCACCAGGAGGATGAAAATAGATAATCTCCCAACGAAGTTAGTTTTCCCAGCGAGGAATTGATTAACATCATGTTCAACCAGATAATAACTTTTCATTTTCTTCATATAAGATGCTGGATCCCGTACAAGTTTACGACACCTGAATATCCGAAATTACCATCACAGACACCTTTACTATCTTGTTAAACCGTAAATTAATTATAGCAAGATATGGGTGTATACCAAGCGTGAATTCTAATGATGTGGTGATGTAGAATGCCCCTCCAAAATGGACCCATAGTTCACTTGCTTGGGTTGATGTGAAGCTGGGCTCTAATTGATTTAGAGGTGATAATATTTGATAAGACGGGGAGGCTTGTTAGCGTACCTTGATTCTTGCTTGAATGCATCTAATGTAATGCTTCTGACCCCTCTCGGAAAGGTACCCTTCTCCCAGTATTACCGGTAAGTCAGCGGAAATTCACGTCATAGTTAGTATACATGAATGGGATGTTTTGGGTGTTGAATTTTAGATCAAAGCGCTGTAGTGATTCATAGCGAACTAACCATTCACTTAGATTGAAGAAAAATATTCTGTTCCGTTGATTTAATTTCTTCAGTTATAAAGTTGATTCAATATATAAAATAAAACAAAATCAGAAAACATAAATTTTAATACTACCAAAAATTATTTGGTGGCTTTTTCAGGTTAATTATACATTTTGACTGAAAAAAAAAAGGGCACGTTTCCTCGAGAGACAAGGTCATTTCGGAAGTCATCAGTTGGTTAAAATATTTCAAAATAGAATAGTAATAAACTCTTGAATTTTTATTGGAAGCGATGAATTCATGGAAGAAAATTGCGTCCAATTCCACCTGAAAGTTTTTTTATTCATAATCAGATTCCTCATTTAACTCTACATTATTTCAATGAAAACTTATGGAACTTGAATCGTCTATCAATTAAACATTCATGTATAAATTCAAAAATATATCACAAGCAATGCCGATAGTCAAATTATCATAATTCTCAAGTTCATCGATATCTGAAGCAAATGTATCTCAATATTGCCATTAGGATGAAAAGTATAAAAAAGTCCTATAAACATGAGCCCGCAAACGCTTTAATTTCGAAATAGAGGGTGTTATTAGTAGTTCTACTTTTTGTGATGATTATACTAAAGGGTGTTTTTTTAGAGCTATAGAACTTTAAATTGCAACAAAACAACGATGGATTATTCGATTGTCATGAATTTTATTTATCCGCAAAATAATCTTGTGGCATTACATTTGAAATATGATTTCTGGCATATTACCGCCACGGCTGGCTCGGATGTAGTCCAATCTGGACGTCCAATTTTCGATGACTTTTTCCAACATTTGTGGCCGTATATCGGCAATAACACGGCGAATGTTGTCTTCCAAATGGTCAAGGGTTTCGGCTTATCCGCATAGATCAATGACTTTACATAGCCTCACAGAAAGTAGTCAAGCGGTGTTAAATCACAAGATCTTGGAGGCCAATTCACAGGTCCAAAACGTGAAATTAGGCGGTCATCAAACGTGTCTTTCAATAAATCGATTGTGGCACGAGCTGTGTGACATGTTGCGCCGTCTTGTTGGAACCACAGCTCCTGGACATCACGATTGTTCAATTCAGGAATAAAAAATTAGTAATCATGGCTCTATACCGATCACCATTGACTGTAACGTTCTGGCCATCATCGTTTTTGAAGAAGTACGGACCAATGATTCCACCAGCCCATGAAGTGCACCAAACAGTCAGTTTTTCTGGATGTAACGGTATTTCGACATAAACTTGAGGATTAGCTTCACTCCGAATGCGCCAGTTTTGTTTGTTGACGTAGCCATTCAACCAGAAGTGCGCTTCATCGCTAAACAAAATTCGCTTATGAAAATCGGGAACAACGGCAACGCACAGAAACAGAAGCATTATTTTCGAAATAAAATTGCACTATTTGCAAGCGTTGTGCAGGCGTGAGTCAATATCAGATGAATTGCCAAACCAAACTGAGAATTAATCACTTGACAGCTGTTAAATTGGTCGCCATCTTGAACAGTAATGCGAACTTAAAGTTATATACCTCGAAAAAAAACACTCGATACTTCATCCTATGTCCTGTGAAGCGAAGGTGCTGTTAGAAAAAACTCGGGAAGAAATTGATCTATCACCCTGTATTTCGTTTGCGGGTACAAGCTTCTAGAATTTTTTTTTCAAAATGATCCGAAAAACGAGTAATCTGTCCTTATTTTTTGTACCTCGAATATAGGTACCCTCTGTATAACTGGAAGTACTTTTTCTTCTTCCTCAAGTACCTACCCGATTCGAATGTTGGCCATCATATCTGCAATCATAATTTTATTGATAGCAGCTTGAAACAGTTCTGCTGAGCTTTTCTTCAAACGGAAGTACTTAGGTCGCTAAAATATTTTAGCGTAGCGGAGAATATCGAATAATATAACTATCCGAATTTTCAGAATACAAATGCGGCCATTTCTCCAGAACATTCAATATGAACTTGAACTTAGGACACCCTGTAGATGTCATATATCGAAAATATGAAAATAAGACCTTTCAATATTCTTTAAGAAAATTTTTTCCGAAAAGTCATCAATAACAATGTTCTAAAAGTTTCATTGCTGCTACCTAGTTTGCAGGTCAATTCAGAAAATGTATTCTGTTATAACAGTTCGATAGTTGAGATGGAAGTCCATGAAAAAAAAAATAAGAATATCAACATATCAACTCCTTGGGAAAAATCTATATTCTATAAAATATACTAAAAAATAATAATAATAACGAATTTCATTCAAATATCTCTTATCGTTATAATAGTATATTATTCAACGAGCGGTAATGTAGGTCATAACTCACGCAGATGAAGTTTGCAGCACGAGCCGCAGGCGAGTGCTGTAATTCATTAAGTGAGTTATGACCATTACCGAAAGTTGAAGACTATACTTTATCTACGACTATATCAATAAATATTAAGAAAAAAAAAAGACTTAGAATATAGACAGAAGGAATGGGAAATAAACATATGTGCTCGATCCCGACTACAAGAGAGATGGAAACATAGTGTCACCAATCACAATCGAACTAGCTTCGGCTAGCTCGAATCCAGTATAGAGTACAGACATAGAGCTATATTGAAAAACCTCAATAGTTGCCTATAAAAATGCATTAAAATATACCAAAAAACATTCCCTGTAAATGACGACTTAATGACCTTACTGCTACAAACTCCTTTATATTTTTTTCGGGCAAGTAATTCTGTATGGTAACATTAGCTGTTTGTCTTTTGAAAATGTATACCTATATAATATTTCATCTTCACTATCTGATTTAATCGTTTTCAGCAAAACATTCAGAGTAATTAGATATCAAATTAATTTGAAAACGTCAAAATTATTAAAGTGACATTTCCTCGGACATTCCTCCCCTCATTAACAATAATGGAATGTTCCCTTTCGGCCAATCGAATAGAAACAGAGAAGCACAGATCCATATTTTCCGATTTATTATAGTGAGTTATAGTAGTGAGTTATTATAACTCACGATGTTTGTTAATAGATACTATTAATTGCTCAAAATCAGTTTAATAATGGATATATAATTCAATAGGAGTAGATAAAAACAATTAAATGATGGACATTCAAAAACTCAGATAAAAATTTCATGACCTGAAGTGTTGGGATATTCTTTCGCTTGGCCAACTGCAAAATTTCATCAATGAAAACTAAATCTAGAACAAGCCAAAGGAGGTCGAAAATTGTATATAAAATTCTCCGCCAACGAGAAAAATGTTGCCACGAAGTGAGTTGATTACATCCTCCTGATGCTTTATTATTCGACTGTTGGAATAACTCATCATGAATTATACAGAATTTTTTTTATGAGCGAGCATGTGTAGGAGTCCAATATGAGACTTTATATTACATGCTTTGATGGGACATTACCCCAAACAAGCTCGTATAAATAATGCGAGGGATGAGAATTTGGGTGGAGAATTCTTCAACAAGGGGGTTGGTTTTACAGAAATGTGAACGTTAAACATCATGGAGTTGACATCTTATCACTACGTATTTGCATGAGAGCATCCATCTGGAATTGGCGAATTCAAAGTGGGTATTCAATCTTTGTTAGATAAGTACCTATCAGAAGAAAAATTGATATGATGAATGATATTCGTGTAGTCGACTTTGAAAAAACCCCCAAATTAGTTTGAAATTTTTTCACATTTCAAATTAAGATTTTTGACCTAACTGATATGAGGCCACACCAATTTTATAATTTTATGTCAGTTTGGTCTATGGCTCAACGTCTGCTAAGGTGCAAAGCTGGAGTCTGAAAGCAGATAGGAAATTTCGTTTTGACAGCTGTCACTTTTGAAGCTGTCATCTTTTGTCAATTGACAAAAGAAAACTACGCCATTACTAAGAACGGGAAGATATACGTTTCAAAAATGCAATTTAATTGTTAAAATACACTACAAAAATGGTGAAAATTTTGCATTCACAACTGAAGCACATTTTGGTCGTCGTGAAACATCTTCTCGGCCACAATAGTGAAACTGGTGGAAAAATTTGAGCTGTTGGGATAAGTTAGAGATGTGAAGAATCGGAACCGTGTGCGTCGATCAAAGAACAATCGAGAATATTGCTGCAGTAGCTTGTTGTGTTGACGAAAACCTAGGCTTCTGTCTTGGAAATTAGGCATTCCCCAAACGACATTATACTCCGTATTTTCAATAAAGGCTTCAAAAGTTCAAGTGACATAAGAATTCTTCGCCGATAAGGTCCTTGAAATGCATCAAAATGATCCGGATTCTCATGGAAAATCATCATTTTCATCTCGCAGGCAGTTTTGTCGAATTGTTGTGTTCATGTGATTTTTGGGTTGATGATGTTATATTGGACCTAAATCATTCGAAATGAGGCTGGTTGAACTGTTACGGTGAAGAGATGGCGCTACCGAGTACCGAGATATGATTGATAACATTTTATGGTTGGAATTGGAATAAATTGATGTGGAAGTTCATTTTTAAGAAGAAAAAGTCCACACAAGCAACGAAACAGTCGCAATTTTGCATGAAAAATTCCCTTTAAAGATGAAAGTCGTGAAGTTATCAAGGACATACTTACACCTTCAACTGTGCGAATTGGTCATGGAAAATTTCATGAAAAAAATTAGGTGCTGGAATCCTATCCGAGTCTGCCTTATGGTTGTTATTTTTTTCCATCGTTTTAGGCATACTTTTGTTGAAGCAGCAAGTAGAGTTCAAAAATCTGATAAAACAACGAAGCGCCAACATTGGATGTCAGACAAAACCTTGGAATTAATTGATAAAAGACTGACCATACGACAAACAGTTACAGATGCAGAGGAGCAGAAACTTATGCTTAAAGAAATAAACAATGAAATAAAACAAGCTTGCCGATGAGATAAAAACGAGCACAGAAACAAAATATGCGGAGATCTAGAAATGCATGCGACTGCGAATCACTCTAAAGAACTATACAACAGAGTGAAATATTTATCTCGAGAATTCAAATCTAAAACTCACATCATCAAGGACAAGCAAGGAAATATTATCACAGATGTGGAAGGTATAGCCAAAGTATGGAGGGATTACTGCGTCCAATTATTCCAAGATACTCCAGATACCGTACCGGAAGACCATTTAAAAGACCTTGAACCTGAGATTCTAAGGGAAGAGGTAGAACGCGCAGTGAGAAGGCTACGAAATCAAAAGTCACCAGGATCCGATAGAATAACTGCTGAGGTTTTGAAAAGCATGGGAGAACTGGGCGTTGACATTCTTCACGTTATGTGTCGGAAAATTTGGGAATCGGGATACTGGTCGAAGAAATGGTGTCAATCCACATTCATACCATTGTACAAAAAGGGTTCACCACTAGATGTGAAAACTACCGAACCATCGCACTCATCACACACGCAAGCAAAGTCATGCTCACAATATTGAACGAAAGACTGAAAGCTTTCCTTTTACCGTAAATACCCAATGAACAGACAGGATTTGTTCCAGGGAAAGAGCAGATTTTGAATGTACGACAACTGATTGAGAAAGCAAGAGAATTCAACGTAAAAATGATATTGTGTTTTGTGGATTTCAAAAAAGCTTTCGATAGGGTAAGGTGGCCGAAACTGTAGAGGATTCTGCTGGGAATGGGAACGCCAACACATCTGGTGCGCCTCATTCGGCAATTATACTCTTCAGGCACAGCGACGGTAAGAGTCAATGATATCCACTCAGACGAGTTTTCAACAGCTTCTGGAGTGAGACAGGGATGCATTCTGTCTCCTCTTCTCTTTAACATTTACAGCGAGTACATCATGAGATAGATCCTCGAGAACTGGAATGGATGCATTGCAATTGGTGGTAAGAAGATTAGCAATCTACGATACGCTGACGACACATTGATAATAGTCCAAGACGAGGATGAACTGCGAATTTTAATGCAAAGATTAGAAAACGAAAGCGCAGTATATGGTCTCGAAATCGACAAATCTAAGACCAAGGTGATGATAGTAGGTCGCCTTAACAATAACAGTCCAGACATCAAAAGGATTGCTGACCTCGAAGTTGTCAACCGCTTCGAGTATCTGGGATCTATTGTGACGAACACCGGCGAATGTGAGCACGAAATTCGAAATTTGCCCGTATCTGGAGGGAAACCGCAATAACCGCAAGAAGAAGGTTAGGCTAGTCAAATCGCTCATTTTTCCTATCGCAACATATGCAGCAGAGACTTGGACATTAAAAATGGCAGATCGACGAAGAATCGATGCATTGGAAATGTGGTGTTATAGACGCCTCCTTAGAATACCATGGACTGCTCGTCGCACCAATGAGTCGATTCTGAGACAACTGGGCATACAAACAAGATTGTCCACTAAGGTTAGTCAACAGTACCTTAGATATTTTGGACACATTGCCAGGAGATCGGATGGAATGGAAAAATTAATCATCGAAGGAAAAATCGAGGGAAGAAGACCTAGGGGACGCTCACCATCACGATGGATAGACCAACTTAAAACTCTAACTGGGGAGAACATGCACGAAGCCGTTTATCATGCCCAAGATAGGGAGTCCTGGAAGCAGCTCGTTCAAAGAGTCGCGACATGATGTCACTACACCCTTACGAGGGTTAGATTGAGAGAGAGAGAGAGGCATACTTCCCTCATGCAGGCTAATTTTCACGATAATCGTTACATACGATAGTATTATCGCGATAGTGCCAAGGTGCTGTCATGATAATTAGATTGTAACTACTAAGTAGTTTCTTTTTCTTCTTCAACTGCCTGTTTGCATCCACCTGGGTATAGGCCTTCCTTTGAATTCTCCAATTGATACGATCTTGAGTCAACCTGTGCCAACCTCGTCCGACCCTTGCTTTGACATCATCCAACCAGAGCTTTGATGGTTTTCCTACACCTCGTTTATATTCTCTTGATCTCCATTGTACAATCCTTTTAGTCCATCGGTTGTTATCCTGCCGAGTCAGAAGAAGTTTATATGATGATAATTCCTGCGATAGTTAGGGTAGTACTATCGTGAAAATGAGCTTTTACAGTGATACATACATTGATTTATCTTAATACAAGTTTTGTTTTTAATCAGAATTAAATCAGTTATTAGAAAACCATCCAGAACAAACTTGGAGCTTCAGAGGATTTTGATGAAATTTTATGTTCGGAAAAGATTCATCACATGAATAAAAAACTATATTCGGAAAATCATTTCCCTCGATTCCATTCCATTTGCGAGATATAACTGAAAATAACATTTTTTATAGATTTTCAACAGCCTGTAACTTTTCAACCGAGTTGAATCTGAAGAAATGGCAAAGGAAAAAAGTATTTCCTTTGACATCAGAAATTTTTGGTTGAAATATATGTGCAAGTCAAAGACTCACCCTGTATATTCAATAGAGCTGATATTCCTAACCCCCATACCATATTTGATCAAAGTCAGATAATTAAAAGAACGAATGACTGAGGTCCCAGGAGTTTCTCGTTCGGGAATTCGAAATACGCATGCAGGTATATCCGAAAAAGCCCGAATTACCTTGGGAACATTAATGAATCAAACCAATTACCCATACCAAATTTAATCAACATCGAACGTACATTTCATGTCATAACGGAGCACAAAGCGGTAATTATCGTATGAAAGATATAGGTTTGGCGGACTGGGGATCCTTGTATTCACATTCTTGTTTTGTGGAGTTGGAAACCGGAGATATAGATTCATAAATGTTCATACATAACCACTTCGAATTCGTTTGAAAAAAAAAACATCTCAAAAAGCTCTCATTTAGGGGGAGAATTGAACTAAGAAGAAAATAAAGCACAAAACAGGAACACTATTTTTCAAATCGAATAGAAACGATCAAATCAGATCGTAAGCTAGAAAATCGGAATGTTTCACTTCTATCGTGTCTAAATATGGTATTTTGTTATTCTTCTTTTATCGCCAAATGTAATTCCCAATTGATATCCAAAATAATTCTACTGACAGTAGAATTATTATTATTCTATATAGTACCCTTATTATGCATACAAACCATATCAATTCTACTTACAGAATACCAATTGACACGATTCCGATTCGACGGGTGCATTTCAATTCGATTAATACCATCTCTATTCGATTTGAAGTTACAGAAGTGTAATTATATCAGAATTGATTAAAAGTAATTTCATGACATTCCTCAGTCAAATGAATCATCAGTAATTGTGAATTTTCTGCAAAAATTTATGAATAATTATTTCCTCAAGCAATTCGGACGAATCTAACGAATATAAAGTTGTAGTGTAAGGGGAAGAAAACGCTGGCTCAAACAAGCTGGTGCTGCAGTAATAAACTTCTCAAGCTTCCACTGACTTTCCCCAAAACGAATTTCAACGCCACAGACATTTCCTTCATATAACCTTACAGTCCTCACACATAATGCATCTAGATTGCATCTGCGGCTCCCTTGGGGAAAACAGCTGCACTAGCGTGCACTCTCTTCCAAGAGAAAGTCGCTCCTTCGAGGTTTCAACTTGATACTTTAAGCGTGCATCTTCCTTCAGCAGGATTCATCAGAGTACATCAACCACTTACCTAGTTACTATTCGCTTTTCTGTCTCTAGCAATTTTCCAGACGGAAAATGTTAGACGCAGAGGCGTAACATATTCGAATTTTTGAAAGGACAAGTTATACGATGAACAAAAATGTTATCCGTTTTAAAAATATTGAGTTTTTGACAAAAATGTGTACCGAGCTTTCTGGCGGGGATAGTATGTTAAAAAATAACTATAGTTTGATGAATAAACTTATGGCCCAAAATTCCTATTTTGCAGATATATCCTTTCAAAGTTGATAAAATTAAAAAATTCTCCGCATAATTTCTAAACGGTAAATGACACCAGATTGAAGTTTCGTGCATAAATGTTGTTAAAATACACTTTTTTATTACACTTCTATATTTCTAATATTGTTATAAAAAGTGTTTTTAGAGGGTGAGTTAGGATTTTTTTTTTATCCAGTCTTACATTATGTAGAGTGTGAAAAACACCAACTCTCCACTATACATATTTCTAAAACAGTAATTAATTTCTATGATTTATTATGCATAAAATTAGAACCATAATGATTACTCAAGACACACCATCAAAACAATGAAATAAAAAAACTCAATATCTTTGAAATGGGTAACATTTTTGGAAAACCGATAATGGGATCTCCGGACAAAAACTGCGTGGAAAAATAAAGGGTGTCCCATTTAAGAGACATTGCTCTAAATCTCTAAAGCGTTAATTATTTTCAATGCAATACATAAGCTTAATTGTAAAAAACTGGTTCTACATTTAAGATTATATTGTCCATCGCTGGCCACTACTTTCTTCCCATAATTGCGTTCGATAAAGATCGCCTGTGATAGTTTCAGTCGGTTTGAACAACTCATAATACACACGCCGAGCTGGTCCCACCAAATACTAGGCATGACTTTGGTACCGTAAATATTGGTTTGGCCGTCGACGTGTAAGCATGGTCGGGATATCCCCATGATTTTCTGCGCTTGGGATTATCGTAATGAACCCATTCTCGTCTCCAGTTACAATGCAATGCAGAAATCTCTTCTGTCTTTGCCTTGTGAGCCGCTGTTCACAAAAAACAATGGCAAACAAACGCCGTTCAACATCTCTCGACTTTAACTAGTACGGCATCCAATTTCCTTGTTTCTGATTTATTCCCATGACTTTCAGGCGTTTGAAATGGCTTGTTGCGTCATTCTCAATGATCCTGCCAATTCTTGTTGCTTTTGACACGAGTCTTGATCAAGTTATGCATCCAGTTCTGCATCTTCAACAACCGTCTCTCTTTCACAGCCATGCTGGTCTTCGACATCAAAATCACCGTTTTCAAACCACTCTCGGCACATTGCCTGATGCCTTCTTGAATAGTGCTTTTTCTTAATCGACTAATAATGAAGCAATTTGATGACGCAATAAATGCCTTATGCCTGCTTGAATAGTGCTTTTTCTTAATCGACTAATAATGAAGCAAGCTAACTTTGTGGAAAATAGGTTAGCCAGATGAACAACTGCCTCTACTACTTGTTTACCATTCAGCAGCATCTGCCCTCACGTGAAAAATAATTTCGGAAGAACAAGTGGGAATGAATAAATCAGCCAGTCAATATGGATGACTCGTCCAGTTTGGCCAATTTCGCGACGACATCATCCATTTCTGTCCGACGGCAGAAATTTATATTTGGACGCGTTCACAGGGTGCATAGAATATCCGGTTGAAAAATCCGAAAAGCACACTGGCCCGGACCCCGCCATCCGTCTTTTTTGACAGGGTTAACCCTTCAATATTGTGGCCTCATTAATCAAGGCGAGCCATGCAACGCCCGACTACACTCGGATTTGCTGGGGAACGTGTTGTCCGTGCTGCCCGTGCGGTTTGGCCGATAATTCGGCTATGCCCCGACCACACGAGTACGGCCGGTGACATGACGACGCGATGCTGATGACCCGAATTTGGAAGAAAAGGAAAAACCGGAAGGGGGTCTTCCGATCCGCCCTGAATGCGGAAAACGCGTGGAGAGGTCGATTTCGAATTGATTGCATCATTGACCTCTTGACAATGACAGTTGACGTTCATGGCGATCTTGATTAAGGCTGGAGTTCGCGATATTTCAGCCAGTCGACGTATATGGGCTTTGTTTGAAGTTTTATTGGATGAGCCTGAGCTATAGATATTGAAGCTTTCCTAATAGGTCTTGAATACCACTCAATAAGGACACTCATATTTCTCATAAACAGTAGAACTGAATAAAATTTCTATATCTCTCTATTAATGCTAGATTTTAGAATTCTCACTTGATGAACTTTAACAATTTTAGATAAAATTGAAATACATTTCTCTTTTTCCTCCGTGAGTTTTTTGAGCAAAAAAAGAGTAATCATTTATAATTGGAAAAACCTGATGCGATAGTTATAGCAACTGTTCGGAGTGCTTATCAAAAACTTGAATTTTAATTTTTAATTTGCGTTTGCTTGTGTGGTCTAGAGGATAATTCGACTGTGCCACCGACCACACGATTACGGACAGTGAGATGATGACAGCTTGCTGATGGCCTGAATTCGGAAGAGAGGGAAAACACGTTATGCTGCTTCCAGACTTAGAATTTGATAAGGTCTAGCTAGAGGGTCTTTTATTCGAATTGATCAAACTTGAAACTTCACCATCCTTAATCAACCTTTTACAATTACACTTAACAAACAGAACATTTGTGGTCGAAGTCCAGAACACACTCTCCAAATCAAGAAACATGTGTCCCACAGGGCTCAGTCTTTGGCTCCATACTTTTTAACATTTTCATTTATGATTTCCCAGAATACCCTGATACCCAAATTACATTATTTACTAACTCAAATTGTAAACGTCGAACTCGCTATTAAGAAACCACTTACTGCAAATTCAAAAATTTCGAAGAAATGGAAAATAATCTTGGACGGAAGCAAAATAGAACGAATCATGTTTACTCGTAAATTCATGTAATGAATAGGCAAACATTTAAAAACAACCCAAAAATTCTGTTAAATATATTGGTGTTCAATTAGTAACTAGACTAAACTTCCACGAACACATCAAAAACTCAGTCTGCAAAGCCTATGCATCGCTAAATACTTTATATCTTTCATAGGAAAGAAGCAGAAATCTAAATAATAAAAACAAAAAACTCTTATACATCGCTATGATAGGATCGATCATAACGTACGCTGCCTCAATTTTTTCCCACCTCTTTTCTGGAGCCTCTACAAATAATTCAAAATAAAATTCTCAGATTGTTCACCAATAGTAATACATATAGCAGCATCAAGAACTAACATCATAAAACGGAAGTAGTAACAATTCTGATCATTCCTATGAGAAGCAATGCCAAACCACTAATTTAAGACATAATAACATTGACACCTGTTTCAAACAAATTTCTTGAAGCTCAATTTCGAACATTTTTTTATTTCACTCCTTTTATTTACTAATATTCAAGTCGCAGCGATGACCATCCCCACTCCGTTATTGAATGAGAATACTCGTTTATTCGATATCGTATCACGCAGATTTGATTCTTGCAATGTCACACTGGACCATGAGTATTCTTTAGAATAACGTTGACTTTCTTCTGTTTCCAAGCATATTTACCAAACCTGTAAAATGATAAAAATGTTAATTAATGAGAGAAAGCCAGCTACCACAAGGGTAACATAGCCACAAACAATAAGAACTCATATAGCGACTCCATATAATCGATTCAACAAACCGTAAACTACAAAGTCATGTTGAAGTGACATTCCAATAGATAACCGTTCATGCACTGCCTTGTAACAACTCGCGCAGAACATATCATCTGCAACACGGAATCATTTCCTCCACATGGAATAATTTTTGATATTGAGCACCTATCGTTATAATACTGACAGTTGACACGGACGTTCCAACGTTCGCATTTCTTATCGTGATAGATGATAGGCTCCAAAATGGGTCTTCGATGTCGACTATATGCGGAACTTCACGCATCATCAATATTGGAAATATGGATGCATGCGAGAGAAATCTGTCTGCTGCATGTCACCGTTCCGTGCTGTTTGAACTAACATGAGGTGAAACTCCTAAAAAGCGAAGGAATGATGGGTGTCATAGACGGAGTTTTGTGGAGGGGCAACTAGTATTGAAGTATTGAGAGGTTAAAAACGGAGAAAAGTTGTAACAAATTTTCATTCGGCTTTTCCATGCTTTATTATTTTAATGATAAACTTTTGGAATCGTTAAATAAAACTCGAATGATTCACCTGAAATTTTCACAGTTTACGTGTTGGAAAGTGTGAAATTCAAAAATGAAATTAAAAAACACCGTCCTCCCTTCATGGCTTTTTGCTTGGAATTTGGTTCAACAATTAACTACTACATACTTGATCCTCCTTGCACAAAAATACCATTCATTAAATTATTGTTTTGATGATACTGAATGAATCATTTTCTACTTTTTTACTCTATTAAGAGCAAAGGCGCAGAGGTAAGCTTCACAAGGAAATGTGCAATGTTTTTGAGAACTTGTTTATTCGTTAGAATGTCTCTAAATTTCGAATTCGTTGCCGGAAATGTTCTCAAAATATGAGGTTTGACTCACCGATGACGAATCCGTTTTGGAATTTGATACGATAACTCACTAATGAAAAGAGCTAGATGAGGGAAAGTTCGGATCTCAAATGACGCAGCAAAGTTCGTTAATGAGTATATTCCTACAAGGGGTTCCGTAAAAAGGGCCCCTCGAAATGTTTGAATTCCGAAACTGCAGATCTAATTTGAGATATTCCGTTTGTAAATAAAGTTTTCAAGCTTCGTGCAGATTTTCATGTTGATCGCGTAACCAGAACCATAGAAAATTCAAGAAGAATTATACTAACTGACAAAGAAACTGCAACACCAAGAAGGAGCTGTTTGAATTTTAAATTTTTTTTTGGTAAAATATAGATAGTATAGCAAGGAGCAAATGATTGAAATTTTGGAAAAAAACTAAGGGCTTACAATTTTTTTCAATATATTTTTGAATAATGTGTTTGCTCACTGCGATTATTTATACACTCCCCAACACTTCTCGGCATTGATGTAATAAGTTGGTCTATTTCTTCTTGAGGGATACTATCCCAAGCTGTATGTACTCTCTCAGAGCTGTCAAAGTCCGTGTGGCTTGGGTAAATTTCCAAGCCTTCTACTCATTATGTGTCAAACATGCTCTATGGGCGAAAGATCGGGGGATCTGGGCGGTCATCGAAAAAAATTCACATGTTTGAAAAAGATCAAACTAACTCTGGCAACATGAGGTCGGGCATTATCTTGCTGAAATGTTGGATTCTTGAGCCGGTTAAGGTAAGGGAGAACATATAACTCCACTATTCCTTGAAGATGATGCAGCACTGTCATGTTATCTTGAATGAAGACTAAAGGTGACCTACTTACATGTGAAATAGCAACCCATACCATAATCTCAACATCAAACTGAGGTTCACGTCTTTTTCCCCGACGTCGTCTAACCCTTCTTCAGCCATCATGTGCACCCAAAAAGGATCGAGATTCATCAGAAAAGAACTGATGCCAATCTACATTCCAATGTTGACGTTCTCTGCACCACTGTGATCGTTGCCGGTGATGCTCAACCGTCAGAGGTATCACAAGATGGGGTCAATAATGCTACAGTCCAAAAGACCTTATCCGGCGGTAAACCGTTCGGACAATTAAAAGATGGACTTGTTCTCCTAACCACTCATCAGTCGAAGATCGAGTTGTCGTAAATCGGTTTCTGATGGCCCTAAGACTTAGACGTCGATATTGAACTTCCTTTGTGCACCTTCGCCGTCCGGTGCCTACTCTTCTTCGACTTTGGGCATTATCAAATCACGCTTGACAACATCTCATAACAGTAGTAGGATTTCTGTTCGCACGGTTAGCGATTTCTCGGAATGACAACTCCGCCTCTTGTAATCAAATAATTCGACCTCTTTCAAATTCACTCAGCTGGCAATAAATTCCGAGACAAATTCTATCCTCTACTCCAGCACATTCCTAGACGACCATCTAAAAGATCTGAGCGTGAAGACCTTCATTAAAATGGAAAATCACGCAAACCCTCTTATAAGGAAGGCTTGCGACTACGACGAAAAAGCTCCTAGAAAACTCAAACGACCGAAGATGGCACTTCCCTAAGAAGTGTGTGTTAAAGCCAAACTCTTACTGGCACAGAGATTGTGTAATGATTACACAAAATTCATGAGTGGAATATTGCCACCTGCTAGAGCAGAATCAAAAGAGCTCACCAGGGGTGAATTATATTGAGATGAGATATTGAGATTAAAAGGCTTATAGTCTGACTGCAAAAGAGAAAAAAGTTCCAAGTTCCTTCACTCCTTGCTTTACTATGATTCACCAAAAAAAAATGAAAAAATTCAAACAGCTTCTTTTGGGTGTTGCAGTTTCTCTTTCAGTTAGTATATTTTATTTATAGGTATATAATCAATATAATATATTCAACATGGAAATTCATACAATAAAAAAAATTACATACTTTCAAATCAATTTATGACTTTCAATTCAATATACTTTATCTTTTTAGAATTGAAGACAGATCGTATTCGAATCAAGGTTCCAGGGCACATTTTATGATCTACACCCTGGGATTTTCGTCCTTCTATTAATCTAACTTTGAAAAAGCCTCCAACTGGCCGGATTACGACGAAAAGAAACAGCTCACGTTCCAAAGCTCAAACCACTGTTGGAAAACTAGGCTCACGGGGAATATTAGAACTTTGTTTCTCTGCAATCTCTCTAATACTTTTCGAGCATCAAAGTTCAACAATTAAAATGATTTTTATTTACGTCGAATCGTGAGGAGACCGGAGTTCCGAAGTTGGATGACGTCCGATGTTTGAAAAATACGTTGTTGGCTGGAAAGACAATGAGTCCGTGGTTGCATGAGTTTGAAACTTTGTTTTGAGTTCATTGACAACTGTAATTGGTAAGTTTCAAAATCTATTATTACAAGCTACCCCCCGAGAAATGAATGTTTCCCAACTGTTCAGAAACAATAAGAGGACAAATAATGTTGGAATTCACTTCATTCTGAGCAAAATACACTGGCCGAGCGAAAAAAAGGTCACTAAGAGATTACACTATTTTTTTCAATAGATACACCTCTTTGAATTGATTCAATAATATTTTGTACTTCATCTATCTTGCACTAGACTCTTAACTGGATAATCGCAAAATGCAGACAGATGTGTTAAAAAAGTTGATGAAAGAAACCATTCTCAATAACTCATCACGATAAATTCATCTTTCATTAGTTAGGTTAACATTGTAAAGTTTGTTTTCCACAATGTCAAAAAATTAGTTTACCATTTGAAGATGGTGTGAGAATAGTGACACTTATTGAAAATGACCTGAGCCAGAGAGATTTGTTGCTAGACGAATTAATGTTAGTCTTTCTATAGTCCATAAAATATGGACAAGGCATCAGGAGGCAGACAGGCTGACCAGAAGACCTGGATCTGAAAGAAGATGGTGCACATCGTTGAGGGGTGACAGATTCGTGGTTCCTACAAGTCTTTGAAATCGCCATCTTACTGCTGTTGAAGTTAGAAATCGATCAATGCAGATCCGTCAGGTAAACATAAGTGAACATCTCTCAGAATCGAATTTACGACCATACAGGCCTTCGACAGGTACCTAACTTCTCAGAGAGCATCGAGATTCTTCAATTTGCACGAGATCATAAACTGGTTAGGAACTCAGTGGGCCCAAATCCTTTTTCCTGATGAATTCAGATTCAGCATTCCAAAAGCTGGTGGTCGTAGACGAGTTTAAAGACGTCTAGGAGAAAGATCCGACGATGCATGTATAGCGGAGTGAGTTCCATTCCGTGGAGGAATAGTTGGCCAGCATGAAGTCCTGACTGCAATCCCATCGAAAATGTATGGGAACAACTGGGAAGACGAGTTAGAAATGTGGTTCCATCGCCCAATAATTCACAAGAGCTTCTTGAGGCGAATACGTTTTGATGAATTAAAGCTAGGGGAAGTCACACGTCATACTGATACTGAAACTTTTTTTTACGCAATTTCTGTTTCTCTTTGTAAGTTTATCCATGAGTCTTTCGTAATAGGTAGGTATCCTTATCACATCTTTAACAGGATCGTAGCCAACCAGCCTTTTCAGCTCGTCATTTGGATGTTGGCTTCTATTTCCGAAAATCTTCTGAATCTACAAAGTTTCAATAATTTTAAAATATTTCACAAATTTCACAGAAACATGTGTTTTTGAACATTTCAAATAGCTCAATAATCAACAGAATAAGGCCTTCTTGATCCGAAACAAAAAAAAAGTACGTCAAAACCAATTGAAACGAAAAGTAGCAATACTTAGTTCACTAGGATTTCTTGCCAGAAGTTGAGACATGAAAAATATTATTTGAGAGTTATGTGGCATTACAATACAATATCCCCCTCGTTCCTGTTTCAGCCTTCCCTATCCCCATAACTCAAATTAACACTTCAAGGCAACCTTTTTGAATGGATAGGGCTAGAGAATTTATGGCAAGTACTGGAGCGGATTTCTTAAAACGCTTTTAGAATATTTTGATGATTGGATTATTCATCGGCGTCAGTGTGTTATTTTAGAGGGGTCCTACTTTGAAGGCGATACAACAAATTCAATAATAAATCATACAATGAGGTTTGAGGATATAGGTTCCAAAACCCGAATAAAATACAAATATTTCTGATTATCCTTCTACATGTTTTGCACTTCAATGATTGCTCGATATATGTATAGATAGGTAAGTCTGAAATATTGTGATTCTACTCTGAATTTTGTATCATCCATCTCCGGAGAATTTTCATCCATTCCATATCAATATTGTCACTTGTCAGAAACTGAGCAAGGAATGAACCAGGGTCTGTTAACCCAGTATGAGAATATTCATGTTTAATTCCAATATCTAAATTGGCTAATAAGGGCCAATTTAGGGAACCTTAATCAGGCCTGTGCTTCTGATCACGTTTTGGTCATGCGACCAGGCAGAGAGATCGGAGGAGATTTTCAACCGATTTAGTGAGGAAGAGTCGTGAAAGGGACGTCAAATGTCGTAACTCAGTCCACAGCTAGATCCAGATTGGGCACTTGTTTTTACCTCGTGTTGTATTCGTCTATATTTTTGTTTTGATATGATGGCATCTGCAGAGCTAAGTGAAAAAGAATTATTGACAGAAATGATAGAGAGATAGAGAGTAACATAGAAAGCTCGTACATAATAGAATGGTAAAACTTCGGCAATCACAGCAAGGATTTCGAATGGGCAGATCAACTGTGAGATGGTCAACTTCGTGCAAGGCTGCTTGGACGATTGAATCTGTGTTGTAGGTTTGTTATTCGACCTATCTCGGGCATTCGATTGTCCAAAGTTCGAAATCATTATTGACAAATTTTATAGCCTTGGATTCAAGGGTGGGTACAGAGTATACTAACCAATCGATATCTTTATGTCCAATAAATATCTCGCGAAGATGGGTGTCTAGCAGAGATCTGTGTTAGGACCCTTAGTATTCATTAAATTCGTTAAAGATCTACCCAATCATGTGAATAAGTATTACCTTTCAATTTACATCTCCATCAAGATTGAACTCTTTCTCATCACAGCACTGAATCTAACGGAGCTCATGATGAGGTGCGAGATGTTAGTGCAAATCTTGTGGCACAAAAAAGAATCATTCGTCTCATTTTCAATCTTAAACCAAGGGAGTCCTGTAGACCCGTATTCACCAATTATAGAATTATTACTGTACCATGCTTATAAATCCCTGCTCCATATACATAAAAACTTTGATTAGATGTTGAAATGTTCTGATTGACATGAATATCGTGTCAGATATTAAGAAATTCTTTGTTTTCCAAGTCATCATACAACTAAATTTCAGCATAGAGCGGAGCTAAACTTTTCAATCATGGCTGAAGGTTTTGGAACACAGAAGTATAAAAAATGTGGAATCACTCCTAACGAAGAGATGGTTTTATAGCAGAAATGAGTATTTAAGTTCAGTTATTGCCTGATTTAATTTTTTGTTAGGGAATAATTGTTTTTTCTTTCTGTATAGTCACTTATTGATGTATCTTATACAAATTCAATTCATCGAAAAGTGCCAGTGAACTATTATTATTTCAATATAAACTCATTCTAATATCTACACATTTCCTTAATATACTGAAAAGTTTGAATCTTATCAACAGGGACTCTATAATGCTAAATAATTGTCTAAACTAACCCTATTGTTTATGTGAATAGATCAGAATTTTCTGAGCATGCCACCTGTCTTTGTTTCTTTCCTTCAAGTCGGTTAATTAACATATTCAATTCACATAATGAATTTCGTGAGTACATAAAGCGAGAATGACAATTACTCGAATTAGGCAGAAGCTAGAGCGCCGCTTCCGTGAATTCAACGAAATTCACTTGGATCTCGGCTAAACCACATGCAAATCAGTGGATTCCTCCGACTCAGCGGAATATTTCCTCGACATATCTTCGCGTGCTCGCAAGGATCTGTGCGCTAAATTTACCATCTACACTGACATAATGGAAGACTGGGTTATTTATATTCCATTGCTTCGGTAAACATGCCGATATTGTTGTCGGAGATGCCGCATTCTTGATGTTCGTGATATCATATCAATTTTTATTATTTCTGAAATTGGCTTCTCGGGAGAATTATGGGTTTATTTTGCTCTTTTTTTGTCCGCATCAGAAGTGGGAGTAATACACCTAAGTTATGTGATTTTTTTCGGATGCCGGAATTCGATTTCTTCGGAGGCGTTCGAATGTGAATCGTAAAACAGTCGTTTTGGGTCGGAGGGTAGTAGGAATAGAATCACGACGAGAGATTTGTATATAGGTTGAGCATTTGGGAATATTTCGGTCGTGTATTTTTGAGTTTTTCGGTTGTCATATTCAGAGTATGATTAGATGTTTTCGTTTTATGATTCGACATTTGCTGTCTCTATGATCATACTAATAAATGAACAGATAGAACTTTATGACTCGAATTCTGGATTCATTTCCTTCGATCCTAAAAATATCTCTTCGAATATATGTACAGGGTGGGCAAATAAGCGAGGTAAGCGGCTATATCTCAGGGTCCACTCATCGTAGAGACTTGCGGTAAAAAATTTTACCACTAAAATAAACAAGAGAAAACACTGGAAATTGTTTTGAAGCTCATACCTCCACCGCTAGGGGGCGTAATAGCTATCGTCGAGTAGAAAAATGCATTTTACTCGAAAAATTTTCATATTAAGTTGGAAAAAAAATATCATCACTGTAAACCTTGGAAAATTCTCTATCTGTTTGAATTGTCACCTTCGATTTTGCGACATCGAATAAGGGTAGGTGAAAGGGAGAAATCTGACTGATTGAAATGTCTGTAACTTCAGTTTGGCTCAACATTTTTGAGCAAATTAGATCTTATTTGAGAGACAACATCTTGTTGATTAAGGAAAAAACATATTCATGATGAATTTGTTTTAGTTGCTCTCGATAGGGGGCGCTAAGTCAGAAGTTCATTGTTTTGTTCATTTTTCTCTGAAATTTCAAATGTAATGATAGGATTTTCTTAACAGAAACAAAAATTTCATTGAATTTGCATGAAAAATCCTGAAGGTCGCAAAGCGATAATTTCAGGCGTTCTGAAGTTATGGCTGAAAGAAGATATTCTTCAACTGATGCACTGCGAAAAACCAAATTGAGTCTTCAAGTTCTAACAGAAACAGAAATCCCATCAAATTTGTATGAAAAACCCAAAAGGTCGCAAAGCGATAGCTTCAGGGGTTCTCTAGTTATGGACGAAAAAAGATATTCTTCAACTGATGCACTGAAAAACTAAATTGTGTCTTCTTTCGGCCATAACTCCAGAACGCCTGAAGCTATCGCTTTGCGACCTGTTGGTTTTTTCATACAAATTTGATGGGATTTCTGTTTCTGTTAGAACTTGAAGACTCAATTTGGTTTTTCGCAGTGCATCAGTTGAAAAATATCTTCTTTCGGCCATAACTTCAGAACGCCTGAAATTATCGCTTTGCGACCTTCAGGTTTTTCATGCAAATTCAATGAAATTTTTGTTTCTGTTAAGAAAATCCTATCATTACATTTGAAAATTCAGAGAAAAATGAACAAAACAATGAACTTCTGACTTAGCGCTCCCTATCGGTAGCAGCTGAATCAAATTCATCATGAGTATATTTTTTCCTTAATCAACAAGATGTTGTCTCTCAAATAAGATCTAATTTGCTCAAAAATGTTAAGCCAAACTGAAGTTACAGACATTTCAATCAGTCAGATTTCTATCTTTCCCCCACCCTTATTCGATGTCGCAAAATCGAAAGTGACAATTCAAACAGATAGAGAATTTTCCAAGGTTTACAGTGATGTTATTTTTTTTCCAACTTAATATGAAAATTTTTCGAGTAAAATGCATTTTTCTACTCGACGATAGCTATTACGCCCCCTAGCGGTGGAGGTATGAGCTTCAAAACAATTTCCAGTGTTTTCTCTTGTTTATTTTAGTGGTAAAATTTTTTACCGCAAGTCTCTACGATGAGTGGACCCTGAGATATAGCCGCTTACCTCGCTTATTTGCCCACCCTGTATATCTTTTTTGTTTCTGATACTGAATGAATTATTTCATTTTTTTGACCTCATTTTATTCGAAAATATTATTTTGATTCAGTTGAAAATAATTTGAACCCTTATCATACAGAGTGCGGCAGAGCCAATTGACGAATTTTAAAGGACCGGATTTCTTTGGTTATGAGCTGCTTGAGTTGTGGCAGGGTCTGTGGATGATGTTTGAAGACTTTATTTTTAAGGTGATCCCAAAGTAAGAAGTCGCACATACTCCCTCTCAGTAAATGAAATTCGAACTATGTGGATTATAGCCCTATCCTGCTGGAACCAGATGTCACCCGATAGTGTTCTTCAGCAAGTTCTTTCAATTCAGGCGGTAGGAAGATTTCCAACATCCGAAACGTAACTCTGAAAAATTACTGATGTGACACCAAATAGTGGCTTTAGGTGAGTAGAGTGGTCTTTCTTGAAGATTACGAGGATTGACTAAGCTCAGTACCGAAAATTTTGCTTATTCATTGTTCCACAAAGGCAAGAATATACCCTACCACCGCTGAAATAAGTTGTTCTTGGAGAGATGTGCTGAATCATTTACTTACAACGATTTTTGCAGTTAACGCAGCCATCTTCATGACAGAATCCTGTTCAAAAATCAATCTGACACTACCGAAGCTATTTGTTTGCTTGACTACTGGTCGATTTAAAAAAAAAAAGGAAAATTTGGCTACCATTTGTTTCTACATAAGTAATGCCTTATAGTATTGCAATCATTTTCAGATTCAGAAACTATAGTTATCAAATTTTTAATTAGTGAATCGAACAGTAGCGTCAAAAAGGAGAATGACAAATGTTATATTCAGGGAAGAATTGTTCGAAATCCGCCAAACATTTCTCTTTAGCATCTGGCAAATAGATACAGTGATAAAAGATGTAAACCCCTTCTCAAAATATGGCTTGCAAACATCATTCCATTCATTTGGAGTATCACTTAACTTGTCTCGACAGCTATGGCTATTGGCACAAGAAAGTGTTTAAATTTTGTCAAAATACCAATGTCACTAAATCTTTATGACAATCATTGAAATTGATCCTCTGTATAATTTGCTTTTTCAGCATAAATTTGTATCTGAGAACACTAACAACTTCATTTGTCTTACCGAGAAAATAATATTATGAACTCTTTGCTACTCCAACAACTTTAATTGTCACATTTGTTATCCGTTGAGAAATCTTTACCATGTATTTCGAAAATCACATTTTGAATTTCAATAGAAAACATGCTCTACGCCAAGATAATACATGATAACTTTTGAATTGAACTACCGAGAACCTTGAAATTTTCAGGATATGTTCGGATCTCGAAGTCGACTGGAGATTTCGCAAAGGCCGTAATCAGCGCATGAATGAACGAGCGCTCAAACGCTATCTAATTAGTCTGACAACGATTCTCATGTCTCTCTGCATTTAAATTTTTCAGGTCTCCAAAGGACTCATGCCCATTCCTCATTATTATTCAAGACATCTAACTTGATTCAGGAAAGTTATAAAACCATCTGAGACCTAGCCATTCAAATAAATTCCGTGAAGCATCTTCAAAATTCAGCACTAAGTTGAAGGAAAACAAATGGCGAAATCTACATAAAAACGACCCTCGAGGAGTTAAAGCACCCCTGATACTTGAGGCTGTCAGGTCGACAATGAATTAAATGAACAATTTACCTAATGTTACTGAAGAGCTCCTAATAAAATCATAGACATTCTGATAACGTAAGCATTATAGCAATTTTGGGGATTCGAAAACCGGGAGAATTCAAATCGAATTTTCTCCAGCCATGTCATCCCTTATCGTTGTGGATTCCAACCCTTGTCTTACTCACCCTCCGTTTCCGCTTTACCTTGATGTTATCAAACAATCTGAAGATTGTTACCTCCTCCTTTCTGGGGACAATTAATGCTTAAGCCTACAGAAGAAGTTACAATGTTTACAAAACGTGCAAATTGCACCCTAATCTCAATTGTGAGATCGGTATTCCCGAAGCGTCTTATATTTATTGTGGTTCAGATCTTCTCGTCCCCCTATCAATTATCTATCTATTACTACCTATATAGGATTTGTTGATGGGTAAAATTTTACTTCCGAGCAGTAGTGTGTAGGTACATGTGATCACTTTTGCTATGACTTTAAATTTGATACACGCACCAATAGCGGATTCATCGGCGACCAATCACATACGATGAATTGTCAAATTACCGCGTCTTTGTAAATTCCAGGAGCGTATCACGAATTGAACTATGCGAAATCGTTGCAAGATGTAGCGTCAATCAACTTCCAAAATCTATATGTTCCGAAATTTTGACACGCATCTTTTCAAGCTTGGTACCAACGAGAAAAAAAAATTGGTATGGCACTGGTGTCTTTTGTACGCTAGTCCTTTGACTTAACTCGTGACCTGTTTTTGTACCAATCTACTTTGTACGTTTCACTGTGCAATTTGTCAAATGTTTTACTTCGCACTTTCCACTTCTGGATGTTTTTTATATTTTATTTGAGAATTGAAAAGTGGAGAGTAGCAGAGTACCTAACTCGATACAACAGACCAAAGGTTTTAAAGAGGCTGTGAAAATTCTCAGTTCCCATCATAATTATTTTCGTTGTATGTGAAAATAATTTCTTATGAATAGAAATGGTATGAATACGAGTTCTTTTCTGCCACCATTCGATTCTATTTTGAAAGTATCTGCAATCAAAGATGAAGAGAAATATTATTCAGTTATACATATAGGTACTTTCCACAGAAATTCATTTGTTATTTTTTTCAAATACAATTTTGTAACAATTTTCATGAATTTATAATTGAAATTTGTTATTGTTGAAAGCAAACAATGATTTTAGAAAATTTTTTTTATCGAAATCTATATTATGGTTAAGTCTTTTCAATTTGAAACATTGTGCAATTTTACAGTTCACCAAATTGTTGTTGTATCAAGGAATTTTTTCTAATTTATCTTCTTCTAATCGAAGGTTTCCAAATCACATTTAATGTAAATTTCAATTGGATCAATGGAACGTCAGTTCAATTTACATCTATTCCTTATGTTCTGCGCATCAATGCCCCAAAGTCCTGTTACCAACCCTTAATTAACATAATTCTGATTCAATTCAAATTATCTCTTCTCCACATATCACCCGAAGGTATAGTATTTCAAGAATATCTCAGCTCTGATCTGCATGTGCTGAACTAAGATCGAAGAGACAAGGGATGTAACGAACTATTGCCCTTCATTTTAGGATAGCTAGCTTGCAGATTCATTCTTTTTATATTCCTATTATTTCTTGGGAAAGCAATCTTGCGGAAAATTGCTTTCTCGTACTTTCGTATTTCATTGTTGCATAGTTTGAACCCTATCTGGTAATGAAACTGTCTTATTTCCTGAGATTAAGATAGAATAACCGTAAAGCAGAAAAGTTTTATATCTTTAGATTGTATCGAGCGCAATATCCATCTTCGAAACATTACAATTTTTGGTTGAGCCTTGTCGAATGAATGTTTGGAATGATTGGAACAACAAATTTCATTAACATTAGCATCGAAATTCATAGTCATAATCTTTTGGAAAGGGCTGCTTAAATTATGGAATCGCTTAACATAAATGAATGCATTATCAACATAGTATTCAATTGGATCACTAATCGATCACAAATCAAACGAGGCATATAAATTGATGGGAATTTTCTTGTCCCAGCTGCATTGTGGTATTTTTCAATTATATGTTTAATTACAACAACTCCCCTCCTACCCAAGAGGCTTAGGCGGTTAATATCAGAGTAATGTAGGTTTAACTGAATGCTGACAGCCTCATTCTCATGAGTAATCCGAGGTTTTGTACATTGAACAAATCCAGAGGTTAATCGATAATAGAGAGTGAGTGATTCACATCACTTCTTAGTTTTCAACAAAAAAAAAAGTTAGCTTTGTGAATCATTTTTAGGATGAAAAAGCTTTCGGTATCCGCATCCAAAATGCATTTTAAACTATTCTGAATAACTTTGGTTTTGTGTGTGTGGCAACTTTTAACTTCTACGATTCCAATCCGATTTATATAGATTCTGGTGTGGGAATACCGCTGAAGATAGTCTGATGATCATCAACTGTCATTAGACCCTCTACAGTCCAAACCAGTACAATTCGTTTATGGAAAAAATTTCTGCTTCTCTGAAGATAGGGTTCAGCATGCGCAAGCGTGTAAGTTCCGGTATTTTATATATCGCGTTCGGCCTTTTTGATTTGGTTGAAATTCGTTGAGTATGTTATGATTAAGATTCTTCCATAGGAATTTCAGCTTTTTTGCGACATAAGATACGCGTAGAACATTCGCAAACATGTTATTACTGAAATTCTCCTTCCTAGCCTTCTACTCGTATATTTCGATGAAATTTGAAACCACCTTATTGATGAAGTGTGATGACTTTCTCGTAGAATGGTTATATTCCGAACAGTGTCTTTAGGCCAAAGATTGTACAGCGTGCGGCAGCTTCTTTCGGGCTAGTAATGTATTTTGTCAATTCTTGGCATTGTAGGTTTGAAAGCAATAGTAATATTATTATAAAACTTCGATGTTATATTTGTTCTATATTATTATTTTCAAGGGTACTTGTTACATTTTTGTTAATTGCGTATGTGATTTATACTCTGGCTGTAGTTCGTTTAATATTGAAATTATATTTATTCTTCTCAAAATACTTCTTGGAATAATACTCTGTTCTTGTTCGAAACATATGAAATATAATGATTCGAAAGATTGAATGAATGTAACGTAATGATGTTAATACATAATGATAATAATAGGTCCATTACAATTATGGATCACAAATTTCAATTTCAAAATTCGTATGAATGAAATGGGAGACTCCTTATTACATTCTTCTTGCAACAGCCCTTCTCGTAAATATATTTGTTCGAATGGATATCATCAGAGGAATCTTCTACGCAATTACCATTCAGTTTATTTCATATATGTAAACAGGAATTTTCTTCTCACACAAATTCAAATTAATATAAATCGTCGTTAATAAATAAATCAGTATTACGCTGATTTCTAACCATTTAATTGAATTTCAAAGCAAAACCATATTTTGATTCAAACTATCGTTCTGGTTCAAATTCTAGCACTGACTTTGATGAAGGTGAAAATCTCATAAATCTATACGCCTAGGCTGATAGTGTATGGCAGATTTCGCTCTCCACAAGAAACTGCAATGGTTTCTTGATCTTAAGGTATTCCACCCACGATAGGAGATACTCTGAGAATTAAGATTGAATTATTTTTTACACATTCATATTAATATTATGAGTATTATTAAACTGAATATATTAGCTGATGAAGAAGAAGAGAAGGTTATATTTCCACCTACTGGGTGAATAATATAATATAAAATCAAGTTTATTTCTGGAACAAGAGCCTTATTCACATTTTTTGTGAGATTTGATACACTTACCTATTAATATAGGATCTTGATAAACGATTGTAATATCGTAGTGGTCTTCAAAATAATTTCAACTTTCGCGGGTTCAAAAATAAAGAGTGATCTCATTGTCACCAGTTTGATCTCATGATAGGATTTTTCATCTACTCCAATTTGGTGAATATTTTATTTGAATTTCTCTACCTGACAAATGTGCCTAAATATTATTTTTATCGAATATTGAATTTATCCATACTCATTTATTGACCTTAATTATAATGATATATTTTTCACTTTTTGGAAAACCTGAAATGAACTTTGAATTTGAATTGGATTCCATATAAGTACGAATTCAATGAAAAATTCGAAAGATAGGAATAGTCTACCTCAATTAACTCTTTCCTTTTTCAAGGCTACCAATTCACCGAAAAAATGCACATAATGTATTGAAACTGTACCTACAGCACTACAACTTTTGAATCAGAGGAGACAAAATCTGATATCTCATTCACGTTCTCTTCTAAAAAGAGTAATGGTCATTTTTGGCCATCTTCTATTGTTTTCGAGTTATAAGCGGAAATTGGCAAAATGCTGATATCGAAAAAAAATTATATCTCCGCTAATGCTGATGAAAGAGCTCTGAAATTAAAACATTATAGAGGCACTTTTTCAAGTAGAATCCAGTGGCATACTGGTCTCCTTAGCAGGATTTTTGATTACGAAGCTATGTTTTTTAAGCTTTATTTTCACTTTGAAAGTTGTAGTGCTGAAACATAGAAATTTGCCCACCCTGTACTTATCAAACTTTAATCGGTTTCTCGTGATTTATTCGAAGAAAAGTCATTGTCCCATCAATTCTATGAATTCGTTAGATTATAAGTGAATACAGGGTGTCCCATAAGTGGCACGTCACAGTGACACCGAAGGTAGGTCAGCTAAAGAGGGACCTAACCAGCCTAACATGACCCCAGTAAAAGTTGCATGGTTTTCGAGTTATTACCAAATTACGTTTTTTAGTGAATTTTCACCTTTTTTAACATTGTCAGGGTCAGAATTCTGCTGGAAAGCTCTCGAAGCTTATTTTTTTGTTGTAATGGAATCTTAAATAGTTATTTAAGATGACATGAGTATGATTCTGTCAAAAAGTTATGTGGATTTCCGTAAATTAATGGATAAATCTTGATTTCAATTGCTAGCAAAACGAGAACTTCGAGTTTGGACACCTGCTGTGAAAAAAAAATAACGAGCAAGTAACATCAAAAAATTGGGCATTTTAGACAGATTTAGAAATGGTACAATACACGAATCTTATGCCCATAAAACTAGGTATTTTCATCATTTTACCGATGCCCTACTTAACTAAGTTGAAACTAGGAACCCCGCTATTAGGTAATTTTGCCGCTTGCTATGACATTACATTTGATACCGGGCTTTGTTATTATTTGTTAAAGTCACAATAGGGAAAAAGATAGATTAGGGGAAGCGAAAAAGGAATATTATTGAAAAAAAAGGTAAATTAATTAAAAACAGACTTAACTTTCGATCATTTATTTAATTCTTAAATCTAACTTACAGTAAATGTTCAAACTGTTTCCCTCGGACTCTAATGCATAAATGACACCGTTTTATAAAATTTAAGAATTAAATAAATAATCGAAAGTTAAGTCTGTTTTTAATTAATTTACCTTTTTTTTCAATAATATTCCTTTTTCGCTTCCCCTAATCCATCTTTTCCCCTATTGTGACTTTAACAAATAATAACAAAGCCCGGTATCAAATGTAATGTCATAGCAAGCGGCAAAATTACCTGATAGCGGGGTTCCTAGTTTCAACTTAGTTAAGTAGGGCATCGGTAAAATGATGAAAATACCTAGTTTTATGGGCATAAGATTCGTGTATTGTACCATTTCTAAATCTGTCTAAAATGCCCAATTTTTTGATGTTACTTGCTCGTTTTGTTTCAAGGATTTTTTTTCACAGCAGGTGTCCAAAGTCGAAGTTCTCGTTTTGCTAGCAATTGAAATCAAGATTTATTCATTAATTTACGGAAATCCACATAACTTTTTGACAGAATCATACTCATGTCATCTTAAATAACTATTTAAGATTCCATTACAACAAAAAAATAAGCTTCGAGAGCTTTCCAGCAGAATTCTGACCCTGACAATGTTAAAAAAGGTGAAAATTCACTAAAAAACGTAATTTGGTAATAACTCGAAAACCATGCAACTTTTACTGGGGTCATGTTAGGCTGGTTAGGTCCCTCTTTAGCTGACCTACCTTCGGTGTCACTGTGACGTGCCACTTATGGGACACCCTGTATATTGAATATTCATATAATATATCCAATTTCTGTTCGGTTCATTTAACGTTCGAACCGAGAACATTTTCCATTACTCGAGTAAATGATGATGGAAATCTGCTCGTGTATGGCCTACTATCCCGGAAAAACCAGGCCATGTTTCCCAACAATCTAAACCTCAGCCTCATGATTAATGGTCCCAAACAAGATAATCACCCATATCTTGTTAGTATAACTTTGTTTTGACCCGTATTTACATTCGAGAAAGGTTTCGATGTCAAACTTGTAGGAGATACAGGAGAGCTCCCACTGGTCCTGTTAACTTTTGCTAAGCTTCGTACGGGTCGTGAGATAAGAACAGCCTGAAAGGTATTTTCCTCAAGCGATTATAGCGGTTTGATTGATAGCTCGACGTTTATTATCACAATTCAATTAACGTGATTGAACAGCATAGTGTATCGAAATTTCATCATAGCATCGAATTAAGTCTTTAAGAATTACGTCTTTCTTCTTCATGGTGATCAAAAACTAAAATTGACTTTAGTTAATGGCCACCTTGATGTTGAAGAAAAAATCACATCCAAAAATGGTTCGATGTGAAAATCACTGAACAGTCCAAAGCTGAAAATATCTGAAACTGACATAATGGACTATTTTATTGATGTTTATAATACTATATTTGACACGATAGAATTAAAATATAGAGCAAAACTGATAAATCAGCGAAAAAATTTTGAAAATCCATCAATAAATGACTAAGAAATATATTCTTTAAATTTACGTATTTTAGCGCGGAACGTCTTTGGTCTGTGACGTCACGGCACTTGCCTGTGATCGCTACACCATAAATTACGTTTAAATACTTAGCCGCGTCAAGGCTTTCGCGCCGTTTGTAGTTGTACAGTATAGTTTTAACTCGAGTTTTGTTTTTATGTCACCATAATGGAAGAAGGCTTCGTGAAAGGACAAAGTGACAATTTGCCTAAAATAGTGATGGAGTTTTTCTCTTCAAATCCATCTTATGTCAGTGCTGAAATAAAAGGAGTTAAAATTTTCAAGTAAGTATCTACTTTTGAGTTTGCTTCATCATGGTTCAACTTATAACGATGATTTATTTAAAAAACGTTTCATAAACAGTTTGTAGTTGAGTACTGGTTGTTGAAGTCTATCAATGGCAAAACATATTTAAGTGAGGAGTAAAAAGTAAAAAGAGAAAAAGTAATTGATATGTATGTATATATGATAGTAAGTTGTTTCAGCCATCGTGTAACGAACAAAACACGACACGAACGGCACAAGTGATTGTACACCAATGAATTCGTAAGCACTCTGCGAATACCAGTCGTCTAGTGTGTGACGTCACGCCTCTTACACGTACTAAGAAATTATTCTTCCAAACGCAAATTCCAAGTTCCATAACTTTTTCATTTCTAGAGATATTTCAATGATTCTTCCACATTTTTGTTTCATTTTACTTAAATTTTTAGAATTAATCCTTAACAGAAAAATGAAAACTAGTCCATTAGGGGTAGTTTTCTGTTAATGAAAATATTTTGGGAGCACCTCTTCAGTAAAACTGACTGAATTTTTTTTATTGGATTCCCAAATTCCTGAATTTCAAAATTGATAGAAGAGTCCTACAAACAGAAATCAATGAATTGTTTCAACCCATACAATTTTTATCTCTTATTGATAATATTTTCAAACTGAACAACGCTAAAAGTGATCAATCAGTGGCAAATATGAAAATTTTAACAAATATACGATATCTATGTGTTGCGTATGTGTAAACAGAAAGTTCTCACTTGGTAAATGATAATAGTTACAAAACCTAGAATGAAGTAGATTGTATTGCTGATTTTTCAGGTATATAAAGCACGACAAATTGACAAATCATGGCTCTACACCTCTTGGTAGTATGTTTGAGTGCTAGAATATGTCATTCTGAATGGTAATCATCTTCAATTTGAGTATTTATTCATTGTAGTTTTTATTCATGCAATTTTATTCACTACCAATTTCAACAAATTATTCAATCTCTCATCAGAATCTTAAGAAATTTAACAAAAACAGATTCTAGCTTGACTTGATATTCAAGTAGAAGTTTTTCAATGTCGAGTCAAGTTAAGTCAAGAATCCATTCATCAAGTACATTCTATCAAGCTACTTTGCTTCCAGTTCTTCAATTGTGTAGTGTGCGCATCGATAAAAAAAATTTTGAAATGTAAATAAATCTTGCAAAAAACACTTTTATTTATGAAACTTATTGTATACAAGAACAAAAAATATCAATGATTTTGAAATGGAAACACAAATAAAATAAATATAAAACATAACAAAATATATAATAAGATAGTTTCTTAATATTGATAAATCTCCAAGCACCATTTGATTACATCATTTTTCATTCAGGATCATGACATATGAGACATCTTATGGATTTTTCGCCTAATCTATTGCGGATTTTTGTGAGAGCAGTTCTAGAAAACTGTCTGTCAACAGAGATCCTGGCTATCTCAGTCAAGTTTGGAAAAACGTTTTCGTGCCCTTCACATCATTCGAAAGTACATCCAGAACTGTCAGCGCGTGTTTCAGTCAAGAATCTGACTATTTCATAATGCAAAGCCATTTCATTTGCTCGTTATACAAAAAAATTTCCTTTAATAAACTTAGATCAATGTTAAATAAGTCTATTCTTCCTTTGAAGATGACTATTGAGTCTATGCGCACACGAACTTGCAGAAATATATGCGACTAGTCCGAATCAAGGTCAAGTAATATAACGCATCTTGATATCAAATTGTAGGATTTCACATATGCCTACTTATGCGTTTCGTCCCTGGCACACACACCGGACTTATCAGTGTGACTTTGGTATATTTGTGTGTGCCGTGTCACAGACGCTTGGGGAATTTATTATTATCGGGAGCCGCCGGGACTCGAACCCGGCACCTTGTCGCATCTCGGTGAGTGAGTCGACACTCTTAACCTCTAGGCCACCGAGTGCTGTCTTTATTGTTGCTATGTGGAGCTTTATGAGAAGCCGCCACATGACTCCCTCCCCAGTGACGGAGGAACGAAACTTATGCGTGTTACGAGGTCATCGGTGCAGCCGGGTGATTGCCGCCTAATCAGAGCTGCACCTCGCGGCATCGTGCGGACGGTGAATGCCGCCTATTCAGGTCCGCTATACCGCGGCAGACCAAGGAGCACGTATTGCACGTCATGGGAATGGGCGTCTAGAGTTTCGTTGCAAATTGCAGATATATTGGAGCTACGCATCAACCTTCTGCTTTCCAGGACACATCGTTAACACGGTCATTCCCATCACGTCGGGGTCACCAATGTAGGATTTCACATATGCCTACTTATGCGTTTCGTCCCTGGCACACACACCGGACTCATCAGTGTGACCTTGGTATATTTGTGGGTGCCGTGTCACAGACGCTTGGGGAATTTATTATTATCGGGAGCCGCCGGGACTCGAATCCGGCACCTTGTCGCATCTCGGTGAGTGAGTCTACACTCTTAACCTCTAGGCCACCGATTGCTGTGTTTATTGTTGCTATGTGGAGCTTTATGAGAAGCCGCCACAAAATCAATCAATAATTATCTCAAATCAGGTGAAGTTCAAGTATGTGATTTGTCACGAGCTTGATTTTCAAGTCAAGTAGTTGGTTGAAATATCAAGCTACTTGGCTTGATGACCCCCCATGCGCAACTTCCACCCTTGGGGACTACATATATAGGTACTTATAGAGAATCGTATGCTCTCGAAGGGCGCAATTGAATGAAAAGCTTCTGATTGCATGCCAGTGGTTTTCTCATTCTTTTAAATTCATTTTTGAAAATTTATCTATCCTACTTCATCGTTTTTCATGATATTTTTAAACCGCGATCGTATTGTTCAAAAAAATATTCATTTCAATTCAATGCGATACTTTTATTTCAGAAAACAGTGTTTGATTACACTCAATGATTGCCTTCCTTTGATGTCCGCATTTCACCAAATTATATTGTGGCTTTGGAGTGCCGCGAACACAGAAAATATCAACCTCATCTCTACGATGAACTGTTCTGCATATCTCCATAAAATTTACAGAAAAAAAAATGGTTTCATCCCCCTAATTGTAGACGTCCACTGCGCCGATGTAGACCGATGCTGCGAATTAAACAAGTGGCGCAATTACCACGGACCGGATGTGATAAATTGAAAAGGCCCGGATCATCCGGACTTTGTAATTGGGAATGGACCCGCAGACGTCGCTAATTACCATGTATATAACATGTTGACACATGCATCCCCCCGACTTTGTCGAGGATTGATGCGAGAAATTTCAGATATATATGCTTATTAGAGCAATAAAGGTCGCGATTTTGTTGGGATACCCAACCAGAGAATCGCGCCTTCTGAGGGATGTCTTATAAACAGTAGCGGCATAAAGTCACGTAGTCACTTGCGAATCGAGATGCTATCTTGATAATTCATGAGTTTGCAGGGAGCGTTTGTCATTCTGGGGATACATTAGTGGTCTTAGACAAATATTCGGGTTATTCCGATAAGTGTGACAGAGTCCAAATGTAAGCAGGTAAAGACGAATGTACATTACCTAACTGTCAATGAACTGTGTGAGTATCAAAGAGAACATAGAGGGACGACGAGGAGTTGACTGCTAATGTAGACAAATTTTTCGTCTATATCTGAATACTATGTTCGAATATGCATCTGCCAGTGTCACCTCAGCATCCTTCAGTAGATCATTGTTCACACGTTGAACTAATCATTACTTTGTGTGTTGACAGTCATCAGAACACAAGGAACAACTTCTAGGAATGAGAATAGCATCGAAGAAAATTGTAGAATATAATTAACGTTGAGTATTTCAAAGTTATCAATCTATATATCTCGACTCTAGTATCCCTATGTTGTACTTCTTTAAAGCTAAGAGTTTGTATGAGCTGGGAGAACCAGTTTCGTTCTATTTGAGCTTTGTTTTTTTTGTTACTACTAACTACAGGTATAGCAATTCCAATTTTTTGTTTGTCGGTTCCAGTGATGAAAAAATAGTTTTCCCAACTTTGCGCTTAGGAGTACGAGGTACTGCCCAACCGCCTGTTGTAGATGAACTGTAATAATTTTAAGGTCAAAAGGGCCTTGTGCCTGGAATGTCCTTGAGAATTCATGAAAGCAACAAAATTAATCGACTGGGTACAAAATGAGAATGTTTAACTTCGCCAAGAGAATATGTCGATTCCAAAAATATCTTTCGCATTGTGGCAAATCCGTTCATTCTGCCATAACTTGTGCACCAAAATCGTACGAAGATATCTTAGTTTCGCACAGATTCCATGATTATATTTCATTATACAGGGTGTCCGGGGAATAACTGTACATACTCTTACCAGAGATAGAGTGGGACTAGCTGATTACTGATTGACTGTAAAAAATTAATTTCTGGATTGCCCTAGAAAGATACAGGGTGATTTTCCAACTTCATGGAAATACTTAGACCATCATAAAATCCAAACTTATTGACGAATAGCATTGAAACTTGGGAGATTATTGGTACATGCTAAGGTCGAGTCAGAACGATATCAATTATTTCATTATTCCAGGGCCGGACTCATTAATCTTCATTTAAATTGTTCAGGGTAAAAAAAACACTTTGTATTTCGAATTACAAATAATTGATTCGCTTTTCAGAAAGAAGCTAAATTAAGCTTCAATTTGCGGTATCGCTTAAAGTTGTCACATCAACAATTATTTTTTTATGAATTTTTGAATTTGGATAAAGTTCGAAAAATTGAATTTTTCACCATGAAGAGAACTGAAAATCTCATGTTTGAATATAAAATGCGAAAGTATTAGTAGAAAATTTTCAAAAAAGTTCAGAGCTTTAATAAGCACATTCGATAACGAAACAATAACAAATGAAACAAACTAAAATACATTGAAGAGTACCTAATAAAAACGAAAATAGGAACGAATGAATTGCAGAGTCAACGTTATTTCAGAAGTGGTTCGAAATGAAAACCATTAGCTTGTATACATTTCTCTTGCCGAATGTTCAAATTGGATACAGCCTTGCGAATCATATCGCCATTATTTCTTAAAATATCGCAACAGTTGATAATTCTGTTCATCAGTTGTTCTCTTGACTGGATTTCTTCAGAATATACCATATCCTTCAATTTTCCCCATAAAAAATAATCTAGCGGGTTGAAATCTGGAGATCGAGGAGGCCATGGAATGGGTCCTCCTCGACCTATCCACCTATTTGGATAGGTATTGTCGAGGTAACTTCTCACTTCCAAACCAAAATGAGGTGCAGCTCCATCATGCTGGAAATAAATTCCTCTAATATTTATTCCTTGTAGCATGCCGGGTAAAATATTTTGTAAGAAATCTAGATAAATCGCACTTGTAAGGCGACCGTCAAAAAAATGAGGCCCAATCAAATGTTTGTTTATCACAGCACACCAAACATTTACTGAAAATTTATGTTGTGAATTCCTCAGTCTTATACTGTGTGGATTATTTTCGGCCCAAATATGCGAGTTATGAATATTGAACACCGTCTCTGGTGAATTGAGCCTCATCACTGAATATTGTTCTGTACTGTAGTGACTCTGTGATTTGCTATCCAATGTGATAAACAAACATTTGATTGGGCCTCATTTTTTTGACGGTCGCCTTACAAGTGCGATTTATCTAGATTTCTTACAAAATATTTTACCCGGCATGCTACAAGGAATAAATATTAGAGGAATTTATTTCCAGCATGATGGAGCTGCACCTCATTTTGGTTTGGAAGTGAGAAGTTACCTCGACAATACCTATCCAAATAGGTGGATAGGTCGAGGAGGACCCATTCCATGGCCTCCTCGATCTCCAGATTTCAACCCGCTAGATTATTTTTTATGGGGAAAATTGAAGGATATGGTATATTCTGAAGAAATCCAGTCAAGAGAACAACTGATGAACAGAATTATCAACTGTTGCGATATTTTAAGAAATAATGGCGATATGATTCGCAAGGCTGTATCCAATTTGAACATTCGGCAAGAGAAATGTATACAAGCTAATGGTTTTCATTTCGAACCACTTCTGAAATAACGTTGACTCTGCAATTCATTCGTTCCTATTTTCGTTTTTATTAGGTACTCTTCAATGTATTTTAGTTTGTTTCATTTGTTATTGTTTCGTTATCGAATGTGCTTATTAAAGCTCTGAACTTTTTTGAAAATTTTCTACTAATACTTTCGCATTTTATATTCAAACATGAGATTTTCAGTTCTCTTCATGTTGAAAAATTCAATTTTTCGAACTTTATCCAAATTCAAAAATTCATAAAAAAATAATTGTTGATGTGACAACTTTAAGCGATACCGCAAATTGTAGCTTAATTTAGCTTCTTTCTAAAAAGCGAATCAATTATTTGTAATTCGAAATACAAAGTGTTTTTTTTACCATGAACACTTTAAATGAAGATTAATGAGTCCGGCCCTGGAATAATGAAATAATTGATATCGTTCTGACTCGACCTTAGCATGTACCAATAATCTCCCAAGTTTCAATACTATTCGTCAATAAGTTTGGATTTTATGATGGTCTAAGTATTTCCATGAAGTTGGAAAATCACCCTGTATCTTTCTAGGGCAATCCAGAAATTAATTTTTTACAGTCAATCAGTAATCAGCTAGTCCAACTCTATCTCTGGTAAGAGTATGTACAGTTATTCCCCGGACACCCTGTATACCTCTCATGTCACGGCTTGATCATTTATCTGCGAATTTTGTGATACAGAAAAGAGTTCTGCCAACGAATATTTTTCAATGTAAATATCACTAAACGATATATATGGAAATATCTCATTAATTCCAATGAAAATTCAGTGAATTGTAGTCAATAGAGTATAATTCTCGTACAGAAGCACATTCTAACACTCGTTCTTTCAAAAACTGGTCACTTCGTGGCTCATTTTTCGAATTTGGAACTCTTGGAAGAATATCAATGCCTTCTGCATGATAAATTACTATTCTTCATTTCATCCTTTTTAGGATTTACTTGGAAAAATAGGTGGAACGGAAATGAATCATGGAGTCTATATTTCAATCTATACCTATTTAAATAAGTTACATATTCAGTGAGCCCTCTTTTCTGCAAACCGAGACACTAGCTATTCACACTTGTAACCAAGAGTATCTCAAAGGGGCGCGTATTTATATCACTACGGACAGCCAGGCCACGCTGAGGTTATAAATTGTCATATTGGCTTCGCGTAAAAGCTATGGGGACCGGGGCACTGTGGTATTGAAGAAAACGAAAAAGCCGATGAACTTGCAAAAAAGATATCATGGTTAACACCTGTTAGTCCTGGGCACTTCTGTAGGCTTGGAAAATACCAATACAAGACAGCAGTCCAACAATGGGAGAGGGACAATAGGAAAACCCTCTTGAGGTCTAGCTCAGACAAAGAAATTTGTGGTGCTTCCACCGACCCATACCTGAAAGCTCCTGAAGCCACGAGCTGATCTTCGGGTAATGGTGGGACTGTTGACAGGACACTGTCAGTGCAAATACCTTTTGTACCTCATGGGTGAGTCAGCAGATGAGATCTGCAGACTTTGTGGAAAAGAGGTAGAAACAGCCGAACATATTGTGTGCAAATGCGTGGACCTGTCTGGTCTAATAACCACTCATATGGGGAAGGGAGTTATGAATACTCACGAAGTAAAATCGAATTTGAAAAAATGATCGTACAGCATTTTCATCACTAACTGAAAGTTTCTAAAATTCAAATATGTCTTAGTGTTCGACATGTTTTATTCATTATTTTTTTGTAATAACTCAACCGATGCAATACCTATATCAAAACTTTATTCGATTTCTAGTTGTTGATGTTTATTGAAAAAAATCAATAGCAAAGGTTGAATATTTCTGAAATCAATTGACAGTTCCCACTGTTCGTTTCGTATTCCATACAATTCGTCTTATTACCACCACAAGGAGCTCTTTCATTGTAACACGCTCACATCAAAATCAGTTATTGCCCCTCCACTGCTAAAACAATTGTATATATACATACCAAGTATATGGCAGAATGATTCGACACAAAGCCATCGTATATATCAATGTTTGTTAGAATAATGGTTTGAAGGGAGAGACCTGGATAAATTTGCTGCCAGTCTGGAGATTGAGAATGGGGAAGCTATGGATTATTGTTATGTTGCTTAGGATATATGTGACAATAGATGTAGTAATTATGATGCCGATACCATATACGTAGGCCTTTTTGATTATAACCATTTTAAAAAACTATTGAATGAAGGAATGCTACGGTGAGAATTTGTTTTCAGTTAAATTATAGTTTTATAAAAAAGAATATGTTTGTAAGCATTGTATTCGATGCTTTTGATATCAACAACTCAACAACAAGCAGAATATTCTGTCTAATATTATACAATCATCTACCAAATGAAACAAAGAACATCACAAACTACAATATATTTAAGCAGAGAATATTCTCGATGTTGATGGATATGGAACCCTCTTGCTTACAAGATTATTTAGGAAATAAGTAGAAATTGTACTACTTTTTTTGACATTATTTCATTTCATGTTGTAAACTTGAGACGATTCTGAAATAAAGAGTATTTATTATTATTATTATTCACTTGATGGATATCATTCGAGCTGAAAACAGTAGAAAGCTGAATATCATAAGCATATCCAAAGCTGGAAAATGAGTTAAGCTTTGAAAAGATTGAAAGTATTGAATATACTAGAGGTCCTAAAATTGAACCTTGTGGTACGCCCGAACGATTACGATAGCTCCCCTCCAAAGGCTTCTATCAAAAAGATAACTCCTGAAGAATCTCAATGGCCCCTCATTGAAACCGATGTGTTTTTTCAGCACAAAGTAATTTATGATCCAAACTGTCAACAGCTCTCATGAAATCAAGCAATACCAGGGCTGAGATTAATTTTGAATCAGCGATCGTCCAATATCATCCTACCTTTTCCATAGAGCAGTTATCGCAGCTATATGACTTTCTAAAACCAGACTGATGATCAGGTATTATAATAATAATAATTTTCTTTTAGGAACTTCCGATGGAAATCTTCTAAAAAACATAACAGAATATTATCTGGTGTTACATCTAGAGAATTGACTTCAATTTCATGTTTTCTCCGTCAATTATTGAATTTGAAATGATCTGTTTTTTTTCTGTAGGTAGAAAACCATTTTTTGCGGTTGATTTGAATTTTCCATCAGATGAACCATTCGCTTGTCTATATCTTCTTGCATACTTTTGTATAATGTATGTCTGATTGCGTATCTGCATGAGGCTAACAGTTTTTTTCTATTTTGCATATATTCAATCATACTAGCATATGTAGAACACCACACCAGAGAAGCATGTTCAAGAATACTTCTAACAATGGAGCAGTAAGTTACATTTGGTAGGGGAGGACATTTCCAGTAAAAGAATCTACCCTTGACGATCTGAAGTTTAACACCCTATGAAACATCAGAAATCTACTCATCTTTTTCATTTTATAGCAAAAGTTTTCGCGTTATGATAATTCATAAATTCTCAAAAAAGGGATAATGAATGTATGAAATTTTCAATGTGGCCACAAAAATGCTTCACTGAATATCTTCCGTGAAGATAACTCATTCAACTTCTAACATATCCTTGAGATCAGCCAGTAAAATTATCCGAATCGGACAGTCAGCGAAAAAGTAGATTATAGGCATTTGGGAAGATAAGAAGACACTAAGTGAACATGATCGACCCCGAGCCGGATGTAGGTAGTAAATGAAGTGACATACTTCACCTGAATTAATGACATAAAACATTTGTTCAGCAGTATAGATCCTAGAACTGAGCTTCGAGATACCCCTAGTTCTCATTGTCTATTGCGTCGATCTATTTCTTCAATACTGTTTTTTATTATTTTTCAATCAAGAGCAGTAGAAGGAATATGTGACATATAAGCCACTAATCGAATAAATCTACTCTGCATATATTCAATTATATCAGCATATTTGGTTTATGTAGAATACCCCACTCCAGAAGCATGTTCAAGAGTACTTCTCTTCTAACAATGGAGGAAAAGTACCTATAACTGGTAGGGTAAGATATTTCCAGTAGAAGAATCCACCCTTTACAATCTGATGTATAACACCTTATCTATCAGACATCTTCTTAATTTCATAGGAAACATTCAAAATTCGAGTTATGACAATTCATAAAGTTCTCAAGGAAAGGAAATTAAATGTATGAAACTTTCAATGTAGACAAGAGGAGGATTCACTGAATATCTTCCATGATAATAACTCATTCAACTTCTAACATATCCACGAGATCTGCCAGTAAAATTATCCGAATCCGAGAGTCAGCGAAAAAGTAGATTATAGCCATTTGGAAAGATAAGAAGACACTAAGTGAACCTGATCTACCTCGAGCCGGATGTAGGTAGTAAATGAAGTGACATACTTCACCTAAATTAAAGACATAAAACGGATGTTCAGCATCCCGGAGCCCCCGGAAGGTAGATATCTCGACAGGAAGATTACATGTGCATCGCCGCTGCAGATATCTGCTGTCGTGAATGGCCCAGGATCAGGAGCAGGGCCAATCGGAATTTCCAATATTCGCGAGAATGTGGAAGATTTCCACGTTCATCCGTGATAACCCAGCGTTTCATTATTCCTATTGCTCCGGCTGAGTCTCACGTATCACAACGTCGGAGCAGACTAACAAGTATTTGTTCCATCCAATTATTTCTCTATTGACGCAAGCCATGGAAGGAGATATCCTCGAAGAATTTCGGGGTTTGTATTCCGTCGTCTAGGTTGTGACGAGAAATATCTGAGATGATGAGACTGATGTAGAAATGAGGCGGGGGATCGTTGCACCATGCCTTACTCGTTTCGCTTTGTGGCATGCAGGAGCTTAATTTCACGGCTTGCATTCCAAATTTTGGTAATTTTGTGAAACGAGGATTTCGTATAAATTGTGTGCAGGAGGGATCTACCAATATTGTGTATAAGGTTGTCTGAATTTATGAGCATATGGATTTCGTTTAGGGGATGTATCAGGTGTCCCAAATTCGTGGTCTAATGAGGGAATATCAGAATCTCTTTGAGCTAGAAAAAAGTGAACCATCGGTGTAATTATTTGTTCTTTATTGCAATTAGTTTTGTTCTCTAAAAGTTCTCTCAATGTTTTATCCATTGATCCAATTAAAAATAATAATTTATTCTGAAATTATCATATGAAAGAATGTAAGGTGAGTTTACTTGTCAACAATAATTTCTTCAATAATATTTGTTATATCCTTATTTATTATTTTGAATGCTACACATTTCTAAATTTGGTGATTGTGTTAATTTTGAGGTAAAGTTAAATGTATCGATAGATTGGTTGTTGAAATTAATATTTCAAAAGTACCTAATTCTTGTGTTGGAAGTGAATAAAAGTAAAGAAAACTTTATGAAGGGCTTGTTCATGTCTCTCGTCACAAATTGGAGAATGCGTATACATATTACAAATTGGCGAATGCTCTCGTTACAAATTGACGAATGCGCTAGTTTAAGCGTTACTTCAATTCAACAGCAGTATATAGTGATATTAAATTGAATTGTATGAAATAAAAGCCTTACATATATTTTGAAGGAATTCTAAACGGTTTAGAAATTGAAGGATGAAAAAAGGTAAATTTTATATTTCCATATTGAATAAAATTAACAAGAAGATGGATACCACCTTTATTGTAGAATCTTATATGAAAATCTTGTTATTGACATGAATAAGAAGGTTTAAAAGGGATTATCGCCACGTGTTTTTGCGTATCAGTCAAACATTAGGTTCATTTCTATCATTTATGTTTTATCTTGAGCTTTATCTGGCATCGTTTCGAAAATCTAACCCATAATCAACAAAGAAACCAGAAAACTAAATAATTCCCTCCATTATTAATATTTGTATAAACTGAATCATTTGCGTCGAATCATCTGTCAACTGCATTCATTCCTTTCATCTGAAAAAATAAATATATACATAGTAATTTTAGTCTAAATAAGTAAATAAAAAGTAATAAGTAAAACAACTAACGAAGTAAGTAGAAGATAGTAAATGTAATTTATTCATTTCGATTTTATTTGTATCAGATAGGTAAGGTTAAATGGAACATATTACGTTCGCATATATCTGGGCTTAGCCTTTTCTTATATCTATTATTATACCTATTCTTCTTCTTCAAGTGCCGTCTTTGTTCCAAAGTTTGGCTATCATCAAAGCTATTCTCGATACTGCAGATCTAAACAATTGGCAGTTGTTGCAAATGTAACATCCTCTCAAGTTCTTCAACCATGAGTTTCTTCTTCTTTCTATTGATCTTTTGCCCATTATCTTTCTCTGGACAATAAGCTGCAGCAACTGGTATCTATCTCCCCTCATAATATGTCCCAGGTATTGCAGTTTGCGCTTTTTAATAGTCAGTACAAATTCTTTCTCTTTCTGCATTCTCCGCAAGATCTCCACGTTCGTTACTCTCTCTGTCCACGATACTCTTAGTATCCTACGGTGCACATCTCAAATGCTTCTATCCTTCAGATATCAATCTTCTTTATTGTCCACGCTTCCATTCCGTAGAAGAGAATTGACAGCACGTAACATCTCACAAGGCGAATTTTAAGTTTAAGGCTTAGAACTCGCCCACATAATATCTTTTTCATTTTAGTTAATGTTTTTTGACCATGCCAGAGAAGTTTTGTTGTGACTTAGATACTACCATTATTTTTGTTTCGCTGATTTTAAGTGATAATCCGTATTCTTCACTGAATTCTACTATATTGTTAACTAGTATTTGAAGATCTTCGGGAGTTTCTGCTATTACAACCGTGTCATCGGCATATCTTAAATTGTTTATTGTGATGCCATTTATTTTGATACCTATATCTTGCTCTGAAAGTGGTCTTTTCATGATGTCTTCTGAGTATAGATTGAATAAAAAATGATTTAAATAGTCGTTTATTGTACAAGATAATAAATTTGTACATTATCTTTGAGAGTGTCTTTATGATCGAGACGACAATGCGATTTCATTGTGTTCATTACAACTTTTTTTTCTGAAGCAAGACTTCAAGCTCAGGTGAAAAATAAGATTTCGAAGAAAAATATAATTTTTGGCACAAAATCGCAACTGTGATGCTCCGGTACAAAGAAGATGAATTACTCTGTCAACAAATGAAAAACAAATTATACATTATGGTTTTTGCGGAGTGTTTGTGTACGAAGCGAATACGAAATTTATGGAAAAGAATTAGCACAAGAAGAGGGATACCTGCCTCCAAAAGTAGGAAAAGCAGAGTTGAAAGCAAAAGTCTAGGATGATGTATGAGAAGGAATAAAAAAATAGTATATTCTAAAACAAGTTGCAGAATGGGCTCCTATTCCAACACGAATGCGAAATTCGAAAACGAGCGACGAAGGAGCGAGTTTTGGAACGCATGAGTGTTAGAATTGCCTTCTGCAACGAGTATTCGACGATATTTCCTTTATTTCAGTCAACTTTCGTGAAATATTATCGAAATTCAATGAAAAATTCAGATCATATATCCTAGTGACATTTGTATTATATCTTGGCAGTTGGAGTGAGTGTTACGAAAATTGACAGATTACGGAATTTCAATTTGAATCGTACGTTTCGAAATTTGAAAAAAATTACGCATTGAATTTGTGAATTATGTCTGACGAAATCGATTCAACAACAACAGAATTGAAAGAAATTGCGAATAATATCGCAAATCATTTGAATTTTGATTGGATTGGAAGTCTGACGTCTGTGTAGACAACCACAAAACGAAAAATATAACTGAAAACAATGCTGTAATGAGTTCATTACAGCACTGTTTTTAGAAATGTAATGAACTCATTACAATACTGAAATAGAGAAAAACATTTTATCTACCCTTGCTGTTAAAATTTTACTTTTTCTACCTTTACGGTTAAAGTGATAGCTTATCTCTAAGAAGAGTTGTTATAACTGCATTACAACATTAGCAGTAGAAATAAATATCTTATTTTTCTTCAGGATGACTCAGTCATAATTGAACATAAACACTAATTAATGAAATGTACCACCAATAAAAATATAAGAAGGATCTTCTTCAGAATATATCACAAATAAATCTACTTGTGACTTTTGCTCTGAATTTTCTCCCACACTTTGCTCATTTGCATGATTCGACAAAAAGCTACAAGTTCCACGACGAATTAACTCACCCCAAAGGAATGCCTTTCAGGTCATACACACATTTCCGATCAGATAAAGCATATTATCTGATGTCGCAGCCGCCTCAATTTTACACACACCTCATGCATTAATCCATGCGGCACTCTGACACGCTCCATCACAAAATGGCCGCTAACCAACAAAACTCCTGCTGCCTAATTGGGATAATTGAGACACCTTCTCAATTTCAAGCCATTACCTCCACCTGTTAAATGTTACGCAGACCAGATTAATGGTTTCCACCACTTGGTAATCTAATGTCGTATTCAAACAGGATTAGGCACGGATCAGAATTCTATTCGTTCCTCTTACTCTCTGAATGATAATCTGCCGGATCCACGAGTGTTCATCTTGTTATTCCCTTGAATTAATTCAGTAGGTATTCTTGACCTCGCACGGTGTGTAGTGAATGTTCGAAGGGTGCGATGTGGTTGAACAGGTGGGGGTTGTGCTTGCCTGTTCTAAGTATCTCCAGGGGGGGCGTTCGGATGCTTTGCCTGGAAAAGAAAAAACGTAGGAATTGATGGATTATTCTGGATTGTGATCGTTGACAAAAAAGTCATCTGAGTCACTTGGAGAATAATAATAATAATAATAACTCTTTATTTAGTGAAAAACACTAGTTACAACAGAAAAAAAAACTAAATATTCAAAAGTGTCGAACTTGAAACTTCTAACTAGTTATAAAAATTTCGATATTTTGTAATTTCATGACTGACCTACGACCTGTCATCATATAGAAAGCATTTTATAGTTGTGGAATATGCACGTCATCAAGAATCTTTTTCAATAAAGTTGACAGAGCTGCAATTGAAAACTGTAGACCAATCTCATTTCTGTCAAGTTTTTCTAAGGTTCTGGAGATGTTGATGGCGAGGAGACTGACTATTTTCCGATTTTCAACATGGTTTCATGCAAGTTAATTCAACAAAAACCGTTTTACACAGTTTTCTTCAAAATATATACCAAGCCCTCAAGAATGGCAATATTACTGAAGGTACTGAAGGACTTATCTGAAGCCTTCGATTGTCTCTCTCGTGAATACACCCTGAATAAGCTAGAGACTTATTTCAAATATTGGTTCGATTCGATTTTCAACTGAAAGTAATTCATTTTAATAGATATTAAATAACAGTTATTCTATTTCCACTTTTACTTATTTATAGGTAATATAACAGTTGTTTCGCTACACTGTAGCTTCTTCAGATATACTATATTTTTGAATAACTAACATTTTTAAGTGAACTTTTACCTTATATAGATAACTATAGGATGAGTTAGATAGGTACAAGGTATTGACAATGGATCTTGAGTATTCCCGCAATAAATGGTTAGAGTGAGAAGCAGCGAGTTGATAATGTCCACTTGATCACTCAACAATATTCCAACTTTATTGTATCGGTTTATTTCTAAAGCTTCTAGGTAGGTCAAACCATCATTTTTATTCTCAATATGTCGAAATGTAAATTATGGTTAAACGTATGTCCTAATTCTAACAAATGATTGGAATATGTAGAATTATTCTTACTGTAAAGGAAATTTTTCAGATGTTCATTAATTCTAATTCCAAAAGATTTGCCTGTTTGTCATATACAGGGTGTTTCATCATAAACTGGACAAACATATATATTCGTGTAGAGGACATCGGGAGAATCATTTTTGCCTTATACAATATATCCCGTTCTCGACGCATAAGCGAGATACAGGGTGTTAAACGTCAATTTTGAGCAATATTCTTATGGCTGTTGTCAGTTTTGTATAACACTCAAAGAAACGGTTTTTGGTCAAATCTCAGTATTTTTGGGTCCTCTATTATGAAAAGTTGATGAAATCCGAAAAAAGAATTACAAAATGGCGGAAAACCTGCAACGTTCCTAATTATTTTTTCCGGTGGTCAAATTGAATTTTAGTTTCTGAATGAACACAATTTTCCAAGAATTTCTGTGCAAAAATTTTTTCAAAAATCGAACACAAATTTTTTTTTACATGTCTACAGCGATAAAAAAATTTCACCCGAAATGGATGAAATTTTGTACAATTGTACTCCTTCAATTATCAATCACGAATATGAAAACAGAATTGTAAAATATTAAACGGTTTCGTTACTACAGCCATTCAAATGTTTCGTTCAAACCTCCAAAAAAAATTTAGAATGGCTTCTTAGAGTCAAAATTATTGAATTATTGCTATTTCCAAAAATTCCGGATGCTAAAATGTATTTATACAAAAAAAATTCGGTGAAACTTAGTTGGGAGTCGAACCCTCGATTCCAACGTAAGTATTAATGAAGAAATTAAGACAGTTCTGATATTCGTTGCTAAGCAACGGAAGTTCGTAGCTCATAGAATTCTACTGGTTATTTGAATTTCACTGAATATAATCTGACTCAGCGGAAAATCTTCAAGAAGATCTGGCAGAATCTCCGTCAGGAAGTGATAATAGCCGTTTCCAGTCAATGTTTGAGGAAGAATGTATGGTCCGATAATGAATTTATTTTTTATTCCCGCCCAAACATGAAAACCTCTTCTGGCTATTTTTTGATACCGTAGCATGCGGATTTTCTCTATGCCATAAAATATTATTTTTTTCTGTTGAAGAAACCATCCCTATGAAAAGTATCATAGCTTCATCCGTAAATAAAATTTGATGGAGAAAATCCCTATTTCCACGTACTCTTCTCCAAATAAACTGACAGAATTCTTTTCTTCTATGAAAATCACCGTCTTCTAAAGTTTGGCAAAGTTGGAAATGGAACGGATGGAAGCTGTTCCTTTTGAGTACTCTCCAAACAGTAGTTTTACTTTTATTCACTGGAGGGTGGTTCGAAAGAGTTCTTGTTGAAATCATTGGGTTATCTCCTACTAAATTAAGGATGCGATCATCGTTTGTTCTTATTGTTTCCTTCTTTTTCCGGTGCAAACTTCCTTCTTCACGTAATTTGCGTACTGTTTCATAAAAAGTTTTGAAGTTTGGCAAATTTCTGCTTGGAAATCTGCGGGAGTAAATTTCCCATGCTTTTCTGCCTGAGCAATTCGCTTCATAATAAGCCTTCACAATATCATTTTTTTCCAAAAGAGAATATTTCATTTTCGTTTCCAATACTCGTGTCACGATACTTGCGAAATTATATTCAGTGAAATTCAAATAACCAGTAGAATTCTATGAGCTACGAACTTCCGTTGCTTAGCAACGAATATTAATATCCTTAGAACTGTCTTAATTTCTTCATTAATACTTACGTTGGAATCGAGGGTTCGACTCCCAACTAAGTTTCACCGAATTTCTTTTGTATAAATACATTTTAGCATCCGGAATTTTTGGAAATAGCAATAATTTAATAATTTTGACTCTAAGAAGCCATTCTAAATTTTATTTGGAGGTTTGAACGAAACATTTGAATGGCTGTAGTAACGAAACCGTTTAATATTTTACAATTCTGTTTTCATATTCGTGATTGATAATTGAAGGAGTACAATTGTACAAAATTCCATCCATTTCGGGTGAAATTTTTTTATCGCTGTAGACATGTAAAAAAAAATTTGTGTTCGATTTTTGAAAAAATTTTTGCACAGAAATTCTTAGAAAATTGTGTTCATCCAGAAACTAAAATTCAATTTGACCACCGGAAAAAAAAATTTGGAACGTTGCAGGTTTTCCGCCATTTTGTAATTCTTTTTTCGGATTTCATCAACTTTTCTGAATAGAGGACCCAAAAATACTGAGATTTCACCAAAAACCGTTTCTTTGAGTGTTATACAAAACTGACCACAGCCATAAAAATATTGCTCAAAATTGACGTTTAACACCCTGTATCTCGCTTATGCGTCGAAAACGGGATATATTGTATAAGGCAAAAATGATTCTCTCGATGTCCTCTACACGAATGTATATGTTTGTCCAGTTTATGATGAAACACCCTGTATATACTTTTTAGCACTCATTACAGGTTAACTTATACACTCCTGATATATCGTCCTTTGATATAGTGTCTTTGTTATTTTTGTTAAATTTACCGAGATTATAATTTGTTCTAAACGAAGTTCTTAACTTAAATTTATTTTTGAGATATGTGCCAATTTTCGCAGAAATACTTTTGGTATAATTTTTGAAAATATATTTGAAATTTTCGTGTGAATATATCATTTTTTAAGCTGTTTTGTGGTTTTTATTCATCAACAACTTATCAATCAATTTAACATCATAGTTATGGTTTAGAGCTATTTAAAATCAAGAAAATTAATTTTGTTATTAGTTTCCACTTCCGCATTGTAGTATTTCAATATACGAATGGAAAAAAATTATTTTATTTTATTCATTTTCCATTTTTGCAAAAAAATTGATGATATGGTATCCCTTCAAAGTACTGATGTATTTTGGAAATATTCGTTGGAAAAAATTCCAACAAAAAATCATCACAAAAGGGGCAAAACTCTAATTTTCTGCAAATTTATAAAAATACTTTTGAAGTAAATACCTACTTCCTTTCGACGAAAGTTGGAATTATTGTAATATTCCTAACTTCTACTGATTCCGAGAAAATAATGTCTGATCACGAGAATGTCACGTGATGGTATTCCCTATTAATGATCCCATTAAATCCCACTTTGAAGTGTGAAATCAGATAGGAGAAAATAATGAACCAAAGTGTGAAATTTGCAGTGTTCCTTGGTATTTCAATGAAGATTAAAATAAAATCAACGAATACGTTGTATTCCAAGTTCTCGTCCGTAATCTCGGGTCAATTAATAGAATAGAATAGAATAGAATAGAAATTTATTAATTGTAAAAATGCTACAAATATAACAAGTTGATATATACTACAGCAAAGTACAACAAGTCAAGAAGAAAGCATGAGTCTCACAGCTCCGGTTGATAATTTCTACACCATGTATAAAATTCAGTCAAATTATAGGGTTCGCTGTTTATAATGAATCTTTTCAATATTCTCTTGAAACGTTCAAGTTTTCTGGATTTCAGCATATCTGAAGGAAGTGAGTTCAATAGCTTGATACACATGAAATGCGCACCCTTTTGTGATAATGTAAGGGAGTGAAGCGGATAATGATAAGGGTAGAGTCGTCGGGTGTTATTTTGATTTTTAAACTCCTCAAAGAATTTGGGATGATCCAGAATGAAACATATGCACTTGTACACATACATTCCAGGCAATGTCATTAGCCCTGCCTCCTTAAAGTGCCCTCTGCAGGATTCTCGAAAACCAAGCCCCAGCAGTACCCGTAGTGCTTGCTTTTGAGCAATGAATATTCTATCGATCAGTGATGAGCCTCCCCAGAAAATTATTCCATACGTGAGAAGCGATTCGATTTGGGAGCAGTATATTATTCTCAGGATGTTGGCATCAATTTGAAATTTCAGAACCCTCAAGCTGTAAATAGAGGAGTTCAACTTCTTAATTAAAATGCGACTGTGTTCTTTCCATTTGAGGTTCTCATCAAGATGTATACCCAGAAATCTTGTGGTATTCTCCAACATTACAGTCTGCCCTCTGCACTCAAAGCTGTTTGGGAAAAGTAAATTATTTCTATCTGTACGGAAGGCTACACACTCCGTCTTAGTCATGTTCAGCTGCAAACTATTCTGTTCACACCACTTCTTCGTCTGAGTTAAAGCGTTCTGTGCTCCATAAATGAGGTTACTGATTTTATGTGATCTAATCATTATGTTTGTGTCGTCAGCATACAATACTGATTCCCAAGAGTGCTCCCTGAGGACCTCTGGCAAGTCATTTATGTAAAGGACGAAAAGAAGCGGTCCAAGAATACTTCCCTGAGGTACGCCTCTCGCTATCTTCTTCACAGTGGAGTTGTATTCCCTACCATCCATACATATAGCAACCTGTTGCGTTCTATTCTGCAAATAGTTTAGGATGAGATGAAGTTGTTTGTCTCTGATGCCATATCTTTCGAGTTTGTGTATAAGTATGGAATGATCAACATTATCAAAGGCTTTAGATAAGTCGAGAAACAAACAAAGAGGTACTTCACCAGCTTCTATTGAATTTATGATGGAGGTAATAAATTGAAAAATTGCAGTTTCAGTGCTTCTACCAGAAAGGAAACCATGTTGTGACTTGTCGAACGCATGGAACTTTCCGAAAAACTTGATCAAACGTTGCGCCAATATTTTCTCAAAGATCTTGGAGAAAGAATTCAGAATACTGATCGGGCGGTAGTTACCAAGGTGCTCAGCGTCCCCCTTTTTTAATAGTGGTTTGATAATTGCCATTTTCAATCTATCAGGGAAAACCCCCTCTATGAAAGATTTGTTGATAATTCGGCTAAGAGGCTCAGCTATAATGTGAGCAGAGTCCTTTATAATTCTCATAGGAATTCCATCATAGCCAGTTGAATTCTTATTTTTTAGGCTTTTTATGCATGAGAGTACCTCTCCTTCAGTTACAGGAAATACATAGAAAGAATTTTCAATCTTCTTAATTCCAGAAAAAGAATTCTCTTGAACTAAATTGATGTACCCAGCTTCATTGCTTTGGAAAAGGATATTGAATTTTTCAGCAATTTCCTGTAGATTACCATCGGGTAAGATACTTGTTTTGGGCCTTTTTTTACTTGGTTTCAAGTCATTTATGATTTGCCAGGTGGTCTTAGGTCTATTTGCAGAATTTTCTATCAAGTTACCATAATAGTTCCGCTTATCCCTGCAAATGGCTATGTCGTAGTCTCGCTTTGCTCTTTTATACATTTCAACGAAGTCTGTGTTGATGCAAGATATCACAAAAAGGCTGTCAAGATGTTGCTTTAGTTTGAATAACTCTGGGGATTCTTTGTATCGTTTAGAATTGATTGGAACTTTTTTTGTTAGCAATGGAAAATGGTCATTGAAAGTAGTTATGAAGAAATCGGAAAACTCATTCCATGTTTCATTTACACCCTGGGCTGCAACATTTCCAATGGGGCCGCAAGTCTTGCCCTTCAAAGATTCCAGAAAAGCATTCAAAGCCTCTGCATTATAGTTTCTATAGCTCACTGTCTTATGTGACTGTTTTTTGACAACTTCAATGTTGCTCCTAAAAAGCTGTGCAGAATGATCAGATAAGTGCGCTTCAATGACAGTGGTCTTACCTTGACCAATATTTGTGAATACGTTATCCAGGCATCTACCACTACTAATCCTTGTTGGCTCCCAAACAGTAATCTCCACATCGAAGGTCTCCAGGAGAGAAACAAGGTCATGTGCAACCTCCAATTCCCTGTCCAACAAATTTATGTTGAAATCGCCTGTGATAACATATGTTGCATTCTCACTATTTAGTATTTCTAGAATTAAAGTTAATTTTTCAAAAAACGTTTCAAAATCATGAGATGAAGAAGGCCTATAAATGCACACTACAACAATTTTTTTACTACCATAAACAGAAACATTACATGCTGAACATTCGATTATAGTGGACACACTGAGGTTTTTGAGATCTAGCCTCTCTTTGATTTCCATATGATTCAGACAGTACACAGCACAGCCACCATGCTTTCCCTTACTTCTGCAGAAGGCACTAACAAGCTTGTAATCAGCAAAGGTATGCTGCTCGAGTTCATCAGGATCTTTCCAGTGTTCTGTCAATGCAAAACAATCAGGTTTCTCTTGTTGTAACAAATTTTCAAATTTCCCTTGCTTCGCCCCACCAACAGATCTGACATTTTGATGGAGGACTGAAAATCCTGAGAAACTTTGACATGTTTGGAACGTTATTTTACTGTTGCTTCTCCTCTCATCACGGAAAAATTTTGTTCTCTATACTTATTGAAGTTGAATCTCTTAATACCGACTCCATTTGGCCAGAACTCTGACTTATACATCTCTTCTTTATGGACTAACGGTGCTGTCACTACAAATCTTTTTAAACCCTCTGGATTCCCAGGTATCTCCCTCACTTCTATTTGGTTGCCCTCAAAACCAGGTTTACTTGCAATGTACTTATGTATATCCTGTATTGTGACATGTTTCATTATGCGATTTATAAAAATCCAAACTTTCTTCTCCATTCCTTGAAAACCAGATCCACTAGGTTCAGCGGTTGGTGCTGTACCAATCTGCGTAGTTCTTCGTTTCTTTTGAGGATTTGTGCTATTGCTTGACTTATTATGATTATTCTCACTGACAAGATGTGTCCTAGCCTTATAAGAAACATTCTTCCATTCGGAATATTTATCAAGGTTTATAATTTCTTGCATTTTTTCTCGTTGTGCCGTTTCTAACGGATGAACGTTTGAATTTGAGTTTGTTTCATCCTTCAGAAGGTCAGCCATAGTGCTTTGTTTTTGTTTCGCTGTTTTTTTCTTGACTACCTGAGTCCAGGATAATTTTTCTGGTTCTTTAATTCGATCAATTGGTTTTTCAGTATGCAAATTCTTAGTTTGATCCAATTTCATACCCTGATCATTTTTATGCAATAACACTGGGTTTGATAAATTGGATATCTTCCTTTTACTGTTTCTGTTTGGAGGATTTCCTGTTGCGGAGCTGCTTGAAGGAATATTCTCAGTTAGCATCATATTTCTGAGATCATCAGTTACAGATGCCGGTGAACAATCTGTAAAATTGTCGATTTTAATGACTGGTATAACAACCTTATGATGGGAATTGTTATCAACAGATTCATGATGTTTATTCGCGTTTTTCTGCGGTACATTTGTTTTCCGTTCGATATCCTGTATTCGTTGAAGGAGTAAGGCATTATTCAATTTTAGAATTTCATTTTTTTCATTCGCCGATTCTAACAGTTGAGTGAGAAATTGATTTTTAGTCTCCAATAATTTAATCTCGAGTAATCCCAGAGTACTCACTGTTTCTTCCTCTGATTTTCGAAGCAATATCCCGGTAGTTTCTTCGGAGTTGCAGCAGTTTATATGAAACCCATCAATAAATTTTATGTGTTCCATCTTTTTAGCACAGGATTTATGCATAATTTTTTCACAGAATGCACAAATGACTACACCGCACTTTCTTGAGCAGCATGAAAAGCCTTTTTCATTTTTATATTCGATATTAACATCGATATTACTTTGTTTTTGAGAGCTCGTCTCAGATACGTCATCACTTTCGTCGCCCATATTGAAGATATGAATTCCCCATATTCTTGTTCCAACCGCGATGTTGTCATTTCCTGAAACCATATCTAAATGCAATACAATGAGGTCTATTCTGTAACTGGAATAGAAATCAACGAATCGAATCGTAATCTAAGCAATCGGAATGTTTCACTTCTAGCGCGTCCAAATTTGGTATTCTGTATCCAGTTCTTTTTTAACCAAATGCAATCCATAATAGTTATCCATAGTAATTTTGACTTGAGTTACAGCATATTAATTCGAAACGATTCCGGAGCAGTTCATTCGATCCAATCATACCATCTCTATTCGATTTGAAGTTACAGAAGAGGGCGGATTATCTCAAACTCATCAATATTTTTTTTTTCGGAATGATCTAGGTTCCAGTTACAATTAACGATCTACAAATCTTTGAAGATTCCTATCTCAGTTGAGGGCGAAAGATCAGTTTTCGATATCAAATAATATATTATTCAATTGAATTATCATCAGTAACGCTCAATTATTTAATAAACAGATTGCCATTGATATAGAAATTGAATTAAATGTTCATTAGCTATTTCTGTACATACATAGCTCGCCACATGTTCATCAAAATTATATCAATCTACAAAATGAAATAACCCGATGTTAGGGCATCAATTATGACGAAATTATTAATTAGATTTTAATAGATATGAGATCGTGATTAGTGCTGTGATCGGGGAGATATTTGTCCAAATGTCAGTACTGCAAATTTTCAACTGAAATTCGATTCTGCTCATCAGCGTGGGTATACGAACATACAAAACCATAATTCTCGCATGAAAATACCTAGGAAATAGATTTGTGTTTTTCGAATCATGTGTATAAAATAAACCTTTCACTTCATCTCATTCTTCACGAATAATTTCTTCTCGAACTATGCACATGAATTTTCAGTTCATTGATTTCAATGTTGAACCACTACCATAATTACGTTCAGTCGTCATGGCAGTCGTTCTGAAGTCGACAAAAGTAATGACCAGAAGAAGGGGTTGATCCATTTTTCAAACCTTTTTTTGAGTTATATAAATTGAAATTGCTAAGTTAGCTTCTCTGAAGTACTTTGGAAAGAATTTTAATTACGTAGTTCCGAGTTAATAATTTGTTATTTGTTTTGTTGATTGGCTCAACTAGCCCGATGAGCAGGGTAAGCTGGCTCACGAAATAAATATAATATGACATAAAGTCAATGAATAATTCAAACAACATATACTTTTCAAGAACACATCTTCTCATGATAGAAATTAGAATTTATAATTTTGTAAGCAAAGTAGATCGAATGTTTTTTGGAGTTCAGGCTAACGCTAATGGCAAAGTGTCTTTGGCTAACTGTAGAATATTATAAATAATTTCTTCTCCCTGTACGTTTCTTTTCGACAATTGTTTCCTGTGAATTTATCAATATACCTGGCTGAGGTTTTCCTGGGATGTTATTGTTATTTATGTACTTGCAACATAACCATTTTGAGTGTTTTGCCTCTTTCTATTTTTCATTTATAGTTACACATACTTGAGTTTTTTAGAAACTAATGAAATTAATTAATCTCACGCTTCTGGATAAATTCGCCATATGGCCAAAATGCCTCGGTATTCTTTGGCCAACACATAAATAATGGTTTTCCCTCTCTGATTCAGATGTACTCTACGTTTTAATTCAGGTATAAAATGTAACTAAGAAATCCCCCACTTGATATAAATACAAAACATTAAAAATGAACTCACCATAAATTCTCATACAAAAAACTACAGAAATTTTTTTACTTCATACACTAGACGACTAACCCGGGGACTCTCCTGTATTGTAGTTCAGGAAAGATGTTCAACACATTCTGCCCTATCTAGCAAAAGAAATTAAAGCTGTTGTGCCAACTAATTCATTATTTCACCCTATCAAACTCAAAATCGGATCTGATCAGAGAACTCCGTTAGGTTGTATATATTTGATGATTTGTTGCCTTCTATAAAAACATATATTTAATTTTAGTTATAAAATTCATTTTCATTATTTCAGTGCTGAATTTCCAATTTGATAACGATATTTCATTCCTGTCGACTCATGTAATATATTTTTTCATTCGGACTGGATGCTAAGGAAAATGGAAGAAATAAATTTTACCAGAGTATATTGGGGCAAAAAAGATTTCTGGTAAGTAGAAACTGAAGCAAGGAACGTGATAAAGATGAAATTCTATGTCGTAAATGATACACAGATTTCGTGACTCGGAAATGTTTCCACCAGGAAGTTGAAAGAATTAACAGTGCAGAGCCGGAGTGAATAAATTCATGAATATTCCATTGATTCATCTGCAACTGGGAAATTTTTTAAATTATCGTTCGAATTCAAAATTTTTCTAATCATGATTCATGGAAACTTCAATTCAGATTGATGGAATTCAATGGAATGTTTCGAGGATAATTTTTTTTTGTAGTCGCAACATTCTGCCTGGATTTTCAAGAACTACTCAAACAACATAAAGTGATATTAAATGATTTTGAAGTTGTGATAATCTGTTATACACAATGCCACCAAATAAGTGATAACATTTTTGGGTGCTGAATTTCAGTTAAAATTTCTAGAGAATCATTGATCTACGGAAGGCTAGGTTGTCATTTCGAGAAATCGCTAACCATAGGAACAGAAATCCAACTACTGTTTTGCGATGTTGTCAAGTGTGGTTTGATAATGCCCAAATCGAAGAAGAGCAGGCACCAGACAATGAAGTTCAAGATCGACGTCTAAGACTTATAGACATTGGAGACCGATCTTTGGCCATCTCCACTCCATCTTTGGCTGATGTGTGGTTAGGAGAACAAGGCCATCCTGTAACTATTCGGACGGTTTACCACCATATAATGGCTTTTGGACTGCAGCATTATCGACCCCATCTTATGGTGCAGAGAACGTCAACATTGAAATGTGGAATGGCATCAGGTCGTCTTTTCTGACGAATCTCGAATCTCTTTGGGTGCACATGATGACCGAATAAGGGTTAGACGACGTCGGAGGGAAAGACGGTTTGATGTTGAGCGCCATGTACACCGGACAGGAGGGTTTATGATATGGGTTGCTATTGGATGTGCAATAGCACATGCAAGTAGGTCACCTTTAATCTTTATTCTAGGTAACATGACAGCGCTGCATTACCTTCAAGAAATAGTGGAGACATATGTTCTCCCTTACCTTAACCGGCTCGCGAATCCAATATTTCAGCAAGATAATGCCCGACTTCATGTTGCCAGAGTTATTTCAAATTTTTTCGAAGTGACCCATGAAATCTTTTGTCATGGCCCCATGACCGCCTAGATCCCCTGATATTTTGCCCATAGGACATCATGGAAAGGAGGCTTGGAAATTTACTCAAGCCAGCACGGATTTTGGCGGCTCTGAGACATGAAGTATAGGTAGCTTGGGATAGTATCCCTCAAGAAGAAATTGGCGATCTTATTGCATCAATGCCGAGACGTGTTGGGGGGTATATAGATTATAGCGGTAAACAAACACATTATCAACTAATTCATTCAAAAAATTGTAAATCCTTCGTTTTTCTCTCAAAATTTCAATCATTTATTTCTTGCTATTCTATCTCTATTTTACTAAAAAAAAATAATTAGAAAAGCTCCTTTTGGGGGTTGGAATTTCGTTGTCAGTTAGTATATTTCCTTATAGACTGTTATTATTCTCTTTATAAATTTAGTTACTTACCATGACTTCAAGGATTTTAATATCATAATTTTATGCATTTTGCTGATTTGGGTTGGGTTGATCATTTCTTAATCCTTTCGTTTCATCCATTTTTCGAACAACAACTAATGTAGCATAACTAAATATCCAATATCTTCATTCAGACTTGTGCCATCTGTGTGCCAGGCAAGAGAGACGTGTTATGAGTCGAAGCTTATCGACAAATTGAAAACTGATGTAATGTGAAAACATGTGCGAAGAAGATTCGGCACAAGAAGAACTCATGTAACCAATTTGACTGAACATTTCTCATCGTGTGCCTTCACCGTTCGAATCAGAACATTCTGGTAATGCGACTTGAAAATAGACATGATTATCCTCAGTAAGGAATCTATCTTCATCATCCTTATCGAGATCATCAATACAGATCTGAGAAATAAAGCCAGGGCGCGAATGGCATCATTAATATCACCGTCTCCACGTCGATCGATCTTTTGAAGTGACAAAACAAATATCCCTATCAACACTCAAGACTGAATGAAAAGCGTTTTCCAGACTTTGACAGACTATCTTTCTATATTGGCGGACATGGAGAATGCCTCACTTTGTAACCGTTCGATTTAGAATAATGAATCTGGGATGCAGTTTAGACATCGTTTCGTCATCGCGTTTTGTTCCCGAATAAAAATGAATATATTGTTAGAAGTCTTGTGGTTCTCGGGTAAGAAGAAGATTGGTGTTTGAGAAGGTCTGGGTTCCACTCAGTATTGAATTTCATAGTTCATCAGTGTCATAAATAAGTGAACAATGATCCTACTATAAGAAACAATGCGAATGCCCAGAAATATCTCAAAAATTTTCACATTGATTCATTTTTCGAACGCTTGTCTCTGAAAAGATCGCAGATCGCTCTATTACTTGGATCATTTTATAATTGCATATCATTATCAGTAAATATTTTCGAATGCTTACTCTGGAATGAGTTATTTGTATGAATTTTAACAGAATTGTAATATTTCTTGCTCGGAATAGTACACAATACTTATTTTCGATAATTGTTCTCCATATACATAGAATTTTTGACAGGAGGGAAATATTCAATCATATTTTTATGAGCATTCTACAATCTTCGTCGATCTATATTCTATAGTAATTTTTCATAAGAAAGATATGATATAAGATTCATATCAGTAGAAGATATATCAATTTAAAATATAATGGAATTGTTATTATTCCCCCTAAAAACCTGAAAGCTTCTGTTATAATTATTCCTTATTCCTGAAAGGTATGAATTGCTATTGACTGAAATTTTAAAGCAAAATACTGATTGGTTACAAAACCTTGATAATAAAACAAAGAAAAATTATATGGACAATTCCCCTCATTAATTCTTCTGCTCATTAATGAATTATGCGAGCCGTACAGTTTAAAATAAGGAAAATCCTACAAATTTTCATTAACAAAACCTGGCTAGCTGTTTTTCATACCACGAATATCACTGGTGCAGTTCAGATATACTGTTAGAGGAAGTATTTCCTGTTTAATATTTGACTATAAATAAATCTCAATAAGACTCACGGTGACTCAACATAAATTAGGAATATCAAATATTCCGAATGAACTATCTTGAAAACTGTCAATATTTTCAAAGTGGGGATCAATATCCAGCACCTATAATTTATTTTTAATGTAGGAACCTGAAAATGGAAAAAAAAATTCCCATGAAAAACAAAGTTGGGACTCAGAAATATTATTATTATGTGGTGCTCATGAAATAAGGAGACTTCTATTTCTTTCTCTTTTCCAACTAGGCAAATGAAGCACTGTGCCACTGTTGCAGGACCATGTAAAAAAAAATATTATTTCAAGCGTCATCCGAATAATATCGAAAATCAAGAACTATTAAGTGTTTATCAATTCATTCGCCAATTGCTGGCATATTAACTGTTATGTGGTCTACAAAAATACAATTGGCTCATAAATAACATAAATCTCGAATGTACTGAATTCACGTCCGTGCTTTACTCATTTTCTTTATCGAAATAAAAAATTTTTTCAGTTTTTTTCTGTTTCTATTTTTTTCCGGATAATTTGAGGAATGGTCTTAGTTGTTTTGTTTATGTCTTTATTCTTTCTATAGACTATAGCCCAGGGTTGGGGTACCGCCGTCAACTTGGCCGTGCTCAGGTTCTTCCTCTAACATGTGCTGCCCTCCTAGTGTTAGGAAACGTAGTTGTCGATGTTCACGTTTCATCAAAAGAGGGAGCTGATGCCCTGTTTTCGATTGATTCAGTAGAAGTAGGTAATTATCATTTTTTTCGCTCATTAGAAAGATGACGCAAAAATTCTGTTGCTCCTTCTTTTGTTACTACCCAACGAGCAGGTAGAAATCATTGTCAATTAATCATGTACCTCGAAGTCAATTTGAATGAGATGAAATCGAATAAAATAACATCGATCCAGTTTTGGAAATATTTTCAACAGTTTTTTTTAGTCTGAGAATTATTAATGTTTGCATAATACTGCTATTTGATTATGCCAAAACAAAACCTCCAAATGAATTTTGACTGTGTGTTTCAGAATATCAAACACTGAGTATTGAATTATTCTGGAATAAACGTGATGAATCGTTTGAAATTCCAAATATGATTGTAAAGGCATTGTGAATGCATTTCGCCTGTTTTTCATTGCATCAATGGATCTGAAACGATATTTCTAAAATATCCCTACTACACTGTTATCCGAATCGATAGTAATAATTTATATTACATTTATTCATTTATTTTATTTTTCAATTTATTATTGTTGGAAACGTAATTTTCAGTTTCGATTAGTCACTTACTATTATTAAATTATTTTACTTTGTGCGCAATTGGCGTATAAATGAACTGACATTCAAAGATTCCTGTCTCTATATAATATTTTTTTACATTACCTATAAAGGACGCAAGTGACAATAAAGAAGGACGTAGTTTGCGCCTAAGTTCGAGGCTGGCCAAGAAAATATCTCCTGAGTTGGGTATACCTAATATTTATTCCACCACATCAGTGGTAATCAGTAATTACTTTTTTCTCGATTAATTTGGTTTGTGATTTATTTACTCTCAATAAAATATCGGTTTGCCATGGGTTACTAAGGTTATCATCTGTCAAACAAGGTAATTGGCAAAAATAAATTTCTCTAAAATGAATTCCAAAGAAGATGAAATTCAATAAGGAGCAAATGCGCCCTGAGATGACCCAAGTCATCTCAGTAAGTAGTGCTAACATCTATCGTATCAATGTCGTAACAAACTACTTAGTATGACAGTAATGGAAAAAGAATATTATTGAATGGAAGGGCAGCATTTGAGAAAAGATTTTCTTGAAATATACAAAATATGTGGAAAAAACTCGAGATTTTGCACCAGTTTAAGGAATTCTCTCATATACTGCCGAGTAGGTACACCGCATCCTTGTTACATGTGTCTGGTCAAAAACTTACAATCATTATTGAAAACCCTCAGAGTCGCCGCCAGATATTTTGGCGCCCCGGCAAAATAATATTTCGCCGCCTTCTTTGCCTAATTTATCTGAATTATCTGTATTTTTTTTGAAGGAATCTCTGTCATTCCCCCCAGGCATGGTTTCAATTCCTTATGAAATCGTAATTTTTATCTTGAAATCTCCTTGTCTTATTCATCAAAAGACGGTTTGTCGATTTCATCTAAAAACGTCCTGCATTGTTTAAAACTACGACACTCTACAAGTCTATAGTAAAAAGACGACGTAGTTCTCAAAAGTGCATTTTAGTACCTTTTTCTATTTTATAACTTTAGTTGAGAGCGCCTGTTCTATTTGAAAAAAATTAGCTCTTGGTAATTATTTTACTACAAAGAGTGGTATTTTCACTAATAAAACATTTTTCTTCCAAAAAATATGTCTGTATAAATATGTTTGATTAACTGACTACGCCCCAAAAATTTGGCGCCCCGGCAAAATGTCCGGTTTGCCGGTCCCGGCGGCGGCCCTGCCTCTAATGAAATCTCAATCAAGTGAAGGTTCAAATGACAGCATAAACAACGTCCGATAAAGGCTTTGCGAATGTTCCAGTGATAAACGACGATTCAAAGAAAATAATTTTTCAATCTTTTTAATTTTTGTTGTCCACTTTTTCGATACAGACATTTTCAGAAAATAAAGCCCACCGATATTTCCACCGAATGAATTATCTCCCAACTCCTGAGCCAATGGAGGATTTTCAGTTTTCCGATTCGCATCGAAACCACGAAAATGCAACAATATTTTATGGGTAAATCGGGGTAAGACATTAGTTATCAATGTTCCAGACCGCCAGCTTGTGAGAATCTCATGCTCCGCATTCAGAAGACCGTGAAGCCGAACGTTATGAAGCAATTTATCAAAACCCCCAAAAACATCATATAAATATCACTTATCAGATTGGAATCAACCGAACGCATCGGGACTTTCAACGGACAAAAACTAGTTATCCGAAAACGAAACGAGGTGTCATGGAAAAATTGGCCGGCCAGACATTTTATATAATAATTTATACAGCCTACTGGGTAACACCTACCAATTACCAGACCATTAAGGAGCGTACCCCTCCAGTGTCGCTAACGATCCGACCACCTTTTGAATTTCGGTAGGATTTTAATGAAGCCCCGGAGGAAGAAGGGGAACGCCACTTCCGTTAAGAACTGGTCGCGGTTCGAAGAGCTCGCCATGCGTATTCGAGGTGATTTTTTAAGCGCTCGTACCCGAATAAGGCGATATATATTTACGATATCTGTTATTTTCGAATTTTGAGCCGGGAGTGGTCTCAAACGATAAGGTCAACTCGATGATAACGAATCTGTCCTACAATTGGATTTTATCAAACGGAAATACCTATAAACTTGAAATTTTCAGGGTAAGTTCGGGTCTGAAATGATCCGTGTTGATCGAGTAACCATAAGGGAAAATTCAAGAAATACAGAAAAAGTTATATATTTTCCGTTATCACAAAGGATGAAATTATGAACGTTGATTGGGGATTCATCAATCCAAGAAGCTTGATATTATAACCAGCTACTTGACCTGTTTATAAGAAGATCATGAACTTGGACAAATCATATTCATCGAAACTCAAGATTTTCAAATTAGAACCTATATTTTTTATTATTTCAGTCGATTCTACGTATAAAAAGACTGGGAGTTATTTAAGCAAACCCTATTCCTAAAATGAATACTTTGAGAGTTATCGAGAAAGAATTTTAAATGAGAAAAAAACACAATTTCTAACTGTGTTGAAGTAGTCTGTGACTTCCAGAAAACACAGAAATAACCTAAATTCAATGTATCCCCTGACTAATTTTGACATTTCAAGAATCGTAATGAATTATTCTTCAGTGACTTCCAGAAAACACAGAAATAACCTAAATTCAATGTTTCCCCTGACCTATTTTGACAATTCAAGAATCGTAATGAATTATTCGTAATTGAAAATTCTATTGGTTTATGGATTTCTCAACAGTCCCAACGTGAAATCACTTATTATTCATGATATATAAAATTTAGTTATCCTTACATCGAATTTCAGTTTCTTTCTTTGTTTTCTGGAAGTCACAGACTACTCCATAAAGTTAAGAATTGCGGGTTTTCCCTCGTTTTTTTCTCATTTAAAGTTATTCCTCGATAACTCTTAGAGTATTCATTTTAGGTATGAGGTATGTTCGAGTAACCCACCCTCTTTTTATACGTAAAATCTACTGAAATAATGAAAAATAAAGGTTCCAATTTGAAAATCTTGAGTTTTGATGAATTTGAGTTGTCCAAGTTCATGATCTTCTTATAAACACTCTGTACATTTTCGATTCAAACAGCAAACAGTCTTATAATACTACGTATTTGCAGAATCGGAAATGAAAAAGGTTTTTTCGAAAAACAACATTTCTGCAGAAATATTCAAATAATGTCCCGGTCGCCACCATTTTTTTCATAGGGATCTCATTAACTCATTAAGTGTTGAGATTTTACCCAAAGTAAGGCATATTGCTGAAATTGACATCAAAAAAGCTATCTAATGATGCAATAATATACTGGGTGTGCTATTTGAAATGAGGAAGTGGTACTAGGAGAAGTATGTTTCCGGATTAACCGGAAATCGCAGAAATCTGAAAATATTTTAGGAAGGAAGAAATATCATTGTCTCAAACTGCAACATGCAAATTTTCAGCACAAAATCATGATTAGTTTTCCATAATCGTCTAATAGGCCATCGCGTTGAATCACCCTGTTGTATTTTTCTGAGCTCGTACGCGCATAGAAAGAAAAATCTTTCAAATGATAAAAACGGTGAGTCTGACATCGATCTCTGTTACAAAACCCGCAATAGATTAGGCGACAAATTCATGAGATGCCTCACATGTCTCAGATCCTGGATAGAAAATGATGTAATCAAACAGTACTTATAGTTCCCAAAATTGAAAAACTATTTTTCATATTTGTTAATGTTTCATAGTAAATTAACTTGTGTTCCCATTTTAAAATAATTGACACTTTGGATTTTTGGCTATTTTATGCAATTAGTTTCATAAATAAAAATGCGTTTCAAGAGGTTTCTTCTCATTTTATCATTTTTTTATTGATGTGCACACTACTCCATAAAACTGCTGAAAATCAGGTAGCTCAATAGAATGTACTTGATTTTTCAAGTATTCGATAAATAAATACTTGATTAGACTTGACATCGAAAAACTCCTACTTGACTTGACTTCAAGTCAAGCCATGCCAAGTAGCTTAAATATTAAGTCAAGACGTGAACCTCTAATGCTGATGTATATATCAAATTACATTTCTTAGATTTGTGACAATTTTTAGATTAATACATAAACAGAACCATAAGAAATATTGGAAAGGTAATACCAAATATTTCCTCGACAACAATTTCGATGATCCTGATATTTTGCGCGTACCTATATAGAGGGTCTGAGTGAATAACTTCACAGGTATGATTCTGACAATTGGCCATATAACTTTTGTTAGCGAAAGCTTCGTTTTCCGAGCTTCCTTGAGAACCCACTATTTATTCATTGCTCCCAAATAAAAAAAAATGTTACTCCACTGAGTTATTTCAAATTGAAAATCAGTAGGTAAAACATATTGAATCACATAGCATCATTCTGAGTTGAAGGTTTTTTTTAAAAAAATAAAATTTCAAAATCAATTCGAATAATTCCTTAAAAATTTTCCGCCAAACTCCTCTTATCCTTCATTTTATAAAGCTAAGTGAAACCATTAGTTGACACCTGTACCTACATGATTTCGAACCAATTAACTTCTGCCAACTAAGTAAAGAATGTTAATTAAGTGTAGAGCAGCATTATAATGGTAATCACCTCGTTAAAAAGCAATGAAGGAACATCACACGTTGTTTTTACAGGAAGTAGGCGTTACTTCTTGAAGTGAAGTTTTGATTCGGAAGCCAAGCACACGATATTGTAGGAAAGGCCATGTTTTATTCGTGATTCGATGCTCGACTGAATTTCTTATTACCATAGTCTCATTAAAGGTAACAAACATTTGGATGTGATTCTTTAATTGGTAGTATTTACCGCTTACCACTCAATTTGTAGCAGAAAGAAACATAACTACGATATTCCGGAAATGAGTAAGTTACAACTATATATACAGGGTGTTCCATACTTTCAAGATTAAACATGTTTAATCTGAATCCGTGTTATATAAGTACTTATCTATACCTTTGATTTTACAGAAAATTTGCCTTAGCGCTGATCAATATTTTCCTGATGGATAGAGTTTTGGTTTGTCGGATTTTTCACTGATGTTAATCATTTGGACCTTTAATATTTGGAAAATGATTGGTTTCCAGAAGAGCTATGAAGAATAATTTGAATTTCAAAAACGATTGAGAATTCTATTAAAAAAAACTGTATCTCTTATTTCTTTGAGCTAATTGAGTACAGTTTTTGTATTGGGACGATATAACTGGAAAATTATTAGGAATAATACAGAAAAAGTATTTGAAGAATAATATGTCTCTAAGTTAAAGAAAATTTCACAAAAATTCATTCCATTCTGAATAATAATCATGTGAGAGTTCAAAGGAAAACCAATTTTTTTAAGAACTTCATCAACCGTTAACTCTTCATTCGAGAAAAAAGTATTTTATTTGATGAAAGGTATCTAATGTTGAAAAAGATTTGTAAAAAAACTCATCTTATATAGCATAATTATAATGTATAAATTTTTCTCTATTTCAGTATCGTAATGAGTTCATTACAGTTCTAAAAACAGTGATGTAATGAACTCATTACAGCATCGTTTTCAGTTATATTTTCTTTTTGTGGTTGTCTATACTGATCTCCAATCCTATACAATTTCAACAACCGACAATAATTATATCAATTTAATAATAATAATTTGGATATAGTGAAATGATTTGCAACATTAATCTCAATTTCTCTCAATTCTGGTGGTGTTAAATCGATATTGTCAGGCATAATTCACGAATTTAATGCGTAATTGTAAATTATTTCAAAATTCGATACGTACGATTCATATCCAAATTCTGTAATCTGTCAATTTTGTTAACAGTCACACCAACTGCCAAGATACAATACAAATGTCACTGGGATATATAATCTGAATTTTTCATTGACTTTCGACAATATTTCACAAAATTTGACTGAAATAGAGAAAATATCGTCTAATTCCAACACTCGCTCCTTCGTCGCTCGTTTTCGAATTTTGTATTCGTGTTGGAATAGTAGCCATTTCTGCAACTTATTTTAGAATATACTATTATTTATTTAAGCAGTGCGTTTTAAAGACAAACACTGTGTGTTTTTTCCACAGGCGTACCTTTGAGTTCGATTTTATTCAATCAAAGGCAAAATGGCAGATTTCACAAAACAAAAGAAAGTTATAATCGATGATTAATCACATACAATCGTATAAAATCAGAAGCAATAAATCAAATAATAGAGCATATTATGGCACCACCTATTCAAATACTGATTTGAAATATACAGTATGGGTTACCGCACCTGTGCAATTAATTTGAGATAATTATTGACCAAAATTCAATTACCCTCATTGAACACGATAGGGGGCATAGGGAATTAGGTAGTAAAGCGATCGCGCCCAGCATGCGAGACGTGCTTTGATTCTGGATTCTAAGAACTAACTAACCACAACTATGAGATGTGCAGTATGGAACTGGAAAGCTTACATTACTAAGAAGATGTCATGTTAGGTGCATTATGATTATTCCACTTCTTGTAAGAGTAATCACATTTCTGTGATGATTTAGGGCATTATAAAGTATCAGTTTCTCCTCAAAAATTGATACGTGAAGAGATATTATTATTCAGAACTAATAGGTACAGTCGCCGCCAAATATGTTGGCAAGAACTTGGTTGCGCACAAAACTGAAGGAGGAGCTAATGACTGACTAAGGGTACCTAATGAACTGAAGCGTTCCATTCAGTAGCGTACATGTAAAGCATAACGAATTTAATGTCATACTATCGTACTACCTGTATATCTTATTCTCTCGAATAAAAGTACCTCTTATAAATGTAAACTTTTTCTATCTTTTCTTATAATAAATGGTTCTACTCTCAATGTCAAATATTATCCTCTGATATTTTTTGTCGTTATCTCGAATAATTCATTGCCGATTCGATTTATTTACCACGCCACTGAGTTAAGCAGTCTCGAAAAGCAACACCCCAGAACCAATGCCGTAATAGTGCGAAGGAGATAGCATTATCTCTCTCTGCGCCTTAGATTTGCCATCTTATTTGGCGGCGACTGTATATTTCCGATAATCAAGAGTAGCTTGATATGATTATTTCTTCATGTTGGTGGTATTTTCCCGATTTCTATACGCAACTATGTAATTGTATTCAATCTATATCATATATATGATCAATCATAAATGACAGATGAATCATACAATCCAGAGTTCATTAAAAGCTACATAGATTAAGTGCAAGTTATGAATACTCTTCTCCAGCCATGAAATTTGAAAGTGAGATGACGCTATGGAAAAATCTAAAAATAAATCATGAGATGAAACTTCGACAATTTAATAATAATAATAATAATGACAACAAAAAAATTTCATTTAATTGAATATAGGAATATAACTCAAAGGTGACACCGCCACGGCTATACCCTTTTTGTTTTTGTAGTAACAAGCTTCAAAAGATGCGTATTGAAATTTCGGATAATTCTGGATGGGAATATGTATTGAAAGTTAAGTGACGCTACATCTGGGTTGTTTGAAAAATGGATAAAAAAGTTTTGGTGTGTTGATGAATCATTTTTTTTGGTGGGGAAGCATATTGTGCAAGCAATGGCATGATATGATGCGTTTAAACTCTGCTCTATCGATAAAAATGGTCTATAGATGCTCTAGGTAAATAAATTGGTCTCTAATGAAGACGTAATTGTCGAAGTGAAACCCTATTTCGAAATCTGAGACGAATCCTTCTGCAGAAAAGATAATGAGAAGTTAGAAGGGCGTTGGAATACATGTGCTCTTCAAGGTGATCATGTTGACGAATAAGGTCAGCAGTCAGTAATATCTAGATCAGAAAATCTACATACATAATATCATTTATATATCGAATGAAAAAAATTGTCCAGCCACACTTCCTTGAGGAATACCGATATTGAAGTTGTAATACAATTTGTCAGATATCGGTTTTGGTAATTGAACGTGACATAAAAGATTCACATTTTACTCATAAAATATTTTACTGGTTCAAGAACTGAAAACTAAATATAATTATTGGACTGGAAGGGATAGACTTTCAATTGGAGCGAAAATAGAATTTTATATTGGTATCATCAAGCCGATTATGCCTATAACGACCTTAAATGAGATAGTCGGACCCTGCAACTGGTCAAAATTTCAAGGCTTTAGCACATCCTTTTCGAGAGTTATCATGTACAGTGCATCCCATTTTGGGTGAGACTGCCAGGTTTCTCGCTTGTTATTTAAGATAGAGCCTTGCGGTTTTCACGTTCCTGTCCTACTTTTTCGTGAAACTCAAGTTGGTCTAATCAGATTTTGCATAACTGTTTCCGTTTCCGAGATACAGGGTGATTTTGGAAATTGATACTTTTCGGACCCCTCCTTTATCTCCGAGGTTATTAAAAATAATGCTGAGGTAAAATCTACGTCTGAATCAGAATTTTGCGTAGAATCCAGTGGCGTACTCAATTTTTTTTTTCGGGGTATGGTTCTGAAGATTCAACACAAACCTATATTTTTTTCAATGGAACACCCTATATATCATTACTTCGTTGAATTCGTTATTTTTTTCCCTTCAAAATGATGTATGATACTATATAGGTAGAATGGTCAGAAATGTTAAAAAAACACTAAAACATCAAATAACGATGATTTTTTGTTAATGAGCAATGGATTTCCCATATGAAAAGAAGGATTAATTGGATAATTTTCATTTGTGATTTTTATTTATAGTATAGTAAGCAAACAAAGATAATACACTCATCACTAACATGAAAAACAAAACGTAGGTACCTACATAATAGCAACAAATAAATAATACAAAAATTCATAAACATTGCATGATATCTTACAGCTTCAACTGTTCAAATTACTGTCCATTTTCCTCTAATACATAATTGACAAAACTTTTCAATATGCCTGAGTGCATTTAATATTATAAAAAGGCGGTTTTGTAAATCCTGGAAAACTGCCTCTCTTGATGCACGAAGTTCTTCGAGACTGTTATGTCTTTTATTGTAGTATATTATATGTTTTAGGGAAAATGGACAGCATTTTGAACAGTTTAATCTGTAAGATATTATGCAATGTTTATGAATTTTTTTATTATTCATTTGTTGCTTTGGGTAGGTACCTACGTTTTGTTTTTCATATTAGTGATGAGTGTATTATATTTGTTTGCTTACTCTACTATAAATAAAAATCACAAATGAAAATTATCCAATTAATCCTTCTTTTCATATGGAAAATCCATTGCTCATTAACAAAAAATCATCATTATTTGATGTTTTAGTGTTTTTTTGACATTTTTGACCATCCTACCTATATAGTATGATATATCATTTTGAAGGGAAAAAAATTAAGAATTCAACGAAGTAATAATATATAGGGTGTTCCATTGAAAAAAATATAGGTTTGTGTTGAATCTTCAAAACCATACCCCGAAAAAAAAAATTGAGTACGCCACTGGATTCTACGCAAAATTCTGATTCAGACGTAGTTTTTACCTCAGCATTATTTCCAATAACTTCGGAGATAAATTAGGGGTCCGAAAAGTATCAATTTCCAAAATCACCCTGTATCTCTTGAACGGAAACAGTTATGCAAAATCTGATTAGACCAACTTGAGTTTCACAAAAAAGTAGGACAGGAACGTGAAAACCGCAAGGCTCTATCTTAAATAACAAGCGAGAAACCTGGCAGTCTCACCCAAAATGGGATGCACTGTACACAGTGGTCGGCCGGACGAACTGAACTGATTTCGATTTTTCATAAGGAACTCGGAATAAATCATTTAAGACCTCAATCATCTTAAATTTAGAAAATTATTGACATTAAGGCGAAGGCCAATATTTCCCTGTATGCGATAATTAATTTCCATCTATTCCTGGAATCAGATTACGACATCAGAAATTCTTCGAAGAAATGGGACACCCATTCACACCCTTGAATAATCCCAACCTGCCACTTTCTTTGCCGCCACCCTTTCGGCAACACGCTACTAAGGATTCCAGCAAATGTGTCACAAACGAATTTGATATTTCATTTCCCCTGAATCGAGGTAATCCAACTGAAGCGATTAATCTGCAGGTATATAGTAGAGCATCCCAGACAAGCCTCATCCTCATCTCTTGTGTTATTAGTTATTAGCGGTTGGCTGGGACTTCGAGCGAGCAGAAGCGTAGATTGTTTGCTGGCAAATCACGAATTATTCATAAATTGTTTGAAACGCTTGTAGTTTTCTATATCTGAGATTTTTCGTGCAAGAATTGGATTCAATTATGCATCAGATGAATGTATGAGATGACTTGTGAATGCGTTTTGAGGAACAAGGTGAAATTTCATTTGCATTGGACTGGTAGTTGGTGTGATTTGGAAATCCAGGAATTTCACATTTGCGTATGATCAAAGAGAATTAATTTTGTTCATCCGAAAAGTGATTCCAAATCTTACTCTTCTGGAAAGCAAATCAGAAAGGAATAAACCATATATTTTCATTTAGTTCATGTAATCATTAATCTCACTGAGGCAATGAAAGTCAAAGCAGGAATACTGCAGGGAACAGTTTTGGGATGAATGTTATTTCTTGTTTGTATCAACAATATTTGATTCATCAGGAGCTTTGAGAATCATATTGTCTTCTATTCACAATTAATACTTGGATAAGTCAAAAAGAGGATAGAAAGATGTTTAGTGAAGGGTGTTTTTTTTAGAGATATAGAACTTTAAATTGCAATAAAACAACGATGGATTATTCGATTGACGTGAATTTTATTATCCGCAAGATAATCTTATGGCATTATATTTTAAATATGATTTCTGGCATATGACCGCCACGGCTGGCTCGGATGTAATCCAATCTGGACGTCCAATTTTCGATTACTTTTACCAACATTTGTGGCCGTATATCGGCAATAACCCGGCGAATGTTGTCTTCCAAATGGTCAAGGGTTTGTGGCTTATCCGCATAGACCAATGACTTTACATAGCCCCACAGAAAGTAGGAGGCCAATTCACAGGTCCAAAACGTAAAAAAAGGTGGTCACCAAATGTGTCTTTCAATAAATCGATTGTGGCACGAGCTGTGTGACATGTTACTCCGTCTTGTTGGAACCACAGCTCCTGGACATCATGGTTGTTCAATTCAGGAGTGAAAAAGTTAGTAATCATGGCTCTATACCGATCACCATTGACTGTAACGTTCTGGCCATCATCGTTTTTGAAGAAGTACGGACCAATGATTCCACCAGCCCATAAAGCGCACCAAACATTCAGTTTTTCTGGATGTAACGGTGTTTCGACATACACTTGAGGATAAGCTTCACTCCGAATGCGGCAGTTTTGTTTGTTGACGAAGCCATTCAACCAGAAGTGCGCTTCATCGCTAAACAAAATAAAATGGACGTAGTGCGCGATACGTATTCCGCACACTATTTGCAAGCGTTGTTGTGAGTCTTATTCAAATTATTTATATTACTTCCTAAGGAACGTTTATTTAGTGGAACTCATTTATTAATGATAAGAGATATTTATACATATCAATATTTTGTGTGAGCATTCATAAACTGATCTTCTCTTTAACTGACACATGAAAAAAAAGAAAGAAAAACAGCACTTTGGTTGGAGTCTTTATTCTTATGGGTTTTCGTGTGGAAAATAGGAGCCCATAACTCTAAATTTATCTCATTTGAAAGCGTTTGAGCTAATGGTGAGTATTATTGATAACCTTAAATTACTACTGCCAAGTGGAACATTAACAGTGTTGAGTCAGAAGTAATGGTAATGAAACAGCAAAATACACACAGAATACAACTGATTGTTCTTACGAGCACACACAAAGAGCTAAGACAGTTGAGGAAAAAATCTTTCGATTCTGAAATAATTATCAAAAGACGTCAAGGCGAAGGAACAGTTCCAAATAATCTAATTAAAAAAAATTAATTCAGAGCAATGTTTTGTTGAATCAAGTTTTTCTTCAGTTGAAATTATACTCCTTCTCTTCTGTTCATAATTTTGGATAACAGGATCAATCCACCCATTTCGGACGCCACTGTATCGTCTTCCCTCCCCGTCCCACGTGATTTCGAGGAATATCTGATGGATTTAGGTGGGTTGCATCCCTTTGACTATAATATTACGTGGTTTTGTTTTATTAGATTTTCCCCCTCGGCAAGGAATTTCCACTAATTAATCACACCGGCAGCAGAATTAGACGTGATGATTTCTTCCTCAAATAGGGTTCAAAATTGATAATATCTTTTTATCCGCAAACAGATTGGTGGATTTTCGTTAGTAAAAAACAATTTTTTACTCTACTCAACGTATTTATTTGTATTCTGGATCTGCCCGCGTAATGAATGCATTTGATTTGATTTGAAAATTTCTTTTTCTTTTTCTTTTCCTCTTGCCTTTTTTAATGAAGATTGGCGACAATCATGGTATTCTTCATCCAGCAGTTACTTCCCGGTTCTCGTTTTGCCTCTAGTTTGCCCTTTAAAATCAACTGGAGCAATTGATACTGATCACCTTCCAAAGTCAGAAGTAGGTCGTTTTCCGCCTTAATATATGTTAAATACCTTTTTATCTGCATTAACACTGTCTAGAACCCTCTCATTCAATTCTTTATCAGTCCAAGTAATCCTGAGCAATCTGTGAAAGATCCACATTTCAATTGCATCCCATTAAAATTGGTCATATTTGCTGATGACACATCAATGGCGGTCTCAGCGCGGAGCCCTGGGGGTCTCAGGACATTGTGCAATGAACTGATTAGTAGGTTTGAGAGTTGGTGTTGCGCTAATGCACTGATACTCAATATTGAGAAAACGGAATGTCTATATTTTCGTATTAAAAACACTAGTGGGGAACGACTGAAGGTTGAATGTTTTGGTGAGCAGATAATATCTGGTGATTCAGTTAAATTTTTGGGCATTCACTTGGATTGCTCACTCAGATGGGATCGACAGGTTGAGGCGGTCTGCAAGAAATTAGGAAGCTCATTTTATGCGATCAGCAGAGTGAAGGACTCGCTTCCTCTCCATTCTGTAATAAGTATTTACTACAGTTTGGTGTATAGTTTTTTACGTATAATGTTTTACTTTGGGGTAATTCAGTGGAGTCCAATAGAGTATTTATTGTACAAAAAAGAATTATACGTCTTATTTTTAACTTAGATTTTCGTGATTCATGTAGGCCTATTTTCAGACAACATGAAATTTTTGAACTCAGCTGTTTGTACATATATAAATGTTCACTTTATGTTAAGGAAAATGAACACGTTATGATTAAGTTATCTGATTTTCATGGTTATTCTACTAGAAATTCGGCTACTTTGTGTATTCCTTCTCACACAACTGCCAAATTTGAAACATCTCCTGCTTATCAGGCAATTATCTTATATAATCATGTACCATCAGTTGTTAAATTATTGGGTAAGAAAGAATTCAAAAAATTAGTCAAAGGTGAATTGATTAGTAGATGTTATTATAGTATTAAGGAATATTTGATGGATAATAGCTTCCTGGTTGGGTAGATTAGAAATAGTTTTTAATTTTGTATAACCGTGACTTGTCTCATACATATTTTGTTATGTCTCAAGAGATGAATAAAATTATTATTATATTATTATTATTCAAAAGAATAGGGTATACCTATATACAGGGTGATTCAAAGGAATGGCCTATTATTATATTAGGCAGAATTATCATAGTCTCGAACCCCAACATGCAAATTTTCAGCACAGAATTATGATTAGTTTTCCATAATCGTCTAACAGGAATCGTGGTGAATCACCCTGCAAATAGCATTTAACCATTTTATGACGTAATTCTCCAAGGATGCATGACTTAGAAATCTATTCATTTGCTCAAATGCTGATCTATATATGCATATTTTATTCTGGATCTTATTTGGAAGTTTGGGTTGGGACTATCAATAAACCAGCTTCCCAAGTATAACTATACATTTATTTTCATTTTAAATAACAGAAGTAGTTCTTATGAAATCTGCATATTCTGTGAGGTATAAATTGATATATTTGCCTACCCAAACCTTTCATAGTTTTTTCGGATTTATTTAGTATATACTTGCTTTCACATGCGGCTTCGCTCACGTGATGTTCTCTGGAAAGGCGGATATTCTAGCGGACATTGTCTTTGGTCCACACTTGGACCGTAAAGAGAGGATGCAGAATTATTCAGAATCAATAGAAATTTTCACATGTATAACAATGAAAGTACGCATCCATTAGGCGATCCGGTCCAGGGCAGATTAATCCGCCTGATAACATTTGCATGCAACTGTGTCCACTAGAGCCGCATCGGGACGCCGACGGCTTACTCATTGAACAACGATGCAATACAGCCCAACCCGTATGCAGAGTACGAGTAACTCAACTTGAAGAATATAATGAACGACCAGACTGATTCAATAATTTCAAGAATATTAAGAATTGAAAAACGTTGAACTGCCCATTACGAATCCAGAGGGCTAGGCACAATTCCTTTGGTTCCTACCTGCTGTTATCTAGAAAACCCCACAAGTTCTACTGAATGTTCAGAGACCCTTCGACTGATTTTTGCACATATGACAAGCCTAAATGATGAGTAAGGCAGACTTTACTATGAAAACCTACAAGTAATAAAAAACTACCTGAAAAACAGAATATCTGCGTCAAATTATGTCGCAGTTACTACCAATAGACAAATAGATGCAGGAGTGCCTCAAAGCTCAGTTCTAGGACCTCTACTCTACAACATATATCCCAAACAACCCAAGAAATCTGTTAGACATATATGCAGATAATGCAGGAATTGCAGTCAGAAATCGACGAACAGACGTCATATAGAGAAAACTGCAAGAAGCATTTGGGGATATAGACGAATGATTCATTAAGGGTAAAATCCAAGGAAAGATGGAGAAGAAATTAAATTTTGAAATGAAGTCTAGTATCTAGGTGCAACACAAGAAAAAAGAAATGGAAAACTCATATAAAAAATACATAAAACGAATTCAGCAATCTGCAAAGGTTACTCATAGAAAATGAGAAATGAAAATGAACTAATATACGTATCTGAGAATACTCGCCTTCAAGTGCCAGACCTCAACTAAGATATGAATAAGCAGCATGGGACATCATGACAAAAGTCATGAAGATTCAAACAACAGAAAATAAACTCCAATGGTTTGGGAAGGACAAACAAATGCACAGAGACATATATGGGAAAATTTCGAAGCTTTTCTGAGGCTATATCGAGAAAATACAACTGACAACTACCTGCTAAGAGCTGCAATGAATATGTTGTGGTTCATAAGGAATGAACAGGGGCCTAGAATTAGAACCTGTTATAGTTTTTATCACGAAAACGGCCAAGAAGGTTGTTCAAAGAAGCAATTCAACATCTAAATGACTAGTTGCCTATAACACTGCCGAAGATGTGATTTGGATGCCAACTATCACAGACATCAACTACGATGAACCAGAAATTGAGTAAATTATTATAGAAGGCATAAAAGGAACCAATATTGGCTACAAAATGGGAAATCGATCTTTGGGGATCTTTTGATACGCGGATAATGCAGTTCTCATGGCAGAAAGAGAAGATGACCTCCAGCGTAGAAACTGAACATGTTTATATGCCACAAGAAATCCCAATCAATGGTGTTAGCCATGAGCCCCATCAAATGTAAACTAATGGTTAATGAACACACAATAAACCAATTAATTAATTTAAACTATTCAACTACCTCGAAATACAGGTGTCGTACAACAGATATACCTTGGACTCTATTCAAAAGGTATAATAATATGAAGAAACAAATACATGAGCATGGAAAGTATAATCCAAATATGTAAGGCATGTGTGAGGCCAGTGCTCACATATGAAGCCAAAACAAGATCTGATACATCACGTACAAACGGACTAATGAGAACTGCAAAAATAAAAGGGGGATCTCACTCAGAGATAGAATAAGGAATGAGGACACACTTCGAGTAACTAGAGTTCAAGATGTGGTAAGATGGAGGGACCATGTCGATGACATAGACACACGAAGGATAGCGAAATAGGCGAAAACTCAGAAACCCAATGAAAAATACTACCAGGAAGACCACCGAAAATATGGCACCACAGCTGGACACAGGAGCTAGGAAGACTGATCAAACTGGACCTGGCGTACAGAAAGAAGAAGGAGAAAAAAAATTCAAATCTTTCGAATATAGGTAACGTATTGAGAACCTATGTGTAACTAAAAAAAAATAAAAGCTGAATAAGGACTGATATTTTATGAACAAAGTATAAGAAACACTAGTGTCACGCCCATTGACATTATGTTCCTTAGTTTATTTCAAATGTAGTTACATATGTTGCCGCTGCCTGACGTGAATTCCTGTCATCACACATTTCATAATTGGTGCTTATTCTCCACTTGATTGCTTTATTTCCCCAACATTGAAAGTAAAAGAGAAGTAAGAAAAATAAATTCACTCCCAAAGCTTTCATTTACCTGGTTCGAAATGGGTGGATACAAATTTGAAATTGAGAAAAAAAGTGTTGTAAATATGGTCGTCGTGACTACCTCGATGAGCCTATCCGATCAAAATAACACGTCAAACGAACACATGCGTCTCTGTTGATTTAGGTGTATGTGAACTGAAACGTATCATTCACTTCAGAGCTAATTTAAAAGGATTATTCACCCGTATCTCGTTAACCATCTGTTCTAGTGGCCATTTTAGGTAGAAGCCTGGAGGCTGGATACTGCTAATCTGATGTCTGAACTTTGTGTTTCAGAAACGAATGACATCTACTGGAGAGATTAAGTTGATAGGTATTAGTACTTTCCTTAGGAAGGTTGTAACAATAATGGTAATAAATTATTCCAAACAAAAAAGGGTTTCAATGAGAAAATATTGTGAATTATCTCAGAAAAAGTTTCAAAGAAATTGCATTTTATTCCATATAAATAATATCAGGACATAATATATATTGTAGTAGCTTTGGGAAGGCGAAGTGTGCCATAAAATGTTGATGATAAGTGATATGGATGATTTTAGCTATCAGGCAGTGGTCGCTTATGCTTCGACTCCTTTAAAAATGTACTAAGATCAAGTTGGAATACTCATTACCCCAAAATCTGTGACTCAATTCTTTTCATCATTAAATTTATATTCAACTCCCACTTATCTCAACTCTTATAAAACAAAAAATGTTATTAGTATATGTAAAATCATTTGGGGAGCAAACATAATTCCTTAGTAATAGTATTTATCAGTTTTTTTTCCGATTCCTGGGTGAGAAAATATGTCTTCATGACTCTGAAAAATATAATTATTTTTCAATTTTTACTTGGTTTTGAGTCTTATTCATGAATCGGTGTCTTCAGTTAGGAGTATCAGTGCAATGTAGCAACTTTCATAGTTTGTACAATAATCCACCCAACTATCTCCAAATAGTTTTTTTCAGAATTGGAATCTGGAAAAAACATAACACGTTTCCGATTCAGGTATTTGATATTTCTCAAGTTCATCGGAATAAGAGTTGTTCGAAAAAAAATTTAGGAATTCGAACACTTTGTGTTTCTGATAACTTCTACTTCCTAGAAAATTTTGTGGATAGAAAACGAATTACTTCGTAATATACAATTCATTCACATCGCGAGCAATTCCTTCATAAAATGAGGAGCATTTGCTTGGTTACAACTATCCCATATAAAAATATTGATTTGAATCACTCAGTTCAATATTTCTGAAGGACTCAGTATGAAAATGTGGATATGCATTGATGTTATGATAATTTATTAATCGGAAAATGGATTAATACTCCAAAAGCCATCAAATTTATTCTATGATGATTACTTACAACTGAACTGTTGTCATATCCGAAATTAATACAATTACTTCTCTAATTCTGTGTACTATAATTAGGTATGACTTTCTTCTTCAACAAAGACTGTAATTATTACTTGAACTTCTTGCTTCGAATATTTTATTTTACAGGTTATTCTCATTCACCTACATCCTTTAAGTTCCAGTCTCTCTACTCTACCACTTGGTCATCTTGATTTTGTCATTGAAAATAAACTAAGAGTATTCATAATGAATTTCAACAATGGAATATCAGACCATTTCAATTCAATGATTTTTTTTTCATTTATTTTCACAAGAGAACAATTATGATACTTTTGGATATTCTTTAAAATGAAATCATAGAATTATCTGAAAAATATGGAGAATACTTTTATTTTTCAAAATGGTCAAATATTCATTAATTAGCCTTCAACTTACTATTAAGAGTTGGGTTCTTCGAATTTCTGATATTTTCATGGAATATAATGATCATAATGAAGAAATTGAAATATATGGATGGAAATTTGTGTTCGGAGAAGATTCATTACTATTTGCGAGGTATAACTGAAAGATGCATTTTTATCAATTTTCAACAACCTGTACTTTTTCAATCTTGAAAAAAAAATTAAGAAAACAGTGTTTCTTTAGACCACAGGAATCTTCTTTTGAAGCAGTTGTACAAGACTCACCTTTCGTAGTGCCCAGTGTGACATTGCGGTCTCCAAGGGCGCATTTGGTTCATTTCACGTCAGTGGTTTCCTCATTTTTATAGGAATCGAAGGTACAGAAAGAAGTTATTTCAAATCCTCGATTCCTTTGAAATTAAATAAATCAATGGGGAAACACAACCATAAAAAACTTTTCTATTTTAATGGAAAATATTTGTTATAGATGTTCTGTTTTGAATTTAATAACTTTAATATCATAGTTTACCCCATAATCAAGTGGTTTAATATATCACTAGTTCGCCCATAGATCTACCTTGTAGGTAGATCAATATATCCTGTAGATCTACCTAATAGGTAGATCAATGTTGTCCATAGATCTACCTTGTAGGTAGATCAATGTTGCCCACAGCTCTACCTTGTAGGTAGATCATCATAGCCCATAGATCTACCTTTTAGGTTGATCAATAGAGCCCATAGATCCATATTTTAATTCATTCATAAATACTTCCATATCTCCTGTAAAATCGATATCGCACTGTATAAAAAATATTCATCGCACGTATATCTTCGCAAATTATGCAAGAGAAAACAAATCTAAAGCTCTTATTCCAATTTCCAGATTTCATAAGGTCTCGATTTTCCAGAAATGTATAATTGGCGCTTGAAAATTGTACACCCTGTATATAATCGTCAATCCCCACCTGTATACCTTCAAGAATTATGCAATTGAATGATAACCTATAGAGCTAACATGACAACTATAAGAAAAGTTTTCAGTTCTCCAGAGACATCTCGGAAATTGTACACTCTGTATAAACGTTATTCATCGCACGTATATCTTCGCAAATTATGTGAGAGAAATCTAACTTGAAATTTCAATTTTCAGATTTCATAAGTTTTCAATTTTACAGAAAAGCATAATTGGCGCTCGAAAATTGTACACCCTGTATAATATGGTCAATTTATCGAAAAACCTCCAATAGGCAACTTGAAAAAAAAACAATGTATAATCGTTATTCTTATATGTACTTTGAAAATCGGAAAAACATAATTATATGTGTATACTACGAAATCATTCACACAATAGACTAAACAAAAAATTGATCCATTTCAATCATCCGAAGCATTCACCGCCAAATAATATAAAAATTAATAACTGGCGAAAAATTAAGAAAAAAAAAATTATCACCTGCTGCAAGATTTGAACTCGCATCCCAAAAGAGACCTCAGATTGTACGACCGCATCCCTAACGACCCGGCCACAATGCCTTTGCATAATTGGGTGCATTTATGCTTCTTATAGGAATAATGTCAAAATAACTGGTGACAGAGATTCTATAAATTGATGAATTTTCATGAATTTCGTTTAAAAAATCGTTAAATATAAAGGAAATCGAATTAAAATATCTCTACCTACCAGTTTTCTTCGACTCAATTGATGATATCTTTCCAAAATGATATATTTACCTTGACAATTCACATGAAACGGAATGCTTCAAGATTTGACCAATTTCCATGAAAATATCAACAAAACGCAAAAATACCATCATAAAAGGGCGGTACATACAGGTGTAGTCTATTATTTCCTCAAATTTCTCGTTAAAAACTTTTCAAATAACCAAATGACTCCTGTAGAGGCTTCTGGCAAACCAAGCTTTCCACTGACACAAAACGATTCCGCTTGAAAATATGATAAAATATACATGGAAAAAGGGATATAAATCGCATCTTATTCATCTTTTCTTGCATATTTCCTCTCGATTCGTCCAAATTTCAACATTTACATTAAAATATCATCTGACGTTTCCCATTTTCATTCTGTATTTCGACGATTTCATGAATGAGCACAGAATTGGTTAAAACGTTAGAATATTTTGAATAGATTATTAGATTGATCCTTGATTTTATTATACAGTTATTCATATTTCAAATAGTTCTATTCATCAAGAGCCCTCTAATGGACACAGTAAAAATAATATAAAACCTAAATATTCTAGAAACGTCAATTGCCGCGGACGTTGCTAGGCCCGTTGCTACCCAAGGACATCGTAGTATTTTCCTATTGGTCGTTCACGTCGACGTGAATCTGGAAATTCGTCGGGAAATTTCCCAAACTTTATCCGTTCATTCCCAGGTAATCCCGAAAAATCGGGAAACGGGAATATCCGCGGGAGTTAATTCGACATTTTCTCTTTCTTCCCGTACTTTTAGTTTTTCTCGTATCTCTCCCAGAGCCGAGAACACTCGACCGCAAAATCGGTCCAAAATAGTTCGATTTTCGGTGGGAGGAGCGCTTACGAGTTTAATATAGTATAGATTAAGCATATGTTCATCTCTAGGGTTTAGACTGCTTTCATTAATAGGGGTTACCAATTTAGAGAGAAGATAATGTCTTTATAATCAGCATCTTATCAAAAATAATAACTTCATGAGAATTTGAGGAAGAATGTCCAATTAAGCTACCATAATTACTAGACAGCTAGCTAACAACGCGTCAAACAATCTTTATTTTTCGGCATTTATTTCATAATAACACCTTTTTTTAACGAAAAAACTTTCTTTTTCGACTTCTTTTGACTTTGTCGTGATTATTAACTTCTCGTTATATTGAATTTTATTTACTGATAACAAAATGAGTATCAATAAGCGAAAATGATTAACGGGTGAGATTCTCTTGCAAACTTGAAACATATTTCGAGTTTGAAAACGCGAACAAATTGCAATATCAGCTCATTAAGTCTCTTGAAAGTCATGAAATATGCTGGAAGACTGCTTTTTAGAGAAACGCCCAGCAGCTCTTCAATGATTATTGAATCTCCATAGCAAGGGGAGCAGTGAATTCGCAATTTTCAGGAATAATGCACGGCAAAAAAGAAAAACTGCCCTAAATGAAAACGTATGAAAAAATCGACTGAAAGTCGTGATTACCATATATTCGTGGAGACCTAGTAATGAGAAAAGTTGTCCTCGTCTCGCCTTTGACGAGTTCAGACCTATCAAATTCAATTTCGGAATACGTCGAAGAATTGCTCCTGCAATACTGGGAAAAACTTAGATATGAGCGCTGAAAATTCCGCTTCAAGAAGTTTCCTCTGCCTATATTAACGAACTCCCTTTGTTCTCATCATTTTCTGACGAAGAGAAGTCGGCGCGACATCGGAAGGCAATAAAAAACATGAAAGGTCCCGATATTACCTAATTTGTTCCCTTTATTGGGCCCTTTGCCGGGACGTGAGTTTACTAAAAATAACGTTTCACATTTGGCCGACATCAAATGAAATTCTAGCGGCGCATTTATCCGCCTCTCGTCGTATGGATCTTCTGCGCTGAAAATGAACACGTTGAGGGCAACATTATCGGCAGCTTTGACAAAAACAATCGGCATCTCGCAGCCTTAGATTCGAATCATCAGGGTATATGGCACGTGTCGCAGCGCTAAAATCACGGTCATAAAAATTCTTTGCTGTTTTGTGGTTTCCGAAGATGAATCTAATGCGGATTTCGAAGCGATGGTGCAGTCCGGAATATCGGATAATTTTCCAATTGAAGTCAGATCGTGAGGAAAAGACATAATGACAGTGACAGAGGAACTGAAGGCTAAATATTCAGAATGAAAAAAAAAATAGATTCAAACAGAATAATATTTTAGATAAGCTTGAAAATAATTTAACATTATACTCTTCGGAAATGTTTGGTCTTCAACAGTAATAGGTGGGTACTTCCATGATGAACTTACGTGGAATTCCAGATTCAGTCCCTTTGCATTACAAAGATATTGTGTATTGGGAAATTTGCGATTGTTATTTTTCAGTTGGGTCCTAATGATGTTTGTTGGGTTTATAGGTTGGTTTGGTACCTCATCGGAGAAGGCTGAAGAAATTTACAGCCTGGGAATAATTTGGCACTGAGGACTTTTTATGATTTCAGTATTTTGCACTTATAATATCAGTTCAATTAATAAGTTCAGAATATGAGAATTTCAGCCTACTTATTAGTTGACTCATTTGATATTATGGATCTGCATCATTTCTAAAAAGTTACAAAATTCAAAAATTTCAGTTGACGATTGGTGTTTATTGGTTGAATCGATCAACTGTAATTCTATTAAATTGGGATAATGAAACACCGGATTTCTTAACTAATATATTGAATTTGGCTGTACAAGTTACGTGTTTACAAGGTACCAGCTACGAGCGTACTGGCTATGATACCCCCGATTTCCTGGGGATGTTGAGTGTCGCTTTGGATTTTGCATACCAAAGCGCAATCCAAGTCCCTGATTGGTCCACGTCTTCATTCCTTGCCCTAAGATGTGACAATGTGACGCCTGTTCTATTTTCAGCCCTCGCTGTACCTGCTGGGGTTGGTTTCTCGACCTAAATGCGTCTTTCTGAATATTTAACTGCCCGTAAAGTTTGTGTGAAATTCACTTGACGCAACAATTAGGTATTTTGCAATTTTATCAAATTCAACTTACACTTCATTAACAATCTAGAATGAATGATAAAGAATAAAATTTTGACATATATTTGCCTTGTAGGTACATTTTTCGCTCGTATTGGAATGGAATAAAGTGATATTCATTGGATTCGATAAATTTTGAGATTTTTGATATTTTGGTCATTTATGTGATTGTGCTTCCGAAAAAATAGAATTCATTGAATTTTATCTTCAACTTTTCCTGTTATAATAATAATAATAATAATAATGTTTATTCAACATAAATAAACATGGTGAGTTACTTACTTTTTTTGGTGGCAATTTTCCACTCATTCAGCACCGAATATCAAATTGAAATAACCAATAAAATTTATATTTTCGTGGACACAATAAAATTCTATAGAAACTAGAATATTAAATTCCAAAAACATGTCTGATTTTCAAGACATTTTATTGTGTCAACGAGAATTCAAATTTAATTGGTAATTTCGCTTCCGTAGGAACAAAATAATCTTTATCTGTTTGACGTTTGATACAGGTTAAATTCAGTATTTAAATTGTGTTGAAATCGATTATGAGCGGAGCTATCCATAGGTGATAAATTGGGGATACCAAAATTTATTCTGGTCCAGAATAAATAAAATTTCGCTACGTCTTTGGTCTTCAAATTAAAAATTTTCACTCGCGAATAACATTTCAGAACAACTTCGTCTACCACTCAGCCTACACATATATATCTATCTTTAAGTATGCCCTGTAGCCTTATTTATGTTCTACAGTGTCATAGCAAGCCCAATGACATTGTCAAATGTGATTATAAAATATTGGCTATATTTAATCTTATGACTATATGCTGTCTTATGACGTCAGCTGACAGTACTTTGCTTAATAAGTGAAATGACGGAAGGATCTTCTTCTTTTCAAACTTTTCTTTCAGAGACCGAATATCTCATAACTTCTTTAACAGGTTAAATCCGTCCATAGTGGAATTATGATTTTTTCCTCAAAAATTGTGAAAATGCACACTTCATGGATCTGCAATTTAGAAATCAGTTGTGAAATAAGACAAACAAATATTCATACAAAATTTGGTAAGAAATATTTAAAGATTAAAATGGAAATTTTTGTACGTTTCGACAAAATCTGTCCATTCATCTGGAACTTTCTGAGTCTATAGCAATGGATGAAATGAGTTAATCGAGAATTCAGGTAAATAGCCGAATTCATAGTTATTCAATTCCTGCTGTCTCGCTGAGCGCCATTTCGATTTTTTTAGGTTGTTCATCTTTTCTAAATTTAGAACTCAAAAATACTCTGATGTGACCAGAAATCGTAACTGAAAGGTTTTATATAACTGATCACACTCAACTGGATATTGCTCAGAAATGACGTTGGAAACCCTGTATATCACTTATGCTTCGAAAACGAGGTATTATTTTTAGGGCAAAAATGATTCTCTCGGTGTCAACTTCGCGACTATATACAGGGTGTTCTGATTTGTTTCCGACAAACTAAAACGGGTGTTAGATCACATCATTTTAAGCAAAAAAGTTCCTATGAACATGGGCCCGGAAATGCTTCGTTTCCGAGATACAGGGTGTTAAAGTTGAAAAAATAATTCGCGTTTTCTTAAATATCTTTCGACTGATTCCAAATAATTGCATGAAAGTTGGTACATAGGGTTTTTTGAGGTGAGAAATTCAAATTTGTGGTCGATTTGGTTGTATTTTCTAGAGGGCGCCACTGGCAATCATTTCGTCCCCTTTAAACCGTAGCAACTTTTCTGTGCTACCCTGTACGTCATTCTGAACTAAAAAAATCGATTCCCCTGACTTTTCTAGTTAAAAAAGGTATAACTCATTTAAGTTGCTAGGGGCAACCGTTTCAGAGAAAAACGCATTTAAAACCAAATCCATATTTTTGTAATCTCTAAAACATGTAGAAACAAATTTGTAATAATTTTAAATTAAATATTTTTTAGAAGTAACAATTTAGAACAAAACAAAATAACATAATAATTTTCAAAGAAGGTGTTCGAAATGTCCACCGTTCTGTTGAATGCACGAATGACATCTTCGAATGATTGATTGTTTTACATTGTTGCGGCAATAGATTTAAAATGGCTATACACAATGACAGATTTAAAGTGTGTTAGGTTCAGATGTCATTAATTATAATTATAGTTAACTAAGTTAATAGCTTATCAACAAATACAGGAAAATGGTATTGGTTACCAAAGGCCCGAACGAAGCATACAAAGAAGAAATCATCTACAGAGAAATAGGATTTTACAGACCTTCGAAGAAAATAAAAACTCAGTATTCGTAAAGCATCCCAACAACGCAATATTTCAGGAAACAGAATATTCAGAACACTTAAAAACAACAATTACATAGCATACCACTTCTACTTATTAGTGGGCAATAGAAAATCCGCATGCATTTCGCCTTAGAAATTTTCAAAATGAATTTAAATTTAATATTTGAATAGGAATAATTTCATGAAAGGATTTCGAAGCAGACAAAACAAATCAAAGAAAACGCGAATTATTTTTGTCAACTTAAACACCCTGTATCTCGGAAACGAAGCATTTCCGGACCCATGTTCATAGGAACTTTTTTGCTTGAAATGATGTGATCTATCACCCATTTCAGTTTGTCGGAAACAAATCAGGACACCCTGTATGTTTGTCCAGTTTATGATGAAACACCCTGTATACTTCTTCGTTATTCTGCAATAAATTCAATTGAAATGTCTCTTATAGTTCCAAAAAAAAATTTGCAAGGCCAACGACGTACCACTGATTCGAGTTCTCATTCCAAAATATAACCAGTAATAATTTCATTGGGTGCTATTTTGATGGTTCGATTTTGGAAATGAACAAAAATAAAATTATTTTCCTGTATCGATTCAGATTCGACCAATTATCCTAAGTGAATTCAAAATATATATAATAAGTGACACTTATGAATTTAATCTCAATAGGTATTGATATAATTATCATAATTTTTCCGAATTTGTGCCATCAGTTGAGTCAACATTATAGTCGAAATTTAATCATTCACATTATACTCACGTCGCTACGAATAAAATTCAGCGAATTTTCCGTAGGAAGAATGAAGGCCTAGGTCAATTTGTGTCTTTAATTGGAAACCGGAGGGATCACCAGGTCCCCGTGACTGATAATGAGCCCCTTCGTACCTTATTTGATCATTCCACTTTATGGAGTTTGATGTGTACGACCCTTTCGAAGCTGAAAGCATGAGTCACGACGAGGTAACCCACTTTGGGGTGGAGAGAGTAGTTAGCATATTTTTCAGACCACTTATCGTCGATTAGTATAACAGGATTATCTCAAAGGAAGGGGCGTGTGTTCCTTTGGGTTAGCCTGCATGAGCCCATCTTTATATACCTACTCGTTCCTTTCAAGTGAATCAGGGAAGTGTATTTTCGAATATTTCATGACTTTAGATGGCAGTTTTATTTCGTTGGATTTGAGTTGGAGTACTCGGGATTTTCTTTGATGTATGTAGCCCAGCACTTAGAAAGTTTATCGGTATGTTTGGGTGATTTTTGAAGTAATCACTGGAATAAGATTTCGCCCAAGTTTGAACTACGGCTCCTGATATTTGAGTTAAAGAAATACCGCGTGTCACATAGAAAAGGAGTTGAAAGTGTTTGGAGGTTGGAATTATTTTCCTGAAAGCTATTTCCTGAAATATTTATTTGATGCTTTCAGAGTTTTCTGTACTTGTGTGAGTTGAGAAAATCCGTTAATATACATATAAATAATACGTTGCATGAGAATTCTGTTACGCCAGCTTTGGCGTGGTAGGTAGGTACTGTTATGGAATGGTATTATCGACTTATAAAATTAATGATAATACATTACCAGATTCTATCCTTCGGAAACTACAGCAAATTCATCAAATAGATAATAAATTTTAAATTGATATGATCCAATAACTTTAAAGAAAGTAAAGTAACTTTATTTATTTATTCCATTCACATTATAAAAGTAGCATAAATCCAATATTTTTAAATTACTATATCAATATTCATTCAAAACATCTCAGGATCTGAAACAAAAGGATAATGTTAATGAAATTCAAGTTCAATTTGATAAAATCAACAAAAGATATTCAATTTAAGTATCAGGAACTATTTATATATCATGTAAATAATGTTAAAAGAGTCAAAAGACTGAATATTCAATTTTCATTCATAATGATAAAAAATAATCATTTATTTTATATTTTCCTATGTTAATTTTCATGAAATAGCTTGTGATCTAGTGAATTACATCTAGATGCAATCTCAAAAATGTAATATTAGCCGAAATTCCTAATAAAATTGTAAATAATGGATAGGGATAGGATATCGAATGATAAATCAGGAATTCCAAAATAATTAATGTCTCAGACATACAAAAATGTATATAATTCATTAGATTATAGTATAATTTAAAAATATGTAGTAGATTTTAGGAGCTATAGATAGAAATCTTCGAATATTAGGCCAAAGAAAGTGAATATTAGAAAAATTTCCAAATTGTATAATATATAGAATATTTGAGAATTTTATAACTTAGAATCGACCGAATGCAACATATGTGGTATCAAAAGATGGGGAAAAAATGAAGAAATTAACTAGATCAAGATTGAAGAAGGAAAACTCACCTCAAAAGAGAAAATTGCGAAAGCATCATATTTGGAAAAATTTTTGACATCCAACGCAATGCTGATTTCAAGAAAAAATTAAAAAACTATATAAAGCCCAGCCGAATGACAGCCATTCATTCAGTGAAAAACCATTGCAAAGAGCACATCACTTGAATCAAGAAAATATCCCTGAAACAATTGAAAAGTTATAAACGAATTTATTCACGTAAGCTGAAAGAAAACATAAATAATCCAAATACGTACCTGAAAAATAACCATTGTGTAAAGAAGTTAAAAAACGATTAATCAATTTCAAGAAGAAAGTTCCCTGTTTCAAGCAAGAGTGGGAAGCAGTATTATTTATGGAAAATAATTCCAAACCAAAACAAACTTATGAAGATAAAGATTACAATTTGGGGTTAGAACTGTTAGGAGCATAGAGAACGATACCCTGGAACAAGAAAGAAGTGTTAGATAAGTAAATATTAGATTAGATTAATTATAATTTAGTCAATATATATTGAGTTATTGGGTATAGGTGACCACCTATACCCAATAACTCAATATATATTATCCTAAATAAGGTGTAGAACTTGCTCAAGAATATAATTTAGTTATGAAATAGGAATTTTGGAAAGTTAAATTTTTTTTTTATATTAATTAAAATTTTAAAATCAAATTGAATTTAAATTGAACCCACCTGAGTAAGAGTCGATGTAAGAAATTAAAAATATAGTATCAAATTTTCAGTTATTGGATCGAATCAATTAAAATTTAAATCAAATCACCAAAAAAGTAAACACAGCTTGCATATACGATCCACAACAGTACATATAATTACATATTCCTCGATAAAATGTTGAAATTGTACATATTACTAACTTATCTACCAATGTGGGTTTCATTCAGTATATTCATTTATGGGAGTTCTGAAATTATTATATATTTATTGATGTAGGTACAATTTTTTTATTGTCAGTCTGGAATTGAGTATATTCCAGGTAAACCTATAAATAGTGGAACCATTGCCTATCAGGTACCTGAACTGGCCCTTTTAATCTCCTAAGTAAGTAAGAGAAAAAAATCATATACTTCCTCCATTACATATGAAGTTGGGCTTAATAAAGCAATTTGTGAAGGCTCTTGACAATAAGAATGGGTCATGTTTTGCAAATATAGAGTTAAAAATGCATCAGTTGAGCACAGAAAACTCAAAGCAGGGATATTTGACGGTCCACAAACAAGACAATTAATTAAGGATCCTTTCTTATAAATTCAATGAATTAAGTTGAACGAGAAGCTTGGACATCATTTGTTGCAGTTGTAGAAAATTCTCTAGACAAACACAAAGCTTAAAACTATGTTGAAATGGTTAACAAAATTCTCAATAGTTGCAAATTCTTAGGGTGCAATATGAGTTTTAAAATACAGTATTCCCACTTAGACCGTTTCCAAGAAAATTTAGGAGACATGAGTCAGGAACAAGGTGAAAGATGTCACCAAGATATTAAAGTTATGGAGGACCGCTACCAAGAAAGATGGGACATGCACTTGATGGCAGATTACCGCTGATGGACTTCGAAAAGGGACTGTTTGAAAAAACATTCAAGAATGTCGTGAAAAAGAAGCTTTCGAAGTCTTAAGAATTTGAGCTCCTAGGTAAAAATGAATACGTTATTTGAATTCAGGACATCAAATTGATATAGAACCATCTCAAAAAACCTTGACACCAAAACAGCTGTTCCCCTGTGATTCAACGTTTCAAAATAGCAGTACCAGTATTAAAAATGAAATTTCAAAAGGAATTTCTTCAGGTCCTTTTCTCGATGCTAAATAAATAGATAATCGGCAAACAAGCTTAGCGTGCTCTTATCGGTTGAAACTCAGTTGGAAGGCACCATTTAGTAGGTTATCTGTTTTGCATGATAATAAATTGAGCTGGTTAATACATTCCCACACAAATGTATTATTTTCGTTCATATTTAAAATAGCAAAACACACTTGACAGACATAATGCAACTTTTTAACGAAAACAATGTGTCAAAACGACAAAAATAATATGGAGAGTATCTCACATGGGACTTTGTTACTATGTTGAAGATTGTAATTATGTTGCCATAGAGTTGAATAATATTTGAAAAACAATATTATCTTTCCCTAGGGGAAATTTCGGTCCAGATATCAGACGATATTATCAACTAATTATCAGCTCAAACATATTTCGCATAACATGGTATTAAGTTAATGACCACATATCATGCTTACGTAATGATGAGTACTAATTAAACAATCTTTTTAGATCAACCGGAAGAACTCAATCACAGGAATCTGATTCCTTCACACCTTTATGTACATTCGAATATTTAGGTGTGAAGATTTCACCTTCTGACATTCGGAATGCAGAGGGAGTGTACGTAGACTACTTAATAACAGTAATATTTCAATGAAATATCTGCCTTAGCTCTCCACAAATTTTAATTAGTGTGCCACGGAAGATAGTTCCAGAAGTTACATGCAGATTGAATAGTTGTAAACACCGAACCAGAGTTTCATAAATCATAGACCCCGTTAAAATTATAACGATTCTAACGTAATAAATTAGGTATTAATTTTGAAAGGAACAGGAATTATCACGCATAATCAACATGGTACAGGTTCTGATCTTGCAGGGTTGGATTTGCGGAAGCGTTTAGATCATATACTGCTTCACAAAAGTTGAGGAAGTTCAAACATGTTTTGGTCGTTTCGAAAGTTACTGATTCTTGTCGACCAAATGTTCATTTATGAGAAAAATATGATAAAATGTGTACTTTCTTATATCTGAATGGTTTTTTTTGCTCCTCGTTTGATAACTTTTTCAGTTTCAGGCATGTTCTTGTCGTTTGCGTTTCTAAAAATTTTGGATCTGTTATTCTTTCACGTTTTTACATTCAACTTTGATTCAAAATCTGAAAATCTGTTTTGCAATAATGCCTAGACATAAACTTAGTGCGGCCAATAGGCATCTGAGATTAAGAATGCAGTGCCAAGGTGAGCAAACGTAGAACTATAAATGTTGACATTGGAGTATTTTGTTGTATTAGTTGTGTGTGTATTTGCGTTATTAAAATTTGATTTTACAATAAATATAAAAACTTTTAAGACTTCTATAATGAACAAGTGTGTTACTGTGTATATGATATTTTCATTTTAGGTAAAGGCGGTAGGTATCATCATTTATTTCAGTTCAGTCTAGTGATATTGAAAGTTATGCAAGGATGGAAGACTTCGATAAATGACGAATAAAAATCGTGTGCATATAATATGTGAACGGTTCAGTCAACATTATTATACTACAGGATTCTAATTGCTTAATTGCAAGAATTGTCGATGAAGCTGTGGAAGTCCATGATATTCTGCATTTGGTCTGGTGACCCATGTGGGGGTTTGAGAGATTGATCTTTCTCCCTAAAATATTTTTAGTCAGCTACAACTTTTGTTTATACCGAAAACAGACTACTACTTTCTTATTTCAAATAGCGCACCCAGTATATTATTGCATTTTTAGATAGCCTTTTTGACCACATTTTCAGTAATATGCTCTAACTTGGGTATAAACTCAACGGTTCATGAGTTGAAGAGAAAACATAGAGTCGATGAGGACTCACTGTTTTTCAATATTTCTGCAATAAGTTTTTTTTTCGAAAAAACGTTTTCAATTTTAGATCCTGCCAATACATTATATTGAGACTTTTTGCGGTTTGGACCAAAAATGTAGAGTGTTCTTAAGAAGATCACGAACTAGGAGAACTCAAATTCATCTAAACTCAATGTTTTCTAATTACAACCCATATTTTTCATTATAACACAATCAACTTCTATCAAAGAGTATTTATTATATCTGCCTATTCATCAACGCAGTCCAGGATAGAAATTTTTTTTAGGGTATCGTCGTTTTTGTGTTTGATTGATTATTTGTGATGTTTTACCTTGTACTCACCTTCAATATTTTCTAATCCACGAAAATGTTTTTTTTTTCATGGAAAGGTGATACGTCGGAGATATTATTGTGAGTCCTCATAAAACTTTCAAGATATCAGAATATATCAAGCAGTAATATGGTTAATAACAATTCAATGCTGTACTCTACATATAAAAAGTTCAAAATTTTGTAGTTTGATAGAGTGCTTAAATTTTAGGTTCACAGTCAATATTTCAAATCGAAAAATACCAACACAATTTATTATTTTGGCAGTTATCATTCAAGGATTAAGAAACTCTTAGAAACAATTTTATCTGTGTAAGATATGTTTAAAGTATCATTTTAATTCTTCTTTAGTGAAAATACATATAAGCAACATTAAGCTGAAAGCTATTTGGAATAAGACTTTTTACGGAAGCCAATCATGGCCTTTAGCTCCAATTTGAAATTTCTGTCCTAATAAATACAACAAATAACAAAAAGATTTGAAAATCATTCACAGACAAGCCGGACAAATTGGTCGACCAAAAGCTTAGGCCTAAAAATCGAGCGGTATTTTGTACTTTCATCTGAATGACTAATTTCCTTGGAATTATCATCAAGAAATCTAGGCTACACAAAAATGAGTGAACAATTAATTCAATTCACAAAATATCTTCAACACCCCTAATGAACCTTTATGCCGATTATGATTCTATTGATGGAAAACTAAACACCAATGGAGAACATCATTCTGGATAACTCTTTGCTGAGTTAATTAATTCCCTTTTCACATGAACATCAATATCAACATTATTGTTAAATTTCCCGCATACAATTATAGAAACACCTCCAACAAATGCTACACGAAATTTCTAATATCGAAACAAAGATAACACTGAGATCCTTATTTACATTCATAATAATTCAGAGTGAAGATCGACGAACCTGATATGTTAAATAGGATAGGATGCCATACTGCTTCCACGTCGGTTTCTTATACCTAGGTAATGAAAATGTGATTCAACTTTATAACTGCACATAATAATTACTACGGATTCTATAATGTATAACTCTGTCTGGCATCCTTAGAACTGGATTGGACTTCTGGAACTCTGTAATTAACCGCCTGCTTTCGATTACATCGTCTATGAATATGTTTCGACTTAATTAATTGTGAGAATCTCGCAGTTTTTTGTGGTAGGAGGAACCACATCATTATACACTTGTTTTCTTGGTACTTTTTAT